>NC_141691.1:1189726385-1192428885 GCF_964263255.1 Lissotriton vulgaris | reverse complement strand
GCCTGCGTGAAATGTACAAGATTTAACGCAGGCACTTCTGCGACGCTGCTACGTCAATTCAATTCCTTATGTCTGCTCGAAGCAGGCGAAAGGACTGACACAGCATGTTAAGTATTGGGTGGCCCTGAGCATTACTGGAGTTGCATTGCGTTGGCGACGTGACTCCAGCGATGCGCCGCTCTTACGTGACGAGATGCGTCACGCAAGTGCCTACCCTTGCGCCAGGGCGCGCCGCATTGTAAATGAGGCACATCTGCCGTGTCGCAAGGGTAGTTTTGCTTGACGCATTTGATCTTGTGCATCTCTGGAGATGCGCCAGAACGCGTAAGTAAGTATGCCCCTAAGGGGCAGAATTGCAATTACCGTCGCATCCCTGCAAAGTAGCAGGGATGCGCCATTAATTGTGCGGCCCGCTACCACCACCAAACATGGTGCGCCGTATTTGCAATGCGGCGCACCATGGGCCCAAAACGTCACCGAAGCTTTACTGCTGGAGTTGCGTCGCAACGATGGCGCAGCTCCATCAATGCTCTGGGGTACCCTATCTCCCCAATGCTGGGTCAAGCCGTACGTCTGCTTCAAGCAGGTGCAGGGTTTGTGTGACGCATCATTGTCCTAAAGGTGACTGATTGATATTTTGTAGATTTCCCTCAGCCACTATTAGGATGTGTTCCAGCGCAGGAATGCCCTCCCTTGCGCCGGAACGCCCCCTGATGGCGCAGGGCTTTATAACGGGATGCATCTCCCAAATGCGTCACGTTGTTATAATATTATACGCCGCACCATGGCGCCCTTTTTTGTTTAGCTGCTGCGTCACAAAAGTCACGCAAGAACGGCGCAAAAGAGCCGCAAGGGCTTAAATCTGCCCCTTCCTTTGTAACCCTGACAATAAGAAAATAGTGGCGGTGGATTGATAGTTTGACTATTTAAATGACTGGTAATGTAGCAGGCAACTGTTAGTGTTGTCACTGATCTGACTGAAATCACAATGGAGTTTGTCTGTCACTTTGCGTCTTGCCTGCGGACTGCTGCCTGCCAGTCCTAGGTGAACGTTTCAGTACTTTGTTTAGTGAGTTACGTGACTTTCGAAGTCACAGGTCCGCAAATAAATGAAAAGTAACCATAATCAATATAATTTCGCGGAAATATTTTGTTATTGTTCTTTTGAAATGTTTGATTTGGTTGACATTGACAAGCAACAATCATCCATGTTTTCTGTTCTTTCTTTCATGTTGTACGTCAGCTCCCCCCAGGGGCGAGAGGAGGACACAGGAGCAGCAGGCGGCGGATGCTGTTCAACAGGGCCAGGATCGGGCAGGCGAGGGCTCCTCTGCTGGCCCCAGTAAGTTTTCATTTTAGACTAGTACCTATTTTTCCTAGCGTTCCTCATTTGACTTTTTTCAAAATTGTCTTTGCTCTTCTTGTAGACTGTATCTAAATTCTTATCCTGCCTCTACTATGACTCCCTGTGGTATTACTAGATTATTCTTATTAGTCTGTCTGTGTAGCTAACTAGTCAGCAATAGCTCTATCAACTTAGTGCAGTCCTCTGGGATTGTCCATAATGCCTTTTGAAGTGTTCTATCTGGACTCATGCTTGCAAAAATTGCAAAACCTTTCGCTCAGTCACTCTAGTCTGGACCAAAAAACACAGATTGTATTTAAGTTTAAAAGCTTTATTAAAAGTAAACACATTTATTAAAATGAAGTCATAATAAAACTAAACGTTTAACTGATAATGGAAAAGTGGTTAGTGCTGACGATTAATTGAAGACATTTCTTGTGGTCGAGCCGAGCTCTCACCTGGTTTCAACTTGATCTTGTTGTTAGAAGTCCATCTTCTGTCTGTGTGGAGAAAAATGGTGCGTGTTAAAAAAACAGCCTTCATCAGTTGTGCCAAAAAGTGCAGCAAGACAACCTTCCCTGGAAAAAGGGACATTTTTTTTAACTTTAACGTAGACAGTCACAAATTACATTGTTTTCACATGTCTTCATTCCTAGACCAAATACTAGTGACTAGTGAGTGCTTTATTCTAACATTCTTAAATGTACTTTGTAGGTGGAACATCTGGTGGCGGGGCCAGTGTGGAGGTGGTGGTGCTCGACACGGAGGCGGAGGGCGATTCTTCAGGGGAGGAGGCGGCGGCTGTGAGAGTTGAGACGGTGGTGGTGGCGGCCAGAGGTAAGCTCTTATATATTCCTTACTTATTGAGATTGAAGACTAGCTGGGAAGGCAAGAATATGAGATGCATGGCTGGGTGAATGATGAAGCAATGATGGGTGGAAGGACAACAGCCTGGGTGGGTGACACAGAAACTGTATGTGTCCATATACCTGGATCATGCTACTATCTGACTCTTAGATAGCATATGTGTATCTAGAGCAGGGGTACTCCTAGTACGGCCCGCAGGCCGGTGGTGGCCCGGCAAGCCTTCCTTGGCGGTGCGCAGACCTTGCAGACAATCACTGCTCCCCCGGCCCCCACAGAGCAGAGGCTTTTTTGTATTTCACCTGTTAGCGCCCCTGCATCTCCACTCTGACAATCACTGCTCCCCCGGCCCCCACAGAGCAGAGTGGAGATGCAAGGCCACAAAGAGGTGAAATAGAACAAAGCCTCTGCTCTGTGGGGCCGGGCAAGCAGTGATTGTCAGGGTGGAGAAGCAGGGGCGCTAAAACAAACAAAGCCTCAATAATATGTTAATGGTCTTTTAAAGACCTGTTAAGTACTTTGGTGTTGTTGTCTGTGTGTGCGCGTTGAGGAAGCGGTCTCAACCCGGGCTGAAGGCTGACACAGATAGACACACACACAGTGAGATGACAGAGGGGGAGGGAGAGGGAGGGCAGGAGGGAGAGAGAGATGGAGGGAGGGCAGGAGGGAGAGCAGGAGGGAGAGAGATGTATGTAAATGCTGGGTCTGGTGGCTCAGTGGATGAGGGCATCTGCTGCAGGGACCTGTGTGCAACCTCATGGTCACAAGTTATCGTTTTGCTTTAGCCCCGCCCCCTCTGACTCCGCCCCCACCAGTGCGGCCCTCGGCCCCAAACTACACTGTAAATGTAGCCCCTGAGAGAAAGTTTGTGAGTACCCATGATCTAGAGAGAGTAGACGGTCAGTGGATGAACTAAGTGTAACTTTGAAGAGCATGTAACACTGCACCCGCACGTCCGTTCCAGTGTAGGAAAGGCAAGGAAAAGAACTTTTAATTTTGTCCAAATACTACCATAAATAGTAGCAGTAGTTTGTATTGCAAGCACTGCATAGATCCGGTTATTATGGTGGCCACTCCCTACCTCTCTTAATAAGTTTAGTAGTACTCAGTCATTCATGTGTGGATGTATCACTGGTCACTCAATAAAAAGCAAAGCACCTAAAGTCATCCCATATATAAGCAAAAACATCCCATGTGAAGTGATAGATAATCAGATTATTTATCTTCTTCAATTTTCCATTTCTAGTACTCATTTCCACTGTAGGGTGAAAGTTAAATTAATTAAGCAGTAGCCCTTGAGTTGTAACAGAGTATTCTCAGTGCCACCCGTAATAGAAAAGTAAGAGCTTCACCACCTGCATGTACTGGACGGGTACAGTAACGCAACGGCAACGCAAGTCTAGGTCACTCCTCATGGCGTGCGTCTCTTTTTCTCGGGTGCAAGTTTACTGCGCTGGCATTATGCCGGCTTGCAGAAAATAACGTACCAATTTTCCAAAACAAGAGATAAGAAGAAGAATAAGACTGGTGTACTTTCATAGTCGACTCCAATGGAAGTCCACAGTGCTCGTAGAATTTGTTCCTTAAACTCCCACTAATGTTAGAGCAAGGATGAAGAAGTGTGAGGTTAGATAGATACTGGCCTCAATAGTTATGTAATGCGCTTGCAAGTTGCTAGTTGTACTGCAACACAAATTTCTGCTGAATGATTGAGTTAATCTTAAAGAGCATTGGTTACAGACTATGTCTTTCTTTCTTCATATAGGTTCTCCTTCCAAACGAACAAGGAGGAAGGAGCTGGCTAGAGCGGCCCGGCAACGGAGGATCGAGGCCACTGTTGCGGAATATCGGCGGCTGGTGGCCCTGGAGGACGTGGAAAGTGTGCAGTCGACAACTACAACAACGTCGTCTGCATCGGCCTCCGTGGCCCCACGGGCTGCCACCCAGCACAGTGGTCCACCCAGACTGAGCCGGGCTGCCAAAGGCAAACGCCACCGCCGAGCAGCAAGGCCAACAGCTGCCTCTCACAGGCATTGCACCTGCAAGGCAGTGAAGGCACGCCTGCGCCGCACTACCCTGATGGTGTCCCGCCTTCAGCAGGAGCTCGCCTTGCTCCGCGAGGAGCATGATGCCCTGGCCCAAAAAGTTAACAGCATCCACCCATAGTGTCCCTTGCCCCTTTTTTAGAGACTTTTGGGGGGTGGGAATTGGGAGTTGGGTGTTTGGGGACTTTTGAAGGACAATCGTTGGGGTTAGGGAGGGTCTTGCGGGAGATTATTTTGTTAGGGATATAAATATACTTTTTCAAACTTTATCTGAGCATACCTGTTTTTTACTGCTTGCCTGGTGGGTGGGGGTTTAACGTTGACTGTTTTCCTGAAAGTTTAGTTCCATTTTCTTCCTTTAAGTGTAAATGCCCAAATGTTTTCAACACTAAGTGCCTCTCACAGACTAAGTGAAGTGAATCCAAGAGTCCTAGGACTTTAGTAGTACTACCTTCAGTCTCTCGTCTCTCGTACTAATACTCCATTATACCCCCAAACCACGAAACGCTTATCTTACCTGTAATTTGTGTTTGAAAGTAGGGCTAGACCCAGGGCTGGCTCCACGGGAAACACCGAATAACGTTGGCAATCTTGGTCGGATAAAATTTCCTCATAGCGGTGGTACTAGTGGTGTGACACAGTGGCAGTTGCATGCCTATGAAAAAAAAGAAAATGAAATCTGGTTTGTCCTCCTGAGCAATTCAACGGTACAACTGAGAATATAGCAGGTGACAGAAGTACAGTAGAGCAGTGCCACATTGTAGCCTAACAAATGGTAAAGTATAACTACTAATTCGGTTGAAGTTCTTTCACATTAGCAATGGTTCTTTGTCAAGCAGAGTAAGAATATATCCTCGGATTTCTTCACCAGCCTGTTGCTATCACCTTATCCTCCCCACCCAGCAAGTGTGTGGATTTATTGCTGTAATAATAATTTAGTCACACATCAATCAAAACCACACAGCCCGGGGGAAGAGGGTTAGGGTTTGAAAAATGGATGGGTACGGGGGTTTTTGGGAAAGGTTTTGGGAGACAAGAAAAAATAGCACAGCATAGACAAACTATTGTGAACATAAACAAATCTTTGGGTACAAACCTATCCATCAATCTTTGAAAGTGCATGCACTACTGCATGCATGTCAGTGAAAAGTAAGTAGTACATTCGACAACTGTGGAAAGAAAGAATGCGACAGTACAGGGCCTGTGTGGAATTATTGATAACGATATTCAACATAAGGTCTCTGTAGCCAGATACCCGAGAGCCTTGCTGGTCACTATAAATCCATTCACAACAACACTCAATGGGGTTGGTCTGGAAGGTGTCAGGTTTACTCCCCGTGATCCAGTCGATGCAAATATGGTTCCACCTCCAAATGTCACCAACACCCAGAAGTGTAAACACAGGGTGTTCGAGCCATTAGGCGGGGGAGAAAAATAACAAACTAAAATAAAACATGTGGGATGGGTAAAGGTAGGGTCAGCAGGGAAAGGATACCTGTAACAGAAGACAAGACAGGCATCAGTGAAGTGCTGTCCTAACATACAAGGGTACTCTCATATAGTCTCACTAAATAACCAAGGAAGTAGACAAGTACCTGAGCACCAAGAAAACATGACCTTGGATAGGAAATACTATAGCCCTTCTGCCACAATCTGTGAGGAAGGCCTAAGAAACACATAAACATATAGTTAACGAACACACTCCTGTCGCACCAAACACACTCGCGTTATACTAAGACATCAAACCCACTACTCACAACATACCACAAACATGGTAGAGGACTCAATGTACAAAGGGGGTTCCAAATAGTCAAAGCAAAGATGTATGGTCCAACAAAAAGGAAGAGGGAAACGGTAGTGTGTAGGAAGCAAGAACTACAACACTGCGCTCTCTAAGTAATGACCCAGTAGAGAATCTTTGGTGAAGGTCAAACAGAAAAACGTAGTTGCTGTTGCGACCACCACTGAATTCTGCCAACAACACACCCCACGGTGCACTACACAAAGAGAACTGGGGTAGCCTGTAGTTACCTCACTACATGCCCAGTTATGGAGGTCCTTTGAAATACACAGTTATACAACGGAGACGCGTAGTTGTCCTTACTACCGCGCTCCGTTTTAATAGTACAAAAACGATCCCCGATGTGAACGCTAACACGTGGTATAGACCGCCACTGTGCTCCGCCACACACAATTCAACCAAACAGGAATTCATCAAAGCTAGAATTCTGTTAGAAAACAGTCACAGAACCTCCCTTAACAATCCGTTCAGGCAGTAATCAGCTGACCGCACGGGCGGCCGAAGAGTTTAGAGCGGCTTTACCTGAAGACGCGTGAAGTCCGTCTACCGCCAAGGACAGAACACGGAAGCGCTCCCCACTGAGCCTCAGGGGGGGGGGGGGGAAGGTGATAGTCCACAGGAGACACGATAGAAAAGCATGCAGAGCGTCCGCTCTCATGCCGGTGCAGAACAGAAACCAGAATAACGCGCAACAGGAAGCACGTCTGTTCCCCAGATAAACTTCCTGCAAGTCTCCCGCCTACTCATGGGAAATGTAGTTTCATAGTACGGTAGGCGCTTAGGGGCTGCGTAACCTGACAGAAGGTATAGTAGATAGAAAAGGAGAAATTGCTTTTTTTCTAGGTGTCCCCTCACTCACCAGGGTTGCCCCTTGGTGACATGCTTCATCATTGGGGCCATCCCAGTCCTCTACGGCCTGGGGCGTGCTGCGACTTGCGAATTACGTAGGAGCACTTACAAATGACTATGTGTGGTGCAGATGTGATAGTGGAGTGGACTAAGTGATGTGTTAAGGGATCAATTTAGAAGCCTAGAGAGAGCCAAGAAATGCAGTCACAGTCAGATAAAAAGGCAAGGGATACTGTATCTATGTGGTTGTAGTGGTCCTGTTGGAAGTGGTAAGTAAGTTGCCTGCAGAAAAAAAATCCTCCTATTAGCGGCACTCCTCCATTGCAGCCGACGCTTCGTCCATCGATGTTGGTCACCAGAAGACACCCTGTAAAAAAAAGCACAGCCTAGACAAACAATTGAACATAAACAATTCTTTGGGTACAAACCTATCCATCAATCTTTGAAAGTGCATGCACTACTGCATGCATGTCAGTAAAAAGTAAGTAGTACATTCGACAACTGTGGAAGAAAGAATGCAACAGTAAAGGGCCTATGTGTAAATTATTGATAACGATATTCAACATAAGGTCTCTGTAGCCAGATACCCGAGAGCCTTGCTGGTCACTATAAATCCATTCACAACAACACTCAGTGGGGTTGGTCTGGAAGGTATAGTAGATAGAAAAGGAGAAATTGCTTTTTTTCTAGGTGTCCCCTCACTCACCAGGGTTGCCCCTTGGTGACATGCTTCATCATTGGGGCCATCCCAGTCCTCTACGGCCTGGGGCGTGCTGCGACTTGCGAATTACGTAGGAGCACTTACAAATGACTATGTGTGGTGCAGATGTGATAGTGGAGTGGACTAAGTGATGTGTTAAGGGATCAATGTAGAAGCCGAGAGAGAGCCAAGAAATGCAGTCACAGTCAGAGAAAAAGGCAAGGGATACTGTATCTATGTGGTTGTAGTGGTCCTGTTGGAAGTGGTAAGTAAGTTGCCTGCAGAAAAAAAATCCTCCTATTAGCGGCACTCCTCCATTGCAGCCGACGCCTCGTCCATCGATGTTGGTCACCAGAAGACACCCTGTCCACTGCCTGCCTGATGCTGAATTGTGGCTCGCTACTGTAAAGCCTGACTCCATCCTTTTTTCCCCATTGCAGAGACTGAAACCCGGCCTGTAATTATTCAACGAAAAACAGGAAGTGATATAATATTACAACACCACTGATAAATAAATATAAGGTATGTAGGCTGTGGAGTGCAAAAAGTCACAATTTGATTTTCCTAGTAGACAGTACAATATTTTTGAAAGTGCGTACTCTGAGTCACCTTTTGAAGGATAAATAAGTATGGGCAAATTAATGTAGCGGATCTTGCCCCTCAAGCTAGGTGTACTGTAAACTGTGTTTTAGAACAAAATTAGATCTTCCTAGCAGTGCTCCCACCCAGACCCTTACTAAAGCCAGTCGCAAAAATGTAGAAGACCCCCAATCAAATCTCAAAAAACGAGGCCTAGCAGAAAACTGGTGACAAAACTTACTTTGAAAGTAAAAGTAGGCCGAAGTACCCCCTTCCTAATTACCCATTACCCACCGTGGATTGCATTCAAACCACTTGCAAGCAACCAAGCAAAAGTAGCCATAGCCAGCATCGCTCCAAGACTCGAAATCCCCCCACTCAAACACATGCAATAGAAATACTGCTAACCCTAACGAACCCTAAGTTAAGAATAGTGGCAAAGGCTTTCTTTAACTATGCCAAATCCCCCCTTTCCCACCATGGATTTTCTTCAAATGACTTGCAACCAAAATTACACATTCTCACGAGTGCTCTAAGACCCCAGAACTCAGTTGGAAAAATCTAGAACACCCCGAAACACATGCAATCCTGCTGCTAGGGCTAACCCTAACGAACCCTAAGTTACAAAAAGTGCCAAAACTAAAGGCTTTTCCGCGCGGATTTTGTCCCAACCACTTCTACCCGGTATTAGACCTTCCCAGGAATGCCCCAAGACCCGTCAACCCACCCGCCAAGAAGCATAACACCCCCAAACAGGCCAAAAGCAAAATCTCATACTTGCAATATTTCTGGGCCTTCTGTCCAAACGCGCTGCGTAGCTAGGCCATAAGTCGGGGTTGGCACGACGGATTTCCTGAAAAGCAAATGCAATCAAGATTAGAGTGTCCCAGCAGTGCTCCCAGACCACGAAACTCACCCACAAACACCAGGAAGCCCCCCAAACAGGCCCCCGAAAACGCTACATAGAGCAAAATGTCAGAAATAGCCAAAAAAAAAATCGGCCTGGATTTTGTCCCAACCACTTCTACCCGGTATTAGACCTTCCCAGGAATGCCCCAAGACCCGGCAACCCACCCGCCAAGAAGCATAACACCCCTAAACAGGCCTAAAGCAAAATCTCATACTTGCAATATTTCTGGGCCTTCGGTCCAAACGCGCTGCGTAGCTAGGCCATAAGTCGGGGTTGGCACGACGGATTTCCTGAAAAGCAAATGCAATCAAGATTAGAGTGTCCCAGCAGTGCTCCCAGACCACGAAACTCACCCACAAACACCAGGAAGCCCCCCAAACAGGCCCCCGAAAACGCTACATAGAGCAAAATGTCAGAAATAGCCACAAAAAAAATCGGCCTGGATTTTGTCCCAACCACTTCTACCCGGTATTAGACCTTCCCAGGAATGCCCCAAGACCCGGCAACCCACCCGCCAAGAAGCATAACACCCCCAAACAGGCCAAAAGCAAAATCTCATACTTGCAATATTTCTGGGCCTTCGGTCCAAACGCGCTGCGTAGCTAGGCCATAAGTCGGGGTTGGCACGACAGATTTCCTGAAAAGCAAATGCAATCAAGATTAGAGTGTCCCAGCAATGCTCCCAGACCACGAAACTCACCCACAAACAGACGGAACCCCCCTAAGAGCACCTCAAAGGCAAGCAAGTCATCAAAAACACAAAAAAAATTCCGCCTGGGATTTGGTCCAAAACACTTTTATCCGGTATTAGAGCTTCCCAGCAATGGCCCCAGAGCCGTCAACCCAGGAGAAAACAAGTAGAAGACCCCCAAACAGCCAAAGAGCAAAAGTACAAAAATGGGGACTTAGTCAATTTTTCACAAATTTCCCAAATCACTCCGCGCGCGCTCTGCAGCTAGGCCCTAAGTCCCCTCTGCCACCATGGATTTGCTTCAAACCTCTTGCAAAGTAAAGTATATATAGCCAGCAGTGCTCCCAGACCACGAAACTCACCCACAAACACCAGGAAGCCCCCCAAACAGGCCCCCGAAAACGCTACATAGAGCAAAATGTCAGAAATAGCCAAAAAAAAAAATCGGCCTGGATTTTGTCCCAACCACTTCTACCCGGTATTAGACCTTCCCAGGAATGCCCCAAGACCCGGCAACCCACCCGCCAAGAAGCATAACACCCCCAAACAGGCCAAAAGCAAAATCTCATACTTGCAATATTTCTGGGCCTTCGGTCCAAACGCGCTGCGTAGCTAGGCCATAAGTCGGGGTAGGCACGACGGATTTCCTGAAAAGCAAATGCAATCAAGATTAGAGTGTCCCAGCAATGCTCCCAGACCACGAAACTCACCCACAAACAGACGGAACCCCCCCTAAGAGCACCTCAAAGGCAAGCAAGTCATCAAAAACACAAAAAAAATTCCGCCTGGGATTTGGTCCAAAACACTTTTATCCGGTATTAGAGCTTCCCAGCAATGGCCCCAGAGCCGTCAACCCAGGAGAAAACGAGTAGAAGACCCCCAAACAGCCAAAGAGCAAAAGTACAAAAATGGGGACTTAGTCAATTTTTCACAAATTTCCCAAATCACTCCGCGCGCGCTCTGCAGCTAGGCCCTAAGTCCCCTCTGCCACCATGGATTTGCTTCAAACCTCTTGCAAAGTAAAGTATATATAGCCAGCAGTGCTCCCAGACCACGAAACTCACCCACAAACACCAGGAAGCCCCCCAAACAGGCCCCCGAAAACGCTACATAGAGCAAAATGTCAGAAATAGCCAAAAAAAAATCGGCCTGGATTTTGTCCCAACCACTTCTACCCGGTATTAGACCTTCCCAGGAATGCCCCAAGACCCGGCAACCCACCCGCCAAGAAGCATAACACCCCCAAACAGGCCAAAAGCAAAATCTCATACTTGCAATATTTCTGTGCCTTCGGTCCAAACGCGCTGCGTAGCTAGGCCATAAGTCGGGGTTGGCACGACGGATTTCCTGAAAAGCAAATGCAATCAAGATTAGAGTGTCCCAGCAGTGCTCCCAGACCACGAAACTCACCCACAAACACCAGGAAGCCCCCCAAACAGGCCCCCGAAAACGCTACATAGAGCAAAATGTCAGAAATAGCCAAAAAAAAAATCGGCCTGGATTTTGTCCCAACCACTTCTACCCGGTATTAGACCTTCCCAGGAATGCCCCCAAGACCCGGCAACCCACCCGCCAAGAAGCATAACACCCCCAAACAGGCCAAAAGCAAAATCTCATACTTGCAATATTTCTGGGCCTTCGGTCCAAACGCGCTGCGTAGCTAGGCCATAAGTCGGGGTTGGCACGACGGATTTCCTGAAAAGCAAATGCAATCAAGATTAGAGTGTCCCAGCAGTGCTCCCAGACCACGAAACTCACCCACAAACACCAGGAAGCCCCCCAAACAGGCCCCCGAAAACGCTACATAGAGCAAAATGTCAGAAATAGCCAAAAAAAAAATCGGCCTGGATTTTGTCCCAACCACTTCTACCCGGTATTAGACCTTCCCAGGAATGACCCAAGACCCGGCAACCCACCCGCCAAGAAGCATAACACCCCCAAACAGGCCAAAAGCAAAATCTCATACTTGCAATATTTCTGGGCCTTCGGTCCAAACGCGCTGCGTAGCTAGGCCATAAGTCGGGGTTGGCACGACGGATTTCCTGAAAAGCAAATGCAATCAAGATTAGAGTGTCCCAGCAATGCTCCCAGACCACGAAACTCACCCACCAACAGACGGAACCCCCCTAAGAGCACCTCAAAGGCAAGCAAGTCATCAAAAACACAAAAAAAATTCCGCCTGGGATTTGGTCCAAAACACTTTTATCCGGTATTAGAGCTTCCCAGCAATGGCCCCAGAGCCGTCAACCCAGGAGAAAACGAGTAGAAGACCCCCAAACAGCCAAAGAGCAAAAGTACAAAAATGGGGACTTAGTCAATTTTTCACAAATTTCCCAAATCACTCCGCGCGCGCTCTGCAGCTAGGCCCTAAGTCCCCTCTGCCACCATGGATTTGCTTCAAACCTCTTGCAAAGTAAAGTATATATAGCCAGCAGTGCTCCCAGACCACGAAACTCACCCACAAACACCAGGAAGCCCCCCAAACAGGCCCCCGAAAACGCTACATAGAGCAAAATGTCAGAAATAGCCCAAAAAAAAATCGGCCTGGATTTTGTCCCAACCACTTCTACCCGGTATTAGACCTTCCCAGGAATGCCCCAAGACCCGGCAACCCACCCGCCAAGAAGCATAACACCCCCAAACAGGCCAAAAGCAAAATCTCATACTTGCAATATTTCTGTGCCTTCGGTCCAAACGCGCTGCGTAGCTAGGCCATAAGTCGGGGTTGGCACGACGGATTTCCTGAAAAGCAAATGCAATCAAGATTAGAGTGTCCCAGCAGTGCTCCCAGACCATGAAACTCACCCACAAACACCAGGAAGCCCCCCAAACAGGCCCCCGAAAACGCTACATAGAGCAAAATGTCAGAAATAGCCCAAAAAAAAATCGGCCTGGATTTTGTCCCAACCACTTCTACCCGGTATTAGACCTTCCCAGGAATGCCCCAAGACCCGGCAACCCACCCGCCAAGAAGCATAACACCCCAAACAGGCCAAAAGCAAAATCTCATACTTGCAATATTTCTGGGCCTTCGGTCCAAACGCGCTGCGTAGCTAGGCCATAAGTCGGGGTTGGCACGACGGATTTCCTGAAAAGCAAATGCAATCAAGATTAGAGTGTCCCAGCAGTGCTCCCAGACCACGAAACTCACCCACAAACACCAGGAAGCCCCCCAAACAGGCCCCCGAAAACGCTACATAGAGCAAAATGTCAGAAATAGCCAAAAAAAAAATCGGCCTGGATTTTGTCCCAACCACTTCTACCCGGTATTAGACCTTCCCAGGAATGCCCCAAGACCCGGCAACCCACCCGCCAAGAAGCATAACACCCCCAAACAGGCCAAAAGCAAAATCTCATACTTGCAATATTTCTGGGCCTTCGGTCCAAACGCGCTGCGTAGCTAGGCCATAAGTCGGGGTTGACACGACGGATTTCCTGAAAAGCAAATGCAATCAAGATTAGAGTGTCCCAGCAATGCTCCCAGACCACGAAACTCACCCACCAACAGACGGAACCCCCCCTAAGAGCACCTCAAAGGCAAGCAAGTCATCAAAAACACACAAAAAATTCCGCCTCGGATTTGGTCCAAACCACTTTTAGTGCTTCCCAGCAATGGCCCCAGACCCGTCAACTCACCTGCAAAGAGGTAGAACAACACCCCCACAAGTGCTGAGTCTTTCTTCATTGGGCGTAAACCAGCCCTCTGCTTTGATGGAAATAGGAGTCTGGAGGAGGAGGATAGAGGAGCATGTTCTTCTGAACTTGTGAACCTGAGGAATGCAGACTGCGGCACCTTCAAATAAATTAGCAAACAAGTGAAGACAGTTCTGCTGATGGGCTTGTTTTTGTGATTATCTGATTAAAGTTTGAATTATATTAACTGTGCACAACAAAGAAAGACAGACACACAGGAATAAAAGTGAATAAGGATGAAAAAGAAAGTTATTGATTCGTTGTCTCATTTTCAGGGCTCGAAGTCGCTATCACGGTCCAGGAATAAGAATAAGGCTTCGTCATCATACTCTGCGAATTCAGGCAGGGTGAGGTCAGTGTCACCTGACAGAGTAGAAATTCCCTCATCTATGTTGCTGGCCACCTCCTCTTCATCCGGCACGCTCTCTCGTACTCTGAAATCTGGTGGTATGAGGTGCTGATTCATCTTGATCATTGTTAACCTCTCCACATTTTTGGGCGAGAGGCGGCTCCGTTTGGGAGTTACAATCCCACCAGCCGCACTGAAAACCCGTTCAGAAGACACACTTGCGAGTGGGCAAGACAAGTAGTTTAAAGCCAGGTTGGTGAGCTGTGGCCACAATTCTTTTTTCCCATGCCAATACGCCAATGGGTCAGAATTAACATAGACCTCTGTTGAGTCATTCAGATAGTCCTTCACCATCGACTCAAGGTCCTCATCCAAGGTTCCTCCACTTTGCTTAGCTCTTGCTGTGCCTCTGACCTTTTGAGAACCAAACCCACGCAGAGCTAGCCAATCCTCTTCAGCCTCCAATGTTTCTGTTGTCTTTCGTGCAGATGATCCGGTTGCCGGTGTCTTTAACGGCTGAGAGGTCACTTGTGCCACAGCCACAGGTGCAGAAGTGGATTGTTTTGACTGGGGATGGCCTGCTGATGTACTGCCATTTCCTTCAATTTCCAGCCGTTCTGTTTCAAACTTCTTGGCTGACAAGGCTAGCCAACGTTTGTACTTTGGAACATGTTCATCATCAAAAGGAAAGAATGCTTGGCCTGCCAGCGCCTTTTTGTAGCGTGGATCCAGAATAGTAGCACAAATGTAATGCTGTTCTGAGTGGATCTTTTTAAGACATTCATCACCTTGTAGGAGCTCTAATAATTGCTCAGCCAGAAGCAAAGAGTCTTGCTTTTTGTCATCTTTTCCAAACACAGAACACACCTCCTTCAGTTGGTCCTCCAGCATGTACAACAATGGGATAGCTTTTCCCAAATTAGAGTCCTCCTTGCTGACTGCACGCGTGAAGACCTCAAAAGGACGAAGCATGCGTGTCAGGCTTTCAACTATGTTCCATTGCGGCCCACCCATCCTCAGCTCCTCTATACCCTCTTTCAAGAAATATTGATCGAGTTCCGTATACTGCTCATACAGACGCTCAAGCATGTAGAAGGTTGAGTTCCAACGTGTTACCACCTCCTGGATGAGTGCTTTCACTGGCATTTGACATTGATATAGCAGGCTCCTCAGCTGCTTCCGGGCCTTAAAAGAATGCCTGAAATGCTTGCAAATTTTTCGGCAGGTCTCCAATACACTGTACGCTGCACTGCGTTTATTACCCAAGAATTTTTGGACAACCAGGTTTATACAGTGCGCCAAACACGGCACTCTGAAATAGTAACCGTCCCTCATGGCCTTAACTATATTGGCGCCATTGTCCGTGGAAACATAACCAACCTTGTGTTTTAGTGGGGACAGACAGTTAAGGACCTTTGTGTTAAAGACATCCAAAATGTTGTCTGCTGTGTGACGTTTCTCCAAACCAAACATGGCTAGTGTTGCATGTTTCCGAGCACCTTTAAAAACAATGTTAGTGTCAACACCTGAGTTTAGCTTTGCTTTAGCCCCTGAAAAAGAGACCCAGTGTGCAGTGATGCACATGTAATCAGCGCCTGCGCCACTGGTCCACATGTCTGTTGTCAGATGTATAGTGTGAACAGCACTCTTCTGCAAAGCTGCCCCAATCACCTTCAGAACATCTTCATGTAGTGCTGGAACCGCAACTCGGGCAAAATAGAACCGGCTAGGAACCTTCCATTTAGGGCAGAGCGCTGTCACTAATTCTAGAAAACCAACCCCTTCTACAAAAGAAAAAGGGAGAAGGTCCAGAGCTAGCATTTTAGCCAGCTTAGTGTTATACAGACGGGTCATTGGGTGGTTGCGTTCATATTGCGCTTCTGTAAACAACATCTTTTTAATGTTGCCCTGGACCAATGATTTACGGGATGATGATGATCTCTTCGACCCAGTTACGCTCGCTGATGAACTTTTCCTCATTGATGTCTCACTCTCTCCCACACTCTTAGTGTGGCTCCCATGGGGTGTGCTGCTGACATGGGAACTGGGTGTAAGTGAAGTGTTTGAATCGTCTTCTTCTACCTCCTCGTCATCAGCAGATGAAAAATCAACGTTTTCATTACGTGCAATTCCGGCTTTCTTGACCGCCTCTAGGTGCGGAAACCATTGGACAGCGTGCCTTCTCTCAAGATGACCTCTCTGGCCTCCGGTACCATAGTTAGAACCAAGCTTACCACGACTAACTCGAAGCTTACAAAGGCTACAAATGGCTACGTTTTCCTTTTTTGGGCAAACACTAAAGAAGTCCCAAACTGGAGACTTGAAATGTCTTCGGGGGCCGGAGGAGGCGGCGATACTGGTGGTGGTGGTCCTGCTGCTAATGCCAGATGAAGTGGAGGATGTGGATTGCCGAACTTCAGTACGTTTTGCACTTTCACCACCACGAATTGAGGTCGAGGACGAGGTGGGTACCTTCTTGCGAAGAAATATGGAAGCGGTAGGTTTTGGTGTACTACTTAACTCCAAATCTAATGATTCCATTTCCATTGCCTCCTCGCCGACATCATCATCACGCTCAGCAGCTTCTCGGGATAGGGTCAAAATGTCTCTTTGCTGCATGCCCGGTGGGGCTGCAGTGACCTTTGTGATGACTGGCTCGTCGTCATCGTGAGAGTCTTCATCACCAGCAGTATCTGTCACTTCTTGTTGAGCCTCATCACACTCCATAGGTTTGAGTTTTTGGACGACCTTCCTTTTACGCTTAGGTACCGGTGTCAGATCATGGTGTGCCTCACTGTCAGACCGCAGTTGTGGTTCCCAAGACAGATCACTTGCTTCAGAACGAGGTGGGCTTGAAGAAGATGTAGACACCCCCTTGATCTTTTCCTTGCTAGGGATGTGGAAGACAATGAATGATCATCAGGAGGAGTGGCTTCCAATGATACCTCGGCTTCATTGTCGATTTCCAAATGTGCCCCTACTTCGGGAGGAACAACTATTGTGGGCACTTGTGAACCTCCATGCACCTTTGCTTGCGCATCTCCTTTTGCTGCCTCTCCTTCCACATGTACTTGGGCGTGTACTTGCACATGGTGTTGTTGTTGCGGCTGTGGTTGTTCAACACTTGTCAGATGAGTTACAACAACCTGTGTTGATTCAGGGACATTGCTGCTACTTTCTTGCGATGAGCCAACATCACTGGTCGATGGTGATTGGAGAAGTACACTGACTGCCTCTGAAGCACTCAAGGGCTTTGACTTAAGTTGGCGTGGTGGTGGAGGCACTGAACCCAATGGAGCAGGGGTGCTGCTCCCAGCTTGGTCCCCAGCAGATCCTGCTGCTGCAGGCGTACTTTTTTTTTTGCTCCCAAAAAAAGTGGCGGGTGGCACACCAGCCTCCTTGGTAACTTGCTTCTTCTGCTCCTTACTAGCAACTTTCTTGCTAGAGGAGCTACGGAGAACTTTCTTTGGGGGCGGGGCCATCTTCTTCAGAGCAGGTCAGACAGCAGGCCGCAGTTGCACGAATTGTAGAGTTGTCTGAGGCCAGACGTGACGTCGCGGGACGTTATGCTGCACACACACACCGCTGCAGGACTTCTTCCAGGCACTGGTGGTTCTCTTCAGTCTTGTGCACCTAAAAAAAATGGAAGACAGAGGAACATCAGTTCAGTTATAGAGCACAAAAAAATCGAAAAACACTGCAAAATCAGCACAATCCCATTCAATCCATGGCCTCCATGATGTTTAAATTCAAGACAACCCACAGAAATACTAGGCCCATGCAAGACTCACTACCCCTGGGCATAAATAAAGGTTGAAAAGTAGGCAAAATGGTTGGAGGCCTAACAACAAAGCCTGCATTCAAAATGGCCACTTGCCTGCCAGCACATGGCCAGTGCCTGTAGCTGCACTCAAAATGGCCACCAGCCACATGGCATGTCCCTCCCCATGAACACCCCCAAAAATCGAAAAACACTGCAAAATCAGCACAATCCCATTCAATCCATGGCCTCCATGATGTTTAAATTCAAGACAACCCACAGAAATACTAGGCCCATGCAAGACTCACTACCCCTGGGCATAAATAAAGGTTGAAAAGTAGGCAAAATGGTTGGAGGCCTAACAACAAAGCCTGCATTCAAAATGGCCACTTGCCTGCCAGCACATGGCCAGTGCCTGTAGCTGCACTCAAAATGGCCACCAGCCACATGGCATGTCCCTCCCCATGAACACCCCCAAAAATCGAAAAACACTGCAAAATCAGCACAATCCCATTCCATCCATGGCCTCCATGATGTTTAAATTCAAGACAGCCCACAGAAAGACTAGGCCCATGCTAGACTCAAATACCCCTGGTGAAAAGGCCACAAGTACAGGCCCAAAAAACGAAAATCACTGAAAAATCTGCACAATCCCATTCCATCCATGGCCTCCATGATGTTTAAATTCAAGACAACCCACAGAAAGACTAGGCCCATGCAAGACTCACTACCCCTGGGCATAAATAAAGGTTGAAAAGTAGGCAAAATGGTTGGAGGCCTAACAACAAAGCCTGCATTTAAAATGGCCACTTGCCTGCCAGCACATGGCCAGTGCCTGTAGCTGCACTCAAAATGGCCACCAGCCACATGGCATGTCCCTCCCCATGAACACCCCCAAAAATCGAAAAACACTGCAAAATCAGCACAATCCCATTCAATCCATGGCCTCCATGATGTTTAAATTCAAGACAACCCACAGAAATACTAGGCCCATGCAAGACTCACTACCCCTGGGCATAAATAAAGGTTGAAAAGTAGGCAAAATGGTTGGAGGCCTAACAACAAAGCCTGCATTCAAAATGGCCACTTGCCTGCCAGCACATGGCCAGTGCCTGTAGCTGCACTCAAAATGGCCACCAGCCACATGGCATGTCCCTCCCCATGAACACCCCCAAAAATCGAAAAACACTGCAAAATCAGCACAATCCCATTCCATCCATGGCCTCCATGATGTTTAAATTCAAGACAGCCCACAGAAAGACTAGGCCCATGCTAGACTCAAATACCCCTGGTGAAAAGGCCACAAGTACAGGCCCAAAAATCGAAAAACACTGCAAAATCAGCACAATCCCATTCAATCCATGGCCTCCATGATGTTTAAATTCAAGACAACCCACAGAAATACTAGGCCCATGCAAGACTCACTACCCCTGGGCATAAATAAAGGTTGAAAAGTAGGCAAAATGGTTGGAGGCCTAACAACAAAGCCTGCATTCAAAATGGCCACTTGCCTGCCAGCACATGGCCAGTGCCTGTAGCTGCACTCAAAATGGCCACCAGCCACATGGCATGTCCCTCCCCATGAACACCCCCAAAAATCGAAAAACACTGCAAAATCAGCACAATCACATTCAATCCATGGCCTCCATGATGTTTAAATTCAAGACAACCCACAGAAAGACTAGGCCCATGCAAGACTCACTACCCCTGGGCATAAATAAAGGTTGAAAAGTAGGCAAAATGGTTGGAGGCCTAACAACAAAGCCTGCATTTAAAATGGCCACTTGCCTGCCAGCACATGGCCAGTGCCTGTAGCTGCACTCAAAATGGCCACCAGCCACATGGCATGTCCCTCCCCATGAACACCCCCAAAAATCGAAAAACACTGCAAAATCAGCACAATCCCATTCAATCCATGGCCTCCATGATGTTTAAATTCAAGACAACCCACAGAAATACTAGGCCCATGCAAGACTCACTACCCCTGGGCATAAATAAAGGTTGAAAAGTAGGCAAAATGGTTGGAGGCCTAACAACAAAGCCTGCATTCAAAATGGCCACTTGCCTGCCAGCACATGGCCAGTGCCTGTAGCTGCACTCAAAATGGCCACCAGCCACATGGCATGTCCCTCCCCATGAACACCCCCAAAAATCGAAAAACACTGCAAAATCAGCACAATCCCATTCCATCCATGGCCTCCATGATGTTTAAATTCAAGACAGCCCACAGAAAGACTAGGCCCATGCTAGACTCAAATACCCCTGGTGAAAAGGCCACAAGTACAGGCCCAAAAATCGAAAAACACTGCAAAATCAGCACAATCCCATTCAATCCATGGCCTCCATGATGTTTAAATTCAAGACAACCCACAGAAATACTAGGCCCATGCAAGACTCACTACCCCTGGGCATAAATAAAGGTTGAAAAGTAGGCAAAATGGTTGGAGGCCTAACAACAAAGCCTGCATTCAAAATGGCCACTTGCCTGCCAGCACATGGCCAGTGCCTGTAGCTGCACTCAAAATGGCCACCAGCCACATGGCATGTCCCTCCCCATGAACACCCCCAAAAATCGAAAAACACTGCAAAATCAGCACAATCACATTCAATCCATGGCCTCCATGATGTTTAAATTCAAGACAACCCACAGAAAGACTAGGCCCATGCAAGACTCACTACCCCTGGGCATAAATAAAGGTTGAAAAGTAGGCAAAATGGTTGGAGGCCTAACAACAAAGCCTGCATTCAAAATGGCCACTTGCCTGCCAGCACATGGCCAGTGCCTGTAGCTGCACTCAAAATGGCCACCAGCCACATGGCATGTCCCTCCCCATGAACACCCCCAAAAATCGAAAAACACTGCAAAATCAGCACAATCCCATTCCATCCATGGCCTCCATGATGTTTAAATTCAAGACAGCCCACAGAAAGACTAGGCCCATGCTAGACTCAAATACCCCTGGTGAAAAGGCCACAAGTACAGGCCCAAAAAACGAAAATCACTGAAAAATCTGCACAATCCCATTCCATCCATGGCCTCCATGATGTTTAAATTCAAGACAACCCACAGAAAGACTAGGCCCATGCAAGACTCACTACCCCTGGGCATAAATAAAGGTTGAAAAGTAGGCAAAATGGTTGGAGGCCTAACAACAAAGCCTGCATTCAAAATGGCCACTTGCCTGCCAGCACATGGCCAGTGCCTGTAGCTGCACTCAAAATGGC
Organism: Lissotriton vulgaris; assembly: GCF_964263255.1. Taxonomy (NCBI): domain Eukaryota; kingdom Metazoa; phylum Chordata; class Amphibia; order Caudata; family Salamandridae; genus Lissotriton; species Lissotriton vulgaris. Next base: position 1,192,408,074 of record NC_141691.1, on the reverse strand, counting down.
CACCAGCCACATGGCATGTCCCTCCCCATGAACACCCCCAAAAATCGAAAAACACTGCAAAATCAGCACAATCCCATTCCATGCATGCCCTCCATGATGTTTAAATTCAAGACAGCCCACAGAAAGACTAGGCCCATGCTAGACTCAAATACCCCTGGTGAAAAGGCCACAAGTACAGGCCCAAAAAACGAAAATCACTGAAAAATCTGCACAATCCCATTCCATCCATGCCCTCCATGATGTTTAAATTCAAGACAGCCCACAGAAAGACTAGGCCCATGCACCACTCACTACCCCTGGTCAAGGCCCCAACAACAGGTCAAAAATCGAAAAACACAAAATTTTACACAAAAAAAAAAATCGAAAAACACAGAAAAATCAGCACAATCCCATTTCATCTATGGCCTCCATGATGTTTAAGTTCAAGACAACCCACAGAAAGAATAAGTCCACCCACCACTGAGTACCCCTGGGCAAAAGGCCCCAAAACAGCCCAAAAATCGAAAATTCCAAAATTTTAGTTGCAGCAACTGTAATGCCCCAAACAAACTTACTTGTAAAGTTTCTAATACAACAGTGATCCAAAGAAAGTCAAAAAGGCCTCAAATCCAAAGATCCAGCAGCATCCACAAAAAGTAATCCTTCCAGCTCCACATCCAAATGAAAAGTGACCAGGAGATGGACAAAGCACTGGGAGGAGCCTGCTGAACAGGAACAGGAAGTTGAAGACTATGGGGCACTTCCTTCCTCCCACCCCCCTGCCCCCCTCCCCAAAATGGACTCCTCGCTAAAAAAGTGCAGGCAAATGTCAAACTAAGGAGTTATTCACATAAAAATCATCATTTCTAGAAGGTTTATGCTGCTTGCTGGTGGATTTCTTGTGCAGAATTGCAAATTTATATTTTCGCTCGCCGCATCTCAAATCTCGCAATTGCGAAGTACCGCGAGACGTGATCTCGCCGTACTCGCGTTGACAAACTATCGCTGGCAAGCCGCGATGACGTAATCGCGCTCGCCAATTCCCGCGGGATCACACAGCAAGATCCAAAATGGCGCAGCACTCGCAAACTATTGAAAAAAACAACTCGGCAAACGATGATAAACGCCGCGCGCCGCAAAAATTGTATCACCAACGCCGCGCGCCGCCAAAAAAATCCGCTGCGTGCGAATTTGCGGATTTTGCTGGAAATCCGCAAATCTCGCGGATTGCGGATTTCCCGAAAATCCGCAAAATCCGCGAGCGTAACGGATTTTCCGCCCATGCTTAACTTGATGGCTGTTGGCCCTGCACCTCGGGTAGCGTGGCCCTTCCCTGGTGGTGGTGAAGCAATGGGAGGGGAGATCTACAGCAGAAGAAGGGCTCTCCCTCTCCCAGTCATGTTCCCTGCATCATTTTTGTTGATCAGCAGCCGGGGCTCTGCTACGTGGCCCTGGGCTGCGAGTCGGCACCCAAGCAGAGAGGAATCCCGGTCCAGGAGTTCCTGCCTATGTCAGAGAGAGGTGGGGCCCAGTCGCACCCGGAAGGTACCGGAGCCTTGCAGGTTCCATTCAGCCATTTCCCACCAGTAAAGGCCAAGAGGAGGGCGCCAGTCAGCAGTGGGTTCAGCCAAGGAGAGAGCACAGCACAGAGGACCATTCTAGGATGCTGCAAGGAAGAAAAGGGTGAGGCCGTCTGCGCCCCTATGTGGGTGGGACTGGGTGATGGCCAGAGATAGCGGTTCACTTCAGCTTTGTTCATGTCACAGGGGTGGCTGCGAGACAGATACTTTACCCCTAGCGGCAGTGCTTGGACCCGGACGGTCCCAGCAGGGTTGCTCTGTGCTCCTCGCTTTTTAGGTGGCATGGGATGATACATGTGTCTTTTACGATTTAGGTGTGACCTCAACTTCATGATATGTGTCTGTACATATTTACCCACATTTTGTGACCTAAGATGTTATGGGTAGGAGTTGCAGGATAATTCCAAGTGATGGTGGATTCCTGATGTATGCACTCTGCAAGTATTTACTTTAGTGCACTACTGGCATTGTTATGACAATTACCTGATTGACAAAGTGATTATGTAATCTTTGTGACTCATGAAAAGTGACTAGTGGCACAGTGATTTATGGGATTATGGTCTAAAAAGTTGTATGTACAATACAAAGAATATTTTCATATCATTGTGTGTGGAGTCTCTGTTTGTGGTGTGCCTAGTGTGTCACTGATGTGTGTACGTGTTGTGCAAATGCTTTACACACTTCCTCTGGGATAAACCTGACTGCTTTGCCAATTTACCCAGGGGGTGAGCAGGGGTTAACTCCCTTTGCCTGACTAGACTGGTGGGTTCTGCCTGGCTTAGGTGTACACCCTAGCAACCAGAAACCCTATTTCTAACAATCTCCACCCTGACTGGAGACATAGGTATGTGTTTTAGAAGTAAATGTGAGAGGGGTGGAAAAAGTGGTTGGAAAATGGGGAATACTAACTACTAAAGTCAAGGGGTTTAGGAAGACATAAGCAGGTGTTCAAGGAAGATTAGGGAGGGGTTTAGTAAGGACATGCACCTACAGACAAAAGAGAACAAGCAGGACTGCTCCATACATTCTGTGGCACACACAGAAAGAAGAAAAAGCATTTCAGGATTGTTTTTATACAGGAAGTTTTACCTACCTGCACAAAAACAATTCTGCTGACAATACAGACACCCTTGAACCATGGTGCAAGGTTGCCTGTATTGGTGCTAGGTTGCAAAATGGCACCAGTGCAGAGAAAAGGACAGGAACGTCCCATATTAGATAAATACGGTGCATTCTTCCCCTTTGACTTTGACGTAGGGCAGTGCAGCAAGGTGACTTGCTGCACTGCCCTACGCCAAATCTCCATAAATGAGGCCTTTTGTTTAAATTTCTGTGGTGTTCCACAAAGCCATCTTAGCCAAGTCTCTTCCTTGCTTTGTGTGTCAAATGCATTTTTACACACTGGAGAGACCTCTATGTCTTTAGGCCATTAAGTTGATCACACCAAAAATATCTCAGAGGATGCTGCTGGATTAGACTCAGAAATTCGCTGGTCATACACCTCTGCTTAAAGAAGCACTAATTGCCATCTGTAACATTTTGGAAATGTGGTATTCCAATAGGTAATTATTTAGCAGTGATAAACCATGAAAGTTTGCAGGTGCTGTGAATCTTTTTTTTTTAGTAAACATATTTTATTGGGGTTTCAAGTAACACATTTGATATACATTTCATTATGTTGTTGTAATCATTTTTAATATAAAACGGGCTTATTAGGATGGCAGGCAGACTTTCGTCTGCCCGCCACCCTAGCGTTGCTGGGACCGGCCGCCAGTGGTGCGGCGGTCCCGCAACGGCAATTAGGATACCACAGCCACAGTGGGGGTGGCATCCCCCATCCACAACATTGTGGCGGGCAGTGCACATAGCACCGCCCGCCACAATGCTGTGGCTGCACCTTGTGCATTTGCACGCACAATGTGGCAAGCACCGCGTGGTGCCTTCCATATTGTGCATGCAAATGCAGGGGGGTACCATGCCTTTCCATGGCGGCAACGCTGCCATGGAAAGGCACATCACCGTCTATATTGCAATATGGATGGCAGTGTCTTGCAGACACTGCCACCATGTACAGCCCCTTTTCTGCCCGGTCGACTCGTCAACCGACGGAAAACTGGCAGACGGTCTTCCCGTCTGCCGGGGTCCCCCTGCCATACTAATATGGCGGGGGAAATGTGATGCGGGCGGAGGAAAATGTCAGGCGGATTGCCAACGCCATGCGGGCGGTGGCGATCCGCTCGACATTCAATAGACCCCAAAGTGTCATCATGCCAACCATCCTTGCATCTATTCTATATTTATGGGTAAGATTACATGGTACTAGTGCCAATATTCATCCCCATATCTACCCCACATCCCCCTCCCTCCCTAGCAGATCTCCAGCAGCCATCTTATATTTGTAGAAACCGTAAGGTTGTGAGTGGAACTTAATCTTCGTGGCCTACTCCCTGGCCCACTCACTTCACAGTTCCCCTCTCCTCCATCTTTCAATGTAGGAATATATCCAGAGACCCTTCTCTAAAGTCCTATGTCTTCCTCCTCCACTGCCTGTGGTTCTGGAGCCCCTCATGGGGCCCTGGTCAGGTTTTTTCCCACAAATGAATTTAGGCTCTGTCAGGCTATTGGTCAAGGCCTCCTGGGCACAAGCTCACTCCAATGCACCAATCCCTTTCTTGGCATTCTGAAGGAGGACCCTCCCCTCACATGCCACCCATTTCTTTAGTTCAGCCTTCCAAGTGAGGCTTTTTGGACCCCTGGGGAATTTACAATGTTGTGTGATTTGACGCTTTGCAAGGGCTAGGGCCAAATCCTGAAATCGACTGGTGACCCGATTCTTAGTATTGTGTGGGAAAAATCCAAATAGGCAGTGAGCAGGAGTTGGTGAGATCGGTCAACCTATTGCCCCCCCAAAGGTGGTTGTTACTTCTTCCCAAAAGGCCCGTAACCCAGGGCATGTCCACAGCATGTGAAGTAGTTGCGCACCCACCTCTCCACATTTCAGTCATTTCGCATCATCTCTCTGAAAAAACTTGTTTATATTCCCGGGGTGAGGTAGGCTCTGTGCAATATGAAAAAATTAATTAGTCGGAAGCAGGCATTTCTCAAGGATTTGGGGATCTCCCCCAATATGTTTTCCAAGGATTTTTCATCTGTAGGGATATTCAGGTCCTCCGTCCAGCTATTAGTCAGTGGTTGTGTTGTATCCCTACTTACAGCTCCATATAGGCATGTGACTGCTTTGATTCTACCTCCCCAGTCGTGCCATGAATCATTAATGTTAGTTCAATTAACAAATGCCCCAATAGAAAACATCACTTACCACAATCTTCTAATAGGGAAAACCTTCTTGCTAAACTTGTACTTCCCACTGCATTTGTTATTTTCCAAATCGGGGTAATTTCCTACTACAGATCAATCATAATCCTTGGTCCTTAATTACTATATATTCAGTTTAGCAGTGCCACTTCTGTTGATTTGACCATCAAGGCCCAATTATTTTTTCCATTAATTGATAGATTTGACTTTGCCAACCCACTCCCATGAATGTACCAGTATGTTTCTGATTTCTGCATATGTCCAATTCAGAAATATTTTTGTTGGTGATTTTTAAAGTTAGAGTTTTCTGAATCTGAGTGAAAGGGAAGTGGTCTGAGCTAGCCTGCTGAGTGGCTGTTAAATAGTCTTTGGTTAAAATGCCCAGGCATTCAGAGGAGATTGCAGAACACCCTTCCTGCTCCTACTTGCTTCACATGGACATGTCCAACTCTTTCTTCAACAAGGCCAACCAAAAAATCGAATTTAGGGGCCCGATTCACAGAATGAACTTAAGACTCAATCCTAAACTTACTACTATTTTGGTATTCACAGAATGCACTTACTACTTTTGGCATTCGCAGAATGCACTTACTACTTTTGGTATTCACAGAATGAACTTACTACTTTTGGTATTCACAGAAGTTAGGATTTTGTCTTAAGTCTGTCTTAAGTCTGTCTTAAGTTTGTCTTAAGTCTGTCTTAAGTCTGTCTTAAGACAAACTTAAGACAAAATCCTAACTTCTGTGAATACCAAAAGTAGTAAGTTCCTTCTGTGAATGCCAAAAGTAGTAAGTGCATTCTGTGAATGCCAAAAGTAGTAAGTGCATTCTGTGAATACCAAAATAGTAGTAAATTTAGGATTGAGTCTTAAGTTCATTCTGTGAATCGGGCCCAATATGCCTGAAAGTGCTTCATTTTGTGGGGACCAACCATCCGTTTTATGGTTTGAGTTGAGATGCGAGGATATTCCTGCTCTTCTAGGGTCCCCCCAACCCCCACCAACACATAATTCACAATTTTAAATGTCTAAGGATCCCAAATCAGATCTTGGGTAGAGACGGGAACTGCTTGAAACATACTTAAAAGTCATGGTAGTATTTACATTGTTATAACATTCATCATGAAGAATCAAAAATACACAGCCTCTGCCATTTAGCTAAGTTTATTTTTATGATTTTCAAATTTGCTCTGTGCCTTTAAATAAAGGATTACTGAGCATTAATTTGTTAGGTGAATGCTCCGGTATCGGTATTTAAAAGATTTGTTGACTCATTTAAAAGTTCAAAGACCTTTTAATGCAGTGGATTCATCTAGTCCTAAGGATAGATTTAGATTATTAAATTGAGTATGATTTAATTTAACTATGGGAACATTTTCAAATGTCATAAACGTTTCCAGGAAAGCTGGGAGGGACTTCATCCCCTGCCCCATGATCAGCAGAACATTATCTGCAAACAGCCTTACTTTTAATAATGATCTCCTGTGAATCACCATTAATTTTCCACTCTTTTTTTATATTTATAGCTAGAGATTCTAATGCTGAAGCAAATAGTATGGTTGAAAGCGGGCACCTCTACATTGTACGCAGTGGTTAATTTGTAAATAAATAATTGCCAGGACTCTCGTCAGGAGGCACCTTGCACCAGCCCATTGCTCCTGTAATAAGGTTAGTTCTGCCTAAGATTGAGAGGGGAAGAAAGGCCCATAAGTTTAGGAGTTTCTTAGTTTCTGACAAAAGTTTGTTATAATGTATTTGTGCCATATATTCAGGACTTTCACCATTTGTACTCGTTCGTTCGTTCTTTAGATGTATTCGATTTTTGTTTAAAATCATAAAAGCATACATTTAAAAACACTCATGACAAGAGTTACATACAAAAGCACAAAATGGCAAAAAGATAAAACATTTGTCCATGTTGCATGAATAAGTTCCTTCGTTTCATAGTAGAATTCATGATTTTCCATACCCATGGCCAATGTACATTGTTACGGGGGGGTTGAAGGCGGAAAAGCCATGGTCACACAGTGCGCGGGTGTTTCTGCCCTTCGGGTGAGCGGACTCTGCCCTTAGTTTTAGTCGAGGGGTATATACCATGTTTGGGTAAAAGTCACGTAGGTCCCAGATGGACCTACGCCGGGATACTCCGTGGAGTGGCCGTGCGCTATAGAAGTATAAAAATAACATAACAAAATAACATAACATAACATATAGGGCCAACACCTTTACGGGGGTACAAAGTTCGCAGGTAGGGAACGACTGAACTGCTTCTAAATTTTATTAGAACAAGGTCACTGTCAATATCTTTTTGTAGGGGGCTTAGCCAGCCCACCCTTCTAACAGACATGATGGTACCGTCAAAACCTAGGGGCAGGGGCCTGTTTTTAGTTAACCAATACGTGACTTTGTTAAGTAAGTCTTGTTCCCGCTCAGTTTTTTTGTGTTTGATTGCTGGGACTCCCGCAAGAACACACACAAAGGGTGCAGCCTCCGGGGGTAACTGTATGTGAGTTGTATTATTATTAGGCTCTACTTTTTTAGCAGTATATTGTAAAGGTCCCGGTTTGTGGTTAGCTTTAGGTGCATTGGGGAATGGAAGGATAGGGACTAGGGGGTGAGTTTGATTGTTACTGTTAGTACCAAGTGGTTTGGGACAGATTGATGTTACAGAATTTTCAGTGCGAGTTTGGTTGGCCTTAATACATTTCTCTATTCCCAGCAGCCTATCCTCTAGGGTGGTAATTTTGACAATCAATGGAGAAATGAGTGAGCCAACCATTTGTTCAATCTGGACCAAAAAGTTCGAATTGAGGGAGGTTATCCATTGGTCTATTTTTTCTTCCAATTTTAGAAGGGGGTTAGTTGCAGTCAGTGGAGAGCCAAAACACCGTTTTTGTTATTTTGATTTATTCCATTTGGGCTTGACCCCATCCCACTTCCTTTTGCTAGGTGAGGACTGGGGAAAAACTGTGATTGGTGTATTGACATTTTTGGGTTGGGGAAGTTGTACCAGGGGGCTGGCGATTGGGTTTGACATACTGGTTCGTTTAGCAAGGCAAGGTGAGGAACTTTTGATTTCATTTCTGGCTTCCACAGTGGCATACCTTGTTTTGCAGAGGGTATTTAGCTCGTCCAGCAGCGAGAGGTGTTGCGCTATATCATTAGTTGGATCGGGCGGTTGGTTGATGGATATGCTAGACTTGGCAGGTTCATTCTAGTTGGCGGTGGGCGCAGATGGCCTACATAGAACTTGTGACCCTGAGTGCAAGCCTCTCTGGCTGATAGATTTATTGGTCACCCCCTTGTGAGTCATCATGGGGTGAGCAAATGTTAGGCTATAACAAGGCCTCAAGGGATTCTGAGGGTATTAGAACATTTTCAACTAAAGTCCAGTTAGGACCCACTTGTGGGACACCCCCGCGCCGCACGGCCACCAGCTGCTGCGTGTGCCCCTTGCCTGCCCTCTGCCTCGCTGCTGCCTCGTTTTGCCGATTGCCGGCTGGCGCCGCTGCGGTTGTTTTTGCCCTTGTTTTGTCTAAACATTTGTGCCTGTTTTGTATAACTTTGGTTTTTTCCTTGTTTTGTCGAGAATTTGTGCCCGTTCTGTTTAATTTTTATTTCCCCCGTGTTGTGGTTTCCTTCCTTGTTGTCCGCCTACCTCGCCGCCCTCCGCCCTCCCTTCCCGCCACCGCCGCTTTTCCCCGCCCCTTTTTCTATTCTGTACCCTCCCCGCTCCCGCCTCCCAGCTGCTCCGCCCACCCGCGCACTTCGCCTTAAATGGCGACCGTGCGAACGCGCAGCGGTCACGCGCAGCGGGCGCGCCGATTGTGCGCCGAAGGCGCGCCAAAGGTAAGCCCGTCTGCGCCCGTCCGTGCCTGGACCGCGCCCAGTGCCAGGACCCCTGGCCCACGAAGACCCCGACCGACCCGCCTGACGTACTCCGCCGCCACCCTCACCGCTCTCAACACCGGCCGACTCCCAGATTGCCATCAAGCCTCTCCACGACGTACCCACGGACCCTTCAGCTGCCACGCCTGCAAGTTCACCTGCATCCGGACCTGCCTCGCACCAGCACCCACCAAGCCGAACACCAGCAGCACCCACCTCAAGTGCATCCTGCTCAACACCCGCTCCGTCCACAGACATGCCATCGAACTCTGGAACCTCCTCGACACCACAGCTCCAGACGTTGCCTTCCTCACGGAGACCTGGATGAACGCCTCTTCAGCTCCCGACATCGCCATCGCCATCCCAGAGGGCTACAAGATCGTCCGGAGGGACCGAAACGCCAACCAGATGGGAGGAGGCATCGCCATCATCCACAGGAGCACCATCCGTCTCACGACCAGCACCGACAACTCCCTGACCACCGCCGAACACCTGCATTTCCAGATCCACACCAACCCGAACACCACCCTCAGAGGCACCCTGATCTACCGACCCCCTGGACCACGCACACAATTCAGCGAGGACATCTCCGACTTCGTCAGCCCACATGCCCTCCCCTCCGCTGACTACATCCTCCTGGGAGACCTCAACTTCCATCTGGAGAACAACAACGACCGCAACACCAGCACCCTGCTCGACAACCTCGCCAACCTGGGACTCAAGCAACTGGTGTCCACCCCCACCCACCTCGCCGGACACACACTCGACGCTGTCTTCTCATCCAGCAAGGACATCGACTTCAGCCACGCCACAGAGCTTCAATGGACGGACCACAGCTGCGTCCACTTCACCTTCAAGAAAACAACGACCCACCACCACCAGCAACAGGCCGCCCGCAGAAGCTGGAACAAGATCACAGCAGACCAGCTCGCCACCTCCCTGAGCCAGCACCCTCCTGCCAGCTCAGCGAACCCCAGCCAGGCCGCCGACAACCTCACGAAGTGGATCAGCAACTGCGCGGACGAACTCGCCCCACTGAGGACCCCGCCCAGCAGACCCGGCAGCAAGAAAGCCCCATGGTTCACCGACGAACTCAAGAGCTCCAAGAAGAACTGCTGAGCCCTCGAGAAAGTCTGGAGAAGGGAACCGACACCGGACAACAGGACCTTCTTCAAACTTGCCACCCGGAAACACCACCAGCTGATCCGCGCCGCCAAGAAAACAGCATTCAAGGACCGGTTGGACAACAACGCACACAACTGCAAGGAACTCTTCAACATCGTGAAAGAGCTTTCCAACCCCAGCGCAGGAAACAACGACATCACCCCATCACAAGACCTCTGCAACTCCCTGGCTTCATACTTCCACAACAAGATCGCGGACATACACAACAGCTTCAACAACCAACCAACGCACACCATGACCGAACAACCACCCCCCACCACCACCCTCCACACCTGGACCCCGATCAGCACCGAAGACACCATCCGCACGATGAACTCCATCCACTCCGGATCACCAACCGACCCCTGCCCTCACCACGTCTTCAACAAGGCCGACGCTGTCATCGCACCCCACCTGCGAGACATCATCAACACATCCTTCGACACCACCATCTTCCCCGAGAGCTGGAAACACGCCGAACTCAGCGCTCTACTCAAGAAACCAACAGCGGACCCCACCGACCTCAAGAATTACCGCCCCATCTCGCTCCTCCCGTTTCCAGCCAAAGTCATCGAGAAGACCGTCAACAAGCAGATGGCCGCTTTCCTCGAGACGAACGGATCCCTCGACCCCTCACAGTCCGGCTTCCGAGCCAACCACAGCACCGAGACCGCCCTCATCGCCGCCACCAATGACATCCGAGCCCTGATGGACAACGGAGAAACAGCGGCCCTCATCCTCCTAGACCTCTCCGCGGCATTCGACACGGTCTGCCACCGCACCCTAGTACAGCGCCTCAGCAACGTCGGAATCCAGGACAAGGCGCTGGAATGGATCATCTCCTTCCTCGACGGGAGAACACAGAGAGTCCGCCTACCACCGTACAAGTCAGAGGCCACCGAAGTCATCTGCGGCGTCCCCCAAGGATCATCTCTGAGCCCCACCCTCTTCAACGTCTACATGAGCCCCCTCGCGGCCATCGTACGCAAACACAACCTCAGCATAATCTCCTACGCCGACGACACCCAGCTGATCCTCTCCCTGACCAACGACCCCGCCGCCGCCAGAGCCAACCTGCACGAAGGGATGAAAGAGGTAGCCGAGTGGATGACGACCAGCCGCCTGAAACTGAACTCGGACAAGACGGAGGTCCTCATCCTGGGCTCCTCTCCCTCCGCCTGGGACGACTCCTGGTGGCCTCCCGCCCTGGGCACCGCACCCAAACCGACAGACCATGCACGCAACCTGGGCTTCATCCTGGACTCCTCCCTCTCCATGACCAGGCAAGTCAACAACGTCTCCTCGGCATGCTTCAACATCCTACGCATGCTACGGAAGATCTTCTGGTGGATCCCCACCGAGACCAGGAAGACCGTCACCCAGGCCCTCGTCACCAGCCGACTGGACTACGGCAACGCCCTCTACGCCGGTACCACCGCCAAGCTCCAGAAGAGACTCCAGCGGATCCAGAACGCCTCAGCCAGACTAATCCTCGACATCCCACGAACCAGCCACATCTCCGGACATCTGAGAGACCTTCACTGGCTCCCCGTCAACAAAAGAATCACCTTCCGCCTCCTCACCCACGCACACAAAGCCCTACACGACCAAGGCCCGAGCTACCTCAACAGCTGAGTCAACTTCTACGCTCCCAAACGCCACCTCCGATCAGCCAACCACGCCCTCGCCGCCGTCCCCCGCATCCGAAGAGCGACTACAGGAGGAAGGTCCTTCTCCTACCTGGCCGCCAAGACCTGGAACTCCCTCCCTCCCGACCTGCGCCTGACCCAAGACCACCTCTCCTTCAGGAAGAAGCTGAAGACCTGGCTGTTCGAGCAGTAGCGGCTCCCCCCTCCCCCCCCAGCGCCTTGAGACCCTACGGGTATGTAGCGCGCTTTATAAGTGTCACTGATTGATTGATTGATTGATTGAGTTAGTACACTCTTGCCAGAATGTCAGGAAGGTCAAAAAGTTGTTACCTTAGCAGCGTGATGGAGTCAAGGGGAGTGGCCCGTCCCGTCCGCCTCGTGCCTCTGAGGGCCACAGAGGGCCCGCCCTTTGCCCGGGCTTCGCCCGGCGTCCCGCGATGCGGGGCAGAGCGCAGTTTAAAGGCGCCTTCTGGCGCTCCTGTGACGTTTAGGCAGCAGCGCCGCCGCTGAGGCATCCGGGAGATGCAGTCCCGGGGCGGCGGCGCAATCCACGGTTGTGAATGACCCCTGGCAGTGACGGCTACAATGGGGGCTTCCTCGCCTCCCCCCTCCTGTCCTGGTGAGTGTCCCCCCGCTCTGCCGGGCAGAGCGCAGTTTAAAGGTGCCTCCTGGCGCTCCTGTGACGTTTAGGCAGCAGCACCGCCGCTGCGGCAGCCGGGAGATGCAGTCCCGGGTCGGCGGCGCTATCCACGGTTGTGAAAGACTCCTGGCGGTGGCTGCTACAATGGGGGCATCCTCGCCTCCCCCCTCCTGTCCTGGTGAGTGTCCCCCATTTGTACTCCTAAGCACCTAATTTCATTCTTTTCTAATGGATTGTCTCTAGAACCATTAAATATAATGTTTTCCGTTTTATCGTTATTTACTAAGTAACAAGAACATTTCTCAAAGTCATTCAGAATATTGTCGATGTACTGAGGTTTTGATGGGCATTATATACAGTTCTTGAAGTGCAATAAACCAATCACACAACCTTGTAGAGCATCTGGTTCTGAGCCTAGTCATAAATAATAAGTCCAACCATCTGATAACAGGGAGACATGTGGCTCTCAACCTCAGGGAGAGCTAGTGTGGGCCAGTGTGCATGTGTCCAGATGTCCGACATGAGGTGCGTGTAATAGCTATGGGGGTCATTATGATAGCGGAAGGCCCACCATCACCAGCCTTGCGGTGGCAGGCCTTCCGCCATTGGACCGTGATTTTCCCCCACCACATTACGATGGCGGGGGGTTCCAGACTGCAACCGCGGAGGACGCAAAGACAGTCCGCCACAGAACCGCCATTGACAATCATTCCAATTGACTGCCGGAGCACTCTGAATTTATTAAATTGTGGCATGCCTAGCAGGCACCGTCCGCCAAATTAGGATGTTGGCTTTAGTGATAAAGCTGGATTTAGTGATGATGAGTCCTGTGAAGGTCTCCTTGAGAAGGGCCTGGCTACTTGAACTTATATGTTGCACGACAAGAGCGTCCCTTCCTGGGTCGTCAGTGTAGAACTTCATGCTCTTCATCCTAAAAGGGATTGTTTTCATCTATCCAGTCAAGGAGAGGATCAAGAATTTGTTCACCAAATGTTTTTTAATGGCATCAATGAAACATATGGGGTGATAGTTTTCTAGATCTGATTTACATCCTTTTAATGAATGGGTATTTTCTCTGCCCTATGTATTTTAATATATATTTTATGTGTGTGTGATGTAGGATTTTTTGTATAAGAATTGTTTCTAAGATTATTATATGTGTTAAAATGTTAGTAGTTATTATTTTTTTTATTTGAATTTTGCGTTTTTAGTTCCGTAGCGGATTCTGGGTTTATAGGTGAAGAGGGTGGGAACTTATTTAATTGTGTACAACTAATTAATTATTATGAGAAGGTATTATTTTTTATTTGAATTTTGCGTTGTTAATTCCATAGCGGGTTGTTGGTTTATAGGGCAATAGGGTGGGAATTAAATTAATTATATTACATTTATTGAATACTTTTTATTTATTAATATTTGTTTAGTTGAGATGTTATAGTGCTACATATGTAAACTCATTTGTTATTAATAATTAAATAATAAGTTAATTAATTTTTAATTGTGATAATTGTGTAATTTATCTTAGGTGTGTGTTGTGGTGTTTATAGGTAAACAAGGTGGGAAGTAATTTATTTTTAATAGATGAATTAATAATTAGTTATTTAGTTTTAAATAATTAATAAGTAATTAATTATTGTAATTGTGTAATTCATTATAGGTGTGTGTTGTGGATATTATAGTGTTAAAGAATGTGTACTCAATGAATGTATATTATTCTTTTATTAAAAATATTTTTCAAATTCATTATTAATGTTAATTATGGAAATAAATTTAAATACAAATGTTGAAATATTTTTTTATTGGTGTGGTGTTATAGGGTAGGAAATAAAGTTAATACTTTTATGTTTTAAATAATTTGTTTCTTTGTTAATATTTGGTCCTTTTAAATAAATATTGTTTATAAATGTATTTATTCATTTGTTTTATATAATATGTGAACCTTTTTTCTTATATGTAATTTATATTATAATATGTGTTCTTTTTATGTTTAATATATTTAATCGTATATTTTTAAAACATTGTTTAATTATTTTTACGATTATTTAATTTTTTTAAATTGTTTAAATGTTATTAGTAATTTTAGTTCCTCTGCTATCCAACACTTTCCCTACTGTTGCACTCACTGGAGTGAGAATAGTAACTTTTACCCCTCTGCTATTCAATACTTTCCCTATTGTTGCTCTCACTTGAGTGGGAATAATAATTTTTACCCCTCCGCTATCCAATACTTTCCCTAATAGTACACTCATTGGAGTGGGATTGGTAATATTTAGTCCTCTGCCATCCAAAACTCTCCCTACAGTTGCACTTACTGGAGTGGGAATAGTAATTTGTACTCCTCCGTTATACAGCACTTTCCCTACTGTTGCACTCATTGGAATGGGAATAGTAATTTTTACTCCTTCCCTATCCAGCACTTTCCCTACTGTTTCAATCACTGGAGTTAGAATAGTAATTTGTACCCCTCCACTATCCAACACTTTACCTACTGTTGCACTCTTTGGAGTGGGAATAGTATTTTTACCCCTCCGCTATCTAGCACTTTCCCTACTGTTGCACTCACTGGAGTAGGAATAGTAATTTTTACCTCTCCGCTATTCAATACTTTTCCTTCTGTTGCACTCACTGGACTTGGAATAGCAATTTTTACCCCTTGGTTATCCAACACTTTCCCTACTGTTGCAGTCACTGGAGTGGTAATAGTAATTTTTACCTCTCCGCTATCCAACATTCTCCCTACTGTTGAACTCAGTGAAGGTGGAATAGTAAATGCAATTGTTCCGCTATCCAACATTTACTCCATTTTTGCACTCACTGGAGTGGGAATAGTAAATCTTACCCCTCTGCTATCCAACATTTTCACTACTGTTACACTCTTTGGGGTGGGGATAGTAATTGTTACCCCTCTGCTATCCAACACTTTACCTACTATTGTATTCACTGGAGTTGGAATGGTAAATGTAAATATTCTGCTATCCAACATTTTCCCTAGTGTTGTATTTATTGTAATTCCAAATTTACGTTTTAATTTTTTTAATAGTTTAATGTTTTAATTAATCTTAGAATGTTTTTTTTATTTTAAATTATTGATATATGTATATATTTTATTTTTATATAATTTAAAAGTTTAAAAATTAAATAAATAAAGATACAGTTAATAATTTATTTTAAATTAGATATATGTATACATTATTATGTTTGTGTGTTTATATTTTTTTTTAATTAATTTTATTTTTTATATTTAGTTAAAATGTATATTAAATGTAATTCATTTTGTTAAAGATAATATTAATATTTTA
This sequence comes from Lissotriton vulgaris, assembly GCF_964263255.1. Classification (NCBI taxonomy): domain Eukaryota; kingdom Metazoa; phylum Chordata; class Amphibia; order Caudata; family Salamandridae; genus Lissotriton; species Lissotriton vulgaris. The sequence continues at coordinate 1,192,392,562 of NC_141691.1, read as the reverse complement.
TATATTTGATATATTATTTATTTATATTTTTGAATCAATTTTTTTTACCTCTATATTTTTAACTTTGATATTTTTGAATCAATATTTTTGCACTTACCTGTTTAAGTATAGGGAGTCGATATTTTTGCATTCTATGTCTTTCATCTATATTTTTGTTATCTATATTTTTGCTATCGCTATTTTGTCAGTGAACCCAGACATGACACAGTCTGATTTGCAGCTAACTCACAATCTCCATGTGGATTGGACAGTGAGAATTAGTCTCAACTGGGACTAATGGGTATTGGCACAAAGTGACATCCACATGTGGCAAATGTGTCACTGGAAGTTCATCATAACATCCACAGAAGAAACAGCAATTGGCCCATATCTAGTAAGACATAATTTGCAATTGACACATTGCTTTGTGTACATGTGTGTCTGAAGTACCTATCATGTATGAAGTGAAAAAATGCCTCCAAGTGTTTTGACAAGAACATTCACTTCATACTCAACAAATACATATGCACCATAAATCTCATTGAGCTCTGTCCATTGACACACCTGCACACTGGACAAAGAAAGCTGCAAAAACTATGAATGCATAGAATAGCCAATGCAAGTGTTGGCCCTTTACCCCACACTCCCACAGATACATCATGCGGACATTGATACCCAGGCACTGTAGGTATATAATTCCACACTAGATCCCAAAAGACTTACCTACACTAAGTACAATATGCTATCATGGTTAAACAAACACAAGTGTAGTCTCACATCTCAAATTACACAAGAATAACAGTTAGCATCAGTAGCAATGGTTGGAAACAGGAAATATAAAACAAATAAGTGTTTTATTCAGCATAACATTTTCAATTGTAAAAAACAAAGGCCAATGGCCAGTCCAAAATGACATGTTGTTGGCCAGCACACTGTTGTCCATCCACATGGAGGAAGTGGTTTGTGAAGTATGTGGTACGTCTGCTGGTGTTGTGTCTGTTGTGGCTGAGTGTAATGCTGTGCTGTCTGCCTGTTTGTCTGTATGTGAGCCATGTGGTGCAGTGGGTGTTTTGTCTGCCTGCATGTCAGTGGATGTACAAGAGAGGGTATTTTGTGTCTGTCTTTGGCCTTATGTCAGTGTGTTTGTGTGCTATTTGTGGGTGTTGAGAGGTGGTGTGTGTTCAGGTTTGTGTGTGGTTTGATCAGGAATGAAATAGGGACTGTGAATAGGGAATAGGCGGGAGGGGGGGGAATTGGATTTAGGTTAAGGCTGCAGAGAGTGTATAGGCTAGAGCCTGAATGGATCTCTGTAGGGAAGACATGTCAGAGTGAATACCCTCCAGGAAAGGTATGATCAGTGTCTGCTGATTGCTATGCACCTGGATGACATGCAGCACTGCTGCCTGACCAACAGAGATCTGCCTAAGGATATCAATGGCCTTCACACTCAGGACAGCAGGGGAGACACAGGCAGGGAGTAAGGTGCCAGGTGCAAAGGAGACTTCTCTCCTTTTAGGGAAATGGCCATGTGTAGCTGGCTGGGGAGCAGCTGTGAGGGTGGAGGTGGTGGGGCGTGGTAGGCTGAGATGAAGTGGACATAGGTCCAGAGAGATCCACCACCACCTGGGAGGGCTCACTGGAACTGGAGTCAGATAATGACAACATTGGTTTTACATCCATCAGCTCCTCAGTGGTGCCCCCATCTCCCTCTGTGCCATTGCGGCCCTCTTGGTCACTGTCGGCATGGGAACCACTCTGGCCAGCTGCTTCCCAAACATTTGTGGCACTGTCTCCTTCGCTGCCCTGGTGTAATGCTGAATACAAATTAAGTACAATGTTGATATGTACTGGCTACAAAGGTGAAAAAACTATTTGCATATATTACAATGTGTACTTGGATTACAAAATAAGTTCATATATAGCTATTGGCACTTCACTGTAAGCCACAAGACCTGCACACACTCTCAAATAATGGTGTATGAATCATAGTCTGGTATAACTTCACGTTTCTCCTTATTAATATTTACCCACATGTATGTACCAGACGATGTTTTGACTTTTACTTCTTTTGCCCTTGTAGTGTACCATACTTACCTCCTGTGATTCAAGGAAGAATAGACATTCTTTTAAGAAATTGACTAACACTGCAAGGCTTGACAATCTTGTCAATTTTGATATGTTATTCTCAAGATGTAGGGGATGTGAAATAGGCCATTTCACACTGTTCCCATGGCACCTGCATATCTGTCCACTGGCAGATGAACCAGTTGCTAGTATCACTTGTGTAACTCATATAGAAGTCACACATCGAATATAGGCTTTGAAAGCCAAGATTTATGTGTACAAGTATTGTGACATGTCAGCACAGTGCAGCTATGAAATACTTTGTTAAAATATTGCAATGCTTTAAACGTGGGTGCATGTAAACACACCTTATCACACTGCCAATGTAAATGATTGAAGATTACTTAAAGGACATGTGGTTTACAATACCACCAGGCCATGTAGAATCCTTAGGTGTGCCCATAATAGGGTTGCAAAGCATTTAACTCAATACCTATTTACGATACAAATTAAAAGCCTGTGAATTCTGCTGCTGTCCACATCTCACAACAACAAGTCAGTCTATCCCTCCATTAATATATCATCATGCACATATTTTCCAGCATGGAGGCAACTGTTTTCTTCACCTCAATTAATCTGCCCTTCTCAGAGGTATGTTAAGACACAATTCCAAACATCCTATTTATGATGCCAAACAATGTATATTTTGGCCTCAACATATTCATGCCCCTTTTAAGACCCATCAATACTATTGGGAATGTGTTACTCTCCCTTGTCCATGTAGTTACCCCCCTATTACCAGGTTACATCTAGCCTGCTAGTCAATCACAAACATATGTTGTCACCTACACTTAGGCCTAAACATGTAATCAGCATCAAATCAGATAGGATGCATCCAGTCCCTCACTTAAGTTACGGGCCAGTCTGACATGTGACATCAGTATACATCAGTCTGCACATGCCAGTTGCTACATTGACAACAGATAGCACCAGTGTTTGCATTTTTTGCACATACTTTATTTACCCCTTACAAAGGCCTGCAATTATACATTGTCTGCTACCTGAATGTATTGCATGGCATGTCACAGTCAAATGCTCAAGCATCATTTAACAGAGAAGTGTTGTTGCATCTATGCAGAGACCAGGAAAAGAAAAATGCTTTGGGGATGAATTATGTTGGGCATGACCACAGCACGTAAAGGGTGCTTCTTAAACACTGTGTAATCATGTTCCTGATAGAATTGAAACTTAGTTTTCATTTCTACTCATGTTTTCTTCATATTATGTTAGCATTTATATGGCTAATATATTATATTTACGTATTATGTGTAAGATGTAATGAGTTGACACAGATGTTATGCCAGTTAGGTTGACATCTGTGCCACCATTTTAGTTAGAAGGATGCCATGTTCTGGTGCAGTCGAAACTGTTACTTGCATACTCAAAACTGTATTTTGCTCATTTACGAGAAATGATTCTTGGTAGTTTTTATTTCTTCAATGCCCATGTTAGCTCGTTAGCGCATGCCTTTCCTCTTAGAGCAAGGCCTTCTCCCACCTGTCTAGAGGGGAGGATAGGCCAGACAACCTTGAAATATAGATAGCTTGTACCAGGCTGCAGCATTGAGACTTATATTATGTACCTCCATTGTATTATGACACCTACCAGTGTTTTTTCCATGGTAGGTGGATCTTTGTGAACTTCCCAACATTCATATTGTAACTTTATGCTGGTAAATGTCAGTCCCTCTTTAGCCATCATAGGAGGCTGGTCTGATTGGACTCTACTGCAGTGTACATTGTGAATAAAGTAGTTTGCTTGTATTATCTACTGCGTCATCAATTCTTCATTCTTGGAAGACTAGAGGAGGTTGAGAGTGGCCCGGTGGCCCTAATCGGTCGGGTCACTTCCTTCATTCCCATTAAACAATGGAATAGCACTACCGACAATACTCGCCTTACATGTCCCAGAATATAGGGACATCATTGTGACCCTATTACTATTGTAGCTTATGCTACATTTTACACATTTGTACACTATTGTATGAAGTTCATCAAGGTTCACACTCACCCCCTCCTTGCTGCTGTCTGACTTTCAACTGCCTTTCAAGGTTGGGATAGGCTACCGTCAGGATGCGGCACATTAGTGAGGTCAGGGTGCGGCAGAAGGTCACTTTTGCCTGGAAGCAACAAGCTCAGCCATGCTTCGGGAATCTTCTTGCTCAAGCCACACAGGTCCTGCCACCGCTTTTGAAAGTGGCAACTGCACTGACATGTGACCCCCAGTGACCACACCTTCCACAGGAAAACCTTGTGATGGGGTTTGACCTGTGAGGATGACATGGTATCACTCACTTAGTACACATGCAAGATGTAAATCTCCAGCTTCTTTGTCACAGGTCATATAGAGCTAGCTTAAGCATAATACAAGTTAGCAGACTACATTTATTAACACTGCACCCGTTGTCAAACATGCGACAGTTAAAGATTTAAAAACACATGTCCAGTTCCTGTTGGCACCAAACTCCAACCTGACCTTGCCCTAAGTGAGTATGTAACACCTCTTACTACACTGTGGATGGGACAACACCACAGGTGGTATGAAATTTGATAATCGCTAACCTCAACACTCCATTGTGTACTCCGGAAGGGAACAGTAGCAGGTTGATCCTGGACATACACCTAAATAGTATGGATAATTTCCATGAATCACACTGTCTAAAATAACAATGAAATCTGATCATTTTTTCCAGTAAACGTATTTGGGAACAAATGTAAAGTAATATGAGTTTGTAACTTGTTGAACACACTCTGTGGAACAATGGAACAGTGTTTGAAACTATTGGACAAACAATTACTTTTGTATGTGTTATCCTGTGACAAACCAGGTGATAAAACAACTAATTGTATGCCATATGTGCCAAAGTGAAGGTGACAACTTCAATATACCATTGCACAACAATCATTGTCACAGTACAACAGTGCATGTTATGCATGTATGCTCTGCACTGACGTTGTTCAAATATATTGGCAGGTGACATGTTTGTGAACATAAATTGCACATGCATCTTGGCATCACTAATGACAGACTGACTGCCAACTGGTATGGCAAAGGGTTTCATTTTCAAACTAACATACTGAGTGACAATGTGCCTATATGTCCTGGAGAACCTGGTTTGTGCCTCACAGCATGTACTTGAACATATGTTGCTACACTAAGAGCATGTTTTGCAAAACCATAGTCCAATTAGTCGTGATGATAAAAAACAGAGGCTATGTACCCCAAGAGACAGAACACTGCACAACAGTTACATTGGCCACACAGCTTGGGTAATGGTCCATACAGTGCCTACAACCTTGCCTTTGTGATAGGTCATCATTATTGCACTGTCGTCAACATGATCAACATATGGCCTGACTGAACATTATAACCTATACACCTGGTCGCCCTCCTACAACTGGCATGGCCATAGTTGAGAACTGTCATTTGCAATGTGAGGTGTTGTGAATTTCAGCAATATCTGGAGGCCATAACGGTCCAGCAGGATAGGAAGCTCTATATTCAACTCAGATTTGGCTCCATCCTGGTGAACTCTCTCCTAGCCTCTTGGCGAAAGTCTGCTACTCCATCTCAGTTTAGTCCTGGATGTCCCTCAGCTGTTCAGTCAATGGGCCACTGTATCAGTCCCCGAGATCTACATCGTTAGCTCCTCTTTGCAAGCGCCTTGGCACCCGTTGTCATCGAGAAGCACTGAGCATTTTAAAATCTGGCACTAGTTTGCTGACAGCCTGTGCAGTTTCTACGTTCTTCTGCAAGATGGGGGCTATCAGAAGATCCCTGTTGAAAATGTAAAATGTCTGTATTTTCTATGGAGTTATTACTTCCAAGTATTTTAAACTCTCTTTTCTAAATGTTATACAGTTTAGTTGCACTAGAGATTCACATTTTTTCTTAACTATTGTGGCACTTTTACTAGTGAGATAACATGGCGGGCAATGCTGCTGACCTTTGTTCGATATAGTTCCTTGCTGCCATGGTTTTAGGTGCTCCAAAAGATTACTATTTTAATGTTTTTGTTATTGTATAGTTCCAATCCTTTATAGTTTATCTTTTAACAGAATGTTAACGTATTACTGTATACACCTTGTCTCTTCCTGTACCATATGCATTTGCACTTTTATGGTCTGAGGATCGAAATAAAGTTTATGATGAATTGACATACCTGGAGTAACAATAATATTGCCTCATGTGTGTTGAGTTGTTGTTGTGACTGTACACATCAACAATTTAGCCACATATGCAACTGACATTTCACAATCACCATTATAGTCGCATTAACAATGGCTCTACAAGCAATTGTTTGGTAAAATATAACATAAAACAAGTTTACTTTGTATAAAGCTGATGTGTACATGCATAACTAATACAGTATACAATGTATTTGGTCTATGATGAGATATGCACATGACAACAGTGATGGAAAGTCCAGAACAGTACTGTTACACATACAGCAGTGAACTTGCCCATCACATTTACCAACACACCTTCATACAATTGTCAACAGTTTTCGATCTTTGTCTCATTGCTAGATTCTGCCCGATGTGGATGGTTATCTGATATTTTGAATAGGTTTACTATCAGAATTGTGCTCATCTGCTCTGCTGGTGTGCCATACAGCTGCGTATACAGGGGAAGGACTGTGTCTACCAGGCTTTCCAGCTCCTTTGGTGTGAAAGCAGGGACTATGCTCCCTGTACAATGAGGCATTGCAGCTCCCTGAGGATGAGAACAGCAGCAGAGAGATGGGAGATGGGAATGTCTGTAAAAGTGCAGTTTCCGAAGGCAAGATATTTGTATTGCAAACTGCTCTAATTATATCTAGACCGCATAGGTGGTCTTTTGTGCAGCCAGGCAGTCAAAGGGATAGGTCTGCATTGGTTGCAGTTTCCGACTTCGTCCTATGGCTGAATTGCTGGCTGACACTTCGCCTACCACACGGTTCAAAATAGCCCTAGGTCCGCAAGTAAACTTGTTCCATTAGCAATGGAAGTTTACCACGTTAGACTTCACTGTAGGCGGACACAATCAGTGTGCTACAACTGTCATCATTACACGTTATAGCCTATGGCTGTGTCCGCCTCAGTTCAGGATCGCCTACCGCAAATTTTGAATATTGGTGCAGTTGCTGCAAATGCATTTGCCAATGTTGTGTCTTTGTACTCCATCCTGGCTAGATGCACAATATTGTGTGTTAAAGAACCATCACAATAAATCACCAACACTCCCATAACAAAGTTACCTGAGAAGAGCCTTACACACCTATTGGCAGGCTAAAAAAACATGAAACAACAAACAACTGTTTCAGGTTCACCTCTGTCTCTCAGACAGTAAGCGGCCCATGTCCGTTGACAGGTATAAATACACCACAGAACATTGCTGAAAGCCACTGTCACCAAATGTACGATCTGTGAGAAATTCAGGTGGAGCTGGGGTGTGTGTTTGATGTATACAGAATCTAACATGAAAACAACAGAGGAGTGTATCAACAATAAGAAGGAGATGAGCAAGCATGTATCCACATTCACAGTAAAAATTACCTGTGAGTTAAACCACTTTAGGTTATTCAGAAGGCCCTCACTCACCAACCTAGTTGGTGACATGCTTCATCATCGGGCCCCACCAGGAGTGGCGGAATGCCACCCTAGTGTGCTGCAACACCAGTTTACTGCGGAGCTGGTTAAGTGATTAGTGACGGGTGAGATAAGTGAAATAAAAATTTCCAAATTGTATCAAAAGATAGTTCATTGGTTTTGCCAATAAGACATGAATAAAAACAAAAGTGTATGATAAAGGACTAAATTGAAAGTCCAGTTTTCTCCCTGAGGTGTGGTCAACATGTTTCTGCCTCTGTATGAACAATTTGTCAGGTTTTCGTCAGGACCAGTGCAGTGTAGTGATGAACCCTGGCAGTATGGTCGCACTAAGGCCCAACCTGACCTGGGGTTGCTAGTGATAAAATAGTAAAAACACTATGTTGATTCCTACAAATTCAGAGAGGAACCGAGTTTATTAAGAGGTGCAAACAATAGATGCACCATAAGTCTCGGGAGGGGGGTGGTAGCGATTTGCCACATCGCTCTTTACGCCAGGCACCCGTTTGGAACCTGCTTGTTCCCCCACTATTCCGGACCCCTGGCTGACACTTCACCTACCACACGGTTCAAATTAAACTAAGGTCCGCAAGTAAACCTGTTCCATTAGCAATGGAAGTTTACTACGTCAGACTTCACTGTAGGCGGACACAATCAGTGTGCTGAAACTGTCATCATTACAAGTTATAGCGTATGGATGTGTCCGCCTCAGTTTAGGATCGCCTACTGCAAATTTCGAATATTGGTGCGATTGCTTTAAATGCATTTGCCAATGTTGTGTCTTTGTACTCAATCATGGCTGATGCACAATATTGTGTGTTAAAGAACCATCACAATGAATCACCAACACTTCCATAACAAAGTCAACTGAGAGGAGCCTTACACACCTATTGGCAGGCTAAACAAGCATGATAGAACAAACAACTCTTTCAGATTCACCTCTGTCTCTCCAGCAGTAATCGACCCATGTCCGTTGACAGGTATAAATACACCACAGAACATTGTTGAAAGCCACTGTCACCCAATGTGCGATCTGTGTGAAATTCAGATGGAGATGGGGTGTGTGTTTTATGAATACAGAATCCAACATTCACAGAGAGACTGAACACTCAAATGTTAAGCACCCTACTGATGCATTGCAATTAAATGGAACATTGTAAGTGATTTTGTGTTCTGTACTTAAGTGTACATCTGCAGATTAATAGATGTACTTTGTAAATTGGTAGTGTATGTCATTGTATGTGCAAAGCAGATATCACAACATGACAGTGTCAATCACAAACATTTGCCTGCATGATTTGCTGGAAGCAACTCAAGATGTATGTGGTGTACAGGATGGTATGCATACTTGCTCAGCTGTAAACAAGCCTAAGTCATGTGTTTTAGGCTTGTGAGATTTTGACTGTCTACTGCTTGAATTGGCCTCAACCAAATCTGTCACTAGTGAAATCTAACTATAATGTACTTTTATTCATGTGTTCCTAAACATTTGAGACATATTCTAAAATGGTATGTGTGCTGTGCTAGGTTTTGATTCATTGTTTATTGTGAAATCTGGTTTGCACTGACATGAGCTGTCGTGTGTGGTTGCATGGTATTTTGTGTTTTTCTAAGTACATGTTACTGGGCACATTGCAATTTAACATCTATGGTGTCTACACATAGTTCTAGTGGTGGAGCCGGAAGACAGCTTCCAGTCTACAGGCCCTTTCCTAACCTACAAACCATGGAAGAGAGAGACGTGATCTGTAAATACCATCTCAATAAGGCAAATGTAAATGATTTGTTCCAGCAGTTGGCACCTTCATTGTGCCTATATCGCCACTATCCTACATCACTGACACCCAAATATAAGGTGATGGCAGTACTGCATTTCTTAGCCTATGGTTCATTCCAGTACACAGTGGCAACACCTGGCAAAATGGTTCAGAATGTCCCAGCCTATGTTCAGCAACGTACTCCAAGATGTACTGCAGGCATCGACCAGACACAAGAACAGCCACATAGAATTTCCCAAATGTGAAGAATTGGCCAATATCAAAGCAGAATTTTAGGATTTTGGTTGAATCCTACATATGAATGGAGAAATTGATGGGACACATATTGCTTTAATTTCGCCACTGGCAAATGAACAGGTATATTGGAACAGGAAGCACTTCAACTCAATCAATGTACAGGTGGTGTGTTTGGCAGATATGCATATTTCCCACATTGTTTCAAGATTTCCAGGAATAGCTAATGACTCCTATATTCTACCTAACAGCATCATACCCCATTTGATGACTGAACTACTTCCAGAGCAAGCCTGGATTGTTGGTAATAATTTTAATGAAGCTTGTTGTGAATGGTTTTGTGGGTAAATTTGATAAATGTTTGCTTGAACATTGAACTCATATCTATCTTCCATATAGGAGACTCAGTATACCCCAGCCATCCATGGTTACTGAAACCATTGCAATATCTTTTCACACTAGGAGAAGTCTGTTTCAAAGACGCCCAGGGGAGAACAAGGCTGATAGTGGAGTGGGCTTTTGGCCTCCGGAAGACGAGATTTCACTGTGTAGATAAAACTGAAGGAGCCCTACAATACTCACCTGGGAAGGTGTGCCCGATCACTGTTGCCTGCTGAATGCCCCACAACCTGACAATAAAGAAAAACATCCATCTAATTGAATATGAAAGAGACAAGCAGGAGCCACCAGCTGAGTATCCATGCCTGGGTAATGATGGCAGTGGTGAGCAGGAAGGATGTTATGTTATAGAGGATTTGTATCGCGCACTAATACTCTGGAGTGTCCTGGCATGGAAGTGGGCTGGGGTATTGGTAGTAGTCAGTTAGACGGTCCGACTAAACAGATGTGTTTTAAGGTGTTTTTTAAAAAGTTGAAAATCTTGGATAAGCTGAAGGTCCGCAGGAAGGAATTCCAGGCCACTACAGCTTTGACAGAAAGCGACTGGCCTCCCATACGCACTCTGCGGAAGCGCAGGATAATCATCCGGCGGAAGGAAGCAGACCGCAGAGGTTGATTTGGCACAAAGAAGGCAAAATGCTATCCTAAGATAGATGGGACCATGTCCATGGAGGGCCCAGTGGGCCAGGGAAATGGCTTTAAACCGAACTCGCTGCGCCACCGGCAACCAGTGCCGATCCCTTAGATATTGCCGAGCACTGGATCTCCTCATGGCATTAAACAAGAGTCTAGTCGTGGCATTCTGTATACTTTGTAGTTTTTGCAGCAGGTAGCCGGCATGCCTTTGAACAGAGCATTGGCATAGTCTAGCCGAGAGAGGATCAGAGCATGAGCAACTGTCTCTTTGGCCACTCTCGGGAGCAGAGGGAAGATCATTGGGAGTGCTTTGAGGATACCAAAGCAGACCCCAGTCAGTTTTTTAACGTGGTCGGTAAACCGAAGGTCCTCGCTAAACCACACCCCCAACTTTTTTACAGGTCCACTCTCAGAACGAGGGCAGGGGAAGTTTGGCGGCCATAGACATTGTCTGAAATCCAAGGGAAACTGACCATACAGGAGAACCTCGGATTGTTCTTGTTGCACTTCAAAGAGGCCTGGGCCAGCCAGCAGAATACCGATGCTAGGCATGTCGGGGCGGTGTTAGTGACCAGATCTGGGCCCCTCCAGGTAAATAGCAGCTGCGTATCATCAGCATACGCTATCCCGTTTGCACCAAGCTCCTCTGCCAGACAAACCAGAGGGGTTAAGTATATATTAAATAGCAGGGGGCTCAAAGTAGAGCCCTCCGGGACCCCCGTATTGAGGTTCCAAACAGAATAGTATCAGGGAGCCATGCAGACCTGCTGCGAGCGGGAATCCAAAAAGATTTGACCCACTCCCAGACCAGGCCCGAAATGCCAATAGTATATAGCCCCTGGTGGGGCACAGTATCGAAGGCGGCCGAGAGGTCAAGTAAAATTAGCGCCACCCTGCTGCCCCCGTCAAGACACTCCCTGTTCGCCTCCGACATCTCTACCAGAGTGGTCTCTGTGCTATAGGCAATCTAAATCCCAACTGAGCTGGATGCAAAGCCCCTGAAGAATCCACAAAAGTCTCGAGCTGCCGAAAAGCCACTTTTTCACAAACCTTGGCCAAAGCAGGTAGTAGCGAGATAGGCCGGTAATTGGCGGGGACCGAAGGGTCAAATGACGGTTTTTCTTAAGAAGGTGTAGCAATTTAGCCTGTTTCCATTGATCTGGAACCAAGGCAGTCTGAAGGGATAGATTCACAACATCCACTACTGCTGTGCAAACCTCCTTAGCTACCCTAGCTAATACCCGCGCCGGGCAAAGATCGGAGGTTGAGCCAGACTTAAGAGAGCTAAGAATGGCCAGAATGTCTGACTCGGCCGCAGGCGCGAATCAGGTAAGCTGAGGAGTGACCACACACGAAGTGGCGGGAAACCCCGGGGAAAGGGACTCCCCAGTGCTGAAATGTGAGCCAACACTGTCCTGAATCCTTAATATCTTGTCCACAAAGTAGGTGGACAACTCCTCACACCACTGTTGAGAGACAGGGAGCGCACTTTGTTCTGCGCAGGGTGATAGAAAGCTCTTGACTATAGCAAAGATCTCCTTGCTATTGTTCTGAGCTAACGCAATCCTCCCGGTAAAATAGTCATTTTTAGCTTTCCTAATGGCAATATAGTACTCCCTCTGTGCTAAGCGCAGGGTCCTCTTATCTGACATTAAATACTTCTGACGCCAGCTATGCTCCAGCTTTTTGCACCCCAGTTTCAGATCCTTGAGCTTATTAGAGTATCAGGGCTGTGAGGGGAGAGAGTGATGATTACGACCTCGAGTAGCTTTAGAGCTGACGCTGACCCCTGACTAATCCAGCAATCAAAACTGTCCAGTGCCCCTTCCAAATCAGAGGCGGGGGTCGGACGGGACTGAAGTAGGGCCATCGAAAGAGAAGGAAGATAAATCTTCCCAGGGTGTAGGTCGGGAGGCAGGACCGAGCTTTTAGCAGGCCTGCCCGACGACCAGGAGAACCTGATCAGGTGATGGTCAGACCACGTCACAGGCTCGGGCTCCTCTACATTAATGGAAAAAATAGTACAAACCAAATCAATGAGGTGGCCGCCCGAGTGGGAAGGCAATTTCACATATTGTGTCAGCTGCGCTAGGCCCTAAGAGTCCAAAAGAGACCAGGCATCCCAAGCGGCCTGGGTATCCAAATGGATATTAAAATCGCACAGAAGGAGAAACGTAGGGTAGCAGAGGGTATGTGGTATAATAATATTGTCAAAAGTCTTAAGGAAGGCTCTGAGAGGACCCGGCGGACGATAGACCAAAGTATCGCCCATTGTGAAGTGAGGGGAAAGGGTGAAGGTGAAGTCAAGGGCTTCCCCCTCTGCCCAGTCACCTATGGCTGCACTGGTAAAAGACCATGTGTCCTTAAACACCACCACCGTCCCCCCTCCTCTCCCCGTTCCACAATCACCTCTGGCAATTTTATATCCCCTCAGGATTGCAAACTCACTACCGGAGCACAAGACTCATTAGGCCAAGTCTCTGTGATGAAGAGAACGTCCAGCTTGGTGTCAGACAATAGCTCATAGATGTCCGATGCATGCTTGACCATCGAGCACGCATTAATAAGTGCTGCCAAAATCCTAGGTTCACCAGAGTCCGAGATGGAGGGGAAGGTCAGATTGGCGTGAAAGCAGAATTTACAGAGTGGGCAGGTTCTAAAAGGACTGTGGCTGACGTCCCACTGCATACTACAGCCACAGCTAGAGCCCTTTAGCTTTAGCAATTCATCGCGGGTGTAAACAATCGTCCTATTAGCAGGATCAGGCACCGCCCGACCAGAGTGGCTGGCGCTGATCGCTTCCGTGGCGCGGACAGGCGTAGACGGGCTTGCCTTTTACTTGCAACAAAAGCTTATCAACAGCTTCTTTTCATGACTATCAGTATGCACTGAGAGAGATGTAATTCTGATTATACAGAGGTTGTTGTTGTATAGCTGTGAGGAGTATGCGTATGTACACTTCATAGTAACAGATAAGTGTACTAATGTTTGTGCAAACATGTTTTGAAAATGGTTGCTGTTACATGCACGCTGTATTATTCATGCTTTACTAGTGTGAAAAGTAACATTATTCTGGCTGAAGTTTACTCTTACTTTTGAGACATAATTTATCCTTCCTAATCTTAATTCATATTTTCTTTCAGTGAAATGTGCAATATCAACATCTGAGGGGATTTCCAGAGTTGTCTTACAAAGTAATAGAGTCACCCCAGTTAGGCTAGAAGTGACTGGGTAAGGAAGTTGCACACAACAAAATTAATTCACCTCTGTGCTTGAAGCACAGAGGGGAATTTATTTTCAGAGTTGTGCCATCACCAGGCATATGATGCTGTGCCTGAGTCCAACCTAGGCACGGAATGATCCTGGGAACATCTGTCACAGACTTTAAACATACAGATCTGTCATGGTACCTGCTTGCAAATTGAAGGAATGGAAGTTAGTACAACAGCAAAGGACTCATATCACATCTTGTGTTATTTGTTTTGCAATATGTGTAGTATCATGTGTTCCAAGACAATGTGGTTATGGGGACAGACCATGATACTTTTCATTCCCATCATCCATATTATCCATGTGTGAAAAATGGTTATACCTGTAGATGTGTGTCATTATTGTACGTCACAGTGCAAGTGCCACAACACTGACATATGCTTGCAACTTCCCTAAACATGCTATAAAACTTGTTTTTATGGGACCTGTTCTTACTGATCAGTAGTACTGGCCTGTTTACTTTTATTTTCTCGACTGATTATGTATGGCATTTATGGCATCTGGGATCTAGTACCAGGTGTAAATGTACATTAAATTTAGTATTTCACATCAAAGTTTGCATTGTCAGATGTTACTCCTCCTACATTTTTGTTTTAAATTGTACATGACAAATTAGGTTAGTGGCTCGGATTGTTGAGTCGGATGTCAACTTGTGATGATTGTTTGTACATTTGATTATCTGCGATTAGGCACCGTAGACTTATGTTTGTATGTTTCAGTACATTTGTACGGCTATCTTGTGGTGTCATGTTTGAGTGAGTTTGTTACTCTTAATTACAATTGACATGTACTTGTTGACCTAAGTTGATTACACTGTCTTCTGAGTTATCACATGTGAATTACAACGATTTGCGATTGATGTCAAAGGCACAACATGAGCTAGTATTGATGTGTTAAGTGATTTTATTGTTAAAATATGAAGATTACATGAGAAAACACACCATGAATCAGAAAAAAAGGAAACAATAGAGTGAAGTTGACAGTGTTAATATCCTACTGATCCCACAGTTATTGGAGTCCAAAGTCCTACTGTGTAATCCCATCTGAGGTGGAACATTTGGTGTGAATAGACAACAAAGTGAATAGTCAACGCACAAAGAAGGATATCAAGGGCACCGTTTCTTACTGGCTAGGGATTTTTATTGCCATCCAACCCTCCAGGATTTTTCCTTGGATCTCCCTTCCCAAGTCGGGTGGGGTGATCCACAACTGCAGGCTCCAGGGACACTGAGGATTCTCTGCCTGGCTCACCATCCCTGCCTGTGGCTTGCACAGATGTTGACAGGACAGATGTAGTTGTCCCACAAGGAGGGGTACTTGTGTCTGAAAATGCCTGGTGGTACTGATGTCCCGCAGCACCCCTATGACCTTGTCTACTTGGTCATAGTGTCATTTTAGGCTGTGGGCTAGGGACGCCTGCAGTTGTTTGATATCCATGAGTTCTTGAAAAACCTTGCTTATTGCTCCTGGGTACCCCTCAAAGGCATCCATTACTCGGGTGAGATTGGCCTGGGCATCTGTGGCACCAACTGTTGGCTGATGTGGGCCCACATGTCCCTTCCCACCACCCCTACCCCCACGGGCTGGCACAGTTTGTGGCTGCACATTCGCACCATTGTTATTGTTTGTTTTTGTGTTCATCAACTCAGAGTAGACTGTGTTGCACTGGTGATGTTGTGGCCCGTGGTAGATTGGGTGTCTGTTGGGGTGGGGGTTAGCTGTGAGTCGGTAGCTGAGGTAGTAGATGTCACAGTGGGCCCTGCTGGACATACTGGTGTCATCTGGTGAGCCAAACCTGATGGGACAAGTTCCTCCTCTTTGTTTAAGTGTTCAGGACTGAAAAAAACAGAGAGTGGTTGGGAGGGATCAATCCCAGACTCCTTAAAGGGTAAGGGACTATAAATTCCCCTACATTGGGAATAAAATTCTCATAATTAGTTTTTTACTTTTTATACAGTGATCACATGCCTAGTCATCATAAAGATTGCTGATTTTATTTAAAGCAATCTGTACTTCAAAGTAATGCTTTTTATGTAATACTATTAATCATACAAAATACACATATATACACACATCTCTTTTTAACAATCAGATACAAATAATATATGACAACAAACAATACTCTAGTACAAAGTTAATCTTTTTTCGCCCAAAAGATCACACTAAATCAATTGAGTGTCCCCCTATTAAATCAGGGAGTACACTAAGAGGAAGTTGTGTATTCACACAATCGGTTCTAGTAAGTTCTGAAGCTAAATTCAAAGATTGTGTACAACCAAAAAATTAGATCAGGTACAAAATATCATAAGACTCCTCTTGTCTGAAATGGCATGTCGACGCGGACGCGTTTCGACCTCCAGGAATCTTGACCTCCTCAGGACAAGGGTGAATAGACAACCTAGGAAAATACACAAAAGGAACCCACAAGGTATTACTCCTATCCAATGGTTATCGTGCATCTCTGTGCCACCATGGTCCAACGTGACCGTGACCTCCACCAGGAGTGAGTGCTCTAGAAAAAAACATTAACCATGATGTCAATCAACCAAAGTTGTGCACAAAATAAAGGGGCACTGTAAAGTCATAGCTGTGAACCACCTCAAGCCAAAAAATATATGTGTCTAAGAGAAAGGCGATATAAACACCTGCTAAATCCAACCACCTTTATGTCCAATTCTTGACTCAACCAAGAAAACGAATATAAAATATGTACCACACCGAGAAAATACAGTGACCAACAACTTACTACTATTCCAATATTCACGTTGCTTAAAATCGCAACCAGGGACTCCACCAACTCTTCTCTAAGTAAAAAATATATAATAACATATGGTATTGATGAGCGAAGTGGCCCCCACATATTGTAGCTGATTGACGCAACAAATTCAGTACACATAAATACCAATACGTGAATCAGGCAGAGTCTCTTACCTAACAGACGAAAAAATCAAAATTTGTCAACTTGCGCCCCACCGCACAGGACAACCGTCACCTCTCTTACTTCTACGGTGTCCTGCAACTCTGCCAAAAACAACACAGGCAAACACATATAAACATACGCCCTCAGGCCGCCAAATGCTGCAATACTACAGTGAGTTCGTACTACGCCCTCCCTGGGCGCAAGCAGAGCTTCGCCCCACGTACCTTCTCCATCCGTGATTCAAACACGGACAGCAGCTATCGGCCTGCGCACTCCGTCAGGGCACACACTTCTGATTTGATAGGGCGACAAAAAAGTACCTGGCTCGGCGTCCCACGTGATCGCGTCTACGCGTCTCACTTGATCAGCCACAGAGTTGCTAAAGTCTGACAACAGACTCCGGCCACAATCACTCAAACTAAGTTCACCACTAGGCGAACCAAAGCGGGGTGAAAACAGACTACCCCAATGTCATCCACCGCATCTGGTAAAAAGCAAAGGAGGGCACAGTCTGCACGCCGAAAGGCCGACACTCCAAATCTACTAAACAGGGCTTCACTCAGCTTATAAACAAAATAAAAAGTCAGAAAATAATAGAAAAGGTATAGCATGAGGAGGAGGAGTGAGGAAAAAGACAAATAACCTATGTAAAAAACAATTATGCACCACACACCAATGGGCAAACAGGCCCACACACAACCATTCATCCTCTAGACAGCAAGGCCTGTCGAAAAAATCAACAAAATCCATCTCAAACACCTCAGTAAGTGGTGCCAAGTGCTGGAGGTACTCTGCCCCGTACGGACGTTAAAACAAGGAACAGATTATCGCCGAAGATTCTGGCGTGTTTAACATTAACGGAGAGAGACATTGGGAGCCCGGGCACTAAAAAAATAAAAATTCTTTGTGTACAATTATTTGGAACCACACAGATAGAAGCACTCAAAAATGGAGTATGTGAATTGAACCTTAGATGGAAGATTCTCCCTGCGTAATGGCTCAGCATGTAAATGATTGAAGATTACTTAAAGGACATGTGGTTTACAATACCACCAGGCCATGTAGAATCCTTAGGTGTGCCCATAATAGGGTTGCAAAGCATTTAACTCAATACCTATTTACGATACAAATTAAAAGCCTGTGAATTCTGCAGCTGTCCACATCTCACAACAACAAGTCAGTCTATCCCTCCATTAATATATCATCATGCACATATTTTCCAGCATGGAGGCAACTGTTTTCTTCACCTGAATTAATCTGCCCTTCTCAGAGGTATGTTAAGACACAATTCCAAACATCCCATTTATGATGCCAAACAATGTATATTTTGGCCTCAACATATTCATGCCCCTTTTAAGACCCATCAATACTATTGGGAATGTGTTACTCTCCCTTGTCCATGTAGTTACCCCCCTATTACCAGGTTACATCTAGCCTGCTAGTCAATCACAAACATATGTTGTCACCTACACTTAGGCCTAAACATGTAATCAGCATCAAATCAGATAGGATGCATCCAGTCCCTCACTTAAGTTACGGGCCAGTCTGACATGTGACATCAGTATACATCAGTCTGCACATGCCAGTTGCTACATTGACAACAGATAGCACCAGTGTTTGCATTTTTTGCACATACTTTATTTACCCCTTACAAAGGCCTGCAATTATACATTGTCTGCTACCTGAATGTATTGCATGGCATGTCACAGTCAAATGCTCAAGCATCATTTAACAGAGAAGTGTTGTTGCATCTATGCAGAGACCAGGAAAAGAAAAATGCTTTGGGGATGAATTATGTTGGGCATGACCACAGCACGTAAAGGGTGCTTCTTAAACATTGTGTAATCATGTTCCTGATAGAATTGAAACTTAGTTTTCATTTCTACTCATGTTTTTCTTCATATTATGTTAGCATTTATATGGCTAATATATTATATTTACGTATTATGTGTAAGATGTAATGAGTTGACACAGATGTTATGCCAGTTAGGTTGACATCTGTGCCACCATTTTAGTTAGAAGGACGCCATGTTCTGGTGCAGTCGAAACTGTTACTTGCATACTCAAAACTGTATTTTGCTCATTTACGAGAAATGATTCCTGGTAGTTTTTATTTCTTCAATGCCCATGTTAGCTCGTTAGCGCATGCCTTTCCTCTTAGAGCAAGGCCTTCTCCCACCTGTCTAGAGGGGAGGATAGGCCAGACAACCTTGAAATATAGATAGCTTGTACCAGGCTGCAGCATTGAGACCTATATTATGTACCTCCATTGCATTATGACACCTACCAGTGTTTTTTCCATGGTAGGTGGATCTTTGTGAACTTCCCAACATTCATATTGTAACTTTATGCTGGTAAATGTCAGTCCCTCTTTAGCCATCATAGGAGGCTGGTCTGATTGGACTCTACTGCAGTGTACATTGTGAATAAAGTAGTTTGCTTGTATGCTCTACTGCGTCATCAATTCTTCATTCTTGGAAGACTAGAGGAGGTTGAGAGTGGCCCGGTGGCCCTAATCGGTCGGGTCACTTCCTTCATTCCCATTAAACAATGGAATAGCACTACCGACAATACTCGCCTTACATGTCCCAGAATATAGGGACATCATTGTGACCCTATTACTATTGTAGCTTATGCTACATTTTACACATTTGTACACTATTGTATGAAGTTCATCAAGGTTCACACTCACCCCCTCCTTGCTGCTGTCTGACTTTCAACTGCCTTTCAAGGTTGGGATAGGCTACCGTCAGGATGCGGCACATTAGTGAGGTCAGGGTGCGGCAGAAGGGCACTTTTGCCTGGAAGCAACAAGCTCAGCCATGCTTCGGGAATCTTCTTGCTCAAGCCACACAGGTCCTGCCACCGCTTTTGAAAGTGGCAACTGCACTGACATGTGACCCCCAGTGACCACACCTTCCACAGGAAAACCTTGTGATGGGGTTTGACCTGTGAGGATGACATGGTATCACTCACTTAGTACACATGCAAGATGTACATCTCCAGCTTCTTTGTCACAGGTCATATAGAGCTAGCTTAAGAATAATACAAGTTAGCAGACTACATTTATTAACACTGCACCCGTTGTCAAACATGCGACAGTTAAAGATTTAAAAACACATGTCCAGTTCCTGTTGGCACCAAACTCCAACCTGACCTTGCCCTAAGTGAGTAGGTAACACCTCTTCCTACACTGTGGATGGGACAACACCACAGGTGGTATGAAATTTGATAATCGCTAACCTCAACACTCCATTGTGTACTCCGGAAGGGAACAGTAGCAGGTTGATCCTGGACATACACCTAAATAGTATGGATAATTTCCATGAATCACACTGTCTAAAATAACAATGAAATCTGATCATTTTTTCCAGTAAACGTATTTGGGAACAAATGTAAAGTAATATGAGTTTGTAACTTGTTGAACACACTCTGTGGAACAATGGAACAGTGTTTGAAACTATTGGACAGACAATTACTTTTGTATGTGTTAGCCTGTGACAAACCAGGTGATAAAACAACTAATTGTATGCCATATGTGCCAAAGTGAAGGTGACAACTTCAATATACCATTGCACAACAATCATTGTCACAGTACAACAGTGCATGTTATGCATGTATGCTCTGCACTGACGTTGTTCAAATATATTGGCAGGTGACATGTTTGTGAACATAAATTGCACATGCATCTTGGCATCACTAATGACAGACTGACTGCCAACTGGTATGGCAAAGGGTTTCATTTTCAAACTAACATACTGAGTGACAATGTGCCTATATGTCCTGGAGAACCTGGTTTGTGCCTCACAGCATGTACTTGAACATATGTTGCTACACTAAGAGCATGTTTTGCAAAACCATAGTCCAATTAGTCGTGATGATAAAAAACAGAGGCTATGTACCCCAAGAAACAGAACACTGCACAACAGTTACATTGGCCACACAGCTTGGGTAATGGTCCATACAGTGCCTACAACCTTGCCTTTGTGATAGGTCATCATTATTGCACTGTCGTCAACATGATCAACATATGGCCTGACTGAACATTATAACCTATACACCTGGTCGCCCTCCTACAACTGGCATGGCCATAGTTGAGAACTGTCATTTGCAATGTGAGGTGTTGTGAATTTCAGCAATATCTGGAGGCCATAACGGTCCAGCAGGATAGGAAGCTCTATATTCAACTCAGATTTGGCTCCATCCTGGTGAACTCTCTCCTAGCCTCTTGGCGAAAGTCTGCTACTCCATCTCAGTTTAGTCCTTGATGTCCCTCAGCTGTTCAGTCAATGGGCCACTGTATCAGTCCCCGAGATCTACATCGTTAGCTCCTCTTTGCAAGCGCCTTGGCACCCGTTGTCATCGAGAAGCACTGAGCATTTTAAAATCTGGCACTAGTTTGCTGACAGCCTGTGCAGTTTCTACGTTCCTCTGCAAGATGGGGGCTATCAGAAGATCCCTGTTGAAAATGTAAAATGTCTGTATTTTCTATGGAGTTATTACTTCCAAGTATTTTAAACTCTCTTTTCTAAATGTTATACAGTTTAGTTGCACTAGAGATTCACATTTTTTCTTAACTATTGTGGCACTTTTACTAGTGAGATAACATGGCGGGCAATGCTGCTGACCTTTGTTCGATATAGTTCCTTGCTGCCATGGTTTTAGGTGCTCCAAAAGATTACTATTTTAATGTTTTTGTTATTGTATAGTTCCAATCCTTTATAGTTTATCTTTTAACAGAATGTTAACGTATTACTGTATACACCTTGTCTCTTCCTGTACCATATGCATTTGCACTTTTATGGTCTGAGGATCGAAATAAAGTTTATGATGAATTGACATAGCTGGAGTAACAATAATATTGCCTCATGTGTGTTGAGTTGTTGTTGTGACTGTACACATCAACAATTTAGCCACATATGCAACTGACATTTCACAATCACCATTATAGTCGCATTAACAATGGCTCTACAAGCAATTGTTTGGTAAAATATAACATAAAACAAGTTTACTTTGTATAAAGCTGATGTGTACATGCATAACTAATACACTATACAATGTATTTGGTCTATGATGAGATATGCACATGACAACAGTGATGGAAAGTCCAGAACAGTACTGTTACACATACAGCAGTGAACTTGCCCATCACATTTACCAACACACCTTCATACAATTGTCAACAGTTTTCGATCTTTGTCTCATTGCTAGATTCTGCCCGATGTGGATGGTTATCTGATATTTTGAATAGGTTTACTATCAGAATTGTGCTCATCTGCTCTGCTGGTGTGCCATACAGCTGCTTATACAGGGGAAGGACTGTGTCTACCAGGCTTTCCAGCTCCTTTGGTGTGAAAGCAGGGACTATGCTCCCTGTACAATGAGGCATTGCAGCTCCCTGAGGATGAGAACAGCAGCAGAGAGATGGGAGATGGGAATGTCTGTAAAAGTGCAGTTTCCGAAGGCAAGATATTTGTATTGCAAACTGCTCTAATTATATCTAGACCGCATAGGTGGTCTTTTGTGCAGCCAGGCAGTCAAAGGGATAGGTCTGCATTGGTTGCAGTTTCCGACTTCGTCCTATGGCTGAATTGCTGGCTGACACTTCGCCTACCACACGGTTCAAAATAGCCCTAGGTCCGCAAGTAAACTTGTTCCATTAGCAATGGAAGTTTACCACGTTAGACTTCACTTTAGGCGGACACAATCAGTGTGCTACAACTGTCATCATTACAAGTTATAGCCTATGGCTGTGTCCGCCTCAGTTCAGGATCGCCTACCGCAAATTTTGAATATTGGTGCAGTTGCTGCAAATGCATTTGCCAATGTTGTGTCTTTGTACTCCATCCTGGCTAGATGCACAATATTGTGTGTTAAAGAACCATCACAATAAATCACCAACACTCCCATAACAAAGTTACCTGAGAAGAGCCTTACACACCTATTGGCAGGCTAAAAAAACATGAAACAACAAACAACTGTTTCAGGTTCACCTCTGTCTCTCAGACAGTAAGCGGCCCATGTCCGTTGACAGGTATAAATACACCACAGAACATTGCTGAAAGCCACTGTCACCAAATGTACGATCTGTGAGAAATTCAGGTGGAGCTGGGGTGTGTGTTTGATGTATACAGAATCTAACATGAAAACAACAGAGGAGTGTATCAACAATAAGAAGGAGATGAGCAAGCATGTATCCACATTCACAGTAAAAATTACCTGTGAGTTAAACCACTTTAGGTCATTCAGAAGGCCCTCACTCACCAACCTAGTTGGTGACATGCTTCATCATCGGGCCTCACCAGGAGTGGCGGAATGCCACCCTAGTGTGCTGCAACACCAGTTTACTGCGGAGCTGGTTAAGTGATTAGTGACGGGTGAGATAAGTGAAATAAAAATTTCCAAATTGTATCAAAAGATAGTTCATTGGTTTTGCCAATAAGACATGAATAAAAACAAAAGTGTATGATAAAGGACTAAATTAAAAGTCCAGTTTTCTCCCAGAGGTGTGGTCAACATGTTTCTGCCTCTGTATGAACAATTTGTCAGGTTTTCGTCAGGACCAGTGCAGTGTAGTGATAAACCCTGGCAGTATGGTCGCACTAAGGCCCAACCTGACCTGGGGTTGCTAGTGATAAAATAGTAAAAACACTATGTTGATTCCTACAAATTCAGAGAGGAACCGAGTTTATTAAGAGGTGCAAACAATAGATGCACCATAAGTCTCGGGAGGGGGGTGGTAGCGATTTGCCACATCGCTCTTTACGCCAGGCACCCGTTTGGAACCTGCTAGTTCCCTCACTATTCCGGACCCCTGGCTGACACTTCACCTACCACACGGTTCAAATTAAACCAAGGTCCGCAAGTAAACCTGTTCCATTAGCAATGGAAGTTTACTACGTCAGACTTCACTGTAGGCGGACACAATCAGTGTGCTGAAACTGTCATCATTACAAGTTATAGCGTATGGATGTGTCCGCCTCAGTTTAGGATCGCCTACTGCAAATTTCGAATATTGGTGCGATTGCTTTAAATGCATTTGCCAATGTTGTGTCTTTGTACTCAATCATGGCTGATGCACAATATTGTGTGTTAAAGAACCATCACAATGAATCACCAACACTTCCATAACAAAGTCAACTGAGAGGAGCCTTACACACCTATTGGCAGGCTAAACAAGCATGATAGAACAAACAACTCTTTCAGATTCACCTCTGTCTCTCCAGCAGTAATCGACCCATGTCCGTTGACAGGTATAAATACACCACAGAACATTGTTGAAAGCCACTGTCACCCAATGTGCGATCTGTGTGAAATTCAGATGGAAATGGTGTGTGTTTTAGGAATACAGAATCCAACATTCACAGAGAGACTGAACACTCAAATGTTAAGCACCCTACTGATGCATTGCAATTAAATGGAACATTGCAAGTGATTTTGTGTTCTGTACTTAAGTGTACATCTGCAGATTAATAGATGTACTTTGTAAATTGGTAGTGTATGTCATTGTATGTGCAAAGCAGATATCACAACATGACAGTGTCAATCACAAACATTTGCCTGCATGATTTGCTGAAAGCAACTCAAGATGTATGTGGTGTACAGGATGGTATGCATACTTGCTCAGCTGTAAACAAACCTAAGTCATGTGTTTTAGGCTTGTGAGATTTTGACTGTCTACTGCTTGAATTGGCCTCAACCAAATCTGTCACTAGTGAAATCTAACTATAATGTACTTTTATTCATGTGTTCCTAAACATTTGAGACATATTCTAAAATGGTATGTGTGCTGTGCTAGGTTTTGATTCATTGTTTATTGTGAAATCTGGTTTGCACTGACATGAGCTGTCGTGTGTGGTTGCATGGTATTTTGTGTTTTTCTAAGTACATGTTACTGGGCACATTGCAATTTAACATCTATGGTGTCTACACATAGTTCTAGTGGTGGAGCCGGAAGACAGCTTCCAGTCTACAGGCCCTTTTCTAACCTACAAACCATGGAAGAGAGAGACGTGATCTGTAAATACCATCTCAATAAGGCAAATGTAAATGATTTGTTCCAGCAGTTGGCACCTTCATTGTGCCTATATCGCCACTATCCTACATCACTGACACCCAAATATAAGGTGATGGCAGTACTGCATTTCTTAGCCTATGGTTCATTCCAGTACACAGTGGCAACATCTGGCAAAATGGTTCAGAATGTCCCAGCCTATGTTCAGCAACGTACTCCAAGATGTACTGCAGGCATCGACCAGACACAAGAACAGCCACATAGAATTTCCCAAATGTGAAGAATTGGCCAATATCAAAGCAGAATTGTAGGATTTTGGTTGAATCCTACATATGAATGGAGAAATTGATGGGACACATATTGCTTTAATTTCGCCACTGGCAAATGAACAGGTATATTGGAACAGGAAGCATTTCAACTCAATCAATGTACAGGTGGTCTGTTTGGCAGATATGCATATTTCCCACATTGTTTCAAGATTTCCAGGAATAGCTAATGACTCCTATATTCTACCTAACAGCATCATACCCCATTTGATGACTGAACTACTTCCAGAGCAAGCCTGGATTGTTGGTAATAATTTTAATGAAGCTTGTTGTGAATGGTTTTGTGGGTAAATTTGATAAATGGTTGCTTGAACATTGAACTCATATCTATCTTCCATATAGGAGACTCAGTATACCCCAGCCATCCATGGTTACTGAAACCATTGCAATATCTTTTCACACTAGGAGAAGTCTGTTTCAAAGACGCCCAGGGGAGAACAAGGCTGATAGTGGAGTGGGCTTTTGGCCTCCGGAAGACGAGATTTCACTGTGTAGATAAAACTGAAGGAGCCCTACAATACTCACCTGGGAAGGTGTGCCCGATCACTGTTGCCTGCTGAATGCCCCACAACCTGACAATAAAGAAAAACATCCATCTAATTGAATATGAAAGAGACAAGCAGGAGCCACCAGCTGAGTATCCATGCCTGGGTAATGATGGCAGTGGTGAGCAGGAAGGATGTTATGTTATAGAGGATTTGTATCGCGCACTAATACTCTGGAGTGTCCTGGCATGGAAGTGGGCTGGGGTATTGGTAGTAGTCAGTTAGACGGTCCGACTAAACAGATGTGTTTTAAGGTGTTTTTTAAAAAGTTGAAAATCTTGGATAAGCTGAAGGTCCGCAGGAAGGAATTCCAGGCCACTACAGCTTTGACAGAAAGCGACTGGCCTCCCATACGCACTCTGCGGAAGCGCAGGATAATCATCCGGCGGAAGGAGGCAGACCGCAGAGGTTGATTTGGCACAAAGAAGGCAAAATGCTATCCTAAGATAGATGGGACCATGTCCATGGAGGGCCCAGTGGGCCAGGGAAATGGCTTTAAACCGAACTCGCTGCGCCACCGGCAACCAGTGCCGATCCCTTAGATATTGCCGAGCACTGGATCTCCTCATGGCATTAAACAAGAGTCTAGTCGTGGCATTCTGTATACTTTGTAGTTTTTGCAGCAGGTAGCCAGGCATGCCTTTGAACAGAGCATTGGCATAGTCTAGCCGAGAGAGGATCAGAGCATGAGCAACTGTCTCTTTGGCCACTCTCGGGAGCAGAGGGAAGATCATTGGGAGTGCTTTGAGGATACCAAAGCAGACCCCAGTCAGTTTTTTAACGTGGTCGGTAAACCGAAGGTCCTCGCTAAACCACACCCCCAACTTTTTTACAGGTCCACTCTCAGAACGAGGGCAGGGGAAGTTTGGCGGCCATAGACATTGTCTGAAATCCAAGGGAAACTGACCATACAGGAGAACCTCGGATTGTTCTTGTTGCACTTCAAAGAGGCCTGGGCCAGCCAGCAGAATACCGATGCTAGGCATGTCGGGGCGGTGTTAGTGACCAGATCCAGGCCCCCCCAGGTAAATAGCAGCTGCGTATCATCAGCATACGCTATCAAGCTCCTCTGCCAGACAAACCAGAGGGGTTAAGTATATATTAAATAGCAGGGGGCTCAAAGTAGAGCCCTCCGGGACCCCCCGTATTGAGGTTCCAAACAGAAGAGTATCAGGGAGCCATGCAGACCTGCTGCGAGCGGGAATCCAAAAAGATTTGACCCACTCCCAGACCAGGCCCGAAATGCCAATAGTATATAGCCCCTGGTGGGGCACAGTATCGAAGGCGGCCGAGAGGTCAAGTAAAATTAGCGCCACCCTGCTGCCCCCGTCAAGACACTCCCTGTTCGCCTCCGACATCTCTACCAGAGTGGTCTCTGTGCTATAGGCAGATCTAAATCCCAACTGAGCTGGATGCAAAGCCCCTGAAGAATCCACAAAAGTCTCGAGCTGCCGAAAAGCCACTTTTTCACAAACCTTGGCCAAAGCAGGTAGTAGCGAGATAGGCCGGTAATTGGCGGGGACCGAAGGGTCAAATGACGGTTTTTCTTAAGAAGGTGTAGCAATTTAGACTGTTTCCATTGATCTGGAACCAAGGCAGTCTGAAGGGATAGATTCACAACATCCACTACTGCTGTCATTTTTAGCTTTCCTAATGGCAATATAGTACTCCCTCTGTGCTAAGCGCAGGGTCCTCTTATCTGACATTAAATACTTCTGACGCCAACTATGCTCCAGCTTTTTGCACCCCAGTTTCAGATCCTTGAGCTTATTAGAGTATCAGGGCTGTGAGGGGAGAGAGTGATGATTACGACCTCGAGTAGCTTTAGAGCTGGCGCTGACCCCTGACTAATCCAGCGATCAAAACTGTCCAGTGCCCCTTCCAAATCAGAGGCGGGGGTCGGACGGGACTGAAGTAGGGCCATCGAAAGAGAAGGAAGATAAATCTTCCCAGGGTGTAGGTCGGGAGGCAGGACCGAGCTTTTAGCAGGCCTGCCCGACGACCAGGAGAACCTGATCAGGTGATGGTCAGACCACGTCACAGGCTCGGGCTCCTCTACATTAATGGAAAAAATAGTACAAACCAAATCAATGAGGTGGCCGCCCGAGTGGGAAGGCAATTTCACATATTGTGTCAGCTGCGCTAGGCCCAAAGAGTCCAAAAGAGACCAGGCATCCCAAGCGGCCTGGGTATCCAAATGGATATTAAAATCGCACAGAAAGAGAAATGTAGGGTAGCAGAGGGTATGTGGTATAATAATATTGTGAAAAGTCTTAAGGAAGGCTCTGAGAGGACCCGGCGGACGATAGACCAAAGTATCGCCCAATGCGAAGTGAGGGGAAAGGGTGAAGGTGAAGTCAAGGGCTTCCCCCTCTGCCCAGTCACCTATGGCTGCACTGGTAAAAGACCATGTGTCCTTAAACACCACCACCGTCCCCCCTCCTCTCCCGGTTCCACAATCACCTCTGGCAATTTTATATCCCCTCAGGATTGCAAACTCACTACCGGAGCACAAGACTCATTAAGTCAAGTCTCTGTGATGAAGAGAACGTCCAGCTTGGTGTCAGACAATAGCTCATAGATGTCCGATGCATGCTTGACCATCGAGCATGCATTAATAAGCGCTGCCAAAATCCTAGGTTCACCAGAGTCCGAGATGGAGGGGAAGGTCAGATTGGCGTGAAAGCAGAATTTACAGAGTGGGCAGGTTCTAAAAGGACTGTGGCTGACGTCCCACTGCATACTACAGCCACAGCTAGAGCCCTTTAGCTTTAGCAATTCATCGCGGGTGTAAACAATCGTCCTATTAGCAGGATCAGGCACCGCCCGACCAGAGTGGCTGGCGCTGATCGCTTCCGTGGCGCGGACAGGCGTAGACGGGCTTGCCTTTTACTTGCAACAAAAGCTTATCAACAGCTTCTTTTCATGACTATCAGTATGCACTGAGAGAGATGTAATTCTGATTATACAGAGGTTGTTGTTGTATAGCTGTGAGGAGTATGCGTATGTACACTTCATAGTAACAGATAAGTGTACTAATGTTTGTGCAAACATGTTTTGAAAATGGTTGCTGTTACATGCACGCTGTATTATTCATGCTTTACTAGTGTGAAAAGTAACATTATTCTGGCTGAAGTTTACTCTTACTTTTGAGACATAATTTATCCTTCCTAATCTTAATTCATATTTTCTTTCAGTGAAATGTGCAATATCAACATCTGAGGGGATTTCCAGAGTTGTCTTACAAAGTAATAGAGTCACCCCAGTTAGGCTAGAAGTGACTGGGTAAGGAAGTTGCACACAACAAAATTAATTCACCTCTGTGCTTGAAGCACAGAGGGGAATTTATTTTCAGAGTTGTGCCATCACCAGGCATATGATGCTGTGCCTGAGTCCAACCTAGGCACGGAATGATCCTGGGAACATCTGTCACAGACTTTAAACATACAGATCTGTCATGGTACCTGCTTGCAAATTGAAGGAATGGAAGTTAGTACAACAGCAAAGGACTCATATCACATCTTGTGTTATTTGTTTTGCAATATGTGTAGTATCATGTGTTCCAAGACAATGTGGTTATGGGGACAGACCATGATACTTTTCATTCCCATCATCTATATTATCCATGTGTGAAAAATGGTTATACCTGTAGATGTGTGTCATTATTGTATGTCACAGTGCAAGTGCCACAACACTGACATATGCTTGTAACTTCCCTAAACATGCTATAAAACTTGTTTTTATGGGACCTGTTCTTACTGATCAGTAGTACTGGCCTGTTTACTTTTATTTTCTCGACTGATTATGTATGGCATTTATGGCATCTGGGATCTAGTACCAGGTGTAAATGTACATTAAATTTAGTATTTCACATCAAAGTTTGCATTGTCAGATGTTACTCCTCCTACATTTTTGTTTTTAAATTGTACATGACAAATTAGGTTAGTGGCTCGGATTGTTGAGTCGGATGTCAACTTGTGATGATTGTTTGTACATTTGATTATCTGCGATTAGGCACCGTAGACTTATGTTTGTATGTTTCAGTACATTTGTACGGCTATCTTGTGGTGTCATGTTTGAGTGAGTTTGTTACTCTTAATTACAATTGACATGTACTTGTTGACCTAAGTTGATTACACTGTCTTCTGAGTTATCACATGTGAATTACAACAATTTGGGATTGATGTCAAAGGCACAACATGAGCTAGTATTGATGTGTTAAGTGATTTTATTGTTAAAATATGAAGATTACATGAGAAAACACACCATGAATCAGAAAAAAAGGAAACAATAGAGTGAAGTTGACAGTGTTAATATCCTACTGATCCCACAGTTATTGGAGTCCAAAGTCCTACTGTGTATTCCCATCTGAGGCGGAACATTTGGTGTGAATAGACAACAAAGTGAATCGTCAACGCACAAAGAAGGATATCAAGGGCACCGTTTCTTACTGGCTAGGGATTTTTATTGCCATCCAACCCTCCAGGATTTTTCCTTGGATCTCCCTTCCCAAGTCGGGTGGGGTGATCCACAACTGCAGGCTCCAGGGACACTGAGGATTCTCTGCCTGGCTCACCATCCCTGCCTGTGGCTTGCACAGATGTTGACAGGACAGATGTAGTTGTCCCACAGGGAGGGGTACTTTTGTCTGAAAATGCCTGGTGGTACTGATGTCCCGCAGCACCCCTATGACCTTGTCTACTTGGTCATAGTGTCATTTTAGGCTGTGGGCTAGGGACGCCTGCAGTTGTTTGATATCCATGAGTTCTTGAAAAACCTTGCTTATTGCTCCTGGGTACCCCTCAAAGGCATCCATTACTCGGGTGAGATTGGCCTGGGCATCTGTGGCACCAACTGTTGGCTGATGTGGGCCCACATGTCTCTTCCCACCACCCCTACCCCCACGGGCTGGCACAGTTTGTGGCTGCACATTCGCACCATTGTTATTGTTTGTTTTTGTGTTCATCAACTCAGAGTAGACTGTGTTGCACTGGTGATGTTGTGGCCTGTGGTAGATTGGGTGTCTGTTGGGGTGGGGGTTAGCTGTGAGTCGGTAGCTGAGGTAGTAGATGTCACAGTGGGCCCTGCTGGACATACTGGTGTCATCTGGTGAGCCAAACCTGATGGGACAAGTTCCTCCTCTTTGTTTAAGTGTTCAGGACTGAAAAAAACAGAGAGTGGTTGGGAGGGATCAATCTCAGACTCCTTAAAGGGTAAGGGACTATAAATTCCCCTACATTGGGAATAAAATTCTCATAATTAGTTTTTTACTTTTTATACAGTGATCACATGCCTAGTCATCATAAAGATTGCTGATTTTATTTAAAGCAATCTGTACTTCAAAGTAATGCTTTTTATGTAATACTATTAATCATACAAAATACACATATATACACACATCTCTATTTAACAATCAGATACAAATAATATATGACAACAAACAATACTCTAGTACAAAGTTAATCTTTTTTCGCCCAAAAGATCACACTAAATCAATTGAGTGTCCCCCTATTAAATCAGGGAGTACACTAAGAGGAAGTCGTGTATTCACACAATCGGTTCTAGTAAGTTCTGAAGCTAAATTCAAAGATTGTGTACAACCAAAAAATTAGATCAGGTACAAAATATCATAAGACTCCTCTTGTCTGAAATGGCATGTCGACGCGGACGCGTTTCGACCTCCAGGAATCTTGACCTCCTCAGGACAAGGGTGAATAGACAACCTAGGAAAATACACAAAAGGAACCCACAAGGTATTACTCCTATCCAATGGTTATCGTGCATCTCTGTGCCACCATGGTCCAACGTGACCGTCACCTCCACCAGGAGTGAGTGCTCTAGAAAAAACCATTAACCATGATGTCAATCAACCAAAGTTGTGCCCAAAATAAAGGGGCACTGTAAAGTCATAGCTGTGAACCACCTCAAGCCAAAAAATATATGTGTCTAAGAGAAAGGGGATATAAACACCTGCTAAATCCAACCACCTTTATGTCCAATTCTTGACTCAACCAAGAAAACGAATATAAAATATGTACCACACCGAGAAAATACAGTGACCAACAACTTACTACTATTCCAATATTCACGTTGCTTAAAATCGCAACCAGGGACTCCACCAACTCTTCTCTAAGTAAAAAATATATAATAACATATGGTATTGATGAGCGAAGTGGCCCCCACATATTGTAGCTGATTGACGCAACAAATTCAGTACACATAAATACCAATACGTGAATCAGGCAGAGTCTCTTACCTAACAGACGAAAAAATCAAAATTTGTCAACTTGCGCCCCACCGCACAGGACAACCGTCACCTCTCTTACTTCTACGGTGTCCTGCAACTCTGCCAAAAACAACACAGGCAAACACAGATAAACATACGCCCTCAGGCCGCCAAATGCTGCAATACTACAGTGAGTTCATACTACGCCCTCCCTGGGCGCAAGCAGAGCTTCGCCCCACGTACCTTCTCCATCCGTGATTCAAACACGGACAGCAGCTATCGGCCTGCGCACTCCGTCAGGGCACACACTTCTGATTTGATAGGGCGACAAAAAAGTACCTGGCTCGGAACCCACGTGATCGCGTCTACGCGTCTCACTTGATCGGCCACAGAGTCGCTAAAGTCTGACAACAGACTCCGGCCACAATCACTCAAACTAAGTTCACCACTAGGCGAACCAAAGCGGGGTGAAAACAGACTACCTCAATGTCATCCACCGCATCTGGTAAAAAGCAAAGGAGGGCACAGTCTGCACGCCGAAAGGCCGACACTCCAAATCTACTAAACAGGGCTTCACTCAGCTTATAAACAAAATAAAAAGTCAGAAAATAATAGAAAAGGTATAGCATGAGGAGGAGGAGTGAGGAAAAAGACAAATAACCTATGTAAAAAACAATTATGCACCACACACCAATGGGCAAACAGGCCCACACACAACCATTCATCCTCTAGACAGCAAGGCCTGTCGAAAAAATCAACAAAATCCATCTCAAACACCTCAGTAAGTGGTGCCAAGTGCTGGAGGTACTCTGCCCCGTACGGACGTTAAAACAAGGAACAGATTATCGCCGAAGATTCTGGCGTGTTTAACATTAACGGAGAGAGACATTGGGAGCCCGGGCACTAAAGAAATAAAAATTCTTTGTGTACAATTATTTGGAACCACACAGATAGAAGCACTCAAAAATTGAGTATGTGAATTGAACCTTAGATGGAAGATTCTCCCTGCGTAATGGCTCAGCATTGCATAAAATTTAGAATTCATTCCAAGGTACCGAAAACAGACTGTTTATTGGCAATATTTTTTATAGACTCTCAGCTGGCTTTTATTCTGAAGACTGTGTGTACCCAGAAGAAACAGATCTTGTTTGTTATTGGGATCTTTTATTAATAATTTCCTGATGAAGGTGTTGGCCAAGGTTTAGCGCCCACAGAAACGCGTCAATGCTTTTAAGAGGATTCCATGTTAAATCTGTGGTGACAATTTTTTCGAATTATAGCATATAAAAAACGAATATTAGCTGTCACAATTGATTTGTCTACGATTCATTGGTTTCCCTCTGCAATAGGAATTAGTTTTTCCTTCTATGTTCCCAACTTTTTCCTATATGATGTTTTATGTATAATAATATTTTTCTGTGTATAATATATTTTTATGTATATTTATGTGTTTGATGTAGAGATGCATTTGTGTTTTTAATGAGGATTACATTGTTGGATAGATTGAGAATTCTATTATGTATTTTAACTATGAATACATTTGTCTACTTTTCTAAAATAATTTTTTATATTTCTTCTGTTTTTTGCTGCATCCCTGGTGTCCATATCCAGTCTACGGTTGGGAGGCAATGTATGTATGAATGCTGTAGAAAGTATGTAAGTGTCCAAAGGGGATCTTTTGTGACCTTGGTCTTTGTGGTACCCCTCCCTTTGGATGGTGGGTCCCTCTCTAATTCTTAGACAACCACAAAGGTCTAATGGGCAGCACAGAGATTGACGGACAATCAATGCACAGCAGAAATGGGTATATATATTCACAGTGTGTCCTAGAATACAGAATAGTCATACAAATGAACAAATATAGACACTTAGATACAAAAATATACAAAAAGTTACACAAATGTGCAGGAGAATAATCTAAGACATGCTCAGCTATATACAAAACATATTACAGATATTCAGTATGTACACAGAAGAAGAGAATCATCCTATTCTATATCAGACAGAAAAAAGAAGCATTATTCTCAATGTCACTGCTTGTGTGGTCTGTCCTTTATATACCTTATCACACAGGCATGAAAGGCAGTATACGACAATTCTCGTATTACAATTCGAAACGTTATTTTGCACCTGCTTCTCATTGTTCAACATCACAAACTTAGAATTGGTAGTATGGGTGCATACCCCACAGTTATTACATTTAAAATGTCCAATTACTGGTGGAAGACCCAACATGTTTCTTAAACCACCTTTGGGTTGTATTTCCCGAGCTGCCTTAACAAGATATTGCCGTATATCTTTCCCTTTACGGAAAGCAAACAACGGCTTGTGGATATCAAATTGCTCAATGAGCCTCCAATTCCACAAAATGATTTTTTTGATCTTTGTAGCTTTGGGATTATATGTCAGCACACAAGTGAGCCTGTTAAATGTCTTTGTTTCTTTTCTTTAGCAGTCATTAAAGTTTCACAAGGGGTAAACCACACTCTTTTTAATGCTGTTCTTACGAGCTTCCTCGGGTAACCCCGATTGCACAACTTAGTTTGAAGTTTTTCAGCGTTCTCGGAGTAATCCGTTTTGTTCGTACAGTTTCAACGGATCCTTAAAAATTGGCCATAAGGCAAATTTTATTTTAAGGATCTGGGGGGGCCACTAGCAAAATGCAATAACGTATTGCGGTCTGTGGATTTGGTGAACAAACATACTTCTAGGGACCCATCATTGTTGCATACTGACACATAAAGAAAATTAATTTGGGAGTTACTGTACGTGATAGTAAAATTTAGGTCTACTGAACGTGTATTAACAAAAAAGATCTCTGGTAGTAATGTGATGAACGGGGCGCAAATCCACAAAATGTATAATCAGATCAGGTCACCTTATAATGTTGACTCAGGGCCCGATGTAGGTAATACGCATTTTCCGATTTTAAAATACCGAATCGCACCGAATCGGTATTTTGAAATCGGAAAACGAGATGTAGATAAAAAAAATCGGAAAAATACCGATTCGGTAGGAATCGGTTTTGTGATTCGATACGTACCGAATCGGCATTCCCCGATTCGGAATTTACCGAATCAGCTACAACCGATTCGGCAAATACCGAATCGGTAATCGCAATACACCCCCATGGCCAAAAGGCCCATAGGAACGCATTGTAAATACCGAATCGGTATTTACCGAATCGGTAGGATCCGAATCGGTAAAATCCGAATCGGTAAATACCGAATCGGGGAATGCCGATTCGGCAAGCAAGTCAAACTGAAACCAAAGACAACAGCAAATGAGGTGGAACCACCCTCCCCCACCCTAGCAGGGAGTGGCTACCCAGGCAGGTGCAGCTCATTAAGTACTTTCTGGAGAGGCAGCCTGAGCTGAGCATTCACAGTGAGCAGCAGTGGAAGAAGGATCCAGAGCACTGTGAAACATGGCTAGTAGCACTGAGAGCCAGAAGGCTGGGCACAAGAGGAAACCAAAATTCAGCACCATGGAACTGCAAGTGTTGGTGGAGGAGGTGGTGAGGGTACACAGGCAGCTGTTTGGGAGGCTGTCCCTCACTGTACCTGAGAGCACGAAGAGGAGGCTGTGGAGCGACATAGGGGAGAAAGTCAACGCTGTTGGTGTCACCCCCAGGAGCCTTGACGACCTCAAAAAGAGGTTCTATGATATCCGCAGCCTCACAAAGCGCAAAATGGCAGAGCTGCAGAAGCAAGCCGGACTTACTGGTGGAGGCAGGAACCCAGCGCCACCCCTCACTGACCTGGAGGAACTAGTGGCGACTACCATCGAGAGGGAGAGTGTGCTTGGAGTTGGGGACCTGGATAGCTCAGCCAGAGCTACAGCTAAAGGTAAGAAGCATGTGCATCATGACACACCCTACCAGACACCTCCCCTTTAGACCCAATGCACAGCCAAACCCCAGCCCAGTACTGCTTCCAACAGACATGAGAAATGCATCATGGTAAATGTAGTCAGCAGAACTAGGCACAAATGCCAGTGCAGAAGCATAATTAAAAGAACTGTGAAACTGAATCAAAGTATTTGAAATGATATGTGCAATGCTTTAATTGCAGTGACTGTAATACATCAGCACTCAATTCACAAATGCTTCTTTATGCCTAGGGGAACCATCAGGCGGAGGAGCAGGAGATAGTCAAGCACCAGCACCAGCACCATCTGGCAGTGCGGTGGCAGGGCCAGCACCAGTCAAGCTGCACAGGAGGAGGAGGCGGATGAGAACACAAGTGCCCAGGAAAATGAGGAGGACCTAGGACATTCCCTCACATTTCTACACTCCCCCCGACTATCCGGCACGCCCCCATTGCAGTTCTCCCCAGATAACTCTCCACCACAGAGCCACCCTGCACCTGCCACATCTCCTGCCAGGAGTATTATTGTAGCTCCATTGAACCCCATCGATGGGGCAGCGGGTCAGGCCCCAGCTAGCAACACAGTCACACCTGTGGCACCCCAGCCCACGCAGCAGGGCAGCAGCAATCCCCGGAGGCGAACAACATCCAGCAGTGCTCTTCCAGCACGGGAGGGCAGCGTGTTTCAGGGGCTGGAGGGCAGCATGGTAAAGATCCAGCGCATGCAGGCGAAATCCATCTTGGCCTGCCAGCGCCAGTTGCGGCTGCATAACTTGCAGATGGGAGAGATGGCGCAGGGGTGTAAGACATTTGTAGACAGCAATAAGGAAATTGCTACAGGTCTTGGCCGGATGACCACTGCCATCATGCAGCTCTGTACCAAACTTAATGACCACGAGCACTCTCGCCGCAGGGATGCACGGATGCATAATAGGTCAATCAACCGCCTTGCTGCTGCTACCGCCCAGCTATGCCAACGTGGGGCAAATATGGAGGCCAGCCTGACCCAGAACACGGCTGAGGTCACTAGGGGCATGGCCCGCATTACGACCGCCATGGAGGCACTTATAATTTCAAACACTGTTGGCAATCCAGCCCTGGACCTGGCCGAGGCTGGGGACAGCAGCAGCCGCAGCAGCCCGGCCAGCGCAGTGTCAGAGCCGCGCCGGAGCAGCAGGCGCTCTGCTGAGGCTGCTAGACATGCGGAAGGGGGAGAGGCTCATCCCAGTGGGGCTGCTAAGCGCAGCAAAAAATAAGCTTGCCAGGGCGGGTGAGGCAACCCGAACAATTGACATTTAACAGCTTTTAGTTTACATTTTCTTTTGTTGCACATCAGTGCAGTAACGTTGTTGCAACATTATTAAATTTTTCTTTTCATCACATCCATTGACCTGTCTGTGCATCTGTACTCACTCAGAAATAGTTTTCTGTAATCTCCTCACGTCTGTATCTGCCATCACTTGGCGTAGACACCCCAGCAGGTTGTGTTTGTGGCACAGCAACGTCGTCATCATGGTCCTCGTAGTCTGACAACTCCATCTCAGTGCCCTTCTTCACCGCAAGGTTGTGCAACATTGCACAGACAGCTATGATCTTGCAGCAGGTAATGGGGGTATACTGCCTTGCACCTCCACTCTTGTGCAAGCATCTGAATCTGCTTTTCCAGATGCCAAAGGTCCGTTCCACTACATTCGTTGTGCTTTTGTGGGCACGGTTATACCTCCTTTGGCTGGGTGTAGAGGGGTTGAGGTAGGGGGTGAGTATGAATGAGCGGAGGGCATATGCACTGTCGCCTAGAAGAAAAAGGGGTAACATTACTCACATGCATACATGTATTTCACTTAGCGAAACACCGGCGTCCAGAGTTGGTGCTGCAAACTTGCTTGAACACACGAACTTTCGAAAATAGCGCACTCGCTATAAAACTGCATCTACCGTGATGCTCCTGGGGTTCACCCGCTGGTGGGTGGAGTTGGAGTGCGACCCATGACTTCCAGTTAAATGGCTCCCTCGAGCTAAGAGCTGACGAGCTCGGATCCCGCACCCACGCGCCTTGAGAGGTATCAACCTGAGAACATTTGGCAGCCTGCACAGCAAACCCCTGACCGACCTACACTCTGCTGACGAGGAACAACAATTCCGAAACACCGGTGTCCAGAGTTGGTGCTGCAAACTTGCTTGAACACACGAACTTTCGAAAATAGCGCACTCGCTATAAAACTGCATCTACCGTGATGCTCCTGGGGTTCACCCGCTGGTGGGTGGAGTTGGAGTGCGACCCATGACTTCCTATTTCACTTAGCTACTTTGTGTTATGGGGGTCTGATGATGTGTCTCACCTAGGAGGTATCCTTCACCAGCCGTGCATAGATGCCGCTCTGTTGAAAAATGTAGGAGTCGTGGGTACTCCCTGGGAATTTTGCAACCAGGTCTGTGATGGTGCACTTCGCATTGCAGATCACCTGAACATTGATGGTGTGCGTAGACTTCCTATTGCGGTATATGTATTCTGTGTCAGCAGGGGGGCAAATCGGAATGTGCATGCCATCTATACAGCCGATGATTTGGGGAAATTGTGCCATCTGGTAAAAGTCAGCTTTTGTTTGTACCAGTTCTGCGTGGGTTGCAGGGAAAGAGATGTATTGGTCCATCCTGTGTATCATGGCGTCAAGGAATTTGTGGAAAAACCTTGACAGGCTGCTCTGGGTCACCCCTCCTACCGCAGCTACTCCACTTTGATAGCTGCCAGACGCAAGCAGGTGTAGGCTGCATAGCACCTGCACGTGCGCTGGGATGGCGTGTGCCCTTGGGGTGGGGTGGTCCAGCAGTGGTTTGAGGTCCCTGATGAGCTCCAGAATGGTGTCTGAGTCCAGCCTGTACCTCTGTAGGATCTCTGCCTCTGTGAGCATGAACAGGGTGATCCTCTGTCTGTAGACCTGTTCCTCTCTTTGCCATTCCCTCTCTCCTTCCTGCTGTAGCCGTAGCCGCCTTGCAATGACATACAAAGCAGCCATCCTGCAAGTTGCAATGCATTTTGGGTCTATTTTTATAGGTTGGAGTTGGTTACCACCTGATTGTAATCCATGGTAAATACCGATTTTGAAATACTGATTTTGAGCCAAAATCGTTATTTCTGTGCTTCCCTACATCTCTCTCTCTGTCCGATTCGGAGATTTACTGATTCGGTTACTCTACCGAATCGGTAGGTTATCCGATTCGGAATTTTTCCGATTCGCTGTCTCTACCGATTCGATACATGGACCGAATTGGTATTTTTTCCAATTCGGTGTCACTACCGATTCGGTACATGTACCGATTCGGTATTTTTATCGAATCGGTATTTTACCGATTCCTTCTGTTACCGATTCGGGGTATTTCCGAATCGGATTATGTCCGATTCGGTAGCCATTCCGAATCGGTATATTAACCGATTTGGACGATTTTCATTGCCCTACATCTCGATGGCTGGATACCGATCGGTAAGGGCCGTAAATCGGTATTTTTGGCCGTTACCGATCGGTAACGGCCTACCTACATCGGGCCCATAGTGTTTACAACAAATGCATTTGGTTCAAGGGCGGTGCCACTAGGGATACAAAACACCCTACTACCTGGATGTTTACAATACTCAGGTTTCTGCAAAGCATTAACCATTAGAGACAATATAACTAAACTAGTGTTCCGGGATTCAAATGGTTTTGTTAAATAATTGTCATTAATTGTCATTAATCCAGACAACTATAAGATGATTCACAATAGTCAAAATAACACTTGCCACAGAGATAGGTTGTTCAAAAAGCAGTGTATATTTGTTTTCAAAAGCAGGTATTTACAGGAATTCAAAATGGACTATTGACTTTACTTTCTTGATACATCAAAGTAGGATCAAAAATGAGGATATATTATGTCAGAATTATGCAACAGTCATGATCCTGGACTTGTATCTGATGTCCTCATTTTCTTGACCCGCACACTCGACAGCCGACACGTGTTTCTTCACGACAAGTGACTTTCTCAAGGCTGCGGAAGTAACAGTATTAGTTCTCAAATGTTTGAATGATACTTATTTTTGACAGAGATTCTTTTTTCACATAAATAGAGGATTCATGTTATACACATCTCTGTCAAAAATAAGTATCATTCAAACATTTGAGAACTAATACTGTTACCTGTTTTTGAAAACAAATATACACTGCTTTTTGAACAACCTATCTCTGTGGCAAGTGTTATTTTGACTATTGTGAATCATCTTATAGTTGTCTGGATTAATGACAATTATTTAACAAAACCATATGAGTGCCGGGACACTAGTTTAGTTATATGAACTTGTATTAGGCCAATTGTGGAATGAAAATAGTTGTTCCTGCGTCCCTGACCAAATCATAAAAATATTGTCAATAAAACGAATCCATTGGCAATATTAGATATAAAAGGTGTGGCATCATGAAAGATATAATTCTTTTCAAAGGTGTCCATTACAAGATTTGCGATCTCAGGGGGAAAACAGCACCCCATGGCCACGCCCTTGACCTGGGTGTACAGTTCATCTTTGAAAGCAAAAAAAATAGTTTTTAAGACAAATCTTGACCAGGGCTGAGATAAAATCGGTAGACACTACATGGGGTCTTGGTCTCTCATCTAACACTTTCTCCAACACAAATAGAGCTTCATCTTGTGGTATGTTGGTATACAGACTTTCGATATCAAAAGTGACCAACAACTGCTGGTCACTGTCAAATATCGAGTTCTCGATTTTGGAGATAAAATCCATTGTATCTCTAATATAAGCTTTCGTCAAGGGCACAAAAGGTTTCAAGAATACATCAATGAATTTAGCTAGAGGTTCCAATAAAGTTCCACAGGCTGCAATAATCGGTCTCCCCGGTAGTTGTTGGACATTTTTATGAATTTTGGGCAAGACATACATGTTGGGAATTTTAGATGTAGGGATGTTCAAGTATTCATATTCTTTTTTACAGATAAAACCTTCATCTAAAACTTTCGTAGTCAGATACTGTAATGGCCGGATTTTCCGCTTAGATGGGATCAGCCCCCAGGGGCCCCTATAACCCAGCCAAAACGTACTCACCTCCCTCCTTAGAACGTATTCACAATGAATATGGATAGATATATATATAGGTATATACAGGTCGCATCTAAGGATGGGGAATAGCAATACACATGCATAGATTCTCTACAATGTCTTATTCGCATCAATTGGTCTTGCGGCCACCCCGACCCAGACCGGTCTACCCTAGGGCAGATATGACACACAATCCGGTGCGTCTACACATGGGCCTGCAGAACCCAATGCTCCCCTTTCCAAACGATCCACAATCCGGTAGATCTACACGCCAGTATCCTCCCTGACGCTCTCACTTATGCAAGCCACAATCCTGTGGGTATCCACGCTGGTATCCTACCCAACGTTCTCACTAACGC
Source organism: Lissotriton vulgaris (assembly GCF_964263255.1). NCBI lineage: Eukaryota > Metazoa > Chordata > Amphibia > Caudata > Salamandridae > Lissotriton > Lissotriton vulgaris. Next base: position 1,192,351,209 of record NC_141691.1, on the reverse strand, counting down.
CGCATATCAACGACGACCACATTCCTATGAGCAATTATCGGGACAATGTCTCAGTTATCTACTTGGGATAAAATTATAATAATGACTTTTAATATGGTTCCCAAATTATATGATGTACCTCCTATTCTTGGCATCAAAGGTCCACTCACTCCCTCTTTGTTCGATCACTATTTACCTGATCGGGATTTCACATCCGTTCACATAAACAACTTTCGACTAGGAGGTCCATTTACCAAGATTGAACAGGAACACAAGGCACACGTTCGTTCTATAAGAACTAGGGTATTTATTAACAATAAACACATATCACATTACTATGCAACATCATTTCTGTAAAGAAAAGGTCAAGATTAGAATGCGCGCTAATTGGGAAAAGGGCGGAGATCACCTTGTTAACATGAAGTCTGGGCTCGGCAGTCATCTAGGTTCCCTTCTCGTCTCTGTGTCCTGGCTCGCCTCGCAGTCACGCCCCAGCCGTCACAAGTACACGTCTGTACCGCTAGGCTCAACCTCGTCTGCTTCCCTCCAGGCCACCGGAACCTTGCTGGTTATTAGCTACCGTCTCTCTCTCTCTCTCTCTCTCTGTGCCAGTGCGCTCCGCGCTAATTCTCCTTCAGTCTTTCTCAGAGAGTTTCGGTCTTAAATCTTTCTCGGACTTCAAAGATGGCGACTGTCCGCCATGAAATAATTAATGGCAGAGATGCTAACGGCTAGATGCCGCCTACGGACTGACTAACAACTGACTAACACCTTCGCTAATATCAAAGCCCGTTCCTTCATGGAAAGTTACGGCCAGCCACCTGCCGCCCACCAAATTCTTGTACCTCCCCGTACCAAGGACACGTTCCCAGCCGGCCGGCCTGAAGTTGTGTCTTCGGAGTGGAGAAAAATACATTCATTCGATAAGGGCCAGCCTGAGCCGGGTCTCTCCAAGCGAACAACAGCTTGAAACTAAAACACTACACTTGACCTAGAAAGCCTTCTCGAGCTACCAGGCAGAAAGCAAAATGGAGTCTGTCTCGTTTAAGGCCTACAGGGCCCGCAATATGCGTAACTCCATGGAAAATATCCTAACACGTTAGCAAATGGGCAAATCATGATTAGTACTTATGTATCTATCCCCTAACTTAAATTCATAAGCCCTACACTAAGGAAAGTGACACGAAAATGCTCTAATATATGGAAGGCAGGGGTCCTGTCTATAGTCCTAATCCCTATGCTATGGGGGTGATAGGCTGGAGTCACTCTCCATCATTCTCCCTCTCAAAAGAGCCAGAAAAGGGCAGCCATTACATTACACCCCTTGACTCCAGTCTATTAACCACAAACTAAATAGAACTAACATCAGTAGAAGAATAATAGGAAACAAAATTAACTGATCTATGTCTCTTACTAAGTCTGAAAAATTGGAGCAGGGAAGGGACGCACTGAATAAAGCAACAAATAGCTATTAAAACACAAATGGCAACGATAACTCCCCCTAAAATCTGTCGTAAAGAATGCAAGTCAGGTAACCAATTAAAGAGCCAGTCAAAGAAACCCTGATCTACGTGTTGTCTAATTTCTGTAGTCAAGTCGTGGAGTTTGTCAATATGGGCTTGGATTGATTTGGAATGGTCAGACAAATTAAAACAGCATAGACCCTCGAAATCAGAACATTCATGTCCATGTTTTAACAAAAGATAATCAATAGCAGTGCGATTCTGTAAAATAGCTCTACGTTCGCCTTGGGCGTCTAATAAAAGGTCAGATAAAACAGTAGAGGTTTGATTGATGGACTTAACCATCCAGCAGGCCATCTTGCCGATCGTTTTGGCATTATAAACGGCCAATGCAGGCACTCCAATAATAGAAAAAGCTAAACCAAGATATTCTGATTTAGAATAAAGGTGGACAGAGGAATCACAGTCCTCATGCAATGACATTGAATCACGTACAACACGGGAATGTGAATTAGGATGTGAGGAAAACATTAATAAACTCAATCTAGTGATGGCACATGGGCCACCAGAAATATTTGCAGGAATATAGGGCCAAGATGAATTCCCGCAAGAAAAGAGCCATCCAGCTGGCAATAACATGGAACGATAATAACTAGGGGCAACTAATAAACGTTTACATGTCATATTATTCTTCACAGAAAGACATAAATTCGGAAGTCTCTTTAAACACAGCAATCGTTGATGAGCTGAAAAAGAAGTTGCAGCCTGTATTTTTAGCTTGACACATTCGGTGATAGCTTTAGGATCACACGTCATTATAAAACATAGGTCCCCAGGGGTAATATTAAAAGTAGTAATCCGGGAATGAATAGGGATATCGAGGTCTGGAAGAGCAGTACATGAGGGACAAAATTCATTGACCGCAAAGTCGCCCAGAATAACATTTGGTCGGGCATTCGAGATATTAAAAATATGTTGCAGTCTCAGTAGATGCAGGAGCGGCAACCAGACAGGTCGCTAAGATGTCAGTAACAGACCTCATTGGGGTAAGACAGAAATGTGGAGAGTTCGTCACTCGCTGTGCGAGTGTAATCCAAAAGTTAGAGGAAGTCATCCACGCAGACCGTGGAACTCGGATTCTACCATCAACCGGCGTCGGTGGATCCTCTCCTCTCCCGGCGTAGCAGGCCAAAAGGAGTCCAACGCCGACACATCCTGCAGCAGCAGTCCAGAGAATGATCTGAAAGAATACAAACACAGGCCTTAATCATTCTCGTAAATAACATTTATCAGCTGGGACAGCATCCCAGCCATCTTTCCCTGGCTTCATCACCAAAACGGTGTTGTCATGACCGGTCGCAATAATATCAGCCTGTTCAGGAGGATTTTTAGGCGATTGCACCCATATTTTAGCTCCAGGAAGATCAGATGATCCGAAGCCTTTTTGTCCTCGCACAGTTAGCAACGTTGGGGCAGAGCCTTTTTTGATCTCACCACTGAAGACAGGCATAATCAATAACTGAGCAACACGGTCAGACTTTTTAATCAATAAGTCAGTCTCACTGCTAATAAGCAGGAGAACCTTAATCTCTCCCTGATAGTCACTGTCAATTACTCCGCCGAGCACTTGTACGCCTTTCAGGGCCAGGCCAGATCTGGGGGCAATTAATCCAAAACTACCGGCAGGTATACAGACACCAATGCCAGTTTCAACAATGATTCGGTCTTTTCCTGGTAAGTTTGCATCCTTTAAAGCATGCAGGTCTAGGCCTGCAGAACCTGGGGTCGCTCTACATGGAGCCAAAGCTCCGGGGGTAATTTCCCAATACATGACAGTGTTAGATAGAGAATTAGGCTTTACATCAACATTTGGAGGAAACAAACGCATCAACGGGGATTCAGCATGTAACAAAGGGCGATTATTCAAAATCAATATAGCTTGAAACAAAACATCCTTCCAGTTCTTGTATCGGTCATCAGTCAATTTACGCAATTGTTCTTTTAACAAACCATTCATTCGCTCAATCAGTCCTGAAGCTTGTGGGTAATATGGAATGTGAAACACCCAATCGATATTATTTTCCGCACAGAATTCCTGCACCAATCTTCCACGAAAGTGGGATGCGTTATCTGATTGAATTTGGAATGGGACACCATAGTACAGAATAAGCAGCTCCAGGGTTTTAATGGTATTCACTTGGGTAGCATTCTTGCAAGGGAAAGCGACCAGAAGGCCACTATAAGTGTCAACAACTGTACAAATATATTGACAATTTCTGCTCATAGAGAGCGGACCGATATAGTCAATCTGCCAAATTTGAGCGGGCAATTTACCTCGATGCAAGTGGCCTCGAACAATTTGAGGCACCTCCTTTTTCCTAGAATGCTGACAAATGGGACAATGTAGAATGACATCTTTTATTAAAGAAAAAGGAATATGAATTCCTCTATCGGCAGCCCACCTGCTAGTAACTTTCTCTCCAAAATGTCCTGCTTTCTGGTGGGCCCACTTCGCCAATCCCGCCAAATCAGAATCTTGCATGTCCACCACTGCCTCAGCAATTTTAGATTTTTCATCTGCAATGTTATGGAAGAATTTATCAAGGGAGTCAATTGGAGTGTGAGCATCCACGTGAAAGATTGTTACAGTACTCTGCGGGAGCAACTCCCAAATTTCTTGCCATAATTCCTTTCCCCACAACACTTTTGAATGCAATTCCCAATTATGAGAATGCCATGTTGGTAACCATACCGCCAGTCCATTCGCAGTGGACCAGGAATCAGTGAAAATATGACATGTGCCAGGCAATTCCTGTTTCAAAACTTGGTAAACTGCATAGAGTTCAGCATACTGACTACTCTTACCATCTCCAGTCGTACTCAATAATTTCTGCGTGATCGGGTTATAAGAAACAGCTTTCCAATGTCTTTTGTCACCGATGAACTTCGCTGAACCATCCGTAAACCACACATGTTTTCTATCCTCCACGGACAGATCATCAAATGATTTACCCCACTTAACGGGAGACTCCTGCACCACGGGTACCGAACAATCGCTTTCAGTCTCATTGGAGGGCGCCTGCGCCACTCGCTCATGTAAAACCGCCACACCTTTCGGACCTACACGTGCCCTGTCCTGAATGTACCATTTCCATTTAATCACACTCGCCTCCTGAGCATGTCCAATTCGATGGGACTTCGGTGAACTCAAAACCCACTGCATAATGGGAATTTCAGGCCTCAAAATCACAGCATGGCCTAGGGTCAGTTGCTCGGTATCCACCAAAGCCCAATAGCAAGCAAGTAATTGTTTCTCAAAGGGTGAGTAACGCTCACCAGCCTCAGGTAACTTTTTGGTCCAAAAACCTAATGGCACTTTTTGTCTGCCCTGCTTTTGCCACAGACTCCAATTGGCATACAGACCTTCCACGGACACATTCAAGTCCACATCACCTTCACTCACAGGCCACAAATCCAAAGCATACTGAATAGCTTCCTTAGCCAAATTAAAAGCATTCAGCTGAGACTCACCCCATTCAAACGCATTCTTTTTACGAGTGATTCGATATAATGGAGCCAAAATCTGACTCAGATGGGGAATATGCTGACGCCAAAAGCCAAACAAACCAATAAAACATTGAGCCTCTTTCCTGTTCCTAGGAACTGCAAAATCAAGTATTTTTCGCTTCACCTGTGGGATCACTTCTCTGTGACCTTCATGCCAATTAATCCCTAAAAATGTCACATTTTGGGATGGAGTTTGTAATTTGTCAGGATTAATTTCCCAACCTTTCGCTCGCAAACAGTCAAGAATCTGATCTAAATGGGACTGTACCTGGTCTTGCGTTTCACCTTGAATCAAAATGTCGTCAATATAGTGACAGACCTGAACTCGTGGATTCGTGGGCACTTCAGACAAATGCTCTGCCACCAGCCGGTGACAGATCGTAGGACTGTGTACATAGCCTTGAGGAAGACTCCGGAACGTCATTTGACGTCCATTCCATGTAAAACTGAACTGTTCCTGACATTCGGGGGCAATCGGAATTGAAAAGAAAGCATTGGCAATATCAATAGAAGCATACCACGTACCTGGATGCTTTTGAATTCTCTGAATCAGCGTGACAATGTCAGGCACTGCAACAGTCAATTTAGGTGTGTTTTTATTCAATTCTCGATAATCAACAGTCATGCGCCAAGAATTGTCACTTTTGCGCACGGGCCAAACGGGATTATTCCAAGCAGACGTGACCGGAGTTATGACTCCCGCGTCAACCAAATCCTGAATTGTAGCAGTAATTTCTTCATGACCACCTGGGATACGATATTGCTTTTGAGAAATCACCTTCGTGGCCAAAGGAATCCTAATAGGTGGCATTCGCAAACGACCAACCCGAACGGGTCTGGTCGAAATATACCGTCTAGTTCCAAATTGATAACAACCATCATCCAAATGCAAAGTCATTCCTTTTAAAATGTCAATTCCAATTATATATTCCAAAAGTGGTACAACTAACACAGAGTATTCTCTACGAGGAATCCTACCAATTTTAATTTCAAGTGCAGTTTGAACTGCGGGTGTCTCTTTACCACCCAAACCAGTAATTGTGAAAGACTGTCCCTTAAATTTCTTTGATTTACAATGAATTAAAGTGGCCTCCGCCCCAGTATCAACTAATGCTCGGGCCCTTTGGATATTACGATGTTTCCAAAAAATCTCAATATCTACATAGGGTCTGTTGTCTCTGTGAGCCCACTTGTGTACCGGAGCTTGACCTATTTCCTAGTCATTTTTCCTGCGTTCCGTCAACCAAGACAAATCAGGGTAAATGCTCTCAGTTTTCTTTGGTATCAAAATATCTTGTTCATATCCGTCTCCAGTACGAAACGGATTATTGTCATGTTCAAAAAATTGTGAATTACGGTCAGAAAGTCTGTTACGATCTTCTCTTCTTCTCGTCTCAGGGGAATAATTCCTTTCCTCTTTTTGTCGGTTGGAAACACGATCATCTCTCCCCCTCTCACGGTCATCCTCTCTCTCTCTCCCGCCATTACGACGGGGGGACGCATCACGTTCATAACGCCTATCATCACGGCGATCAGAATTCACACGTCGCCTCTCATCACCACTGTCATCCGAACCACGGTCATACTCATTCTTACGCACACGACGGGCACCCTCTTTCCGATCCAAACCACGCTTACGAAACATGTCCCATAAGCGATTATTAGGCTCACCGTCAATGTCCTCCCTTTTGACACCATCAGCAACAAGAGCAAGAAACATGTCACGTCTGGAGAACTTATAGTCCCCACCAGTACGGCCCTCAGGTCGAGATTGTCTCTCAGGTTTAAACCACTCACCCAGCTCACCAAGTTGACGAACAGACTCGAGCACAGCAGACAAAGGATTGCCAGTTTGATTAATCAACAAAGTCATCATAACCTGCTTGTAAGCAACAGGCGAAGAACGGATAATGCGATTGCGCACAGAAGATGTTAAAAGACCATCCAGCAATCTATCAGCAGTACTAAGAAAGATAGCCGTTTTCATGACTCCCTCCTTTAAACGTTGCGACGCATCGCGCAAAGTGTACCATGGTTTGTCATCAGTGGGCCAATCAGATTCAGTTGGATATTTATGATTACAGCCGTCAGACGCAAGCTGGAGCAAAGTAATTTGACCAGCACCATTATAGTTTCGAAAATGATCTTGAATCGTAGAATCAGAACTCAAAGAGCAAAACCGTAAGCAATCAACAGCATCGAGCATAATACCGGCAGCGCCAAGTTCATAAAGGCGCACTTTCCAGGTAAGCAAGGCCTCACCAGGCCGTTGTCGAAATCGTTATAAAATGTCACTAACCTCCTGCTGAGTAAAATCTTCAATACAGTCTAAAGCTATACCAGCCGGATTACCAGGGGCTTGTTGTAATTTGCGTGGAAACACAGGGTGAGCAGAAACCTCAGGAAGAGCTTCCGAGGAAGCCCGCATCTTAGATTTAACAGAACAATCGGGGCAAGATACATCATCCGAATGGGAAGAACGAGCACGGTCGCTGTGAGGACCCGTATCAGTACATGAAGCAGATTTACAATCACGTCCGGAGCGAGAAGACTCGCGCTTGTCACCCTCCTCCGCCGAGGAGTCAGAAGTATGTGAATCCCAGATATTACCGTCCCACTCATCGGGGTTCCAATCCATTCCGGCTTTTGCTACAACCAGACGCACTTTACGTGTAGATACACGACCACGACGATGTTTATACTTATATCGTGCAATGCGGACCGCAGCTCTTTCGGCTATGGTCTGATATGTTTCAAGTTTGTCGGCAAGCAATTTATTTTGACAACGCAAAAGAGTATGCGCATTTTGCAACTCAACACACTGTCCTTCCACATCCTTAAACTGCTTCTGTAGCTGAACAAACCTCTCATGCAGTATTCTGTATGCATTAAGAACAATCCAACCTCTGCGTCCTAAAATAGGAAGCTCATCACCCTTCACTACTGGTGCTTTCTGTAAGCACGATACCACATCGGCAGGCTCCGCCTGCTCCAAGCAAGAAGACCAATTTTCACTTAAACCAGTAGAATCAGCCCATTCACGAGCCAAAGCCTCATAAGGCGTACACTCCCAGCCGGGAATCTGAATCGGTAACTTGAAAACCGACGGTGATTTTTTCGCAAACATACTGACACAAAAAAGTTATATACACAATTATAAACAAAATATTATACGTACGAGCCGAGCGCAAACCAACAAGATTAAAACAACACAGTGCACACAGGCTTCGTAAACAGTTCGTGACGCCAGATTTAATGGCCGGATTTTCCGCTTAGATGGGATCAGCCCCCAGGGGCCCCTATAACCCAGCCAAAACGTACTCACCTCCCTCCTTAGAACGTATTCACAATGAATATGGATATATATATATATAGGTATATACAGGTCGCATCTAAGGATGGGGAATAGCAATACACATGCCTGCCGCCCACCAAATTCTTGTACCTCCCCGTACCAAGGACACGTTCCCAGCCGGCCGGCCTGAAGTTGTGTCTTCGGAGTGGAGAAAAATACATTCCTTCGATAAGGGCCAGCCTGAGCCGGTTCTCTCCAAGCGAACAGCAGCTTGAAACTAAAACACTACACTTGACCTAGAAAGCCTTCTCGAGCTACCAGGCAGAAAGCAAAATGGAGTCTGTCTCGTTTAAGGCCTACAGGGCCCGCAATATGCGTAACTCCATGGAAAATATCCTAACACGTTAGCAAATGGGCAAATCATGATTAGTACTTATGTATCTATCCCCTAACTTAAATTCATAAGCCCTACACTAAGGTAAGTGACACGAAAATGCTCTAATATATGGAAGGCAGGGGTCCTGTCTATAGTCCTAATCCCTATGCTATGGGGGTGATAGGCTGGAGTCACTCTCCATCATTCTCCCTCTCAAAAGAGCCAGAAAAGGGCAGCCATTACAGATACAAAATTTGGGCTTTTAGACTCGCAGTCGGATTATCAATGATGATTTAAAGATGATACATCCTAGTTTGAACTGGGCGAGTTCACGGATGGGGAGCCAATGTAGAGTCTTAAGAAGAGGAGTGACATGGTGGGACTTGGGTAGGTTAAAAACCAGCCGGGCCTCTTGGTTTTGTACTAATTGAAGGCGTCGCAAACTGTACGCGGGCATGTCACAATAAAGGGCATTGCCGTAGTCCAGGCGGGAGATCACCATGGCAAGAACTATAAGTTTGAGAGCTGGATAGGAGAAAAAACGGGAGACTGTGCGGATGGTGCGGAGGGAGTGGAAAGATGAGGACACCACCGAACTGACCTGGGAGTGAAGTGAGAGTTGGTGATCTAGTTTAAATCCAAGGGTTTTTACAGAGGAAGAGGGGGTGGGTGGAGGGCCCAGAGAGGGAGGCCAGAAGAAGGGGGTCCAGGGGCTGGAGCAACCACCAGTCAGCACCAACTCCGTTTTATCTGGGTTGAGCTTCAGGTGGTTGTGGTTCATCCAGTCCCGGATGAAGGTCATAATAGATTGAAAGTTGGAAATAGACTGAGGGGAAGAAGATAGGGAGAAGATCAGCTGGAGGTCATCCGCGTAATTAAAGACAGAGACCTCCAGCTGTTGTAGAGCAAAGATGAGGGGGGCGATGTACAGGTTAAATAATAACAGGGACAGAGAGGAGCCCTGGGGGACCCCGCATTTGACCGCCTGGAAGTCTGCTGCAAAGTCTCCCAGGTGCACCGCTTGGGAGCGGCCGCTCAGAAAGGAGGACAGCCAGACCAGACTCTGATACCCGCTGCCTTGACACGGGATAATAAGATGGAGTGGTCAACCGTGTCAAAGGCGGCGGAGAGATCGAGGAGAACCAGGGCCTGGGGATGATTGTTGTCCATGCCCTCTCTGAGGGTGTCCAAAACCGAAAGAACCACGGACTCGGTTGAGTGCGAAGGACGGAACCCTGCCTGCCTAGGGGCCAGTATCTTATTTTTCTCCACAAAAGTGCTGAGCGTTTTGGTTACATGGCGCTCTAGGACTTTCGCCAGAAATGGAAGGAGGGAGATGGGACGATAGTTGACGAGTGTGGTGGGGTCTGCTCTGTTTTTTTTTAGAATGGGTAGGATGACGGCTGTTTTGAGGGAGGGAATTACAGTGCCTTGAGATAGTGAACTGTTCAGGAAGGTAAGGGGGGGTGAAGTGCAGACCGAGTAGATCTGTTTCAGAATGGGTGCAGGGCAAGGATCGAGGGGAGAGCCGGACTTGATCATCGGTAGGATGGAAAGGAAAGAATTTTCTGTAAGAGGTGGAAATGAGTCAAGACGAGCTGAGTTGGGGGGGCACAGGGGAATTACAAAAGAGGGGGAGGGCGAAGGAATATTGGCTTTGATGATGGAGATTTTGTCAAGAAAAAAAGTGTTGAGGGAGTTGCAGAGGTGCTGGGATGGGGAAGGTTTCAAGGGAGCCCTATCGGAATAAGCAAGATCGCGCACGATGGTGAAAATTTCTTTAGACTGATTCTCTACGGCTAGAATTTTAGAAGAAAAATAAGCTTTCTTGGTTGCTATGATGGATTTTGTGTACTGGGCCAGAAGCGAGATATACTGTTTCCTTAGGGTTGGGCAGTAGGCTTGCCTCCATGAGCGTTCTGAGGAAACACGCCTGAGGGGGGCTACTAGGTCGCATCCCGAGCAGAGCCAGGAGTTGATGGAGTGTGTTTGCTCAAGGGAAGAGAGCCCGTGGAGGTCTGGGCAGGAATCAGAAAGAGAGGTGGCCAGGTAGGTCACATCTACACGGTTCCAGGAGCATGCCCAGATGTTTTTGAGAAGGGGGGGCTTACAGGATGAGCGAATAGGTAGTAGAAAGGAGATAAGAAAAGGATCAGACCAGGTGCAAGGGGAAATAGTCAAGGACGAAACTGGGCAGTTGAGAGACCAGATTTGGTCTAGGATGTGGCCCTTACAATGGGTGGGGTTGTGCGCGGCTGGCAGGAAATCCAGAGAGAGGAGGGACTCAGAAAATTCCTTCGATGTTGAGCATTCGGCCGGATCTGAGGACCAGAAGTTGAAATCTCCTAGTATGAGAATAGCTGAGTTGTTGATTGCTAGGGTAGCTACCAGGTCAAGAAAAGTAGGGAGAAAGAGTTGGGGAGAGGAGGGAGGACGATACAGCAGCACACAAGTGAGCGGGGTACTGAAGGAAAGTGAGCGGGCGACCAAGTAATCTGAGGATCCAATTGGGGAGTAAGTTAGGGGTTGAAAGACAATGTCTTTACGAGCAATGAGGGCAACGCCTCCGCCTGACTTGCCAGGGGGGCGGTCGGCACGAAGTACGTAATAAGAAGCCGGAAGAGTGGCTAGCAGAGATGGGAGTGAGTTCTCGCAGAACCAAGTTTCCGTAAGAAACAGTAAGTCGGGTTTGTGCGAGCCCAATAATGTGAAGAGTTTGTGATGATGTTTAACGGCCGACCTGGTTTTAAGGTAGAAGGCAGATACGGTTGTCAGGTGAGGGCGGGCTGGGGGCGCTGAGCAGGGGATGTCGGTAGGTATAGGTAAAGGCAGAGGGGGGGAGGAGTGGATACAGGGGACAGTCCTAGTCTGTTAATGCATGCTGTAACGGCGTCGTCCAGCGGCCACGAGTCATGAAGGTTAAGTAGCTGTGCGGAGGAGTATTGTATGTGGCAGGCATGGTGACAGGCCCCTGGCCCCGGTCGGTCACGGACGGGCGCAGACAGGTTTGCCTTAGGCGCGCCTTCGGCGCAAAACGGCGCTCCCGCTGCGCTCGTCCGCTGCGCTTCCTACCGATGCACATATCAAGCGTCGGATAGGGGGGTGTGGCCTCGGGGGGGCATGGCCTGTGTCCACGCCGGCAATGGCGGGCGCTAGAGATTCAAAGACCGTGACAGCGTTCAGTCGGCTGTGCGGGGAATGATAGAAGGAGCGTCTGCCCCAAGTGGAATCACAGGTAGTATTGCAAGTTTAGAAACACAAAATTCAAGTGAGATACAATTTTAAAATATTCTCGAGTACCGCCGACTCCCGGCTTCCGCCTCAGAAGTGGGTTCAGGGTTCCTTAATTGAATAAGTTTTTCACCCTTATCCGAGTTAAGCGCACTTTCTGAAACTTGGTCTGTTCCCAATAACTAGGGGATTTGTAAGAGTCTGTTAATTTTGTTTCTCTGAGTATTGTACCATATGGGGTTCTGTTATTTCTATCAAATATTATGCTGAGCGTGCTATTGTCCTGAACACACAATAATAAAGATAGCTTGCTCTCATACATATGAAACAGACTAAATGGCATGCAGTCAAACCATGATTAATACATAAACAAACAGGTAAACGTAACTATGTACCAACCTCCGTACCCTCACACTTCAAAAAGTGTAAACAATGATAATATTGATAACCATTATGTTAGCATTTATTTGTCATAAAAAAGCAGCTTTATCATAATGTGGATTATGGTCTTGTCCCTCCTTTGTGCTGATATGGCAATTGTCACAATTGTTATTGTGACATGGCTACTGACATTGACTTAGACCTGACAGTCTGTAGATTGCACTTGAGGATTAGTGAGTTCATAATCTAAATTATTGGTAGGACATACTTAAACATTAATTGGTAATATTAAGTTGTTGTTATTGCTTTGTGTTGTGCATTGTCAATGTATCACCAAGCACATTGAAGTGACAGCCTTACCAAAACAATATCTGGGTTTTTAAGTACAAATTAGTCATGGTGTCAGTAATGTGCTCATTATTTTCTGCTTGAGTCTGGGGTACGTCAGCCTAAGTAGGCAAACAATTAAGTGCATGGCATTGTGTGTACACAGCTCAGTACATTTGACCTTACACTCCATAGTAAGATGTGAGAAAAATGGTTTTTAAGGTGTATTACAGGTGACTGTTTTTTTGAGCTTGGGTTAGAAGGCCTAGTTGTGGTCATTTCAAACTCTCCTCCTCTCCCCCTTGACCAATGGCTCCCTTCCAGTGAGGGGAAGTTATTTAGAAACATGGCTGACATAGGTGACTATGGTTAGGAGGACAAGTCCTGATTGTATTTGCAGTCTTTTCAAACACTCCTCTCCCACTTGACCAATGGCTACCTGCCAGTGACGGGAAGTTAAGTATAAACGTGGCTGACACAGGTGACTGTGGCTAGGAGTAAAAGGCCTTATGGTAGTTGTGGTCAGTGCAAAGAGTCTTCCTCCCACCCAGACCACCTGGGCATATTGCTTCCGGCCAGTGAGGGAAACTTGAGTTGAAACATTACTGATACAGATGACTGTGGTTAGGAGTACAAGGCCTGATGGTAATTGTGGTCAGTGCAAAGAGTCCTCCTCCCACCCAGCCTACCTGGGCCTATTGCTTCCTACCAGTGAGGGGAAGTTTAGTTGAAACATGGCTGGCACAGGTGGCTGTTGTCTTAGGTGGAGTATGAGTGGCTGATGGTATGTGTAGTCCTATCCTTTTGGAAGATCTGATTACTTGATGAAGTGGTTAACATTACATACCTGGCAACTATTTACTCTAGTTATGGGCTATATTTTGGGATGTTATTCGATGTTTTTGTTGCTGCCTTGATGACGTAATGGGTATACATTAACAGCCAACATGTAGACATTCGTAAATTTCATTGTTTCTGTAATTTTTAATCTTAAGTGCAGGTACACAGGTTGGCTGCATTAATTGCACATCTCCAATACTTTGGCTACTGTTTTCTAAAAACAAATCATATTTACTAAACTTTGACCATTACCGCGATGTGTGCTAAGGTGTAATGGATAATTTGAGGCAAATGTTTAGTTGTTTCTTATCAGACTCCATTCCTTCAGGTATTCCAAACAAGCTCTCTGGCAGCAGGATGGCATGCACCTTCTCCTCCCAGGCAGTTAGGTGTACTGGTGGCATGGGAGGGTCACCAACACCCTGTTGTGCAGCCAGGTGGTTTATGTTGGCCCAAGCCTTGACCCTCCTTCTCATTTTTTACTACCTCTTTCTGATTTCCTCCATTGAGCGCAGGGTGCTGGCTACTATGTTCACTTTGGCGACTATCCTGTCCCATTTGAGGTTTTTTGGGGGATGGGTGTTTATTCGACTTGGGTCCAGAATAACTGTGGCTCAACTCTGAAGATTTCATCCAAAAGAACTGTCAACTCCTCAAATGAAAAACCTGGCTGTTTCATTTTGGCCATTGTGTGTGAGTGAACTAGTGAGTGGGTGTAAAAATGAAGGAATGTACAAGAAATAAAAAGGATACAATTTTGATAGGTGCAGTGAATGGGGCTATTACAGTGTGTGAATGTGTGAAGGGCTGGCTGCAGTGTGACAGGAGACAGCAATACCCTCAGTCCAACTATGCAGGATTGGAATAGCAAAGGGTCATCGTCCAGTAAAGATTTTTTTATAGGTGGATTGGTAGGTGTGTCTACTCTTTCAATTGACATCAGCTGTGTAGATTTGTGAACGCATATTATGGTTGGTGTTGTGATAGTTAAAGTGAGTTTCTCACATTCATATTTGATATGTGGCCTACAAGCCACCATGGAACCGCCAAAGCGTTGGATGCATCATAATTGGCTCAGCTATACAACCGATGCATTTGAGCAATCAGAATCCCTTTAGAGCAACCTTTCCGACCAACGCGGTCATGCAAGAGTCGTTTCTGACTGATGTGGCGGTGTCAAAGTCATCTCTGACCACGCGGTCAGAGAATTGACCAGTATACATCATAATACGGCAGTTAGAGTCATAGCGGATTTGTCAGTTTGAATCTCACCATGGCGACATAGGTCGGACGGTCATTCCAAAATCAGGCCCTTAGTAATAAAAATTAAGTCACAATGTAAATATACAAAACCCATTCTCATTTGTCAGTCTCCAAAATGCTATTAGGAGACTATTGATAAGAGAGAAAGGTATGGCAGGGAGAGGAGTGTGATGCAAGGAGGAGAGATGTAGAGTTGGACAGAGGAGGAGAGGGTAAAGGAAGAAGAGGGTGAAATGCAAACAGAAGGGGGAGGTTGAACGAGGATGATGAGGTGGAGAAGGGAGGTGGGGCAGCTCATTCTTGCTGATGCATTCCATCGGCTCTGTCTTATACCACAATAAATGCCACACTCCCATTCACTGCCCTCCATCTTGATCTTTTGCTGTCTTCCTGGGAGCACCACTTCCTCCAAGCACCCGGGGCCTCAATTATGGCAATTTGGCATTGGGCAAGGCACCTTGCTGTGCTGCCCTATGGCAAAGTGAAAGGGCAGGAATGCGCTGTGTATAAGCAATACAGTGCATTCCTGTCCATACTGCCTGCGCTTGTGCTGTTTCGGCAGCCTAGCGCCAATGTAGGTACTCTTGCACCATGATGCAAGGTTGCCTCCTTTTAAGGCAGGATTGTTTGCAGTAGAAAGGGGCATCTTCCAGCACAAAAACAATCCCATGAGCCCTTTACTTCTTTCTATGTGTGCTGCAAATGCAGCACACATAGAAAGAGGAAAACACGAAGAGAAATAAACATATTTCTCCCCATTATGCCTCACCCTGGGAGGCATACAGATTTGGTGCTTCCCCAGGTTTACATCACTTTGTAAATCTGCGGCAGCATCAAACTCCATGGATGTTGTGTAGGAAAACCCACTGCAATGCGCATGGAACGCTTCCAAGATACAGAACAAGGTGTCACAGCAATTTGTACTGAGTCGCCTTACTCTTCATTTATGAGGCCACACAAAGCCATGCAGGGTGGCTTGGCATGGCTTCGTAAATATTTCTGAAAGCCCTGAGTCACGCATGCACCACTTTACCGGTTGCAAAAGTAACGCAGTGCTCTCATAAATAAGCCCCCCAATTTGCAGAATGTAGGATCCACTCTGCATACAGCAACGGGGAACCTGGTGAATTTCTTAGTGAATGCCAGATGTTGTAATGGATTCACGTACTTCCTGAAGAGGAGTTCATCTAACATAACATATGCAGAAACACATTTTGCCACTGGATCTTGCACAAAAATATTATACAACTTAACAAAATAAGTGAAGGTGCCTGTTGCCTTTAGAAAGTATTATGCACCCCGTTTGGAAAAGAAAATGACAATTAAAACACCTATATTTACCCTGTAAAGCGCTCTGATACCCGCAAGGGTCTTGTTCGCGCTATATAAAACCTTCAAAATCAAAAATCAAAATCAAAACTAAAATAAGGGCTGAACTTGAATGACATACTTCAGCAGAAATGATTTGCTTATTTGTGGATTACTTTGAAAACCCCAGCTGATTTAACGATCCCATGGATCTACGAAGCGCCAACCTTTTCAAGCTAAATGTGCATCAGATGCCCTCAAACAATGAAACAGTTAATTTAAATATTCATCAAAGCTATTGTTGCTAATATTTTTTAGTCAAGTCCTCTAAACAGACGTTGATGCCCATGTGACAGAAGTATTGAAACACCTCCATTATATTTACTGACAATTCACGAAACTGTTTAGCATGCTTTCCAGCAAACAATTTTTGTGATAATTACATGCCAAATAAAAATATGTAGCGGACTATACTATGACTTCTCATTAAATTGGACTTTCAGCACCTTGTCCAACACGTCGTTAAATAATGGATGTTAGATATTAAACCTAGTGACACTGTTTTTAGCTCAAAGTTACAATTTGAACTACAGTGGTGTCGAAATATGATAAGTTCTTGACAAATTATGCTGTGTGGGAAAAGCACACTGCACATTATATTTATAGAGAGTAACTATGGAATCTCTAACTCCCTTGGCCATTGAGGTACTACAGCTATGGGTTCTTGTACCAGCACTCTTCATTCATTCGCTATAGAAATTCCAACATAGGTACATACGTATGTTGCAAATGATATGGTCGGTTGTACTATTGGGTATCAAGGTGGGAATATCGTTACACCTTAACATCATAACCAAAATGTTGAGGAGAAAAATACCAAAAGGCAAGTGAATATGGACAAGTATAGATGTATTACTCCTAACTCCACATCTTTGTATGTTGTAGGTATATATTTTGTCACGGTACACATATGAGGAGTTAGGTATGAAAATCTATACATACTTACCTGCTGATATGTTGGTCCTCGATATTTTGGCTACTATTTTAAGGTATAATGATATCCCCTTCTCTGTATTTATACTCGCACTATCCATGCTATGGCTAATGGCTCAACCAGTTAAGTGAAAAAGGAAACATGATGTTCAGTAGATTCAATAGGGGTCCAGAAAAAGCTTTCCCCATATGTTTCATTGCCATAACCTCAATTTTGTTTTGCAGAGCACATTCAACATCGTTGTGACTCTTGGTTGCTTATATCCAAGAATTGTTTTATTTCCCCACACTAGGATGCCCAATCACAGCCTTCTGCAAACCCCAATTGAGGGTTGGGGTTGTCATTGAGCTAGCCCCAGGATATGGGGTCCCCTGGGCCATAAAAAGGCTCTGCGGGGGCCACACAGCCTGTACCCATTTTCTAACTGCCAACCTTGTCAACCCTAGGGTATAGGTTATCTGGGTCCTCTTAGAGGCTTGTGGAGGAGAGCCACATGCCCCCTCCTCTTAATGTTGTACTCAGACACTTGTTATGGGGTCTTCAGGCCTTATAAGGCTTAAGAAGGGGGCTGTGTGCCCTCCTCCCCTATATAATCAAATGTGCTGCCCCCCACTCAGGCCCAGGCTCGTCCTGAGTGTGCTTTGTTTTATTTTACTGCAGATTGGTGAACCCTCCACATATTCAAAGCAAAAATAAACATGTTTTTGGCCACATGGGGGTTTCTCTAGGTCCCCCTCATCGGGCATAGGCGGTCAAAGAATCCCTTGTCTGCCTCCTATATCTTTTGTGTGTATTTTGTAGGACACAGGACTGACTTCTGAGTCCTAGGGAGGCTGTGGCCACATACTTCTTGATGTGGTGTGGCTCACTGGTTAGAGGCGGCAGATCCGGAAGCAGAAGTCGGCCCGAGACCAGGGTTCAATTTCTGACGCTGCAGGGTCGTGGACCAGGGTCAGCGGACTCGATAATTCTCGCCTTGGTGCGTGCTCTAACCAGGGTTCCCACTCGGCAACTCTGGGCATTAGCTTGCCTATTCTCCACAACGGCCCCATCAACGCCGGGGATGCCTGGCTCCACCTTGGGGATTCCCAGTAGGGACCATCCCACAGGGAAAGCCAGGACGGGTTCCCCAGCAGTATACAGCACCAGGACGCCGACAGGCAACAGTGCGCTTTACAAGTAAAACATTACATTACATTACAATCAGGCCACAGCTTGATTTCTTTGGCTGCACAGAAACTCTGCGGCATGAAATAAACAAAGTTTAATTGCTCAAAAACCGCAGAACAGATTTTCACCGAATCACAAAAAGCACTTTTTCTGTACAAAGATCTAGCTATCTGCCAAATTAGGTGTAATTGTGTTTTGAAGTTTTTTCTACACATATACCTACACACACAGACATACATACACTAGAACACACACTAACATACACACACACACATATATATTACCCAGTGGCTGTTGCAACTGGGTAGTTATAGTTAGGTTAGCATTTCTAGCTAGTAATTTTGGCACAGCTTGCTGAATCTCCATGAAACTTTCCAAAAATCTTTCTTTTCTTTCTTGTCTAGTTTGCACAGGGGAAGATTCGAGGTACTCTGTCAAGCAGAGGGGGAGAAAAAAGGGGGTCCTAAAATCAAAATATCTATGTTTTTTCATAGACTTCTTTAAGAACCACTACCGCTAAATCTGCTGAATGTAATTACACCACGTTTGCAAAGAAACTAGATCTCAGCCAGCATATTGTGTGTGTATATTGATTTGGTGTAAAGCTTTTCAGTAGTGTTTGAGAAATTAAGATTAAAAAATTATTGTATATATTCGGGTCTTTGGGCTCAAGGGACTTTCTCAAGCCCAATTTTCTTTTAAATTGAACATTCTAACTGGTCCAGGGAGCTAATTTCTGCTCGGCTAATTCGCTCCTGCTGGAGTCTGACTCCCGCCAGGGGCAAACGCTTTGACTGCCAGCCAGCAAATTAAGAACATTGTTGCTGGTAGCCACTACAGGACTCAGGGACTTAGTACCCTGTCCTGAAGTTTAAGAAAACATTTTTTAAAAGGAATTGTAATTTGCAATGTCAATAGCTCAAGCTCACATAAATGTGAGACCTGTTGCATTGCAAATGCTTGTTTTTTTACTTCAGCAGGCCTCAAAATGCAAGCCGCGGCTATTGGCTTTGTCAATGCGTGTTTCATTTTGAGTACAAAACTAAAATCAACCAAGTCAGACACTGACAAGGAGTCTACCACTTTGCCAACCGGTGGCTAACAAAACAGAGTTCAACTACCAGGGTCAATAAAACAGCTCAGTGGGTTGAGCATCCACTGCATAATAAACTGGAGAGGAATGGTTAGAAGCCCAGAAAGGCCTAATCAGCCTACCCATGGTCCATCTTTAAGAAGAAAAGTAAAACTGAACTAGTGTGCCTAGCACCTGACACAAACACTGCAAAACACTCTAAATGCCAGCTGGAACCCGACACACTCTGAGGTACGCTACCACAATAGAAGTACTTTTCTGTTTAAACTCAGGTGCACTCCTCACAAATTCCTGCTGACATCAACATCAAAACACACAGAAAGAAAGAATGTGTCAGGAAAAAAGAAGACGAATGCAACCACCCAAAACTTATATTGTCAGGCCCACCCTCATGCCCTTTCCACCATGTGTGCGGAGCGTCAGAGGGGAGCTGCAGACTCACACTGACAGGCTAATGGCTCTGAGACATGTCAAAGCAGCCAGGCTGCACTCCCACAGTTATACCAAAAAGTTAGATGCGTGGCCAAGCCTGGAAAATTCAGCACAGTAATCTGCTGCCTCACCCCCATTTGTGTTGAACTTGAATCGATGTTTACGGAAAAGCAAAAACCCACACAAAAATACACACAAGAGTTTAACGCTAACACACATACAATTGGTAGGATTGCTCAGCAACTTTAATGATCACTGCTGACATCTAAAATGAGCTGAAGGACAAATTCGAACTCCAAGGGGACTGAATCAGTCCTTCATCCTTGTAAGTAAATTGAACACCACTACATTAAGCAATAGTAACAATGTGCTAGTTACTAAGCTTGGAAATGAAAATATGCGACATTAAGCATTTTATGAAACAAGATGTTTATTCCTCCATATCAGGTTTCTCTGCGGTTCTCCGTTCTGTTTTCCTGCGCTAATCCTCTGCGTTGGTAATTAAACTTACTCCAGGACTTAAAACGGGGCCCACATTACTTGCAAAAATAATGTTAAATTTTTGGGGCAGGCATGCACTTTTGTCGAAATGGTGAGGTGGTGCACTGAAAAAATGAAATGGCCATAAAGGTTTGTACTTCTACTTCTTTGCTCCAAGACGAGTAAAGTTCAATACCACCTGCATCACGGGTAGGTGAACTTTCTGCGGTTACTAAACTGTTCACGAGCAACACCTGGTACTCAATTTCTGGAAATGCTCCGATATATAAGATTTTCTATGCATTGTTGAAACATTGAAACAGAGACCGGTCGATGGGTCAAGATAAGGATAATATGGATTAAGTTGACTACGCTATATTAAGTCATTGGGGAGCACTAACTTGTGTTGCAGAGACAAAAGGGTCCAGAGAAAACGGTTCATTCGGAAACACGAGCGTGATGTAATTAATTTTACTCTGTGCATGAAACTGAATATTAAACTTAGTAATGTTCTTCTGAGAGGATCAGCTGCTGTTACTATCATCTAGAATAAACCCTGAAAAAGATTGAAGCAGGAACTCTAAAGTGCACTTGCACTACAGAGTGAGTGATGTTAAAGTGCTGTGGATGGCCGCGGCAAGGTTTCACGGAGGCCACTCATTCCACTTTAGTAACCAAGGAAAGGCATACGTTTTTAATGAGCAGGGGCAAATGGTCAATAATTTGATCTGAAAACAAACAGGTGTTTGGAAATTGACCACTCAACGAGATTACGTTCCTGGGGTACCCAAAGGATTCTAGCTTTTGTGACAATCCAGGACTTTAGGCATACACATCGGCAAGAGTGAATATGACAATTATCGGTAACTGCAGGGTTTGCATCCCTCCATGCCACACTCACTTTTTATCCCGGCAGATCCAGTCCCCGTCGCTGACTCGAAAGTTCTTAGTGGACACCTTGTCGGATTCGCTGGCCAGCAGAACCCTGTCGACTGTCTGTTCCACTATATTCACGCTCTTCATCACTTCTCATTCCCGCGCGGTTAAAGGCTGTCACGAGCTACACTGAAGGCTCAGTCTTGGTCTAACAGTGGACTCCACAGGCCGTTTAGGAAGCAGAGGAGGAAACCTAGCATGCCACGAAGAAGGCTTTTAGGCATGTGTATAGAGAACTTACCCTATGGTGTGAACCTGTTGGCTATGGTGCAGCAGCAAGCAACTAGCTTGATCCGAGCCAAGGCTCTACCCTACCAACATAGACAGAAAGAATAACAACAGAAGAAGGACTTTTTGGATCTTTCAGAGGGCCCACCATCAACACAACTCCTGTTAAGAGACCATCATAAAAGGAACAGCTCTAGCAGCTCTGGGAAACCCGTAAGCACATGGGGTTCCCAACAACAGAGGCGTGCTGGAGTGGATGCCTGCTTGTGCCTTGAGGGGCTGTAGAGTGCGTACTGATAGAGCAGCACTCTAGTCGGTCCCTGCTTGTGCCCCAGGGGCAATGCAAAGTGTATGCTGCAGTGCACGCTGCATGAGAGTGAAGGAATGCCGAAGACAGGCATGGTGCTGGACATGGAAAGGCAAGGGGAATAGGACTGCGTGTGCGTTGCTGCTCGTCCTCAGTCAATACTCCATGGGCAGTAACGTGAGAGAAGAGTTGGGACATGCAGCAAATGTTAGCCATTTGCAAGCTACCATTTTTTAAGGACACAGACAAAGGCCAATCCTAAGCAAAGGATGAGTCAGACTCAACAAAGTTAATACAACAGATCGCCTACAGCGCAAGCACTCTTTAGGCTCGGCCTAAAGAACGATACATTGCACCACAGTAAATAAATCACCTCTCCCCTCAGAATCCAGAATCCTTGCCCAGATTCACTCTCTAATAGTATTGCTGCCGTCAAAACTGTGCTCACTCCACCTGCAGTCAGGTTCACACTTTATAGGTACCACAAACATGCATACATACATACATAAATACACAGTGGTGCAGAAAAATGCATTGACCAAAGATGTCATTCAACTTTTTATTCATTATTTGAAAGATTATGGATCAGTGGCGGCTTCTCGAGAGAGTGCTGCCAGGCAGGGGGGCGAGGTGGCAGAGGGGCAGGGTGGGGGGTAGTAATCTCCGGCATATGGCCAAATGGAGTTAGGTTTATAAATAAAATGAGTTACATTGCGCATGCTGCATCACCGTTTGGCGTTGCAGCGTGTGCAATTTAATTTGTTTTATTTACTTAACTCCGTTTGGCTGTAGGCCAGAGTTTACTACCCCCCACCCTGCCCCTCCCCCACCCCACAGCACTCCCTTGAGGAGCCGCTACTGTTGTTGATACAGTGCACAGATGCCACTGTCCTCTTCAATCAGTCTGAACACAGTAGACCTCCTCCAGTCTAAACACTTTCCACCACAGGCCCAGATTCCCTAACACTTGTGCTGGCTGGGTTTCAACCTGAAACCAAGGGTTGTATTGGGATTTATTGGAAAGTAGCCTTAAAGTAAAACAAAGTATCATAATGCACAAGTTTTACAAGTTTGCATCAAGGAGTATATACCATGAGTGGAACATGGGGTTCCCATGCCACCACCCATGGTTTCGAATGCAAATTGCTATGTGCTAAGACAGGGATTTACAACAAAAAACTATGCTTCTTCGAAGTAGGAATAATGTTGGAGAAATGTTTTCTTTTCTCCAAATATTTCCAACTTTGCATGTCTGCTGTCCACACACACATACACATTAAGAAATACTCTGTGTCTTAGTGTAGCATTTTTCACTGGAAAGGCACTCTTTCATCACAAAATCTTGGCTAGAGATCACGTGGATGCCCTAGTACTAAAGTGCAAGGGTATGTGTGCAGCACAAGGCAGTCAAAATTCGAGAGAAGAGGGTGGATATGGCACTGGTTTGTCTCTCCTATGCTGCAATACAACACACCAGCTATGGTTGCTGCACTGTGTTGTGTCAAAATTAGTAAATCTTCTCCATATGTCACTCCACAGAAAGTGGGGACTCACACGGACAATAGTGACATAATGAAAATGTATTTTCATCTGGGGACTCCGTTCATGGCAATTCAGAAATATACCATTGGTCTTAATGGTGTAGTTTTTCCACTCAGATCAAAAAAGGTCCACAGCTTTACGAAAATGATAGGTATTTAATAATGGGTGTCATCTTGACATGTTTTAATCTCACTAAAGGGCCTATTGAGTATTGGTGGGCAAAATATTACGTTTTTCCCTTGGAATTGGTGGAATTGTGGCCACTCCACGTTACAATCTGGAGGAACTATCCTCTTTTTTTACATGGCTTAATCAACAATCTGCATGTTTGAAATTCACGATCCAATCTGACAATCAAACCATTAACTTTCTGGACATTACCATCTATGAGCAATCAGGAATATTACTTACTACACTGTACCGAAAACCAGCTGAAAGAAACTCATTGTTACAATACAACAGTAACCATCCACAAGCCCTCTGTGACAATTTGCCCTTCGGGCAATTCCTACGTATCCGGAGGAATTGCTCCAACAAAGAACATTACTTCACTGAATCAGAGAACCTTGCCAACCGATTGCAACAACGAGGATATCCGAGACGCCTGGTCAAGAAATCACGGAAACGTGCCTGGTTTTACCCAAGAGAGGAATTACTCTCGCCCAAAGGTAAAAGTGACCAACAAGAAAATAGGATTGTCTGCGTAACCACCTTCAACACCAAAAGTAATAAGATCAAACGCATCATCAACCATCATTGGCAACTGATATTGGACGATGTCAACCAGTTTGAAACACCTTTACACGCTTTTAAAAAAGCCAAAAGCATCAAAAACTATGCGGTACGGTCACTCCTACCAACACCTGATGAGCCCACTATCACCTCATTGTGGGATTTGCTCTCAATGGTTGGCCATTTCAAATGCGGCCACTGTAAGGAGTGTGATACTGCAATCCAAACAAAGGAATTTCAACATTGTCAACACAAAATCAGGCTAAAGACACACAGCAACTGTAACTCTTCCAATATTATCTACGCTATAACATGCCCGTGCCAAATGATCTATATTGGTCAAACAAAACAAAAAGCCAAAGCTAGAATCCTACAGCACATGAGCAGGATCAGATGCGAGGTCCAGGGTGCACCCTTAGTAGACCATTTCAAGTTGGCAGCACACCCCCCAGAGAGCCTTAGAAGGGTGGTAATAGAAAAAGCAGTTCTGGGACCTCGGGGTGGCAATATCTCAAGCGTCCTAAACACACGCGAATTAAAGTGGATGTACTTCTTTGACTGCATTGAGACAGGCCTAAATGAGCATGATAGCTCTTTTTCACAACTAGCAACATTACCTTGAGTCCCCCCCCCGCATTCACATGCAATATACACTGTGTTTAAGTTGGCTTTTACCCTCTTGTGAGCGGTACGCCATATTAATTATGACTATGTACAATACCAATATCAGCATTAACCTAACCGGCCTATACCCTCATGCGAGAGGTACGCCATATTAACTATGACTATGTAATACACAAATATTATCACCATTTGAATTGGCCTTTACCCCACTGTGGGAGGTACGCCATACATACTGTCTTATTTAACATCATGCCCTACTTTTTGACATTGTTTGTTATGGCCTCACCATCTTTCACCTTACTTTGATAAGTATTTGGTATTTATGTACTAACCACTCTTAGATACTGTGGTCATGCTGACTAAGATCATTTGTTTTCCTTAATATCTGCGATTATTGTTTGATTGTGCGCTAACATGATATTGTATATCGAGTATTCTTTTAATGATGTCATGCCCACAATTACCAAAGTCTAGTAAACACTAAACGCAGTCTGTAAATTATGCCTGCACGCACACTAACAATTAGAATATCCAAGACATCAATCAAGAACAACATGAGTCTGTTCTCTAGCTCTACACGCCAATCCTGCAACACGTGGTATGGTTACCAAGGTGACATTACAATCAGGAAACCAGGCTCGACATCTCGAGTAAGAGTGGCGTTCCCGGTCCCGATTCAATCGGCGTTACGTGAGTGTGTCTTTGACTTCTTTTAATCTTTCAGAGTCGAAGCTCCTTTTCAACTACAGGCGCTAATAATGATCCCCCGTATATTCTCTGACAGATTCCATGGAGTTTAAATACCCGCTGACAAGAGTTCCGACACCCCACCACCCTCGGTAAGCCTTTGGCCGGATTTAACAATGTGGTGTATGTCCGTGTTCTCCGATATATTAGCATTTTAGAGTGATTAGTTCTCTGTTCATTTCCAGACATAATTGCACGATCTTCTTTCAACCATTCTATAGAACTCGTGCCAATTTAAATTCAATTATCGGGTAAGCCCGCTTTATTTTTACACCCAATTGGTTACCATAGCGTAAAGAGCCCATATATCACTCACTCTACGTGTTCTATTTCAGACACGCACCACGCAAAGTGATCCGATGTGATGATAGTCCTTGACTTTTTGCCAATCTTCAAATCAAGGTAAACCGCCACTACTGTTAAATATCTTGTTGTAGAGATGGCCATAGTCACCGTCCCCCCGGGCCAGCCCTCAGCTCCTAACGCTCTATTTAACCTATTTCAACTTACGCTCTATTTTCTAATGCATTAGAATGGTTTCAATCCACTTTTTAATTGTTCCTACTTATCGCAGAGCCCCATTTTATCGAAAAACTTCCACTTGCAGGCGGTACTAAATGGGTACGCTTGCTGAGTTAATAATTCATATCAATGAGCTATATCCCTATCGGTATATTCCCCTATCTACCTATGTTTGCCTATATTGATTCTACTTACTTAACTACGAGACATGTTCCACCACCATGAAATATAATTCTCTATTTTATATACATTAATTAGGTTGCCTGCCCCCTATTTTGTCCTGAGGAAGACCCCACAGCAAGGGCACGACTAATCCCTGCGTACTTCTGAGGGGCGAAAAACGTCGACAATAACCTGTTTGATTATCAACTTCGCGCCACTATTTTTTCATTCATTGTATTATGTGAAGTATGATGTTTTGATTTAAGTTTCGAACTATTGGTCCTGTGTTCTGTATATAACTCGCCAATACAGTTATGTTTACTGGCTGATTTTACTGTCACCAATTCCTTCCATCACAATATCCTCACCTGATCACCACATTCCCCCCCCCCCCCCTCCCCCCTGGGGCACTGTACAACCGTTTAGAATTTTTGATCATTTGTTTGTATATTCAATATACTCAGTCCCATTGTGAATAAAACAATGTGGATCCATTCAGTGTCTGTGTAAAAAAAAATTGGGGAATTGTACACATTATATTACTCCCACACTGGGACCCCTTCCTCTTAGTAGCAATACAACACACCAGCTATGGTTGATGCACTGTGTTGTGTCAAAATTAGTAAATCTTCTCCATATGTCACTCCACAGAGAGTGGGGACTCACACGGACAATAGTAACATAATGAAAATGTATTTTCATCTGGGGACTCCGTTCATGGCAATTCAGAAATATACCATTGGTCTTAATGGTGTAGTTTTGCCACTCAGATCAAAAAAGGTCCACAGCTTTACGAAAATGATAGTTATTTAATAATGGGTGTCATCTTGACATGTTTTAATCTCACTAAAGGGCCTATTGAGTATTGGTGGGCAAAATATTACGTTCTTCCCTTGGAATTAGTGGAATTTTGGCCACTCCGCGTTACTCTTTAACGCGGAGTTCTGGTCAAATGCCGCAAATTCCCACATGGCAAAATTTTTCTCCCATGCAAGCTGGTGAGCGTGAGCGAGGTTTGGTGTTCCCTAGTGTGATTTCTTTAACGCAGCCAATCGCTGGCGTGTGCGGTCTGAGGTCTGTCAGGTGAGTAGATTTACTGCTGCTCAAGTCGATTTTTAACTTGAGCGGGTGCAAAATCAACTCGAAGTGGAGCGTACTCTTGTGCAATGCATGGGGCCATGTGTGCTGATTTTCAGTGCTCCTGGCTCTACCAAAACTAAAAAGCAGTGTGAGCAGCTCAAGATGCATATTTTCTGACCGTTGGTGGAGCTCCACGGAATCTCGGTGAGATTTTCTATAATTACGCGGAATGCCAGGGAGGATGACTCCTGAGTTCCATCCACAAGTAAAGATTAAATATGGCTGATTCTCTCTATTTGTAGCAACGCACACCGACGCACACTGAATCACAGGCCATATTTTTTAAGTGTACTAAATACAACACTCGGGTTGTTAAGCTCCACGTCTTTGACTCAGGATAAAACAGCTGACTCGCTCTATATTCTGATACTCCCAACCTTTACCCTCCTTCTAGATTTAGTGAGCTACTATTTGTGAATTCAGGCGTTGTAAAGCCCAATGACAACAATAAATGCACTCTAAAAGCAAAGCAGAGAGTTGTATTGAGATGAATTTCTATTGGGTCATTTCGCATCCTTTAACTTGCCTATTCGCTGTTGCATACGTCAGTTTTGCTTATCTACTTCTGCGGAAATACGTTATTAACGTGAACCAATATCCGAATAAGCAGCAAGTAATCTTTAAAGCCGGTGTGACAGATTAATACCTCTAGAGAGATTTTATGAATTCACGTCTGATGCTCATTACAGCTGTGCCATTTAGGAAACGATTCCCACCATTGTGTCTCAGATTAAACACAGGATATATTAGCGTGTACGTTTCACAGGTGCCCGCGATAAGACCGCGGTTCATGAAAAACTGGGAAATCGTAAAATAGAAATATTGGATATTATAATTGTGGAAGTTGGGAAGCGAATTTATTTGTACTTAATATGCAGAATGAGGTTAGGCTCTTGCTAAATCTGGTCGACTTGAAGGCCGCGCGATTCATACCAGCGCTGTGCCATTTAGATAAAGGAGCGAGGGGCGATAAAGAACTGTTACTCCAACATCCGTCGCAAATTTATAAACGTATCATAACCCTTAGCTGAAGGTTCGTGATAGCGGGGATTGTGGGAGGGACAGAATAAAAAGTCAGCGATCTTTTACAGGTGTACCATTATTTATCTCAGCCCGTTAAAATAAGATATAACGCGTCATCTGGTCCTGTGCTTTTAGACCGCACTATTTGTACGCAGCAGAGAAATGCACACGTCGTAAAGTTTGCAGTTGTCTCCTGTATTAGCTCTCTAATATCCTAACAGGTTTTTTTCAGGCGTCCATTTTGTTGACCTTGCCTCTTATAGCAGCTTCATCAATGTGTTTGTTTTACAAGACTCTTCGGGATATTAGAATCAGGACGCATTACGCGGAGTATCATTTAAACTCATTTACGGCGCTGTCCAGTAATAAAAATCGAGCAGAACATCAACTCGCCGTTTTAAATAATGCAAGCATGCCTTTGGTCCATGTGGTTTGAATGATTTTGTTATCCCCGTGTCTACATGGCAGTGGCGGTGTTTACACGCACACATATATTTCATATACAGACATTGATTTTCTTTTGTGGTTGCTGATGCAGGTTACTGGAAGAAGTCTTCCTTGGTCAAGGTGCAGTGCCTTTGCTTCTCTCACCTATAAACCTGCTGAACAACTACAATGTCTGCATCTGCTTTTTATATGCTCTCCTGTGTTGTGTGTACTTCACTCTTATTATAGACATGAATGTCGAGTCTTCGAAATCAACACCATGACCCCTATGGTTGCCGCGTCCGCCAGTCAACACAACAAAGCTGATCCCTTCTTCAAATATTGAGGTCCCAGTAGGGTAAGCGAGACCCTACAGAAAGCAAACAGAACTTTCTGAAGCCTGTTCACTTTCCTGACCTCTCCTGCACGAATTGACTGGCCAGGGGTAGCAGGAGATACCAAAGGAAATTCATGGGACACTAAATGCAAGCCCTGACTAACCTCATTTGATATCCATTATCACTGCATTTCTTACTCATCTGCGTCTCTTAGACTTCTGGTTAACCATTTCATCACGTGTTTGTTTATGATAAAAAGAAATGAATTCAGGGCTCTAAGGAAAACAAGGTAGTAATGGTGAATGCTGGTTCCTCTTGTCATAACTTCCAAGTTTAGTTATTCAAGGATAAAAAAGAGGTGGATTGAACAAGTAAAGTTGCACGCTCACTTTCGCAGGTGTAATGATTTTTGCATGTTCTCTACTGTTCTGAATGAAGGTCCCAAAAGTGGGTTACAAAGGTGATAGTCCGTATGGAGACTCCGAGTGCATCTCCTCTATATTTTGGGAGACGACACCCTACTATTGATAGCTTGCACTCATTGCTTAATTTGAACTGGTGGTGGCTAGGTGGGGGCCGACAAGAACTCATTTTCGGGGATTGGGACCATTTTTTCATCATCAGACAGAAACTCAGAAGAAGAGAGAAAGAAAGGAGGATGAGAAAGAGTGAAAAACAGTAACAATAGAAGAAAGCAGGGATGAAAATGAAGCTGCAAGAGTGAGATAGATAAAGGCGTGGGAAGTGTATGGCGGTGGATGAAAGACACATGGGGTGGAATCAAAATTAGTCTGCCTTGGTTTTTGGTAATCCCAGAGTTTCACGGGACCAGCAGGGGGCACCTAAGAAGAGGTTTAGGTCCCACACTTATTTTTTTGCAAATTAAGCACTAGTGGTACCAGTAATTTGTATATTTTTATAAATTGGGTTCTCTAGTTGGGAGAGGTAGGTACCTTTGTCCAAACAGGGACCCTTTCTTCTATTCAGGGTAAGGGGGATACAAACTTTAGTTAACCCCTGCTCACCCCTTTGGTAGCTTGGCACAAACAGACAGGCTTATCCCAAATGTGTAAAGTATTTGTACCAACACACATAGTAACACAGTGAAAACACCACAAATGGACACCACACCAGTTTAGAAAAATAAGACACCGTTATCTAATCTAAACAAGACCAAAACGACAAAAATCCAACATACAGTTAAAACTATTACTTTAAAAAGGTTTCAAGAACTTGTACCATAGAAAACTATGAATGCATGACTTTTCACCAAAAGTACCTGTAGAAGTGTCAAAGTTCACAAGCCAAACAGCTACAGCATCGGGGAACAAAGAGATGTGACACTCCTGAGACCCTGGGGAGGCAATGCAACAGTCCCGCTTCAGGCAGAGAAAGGGTTGCATAGAATCCGGTTTCTACGGGGAGTGATGCATTAATTCTACATGACGGTTCCTGTCCGCGGGTGATGCGTCAGAAGAACTTGCTGCACAGGTACAATGCGTGGAAATACGTTGGCGATCCATGCGGCCTCAAGCAGCACTGCGTAGGTCCTCTGCAGCCGCGATCCCTCGATCCTTGCAGCGATGACAGGTGCTGTGGCAGTTCCTGCGGCGGCACAGCGATGCATGGAAATTCTTCTTGCGCTATGGAGATGCATTGGGAAAACAGCCACAAGTAGAGTGAGTCGTCGATTTCTGTAGTTCTTTGAGTTTCTTATTGCTTCCAGCTCCCAAACAGCAGCACCAACCTCCAGAGGCCCAAAACTGGCACAGGCACCTCTCAGCAGGTTAGAACTCACAGCAGCAGAATTCAGGGGAGCTGGGGGTGAAGTCTTTGTGTGCCTGAGACTTCAGAACTGGAGGCAGCACACTTCAGGCCCTTGCATATCTCTTTCAAGCATGGGACACAGCACACAGCAAAGTCCTTCTCCTTTCCATGGCAGGAACAGCAACTGCATGTCAACACCAGACACACAGCAAGGGCTGCACTACTCCTCATTCTCTCCAGCTCTTCTCCTTGGCAAAGGTTCCCCTTGAATTCCAGCAATGATCTAAAGTCTCATGTTTTGGGTCTGATACTTATATCCCAAAATGCATTTTTTTCTCTGTGCAAGGGGCTCTGAGCCCAGTTCAAACCATTTCTGGGGGCAATCTGCAAGTGCACAACAACAACATTTGTCAGTGTGAGCCTTGGCTCCAGACACACCACAGGGGGTCGTAGCCAGCATCGTGGAAGGCAGGGACAGCCCTATTCAGGTACAAGTGCTACTCCTCCCACCTTTCCAAATGCAGATCAGGCCTATTCAGCCTAGTGCTGATTCATCCACACTCCTTGAGCCACTGCAACTCCCCAGCCTTTGTCACTCCAAAGCCAGACAGTCAATCCACAAACAGGCAGAGGCACACAGGATGGTTGAACAATAAAATAGCCACTTTCTAAAAGTGGTATTTTTTAAACACACAATTTAAAAACCATCTTTACTCAAAAGTTCAGGGATACCAAACTTAATTTTTCCATCTCATCACTTCGGGAAAATATGCTTGTAAAATGTTACAAATCATTTCCTATTCTGTCCTATGGGGCAAGATAGCCTATCAATAGTCAAAAACGAAATTGGTAGTATTTCACTATTAGGACATGTTTCACACACCAGTACATGTCCTACCTTTCACATACACTGCAACCTGCCCAGGAGGGATACATTAGGCTTACCATAAGGGTGCCCTATATGTAAGACAAGGGAAGATTAGGGCCTGGCAAGTGGATGCACTTGCCAAGTCCACATGGCAGTTTAACAAAGTGTGCACAGGCACAGCGGTGGCAGGCCTGAGAC
Source organism: Lissotriton vulgaris (assembly GCF_964263255.1). Taxonomy (NCBI): domain Eukaryota; kingdom Metazoa; phylum Chordata; class Amphibia; order Caudata; family Salamandridae; genus Lissotriton; species Lissotriton vulgaris. The sequence goes on along the minus strand of NC_141691.1, from coordinate 1,192,319,450 downwards.
CTCTTTTCAGGGCTGCTCAGTTTTGGTGGCACAAACAGTGGTGCACGGCCACTGGTAGCATTTGATTTACCAGCCCTGGCACCCTCAGTGCACTTTGCTAGGGACCTACTGGTAAAACAAATATGCCAAGCATGGATAACCAAACACAATAATAATTTACACAGAGAGCATATGCCCTTTAGCACTGATCAGCAGTGGTAAAGGGTCCATAATCCTATAGCCAACAAACACAGGTCAGGAAAAAATAGGAGGAAGAAACACACAGTTTGGGGATAACCCTGCAAAAAGGGCCCTTTTCAACATATATACAAAGTAACTGCATGGTTAAAGAAAGCAAGGTTATTTAGTTATTTTTCTATAAGGAAGTGGCAATTCACCTTGCTCCCCGAAGTTTATCAGGAACCACCCATTTAGCCCAATGAAAGTCTGGAAATGGTAGAAGCTATAGCCAAAGAGAGGAGCTAGGGATTGGTCTGAGAATGAGCAAGTGATTTCTGATGTAGGTTCCATAACCTGAGGCATCTCGGTAGAGAAGCAGAAGCTGACAAAGTGATGTTTAAAGTTCTTTCAGCTCTTATTGATGGCACAATTGTTTTAGGGAAATTTATGAATACCATAGACTCAGCACTGGCAGCATCTGTTATTTTCAGTACTTAAAAATAAGCACAAGTGCTAGAAAGCACTGAATAAAACACAAATTATTGTTACCTTCTGAAAGCCCATCAACATGGAAATAGGCAGGGTGGCTCCTCCATGTTGGCAGAGGAGCGTTGCCCAATGTTTTCTCAAAGTGTGAGAAGCAGAAAGATAAAATGGTATTGTAAATACCATTTTATGTTTCTGCTTCTCGCAGTGCGAGAAAGCAGAAGTCTTTGGTTGGGGGCTGGCGGGTCTGCTTGAGGACCGGGAAGGAGTGGCTAGCCCAATGCTGCGGGCCCTGACAGTTTGGTCGACCTTCTAGGGCCAACCAAACCAGTCCGTTTCTCATGGAGAAAATGGCCTCCCCATAGACGCCCGTGTAGTCGTTGGCTTAGGGGAGGAGAGGGAGGCTGCCTGCTTCCTGTTTCTTTGGAGGCAGGAAAGCAGGAGCACACCCTGCAGTGAAGACAAGAAACCCGGAAAAGGTACATTTTAATTTTTTTAATTTATGATCAAAACCCCCCTCGTGCCACCGCCCCTTTCCTCGCCAGCAATCGTCCATCCCCCACCCCACCACACATGACCCCACCCCCACCTGTGAGCTATGCCGGCCGCAACTGGAAAAAGGGTTAGAACAGGGTATCTGACTCCTGATATAAGGGACATCTAAAGACAGCTTAAGTCACAAATGGCAAGCAAATTTTGCCAAAATGGCTTGTGGCTCAACAGAGTTTGCTGGTAACTGATCTGAGGTGCACTGAGGTGCTATTGAACTGGTCTGGATGTTATCATAGAGATTTATGGGCTGCCCTATGAACACTGGTGATAATAAATGGATAGTGAGGGTGGGTTAGGAAGCTCTCACAGCCAGCAGCGTGGCTTTGAGGACGCAGCAGATGCATGTGCTTCGGGACCAGGGGAGTGCTCTTGTAGTCCAGCTGAGGCTAGCTGGGGGTACGTATCGTTGGCTCATGGTCAACTGAATAGCTTGAGATCCAACCAAGGGGGTCTAAGGTTTTGCTGAATGTCTATGAACAGCAGTGAGGCTACCTGAGTCATCAGATGGACTCTCAAAGCAATGAATAGAGTTGTTGGTGCTTTGGCAAAGGAGTCGCAGAGGGATTTGGTCTGAGGGCCTGCAGAATGGATCTCTTAAAGTGCCAAGGCTGATTGTCTCTGAGGTCCAGCTGACTGAATTTAAAAGCTGTCAGTTAAGATCTGAAATCTAATATTAGTGTAGTGAGTGTCAGTAGTGGGGCACTGCGATTTAATAATGGAACTGGAGTGTCTCTGAGAAGTAGTCACTGGAATCTGATGTCTATCAAAAGGCTTTTTAAGTGTGGCTGAAAAGCTTTGTGTTAACAGAGTCATTCTGATGAAAAGAAAAGGGATCTCAAGGTCAACGCTGTGGTTCTGTTAATGAACATAGTTGATTTAAGGGTATCCGAGGGTTATTTTAATTCTTGAGTGCCAACAGAGTGGTTAAGAACAAGGTGTTAACTTATGAGGTCTAGTTGGGGGTATCACAGGACAAATAGAGTGTGTCTGTGGGTTAGTTGGGTCGGTCTGATGCTATTTGGCAAGGACTTTGAAGTGCAGATGAGTGGTTTGTGGGCCAGCTGAGTAGCTAACAGCAAATTGGGGAGGTTTGAATGATAGTTGTGAGTCCACTAAATATATTTGTGGACCATCCAAGAAATTTAAGTATTTGGGCCAGTCCTGGGAGAACTGATAGTTCGCAAAAGGAGTTCTGAGGTACACATAGTTGGTTTCATAGCATTAGGTGGGGTGAGAGCTAAAGGTCAATAATCTAGGTGTGAAGTCTGACAGTAGCTTACATTTTATAAGGAGAGGCTTGACATATGGAACTCCGAGTGCTTGCATAAAGGGTGTGCAAGTAAAAGTGGTGTTTGATGGCTTGGAGAACAAGGAGGGCCTCAGAACATATGCCAGCAGAATACGTCTTGGCAGTGGCAAAATGCTCCTGAGGTACAGAAGAGGGTTCTAAGTGCTGCTAGAAAGTACCTAAAGGCTCTGATTGGTGGGAGAGACGAAATGTCTCAGGCCTGTAGATGTGATTTGTAGACTTCTGAGAGCTATACAGAGATTCTGAATGCTGAAAGGTGGGGAGGTGCAGGGGAGTCTGAGTGCCACCTGAAATGTCAGTGAAGGGCTCCGTAGCATGGAGATTTGCAGAAAGGTCTGGATGGAGTTTAGAAGCTGTGGATGCGTATGTGACATCAGATAGAATGTTGTATTGTCAGAATTTTAAAGGGCAACTTGTCTACATGTTTACTGTTAATAAATCCTTATCATCAAGTGAATTAGATCAATTAGTTTAGTTGAAGTGAACGAAGACTACAACTCCCATAATGCATTACATTTTCAAATAAAAACTCAAGGCTGAAAGCTTGGCATCCTGTTTACACAGAACAGTCTAATAACGTAACATATAGGACGTTGATCATCACAATGCTGATGAGTTTGGGGGGAGATTTGAGGGGAGGCAGTTCAGGGATGGGAGCCAAGGAGGAAAGAAGAAGGAAAGACTGCATGAAGGGGATAGACTGTGCTGTCTGTACAGCGAGCTTCTGACGTGATCCGGCTGAGTTCAATGCAAAGGAGATCAGGATGGGTTTGTGCAAAGCAAAATGTGGTTTTTCAGTGCACATAAAAGGCTGGTGCAGGGTTTGTAAATGCTGTGTACGGAGGGGAGCTTGTTTCTGTGCATAAGGTGTAAGGATGGTGATGTGCACAGGAGCGTAAGGATATAATGTGGATTCTGCGATCTCTAACACATACTATACTTTTTCTAGCTGCCACGTAACCATTTCTTGAGTGTCACTGTGCAGATTTGTATGCTGTGAATGACAGGCTTGTAGGAGCACACATTTATCGTTGACGGATGTTTGGCGTGTGGACATCTCCTTCGCCACAACTGCCGCAAGACGTTACTTGTCCTAATTTTTTCTTTAACATTTTCACTTGACAGAAACTCAGAAAATAAAATGTTCACACAAACCCAGCAATTTTGGTGAGCGTGGCTCGTATCCCAGGCGGAAGGCATCTGTAGAGTTTCACTAATAAATGCTAATATTTTGTGCACAAATGAGGTGAAGGGGGATAATAGTGTGACAGATGTAGGCTTTATATCCTTGAAGTGAACCTTCCTTTTGCGTGCTGCATTTAGGAGTTGCCGTTGACATGTGAAGGAACATGCCCCCACACACTGCCTGCTAGGAGGCATGCAACGAGACCCTGGGTCTTGTTTATGAAGGCCTGCAACGCTTTTACGCTGCTGTTGCGTCACTTTTTGTGAAGCACCGCCAGCGTAAATATAGTTCCATGTTGCGCTATAGTTACAAAGTGACGCATCTAGGCAGATACGTCTCTTCATAAATCCCTCACTACATTATACCTGTGCCGGGTATAATGTTTGCAGGGTGGACGTTCCCCCACAAGAAAGGGTTATAGGACTGGCGCAGTGAAATATATAAGATTTAATTGCGCCACTTCTAGGACACCAATGCGTCAAAACCTTACGCCTGTTTCATGGCAGGCATAATGGTGACGCATGCCCTTTCACATGAGGCTTGTCCCATAAGCAGACACACCCTCGCAATGCTCTACTTTTGTGCCAACAGATACGTAAGTAATACTGACGTATCTGTCATTCCTTGAGACTTGATGCGTCGTACAGTAAATATGATGCATCCATCATGTCGCAAGGAGGGCGCACCGAGAAGTGTTGCATCGCTGCTTTCACGCAACGATGCTTATCTATGACCCTCAGAATGTCTAGCAATTGAAAGCCCATTTTATAAATATTCACCTTCTCCCAGTGCTTGGCAGCAATTGCCCTCTTTTGTGCACCGAACTGGTAAACATTAAATATAGGTGTTTTTTTTTTTTATACCACCTAATACTGGAGTGACACACATTCTAAGGACCCCGGATTTGGTTATGCAGAAATGGTGGTACCAAGAGGTAACACATTGTTACCCCTTCCCTTGCTCATTAACGGTAACAGCCTCAACAATGGTAATATTTAGCATAATACACTCTGCATCTCTGCATATATTGCTTATGCCATGCCATTTATTTGAGCGCATTTCTTCAAAAAATCCTGAACCAAAAACAGCATGCAAGGGTTACTTACACTTGTTCAGTTGGTACTACCAAAGTGATGAGATGAGGCCTCGGGACTGTTAAACGAGTTGTTTCCATTCGAAACGTTATTTTTTCATGCAATCTATGAGGTAGTAAACAGTGGTTGACTATTTCAATTTTGCTCTGGTGTTGTGATCAACTAGAATTTAGCTTTTGGACTACATTAATAAAGAGGTGGTGATAACCCCTTTAGACAAAGCTTGAAAAGCAAATAACAAATGCAGGTTTTTTTCAAACTCTTCATGAAAGGAAGTGAACCACAAATACGTATGGAGGGACGAAGCAACACGTATAATAAAGTGTCAAAAGAGCAGAGATACCGCATGTCCTCCAACAAGTACATACTATGACTGAGTCACGATGCTGTTTCTTTGTGCGGTTGAATTGATTTTTCTTATTTGAGGTGTGAATTGCTCTTTAAATCTCAGTCCTCATAGAAATTGGATTCTTAATGAATAGTTGTGCCATGCTTCAGTTTTAGGTATGCTGTGCGTCTCAAAATCTACACTCTTTTGTGCACAGTACTGTTAAAGATAGGCAGTCATGTAATGTAATAGGTTTATGTTTTATAGTGCCTACTACTGGAGTGCTGCCGTTTCTAGGCACACAAAATTTGGGCAAGGACATAATGGAAATGGGCTAGATCAAACATTAGCCCAAGTGGTGGGAACATCAGTTGCTGGACACAACGGGAAGAGAAGGCATAGCAAGAAATAGGGTAATAGAAGAGAGGAAGGAAAGAAAGAGCAGTCACGAGGAAAAAAATAAACAGAACCACCCATGATGGGCTGGGGAGACAAGTGATTAAGTAATAATGGCTAGTGGTAAAAATGAGGTGGTGAAGCAGTGAAGCGATTATCGGGAGAGATGAAGTCTGAAGTGAGGAAGAGGATGGTTAGAGCAGTGTCCAATGAGGAGGCAAACTCCAGGGCTGACAGAGAGAGCTATAATGGAGAGACTGAATGGGGGCAGTAGGGTGCAAGGAGGAGCAAGGGGAAATGGAGACTGGGTGGGAGGTGACAGGAAAGAAAGGGAGGTAGGCGAAGCGAAGCCATGACAAAGCGACTGGGAGGGGAAGCAGTGTAATGATGGACTTATTGTGTGCTCGGAGTCCAGCATGAGCGATGCTTTCTTTCACCTCTCGCCACATCCACCAATGGCCACGCACAGAAGGAATATGAGGGCCAGTTGAAGAAACAAACAAGGTGGTTTGGCAAAAGAGAGGAAAAAAAGATGGTGTACCCTGCCCCACCAATTCGTCACTTCTGCTGGTTGTTGATGTATGCAGGCTATAGAGGATTTCCAAAGCCAAAGAGATATCTTTAGTAACTTACCATGATGGTACTGAACATAGAGGTCCGAGTGAATCTATATACCTAAGCAGGGCAGGTTCTACATCTTGGCCCCTGTGTTTTAAAAGTGACCAAGACTTAGAAGGAAATATTGTATCATCTTGCCAATGTGATAATAAATCTGTACAAACACTATTGCACCATATTTTCTTTTGCAATTTGCACAGATAGCACTTTTTCAAACACCTATGTAAATTCGGATTCCAATGGTGTAGAGTAGCTGTGCTCTATTTACAGTTTTTAGGTTGGCCTGAAATTTGTTATTGTGTCAGTGCCTTTTTGAAATCAGCTATTTGGGCAAGAAAAGCAATGATCAGGTAACCCCATACTGGTCTTGTACCGTCTTGTAATTTTTGTTGTTATTTTAAGATGATCCATGTTTTAGGTATCAGGAAGTTTTAAACATGTGTGTGAACTCCCTGTATAGGATCAAAGTGCCTCTTTATTAAAGCACACACATTGTAGATTTACACCAACATGTCGCTGGTGTTTTTATCTATTTTAATTTTATATCTGTCTGCACTATTTTTCTGTGGTTTTGTTTTATGACCTATAAGTAGGTCGAATGAATTGAATTGGTTTGTAATTAAGCACTATCTCTGTTTAACCAGCTGTCTGTACTTTGAAGTGAAATTTGTAATTTGCTAAAACAAACCATTAAAAAAATGAGTATATAAAATATATGTTCATTCACATCTTTTCCAATGTATAGAAAAGCTGCCTCATGGGTCGTCACTATGCACTCTCTGTGGAAGATGAATTACAGTTTCTTCTTGACTCTTGCACTGCAAGATAAGTAGCAACATTAATATTCTGCAATTACTAGCCTTATCCATTTGTGTAAACATACTCGCTGTTCTCATACCTTAAGATTTGACATTCCAATATAACATGAACGAGTCCTCTCTTAGGAATCCTTGCAGTTCCATCTAATGATAACCCTGGGGTGAAGTGCAACAAACCTACAGTCTTAGAAGAGTTCATGCAGGAATGTTCAAATATTTCAAAGTTTGTTTTCCCATAACACCAACACGTTCAGTCATTCTTCTCTGTATTCTCAATGTCCTAGATCTGGAATCTACAACCTTTTCTGTAATAAGAGCTACTTACGTTCAATGAAAATCCTCCTATTAAAATAATTAGTGTTTTAATAACGACCACATCTGACAAGAATACCATAGTGGCCACCAAATTTAAGATTACCAACAGTGATCACCTCAGTGTGCCAGGCAGGGTAGCCAGCAGTGATTTAAAAAGCTTTAGGTAACTTTGCAATGTTTCTACATTGGTAATGCATAAAATCCACAGCTGCAATACCCCTGGCAACAAGGTACAACTATAAATAATATGTCTCTGCTATACTGCATTTGTTTCATCACTCAAACATCAACTTCAAGAATACTTTGTAGGGAGGAGCTACGCTAGCAACCAAGATGGCTGCGTTAGCTCCCGGCTCCGCCGACCTCCGCCAGTAGCTCATAAATCCTGATATTGATCCTGAATTCGCACCAGACTCCCGTGTGGCTGAAGTGTTGCTGAGCTTAAAGGTGTAATCCAGAGATTTCCATCTTCTCGAATGATGAAGCTACGGGGCCTTGATTTCTAATCCATCCGGGTTGGAGTTGAACAACATCGGCCGCGGGACTTGGGCGGCATTCGGTCTCCCGAAGTGGAGAATATCCTGACCAGTTTGGATGGTGGTACTGTGGTCAGGTTGATTCCAAGGATACGGCGGCAAGACGCACTGGTTGCTGTGGACGGGGGTCCGTTGCCCGAAGACCCTGCTGAGCCCCCGGGGTCGACAGTGCCTGGATCTTTGCTGGTGGCGACAGTGTTTAGAACGCGATAATGACGGGTGCCCACCGTTAACGTCGGCCCCGCTTGTGCCTGTTACCCCGGAGTAGTCGACCTCCGGAGTCAAAGATCTGATCTGTCGCTTCGCGAGAGGATATGGAGCGGGTGGAATGTACGACGTCGCTGCAGACTGTAATGGCCACCATTGGGGCGCTTCACTCGCAGGTCACCGCCATCATCCATAAAATGGTCGTAACAGCTGAAAATATGTGTCTGGGACCGGACTACGACCCTTTGATAGATTTGAAACATGTTGGGCTAACCGCGAAGCAGGGCATGCCTGAGACAGAGGGCCCCATGCGGAAACCAGATCTGATGTTTTTTGTTGGCTCCCGAACAACAGCTAGCAATCCTGGAACCACCAAAACCTCTTCACACTCAATGCTGATACCGCCCAAGATTGGCACAGCCGATCTTATACTCCAGGATAATTTCCTCAGTGACTGTCGGATTGATTTGTCATTCTTTTCCTCCCAGTTGGTTCAACTGCGTTCTCGTGACTTGCTGTTGGTGGACAGATGTCTCCGTTTGACTTGTGGATTTTGATTATTAATACTTTGGATTCGATCCTGCCGTACTGACTTTGACTTTCATGAACGTTTTGATTCTCCTGTCGAGATGGTGGTTCGAGCGGAGAGAGCTCACATGAAATATCGGAGTTGCCAGGGTTGAGTTTGATTGTCTGGGTTTGATACAAAGGCCTCATTAGATACAGGACTTGTAGCCTATAATGATGCGGGAGTCGGGCGGTTTCCAAAAACTCCCTCTGTTGTTTTGTAATTGCTGCTTCACAATGTTTTGACTGTATTCGGGGGTGGTTTGCTTCTGGCGGGGAGTGAGGGGGGCCGGGAGCCTGTATGACATCTCCTCCTCCATTCTTTTACTACTTTTAGGTTTTAGTTGTTGGGCGACAAGCACACTGCTAGTGGGGTTAGGCCGTAACCATTGCAGGAGTGCAGGGTGGGGGGAATGTTTTTTTATTTTTTATTTTGTCTTTGTTTAGTTCTATGGCCTTTCCCTTTTTATGAGAGGTGGGTTGCTTATCCTGAGTTGATCTTTTTCACATATCTGGGTGTCTACTCTGGTCTTAATTATCCTGAATCGTGGATGGACGGACCTTGCTGGCGTCAGCTTAACGGGGTGGTGGATTGTACTGTTCCTCCTTTTTCATATACCTGTTCATGTTGACGTCCCACACTCCTGTGTATTGATTTTATCACAGTGGCTTATTCGCCTGCTCACAGTTGTAATGTATTCCATTGTATGGCACCTGATATGTGTAATATTTCCTCTTTATTTTTCTTCTTTCAATAAAAATATATATAAAAAAAAGAATACTTTGTAAATTCAACCATTTTTCCTCAAACATCAGTTTATGAGTTCTTAAATACATACATGTTCATCTTAAAAACATCACAGTTGCCATTTTGATATACATAATTTAACCAAGAGTAAACCTCTACTTTAGTAGGCTGGGCTGCACACAGGAGAGCTACTGGAAAGGGGCGACCACTCGGTCCCCCCGAACGTATGGTGGAGTACCCCGATCCCCCCGGGAAGCCATCTTGGGCGGGAGGCGAGTCTCGGCTGGTATGCCCGAAGCGGCGTAGCCGGGGCGCGCTTTTTCCCGCCCTAGAGTGGGTTGTCCTAGACACTGAAGCCGCCAGCCACGCCCCCGGAGGCGGGCGGAGGCGGGTTTACGCCCGCCCGAAGAAGGATAAAAGGAGCAACAAGCCAAGGAAGCATCCTCTTGTTCCTGTGCTCTGAAGCTGCACCTCCCCGCTGCACGTGAGCTCGAGACGGAACGAAGAGCCAATTTTGAGCGTTGTAATTTTGTCCTTGTTCTTTCAGATATCTTCGTTGGAGAATGCCGAGCAAGAAGGTCGGAAAGCGGGTCGGTACCGATCAGATGCTCCGCATGCTCGTAAAGGATATGGCCGAGATGAAGAAGCAGATGGCGGCAATGAACGGGGCAGGAGGCCCGAGGCGCATCATCGGGCCAGCATTGCCGGGTGTAGTCCCCAGTGGTAGAGGCAAGAGGTCCAAGAGGGGGGCATCTGGGGGAGAGGCCCCGGTTCCCGATACACCGATTGAGGAGCCAATCTCGGTTTCGAAGGAGGGGCAACCGATCCCCGTCGTAGTCACCCCTGTGAACGAGGGGGATATGCCTCCCGAGTTGGCTGCACAACTGGCTGCGTGGTTGGGGAAAGATAGTGAGGGCACCACGGCAGACGACGCCAGGGCAGTAATGAGGCAACTGCGAGAATCTAGAGAGGCTGCGAAGGCATCATCTTCTGTTCCCCCACAGGCTCCGGTGGGTGAAACCGCAGCGGGCACGAGTTCGGCAGCGACTACAGCTTCTAATTTAGGTAAGCGGCTACTGCCGATTGCGGGGGAGGGGTCTGTACCCTCACGGAGAGAGAAAGTGGCCCAGCATATTCCAATTGAAGTCAAGGAAAAGATTTGGGCTGATAAGTATGTAAACATGTTTTCTTTGCTTACCGATCACTACGAGATCGAGCATGTGAAGGGTCAAAAAGAGTTTCTGCATCCGAGTATTTGGCGCGCAAAGATGGCCGCCTTTAAGGTCGATGAGAACATAGGTACCTGGGGCAGAGCGTTTGGCATATTCACTTCAATTATGGGGGAACGAAGGCCTGAGTTGTTGGCTGAGTTGCCCATATATCAGACACGTATCATGGAGTATTCTCAATCATATGAGGGCAATCAGTGGTTTTGCTATGATAATGTTTTTCGGAAGGCCAAGGAGCACGACACAGCTTTGACCTGGGATTGTTACGACTCCATTTCTTGGCAAAAAATGGAGAATTCAGGCATGTTAAAGACACCATTGTCGGGGGGTAGCGGGGGTGAGTTTTCCCGCCATTCGTCTGGGACGCCCTTTCGGACGGGGGCAGGTAACGAGCATCACTCGAAGCCGAGTGGCAACGCAGGTAAAAAGGGGATCTGTTGGAATTTTAATAGGGGAAAATGTACAAGGCCCCAGGGGTCATGCAAGTTTAGGCACGAGTGTGGGGGGTGTGGACAGTCCTCGCATCCTGAGACCATGTGCAGAGCCAAAACGGGTGATAACGGTGGTAGAGGAAGCGCCAAACAGGTCTGAAATAGTCTGAGGGGCGCCTTTACATACCCCGGTTGATACCATGGCAATGATTCCTTGGCTCAATGAATACCCGGATCATGTCTCCGCTGGGGTGTTGCGAGACGGGTTTTCGTATGGTTTCCGCATTCCAGTGGGGAATTTTCAGGGTAAGGCACGTTGTAAGAACCAACTGTCGGTCCTGCAAAATACGGCGGTGGTACAGGTAAAGATTGGGAAAGAGGTGACTCGAGGGCGGGTTGCCGGACCATTCGATATACCACCAGTTCCTAACTTTGTTTGTTCCCCCTTAGGAGTGGTCCCAAAGAAGGACCCGGGTGAGTTTAGACTAATACATAATTTGTCAGCCCCACGAGGTCTTTCCGTGAATGATGCGATAGACCCAGAAGTGTGTTCGGTGCGGTACGCATCTTTCGATGAGGCCGTCGCCATGTTGAATCGCCTGGGGCCCGGAGCGCTGATGGCAAAATCAGACATCGAGTCAGCGTTCCGGTTGCTCCCGGTACACCCAGACGATCAGCGTCTCCTTGGTTTTATGTTTCAGGGTCGCTATTACATGGATAAATGTATGCCAATGGGATGCTCCATATCTTGTGCTTATTTTGAAAAATTCAGTTGTTTTTTGCAATGGGTATTCATGAGAAAGACGGGTTTTCAGCATGTTATGCATTATCTTGATGATTTTCTGTTCCTGGGGCCAGCCGGGGATCCAGAATGTGCACAGGCTTTAAAAGAATTTTGTGTCCTGATGAGTCAGTTTGGTGTGCCATTGGCACCAGGTAAGACTGTGGGGCCATCAACTTCGCTCGAGTTTCTTGGAATAGAGCTCGATTCAGAAGAAGGTTGCTTTCGGCTACCCAAGGAAAAGGTGGGAAAATTCAGGGCCTCCCTTGAAACATGTATTCGGGAGAATAAGGTGAACTTGCATCAATTGCAGCAAACTGTGGGTCAGTTGAATTTTGCCCTTAGAGTAATGCCAATGGCCCGCCCCTTTTCCCGCTCGATTGCACAAGCCTTGGTCGGTCTTAAAGAGGGACACCACCGCACGAGGCTCTCGGCAGAGATTCGCCAGGACATGCGCATTTGGTTGGCATTCCTGGCGGATTTCAATGGTCGAATTGTCTGGAACAAGCCGGTGGTGTCCTCCGAGGAGCTGGGACTGTGGACTGATTCGGCGGGGAGTATAGGTTTTGGCGCCATATTCGGTAATCAATGGTCGGCTCAAAAATGGCCGTCATGGTGGCACGAGTGCGGGCTGACGAGTAACATTGCTTTTCTTGAACTTTTCCCTATTTTGGTGGCCCTGAAAACATGGCCTGAGGGGTTCCGGGATCACTCTGTGGTGTTCTGGTCTGATAACATGACCGTGGTTGAGTGTATCAATAGTCAGGCAGCACGATGCAAATGGATTCTGAGATTGCTCAAAGAAATTGTGTTATTGTGTATGCAATTGAATGTGCTCTTTAGGGCAAGACATGTGCCGGGGGTACTGAACCAAGCGGCTGATGCGCTTTCTCGTTTCCGTATGCAGGCCTTCTGGGGTTTTCTGCCCACAAAACCTGGTGGGAGAGAGTTTAGCACCCAGGACAAGGAAGGCATATGAAGGGGCGTTTCGTTCCTATTGGTCCTTTTTGGGTGCTGCTAGGGGGGAGCTTTGGGGCCAGGAAGAGTTTGTTGTAAAATTTTTACTGTCTTTACATCAGGCAGGCAAATCAGTAGCTACGGCCCAGAGGCATCGGGCCGCCATTTCCTTTATGGCAAGGGCTCATGGGATCCAGGACCCGACAGCGTCTTTCGTTGTGCAGAAAGCGCTACGTGGGTGGCAACGCCTTGAGGGTCGCAGAGTAGATGAGAGGCACCCGATAGGTCTGGATAGGTTGGCCCTGTTATTATCCGTACTCCCTGCGACATGTTCATCCCAGGATGAAACAGTGATATTCCGGGCCGCTTTTGCGTTAGCATTCCATGGGGCGATGCGGGTAAGCGAACTGGTGGCGAAGAACAAGCGGGATACGGTGGGAGGACTGTGCCGAGAGCACATTCAGGTTAAAGGGGAGACGATGATGGTCTCGTTTGTCAGGTCCAAGGCCGATCAGGGTGCGATCGGGGATTGCATAGTCATACATCGGATTCCCGGATCTCCCATGTGCCCTGTTGTTTGCGTAGAGGAATATTTAGCGCAGAGGGCGGCATCATGGGGGGGGACCTTGTTGAGACACGCTGATGCCACCCCACTGACGAGGTTTCAGTTCCAGCGGGTGCTTACAATGGCAATTTCGGCCGCGGGCTTGAACCCCGGCGAGTTTGGGACCCATTCCTTTCGGATAGGGGCTGCTACTGAGGCTACAGCCAGGGGTCTGAGTGTGGAAAAAGTGAAACGATTGGGGCGTTGGTCCTCGAATTGTTACAAAAGGTATGTGCGGTTGCACATGTTGTGAAGCTGCTATCAAGTACTCACGCTTCTTGTTTTTGTTTGGTTTACAGTTTCGCAAGCTTACGAGGCGGGGCGGACTGTGCAGTCGACCCGACACCTGGGAACAAGCGGTCAAACATCACCGGCTGCAGAAAAAGTGGTGTGGGTCGTGGGCCACTCATACGTGAGGCGTGCCGCGGACGTATTCAAAGCAGGTGACATGATTCACATTGCTGGGGAATACGGGTACAGGGTGACCTTCTACGGAAGGGGCGGGCTCTGTATTGATCATTTTCAATCCTTTTTCGAGGGTTTGTTAGGGCGGACAAGGTCACCGCCATCTATAATCATAGTCCATCTTGGGGGCAACGATTTGGTGACCACTGGTAGACGACTTCTTCTCGAGGCGATACTTTCCACAGTAAGTTGGTTGGCGAGAAGGGTTCCAGGGTGCACAATTGCATGGTCCCATATGATTCCACGTAAGGGGGCGAATTCGGTGTCTGCTATAAATCATTCGGTAAAGAAAGTCAATAACAAATTGAGTAGATTGTTTCGTTCAAAGGCATTGCATTCTATTCCTCATGGTTGTATCAAGGGGGACAGTATGTATTTGGAGGATGGGGTCCATTTGTCCCGGGTGGGGAATGTGTTACTCATAGGAGACCTCATAGCTTGGTTAAAGAGTTTACAGCATGACCTTTAGGCAGGAGTTTTGTGGGGGGTCCGGATAGCCGGTCAACTATCCGGCCTGTGGCGGTAAGGTCATGATCGGTGAGCAGTAATTGGAAGATCCCTATGGTGGGGGCGTCACCCATTACGGATGGGAGCTCCCGGGGGGAGGTGGCCATTGGCCCCTCAATGGGGAGGCGGTCCCTTCTAAGGATGGGACGCCAAAAGGAAAGGGAAGGCGGTCAAGGCCCCTCCCTGGATAGGAGGGGCTACGGGCCCCTCCTGGGAATTTCCCGGGGCCAGGACATCTGCGACGGCAGATGTGGTAAGTTGTGTGGGGTGGGGAGGGGGGTTTACGCTACCTTCTAGACACCTCACACGAGTCCTCGGACGACCATAAAATGGCGTCGAGTTCATTGGGGCCCCCGTCAAGTCAAGGGAAATTGGTATGTGCACATGAGGTACAGCCCTCTGTGCAGTCGCCCCTCGCAAGTGAGGGGGTAATTCTGGTTTAGGGATCTGACACCGGTTACGACCTTGCCGTTGGCCCTTAACGTTAGGATGTACAATTTCAAGTTAAAATGTATTTGTAGGATGTTAGTTTCGGCTAGGAGAACCTTTGTATTAGAAATATGTTAAGGTTAGCCAAAACATCGTAATGTGGAAATGAAATTGTACATAATATGAAACTGTTATTTTAATGTTTTGATTTTGTTTCATATTTTAATAAATACGGCCGGGAGGGTCACTCCCTCCCGCCTTCCAAAAGTTCAGAACTGTTTCCGGTTTCCCATCCTTGGGGATTGTGTTGAGAGGGGGTGGCGGGTATCTCAGCCATATGGAAAGGGGCGACCACTCGGTCCCCCCGAACGTATGGTGGAGTACCCCGATCCCCCCGGGAAGCCATCTTGGGCGGGAGGCGAGTCTCGGCTGGTATGCCCGAAGCGGCGTAGCCGGGGCGCGCTTTTTCCCGCCCTAGAGTGGGTTGTCCTAGACACTGAAGCCGCCAGCCACGCCCCCGGAGGCGGGCGAAGGCGGGTTTACGCCCGCCCGAAGAAGGATAAAAGGAGCAACAAGCCAAGGAAGCATCCTCTTGTTCCTGTGCTCTGAAGCTGCACCTCCCCGCTGCACGTGAGCTCGAGACGGAACGAAGAGCCAATTTTGACCCACCCACCAGCCCCTGGAGACAGCAAGTGGTTTTGAAATAAAGTTTTGATGTGGTAACTCTATTTCTTACAGGTTGTTGTGATTAAAGTGTGGTTTTTAGTATGCAATAAAGTGAATGATTCCTTACAGTATGTTTTTCGAATAAAGTATTTTTGCACCAGTGTTGATCAATGATGTCTCAATAGTCATACTTAAAGCGGTTATTGTTCTGTTTTTAATTTAGTATTGCTAGTTAATGTCGTATTTATTTTGGTCGGGCGGTAAGGTCATGATCGGTGAGCAGTAATTGGAAGATCCCTATGGTGGGGGCGTCACCCATTACGGATGGGAGCGCCCGGGGGGAGGTGGCCATTGGCCCCTCAACGGGGAGGCGGTCCCTTCTAAGGATGGGACGCCGAAAGGAAAGGGAAGGCGGTCAAGGCCCCTCCCTGGATAGGAGGGGCTACGGGCCCCTCCTGGGAATTTCCCGGGGCCAGGACATCTGCGACGGCAGATGTGGTAAGTTGTGTGGGGTGGGGAGGGGGGTTTACGCTACCTTCTAGACACCTCACACGAGTCCTCGGACGACCATAAAATGGCGTCGAGTTCATTGGGGCCCCCGTCAAGTCAAGGGAAATTGGTATGTGCACATGAGGTACAGCCCTCTGTGCGGTCGCCCCTCGCAAGTGAGGGGGTAATTCTGGTTTAGGGATCTGACACCGGTTACGACCTTGCCGTTGGCCCTTAACGTTAGGATGTACAATTTCAAGTTAAAATGTATTTGTAGGATGTTAGTTTCGGCTAGGAGAACCTTTGTATTAGAAATATGTTAAGGTTAGCCAAAACATCGTAATGTGGAAATGAAATTGTACATAATATGAAACTGTTATTTTAATGTTTTGATTTTGTTTCATATTTTAA
Organism: Lissotriton vulgaris; assembly: GCF_964263255.1. NCBI lineage: Eukaryota > Metazoa > Chordata > Amphibia > Caudata > Salamandridae > Lissotriton > Lissotriton vulgaris. The sequence goes on along the minus strand of NC_141691.1, from coordinate 1,192,303,162 downwards.
TAAATACGGCCGGGAGGGTCACTCCCTCCCGCCTTCCAAAAGTTCAGAACTGTTTCCGGTTTCCCATCCTTGGGGATTGTGTTGAGAGGGGGTGGCGGGTATCTCAGCCATATTGGGCTGCACACATGAGAGCTACTTACAGGTAAATGGGTGGTTACTTGTTCGAGAATCCTGTCATAGATTCACATATTCAGGTTCTGGCTGCAGAAACATTATATCACTATTGCCTTCCAAAGATATAATGGCTCATGATGGAAGTTATAGCCAGATGTATGCAAGCTGGCCACCACTACTCCAGACTACGCGAAAGGTAATGAGCTGCTGGCAAGTGTAGTTCAACAACTTTAAGGGAGCTAGACAAGGGTGCACACTTCCCCACTCGTTTTTGCACTAGCCTTAGAACCACTAGTTCAATCAATCAATCAAAAAAAGCTTTATTCGATCATGATAATAACAGTCATAAAAGCACAGAAGTATACAATAACAATGACATTTCATGATAAAATTCAGAGATTAATACAGCACTAAAATTGCAGGTTCACAAAACATAAAAACTTTACATGTTAAAAGAATATATCCAGAATTAATATCCCACTTCCCCTCATTAAAAATACCCTACGAAACCTCAAATGTCATACTTTTCCTTTGCTGTAGGACCCTTTTCAAGAACTTTGCTACCCTCCAGGCCACATGGTCATTCTCTAATAGTTGTAAGCGAATAAGGGGGAGGCGGCATTGCCTAAGACCTTGCTGTTTTAAAAGGGGCAAGAAACAAACTTGTCTTAATTCCGAATACAGCTTACAGGAAAGAGTTAAATGAATAGTACACTGCTCTGAGTAGGTATCGAAGGGACATGAGGGAAGGGGTCTTGACCAATCATTCATTTTAGGTATGGTCACTAATCTGTGAATGGTGCCCAATCTAAATCTTATCAGGAGGAGCCTATCATAGCCACTAGGTACAAATTGTAGATATGGTTCCATGCCCAAGCAGTTGAGCCTTATCTGATGTTGCATAACAGTGGATTTAGAGACTTCACCCGCTGCTCTCAATGATCCCAACAGTTCCAGGCCCTCTTTCTTCAAAGCTTTTCTAGAAATCCGAGACATAGAACTGGGGTTTGTAAAATAGTCTGGGTGTCCAAGATCATTCATAAAACAGCGGACAAACCTGATCCAGAGGATCTTTAAAGCCCCCTCCAGACTAAGGCTATCACGCAGGATCTCACTATTTAGGTGAGTCTGTTCATTAGCCCATATCCTGAGCCAAACAAGAATTGGTTCCAATTTAATGACGTACGCTATATAAGGAAGACCTACTTCCTCTTGGCACACGAAGGAGGATGTGCTGTGGGGGACTGAGAGGATGTACAGCAGGAAAGTATTTCCCATCAATTGTATGGGGAGGGTGTTGGTGAAACCCACACCCCTACCCCATACATCGCGGCTGTGATACATTGTGCTTTATAGATTTGCAAGAGTGCCCCAGGCGGCTTCCTGACCAACTTCTTTACAAAGGTAGCAAGTGCACTAGTTGATCTGCTAAAAATACTTTTTCATGGCTATAGTGTGTGTCCAGGTATCATTTCGATTGAAAAGGATACATTAATACGTAAAAGTTCTAGTTGTAGCTATCTTCCTGTCATCCAGACGTATGTCCCTGCTCATCTTCCGCTTACCCCCCAGGTCACAGCTCTTAGCCAAAGGTCTTTGAGATGGTAATACGTAGACCCAGATCAAGCATTAAGTCATTAAAACTATCTAGGACCCTTTGCAAGCCGTTTTGGGTGCGCACAATTAAAACTGCGTCGTTCGCATTGAGAAGAGCAGGTATGGGCCGTCCACCTGCTTGGGGAAAATCTTGACCGCTCTTTAGCAGTGCATCATTCATCCCGTTAATGTACAGATTAAATAGGAATGGGGCCAGGACCCAGCCCTGCCTGACCCCCCTCTTTATGGGGAAAGCTTCTGTGCACTGTCCATCTACCCCATAACGAACACTGGCAGAAGCTCCATCAGACATTTTCTGGTATTCCAATCTCGAGAGCGAGGGGCCTTCCCCCCCCCAAAAAGTGGAGGGGCCCTTAGCACCTTCCAAAAGGCCGCAGAGTACTTCCGTTGGGCTGCAGAGTGAAGAGATTCCCAAGCTTCATCCCTCAAGGTGTGTTTTCTATCAGCAAGGATCCTCTTAAATTCTGGTCTTACCTACCTTACCCCCAAGGGAGATCTCTGTTTTCAATTTAGAGTGTGCTTTGGTGCAGGTGTTTTTAAACCAACTGAAAGTTTTAGGCTTATTACGACATTGGACACATAATAAGCTCCTAACCACTAGTTCAAAAAATCCATCTGAGTGATGGTGTACTCCAGTCTACCACGGAGATCTGTTTTTGAAGTCTAAATTGCAAGCAGTGCACTTTTATATCTTTAGAGAAAATTTTAAGAGAATGAAAAAAACGGGGAACTTATTGACTATTTTGATCACTCTCAAATTATAAAGGTATCACCTACTGATGTAAAATTATGCAATGGAGCAGCCCTTCTCCAACGATGGCAGGCATTTCAACTGTAAAACAATTAGGAGGTAGCATTAATAACTCTTATGAGGATCAGATCGGTGCAGATTTAGGGGCATATTAACAAGGAGCTAGTGCGGCTGAAGCATAATTTGTTTTTATTCAGTGGCAGCACAATCAGTGCCCCACAGTGCTCAATATTTAAAAACGGTCGCATTGGGCCCAATGCGTTAGTTTGTAGATGCCTGCAACATATTTACCTGCGCCAGGCATATTGTATGCAGGTTAGTTGTTCTCATGTTAAAAGCCACACAGAACAAACGTAGTGAAATTTACTTTTCACTACATCACTCTACAACTTGACTGCATCAAAATCACTACCCCTTCACAAACTAGGTGTAAGGATTGATGCAGGGCTTTTAACATGGGACTGGCCTCTGTATTCCGATGCATTGCTGGAGTTGCATCAGTCCTATGAGCAACACCAGCAAAGTGTCACCTTAGCACCCAAAGATGCTTCACAATTTCTGATGCACCCGTGAATCCTTGCACCATGGATACAATGCATCCATGCCATCGTTAGGGCATTTTCAGCAAGTGCAAGAAATCTGCTGCATTTATGCAGATGCGTCAGTTCTTATAAATATGCCCCTTAGCCCACTTTTTTCTGACAATATTCCATACTTCAGCAAAGAGACTCTCTCATTCTTATCAGCAGAATCAATGCTGTCAAAATGGTGATCCTCAAGGCTTATCTGGGCTGCATAATCCTCTTGCCTGGCATTTAAAAATCCCCAAAGAGCCCCGATCAAATGTGAATGGTTCTTCCTAATATGAAGTTCTAAGTTTAAACATCACAATTAAAATGTATAATGCCATGCCTCTCCTGCTGCAGTAATGATAATAATAATACTAATAATAATAAAAATGGCAATCATTATTATTATTATGATTATTAGTGGTAGTTGTAGTAGTAGTAGTAGTAGTAGTGGTAGTATTAGTACTATAATTATGTTTAGGATTTTGATTATTGTTGCTGTTTTTGTTGTAATGATTAGTTGCCATCCACTGTGTCACTGCTAAGGTCAAAGTCAAAGTAGTCTTTATTTCGATAATTTCAATCACTAAAGACACATAAGATACAAAACATTTCATTAATCAGCGCTAATTACATGTTTTCGATAATACAGATAATACAAGAATAAAATATTAAAATAATAAAAGATTATTTTAAGAAGATTTTTTAAAAAAATGTTTGTAATTTCATGGTATAGGACTGATAATACCTAATGTATGGTGACAGCCTTAGATAAGAAGTTTTTCAAAATCTCAGCAGCTAGGCAGCATAGACCTAAAAGGCAGGTGAGTCTCAAATTAAGTTTGACTCCAAACCTCCCCAGTTGACAGAAAACCTAATCCCTTAGTTATCACTGAGTGGACTAACATTCACAGCACCTGGTTTATTCATAGTATTTCTACGGATATCCAACATCCAGCATATGAACTTAGCCAATGCTATAATGTCTTCCTGCAAATTTGTTTTCAAAATGCGGAAAGCAATTATACTTGATCTTGTGCCTAGATTGGAGCAGATCGACTTTAACCATTTGTTTCTGGGACGTTTATATGCAGGACATACAAACAATATGTGCATTATAAACTCATCCATCAGATGGCATGAAGGTCATTTGATATCTTTTGTATTTTGCCATTTTATTGTGAAAGATTTTATGGATAGTGAGCCTACTCCCAATTGTTGGAACAATTTCCTATCACATGATCTCGTAATGAAGTTCCAATATGCTTCAAATCTAGCTTCAAATTTATGCTCTAGAAAAATACCAGCAGGGGAGGTGTTTTGTATGAATGAGAGCGACTTAATATTCACCATATTACAATAAGCTTCCTTATAATCTTTTTTGGTTGGGAACATACTACCCGCTGGATCCTCTCACAGATGGCTAAACCCCATATCAGCCAACGTGCTCTTTATCGTTTGTAGCCATTTATTTTTCCCTGACAGGTCAATTTATTTTACATATTTCAATGAGTTAGCATATGGTAGGAGCTCCGGAGTAGTCCAGATACTTCTCCAATACGCCAGGGGCCTATAGGGAGCTAACTCTTCCAAATCTGTCCAACCCAGATCTAAGAAGAGAGGTTTGAGAGGCGTTTATTGTGGGAGACCTGTCAACGATCTCATAAACTTATTTTGGGCTATAGCTAGTGATGTTACATTTTCGAAGCCCCCTAGTTCAGCCTCATACAATATTGATGCCATATCTTTGCATTATAGATAGTTAATGCAGGGCCTACTAGCTTAGTATATGAGAGCCGGTGCTATTTTAAAAGGACACCTGCGAGTTGGGTGTGCCTTAAAGCCAATAGGTCAATCTGGGGTTTCCAAATTAATCTTTTTCCCAGGGTAACTCCCAGATATATAAAGGTGTCAGTTTTTTCCAGTAAGACATTATCCATTACTACTCTCCCTTTCACTGATTTATGCCTATGTAAGACCATGAATTTCATTTCATCTATGTTAACCACTAAATCATGGTCTTTTCAGAAGACCGTATACCTATCCAGGGCACGTTGCAGACCTGTTTGTGTCTTGGACAGAGTTAATGTATCGTCCGCAAACATTAATAGTGGTACATTTCGGCCGGCAAGTGAGGGTTCATCTGTTGGATATGTTAAAAAATAGATAACAACCAATCAATAAATAGTGAAAAAAGGGTGGGTGCCATAACACACCCTTGTCGTACCCCTTTGCTTACTGGAAACCGTTCTGTAACCTTTCCCTAAGATCCCCAGCGAATCTGAGCATAGTTGGACTCATGCAATTTAACAATCAAGAAGAGAAGTTCTAGAGGCATTCCTGCTTCTTTTAGAGATTCTACAAAGGTTGCTTATAAGGTTCCCCCAGCCATGATTACAGTGCTCCAATAGATCATCATACATCTAAAAACTTGATCTATGGTGCCAACATGGGGGCGAAAGCCAGCTTGTAGTGTTGATAGAATGTCGCATTCACCTATCCACGTATTTATTCTGCTCAGCATGAGCCTGGCCAGGATCTTTTGCATCGTATTCATTAAACTTATTGGCCTATAATTTCTTGGGCAGGTGTGGTCCCTTTTTTTATAAATCGGTATAATTTTGGCGCCACACCAGGAATCAGGGATAGGAGCCCCTCTGGCTATAGCATTTGCTAATATATGGCTGTGTTTAAGCCAGTTGGCTTTATCATATCTAAATAAATCAGCCGGAATGCAATCCGGGCTGGGTGCCCTTCCGGTTTGGATTGCATTCAGGGCAGTTTCAACTTCCCTGATCTCAACAGACAGCGTCATCTCTGGGACTAGTGCACAATTTGTACTGGAATTGTCTGGCGGAGCAGCGAATTGTTTCTGAAAATAAGAAACCTACTGTTCTGGCGGTACGTTATTAACCGGGGTTTGTATAATTTCACCACTTCCTCATTTTCCTGTCTGCCAGAATTTCTGCATATTTTTAGTAGTACTTGTCTGCAATAGTTCATTCCATCATAATTGGCCAAACTCTTTTTTTGCTACATATTTTATATGCAGTCCATGCAGTTCCTCCTCAATTGTTTTCCCCCTTATAGCCTCAGACAACTGCCTATACGCAGCTTTGCAGTCCTTATTATACCACTTAGCTGATTTTTTAGGAACTCGACTGCTGTTTTTTTTAATCTTAATGAAGAAACGTTTGAGCTTAGCAAAAAGCTCTTTAGGTGCCTTTGTGATCACTTTATTGCTATCTACCGTGGGGTCTAATGCTGAAATAGCTAATAGTTTGTTTTCCACTGCAATCCTCATTTGCTCTAAGTTATAATAATTTCCCAATAATGTTGCCCATTTTACCCTTCGCATGTCGTTAGTCAGAATTACATCTGCAGTCACTATCTCAGTCTGCTCTGCCTGCTTATCCAAACCCATTATCTGTAGCATTAGCAATAAGGGGTTATGGTCACCCTCGATTCTCGATTGTATTGCCATATCGATAAGTCGGGGCCAAAGCTCCACATTAATAAGAAAATAGTCAATGCGACTGCTTCTTAACCCATTGTTGTAAGTGTGCTGACCCTCGCTTTCAGATTAAGGGTGGGCGTAAAATCCGTTTCGCGGGCGAATTTGCGGATTTTCAGCGATTTCGCGATCCGCGAATCTCGCAAAATCGCGGTAAAATCCGCGAATCGGCGGGGACGAATTTTCAGCCAAGCAAGGGTTACAGCAGCAGGTGCAAAAGTTGAACCTAATTTCTTTGTAACCTTTTACAAAAGGGTTACAAACAAATTAACTTCAACTTGGACACCTGCTGCTAATTGCTTCCTGGCGCCTCGTTGCCTACTTGCAACTATTCTCTGACCCTGCTCTGACCCTTGAAGCAGGGTCAGAGAATAGTTACAAGTAGGCAACGAGGCACCTGTCCAAGGAATTAAACCTCATCAGGAAGCACTTACAGATATAAAAAACAGGAAGAAGGGAGAGGATGGCAAATACACCCATTTTGAGTTGTCAGGAGGGGTTAAACTAAAAGAGACCTTTACAGCACAATTTTCATATGCATTTTGCTAAAAATAAAAAGCTGTATGTTCTGTAGGGGCAACTCAGGAATCTGGCCCTTCAGAGATCCGGCCTCTCTTTCTTTCTCTCGTTCTCTCTCTCCCTCTCTCTTTCCCTCTCTTTATCTATCTATCTATCTATCTATCTATCTATCTATCTATCTATCTATCTATCTATCTATCTATCTATCTATCTATCTATCTATCTATCTATCTATCTCTCCCTCTCCCATAAACGACTGCATGGGTAACTTCGCTATGCAAGCGGCTCGCGAAGACGCAAAAAGCCCCGCGAACACGCAAAAAACCCTGCGAACACGCAAAAAACCCAGCGAACATGCAAAAAACAAAAATCCGCAAATTCGCACAAATTCACACATTTTGCGGATCGGAAATTCGCAAATCTGCAAATTTGCGGATCGCGAATTCGCAAAATTCGCCCATGCTTATTTCAGATACAGTCCTTCCATTTGCAGCCCTAATGCCCTGCTCTAGACACAGGCGTTTTAACTGAAGTGCAGCCTCTGTCCATTTATTTATCCGGGGTAAATTTAATGATGGAATATCCCAAAGGGAGTCCTCTTCACTACTAAGGCCACCATCTTTGTAACCTAGGAGCTCGAAGGTACAGTTAAAGTCACCTGCGATAACTATATAATTATTTCCCCTAAAGTTCTTAATAAGGGTATCTAGTAAGGAGATAGTGTTTGGGAATTTTCCACCCACCATCCCTCTAGCATAGACATTGATGACCATGATATTTAAGTCATATGTTGATCGTAGTATGATAGCCAGGATATCAGGGCTATCAGTTGTTGTCTCTTGCACTCTGTATCCTGGGTGTTGCCTTACCCAGATAGTGAGTCCCCCAGAGGGTCCCCCCTTTTGACTAGCAATAGCTAGTTTTGAAAAGTTCAGGATTCCAGGGCAAAAAATAGGATTCTGTGTCCAAGTTTCCTGGAAAACCCAGATATCATGGCCCTCTATGAAGGATGACCAATCTGAGGATGCTATCTGGGAATGTAAATCAGCAATGTTCCTTGATGCAATGGCTAATAAATGGCTTACTGGATCACCGTTAGGGGAATCAGTGCCCTGCTGGGTTACAATTCCCTGCTTAGTAAAAAGGTAGCTCAGTTTCATCCCCTTTACTTCAGTCACCCCTAACGATAACTGAGGGGATAGTGACACTAAACAATCATCATTAGGCTATGTGTTTTTTATCACACTGTTTCAAATCATTTCCCAAAATATTCCTAATACCTACTTTAAGTGCCACATTTTGAGACCCCTGTAGGCTGTTAGATAACAACAAAGTATCACTATTGGTAAGGACCAGAAAAGACTGATTCCCTCTTCTCTCTGGTTGTGTTGGTGGTACTGCTTGTAGACCATCCCCAGTAAACAAAGGTGTTAAAGACTGACTTATGCTGCTCTCAGTGTGGTTCAGTTGCGCTGGGTATAGTCAGTTGCAGGCTTCTAAGTCAGAGAGGGGGGGCAAATCTATATTCCAACATCAAACGTTGTTGATGGATCTCTGGTAGTTGTTGGAGTGGCGTTCTATAAAAAAACAGTGGTAACACAGTGATAATATTAGGATTCCTGTCTAGATCGGTTCCCAAGACATCCAGAAGAAATTTAACAATAAAACCATTACTAAAATTCAAGACCACACAGTCTCCCCCTTTTTCGTTTCTTGTAGACCCTATCCAAGTTACTCTCCTAGCCATAATCAGTTGACTATGTATGTTCCCATTCCACACCCTTGCCCCCCTCAACTTTTGGTCCAGCCAATGCATACCTTTAGTCATTTGTTGATCTGTAGATTCAGTCTGACCCTCCGCAATGATGGCACATTTCCCATTACCACCACCAGGGTGTAGCTGCAGGTGGTAGATGGAGATTTGAAGTCTGAGTACCAGTCTGTGGTGTGCCTCTGAACGATCTTTTATACTTCCTGTTAACACCTGAGCTTCACTGCCCCAAAGATATTATATTCTGCTCAGTGGTAACGCAGTCAGTATTGGCCAATGATAAATTATTTACATCAGTCACTTTATTTAGTTTTTTGGCATTGGTTGGACTCCTGAAAATTTGGGCAAATTCGCCGGATGTATCAGCTGTATTATTAGTTTCATCCATAAGTTTGGCTAGATTGATGTTTGAGGGGAATGCCGTGGTTTGTGGTATAGACTTCACCCTTGTAGTTATAGATGGTTTCTCAATGAGTGCCCGTTTACTTGTCTCTTGGGTAGTGGCTCCAGGGGTTTGGGCATTTTCATTAGACGGTAAAGAGGGCCTGATTTTGAGTAGTAGTGCCTCTTTAGAGCGAGTTTAACTTAGCCTGTGATTCAATGCCATTTACCTTCTTTTCAATCTGGACCAGTTTTGATATAATGGGGTTTAACATAGTAGAGACCAGGGTTTCCAGCCTCTGCCACAAGACTTCATCTGTGGCCAGGCAGGATGCTTGGGGAGTGTCAGTGTTCGATATTTCTGTTTTAAAGAATCTTTTATATTGATATGTGTCTTTGTAACTCTGTGGCAGGCAGTAGTGACATGGGTTGGCTACATCTGAAGTAAAGAAAGGAGAAAAAAATAAAAAATAAAACAAGAAGTAAAGAAGAATATGAACAAAAAATTGTATTCCAACAAATGTAATAACGTTTGTGAATTATATACAAAGTGAGTGCTGAGAAATATAACATCTGTGCAGAATTGCCATAAACAAAGTCTGATATATATTATTGGAATTGTGGTGCTGAGCCTTTGAAATTTATAACAGTGAGCCTGATTGCTTCTATTTTTATGTTTGTCGTATCCCTCAAAAATTATTTGTACTTGGACCAGAAAAGAAAATGGGTCATATTCATCAAAGGGTTTTACACTATGCAATAGGGTGCATGCGCAAAGGAATCCTTAAGTGTGAGTTATCAGGCCACGCAAGGCCACTTTGCGTCGCCCGAGTGGCTTGATGAATTTGGAGTAACGCAAAGCAACGCTATTGCTGTATTGCTTTACTCTGCCCCAGGGAGGCAAAATTGCTGCGTTGCTTTACTCTGCCACAGGGGTAATTCCATGAGTGGTGTGTTCCCACGCAACACCCATGAATTTTTGCGCATTTCCTGAAGTATCATAAATGGCAAGCCTGGAAATGCGTCAAAAACTACTATGCATCCTGCAGCAAATATAGAAAAAGGAAAATGCCTCTAAGGATTGCTTTTGTGCAGGAAGGTCTTCCTTCCTGCACAAAAACAATCCTGCTTACAACACAGTCACCCTTGCACCATGGTGAAGGAGTGCCTGTGTTGGCTCTAGGCAGACAATTGTGCACCAGTGCTGGAAAAAGGTAGGAATGCACCGTATAGTGTTAAATGCCATTCATTCCTGCCCTTTCCCTGTCATGCTGCGTAACAGGTGGTTTGCTGCACTGCGTCACATATTGATAAACATGCCCATATGTGAATATTGTAAGCTCAATTACAAATAAAGTCTTCCTATGTCTAAGTTATGTTTGCAAAGTGCCTAAGGGCAGATATTCATGTAAGATAATGACCAAAGGACATTATTGGGGATTTTTGGCACCATAATACAACATTTCACAATGTATGGGACATAACTTGCAAGGTACGAGTTATAATGAACACATACACATACATGACTGCTGATGTGTACCCAATAACAGTTCTATAGTTGTATAACTTGCACATATCTATCTCCTAAGACATTTAAGACAGAAGTGATGTCTGCTGCAATGAGGTTGATCAAGGCTTCCACACAGATGTTTCTGTGTTATTAGTGCATAGAACTTAGGATGCTCAATTTAATTGAATAATGTGTTGTAAATGTCCTTGGTCTCTCCAGGAAGGCTACAAACCTTTCTGACAGGTTGTGCTAGGTCCTGAAACAGGACCAGATTACAATAATCTACAAACATAATCTCCTTGGGGCAAAACCTGGTAGTGGTCTCCCGGGTAAGAAGGGTATTGCCTGGGGACGCTTGTTTCGTACTATGGCGGCAAAACTCTGGAACTCGCTTCCTGTACATATCTGCAGCTTGAACAACTACCTAGCTTTCTGTAAGACAGTCAAAACACACCTCTTTCCTCTACTGTAGAACCTGCTGCCTCACCCCTGTTCGTTTTTACTGCTGTCAGCGCTGGGATGCCGCTTTGCTTGGGCAGCTGTCGCGCTTGATAAGAATGACTAACATAACATAACAAGCTCCTCAAAATTGATCGGACCACAGAAGGAGGGATGGTATGTCAACTGCAGGAAATATGAAACCTACACCTGTATCCTTCACAATGTAGTAACCAGCATTAGAAATGCAGGTTGTCGTTGTAAGAGAACAAAACTCCTGAAAATCATTACAAAATGGAAAGCTGTGGTTTCAGCCCTACAAACGGTCTCGAAGGAGAGCATTCAAAGCTAAACTCAATTTTCAAATGTAAGAAACAGAATATGTGTATTAAATCAAGACGTAAAAGCTCTATTAAACTGGAATTGCTCACTTAAATATGGATGGGTGAATTTATCCATCTCTTTAATCCAGAAAGTGTCCAGGTTGCCTAGAACCTACCACATTGTCAATGCAAGGGAGACGTTTTATTGAGATTTGATTTTGAAGACAAAAATATGGATTTGTTTGTGTTGTTTGATCTAGAGGAACAGTGTTGGAGTACAGGAGACCTCAGTGAAGATATATGGTTTCTATGCACTTAAGTGCACTAAACGTAAGAGGAACAGGAAAATTACCTAACTGGAGGCCACCAGAAACCCTGCTGTCCCTATCAGTTCCTTGTAAAGTGGTATCTCATATACCCGGGCCTGTAAATTATATGCTACCGGTGGGCTTGCAGCGCTGCTTACGCCACCCACCAAAGAAACCTTTCTAACCTGTCTCAGGCCTCTGCCATTGCAGGGCCTGCACGCGCAATTTACTGCTGCATTGAAGTGGCACTTAAAGTTGTTTGCTAAGTCTGTGACTCCCCTTTTACTACATATCAGTCACCCCTAAGGTAGGCTCTAGCAAGCCCTATGGGCATGGTCGCTGTAGGCAAAAGGTAAGACATGGGCCTTAACTCTATGGCATTAGAGAGGACAAGGGGAACCCATTTAATCACTCGGGACCATGGGTAGCAAGTATTTATCAAAACAACAAGTGGTCCTGAGCATACAAGAATAAGGGAAAAAAGGATATATATAGATCACAATGGAATCATATATAGTCTAAGATTCCTTGACCAGCCGGCCAAGGAATGTTTATTGATTAAATTGTTTCTGATGTCAAAAATACAGTAATTAACCCAAGCAATAAGGGTTAAATTGGGGCACAGTCCTGTGCCCTACGGAGAGAAAAGAAAAGAGCAAGAGGGTAAAGGTAAGTGAGGAAAAGTTATCAGGCAAACAAAGTGAGCTAGCAGGTCACTGACATTAAATATACATTAACAGTGTATCCTGGAGTCATTCATACACACAATAGTATTATATAAGTACATGTATGAATTACTTTAAAGGTCGACGTTTCGATCCCTAGCTCAGATATCACGGGATCATCATCAGGACAAGAAATTAATATTGCCTGAACATAATTATTTATAACACCAAGGTGGTGGTCCGGGAAGGTATTGGCATCAGTTGGGGGGGTCCTTCTAGCTGGGGCATGCAAGCCCACGTGATTCTTAGTGGGGTCACGGTGCTTCAAGATGAGATTAAGATTAGATTCTTTGGGAGCGCTGGTGTAGGTTTGGTGGCAAAGCGCAATCTTCAGGGTGTGTAAAGTCGAGTTTTAATGAACTCCCACGACTTGGGAATACTCAGTATAGGGATGTCTGTATTTCTGCAATTATTTGCCTGGTTTGGAGTAGAAAACATAAATATGGCATAGGTCCAAGGCAATGGGTCAAGGTACACTCTGCTGGAACTGTATAGAACCCAACAGTATGGCCCGCCGGATGCCGTCAGGGCGGGTGCATTATCATCACGCGTCTTGAAATGAAACCAGGAGCGCGAGTGCGGCCAGGCAGATAACTGGTCCGCGGGCGGAGACGACTGTTCTCCGAAAATGCCGGTCACTGGGGCTTCTCTCGATGGGACCCATCGAGAGAAGCGTGATGATAATGCACCCGCCCTGACGGCATCCGGCGGGCCATACTGTTGGGTTCTATACAGTTCCAGCAGAGTGTACCTTGACCCATTGCCTTGGACCTATGCCATATTTATGTTTTCTACTCCAAACCAGGCAAATAATTGCAGAAATACAGACATCCCTATACTGAGTATTCCCAAGTCGTGGGAGTTCATTAAAACTCGACTTTACACACCCTGAAGATTGCGCTTTGCCACCAAACCTACACCAGCGCTCCCAAAGAATCTAATCTTAATCTCATCTTGAAGCACCGTGACCCCACTAAGAATCACGTGGGCTTGCATGCCCCAGCTAGAAGGACCCCCCCAACTGATGCCAATACCTTCCCGGACCACCACCTTGGTGTTATAAATAATTATGTTCAGGCAATATTAATTTCTTGTCCTGATGATGATCCCGTGATATCTGAGCTAGGGATCGAAACGTCGACCTTTAAAGTAATTCATACATGTACTTATATAATACTATTGTGTGTATGAATGACTCCAGGATACACTGTTAATGTATATTTAATGTCAGTGACCTGCTAGCTCACTTTGTTTGCCTGATAACTTTTCCTCACTTACCTTTACCCTCTTGCTCTTTTCTTTTCTCTCCGTAGGGCACAGGACTGTGCCCCAATTTAACCCTTATTGCTTGGGTTAATTACTGTATTTTTGACATCAGAAACAATTTAATCAATAAACATTCCTTGGCCGGCTGGTCAAGGAATCTTAGACTATATATGATTCCATTGTGATCTATATATATCCTTTTTTCCCTTATTCTTGTATGCTCAGGACCACTTGTTGTTTTGATAAATTAACTCTATGGCATGTCCTGGTAGTGCCAAACAGCCATTTTGGTTTCTCACTACTGTGAGACTGCCCTTTCATAGGAATGCATTGGGGATTTACTGATATGTGATTCAGTGGTAATTCCTGACATGAGAGGAGTAGCGTGATCAAGTTTGGTATGTTTGGAATAGTGGTAATAAATGCTGCATAATGGTGTTCACAGATTTTTTATCACTATTTTAGAAACACAACCTTTAGAAGTGGGCATTTCTGTGTGCTATGCATCTCCAGAGCCAGACATGCAATACACAACAGGCACACAGTGCAGTGGCTCCAGAGGGGTTGGATGAGTCAGCGCTAGGCTAAATAAGCCAATCTGCATTTGGAGTAGTTGGAGGAGTAGCAACTGGACCTGAATAGGACTGTTCCTGCCTTACACAATGCTGGCTCCGCCCCCCTGTGGTCTGTCTGGAGTCAGGACGTACACTAACAAAGGAGGGTGTTGTGCACATGTAAGAAAATGTGTAAGTGCCCCCCAGAACTGGTTTGGACTGAGCGCAGAGCCCTGTGCCAGGGGGATAAACAAAGACATCTGTCATATAAATATTGGGGCTGTGACCGCATGAAATTTTATTTTTTGACACTTACTTATGGCTGGAGAACTGCTGGGCGCCAGGAGTAACCACCACGAAGGACTACCCCTCTGCCGGAAGGCCCTGTGACCTGGCCTGTCTTGATTCAGCACAGGGTACCTGCTGTAGTTTCACCCTGCATTGAGAAATCCGAATGCCCTTGTCCCAGGGGAGCGTGCTTGGTGGGAGAACACTGCCCATGCTTCAGGCTGTGATTTACAGAAAGCGCATGGTGAGCACTTTTTCTTCTATTACCTGAGCCCGAGGTGAGGGGGGTGCAGGAGCAACAGAGACTTTGCTTTGCAGAATGCACATGGTGAGAGCTTTTTCGTCTATTACCTGAGATTGAGGAGAGGGGGCTGCAGGAGCAATGGAGACTTCGCTCTTAGAATCATCAAGGCAGGAAGCCAGGCGACAGACGCCTGCCTGTGGGTGGGGCTCCCATAAGGAGAGAGAGAGCCTTGCATGCATTTTGCACCTGGCTGTGGGCAGGGCCGGCTGTGAGTTTGAGCCGGAGCCTTGCAGGCTCTATTCTGCAACTTCCCACCTCCCGGCTGGGTAGGAGGAGAGGCGGATCACCAGCCACAAGCAGAGAGCGGGGCACATGGAACCACTCAAGGTGAAGGGAGACCCCCCGCCATGCGGAGAAGTCAGTCAACTTCTGCCTGATGGAGGGCAGGGCCCCCGGGCCCGAGCTGTCCCACAGAGACTGGAAGACGATGGAGGATTTGTGAGCAAAAGACCGCTGCATCAGGAAGTGGCCTGATCGCGAGCACCCTGGTTTGGCATTTCTTGCATCTCCCCAGATGCGCTGTATGGTAGTGGGCAGCTCCCTCACTCTAACGGGAATACTTGCTCTTCGGAGGCATTGTGGGTGAGCCCAGGATAGGGTCCCGCTTAGGAATAAGCCTATGTTGTGTCCTGATGAAAGGGCTTTTGGCCTTTGAGGTGCCCTAACGGCGATGAGGAGGCAGGGGCAGTGAATATGCCTTCTGGGAGAAACCTGGCTCCTGTAGTATGGGCCTGTTGTACTTATGCTATTTGCCAACTAATGATATTTACTAAGGAACACTGCTGGGTATGATGCTGCTTTAAGATGCACTGCAGATGATGTTGTATACGCATAACCTGTCGTTAAGTGTAGGCCTAAGGCAGGCCTGATGTTATTGTGATGTTTTGCACACCATGCTACACTGGGTAATGCTATGGTGTTCATACCTAACATGTTTATGCCAAGGGCAATGTTACCAGTCGTGACTGGTTGTGTTCCCTAATGGTGATACATATGAGGGTTCTGGCAGTGGCCCGATTGGCCCTGCCATGTATATAATCCCTGTCAGGTAATACCTAGTGCCAGGTGGCACAGCGTATATATGTGATTGCATTCTAATGTGTTTTATGAGTAATACAAAGGCTATTTTCTTTATATAACCTTGTGTGGAGTTTCTTTTATGGTATGCCTAGTGCGTCGCTGCTGTTTGATTGTGTTGAGTAAATGCTTTAAACAGTGCCGCTGGGATAAACCTGACTGCTCTGCCAAGCTACCATGGGGGTTAGCTGGGGTTAACTTTGATGTGTAACCCCCTTGTCTTGACTAGAGTGGTGGTTTCTGTCTGGCTTAGGCGCATGCCCTGGCGAACCAGAAATCTAACAATCCTACATTTCAAATTTTATTAGATCTATGTTATAATCTGTCAGCTGATGTATAGAACTTGACTCACAGATATGACAGTTGTTGCAGAGGATGATTTCTGGTTATTTCTATTCATTATTTATCATTCATTAAATTTCCCAAGTCTGCCGATTCATAGTATTCAAAATAAAGTTTATTAATTGGTTAACTAACATGATTCACAGTGCTCCCATCACCCACACGAAGACTATAAATGGTTTAGTCCATTTTGTGACACAAAAGAGCTAAAAATGACTCCAAAATGAAGTCAATTTAATTGGTGTATGCAACCTTCCTATTGAAATTGTAGGAGTGTTTTTTGTGATTATAACAATGAGATTGTAAAAGTTCCTTACTTTAATGAATGGCTCAAAAATTGTCCTTGTTCTAAATTAGATGGTCTTTCTGCCTTGCGCTCTGGAAGGGATCATTTCCGTAAGATCTCTTAAAATCAAATCCCTTATTTAAGCTGCCATTGCGAGTTCCAATATCATAGGATTAGCCTATTTCCTATTGACAAACATGTTTTAATCACCAAAGTCCTTGCGCACTGCCCATATCGTAATGCAGCCAACTAAGCAGATGGATATGGGAACAAACATTTTGCTGTTTACATTTCCAGCATTTGTCCTCGTTTTCAAGTTTGAACTTTCGCAGAAGAAAAAGACACCAACAAGATCGGAGGCAGACTCACTTGCTGCACAAGTCGACCCTGCACATTAATGTTCACACTGGATTAGTCGTTAACATTCAGACCAAGGGCCAGATTTATCATTATTTGGCGTGGCACAATGTAGCAAGACAGCTTGCTGTGGGGTGCTGCAGCAAAAGAAGAAGACAGGAATGCGCCAATTATTACCAACATAAAACACATTTCTGCTCTCGATCAGCTCTGGTGCTGTGTGTTGCCTAGCGTCAATGCTGGCACCCTTGTACCATGGTGCAAGAATGCCAGTGTTGGAGACAAGATTATTTATGTACAGGAAGGGATAACTTCATGCACAAAACAATCCTTAGAGGTGTTTTCCTCCTTCTAAGTGTGCTGAAGAATGCAGCATACTTTGATGGAAAAACAAGGAGAAATAACGATATTTCTCCTCCTCACGTCTCTTTTGGGATGGTGCACAATTTTGACTCATTTTCAGGTTTATCTATCTAGGTACATTTGAGAATGGGCCAAAATATGTGGGTGGATGTGTGGGAACACCCTTACTTCACACATGTGATGTCATCCTGGTGCAGTCTAATGCAAAACAGTGACTTGCACTGCCTTGCGTTACTCCAGATTATATATTCCACATTTGTCAAGCGTGAACAATCACCTGCCAGGGTCTCTAGGCGCTGTGGGCCGTCAGGAAGATTAAGCAAGCTATTGCCCAGAGTCACATGGTGCTGGGCTAATCTGCCACCGGCACCGGGGATCGAACCTTGATCCCCAGATTTGCCAGGCAAGGCAGGGCCATGCAAACTGGCCTTGAGCGGCTTGGTGAATCTGACCTAAGGATTGCGCTGCCCTTAAGTCACTTGACTGATGCAAGGGCAAAGCAATCCTTTGATTCTTGTTCCAAGCATTTTCCAAGCTATCTATCTCCAGTTTCTCTTCAGAATCCATTCTATATTTCTCACTTCTAACTTGTGCTAATTTACCATCCTGTAAACTAACAAAGATTCCACTTTACTATCTGTATCTTGAACTGCTTTGTGTCAAACATTCAGATTTTCCTGTGTTTCTGAACTCTGACGCGTTAGGTGAGGTTTCATGGCACGCTAAAGTCAAATAGTTCCAGATTTCGTAAATTAAAATTTTTAACAATGCAAAGATTGAAAAGTGTATTTTCCTCCAACAACATTTATTTTCACGACACAAATTAACGAGTGCAGATAGACTGAACATTTTCGACAACCTCAGGACCACAGATGCGACGTTGATTTTTTTAGACATGACTGAAGCACTAAGAAGACGCCAGACCATTACAGCCCAAACATTAAAGTCCTCAGGAATCCTAAGATACCTCATTCATTGAAAGTGGAGTGGGCGACTTGTTCATAAAGAGCTTTCCCTACATGAAATGCTGGTCTTTACTAAAGACTGCCAAGTGCGGGCTGCTGTGCAAAGGGACATGATGACAATTTATCTAATAATAATTTTCTTCATGCTCTTTACTTGCAATTTCAGACCAGTGTGGTTGCACATCCGGCACTGCTTCTGAATTTAGATGAAATGTGCGATTATATTAAAAGCTCCATTAGTAATTCGCCATTTAGAAGTGAGCATCCTGCTCAGCTTACAGTTCAGCCCTTTGATGCATACGTAATCGTGCTTTTAATCTTCAGAATAGGGCGTCTTTGGCTGGTTTCTACAGGCAACTGCGTCTGTTTCCATCCACAAATATGCACTGCAAGTGGATATTAAAAAATATATTTTTTTTATCAGTTACCACTTCCTAAATATTTGGAAATATGCGCACTTCTGAAGAGAGTTTAAGCATATATAGTGAGAAGTAACAAACTATCAAAATGGGCTTTTAAAATGTCATTTGATTTAGTGTGTGCAACTGATTAGTAGTTACCGTCTTGACTGTTTCGATAGTTTGCATAACCAAAAAGGTAGTTCTATAGGAAACTATTTGACCAATGTAAAGCCCTCCTTTGGAACTGTTCATAGATTCAGCATTAAAAACAGATGATTCCGAATGGCATTATTGCAAGTTACTGTTGCTGTATTGTGATTTCCTGAAAAAGGAGACTAAATTGTGGTAACGAGGCAACTGCTGACAGATTCTACGGGGCATATTCACAAACCCTATCAGCACCACAACGTCACTTTTCAGAACCTCGATGTTGTGATATGGGCTTCACCTTATTTACAAGGCAGCGTTAACATGGCTTAAGGCCACCTTGTAAATAAGCAGCGCCAAAATTAAGACCTGGGAAAACCTGGTCTTAACCCCTCCCCTGCTGATGACGGAACCGCTCCGTCATCAGCTGCAGTGGCGCTGTGCTGATGACGGAGCGGTTCCGTCATGGCCCTACCGCCACGCCTGCGTGGCGCTGATTTTGCAATTGCGCTGCGCGTTCTATTGAGGGGCGGGGCCGTGACGGAACCGCTCCGTCATGAGCACAGCGCAACCGACGCTGGTGATGGAGCGGTTCCGTCACCAGCATGCGCGAACTGCTCGGCTGCCCTCCCCCCTTAGCACTGCGGCGGAATAGCCGCAGCAGTGAAGGGGTTAACCTGGAGAAACGAGGAGCAATGTTGAATTTCTACTTGTTTTTGATATTTCCATGTGCACTGCGCTGTGCAGCACACATAGAAACAGCAACACGCCGTTGATTGTTTGGGGGCAGGAATGTGTCCCTTCCTGCACAAAAGCAATTATTTTAAAAATGGCATTTTGCGAGTACTATGGTTGCTGCATTAAGCAGCACACATAGAAATTACAGAAAACCATTTAAAGATTGTTTATTTGCAGAAAGGGAGACGTTCCTGCACATAAACAATATTCCCATCAATGCAGACAACCTTGCACTATGGTGCTAGGGTGTTTGCGATTGCACTATGCTGCTAAATTTAGTGCCAGCGCAAGGGGAAACAGGCTACACTATATTGTTGTAAATATGGTGCAGCCCTGCATGTTAGAAGTGGTGGAGTGCAGCGTTAAGTCAGGAAGGCTAACACCTCGCTCCGTCACTTCTTAGTAAATATGTCCCTTCATATTTTCACCAATTACCTTCAGTTACCAGTAATCCATCATGGTATTACTGTGAGATGCCAATAAATTTACGCCACTAATGTGGAACATACATAAAGCTCACGGCAGCTAATGAATCCAGACTTGAAACTCTCAAGAAAGTCTTCACCAAAAAAGTCTAATGCAATCACTATTTCCCACCTTTATTATTAAGCTATTACATTCAGTATGAGATTTCAACATTATAGGTAATTATTATCGAGAAATGTTATCACGATTTTCGATATGAGATGTTAGCCTAATAAAAATGTTATTAAGGAGCTATATTATTCAATAAGAACGTTTACATTATTAGAAAGTGTATGAGGAATAGATAATTAGAAAAAAATACAGTATATTGGAATATTTCAGTTTCAAGTGATCACTCCTTTCGTAATCAAAGTTAGAACGATCAGAGTTGGTTGGTCTTTGCTCTCAATATCAGGTGAACCAGTACCCTAAATGCATGACATAAATACATTTGCTGCAGTCTCATTCGAGAAGCACATTATGCATGGACTCAAAGACTCTATGACTATTCTAGACAGTCATTAATGTATTTATTGGTTCATGACCAGCATTTGCCCTGAATTCTGTGGTTTTGTAAATGAGAGCCATGTTCACCCAAGTATTGGAGGGGCCCATGCTACATCCTAGGATTGACACTGAGGCTAGACACTCATAGACTGCCCTGGCTGATGAGCCTGATTTCCAAATTACCAAGTATGGAGACGGTTCACTTCCCCAACCCCCTGAACTCTCTTTATTAATCTTGGTGATAGCAAAACACTTGTCCCGCTACAAGGTTGTAAAATCAAAGGACAAATTCTATACTATTGTGAATGTTTTTTAAGGAAACCTGTGATGTTGACGGCCTCAATCGCCTGTAGGGGGGCTTTAATTTATCTTAGTCTAAATTAGGGTATTTGGTGATTTCAGAAAGTAAGCCTTTGACCATATTAAAGAGCAAGGCAAACTGTTTTGTATTACCAAAGGTAAGAGAAACACTTAATCTGTACTATGATGGGGACTATGTGCAGGCTAAGAAATTGCAAATTAGAACACTTAGGCAGTTCTGAAAAAATGTGATACTTGATGGGTGCAATTTTTATATAAATGGAATAGACGGTGTCTGTAATTCAAGAAATTTAAGAAATTGAAGAATTTGTATTGGAAAAAAAGTAAGTGGGGACTAATGCATAACACTCTGGGTAAAATATTTTTTCAGTGGGTCTGTCTACAGATGGTTGGGCCAAGTTTAAGTGGAAAGTCTGAGGAAGCAGAAACAGCAGCTGACACACATTGGGTTGGTTATTTAAAATTACATTTTGGTCCAACATTTGTCACCTCAATTACTTTGAGAATTGTGTATGCACTGTCAACATTATTTGGACAAAATATTGAATAAAAAATATTGTGATAAATCGTGATACATAACTATTGTGTCAAGAATATCAAAGATAAGAATATTATTTTAAGTGTTGTTTTGCTTTTACTATTGCTGTAAAAAAGATAATTTAAAACAAATTATGGAATGTATTTAATTTATGAGTGCTTGTTTTGTAATGTTGAATTAAGATGTATGGTATTTTTTGCGTTAGTATGTTTTTTATTTTTTTTTAATAATAAAATTAATTATTAAATAAATATTGTAATATAAATTGGGAAATGTGTAATATATGTATATATGTAAAAAGGGACATTGAGGTCCAGAAACGCGTCGGGGCGAAAGGCTTTAAGTTAATCTGCATGTACCAGTGTGCTGCCTTCACTGCTGCTGGTTGAATAAATAAGGTGCAATCTACGACTCTGTGTGGGCGCTTCACTGTGCGAGCAGTTTTTTGGTATAATTAATGAGGCCCGCTCCAGGTCACGAGGCAGCCTCCCTGCTGACGGTACAGGTCTGGTTGCTTGAAGATGATAGCAACCATTGAGGAACAGCGTTTGCCAATGAGCTCGCTAAACATAAGCAGTGAACACTGCAAAACAAGGTAGAGGCAGCCTGAAGGGATTTAATTGCGGAAGGTGTAGAGACGGCTGCAACCACTATGGCTACACGTACTTGACTACACAGACCAGAATACCATGCGAACAAACACCCCAGAGGGCGGGACTATGAACACCTTAAAAACATGAAAGCGCAAGTCAGCCGCTTCTTTCCTCCATCAGCCAGCCACTTGAAAAAGGGACATTGAGGTCCAGAAACGCGTCGGGCGAAAGGCTTGAAGTTAATCTACATTTACCAGTGTGCTGCCTTCACTGCTGCTGGTTGAATAAATAAGGTGCAATCTACAATGCTGTGTGGGCGCTTCAGATGGACACATAGGTATGGCCTCGATTATGAAAGACCCCTAGTCCATAGTGAAAGAGTAGGTCGACATGTTTCTGCTTAATCAGAGCCCGAGTCGCTCAGCTTTCGTCAGGACCTTAGAGTATGATCCTCCGGTGGTGTACACGCACTAAGGTGCACCCTGCCGTGAGGAATATATGTGAAAAAGAAAAAAATGTTCTCCCTTTTCAGTGAGCAATATACTTACGGCAAAAAAGCCGTGCAAGACACACCCAGCTAATTTACTGGGGTCATGTACAGGAGGTTCATCAATATGAGACCCCGTGGGCAAGGCGCGATGTGGGGCAAATCTTCACGCCGCAAAATTTATTTGCGGGCGACTCGCCGCCAAGCACCTATAGTAGCACAATCGCCGCCCGGACTGAACTGGTTTGGTTCTAAATTTTGTTTTTAATTAGTGCACATCGTACTATTAATAAATAGTTGAAAGTCACGATTTTGCACTTTTTAAGTTTTTTCTTTATCTTTACACTCACTCTAGCTGAATTTGGCTTCTATCTCACCCTCAACACTCACAAGATCCAGCTCCGCTGTAACCAGGCGTTGAAGCACACTGGAAAGACACTCTGTCTTTCCAGTGGGAACCCGGAGATGAAGCATGTCACCTCCAGGTGGTGAGTGAGGGTTCTTAAAAATCACTTGGTTGTGTCCCACTCCCCCATGTATGTATTAGTATTTTTTGTATCTCGGACTTTCAACACGAGGTCCCTATATATGTTTTTTGATTCACTCTTTTGTTGATCTAGGTTACTAGAATTAGGGGTATAAGAATGAACCTTCATGCCCTTTCCCTCTTGTTGATTTTGGTTACCTCTAGTAAGTGTCACAGAGCTGCGTTGCAGAGTGTTGTAAAAAGGGGGAGTGCCCTCTGAACACTTCTCTGCAACGCAGCTCCCTGGCGCAGTTACTTACAGTAACTTGAATTTCCTTCCATAGACAAACATTGACTGGTTTCACATGAAAAATTTTCTAAGTGTGGAGTTTTGGAGCTTTAAAAAATTCCTCAGATAGATATACATATATCAAAAAAAATCTTATTCAGAAAGACACACATTCACTGGATGATGTCATCAGAGATGTCATCAGTGATGTCATTTGAGATGTCATCAGTGATGTCATGAGTGATGTCACTGACCATGTCATGAGTGATGTAATATGTGACGTCATCAGCAGTGCATTGTGGGCGCGCGAGTTATAGATAGCTGAACTAACTATAACAGGGGAATTTCAATGGTTTTGTATGAGTGAAATGTCCAGCTAACTATAACATTTGTGAAACCTATGGTTTTTTCAGTGAATTTGCAAGGTTTTTTAAATGCTAATTCCTAACTATAACGTGTGTGAAACCTATGGTTTTTTCAGTGAATTATATAGATATATACACACACACACACACACATATATATATATATATATATATATATATATATATATATATATATATATATATATATATATATTTCACAAAAAACTTCGCCCAATTAGGAGATCCTCACAGCAGGAAGGTATGAGTATTGCTTTTATTTGCAGAAGCGAGAGTTACCATGTGCATCGATCTGTCCCAAAAGATTCTGATGCCTGACGCGTTTCATGCACTGCTTGCATTTCTTCAGAGGCAAAATGTTCGTTACAACGCAAGCAGACAGCACCACTCTTATCAACTGTTACCACCTGCCCCAATAGGCGTTGGCTTGCGCTATGAATGGTGGTCGTTGTAGTGCTGAAGTGTTCCTCATGTGAGGTGCTTGCGTGATGCAAAAACATTAAAATTAATAACTACCCAAGTGGGTCTGGAAACAGTTCGGCTCACAGTAGCGCTGCCATTAGAACTTCCACACAGCGACCTTCCTGCCCTTTCTGTCGCTCGTCGCTTGACCACAGCAACAGTCCATGTTTCCCAGGAAGGGCTCTCCCACGACCGGGACCGGCCGTTATTCTTATTTCACAAAAAACTTCGCCCAATTAGGAGATCCTCACAGCAGGAAGGTATGAGTATTGCTTTTATTTGCAGAAGCGAGAGTTACCATGTGCATCGATCTGTCCCAAAAGATTCTGATGCCTGACGCGTTTCATGCACTGCTTGCATTTCTTCAGAGGCAAAATGTTCGTTACAACGCAAGCAGACAGCACCACTCTTATCAACTGTTACCACCTGCCCCAATAGGCGTTGGCTTGCGCTATGAATGGTGGTCTGTGCTGTGAGGATCTCCTAATTGGGCGAAGTTTTTTGTGAAATAAGAATAACGGCCGGTCCCGGTCGTGGGAGAGCCCTTCCTGGGAAACATGGACTGTTGCTGTGGTCAAGCGACGAGCGACAGAAAGGGCAGGAAGGTCGCTGTGTGGAAGTTCTAATGGCAGCGCTACTGTGAGCCGAACTGTTTCCAGACCCACTTGGGTAGTTATTAATTTTAATGTTTTTGCATCACGCAAGCACCTCACATGAGGAACACTTCAGCACTACAACGACCACCATTCATAGCGCAAGCCAACGCCTATTGGGGCAGGTGGTAACAGTTGATAAGAGTGGTGCTGTCTGCTTGCGTTGTAACGAACATTTTGCCTCTGAAGAAATGCAAGCAGTGCATGAAACGCGTCAGGCATCAGAACCTTTTGGGACAGATCGATGCACATGGTAACTCTCGCTTCTGCAAATAAAAGCAATACTCATACCTTCCTGCTGTGAGGATCTCCTAATTGGGCGAAGTTTTTTGTGAAATAAGAATAACGGCCGGTCCCGGTCGTGGGAGAGCCCTTCCTGGGAAACATGGACTGTTGCTGTGGTCAAGCGACGAGCGACAGAAAGGGCAGGAAGGTCGCTGTGTGGAAGTTCTAATGGCAGCGCTACTGTGAGCCGAACTGTTTCCAGACCCACTTGGGTAGTTATTAATTTTAATGTTTTTGCATCACGCAAGCACCTCACATGAGGAACACTTCAGCACTACAACGACCACCATTCATAGCGCAAGCCAACGCCTATTGGGGCAGGTGGTAACAGTTGATAAGAGTGGTGCTGTCTGCTTGCGTTGTAACGAACATTTTGCCTCTGAAGAAATGCAAGCAGTGCATGAAACGCGTCAGGCATCAGAACCTTTTGGGACAGATCGATGCACATGGTAACTCTCGCTTCTGCAAATAAAAGCAATACTCATACCTTCCTGCTGTGAGGATCTCCTAATTGGGCGAAGTTTTTTGTGAAATAAGAATAACGGCCGGTCCCGGTCGTGGGAGAGCCCTTCCTGGGAAACATGGACTGTTGCTGTGGTCAAGCGACGAGCGACAGAAAGGGCAGGAAGGTCGCTGTGTGGAAGTTCTAATGGCAGCGCTACTGTGAGCCGAACTGTTTCCAGACCCACTTGGGTAGTTATTAATTTTAATGTTTTTGCATCACGCAAGCACCTCACATGAGGAACACTTCAGCACTACAACGACCACCATTCATAGCGCAAGCCAACGCCTATTGGGGCAGGTGGTAACAGTTGATAAGAGTGGTGCTGTCTGCTTGCGTTGTAACGAACATTTTGCCTCTGAAGAAATGCAAGCAGTGCATGAAACGCGTCAGGCATCAGAACCTTTTGGGACAGATCGATGCACATGGTAACTCTCGCTTCTGCAAATAAAAGCAATACTCATACCTTCCTGCTGTGAGGATCTCCTAATTGGGCGAAGTTTTTTGTGAAATAAGAATAACGGCCGGTCCCGGTCGTGGGAGAGCCCTTCCTGGGAAACATGGACTGTTGCTGTGGTCAAGCGACGAGCGACAGAAAGGGCAGGAAGGTCGCTGTGTGGAAGTTCTAATGGCAGCGCTACTGTGAGCCGAACTGTTTCCAGACCCACTTGGGTAGTTATTAATTTTAATGTTTTTGCATCACGCAAGCACCTCACATGAGGAACACTTCAGCACTACAACGACCACCATTCATAGCGCAAGCCAACGCCTATTGGGGCAGGTGGTAACAGTTGATAAGAGTGGTGCTGTCTGCTTGCGTTGTAACGAACATTTTGCCTCTGAAGAAATGCAAGCAGTGCATGAAACGCGTCAGGCATCAGAACCTTTTGGGACAGATCGATGCACATGGTAACTCTCGCTTCTGCAAATAAAAGCAATACTCATACCTTCCTGCTGTGAGGATCTCCTAATTGGGCGAAGTTTTTTGTGAAATAAGAATAACGGCCGGTCCCGGTCGTGGGAGAGCCCTTCCTGGGAAACATGGACTGTTGCTGTGGTCAAGCGACGAGCGACAGAAAGGGCAGGAAGGTCGCTGTGTGGAAGTTCTAATGGCAGCGCTACTGTGAGCCGAACTGTTTCCAGACCCACTTGGGTAGTTATTAATTTTAATGTTTTTGCATCACGCAAGCACCTCACATGAGGAACACTTCAGCACTACAACGACCACCATTCATAGCGCAAGCCAACGCCTATTGGGGCAGGTGGTAACAGTTGATAAGAGTGGTGCTGTCTGCTTGCGTTGTAACGAACATTTTGCCTCTGAAGAAATGCAAGCAGTGCATGAAACGCGTCAGGCATCAGAACCTTTTGGGACAGATCGATGCACATGGTAACTCTCGCTTCTGCAAATAAAAGCAATACTCATACCTTCCTGCTGTGAGGATCTCCTAATTGGGCGAAGTTTTTTGTGAAATAAGAATAACGGCCGGTCCCGGTCGTGGGAGAGCCCTTCCTGGGAAACATGGACTGTTGCTGTGGTCAAGCGACGAGCGACAGAAAGGGCAGGAAGGTCGCTGTGTGGAAGTTCTAATGGCAGCGCTACTGTGAGCCGAACTGTTTCCAGACCCACTTGGGTAGTTATTAATTTTAATGTTTTTGCATCACGCAAGCACCTCACATGAGGAACACTTCAGCACTACAACGACCACCATTCATAGCGCAAGCCAACGCCTATTGGGGCAGGTGGTAACAGTTGATAAGAGTGGTGCTGTCTGCTTGCGTTGTAACGAACATTTTGCCTCTGAAGAAATGCAAGCAGTGCATGAAACGCGTCAGGCATCAGAACCTTTTGGGACAGATCGATGCACATGGTAACTCTCGCTTCTGCAAATAAAAGCAATACTCATACCTTCCTGCTGTGAGGATCTCCTAATTGGGCGAAGTTTTTTGTGAAATAAGAATAACGGCCGGTCCCGGTCGTGGGAGAGCCCTTCCTGGGAAACATGGACTGTTGCTGTGGTCAAGCGACGAGCGACAGAAAGGGCAGGAAGGTCGCTGTGTGGAAGTTCTAATGGCAGCGCTACTGTGAGCCGAACTGTTTCCAGACCCACTTGGGTAGTTATTAATTTTAATGTTTTTGCATCACGCAAGCACCTCACATGAGGAACACTTCAGCACTACAACGACCACCATTCATAGCGCAAGCCAACGCCTATTGGGGCAGGTGGTAACAGTTGATAAGAGTGGTGCTGTCTGCTTGCGTTGTAACGAACATTTTGCCTCTGAAGAAATGCAAGCAGTGCATGAAACGCGTCAGGCATCAGAACCTTTTGGGACAGATCGATGCACATGGTAACTCTCGCTTCTGCAAATAAAAGCAATACTCATACCTTCCTGCTGTGAGGATCTCCTAATTGGGCGAAGTTTTTTGTGAAATAAGAATAACGGCCGGTCCCGGTCGTGGGAGAGCCCTTCCTGGGAAACATGGACTGTTGCTGTGGTCAAGCGACGAGCGACAGAAAGGGCAGGAAGGTCGCTGTGTGGAAGTTCTAATGGCAGCGCTACTGTGAGCCGAACTGTTTCCAGACCCACTTGGGTAGTTATTAATTTTAATGTTTTTGCATCACGCAAGCACCTCACATGAGGAACACTTCAGCACTACAACGACCACCATTCATAGCGCAAGCCAACGCCTATTGGGGCAGGTGGTAACAGTTGATAAGAGTGGTGCTGTCTGCTTGCGTTGTAACGAACATTTTGCCTCTGAAGAAATGCAAGCAGTGCATGAAACGCGTCAGGCATCAGAACCTTTTGGGACAGATCGATGCACATGGTAACTCTCGCTTCTGCAAATAAAAGCAATACTCATACCTTCCTGCTGTGAGGATCTCCTAATTGGGCGAAGTTTTTTGTGAAATATATATATATATATATATATATATACTTGATATATATATATATATATATATATATATATATATATATATGTTATCTACTGACGGTCGCCAGTAGGTAGTTATAGTTAGGACCTAGTTTCCATAGTAAAAGCATTTTTCAAATTGTGAATATGTTTGACAAATCATCACAACCTTTTCAAAACGAATGGGGCGGTTAGGTCAGCTGCTGTGTTGAAAGTTTCAGGGTGATTTCATGAAAAATGTTAACATTTTTCAGATCTACAACTATGGCCGCAGAGGATCCACGATCCCTCCTGCCCTCAAGTGTGTGATCTGATTGACTGCCAACATTTCAAACCAGGAAGTGTTGGCAGCCATTTTATGACTCAGTTGAACCGATTCACAAAGTAAAAAGGTAAAAATATGTTCAAAATAAAGAAAAGGGGGCAGAATAGAAACACCCTGACCCCCTAAACCTGCATAGGGGACCTCACAGGGATCCCCTGAGCCCAAAAAAGCATTACAAAAAAATATTCAACAGAATTTATGATGGATCTGCTAATTCAGAGGAACATGTTAAAAAAAACAAAGTGCCACTCATGCGCTTCTTTTCCTTGAAGCCGCTGGTGGGCCTGGTCTTGGGGGCAATGTTAAAATGAGTGCCTGTGTGGGCCCTCGCAAACCTGGGGACCACCACTTCCTTGGGGCTATGTTTAATAAATGCGGAGGGCCACGCGGATCGAGAATTATCTCCCTGTTGCTTTGTTTATAAAATGAATGCATGGGGGGCGCTTGCTCCCCCATAAAGCCCCGGGGACAGTTACCTCCCCAGAGTTATTTTCATTAAAATGCGGGGGTCCACGCATCCCCATCTGCCCCTAAGACCACCACCTCCCCGGTGCTACATATTAAATAGAATACAGGAAGTTCATAACTGCAACCTTCACTGTGCCTGAAATGATGTACAAGCTAATTTTTAAATAACTGCATTCATAATTATATCACCATGTTAAGAGCATGTAAACATATAGAAACTATCAATCATCTATGTTGCTAGCAGCTGTATTAACAAACAGTACTGTGGGTTGGAGCTCACACACTTGTTCAAACAAATGGAATCTGCCTGCCTTTTTCATTAGCTCTGCGGCAAAAGCCTATTCATTAATTAGAATCACTTATTTAAGTCCAGCCAATGTGTACCTGTTTTTTTTACAGAGAGGCATCTTGCAAAAGCTTTGTTTTGGGGTATGGCTAGTGTTGTAGTGGGCTCCCTAAGAAAGAGTCCCTTTTCTGAAACTAGGTTGTGTGACTTAAGTCCTCATTATGATGGCGCTGGGACCGCCACTGTCACTTCATCAGTGGAGGTCCCACTGCCATTGGACCTAGATTGACCACCTGCCACATTATAATGGTGTGCGGATAGTAGGCGGTCTGAGAGACCAACTGCCATGGATCACGGACTCAAGGAGCCTATCAGAGGGACTTATATCCCTACAACTTTGGCAGTGCCTGCTCAGGAACTGCCATAGGAATTACAATGCCCCTTTCTACCCGCTGTTTTAGAGCAGTTAACCCGCCATGAAAAGGAAGATTGATAGGGTAATTGGGGGAACATAGTGAAACACTCTGGCCCTCCGACATGGGCCTACATATCCCTGCACTATGTGGCAGGTGCTGCATGGTGCCTGCCACGAAGTGCAGGGATATTTACAAACGGCATCCTCTTTACTGCAGCGTGTGCTGCAGCCCGCAGCACACACCACAATACAAAAGATACAGATTGTGACCACCCTGAAGGCGGTTGCATCCTAATTCCGATGGTGGTCCAGTTTCTGAAAGGGCGTAATGAGGCCCTTATTGTGTTGTTTGACTTCTAAGAAACCTAATGGTATTGAATGATATTGCATGATATTCATTCTGTAGTATGAATATTCACTGCCAAATTCAGTAGACCTTTATTGATTGAGTATTGGAATACTTTGCTGAAGCTTTGAAGCAAGTATTCTGTTTCATGGAGTTAAATTATTGGACCATGGGTTTGTTGTTGCTAACCCTCTTCAACAAATCCTTTGAGTAGAAGGCTTGCACTAGTTCTTGTGCGACTTGTCCTGTCTACACCCTAAAAATAGTTTTGGGGTTGAAACATCGACAGTGAATCCCTTGGTTTACAAGAACTTTGTCATATAAAGAATACCTGTGAAAGCACTATGGAGGTATTAATGTAGATTATTACATGGACCAGGGATTGTCAACAGAGTGGTCTAATTGTATGAGTATAAGTCCCTTAGGGCCAGATGTAGCACTCGTTTTTCCCATTAGCAAACGGGTCGATTCACAGAATGGTCCCTCTTGCGAAGGGGAAAAAGCATTTTGGGATGCATTATTCCATAAGGCATTCACAAAATAGGGAATCACAAAAATTGCGATTCCCTATTTTGTGAATGCCTTTAAGGAATCGCAATTTGCGATTCCTTCAAATGAAATGCAGGAAGCCCAAAAAATTGCGGTCTGCCTTTAAGTTAACTTCAACTTTTTGGGCATTTTTCAAGGTGCCATGTGGCATACATACATGCCCTTAGAGCATGTATGTGCGCCACATGTGCACACATGCATATTCCAGGGGTGCAACAGGGTGTTCATTTGGCACCCTTGAAATTGCATGTGCAATTTGCGAGTACCTATTGGGTACTCGCAAATTGCGCATGCAATTTTTATTCATTCCTATGGGCCGCTAGACCCATAGGAAAGAATGGGAAGCCGAGTAGATACAAAATAGAACCGAAGCTTTCCTTCTTAAGATTCCAGTGACATCGTGGTTTTCCCTTCATTGTATATGATGTCAATTGGAGCCTCTATATGGAAACAAAACCATTATTGGCATATTGCTATAACAAAGTTCTGCATTTTCCTGCAAAATGTGTCTTACTTTTAAAAAGCAATAATCCTATATAGCTGCACTTGTATATCATTTTAGCAGATAAAATGAACAAAATCTAGAATTAGTACAGGCTTCCAGACTTTAAAACTGATAGACAAAAAACTACCCTGAAAAGCATAAATGTCTAACCCCCTTTGGTTAAAATATAAGGTTGGATTTCCTTTGCCAAGTGTAAATTTAAGACAAACATTCTGTTTCCTGAACTCGGTCAGTGCTTTAAGAACCCAGGGCCTTATTTAGAGACTGACGGATTTACTAGTCACAAATGTGACGGATTATCCATCTGCTTTATGGCAAATGCACAATAAAGGCAATGTGATACTCGTCACGTTTGTGACAGACTACACGTCAGCCAAACTGTAAATCGGGTCCCCAAGAAGTTAAACAGGAACCATGGCAAATAAAAACATCAGTTGATAAAACAGCCTATTTTAGCGACTCTCTTAATCAACCGCATCTTTATGGAAACATTTCGCAGGGTAATGCGAAGAGAATGGGAGATTAAAAACAGCATTTTAATGATTTTGCAATTGAGTTTTTCAGACCCACAAGAAGCTATGCTTTTTTATCACGCATTATCACTGCAATAAACCATTTATGTAATTTGCAATACCTGATATCCCCACAAGATTAGGCCTCAAGTAAATTATTGGTCTGTTGGCGTTGCAGCAGTTTCTGGCAATCACCCAGGAGGCAAAGCGCTTATTGGAAGGAAGCAAGGGGACTTCTCCCTTGTTATCATGACAGCTACCTTTATCACCCTTATTCTACACAGAAATTAAATGACATTTTAATCTCTCATGAAATACGAACCCATCCCTCTTTTTTCACTAATGGTACAAACAAAATGAGAACTCGGTAATTAAAATGTCACCCAGCAGATTCTCTTCCTCATTTAGTACAGTGATTATCACATACTGCTCCTGTAGAGTTTTTGATCAAGCACAGTTATATGTTTTTTGTAACTTTGAATATCTTTCTAAAAGAAGCTATTTCTTTTTCCAAGTTAAAGATGGTGAATATTGACTGCTACAAGCGTAGGTGCTATTCCCTTGTCTTCTTGCGACATTGGACAAATTTGTTAATACATTCTATCATGATGCAAGGCATGGCTCTTAGTCAATCTAGAGGAAGGACTTTTCATGATTGATGTTCTCCCATTCTGCAGTTTCAATTTCTAAAGCACTACGGCGATTGTTTTAACACATTTTTCATAGGACGTTCCATGTGCATTTTGTTCCAATTTGTGTTCCGATGTGGATGTGTCAAAAAAGGACACAATTGGCAACTGAAATATATATATATATATATATATATATATATATATATATATATATATATATATATATATATATATATATATATATATATATATATATATATATATATATATATATATATATATATATATATATATATATATATATACCTACTGGCGGTCGCCAGTAGGTAGTTATAGTTAGGATTATTTTCAGTACAAAATCTCAACATTCTATTGTGAATAACTTTGGCGCCGGTTGAGGAATCTGCCTGAAAATTTACTCAAATTTGCCTCGCGGCGCCCCGGTCCTTCCCAGAAAGTTTGGGGGGGATTTGTCAAGCGGGGACGAGATAAAAGGGGGGTCCCAAAACGTGTTTTCCCCATGTTAATTTCCATAGGGCGGTCGACCTCACTTTTAGCCCTAACGGCTGAATGGATTTCCAACCAAACTTGGCTAAATTGTAGGGACTGGTAGCCCGATGTGCCTTTGCTATGTCTCAAGATATGTGCTCCAGTGGATTTTGAGTAATTTAGGTTCAAAAAAATATATATATCTATAAGCGCTCCCCGGTACGTGCACCGGGGCGCTAACCAGCGCGCTACGCGAGTTCGCGCGCGGAAAGCTGATTGGCTCTCGGGTGTCTGTCAACATTCCAAACAGTCCGGAGCGGCCGCCATCTTGTGTCTCAGTAGGATCGAGACACAAGAGCTGGCAAAAACAAAGGGGGAAATGACCATAAGGGGGCAGAGTAGACCCCCCCTGAACCCCTAGGTTTGATGTTGGGGTTATTAAAAGGGCCCCGGGATGTATAGATGTATCACTACATATGATGAGTGAGGATATGTATGAGTGATTATATAGAACTGTTGGTAAATGAGTGGATGTGTATATAGATGGTGGAATTACTGAATTGGTTGTTGTAATTGGTATGGGTATCTCCATTTTTTTGAAAATGTTAGTTTCTATTTATGAATATCTATTTCAAGGGTTACATTACACTAAAAGGAGGTCTGTCACTCTGTCACAAGGATGGTGTCATAAGTGATGTCATGAGTGATGTCACTGACGATGTCATGAGTGATGTAATATATGACGTCATCAGCAGTGCATTGCAGGCGCGCTTGTTATAGTGAGTCCAACTAACTATAACATTGGAATTTCTATGGTTTTATGTCAGTAAAATTTCCAGCTAACTATAACTGGTGTGAAACCTATGTTTTTTTCAGTGAATATATATATATATATATAATCATCTTTATTCGATGTGATAAACAAACCATAAAAGCATATAAATAACAACTGAAATAATTGAAGACTGTCCACATTTTATAAGCAAGTACTCCAATAGAATACATTTAAAGTGTGAAAAACCATAAAAATCCTACATTTTCAACGCAAATCATCTGATTTTCCTGAACACCTACAATGAGAACACAACTCCCACAAATAATAATTCTTCGGCAGGTCGGTTGCTTTGAAACCTGCAAAATATCTGGTCTGATTCAGAAATGATTTAGGGCCTGGTTACATCTTTGATGGTCCTACAGCAGGGGTGGCAATGCACTGTCTGCTGTAGGAGCACAAAGCCATGGTGCCAAAGTAGGAGTTAAAGCTTGGCCTGGCGGCCTGACGACGGCTGCTGTTAGGCTTATAGTAGAGCCTAACATGCATACCGCCAACATCAGAGTGCTGACTGCACCTTCCTGCATGGTGTGGCATACATTCCACCACATGCAGGAACTGGGCGTGCAATATTACCTTACCTATAAACATAGTTAATCCTTGTTATACTCTACTATCTATTTTTGGCCAGAAGGGCAAACATTTTTCATAAGTGTATATTCAAAAGCAGTACATACTGTAATATACGGCACATCTAACCTTAATACATATAAATCTGGTTAATAGTATTTTACTTAAAACTACAAGGGGCTGCTTTACAAGCCCCTTGCGCAGCCGCTCCGTCACTTTTTTTGATGAAGCGGTGGTGCAATCTGTGTGCCACACTGCTCCATATCTACAAACTGATAAGTTGGGACTAATGCGTTAGTTTGTAGAGCCCTGCATTACAATATACCTATGCCAGGTATAATGAATGCAGGGTAAGCAATCAAAGCAAAAAAGCCATGTAGAAGTGGTGCACTCTATTACTGAACTGTGTTAAAATCCTTACGCAGGCTCAGACCAGGCATACAGATTGATGCCAGGCTTTTTACATGAGACTTGCCTATGTTTCTAATGCAATGCTGGAGATGTGTCAGTTTTATGACCAACTCCAGCAATGCGTCATTATTGGGCCAACAGATATGTCAGAATTTCTGATGCACCAGTTACATCCTTGCACCATGGAGCCTTGTATTGTAAATACAGCGTACCCATGGTGTTGCAAGGACATTTAGCGCAGTTGCAAAAAAACGAATGCATCAATTCCAATGCATCTGTTTCTTGTTAGTGAGACCTCCAGTATTTTAATCTGAAATGTTAAGTCTTTAGATACTATTCATTTTGGCCCATTATCGAACAATCTCCATTATAATTAAGTATCTGACATTCTTCTAAGTATAGATTTACCGGCCTAGTATTGTCAAATTCTAGTTACACAAGTTCATACAAATCATAGGGGGTATAGAGCAGAGTTCAAACCAGGATCCACAGTAAAATGAATGTGCAGCACGCCAAGATGTCTTCTAACTAAATATTAAAATGTTCATAATTCTTATTCCTTATCCATCCCAGTCTGCCAATATTTTTTATTTAAACATTTTTTTTATTTAAGAAGTTTTATATAGCGCTAGCCAGACCGCAAGGTATCGGAGTGCTTCACATAGTTACAGAGCGGTGAAAAAGGAAGCGAACAAAGCAGAGCAAAGTAAAATACAGTGCAACAAGACATTTAGGGTACTAACCACAGTAGGAGGAAGAGGGAGAGATCCATTGCATGGTTTTGGCCATCCCTGTGCAGGCGGGGAGCAGAATCTCTTAGGACACTCTAGGCTGATCCTATCTGACAGTTAAGGAGCGATCAAGGAACAGGATTTTGAGCTGACTTTTGAATTTAGGGAAAGAGGGAATAGTTCTTATGTGGGGGGGATAGAGTTCCAAATTTTGGGCACATTCCCGTCAAAGGACCGGTCCCTGGTTTTTTGTTTTCGAGTTTTTAGTGGGATCAGAAGTAAGGTATTAGAGCTTCTAAGGTTCCCGTTCTGACCTGCTTTTTTAAGTTTGGCTGCCAGATATTCAGGGTTGCCAGTGTTAAAGGTTTTGTGGGTGAGGCAGGCTGTTCTAAAGTTCGCCCGCAATTCTATTGGTAACCATTTGAGTTCTTTTAGTGCCGGAGAGATGTGGTCAAATTTCTTTATTCCAGTGACCATTCTGGCAGCCGTGTTGAGGGTTGTTTTCAAAGGAGCAAGATGGATTTTGGGTATTCCAGAGAGGATTGCATTCCCATAGTCAAGTCTTGACAGCACCAATGCTTGGGTGGCTTGTTGAGATCATTGGGTGTAATGAAAGGTTTTATTTTGCTTAGTAGCTTCAGATTAAGGAAGGCACTCTTAGCCGAGATCTTGATGTGTTTGGTCAGGTCTAGTTTGGAGTCTAGTGTGATGCCTAGTGATTTGAAGGAGTCCGCTAGGGAGAGATTCTCATTGAGCGCGTCTATATCTTTTAGCCTTTCGATCATCTGTGGGTTCTCTTCTTTGTTCGAGATGAGGAGTCATTCAGTTTTGTCAGGGATCAGCTTCAGATGGTTGCTTGACAGCCAGCGTTGGACTTTCTTTAGTGTTTCGTTGAGTCTGTGAATGTCTTTAGCGGAGGAGATTTCCAGATAGATTTGGGTATCGTCCGCGTAGAGGTGGAAGGAGATGTTAGCTTTCCTGAGTAGGGTGGAGAGGGGTTCCATGTAAATGTTGAAGAGTTGAGGGGAGAGCACTGAACCTTGTGGAACTCCTCTATTGACTGGATGAAGGTCGGATTCAAAGCTTCTCATTTTGATTTTTTGTGAGCGATTATGCAGGAATGAGGAGAACCAGTTGAGGACCACATCATCTAGTCAAGTCCTTTCTTCAAGGGCTTTGAGGAGAAGAAAATGGTCAACTGTGTCGAATGCTGCCGATAGGTCGAGGAGAATGAGGAGGCAGCATTGGTCTTGGTCCAGTGATTTGTGTATGTCATCAATTATGTTGAGGATTGCAGTTTCCGTGCTGCTGAAGTTATAATCATAATGCACAACAATTCCATCACAAGAATCACACCAATCTAATCATTCGTAGATTGCCTATCTCTTTACATTCAGATATAATGTGCCACCGGCTATTTATCCTCAAAAGATAGTGTTTAAATTCCATATACCCCAGCTGAAGAAAACGATAGGAAAAAGGCATGCCTTCTCAATATTATCTGTACATCCTATTCCTCATGTTGAATACCATGTAATATCTGTAGCTTTCTAGGAACAGCTATAGTATTCTTATTAATAACATTCTCTTCATTTTATTCCATGTTACTTAAAACATTCTCTAACTATTTACCCATTGCATAGCACAAGTGCATATTATTGCATTTCATAACAAACAATATCTGATCTTTTAGATGACGAATCTTAGATTCATGCAAAATAGGCAAGCGCACTCTCTTTTAGCCTACAATAAATGCAACAATGAAGGCTACAAAATGGAGAAGTGAAAATTCAGAGGTATTACAAAAGTGGCAATTGGTGTAATTTCCTTCCCCTTTTTTTATCTTTGGAAATCTTTTTCTATTTTAAGAGATCAGGTACTCTTCGCGTAACATCCACCTTCTTGTTACCCATGCTTATATGTCTATTAGATATGGTTCTATATGCCCTCTGTAACCTGTGGTACTCAATGTGTCAGTTGTGCTCTACTGAAGCAGACCTTTAAATCTAGTTTAATTCATCTTTCTTTAAACAGATGTTTTCCTACAACTCCCAAAACTACCCCCGATGTTAGAAAGCTATGCCATATACAATCTTCTAGTTTTATAATGAATATGTGTTGGCCAAAAATCATACATAAATGGCTGAAGTTGACATTTAATTAGATACATAAAAGACTCATCTTCAGCTTTTGTCAGGCCAAACCAATAATTCAGGGCTGAAAAAGATTGGGGAATTGGTTGGTGGGTTTGGAAGGCTCCTTCAGGCAACAACCACAATCCTTGTCAGGGTGTACCACAAAAGTTACTAACTGTCATTAACCCTCTGGTGTCTTGGCACAAAAGCAGTTAGGCGTAACTTAATTAGAACACTTTAATGAATAAAATGATTCAAGAATGTCAAACTCCAAATCAGTAGAACCAGAGATATTCAATTGTAAATATTCTAGTAAAATATAGCACCTAAACCACAAAGCATCACTCATTGTCATCGAGTTATACCAGACTGGGATAAAGTCACAAGTTCAGGCTGATAGCTAAGGAGTGCCGCTCAGATACAGGGACCAGGTTAGACCTGCTGCAAGATGTATCTTCTCAAAGTCTGATGAGAAGAGTTCAGTTCCATTGTGGAGGGGGCTATGAGGAGCAGGGAGAGCATCATGGTTGGTCATTGCAGAAGCACAAAGAGCAGGATAGGAGGTACAGGCTGTAGTCGCTGTAGCATGAAGTGCAGATTTTGCATTACCGCTCATCACTGAGTGTCACTGTAGAGCAAAGAGCAGGTCTTCACCGGAGCTTCCCATTGGTGGATTTTGTGGGGGACAGAGTTATGGCTCAAAGGGGCCCATTCACAATCTTAAAGAGCCCAACTTAAGATTTTCACCATTTCTTCTTGGGAGTGATGCCAGTCAATGGTTCAGGAAAAGGAAGGGCATCGCTTAAGGATTAGGATCTCAGGTCAGCAGAGGCCAGCTGGACTCAGGCAGGTCCAGTTGCAGGTCCAATTAGGTGCAGTTGCAACAGATCAACTGGACAATCTGAAAAGCCTCTGGAGCTTGTTATGTGTCCCTGTCGCTCAAACAGGAGGACAGCCTACTTGCCTTTGGAGTTACACAGGTTGGCTTGGGATAAAGTTAAGCAGGTCCCGTCTTCCTTCCCAGATAGCAAGGCACTCCTGAAACAGCAGGGCAGTTTTCTGGCAGCCTGGCAGTCCTTATTCTGTAAAGTCCGGACATCCAGACGTGTTCTGATTGGTGGCACTGGAGGTCCAATATTTTTTTACCTAATGCCAGCCTTTAAGTGGTTAAATTTCATATAA
This sequence comes from Lissotriton vulgaris, assembly GCF_964263255.1. NCBI lineage: Eukaryota > Metazoa > Chordata > Amphibia > Caudata > Salamandridae > Lissotriton > Lissotriton vulgaris. The sequence goes on along the minus strand of NC_141691.1, from coordinate 1,192,264,275 downwards.
TGCCCCCACATCTGGTTCTGGACCAGCAGAGCCATCACAGACATGTTGCACAGGACACTGACAGAAGGTACAAAGGGCTAGGACAAGAAAATGCCAACTTTCTAAAAGTGCATTTTCAGAATTGTGACTTAAAATCCTACTTTGCCTTTAAAGAGGACTTTAAATTACAATTAATTTGACTGTAAACAGCATATCACTCTTTGCTCCCAATCCCAAGTCATCACTTGTTAAATGTAATGGGGTAACCCTGTGTTAGTCAAGAGGGGAGCTCTGCATTATTTCAGTAATAGGACGAGCACACATGTCCTACATTTTAAATACAATGCACCCTATTCTAATGGTCTTTAGTACCTAACTTTGGGTTGACTTATATGTATTAAAAAGGATGCCAGTTTGAGAATTAATGTCAGTGTAAACTGCACCACAGGTTGCAGTGGCAGGCCTGAGAAATGTTTTTGAAGGCTACTTTAGTGGGTGGCACCATGTGTGCTGCAGGCCCACTAGTAGCATGTAATTTACAGGCCCTGGGTACATTTAGTGCCATTTACATGGGACTTGGTGCAAAACAAAAGGAATTTATGTGGTCAAATATCTGGTACTACATGTACATGAAATACATTTAAAAGAATTCAATAGTATAAGATTGACATTGTCAAACACTGAATTCCTGTGTGCCATGCCTATTTGCTTTTTCCAAATTCCAGTTATTACAGTGGTTGCTTATGATTAAACAATATGCAACAGGAGCACATTACTTCACCCTCAAACATTATACTTTGTCTACTCGTCATGTCAAAACTACAACTTAACACGTGGGATTCCTTGAATTACTTGAGAACTTCACAGACACATTCATTTATGAAAGTAAATAGGAAGGTATTATTGAGTCAATGGTAAAACAATGGTTTTGGACGGCTGCAACACACATTTCTGGTCTCTGGACACGTGATGGTGGACACTTATAAATATTCATTTTATGTACAAGACATTATAATGACCATTTTGAGGGTAAAACAATGTCATTATGGCTGGACCAGTTTTGTAAAGTGTGTCAGATCTGTATTTAACATGTTTTGAGATTAATAGTTCTTGGAGGTTATATTCAATGTGTCACTGTGAAAATTAGATCACCTGTTGAGGGGGATGTTAATACGATTTTACAATGCAAATACTTACTCATTGCCAAAATAGTCTAAAAACATTATAACATTTTTTGCTAAATATTTACAAATAAATCAAGAAAAAATCATTCACTCAACATCAAATTTGAATGAAACCGTCATGTACAAAACAACGAAACAAAAGGTATGACTGAATAACACTTTAAAACATATATACACCTATCTTCATTGCTAAAAATCAGACGTACCACCTCTCTTTCATTTGCTAATGCAGGGCCAGGTGATCATAGAGAGTTGGTCAAGCTGTTTTCAGGACCCCACTGTGCAGTGGTGTAAGCATTTCGTGCTTCAAATGTTGCTTGGAGTATACTGTCAGCACATCCTGTACCTTAAGCCATTCCCAGGGCCTGAAATTCTCCCAGCATTCGGGCAATAACCACACCCTACGCCAAAATGGGGTAAAAGGCCGCTTTATTGGACAGGTAGGCAGGACATAAATATGCATACAATTCAAATACATACATTTCCCCAACTAATACCCCCCTCAACCTGTTTCCCCACCTTGTCCATCCCAAAGCTCCTCACCTAACGCCTAACTCAGTCTCCTGCCTACCTCTTGGCTCCAACTAATCTCCCCTGCTTCCCTCTGCCCAAACCTAATCCTAATGCCCCCCAACCCTTCCTGCCTATCTTGCTTACTTCCAAATCTGCCACCTGTCCAAGCGACGAAGCCTAAGTGATAAACAATAGTGCACTGTAAATGTTAACAAAAAACAGGTATATATATGATGTCAAACAGATGGGTGGGAGGGAGGGCCAAAATTGCAGCTCCCCTCAGACCCTGCTTCTGGAACATGCGACACTGGAGAACCGGCTCTCGCGCCTCGCGCCACCTGTGCAATTAGCGCTGACGTCAGAGCCGGCCTCTGTGTCTCGCCCCCTGTCCCCAGCTGTCTCCCAACCCTACCAGGCTAAGGGCATACCAAAGCCCGAAACGGCCCAGGGACGAACACTCTGCGAGTGTCGCCCCCAGGAACCTATCGGGCAATAACCACACCCTACGCCAAAATGGGGTAAAAGGCTGCTTTATTGGACAGGTAGGCAGGACATAAATATGCATACAATTCAAATACATACATTTCCCCAACTAATACCCCCTCAACCTGTTTCCCCACCTTGTCCATCCCAAAGCTCCTCACCTAACGCCTAACTCAGTCTCCTGCCTACCTCTTGGCTCCAACTAATCTCCCCTGCTTCCCTCTACCCAAACCTAATCCTAATCCCCCCCAACCCTTCCTGCCTATCTTGCTTACTTCCAAATCTGCCACCAGGAAAAACCCCATCACGGGTGTTTTTCCTGTCCTCCCCTTCCTGCAACTTCGTAGACCCGTGAAAGTGTACCACCAGAAACAATAAACCACTGTCGCCAAACAGGAAAAACATTTTTATTGTAACACGAGCCAAAACTTGATGAAAGGGGGGAAAAAACACTGCCTTAAAAACAGTGAAAACATTATGTTGTCCAACCATTGTAACCAAGGCGCAGAAGTCAGAAAAAGCCACTGAAAAAGGATAAAGGAAGCGGTAAATGTGAGGAAAAGGAGGAAAAACTGGGAAAAATTAGAAAAAGCATATAAAAGCAGAAGTCGCATCAAGGAGCAGGAAACGGAAAGAAAAAGGATGCTCAGAATTAAGCAAAGGTATAAAGAGGATTGAAGAGAGACAGGGACAGAATATTAACAACCATAAAATTCTTGATAACCGTATAAAAAACAAGTAACCAGCTGTCGCTATAACAGTAGAAAAAAACTTAACACCATGGATTTATGCCCAACAGGCTGGCCAGCATGTCCTTTATGTTCAACAAGTATATCTCATTCCCAATGAACGACAGGTACACCCCATCATGGCGGAAAAATTGAAAATCAGCTGACTGAATCTCATCATGGAGCAACCAAACAATTTTGTGGAAAAAACAGAAACGTTGCATTTCTCTATTAACCTTCCGGCGCGCTCTTTCAACTGCCGTATAGCTATCCGCTCCTCTCCACACTCTGCAAGGCACCAGAGCAGTGAATATGAGCCGCATGCCCGGCCAAGTCTTTAATAAAAGCTCAAGGTCAGTCTTTATTTCGATCAGCAAACCTAAGCCGGATAACTGAACGAGATCATTCTCCCCTAGGTGTATTAATAAAAAGTCTGGTATATGTGATGGAGGAAATTCAGCAATCAACGGCAGCAGCTGACCCCAGCACATACCGCTCTTACCCCACCAGGAAACAGCAACGTCCTCGGAGGCAAAACCTAGACTTGTGCCATAGTGTCTTTTGTTAGCCTGTGTAGCTGCCCATTTAACAAAGGAATGGCCGATCACCCAGACGTTCTTGTGATGGGACTGCGAGCCTGAAAAGAAAAGACAATTAAAATCCTACAAAAGGAAATCTAAATTACAACTGTCTAACATAACGCAAAAAACAATCAGAAGACCGTCTACCCAACTTCTTAATGTCGCCCCCAGAAAACCCCCACCTCGCAGCTTCAGAAGCCGCCCCAATACGAAAGGAGTGAGTACCAAAATGTTGGGAATTTTCACCTAGAAGGTGCAAAGACTTCCTAAGTAGGCCAAGAACCTGGGGCGCTGTAAGGCGAGAGCCATTCTGGTGGCGAAAAACAAACTTGGAGAAAGCACCACCTATATGCAAAAAATCAGACCAGGCCTGAACCGGGCAAAGGGGACCCCCTGTAGCCTGTAATTCAACCGAACAACCCCTGCCCATCTGATCAGTTTTGGAATGTTCCAGAAAAACTTCAATGTGTGAAAAAAAACCTGAAACATTAAGAAGTTTCAAATCATCATGAAGAGAAGACCCCAACAGTTCAGAAACCCTGTATGCCCCAAAGAAAAGCCAAACCATGCACAGTTTAAACAAGTGAAATTCAAATTGGGAAAAACAAATTTGGGAAAGAACCTTGATAATTCTAGCAAGTAGTTGAAGAGATATAGGTTCCCTTTGAAAGAAACCCCGCTTTTTGGACTTAGCCCAACCTTGGAGCATGCGTTTACCCATTTCACCAGCGGAAGGCTCATAACCCCAAAGGCTTTCCTGTAAAAGGCAATACCTGCCAGTTTCCCAGCAATAGTGGTAGAGGAGACGTTCTTCTTGATATTAAGTAGAATGAAATTTACTACATCATTTCTACGGTGACATAAACCTGGACAACTGCACGGTTTAAAAGTGGCACCTGACCCTAAAAAATCCGGCCACGCTCTTCTGTAAGCCACTTTGGTGCTGTGTGCGATAGAGTTCTCGATGAGCAGATAAGCAGTCAAATCCCCAAACTCCAGAGATCGTAGGGGATGGGAGTCTTGTGCAAGTCTGCTCCGGGCGCCAAACCACAGAATCTCCCCCTCTGAAAACGAGACAGTGCATCCGCAATATTATTAGCTGTACCTGTAATATGCTTTGCCTTGAAGACAATGTTAAATTGTAAGCATCCTAGCATAAAGCGCTGTAACAACTTCAACATCTGCTTATCTTTTGCTTTCTGACCATTAACCAGATCAACCACAGGTTTATTGTCTACGTTAAATAGTACAGTTTTATTGGCCAATTTGGAACCCCATACCCTGAGCGCTACAATGAGAGGAAAGAACTCCAAGAAGGCAATGCTCTTCTTCTCGGTAGTCCAATTGGTGGGCCATCGCTCCGCGCACCAATGACCGTCCCAAAAAAGGCCAAAACCACGAGCGCCAGAGGCATCAGAAAAAAGCTGTAGTTGCCAAACAAAATCATCGCCAAGAGACCAAAGCGTAATGCCATTGAATTCAGATAAAAACGTGGACCACACTTCGAAATCAGCACGCATGTGTGTCGTCACTCTGAGCCTATGATGAGGAAGCTGCAGACCGGACATAGAGAAACCAAGTCTCCTACAAAAAGACCTGCCAGCACGTATGACTTTACACGCAAAATTCAGATGACCTAGCAAACGTTGTGCTTCCACAAGGGTCAATTTCCGAACAGAGCGAGCACACTCTAATAGCTGCCTAATGTCTGCAATCTTCGGTGTGGGGAGCCTAGCCTGCATAGAAAGAGTGTCTATCTCAATTCCCAGATAGGTGAGGCAACAGCAAGGACTCTCCGTTTTGTCCTCAGCTAACGGTACACCCAGAGTTTCTGCAAGCAATTGAAAATTCTGTAAGGCAAGTGCGCATTGTTGGGAATGAGCCCGACCCAGGAAAAGAAAATCATCCAGATAATGTGTGATCCCTGTATGGCCTGTGTGGAAAGAAAAACACCACTGGAGAAAAGAACTGAATGCTTCAAACAGTTTACAAGATATGGCACAGCCCATAGGAAGCTTCTTTTCCACAAAGTATTGACCCTCAAAAAATATGCCCAGCAAGGAAAAATCTGAAGGATGTATGGGCAACAATCTGAAAGCAGATTTAATATCACATTTTGCCAACTGTGACCCCTCGCCCATGTCTTTTACCATGAGCAAAGCAGCATCCACAGACTCAAAGTGCACCATGGAATCCTCCCTAGCAATGAACTCATTCACAGAAAAACCTTGCGGCCAAGACAAGTGTTGAATCATTCTGTATTCCCCTTCCGTCTTTTTGGGAACCACACCCACGGGAGACACAATGAGATTTTCCAAGGGGCAGCTATTGAAAGGCCCCGCCATCCTTCCTGCACTTACTTCGGACAAAAGTTTGTCACGATTTATGTGAGGAAAAGCCCTAGCAGATTTCAAATTCTGTGCGAAACGGGGGTTCCGTGGACCTTGATAACCAAGCCGAAAACTTTCCTTGAAACCCCAGTGCAGCAAGTTAGCAACTTGAACATCAGGATACAAAGGCAGCCAGCTACATAGAATGTCCACTTTGATTGGTTTAAAAGCCTTTGATGCCAAACTGAGGTGCAAAGCATCGCCCCCTGTTGGCAAAACTGGTCCCCCACTGCACGTTGTCCCCCAAACATTGAGTGACCGCATGCCGGCCGCCACATCTGGAACACTCGTGTTTATACTTGCAAGGGTTCCTAGTGCAGAAACCCTTGTTGAAATTCCAGCATGCGCCAGTTGACAAGGATTGAGGCCTGTGCCACACTCCCAACCCCCCTTCCCCCCGGGGTAGGCCTAGACAGAAAGGGCCGATATGACACCGCTAAGCCACTGGCCGTGTATAAGGAAGGAGGAGGTCGTTGAGGATACATCCATTGAACCCAAAGTTCATTATCAACTTCCCCCAAAGTTTGTCTGGCAGCAGTGATAACCGAGCCCTGAATTCTTCGTCATAATGCAGCCATGCAAAACCTCCAAACTCGTGAGCTGCTTTCCTAATTACATCAATATATTTGAAGAGGGAAACAGATCTGTCAGCAAAGTGTTCACAGTAAACACTAGCAAATATGAGGAAAGCCGAAGTCCAGGAATCTATATTCGTAGGAACGCTTGGCCGTTTAGAAAGTTCCCAAGCCTCTTCTTTGGAACCCTCCTTTGCCTGGATTTCCCTGTGAAGGAGTTTAAACACATCAATGAAATCACCTTGCCATATCTTTTCTTTAGTAGTCTTGCTTAAATGAGCACCTAGTGGCATAGCAAAGACCCATGTATGGTAAACGTTTGAAAGTAAAAGTCTGTTTAGCATCAGACTCTAGCGTGTTAGCATCATCCCTGGCATGCAATGTCGAAATCATTGCCTGGCTCAGTGCCTACCCCTTTGTCCAATCTCATACGTTTAACAACCTGTATGTCCTGCTCACCTGACGTATTTGTAAGTTGGGAGTCAGCCACACGCCCCATCATCACCTTGTTCCTCTTCCGTCCCTTTGCCGCCTCTGTGTCCTGGGCTATAGCCTGTAAGGAAGAAAAATTGGAAAAATCTTTAGACGCCCCCCCGCCCCCGCAACAGTTGGGAAAACTTCTCCTTCGTCCAAAAGCTCAGAGTCATCCCTTTCTTCTACCAAAGCAGCAGCCTGCTCCCTAGCACCAGAAAACCTCCCTTTGTCCCTGCTGGATCTAGCACCAGAACCACTACTCCCTGGCATTTCCCCATCACCCACACCTCCATCGAAAAACCTCCAATTGACTGCTTTCTGGAAGCGAAGTGCTCTCTTGGGGTCAACCGGTGCTGGGAAAGCCGCAGTAACTCCCCGAGTGGTCTGTGCGCTGGAGGTGCAGGACGCCAGAAACCTGCCAGGAGTACTCTCGCTGCCCTCTAACAAGGCTGGCAGCGTCAAACCCTCGAGGGACCGCAAAGCGCTAGACTTTGCAGCCTGAGATGAACCAACTCCCTGCGTAGTCTTCAGTCCAGTCGCATCCTAAATGTCCTTTGGATTCCAGACCCACTCTCCTTGGACCTCACCGTGCTCAGGAACCAAAACTGGCCTGCCATAGGAGGTAATGTACCTGTTGTGGGTGTTGGCCCACATGTAAGCGGAACACCAGGGGCTGGAGAGGCAGATGGAAAACTAGTACTGGGGCAAAAAGGCTCTCTGTGAGGTCGTCGTGAAGGAGGGCCCTGACTCATCAAAAAATCTCCTTGCTCTCCTGAAATAATGGGAGATAACCCCCTGTCCGATGACTCTGAAGAAAAAGAAGACTGGACTCTGTCATTCAGCTTCCCAAAAATGAAAAGGGGTTTGGACAAACCCTGTGTAGCGTCAGGTAAAGCAGGCTTGTTTTTTATGGAACCACTAGAGGGCGACAGGGGCAAAGGAGACAATGCAACAGTAGCTAGCATCGAAGGTGTTTTGTTACTGTTAATACGCGCTTTACGGGGCATTTTCTTGGCCTGTCCAGTGGTAGCGCGAGGCCTACCAACGTTCCCTTTCTGAATAGCAGTTATCGTCTCGCTAGAAGGGGCTGGAGGAGCAATCTTCTGAGGAAAAGGCTGACAAAAAACGTCAGACGCATGCAGCGCCGAAGGCTCACCTTCTTCTGCACCGACGCGTGAGGCGTCATCTGCTGACAAAGCTGGAGCCTCTGCTGTGCCGAGTGTGGCGGCCGGACGCTCCCCCTTCTCCAAGCCGACCCATGCCTGGGAAAGAGTACCAGGAATCAGAAGGTCCTCTCGTCCTGCTTCAGCAAGCATGCGGAGCGCTTCACGTACCGAAGCAGAAACTCGCTCCATGCTGCACCGACCGACAGATGTCGCACTAAAGCTCCGGTAAGGAATGTCGCCAAAATTGCAGCTCCCTCCGCTCCTCAGACCCTGCTTCTGGAACATGCGACACTGGAGAGCCGGCTCTCGCGCCTTGCGCCACATGTGCAATTAGCGCTGACGTCAGAGCTGGCCTCCGTGTCTCGCGCCCCTGTCCCTAGCTGTCTCCCAACCCTACCAGGCTAAGGGCGTACCAAAAAACGGCCCGGGGGCGAACACTCTGCGAGTGTCGCCCCCAGGAACCCATTGTGACACTCTGATTTGTGCGTATGGACACCAATTGCACTGCAGTGCTCGGCAATATCTTTCCATATCCGGGCCCACTCTACATTACACAGCTGGTTGTCCGGCCCCCTCATATACCTGAGGATAAATGTAGCAGACTCCCACCACCAGTAAAATCTATTCTTCTGGTGATAAATTGGAGGACTTCTATGTCCCTTTTTCAATTATTTTGGGGGACTATTTGACAAAAGGAGCAGCACTACGGTGCAGGATTGAGCCGTGATCGAAGTAGAGCTCAGAAATAGCTTACTTCTTGTTTTTGTATGCCAATTAATGTTTGGGGCAGTACATGGAAATCTCCTCAAGCACAAAGATGTCCTTCCAAACATGGAGATCAAAGCCCCAAGCATTTAATTATCCAGCCAGAGCATGGAGTTTTCCATTTACAGAGCGATTTGGATAAATGCAAAAAGTGGGACGTAAAACAATCTTAAAAGCTACTTTGAGACGGAGAAGTGTCACTATAAATAAGTATGTATTTTATTTGAATTATGTATGTTGTCACAACATGTAAATAATACATCAATGCATGAAAGTGGTGTTGTTGTATAGATAGTACAATTAGAATAACACGTTTGTTTGTGACGTCGTGGTTTTGCAACCATTGTGTTCATGCTGGTGTGTGTAGTTGGTCAATATAAAAGGTGTTGTGCATGGATGGATGGTTGACACAACTACACTGGACAACCTAGCAATTTTGCTTTGGCTGGGCGGGCGAATCAGCATATTGACCACATAGATTTGCCTATATTGGAATGAGCCATTAATGTGGCATTATTACCTGACTACCTCGGCACATTGTAGGATTACCATGGCACGGAGGTGCTGTGGTAGATGCCATTTTTTATTCTCACCAGACCCTCTGGAATGTTGAAACGTGGGTCGACACTAAGAAATGGATAGTCCATAACAGATTGATTTCTAATACAAGGAAAAAAAATTGGTCTGTGTAAAGTTTGATTATGGGACTTCTCCTTTGCTCATTGCATAAATGTGTATCATATTTCCACGCTTCTCACATTGCACCGACAAGCACTGCGTCGCCTACACCAATAAATAGCATAACACTAAACAAAGGGATACACATTTGCCTATTTACGTTTATGTAGATATCATTTACCAATGTTGCTTGTTGATTTGCTCCCACGTGTACTATCATTAGAAATCAGACACACAAGCCTTTGTGCTTGTTGCAGATTATACGCTGATTCTGAGGGATGTATGTCATTACATCGCATAGTAATACCATGCGTGCCATTACAACATGGGTATTACAACGCAGGTATTACTATGCGATGTCAATGACAACGACATGCCTAACCATCGCATACTTTTACCACAACCATGCCTTTACCACTCATTCCATTACAGTGCAAAAGGCATGTGTGGTAAAACTATACTCGTAGTTAAAGTTTGCAAGGTAAGTGACAACCCTACCCCTACAACTACACAACACACTACTACCACCGCTACACTACTCCTAACCCAAAAACACTACGACACTATAACACTACCCACAGTACTCCCACCCCTACACTACCTTAAACCCTAAAACACTTCCACACTACAACACTACCCACACAACTCCCACCCCTACACTACCCTGAACCCTAAAACACTACGACACTACAACACTACCCACACTACTCCCACCCCTACACTACCCGACCCTAAAACACTACTACACAAAACCACTACTGAAACTACTACCACCCTCTACACTACCCAAAACCCTAAAACACTACTACACTACAACACTACCCACACTACTCCCACCCCTACACTACCCTTAACACTAAAACACTACTACACTACAACACTATCCACACTACTCCCACCCCTAAAACACTATGACACTACAACACTACCCACACTACTCCCACCCCTACACAACCACTAACCCTAAAACACTACTACACTACAACACTACCCACACTACTCCCACCCTTACACTACCCCTAACCCTAAAACACTACTACCCTACCATAAACCACTATCCACACTACCCCCAAACCTACACTACCCTAAACCCTTAAACATTACTGCACTACAGCACTACCCACATTACCTCCACCCCTACACTACCCTAAACCCTAAAACACTTCTACAATACAACACTACCCACACTACTCCCACACCTACACTACCCCAACCCTAAAACACTACTACACTACAACACTACCCACACTACTCCAACCCCTACACTACCCCTAACCCTAAAACACTACCACCCTATCCTAAACCACTACCCACACTACTCCCACCCTACACTACCCTAAACCCTAAAACACTACTACACTACATCACTACCCACACTACTCTCACCCCTACACTACCCTAAACACGAAAACACTACTACACTACAACGCTACCCACACTACTTTCACTCCTACATTACCCTAAAACACTACTACACTACAACACTACCCACACTACTCTCACCCCTACACTACCCTAAACCCTAAAACACTACACTAAATACTGAAACACTTCACTACACAAACACTACTATACTGCACTAAAACCTAAAAACTACACTACCCTAAACCCTAAAACACTACACTACACAAAGACTACTACAGTACCCTAAACCCTAAAACACGACACAAACACCACTACACTACCCTAAAACACTACACTAAACACTAAAACACTACACCACCCAAACACTACAACACTACCCTAAACCCTAAATCACTACACTACACAAACACTACTACACTACACTAAACCCTTAAACACTACACTACCCTAAACCCTAAAACACTACACTACACAAACACTACTACTCTACCCTAAACTCTAAAACACTACACTACCCTAAAGCTAAAAACATTACACTACAAAAACATTACTACACTACCTTAAGACCTAAATCAATACACTACACCAACACTACTACACTACCCTAAAACCTAAATCACTACAACAGTACCCTAAACCCAAAACACTACACTAAACAAACACTACAACACTACACTACAGTACACTACAAAAAACACACAAACGTTAGAACACTTGTCCAAGCGGTATTTGAAGTAGGATCTCTTGGCTAATCTGATGAGGTGGTGATGTCTGCAGGTGGCATCCTTGTGGGCTGTGTGGTTGTCCGGTGTGGGTTTGTGGAGCCATATCTTCTCCAGTTTCCGGCATGCGCATTTGGAGGTCTGGAGCTCGTCGGTGACCCAGGTGGCTCTCTTGCTGGTGTGGCTGTTGGAGGGTTTCTTGAGTGGGGCGACGGTGTTGGCGCAGTCGTTGATCCACTGTCTGAGGTTGCGGGCTGCGACGTCTGGGTTGGTGGGGTCGGTAGGTGGGTTTTGAGCGAGGGTGGTGATCAGCTGGTCGTCGGTGACTTTGCTCCAGCAGCGGCGAAACAGCTGTTGGGTGCAGTGGTGCGTGGTTGGTTTCTTGAAGGTGAAATGGATGCAGCGGTGGTAGGTCCAGTGGAGTTTGGTGGTGTGGTTAAAGGTGAAAATGGGAGCCTGTAGAGAAGAGGGGGTCCACCGTGTGGCCGGTGGCATGGGTGGGTGTGGTGACGAGTTGTCTGAGTCCGAGGTTGTCGAGGTTGTCGATCAGGATGGCAGAGTTGGCGTCATTGTTCTCGAGGTGGAAGCTCAGGTCCCGAGGAGGATGTAGTCCGTGGAGGAGAGTGCGCAGGTGCTGGCGAGGCCGGCGGTGGAGTCACTGAACATGAGTCCGGGTTCCGGGGGTGTCTGTAGAAGAGTGTTCCTCTGAGGGTGGTGTTGGGGTTGATGTAGATCTGGAAGTGCAGGTGTTCGGTGGTGCTAAGGGTGTCAGTCAGTCAGTCAATCACTTTTATTCGATTTATAAAAATCACAAAAAGACACAAGATACAGATCATCAAAAAGGCAATAAAATACAGCGATAAAATACATACAATTATAATAAACAAAGAATGCGGATACAAATTTCCTGTTTAAAATGAGCATATTTCATATGTTCAATAAAAACAATATTTGTAATTATTTCTTTCAACGGTAAAAATTTCATGGTGACGATTTATTACATGATCTTAAAAATGGAGCACCGGCACTTACTACGATAGTTCAGTTATAATGTGTCCGTGCCGTGCATTGTTACGCTTCTTGTTTATATGAACTCCTACCACTAAAAAGCTTGCTACATGAAAAGTTACGCGTGCACTTGACAAAAGTTGTAAAAACAAGAGCGCTGGCACAACCTGTAAGAAGTCAGCCTCCCAGAGAATTGGTAATAAATATTTTTTCCTGATTAGTGCATAATGTTCGCAAAACATGGTAAAATGTAATGTGTCCTGTAGTGAAAAGTGATCGCAATCACAAGGACTTGCGTTAACAGGAGTGTCCTACGTAGCATAGGAGCCCAAAAAAAAGTGTATCAAATTTAAACGAAATCTGGTTAAAAGAAAACGGTGAAATGGTTTGGTTACAAAAACTAGGTAGGGTTCACAGCCTGAAGCGGTGATAAAGGCACAGTTTCTTCTAACAAGCGTTTTTTTTCATCTCTACCTCCTCCCGCTCTGCCATAAATAAGTTTATCAATGATGATTTTATCAACTTAACATCCTCTTTTTTGATACGATCAGGAGAGTAGAAAAGCTCTTTGCCCCCCACATATGATAACATAGATTTTACATAGGCCAGCCATGGGATTCTTCGAGCTCCATCCAGGGCTAGACAGTCTTTGAGGATCAGATGGTTTAAAGAAATGTCCTCGTTAAGCCAGGTTTTTAGCCAACAGATAACAGGGGCAGATTTTATTTGGTCTGTGACAAACCCAATGCCTAACTCCGAGTGTGTGGTGAAAGTGGGAGTGGACTGGGGGACTGAAAGCAGCGATATAAGAAATTTTTTTCCGCCTTCTGGATGGTATCAGGTTTTGTGTATCCCCAGATTTTGAAGACCCATAGGTGGCTATAGCCAAACATTTGGTTTTGTACACTTTAAAGATAGCCTCCATTGGTCATGTCCCCATTCTTTTAACAAAACTCAGGAGGGCTGCAACAGATCTTACAACTGCATTCGTTTTTGACTTGTGTTGGACGCCCCAAGTTCCTCTGTCATCGAAAATCACGCCCCAGTAAGTGAACGAAGAGACCCTCAGAACTTCTTTCCCTGTGCAAGAGAAAGTTATAGGTTTCTTTTTCCTGCCATTTAGTCCCGCAATCATGACCTGGGATTTTTGGGTGTTTATTTTCAAGTCTAAAGAGGTCATGAAATCACCAAAAGAGGCCAGTAGTTTATTGAGGGCCACACCTGTTCGGGCCAAAAGAACCGCGTCATCCGCGTACAGGAGGACTGGGATGTTGGTCTCCCCTGCACGCGGGACGTCAACTGCCGAGGGGATAAGCGCTGCCTCAAGTGCATTTATGTATAGAGTGAAGAGAAGGGCGCAAGGATACCCCCTTGCTGCACCCCTCTCTCAGATTTGAAAAAGCTAGTACATCTTCCCTCCCGGGTGACTCTGACAGAGGCCTGTAGTCCTCGGTGGAGATCAGCTAAGAAGCCCACCAACGCTGGCTCAATACCCATGTCCAAAAGGACCCCCCATAGCCTCGACCTGTTTACCAGGTCAAAGGCTGAGGAGAGGTCCATAAAGGCCATATACAAGGTCCCCTCTTTCACAATGGTATATTTACTGATGATCAAGTGCAGATTTAAACATTGATCCAGTGTGCTCCTTTTGGACCTGAAACCCTACTGGGCATTCGACATGGTTCCTCTGCCTTCTAGCCATGTTGTTATCCTGCCTAGAATGACTCTACCCAAGATTTTGACAGCGGAGTCTATTAGGGAAATAGGCCTATAGCAAGTGGGATCGCCCCTTTGGCCCTTTTTAAAAATTGGAATGATTATAGACCTAGCCCAGGACTGGGGAAAGTTATTTTCTCTTGCGGAATTGAAAACATTTGTCAGAATCTTGGCCCAAAATGTAGGTGTGGACTTATATAAGTCCGCAGGAACGCCATCAGGGACCGGGGCCTTATTCTTGAGTGTTTAGTTTATAGCTTTTTAAACATCTTCCTCCTTGAAAGCTTGAATTGGCTCTAAACAAGGGTGGGGAAAAAGCTCCTGTGTGTGGCCAGAGGTAGGCTGGCTGTTATTATTACCGAAGTGGGCGAGCCACTGCTCATCCGGGATGACACATTCTACACCATGATTCTCCACCCCCGAAAAATAAGGCTGATTAGTCACCTCCCAGAATTTGGAACTATCCCGCAAAACTTAATCTGATTGCAGGTCATTCCAGGCTTGTTCTTTGATCTGGTTTTTCCGAGCATGGATAGCGTGTTTGTATTTCTTCCTAAGAAGAGCTATATGTATTCTATTTCTCGGTGTCTCCTTTAGTCCCTTTAAGAGGGCGGAGTGTGCCTTGGTGCAGTTTGTGTCAAACCACCATTTTCCTCTCTCCCCACCTGGTTTTGCTTTGAGCGTTAAGTCAGTATTTACTTGTTGACATATTGAATTAAAAGCCTCAACTATTCTGCCTTTGGGGGCAACAGGGTCTAAGCAAATACCGACCTCCTCTTCAACCTTTGCTAGGACCTCTTTTAAAAAAGTGACCGGGGTCACTTTAGACCATTTCAACCTTCTACCCTGATCTTTGGTTATCAGATCAGTCGCGCATTGCACCTCAGAGTCTTTAAAATCAAGTAACCCCCCTTAGCAACCTCTAATATCACGGGGTTATGGTCGCTAAAAATAGAGTCTTCTACCCTATAACTTAAGATGAAGGACAAAATAAAAGATGATAAGAAAATATAATCTATGACTGAACCTTTGTCTTTCCCTTTGAACGTTGGGGGTCTAGGGCCTACTGGACAGCAACTTGATTTGTAAAGACTAAAGGAGGCCAAAAGGTTCTCCAAGGCTTCCCCATATTTAGTGTGTTCAAGATGCGTGGGGAGCGAAAAGGGTGGCCCTCCTTTGTCTTCCAAGATGCAATCCAAGCGGCAGGGGTGTATATTAAAATCACCCATGAGGATAACCTCAAAACTGTTGTTTATGGTTCTGTAATTATCTAGAAATTCCTCAAGGGATTCTAGGTGTTGGTTTGTACTGACAATTTCGGGGGAGTTGTAAAAATTAATGAGTAAAATAGTGGGTGAATTCACCACTAGCAGTTGTACTGCTAGGCAATGGGGGGAGTCTGACTCTAGCTGTTTGGCTGTCCCTTTCAGATGTTAAGGGTGTCATCTGCATGGGTGGTGACATTGAGGGTGGACTTGTGCATGATGGCTATTCCTCTTCCGATTCCGTTGGTGCGGTCCCTGCAGGTGACCTTGTAGCCGTCTGTGATGGCTATGCCGATGTTGGGCGGTGAGGTGTTGTTCCACCAGGCCTCGGTTAGGAAGGCCACATCTGGGGTGGAGGTGGCGATCATATCCCAGAGCTCGACGGCGTGTTTATGTGCGGAGCGGGTGTTGAGGAGTATGCAACGGAGGTGGTTGCGTCCAGTCCTTGGAGGTTTGGTGGTTCTGTCGCAGGTGAAGCTGCAGGTGCAGCAGGAGAAGGGTCCGGGGTCCGTTTCGGGGCTGCCTGGAAGCAGGTGTGGTTTTGGCTGGCATTGAGTGCGTGGAGGGTGCTGGTGTCGTAGTGGATTCTGGTGTTGTGGTGTTCGCGGAGTCCAGGGGATCTGGCGCTGTCCAGGCACGGACGGGTGCAGACGGGCTTGCCTTAGGCGTGCCCACTGCAGCCGCCATTTAAGGCAAGGTAGGAGGGAGGAGCAGCTGGGGAGCAGCGGTGGGAGCGAGGGGTCTAGAGCAAAGGGGGGGTGCGGCTGCAAAAACAGGGGGCACAGAGGGACGGACAAAGGGCAATGACCACGAAAAACTGTATAAGCAAAAACAATATCACAAAATTACAGAAGTGGCAGAGCTGCTCAGTGCAGCAGCAGCCATTAAAGAAATGGGGTAACCTAAAAAGTACTGGACCTGGGTATTAAATTGATATGAACAAACAATGGTCCGAGACCTATAACTTTCTAACAGAAGAATGAATCAGAACTTATCCAATTAGAGAGCATATATTATTTGAAACAGCTCTACTCAATTAATGATAAACATAAGAAAAGGGCAACAGCAACAAGGTCCAAATTATATGCAATATTTTAATCTATTGTCATATCAAAATTTGATGCACAAATCACAAATTTTTATATATTTTTTCATATATGTCAGAAATTCTTATTGCCCCGTATAGAGCGTGCAGTGTAGCAAAGGGTGTCAAAGAAAGTGAAAGTGATAAGGGTGAAAAGAAAAGAAATCACACACAATTTATAAAAACAATTCCAATAATTTCGAACAATGCCAGCTAATGAATGCTGGACCAAAAACCTGACCACATCAAATAGTCCAAGGGGACTTCTGATATTATTTTCGGACATAGGATGTAATAATTGTCTGCACTATATCACAAGGAGAGGGATATAGGTGGTGGTCCAGGTATTAGATAAGTGTCGACGTTTCGACTCGTCTTGCGGCCTTGCGGTCAATTATGCCTGGGCCATGCGAGTCTTCTTCAGGACATATTAGACGGGGCAACACAGGGATCTTTGGTGACCCTGTAAGAGATATAATGGACCGTAAAAATGGGGCTGTTGCCTAATCACTGAACTAAGGACACGGGTACAAAAAGTGCTTACCCTGTTCGGGGAGTAGTGGTCGTTATTCCACTCCAACTGGGTTCAGTCCATGTAATCCAAAGAGTCCTATTCAGGTTCAGGTTTCTGAAAAAGCAATGAAGGGCCTATGTAATAAATATATATATATATGGTCCTATAGTCATAGCTTCAAACACAATCATGTCCAGGTAAAACATAGACGTTACCTCCACAATGAATCGGATGGTTATGTGCTTGCAGATTGTCTTGTCATCAGGAGGCTGTAACAATTTATAACAGTACTTATTGAGAAGACTGGACTGGGTGAACAAAGGTTGTAGATTATAGCTATTGTTTAATTAATTGGGCTCACCGTTTGTCAAAGTCCAGAGCTCAATCTTGAAATTAATATGTACACTTACACGATTATTTGAGTAAATCTTCACACTGTGAAAATAAGAAAGGAAGAACCAATTGGTGCGGTGTCTCCCAATAATTTATGTATCCAATTATATAAAAATACTCAAGGAATTCATTACCTTGCTCTATGAATTCTCTTCTCATAAACTATATTCCCAAACAAAATGATGGTAGGAAGTCAGTGGTGGACTCACTGTAGAATGACTGAAACAACAAAATGAAATACCCATCGTGAGCATCTGTATATTTCACATAAGGGTGGTGTGTTGCTAACAGATAGCTCTAAGGCTGCCCTGGACGCTTACCGTTTATTGTAACAAGACTCCATATAACCACGCGTCTCCAAGGGTAAAGAGGCAACTGCTCTCACGCGAGGTAGCGTCTGCCGAGGCGCCACGGAATTGCACACGCCGGTAATGCTTTCATTCATGAACAGCGACGACGTACTACGGCGATATGTAGCCGATTTTACAGAAATAAGTAGATCGAACGGTCCCTACAGACTGTCTGCACAATTACTTAGTAATCAGACATAACGTTTCGAAAATATGTGCCATATGATGCCGAACTTTTAATATTTATATAACCATGTGCGTCGAAGGCCAATAATTGAAAGGGGACTCAAAAATCAATTTAGACAATTGTGGTACAATGATAGTGAGCTTGATCCTCGAAGGTGATAACAAAAACCTATGTTGATAATGATGGCAGCCATCTTAGATTGGGAATGTAATTACAGCAGAATAGTTCCATAGGTGCACATGATAAAACCAATTATACACTATATACATATTTACACACAACATTGATACAAAAAACACTTATTGGTCATATTTACAGAGCATTGTTAACAGACTTAACACATATATACATATAAACATTAGTGTTTTTATACAGTCATTTACAACGGCGACTAAGTGCATGGAGTTAGAGAATTGCCACCTGTCTGTTTATTTCCTCCAATTCATTTAATCCCTTATTCGCCGTATCAAGGAGATATATCCAACGGCATTCCCTTCTGCTCAGAGTACTTTGGAAATCACCACCTCGTTGGTTTATCTGCACCTTCTCTATCACCCACCATTTGATACTCTCAGGTTCATGGTCAAATGTAGTGAAGTGTTGCACGAGGGGTGCTCCCACAGTTTTGCAGCGTATGCGACTGACATGTTGGAGAATCCTACACTTTATTCTCTGTATTGTCTGTCCCACGTACATAAACCCACAGGGGCACAAGATGGCATAGATCACCCCTGAGGTGTTACAGTTACTATGTACTCTCAATGTGTGGACCTGGTCGTTGTGTGAAAAGGTAGTGCATTCCAAAGTCAAAGGACAAGCTTTGCAATTCCCACATTTCTTGTGGCCCATTACTGGGGGTAAACCCCATAGTGTGGTCTGAGAGGGAACTGTCATTACTGGGAGCAGTGATTTGATTAGATGGTCCCTGATGCTTCTCCCTTTTCTAAAAGCATGCAAGGGTGTCTGGAGTCCACCTACTTCGTCTTTGACCATGTGCCAATGCCGATTTATGGCTTTTTTGATCTGATTGCTTCTGGTGTTAAACGTTGTTACACACACCAACCTTTCTTCACTCATAACCTTATCCTGTACACTAAGCAGTTGATCACGATGGTTGTGCCAAGCTCGCTTTCGCGCCTTCTTAAGCAAGCGTAAGGGGTAGCCTCTCTCGCTAAGTCTGGCAATTAAGAGGGATGATTCATCAAAGAAATCCTCCTTTCTTGTGCAATTCCTGCGTAGCCTCAGGAATTGCCCAAAGGGCAGATTATCCCTGAGGTTCCGAGGGTGGTGGCTGGAGTACCTAAGGAGCGTATTACGCTCACTACTCTTTCTATATAAAGTAGTATACAGGCAGCCACGGTCAGATTTTATATTAATGTCCAAGAAATTTATCGAATGGTTGTCACACTCCAAAGTAAATTGAATATTGGCTAGTTGTTGATTAAGCCACATATGGAATTCAGTTAGGGACAATTTACTACCATTCCAAATAAGAAGGACATCATCGATGTACCTGGCCCAAAGTTGGAGTTGGTCTCTATATGGGTTGTTTTGACTCAGCACAAACATGTGTTCGTATTCGCTCACAAATATAATCGCTAGATTGGGTGCGAAGCTCGCACCCATAGCCACGCCTTTCGTCTGTACGTAGAATTTACCTTGAAAAGTGAAAAAGTTCTGTGTCATGGCTATGTTTAGGAGTTTAATAATAAACTCAGTGGGGACCCTATGTGGGGCCGGTCTGCGGTTCAAGACAGTTTCAATGCACACCAGTGCTGCCTGTTGGGGGATGTTTGTATATAGGGCAGTGATGTCCACTGTGGCAAGCAAACAGGTTTTCGGGTCATACTGGCGTCCATCAAATAATTGTATAGTTGCCATGGTGTCGCGTAGATAGGTGGGGGTAGAGATCGCTATAGGTTTGAGAAAGATATCAATGTATTTACACAGGGGTTCCAAAATGGAACCGCACCCCGAAATGATGGGTCTCCCCGGTGGATCCTCCAGGCGTTTATGCACCTTGGGGAGCGTGTAAATCGTAGGCATACGTGGGTGTCTGTTGTTTAGAAAATCAAACTCCTGTTTGGTGATGTACCCCTCCTGTAGTGCAATGTTTGTTACAGCACAAACAGTTTGACTGATCACCTTAGTCGGATCTTTTTTTAGAAGCTTGTAATTGCCTTCCACTTGTAATTGGGATAGTATCTCGCTCTTATATTTCTCAACATTTTGGATTACAATTGCCCCCCTCTTTTTATCAGCAGGCTTCACTACAATATTGGTGTTATTTCTCAAATTGTAGAGAGCGGTTTTTTCTTGTTTGCTCATATTATATGGAACATACTGTCTGGTTGTTAGAATCTGTTCTACATCCCGTGTAACCACCTGTTCATAAGCTAGTATTTTACTGTCCACCATGTGTGAAGGCGGATTGAACTTAGAAGGAAGTCTCAATCCACTGGCTGAAAAGGTAGGATTATGTGGGACCTTCTGGAAATAGTGTTTAAGTCGAACCTTCCTGAAAAATTGTTGTAATTCAATCTTCAGATTGAAATCATTAGGCATGGCTGTCGGGACAAAGGACAGCCCCTTTGAAAGCACACTCTGTTCATCTTGAGTCAAAACATAATCTGACAGATTTATAACCGGATTCTCTGGTCTATGTACTACCATCTGTAGTGTTGGCGCCTCGTTCTGATCTCGCCATGGGAGTCTGACTGATATGTTTTCTTCCCTCTGCCTGTCCCTCGATTCCATGTCACTCCCTGTGTTCCCCTGGGTCGTCCCCAGGGGCGGCCTCTGCCGCGTGGTCCCCACCATTGGTCCTCGGCTAAAAAAGGTTGTTGGTCCTGGAAATTCTGGGCCAAGGAATTGGACCCTGTACTGGTGCCTGGGCGATCAAATTCACTATCTGAGCCACTGCTGGCTGAAGAACCCGAGAAGGTGTTGTAATGTCTATACCCTCCCCGGCCTCGGCTAGAGAAACCCCCTCTCTGATCCTGTGTGTAATATCCTTCCTGCAGGTAGGGGTATGTGACCTTTTTGTCGTATGCTTTGATGTCCTTTGCCACTTTTTCCAATTTGGTTCCCTGTGTGTATATGTCAAATTCCCGAATGGTTTTCTCTAACCTCTCCAAAGCCTCCTTGGCATTGACTAGAGCTTTGTCATCAATGATTTCCTTTCTCAAGGTAGCTATCTCCCTAGTCAGCCTTTCCACTTCTACTACAGCGGTTTCAATGCCCAAGACCATCCAATGTCTTGAGCATGTGTTAGATATAAAGCTAAAGCCCTCCTTAAATTTTGGATTCTCTAGGAAGATAGCTGGTTCATTACGGACTTGAAGTCCAATTGGGATGACGTTTGATCTCAAATATTTTGCTAGGGTATGCCTATGTAATCTGGTTCGTATTAACTTCTTTTCTAGGCGTTCCAATTTAGTGATCTTCTCATTTAATGACAAGTCACTAGTGGTGGTGTTGTCGGCAAGGAAAGTGCCACTGCCTTCCTCCAATAAGAGTTTATCTATATAGTCCTCACTATATGATAAGGTCTCTTTTTCCGACATCCTATGATCTACAGTTTTTATTATTCAAGATAATTTCTTGACTGCAACACAAACACTTTATCAACACAATATTTAACATTTAAACAAACAAACAACCCTTGCAGACGAACTGCTCAAGGTAACCATTAAAGAAATGGGGTAACCCAAAAAGTACTGGACCTGGGTATTAAATTGATATGAACAAACAATGGTCCGAGACCTATAACTTTCTAAAAGAACAATGAATCAGAACTTATCCAATTAGAGAGCATATATTATTTGAAACAGCTCTACTCAATTAATGATAAACATAAGAAAAAGGCAGCAGCAGAGCAGTGGCGAACTCATGAGGCAGGAGGCAGCAGGGGGGTGAAGGCACAGGCATAAATGGTGGAGCTGTGCGGTGTGTGCAGCGACCTGGCCTGCAAGCAGGGTCAGGGGTCACTCCTTCCTGCTTGGTGCACGTCGTTGTGAGGAAACAGCCTAAGTTTCCTCACAACGACTTGGATAGTCGCCGCCACCATTACACATTACATCGCATGCGTTGTAAAAGCGCATGCGATGTAATGGTATTCGTGATTTTTACCACGCGTTGTAAGATCACATGCTTTGTAACGCATGGGATGTAATAGCAACGCTTGGTAAAAACCGCGTTGTGATGGCTGTTCCCCGATTCCAAGTGTAGGTAGAAAGGGTTTGTCCTGTTTGTTTTTCTACCATCCTCAACTAGATGTGCTTAGTTTACTATTGTAATTTACAGTCATTGTTAAGATAACTTCAGTAAGACACTGAGTCCAGTCATTAAACTAACATTTATAATATATTAAAATTAGCCATAGTGGTATGAGTTTCTTTGATTAGTGACGGATCTAGGGTGGGATGCAGCGCAGTCCGCGCAGGTAAAAACGGTTAGGTGGTGGGACCGGGTTGGGGGAGGGAAGGTTTGAGGGACGATGCAGAGTGAAAATTAAATAAATAATACATTTTTCCCCTTCATCCTATATCAGGAATTCCTCACCCGGCCCAAACCCTCCCACCGCCGTTTCCTGCAAGGACCATGGCTGGTGTTATGGAGTTGTGCATTACGATATTTTCTCCTAGCCATATACATCATGAGTGAAATTCTGTGTGACACACATGAAAAGACAGGTCCTACATGCTGCATCACGTTCCCAAATGTATTTTGGTCAGATTTAACATGTCAAGCCATTGGTGTGATATTAGGTAAGTTGGAGCATTAGAATTCTGCATTTTAAAGTCAATGTTCATCTATTTCTTACCATTTGCCATTCAGCGCGATTCATAATACATTTTCATTAGGCTGTATATAATCTGAATTCAAATCTAATTATATCTCTCCGCTGTGTTGAATATCCTATTGACATATGCAAACGGGTCTGCCAGTCTCACTGTGTGGTACGGATGACACCGGATTCCTAAAGTACAGAGGAAGATAATGGGATGAGATTTAATGCACCTGCTTGGAACAGAGAATTAGGCATGAAAATCCATTAGGCCCTATTCACAAAGATAAAGTGAGACCAACGCAGTGCTTAATTTGTGCCTCTGTTTTCCAGTGCTTGGTGCTGGCACCTAATTGTCAGCACCAGCTCAAGTGACATTCTATCACATGGTGGCGCTTTAGTTTTAATTTTCAAATACGCACAACAACCATGTTCATTAAGTCAATATACACTGAAAATAAATAATGTCAGTCTCCCATGCCCCCTATTATTGCTTTGTGAGGCCTAAAGGTTCTTAAATGTGACATGTAGGAGTTCGATGGTTGGGTGTTATGTTGGTACTATCAATAGTAGCCCTTGCAGGTTATGGGTATGCAGGCTGTGGTGCGCTTTTTTTTACAAATTAAGCTCTGGATGAAAGTCTAACTTTGTGACTTTTGTTATTCACAAAGAACATTAACCACTTGTAAATGCCCTTTGTGAAAACCAAAAGTCGTAAAGTTAGACTTTCGTCTCACTTTACCTTTGTGAATCAGTCTCCAGATCTATTAGGCACTGTATTGTCAGTGGACATTCTGCGACTGCATTCTGTAAGAAGCACCCTGCAAGCTGGTTAGCAGAAAGGTGAGGAAAGTTTTTATTTTGCACATGCATAAAATAGTTTCTAAAGGGGAGGATTTAGTGGGAAGAGAAAGGCTTTCATAATAGAAAGTGACCATAACCCTTAAATTCTAACTCTTAAAGAAGGGTGGCTGGCAGCTCTTTCGGAGGAAAGGTTTCAAGGGGATGCTACAGTTGTGAATTTCAAAAGGATCCTCAAGTGGTCAAAAGTCATTTCTTGTCCTTAACTCCTTGGCACAATCTCTGAGTGTTTCGGTTCAGCTCTTTTACCATACTCATATTCTAAGCCATGGGGATACCCTTTTCTAAAATACAGAATCATACATTTTTTTTAACTCCAGGGGTGGATCATTGACAATAACATTCTTTACCCCCTCCAGGCAGGGTTTGGAACTAGGGTGGAAACAATGGATAAGGTTTTTAGATTTATTCTGATCTTCTAGAAATTTTTAGTGATCCTGAAGGATCATCTCTACTTAACCTTCACTGACATGAGCGCTGCTTTTGATTTGGTCCCAAGATCCAAACTTTGGGACTGTCTCAGGTCCATGGGGGCCCTCTATACCTGTTGGAGATCCTAATGAGACTACATAAAGACAACTATGCTCAAGATCGGTGGGGGGCAGATGGGGAACTAAAGCCGAGGGTAAAGGTCACACGTGGGGTGCGGCAGGGATGCGTCCTTGCACCCACCCTGTTTAGTTCAGGCACCCCAGCTGGAATACAGAATTTGTTAAACAAATTCCAGGATTTCTGTAAACGTAGGGTGCTTGATATTAATGTTGCCAAGACAAAGTGTGTATATATATATGGCTGCACAGATCGTTTAGGGAGAAATTGAACCTAGGGTGCCAAGCATTAGAGTAAGGTAAATCCTTTGCATTCTTGGGTGTAAGAATTAGTAGTTCTCTCCCACGGGAATCCCAAATAGAGAAAAGTAAGGCTCTGTTTTAGCACAAAGCAGCTGCAATCAGGTGAATACATCAGGCTTCCAAAGAGAGGGCTGTATCTACTGATATATAAATGTATAGTGCTACCGTTCAGTTAGCCCCCTATGTGGGGCAGAGGTTTTGGGAATGACTTCTATGGATCAGTTATGGGTTAGTGAAAATCAATTTATAAGATCAACAGTCTCTTTGCAGAGTGCCACACCTCTTGTCCCCATGTATTATGATCAAGCTCTTAACAGTATTGGTGATCCTGTCCTGTACTAGGCAGCCATATAGAAAAACCTATCAAACCCAGGCCTTTCTCTAAAGTAGGCACCAGGGGGAACGCAAGGAGGTGTGGCTTGCATGGTCACCCCATTGTGTTGTTACCCAGAATCCCGTTCAAACCTCAAATTTAGCTTAAAACTCACACTTTCCTCACATTTCTTTCTGGGATCAAAGCGTCTACACAAATTTCCTACTACCCAGCGTTCTCCTCAGTCTCCCGAGTAAAGTGATACCTCACTTGTGAGGGTGGGCCAAACAAGTGAAGTATCATTTTTATCGGGAGACCAAGAGGAAACGCTGGGGGGTAGGAAATTTGTGCTGGTGCAATGATCCCAGACGAAATTCTAAGGAAAATTTGATTTTATATTGCTAAATGTGATGTTTGCAGTGGATACTGAGGAGGAAAACAATGGGGGATCCATACCAGTCACATTTCCTTCGACTCCCTTTTGTGTCTAGTTTTCAGAAATATCCAGGTTTGGTAGGTTTCCCTAGATGGCCATCTAGGCCATGACCAAAAATGCAAAGGATGTTTTGAGACACATAATTTGGATGTTTCCACAATAATTTGGGTTCCTTCCCTGGGGGTACTTAGCCCACCCACACAAGTGAGGTACCATTTTTATTGGGAGACCAGGGGGAATGCTGGATAGGTGAAAGTGGGTGGAAGTTTGTGGCTTCCTACATATTCCAGAACTTTCAATCACAGAAATGTGAGGAAAATGTGTTTATTTTTACAATGTTTGAGGTTTGCAAGGGATTCAGGTAACGGAACCTGGTAACAGCCACACATGTCCCCCCATCTTGGATTCCACTGTGGGTCTAGCTTTCATAAATGTACTGGTTTGCAAGGTTTTCCCAGGTGCCAGCTTAGTTAGGGTCCAAAAACCACACCTAGGCTCATTGCAAAAAAGTGTCAGGTTTCACAAAAAAAACGTAATGTGACCACTATGCGTTTTGGTCCATTTCCAGTCGTGGACATTAGGCCTACCCACATAAATGAGGTACCATTTTTATTGGAATGACTTGGGGGAATGCTGGGTGGGTGGAAATGTGTGCCTCCCCTCAGATTCTGGGACTTTCAATCATTGAAATATGAGGAAAAAGATTTTTTGGAACAAAGTTTGAAGTTTGCAAGTGATTCTCTGTAACAGAACCTGGAGAGAGCCACACAGGTCACCCCATCCTGAATTCCTCTAGGTGTCTAGTTTCATAAATGTACAGGTTTTTTAGGTATTACTACATGCCAGCTGAGTTAAGGCTCAAAATGCACAGCTAGGAACATTTCAAAAAAAGGGTCAGTTTACACTGGAAATATGGAATGTGTTCAGATTGAGTTTCGAGCCGTTTCCACTGCTTGTACCAAGCCTACCCACACAAGTGAGGTACAATTTGTATCAGGAGACTTAGGAAAGTGCTAGGTGAGTATCTAGCTTCATAAAATATATAGGTTTGCCAGGGTATCCCAGATTCCAGCTGAGCTAGGGCCCAACATCCACAGTTAGGCACATTGCAAAAAAAGGGTCAGTGTTCATTGGAAAAATGTGATGTGTTCACTTGACATTTTGGGCAGTTTTCTTTTGCAGACACTAGGCCTACCCACACAAGTGAGGTATATTTTTTATCTGGAGACTTAGATAAACACAGAATAGTAGTATTATTACTATTTGTCTTTCTATGCTTTTCAGCCTTCCAAATATAAGACAGTGTGTAAAAAAGACGTCATTTTGAGCAACACCCTCTAATTCACACTCTAATGTGGGTACCCACAAATACAGAGATACATAAATGACCACTGCTTCTAAACTCCATATCTTGTTCCAATTTTAGAATTACATAGGTTTTCTTGATATTGATTTTTCACTCTTTATATTTTACCAAATTAATTACTGTATACCCTGTAAACAATGAAGAAACATTGCAAGGTTCAACTCAGTTATTCTGAGTACCTTGGATGTAACAGTAGCTAGCTTTAAAAAATCAACTATAGTTAAAAAAGGTTACAGGTGAAAATGTAGGCACAAACACCTGTTTTGTTCAGCTAAATTTCAATATTCTTTTATTTCAATTGTTATTTTCCATTGGAAAACCTTGAAGGATCTAGACAAATGACCCCTTTCTGAATTTATAAATGTGTCTACTTGTCAGAAATGAATAGCTTTTCTGGGATCCATTATTGGTTTCACACTCATTTCTACCACTAACTGGAAAGAGGTTGAAAGCACAAAAGTTAGGAATATAGGCTATGTCCTATTAAAGTGTCAAAACTGGGTAGACAAATATTGGATTTCTGACAAACATTTGCCTGTCCCTGAAAGCTGGGATTATTTTGATTTTAGCACACAAGTCCTTTGTTGATACAGTTTGTAGGGAAGAAACCAGATGCTTTCTTCTCCAGCACTTTTTTTTATTCCATTTCCCCCAAAAACCCAAATGTAGCTTTATTTTGGATAATTTCTCAGTCCCCTCCAGGGAAATCTATAACCCCCTGGTACCTTTAGAATCCTCAGGATGTTGGAAGAAAAGGACGCAAATTTGGCATGGATGCCTTATGTGGACAAAACGTTATGGGGTCCGAAGCTCAAAATATCCCAAATAGTAAAAAAAAACAGGGCATGGCAAGAGGGGGTAGCATGGCAGCAAAGGGGTTAAATTAATTTTACAGTATGTTGAGATACATGTTGTGTGATTTTTCATCTTTTACGGATGATGTGATCTCATTTCTTTTTTGTTTTATATATGTCTACCTTCCATGTGGAAATGCTATGTTCAGTTAGCCTGTGGATCTGGTGTTTTATTTTTAGCTACCTGAATGTTAAACTTCATCCATTTTAACTTGGCTCTTCCTTTATGGCATGTGACTGAAAAAAAGCATTATAGTTCTATAGACCTTCTTTTCTCCTTTTTAGATGTTTGTCTTTTTGCCATCATTTTACTGATTACATTTTTCTCTATTTTTCGAAATTGGTTGTGGGATTTTTACTGAAATGTGTTTTGACTTTTTAAGTGTTTTATTGCTGCTAAATACTTTACACATTTTCCTAAATTAAGCCTATTTACTCTGTGCCATAGCTACCAGTGTATTAAGCCCAGTTTTAAATTATTGAAACTGTGTTTTACCTTAATAAGGTTATGGTCTTATGTTTTTTGTGGTGAACTACCATTCATCCCAGTTAAAGATCCATTTTCTTACATAGGTGTTCAGTGGTGCATTTAAGAAATTGTGTTTTCTCCCCAAATGGACTATGCTTGAAAAATCCTTTCTTTCAGCTTTCTCATTTCAGGAATTCCTTTCCTTTACACGTACACCACAATCTGTCTCTACCCCATACTCAAACATACTTCCAAGATAGTACCGCCTGCTATTTTGTCCACATTCCTTACCTCGTCCATTTGGCATAATAGAAATATTTTGATTAATAATAAACTTTTCTTTTGGAAATCTTGGAGACAGAGGGGTATAATATGGGCTCATCACTTTTATGACCATGACCATATTATGTCTTTAGAAAGGGCTAGTTCTTTGTTTACCTTACCTTCAGCATTCAAATCCAAATATTCACTCTTATCAGAAGCTATTCAAAATGTTCAATCACAATTTACACCGCTCCAGCCAACCCCTTCACATTAGCTTATTCATGCGGATAAGCTAAGGACTCTTGTTCTTAATGCTTCCAAGGCGTCCACTATTTACATGTTTTAACATACCTCATCTCGTCCAAGAGATAAAACCAAGGTTGAATTGGCATGAAAAACCAATTTAGACGTCTCCTGACCGGTAGATTTTTGGGGTAAAATTTGGCTTAAAATTCTTAAATCCTCTAGGGCGGCTAATACCACACAAACACTCTTTTTCATTTATAACAGACTCCTACTTTCTCCACTTATACTTCATGCAAGACACTCTCATATTCCAGATCTCTGTTGGTCCTGTTCAACCCCACATGCTGGCTTATTCCACATGCTCTTCACATGTAATTTTGTCCAGAGTTTTTCGGAAAAAGTATGGGCTCAAATAAACTTAATTTTTAACGCTACTCATCCTCTTACCCCTTCACATATCTTTTTAGGTAGTGTATCCCCTATTTGGGAAAATTATGAGTCTAATGTTAAGATCATAGACTTATTACTGGTTGTGGCCTTTCAGCAAATTACCATGTATTGGAAGGACTTTACCAAACTATTTTACCAGGCATGGTGGTATGCTGTTTGTTATAATCACAGGCTAGACACATCTTTTGTATACCCACTACACATGGCACCAAAGCGTCTAGATTTATGGTCACCTGTCACACTTTTGATTGATACAAGTGCAAATCGCTCTCTATGTCCGACTCCCTCACAACAAGAAGTCGCTAAACCCCCATGACATTTTTCTGATTAATATTGCATACTCTATTTTATTTTGTATTTTGTTTTCTCTTTTGTACTTCTATATTTCTTACATGATGCAACTTTGTTTGTTTGTTGATATTTTTCTTTTCATGCATGATGTTTTCTATTATCTCTAACTTGAACCATACTTATTTGCTGGTTATATAATTGATATATTGTATGTAACTTTTCTATTATACATTATTCTCATTCTTTCTGTATTGCTAACATATTTACCTTAATAAACTTTCTTTTGAACTGACAAAAATTTTAGAGACATCTATAGAATGTTTTTGAGTGTGTTTGAGGTTTATCTGAGTGTTATGAATGTTGGGCACCAATGTTTGGGTGTTGTAGCGTTGATAGTTCATGTAAAGTAAATTTGTATAATTTATCATGAATTTTGCATTGATATGAATTGCCTTGTAGTGAAATTGAATACGTTATCAATTTTGCATGTAAAAATAAACAATTAATATTTCTTGAAAAAAGAAAAAGAATTTGTGTTTGGCAGTACCATACAGTTTTAACGGTCCAAAAAAAAAAAACCTGTACTAAATTGACAGCGAAAATTGATTTTTAATCCTTAATTGGAATAAGGTCTTATATTTTGTCACTTCAAATGTTTCCAAATTCATATTTTATTCCAATTTTTGCACTGTCATCTTTTTGAGAACATGATTATTGATCAGTCCACCATGTACAACCTTAGCAGTGCTGAGGAGGATGTGTAAATGGAGAGAGCTGAAGTTGAGCAGGAAATCGAAGAAGAAGACTCTCCACAAAAGTCACTGTGCCTAGCTATAGGTCTTCCAACTAGAGAGAGCCTCAGAGGAAAATAAGGAGATTGAGCAAACTGGAAACAAGGAGCAAGCAGGGGATTGCCTGTCTCAAAAATGAACGCTTTAGTACACTTTCCAGAGCTGGTAGCGATGAAGGCTCTGAAAGGAAGAGCCCGTTTGAGCTAGCCATCTTCCAAATGGAATATAATAAGAGAAGTCAGAGAGGGAGCTATAGGCCAAATCGGCAACTCTAATCCAGGAGGAGTAGAAGGTAATTCTGAGGAAGAATAAACTGGCCTTGGAGTAAAAGGTCAGATTGGAAAGTATGCGGTCCAATGAAGATGGTGTACTAGGGTATCTAAAAGGTACCGGGGGTTAATCCCAAGAAGGGAGGCAGGTCTGCACCTTGTAAAGGAACTGAGCAAAAAGGCTCAAAAGAAAACTCCCTAGGGACTCATATTCCTGACAGGGGGAAATAGTCTAAAACTGCCTCTGGGAAACAGGAAGTTGGGAACCTAGTGGAAAAGATGTCCTTTGAGAAGGGCAAGTTTTTTGACTGTCTGGAATCAGGGCAAAAAGCAAAGTGATTCCTGATCTCCAAGAAGAAAGTGCTCAAAAGTGAAGTGGGCACTCTAAAGGAATAGGCAAGGTAGCACTGGGTGACAAGCATCACCCAGTGAATGACATAGATCAAGACCTAGTGTCTCATGTTCCTTAGTTGGGAGCGGGACCCAAAAAGTAAGCTTGTGATCCTAGAGGGTAGAGCAAATCATAAAAAGAGGGTCAAAAACATGAAGTCCCTAACACTGGCCTGTGGGATACTTATGCTAGCCAGAACTTGGTGGTGGAATGGGTACTTTTACCAGAACAATATCTTCAAACAAAGGGCATCAGGAAGGAATCTGCATAGAAAGGATTTTCACCCACAGTACACTGTTTGGCGATGACAGCCAATAATCGCTCTATGACGTATCCTACCAATAGGCTTGCGGATCTACAACAACCAACCTATGTCAGCATGGCACACAGTGACTTCAATGTCATTCCTTGCAGCATCCCACCCTCATTTACAATTTTCATGAGTGTGTTTTCTAGAAATTTACACACAAACAATTGCAAGCAACTTCAAAGACTAACTCTAAAGAAATTAAAGATTTTTACTCACAAAAGAAACAGTTCAGAACAACACTTTCTGACCTATGCTGACATTCACTTCAAAGGAAAACTCGCCCAGCAGGATCTCACTCGGCTCGATTCAGTTCCTACCTGTGCACTGAGATTGGCTATACCAACCACACCTCACAACCACACAAACATACAGCCCCTATCTCAATAATCCTGCTGACGATGTCTGATGACTAAATAATCAACAGTGGGAATGGAAACTGGTATCTACAATAACCATTGGTTATTTTTGACAACCCTCATAGACGCTTGTTGATTCTGATGTTAACGTTGCGGTATATCTTTTCGTCCGCCCCTTATCAAGCGTCAGGGCATAGTCATTGGGTTGTCAAGTAACGTGCAATATGCCTGCCTCACCAGAGGCAACCTCAAGTTAGTGTAGAAGTGTTCAGAAATTCGGGGGACGGATCTGAGGAGGTAGTAGGTAGAAAAAACGTTAAAAAACAGTGACACACCAGAAGCAAAATTTATTAAGAAAAAGGTGGGTACTGTTGGTTAAAAAATAGTGTTATATTAAGTAATCGAGTTACCAGATTACCATATTACTCTTAAAGACAGGTCGACATGTTTCAGCTCATCTGGGCCAAAAGGTCTTTGGAGCTTTCGTCAGGACAAAACAAAAAACAGGACAAAGAAGATGGGTTTTTTAAGGTAAAAGGCCGTCTGCGAGCGGAGGAAGAAGACGAGACCCGAGGATTAAAACCTGAGAAATTGAAACTTGACAAATAATAAGATATTCTGAAAACAAAGTTAAATCTTTGAAGATCTGTATTAATGAACACATGATACTGTAAATAGCCTTGAAAAAGCCCCGGCGCAACTCGCCACAGGGGGCGAAACACGTGTCGGCTGTTCATGTTTTAAACCCTATTTAATAAAAGTATTTTCTCTACATCACCTGGACTCCTGATTCTGATTACAAAAGCAAGGATTCGGCCTAAGGATATTCACAACTTGATCAAACGCACTCATCACCCCCCTCAAAGACTCACACAACTTGTGTAGTTTTCATAGAATTGTACGAAGATCTCATACTGAGATTCCTGTGTTATGGGAACAAAACGACAATTCAAAAAGAACGTTACATGGAACAATGGCATATAGCGCGCTTACAAAGCTTAAAGCTAAGAGAGAAGAACACTAGTTCCTCAAGTAAGGTGCACCTATTGCGGGCACTAAAGGGGGACGGGGGTCTAGAATAGTAGAACAAATAGGAGGTTCAGTTCACTGGAGTTTAGACATTCTTAAGGGTAAGTAGGCATTGCGCAGTAAAAGGGTTTGTTAAGTTTAAGAAAGGTCACAGGTTTCAACAAGTCTAAGGTAGATCGCTACGAGGAAAGTAGTGCGTGAGTAGCAATTTCTCAAATACCTTCGTAAGTAGTTAATTTCTCCACATCAGGTTGCAAAAGAGTCGCTTATAACGAGGTCTTTGCTACGAAGATGAAATAAACAAAGGTGTTTAAAGGTTAAGGCCTCACAGTGTATAAGAGTACCAAAGGTCTGGAGGCGTTTGTTAACGGAGCTAGCCGCCATTCTTACCCGCGTGTAGGAGAGCATTCACTCCTAGTGCTGACTCTGCCCCTGTAAAGTAAGGAGTACCTACTGTTTTCACTATTTATAGCGGAAAATAGAAAAAGGGTTACCAGGTAGAATAGACCTACTTAAAGATGGTGGGTCTGCGAAGGTAGGTAGTGCACTCATTGGTGTAGGATTGAATGGAAACATATATGAAACCTGTGTTGTGGGAACGGAGAAACAGCGCTTATTTTAGTTTCCATTGAAGAGATTCGTATAGGTTGATGTTATACACGAATTCTCTTGGATCAAGTTACTAGGAGGATACATATTTCATTGATCAAAAGGTTTCAGAGAACAGATTAGGAGAACTGGTGCCATGGAATATTGTCATTCATCCCAGATATGTGGGTTTTGAGGCGATTGACCCATCGCTGTTCCTTTTCAAAAAGGATCTGTTCAGCATTTTGGTTTTTGTCGTGGAGCATCTCAAGGATTGTCCATCTGAGGTCATCGCATGTGTGTCCAGCATCCACAAAATGTGTGCAGAGTTTCGTGGTATTTTTCTTCAGTCTCACATTGCTTCTGTGCTCACCTATGCGTATTTTAACTTTTCTGCAGGTCATGCCCTCGTATTTCAGTTGGCAGGGACATGTAACAAGGTACACCACATGTGTTGAATTGCAATTCGTGTGTGCCCTTTGGGTCCAGATTAAGTCCTCGGTAAGCTGTAATGTCTTTGTGGTCTTGGTAAATTTGCACACGCCACAGGTACCACAGGGAAAATGCCCTGTTACGGGGGCCATGTTGACATTTCTGATGGTAGCCACAGTGGAATTTTTCTTCTTTGGGCAAGTGTGCACCAGCACATCCCTCAGATTCTTTGTTCTTTTATTCGCGAATCTGGGTTTCGGCCAGTTGAACGTTCCTGAAGTAACTATTCTCCAGTTTTTCCTTATCAGTTTTTGTACTTCGTAACTTGCTGGGCAGTAGGTTGTGACGCAGGTGACCAGATCTTTTATCGGTTCTTTTTCGTGGATCTGTAGCAGACATTCTCGTGGTTGGTTCTTGGCTCTCTTGCTGCATTTTGTGATAACTCGGGGCGTATAGTCTCTTGCTCTGAGTTTTTTGCTCAAGACTGCGGCTTGTTCTTTATAGTCACATTCTTTGCTGCAATTGCGTTTATGTCGGAGAAATTGACTGTATGGAAGGTTGTCTCTGAGTGGTCGAGGGTGGTAGCTCTGATATGACAATAGACTATTTTTGGCCGTTGGTTTTGTGTAAGTCTTAGTCTCTAGTTTACCGTTTTCAGAGAAGATGGTCAAATCAAGAAAGTCAATGCTCGTGTTGCTGGCCGTGAAGGTGAATTTGAGCCAGCGATCTTTGCTATTCAACCATTCTATGAATGTGGTTAGGTCTTGTTTTGTTTCCCAAATCAACAGTATTTGATACTGGAAACGTACGGGTTCTCGTTGTTTAAGACAAACTTCTGTTCAAATTGGCTGACGTATAGACCTGCTACTGACGGCGCAAAAGCGCTGCCCATGGATGTCCCATGGCACTGTAGAAAGAGATGTCCATTATATTCAAAATAGTTCTCTTTTAGGGCAAACTTACAGCATTCTAGGACAAAGTGATGAGGAGTCCGGTGGGACCATTCTTCTTGAAAGAGTAGGTCTTCGAGCATTTGCATGGTATCATCTTGTGGTAAGCTCGTGTACAATGATTCAACATCTAGTCCTACTAGGATCATGGTCATGGGGTCGAATTCTTTATCTGCAATCTGTATCAGCAAATCGCGAGTGTCTTTGAGGTATGTCGGGGTTTTCTGAACAATCGGTTTTAGATATTCATCCGCAAATTTAGAGAGAGGTTCGAGGAGCGAGCCAATCCCCGACACAATTGGGCGACCTGGCGGTGGTAACTTATTTTTATGAGTTTTAGGAAGTGAGTAGAAAAATTGTATTTTCGGTACTCTTGGTGTCATGAAATCAGCTTCCTTTTTGGATATCCATCCGTTTATTTCTGCCTCATGAATCATTATTGCGATGGTATTTACAAGTCTAGCGGTTGGGTCAGAATCCAGTCTTTTGTAGAAAATTTCATCAGATAATAGAGCAAGGCATTGCTGGTTATATCCTTCCTTTGTAAGGATCACTACCCCACCCCCCTTGTCTGCTGGTTTGATAATTAGGGCTAGTCTTTCTCTTTTGGTAAGATTTTGGAAAGGTTTTTTCTTTGTGTCCAGATTGTCTATTCCTTTCAAAATGGCCTGACAAGGGGGGTGGGGTAGTGATTCTTACCTCAATTCGTTCTTGCCTATATTCAGATAACTCTGGGGTTACCCAGAGTCTCCTCCAAAAGGTTAGAGGTCTGAGGGCCAGTTTCTCCTCAAAAGGTCTGATGCCAAGGTCCAGTCTTAGCGGCACTAGTGGGGTACTCACGGGCAGAGCTGTCAGTTGCCTTAGGAATCTATTGTCTGCAACAGTAAGAGCTGGGCCAGTTTTATAACCCCACAACTCGGCCCCGTAGGATACCACCCCACACACCCGCAGTTTGTAGATTTCTAGTGGGGGGCCAATTGGTTTATATGATGACCTACTTAAGATGCCATGGTCCAGTCTTAGCGGCACTAGTGGGGTACTCACGGGCAGAGCTGTCAGTTGCCTTAGCCTTAGTAGATGAATCCAGCGGCAAAGTGAGCAAGGGACTCACGTCTGAGCATACCCTGCCACACTTATGGCGGCCAAGAGCGGTACAAAAGGGTTCCTTGCTCACTTTGTCACTGGATTCAATCAAGCCGGGCTGAAGGCGGCTGGAATGCCAGAAACTGGTCCTCGGAAGCTTGTTTCCGGTCCAGGGAAGGCATGGCTTGGCAGTTCGGGCTGGACTGTTCCCATGAGGCACAGGGTCAGACCGATTTACATATAGCCATGTCTGAACTGGGGTGGCAGAGTGGGCTAAAGAACGGTGATGGATTAAACCCAGATCTTTTGACTGGTGTGAGTGTTTGATTGGTTCAGATGCTCCGTCCATTACTACCCCCTTTTGTATAGCCTTAGAAGATGACATAATGGGGTCCGTCTCCCCGTTTATCAAGAGCACCGGGTTGTCCGTGCCGTCCCCCCTTTCTGAAGATACGGAGGCCATCCCGCCCAGTTCCACCTGCTGTTCCCCCGACCGATGTTCAGCCCATTCCTGTCTCCCCTGGTGGACTGGGAGTTTTGATGTCTTACTAGGCTGACTCGTCTATCCAGACTTGATCCCGAACTGAGTCAGTCCACCTGGTCCAGTGAGCTGAACCTGTTGACATGGAAGTAGTTAGGGTACATGGATGTGGAGAACTGATTGAACCTATGCACTCTGGTGAAGCTCCTAGCTCCCACCCTGGTCCAACCCTCTTCCCCCCAACTTGGAACTGGATTGCTTGGTGGTGGATAGAAGAAGGACAGTGGGCGAGCCTGAATTGTGGTACCAGCTGAATCGCCCACCCAGTTGCATACGTTTGAGACTATACCCGGATGCCTAAAATTAACCAGGACACAGTCCCCCTGTATATGTTTGTTTAAGGGGCCCACTTATGAAACCCGTCTGACCATAACAATTTCAGTTGCCTGTTGTGGTGGGGCCGGTCTGTGAGTATTCAGCCAGCAGGCAACCTTATTTTTTAGGGATGAGAATGATTCGGGGCTAGTACCGCTAATCTCAGGAACACCAGTTAGTACGATTACCAGGGGGCCGATTCCGGGGGCAGGTTAACTACCTTACTCCACCTAACACGGCCACCGTCTGCTTTGGGGCGCTCGACCTCCGCGCAGCCCAAACCTGTGGAGCTAGGAAAATTAGCGCTAGGCGCGCCCGGAGGCGCCTGAATTGTCACAGGATTTGCTGCTGGGGCGCGTTTAAGTTGGAAGCAGACACAGGGGTCGAACTTGCCCTCCCCACCACCATCCTGGCCCTGCTGTACGGTTGGAACTTGTTTAAGATGGTTCATAATCTCCCCAGTGGCCAGTTCGATAGTTAGGAGTCTGATCTCGATAGCATTTAATCTGTCCACTAGAGGGTTAAGCAGAGATTTCAAGGTGGAGCACAACGCAAGGATCAGTTTATCAGTCCCTGCCTGCGCCTTATCCCCAAATGTGAATGCAGTGGGCTGGGTTGGCACTAGATCCTGGGGGAATACATTAGTGTCAACAGTGGTTATGAGGTAGTCTTCCCTACTTCCGGCTGGGGTCAACGTGTGATTTTGGTTCAGAACCCTTGTCAAGTTTTGCCTTTATCCCACCCATCACCTGGGAGCCGCGTTTCCTCTTAGGGACGGCCTCTTCCCTCACTCCCTTTGATTGACTACACGTGGATGTCAGCCCACCCTCTGATGTCCCCATGTTGGTAATAGCTACAGATGGTGGTACAATTATCACTTCAGGGGAGATTGGTAAAGGTGTCCTAACGACTCCTGGGCTATTTCCAAGATTGTGTAAGACAGCCGTAATAGTTTGATCGATACTGTCCAATAGGGGTGTGGGAGAAGCCCCCCCCTTTCAGGCGTTTTAGCACTAGCTATTAGACCTAGGGAAGATCTCCTGAGACTGTCAATGCCTTGTGACAGGCGACTCTCAACCACAGCAATCTCTTTGGAAAGAACCGAGTTCGCTGTAGACAAAATACTGTCCAATGTACCTGGAATCAAAGTAGTTGAAGCAGTAGTCTTGCTCCTTGTCTCTCGACCCGCCATGATTTAAGGGCGCGCCCGTCCTTGTTTCCGAATCAAAGGTAAATCCCTTGTTCAAATCGTGAAGATCAGAACGAAGAGGGATGGCCCGGTTCGGTCCTGCATGGTCTCTAACGGGCTACAACGGGCCCGCCCTTGGCCCGGGCTTCGTCCAGCGCATGCCCGCGCGCATCCCGCGCCGTAGGAGAAGGAGGAAACAATTAAGGGCTGCAGGCAGGAGGAGGAGACTGCGGGAAGAGGAACCAGCCGCGATGTCCAGTAGCCTGCTGGTGCTCGCAGTCCCACGCCTCGTAGCTTTCACCCGGCTAATGAAGATTCCGCCCTCAGAACAGTAAAGGGCTGTTAAGGGCTGCAAACAGGAGGTTTCACCCGGCGAATGAAGATTCCGCCCTCTGTAAAGCCCTGTGCAGGTATGAGCGGCACTTTATATCTTGGACCTTTAAAAAATGCGTACTTTAAAAAAATCAAACCTTATGTTCCTCTTTTTGGATTTTGGTTATTGTAATTTTACCTATTCATATTCTTCTTATTTTTGTAAATTAGTTGTGAGATTTTTATTGGGTAAGGCTTTGACTTTTTAGCTGTGGTGTTACTGCTAAATATTTTACACATGTTCCTTTATTTTATAGCTACTAAGAGACTGAGCCCAAGGAAAGAATTGACAGCATGTTTTCCTTAAGAAATATGTAGGGGCATATCAGCAACAGCCAGTGATAGTTATCGCTAAGCGTGCTTAGCGCGAGGATAATTATTGCCGGCTATCGCTGGATTGTATTATCATCAACGCTTATCTCCAATGTGATATAAAATCCAGCAATAGCGGCGAAATGTTTGATTATGGCTGGAAATCCAGCGATAATCGCACAGCGATAGGCGAACTCTTGATGATAGGGCAGGGTGGACTTAGCCATACCATCCACCTCCCATAGGATATTATGGCTAAGTCAGATTCAACATGAAGAGTCAAGTGCACTCCTTAGTTTTGCCAGAGTTTGTAGTTTATTCCAATTTAAAGTTTTGGCATGCAGCCCGACTGTGGTCTGTCCCTGAACCACGTGGATTATGAATTTAAAGAAGTTGAAGCGAATGCACTTCAAAGTCGAGCGCACTGCAAGTACCAAATAGCGTATCAAAAATACACCAATTTGTTCATTATAATCCTTTATTGCAAATAGTTAAAATGGTTTCCTCAGTTGTACTTGTTACATAGTAGACCGTGAAAAGTATCAATGCTTCTACACGCCAGCTGTGCTCAAGCCTCTTGCTGTCGCATGCCCCATACTTTCAACAAATCTTTAGTGATTCTTCTTTGTCCCAATGCATTTCGGCCTTATATTATAGCCCTTCTTCAGGGAATCACTAAAAGTTTAAAGTTAAAAGTTTAAAGAAACGTGACCGTTAGGTATTGTCATGACCCAACTATATTATTAACATTACATCATTACATTACTCAGATTCTCTGATTAACATTTTCCCGCTATGTGCTATATAAAGCACTACGACCTTTCACCTAAACAAAGCAAGGGTCACCCCGCATTTCGCTAGCACGTTTTACAACATTGTAATTGAAGCGCTTATTGTCACATTGCTGTTCCCCGTTCATCAATCTTCGTAATTTAGAACTATTATGTACAACAAAATACTTCTTCCTTCCTCCCTTCGGTCTCAGTCATAACGGTCTCCCGTTTTCAAAATTGAGACATTACTCCGTCTCCTAACATCATCGTTTGTAACTGGTGCTTATCGGGGCTCCTCTCCCCGAATGTTAACCAAAAGGAATGACGTGACTGGTAGAACTAGCTCCTCCTACAACTACGACTCCTATAATGTCGTATATCAATCCACATTTACCCCACCGATGTTTGCAGCATTATGTTCGTCAAACAATCTTAATTTCCTTTAGCCTTGTTTGTCAATGTTTAACTCGTATACCCCGCCCTCCCTGAAATGTGTTAATC
Organism: Lissotriton vulgaris; assembly: GCF_964263255.1. Classification (NCBI taxonomy): domain Eukaryota; kingdom Metazoa; phylum Chordata; class Amphibia; order Caudata; family Salamandridae; genus Lissotriton; species Lissotriton vulgaris. The sequence goes on along the minus strand of NC_141691.1, from coordinate 1,192,224,763 downwards.
CTATGCCAATCAGAACGTCAAAGTTAAAAGCGCTGATGCATGACAAAACTTTGAATTGGAATAAACTACAAACTTTTGCAAAACTAAGGAGTGCACTTGACTCTTCATGTTGATTTATACAACCAGAATAGTTTTCATGCAGGAAAGGAACCCTTTTCAGCACAAAAACAATGCATAGAGTCATTTTCCTGTTTTTATAGCAAGAGGAAATAACAAGGAGAAATACAAATATTTCTCCTAGTTACACATCACTGGGGAAAGTGTAGCATGTTTACACATTCCCAGGTTTGCGAGCTATTGACAATGTGGGACTGCACCAAAATCCATTGGTGGATACATAGGAATGTCCATGCTCCACCCATGGAAAGCCTCCAGAGTTGAAATGTAATGTAACTCAACGAAGTAGCTGTGTTGTGTTAAATATCTTTACAAAGCCATGAAAGATGGAGCATATCACCCATTGCATGACGATGTAAGTATTACTGAATCCTTTGTGTTGTCCTTGTGTAACCTGAGTAATGCAGAGACAACGCAAAGCCTTGATAAATCTGCACCAGTTTGAGTCAGAAGACATGTTTTGGAAGATCGGAGGGTTGTAGTAATAGTGTAGGAAATTGCTTTGTCATTGAAGAATTTACTGTTAAGACACACCAGTAAACCGAGTTACAGCCTTTACATATAGCATTGAAAAAAAGAGTAGGCAGTAGATAATAACATTTGCAAAGAAATGCGGAATTTTAATCCCATAGGTTGCTGCTAAATTTTGATCAAACTCCTCACTCTCCAGCTAATTTAAGAAACACTGAGTAGGTGGATGGGTTTACTGGAGCTGAAGTCACTGATTCTATCCAGTATGTCACAATTCTGTGGTCACTTGCATACAGGAATTCCTTCTTCTTTGAGAAGGAGGAGTGTGTTGCATTGAAACAGTGAAGGACACACCTTGTGCGTGATTTCCACAAGTGTACTTCTGACTAGGTGTAGTGTGTGTGTGGGGGGGGGGGGTTAAGGGTGGACAGCTCTGCCCAACTCAAAATCAGCAATTTAAAAAAATTAACAAACACTTCCAGGTGAACTATAAGGATACTGAAACAGTTGCAGCTTTACAGCAGTACGCTCAAGGGTAAACATTAATACATATGCGAATGTAGGTGAGGTGTTATTTTTCAAATTGGATTATGGTATGTATAATTGCATTTGCACGTAATATTTTGTTAGTTCTCCACCAGGAAAATTCAATCTTACACTCTACTTGTTTTCTCCCTCTTTCCATCCTGTAAACAAATTTACTTTTGCTTGAGATGAATAAATATCCGACCATTTTCAAATTCGAAAACTATCTCTAAAATGTTTCTGAAAAGCCAGAAATGTATGGGTTTGTATATATGCACCATCTTTTGTTGATCTCCCTGCCCTGAAGGACAAATGTTGCATCTGACTGTGCACCACATTTGTTCGCAAGCGAAATGTAATAACACCTTTTTGATGCATATTTTACAGTAAATACATTTATGTGTGTAGATTCTCATTTCTCTTGTAATTATTGTGTTGGGGCAGCCAAAGCTCACAGTTGGCATAATTATTTTGGAAATTAAGAAAAACATATAGTGCTGCTGGACACTGCCAAGATTTGGAGACCGATCAGTAGGTGATGCACTTCTCTCCCATTGTAACGTTCTGCCTCTTTATAAAACATGTTTAAAGCAGTGCTTTATTTGTAAAATAATAGATGCGGGTGCTCAAAGGGCTGCTCAGAAACCCGGAGCTGGTGCTATAAAATGTCAGAGCGCAAATAGCAAGAGTGCACAGTCCCAAATCCACCTCAGCTCTCCTTAATTCACTGCCAGTCACTCCCTGTCATGTTATCTCACTCTTAAAGGTGTCTGCTTTCTCCCTTGGTGACGGATTTCCTGTGTTTCTTTTCCTCCGTCTTTTCGGTTTGGTTGTTTTTCCCTCTGTTGTACTCGGGAAATGTCTGATGTGGTGAAACAAGTGCTGGTTCACAAAGATAAGTGCTGGTGCCCCTCACCGGCAACCACCGTCTCAAAATAAGTAATTATGAAGGCCCTGGCAGAGCACTGAAGATTGTTGTCTCTAGCCATGTTAATTTTGGGTACAAATCTTTGGGGCGGATTGAAAAAAAGATATATGAGTATGGGAACTAGTGCTACAGGGTACTCTTTTATGTCCTGTCACATGCTTGTGTAAATCGTTCCCTAAATTTCCAACTCCCTATCAATAGAATTGCAAGGAAGGCACCGTCCTGTTTCATTTGTTTTAATTGTATCTGAATGTTCCCTGAATATTTCAAATGTATTTCCATTTTATATTTTCATACCACATCACAAACACAAGTAAGCGTTTTTAAAAAGTACTACTTGAATTACTTCAAAATACCAATGTGACTAGGCCTCGATGCTTTTATTGAATTTGGTGGGAGTCAGCTCTGCAAATGTCTGTCAGAATATTGAGATTAACAATATTGACAAATGTCAATATTAATTTTAACTACATGTAGGAAAGTATTGAATTAGTATGTTTAATTCCATCTACTAACCTTCATGCTATAGGGGTCTATTCATACAGGCATGTTTGAATGCATAAAGTGACAGTTCTGCTCTTGTATTCCATTGTGAATTGGCACCAAAAAAGATACAATGTGAATAAAATGGCAATATACATATATACATAGAACAAAGATAAATTACTTTGGCCCTTTTTCCACAAAGCTTAGTGAAAGTGGCTAGAATGTAGAGCAATCCCGGAAGACACTTCCCAGGTTCCTTCATCAGTCTAAAGCATCCAGCATGGCATTTGAAAAATACCAATCAAGCACAGAAAACTGTGGTCTACTGAACCAACTACCAAAACAAGCGGTTTTGGAAGGCTTTTCATGAATTAAAGTCTTCACGTCAGGGGCGTAAAAGAGGACCCCGTGGTGCAGAGGCCCCCAGGGTTTCTTGTTTTGGAGGAGGCCCCCTCACCCACATGCTGGTCAGAATGCATGCAATTGCATGGAATAAGAAATAGTTAAATGTTTGGGAAAGGCACTCTGCTTTACCGAACAAGCCCCAGCAATGTAGGGGGTCTCAAACATTCAGGAGCCCTCATTGAGCTCAAGACCAATGAATATCATTTGATGGAATGCCCATATTTGGTTTTCTTGACTTTTTATGTGATTTCTTGAGGTCTCCAACAAGAATATGCCGTACCAAAATATGTTATATAGCTATCTCTGTATGTTGCTCTTTGATTGATGTATCTTTGTTCATTCCAAAAAAAATCATTAAAAAAGATTTTTTTTTTAAAAAGACCAAGGAATATCTGTACAATATGTGAGAAGCCAGGATCCCTCATCGCATTCTGCAGGGAGGCCTCTTCCAGCCGCGGTCGGTAGTAGGTGTTCCTGCAGGGTGGTGACGTGGGGAGTGGGGGGGGCCAGGGTGGGGGGGGTAGTAATTTATGGATTACGGTGCTTTACAGGTAAGTAAACATATAAATAAATAAAAAGAATTTCGTGCGTGCACTGAATCGCATTTGGGGATGCAGTGCACGCAACGAAATTTGTTTTATTTATTGATATGTTTACTTACCTGTAAAGCTCCGTCATCCATAGATTACTGCCCCCCACCCTGCCCCTCCCCCTCCCCACGTCACAGCCTTGCAGGAACACCTACTACCGACCGCGGCTGGCCTCTTCATTTTGTGTTATGCCACTGCCCCAGGCTACTCTACGTTGATGTCCTGTCCCAGCACTTTCATCTAGTGACTTTTGAACAGTAACAAACAGCTGAGGTCCTAACCAAACTATCAATCTTCTGTGAGTATATGTCTATCATAGAACTTCCTTCCCATTTTACTTGCAAACCATGCCCACAAACCTCTAAGCTCCCAAGGGCTGTAGGTGGATTTGCAGTCTCATTAAAACGTGGCTATAACAGTTAGCATTTCACAGTAATTGTTTAAAGAAAACAATATTATAGAAAAGGGATCTGTGTTAGTGTCACAGATGGTAGGTAACACTCATAGCAGCGAGATAACTTGAGGTAGCCAGTAGGGTCATTGGATAAACCAACTCATTGCAATTATTCCGAATTTTGAGGCAGCTGAAATTGCCTGCTCATAAGAAAACAATGTTATAGGTCGGCATGCTGCGAATGCTTAAATCGTTTGACTAGTAGAATCATAGGTACTGTTTACGCAATCATTCATGGAATATTTTAATCTGCATTTAATATAAAGTTACCATTTTCCTGAAAGTAAAGTGAAGCCATCTTCAGACCACTCCTTTAAACAGATGTACGTGCCTTATTATTGTTACTGAAATAACAACTATCTTTACCCCGTGTCTTGACATTGACACATTTTGAGGCCTATTTCCGCTGCAGTGCGCTGGGCTGGGTGACGGAAAGGGCAGGAATGCACCGTATTTAAGTCAATATGGCACATTCCAGTCTTTTCCCCTGCGCTGGCTCCCTTTCGGCAGCCTAGTGCCAATGCAGGCACCCTTGCCCCATGGTTCAGGGGTGCCTGCATTTCATGCAGGATTGTTTTTGTGCAGAGGGCACACCTTCCTGCTCAAAAACAATCCTGAGAGGCGCATTCCTCTTTCTGTGTGTGCTGCAAATGCAGCAGAGATAGAATGAGGAAGCAACGAGAAGAAATGAAAGTATTTCGGCTCATTACACCTCACCTGAGAAGGCGTATCTTTTTGGAGCATTCCTAGGTCGTCCAGTCTTAGTAAATGTGAGAATGCGTCAAAAAACGATGGGAGTTGTGTGGCAACACCAATGCAACGCCCAAGATACACCTTCTTCGGGCAGAGTAAGGAAACACAGCGATTCACACTGAGTTACCTTATTCCAGATTTATGGAGCCACTCAGAGACATGCAAAGTTGCCTTTTGTGGCTTCATACACCACTTGGAAGGTTGCGGTGCTCTTGCACTACATTTGCTTGCTGCAAGAGCGACCCAAAGCGGCTCATAAATAGGACCCCCGTGTTGTGCTGGAATCATGTCTGTCGAGAGGTCAGACATCAGTGATCCATTCATTGCACTTGAAGCCATGTCACCCTTGACGCCAGCTGAGAAGCTGCCAAGCGCTTCGCATCATCATAATAAATCAGAATTAAAGAAGCGAACGGTGATCCAGTGGGCGTGAGGGATGAAACGAATCAATGCCGAGGCATGAGGCGGCAGAGCCAGAAGACAAGATCACAGAACCCTTGAAATATCAAGCAGATGACTCAGCCTTTACTGGAAATTTGTAAATTAATGTGTCTTTGAAAAAGCTAAATGGGACTTTGAGAGCTGCTGATCAATGTTAATGACTTGTTTTTTACATGAGGAAAAAATAAGGTAGCTAGTAATTGGATGGAAATCTGTCTGAAATTGATTGGAAGTATGAAATAGAGTCTAACAGCGGAAAAAAATGAATGGCCGTCTGTGAGTGGCAACCGAAGAAGCTGTCTGCGTAAATTAAGGATTGCAATTATTGATAGCCATAAATAGGAAGTTTGGTATGTGCTGTCTGAATAACTGCGTCGGAGCTAATGCACTGGTATTTTTTCGTTGGCTTGTTATGCCGAAGAACATTTTTCTCGAAGTGACTAGAGGAGTACATATTATTACTAAACGAATAACGTTATTTGAGGCATTTGAGGCAGGGTTGGCACTACACTACTTAGTAGGCAAACTCTGCGATCGACGCCTTGAACCCCTGGTCAGATTTTTTTTATTTTTTGGTAAATCGTATTTTGCCTCGAATTTCGTGCCCTAGAAAATGGTGTAGTACTCCGATGTACCTAGGCCAGCTCTATATTAAGAGCTTTCAAAATACAAGTCTCAGATCAGAGCTTGGTGAATTAAAGTGAGATTCTCCAATAAATCGTCTAATGACACCCACCCTAGAGAAACACAAACATCACAAGAATAACTATTAATAAGTGTAAGTGTGATTCAGATTGTTTATATTCTGGTTATGAAGGGCTGCTGTGCTAGACATGAGCACCAGTCTGACCACCCAAGTGACTAATCAGTGCATCCTCTTCAGTGTTTGACCTCATTCTCACAACCTTGTAGGTACAATCACAACTTCATGAAGCCTAAGGTTGAAATGTCTAGTATTAAGGTAGTTAGCAATAGTTATATGTTATAAGGCAAACAGATACCCATAAGGGATAAATGTGCTCTATATAAATACATACGGGGCAGATTTACAAGCCCCTTGCAAAACTTTTATGCCGCCGTTGCGTCACTTTTGTGCGTAAACCATGCGCCACGTTGCGACTTATTTACAACTTGACGCATCTAGGCAGATGCGTCAAGTTGCAGGGTGGGCGTTCCCTCGCAGGAAAGCCACGTAAAACTGATGCAGTGAAATCTACAATATTTCACTGAGTCAGTTTTACGACGCTGCTGCATCAAATCCTTACGCCTGCTTGAAGCAGGCGTAAGGAGTGAGGTATCATGTTGAGTATGGGCGGCCCCTGTGCATTGCAGGAGTTGCGTCGCGCACGCGACGCGCCTCCAGCAATGCGCCGCCCGTGCACCTCAAGATGCGTCACGCATCTGCCCCTCCTTGCACCATGGTGCGCCGCATTGTAAATGCGACAAATCTGTGGTGCCAAAGGGGGGGATTACATGATGCATCTGTTCTGGCGCATCCCTCCTGATTTGCAGAGATGCGCCAGAAGACATAAATATGCCCCATACTGTGTTACAACCCTTCCAATCTAATGGCATGACCAGGGGCTGAGAGCATACATGTCATTCCATGCTGCAAGCAATACAGAGGCCATCTTAAGAAAAGGAATCAAAATATGGCAACTGTCAGAGCGCCTGGAATGTAGGTGTACGGGAAGAAGAAAGAAAAACGTATCCTGACACACCTGTTATCTATTCCACTTCCACTGCATGTGGAAGTGCCCTTTTAGATTCTGTGGTTTGAGGGGTTTGTGTTCTGCATGTTTTCAGTTATGTTATGCATTTGTGTGGCACATGCAACATAACATTCGAATCAGAAATGTTGTGCTTAGTATTAGAGACTTTAATTAGGTCAAGGAAATGCAGATTTTTCAAATAAATATTGAATTACACGGCGTGGTTCTGATAAGCTATGCCATTATCTGGGAGTGATTGGCAAGGACAGCATATACGACGAGGACAAGAAAAAACTACGACTAACTAAGGACGAATCTAGGTTCCAGATGGTATTCTATACACGGATTTATTTATTGTGTAATACGCGTACTTTCAGTGCTGTTTTCAAGTCCTGAGAGATTTGGAGGCTCCAATAGGTGATGATGAGGTGTTCCAATACAGGGGTCCTAACAGGCGGAAGGAACCAAAATTGAAAGAGGCACAAAGTTGCTGCGGTGTAGTCAGATGGTTGTGATTGGCGAACTGAAAGATACAAGTGAGGATTCTGATAAGGTGTCTGCAAGATTGTTGGGAACCAGGTCGTTGAATGGTTTGTAAACCAGTATTAGTAATCTGTATCATGTTCTGTTTTTGCGTCCTGCAATCCTACTTGGTGGTGGCACGTGGAGGTGGGGGTATGCTTGCGGCAGTGGCGGCTCCTCCACTATGGGGGAGGAGCATCACCCCACTGCTTTCAAGCAGCGTGAGAAGCAGAAATATGAAATGATAATAACTTTCAGTTATTATCATTTTATGTTTGTGCTTCTTTGCGGGTGAGTAGGTGGGAGGGAGGGGCTCTTGGAGCAGGGCAGGGGAGGAGTGGTTTGCCCACTCCTAACTGCACAATGACTGTTTGGACGGCCCTCTCGGGCTGCACAAACCATTCATGCGCACTTTCCCCCTTCTCCATGCAGGCTGCACTACAGCCGGCGTGGAGAACTTGCCCAGACCCCCATTCCCTGGTTAAGCATCCAAACACAGGGCTGGACTGGCTACCGGGCAGTTTGGAATGCTGCTGAGCTGGGGGCTGATTTCGTTCATGGAGACCTGTGTGTGCTAAACGAAATTCGTTTTGCTTTAATTATTTTGAAGCACACGCAGGTCTCCATGAACGAAATCAGCCCCCACCACAGTGAAATCAGCCCCCAGCTCGGCAGCATTCCAAACTGCCCGGTAGTCAGTCCGGCCCTATCCAAACAGGACGCTCAGACTAATCACAATGCTGCACTGCAGCGTTGTGACTGGTCAGGGAGCCTGGGTGCTTAATAAACACAATGCTGAATTGCAGCATTGTGATTGGTCAGTGGGGCCTGCTTCCTGTTCCTCGAGTTCCAGGAGGGCAGGAGGAGAGACGCGGGATCCGGCGGCAAGGTAAGTTATGTTTTTTTTATTATGTGCACTCCCTCCTGCATTTGCGACCCCCTCATTTTTTTGTATACATATTTTATTGGTTGCATGTTAATATAGTACATATTACAGTACGATTCAATACCTAATACTTCAAAGCAGTGTATAAAACTTTACATTTCGTCATTTAAATGTAGTCCACTTTTGCATCAGTTCTCCTAACCAATATCGGTACTGTACTCCACTCCTGACCCTCATCCTTCCTCCTATACCAAGCCGACCGAATACCAAAACTACTTCTAACTCGCTTAAGTCCCACCCCCCTCCCTCCGCCACTGGTGTGTATCACATGAATTCCAGATTCCACTCCAGCAGAGGCGTCCAGTCTCCTCCATGGGGCAACGCCGTGAGCATCCCCAACGGGATTTCAGGAGCATAGGGGTGTAATACTTCAGCCTTACGTTGACTGCGGTTCCAATATAGTCTCAGCGTTTTCTCCTCCAATGAGAGATCCCTAAGTTTGAGTTTCTGCTGCAGGACTATGAATGACTGTATATGCCTTAGGATTCCCCTGCCTCTCAACTGCGCTGGGCCTCTAAACTCCACTGCAATTGCTTTCGTCAAAACCTGGAGTTGTGCTGCTATATAATAAAGCTCGAAATCTGGTACCACTAGCCCTCCTTCAGCTTTTGGTCTCAATAGTGTCGCGTGCGCCACCCTTCGTCTTCCATTTCCCCAGAGGAACCCCACTATCATAGACTTCAGTAGTTTAAAAACCGAGGAAGGGACCCACATGGGCAACGTCCTGAAGAAATATAACAGCCGAGGCAGAGCCACCATTTTTAATAATGCTATTAGACCCATCACCGACAATGGAAGCGTCGTCCAAAATGCCATGTAACCTTTCAAAGCTCTCACACATCTCCCTATGTTCCCTTCCAACATATCAGCGGCTTTATGGTAAATACAACCCCCTAAATAGGTCAAACACGCCGGCTCCCAGCGTGTTAAAGATTAGACTGCAAAACGTCAACATTATCGGCGCCATCTTGCCCCTTTCCAGGCCCATTCGTGCGCGTAAGCGGCAGCCATTTTGAGCACCATGGCCTCCCTGCCCCTCACTAATAGCCAGCGCGTCTCTCTCTCTCTTAACCTCGCAAGCGTTCCCCCGCACGCTGACAACCCCCCCCGCTCTCTCATGCCTTGGGTCATAAACCCCTCTCCAGCGCAGCTTCACCACGGAATCCCATCCTGTTCCCAGCGCGACACCTCCCTTCATTCCTTTCATGGCCTCAAACCCTTTTGATGCAAACCCCCTTTTCCTGTGTCCCCGTTTGTCTTCCTCGTTCCCAGGCTGCCACCTGACCCTGCGGATACTGTTTATTACCCCGTACAGTAGGAAGCTTCCCCTCCCCATCAAAAGACCCCCGAACCAATCAAAGCCCCCACCCCATGAGATCCGATCAACCCCATGCATTCCGTGAGTCGGCGGAATGCCCTGCTGTGCGACCACCATCACCTGTTGTGACCGGGGTGGGGAATCCAACTGTAAATGTATGTGGGAACGGGTCTGGAGGGGAGATTCCGAGGATGTTCTTTCAAGTATTAAAATATTACGAGAATATGTTATGTGCAATAAAGGTCGTAAACTCTAGTATAAGAGGCCCGGCCTCAGAGATGTGGTTAGAGCACCTCGTGACGATACTTGCTGTCTGAATTGATGTGTTCTCCTCCGGAGAGAATAAAATCCTCGTTTCCCGCCTTCCAGTCTCCAGCGCCTGCTTCTTCATTGATTAATATTGGTGGGTCATAGAGGCGATACCGCCGGGCAACATAAAAGGGTCTTTGGTTACCGGTTGTCTTTGGAACCCTTTTTTAACAATTGGCGTCCCAAACGTGGGGCCCATCAGCGACTCGTGGATCCAGTGGGAGAGGTCCTGACGACAGAGTGAACGACTGCAACGATCGGAAGGTACCCTGTCCAATAGACCCTCGTCTGACAGCCGATCATCCGAACTTCACTGGTTCCGAACAGACCTCTCTCGAGTGATCTGCGGTCCTGACTGGGAACCATCAGGAGTGCCACGAGAAGTACGAAGAGAAGAGGACGATCGGGCGCTGGATTCGGAAGACGAGAAACTGTCCATGCGGTCCGGGTAAGGTCGTGTAAACACGACGAATTGCGAAAGTGATAGATAATTGAAAGAAATTGATAATTGTTGTGAAAATACTAGTATTACTCTTTGTTAATTTATTGGAGATTCACTGTCTACAAACGGAGAAACAACAGGCTCTCCCTTTATAAACAGCGAAGGATAGGTACGCACCCGTCGGACCTATTTTTCTCCCCCACTGAACAATTGCCCCTTCGCCCCATTGATTAACTGTTATAGATTGTTTTCTGGAGATTCTCTGTCTGAAAACAGGGAAGATTAGGTCCCCTCTTTACAGATAGTGAAAGGGTAGGTGACGCGAACCTTTGCGAGCCTACTTATTCTCCCCATTGACCATATTGATTTTTTATTTTTGACCTAACATTGATCGCTCAGAATTGGTTCATGAGGTATTCACTACGTGCAAACAACGTAGAATAGAAATATTCTGTCTAGTCTTTGCGCGCAGTGATAAGATAGGTAGTGCTGACTATTATCCCATTGTGATCCGTCATGCCTGTCTTCTCCCCACTGGTTAGTAGCCTGTTTAGCCCGGACCGCTTATTAGAGATGAACCATCCGGCTCCGCTGGAAGGCACCCCTAATAAGGACATGTTCACAAAGCATGGATTAGTCGCTATAGCCTATAGCCAACTGTGGCATAAATATACGAAAAAGGATCGAGAAAGTCAGTGGCCACTGATAGGATCCTTCGAAGACGATAGAATAATCACACTAGAAACAGCTCTTGGTAAAAACAAGACGACGTCCACTATGCTTGACAGCTTCGGCATGTGGCGAAAAGAAGCCGAACAACGCAAAAAGAGAACTGAGAGTAGGTTGGGAAAAGAGCTGCGGAAAGCAGCCCACCTAGCAGCCCAGAAATTAGAGAAAGAGATAAAAGAAAGAGAGGATACCAAACAGAAGCTAGAAATAGAAACATCAAGCCAGTGCCTGGTTAGAACTCCCTCCACGCTCTACCCTGATTTGCACTCAAAACAGCGAACCAACGATGATCTGCTGCTAGGTCCTCCGATCATCCACATGCCCCCTCCATATGCCCCTTCCCAACCCTTAGCCCAACACCCACTATCCCCAGGTACCAGCGAGAGCAGCCCCGCGGCTTCAGCCCCCATGGCCTCCGTGCCGGCTGAACTCCTCGTATTAGATGTTACGCAAACGACAACGCCGGGCGACCCAGAAGCCCGAAGGGTTGGTCCTGTCAGAGCATATAGACTAAGCAAACATGAACGAGCAGGGGTCGATAAGATAGCGAAGATACTGGTAGAGAAGAGGGAGGATGAAGAATCCGTCATGGATGTGTTTAATTCTTATACTGGGAGTCACAGACGACACTTTACTGTACAACTGTGTTACCACGTCTTAAACGCATACGAGGACCGATATCAAGAAAAAGGTCCACAGAGCCTAACGACTCTGTACCGGAAGGTTGATATCGGGGATGAGAGTGAGAGTGATGTGACGGACCTCCTTACGCGTACGCTTGAGGTTTTCCGCCACCTCACTGAACAGAAGCCGAAAACCGAATCCACTACCTCCGTAGCAACCAACCCACAAACTGAACGACCTAACACTATGATGCCGATACGAGAGGCTGCCCCTTACTGGGTTCCTCCACGAGGTGAAGGGACTCACGATGACGCAAACAACAAAGATGCAAAGGGAAGGGTAGTATACAATTGGGTCTACCAACCATGGGACCGGCAAGAGATTCTGACCTTCCGGAAATCTCTGCCTGACCTACGTAAAAATCCCACTGCCTTCTATACTGAGTTGGGTACGGCCCTAGGTTCGACGATTATGACTCTAGCTGACATCGACTTGTTTTTCGGGTTATGTCTACCAGCTGATGTGTGGAAGCAAATCCGGAAAGTCGACCACTCTGAACTGTTTGGACATAACTGGTCACAACTTGATGGCATAGACAGACAACGAGAACCCGGACAAAAGCCTTTAAAAGCCATTTTAGACCTCCCGGATAAAATCGTGCAGAAATTAAAAACCCTGATCCCAGAAAAGAAAGTGGACTGGTCGATAGTAACGGCTTGTCGCCAGAAACCTCAGGAGGATGTATCGGAATACTTCTCCCGGTTTGAAACGGTGTTCTCCGATTACAGCGGCCAGGACCTGACCACTGCAACCGGACACCATCTGTTTGTCCAGAATTACGTTAAGGGCTTATCACCGGAGGTCTCGCAGAAACTGCAGGCCAGTGAAAGTAGTTGGGCAGCCTCCAAACCTACGGCTATCCTCCAGATGGCCCAATATTATGAACATCAGAAAAACGAAAACGATAGAACAACAGAGAGGAAGAAGAAAGAATTAAAGGAGAGGGTGATGATAGCACAACTGCAAGGGGTGACTCTGGGACGAGACCAATACCGGGGAAACCATCAGATGAACGTCCCTAAAACGGCACCTCCCAAAGACCGTGCTTCAACTCCCCACATTGGACGTACAGACATTAGGGAGGACCAGTGTGCCTTCTGTAAAGGATCGGGCCGCTGGAAATCTCAGTGCCCGGTTCTTTTGGAACTCACCAGAAATAGAGATCCTAGAGATTCAGCAAACGAACCAAGAAATAGGGGATCACAGCGAGGGCCCCCAAACAACGCAACTAATGATAGATCCAGTAGACCAAACACATTTGACCGACCCCGACAGAACCAATGCCAGCAATCTGACTACGATGACGTTCATGACTTTGCATAGGACTGCCTAGGGCAAGGGAGGGATCCAGTCGAGCTCCATGTTGACCAGCAAGGCCCTTATGTCACTGCTAAGGTCTTGGGTACAAAGTCACCATTCCTGGTAGACACTGGCGCAACACGTAGTGCATTATCTAAACGACTGATTCCAAGGGCACCCTTGTCTGGCTTACTAATAACATCGACAGGTTTCGATGGGACGCCCTCCACTAACCCTTTGTCCGCCCCAATCCTCTTTGACTTAGAAAACAACACCACTGACACCACGTTTTTGCTCTCCTCCAATAGCCCTGACGCAATTATGGGACTCGACTTATTGAAACACTTCCGAGCAACGATTAGATGTTCTCAAGATGGAGTCCGAGTTTTCCTTTACGACAATCCTGTTCTGCTTAGACAGTGCCCCCCCAGACACATGTTTTCCATCACCGACGCTGACACTTCCCTGCTTGACACTCTGCCTCCGTATCTGTGGGCCAAAACGGATTCGGATGTAGGGCGCATGATGATTGACCCAGTGCACATCACTGTTCGACCAGATGCAACACTCCCAAAACTTCCGCAATATCGGATATCGCCCGAGGGCGAGAAGGCATTGGTAGAAATCATCCAATCACTGATAGACGCAGGAGTGGTAGAGGAAGTAGTTAGCAACGTTTGCAACAGCCCAATCTTGCCCATCATTAAGAAACAGGGAGAAGGAGATGAGAAAGCATACCGCTTCATCATTGACCTTCGAGAGATCAACAAAGTGGTGGTACCCCAGTACCCTGTGGTCTCGGACATTACCACCATCCTGACTTTGATTCCCTCCACTGCCACCACTTTCACTGTCATTGACCTCAAAAACGCATTCTTTTCCATCCCCATCCACCCAGACAGCCGATATCTCTTCGGTTGCACCCTAAAAGCCCGCTCATATAGGTTCTGCCGAGCACCCCAGGGCTACACAGAAAGCCCTAGCATCTACAGCCAGGCCCTCAAGAGACAGCTGGATCAAGTCCAGTTACCCGATGGAGTGGTGTTAGTACAATATGTCGATGACATCCTTTTGGCAGCCGACACCACTCCACTAGCTGTCACAGCCACCATTCAACTCCTGCATTTCCTTGCAGAAAATGGCCACAAGGTCTCTAAGAAGAAGTTGCAATTCTGCCAACCCCAGGTCACTTACCTAGGCCACCTTTTGTCCAAAGACGGAAGGAAACTGACTCCTGACCGGATCCAAACCATTCTCGACACCCCCGTCCCTAAGACCCAGAAACAGGTCCGCTCCCTACTAGGCCTCACCTCCTTCTGCCGACAGTGGCTGCCCAACTTTAGCCTCGTAGTAAAACCACTGCTTTCATTGTTAGCAAAGGACGTCCCTCTCCCACTCCCTTGGACCCCTGAGTGTCAGGCTTCTTTCGTGCAACTACGAGATGCCCTCTGCTCAGCCCCTGTGTTGGGTACCCCCGATTACACAAAGCCCTTCTCCCTTTACACCCATGAGAGGGAGGGGTGCGCTTTATCTGTCCTGACCCAGTCCATTGGCCCAAAGCAACGACCATGCGCTTACTTCTCAGCCACTCTTGACCCCGTAGCCAGAGCCCTGCCTGCTTGCCTTCGAGCCGTAGCTGCTGCCGCGATCTCTATCCGACAGAGTGAGGGGATCGTGCTCTCGAATTCCCTCACAGTACTGGTACCCCATGCAGTTGACACCCTCCTAAACCAAACCAAAACGCAACACCTGACAAGTGCACGACTGACAGGGTACGAACTGACTCTGCTCGCACCCCACATCACACTGAAGAGATGCACCACACTGAACCCAGCAACCCTGCTGCCCCTACCAGAAAACGATCCCAATACGCACCCTGTACACGACTGTGTGACCCTCACAGATGAACAGACCAGAAGTAGGGTTGACCTCAGAGACACGGCTTTCCCCGACCCCGACGGAGAGCTGTGGGTGGACGGTTCTTGCATCAAGCTCCCCGATGGCACCACTTCGGCCGCCTATGCAGTCACCACGGCTCGAACTGTAGTCGAGACAGCCCGCATAACGCAACGATCTGCCCAGGCAGCGGAACTGATCGCCCTGACACGAGCCTGTATTCTAGCAGCAGGTACCACAGCAAACATTTACACCGACAGCCAGTATGCCTTCGGGGTGGTTCACCATTTCGGGCTCCTTTGGAGGGAGAGGGGATTCTTGACCTCACACGGCACCCCCATTTTGCACGGGGACCTAGTCTCCGCCTTGATCGAAGCCGTCCTTCTCCCCAAAAAGCTTGCAGTCATCAAATGCCAGGCACACAAAAAGGTGACAGACATTATTGGACAGGGAAATGCACTAGCCGACCTCACTGCCCGAGCGACAGCTGAAAATAGGACGACAACACGCATGTACGTGACCAGGTCACAAGCAGAAAAATGGACTGACGCTAGGGACACTATCAGAGACATTCAAATGGCTAGCACACAACACGAACTGACTGAATGGACACGGGTGGGATTGAAAGATGACGAAGGCTGCTGGCGGACAAAAGACACAGACAAATGGTTGCTACCTGACTCGTATCTGATTCCCATACTGACTATGGCGCACTCCCCTGCCCACATAGGATCAGCCCCCATGATTGAACTTGTCTCCAGAGTTTGGCACAATGATAAGATCACAGAGTCCGCCAAACGCTTGGTCCAACAGTGTTTGATATGCCTGCAACACAATCCCGGGAAAGGAACTGTAGTACCCCGGGGAGGGTTTGGGGTCCCAAATCACCCGTTTGAAGTCCTGCAGATGGACTACATCCAACTAGACAGATGTCAAGGCCTGAAATATGTACTTGTGGTGGTATGCGCATTTAGCAAATGGGTGGAAGCATATCCAACCCGTGACAACACTGCTATGGCCACAGCAAAGGTACTGTTAAAGGAGTTTTTCCCCCGTTACGGCCTTTGTCGAATTTTGTGGAGCGACAATGGCCCCCACTTCGTAGCCGAAGTTATCCAACTCATTTTGAAGGGGTTGGGTGTAAAACAAAAGTTCCACGCAGTCTTCCACCCCCAATCTGCTGGACTAGTTGAACGACATAACGCCACACTGAAACTAAAATTGGCCAAAATAGTAGCTACCACAGGACTGAAATGGCCAGACGCACTTCCCCTGGCATTGCTTTCAATGCGTTCCACCCCCACCAAACACCACTTGACGCCATACGAGGTTGTTTTCGGTCGGCCTATGAATGTCTGGTCTGCACCGAAACCAACTTCCATTCATGACGTCCCGGACGTCCTAATGTCTGATTACTTATGTCAGTTGACTAAAACGCTGTCTGTTATCCATCAACAGGTGCTGCATGCCATCCCTGACACTTCCAGGGGTCCCGGACACACCATTCAGCCTGGGGATTTCGTCCTGATCCGGAATTTCCAGCGTGCCAAGAGTCTGGAACCCCGGTGGACGGGCCCCTGGCAAGTCCTCATCACCACCCGAACAGCACTACGGGTGGAGGGAAAACGCAACTGGCTGCATGCACACCACTGTAAGAAGATCTCCTCGACCCTGACCTCGACCGAAAACATCGACAACCAAGAAGAGCTCCTGAACAAGGACCGACCATCACTAACCTGCTATCCTGATACCGACACACTTGGACTTTCAAAATTCCCTGATCCCACAGTGCCATCGAAAGAAGGGTATTTCCTGCGTCGGAAGGAGGGAGTCTCGGCTAAGTAGACCACGGACTGAGTTAAATCTCAGAACGGTGACCTAAACACTACCAAGGGTTACCCGGAGAGAAGCAAAACAAAGTCTGTGGTTCTGCCCGCTACCGAGCCCCTTGAAGATGATGGAAGCACCAGATAAGAAGATGATGGAAGCGCCAAATAAGAAGATGATGAAGGAAACAGGAAATACCCACCGCAGAAACCCAAAAGCAGACAGACTCCATAGCCCAAAGACTATTGCGCTCTTCATCACAATCCTCTTCTGCTTTCTCCTCATGACCACACTCTGGATTGTGGAAGAAAATGCACCTGCTCACGAAACATTCCTGACCACTGTCCAGCCTACCACCATGAAGGAACATTATCTGATCTCGCTCTCTCCCCAACTCAGAGAGAGGCGAAAGGAATTTTGGAATAACTCCTTCGTACAACTACTTCACCAGCACAACCTTGCCACCAATGCCACCAACTGTTGGATCTGTGGGTTGTTACCCCACGCCACTGGACACTCGATACCATTCATCCCTTCACCTTTCTCAGTTCATGGTTCCTGTCTTGCCTGGCTGATGCTTCTGCAAGAAAGCTTTAAGGACAATGCCACCTCCAGCAAAACGGTAACGCATTTCTACCACGGGGTCTGGCGGGACAGAACAAAGACACACTTCTGCCCGCAGACCAACAACAACACAATCCACTTGGACATCCCTGCTAAAGAACAAGTTGAAATGCAAGTGTTCAATAATCCAACCAGAACCACCTTCTCCTACCTGCGAAAACGAACGGCTGCCACTCTGACTGTGGCCCTGTCAGTCATCAACGTCACCGGTCACATGTGCATGGAAGGGCTTGGGACTCAGCTGGTAGGCCACAGTGCCTGCCGGTTTTCTAGAACTCTGGACTCTGCCGACCCACCTTCCTTTGTGGCATCTCCAAACATGTATTTCGTCTGCGGCACGAAGGCTTACACCTGGCTCCCCAAAGGCTGGGGGGGCACTTGTTTCATTTCTTTCATCCTTCCTCCGACTTATGTGGCACCAGCAAATCATCACAGACAAAAACGAGCCAAGGACATCGAACAAGCCGATTCAACAGGAGCGCAATTCATCGATGCTATGAAAGGACTAGTCCCCCTCTGGGGCCCGATGGCAAACAGCCGTGCCATCCGACATCTGACTCAAGCAGTTGAGACAACAATGAACATCACAGCGGGTATCCTTGCTAACAACACCGCTGAACTTCAAGCGGTCCGCTTGGTGGCCCTCCAGAACCGCCTTGTCCTGGATGTGGTTCTTGCGGATCGTGGTGGGGCATGCCGCATTATTGGGTCCAGCTGCTGTACGTACATACCGGACAATTCACCCTCAGTGTACAAGGCCATCGAACATCTTCATAGACTCTCTTCAGAAGTCCACCAAGAACAAGAAGAATGGTCGCTGGGTGGGTGGTTCTGGAGCACCGTTAAAAAACTGGGGCTGGAGACTATTCACCATTATCCTGATTCCTGTGGTTGTACTATGCGGTTTATGTTTAGGAATTCAATGTCTACCACCCCTGTGTACATTATGTGTAAATTGTATTTGCCCTAAGACTGTGGACTTTGAAAACGAACGTATGAGAGCAATATATAATGCCGAGGTTAGGAATTTGATGAAGATTGACATTGAGTAAGCAAGTTGGCTAAGATATGTTGAAAAGGGAGGACTGTTAAAGATTAGACTGCAAAACGTCAACATTATCGGCGCCATCTTGCCCCTTTCCAGGCCCATTCGTGCGCGTAAGCGGCAGCCATTTTGAGCACCATGGCCTCCCTGCCCCTCACTAATAGCCAGCGCGTCTCTCTCTCTCTTAACCTCGCAAGCGTTCCCCCGCACGCTGACAACCCCCCCCGCTCTCTCATGCCTTGGGTCATAAACCCCTCTCCAGCGCAGCTTCACCACGGAATCCCATCCTGTTCCCAGCGCGACACCTCCCTTCATTCCTTTCATGGCCTCAAACCCTTTTGATGCAAACCCCCTTTTCCTGTGTCCCCGTTTGTCTTCCTCGTTCCCAGGCTGCCACCTGACCCTGCGGATACTGTTTATTACCCCGTACAGTAGGAAGCTTCCCCTCCCCATCAAAAGACCCCCGAACCAATCAAAGCCCCCACCCCATGAGATCCGATCAACCCCATGCATTCCGTGAGTCGGCGGAATGCCCTGCTGTGCGACCACCATCACCTGTTGTGACCGGAGTGGGGAATCCAACTGTAAATGTATGTGGGAACGGGTCTGGAGGGGAGATTCCGAGGATGTTCTTTCAAGTATTAAAATATTACGAGAATATGTTATGTGCAATAAAGGTCGTAAACTCTAGTATAAGAGGCCCGGCCTCAGAGATGTGGTTAGAGCACCTCGTGACGATACTTGCTGTCTGAATTGATGTGTTCTCCTCCGGAGAGAATAAAATCCTCGTTTCCCGCCTTCCAGTCTCCAGCGCCTGCTTCTTCATTGATTAATATTGGTGGGTCATAGAGGCGATACCGCCGGGCAACATAAAAGGGTCTTTGGTTACCGGTTGTCTTTGGAACCCTTTTTTAACAAGCGCACATCCCAGGAAAGCACAGGTATTAATTTGCCGAGTCTTGCAGGAACAAGCACGTCTTGCTCCAATTCACACTTAGTCCTGAAATGTCGCCAAACTTTGATAGCAACTCTGCAGCTCCCTGCAGTGCTCTTTCAGTGCCCGCCAAAAACAGAAGTAGGTTGTCCGCATAGAGTGATATGTACTGCGGCTCCCCTCTAAATCTCAGGCCTTGAAAACATTGCCCCATTCTAGCTCTAGCCGCCAAGGGCTCTATTGCCAGTGCAAATAAAAGCGGAGATAACAAGCAACCCTGTCTCGTTCCCCGTGCCACTTGGTATTGTGGCAAAATCAATGCCCCCACTCGCACTCTTGCCACTGCTGAAGTATATAGCACTCTGGTCCAGCCTGCAAACGCTTCTCTCAGTCCGAACTGTCCCAATGTGTTGTAGAGGTAAGGCAATTCTAGTTTGCGACCCCCTCATGTGCAACCCCCTGCACCCCCTGCGTTTGGCTCACCACCGCCTGTACCCGCCTCCCCACCTGTAGACCAGGCCAGGCGCCACTCGCTTATGGAGATTAAATAATGTTCACATTGCAAAGTTCAAAATCTATATAGAAGACTGTAGTAGTAATGAGGTATTCTGAAAAGTCCACTATTGCGGTAATCCTGTCTACTGAAATCCAGTGCATTAATGAGTAGTTTTGCAGTGTTGATGAAATCAGGGAGCAGATTTTATGAACAGTAAGTAGCTGGAGTCCCGCTGCTGTAGCTATGCTGGCAATAAAGAGATCACTCTTAATTGATGTACAGATGAGAATATTAAGGTTCCTGCAGCTGATGAGGAAAATGTCAGAGTGTGAGAGGGAAATGGGATAGAGACTGACATTGCGCAATTCAGTGACAGATGACTGTGAGTCAGGAGCTGTATGCAAGAGGGCCAGGCGTGAAATTTGGAAATAATAAAGTCTGACTTTCATCAGCATTAAGTTTATATGAGAGGTTTTTGTGGGACACCCATTGTGAGAGTATAAGGTTCAGAGGTCTTTGAGTCCCAATGACTGTAAATGAGTGGTTGAAGAGGTATTCAAGTCATGCGCTTGACCAGTAATACCAAGTCAAGGGAGAATAGAAATGTGGGGTGGCCAACTGTATTGAAAACAGCAGAAAGGTTTAGAAAGTTGAAGACTAAAGAGCGTTCTTGTCAGCAGTTGTGCGGAAACTTGGTTTGTGTGACAAAACTATTGCAGTGGAATGTATTATATGAAATCCTCCTTGTAGGCAGTGGTAGGGGTCGTTGAAGGACAGTGTTTTGGTTGTTTGTAAATAGTGGCATATTAGTTTGCTGCAGTGAACATCTCGCTACAGGAGGTAATTATTGTCTCTCTTATATGTGCCCTAGGAACCAGTAATATTATGCAGCACATTCATTTTGCTCAGCCCTGATATCCATCAGCTTTGGTCCAGAGGTTTTTATTCCATCACCACTTCAGTAAACTATGTGACATCAAAGAATTCAGTAAGTGCGGTGGCCATAATATTAGAAAACCAGTAATCCATTCTTCATACCTCCTGGGATTCTCTTGGCATTTTCGCATGAGATCTCAGTGCATGCGTCTAGGCTCTCTGCTGCTGTGTCAATGTAACTACCCAAAGCCTTATACAATGTCATCAATGGAATGTGTTATGTAATGACACAAGGAGCACACTGAGCTGCCCCTGCACTGCTGTGGCAATGATTTAGCTCAGAGATGCAAGGGTTTCTAACACATAGAAGGACTCATTCAGTTTTGTTTGGAGCTTAGAAGGTGGTCATCCGGCCTTTCGCACTTTCAAGGAAAAAGAATGATCTTGGGTAGCATGGGATATTGGTTTCATTACCAGCACTAAGGATAGGAAACCACACACCCAATATTTGAAGCCTGGCTAAGTAAGAGGGCCCCATGGATGATACCCTTAGGGCCATATTACGACTTCGGCAGTCCGACAGTGGATTGTGCAATGCGTTGTCCACTGTAGTACCACCAAAGCAATGGTGCTGTCACCAGCCATATTAGGACTCCAATCCTGGTATGGCGTGCAGTCCTGCAGCAATCTGACAGCAGCAGTCTGTGAGACTCATAGAAGAGCCTCACTTATAGACCGCTGCTGCCAGAGCACCAGCTGCACCTTCCTGAATGTTGGGGCATACATGCCACACCATGCAGGAAATGGGGGTACAAAGTCAGGGGGGCCATGCATGTGCCTTCCCACATACACCTCTTGGGCTCAGAAGTGGCAGGGGTTCCTATTGGTGCCCCCTGTGTTGCCTCGCTAACACCCTTTTCATTGTGGGGTCACTGCCTTGGAAAGGGTGGTGGTTTGGCAACTCAGAATATTCTCGCCATTGCCAACATATTCCTGCCTCAAACTGCCACAGCCAGGCTGCGGGATCCTGGCAAAGGCTGTGTTCCTGTGGTCATCCAATCACCACACTTAAAATGTGGTGCACTTGCTGCAGTGTGGTGGTGGTCAGACTGTCACCATCGGCTTAGCCAGACTATGGACCGCCAAACTCGTAATAAGGCTATTAGGATCCTGGCGTGCCCTTTGGTGACCAGTGTGCAACTTTTAGTTTATAAATTAAATTCTAAACTGGGACCTTAACATTTCATCTGGCTAAGATTGATAAGATGTATACCATAGAGCAGCTGTTTATTCATTTATTCATGTATTTAGCAATTTCATAGTGTGTTATTTGTCCCCTTTATGTTGCTTTAGAGTCTTCTAGTCTTAAGAAACAATCTGCTGTCATATAGATATACATGGCCTATATGCTGTGTTAAGTTAGCATGAGCTTATTAGGAGTTTAAACGCCATTTTACCTTTCTGCTGCTTCTGCACACGACACATAGCTGTTGCTTTAGCTTTGAGTCTAGGAGAATGTTTTGATTCATGCGAGAATAATATGTTGTTACTCTGATATCAGCCTTGCTTGCTGAGCTGTGTCTGTACAGTGAGTGCAGTAACCTTCAAGGATATCTCAACACAGTGGTTGTTGTGAGGTCTGATCTTCGCACATTCCTAGACATAACATTCATGCAGCTGCGGCCAAGTTATGGCTTTAGGCGTGTTTTATATTGCTTTGCACAAGACCATAGAAAAACACTTGATGTTGCTTCGCATACAGAGAGCTGGTGGAAGATGATGTGATCCCTAACCACTAGGATCTTGAGGTATGGGGCCGCCCTGCTAAAACCCAAAGAGACCTTCTTAGATATAATATAATATACTAGCTAGGGAGGGTGAGAATTAGGTATTACTGAACTCTATTCGTTTTAGCATTATACCATGCTTTCACCTTTTGTGTTCTATGGACTAGTGACTATGCTGATTACTTTGTTTCTTATAATATGTTTGCTTGTATTAGCTAAGATACTGCTTTTGAGAATACTGCATTAGTGAATAAACATTTCAAATATGCATGTGTCCTCTTTTACTCATTGTTCTGGATTGAAATGATTGTATAACGAAAGAGTGTTCATGTGTTCCACGTTACCTGAGGTGTACTAAGTCCATGTTCTGGTTTATGTAAGCATTGGGGGTTTGTGATCACCAATGAGACACTGTAGCTAGTCTGATAGGGGATTTTGGGTACTAAGGTGAGTTTTGGCACACCCTAATTCACTGAGGTTCCAAGTCTCTATGCACAGTTCTGCATGAGAACGGAATCCCTGCGACATGGCGCCTAATCGTTGGTGGTCTTATTACATGATACTAGAGTAGTACATCATTCGGTCCTTAACCCCTTCACTATTGTTTCCGGTTAATGGTAGTGTCTGACAAACACACCTATATTTACATAGGCCTTTTCAAGCTTCAATCTTTCTAAATGGTTTCCTTGAATTACTACCCAGTTGTGTTACAAAGTTTACTTTGTACTCCTTTCTTTCTGTGTTGCTATGGCCGCGGTGGACATTGCGCAACATAGCCGCATTGCAGTGGGCAATCATTTGCAGACTTATAATGTCCCCGAAGATGGCATGGCCGTGATAAAAGGCAAAAAAAACATCTTTCTTGACAGTCAACCACTGGAGATCGCCACACAATATCCATACCTCGGGATCATGATCGATGACAAGCTAACATGGAAACCAGCAGTAGAAGCGAGATGCCACCTTTTTAAGCGCTCAATAGCAGCCCTGCAGACCTTCTCTAGGAAATTGGGAAGGAGGCGTCCAGTAGAACTGTTAAGAATCTACAATGCCAAGTGCCAGGCGATTGCTCTCTATGGAGCAGGGGTCTGGGGCCATACAGACGTCGGAGCCCTTCAAAAAATTGAAAACCTTTTTATAAGATTTCTTCTCGCCACCCCAAAAGGCTCATCAACCTTCGCCTCCCACATGGAACTGGGAATTCCTTATTTGCAGGATCTCCTCAAAATCCAGCCACTGCTTTTGTGGAGGCGTATATGGACCTCGGACGCTAACATGCTATCACAGTCGATAGTGGCCGACACAATGTCACTTGATTACGCCCTTAGACTAAAATGGCTCCGCTACATTAGAAATTTTTTTACTGACCTTGGCCTCGAAAAATATTACCTCCACCCAGAATCGATAGTCGCCCTCCCAAAAAAGGAGCTCAAGGAACTTGCACTACGACATCTGGAAACACTAAGACTGTCAACCGAGTCTGCAAAACCTTCAGTGGTTCACGCGAACACAGTCCAGCAAACTTTTGGCATTCAACCGTATCTCACTCTCTATACCAAAACATACGAGAGGATGCTGCTTACCAGGCTCAGACTGAACCTCTTTTTCAGACTGGTTGCTTTTCCCCTAAACAAAGCCTGGGACTCAAACCTGCCTCCGTGTCCCTGCGATGCGAAATCAATTCAATCCAATATCCACGTCATCTTTTTTTGTAAATTTTATCAACCCCACAGAAAATATTGGATACTTCCGCTAAGCAGGAGATGGGGCCTCAGACAATGTCGACCGGCCTTCCTTAGACTGCAAACCTTAGAGTCTGAAGAAGTCTGTTACCTGGTCTTAAACTTTTTAAAATGTATTTTGAACCATAGAAAAAACCTTTAGCAAACTCCACTAGGGAAAAAAATAATGATTTTTAGAAGCAAAAAACTCCTCTTCTTTTTAAACAAATGACAGCCGTTTCTTTTTTTTCCTTATTGTATAAATGTTCCATGAAATGTCTTCTTAACTTATGCATGTATGGTCTTTTTATGCTGATTGCTTCTTTTATGGTTTTCTTCAAGACTAAACCGAATAAAGAATTATTATTATTATTATAATACTGCATTAGTGAATAAACATTTCAAATATGCATGTGTCCTCTTTTACTCATTGTTCTGGATTGAAATGATTGTATAACGAAAGAGTGTTCATGTGTTCCACGTTACCTGAGGTGTACTAAGTCCATGTTCTGGTTTATGTAAGCATTGGGGGTTTGTGATCACCAATGAGACACTGTAGCTAGTCTGGTAGGGGATTTTGGGTACTAAGGTGAGTTTTGGCACACCCTAATTCACTGAGGTTCCAAGTCTCTATGCACAGTTCTGCATGAGAACGGAATCCCTGCGACATGGCGCCTAATCGTTGGTGGTCTTATTACATGATACTAGAGTAGTACATCATTCGGTCCTTAACCCCTTCACTATTGTTTCCGGTTAATGGTAGTGTCTGACAAACACACCTATATTTACATAGGCCTTGTGAAGCTTCAATCTTTCTAAACGGTTTCCTTGAATTACTACCCAGTTGTTTTACAAAGTTTACTTTGTACTCCTTTCTTTTTGTGTTGCTATGGCCGCGGTGGACATTGCGCAACATAGCCGCATTGCAGTGGGCAATCATTTGCAGACGTATAATGTCCCCGAAGATGGCATGGCCGTGATAATGGTAGTGAGTGCAGAGGTGGCTTACTCGTATGAGATTTTCTACTCATGGGTGACCTTCCCAGGTATGAATGCACATACTCGTGTGTTCAACACGTACACTCCCACTGCTATGCCACAGGAATAGATACTTGGCAGCATCGCGTTTGGTTTGATGGCACCCTACCCCATACTTTAGCAGCTTCAAGGTTAGGTCCTTTGTCCATTACGGGCGCAAATTGGCCTGTTCTGGCTGGATTTACACCTCATCCTCAACACGGAGCATGTTCCGTGGTTGAGTTAAGACAACTACATGTAGTCGCAATTAGCGTGATTAGGTCGTTAGTGCAATACATTACCCTTAGTCTTCCGGGCGGGGCCCCGGGTGGTGCGGCGCTTCCTGCCGGACAGGGCGGAATGAAACTCAGTCCCGGTATGGTCAACGCTGTGATTGGCAAGCGCCCCCAAGAAAAGGATGATTTTCCTTTCTGGCTTGCTTAGAAGTTTGACCAGCTGGAAGCAGTATTTTTTAACACAACTCCTGGTGAAAAACACAGGATTCTGACAATATCTTACCGCAAGACTTGACCCCTGAAATCGGTGACTGTGAGACCTGGGTTAAGACAATTTCGGCGGTCTACACGAGGTGTTACGGCACTCCGTCTATGACTGTCCTGCCGACGGTCCTTAAACGTGTTCAGGATGAGCACGGACCTGAGGCTGCGGTTGAATTGGGTATGCGCCTCTGTGGCACCTTTGAAGTGGTTTCCGATCTCATACTTGAGAATGTCAAGGGGGATGTAGTGAACTTTCAGGTTGCCAATGCTTTGCAGGCAATTCCCGATGCTGACAAACTCCGGCTGTTGGCGAGGATTATTGTGGCGGCTTATAAAACCGTGGGCCGCAATAGTAGGGGTCTCAAGCCTTTTTCTACTAAAGAGAAAAAACAACCCCAAGGGCTGAAGTCGGAAACTGACGACCAGCCCAAGACCAAAAAACAAAATTGGCCGAAAAAATAAAAACAGGGAAAACTACAACAACAACAGAGACAGGAGTCTCGTCCTGCGTCTCCATTGCCCGCGCCTACAGAACGTGTTTATCAATTGCGCAATAGCGCGATGATAAAATCACCTGATCGTTTTCAGGTTTCTGATCAACACTCTCCTCGTTCATTTCAGGAGTCATCGGCCTTTTCGACCGGTGGTGGAAGAGGCGGCAGGGGTCGGGGTGGCCAGCAAGGATGCGACCAGCCCCGCCCGAAAGACGGTAAAGGCAAGCAGGACGATTCTACACCGAAGAGACGCCAGTTTCAGAAAAAGAAAGTCGCAGCTTTAACAGCACACAGATATGCCACAGATAGTGAGAATGCAGCTTCGGAATCAGACATGGGCTCTGACCCTGGTGGCAGCGCGGCGGAGATAACCAGAGTGCAAGAGGCCCTGCGTCCACTACAGAAGGCAACAGCGACTGACCGTTATGTTGTTGTGGAGACAGCTGACACTAGAGTAGCTCCCCCTTACAGACTTTATGAAATAGTCCTATTCATTGAAGGTGACATTCAACGAACCATAGAAGGGGTATTTTGGGAGAATCTTATGACTACCTATGACATTTTGTTAGCGGAGGCTGACTGGCCCCCACCTTTTGTGCTCGCTGCTCCGAGAGGGGAGGAGGTAATCCTCCCTAGCTTTGCACACTCTGTCTCGAAGGAGCATGCGCTGAATTTTGCAGAAGAGTGGGCTAAAGCCCTCGCGCCGGCTCTGTACCGTACACACTGTGGTTGGGATACATTTTCCCCACACCACGAGATTCCTTTGGGGTCTATGCCTCAGCCTCAACCTCGATATCCCATAAAGCGCGAAGCTAAGGCTTCCGTTGCGGGAATCCTTGAACAATTGGAATATCAGGGAGTGATTGAAACTTGTGCATCACCAATGAATAACCCTCTTTTTACTGTGACCAAGCCTAACGGTTTATATCGTTTGGTATTGGATTACCAGCATTTAAACTTGCATTGCCGTACCTGTGCAGTAAAGAATACTCGCGGCTCTGCTTTAGTGGATTGTCTTGTGCGTAAGCGGTTTAAAACCACGCTTGACATTTCCAACTGTTTTTATTCCCACCATTTGGATGGTCTGAGTTCCCAATGGACCTCCTTTACTTGCGGCGGTGTCCAAAAACATTTCAAACGTTTACCGATGGTCTACAAAATAGTCCTGAGTGTTTGCTGCCCGCATAGCCTCTCTCTTAGAGAGAGTTGACCCAGATGCTTGTTCGTATGTGGATGACATTTATCTCACAGATGACGAACTGTGTCGAGTTGACCACATAATTTGTAGCTTTGCAGACTTCGGTTACAAATTCATCTTTGCGAAATCGCACACTGCGGAGTACACAGTATTGTTTCTGGGCTACGAGCTCAACAATGAAGGTCGAGGATCAGCTCCTCACTTCCTGGAGAAATGCGCACAATTGTGCGCTCCGACAACTCTGAAAAAATTACAGTCTTTGCTGGGATTTTTGAATTTTGGGGGGACATACATACCTGATTATGCCCAGCGTATCAAGCCTTTGTATGCTTTGATACAACCAACTTTTACCAAGTCAAACTGGCTGCCGGAGCACTCGGCTACACTGCAATCTATGCAGGCTGATCTGCTCGCATCTAAATACTTATTGACTCGTGATAACCACACCAACCTGGTGATAGGAATCATCCCTGGGACGGTGGGTTTTACATACCTTACTTTTAACGAAGGAGACACAGTACCTATTGCTTACAAGTCACACTTGTACACTTTGGCTGAAATGCGATTTTCCACTGTGGAGAAAGTTTTGACGGCTGTACAGATGGCGATTCTCAAGGAACGCACTCTGTCACAGGGAAAACGCATGTTGGTTGTTACTCTGTGTCCTGCTTTGGAAGCAGTTATGAAGGCCAGTGTACCTAATTCTAAAGCTTTGCACCCTCTGTGGATACAATGGGCAGCGTCATTGATGTCTCCGGATGTCACGTTTGTTTTTGATGCCTCCTTACGGTCGCAGGAGTTTTTGCAATATGAATTTGTTCATCCTGCACCTTTGGCTATGCAGCCTTTGGAGGATTCCCATTGCATCATATACACTGATAGTTTGGCGCAGGTTGCCCATCGTTCTAAACACGCCTACATTTCCGCATGCGCCAATGTGGTAGGTGCCATGGTGAACGATGAGTTCAAGTCCAGAGTCGTGCACACGCAGACTCTAGGGGACTGCACCGCACAATTGGCAAAGCTTCATGCTCTGATGCTTGCATTAGAGTACGCTGATCCTAGTGTGACGACATTAATCCTAAGTGATTCTTACCACTGTGTCAAGTCTTACAATGAAAATTTGTTCTTTTGAATTCAGAATGATATTCGTGATTCCAAGGGTAGCACAATGAAACATAAATTGATCTGGGTCCGAGTGGTGGGCTTAAAGAGCGGTTGCCACTCGTGTTTGTGATTCATACTCTTGGTCATCAGCGTGTTGGAGTTCACGCTGTTGGCAACTCGCTTGCTGATGAAGCAGCAAATTCAGCAGTATCTACATATTTAGTTGCAGCAGTTACACGGTCCAAAAGTAGATTGATGATGATATCTTGGCGGCTGTTGCTGCCGCTGAGAAGGGAGGTAAATATCCTGCGGGGTTCCCTTCGAAGTACACATACCACTTAAGTCCCGATAAAGTTCCTTATGTGAAAATTCCTGATGTTGGGGAGAGATTGATTCCCAACTCGGATCGCAGACATACAATGATCACAGCGGCCCATGAAGGTGTTGCGTCTGCGCATGCGGGCGTTTCAGCAACTGTGTCTCAGTTACAACAGCGTTTTTGGTGGCAGGGACTGTACAAACAGACGGGTGAATATGTCCTTCAATGTGACATTTGCCAACAGATTAAGCCTTCAACTGCTACACGTCTGCCCCAAACACAGTTGTTCATTTCCAATAAACCATTAGGTTGTGTTTATTTAGATCACTGCAGCCCTTTTTCTTCTGATACTGCGTATAAGTACATCTTAGTAGCAGTTGATTCATGCACAGGCTTTGTTTGGGTGTGGCCTCATCGCAGCGCTGATTCATAAACTGTCATAAGGGATTTACGTGTCTTTGTAGGGGTTTTTGCCTGTGTACCTTCCATTCGGATCAGGGTCCTGCTTTCGCCTCTAAGGCGTATAGGGATGCCATGGCTTCGATGGGGGTCCAAGTCAAGTTTTCGTCTCCATACCGACCTGAGGGTAATAGTGTTGTGGAACGAATGAACCGTGACTTAAAGCAATCACTGACAGCTCGAGTTATAGGCACTGGCAGAAACTGGTTGACCCATTTTAATGGCATGCAGCGTGCTCTTAATAATCTCCCTAGAAGGTCTCTGGGTGGGCGGACCCCATACGAAATGCTCTTTGGTATCAAGATGTATGTACCAGACCTTGACAGTCTAGACTCGGTGACTGTTGCTGCCTCTTTTGACGTAGATGAACATTGCAATGTTTTAAAGCCTCTACAAAAGACAAGAGACAGTCTTGCAAAGAAACATTTTCCCTCCACTTCGGATGATGCGTTGCAGATCCAGGTAGTTGGCTGGCTACCCCAAGTTGGAGAACTGGTTCGGGAGAAGATCGATAACAAGAAGGAGTTTAGTCCCTCATACCGTGTTCCAGTTCCTGTGCTTGGTGTGAAGGGCACAAGAACAGTCATTTTACCACCCCTTCCAGGTCGTAAAGATAACAGGTATATCTCCATTGACAATGTCAAGATACACAGAGTGGCCGATTCTTCTTAGCATGACACCGGCAGTCTCATGTCCTTCGATGGTGAGATATTCTGTAATGGCCACTGCTTTGGATCATGCGCCGGAGGTGCCTGCAGTTTCTAGTCCTTTACTAAGTGCATTGCCTGGTACTCAACTTGTTGAAACTGACTACACCTACCCAACTCACTTATCGCTGCCTGATTTGCAAACTTGTTAAGCAACAGAGCCTAGATTTTCATTTGACACTGTTTCACACACTTCAGGAAAGCCCACAAGGCTTAGGGACTATGCACAATTGTTTAAAAAACATTTTTTGATTCCCTTTTGGACTTACATTTGGTTGGGGCTTTTTTCACTTTACGTTTTTATGTCAATTGGTTTTGTGTTTTATTTTTTCCGATTCATCAATGGAGACTATGTCGAGGAGAGAACATGCATTCGACATCTGAATGGAACATTGACCCCCAATCCTCGTCACAATCTGCCCACAGGTTGAAGAGAGACTTGGCTTTTGTTAACATCACTGCTTGGCCTGTCCTGGATGGGATAGTCTGGGATGCTGTTAAATTTCAAATCCATGGCTCGACTGAAGTTATTAATGTTTCTAATGTGCTTAGAGTTAACATGGGGGATGTGGTTAAACAAAACATACGTTCTGATGATTGGGATGTTCAGGCTGTAGATGCTTTGTTTGCTGTATTGAAATATTATGCTGCCTTTGATGCTGAAGATTTATATTTAGAATCTGCTAATTATGGTGATTTGTTTTGCTTCCAACATTTTGGCTATCACTACCTACATAAAACTAATTTCAGGAAGAGCATTGTGTATTATACACAGTTGGAGCATTGCCCAGCTCCTTTAAGACTGTGCTAACAACAAGGACCCCCTGTTATGGATCAATATCCTGGGACAGGGTAAACAATATATGTGAAATAACACTCCCAGGCATACAACCAAGGTAATGGCACACTAGACTAAGCAAACAAACTAGTTCAGTTTAGAAAGTATACATTTTTAATGTGATAAAAAGAATTGATAAAAAATCAGTACATTGACCAAAATTGATAAAATGACATTGTATTAATACATATGTATTCACACGAAAAGGTTAAAAGGAGTAGATGGTTTCCTGTCGATGCGTTTCGACATAAAGACTATGCCTTCATCAGGACTTTTACCATCAAATTGCTGTAAAAGAGATTATAAAATGTTTTACTATTTAGTTTTTCCATCTTGAAACAAGTTAACAGAACTAGTTTAAAAGTTTGCAACAACATTCTATTGCCAAATATTTCTCAGAGTCATGATGTACCGCTTTATATTTACAGATTTATACCCATGTCAGACACCTAGGCGTATTGTATTCAACAAGATTGATATAGGAAAGAATATACAAATCAAAGTTCTGCATTTTCAAGTGATACAATATGGTGCAAATATATATAAGGAACATCATTGCACCATATTGTATCAGCCTAGGTGTCTGACATGGCTATAAATCTGTAAATATAAAGCGGTACATCATGACTCCGAGAAATATTTGGCAATAGAATGTTGTGGCAAACTTTTAAACTAGTTCTGTTAACTTGTTTCAAGATGGAAAAACTAAATAGTAAAACATTTTATAATCTCTTTTACAGCAATTTGATGGTAAAAGTCCTGATGAAGGCATAGTCTTTATGTTGAAACGCGTCGACAGGAAACCATCTAATCCTTTTAACCTTTTCGTGTGAATACATATGTATTAATACAATGTCATTTTATCAATTTTGATCAATGTACTGATTTTTTATCAATTCTTTTTATCACATTAAAAAGGTAAACTTTCTAAACTGAACTAGTTTGTTTGCTTAGTCTAGTGTGCCATTACCTTGGTTGTATGCCTGGGAGTGTTATTTCACATATACCAGCTCCTTTAAGAGGCAGCTCAAGTACATTTTTGAAAAAGTACACTTATTTTACTGATTTTATTCAGTCCAATCCCGCTTCATTTTATTTTATAATGACAGAAAAATCCATGTCCAAAGTTAGACTTACCAATACTAAGTTATTGTACTCTAAGTCCTTTCTAGACCATCTAGCTATTGGAGGCTACGAGTTGTGGAAGGAAACCGTTGACCTTAAATCGGTTTGGTGTTCTAAAAGTTGGCAGGTACAAGGCACTGAGGCTTTGCACCGTGCATGTATCATCCCAAATCATATGTTGTTTTTGAATTCTACCATCTCTCAGACAACATGCTTTGGATTGGCTACTTCTAAAAAATTGAATACTCCTTCCTTCCCTGATTTGGAAGAATATTCAGGTTGGGAAAATTCAACAAAATTTTCGATTACAGAGTTACAAACTCTATTACTAAATTCGTACGTCAACATATCCAGTTTGAATCCCAAGGGTAGGTTAATGTGGCACAGAAGTGCAGATTCATGCCTGCATCGTTTTTTGGGTCTGGCTGATGGCTTTACACAGGTCAGGGTAGATCCCCGTTTTGAGAGTGACCATTCTGTAACCACTTATTCAGTAGGCACATTGTGTCAGAATTGGCTCAAACACTCTACATTGGCGTCGGTTAAACTGCATTTGTCTAAACTGACTGACAATGTTGATTTGAATGATTTCATAAAAGGCCCGGCAAGAGGTACATCTGGAAGATGGATATATGCCGTTTATAATGAACTCTGGAAAACTTCACAGATTGAAGCAGCTACCCGCCTTAGGGCTATTGATCAAGCTAATTTAGAGAAGGTGCTTGCAGTAGTGGATAACAGCATTAACACACTTTCCTCCTGCATCTACACATTGGATAATATTGTGTCATCTGTTGTTGAAATTGTACAGGATGATTTGTCTGTTTTGTACCATGGTCAAAATCAATTGCGTTCTATTATGCAGTTTGCATGGACTCTGCAGACTCTGAATGCCCGAAAAGTGCCTGGAATTACATGAATCTCTCATCTCTTTTTGCCCCATTTAATCTGACTGAGAAGCAACGTTTGCTTTCAATGCGTCTTTTTCCATGTTACACATTGAACGATTTGAGTCTTTACCATTTTCAGTGGCAGAGGCCACTACTGCTACGTGGCTTATCCACGGGTTAATAACTTTGCCATTTGTACTTTTCCAGTTTACAAATTGCATGCAATATTTTGCCATTGGTAGGTACGAGCCTCTTGGTAGCTCCTATTTACATGAAGCCTGGTCGCTCCCTTTCACTTACAGATGCCTTAGGGACGGAAAAGACGTTTATCTGAAAGGTGAAGAGTGCACGGAAACACCAGATCACTCATTAATGTGTAGACACATACAATTGCATGGCTCTTGTAATCAGGAACGGCCTAATTTAGCATGTGTTTTAAAAGGTACACCAATGCCCGCTATTGTCCCCACTTTTACTTTACTAGCAAACGGTAGGTATTTACTTTTAAATAATGAAGAATAGCTGTGGGTTATTAAAAGACATTGCTTATGTAGTTACAGTCGGTGAGCGTGTGGTTTGCTGTAAAAATGTGTTGTATCCACCCAAGCATAGGAACTTGGATGTTTCCATCTGGCCGAGGATTTTGACCTTGAAAACAGAGTTCAATAAAATGAGTCAAATAAGTGCCCTATTGTCACAAAAAGAAGTTGCCCTGACATCTGCTCGTGAAACATTTCTCCTTCACGTAGCTAACACCCGCACAGAAGTGCATGCTTTATTAAATACTGACCTGCCATTACATTTCGGTGAGCTGATTCATACTATTTTTAACGCATCCTCCACATCGGGGCTGGCGCATTTTTTTAAAGTAGTGAGCAGTGGTCTAGTGTTAGGGTGGCAGTGTGTTAGGGTGGTGGCAGCTCCCTTATACCTCCGCTTAGCTTGTGGCCATAATTTAGAGCAGTGGTGATTTTAACATTGGAAGACCGATTTTAAACATTGGAAGATTGTTTTTCTTTTACTGTGCATTTTATTTTGCCTAATCCTTTTTTGTTGTGCAGGAACATCGCGGGGGTGCTCTGACTCACCCGTTATTCTTTAGAAGCCTCTCCTGGCCCCTTTCACCGCAGCTGGTGCTCCGGTCGTGGGGAGGGTGGGCGGCCATCTTGAGAGTAGTCCTTCTCCCCAGCTGAACTGGTGGCAGCGTTCTAGCTGGGGGAGAGAGGACACTGCATAAATTCAGCGGAGGATGTTAGTCTTTGCGGTGTGTTAGGGTGGTGGCAGCTCCCTTATACCTCCGCTTAGCTTGTGGCCATAATTTAGAGCAGTGGTGATTTTAACATTGGAAGACCAATTTTAAACATTGGAAGATCGTTTTTCTTTTACAGTGCATTTTATTTTGCCTAATCCTTTTTTGTTGTGCAGGAACATCGCGGGGCTGCTCTGACTCACCCGTTATTCTTTAGAAGCCTCTCCTGGCCCCTTTCACCGCGGCTGGTGCTCCGGTCATGGGGAGGGTGGGCGGCCATCTTGAGAGTAGTCCTTCTCCCCAGCTGAACTGGTGGCAGCGTTCTAGCTGGGGGAGAGAGGACACTGCATAAAATTAGCATGCCTTCGTCAGCGCGCAGCGGTCGCGCATGGCGGGCGCGCCTTAGGCGCGCCGAAGGTAAGCCAAAGGTCAGCCCGTCTGCGCCCGTCCGCGCCTCGGACGTGGCGGACACAGGACGGGCTACCTTACAGGTGTGGAGCCCTGATAAAACAGCGATTGGGTATACCCGAGCGAGTCTGCTGGCGCTCCGCCCGCCGGCTGAGGTAGGATCGAGGTGTGTAAAAATAGATCCAGTTAGCCTTAATTCCTGCTCTGCTTGTGGTTTTTATTGCAGTACTAATGAGAATATTTCATCAGATTCCATCTTAGGTTCAGGCTCTATTTCTGCTGCTTTAATCAATGCTCGCTCAATGAGTAAACACACAGCAGAAATTTTTTCATTATTGGAAGATGGTACATTGGACTTGCTGTTCATAACAGAAACTTGGCTGAATAGCTCATGTGCTTCTGACATTGAGCTGGCCATCCCCAGAGGGTTTAAGATCCAGAGGAAAGACAGAGCCAGCGTAGGGGTGGCGGATTAGCCATTATTTTTAGGGAATCATGGGTCCTCAATATTGAAACTACTGATGACATAGTTGAGGGTGAGATTGTGAACTTCTCTTTGGTTTTGTCGCCACATTTTACATTGGGAGGTTCCCTCATCTATCGACCACCAGGCCCCTCGGGTCCTTTTCTTAAAGCTCTCCTGGAGACTCCGGTTCCCCGAGCAGTGAGGTTTTCGCGTTTTTTACTGCTTGGTGACCTGAATATCCATGTTGATCGTTCGGAACTTCAGGAAAGCAAGTTTTTACATGATTCTTTTGACCTGGCTTCACTAACCCAATGGGTTTCCTCCCCCACACATACGGGTGGGCATACTCTGGATGTTATTTGTTCTAACTTTCCCCTGAAGGTCGAGGCCCCTCAAATTCTAACTTGGACTGATCATCGGCTGATTAGATTTACATGGTCGGCCATGAAAGATACGCCCAAGTCCTGCAGGAATATGTTCCCCCCGAAGATCAACATAGGCAATTTTATTACCTGGCTCGATCAAAATAGACCTATCCTGGGGGCGGAGTTGGATTCTGCACTTCAAGCATTTGATGGATGGCTGGGAGCAGGGATCTCCGCCTCATCGAAAGGGTCCAATTCAAGTAGAGATAGGATGACCCCCTCGCAACCCTGGTATTCGCCCCAATTACGCATACTTAAGCTTGCCTGTAAGAAATTGAAGCGAGTGTGGAGGGTGGCCTATTGCCCACAAGCCAAGGTAGCTTACCGCACGGCACAGCGGGAGTATTATGCCAGTGTTAAACTGGCTAAATCTGAATATGTAGTGTAGTTCCTAGTTTCCCACTAGGCCCTGCGCATTGGAATAACATAAACAGTAGTATCGACGTGGAACTGGCTATATTCCAGGCCTCCACTGACTATGCTAAACTTAATTGGGTTGTGTTACCAACTAGCTCAGAGGTCACTGGAAACTTTCTTCTCTGCATAGGAAGTGATCAGCTTCCTTGGCACAGACAAGAAGGGATTCAGCTTTCCAACAACCGTGCAACATGACAACTTTGCTCCTCAGATCAAGAGTCGATCTCTAGGGTCGTGTGAAACAATAGACATAGATTTCACTCAGTCAGTCTAGTGCAGTTTACTTTCACAGTATGTAGAGAATAGAGAGACGGGCGTGTATCAATAAAGGGTTAACATTTATTGAACAGTCTTTCTTCTCATACAAGAGAGATGTATTGCCACAATTGCAATAACTGTTATTATAAAAAGTACGTACAGTAAGATAAGAATAGCGAAATAGAACTGTAAAAGCATTGATATGGTTTCTTAGCCATAAAATGGTTTAAAAGTAATAAAACATATATACAGTCATATATACATTAGGCTAACATACTCAACTGGTGCTTCTAACTAAGCCTACCCCAGTGTGCCTGACCTAGGCCTAACACGTGAGAAGGGGGAGTAAGTAAGTAGCTTAAGTTAAGTTGGTTTTGCCAAGGTTTGTTTCAAGAATTCTCGTCTAAGGGTTTAGTCAACACCATACCTCTGAATAGAATGATGGAGGATTGGTATCTCCTTCAGGGGTCTCTCTCGATATCCCAGTCACCCGCGAGGGTAAACCGGAAGCGCGGGACTGGATTTCTCTGCACGAGAAAGGCAGCGGCTTCTCTCAGCGCGTCTGGAGGAAGGAGGGGTGACAGCGTCCGCGGGCAGCTGGGCTGGATGTCTTCGCAGAGGACGGCTGCACGGCTCCTCAAGCGTACTGCACCATAGGTCGCGCTGTAGCGGCGATAATGGTAATCAGTAGCTTCACCACCACAGGATAGCAGGCTGCAGCGACAGAGTGCTAGTTTTTACCAACACGGGGTCATGCAGGCAGCTGGCATCAGCAACATGTTCGCTCATTGCTTAAGGCAACGTTGGTAATATTTATACCTGACAGGTGCCGGGTTTGACGCAAGTTTGCTGGACATAAGACGTCAATTAAAGATGTCACTAGGAAGTGGCAGCTATCAGTTGCTCATTAGAGTTCTATTACTAATCAAAACATAGCAAGCGGGGATTTCCAGGTTTGCTAAGTTTTTATCTTGTTGAAGAACTCGGAGTGTTATCTAGGAATATCAGATAGTGACTGCTGCTCTGTCATTGCACTAATTGGTCGCAAAGGAAGTAGCAGAGAGTCATGCTGGAATGTGGCTCTGTGGCTC
The DNA here is from genome assembly GCF_964263255.1 of Lissotriton vulgaris. Taxonomy (NCBI): domain Eukaryota; kingdom Metazoa; phylum Chordata; class Amphibia; order Caudata; family Salamandridae; genus Lissotriton; species Lissotriton vulgaris. Next base: position 1,192,187,458 of record NC_141691.1, on the reverse strand, counting down.
TGCTCGTGTGAGGCCAGAGATGACTTTACAGAAAATCGCACTTGAACAGTTATGCCAATATAGGGAATAAATGGATTTATAGCCGAATAGGGGCATAAGGTCACAGTATCGATCAGGAACCTAGATAAGCACATGACACCCACTCCACGAATTCATGTCCATCAAAATTACTAAAACTAAGCAATTAGATGTATGTGTAACATTGTGTAACATAGCCCACCCCAAAATACATAAATGCATTCGAAATAGGCGTACTTGTAATACATGGAATTTAGGTACTGTACGTTTTTTTTAAAAAGCATAGTAATCATTCAAAAAATTATTGCATAAGAAATCAATGAACGATTATGCATAAAGAATTACACATGAAGTATCTCTGACAGAAGAAATGCGAGATAAATCATCACATAAAAATGCATTGTAATAACATGTGTGCTAGAGGCTGGTGTTATGTTGTTATGTCTCTAGATGTGTTTAGAAATAGAAGTGTGAAGCTTCTGTTCTCTAATAATAGTTTTTACGTTAAGCAAAGAATTGTTTCGTGCCAAAAGGAAAGGGTCAATATTTTTCAAAAAAAATTGTCCAATTCAAAGAAAAAATCAGTTTACCAAAGCTCCTGGCAGTTTTATGTTGATCAAAACTGAAGGCCGAATTCAGAGTTCATGGGAACGCTGTGTGTCGGAAAGCTTCTCAAAAGTTATTGTTTCTCTGTGGGTGAGAACATCGTATCAGACAGGCTCGCAAAGAATTGGTCTACAAAATCAGGTGATAGTTCAACCAAATTAGATAGCGCTGTAACTTGGCAGGTGTGAGAATGATTGCTGTCATCGAACGCAGGATCAGCAATGCTCACAGAACGTTGTACCTGGATGATGTTGCTTTTGTCACTCGCTCCACTGTTACCACTTGGCTGTAGTACAGGAGTCTCCACGAATGCCGTCATCAGGATTGGTAGCCGCTGGGGACAACACAATGCGTGAGCCGTTATTGGACTTAGCAAAGTATCGACGTCCATTGGTACTGCTGATGGAAGTGAAAGACAGATGTCCAACACGCATTCCTCGCCGCAAAGCATACACCGTAGCACAGGTAAAATGCAATTTTGCCATATTGGTCTGAATGAAAGGAACCAGGTCATGTTTAGATCTCTCAGCCTGGCCAATCCGAGGACGTTAGTTATCCTGTCCCTGTAGCGCATTGCTAGGATTGTTTCTTCCATTCCCATGGGAGCTATGTCTGAGCCGAGGTTTGCCATAACGTAGCAGGAGGGTCAAAAATAGAATCCCTGCGATGAGTCCAAAAAATAATGGAATACCACCAAAGATGGAGTGCACAAAATTAGGAAAGATTCCCAAAATTGCCTGGAAGGGTGTTAGCAGTCCCGTAAAGACTGTCTTAAATATGCCTGGGATGCTTGTAGCACTAGACATGTTAAGGAGTTGCTCGAGTATTTGTACGAAATGCACGGGGCAATTTGTTGATAAAAGGTCATGGACCTCAGTAGCCGTCCTTGCGACTAGAAGATCATACGTCTCTTTAGATGACGTTATAGGCACTGTTGTCTGTAAAAGCACAGATTTCATTTTGCTTAATGTATCAATTCGTATAGAATAGAGATTCAGACGAGGCCAGAGGGGAGTCACTGTGTCTGGAGGCCCGCTCGGGAACAATGCTTGCATGCAACATTTGACCATGGACGTAACTTCTACTAGATAACTTAGTCCGGGCGCGAGGCCACAGCACCTGTGATCCGTTCTTAGAATGTAACTCCCGTTTGCGAGTTGCATAAAGAAGGGCTCTATCTGAGTTGCAGGTGTGACTAGCTGGTGGCATGAAAGGTTGTTTGAATTGCCATCACATGCTCCGTGTAAATTAATACCCTGACACAAAAGTATACCGCTTAGTGAGTGTTTACAATTTTCACCACTAAGAAATACATTTTTGTCGCTGTCACTATAGCAAGAATGAGTGTATGGTAATTTCCATTCGGATTTAACATATCCCTTACCCAATTGTTCATACTGGCCAGCAGGTATGTACTCAAGGCATTTATGAAATCGGAAAGTTGTTATCGGAATTGTGATAATTCCGTGTATTATCCATTCAATGACAGGACTCTCTGACATTGTCAATGGTAATCTCTCGAGTTTCTCGATGCTCAAAATTGTATAGTCTGCTCCTTTCTGTGCCAAACTGATCTGTTTATCAGTAAGGTTAAAAATGGAAAATAATGACGTTGTGTTTATCAGACGCCAAGGCACATAGCCTGAACGAAGATTTTGCAGCGTCCAGCCTAATTCTATAATAGAGCGTAATTGAGACTGGCCATGTTGTAACATTAGCAAATCTCTGTCTATCACATCAAAGGCAGAGGATACAATATTGTCCAAAGAATATATTCTGGAAGACAGAGTCATTAACCCATTGTCTACCACAGAAAGTGATTTTTCCAAATTAATACGATCAATTTCTCGTATCTTTTCAGCAGTTTCAATTTGCTTTACTTTCCAAGCCTCGTTGTAAGCAGCATAGATGCTGGTCGCTATGAAACGCTTTTGACGCTGTTTGCGTGGTCCAAGAATGAAATCGCGCAAATCAGCACCATCTTTTAATAAAGACAAGTGTTGCTTAATTTCAGCCAGTGTGGATGTAGTTAGCCATTCTAGGCAGAGTTTACCTACACTGTATGTGGTTATAATTCCTGGATGTTGTCTCTGGGAATATCTAGGGTCTAATCTGGTCATTTTTAAACCCTGTGTTTTATTCAGGAACCTATCTTGACAGCTATTTGTGTCTGTAGGCCAGATTAACCACTTTTTCCAATCAGGATGTGTTCTGTTGAAATGTAAAATGTGTGACACGTCTAACTCATTATCTGCAGTTGTATTCTCAGCTATTGGTTTTGGTATAGACGGTGTTTTCATTTCTTTGTTCTTAGCTAGGCCAAGACAAGATGTTTGGTGTACAGTGTCATTTAAAAATAACATTTGTTCTGGTATCATGCAGGTTCTAAACAGTGCTTCTATGCCTTGCACCTGCCAATCTCTTGTACCCCAAATTGTTTTTGTTTCAATATTATTTTTCCAATAATCAAAACCGAATGTCATCATTTTGTCATAAAATGCTTCTGAATATATCAATTTAGAATTTGTCAGCATTGTTTTCATTCCTGTTTTATCTAATAGTTTATAATAAAACGTTTCTGCATCACTGGTGTTAAACCCTGAAAAATATTTGAATTTCTCAAAAAATGCTTTAGAACTGCTTTTAGGTGGTGTAGCACAATGTTCCCATTGATTATACATAAAAACATTTCTAGGCTGTGCAGATTTATGCAAGTAATGATCCCCATAGTGGGTGTAACAGAATAACTGCTCATAACTAGATGAACCTTGTAAATAATCATGATCTGTGAATCTAGCTGACATTACTAAATCAGACATCATGTCATTAATACTGTTAAAGTCCCAATCATCAGAGAATGTACTTGGTGTCACAAAGTCACTTAAGGAAACCTTTAGTTGATGAGGATACTTCAGGATTTCGACCGGACCATAGATCTCATAGTCTGTTTTCTCCCATACTACCCCACCAGGTATTGGAATTGCTGTGACATTTACTGTTGACAGTTCTCTTTTCTTCACATGGGATGATCTGTGTGGTTTCAGGACTAGGTTGATGTTCTGACTTGCTCTGTCCATTGTAATATATTTTCCTTCAATGAATTTTCCCAAACACAGTATCATGATGAGCCAAAGCAGGAGGAAAAATACACCTAGACCGAACCAGAACTCTAACCAAGGGGAAATAAGGTAGATTTCCTTCAGTTGATGAAAGAGTTCCGTTGCTTTTTCTTTAAAAGACTTTTTTGTTTCTGGCATCACTTCGGGGTCGTTAAAATCTTCAGAGAAGTTGTCGAAGTTGATGAAATAACCAGAGGCAGTTCTGTCAATTGATGGGATTGTTCTTTCAATCTGTCTCTCGGTAGCACTTTCTGATGCCACATCATTGTAGACTGGTGTTGTTTCTTGACGAACTGTTTCAATCTGTGTTTCAAGAGGCACGAGTTCCATGGCTGTATTGCATAGTCCTTCATTGTGCACTGCAGGCTGATCGAATGTGATTAGTCTTTCAGTTTGAACCTCTTGGATTGTTGCAAGTTTGGGTATTCTGTTGTTTCTTGGGAGTCCACTGGGCCTACTGTTGATTATAGGCCACATGCTTGTGGTTTTACCAGATCGATAGACACGACTCTGTTCTCCTTTTTACCAGCAAGGGGCGGTAGCACAACTGATCTTGTTCCGGTGACTGCTAAAACAGGTACTGCTTTTCTGTAAGAAGGCCCAAATTCCTTCTTCACCGCGATCTTTTCTCTGACTAGATCCCCAATCTTTGGAATCCAGACAGGCCTTGCTGGGGCTGTTGCGGGTGGTGCCTCGTCAGTGGTATTTGGCTGTTGCTTTAACTTTATGTTGCTTAATGATTTTCTTGTTTCATTCAGTTCCTGTAAAACAGACAAACGGTCTTTTACTTCAAACTGCTTTGTTTCTTTTTGTACCACTGACATCTGACTATCGAGGTCCTGAACGCGCATTCTTATTCCGAACAATAGTTCGTATGGGCTGAAACCTTTTAGAGAATTTCTTGGCATGTTGTTAAGACTAGTCTGGACACTTATTAAATGTTTGACCCACCCAGCGCCTGAACCTAATACCTTCGCTGTTATAGATTGCTTTATGTCACGGTTTTTTCTTTCTACCACACTATTCCCTTCGGGATGCGACGGACAAGAATACCGCAACCCAATTCCCATGCTGGCCATGGCCTCCCTATAAGCTCGAGAGCTGAAAGCAGGACCCTGGTCAGAATGGAACGTGGTAATTGCGTATGTGCCGATAAAGACTCGCAAATCTTTTATAACCGTTCTAGCGTCAGCCGAGCGCTGGGGCCACATCCATATGAACCTCGTACAGGAATCCACTGCTACCATGATATATCTATAGTTACCGTCCCTTTGTAGGGGACCACAGTGGTCCAGGTAAACGCATGCAAATGGTTTATCCGAGATGAGAAGGGGTGTCTGCGCTGGTCGTTTCACTGTTGAAACTTTTATCCTTTGGCATATGTCGCATTCCAATACATACTTTTTAGTTTGTATTCTCAAGCGAGGCCACCAATATCTCTGTTTTAATAGTGATACTGTTGTGGAAATGCCAGTGTGTGCAGAAGCAAGCCCTTCGTGTGCCGCTTTTATTAGTCCTAGTCTGTGTTCCTTGTTTGGAATTACTCTATCCCCCACTCCAGGGATTCGAGCAAAAGGAACATTATTTGTATCCGTTAAGTACAAGTACTTTTCAGGAAAGCCTTTTGGGAGTGTTTTCTTATCATTTTTTACTGACGCACTGACAGCTTGTAGAACATCGCTGTCTATTTTTGTTTGTGACCGAGTTATCGCGGCTACGGAAGCCGTTTGCACAGCTGCCTTCGCGGCTTCATCAGCCAATGAATTCCCTGCAACGTGAACGCCATCACGTTGATGACTCAGTGTATGTATCACGTGAGTCTTTTGTAGTTCTTTTTGTAAAAGAACTACCTGTTCCCAAAGCATTTTATGCTTTATTGTGCCACCTTTTGCATCTTTGAAACCATTTTCCACCCAATTCTGCAAGTATTCATTATAAGATTGTACGCAATAAAAAGAATCGCACACTATTAGTGTGGGGAATTCGCGATCAGTATTTTCTAGCGCCATCTTAAATGCTACTAATTCAGCTCGTTGAGCCGAGCAATCTCCTAGAGATTGTGTTTTAGTGACCAATGGTCTAAATTTTCCTTTGTGCCAGCGACCTTTAACAATCGCGCACGCAGCACTGTAAGCTTGCTTACCCCCAACTGCGGGTTGTGCTGATCCGTCAGTATATATAATACTTCCGTATTCTTCGAGAGGCAGGATTTCAATTGGCAGAGGACATTCATATTCATATTGTAAAAATTCCTGTGTTTTTAAGTTAGGATCAAATTCGTAAACTACGTCTGTTGCAGCAAGAGAATTAACCCACTGAATCCATCTCGGATGCAAAGCTTTAGCATTAGGAATGCTTGCTTTAGTTACCGCTTCTAAAGCCGGTATAGGAGTTACGATTATTATTCGTTTACCTTGTGCTAGGGACCTTTCTTTTGCTACAGCAGTCTGAACCGCAGTTAGAATTTTCTCCGTTGAACTGAATTTTATTTCAGCCCTTGTGTACAAATGTGATTTGTAAGCTATTGGTACCTTTTCTCCCTCATTAGAGGTTAGGTATGTAAATCCGCATCTTCCTGGGATGACTCGGATTACAAGATCACGTGTGTTGTCACGTGTATCTAATTTTGTTTTTGCTAACATGTCTGTTTGCAGTGATCTCAAAATTTCTGTGTGTTTTTGAGTCCAATTGATTTGTTTTAAATCAGGTTTTATTAGTTCGTAGAGAGGTTTAACCCTCTCTGCGTAATTTAGAATATAAGTTCTTCCGAAATTCAGAAAACCTAGTATTGATTGTAAATTCTTCAGCGTTTTTGGAGCTTGGAGTACAGCGCACTTCTCTAAGAAGTTGTCCGCTAGGCTTTTCCCTTCACTTGATAATTCGTACCCTAAAAACAGTACTGTCAGATGGGCAATTCGAGACTTTTTAAAGTTGAATTTGTAACCCTCTGCTGCGAACCCAAGTATAATGGTGTTCACTCTTTTCAAGTGAGTATCCAAGTCGTCGTCTGTGAGATAAATATCATCTACGTAAGATAATGCTTCATCATCATAGATTTGTAGTAACTCTGTTACCCTAGCTGAGAATAGTCCTGGGCTGTTCTTGAACCCCTGTGGGAGACGACAGAATTTTTTCTGTGACCCAAATGCGGAGAAAGCGGTCAGATATCTGCTTTCTGGTGCAATGTTTTGACAAAAGAAACCATTAGAAATGTCTAATGTCGTTTTGTATTTTTTCCTAACTATGTTATTCATTAGGGCTGCACTATGCGAGTTTTGTACTGCAAAAGTTTTGCAACATGTATTAAGATGTCTGTAGTCCAACACTAGACGATATGAATTGTCTGGCTTGGAGACAGGAAACAAAGGATTGTTCATTTGAGAGGTGCATGTTTCAATCACCCCCTGGTACTCAAGTTGATCTAAGATCTCCCTGACCTGTTTTTTAGCTTCTTGCTTTATGGGATACTGCCGTTGGGCAGTTGGTTCACTTTTTAGTTGGATTTTGTGAGGCGTTGAATCCTCATCCCATCCTACATGATTTTTATACAATGCAGGTGCCTGGGCTACTGCCCATTTCCTTGCATATGTATATTTTTTGTGAATCGGTATGTGATTCGAGAAGGCAGGCATAATCACTTCTTCGCCATGAGGGCACTCCCTGACAAACTCCGGGGGCCAATCTTTTTCAGCTAACAGAATATCATAGCCTTTTGAGAGCTTATCCCAAAATAGACCCTTAATTTTCCTAGTCTTATCACCCTCTATACGCAATGTTATTTCGTATATTTTATGGGGCTCGCTAAGCCTGGCATCGGCAGTTTCAACCTGAATGTATTCATTCGTGTCCACTGTCTCCAGATGACTCATCAAGTTCTTGCGCGCTATACTGATTTCTGCTGCACTGTCCAACATTGTCAATGCCCACTCCCCGTTTTTCAACTGTGTCCTCAGTATTCTCGGCATGGTTGATTACTCTAATACTGGCTACCTTCTTTTTCTGAAATTGAGATTTCTTATTTTGAGCAGGTTCCTTGTCTTTGGACTTGGTGTGCTCTCCTGGGTCTGACCGTCCTCTTCTTTCCGAATTCTGTGGAAAAGATCGAGAGGGACGTGTATCAATACTTTGATATCTATCAGGTTTTTTTATATTATCCCTATTTCTAAGGTTATATCTTTTCTCAGAGGGCTCCCGTTGGGGAGACTGGCGTTCTCGAGTCGGAGTTCTTTCCCTCCGTCGAGGAGACCTTCCTCTGGACTGGAAAACTTTTTCCTTGGGAGTGGATTGTTTATTTCCATCCCAGCTCTTTTTAGGAGTGTTTAAATTATTTTTAATAATTAATTTTTCAGGATTTTCGAGCAGTTGGGGTTTTACCGGTTTCCCACCCAAGCTGTCTCTACCTAATTCCTCATAGCATTTTTCTATGATTTTTGCAAGCTCAACAGGATCTTTTATATCTGTTTCCCTCAACTTCTGGCGAATCGCCACAGATGCTGCTTCTCCCTTTACATTGGCTAATAATATAGCCGTGACCTGCTTGAAGTCTTTCAGTAATTTCATACCTAGATTTAAAGCTGGTTCTGGACCGAATTCATTTTGAATTTGTTTTAGCACGTCTGGTATTACCGCCATAGACGGAACACCGTGTGTTTTTGTGTAAATGGAAGCAAAGACTGTACCCCAAGTGTCACAGTCCTCCACGTGTGGTGCGATTCCCATAGGAAGGCAGATGGTCAAGATTCTGTGTTTCTCAATAGGGGTAGTATCAGGAAATACTGCCTCTATTTGAGTGATTTTCTGGGCTAACCAGAAAGGAATTTGTTCCCGTTTTACGGGTGTTTTACCAAGACATGACTGTATGTTCTGTGGTGTAATTTTATTTGTGTTCCCCTGATGAGGGGTCAGCTGGTGTGAATTAACAGCTGGCTGGACTGTTGCAGTCCGTATTACATATTGGACTAATTGCCTATGTATTTTTATTAATGTGTTTAGCTGTGCTAACAGCTCTTCTCTAGACATTTTTATAATGTCAGGATGTGGTGTGTAGCTGGCTAGAACCGGCCACGTGGCTCCTGGTCTACCTAGTGGACCGAGCCTAGTTATGTGATCATTGTGTTTTAGGGCGCCATTAAACCAGAGCAGGTGCTCTTGAAATTTAAGTGGAATTTCAACCTCCTCGAAAGGGGCGTACTCATCCGGAGGTTCCTCTATTTTGTAATAGTGAAACTCTTGTGTTATAGCGTTTACCGCTGGAAAGTTTATCCATGAATAGAATACCTCTGTCTGCCGATACTCGTGAGCCTCTATCACGAAAATTACTGTACCACCTTGAGGTGGCAGTCCGTTTTCTATAAGTTTTAAAGTTATAGATCTTCTTAACTGGACCGGGATGATAATAGCCCCCGGGTCTGTGTATTCGGGACCTTGCTGAGTCGCATCTACTGCGGCCCCAGTGGTGCCGTTGTTTTCTACTGACATTTCAAAAAATGCAGGTTTGCAGAGTAGGTCTCCAAGGAGACAAAGATTAGATGCACAATATTTTGGAACACTGTATCCTTCAACGTTGAATAAACCAGAGCTTTACATAGGAATCTCTTCCTACTAAGGTCGGGCGGATTTTAACCTTTCACCCACTCCAGACGTCTATTGGAGTATTTACGGGAGAAAGGGGTGTGAAATATGCACGACTGAGTTACTCTATAAGTCTTACGTTAGTTTATCGCCTTACCAAACGTTGGGCGCCATGTAGTGTAGTTCCTAGTTTCCCACTAGGCCCTGCGCATTGGAATAACATAAACAGTAGTATCGACGTGGAACTGGCTATATTCCAGGCCTCCACTGACTATGCTAAACTTAATTGGGTTGTGTTACCAACTAGCTCAGAGGTCACTGGAAACTTTCTTCTCTGCATAGGAAGTGATCAGCTTCCTTGGCACAGACAAGAAGGGATTCAGCTTTCCAACAACCGTGCAACATGACAACTTTGCTCCTCAGATCAAGAGTCGATCTCTAGGGTCGTGTGAAACAATAGACATAGATTTCACTCAGTCAGTCTAGTGCAGTTTACTTTCACAGTATGTAGAGAATAGAGAGACGGGCGTGTATCAATAAAGGGTTAACATTTATTGAACAGTCTTTCTTCTCATACAAGAGAGATGTATTGCCACAATTGCAATAACTGTTATTATAAAAAGTACGTACAGTAAGATAAGAATAGCGAAATAGAACTGTAAAAGCATTGATATGGTTTCTTAGCCATAAAATGGTTTAAAAGTAATAAAACATATATACAGTCATATATACATTAGGCTAACATACTCAACTGGTGCTTCTAACTAAGCCTACCCCAGTGTGCCTGACCTAGGCCTAACACGTGAGAAGGGGGAGTAAGTAAGTAGCTTAAGTTAAGTTGGTTTTGCCAAGGTTTGTTTCAAGAATTCTCGTCTAAGGGTTTAGTCAACACCATACCTCTGAATAGAATGATGGAGGATTGGTATCTCCTTCAGGGGTCTCTCTCGATATCCCAGTCACCCGCGAGGGTAAACCGGAAGCGCCGGGACTGGATTTCTCTGCACGAGAAAGGCAGCGGCTTCTCTCAGCGCGTCTGGAGGAAGGAGGGGTGACAGCGTCCGCGGGCAGCTGGGCTGGATGTCTTCGCAGAGGACGGCTGCACGGCTCCTCAAGCGTACTGCACCATAGGTCGCGCTGTAGCGGCGATAATGGTAATCAGTAGCTTCACCACCACAGGATAGCAGGCTGCAGCGACAGAGTGCTAGTTTTTACCAACACGGGGTCATGCAGGCAGCTGGCATCAGCAACATGTTCGCTCATTGCTTAAGGCAACGTTGGTAATATTTATACCTGACAGGTGCCGGGTTTGACGCAAGTTTGCTGGACATAAGACGTCAATTAAAGATGTCACTAGGAAGTGGCAGCTATCAGTTGCTCATTAGAGTTCTATTACTAATCAAAACATAGCAAGCGGGGATTTCCAGGTTTGCTAAGTTTTTATCTTGTTGAAGAACTCGGAGTGTTATCTAGGAATATCAGATAGTGACTGCTGCTCTGTCATTGCACTAATTGGTCGCAAAGGAAGTAGCAGAGAGTCATGCTGGAATGTGGCTCTGTGGCTCTGCTCGTGTGAGGCCAGAGATGACTTTACAGAAAATCGCACTTGAACAGTTATGCCAATATAGGGAATAAATGGATTTATAGCCGAATAGGGGCATAAGGTCACAGTATCGATCAGGAACCTAGATAAGCACATGACAAATACTTTGTCAAAAGAATTGAGAAGGCCAATAATAACAGTCGCGAAATGTTTTCCATTGTCAAGAGTTTTCTCTCCCCCTGTGCAGAACAAATGTCGGTGAAGCCTTCTACTGAGTGGTGTGAGAATCTTTCTTCTTTTTTCTTAACAAAAATTGCTACAATACAGCAGTGTCTCAGAGCGGTCAATGGTGGTAGTAGGACTGTTGATAATATTAGATCTATAGCACCGCCTACCCATACTATGGAGATATTTACCCCCCCTCAGTGGAAGACACCTTGTTTGCGATTAAGTCTTTGAGATCCGGCGCCCCTGGTGATACATGCCCAGCCCGGGTGTTGGCTGTAGTGGCAGAATCAGTGGCAATAGAGGTTTCGCAAATATTGGCCCTATCCTTTAAAACATCTAAGGTTCCCGAGGAATGGAAACAGGCAAAGCTTCTTCCCTTGCTGAAGAAGACGGGTGCTGATCCTGCTGTGCCGGGCAATTATAGACCTATTTCCCTGCTTCCAGCGATGGCGAAAATTGGAGAGAAACTTGCTTTTCGTCAGTTGAATGCCTTTGTGGAATCTTCTGAGGCTCTCCACCCTGCTCAGTCCGGCTTTCGTGCAGCACATAGCACCGAGTCAGCTTTGGTGGAGATCACAGAGGCTATTAGGGAGTGTTTGGACAGTGGCGGCAGAGCGGTTCTAATTTTATTGGACCTCTCTGCCGCGTTTGACACTGTCCCGTACTCTCTCCTTCTGACTCGATAGGCTGAGATTGGTGTGCTGGGCTCAGCACTAGACTGGGTGAAATCTTTTTTGTCCGATAGGTCCCAGCAGGTTTGGATCCCACCTTTCTCTTCCTCGGCTAAGCCTCTCACTACCGGGGTACCCCAGGGGTCTACATTGAGCCCCTTGCTTTTTAATGTGTATCTTACCCCGCTTATAGTGATGGCTGAACAAATGGGGGCCAAAATTATAGCGTACGCAGATGATACGCAACTTTTATTTACATGGCCTGATACAGCACTCGACACTGAGGTTATTTGTTCCTGTCTTTCTTCGGTTTTCAATTTGTTAGCAGCGGCACAGCTGAAATGCAACGAAGACAAAACAGAAATTTTGTTGTATGGGCAATTTCCGCCTAATTTCAGAGAACTCTTGTGGCCTCCGGATTTTCCCCAGAAAAGCTCAGTCACCATCCCTGCAAAGAACTTGGGAGTATGGTTTGGGGAGGATCTGAGGTTTGAGGCACACATAAAAAAACTTACAGGGGTGTGCTTCGGATCTCTTAAGGCTATGAGAAAGTTCTTTCCATATCTCCCATCTTCGGCAAAAGAGTTGGTCGCGAGGGCTTTAATACTATCACGGCTCGACTATGCCAACTCTCTTCTTAGTGGAACCCCAGCCTTCCTAGTCGCCAGATTACAGATCAACCAAAATGCGACGGCGAGACTTCTCTGCAATGTGCCCAGTAGAGAGAGTGCACGAATCCACCTGAAAGAACTACACTGGCTTCCAGTAACTCAAAGGATTACTTTTAAAATCCTGACACTAGCATTTAAAGCAGTCAATGACCTTGGGCCTTCGTATTTGAAGAAAAGATTTAGCCGCTACACCCCCACTCGATCTCTACGCTCAGCTGATTGTAATTTGCTGAGCATACCCCGCTTTCGGCGAGTGCGCCTTGGAGGCCAGTCAATTGCTGTCCTTGCGGCTTCGGCCTGGAACACTCTGCCTTTGTTCTTAAGATCAATTCAGAATTTTGTACCTTTTAAGAAGGCACTGAAAACTCATCTTTTTAGATTTGCTTATTAGATTATTTTATATTTCTTCTGTTTCCCTTTGGCCAACTGCTTGGTTTTTATTTCGCGCCAGGATACTCTGGTTGTAACAGAGCGCGTTATAAAACAGCTAAAATAAAATAAATAGTGACTTCTTTCCAAAAGATATTTGGAATCATTCCTGCTTTCTTCCATTCGATCTTTTCCAGCCTATTTGGTGGATTTCCCGTTTTGCTGGCGCTGGCTGCAGGCTTTCTAGTGCTATATTGTTTTATTCAAAATGGATGCCCGTCCTGTGTTCCAAGACGAGCAGTCGCGATTAGCACTGTTTCGCAACAGGATGCTTGAATATTATAGTACGCTGCCACTCGCCACCTTTAGTGCAGCATATGGATTATCGTTTCGATTTTCCTATTTCACCTGTGTCCAGCCTGTCTTTCATTGCCTGAGCTGTGATTTTGACTGGGCCCTGGATTTGTGTCTCTGCAATATGGTGTCTCCTGAAGTGGATTTTAATCATCTCATGAGTCCCTTAGTTACTCATGAATTGCTTTGTTCTGACGGAGGGATTATGGCCTTTGCAGCGATGCATGGAGTACTGGGTCATTTGAATATATTCGCAGTGGCGCAAGACTTCTTGGCACACAACTTCATTGAGAACCCACTGAGTTGTCCTCTGATGGTACTAGAGGCTCCGGTAATTGAAGAGCATGTATGTTCTTTCTCACTATTGAATTGGATGGCTGAGTTGTTTTCGGATGATAACAGTGACTTCCTTTTGGAAGCGGTTGCTGCTTATTTTGCATACTCAGTATTAGGCTGAGTTCTATCGAGGCCTTTTGATATCATGAAACTTTTTCCCAATTGTTTTTTTTTTAGAATTATGATGGACACTTTTTTGTATCGGACCCATTGGCTTTAATAACAGTGAACACTAAATTGTCATGCTGGTGAGATTTTGTTTTTTTGGCTGACTAAAATATTTTTCCTCACCTACTCGAATTTGAACTGACTACTTCATTGAACTCTGCATTTCAAAATTGAGTCCCTTATCTTATCTTATCTTATATTATCTTATCTTATCTTATCTTATCTTATCTTATCTTATCTTATCTTATCCGTGCTCGGATCAAGGGAGGGTGTCATATAGATATAAATTGCCTATATGCTGTGTTAAGTTAGCATGAGCTTATTAGGAGTTTAAAAGCCATTTTACCTTTCTGCTGCTTCTGCACACGACACATAGCTGTTGCTTTAGCTTTGAGTCTAGTAGAATGTTTTGATTCATGCAAGAATAATATGTTGTTACTCTGATATCAGCCTTGCTTGGTGAGCTGTGTCTGTACAGTGAGTGCAGAAACCTTCAAGGATATCTCAGAACAGTGGTTGTTGTGAGGTCTGATCTTCACACGTTCCTAGACATAACATACATGCAGCTGCGCCCAAGTTCTGGCTTTAGGCACATTTTATATTGCTTTGCACAAGAGCATAGAAAAACACTTGAAGGTGCTTCGCATACAGAGAGCTGGTGGAAGATGACGTGATCCCTAACTACTAGGATCTTGAGGTATGGGGCCGCCCTGCTAAAACCCAAAGAGACCTTCTTAGATAGAATATAATATACTAGCTAGGGAGAGTGAGAATTAGGTGTTACTGAACTCTATTCGTTTTAGCATTATACCATGCTTTCACCTTTTGTGTTCTATGGACTAGTGACTATGCTGATTACTTTGTTTCTTATAATATGTTTGCGTGTATTAGCTAAGATACTGCGTTTGAGAATACTGCATTAGTGAATAAACATTTCAAATATGCATGTGTCCTCTTTTACTCATTGTTCTGGATTGAAATGATTGTATAGCGAAAGAGTGTTCATGTGTTCCACGTTACCTGAGGTGTACTAAGTCCATGTTCTGGTTTGTCTAAGCATTGGGGGTTTGTGATCACCAATGAGACACTGTAGCTAGTCTGGTAGGGTATTTTGGGTACTAAGGTGAGTTTTGGCACACCCTAATTCACTGAGGTTCCAAGTCTTAATGCACAGTTCTGTATGAGAATGGAATTCCTGCGACACTGCTTTGCTTGTACCAAAAGGGCTTTACAGAGAGAACAGTGAGGTTAAACTTTGCTTAATGTTCTTCAGTAGCAACACTTTGTTGTGTGAACCTCAGTAACCTACAAATTTGAAAATATACATTTTCAATTTTTTCAAGAAACCTACATAATTTATTAAGGCTCTTGGGTCTGGTATTAGAGCATTCCACACCCTAAGGTCCTGGACTCCAATGATCTATCTGGTGGCATAGGTAGACCTTGTGCTGCCTGTGGTGGTCTCTACATTTGCCACCTGTGGCAGCCACAAGAAAGAGTGGGAAGTGCCAGCAATTCTTATGATAGATGCTCCGCAACGGCCTCAATAAGAGAGGGGAAGGCTGCCACCCCCTATGTCCCCCAGGGGAAGACTGCCTCCCCCACACCCCTTTGCTATGCCACTGGAACTATCAGGGGCACAGCTTGGTTAGTAAGATTGGGGGGTGAGATTCAGCTTTTCCAGCAATGTGACTGGCATATAATGTTTCAATACATTATATGACAAACAGGGTGCATGAGAGGGTCCTCGGCAACTGAAAGGGAGAGGAATGTGGGCTGTTAGGAGTTCTAAGCGAAAAAACAAAGTATTTTGTAAAATAAAAAATATTTTGAGGACTTTCAAAACAGAGAGTGAGAGAGTGTGTTTGTATTTTTCTCTCTGTGAATATGAACATCCTTGTGAAATCCTACTGACCTCTCACAATACCTGGCTGAATGCACCTGTGCCCAACTATTTCTTAGGGGATGTTACACCCCAAACACCCTCCTGAAGCTACGACCCTGGGATCTATGTGCATATTTCAGCTGTTAGAAGTTCTAATGGAGGATTAAGTGTTGGTCATGGAGGAAAGATCCCTGTATATTGTAAAAGGTGGGCTAAAGTGAGTAAGAATTTTAATTATTTGGAGAAACCAAACAAGCATTGCACTTCTTGCACGTTTTTCGTGCACAGGATCTTGTTACTGGTTGAGTTTCATGAAGTCATATTTTCACTTTGATTGAACTAGTGAAGAGAAACCACTGTATTAATTCTCAATAGGCCTAAGCTTCTCATAGCTCCAAAGCCGTAGAAGGACCAGAGAAAAAATTCTCAATGAAAACATGCTAATATGTAGGTCTACGGTATTCTATACTGGGGTTGATGTCTGCACAAGGGGTGTGGGTAAAGCTAATAAATTCAAATACATTCTCAAAGTCTGCCCAACTTCAGAAGTCTAGCAGAAATTACGGACTGCTTAGCCATTCAGTCCAGGGAGTACCTATAATTAGAGGAGTGGGTTCAGTGGCACCGAGGGACATGTTTTTGAGGAGTCCAGCTGCAGTTCAGTTATGGTTGCATAAATCTAGCCAATCGGAGTGAAGAAGGCTACTATTCTTGCTTGCTATGTCACTACATAGAGTACACCATGCACAAAATTGCTGATAAAAAATGACACTCCTCGTCTAGCATTCAAGACAGTAACAGATCATTTACAGTTTAGGAACCCACACATCTCTTCAAACGGCTCTCCTGAGCACTAGCACATCAGATATATATTTTCAAAGTATGCAAACCCTATAGATGTTCTCAGGGGGATATTCTCAAGAACGTGTGATAATTATTGCAAAATTAGCTTAACGCAACACTTCACATCACAGTCTATCATGGGAAAAATAACACCATGTTAACGTTGTATCCTCAACATGGCGATACCATGCGAAAGGCTCAAGATAACATGTGAAATGGCGTTTTAAAATCAATGCCGCGCCGCAAAAATGCGAATCACAAACCCGAAAAAAGCGGCAATGTCCAAACCGTGATACAAAAATCAGAGACATCCAGCGACAAGCCTGCAATTCCCATGGGTCATGCAGGAAAATGCACAATAAAAGCAGAGACATAATACAGTGAAATTACCGTGTAAGAGTACAACCCCACATCGTGATATAGAACAAATGTCTATTGTCCCGCATCAAATAGGCATCTTCTCACAAACAGTCACAATGTACATTGACATGCAGTCTGCACGTAAACTGCGCCAATGTTGAAACATACATGGAACACACTGTGAAACCGCATTTCCCCTTCACATTGCAGAGGGACAATCAGCACCTACTGGTTGGTTGAAAGCTTTATTTCGACATGCAAAGATATCTTAAAAGCATTATATACATATAAAAACTACAGATCAAATTGGTACAAATATATAAATTATTAAAAAAGGGAAAAAGTGCCTTTTATACAACAATAAATTAGTTAAAAAGTAGATTAAATTGAGATAGACAATCTATTGCAGCGAATCAACCATGTCCACTTTAAAAATTTAGAGATTCCACAAACTATAAGAGGGGAAGTGTCAGTTAACAGGATGCGTAGCGCCACCAAATGCTGGTGCGTCCCCAAACGTCTGAATAAGGGTTTGAGCCAGTATCTCCTTGGGCGAACGTAGTCCGGGCACTCAAAAAGGATATGAGCCACCGTCTCACGCCTTGTGGAGCAAAGGGCACAGAAAGGTGATAGCTGAACTGGTGATTTCCATCTCGATAGAAGGTCCCCAATCGGGAGAGTGCCTATTCTGTACTTGAAATAGAGAGCCCTATCGACTGGGTTGGTGATTAAATCCAGGTAGGGTTCGTAGGCTACCACGTCTTTAATTCTTAAAAATACCGCGGTTGAATTGCAGTGGCGTGGATTGCCGATGAGTTGGCAGGAGACCCAATCCCAGTACCGTTTTTTAGGACAGCTTTTGGTGGAGCGGATTTTGTAACCCAACAATCCCCCAAACCCAACTCCCCCAGGAGGTTCTTAGTGTCCCTCAACCACTTGATCTTATGCCAGCCCCCCATTTCCATCACCTCGGACAGCCCATCAGCGTAGGATTTTAACTCTGGGACCCTCCACAGACGAGCCCATAAAAGCTAAGGCCGAAGACGGGCCTGGTCCTTAATTGACTTGCAGCCCACATCCAAGAGCACAGGAACTGTAGGGGTGCTCAAGGGAAGAGCTAGTAAGTCTTTCAAAAATTTGCTTTCAGACTTGGATAGAGAGTCCAAATTGCAGTGGCCCCACAACTCTGCCCCATAGAGTGCTGACGTGACTCCTCTTGCTTTATAGATGTCAATTGCAGGAGCCACAAAGTGTTTGGGTGAGGCTCGATATTCCCTTAATAATGCACCCCCTATCCTTTTATGATTGAGAACCATCTTGTTGATTTGTGGCGTCCACGTCATAGTGTTACTCAGGCGTATTCCCAGATATTCAAATTCGGAGACTTTCTCCAGAGCAACTGAATTTAAGACAGGTGGTCGGCCTAGTTTCCGTGGTGGATGCATTATCAAGTATTTGGTTTTGTCCACATTGATAACCAGTCCCTTTGTCAAACAGAAATCCTTAAAACTGGTCAAAAGCTTCTGAAGACCCTGGGGGGGTCTTGGAAATAAGGAGGGTGTCGTCTGCAAACAACAGTGTGGGGATCCGAACACCCCCCAGGGAGGGTGCATCCGCTGGTTCTTGAAGCAAGTGCTCTACCACACCGTTTACATACAGGGAAAAAAGGGTGGGAGCTAACACACAACCCTGTCTGACACCCCTACAGACCGGGATCCTTTCAGTCGTTTCCCCATTTTGGCCCCAGCGCACCTGAGCATAATTGTCTGTGTGTAGTTTGATCAGGAGCGACAGTATATAGGGCGGGAGTCCAAGACCCTGCAGAACCCTCCAGAGTTCCTCCCTAGGAACCAGGTCAAAGGCAGTCTTCAGGTCAATGAAGGCCAAATAAAGACTGCCTTTGCCCAGCTCCACCACCTTCCAGTTCAGAAGCATTATTCTAAAAACCTGCTCAATGGTGCCCGTTCCTGAGCGGAATCCTGCCTGAAAATCGGATAGAACCTGGTTCTCATCCACCCATTGGAGGATCCTCCCTAGAATAGCCTTCCCGGCCACCTTTTGCGTCGAGTCTATCAGGCTTATTGGCCTGTAATTCCCTGGATTATCCCGACACCCCTTTTTAAAGATGGGGACCACCTCTGCCCCCTTTCAAGATTCTGGGACAGATCCCCCCTCTAGGATGGCATTCAGGAGGGTGGAAACCAAATTAGCCCATTCAGTCGGGTAAGCTCGGAGTAAATCCCCTGGAAGTCCATCAGGGCCGGCTGCTTTCAAGGGTGCCACAGACTTTATTACGTTCTCAACCTCCCGCACAGTAAAGGAATCGATGGTACTATCCCTTACCAAAAAAGGAAGTGAGACTGGCTCATTCAGAGGCCCTTCTACCGAGGAGTATAGGGCCTCAAAATGATTGAACCAAGTCTGGGACGGAATAGTACAGGTCCTCAATGTGTCGTCAGGTCTGGTCCTGGATCCTACCAGGTTCCAGAATCCCCTGGCGTCCTTCCCTTGGCTGGCAACCAAAAGGTCTGCCAAAAACTTTTCCTCCCATTCTTTTTTGGCTGTTTGTAGTCTCTGGGAATAGAGCTTCCTAGCCTCCCTGACCCTGGGTTGGGATTTTGACTTGACTGCCTCCACCAACATTTTCTTTCTTACCCTGCATGTATGTGTATACCACCCCTGTCTTCTCCATGTCCTGTTCTTGACCTCCTTTTGCCCAGTTGGGACAATAAACAGTTTAGTTAGGGCCATAGTCAGGTCACAAAACTTCCTGACTACCCCCACAGTCCCTCCCTCAGAGTAGGCCATATTGGTTTGAGCTGAAGCCAAAAGTTGCGTTATAGCTGCAACCTTATCTGCAATCAGCACCTACTACACAGAGAGATGTCATGCATCATGGTGGTACATATCTGCAGCCGCGGTCGGTAATGGGTGTAACTACAGGGCGGTGACATGGGGAGGGGGAGGGGCATGGTTGGGGGTAGTAATCTATGGATTACGGAGCGTTACAGGTAAGTAAACATATAAATAAATAAAACAAATTTCGTTGCACGCACTGCATCGCATTCGGGGATGCAGTGCATGCAACGAAATTTGTTTTATTTATGTATATGTTTACTTCCCTGTAAAGCTCCATAATCCATAGATTACTACCCTTCACCCTGCCCCTCCCACTCCCCACGTCACCGCCCTGCAGGTACACCCATTACTGACCGCGGATGCATATTTGACCCCAAAGGAAGGCTTGTTGTCACTTGTAGGTCACAAATGACAGCCTATATGCAATGATTTGGGACACATGTGAAACGCCAAAGAGTGAGATTCCGTACTATCAGTGACACACACAACTGGCATTTTGACTACGTGACATCTTAAACGTCCTCTCTGTACAGAGATGACACACCCAACATTTATTTTCAAATTATTAAATTGTTAGCACTACATGTCGCACCTACACAAGTTTGTGCTTATACAGATGAGTGATATGCACTCAGGGAATGTGTCTTGGAATGCATTTATTTGCACATGCTGTGCCTGTGGTCATTTTGTACTGTCCCATGATTGATAATGACTGTCACAATGTGATGAGCACATGTGAAGAAATTGTTAATGATGGTGTTCCTATGGGCTATTCCTGCTGTGGCTGCAGTGAGGTGTGGTCCACCTGCCTCATCTTCCTCATCATCGTCCGGTGCATCTGGCACTTGTATCCATGGGGCATTGGTGAGTACACACATGTTGTGCAACACACAACATGCAATGATCATCTTGGCTGTATTGGAGCCTTCCACCAGTGATGTCCAGGCACCTGAAACGTGACTTCAACACACCAAATGTGTGTTCCACTATGCCCCTGGTGTGTTTGTGTGCCGCATTGTACTACCCCTGGGCCTTTGTGTTCGGGGCTCGGAGGGGTGTCATCATCCAAGCACAGAGTGCAAATCCTTTATCACCTGTGACAGTGCAGAGAGACTTGAGTCAATAGTTCATTCTGCATGATTTGTTGGCAGGCTCACTGGTACATTGGTGTGTGATATGTGTGACATTGTGATTCCTGTCTGACATGTACAGCTTCTAGCAAATGTGCGGCATCAATGTCTATTACGTAGCCTCCATCCCCCTAGGCCTATTTATTATTGTGCATAGCGCAGTTGCATCACTTGCACTCCTACGGCACACCATTGTCATGCCTGTCTGCACATGTCCACCAGCCTGACAACACAGTGATGTTGTGCACTGAAGGTGGGCGGCCACATGTGTGTAGGGCTATGGTAAGGCTAGGGAGGACACAGATGTAGAGTTCATGGCTGGCTCAACTTGCGATGCAGTTGAGGGTATACCTTTGGCTTATGCTGTGGTAATACCAACACACACAACAGTTGGCATGTATGATCCCTGACCCAGAGTGGGCTTGCACTCCCTCATTTACCCCTTCGGTTGAGCCCACACTCCGGGGGCATTCCACATAGCAACATTGTCCATTGTGGGACGGGTGGCGCCGACACTATAACAGAGACACACGCATTAGTTACTTCCTCGGCAAGGCCAAAACTTAACCACGCCTAGAGCCCAGGATTGATTAACCACACCCCTAAGCTGGACTGTCGTATGCAAGTCCACTCTGCTGACGCTCACAGGGGGTCCGACACAGCTACATGTCCCAGGTCTACCCCACTGCCTGGGGTAACATGGTTGTGTCCACTACACTCCAAACACAAGCAGTGTATGTCAACATGGATATGCCCATGGTCTGCAAACTGCAGTTTGGCCAGCACATCCACTCCACACTTGGCATTGTGTACATTCTCATTCATGGGTCACTGGCCTTCTTAGCACATGGCTCGTTCCCACCTCTCCCCACAATCTGCTATTGTGTGGCAGAAGTGCCATGCCGTATATGGCTCATGTACATGGCTAACCCAGGTTACCACAGTCAGTTGTGCTGTCGTATCTGGTGGGTGGGCATGTTGTTTGGCATGTTGGATGTGGGTTTGTAACATGTGCGTTAGCAGAGTTGTGAGTTGCATGATTGTGGAGTTGGAGTGTGTGGTGTGTTCATTTGGTACTTACCAACGAGCAGGGCATTTCCACAGGTGCCATCCTGGGAGCACCGGGTGATGATGGACTGTCGGAAGATGTAGGAATCATGCACACTGTCTGGGTAGTTGGCAAAGACATTGGTGAAGAGTCCCCAGTGTTCCGCTATTGCCTGCACATTGATGGAATGCGGGTGCTTTCTGTAGCGGTAATTGTGTGCAGTGTCGGCAGGGGGCACAAGTAGGACATGTGTGCAGTCAATTGCCCCCAACATCTGCGGGAAGCCAGCTATAGCGTAGAATCTTTTCTTGATCTCCAGATGTTCCTGCGCAGTGTGGGGAAAGTGAAGGTGCTGGGGTACCAGGGTGATGATGGCATCCAGAACAGGTGTGATGTACTTGGATAGGGCTGGGTGTGGGGCTCCTCCGACCCTGGCAGTTGTTGGTTGGAAGTTACCAGAGGCCAACAGATGCAGTACAGCCATCAGCTTTGTCTGCAGAGGGATGTTGGTTGTCTGCTGTGTTGGTAGCATCAGTGTAGTAAACTACTTCTCTGTACCAACTTACAGTGTTGGACTCTTCATCTTCATTTACCACAATCAGCCTGTGGGCAATGATGTTCAGGATGCGGAGGATGTTTGACCTTTTGAGCCTGTAGTGGGCAATGACATCCTCTGGTGTTAGGTCTGTGAGGCTGGTGCATTTTCTGAAGGTCCGTTGTGTTTGTCTGCGCTGCCTCTGTGGTAGTCCGGGGAGTGTGGGGAGGTCCGCGGGGGGGGGTTGGAGGCCTGGGGGTGGTGGCTTTGGGTGTTGTGGCCCTCCTAGGGCTCAGAGCTGCATGATCAGTAGCTCCTTGAAATCTGTTGTTCTTCAGGTGCGGCTCTGAGCTGGGCTCCCTTTTATGGTGCAGTTTGTCATTCGACTTTACACCAGGTAGGAGCAGGCGTTAAATCCCTGCTGCTAACACGCCTTATAGCATGTTTTGGGATTTTATCGTCAATGTTTATTTGCGGCTGCTATCGCAGGTAAACTGGTGATATATAGCTGTTAGCACCAGCTTGTGTATGGGGTGCTAAATTTATTGCCACTATGGCTGCAATAAAGTGCAGATAACTCGGTGATAAGTCCTTGAGAATATGCCCCTCAGTGTTTAACTGCCACCATTTCTCCCATAATGGGGTTGCTGTGACAATACACTACAATACATAAGTCACGCTGAAAAAAAAAGCCACATATATTTTTTCCCTTGTCTTAGGGGTGTAGGGATACATTGCATGTTTAGGTTCTTAATGGTAACAGATTGTTTTTGGGAAGTGTTTTCCGTGGGCGATATCAGGGGATTAGAGAAGCCTAACAAAACGATATATTTCCAAAATATGCTAATGGTCTTGAGGTTGTTGGTAGATATATAACTGTTCCTGACTTGCCAGCCTGTAGACCTAGCACAGTTTAGCAAGGAGTTTTTTTGTCAAAACTCAAATGTCTAACTTGTACTGAAATTTGTGAGTGAAGAAGAGTCACCTAGGTTTCACTACCACCAGGTCAGCTTATAAATAGCATTGCGGAGCATGCTTGGGCTTTAAAGAACTGCTTATCTTCCATATGTGCAGCAAGGGCAGTGGCACCGGGGTCCAGATCCCTCATTGGTCGGCATAATCCTGATTATTGCTTTATTTCATATTTCAGGCAGTAGCCAGGAGGCCCATTTAGTTCGTTTCACCAGATTACAGGACTAGTGTACTGCCTGGAACTTTCTTTTGGCTCACTAGACCCATAAACACAGACCCAATAAAAAATTCTCTGAACAAACTTTGGCCAAAATCATGGTTAGCAGTAGTCTACTTTAGGAGACAATATCTATCAATATTAACAGGAAAACCTAACAAAACCAAATAATGTAAAACTTATACACAGCGTAAGGAGACTTTGTTTGTGGTTTCAGGCTGGGTAAATTGCCACTGCAACACATTAGTCGGAAAATCAACCTTCCCTTTCTCCTTTGCACAGGAAATGCCTCTGGAGACAGTCATTTTCTTAAGCTTTGCACCTGCCTGCTTTCTCTGTATTTCTTTTACAGCATTGTTTTATAAAGCATATTTTTTTAAACTAACTGCTTTATTCTGGTTTCTACCACGTCTACAGAGAGACTGTAATAAACGTTTACCAGCTATATTCGAAAAATGAAGTTACTCTTCAGACCGCACTTTGCTCCTCCATTATGTTTCATCTACTTCTTTCTATCTTAGGTTTCACAGTGTTTGCTTATTACAGCTGAATTCAATTATCATAGCCTGTTGGGACCTAAGGTTTTGGACAGGCTGGGGTCTGTGCTTATGGGTATATCTCACAGAGGATGTATATGTATTATGTGCCACCTACATGACTTTGTCTTTTTTCTAATTATGAAGCGCTGTTCCAGCATCATACTGAAAGAGCCACCACAAGCTCCAGATTTGTTCTGGACTCACAATCCGATGGTTCTTTTTCGCAGCATGAAAGTGTAAGGAAGAGAAAAGTTGTTAGGACACAATTAATGAGCCAATATCTCCTTTGGATATATAATAACCCATGACAACTACTTACGATTAGTTTGGTTTATTACAAAGCCAAAAATAAATGAACATAAAGAAACCTCAATGCAAGAATATAGAAACAAAAAGGATTTAGCATGAAGCCAAATCTGCGCATCCTGTTTTGGTGGTGCAGCATAAACAATACTATTAGTTCAAGAAGTAGAATACAGAAAATAAGGAAGCAGGAATTAAAATTCCCCTGCATCGAGGGTTGGAGAGTTAAAAGCATTAAATCTGTCCCTACTCTAGCATTAATGTGACATCCCGAAATAAGAATTTTCAGAATTTGGAAAAAGGTGCCAGCGCTTGGAGGATCCCTTAGAAGTCTATCCATGATCAATGGGTCAAGTAGCATAAACCTACCAAAGAAAAAGCTAATCCTAGGATGCTCTCGCTCTGAAGGCAAAAGAGAAGTGGCGTGCTATCACTAATTCCAAGCCCAATTATTCACAGATGACATCCCATGGTGCACTGCTAGTCACGCCATCTATCCTGGGCACAGTCCAGAAGGAAATTTCCCACAACGTCAATGGTGAGCTTCCCTCGTTACTTTTTGTCCTTGGGTCACGGGCCCTCCACTGTGTGAAGCACAACGACCTCCCTTTATTGACTCAGATTCCACAGCACATATACAATTCAAACTGTTAGTTAGAAAATTCAGTCCTGTAAATTTACTTAGATATACATGACATGATTATTATGTGGATCCAGTACATGAACAGTTGTCAGTGGTACAACATGAGTTCTTCACGTTAATTTTTTCTGCTAGTTAATTAATGTTTTATGTTGATTCTCCATGCTAATTTTCAATGGCTTAAAATGGATCATGTTTTCATGGTAATGCATTTCACAATTTTAATGCTTTACGTTAACACAAATGATTATATCCAGGAATGCTCTACGTGTGGTTATGATGCACCCCTAAAACTGAAATTAAATTTCCGCTTCATCAGTACTCTTTCCCTTGCTTTCTGTTCCATTTTTTTCCCCGTAGATTTCTATAGCGCAAACTTGACCCGAAGGTGTCAGAGCACTCCACTCGAGCACCAGTTGCATTACACAAGGACATATTCATTTTTGTTAGGCACGGGCGGATTAAGTAACCTGCTCACAATCACAGGATGTTGAGCATCATTGCGGAGACTCAACTCGGTTCCCCGGGTGCCAAAACAAAAGTTGCGACAGTCAAATTATTTGTGGATTTTGTATAGTCCTTTAGTTGGGAGAAAATACCGTAGAGTTCCCGAAGACAAGCAGGAGGTGTCATAAAACCTTGTATTACCCCTCTCTAACATCTCTCATATAGCCACGAATATATGATCTAATCATAATGATCAACAATTTGAAAGTGTGCAAGTGTGACGGCCAGTCTCCAAAAGTGAATATGTAAAACAAAGGGTCAAAGGTGTAGTCAGGAAAACCAGGATCAAACAATTTGCTCAAGCAGCAGTAACACGATTCCATTATAAAACAACACAATCCGAGGCATGTAACGTTGCCATCACATTCAATTGACTCTGAGACTGCCTGCTTTCTTCCTCAAGGTTTCCTTTTCACATAGTGTAACAATAGAAGTTCCTAATCATTTACTTACGGAAAGCCCTTTTCTGGATTTATTGTACACACATTGTGTAGTAAAAATGGTCGTAGAGAAATATATGCTAATAGTGACTGCCAAGAACACAGAACTTGGCCCTTAATTTGGCTGGTATTAATGACCAGATCTCGTAGTTACAGAAAGTACAACTACCCCATTAAACAACAACTGTGGTACAAGGAATGCACTCCCAAGGAAATGACACTATTTGGGGCCAAGTACACATTTTCATTGTTGATTCTGCTGCCATCATACGTTGGTGAAATAACTAATTTACCATCGGATGATAAACATCATTAACCTATGGTAATACCGACACAATGGCTGGCAGGTGCCAGTGGATATGCGTGCTACTGTGATGGAGTCACTCATTTTTTTAACACAATGCTAGTTGTTTCAAGTAGTCTCTCCCAATTTATCTCCATCAGGTAACTAAAATAAACAAGTTACATGAGAAATATCCTGTCTGTCCATGTTTTCATTCTGAAGGAATGATTTGTTTTGTTTAATTGATCTTTATTCATTAGTCAAAGTGGCCATAAAAGATACAACAAATTCAGAAATTGGCATTATAATTAATGTAAACAATATTCATAAAAAACAGTAACATTCATTCAACATACAGAGTAAGTGTCAAATCTAAAGACTAGAAAAAGTATAGAAACTTTCCCAGCAACAGCTAAAAAATGACCATATTAAATTGCAAAAACAGAAAAATCTGAAAAGACCAATATTCATTAAAAAGTGCACAGTACAATACGAATGATGCAAATACATACAATTATGCAAAATACTATCTCACTTAGTATAAATTAAAGAAGCAAATAAAAGGTATTCAAATCTACAGGCAAACAAATATATGCAATCTAGCCCAAGAAGTGTTGAACAAATGACACTTTTAGAAAGTAAAAACAGGGAAGTCAGAAAACATCAGTATTCATGAATAGTGCAGAGTGAGATTCAAATGATACTCGCCTCATACAATTATGCAAAGTACTATCTAACACAGATAATATTAAACAAGAAATAATTAAAATATGTCTGCAAAATCCGATAATAGCATTATTGTAAAAGCATCCTGCGACGCATGGCACTTTGTATGCAGGTTGAAATACATTTTTAATTGTTTGGATATTGCAGTACGCGTACTGGTGCACATTGCACTGGAATTGGTGGAGGTTCTATTAAATAAGGTTTCTATATAAGTAGGTAGTTAAACCATAGTTTTACCTTTCCCTCTAATAAAATGTTGATTGGAAGTGTGATCAGTATTCCACTAATACAATGAAGACCTAACATCAGCGGGCAGGATATCTAGAGTCTCTCTAAAAGGTGGTACAAAAGTACTTTCCTACTGCTTTTTTTCAAATACCACCACCAGCAACAGGGCCATGGTGTTGGTAGAAGTAGGATTGATGTTTAGAGAGAGAGTGCATATTACATCTTGTAACCATTAGGCTTTATTTTTTTAGTTTTTTATCAATGTTGATGTCATAAGATTATTGACGCAAACTTAGCTAATGGTAGCGCAGATCAATTACAGTGTATTGAACCTTCAAAGGTGCACAGATGATACGGGGGCCTTTCTCTTTCGGACTGTCACTTTTTAATGTATGGCATGTCCTGATCTGTGCTACTAAGAACTGGGGTGTCTCAGGTATTTAAAAGCCGTTTCCAGTACAACAAAAAAGCATAGCGATACACGTTCTACAACTGCATCAGTTCTATGGACAACATATCAAACAGTTTAACAAAGGGTGAGAATGTTTTGTGCACAACAGTGCATGTTATTCTAAACATGAGATTCCATTTCAGTTGCAGCTGAAAAATAAGACTGTATTGTACACCTTCTTTTCATATTATTGTATTATACATTTATATAGTGCTTACTACACCTGATGAAGTCTTGAAGCAATGTACACCTGGTGCACGTTCCACTGTTGAGATCAGAGTTAGCTTGTAGTGCTAGTTTTAAGCGCAGTTAGTCATATATTATGCAACATTACTAGAGGTGGTATACTGCTTAGTCGTATGCAGTTTCTAGCATAGAGAAAAATAAGTTGTTATTAATTGTTACTGATGTAGATGCATTAGTTATGTATTGATTTGAATTTGTAATTGTGTCTCTTTTGTTAAAGGGACTGGAGGACGTAAAGGTTGGAATCAGCTCCCTCTCTGCAGGATCACCCCCAACTGTTTTGCCTTTACCCTTCATGTTTTGATGAATTTGTTTTTGTTGGCCTTAGGCCTCTGTGCACTTAACCACTGCTAACTAGTGCTAAAGTGCTTGTTCTCTCTACTCTAAACATGGTAAGGCTGGCTTATTCCAAATTGGTATATTTAATTTACTGTAAGTCCCTAGTAAATTGTACTACATGTGCTCAAGGACTCTAAATTAAATGCTACTGGCGGGTCTGCAGCATGAGTTGTGCCACTCACTTAAGTAGCAGTTTCAACATGTCACAGGCCTGCCTTTGCATTCTATGTGTGCAGTTTAATTGTTGTGTTGACCTAGCAAAATAAACCTTTTTCTAGATCCAAATCTTCCTTTTTAACACATATTAGATACCCCAGAGTAGACCCTGGACAGCCTAGAGGGCAGAGGGAAATGTATTTCAAAAGTAATACATGCTTTTAAGTATTGCATGTCCTGGTATTGGGAAACTCATATTTATTTTTCACTACCGAAAGGCCTGCCTTTCCCATAGATTAATATGGGAATTAGCTTTTTGCATTTTATAATTTCCAAATGTGAAAGGGTAACTAGTTCTTGTTTGGTTTCTCTGGAATCTTAATTTGAAAAGCTAATTCATGGTAAAGTCAGATTTCAAAATACAATTTTGAAAATAAAATGCCACTTTTAGAAAGTTACTACCATAAGTGCCTTAATTTGCGCACCTAGATGCTGCACTCCTTAGAGAAGAAGAACGATGCCAAAGTGAACCAGATCATCCAAAGTAATCTAATTAATCCACAGTGAACCATCAGGTAAACTGTATTTTAATCCATGTCTTCATGTCATTATAGCAGCACTCCGGTGACAGGCATTTGACCAGAATGCTTTATTCATGCATATTCAAATGCCTTCTGTCGCCCATTCAGGCATTTACATTGGCACGTGCTGTCAATCAAATTTCGATGCGGACACATAAAGAAATCAGAAACAACTCCTTAACTGACTGTTCAAACATAAACTTGCTAAATGCTCTCAAAAGATATTATCAAACCTTGATTTTGACCAAATTTAACCTCCCTTAATGTGCCATGCTTTGTATCACCTCCCATTTGCCATAAATGTGAAGAGAAGAAATGAGATTACTTTGGATGATATGGTTCACTTTGGCATCGTTCTTCTTCCCTAAGCAGTGCAGCAGTTGGGTGCACAAATTAAGGCACTTATGGTAGTATCTTTGACATGCCGTGGTGGGATGATACAGGGTGCTGTTTGGCATGCATTTATCTGGCAATTCTAGCAAAAACTTAAAAGGTACAAGGGAAGGTGTGCAGTCGCTATTATTTCTCTTACTTTTAGAAAGTTAGCATTTTCTTGCCTTAGCCCTTTAGTGCCCGTAGCCTGTCTCCTTTCACAAAACAGAGGGTAGCTAACAGTTGAGCTTAGTGTATTCCTCCTAGACAGCTGCACACAAAAGGGAGCTTAGGTGTGGCAGGAAGTTTCATCACTACACCTTGGGAGGGAGGAGCTGGGCACAGCCCCACTTTCACCTTAATAGGCTGTATCCTCCCTCCACACAAAGGGCTGCATATCCCCTGTAGTTAGCCTGGAGCCAGGGCAGGGAAGGCAGGATGCCTGGGGACTTCAAAGGCAAACCTCTAGAAGTTTATCTCTTACTTCAAAGGCACAACTAGTTATTAATGTCAGTAATCAGGCACTCTTCAGAACTATTCTGGACCTGTGGGTACTCTGATAAGAAGAATGACTGCTGCTATAAAGGAATCGCTGCAATGCAGTGCTGACCTAGTGCCTGCTGCCCTCTTGCCTGGGTGAGCTTCACCTTCATCTTGAACCAGGAATTCAGAGTGACTCCAAGGGCTAGTCTGCTTGCCTCCCGATCTGAGCCTTGGGGACATAAAAGTAAGCCTAGGCTGAGTTCATAGAGTTCCGATACACGGGAATTCCCTTCACAGTTATTTTCAGTGCCAGGTGCTTGTCCGCACTGTGGAATCATCGTGAACGTCACCATGGACAGCGCAAGCGGGTGCTGCTTTCTTTCTGCCGCTTTAGAAGAATTTTACTCGAGCAGCAGCTTTCTCAATGCGAACGGATGTTGTTTCGATGTGAGCGGTTGCTAGCATACGCGACCACTCGCAATGAGAAATCTAACCGCCTGCCTTGAGAAATCTCGCAAGAAGCTTGATTTTTCACGCTCACGCCTCCCAACTTGATGTTGATGATCACAATTGAGGGAAAATCTTGCAAGGAGGTGAATTTTCCTCACTGGTGCTCGCCAACTTGCAATTGACGAGCACGAGCCAGGAAAAAAACTCAGCGTAGCTGAGTTTTTGGGAACTCCTTGAGCTCCGTGTAACACTGAGTGAGGAAAACTCTGCAAACTCTGCAAGCAGAGCTGAGTTCACCACCAAGAATTACACAAAAGGCTCTCCAACAAGCTTCTGTACCTAGCTGACCCCCTAGTGGTGTCCCTCGGTCCTGGGTCCTTGGTGTGGCTCAGTGAGCTTAAATCAAGTTTTTAGACTCTTCACAACTGCAAACTGGTCTGTTCACACTGAGACCATGCTGCTCGCATCAAAAATTAGCACGAGCCACTACCAGCCCATCTCCTTGCACTGCAGCATTGACCACTTTTAGGGGACTGCCAATCCAAAGCTCCAGTCCTTACATCCACAATGACAGACTTGCCGTTCATGCAACGCCGACAACCTCCCATGACTTTCTCCTTGCTCCTCATGGCCTTCCCCAACAAGAACGGGAATCTTGGCACTAGACTTGAAAAGGTAAAACTTCAGCAGGAACAATCTGGGACTGTACCCGACCCTCACTCCATTGTGGTCATGCTAAACGTTTGAATTTGACCCAGTCCAGCACGACCAGATATCCTGAGTTGGTGTTAGATTCACTTTATTCTTTTCAAATTCATGACTCTGGTTCTACTGATTGGATTTTTTTGACTTGTTTTATTTATTAAATTCACCTTTACTTTTCTAACTTGGTGTGGAATTCTTTTTGTGTGGTGTTTCAACTGTTATACTGTTTGAAGTGCTGCACAAATACTTTACACATTCCCTCTAACTTATGTTCCACTGCTCTGTGCAAAGCTAGCAGGGAGTTGCACAAATGTTAATTTGGGGTTTGCTTGCGCCTTACCCTGACAAGGATTGTGGCTGCTGCTTTACCACGACTCACACCTTAGTCAACCAGCAACTCAATTTCTAACAATAAGGAATAGAATGTGTAGTATTCTTCTCTTTGGTTGTCCTAATAAAATGAGCTATTGGATCACAGTACTGTTGTTAGCGAATACTTTTGTACGTATTCTGTATCATGCTTATACAGGCTAGATCTGTGAGTATCATGGGCAGAGCTCAGTAGGGTATACGATGGTGGTCAAGTAGTTAAGGGATTTAGTTAGTAGGGTTATTAAATAAGTTTGTTATTCAAGCCATTCTAATTTTGATGACAGCTCCCATGCTGTGTCATGCTTCTGAGTGTAGGTAAAATAGTACATTGTTTTGATGTTTTCTTATTTGTAATTACAGAGTTGTATCCTATAGATAATGTTAGTATTGAAACTGATTTTCATTGATACTATTTGAGTCTTGATGTGTTTGATAGCCCAGGGCTTCAATCTCGTTTCCAGGTGTAAGCTAGGATTCTTTTTTTGTTGGTGATGTGTGACATATGATCTTTGGGGATATCATAATATTAAGGCCATGCTCAGGAGATGTTAATCTTGTAGTTTCTTAGCCATATGTGAAGTGCCCATATCCTGCTGATAGTGGTGTCCTTACACTATTTTATACTCCAAGGTTCAATTGGGGAATAGCAACCTTTTCAGCATCCTTCACAATTCAAGATGGCATACACTAACACATATCTTTGGTGAGAGTGAATTTCATAGTATGGAAGTTTGGATGGAAAGGATGCCCCACTACTTATTGTGATAGAACATTTAGCTGTGGGGCCAATCTGGAGCGCAGCATAATTTTCTGGCA
Organism: Lissotriton vulgaris; assembly: GCF_964263255.1. Taxonomy (NCBI): domain Eukaryota; kingdom Metazoa; phylum Chordata; class Amphibia; order Caudata; family Salamandridae; genus Lissotriton; species Lissotriton vulgaris. Next base: position 1,192,155,321 of record NC_141691.1, on the reverse strand, counting down.
GTAAATACTGAGTTTCATTTATAAAAATATTGGTTCTTTTATAATGTCTTGCCCTGTATGTTATGGAAAGTAGTTTGAATGTAGTTCTTCAGACAACAGTAAGTCAGTGCAGAGCATTAAAGCCAGGGCAATGTGGTCATGAATCTTAAGATGCACCAGTTGTTTTCATTTTGAATTCTCTGGAGTCGTCTCATTGGGGAAATTGATGCACCATGCTATTTTGGCATAATACAAATGTGATAAGATGAGTGAGGTGGTTGTTTGGATATCCAAGAGGAGGTCAACATGATGAACCAACATCAGAATGACTCATGGTGATGAATGTGGATTTTGTTAATCAGTTGCATCCTGGATTCCTAGAGGGGGCTGAGACATGAACATTCTTAAGCTTTATTCACTGAAATTTGACATTTGCTAAGACCATATTATTAGTGAGTTTTAGATTTTCCATTCCACAGATATTAGGTGTTTTGTGTTAGAGGCATTGGGTTTGACTTGCCTTGACTCTCTAACATAATTTGATAAGTGGTTTTCAGGTCCTCATCTATTCTCGAGTGCTCAAGCTCATTTGATTTATCAAGAGTGAGGTTTATCTTGGTATCTTCAGTGTGGTTGTAGCATGCAAGGTGATGTTGAAGTGGTTTTGATAAAGGTTTTTTCACTTTTACAAAATATAATCCTCCAATTTAAAAACTCTAAATACACTGGCCAAAGAGTGCTTCATGGTGTTAAATGAGGATTTTTTTAATTGGTGGAATCATGGGTTCTTGGAGGGCAATGATCCATGTAAATTTATAAGTTCACTTCCCTGGGCGTTAATATTTGTATCTCAGGTAAATAAAATGCCTGCTCTGAACTTCTAGAAATTTCTCTCTTTGTTAGTTGTGGTGCTCCAGAGTGGGATAATAAGGCCGAGCTTGCTTTGAAGACATGATAACCCACACTAGAGATGTTTGCCACTGTGTTCACAAACACAAATGTCCCAGAAAGAAAGCTGAAGAGTCCTCTCTCCCTGTCTATATCAGTTGTAATTACGCTTTCAAGTTTATTTTGAAAAGGAGAGGTCTCATGATAAATGAAAATGAACGCAATAATTAGCATATTACCCCTTCCATGCTGATGACAGCCCCCAGCCATCATGCATCACGGTGTTCGTGTGCTGATGATCGCTGGGGGCCATCATGAACCCGCCCACTCTTCAAAACGGCGGCACCAGCGCAAAATCGCGCTCGCGCCCAAGGAGTTAATATTACTGCCCCCAAAAAAATTCTATTACGCCTAATAAATCACATGAACACATGCACTAGCAAACTATAATAGCGTGAATGTTATGTGTTTCACATTTGCAATCAACACTACATGGGGCACACACATACAAATGAAAACTTGCACTCAGGTACATGAATACATGACAGGAAATCAAGATACATAAACAGAAAATGCAAATGGCATGTCAGTTTGATGTAGACAATGAAGAAACTTCGTGAAATAATTGATCTTTGCACAGTTCCTCTCTTGATGCTCTATTGTTTGTAAAAAGGGGAAATAATGCTTGACATGTCTTTAAGGTAGGGATCAATGCAGACTAGGATATTTGCCTTTGATACTCATATCACTTAGACTGCTCAGTAAGATTGCATGATGTATCAGAAACGGATGGGCACCATGGCCGTCACCTGAGGTAGCTGGCAGAGAATACTTCTCCTTTGGTGCCACATTACACAAGGAGGCAATGACAAAATAAGGTAGCATGGGCATGAGAATACTTCTCTTACCTGTGGTGTGAGGAGAATCACACTTTGATCACTGAAACTGAACTCAGACAAAACGGAAGTCCTCATCCTGGGACCATCGCCCTCCGCCTGGGACGACTCCTGGTGGCCCCCAGCCCTGGGCACCACCCCCAAGCCTTAAGACCAGGCACGCAACCTGGGATTCATCCTAGACTCCTCCCTCTCGATGACCAGACAAGTCAACGCCGTCTCCTCTTCATGCTTTCACACCCTCCGCATGCTCCGCAAGATCTTCCGATGGATCCCGACCGAAACCAGGAAGACGGTCACCCAGGCCCTCGTCACCAGCCAACTGGACTACGGAAACACCCTCTACGCCGGAACCACAGCCGAGCTACAGAAAAGACTCCAATGCATCCAGAACGCCTCCGCCCGACTCATCCTGGACATCCCCCGACGCAACCACATCTCTGGCCACCTGAGGGACCTGCACTGGCTCCCCGTCAACAAGAGGTTCACGTTCAGGCTCCTCACCCACGCACACAAGTCTCTCCACGACCTGGGCCCCAAGTACCTCAATGACCGCCTGACCTTCCACACACCCACCCGCCAGCTACGGTCTGCTAGTCTCGCCCTCGCCGCCGTACCACTCATCCGAAGAGCCACCGCCGGAGGCAGATCCTTCTCCTACCTGGCGGCCAAGACATGGAACTCCCTCCCCATCCACCTCCGTCAGACCCAGGACCACCTCTCCTTCAGGAAGCAACTGAAGACCTGGCTGTTCGAGCAGTAGCGAACCCCTTCCCCAAGCGCCTTGAGACCCTTCCGGGTGAGTAGCGCGCTGTACAAGTGTCATGATTGATTGATTGATTTTAATGATGGGTGAAGATGCGACTGAGGGAGAACGCAGCAGCTGGGTCTCTTTGTGGAGGAACTGGCTATCTTAAGACCAGTGAGCCTTGGCACAGATCTCTTCTGGGGTCTGCCCGGCGGAGTCAGCCCAAGCTGAGGGTGGCTCACGGATCCTGCAGTGAGAAGAATTTCCATTAGCTGCAAGAAGAAAGCACGGGAGACATCACCTCTGACTTCTACTCTACCAAAATCAAGAGGAAAGGAAAAACCTTGGTACAAGTGGTCAATTCAGGGAAATGTAGGGGGAGAAATAAACTGCACAATTGAAAACTAAGGCTAGCGACTCCCATAACAGCAGAGAGGGAGTCACAAAAGGATGGCTCAAAAGGAACAGCATTACTGACTACTTTTCCCGATTTGAATATATTTACAGGGTGCACACACTGCGAAGGGCTTATAGCACGCCCAAATTTCTGCAGTCACGTTCCTATTTTGGTCGAAAATATATGAGCCCCACTGGGGAGGGGAGAGCATACAAGGAAAACAAATGTGAGGAGGGCCAACGCCTTTATATAGCACTATATTTACCCAAACCCTGAGGTCCTGCTTCAAAGTCCAGGCCATAAAGAATGTAAATAATCAGAATCCACTGCACCAGCACACTTCGCAAGTTTCCTTAGGTAATGGAAAAGGGAGCAATTTTGTTATGAAGGTGACAGGAGAGAGTGCGGAGTTAGGCATAGCTGTCACACACATAGAAAACAGGTTCCAGGCACTTGCTGATAAGCTTCCAGTCCCAGAGCAGGAAAGAAAGTCATAATCAGAAACTTTAAGGCCACAGGTGGAGAAACTGGAGTGCGGGGGCAGATAGGAGTAGAAAAAATCCTAATGGCCATGATGTCAGAAATAAAATCCAATTTTGCAACAACAGAAAAGAAGCAGGCAAACATTCAAAGTGCCTGGGAAACCCTAAAGGGCAAGATATAAACCCTAATGAAGAGTCTAAATATTTTGGAGTCCTCACTTGAAGAGCTTAAAAAGGAGATTAGGGCAAACAGTAAAGAAATACAAACACAGAAGACAGGGGAAAAAGAGCTTAAAGAAAAGGTAGAGTCCCTAGAGAAAAAAGCAAGGTGGAATAGTGTAAGAATCCTTAATATCACATAAGGCGTAGAAGGAGATACCCTTAAATACATTATGATTACCCTACTTAAAGAATTTGTTCCATCAGTTTACTTCAGTGAGTTGGCAGTAGATATCCAAAGAATACATCGAGATCCATTCTAGAGAAATACAAACAATAAAAAGCCAAGGAAGAATTTAATCAACTTCAAGTCTTACACAGTAAAATATCAAATTATCTCTGAGGCTCTAAAGGCAAGCAGTTTAAAGAAGTATGAGTGGTCTTTTTATATAAGGTCAGACATCTCAAGGGTCACACAAGGCAGGCAGTAGGAGCTGAGGAAGTATAGTCTGTAACTTTAAAAGGTAGGAGCTCCCACCCAATTGTTAAGTTTTAAAAATAGATTTTATTTTCAACTAATTAAATACAGTATAATAAGTACAAGATAAAATCATACATATAGGGTTATCAGATCAATAATATTTTCAAGAAAAGGGGGAGGGGAGAGAATGAAAATCATCAAGTTCTAAAAGATGCTTATAATCACAGTTCAGTAAATAACATCAAAGTCAAGAGTAAAAGAAAAAGAATAGATCAATTAATATGTCACTACATAGTTGTAATATATGAAAAACAATCATGGAGTTGTAGGAACTTCCTCTATTCGGGGATTATGAGAGCAAGCAGTCATAGTGGAAATGTCTAGAAAGGTAGTAATGGGTTGCCATATGGTGTCATGGTTAATAGCAAGGGAAATGGGAGAGAGATATGCTCTATCTAATCTGTGATTGGAACAAACCACATACCAACAGGCTCGATAAGATATGTTTGTAGAATTCTTCCATTCCCTGGAGATTTGTTGAAAAACAACGGCAAGGAGAAGGTCTAATATGAAGAAATTGGTTACCTGGGAATCCCAATCATCAGAGACACTCCCTGAGAGAATGGTAACAAAAGTAAGGGGGACTTGTGTGGTTCTGTGGTTCGCGAACTGGGTTCGATGGTTCCGAACCCGTCCAATAAAGATCGTCGGAAATGGATGATTTTGGTGTCAGCAGACCGCAAATGGCGAGTGTAGCGCATCTGAGTGTTTTCGCATGAATCGATATAGGAGAACACTCTCTATTCGAGGATTTAGTTTGAACCTCCGGGTTCCATTTTGTATATGGCAGCCATTTTGTGTGGTTGCCCTAACATAGGCCCGATGACTGTGGCCGAACGAGCCGTTGAGACACGTACGCCTTAGCTGACTCCTGGGTGACCTGGCCGAACTGACTCCTTGCACGAGGCTGACCTCGCTGAGCCAGTTCCTTGTTCAGCAGCTGGTCTGATAAAGATCAAAGAGCAGGACGTGCCCGAGTTTATGGTACACTGCTCCCACCTTTCTATCTCCTTTCCAATCTGTTTCTGCCTTTCCTTTACGACATATTCATTGATTTGGGTTGAAGGCTTTATGATGGGTTTGTCCGGCCTGATCGAACAGGAAACTTGGGAATGTGCGTGGTCATTTCTAGTGGGCTGGACAACTGAAAATGGGATTGTCTGGGATCGTCGTCATTTGCTACTTTTGAAATGTTACTTTGTCATTGGTTAGTTTGTATGCACCGAATGTAAATTTGAAATGTTGCCTGAGGCTTGATGTTTGGCATAAAAGACCATGCTCCGCTTATTGAATTTGTGCAGTCTCTGACGAACCACCCGTGTGTGCTTCATAGATCTCTGTTCCTGGTTGCAGCCAATAAACTTTGGTCTCTGACGTCATCAAGAAGTATCCCGTGTCTCTGTTTGCCAAGACAGGGGAACTCGAAGGTTTCAGGCATTCTCCTTGACGCCGCTGGGTTCTAAAAACCCGGTCCTTCAGTTGGCGCCCAATGTGGGGCAACTTCAGCGGTACCGGTCCAAGCCAGATGTTCGTGAGAAGCTTCGTGTGAAAATTCTGGAGGAAGGCCAGCCACTTCATCGACCCCTGTATGTCGCCGTGGTCCGAAAGTCTTTGCTGCGAGGTTTCCCGCTTTCCGACGGCTATGAAGGACTGCTGCCCTGACTGTCGCCCTGTTTTGGAGCCTTAGACGTTTGTAGAGAGAGACGATTGACGGGTCTTCTGGTGACGCCATCGACATTTCAGTTAAGTATAAGCGGAGCGCCTCCTAGTCCTTAGTTTGTTTTGTATCCTTTAGTGGATAGCTTCGATTTGGTACCTGCAGGCCCCAAAGTCAAGGGATTCGTGTATTCACGAGACTATCGTTTCTAGATTCCCCTTGTTGTTTGAAGCTAAACTAGTGAGCAAGATGCCTGGTTTTAGCAGTTTTAGAAACTTGTTTAGTTGTGGTATATCGAGGCACTCCCGGTTAGAGGATTTGTGTCCGGTTCCTCCGATCGGAACTCCTACATACGACTTGTATGTGAAGCATGGTGTGGGCCCTATTAGCTACAATGAGATCTGGGTAAAATATACAAAGAGTGACGGTGTCCTACAGTGGCCCCGTTACGGTAGTTTCGAAACTGAAATTCTAGATAACCTTGAGGTGAAGTTGTTCAAGAAGAAAGCCCGGCCGGCGATGTTTGACTCTTTCCGCATATGGCGCAAAGAAGCCAAACAGAAAGAAATGAAATTAGCGAAAAAGAATAAGCGAGAACGAGGTATGTCAATGGTGCAAGCTGCCATTGCGTATAGAGATAATGAGGAAGAAAAAGAAAGTGAACAAATGCTTAGAGTGAGGAAGTTAGCGGTAGATAGATGCTATCTAGTCTTGCCGCCCAAAGAGCAGAAAGACGAGAAAGATCTTGCGAAAGATCCTTTAATGTTGCATCTATTAAATTTGCCACCGCCTTATGCGCAGACTCCTACGGCACCACCGCCACCAGTGGTGGCTGTGCAATTGCCGGTTGCTTTGTCTCCTGTGATTCCTCTACAGCCAGCTTCTCCGTTGGCTACTGTTCCTTTGGTGCAGCCTCCTCAGGGGCTGCCAACCTTGCCTTCTTCTCCGACTGTTACTTTTATGCCTGTCTCTAATACTTCTTCAGTCCCGACTTTGGATTCTTCTACTACTGTTTCGTCTTCCCTTATTCTTCCGACTACTCCTTCTCCTAGACAGCGGATGACCGCTGCCTTTTCTGGTTTTCTGACTCCTTGGTTGGGACAATTGGGTATGTCTCCTGTGAGTGAGCGTAGACAGTCGTGTAGTCAGTTGCCTGATACAGATGAACGAGTGGTTTTAGATCACATGGCACGTAGATCGGTTATGTATGCGTCTCAGTACGATCTTGAGGGTATCATGGATGTTTTTCGTCAATGGGAAGCACCTAAGCAACGGTATGTTTTTAAGATTATGTGTGCGTTCCTCCATGATCAATGGATGGACGAAGTGGGTAAACCTCCTGAAGAGTTGTTTCAATTGCGTTCCAAGTTTGCGAAGGGAACGATTGTGAGTTTTATCGACATTGAGAGAGCGGTGTCGACGTTATTGTCATTTCGAAATAATGCTTCTTCTGAGCGGCTGTTTGAGCCTGATTCGTCAGTTGGGAGAAAAGCGCGTCAGTATCCGATGTGAGAGGTTCCTCCGGTTTGGAGACCTGCTGATGCAAATGCTCATCCACCTGTTGTTGCGCACTTTCAGAGAGTGTGGGTACATGTTCCATGGAAGCGTGCTGAAGTTGCCTCCACAGAACTCAATGAATAGCTTTGATCAGCAGCAGAATTCGTCTGGTAGGACAACACAGTACTACGTAGATGATTACTATGTTGAGGGTGATGAAGAGCATGGTAATGATTGCTAGGACAGCCATGGACAAAGAGAGGGAGTTGTTTCAGTTCCAGTAGATCAGAGTGGACCTTATGTTGAAGTGATTGCATCAGGTGTGTCAGAACCTTTTCTGCTAGACACTGGTGCTACGAAGTTTGATCATGCATTCTAAACTCCCTGGCGCACCTTTGTCTGGCTTTAATAATGTCTCTGTAGGTTTTTCTGGCGCCCCCGTTACGAATCCGATTTCTGTTCCATTGCCCCTTTCTGTCGGTTGTCGTAGGTTTGAAGCACCCCTTCTTTTGACTACAGGTTGTAATGAGAATTTGCTGGGATTGGATTTGTTAAAGAGATTGTATGCAACTTTGTATTGTTCTCCGTCAGGAGTACATCTTACATTGGGTGAGAGTGTGATCTCTCCGATGTATATATCAAAAAATTGTCTTCCATCGGAATTGTCTTTGTTACTAGATTCACTGTGGGCTACGGGTCCAAATGATGTGGGCCTGTTAGATATTCCCCCATATGTTGTGACACTGAAGGCGAATGCTAAGTTACAGCGCATTCCGCAATATCGTATCTCGAGTGATGGTGAGCGTGCGCTTTTAGCGATCATTTATGATCTAATCGACAAGGATGTTATCGAGGAAACGCGAGGTAATGTGTGCAATAGTCCTGTTTTGCCCGTTCTAAAGAGGACTGATCCTTCACTGCCTCCTGTATATAGATTTGTCATCGATCTTCGTGAAGTGAACAAAATTGTTGTTCCACAATTTCCTGTTGTGCCTGATATTACTGCATTATTGACTTTGATTCCGGCTTCTGCCACCTGGTTTTCGGTGACTGACTTGAAGAATGCTTTCTTCAGCATTCCGATTGCTATGGAGAGTAGGGATATATTTGGATTCTCCTTAGGAGGACGAAGTTTCCGCTTTAAGCGCACTCCTCAAGGCTATTGCGAGAGTCCATCAATTTATAGCCAAGCTTTAAAGATACAACTTGATCTGTTGGTTTTACCTGAAGGTGCAGCTCTTATCCAGTATGTTGATGATTTGTTAGTTGCCGCCGATACTGAGGAGATTTGTAAGGATGCCACTTTGTCGAAATTGCAATTCTGTCGACAAGAAGATACCTACCTAGGTCAGCTCTTATCGAAGGAGGGAAGGAAACTGACCCCAGAAAGAATTCAGGCTATTGCGAAAATGAGTGTTCCTACGACACAGAGAGAAGTACGTGCGTTTTTGGGTATTACGTCGTATTGTAGACAGTGGATCCCTAATTTTTCTTTGCTAGCGAAACCTTTGATAGCTCTTACTGTTAAGGATACTCCAAATCCTATTCCTTGGACTGACGAATGTCAAAAGAGCTTTTCTGAATTACGCAATGCGTTGTGTTCGGCTCCTGTGTTGGGTACTCCCGACTACAGTAAGCCTTTCACATTGTATGTCCACGAGAGAGAGGGATGTGCATTATCGGTTTTGACTCAGCAGTTTGGCGATAAGCAACGCCCATGTGCGTACTTTTCGTCGACTTTAGATCCTGTAGCTAGAGCATTGCCGAGTTGCTTGAGAGCCACAGCAGCAGCGGCTGTTTCAATTCGACAATCTGCTGGTTTGGTTATGGATAACACGTTAGTTGTCATGGTTCCACATGCAGTGGATACCTTGTTGAATCGTACCAAGACACAGCACTTAACTAGTGCTCGGTTGTCAGGGTATGAGCTTACACTGTTAGCGAGTCATGTGCACATCAAAAGATGTAATACCTTAAACCCAGCTACATTGTTGTCGATTTCGCTTGAGACAGATGATGATGGTGAAGAGCACCACGATTGTTTTCTAAGAACCGAAGAAGAGACGAAAGGGAGAGTAGACCTTAGGGACACTCCTCTTCCTGACTGTGATGATGCTTTGTGGGTTGATGGTTCCTGCTTTAAGTTGCCAAATGGTGATACGACTGCAGCATATGATGTGACGACCTTGCATACAGTTGTTGAAGCTGCACGTATCCCACATAACTCAGCACAAGCGGCTGAATTGATCGCACTTACGAGAGCATGTGTGTTGGCGAAAGGAAAACAAGTGAATGTGTACAATGATAGTCAGTATGCGTTTGATGTGGCTCATAGCTTTGGACGTTTGTGGCGTGAACGTGGATATTTGACATCGCATGGGACAAAGATACAACATGGACAACTGGTGAATGAACTTCTGGAATCTCTTACATTACCTTTGCAAGTAGCGATTGTGAAATGCAGTGCCCATAAAAAGGTTACGGATGATGTTGGTCGTGGTAATGCGTTTGCAGATGAAGTTGTGAAAGAAACTGCTAGAAATGTGATGAGTCGAATGTATGTTGCGGGTCAAGCGAGATGGGTTCCAGAGAAGAGTATGTGTGAAGATACTATTGAGAGTGGGAAATCGATTCAAGGTGAGGCTACAGAGAAAGAGTTGAATGAATGGAGAGAAAGTAAGGGTAGATTGGATTCAAATGGTTGTTGGACTGATTTGTCAGAACATCAGAGATGGTTGTTGCCTAACGCGTATGTGCTTTCAGGTGTTACAATGGCTCACAGAACGGCACATATTAGTGTGAAAGGGATTTGCAAGTTGTTGGCTCCGGTTTGGCAGAATGTGGGAATCCCCAAATGCACAGAGAATTTGGTCAAGAACTGCAAGGTGTGTTTGATGCATAATCCTGGTAAGGGAACTCCAACACCAGCTGGTCATTTTGCTCCTCCTACGTATCCGTTTGAGGCTTTGCAGCTAGATTTTATCCATATGGAGAGATGCAACAACTTGAAATATGTGTTAGTGGTTGTTTGCTCCTTTTCTAGATGGGTAGAAGCTTACCCCCTTAAGGACAATACTGCCTTGTCCACAGCGAAGGCCTTGATAAAAGAGTTTTTCCCGAGATTCGGAATGCCGAGAATTATCTGGAGTGATAATGGGAGTGAATTTGTGGGTCAAGTTATGAAGAGAGTGTGTGAGGGTCTCTGGATTAAGCAGAAATTCCACGCTGCAAATCACCCCCAATCAGCTGGTTTAGTCGAGTGCTATAATGGCACTCTTAAGTTAAAATTGGCTAAAATTCAGGCGAGTACTGGTTTGCAATGGCTGGATGCCTTGCCATTAGCACTTTTGTCCACAAGAATGAGTGTGCATTCGCGAATGGGTTTGAGTCCGTATGAGGTTGTGTTTGGTCGCCCAGCAAATATTTGGGGCGTACCAAGACCAACGAGGTTCAGAGACCTCGAGTATCCTGTGTTGCTTGATTATTTGCTTGAACTGACAACTAAAATGAGTGTTTTATGCCAACAGGTGCATGACAGTCTTCCACAAGCTTCAGAGGATCCAGGGCACTCTATTGAACCTGGCTCTTGGGTATTTGTACGTAACTTTCAGCGGACCAAGAACGAACAGCCCTGTTAGACGGGGCCCTATCAAGTACTCCTGTCAACGAGATCTGCGGTCCGAGTGCAAGGCAAACGTAACTGGATCCACGGATCCCACACCAAAAGAGTACCCCTGCCGTTATCATATGATAAATGGGTCCAGGAGGGACTTGCAGACTCTGAAACGGAAGTTGTCCCACGGTTTGTACCGTTCAGCGATGATCGACTGATTGGAACCAACTCAGAGAAAGAGAGCGACAGGATTTTGCAAGTGTCAGTACCTCCTGCAGATCGATTGGACACTACAGAGCCTCATCTTTTGTTCATTGATCAAGAATTAGCTGGAACGAATTGCTATAATCCGAGATCGAGAGTTACGGACCAATAAATAAAGACTAATAAAGTTTGATGATTTTTTTCTGTTTGCAGGTTAACTCTCCACCAAGGATCTACTTATTTTTGTTTTTGTGAACCGCTATCCGGTTCTCGCTGCTAGGGTCGCGGTTGCTACCAGTCTTGGGAGTGCAAGCCTGAGACACTAGGTCGAGGGTTCTGTTGGTTCAAGGCAGTCTTCCTGGGTTAGCAGAGGTACTCCTGAGCAGAATCAACCAACCACCGCGGGCAGCACATTTAGTTTAGGATGGATTTCTTTGAGTTGGAGAGACCTGTACAGACACTGACTTTTAGAAAACGAATATGTAAAATAATATCGAAGAAAAGTTTTTTGATACCATGTTTATTTCTACTATTGAGCTTTATAATATTTATAGCTGGTTATGTAACATTTTCTTTTAAAATAACGTTTAATCCCACTGTGCAACCTACACCTCCACCCACTATTTCTTCTCATTCCTTTCATCCTTTGCCTGAGCATGAGGTAGTTAGACGATTGGAATTTGCTAACAATTCTTTCATCCAACTTCTGCACCAACACCAGTTAGTGATGAACATGACAAACTGCTGGATTTGTGGTTTGATGCCTCATACAACTGATAAGGGTATTCCTTATTTAGTTTTGCCTTTTAGCCTCAATGGTTCGATTTGGGCTTAAAGAACGATATTCATCTATGCCCATAGTGTATATCCCCTACGTTCACCGAAAGACAACCCGAAGAATAGTGCTTTAGCTAGAGGCATAGTCGACATGGTTAAAGGGACTAATGCAGTTGAGACTATTCCGAAAGATGAGAAACAACCATATAGTGGTTGGGACGTTACTGGATATGGAGTTAGTCTGAGTGTTAACCAGCGAGCGAAAAGTTCTCCACCGATTTGGATAGTGCCCCATCAGGGTCACTATTGTCTGCAGGGCAATGGTAAGAATCCGAAGGCTCAGTTAGGGAAGAGTGCTTGTACTGAGACTTATGTATTTGTGTCTCAGTCTTCCCCAGCGTTCCTAGCTGCTAAGGGTACCTACTTTGTTTGCTATGACAAAGCGTATACATGGTTGCCCCCGACTTCTCGGGCACATGTTTTGTTTCCTTTCTGTTACCTCCCACTTTTACAGCTGCAGCAGATTATCATAAGACGAGAGTTGCTAGAGGTGTTTTTAATCAAGAAGACACTGCAGGACAAGAACTGGGAGATTTCTTTAAGGGTTTTCTGCCGTTCTGGGGACCTATGGCTAACAGTAGGAATATTCGCCAGTTGACGAGAGTGGTTAAGTCAACCATAGTCGAAACTGCCGGTGCCCTTGGTAACCTGACTGCTGAGCTCCAGTCGGATAGACTCATGACACTTCAAAATAGAGTTGTCCTTGATGTCATGTTGGTGTATTAATAGGGGGTTTACCCAAACATAGTCACTGGGACCTGGGCTGACTAAGTACTCAGAGGAAGGGGTCCCAGCAAGAGTAACTGGTAATGTAAATAATAAAAAAAATTGAATAATCACAAAAAGAGTTAATCCGTCCACATTGTTTTATTCACAATGGGGATGTATACTGGATATACTGGACACTTTAATAAATAAGCAGTTTTGCAGTGCCCCAGGAAGGGAGGGGGGTGTGTGATCATGTGAGGATGACGTGATGGGAGGGAATTAGTGACAATTCAATCAACAAATTGAAACCGTTTAGTTCACGAGTTGCATACTATGTACAAAACAAAGGACCCTAGGTTCAAATTATAAATCAAAACATATCATACTCCACATAGTACAATCAATGAAACATTGGGGCGTGAAGTTGATAATGAAAAGCAGGCGGTTGTCGACGTTTCGACCCTCGAGAATACGCAGGTATTAATGCTGTCCTTGCAGTGGGGTCTTCATCAGGACAAGGCACGGGGCGGGCAACCTATTTAGTATATGGAAAAAAGGGAGGGATTATATTGTGAGTTTAATCTACAGGGATATACCTCATTCTATTCATAAAGGGCCAAAGATTAGCACACTGATCCCGTGACAGATCCATAATGGGGAGAGAAATGCGTGATATGTCTCATGCGTTAAATACACAATATGTAACATTTTTGGTTGTGTGAACCATCATATTAATGTGAAGGAGCAAATAAGGAAATGACAGGGAGCGATTGGAGCCGTTAACTGGCCCTGAGCGGTGGTTTCTAAAACAAGAAAGGCTCAAAGTTACAATTAATATTGAACATTATCCTGCTTTACCTTAGTAGCATAACGTCATGGAATGAGTTGTTAGAAGGGAGTGCTGCATCTGAAACGGAACACGGAGATTCGATCAAACTGCAGCTCATAGGTACAGTTCATGAGCTGTTCTGAGGTCAGTAGACCACTAGCATGTAAAAAGCTCACTAGACTACACTAATATAAAGAGGAGGGTCACTTACCCATAAATAATTTGGCAAACGATCACCCGTCTGAGATCGGGGAGAAAAGGGGTCCACTGGACACACGATGGTGATAAATCTGCCGTGCGACAATGAAGAAGCCATAAGTAACGCCCGTAGGAGGCCAGACATCTAAATTAGTATAGAGGGGGACAAGGAGATATGGACTCACCCGACGCCGAGTCAATCTGGCACTGAATCCCCACTCGCGTTCGCAATGGCGAGCCGCGGTTCCGGATTCATGTATTGCCATGGAGACCCGGTCAAGTGGTGCACGGCACCAGCATAGAAATGAAAGAAAGATCATTCAATGGTGTGCCTGAATGGAAACTCGATCGGGTGCTTCAACATTGAATGAAATACTAAGAATTGGTCCCAAATACAATTAAATTATGGCATAATGTGTGCGGACACGGGTACAGCGGTACCGAAAATATATTAGTTGGAATGGGTGACACAATCCAAATAATTGTCATTCAGGGCCCTGTCACAATCAGATATATAATGCTGAGGTCATAGCTTATCTTGCACAGTAAAACCAGGTTACATTAATTACGTACACATGGGCTCAACAGTCTAATGGCGTGCTACACACCATAGAGTAAAAACCGTAACAAATGGTGCTTTGATACCACAACATAAATGGTATGGCGTACCTCTCACAGGAGGGTATAGGCCAACATTTATACAGTTTAAATGCCATGGTGAATGGTGAGCGTTGGTGGTATGGCGTACCTCTCACAAGAGGGTATAGGCCAACATTTGTACAGTATAGAAGCCATAGCGAATGGTGAAAAAACATCAGTGTGGGTATCACAACATGAACGATAAGGCGTACCTCTCACACGAGGGTATAGGCCAACCTAGGTACAGAGTATGTTAGGTTTACAATCAAGACAAGGTAGCTAGTTCAGAAAAAGAGCTATCATGCTCGTTGAGACCTGTTTCAATGGAATCAAAGAAAAACATCCATTTCAACTCGCGTGTATTTAAGATACTTGCGATGTTGCCACCCCGGGGACCCAGGACAGATTTTTCTATTGCTACCCATCTGAGACTGTCTGGGGGGTGTGATGCCATCTTAAAGTGCTCAACTAAGGGTGCACCCTGTACCTCGCATCTGAGTCTGCTCATGTGTTGGAGAATCCTCACTTTTGCTTTTTGTTGTGTTTGGCCTATAAAGATCAATTGACACGGGCACAGTATTGCGTAGATGATATTCATAGAGTTACAGTTGGTGTGTGCTCTCAGCCGGATTTTATGCTGGCGGTGTTGGAATTCCTTGGTTTGGATGGTGGTATCACAGTCCTTGCAGTTGCCACATTTGAAGTGGCCAATCACAGGGGGCAAGTTCCATAGGGTGGCAATATTTGATTCTTCTGGGGTGGCAAGGAGAGATCGTACAACATAGTCTTGAACGCTTTTAGCTTTCTTAAAAGCGTGCAAGGGCGTGGCGGGCTGGTTGATGTCAACAGATATTTAATTCCCAATGGCGATTAATGATGCGTTTGATTTGATTGCTCTTGGTGTTGAACGTGGTTACACAAACAATCCTGGTTTCTTGTTGGTCCCTGTTGGCCTTGGGAGATAGTAGTTCCTCTCGTGGATAGAACCACGCTCGTTTTCTAGACTTCTTAACCAGTCATCTGGGATAGCCGCGTTGCAGTAATCTGTTTGAAAGATCCTCAGATTCTGTGAAATAATGGTCTTTATTAGAGCAATTCCTGCGGATCCGTAGGAATTGCCCGAATGGCAAATTGTCACGGAGGGCTCTTGGGTGATGACTGTTGTATTGTAACAACGAGTTCCTCTCCGAAGGTTTCCGATAAAGTGTGGTCTGTAGAATTCCTGATTGCTCAAAGATGGTAAGGTCGAGAAAATTTATAGTGCAGTTGTCGGATTGGATGGTAAACTTGAGATGTTCAGATTGATGATTTAGCCAGGTGAAGAAGGACGATAGTTCATCTGAGTCACGGTTCCAAATTAAAAGAATATCATCAATGTATCGCATCCAGAGACCGAGATGGTCTCTGAATGGATTGACTTGATTGAGTACGGTGTCTTCCCCGAAAGCCGCCATGTAAAGAATGGCCACATCAGGAGCGAAGGGGCCCCCATCGCTACTCCGGACGTCTGGATGTAGTATTTGTTTTTTAATAGAATTTTTTTTTTTGTCATGGCTATTCGTAGTAGTGCCACAGTGAATTCCGTAGGGACTTGTACAGGGGCCAGTCGGTGTTGTAGACATCGTGTTATGACAGTTAGCGCTTCTTGTTGTGGAATGCAGGTGTACAGTGATACCACATCACATGTAGCCAATCTTTGGAGTTGAGGATCAAAGGCTGAATTCTCAATGATGTTGATTGTGTGCATGGTATCACGCAAGTAGGCAGGAGTGGCTTCAGCCAATGGCTTTAGAAAGAAATCAATATATTTGCCTAGGGGCTCAAGGATAAAACCACATCCGGACACAATAGGCGGTCCAGGGGGTTCAACCATACTTTTATGAATCTTGGGTATGGTGTAGATGGTCGCCAATCGTGGATGTTTTTGATTCAGAAAGTGAAACTCATTTTCAGACAGGAAACCTTGGTCAAGACCAGCTTGCGTTATTTCAAAAATTTCAAGAGCAATGGCCGCGGAGGGATCCGACCGCAATTGTTGGTAACTTGCGCCATCATTCAGTTGGTGGAGAATTTCAGACTCATAGGCAGATACATCTTGGACAACGATCGCACCGCCTTTGTCCGCGGGCTTAATCACGACTTGGTTGTTCCGGGCGAGTGCCTGCAATGCTGTTTTCTCCAATTTGCTGGTGTTGTATCTGATAAATGATTTGGCATCCAAGAGTTGTTGCACATCTCGCCGGACCACTGCTTCGTAAGCCAGAATTTTGTGTGACATCATGCTGTAGTAAGGAACGAAGGTAGAAGGAATTCTTAAACCAGTTATTGATTGTTGGGCCACTGGTTCTGAATTGCGAAAGAAATATTTGAGCCTGATTTTACGAAAAAATTTGAAAAGTTCTGTGCGAACAGTGAAGTTGTCAGGTTTGTTCGTGGGGACGTATTATAGCCCTTTGCCCAGTACTTTTAGTTCATCATCATTAAGAGTTTGTTTGGATATGTTGACAACGGGGCTGACAGTCATCGTTGGTGCTCCTCCAAGTAATTTCGGTTGGATGTGGCCATGTGTAGCATCTACCACCTGTATGTTTTGTTGCGAGTGACTCGTTCTCCGTGTTGTTCCGTCTGAAAGTGTACCTGCTTCTGGGGTTGTCCACGACCTCCGTCCCAGTTGCTCATGGTTTGTTGTGGTCCCCGTTGTTGACCACGTTGCCAATTGTTGCCTCTGCCGCGAGGAGGTCGCCATGTCCCTTGGCGCTGACCTAAAAAAGGATTGTATTGGTGTTGATGTCCGTAGTTTGGATAATTATACTGACAGCTGGGGCCAGGTTGTTCTTGTTCGCCCTCTGAGCTATATGATGAGTCTGAAAAGGTTTGATAGTTGCGTCTGCCCCTATAGGATCCTCGCCCACGGTTGGTGAAATGTCCTTGATTGTCCTTTTGGAAATAATCTTCCTGTAAATAAGGATAAGTCTTTTTCTTGTCGTACAACCGTATGTCACGGGCTAGTTTCTACAGTTTACGGTTCTGGGTGGTTATGTCAAAGTCCTTGAGGGTGGCCTCAAGGTTATTTAGGGTTTCCTTGGCGTTGGTAAATTTGGCATCAGCCGCTATTTCCGCTTTCAAAGTTTCAATTTCAGCAGTGATCAGTTGAACTTGTTCAGCGGCAGTTTCCACAACATGAACCATCCAATGACGGGAGCAATTGTTGGCGACGTGGCTGAATCCTTCCTTGAATTTGGGTACTTCTATGAAGATGGCCGGTTCAATCTTAATTTGTAGCCCCACCGGGATGATGTTTTCTTTGAGGTATCTTGTTAGAAGATGACCATGCCACCTGGTACGGACCAGTTTCTTCTCCAATCGCTCAAGACGGGAGATTTTATCTTTCAATGTGAAGTCAATAGTTGGAATGTTAGTTGAGATAAAGATATTATCAGGATTTTCCAAAAGATTGTCGATATAATCCTCGGAATATGAGAGAAGTTCTCTTTCTACCATTGTGTGCTAGGAACAAATAAATTGAACACGAAAAAACCTCGCAGACCAGCGTCTGCTCAAAGTGGTGTATTAATAGGGGGTTTACCCAAACATAGTCACTGGGACCTGGGCTGACTAAAACTCAGAGGAAGGGGTCCCAGCAAGAGTAACTGGTAATGTAAATGATAACAAAAATTGAATAATCACAAAAAGAGTTAATCCGTCCACATTGTTTTATTCACAATGGGGATGTATACTGGAAATACTGGACACTTTAATAAATAAGCGGTTGTGCAGTGCCCCAGGAAGGGAGGGGGGTGTGTGATCATGTGAGGATGACGTGATGGGAGGGAATTAGTGACAATTCAATCAACAAATTGAAACCGTTTAGTTCACGAGTTGCATACTATGTACAAAACAAAGGACCCTAGGTTCAAATTATAAATCAAAACATATCATACTCCACATAGTACAATCAATGAAACATTGGGGCGTGAAGTTGATAATGAAAAGCAGGCGGTTGTCGACGTTTTGACCCTCGAGAATACGCAGGTATTAATGCTGTCCTTGCAGTGGGGTCTTAATCAGGACAAGGCACGGGGCGGGCAACCTATTTAGTATATGGAAAAAAGGGAGGGATTATATTGTGAGTTTAATCTACAGGGATATACCTCATTCTATTCATAAAGGGCCAAAGATTAGCACACTGATCCCATGATGGATCCATAATGGGGAGAGAAACGAGTGATATGTCTCATGCGTTAAATACACAATATGTAAAATTTTTGGTTGTGTGAACCATCATATTAATGTGAAGGAGCAAATAAGGAAATGACAGGGAGCGATTGGAGCCGTTAACTGGCCCTGAGCAGTGGTTTCTTAAACAAGAAAGGCTCAAAGTTACAATTAATATTGAACATTATCCGGCTTTACCTTAGTAGCATAACGTCATGGAATGAGTTGTTAGAAGGGAGTGCTGCGTCTGAAACGGAACACGGAGATTCGATCAAACTGCAGCTCATAGGTACAGTTCATGAGCTGTTCTGAGGTCGATAGACCACTAGCATGTAAAAAGCCCATTAGACTACACTAATATAAAGAGGAGGGTCACTTACCCATAAATAATTTGGCAAACGATCACCCGTCTGAGATCGGGGAGAAAAGGGGTCCACGATGGTGATAAATCTGCCGTGCGACAATGAAGAAGCCATGTCATCACTGATGACATCTCAAATGACATCACTGATGACATCACTGATGACATCTCATTTGACATTACTGATCACTTCACTGATGACATCATTCATGTGATAATACGGTGAACCTCTTCAGACTCTAATATAATCTTACATACACTCAGAGTAAATAGACACTCACAGACTGTCACTCATCCATGGAGTTACTCACACACCTAGTCAGTCATGCAAAGAATCAATCACACTTCCATTTCCTCAACTATACAGTTATACACACCTTACTTATTCAAACATATACTAACACATATTTACTCTCTTATACAATCCCTGATACAAGTTCACAATGATCCATACAGCCACTCACAAATTCACTGGCTCTTATGCACAGTTATTTATATATGTCAACTCTCACATGTACTGTGTTTTACATATGTACTTACTTTGACATGTAGCACTGAGATATCCATTCACTCACCAATACACTCATGCACACAGTCAACCGCCCATACAGCTGTTTCCACATGCACTTTTGAACCCATACATCTAGTGAATCAACTGCTCATACATCTATGCACAGAGTCATACACCTCCCAGCCACCCACACACACACTCAGTCTCCCATACAAATACTTGGGCAACCAATCAATAACCCATATACTTAATCATAAAGCTACTGATCAACACTTGCAGAAGTTTACAGAACAACAGATATAATGATGCACAAATTAAGACAGTTTAGTCACTAACCCATGCACTCAGTGAGACACATTTAATCACTCACTCATACAGTCAGTCATGCACCTGCTAAATCCTTCATCCAGACACTTATACATCCACTCATTCTTCAATATGTAAGACATATTTTGACTTTTCAGAAACATACAGTCACTGGATGTTGTCATCAGTGATGTCATCAGTGATGTCCTTTGAGATGTCATCAGTGATGTCATCAGTGATGTCATCAGTGATGTCACTGATCATGTCATGAATGATGTAATATGTGACATGATCAGCAGTGGATTGCGGGTGCGCGATATATAGTTAGTGCAACTAACTATATATGAGATTTAAATGGTTTTGTGTGAGTAAAATAAGGTTTTGTAAATGCTAATTCCTAACTATATATGGTCTATAACCCATGTATTTTTCAGTGAATTTTCAAGGTTTTGTAAATGCTAATTCCTAACTATATATGGTCTATAACCTATGGTTTTTTCAGTGAATATATATATATATATATATATATATATATATATATATCTCTCTCTTGCCACACACAAGTAGCCCTGGTAGGGAAGCCACACTTGGGAGGGTTAAAACACAAATGCTGCCCGTGGCGCTGTGACAGCCTGCTCCACGCTATCCCTGTCAGCTTGCCAGACGCGTTTCGGGCATGACTGCCGCCCTTTCTCAATGGCTGCACAAATGGGAGACAAGACTTCTATTCCACACCTGCATTTATTGAAAGTAAATCAGTCCCGCCCATGTGGGCTGTTGCAAGGCATCATGGTTAATGAAGTTCCTGCCAAAAAACCGTTGCAGGTTTAGCCCTGTTGGGCGTCTCGAACATCCACTTGTAAATGTCTACCCCAGTGGGTGGAAAGGCACGAGGCAGCACTGGTACAAGTGCCAATATATACAGGCATCTCAGGCCCCTCTCGTTCGTTTCGCCGCTCGGGTTTCATGAGCAGCGATGATCCGCCTGACCAGCGGCGGGGCTTACCAGCAACCAGACCAGCCGCTAATTATTGCCACACACAAGTAGCCCTGGTAGGGAAGCCACACTCGGGAGGGTTAAAACACAAATGCTGCCCGTGGCGCTGTGACAGCCTGCTCCACACTATCCCTGTCAGCTTGCCAGACGCATTTCGGGCGTGACTGCCGCCCTTTCTCAATGGCTGCACAAATGGGAGACAAGACTTCTATTCCACACCTGCATTTATTGAAAGTAAATCAGTCCCGCCCATGTGGGCTGTTACAAGGCATCATGGTTAATGAAGTTCCTGCCCAAAGACTGTTGCAGGTTTAGCCCCGGTGGGCGTCTCGAATATCCACTTGTAAATGTCTACCCCAGTGGGTGGAAAGGCACGAGGCAGCGCGGGCACAAGTCCATATATACAGGCAGCTCGGGCCCCTCTCGTTCGTTTCGCCGCTCGGGTTTCATGAGCAGCGACGATCCGCCTGACCAGCAGCGGGGCTTCCCAGCGACCGGACCAGCCGCTAATTATTGCCACACACAAGTAGCCCTGGTAGGGAAGCCACACTTGGGAGGGTTAAAACACAAATGCTGCCTGTGGCGCTGTGACAGCCTGCTCCACGCTATCCCTGTCAGCTTGCCAGACGCGTTTTGGGCGTGACTGCCACCCTTTCTCAATGGCTGCAAAAATTTGAGACAAGACTTCTATTCCACACCTGCATTTATTGAAAGTAAATCAGTTCCGCCCATGTGGGTTGTTGCAAGGCATCATGGTTAATGAAGTTCCTGCCCAAATATATATATATATATATATATATATATATATATATATATATATATATATATATATATATATATATATATATATATATATATATTCACTGAAAAAACCATAGGTTATAGACCATATATAGTTAGGGATTAGCATTTAAAAAACCTTATTTTACTCGCACAAAACCATTGAAATTCCATATATAGTTAGATGCACTAACTATATATCGCGGACCCGCAATCCACTGCTAATGATGTCACATATTACATCATTCATGACATGGTCAGTGACATCACTGATAACATCACTGATGACATCTCAAATGACATCACTGATGACATCACTGATGACAACACCCAGTGACTGTATGTTTCTGTAAAGTTAAAATATGTCTTACATATTGAAGAATGAGTGGATGTATAAGTGTCTGGATGAAGGATTTAATAGGTGCATGACTGACTGTATGAGAGAATGATTAAATGTGTCTCACTGAGTGCATGGGTTAGTGATTAAAGTGTCTTAATTTGGCAATCATTATTTATGTTCTTCTGTAAACTGCTGCATGTTTAAATCAGTAGCTATATCATTAACTATATGGGTTATTGAATGGTTGCCCAAGTATTTGTATGGGAGACTGAGTATGTGTGTGGGTGGCTGGGAGGTGTATAACTCTGTGCATAGATGTGTGAGCAGTTGATTCCCTAGGTGTATGGGTTCAAAAGTGCATGTAGAAACAGCTGTATGGACAGTTGACTGTGTGCATGAGTATATTGGTGAGTGAATGGATATCTCAGTTCTACATGTTAAAGTAAGTACATATGTAAAACACACTCCATGTGAGAGTTGACATATATAAATAACTGAACATAAGAGCCAGTGAATGTGAGAGTGGCTGTATGAATCATTGTGAACTTGTATCAAGGATTGTATAAGAGAGTAAATATGTGTTAGTATATGTTTGAATAAGTAAGGTGTGTATAACTGTATAGTTGAGGAAATGGAGGTGGGATTGATTCTTTGCATGACTGACTAGGTGTGTGGGTAACTCCATGGATGTGTGACAGTCTGTGAGTGCCTGTTTACACTGAGTGTATCTAAGGTTATATTAGAGTCTGAAGATGTATTATCACATAAATGATATCATCAGTGATGTAATCAGTAATGTCAAATGAGATGTCAGTGATGTCATCAGTGATGTCATTTGAGATGTCATCAGTGATGTCATCAGTGATGTCATTTGAGATGTCATCAGTGATGTCACTGACCATGTCATGAATGATGTAATATGTGACATCATTAGCAGTGGATTGCGGGTCCGCGATATATAGTTAGTGCATCTAACTATATATGGAATTTCAATGGTTTTGTGCGAGTAAAATAAGGTTTTTTAAATGCTAATCCCTAACTATATATAGTCTATAACCTATGGTTTTTTCAGTGAATTTTCAAGGTTTTGTAAATGCAAATTCCTAACTATATATGGTCTATAACCTATGGTTTTTTCTGTGAATTTCATTGGTTTTTTAAAAGCTAATATCTATAGCTGTAAAATATATTCTTTATTAAGTGACGTATCAGGTAGCCCGTGAGACGCCTCATGATGCATCGCATAACCGTGACGTATCGTCTCTGCAGCGCAAACCAAACCCAAAACGTAAGCGCGCCAGAACACGCTTAAAGATATATATATATTTTTTTAACCTTAATTAGACAAAATCCACACGTGCACATATCATAAACGTTCAAACAACACAATATGTCGGACTCCCGTTACGCTGCCGGTTAGCTGCCCGGTTAACGTACCAGGAAGCACCTTTACCGCGAAAAATCCCAATTTTTTGTTTCACCCCCCAGGGAACTTTAATAGCCCCCTCATCAATCCTAGGGGTTCAGGAGGGGTTTGCCTTACCCCTTTCATTCATTTACACCTTTTTTTTTTCCACCTCTTGTCTCTCGATCCCACAGAGAGACAAGATGGCGGCCGCTCCAGACTGTTTACAATGATAACAGCCAATCAGCTTCTCCTCAGACTCCCGTTACACTGCCGGTTAGCTGCCCGGTTAGCTGCCCGGTTCGCGTACCAAGACACGTCTCTACAGCGAAAAAAACAGAATTTTTTTTTTTTTTTTTGGGCCCAGCGTGGCTCTATAATATCCCCTCATCAATCCTAGGGGGTCAGAAGGGGTCTACCTTGCCCCTTTCCTTCATTTCCCCCTTTGTTTTGACCTCCTCTTGTCTCTCGATCCTACCGAGAGACAAGATGGCGGCCGCTCCGGACTGTTTACAATGTTGACAGCCAATCAGCTACTCGTCAGACTCCCGTTACACTGCCAGTTAGCTTCCCGGTTAGCTGCCCGGTTCGCGTACCAAGACGCGTCTCTACGGCGAAAAAATCGGATTTTTTTTTTTTTTTTTCTGGGCCCAGCGTGACTCTATAATATCCCCTCATCAATCCTAGGGGATCAGAAGGGGTCTACCTTGCCCCCTTTCCTTCATTTCCCCCTTTGTTTTGGCCTCCTCTTGTCTCTCGATCCTACCGAGAGACAAGATGGCGGCCGCGCCGGACTGTTTAGAATGTTGACAGACACCGGAGAGCCAATCAGCTTCGCTTCGCAAAGTTCCGATACGCGAAAAGTAAGCGGACCGGAGCGCAGCCCGGAGCGCTGTTACAGATATATATCTTGTTTTAAACGTTAATTTCTCAAAATTCACTGAAGCACATATATTGAGACCTAGCAAAGGCACATCGGGCTAACAGTCCCTACAATTTTGCCAAGTTTCGTGGAAATCCATTCAGCCGTTCGGGCTAAAAGTGAGTCCAACCGCCCTATGGAAATGAACATGGGAAAAACGCGTTTTGGGACCCCCCTTTTTTCTCGGCCCCCCCTTGACGAACCCCCCCCAAATTTCCAGGAGCTGCTCAGAAACAAAATGTGCCATTTTCCTGAAAATTTCAGCCAATTCCGTCCACAAACGCCAAAGTTATTAGACATAGAATTTTCAGAAATCCCATAGGGAAAAAATCCTAACTATATATACCTACTGGCTATCGCCAGTAGGTAATATATATATATATATATATATATATATATATATATATATATATATATATATATATATATATATATATATATATATATATATATATCTATAATAATGTTTGAGTGGTGTTGGCTGCTCTGGAAGATCCTCCTATTTTCAACCAACCCTTGTTCCAAATATAGATAGGGTAAGTAGGTTGGAGATGCGCTTCCCAGAGTAATTCTACCTCTGTTTTCTCTCTAGCGGAAGGCTGAGGGAGAAAATGTTTATACAATTGAGAAGCAGAAGGGGTTGATTCCCAAAGCACAAGCAAATTAGGTGAGAAAGTGGAAGATACAGGTTAAGGTACAAAATTATTGTAAGCATCTTGAATCTTTGTAATTAAAGATTTGAATTTAGATTCCCAGAAAGAGGGCAAAGAAAACCGCACTTGGGCATTAGCAAACGCGATACAAAGAGCACCATGACAAAGTTGAAAACCCCAATGAAGTCCTTTAGTGTGCCAGTCTTTCCAAAAGATAGTTTTATTAATAATTTGAATGTGTTGGTTGTACCAAATGGAGGAAAGCAAGAATTGGTTGTTAGGGGATTTGTAACAATTGAAGACAGGCTGAAAGATTTTTTAGATGTTAATAAAGATAAGAAGGGACAGATACAAAGGGTTATGTGAAAAGGATAAGAATTCTTTAAAGGAAAAAGATGGAAAAAAGATTTTTCAATATTGACCCATGAAGGTAGATATGAGGCATAATTTTCCTGTAATAGAAAGGTAGATTGCTTGAGGAAAAATGCAGTATGATAAGAGTGAACATCCGGGAAGTTAACAGCCCCCATAAACTTGGATATTTTAAGTCTCTGAAGAGACACACACAGTTTGTTAATGTTCCATAAAAATTTAGATACAATGGAATATATTAATTTATATTGGAAATGAGGTATGTTTATAAGAAGATTGAATATATAAGATAACTATAGGGACAAGCATCATTTGTATCACATCCATATGGACCCACCAGGACAAAAACAGGGGATTCTATCTGGAAGCAAGATTTTTCAAGGTTATTTGCAATTCTTTTAGATTCAAGGATACCGTTTTTTTTAATAGTAGGCATGAACCATAAGCCAAGGTATTTAATTTTGTCAGGTTTCCAATGGAAATTTGAGGAGATATAAACAGCATGAAAACATAATTTATTTCGGGGAAGAATTTCACACTTGTCAGAATTTAATTTGTAGTGTACCCTGAAACCGAAGCAAAACTATGTACCTCCAATAGGAAGGCGGGAGGAGAGGTCTGTGGGTGTGAAAGAATAAGTAAGATATCATCAGCATAGACAGAGGCTTTTAAATGATTATCACAATATTGAAAACCAGAGATTCAGGAGTTTGTCTGAACCTTTATTGGAAATGGTTCAAGAGCAAGAATGAAAAGAAGAGGATAAAGGGGGCATCCTTGTCTAACAACCCAATATAAGGAAAGTGAAAAAGAGATAAGGCCATTGACTAAAATAGAGGACATAGGGGATGAATATACTAGAGAAATATAATCAACAAAAATGTTTTACCAAAATCAAACCAGAAGAGAGTAGAGAAAATAAAAGGCCAACTCACTCGATCAAATGCATTTTCAGCATCTAGGGAAATAGCCGCTAAAGACTGTTTGTAAGACTTGGATTTACTAAGGACATTGAAAAACAATCTAATATTATCTGCAATATGAAAACCCTTAATAAAACCACATTGTTCCCTCTAATTAGTTGAGGTAACAAGGATTACAGATGGAGAGCTAATATTTTTGCAATCATTTTATAATCCAAATTGATCAAAGAAATGGGCCTGTACTTTTACATAATAAAGGATCCTTATTTTCTTTGGGTAGGTGGCAAATTGGAGCATCCTGGATAAAGCCACCAGAAGATTTAGAGGATATGAAGAAAAGGAAAAGCTGATGCAGTTTAGGAAGAGGAAATTGAGAAGAGTGAGAGTTAAACCCAATGCAAAACCCATCAGTTTCCGGTGCCTTACCATGTTTAATAGTGCGGATTGCATTAAGGACATCCTGCATTTGGATTTTTGTATCTAATGAAGAGAAGTCTAAATTAAGGTGGGAGGAAGGATCAATGGAAGATAAATACTGCTGGATACCATCTTGAGATGTAGGAGAATAAGGTATATAGAGCTCCTGATAAAAACGGGTAAATTCAGCCAGTATGTCTTCATTTTCATAAAGCATACTCTTAGATGAAGTAAGAATTAAATTGATTCTGGAATGTTTCTTTTTTATGGTAAGATAATTGGCTAAGAGCCTTCCCGATTTATTTTGACCTCCTTAGTATTTTGCAGATGGCTTAAGTAAAAATTAATTTGCGTTATCTGTGGACAATTTATTAAAAGTAAATTTTAGTTTAATGAGATCTTCCAGAGAGGATTTAGAATTTGTATGGTCTAATTCTTTAATACATGTAGTGAGGGATTACAAAGTACTTAAAGAGGATTTCTTTCTGCAGGATACATATGAAATAATGAAATCTCTAGACGCAGCTTTAAAAGCATCCCATATAATTTGTGGGGAGATAAGTGAGAAAAAAGGTGTTAGCCAAGGATTCAAAAACAATTGAACCTGGAATATAGCTGGGTTGGGGAAAAATCTGAGTGACTCAGAGTGGTCTAATTATATAGAGACACGCGTGTGTTGCTTTCTCCAAGAAACCTGGTCACTCAATTGTCCCCATAGAGTAGGATACAAGACTTTTAGTATTAATGCATTGCCTTCTGTAAGAGGAAGACCTTCGGGGGGCCTCATCATTTGGGTTAGTGTCACTCTGAAAATAAAAATTGAGGTAATAGATACTAACTCCATGGATATTTTGGCTCTTAAGGTTAATACATATGATGGGAAGGTAATATATTTAATTAATGTTTACAACCGTCCATCTGCATTATCAAAGGAGTCAGCGACCTTGGGCGAATTCGGCTCCTTTTTTAATAGAATGGTAAATAAACAACCCGTAATACTGGCGGGGGATCTTAATTGTAATTACGAGAAGATTTTAGGACTGGAGGATATATTGGAAGAGGAGGATAGTGCAAATAACATCCCTACGTTGGATACTGTAGCTCCTGTCTATTGCTCTGTTTTGGCAGTCCAAATAATGAAGCTGTCGGTAGAGCATGGTCTAAGGGCTTGCAATGGACGCCTTCCTGCTGATTCGTGGAAAAAACATCCTTTGTAAGGAACAAATCGAAAAGCAATCTTGATTTTATAATAGTCTCCTTGGATACCTGGCCATATATGGTTGATATGGAGGTTGTGAACAGGTGTGAGAGTGATCACTACCCACTGGAATTGCTATTCGATTCTAGTTTGCTTAATGGGGTTGTTCCAGATAAAAATATAGCTGAATCAATGGGAACTGGTGAGGAAATCTTAGTAAGCAACAATAGGTGTGTGCTAAAATGGGCCCATATATTGGAACATGGCGATTTTTTGTCAAATATTTATCACCTTTTCGCCAAAACATTCTCCTTTGAATGCAACGGTTTCATTGGAGGCGGTGAACCCGGTTAAATTTATGAATTCCCATAATTAATTTTTTATCCAACTAAAAGCATTAGTAACAAAAATGCCAAAAAAAGTACATCAAACTCTGAGCAATCTTTCTCACAGCAAACCATGGTATGATAAATCATGGAGGCAAGCAAAAACTAGATTATTAGAGGCAATAAAAACAAAGACCCCAGTGGAAATTAGGGAGGCCAGGAAAACCTACAAGCAAATACAAAATGATGAAAAAATTGCTTGGGAAGAATCTAGTTGGGCTGACCTTTTGGTGGCTGCCAAGTCAAAGGATAATATTAGTTTCTGGAGACTGGTGGCAAATGGAAACCATATAGGGAAGGTAGCAAAAGATGTTTACTTGGATGAACTTACTTGGGTTACCCATTTTACAGATTTATTTAAGAAACCCAGCTTGACAACCACCGTAAGCAAGGATGCCCCATGGTCCATTGCCCCTGATGTTAAACTAGAATTTAGTCTAGAGGAGACTGAGAAAGCTATTAATGCTGTGATGGGTGGCAAAGCACCGGGTCTTGATAAAATTCCTGGCGAGCTTTATAAACACAAGCTGGTAGTATGGGCACCGTACATTAATTATTTATGCAATGTTTTGGCATGTGGGCCAAATGTTCCCGATATTTGGAGGGGAGCTGAAATTGTTTTAATTTTTAAAAAGGGCGATAGGTTGGACCCATCCAACTATCGGTCAATCAGCTTAATGGACATATTGCAGAAAATTTACTCTAGACATATTTTGGATAGAGTAAATATAAGGATGGAGGATAACTTGATACTAACCGAGTTCCAAGCAGGATTCAGAAGTAGGATAAGTACCGTGGACCAGGTCTTTAGATTTTGCTGTCTCTATTGAACATATGTGCGCATAAGGAAAGGTCATTTCTATGTTGCGTTCGTTGACCTTAGAGCAGCATTCGACCTAGTTCCACGTGATCTTCTGTGGGATTCTTTGTATGCTCAAGGGTTGCCATCATGCCTGTTAGGCCAGATAATAAAATTGCATACAAATAATTTTGCAAGGGTACGTTGGGGGATTAACAGGGAACTATCACAAAATATACCAATTGAGCGCGGGGTCCGGCAAGGCTACGTGCTGGCCCCAACGCTATTTTCATTATACGTGAATAATATTCCTTCACATTTGTTAAATTGTATTAATGATTCCCCTAAATTGAATGGTGAAAAGGTTCCTGCGTTACTTTTTGCAGACGATACCATACTGATCTCCCAAACTCCCAAAGGTTTAAAGGGACTACTGAACTCTTTTAATTAGTATTGTAACAAAAAGGGGTTGGAAATAAATGTAAAAAAAACAAATACATGGCCTTAAATCCGCACAAATCTCAGACAATGAACCTGGCATTGAATGGACAAAAATTAAAAGCTGTACAGAGTTTTATCTATCTAGGAGTTTCTATTGACTCAAAATTTACATGGAAAACTCAAGTAGAAAAGAGCAAACTGATGCTATCCCAGAATTTAATTCCAATTATAAAGAAACATGGTGGGAGTGCGAGTAAAGTAGTAACACCCGCATTGGAATTATTTAAATTCAAAGCTCAGTCTGCTGCTCTATATGGGGCAGAAATTTGGTAACCTATGTCCAAAAATGCATTCTCAACCATCGAAAACAAATTTTTGAGAAATTTAGTGAAGATGCCACAAGGCACCCCCTTAATCCCATTGATGCTGTATTTGGATATTAAGCGTACAGACCACCATGTCATATTACAGCCCTTAGCTTATTGGGTAAGGTTATGGTGTACCCCAGAACTTGAAGACTACAGGAACAATTTAAAAGAAATAATGATTTTGTATGTGGCAAATGTTAACCCTTGGTTTAAGTACGTTTGCTATTGGCTCAAAAAAATCGGGCTGTCACAGTTTTGGGATAAACCGGAGAAAATGCCCAAGAATGCTAGAAAAATACTTAAGTCCACGTTTTGGGGCTATTTTGTGAATAGCCTGGTAAATTAGGATAAGGGTGGGTCTTTATCTAAAAACTTTTTGTCTTTCAAGGATAGCCCCCTGTTCGATTTCTTTCTTGATAAGATTGAACCACTGTTAGCTAAGAGCTTATTCATTATTCTTGAAATTTAGGTACGGCAATCTCTTGTATAACACTACTCTGACTAGATGGGCTGTGAAGGGCAATCCGGAACGAAGTGCCCTTATGTTAAGTGACATCTATACCTTGTGTGATTGGAATGCTAAGGAAGACGATCAGCATGTTTTGTTTTTTTGTCCTGCCTACGCGCAAACAAGGAGGAAATGGATAAAACCCCTATGTAACCTCCTGGGTGTAAGAACTTGTTGGGAGGCCATGAGAATAATTAAGTCCGATACTAGAAGAACTATTGTGTTTAGTGTCAGTAGATTCCTTCTTTCCATATATTTTATTCGCAAAAAAGAATGGCTGCAAATTGTAACTGTATTTTAGGAAAGTCACACGTTGCCCACAGAAATCCCCAAAACCCAGGAGAGAGTGACAAAAAACCACTTAACTTGCTGCTGAGCAGCGAAGAAAGAGGAAGTGGATGCAAGGCATGATGGTTGCTGCCGGTGCATAGAGACTGACGAAGGACTTACTATTCAGTTTCCTGTTTTTTCCCTGGTGTTCATGGGAAAAGTCGTTTTTTACATGTTTTTCTTGCTGCTGTGAGAAATAAAGTGAAGAAAGTAAGGCATAATCTGAAGCCTCCGGTCCTGTCAGAGAATTATGTATTTTATTAATCTTATTAATTTTATACCCCTCCATAAATGAATTTATTCTGTGGTCATTGTGTAAATTGTAATGAATTAATGGGAATTACCCCTTTTAAAAAAAATATATATTGTTATATTCATGTATCTTTTATGGCTCTAAAGTGCCAAAATAAAGATGAATTGAAAAAAAAATGTGGGTAAAATTATGATCTAACAGGAGAGAATTGTTAAATCTCCATTGTCTGGCAATATGAGTTGACAGAATGAGGTCCAAGTTTAAAAATACCAGAGCATGATCCGAAATTAATATAGGACCAATACCTGATTGAGTGACGTGTTGCGCAAGGAGGTGAGAGAGGAATAAATAGTGTAATCTGGATTGAGAACAGTGTACCTGGGAGAAGAAGGTATATTCTAAAAGAGTGGGGTTGCAAAGTCTCCACGCATCCACTAAAGATCTTTGTGCAACGGTAGAAGTAAATTGAGCGTGTATAAGAGAGGAAATAAATGTGGTTTTAGAGTTACGATCAAGTATAGAATCAATGACCATGTTGCAATCACCACCCACCAATAGATAATCATCCTTATAAGTCATCAATTTGGACAAAATTGCAGGCCAAAAGGCATTCGTGGAAGAGGTAGGAGCATAAAGATTGAAAAGAGTAATAGGTATGTTTTTTTTTTACTAAAAGGGAAACAGACACCCATCTGCCTAAATCATCAGAATCTTGTGATAGCAATTGAATGGTGCAGAGCGGGAATATCGATGGCAAAATATCGTGTGACATAAATATCCCCACAGAAATATCGACAAGAAGAAATATCGACAACAAAAATATAGTTTGACCAGAATATCGACTGACGGGTAAGTAATATCGATAACATTAATATAGTTGTAATAAATATCGTTTACAAAAATATAGTTTACAAAAATATCGATTTTTTATTAATTATATGTATTTTAGTGTTTTCAATGAGTATTGTTTGTCGATTTAATATATGTTGTAGAATTTTATTACTTAATAATTTATTTTATGTAGAATTGTGTGTTATTAGTTCCGTAGCGGGTCGTGGGTTTATAGGGGAATAGGGTGGGAAGTAATTTAAATATATTAAATTAATTGAATAATTAATGTGTTAATTTAATATAAATTGTTTAATAATTATTTGTTAATTAATTTCAATTAGTTAATTATTAATTAATTATGTCCATTAATTTTGTTCATTGTTTAATTAATTTTAGGTGTGTGTAGTGGACTTTATATGTGCAAATGGTGTAAAGTAAATACATATTTATTGAATAATTAATAATTAATTTATAAATTAATTATAATTAATTAACCACTTGGGTGCTCATGACGAGGTCAGCTCGTCATGAGCTACGGCGCTTCGGTGCTCATGACGAGCTGAGCTCGTCATGACCGCGCCCCTTCCGTGGAACGCTCGCACGCTGGGCTGATTCCCCTGCTGTGCTGAACGTTCCATTGGAACGGGTGTGGCCATGACGAGCTCAGCTCGTCATGAGCACCGGAGCGCCGTAGCTCTTGACGAGCTGACCTCGTCATGAGCACTGGGGCGCTGTACGCCCCCCCCCCGCCCCCCAGCACAGCGGGGGGAAACAGCCCCGCGCGGAAGGGGTTAATTATTCATTCTGAAAGAGTAAATAATTGTAAGTTAGTGTTGTGGTGTTTATAAGTGTATATGGTGTGAAAGCTGTCAATTAATTAACTAATTAATTAATTAAAAAATACATTATTTTTCATTAATTAAATAGTAAATATTAAATGTAATGGAGTAATTCATTTTAGGTGTGTAGGTGTTTGTTAATAATAATATATATAAATGTATATATTAATTATGTTTATAATCTAAATTAAAATTTATAATAAATTAGATCGTTGGTTTATTTTTTTTTTGAGTTCCAGCGCTTTCCCTACATTTGTACCCTATAGAGTGGGAATAATATTTTTTACGCCCACGCTATCCAGCACTTTCCCTACTGTTGCACCCTCTGGTGTGGGAATAGTAATTTTTACCTCTACGCTATCCAGCGCTTTCCCTACTGTTGCACCCTCTGGAGTGGGAATTGTAATTTATACCTCTACGCTATCCAACGCTTTCCCTACTGTTGCACCCTTTGGAGTGGGAATAGGAATTTTTACCCCTACGCTATCCAGCACTTTCCCTACTGTTGCACTCACTGGAGTGGGAACAGTAATTTTTACCCCTACGCTATCCAACGCTTTCCCTACTGTTGCACCCTTTGGAGTGGGAATAGTATTTTTTACCCCTACGCTATCCAACGCTTTCCCTACTGTTGCACCCTTTGGAGTTGGAATAGTAATTTTTACCCCTACGCTATCCAACGCTTTCCCTACTGTTGCACCCTTTGGAGTTGGAATAGTAATTTTTACCCCTACGCTATCCAACGCTTTCCCTACTGTTGCACCCTCTGGAGTGGGAATAGTAATTTTTACCCCTACGCTATCCAACGCTTTCCCTACTGTTGCACTCACTGGAGTGGGAATAGTAATTTTTACCCCTACGCTATCCAACGCTTTCCCTACTGTTGCACCCTTTGGAGTGGGAATAGTAATTTTTACCCCTACGCTATCCAACGCTTTCCCTACTGTTGCACCCTTTGGAGTGGGAATAGGAATTTTTACCCCTACGCTATCCAGCACTTTCCCTACTGTTGCACTCACTGGAGTGGGAACAGTAATTTTTACCCCTACGCTATCCAACGCTTTCCCTACTGTTGCACCCTTTGGAGTGGGAATAGTATTTTTTACCCCTACGCTATCCAACGCTTTCCCTACTGTTGCACCCTTTGGAGTTGGAATAGTAATTTTTACCCCTACGCTATCCAACGCTTTCCCTACTGTTGCACCCTTTGGAGTTGGAATAGTAATTTTTACCCCTACGCTATCCAACGCTTTCCCTACTGTTGCACCCTCTGGAGTGGGAATAGTAATTTTTACCCCTACGCTATCCAACGCTTTCCCTACTGTTGCACTCACTGGAGTGGGAATAGTAATTTTTACCCCTACGCTATCCAACGCTTTCCCTACTGTTGCACCCTTTGGAGTGGGAATAGTAATTTTTACCCCTACGCTATCCAACGCTTTCACTACTGTTGCACCCTTTGGAGTGGGAATAGTAATTTTTACCCCTACGCTATCCAACGCTTTCACTACTGTTGCACCCTTTGGAGTGGGAATAGTAATATTTACCCCTACGCTATCCAACGCTTTCCCTATTGTTGCACTCACTGGAGTGGGAATAGTAATTTTTACACCATCGCTATCAAATGTTTTAATTACTAATGTTTTTATATTGTTATTAAATGTATGTATTATTATTGTTATATACTTTTATGTGTTAAACATATGTATATGTACACATTTATTAAGTTTATATTGATTAAAGTTAGTTCATTTGTTATAAATAGTTAAAATATAAAAGTAATGTAATTAATTTTGTTTATAATAATAATATTTATAAATTATTTAATTTAAGTTATTATATTTATTAAAGTCGATATTTTTAACATCTATATTTATTACATCTATATTTTTGAGTCAATATTTATGTACTTACCTGTTTAAGTATAGGGAGTCGATATTTTTGTAAACAGTATTTTTACATCTATATTTTTGTAAACTATATTTTTGTTAGCGATATTTAAACATGGAACCCAATTGAATATCTAAGCGTTTGTGACACAGAATAGCTACACCATTACACTTTCCATTACCAGGAGAAGAAAAAACATGTCTTACCCATTTTTGTATAAGTTTAGCAATTTCTTTGTCCAGAATATGCATTTCCTGTTACAAGGCAATATCAGATTTTGAAATGGAAAGATAAGTTAATACTCTCTGATGTTTTATAGGGGAATCTAAACCTTTACCATTCCAAGTTTCAATTCGCAAAGCCATCTCTATTAGAATAAACATATTAAACAATTTAATTTGAAAAAAAATAGAAAACAAATTGAGCAAATGTGGAATGTACTTTTAAGGTTTTAACAAATCAAATAAAGTTTTGTTTGACTGACTAAAAAATTGAGCAATAATAAGATGTAATAGAATAAATACACAATGCAAACATTTTAAAAATAACAGGAACTGGAATGTATATGAAATATAGGATGTGATTATAAAGGATGAAATTAGTAAAATGAGATGCGAAGGAAAAAGGAAGGAACAGGGACCATCATATAAAAAATGAAAGGATTGTCGGAAAAAGATTAAGTAATAGAAAGAAAGTAAGAAAAAGATAGAGGGCCCAATTCACAGAACTAACTTAAGACAAAATCCTAAACTTACTACTTTTGGTATTCACAGAAGGCATTCAGCATTTAGTAGTAGAAAAGTTAGGATTTTGTCTTAAGTCTGTGTTAAGTCTGTCTTACGTCTGTCCTAAGTTTGTCTTATGTCTGTCTTAAGTCTGTACTAAGTTTGTCTTAAGTTTGTCTTAAGACTGTCTTAAGTCTGTCTTAAGTCAAACTTAAGACACATTCTAACTTTACTACTACTAAAAGCCTTCTGTGAATACCAACAGTAGTAGGACAGACTTAAGACAGACTTAAGACAGACTTAAGACAAACTTAAGACAAACTTAAGACAAACTTAGGACAGACTAGGACAGACTTAGGAGAAACTTAGGAGAAACTTAAGACAAGCTTAGGACAAACTTAAGACAGACTTAAGACAAACTTAAGACAAACTTAGGACAGACTTAAGACAGACTTAAGACAAAATCCTAACTTTACTACTACTAAATGCCTTCTGTGAATACCAAAAGTAGTACTTTTAGGAAGTTAGTTCTGTGAATCGGGTCCAGAGAGAAGAAAGAAAACAAACACTAAATACACATAGGACAAAACAAATACATCAAAAAAGACAACCAAAAAAGGAGGGTGGTCAAGCCACATAAAGAAGATGACACAACTGACCAGACAGCTCAGGACAAGGTCAGGGGGAAAGACACTCTATCCAAATGAACCGGTAATCACTAGGGTCAAACAATCAGGATACTGCATCTAATGTTGACAGAAGAAACGAGAAAACATAAAACTATGAAAAACTATTTGAAACTTAAACAATTAATGCCATTCAGAGAACAATTAACATAGGAACCATTGCAGATGAGAAAAAGTACACATCATAAGATCAAATATTGGAAAGTCTGGAAACAACCATGTATTCTTCTCTACAGTTGTCGAATAAGCATTGCAGCAAAGCCAGATCTTCAAAATTCATTGTTTTATTTTTATAAGTTACTTTGAACAGACATGGATGAAACATGCCAAATATAGCATTAAGATTTCGCAGTGCTGGTCTCATATCTAAAAATGTATTTCTCTTGTCTGCTGTTTCATTCACGAACTCCTGGGAAAAAAAGAGATTAGAACCCTGCCAGTTTATCAAACCTTTAAGTTTGGCTGCTTGTAATATGCTCAATAAGTCAGTGTATTCTAAGAAATACATAATGGTTTTGTAGAAGGCGTCCCAAGCGAGGCACTCTCTGAATATTAAGAGAGTCTGGAATACCCTGGATTTTTGGAAGAGACGGCTTGAAAAATGTGATGGGATCTGAACCTTCCTGCTCCTCCATCAGACCATATAGATGCAGGTTGTTGCGTCTGTTGTGATTTTCAATTTGCTTTTTCAAGAGATGTAATTTCCGTTTGCATTGGCGGGAATCCGGTTTACTACAACTTGAATAGAATCATCGCGTTGTTCCACTTGCACAACTTTGTTTTCCATATGTGACCACTTATCCTCCAAAGCTTGCAGGTTGTTATTAGTTTCTTCCATATTAGGACAAAGGGCATGCATTTCTTCCAAAAGTAAGTCCATAGATGTGGGTGGAGGAGCAGTGACAGGAGATGGATGGTAATTTTGAACACGTTTACTAGACAAAGGTTTCAATTTGGAAGTAGAATATTAGAAGAAGATGATGAAATACCCACTGGGTGCGGTACAGTATAGGTAGAACCCTCTGCCATGCTGGCTTAAAGAATATTGAAAGGATAATAATCTTTGAGAGGAGATGACGAAGCAGATAAGTGTGTAGAATGCCTCACTGGCTTTGTTC
Source organism: Lissotriton vulgaris (assembly GCF_964263255.1). Classification (NCBI taxonomy): domain Eukaryota; kingdom Metazoa; phylum Chordata; class Amphibia; order Caudata; family Salamandridae; genus Lissotriton; species Lissotriton vulgaris. Next base: position 1,192,118,475 of record NC_141691.1, on the reverse strand, counting down.
TCCCCATAAAACAGACAGCAGTTACGCACAACAAAAGTGCATAGATTATTAGGGGTGATTAGTAGATTTGTGGATGAGAAATATGTTTTAGAAGAAAATCAGATCCTGAATGGACACGTAAGCCATTGAAAGCCAGTAGAAAGCTGTCATGTGAATTCTAGTCAAAGAGACATGTTGACAGAAAATATGACAACATTATCCTCCTTTTATCTCCTCAATAAGAAATGGTGAAAGGGAATTCGAAACAAAGATGATATGAGGCACTGAGGGGAGCAGTCAACAAAAACAGAAGTGTTGCAAAGAGAATGGACACTCCGTCAGGAAACTCAAAATAGCGGTTGTCAGTACTGTGAGGAGAACGCGCCACACATATTGAAGGAAAAAAGAGCGATAAAGCTGCTCACCGATCGATGAAAGTCATTCCATTGAAGTCAGGCAAGGTTCATGATCTGAAGGAGCCTGAGTAAGTAGCTGGATATGCCTTTTGACGGAAAAGGGGTTGAAACTGCCCCCCCCCCACCGAGATGCAGCGAGCATCACCGGAGAGCAGCCTTCTTCTCCTGGAGTCAAGCCACACACCCACTTCCCCCAATAAAAGATCCCTGGAACTCTTAGAGTAGCGTGGGATAATAAAATGCATAATATGAGAGCCAGAGTAAGTGGAGAACTTACTCAAACATATCAAAGAACAACATGTATTAAGTTGGGCATTAGAGGAGGAAGAGGCTCAAATGAGTATATCAACAACAGCTAAAGAAGAAAAATGGAGGGTTCCCCAGGAAGGTTGGGAAAGGGGAGTGACACATCTAGTCGAAGTGAGCAGGAGAAGGCACTGGTTGGGGAGCACATGGGAGAAAAGTATAAAAAAGCGTCCTAATTTGTGACTGGTAACTTAAGATATATGGACAGAAGCAAATGAGAAATGTACAGAAGAAGGGGATCAGATGGCAGATAGAAAGAAGGAACAGCCCCTATGTATTCTGACATGGAATGTGAATGGTCTTAGGGAGAATAGTAGGATAAGAATGATTCTGGAATATTTAAGGCAATCAGAGAGTGGAATAATAATTCTGCAATAGTCACATCTACTGAAAAGAAAATGCAAGTAAATCATGAAAAACCAGAAACGGATCAAATACTTTCGACTAGATGTATGCCCAGGTCATTTAGAGACTCAAAAAATGCGTTCAATTGCGAGTTGCAAATTGCAAGTCACTAAATGACATGTACAAAAGTGTCTGAGGCACTATTAGCAATTCCTAATGAGGTTGCAAATTACATGCCTAATGCATAATAATGAGGCACTCGCAATTTACGACCCCATTAGGAATGGCTAGCACTCCCAGGGATGGTGACCTGCTGAGCTCCATGTTTGGGACTACCTTTAAATAAAGCAGTTTTTTAAATGCAGCCTAATTTCCTTAAAGGTAAACGGGATGCATTTAAAAAAAGAAAAATTCAACATTCTCATTCCGTTTTTTAAGTGCAGGTAGTGGTCCCTAGGACCCCTGCCTGCACCTACAAAATATTTTCCCCTGCATTCACAGGGGACCCATTCCGATTTGCGAATGCTTTACTGCCCTCTTGAAGAGGGCGGCAAATTGCGAGTGATTTGCGACTGCAATTACGGCAAAACATTCTATTAGGAAGGGACACCCTTGGAACACCCCTTCCTAATAGCGACTTGCAATTCCTAATAACCGAGTCGCAAAAAAATTGCGACTCGCTAAATAGGGATTGTACATTGCCCTATTAGATTTTGCATGCGTAAACTGGTGCCAAACCCGTTTGCGACAACAAATAGGGTTGTACATCCTGCCCCAATTATGTTCTGATCAAGCCTGCTGTGCCAAGGGAGTAGCTATTTTAATCAAAACTTCCTCTGAGGCAATCTTAGGAGAATGTATAACATATCCCGGGGGTGGTGGCTGGTAGCTAAAATACAAATATATTGTATCAGAATTGCATTATTTGGCTAATATGGACCAGATATGGATGATCGAGCCCCCTTCCGGATCTTTATTGTCAGCAAATAGAAATAGCACTTCAAAAATTAAAAGGGAAGAATTTCAAAGTTTTGCTAGACCCTGTATTGACTGATCCACCAGAAGATGCACAGAAAACTTCCCAAAGATGTTGACACAGTGTCTGAATTGTATTTGGAGACAAAATGTGGATAGGGATAGATGCTTTCATTTCTCAACAAAAAATATGGCCATACTACCAGTGTTGACTTTGTTTTGAAGGACACCAGGCTGATTAATAAAGTTAAAGAGGTAGTTCATGCTCCAGAACATTTATAAGACCCTTCTTCAGTGAGATTAGGCTTGCTTCTGGAAACGGGTCCAGTTTCTACTAGGTGGACCTTCGATACGTCATTGTTACTGGATCAGGGGGCAGTCAATCAGTGAAGGAATGACACAATAGATTTATTTGAAACAAATAAGGGTTCACCTCCCATGCATACAATCTGTGATGCTTACAAAGCATATGTTAGGCAGAGATTGAGTAGTTTAGCAGCTCATAAAAACAAAGTGGCAAAGAGTAGCTCTAGAGGTTTAGAGAGGAGAATTCTGAATCTAGAGAAGAATAGAGACATTCATGGGGATACACAGGCGGTGGGTATGATAAATAACAAGATCTCAATACCACAAGGAGAATTTAGAAGACTACTTAGAAGGAATCTTACGGGAGAAGTGAGAGGCAGTGAAACACACCCATTATAAGTACGTTGAAGGTTTTGAGAAACTGCTGGCCAGGAAGACAAGTGTAGAAAGAGTGAGAAATACTATTATGGGGATTGTAGATAAAGAGACTGGGGAATGGTGTACAGCCAATGAGGACATAGAGCAGGTATTCACAAGATTTTTGCAGGAGCTTTATGCAGACGACCTAGAATGTTCAGAGGATGAGATAGAAGATTGGCTGAGGAAGGTTTCACTTCCAAAATTAGTCCCTGAACTTAGTCAGAAACTGAACCAAAAGATAAGTTGTGAGAAGGTGAAGGTAGCAAAAAAAATTACTTAAAAAAGGGAAAGCATCAGGCCGGATGGTTTATCAAACAAGTTGGCAGACAAACTACCCTCAATACTTACCAATATATTAGTAGGTATTTTCACTGGAGGACAAACTTCACCACAAAAACCTCAATTAGTACATTACTACAACCTAACAGTGATCCAAAAGTTTGCGAGTTGTACCGGCCAATTTCACTGCTAAGCAATGACTATAGGATTTACACTCAAATGCTAGCTAGGATGTTGAAAATGGTAATAGGAGATCAAGTCCAAGAAAACCAAAAAGTCTTTATCAAAGGATGGCAATTATACAAACGGACACACAAGCTGGTAGGAGCAATAGACATGGCAGTTGAAGGGGGAACACGACTATCAATATCAACATCCAATGCCACCAAAGCCTTCAAGAGAGAGAGATGATCCTTCTTACATGGTGTGATTAAACAACTTGACCTAGGAGTAGAATTCTCAAAAGCAGGTAAAGTGATTTATAAGGAACTGACAACAAGAATAGTAGTGAATGGGAAACTGACTAAACAGATTGTAATACAGAGAGGAACATGACAAGGATGTCCTCTGTGGCCACTGCTTTTTAACCTATGCATCGAGCCACTAGCAAGTAGGTTAAACGCAAATCCCAACTTAGCCCCATTTAAAAGCAATAGACAGAGAAAGAAAGTCACTCTCTATGCAGATGACCCAATAATATACACTAAAGATTTGATAAATTCACATCAGCCATATTGCACACATGGGAGGGCTTTGGAGAGAGTAGGCTAGTGTTTGGTGAGCCAACAAAAAAGTGTGAGAATTGCCTGGAAAACACTTTACATGAATAGATCTGAAGGTGGTATAGTGGCCTCTGACTTCCAATTTTACTGCTGGGCTTTTCAACTCAAAACATAAGATCAATGTTGACAGGAGATACTCAGCAGAAAATCCATATGTTGCAGGCAAACTTTGCTTAATATGTCATAAGAAGGATCTGACTTTCTATACCTATTTAGTCACCCCAAGTTATTCAAAACAGTAAGGTTAAATACTCTTGATCCAGCTTGCAAACTATGGTTCCAGATTAGACAAATAATAAGGATACCATATTACAGTGAGTTTGCTCCAATTCGGAATTCACCCAGAACACCAGATTGCTTGTGAGACAGTCTGGCAAGACCTTTGATCGAAGCCAGTATAAATAAATGGGGACAGACTATGAAGGATGGTATTCTGATGTTTCAGGAAGAAATCATCCAAAAGACAGAAAATAGGTTGTGTGGATTTAAATACTATCAGATGACCAGTTGGATACTCAAGCTGGGTAAAGATGGGGAGGGTAACACAGAATGTGAAAAGAAATGCAAGAAAACTCTCCCCAAAAAAGAAAGATGGCAAACTGGTACTGGGTGTTAGTGCAAAGGTTCAATGGAGCCTTCATCTTACCAGAAGTTATCTGAAAAAGGGACCTGCAAACACTGTAAGTGACACATTTATGGCAAGTTTGTATGTCTACTCTTTGGATTACAATAACATTTGCACCCCTTAAAAAAGACTGTCTATTCATTTAAATCTTTATTTCGGCCAACTGGCCATAAAAGACACACATGTGTACATACATAAAGCAAAAAACAAACATAACATGGTACATACATCAATTCATTTAAAACAATTTTAAGACCAAGGGCGAAATCAATTTACAACAATAATATTAAAACATAATTCATTTAAGAGCAAAAATGAATTTTTAAAATAGCACTACTCAAAGCATTTGACCCGATTTCTTCCGAACAATATATACAGAGTGAAGAAACCTACTGACACTAAACACAATTGGCTGGGCAGTGTTAGTTTTTAAGATCCTGTAGGCAAAGAGGCTAGATCTATTTCCTAGAAGTGCACACACAGGTTTTAGCCATTTTTTACGAGCTTTTAAATACGCATTACATGTGAACAGCATATGGGCATCGTTTTCTATGCATGAGACTAAGCACATAGGACATATCTTATTTTTGTTATTTGAATTTTCCAGTGCTTTCTTTGACCACCGTTCTATATTAGAGTTCAGCATAAGATTCCCATACCTGAATTTCAGGTAGAGAGTCTTAGCGACAGGGGGCTCTATTTCATCCAGACAGGATTCAAAACAGGGTTCGTTTTTAAAGGTTAAGAAATCTTGGGTTAAAGTCCCATTTCTACTTTCAGATACAACCCTGTTGTCTATGTAAGACCAGAAGGCTCTCTTTACAATGGCTTTAGAAAAAGATGGTAAATTGTCTGGGTTTTCCCACATTGAATACAAGCCTAGTATTGAGAGCCATTTTTGGATATGCCTAAACCATAGAATGGAATTAAATGAATCAAGATTCAATATCTCGCGGAGGCTGTTCCTGTAATCTAATAATTCTGGAGTGGACCAAATCCTAATCCAGAACATTAACGGTCTTATAATAGTTAGATGATCAGTGCGTTTGAAATTCAAGTCAAATTGAAGAGGAATTAGTGGTGTGCTGATAGGGACCCTTACAATTGTTCTCATGAACTTGTTGTCCATACCTTGGAAGCTCTCCCTGGCCCAAGGTCCCCAAATCTCAGCCCCGTATAGGGCGGCAGATTGGATTTTAAATTTAAAGAGTTCAAGTACAGGTGTTACACTCTTGCTTGTACTAGCATTTAACTTATTAATTATGGGTTTAACATTTTGAGCATATGACACCTTACTTTTCTCAATTTGGGCCTTCCATGATAGCTTTGTGTCGAGCACCACCCCTAGGTAAGAAAAATTATCGACAGTACCTAAAATTTGGCCATTCATAGTCAAATTGCCTCTGTCCGGTCTACTAGGATTCAATGCCATACATTTTGTTTTGTCAACATTTATTTATAAGCCCTTGATCACAGTAGCTACTAAAGGAGTTTAAGAGCGCCTGGAGGCCTTTCTTGGTCTGGGATATTAAGATGGTATCATCCGCAAAGAGCAGCGCAGGCACTCTCTCTCCATTGAGCTGTGGTGAATCATTGTTACAGGTATTCAGGTGATCAGGAACATCGTTGACAAATATAGAAAATAAGGTGGGGGCCAAAACGCATCCCTGCCGGACACCACGTTCAATTGGGATATCGCGAGTCAGTTCACCATTTGGACCCCATCTAATGTTGGCATGATTTCTAGCATGCAACTCAACTATTTGTATCAGAAGACTCCCTGGCAGGCCAGCTTTCTTTAAGGAACTCCAAAGCAGGTTACGTGGAACAAGGTCAAAAGCCGCTCTCAAGTCAACAAACGCTACATACAAATGGCCTTTCCTGATATGTACGTACTTCCAATATATGCAGCAAAATCTGAAGACCTGGTCAAGGGTGCTGATCTTAGACCTGAAGCCTGCTTGGAATTTGGAGATAAGTGCTGACTCCTCCAGCCAATCATTTATCCGGTATAGCAGATGCTTGGCATAGTTTTTGGAGGATGTCCATTAGACTAATAGGTCTATAATTTGAAGGAGCAGATCTATTCGCCTTTTTAAAAATTAGAACAACTTCTGCTGCACGCCAACTATCCGGAAATCTACAGTTTTTGGACAGGGCATTAAACAAACGATTTATATAGGGGGCCCAGACTTAGGTTTCGTGCTTATAGAGGTCACCCGGTATTTTATCAGGGCCTGGTGCTTTGCTATTTTTTAATTCATTAATTGCCCTTTTAGTTTCATCCAGGGTGAAATCTAAACACTCAGGGGGTGGAAGTAACAATGGAATCTCTTCAACACCACTATCGTATTGTTTATACAAGGAGGTAAAGTGTGTCACCCATGTAAATTCGTCTATGAACGTGTCCTTCACTACTCTGCCTGCGTGCCCCCCATTTGCAACTAACCTCCAAAAGGCAACATTATCATTTAATTTTGCCGCGGTCAACATGTCCGACCAAACCGACTCTTCCCATGATTTTTTAGAAGTTTTTTGGACAGACTTATACTCTTCCCTTGCCAGTCTTATATCTTCTTTAGGGCTATTTTTAATCGCATATAGGAGTTTCTTCTTAGCCATTCTACATGAGTGGTCATACCAAAGTTTCCCGTGCAATCCCACCCGTGCATTTTGTTGTCTTTTCCTTGGCAATTTGGACATGTAATTTTGTAGTTCATTAAAAAAGATCTTGTGAAGTTCAATAAAATGATCATGGTTCTCAGATGAGAAGGGATGTCCAACAATTGGCGAAAAGGTCGTGTCAAAGAGCGAGTAGACTGATGCCAAGGTCCTTCCTTCGGTTAAGAGATGTGGCCATTTTAAAGCACGTCTATTATTATTGATGTGCACTTGTTCACGCAATTCATCAGTTACAATTTCACTTGATGTAGGTGCAGGGATATCACTAAGCATGTATGCATCAGTGTGGAGTTCCAGGGGATAGTGATCACTTTCCTCCCTGAATATCACCTTGAAATCAATCATAAAGTGCCAAATGCTTAGTGAAACAAGAATAAAATCTAGCCTACTTTTTGACTGTCTATTCACCTAACAAAGAGCGTACTGGACTCTGAAAAAGCTGGCTAACTTTGGAGATCTAAAGTAGAAAGCATGTCTTTAGCGTGGTATGGAAATGGCCGATTATGTTAATATTTTTAGGCAGTGTCCTGCCATCCAACTCATTGGGCAAAAAGTGCATAAGTCTCTATCAGATATAATGTGGAGAATAATCAAGGTAATCCTAACATTGGTGATTTTCTGAAGCTTAGAGGGTGACAGTCCACTATAAAGTTGTACAAGAAACAGGGAGCACTTGCATTCACCTTAGTTCTACTTGCAAGTCAGGAGATCTGCATGAAATTGCTGTCTCAATATCACCAGGGTTTGGAGAATGGGTAATATCTGCACAAATATTTAACAAAACTGTCTGTAAATGCATGCCCACTAAAAGGGCAGAAATGTGGGGACAAATGGAATAATGGTGGCTGGAAAGGACGTATGATGCATAAATATCTAAACATCTACAATGAAAAGCCCCAAGTGTCTAATAATTACAACTGATGAACCAACAAATGAGGATTACTTGGGCCAACTCAAAGATCCTGTCAAATGTTGGAAGAGGTGTTGCCAAAGAAGTTAAGGCAAAGGCTCTAGTTTCAGTTAGCATCTCACTCGAGTTCTTGCTTCCAGTCACAAATAAAGACACACATAAATTAAAAGTTTTAAAGAAAGGATTCCATAACTTATGGTGTTTAATGTTTGTGATAGCTCGAAGACAGTGAGTGCAACCAGTCCTTCTGTAGCCACTGTAGATTTCTGGTTATCCCAATTGGAGATCTTAGGAGATTTAGTGCCTGTACCCTGCATTTTGGTGGCCTGATAGTAAGGAGCTTTTCTCCAGGTGATTTGGGATCTGGTAGAGACTCATTCTTTGCATCAGTTTTTACAAAGAATGGTCTATTGAACATGGCTCTGTAGTTTTGTGGTGTCTGTTGGGTCTAAGTTATCTATATGATGTTTTCAATTCTGAAGGGGGTATGCCAGTATTTAGGGATTTGTTGATGTTCAGTTTTGGTATCGCTACTGAGCTTCAAAACAGTATATAGAAAAGGATGATTGCGACTTCAACTTGTGGTATCTATGGATATTTAAGAACTAGAGCAAATAACTCAAATGTGTACAGATTTGAAGGTCACGAGCATGAGAAACAAAGTTCTGTAGTGGTCTGCGTATTTCCAGTGGGCATGATCTCCACATGTAGCCCATTCCCACTGGAGGAAAATATGTGAAGGTCTAGAGAGGTGGAGGAGTAAAAGGGTAATGCCTGACCCAGTTAATCCATGATAAGACCTTGCTGGAGGTCACTGGGACTACTGCGAAGTGATCACTATATCCCCATATGCTAAAGAATCTAGTATGTCCCCAGGAGCAGTTCACTCAATTGAGGATACTGTCTTTATGAGAACTGAGCAATCAGTCACTGTTGATTGACCAAATGGGGAGGAGAGAGGCTTGGTCACAGAGCAGAGGACCCCCGGTAGCTCAAAGCCTGGATGAAAGGAACTTATTGTTGAAGGTACAAGATAGTAAGAGACCAAGGCAGTAAGGTAAATGTGGCTAAAGTGATAGTTTAATCATACGTCAGATCTTTCCTTTTCAATTTAACATGATGCACCTAAGGCAGTCCTTTGAGTTTTGCAAAATGTTTGTGCATAAAGTAGATCCAATATTTACTGATACATTTCAAGAATTCATATCTACTGAGATAGTGACACCTTTTATTACCATTAATGAAATGGCAGTAACTCCTTAACTTGACAAGGATGTTCAACAGTGTTTCTTCTATAGACCAACAGTATTGCTGAATACTGATGCTAAAATAAACATGATGATTCTGTGCAATAGATTGGATACACTACCTCTCTATTGAATATAAGTCTTAGTCACTGGAAATAAACAATTGACAATGGAAGGAGGCAGGCTTGCCATGTAGCGAAAGAAAATGGGAAAAATGGTCAAACAGTAGAGTATCACTGCATGAAGAAAAAGCATTCCATCCTTAAGCTGACGCTGAACCGATTCATGTGGGGAGGGATTTTTTAAAATATGATTATGCATTTAGCCCTAACCTGCATATAAACTGAACATTCTCAAGGCTGTTCACGATCTACAGGGAGGCCAGAAAGGCCTAGCGTAATGAAGCAATACCTACAATAGATTGAATGAGATTTAGGGTTGACGAAATGCAAAGTAACCCTGTTTGCAGGCAGTTTAGTGCTCTTGAATGAATCTCCAAAGAAGTAAATTGGGGTATTCGCAAAGGTAAGATACATGTGTGCATAATTTACACACGTAATTTTATTCTTAGATTTTTGAGTAACTTTACTACTTTTGGATATTCAAATATTCTGAGTATAAAGCTACTCAAAAGTGTAGACCTATGCTTTGAGTGTAAGGGCTGGATTAGGAGTGTGGTAGTCTTGCGAATGCCACACTTATGGTGGTGCAGCAGTGGTGTATCACCATCTCTTGTACTATGATTTCTAAAGTTGTTTTGGGGTTGACCATGTGCTGAGCCAGGAAAGAGTCATTATCTGGTGGTAGCACAGGAGTGCCACAATGTAATATGCTGAGCAGGGTCTGGGACAGCCCACCTCAGCATATTACGAGTTTATGGACTATCAGCCTTTTCATGGCGAAGCCCCACCATGAAAAGGCTGGTGGCGCAAGAAAAAAGGGGGCCCTACAGGGCCCGATGGCCCCCTGGCCATGGAGATACATTCAGGGGGGCACAACATGGGCCCCCTTGTCTGTACCCGCACAAAGTTCCAGCACGGCATAGACTTCCATGTCCATGCTATGCTGAAACTTTGTTGCTGTTCCCATTGCAGTGCTTGTTCTCCAGGCACTGCCATGATAATAGCAAAGGACCACCTGCCATGTTACAAGTTACACATTTTTAACCATGTTGTTGTTTCTTGTCCTCTCCCTCGGTCTGTTGTAATTCATCTTGCCGACCCCCAGACATTGCTCCTCGGCTGGACTGCCTTACCTCTTTCTCTCCCCCAGGCCCCGTCTCTCCTATCACCGCATCTCCCCCCTCCCTTTCTCTATCCCTTTGGATGTCTTATTTCTCCATTCACTCTGTAGATAAGTAATATACAATCGTTTTTAGCCTAATCATTGTGTAAATGGAATCCTGAGTGAATTTACTATTTGCATAGTTACAACTCTAACCACTAGTATATGTGGTTGTTCTTTGTACTTAATATCACTATTTTGTGATTCTGAGCTTTCTCGTTTGCATCTCTCCCCTGAGTGACTCTACAACATACACATTTCCTTTTCTGCTACCTTTATCTCTTCATTGTGGGACTCTTCAACTCGCTGACTCCCTCCCTTTGTTCTCCCTAACCCCTGCCTTTCGTGGATCCTGTCTTTTTCTGGATCGCTAATTTACCCTGGTATTGAATGTGATTTCCTTCTGTAATTAATGTGATTTTTTTTCTTTTGCCATTTGTTCCCCCTCTGTTGACCTGGCATTTCTGATTCGCCTCCTAGCCCCCTGCACCTTGTTGCCCTTTGACTAAGCACTCCTTCTCCCGTTGTTGGGGAAAGATTCAATGATCATATTCTGGAGTCTCAGTGACCCCTCTGAGAGAGTCCACAGCATCAAGGGAGCTATGCACAGTTGAGGTATGGTATGGCGCCCCTTGCCAAAGCACTCCCTCTCCCCTTGTTGTGGAAGGATCCAGTAGGTAGGCCTTGGAGTCTCAGAGACCCCTTTGAGAAAGTCAACTACTGTGGAAAGAGAGCCTCACGCAGAGGAGATGTGAAAATGATACCACTTCCCCTGGGATCAAAGCTTACCAGACCTTGGACGCGGCTTTTACTCGTCTACCTGTTTATGCCCCCTTCACCCTCCACCTCCTCCTTCATGCTCTGTCTCTCACCGCATTCTTTCTTTGTCTACATCCTATGCTCCTATCCCCTCTCACCTGATTCTCTCCCCTTGCCTATACGCCGCCTAGCTCCCTGTCCCTTGTGCCCTTTGACTAAGCCCTCCTTCTCCCCTTGTTGAGGAAAGATCCAATATTTATACTCTGGAGTCTCAGTGAACCCTCTGAAAGAGTCCACAGCTCCAAGGGAGCCACTCTCAGTTGAGGTATGGTATGGCACGCCTTGCCAAAGCACTCCATCTCCCCTTTTTGGAGAAGGTTCCTGACGTATTACAAAAATAATCTAAGGAGCTATACCTACCAGTAGCCCCCACTTATCGTCTTACCAAATAATCAATCAGTTGGCAGTGAAGTAAAGTCAATTGTTTATTAAACAACCAATTCTCTATAGAGGAGCCCCTCCGATTTCACCCAGCCAGTGCGTGGAGAAGACTGCCGATTCACACTCAATACATGGCATATATACTTTCATTGCAATACATGAGATCACCGTACATGGAAAATTACTGGTAGGCACAGTAGATAAAAGTAAAGACCTTATATTGCACACAAAGCGCATTTATAAGCCTACTTCTGCTATTATTGGGGAGGGTCAGGATGGGTAACTCCCTTTCGTCTCGGGTACGGCGCCTCCAGGAATGTGCTTATCACCTCTGAAACCAGATGGGACCATGGGTCCCAGAACAAGAAAGAATAGTATGCATTCAGCTGTCTGTATAACTCAACTAGCAAGGCTTACCCGGATAAAGGAGAAAGGGGGGTGGTACATGGCCACCGTTCGAGTCTGATGTGTGCGTGCACAAAATGGAGTCTGTTCGGTTCATAGTCTACATATGAAAGAAGCATTGACATACTAATTAGGGCGTTTTATAATATACATGCAGATATAGATACATCGTGCTAAAACAAAAGATTAATATAAATGTATGAAATAGTTTTCATCCCTCATTCCAGTAGATAGCCCTTGGAGTCTCAGAGACACCTCTGAGAGAGTCCACTGTGTAAAGGGATCCTCTCGCAATGGAGATGGCGGAATGATACCACTACCCCTGGGATCACAGCTTACTGGACTTTGGACGCGGCTATTACTCGTCTACCGGTTTGTGCCCCCATCAATCTCCCCCTCCTCTTTCATGCTATGTCTCTCACCCTTCCCCACCACTTTCCCTCCTTTGTTCTCTGTCTATTTCCCCTGCTCCTAACCCCTCTCGCCTGAATCTCTTCCCTGTCTGCTTTTTCCTTTACATATATGTCCTTATTGTTTGTCTCGACCCAACATGTAACTATGTAGCTATGCTCTAAAACTGTGTAATCCTTGTAACAATGTAACCTTCAACTATGGTCTGATACTCATGTAAAGCGCTCTAATACCCCCGGGTCTAGCTAGCGCTATATAAAACCTTTCAAATAAATAAATAAATAAATTTTTAACTCGTAATACAGTCTGCGGACCTTGCGCAGCTTTGGCACATCGGAGGCGTCATTGCACCATCACCACTTGGCCAAAGTCATAATCAGGTCCTAAGTTACTACAAAAAAAACAGTAGCAACTATAGCACTACAGATGGCCAAACCTTGGATCTGCAACTCCTTCCCATAGAAAATAATAAAGACAGGGACATTAATGTAAACTCCATAGGAAGCATTGTTAATTTAAATCAACATTTTGAAAATATTAAAATATTTAAATACATATATAATTTTATATTACAAACGTTCATAAAAATTGTACATCATTTTTATTTGATGCTAAAAATAATTTTTCTCATTTTATACTTGACATGACAATAAATGTTATTAAGATATTATTGAATTATTTTTGGATAATTTAAGCAACACTTTTATTATCATATTTTTGATTTAGTTTTACATTTATTTTTTAATATAAACTTTAGAAAAATAGTCCTAAAGAAAAGTATTATATTTCAAAGTGTATTAGAGCAATATAATTGTTTCTTTAGTTCTACATTCAAAATAATTATATACAATTATTTTACCCCAATATTGAACAAAATACTTTTTCAAGGTGAATAAACTGTTCTTCTTTTACCAAGCAGCATTCTCCACCACCATATTGTAAAGTATAGGAAACTTTTTACCATACTTTACAATCTGAATATCTGAAATGTTTTTACATATTTATTATGAGTGCACAACCACAAAAAATATACTGCAGCACTCATAAATTAATGTATAATTAAATTAATTTAGAATTACATCTTAAATTAATGTAAATATATTAAATTATATTCTTTTTCTCAAGTTTAATTGAGAACATGCATTTAAAACTAGAGTAGAAAAATAGAATTATTTTATTATGCATTAGAAAATGTTAAATATGCTTTATTGCATTAAGTTTTTATTTAAAAAGTTAATAAAATATTTTATAATGAAAAAATAACTACTCGCTTTTTGTATATTAACTTGTAATCATTTTATTTGTAACTGTTTTAATTAATTTATTTAGTCTAGCATTGTTTCCTATGAGGTTTTATATTAAGTCCCTAGCGCCATTGATTTCTATGGAAGTGTGTTGTAATCCCAGCAGTTGACCATGTGTGGTGCTGGACTTACTTCAGCTCTGAGCTGGAGTAATTTACTAATGTTGTGGATATGAATTTTAATGGTCAATCTTTACTCATACAGTTTGTTAATACCATTGGATTTACTTTTTTGTTGGTAGGTGCTTATCCCTCCCACCCAAAACCCTTCCTTACCCACTTGTTACTCCTCCTTATTCTTCGCCCCGCTCAAGAAACCCTCCAACAAACATGCCAGCAAGAGAGCCACCTAATTCACCAACGATCTACAGACCTCCAAACGCACATGCCGGAAACTGGAGAAGAAATGGCTCCACGAAGCACACCGGACAACCACGCAGCGCACAAGGACGCCACCCGCAGACATCACCACCTCATCAGATTAGCCAAGCTCTCTTCCTTCAAAGACCGCCTGGACAACAAGGCACACAACAGCAAAGAGCTCTTCAGCATCGTAAAGGAACTCTCCAACCCCAGCGCCAATGCCAACGACATCCCGCCCTCACTAGATCTGTGCGACTCGCTAGCCACCTTCTTCTACCGCAAGATCGCTGACATCCACGACAGCTTCAACACCACAACTGCCCGACTACACCAGACTCCACCTCCCCCGCGAACACCACCAGCACCACCAGCACCAACCGCCTGACCTCCTGGTCCAACGTCAAAGACGAGACACGCAAGGTCATGAACTCCGTCCACTCAGGATCTCCATCAGACCCATGCCCACACCACGTATTCAACAAAGCAGACGCAGCCATTCCCCTAAACTACGGAAGGTCATCAACATCTCCTTCGAAACAGCAACATTCCCGGAAAGCTGGAAGCAGGCCAAAATCAACGCCCTCCTCAAGAAGCCCAAGGCAGACCCCAAGGACCTCAAGATTTTCCGGCCCATCTCCCTGCTCCTGTTCCCGATGAAGGTCATTGAGAAAATCATAAACATACAATTGGCGCACCACCTCGAAGATAACAACATCTTGGACCCGTCCCAGTCCGGATTCAGACGAAACCACAGCACTAGACAGCCCTCATCGCCGCCACAGATGACATCAGGCACCAACTAGACTATGGCGAAACATCAGCCCTCATCCTCCTGGGCCTGTCAGCCGCCTTCGACAAGGTCTGCCATTGCACCCTAAAGACACGCCTCCAAGAAGCCGGAATCCAAGAGAAGGCCCTCGACTGGACCATGTCCATCCTCTCCGGCAGAACCCAGAGCCTCCGCCTCCCACACTTCTTATCCAAGAACCGACATCACCTGTGGCGTCCCCCAGGTTCATCCCTCAGCCCAACGCTGTTCAACGTCTACATGGCCCCCCTCGCACAAGTGGCACGCCATCACGACCTCAGCATCATCTCCTACTTTGACCACACCCAGCTCATCCTCTCCCTCACCAAGGACCCACACCCCCACCAAAATCAACCTCCACGAGGGAATGAAGGCCGTCGCTGACAGGATGAGGAGCAGCCGTCTGAAGCTGAACTGGAACAAGACGGAAGTCCTCATCCTCAGTCCCACCCCCTCAGCCTGGGACGACTCCTGGTGGCTGACCACACTGGGAACAACGACGACACCCACCGACCAGGCACGCAACCTAGGATTCATCTTCGACTCCTCCCTCTCCATGTCTAAACAGGTCAGCGCTGTCTCCTCCTCCTGCTACAACACCCTCTGCATACTAAACAGGATCTACAAGTGGATCCCGACTGAAACAAGAAGAACGGTGATACAGGCCCTCGTTAGCAGCAGACTGGACTACGGCAACACACTCAATGCAGGAATCCCAGCCAAACACCTACGACGACTTCAACCCATCCAAAACGCCTCCCCCCGACTGATCCTCAACGTCCCTCGCCGCAGCCATATCACCCCCCACCTGAGAGACCTACACTGGCTCCCCGTTAACAAGAGGATCAACTTCAAACTCCTGACCCACACACACAAAGCACTCCACAACGCCAGACCAGCCTACCTGAACAGCAGACTCAGCTTCTACACCCCCAACCACCAGCTCTGCTCCGCCAGCCTCGCCCTCGCCGCTGTCCCCACATTCAACGAACGACCTCCGGCGGCAGATCCTTCTCATACCTCGCCGCCAAGACCCGGAACACCCTCCCTGCCCACCTACGGCAGGCCCAAGACCTACTCCCCTTAAGAAGACTCCTTAAGACCTGGCTCTTCGAGCAGTAGCGGCACCCCCTCCCCTCAGCGCCTGGAGACCCTCGGGGGTAAGTAGCACGCTTTACAAGTACTCTGATTGATTGATTCACATTTAGTCGTATGATGTTCCCCATTTTGCAGCTCCTTCCCTCTGTCCCTCCAAAATGTACTACTAAACAATATAAGAAGACCGAAAACATGGGGAAGAAATCTCTGCACATAAAATGAGAAGAGGTGTAAACCCCGCAAATAGGTTTGTGAATAGCATTTTGTAGTATGTTTGTAAAAGGGCCTCATTGACATTTTTGATTGCCTTTCTAAAATAATTCATTAGGGCCTCCGGTTATCTAAATAAACTCAAATACGTCAGTGGAACTAACCAGTAACGTTAGGTGTTAAGCTGTGAACTGTGGACCTTCAGTCCATTTTGGATTGATGGAAAGTCTATGTAATATTTTAGAATACATTTTTTAGCACCTAAAATAATTGTTTCATGTAGTGCCAACATACTTTTGTTTTATAGGTATGAAAACAAAGATGATTTAAATGCAAAAATCTCTACATGTCATGGATTGAACAAAAGGCAGACAATAAGATACATATTGTCTTCTTGCTCCTGTATGCATTCAGGCGATTGCAATCGATATTAACAAATGTGTCTATAAGGACTTCCAAAAAGAGCTTTTGTGGTTTATTTGACAGGAAAATCAAAGAGAACTGCAGTCAAAGTATTGAAGCCTCATACTAAAGAGGGTGTACTGGAGTTTCTATATCTCCGGGACCATTGTATGGTAGCTCAACTGAGGGTACAAGGTCAATGGTTACTACATTGCTCTAGAAAACATTGGCTCATGGACAGCATTCAAGCTGCTCGATGCATATGATACACCGTGTGGCATCCTAAGAGACAAGTTTGATAGGTAGCACTTCTGTATTTTTTCATACACTTAGTCAGATTTTTGTTAGTCCATTCTGAATTGTTGCTATACATCATATTACAATGCAGCAGTGGCAGCTCGCAAAGCTAACGCTGTGGGGTGGTGGTGAGGTGGGGTGCGGGTGGGGTTCGGTTGGGCGGGTAGTGGAGTCTGACATACGACAGAAAAGGTGAACGTAAATAATTATCTGCTGCCGTATGTTGGACACCACTACCCCCCTACCCAGCCCTTCCACCGCCCTCCTCGACGCCCCCAGCGTTACCTTTGCAAGCCGCCACTGCAATACAGTTTATACATTTTTTGATATTACGGCGGTACATTAACACAGTCATATGCACAATACAGTTACTAATTCCTAGTGCATCAAATCACAATTCAATGTGAAACACCTTTAGAATATTCCAGTCTTAAATTCTGAATCTGTTACAATTATATATTTCAAAAATACACAGCTGGTATTTTTTCATTATTTAAACTTCTCAAGGCTGTATTAGAACAAAAAATTAAGATTACATTTGTGAGAGTGTTATGGTACTAGGGGTCATATTTTCATCACATCATGAAAATAAGTCCACTAACTGTCATATGAGAAAAGGGAGT
Source organism: Lissotriton vulgaris (assembly GCF_964263255.1). Classification (NCBI taxonomy): domain Eukaryota; kingdom Metazoa; phylum Chordata; class Amphibia; order Caudata; family Salamandridae; genus Lissotriton; species Lissotriton vulgaris. The sequence continues at coordinate 1,192,100,799 of NC_141691.1, read as the reverse complement.
AATCATTCAATATGCCTTCCACAGCATTAGTACAGTGAAGTATTGCACATTGAATTCTGATACCCAATGAGATTTACTAACATATCTCTGAGTGACATGCAGTGTAGTGCAATGATGGAAATGTGTAAGGATGTTACACATGGCCATGGTGCATGCAACAACTCAAGGCCATTAGTATAAAATTATCTCCAACCCAAAATCCACCGGCAAGCTCATCTAAGCCATGGAGGTAGTTATTTTTTAATTGGGAGTTAGTTTGAGACAACAACAGCGACAGTGAAGGAGGAAGAAGTGCATATTCAGACAATGGATCACTCTCGTTGATCTCAGGGATGTGAAGATGATCCAGATATTCAGACTCAAGAAGGAGAATATCCTTGAGTTGTTGGAGAAGATTTCATTAATTCCTCTACCAGCAACAGTAATTTCCAATGCCAACACATGCCAAACAGGATGGCAGTCATACACATGTTGGACTTTGGCTCTTTCCAGAGAACCTCGGCAATGTTGACTGGCAAAACACAGGGTGCATTTTCTGCATGATGCCATCTGTGATGGATGTTATTTTCATGCTCACTCAACAGTACCTACTGCTTCCTAAAATCAGCTATTACAAATTTTAACCAACCGAACAAGGATTTTACAACATTGCAGGGTGTCATTACGATATAGGAGCAATTGATTGCACCCATGTGCAATTGGAGGCACCTGCAGTTACTGCATATATTTTCCGCAATAGAAAGCATAACTATTCCATCAATGTGGAGTCAATTGTGAACCATTATGGATAACTCACAAATGTTTTTGCCAAGTACCCTGGAAGTACACATGTACAAATTTCAACACAGCACCATAAATGAGTGTTTACAGAATGGAAGAAATGGGAAAGGGTTAATAGTTGCTAAGTCTAATTGCTCATCTATTTATTCCTATGTGATTCTGAAATACATGTAACAGTGCCCAAATGTGATTAAACAAGTGTTCCATTTTCACATAATAGGTGTAATGAAACCAACCGGATAACCAATTGTGTACCATTGGGGTCCATATTTCTAATCTCTCATGTACCACATCCCAGCAACCAGAATTGCTGTGCTGTGTTGTGTTTAAGGGACAGAAGACACATCCACCATAGCCGCAAAGATACAGAGCATTATTATTCTTCCATATGCTGGGGCAATGTGTGCACTCTACCAACAAAACAGGCACCCTTGCACCATAGTGCAAACTGCTAGTTTCCAGAAAGAGATATATTCCTGCTCAGAAATAAGCTTGTCAGCCATTGTCCTCTTACCAAATGTGCTGCAGTTGGTAGTACATGTCAACGGAGGTACTAACTATGAGTTCTAAAGATGTATCAAAATATTATCCGGGGGTCTGGGGGCCACACAATTTTCAGGCATTCACATAGTAGCTGCATGCAATGTGGAAATGTGCAGAAATAATTGAGTCCATGCATGTGAATGGCCATTCTTCACACATGGAATGCCTCTCAGACTGAAATGTTAGGTAAGGCCACTGAAGAAGCTAGCTTGGTTAAAATAATATACCAACTCACTCAAGGCCACGCAAAAGTGGCAATACCCAGTGTCTTAAATTTCAATTAAGTCTTTGTGTTCTCCTGATGTCACCTTGAGAGACTCAAGGTCAAAGAAAAGCATAATGTGCTTATAATATGCCCTCAAAGTTATGGCACTGTTAAACTAACTCACACACCCTTGTACCAATATAAAATTTTCTGTGCATGAAGCCAAACCATGTTCTTTCTCATTTTAGAAACAACTATACACAGACACATACAAATAGTTATGGGCACATGTCTGAACATGACTACAAGTTAATCCGCCATCAAACCTGCAATGAAACTATGGCCTACATAGGCTTACTCATGTTCTCAATATTGTATGTGTTACGTTTCACATATCTCACAGATAACCATAGAGCTGCAGTATGATACAGGTAATCTAAGGAATATGATGCATTGATAATAATGGTCCATGTTTGAAACATTGTAAAGTGTGTTCACACATGTGCTCTTGACCTACAATAACTTATTAATCTGTGAATGTTTGTGTTTGGCTGTTTTTAACCAAATCCTATATATGTCTGAATCAGATTGCCTCTATCACTGTTAACAAAAGACATATAGTTCTATATGTCATATGTTTCAAATATACATGATATTACACTTGCTGAAATATGGGTACAACCCTAGCTTGATAAGTTCTCAATTTGCAGAGATGAGCACATATTCTAGGCCCATTCTGAGCTAAAACATACGTTGATTGAACACTGTAAGCTACATTCCATTTAGGGATATGTGGCAAACTTCCCTTATTCCCAACTATAGTCATACTAACAGAACAAACAGAAAGAGAAAGTTAAAAAGTTGGTGTACACTGTTTCCACAACTATCATCCATCCAGCATGGGAATGTGCATCCACATAGATGGCTTGAGTCCTATGCGAGGGGAACATGGCAGCCGGATGTAGGTAACTGACCCTGGGCTCCTTACAACAGCAACCAAACGTTAACCTACCTAACTTCTGTGAATTTATTAAGGTTAAGTCAGGCGATAATATCCACCTCCCTAGACCAGGCCAGGCAAAGTGAAAGCCCCCGAGTAGAGAGAAGGAGACAGTGACACAGCAGTGTTTGAGGGAATGAGAGTTATAAAGTTAGAGAAGATAGCCTACGGATAGGAGAAGAATCTCCAGCTGCTTAAATATTAACATCAAAACATCAAAACCATTTTGTCTTCTGATGGAGCAACAAATGACAAAGCAAGGGTAATTAGAGAGAGGGGAGACACAGGAGGCCAGCCCAAACCATAGGTCGGGGGAGAGCGCTAGGAATTATCAGAGCTTGGAAGACCGTGGGGTGCCCCTGGGTGATAGAGAACAAGGTCAGCAATCTGTACAGGAGATGATATCTATGTTGTTAGCAGAGATTAAGGACTGCTTCTTAGTATCCAAACCTAACCCAAAAAAATGTAAGTTGCTTGCACAAAGCTAGCAGGGAAAATCGATGGTCTAGCAAAAAACACAAAAGTTCTAGAGAAACCAGCACACTAGCTTAGTTTGGAAGCAAGAGCTAACACAAAGGAGATTAAAGATTTAAAACAAAAGAGGAAGGACCTATTTGAAAAACTCGATGGATTAGGGAGTAGAGCAATGAGGAATAACATCAGAATCCGAATAAAGCTGAAGGAGCTGGGGGCAATGACCTGAAATCATTTGGAGTAAAGTTACTTAAGGGGCATTCTTACAGGCTACTAAGTCCATAGACTTGGGTGCGAAAATTCAGAGAGTTTACAGAGTTCCCTTTAGAACAGTGGTCTTCAATCTGTGGGGCGCGATCCCCAGGGGGGTGGTGGAGTCCTGGGAAGGGGGTTGCAGATTGTCATTTTGCCTTAGTGGCCTCGGGCTGATTGAGGGTGCTCACGGCGGAGACCTAATTCACACAGGAGGGGTGAAAAACAGCAAAGCCTCATTAACAAGTAAAAGGTCTTTTAAAGACCTGTGAAGTACTCGGGTGCGGCTTTCTGTGTGTCCCTGAAGGTGTTTCAGCCCGGCTCACATACACGAGGGGGGGAGAGCTGGGGGGCAGGGGAGGGTGGCTGGGGGAGGAGTCTGTAGCCCTTTGAGTTCCATGCGCGCCTGGAGCTGTGGGTCCCGCCTGTAAAGCGCAAAGCACGAACCCTCATAACTGGCGCCTGTGCGGGAGAAATGTGCCTGAGAGTCTGTTCTTCAGGTGAGATGTTGTTACAGCCTGTCCGCCCCCCCGCCCCCAGCAGGGAGGCACAGAGATGCCCTCCCATGAGAGAGGAAGAAGAAGGAAGAAGACGCAGAGAGATACTGACCCCCCCTGCTCCCCCCTCCCCATGAGACAGGCACAGAAAAGGTGGGTGGAGTAATGGATGAAAGGGTGGATGGATGAAGGATGGATGTATGGATGGACGGATGAAAGGGTGGATGGATGAAGGATGGATGTATGGATGTATAAAAGGTTGCATGGATGAATGATGGATGGATGTGTGAAAAGGTGGGTGGATGAATGATGGATGGATGGATGGATGGATGGGTAAAGGATGGATGTATGGATGCAAGGATGAAAGGGTGGATGGATGAAGGATGGATGTATGGATAGAAGGATGAAAGGGTGGATGAAAGAAGGATGGATGGATGTGTGAAAGTGTGGGTGGATGAATGATGGATGGATGGATGGATGTGATGAGGTCTAAAAGGCGCATTTATGGTTGTCGATAGTTGTTGATGATGAGGAGTACCAGTTTATAGAAACTTTTGTTGGAAGGGGGTCCTTAAGCCTAAAAAGGTTTTACAAGGGGGTCTCGGCATCAAAAAGTTTGAAGAAATTAGGAACTAGTCCACAGCTTAGGTTTCCATTGCTGTTGATGGTCATGAGTACTAACAATGGTGATGAATTAATGCAAAGCTTAAAAGCAGGTGGGAAAGATTTTAGTGTGCAAGGTGTGGTAGGAAGACCATCTGTGGGTGAGGGGGCTCCAATGAACGCTTTTTCTGATGCCTAAGAACATAGAGGAGCTAGTTCAAAGGGTAAAGGAAAGGGTGGGGTTGATGGTGCACGAGTTAGGGAGCATAGAGGATTTTTTTTTCAAAAAGACCCCAACAACTGAGCACTGATTATCTAATTTTGCTCGTTAGCTCGGTGGCCCAAAATGGGTACAGGTGACAGAAAGGGGAGGCAGAGAAAGTTGCAGCTACAGATGATAAGCTGAAATGTAAATGGCATCAGAATTAAGAGGATACAGCAACATATTTTGAGTTACTTTAGAGATAGTGGTGCACAAATCATGGTGGTACAAGAAACTCATTCACTGAGTGCAGAGAAGTGATGCAGAAGTAAAGTTGGGTAGGGTAAGTGATTGCAATGGATGAGACCTACTGCAGTAAGTGATGGCAAGTGTAATTAGGGCCAACATAGGAACAGAGGTGGTAGAAAGCAAGTATGACATTGGAGGGTGCTGCAAAATTGCTAAGATTATGGCACAGAAAGACTGGTTCACTTTAACCAGCTACTATGAACCTGATGTTGATGATGATACACCTCTTAGGCAACCTTTTGCAGCCCTTTTGGATTTTAACTCTCCTATATTTATAGAGGGAAACTTTAATATTATTTTAAATAGTGTACAAAACAGATCATCTGAGCGTTCTCAGATTCATTCTCCAGGAACTAGAGCTCTTTTTCTCTCCCTGTTGGAAATTCTCAATCTTTGAGATACCTGACAGGAAAGGGAGGGAAAATGTAGGGCTTATACCTTCCTAAGTAAAAAATATGATCATTACTCAAGCTTGGAGCTTTTCCTGTTAGAAAGGTGTTGTATGGGTAAATACTGAGGGTAAAGCACCTTCATACTCCTCTTCCTGACCATGCTGCAGTAAGCATGTGCATTGTCCCGTTGGCTAAAAAAAAAGTAACTAAGTGACATTGGATAGGAAGATACTTCATTATATAGACAAGGTGTTAGAGTTCCAGAGGAGGACAGATGAGTTCTTTGAGTATATCAAGGGAACAGCAAGCCCTGACGTTGGATGGAAACCATATAAGGCATATCTGAGGGTGATCCTGCAAAGCCTAGGTATCCACGAAAAGAAAGGTGAGACTAGAATTGAGGAAGGAAAAATAAATAATTCATCTGAATTACCAAGGGTGTCCATTTGGTCACCAATGGGCAACTAGATTCTGGGATTTCAAGAAGGAGGTCCTCCTCAGGAGTACTATCACAATGCAGGCCCTCGAGGGGCTCAAACTGGCAGTTGAGGTCGCCTCCTAATATAACCATGTGTTTTGCAGGAGTGCTAGATAAAACTATGTCAAGCTCCTCCAGAGTAGTGGACTCCTTTCCTCTGGGTGTAGGTCTTAAATATACATTGATTAATATAATTGGACTATCGAGAGGGAACTACAGTTGTACACATAGTATATCTCTAGAAGATGTGTCTAGTTGAACTGCGGTGCAGCCTAGATGGACACCTACCCATATGATTAGTCACCCCGAAGGTCTTCCTACACCAACGGAGATTGCCGGAATGTGAAAAGAGGCAAACCCCTGCATAGTAACCTCTCCTCTTGCCCATGTTTCCTGTAGCATACATATGTCATGTTCCACAATAAATGATCTCCACTCAGGGTCATCTAATTTACTATTAATTCCAGCTAAATTACAGGATAAGACTTTTCTAATGTCTTGGTTAGCTGTTTTCTTATTACCAATTTTCAGAGACAAGGGATTGCAATTCTTAGGTCCCGGGTATGAAGCTGCTTGCATAGCTACCTTATCAGTGCTTCTCACGACTATAGGACAAGAGGGGCCTGCTGACAATGCTGACCCAACCCCTTTTAATGGGCTGGTTAGGAAACCGCTCAAGTACTCTCCGGCCAAACCTTCCTGTCTAGGGGTGTAGGGCTCAGAGAGGCACACCCCATTATCAGAGTGATCTAAATTGACAAGGCTAACCTCCTGTGCCACTACTGGGTCTACCATCAGTAAATCTACCCCTTCAAGGGGGCTAAACCTGTTTCCAGTAGGAATGTTAAAGCTGGATTGATTTCTCCAGTTTTGGCCTATATTTAGCGAGAAGTGATTATTGTTTAAGGTTCTCCACCTCATTTGATTACAGTACTCATACCGCTGTAGTGCTCTGGGAGGGTAAAGGAAACCCAAGTGGAGTAAGAGGATATTACCCATGTTCATACCAGACACTGATGCTAAATCTCTACCTGTGATTGCAGGATTTCTAAAATTAATAACTATAACTATATAAGAAATAGAATAGAATGAGAAATGTGTCAACATCCGTCAGAGTTCAGGGCAAGAATTGAAAGTGAGGAGAGGCAGCAATGGAAAGTCAGCAGATTGAGAAATGTTGAATACGGAGAAGGCTACTGGAACATGCTGGCATGAATTTATGAAAGAGAGAGTATTGGTGATTATATCATAGGAAATTGGGAAGAGGGAGCTCAGGTCTTCTTGAGGACAATGCAAGGGCTGAAGGAGCATTTGTGCGCTTCTTTCAGAAGCTCTATTCAGACCCCGTCACCTTAGGTTTATATCAAGTCAGGAAATGGTTGGAAATCAAAGGGCTACCCTCCCTCTCCCTATGGCATCATGAGTCTTTGAATCAAGAGATTGGTGGGTTAGAAAAGCTGGCAGCAGTCAAAAAATTGAAGCAAGGGAAAGCAGCAGGTCCGGATGAAATCCTGAATGAAGTTTATAATTTCTTAGCTGACAAGATAGTTCCCTTTTGGAACACACTGTTTATCTAAATTTTGTTGGAAGGTTCCCCTACCTCCCCATCATGGAATGAGGCAACTGTCTCTTTGATCCTGAAGCCTGGCAAGAATTCTTGGGTGTTAGTCATATCCATCAATTTACCTGATACTTTTTGATTAAAAAGTGCTTTCTAATATTCTTGCTAGCAGTCTGAGCAAGGTAGCCTGCAGCGTAAAACACTAAGACCAAAGAGCTTTTTTTGCTGGGTAGACACCTGAAGAGGTTAACCCATAGTTTGGTTGGCACTATTGATATTGCATTTGAGAGTTCATTACCCCTTGCCATTTCAATGCAGCTAATGCCTTCAACCACGAAAATTGGAAATATTTATTGCTGGTCCTTAAGTGTATTGGGGTTGGAGGCCCAATGGGTGAGGTCTCACGGAAAATGTCTACCTCCCCCACGAAAGAGTATTGGTCACTGGTTCTTTCTCCACAGTGATTTAAATTAAAAGAGGAACTAGGCAAAGTGCCAATTATTGCTGCTCCTTTTTGCCTTATACACAGAACCAATGACGCAGTCCCTAAGATTGATTACAAATATAGTTATTTTCTGGTGTGGGGTATGAGGAGGAAGGTGGTGCTTTATGTGAATGAGTTGAGGTTGTTCGCCTTGGATATTATGCTATCAGGTCCTCACATGGAAGAGGACCTTGCTTTCTTTTAAAGTTTCTCAGGTTACAAAATAAATTAAGTCAAGACTGATATAATGTTGTGGTACATGGACTGAGAAGAAGGAGCCATTAAGGAATCTATTAGATACCTGGGGGTAAGCATAGTCCATGATCTAGATAGTGTTGTGGTCAGGAAACTGGATAGAGATACATTGGTGGTAAAATGGTAGACTCTCCGCTTAGCGATCTATGGTAGGGTTAATCTTTTATAAAATGCAGATTTTGCCCAAGTTCAATTATTTATTTGATAATATCCTGCTCACGTTTGGGAAGAAAGACCTGGGTAAGATCCAAGAGAGAATTGCATCCTTCATATGGGCCTCAAAAGGCTTTAGATTATCTTGAAAAAAGTTGAGAAGAAAATTGGCTAAAGTGGGACTAATACTCCCTGATGTTCAATTCTATTGATTGCATTTTAATTGAAAAACTATAGGGTGCTGCTCTCTTGAGTGAAAATGTATTCATACATTTGGAGCCCCCTAATACTTAAAAAATGTAAGATTAAAGGACCTGAGTTCGGCAGCAAGATTGTGGTTTGATATTAGGGCACTGTTAGGAGTCCTATACTATAAAAAAACTCTCGCGACAAGTGGTATTCACATATTTTAGAGCCAGCTGCATTAAATATCAGACCAACATATAGCATATAGTAAGACCTACCATCCAAGGGAGAGCAACAGGTCCTTTGGAAAGTATCATATCATTTACTATACTTAACAGTCAAAACTGCCCCTCTCACGAAAAAATAACTGTTCACTCACTACAGAATCTACTGGACTCCTGTATAGCTGGCGAAAATTAATGAAAGCAAGGATCTAGAAGTTTGGATGTGGATGATATCCACATGTTTGCCAGCTGCCTGGCCAGAACCACATTTGGTAATCAGTAGGTAAGACGATTGCTAATGTATGCTAAGAAAGGAAAAGGAGGTAAGCCCAAAACTGATACAGTTTGGAACAATGGGTGATGCCGCAGACTGTGGCTTGAAATATCATGATTGGTGCAAGCTGCATTTCATCATGATCCTTCTTGCAAGAAGGGAGATATGAGGAAATGGTCTCAAACAGAGCCCCCTAGTTGGTTAGACTGGCAGAAAGCAGTTCTACATCTTTGAGATGGATAAGAAGATTGTGGACAAGGGTCATCCTAACACCCAGTCTGTATGGGATCCATTAGTAAGAATGTTGGAAGATCATAGGTTAAAATGATTAAACTTCAACGACTGATCACAGTGCAATTGTCTCTGGGCATTGTAAAGAGTGAACTGGCCACTGATCATAACTGTTGTTGAGCGTTAGAGGCTATAGCAACTTGGGTGTATGCTCATTTGAAGATATAAGAGAACACAAATAAAATCATTAATCCAGCATGGATCTCTAACTTTTCAACTACTCCTAATATGGTGTAATATCGCTTTCATCAGGTGATCACGGCTTGGGCACCATCATTGGTTGATAACCTCATTTTCAATATTTCAGAATGAGGGACAGAAAAAATTCTACTCTGAATTAAGAAAAATCTGCAATGTAGTGGAGTGAACTTTGGGCATCTTCAAATCAAGTTTCAGTTGCTTGGACCAGTGTGGTGGAAGTCACCTCTAGACACTCCGAATGGTGTGTAAAGTAATATTGGTATTTGCAATTCTGCATAATATATTTGTGAAAACACATCTTGAATGGGACTCTGAACGTCCAATTACATTTGAGGAAGAAGTCTCTAATACAGAAATTGTGCACCCACTGGGAGGGCACACCAGAAGAAAGTACTTGGCCCCTACTTTTTACCCTTAACTCAATAAAAAAGTAAAAATGTTATTTTCCTAACTGCACACATGCCAAGTCAATAAACATGTCAGCTTTTCAACAGAATTACAAAGTAATGGTGTTCTGTTTGTGTCAATTATGAAATGTGCAATTTACGTACAAGAACCCTCAGAGTAGAGCATATATCACTGAATGTAATATTTGGTATATCAAAGTTTTCAGGTGGGATTAATTTGCAACATCACACATCTGAAGCTTGAGCAAGGCACAGATGTGTTATCTTTGGATGTATGAGGATAGCTGAGTAGAGTCACTGAAGATGCTTCAACATAGGTATATATCATTTTCTTCACACGTTCTAATGCCATCAGAGTAGTATTGTAGTTTGTGTCTCACAATGACATGATCAAATAGGCATGGTTTATGAGCATATGGTTCTAACTGAACCTCCATACTTTTACCTGAAGTGGAGCACTAAATTTCACATTGATTTCCTGCAGGAATTGTGAGATTTGATCAAATGTAACATTTTATTCAACACTAAGAGTAAATATACATTAACATCAACAGGGATTCTGCTTCAAGTGTATGTTGTTGAGGTGAATTGAGAGGCCAGGTTTCTTCACTTACCATCTATGAAAAATCCATGACATTATGATTCAAAACTTGGCAACCATTATGTTTTTTCTTTAAAATACACCCACACTTATGTCATTATAGATGTGCAACACATATTAGGGTGATGAAGTGATCTGTGTCATGAGTGAGGATAACAATATCTCAACCGATAATTATTTTGCAAGGCACTTTAAACACAAATAATTAATCAAAAGGAAAGTTGGAACAAAGGGAGACCCAAAATAGTTCGTACAAAAACAAAGATTCTTATTTGCAAGTAGGTATAACAGCAGTACAGTACATTATATGCATAAGTAACCATAAGTGGATTGTGCACTGAACAGGCTTGTGACAGTGAACGGTGCAGTGACACAATAAGGTGAGAAAACAGCGTAAATGGCGCTAAAATAACAGAAATTGTGTTCAATAACAAAAAGAAGGTAAATACAGGGTAAGTATTCAATTTTAAATAATTTAAATTGACCACATTGGAGCCAAAGGTAACAATGGGTGGTCAACAGATTTTCGACCTGTCTGAGTTCAGGTCGTCATCAGGACCTTAAATTTGTAAAAGTGCTAAAGGTTAGGCGAAGGTGTCCCAAACGGAGGGTGGAAGCGAGAAGACAGTCCTGGAGGTATCTGCGGGATATTTAAGCAGGTAGAAATTAAGATTGATGACTGTTCCCTGTGCAGCGACTTGGGGCTAAACCGATAGATGCAATGCTTAATATCTATAAATCTAATTGTATAGCATTTGATTAGTATGGCGCTGCAATATGGGGATATAAACCAATGGAGGAGATACAAATAGTTGAAAATAAACTCCTACGCTCCCTCCTGTCTGTACCCCAATCCACTCCCACTTTTTCTATTCACTAGGAACTAGGGGTTGGCTATGTGACAGGCAGGATGAGGATGAGGCAGGCTCCGGTGCTCTGCTGGCTTAAAACCTGGCTTAACCCCCAATTAATGCTGAAGCATAACATCATTCTGGATTGTGTCACCCTGGACCAAGCCAACAAAATTCCATGGCTGAATTATGTCAAGATTATCTTAACTAAGCTTGGACGTCGGGACTTATTCAATTCTAGGGACAAAGTAACTAAAGATGATTTGTCATGGGTAAAAATACACTTATTGGATCAGATGAAGGTAGAGAGGGAGGAGACTGAAATAACGAAACCTATGGTTAAAATCCATTTCATGTTAAAAACTATCTCTGAAATAGAACCTTATCTGATGATTGTTACTAAACCATTTCACCACCTGCATCTAAAAAGATTCCGTTTTAACTTAATTCATTTTTATCTGGGAAATTCACAAGGCTGGAGCAGGACATGTGATTTAAGTCCCTGTGATAACTTTTCGATACAGGACACAATGCACTTTATTATGTTTTGTGATCATTATTGCAATATCCGCAAGAGGTTTTTAGTTCCAATCTTTAAAGGGAAAGGCTCTATTCAGGTTAAACCCACTCTATTGTACTTACAAAAGCTTAATGATCCATAGGAGATTTTTAATATTGCGAGCTTTATTGTCACAGCAGTGACACTTAGAAAAACCCGGCACCCTATGATGGTTTAAGAATGATGTAAAGTCCATGTTACTACTTTTTAATACTTGCATTTTTATCACTAAATTATTTTTATTGTAATGGTGTATTGCCTTTATTGTTTTAACCATACCAAAGACGTTATGCAATTCATGAATTTTGTCTTATTTCATATTTAATTTTTCTTAAATCGGCCTATCATTGAAGAATTGGTTATGAAATGTTATTGAGTAATCTATGTGTTTTTACTGTGTACCGTATGTGTTTTATGTAATGTACTGTGATTTAATGTATGGTACTTTTATGATTTTCAGTAACTGAATAACATGGTTTGAACTGAACTGACTGTTCCCTCTGCATGCATAAGATACTGCAGGTAGGCACCGAAAATTAAGTCCGAAGGAGTACGTGATGGTACATCGGCTGGTGATGCACAAACAAGCTGTAAGTAGCAGGATTGATCCTCGTTATGGAGGGCAAAGAATTCAGGCTGGAGTAAGCGGGCGAAGGAGGTGCCGCTGCAGCAACAAGCCACAGTCAATGGCAGTTAGGGCCAGGGAGAAGGTAAAGCTGAGCCACTGTCAGCGCGATGCGGTCAAAGCAAATGACAGCTACGCAATGGGGGCTGGCCGGAGGAATTAAACAACCTGTGCCGGTGCCAAGACAGAACTCAGACTGGTCGAAACGCCATCGACCACCCAGTGTTACATTTGGCTCCAATGTGGTCAATTTAAGTTATTTAAAATGGAATACTTACCCTGTATATACCTTCTTTTTGTTATTGATCACACATTCTGTTATTTTTGCGCCGTTCACACTGTTTTCCCACCTTTTTGTGTCACTGCACCGTTCACTGTCACAAGCATGTTCAGTGCACATTCCACTTGTGATTACTTATGCATACAATGTACTGTAGTGCTGTTATAATTACTTCTAATAAGAATCTTTGTTTTTCTATGAATTCTTTGGGTCTCCCTTTGTTTCAAATCTCCTTTTGATTCATTCTTTGTTTTTAAATTGCCTTGCAAAATAATTACCGGTTGAGACATTGTTTTTTGTTTGCATACTTTACTCAGGACTCAACTGGGTTAATGGGTATACTCCTGTTCTTCTGTGTCTATGAGTGAGGATAAGGCAAGTCATCTCTTTAATCATAGTATCATGACCTCTGTGGATGCTTCATACATGTGACACTTGCGAAGGTATAACCCAATCCTCCACACACATCTAAGCCAGCAATGCAAGCAGCCTTGCAATTTGAAAGAGGTGTGTAAGTTGTGTACCTAGGAAGTATACAATGCAACACAGGTTACTTGTATATGGATTGTAGGGCTGTATCCTAGAATTTATATGGTACTATACACTCCCTTTCTAAATGCACACCTGTGCAAGTTGGCTTGCGGGCCTGCTTTACTCTGCAATTTAGTACCTATGCCTATGTTTGTGTGACACCAGATGTGTGTGCTTCACCGATGACTTGGTGATATGTAGATATGTTACATAGAAACGTACACATCTGTCCTGTGCGGTACGGTGCACTTATACACATGTACATATCTTGACTCATGTTGGCAAATCTACAGGTATTTACAGGAATATCTGAAAGACCTGCACTATATGATTATGTAGTGTCAATTCTGTAACTTACGCAGTGGCAGTATGTGTGCCTACATGAAATGGTTATTTGAATATGGGCCAGCTAGATAATGGGCTTGTGTTGCCCTTGTGTCACACAATGTGACACAAGCCAATACAAGCCCTTTAGCGGGATTACCTAAGGCACAGAAAGCCACCTTGTGTGGCTCTACAAGGCTTAGTAAACCCTGACTAGCACAAGTTAGCGCAAAATCCTTTATTGTGTTACTCTACGATGTGAAGGCCTTTCATGGGTGAAGCATGGCCATTCTATCTCTCTGCTGGTCTGTAATAGGGACTCCCCAATTCGCTCTTACCATTCTTCATTTCCCCCATCCTCTTCCCACTTAGCCCCCCACGTCCCAGCCTGCCACCCCCACACACCCCCATCTCTCCTCCTGACCCTGCACTCTCTAGACATGGCCCCAACTCATGGAACATCATATACTCCTCCAACCTTCCAACAAATTGCAAGACCAACTCCCTCTCACCCACAACCAACCTTCACCTACCCTTCTCCCCTCCTCTAACCCCACTCCTCTCACCCTTCCCTTGCGAATCGTACCTCCTGCCCCATCACTTCCGCTGATAATCTCTCCCTACCTGAATGGCTCCCCCCTCATTCGGAAGTAACCATTCCCATCACCCTCAATCCCCACTCACCACCTTCCTCTGCCGTGAATGACTCTACTACTAACCGTTCTCTATACACACCTAACATCCTGCAAAACAGCCGGAATGTCTTTCCAATGGCACCCCCGGATCCCCATCCCCTTCCACACACTAGACGTCCTCCAAAGACAAGAACAAAACCCACTGCATCCCCCACACCCTTACAACTGAACCCTCACCTACTCTTCTAACACGGACGCTTACCAACATTGAGCGATATCTCTCCATTGTCACCTCTGAACTTTCAAGGCTCGGAAAGGACAACAACTTCCTCAAACCCCTGGTCCTCTCTAACTACAAGGACGTTCCCTGTGCTTGCGCCCAAGGCATGTACCTACTCAATAAGTGCATAACTACACCCTCCCGTGACCGAGCTCGTAGGCCTCTTGGCACTGTGAGCGACTTATCCTCTTCTGACCTCAGGGACCTCTGTGATTCCTAATCTGTTGGATCTCGACCTTCCCCCCCAACATGCCAATATTCCTGTGATCACGGGTAACAACAGAATCCCATCTGCTCTCCCTTCCCCCGGACCCCTTATTCAAATCACCACCATCCAATGCAATACTAGATCAGACAGGCCAAATCCCCTCTCCTGTATGCTGGTAAACTGCAGCTCGGCGGTCCGACATGCAACCAAATGATCCAAAACTATACTCAGCGAAGACATTGACATCGCCTTAATGACAGAAACCTGGTTCAAGGACCACTCGACGACTTTTCTAGACCTAATCATCCCACCTGACTTCTCTATCCTCACGAAAGCTAGGCCCATTTAGATAGGCGGCGGTCAAGCCATAATATATAAATATGTCCTTAATATCTCCCTTCTAAAAGACTCTGACCACCAAATCTTTGAATACCTAGGTGCTGAACTCTTGATACAGAGCGCGTAGCCCATCCGACTGCACAAGATCTACCACCCGCCAGACGAGCCGCCTCTCTTTGCAGAAGAACTGTCAGACTTTATCTCACTATCCTCTCTTTCAAACTCGAAAAATATCTTCCTAGGAGATTTTAACTTCCATTGGAACAATGTAGAGGATCCCACAGTCATGTGCCTTAGTAACCTCCTAGAGATTAGCAATCTCAAACAACTATGTCAATATCCAACCCACATCAAAGGAGCAACTCTTGATGCTATCATTTCTGACAACGACCATACGTCCCTTACCAGCATCTCTCCCACTGACTGGTCGGACCATCACCTCATTCTTTTTAAGATCGTAACTAATACTGCTCCCCAAGCAAAAATCTCCAAACCCTTAAAATGTACAACAAACCTTAGTCAAATTCCCACAGACGTACTTGAATCTGAACTCTAAGCCCAACTCCTGCTCACCCCTCTCTCCCACAATGCCAATGAGCTCCCTGAGCATTTTAACAAGACAGTCAATGAGGTTCTGGATCTCTTAGCACCTCCCAAACAAAAAAACAAAGAAACATCCCATCCAAATTTTGGTTCAACTCCGATCTGAATAATGAAAGACTTTCTCTTAGACAGACCGAAAGAACATGGAGACAACACCCCTTTCCCTCCCATCTAGCACTCCACAGATCAGCAAGATCGAAATACAAGAAACACATCTTCAAGGATAAGGCTTGTTTTTTTCGTTCACAGCTTGATTGCGACGAAAATAGGCCCAGAGAACTGTTCAATATTGTTAGAAAACAAACATCAACCGCCCCCCCCCCCCCCGGAGCTGATTGCCTCCTCAGAGAGATGCACAGAAATTGCCAACTTCTTCGCTGAGAAAATCACCAAAATTGTGCAATCTTTGCTTACCACCCCTGCCTCGCCTTCTTTTCTACCTGCGGATGATATCTTTTCAGTCCTCCCGCCCACGTCGACCCTGCCCCATAATCCCAGCACTCCAACACATAGTCCTGTTTCTACCTCTCCTGATTCCTTCTCCTCCATCTTACAGCTGAAAAATAATGCCTCCTGGCAAAATTTCCATCCTGTCACTGAACAAGAAGTCCTCAACATCACTCCAAACTTAAGCCTTCTTCACACTCCAAAGACCCTTTCCCCCCCCCCGGCCTCGTCCATGACCTCAAACACATCATCGTCCCTTACTGGACATCAATCATTAACTCCTACTTTGCCACGGTGTGTGTCCCTGACTCACTCCCATCCTCAAAAACCCATCTGCCGACCCGAATGAAACTAACAACTTTTTCCCCATTTCGAACCTTCCATGCTATCTAAAGTCCCGGAAAATGTGCTCTCCGACAACTCGACAATCAAATCGACAATATCCACATGCTTGACCCGTTGCAATCCGGTTTCAGAAAAGGATGCAGCATGGAAACAGCCATGCTCAAGATTGTCGACGACCTCCACCTGTTCCTTGACAATGGGGAGTCCTGCCTTCTCATTCTCCTTGACCTCTCCGCTGCCTTCAATACAGTTAACCATGCCTCGCTACTTAACTCACTCAAAATCCATTTTGGCATCAATGGTCTAGCCCTCAAATGGTTATTCTCTTTTCTCCAACACAGAACACAACAAATCAAAATCAAGGACTGCCTCTCCAACCCCACACCGGTCTCCCTAGGCATACCCCAGGGCTCCATTCTCTCTCCCTCCTTTTTCAACCTCTTTATGGAACCCCATACCCTCATTCTGAAACAAGCAGGAATTAACTACCATCTCTACGCGGACAACACCCAACTGTATTACAAGATCAAATCCCACTCCGATATTCTCCACCTTAACAGTGCCCTGAGTATGATCCAATCCTGATTCTTCTACAATCACCTCAAACTTAACCCTAATAAACTGAAATAATTTTCTTCTCACCCAAAAACAACAAGCTCCACATCCAAGGCTGGCTCTCTGACATCAATGCCCTGAAGTGCTCGCTCTTCTTATCTAAAATCAGCAAAATCACTTGTCTTCAATATCGACAATAAACTCACTCTTAACAACCACATTAAGAATGCGGCAAAAGGAGCTCTCTGCGCTCTCCGGCATCTGAAAAAACTCAAACCCTTCATTCTTCCCGATGACTTTAAATGGGTTGTCCAATCCCTAGTCCTCTCCAAAATAGACTATGGCAATGCTATCCTCACTGAAATCCCCAAAACACACCTTGCCCCCTCAGATCTGTGCTCAACTATGCCACCAGGTTAATCACCGACTGCAAATGCTTCAACCACATCTCCCCAGCCCTCAAGGCTCTAAACTGCCTACCCTTTGAGGGAAGATCCACATACAAGACTGTCTGCATTACACACAAAGCCCTCCACCAACAAACCCTACTATATCTCTCTGACAAACTTGAAAAAGCAGGCTGCTCCTGGCAGACGAGAAGTTCAAACGCTCTACTTCTCATCCCCCCTATCAAATAGGAGCTCCACACAATTCTGTTCCTTCTCGGGAAATGCCCCGATCATTTGGAATGCCCTCCCTAGAGACCTGAGCTGTAAGCTCTTGAACCACAGCTTTAAAAAAGACCCAAATCCCACATTCTCTGCAAATACTGGGATCCGTAATCGCTGAATTCAACCCTTTATTCATTCCCCCTGACAGTCTTTTTCTGTCCAACTCTGCTCCCATCTCTCTCCCTTCTTGACTTTTTTCCTCCACTCTAATGCTACCCACCCTCCTTTTAACACTTACCTCCAGCTCCTCCTCAATTCTCCCCCAAACTCGTTGCTCCCTGTAGTGTCCTAGTATGGGCCTAGGAAACAGAGGCTGCAGGACATATGTGTGCTGTTAGTGGCGGGTACGTAACCTGACCACGCCCAGAGCCCTGGGCCTTTTATTCACTGCTTTGCGTGTCCAACGCTTACGTTGGACTGAACCAAAGTCCCCTTATGCTCGAGGGGCAAACTAGACAGGAACAGTGGGAGGGGGCGTGTGCTGCAGTGGTACACCCCACTGTCAGCGACACTACATTCCTCCTTTACCTAGGGATAAAACAAACTGAAAAATACAATGGCACACAAATGTCTCTCTGGTCAGTGGGTGTGCTGTAACAACTATAGCCCCTGCATTCAACAAAGTTCACCAAACTGTCTCTGGTGCAGTCTCTGAATTTACTGTGAGATCCATAACATACAGGATATAAAACAGAACAGTCTTACTTTATTCTCGGCGGGGTCAGCCATCTCGGTCAGTTCAACGCCAGCACTGGGCCACAAAGTCTCGGTACCTCTGGGAAGGTTTGGGGCACGGACGCAGACTGTATTTTGCTTGGCTTCGCCCTTCCGCCGTAGTTGGGGGTTGTTCTTCTGATTCTCTGGCCTCGTTGACGCTGGGGTCTTCTGCCGGTCTCTCTGGCTCCTTCTCGCTCGGGGTGATGTCACCTGTCTGGGGTGTCATGGTGCCTGTTCCAGTTGGTTCTGACGGTCTGCGCTGGGGGTCAGGTGCCAGTCGTCCGGTTCCGGGTCATCTCCTCTCTCGGGTATTTGTTTGAAAAACGAAATGTTCCTTGTTACTACTTCTCCGTTCCTGACAGCCGTGACCATTGTCCCGTTTACCTCTGTTACTCTCCAGGGGTCCAGCTCAAACGGTAGATGGAATTTCCCGCCAGGATGGCGATCCTTTACAAGAACCCTGTCCCCGTTTTGGTTTGGGCTGTCTGCTGCCCTCCGTCTTCGGGATGCTTCCTGGTTGTTCTTGGCGCGCTGTTCCATGGACCGGTTCCTGGGAGTTGGGGCTAGCTCCCACGTGGGGTGGTGTGGGATGGTGTCAGCGATAGCCCGGTTAAAGGAGAGTCGGCTTGGGGAGACTCCTGTGGTGCAATGTGGAGTCAGGCGATATTCTCGGAGAAATTGGTAGATGGCTAGCTCCAGACAGTGGCCATCGGCAATTGCAATTTGGATTGTTTAGTTTAAAGTTCTCATTAGCCTTTCGACCTCTCCGTTGGCCTGGGGCCATCTTGGTGTTATCCGTTTGTGTTTGATGTTATGGCTCTGCAGGCACTCTGTAAACTCGCTGCCATTGAACGGGGGTCCATTGTCAGTGCGGACTTCATCCATGAGCCCGTGGGTGGCGATGATTTTTTCAAACTTAGGAATCACTTCAGATGCCGCTGTTGATGTCATGATTTCTATTTCGGGGAAGCGAGGGAAGTCATCTACTACGACAAGCATGTACTTGCCCCCAGGGAGGCTGCCGAAGTCTGCACTCACTCGTACCCACGGGGACGTTGGCCCTTCTTCGGTGATCACTGTTGCTGGAGGGTTTGGTAGGCTCGTCGCTAGGCACACTGGACAACTATGGACCACTTCTTCGACTGCTCTGTCGAGTCCTGGGAACCACAACTTGCTTCGGAGTCTGTTTTTAGACTTGACGATCCCCTGGTGTGACCCGTGTGCCAACAAGGCAGCTTGTTGGGCGAGGCTGTTGGGCAATACAAGGCGAGGGCCTCTCAGGAGGCATCCTTCGGCTGAGACGGATAGTTTGTGCTTGACTTGATACAGGGCCTTCAGGACGGCTTGGGCGTCTGGAGTGCGAAAAGATGCCGGGCTCTGCAGCGCCTTCCAGTCGCCAGATTCTATGGCATGGATTGCAATCTGGAGGCAGTCATCATCTTTGGTGGCCCTCGCCACTTCCTCCAGGGACATCGGTCGTGGTCTTGACCGTTCGACGATTAGCCGGACGTATTCTTCTGTGGCTGCTGCTTCGGCTGCCTCAGCATCGGTGACTGGATGGGCGTGCCTTGATAGATAATCCCCGAGGTTCCGCGTACCGGGCCGGTATTCCACTGTAAACTGGAACTCCTGCAACTGCAGCACCCATTTCTCGATTCTCGGAGGTGGGCGAGAGGAAGAGCCTTGGAAGAGTGGTATGAGAGGCTTATGATTGATGATCACTGAGAAAGGATGTCCATAGAGGTAAATATGGAAATGGCGGCACCCCCATAGAATGGCGATGGCCTCTCGTTCAATTTGCGAATAGCGTTGTTCGGTAGGCATCAGTGTACGGCTGGCGTACGCCACTGGGGCCCACTCTCCGCATGCCTGTTGTTGTGATAGGACGGCCCCGAGGCCGGTGGGGCTGGCATCAACTAGCAGTTGTGATTCGTGTTGCGGGTTGAAGTAGGCCAGGGTTGTGTCAGCCGACAGAGCTGCTTTAGTCTTTGTAAATGACTCTTGTTGTTCCGGGCCCCACGTCCAGGCGGCATTTGACTTTGTGAGGTCCCGGATGGGCCCTGTCAGGTCCGACAGATCCTTGATGAAGCGCCCGCAGTATGTCACCATACCCAGGAAGCTGTGGACGGCCGTTACAGATGTGGGGGCTGGCGCGTTGTGGATGTCCTTGACTTTCTCTGCGTCTGGGCCCACTCCTTGATCGGATAACCTGTATCCTAAAAAACTGATGTCTTTGCGTAGAAATTCACATTTGTCCTTGTGGAGAGTTAATCCTCTCTCCTTTAGCCGGTTGAATACTGCTTGGAGGCGTCTGATGTGTTCTTCCAAGGTTGGGGCGTGTACCAGAATATCATCGCTCACATTGAGCACTCCGTCGAGGCCTTGTAGGACATTGTGAATGATGTTTTGAAATACCTCCGCTGCGCTTGATATGCCGAAGTTAAGCCTTGTGTATCTCCACAGGCCTGCGTGGGTGGAGAAGGTCGTGATCGGGCGTGAGTCTGGGTGAAGGGGAATCTGATGGTATCCTGACCTCAGGTCCATCTTGGAGAGCCACTTGGACCCTGCGAGCTCCCCAATGATGTCGTCAATGGTCGGCGTCAGGTGACGTTCTCTCTTAATTGCTAGGTTGGGGAGGCGCATATCCACGCATATTCTTACTGCCTCGGGTTGCTTTGGCTTTTTGGCAACTACAATGGGGGATACCCACGGTGTGGGTCCAGTCACTCGTTCGATAATGCCAGCTTGTTCAAGCATCCTCAGCTCGGCTTCAACTTTGGGCCGGAGGTGAAAAGCGATCCGTCTGTGCCGGAGGGCTACTGGGGCCACCGACTGGTCAATGTGGAGTCGGACGGGGGGGCCTCGTAAGCATCCGATGCCCTCGAACAGCGAGGAGTGTTCCGAAACCAGATGATCCAAACCTTGGGCTTGTACTGTTAGGGCAAAGTGTATGAGCCCGAGCTCTCGTGCTGTTCTGCAACCAAGAAGGAACCCTGACCCTTCTTGGGATACGTAGATTGTTGTCTGTAGCTGCGTTGAGTCATGGGACACAACCGTCCGGAATACTCCGCACAGGCGCAGCGGGCGCCGGGTTCCATAGGCAAACACTTGCACTCTTGTGGGGTGAAGTGTGGGGGCATTTTCGAGGCATTGGTACACGCTGGCGGCCATGAGGTTTATCGTCGCGCCGGTGTCGATGAGGGCTCTGACTGCTTGGCCATGCACTTGGACGGTGCACATTGGCTCGGTCGAAGACGTGGCTGCTAGGGTATTGAGCATGCGCACCACGTGGACTGATGCGGCGTCTTCTTCATCGTCGTCCATGTCGCTGCTGTTTGACGTGTTCGGTAGTGGTGCCATCTGTCGCATCCTCCTGGGTGGGCTACTCTGCTTCTTCCTTTGCGACGATAGGCAGACGCTCGCAAAGTGATTGGCTTTGCCGCACGCGCTGAAGATTTTGCCATATGCTGGGCAGGCGCCTTTGTGGGGAGTGGCACCTCCGCACCACGGTACACAGACAAAATATCGAGTTTTAAATTTCGATATACAATTATATCGAAGTTTAAATATCGATGGGACAAAATATCGAAGGTAAGTAATATCGACAGTCTTAATATCGATATTAGTATGATATCAGTAATATCGAAGTTTTAAATATCGATGTCAATAATATCGAAATAAATAACTTCGATGTTACTAATATCAATTTTTAAATACATTTTGTGTATATTATATTGTATTTATTATGTTTTATTATTTATTTTTAATGTAATTTAATTAAATATTGTCTTTTACTACTGTAGCGGGTTGTGGGTTTATAGGGGAATAGGGTGGGAAGTAATTTAATTATGTTAAATTAATTATTAATTAGTAGGAATTATTAATTAATTAATTGAGAATTAATTTTTAATTAATTTTAATTAATTGATTAATTGATAAATATGTTCTGTAGTGGGTTATGGGTTTATAGGGGAATAGGGTGGGAAGTAATTTAATAATAATTAATTAATTAATATATGTTTGTACATATTTTAATTAATAGTTAATTGGTAATTAATTTATATTAATTAGTTAATTAATTAATATAATTTTGTACATATTTTTAATTATTAATTAGTTGGTAATTAATTAATATTAATTAGTTAATTACATTAATTAGAGTAAATTTTTTTATATATAATTTTTTGTTATTCTTAATTAATTAATTGGGAAAAATAATATTAATTATTAAATTAAATTAATTACAGCTAATGTGCTAATATTTTTACTTTATTGTTATTGTTAATTAATAATTAATTGGTAATTAAATAATATTAATTAATTTTGGGTAAAGGAGTATTTTTAGGGTTCAGGGTAAGTTTTCAGTTTTTGGGTAAAGAGGTATTTTTAGGGTTCAGGGTCAGTTTTGGGTTTTTGGGGTACAGGGATATTTTTAGGGTTCAGGGTCAGTTTTCAGTTCTTGGGTAAAGGGGTATTTTTAGGGTTCAGGGTCAGTTTCCAGTTTTTGGGTAAAGGGGTATTTTTAGGGTTCAGGGTCAGTTTTCAGTTTTTGGGTAAAGGGGTATTTTTAGGGTTCAGGGTCAGTTTTCAGTTCTTGGGTAAAGGGGTATTTTTAGGGTTCAGGGTCAGTTTTCAGTTTTTGGGTAAAGGGGTATTTTTAGGGTTCAGGGTCAGTTTTCAGTTTTTGGGGTACAGGGATATTTTTAGGGTTCAGGGTCAGTTTTGGGTTTTTGGGGTACAGGGATATTTTTAGGGTTCAGGGTCAGTTTTGGGTTTTTGGGGTACAGGCGTACAGGGTAAAAATATATTTTTTTTACATTAAATCAATTAAATGAAATTAAAAAAAAGATAATTACATTAAAATATTAAGTGTTTTATTTATTTTAAATGTATATGTATTAGTTTTACTTTTGTTTTAATATTTTTATTTATTATTTGTAAAATTATATGTATTTTAAAATTATTTTTACATTATTATTAATACATTTAAAAAAACAATATTTTTAATTTCGATATTTTTGTACTACGATATTATTTTTCCGATATTTTTGTACTTACCTTTATGAAGATATGACTCCGATATTTTTGATGTCGATATTTTTGTGCCGATATTTTTGTATTTCGATATTCTGTCTGTCGATATTATGTCAGACATTCCTGCACCACATGCATGCTTGATCGTGGGTGGATTGGGCCTGCTTCCGCCGCCCTTTTCTGGGAGGTCTCGTCCGGTTGTCTGTAGGTTGCGATTTGATGGCGCACACTGGTTCCGTCTTGACTGTGACCGCTGGTTTCGGCTCCATGTGGGCAGCACGGGCCTTGGAAAGTTCTTTAGACCGCCCCAGGGCTAGGATGTCGCGCATAGACATGGCGTCCGTTTCTAGCACCCTCTCTCGCAGTTTCAGGGAGGCGCACCCCTGTATGAACTTGTGGTAAATAAAGATTTACCTATGCGGAATTTCTATGCGGTAAAGTTCAATAAAATAGCTCAATCATAAATGAGAGGCAGAGTCTGTGGCATCTGAGTTTATAAGTGGTTTATTCCATAAAATGGAATTGGTTCGAACCAGGTATCATGTTCCATCACCACGAGGGTTCAGGAAGGGATAGACAATGCTTTATTAACAGAGTACGATATATATAGTAAATGCATACCATGGTGATGGATACAGAAGGCGTAACAGCTGAAAAGAAACGAGATAAGAACACATGTGCGTAACAGAAAGCGTGCACGAGGGCGTACACGGAGGTGTGTGCTAGAAACGTCACATAAAAGTGTCACAGGTGGGTGGATCCATAGAAGAATCCTGCAGTGTCAGCAGAAATATTGGGCTGGATGCGCGCGCAGGCAACATGACGTGTGATTGACGTGGAACTAAAGGGTGAAGGGGATTTGACATTTAGCTCCAAAAGAGGAGACAGAAGTCTGGCGTGTCAGAACAACCTAAACCCAAATCATATCTGATATCTTGTGTTTGAGGAACTGTATTATCTAGAAGGAAAGGTCTCTCGGGCAGAGGCTATTCTATACTGACTGCTAGTGCGTGCATATGTGACTACGTGTCTGCGTGTAATGCGAGGGGGCCATGGGCCTACCATGGTAACGGGAGCAATGAATTACTTGCACGGAGACAGAAAGGCCGGGCCCTTTGCTCTGCAGCTGGGGAGGTGTTTACCTAAATCTCTAGACAGGAATGTATTTTCGAGGAGCGGAGCAGATAACTTGAAGTCTGAATACTGTTTTGGCAGGCAAGCAGGCCGAGCCGGGCACCGCTCACCACGCAGGGAGTAAGGCAAGGGTCATGGATGCAGATCCAGGCTGCAGCTTTCAGAGGCAGAAGGCAGAAAGGGCTTGATGGCAGAAATCAGGGCCTAGCTCGCTAGAGCCAGGAAAACATGAAAGTGCACCATGAAAAGACGGTGGCACGGCATACTTAGGAACTGAATAATCGATCCATTCATGGTGGATCTGAAAGAGGACATGTTAACGTTGGACGCTAATGTATTTGCGTCTTCATAGCTGGTTGTGGAGGGAACATACATGTACTTGAAGCACGTACATGGAGCCGTTGGGGTCTACGTTAGGGGACACAATTGATCATAAAAATTCATATTACCTCATTCCCTCCTTGTCCCCTACGGACCCTTCATGATATATCAATCCTCATTAATCCATCTATCTGTTCATATAACACCATTTGCTCTTCCTTTTTCAGGCGGGACTTAGAACGTGAACTTGGATGGGGAATGCATGATGTGGCGCACAAGCCGCAAATCGCTGGCCCACATTGCAGACATAGACAACAACTGAATACTATGAGAAGTGCTACTCCGAGGAAGGATAGGACTTTCCATCCCCAGGCTGATAACACGCTCCAGAGCCAACCGGACCAAGTCCAGGTGCCTGGATTCTGGTGTATCTGACTTGCAATCTTATGGAGACGGGTTATGGCTCTATATACTGATGGTGCGTTTTCTGGAATGAAAACACAGCAGCTCGATCCGATGACTCTACAAGCTCCGCCCCTATCGGCCAGGATGACGTCAAGAACAAGACGATTTTGAAGAACGACAAGTCTCATAGCAGACTGTTCCTCTGTTAAGTTGCCTAGGGCGGAAGTAGTTTCATTCACTACTGCTTCAAGGGTTCTGGTCAATTTACGTATCAGTTTACTATTAAAAACAGTACCTAAATAGGGAAAGAAGCCTTTATTAAAGTCTGTGTATTGCTCACATGCCGTTTCAGTATAGTCGACAATCGGGAGATCTCTCTTGAATCTACTGTGTACTAGATGGGAGTCCCTATGATAATCAGGGGGGGATAGGAAAACGGGTGGCAGAAGGAATGCAATGTAACAAGTACCATCCCAATCTAGAGGTAAGCGTATATATGCTGTATGACCACAAATGAAATAGGAATGACGGGAAGCTTTGAATGCAGACTTGCCTTTATCACTGAATTCGATCCCGGTAGTACATTTACTATGACCTAGGTATACTGAACCATTCTTTCTGACACATAATTCACCTTTGACTGGTAATACTGACATAACGGGTAAGTCTGGTTTTGTATCGGACTGGACATTCAGAATCATGAGGTTAAGTGTAAAATTAGCTAATCCATATACTTCGTTTTCTAGATCGGTCCCTGTCCTTTGGGGAAGACCCTCCTTGTCAGGGAAACAT
The DNA here is from genome assembly GCF_964263255.1 of Lissotriton vulgaris. Classification (NCBI taxonomy): domain Eukaryota; kingdom Metazoa; phylum Chordata; class Amphibia; order Caudata; family Salamandridae; genus Lissotriton; species Lissotriton vulgaris. The sequence goes on along the minus strand of NC_141691.1, from coordinate 1,192,074,771 downwards.
ACTTTATGCAGAACAGTGTTCAGATTTCCCCATACCCAATTACCCTGGTAAACTATGGACTCGGAATTTAAAGAATTTATTAAACTAAACCATGCACCACAGGAACCATTGTGTGTGAACGGATACGGAAAGAGGGGCAGAACTCCCTTGTCTTTCTGATAGGGAGGGAGTCGGCCACATATCCAACAATTGGTAGCGTTGCTGGTCTGATGGGAATGATGTAACATACTGATAAAGGTATTGTTGCGCAGCGCAAGTCGGTAAGATAACTCGTGCGGGGGTAATTCACTGAAAGTATGCTCGACAGTGTCATTTGAGGAAGAATATGCACGTGTGAAAATAGGAAAGTATATGTGTAGCAATATACTTGCAGCAATAATCATAAGACTCAGAAAAAACATAATCAATAATGTCACAATGCAGTGACTACGGAGAGATTTACAATATTCACGTTTCTTGAGCTGTTTCTGTCTATCTCTCTCTCTATTGGGGTCTAACTGGTACATGTCAGAAACTTGTCTAACCGATTCACCTAGGGGAGGACTTAAACAATTAAACTGTCTGACTTGCTAGACCTCAATTTCATGCGAAATTCTTGAGAAGGAGTTTTCTCTACCAGAGGAAGTTTAGTATCAGTCTCTGGAAGGGGGCAGGGCTGGGAGTCTGGTTTTGGCGGCAGTCCATAGTGTCTTTTTACATGACTCGAGTGGAGCCAGCCCTTGCGGCCCTCCACTTTCACTGCTGTCCTTGTGGTCAATAAAACGAGCTTCGGCTCCTGCCAGCGGGGCTCCAGCGGACTCCTCCTGCCGAAGTTCCTGATGTATACCAGATCTCCAGGGACGATCTCGTGTGGCTTCACCTCGGTGTTGTCGGGAAAAGCTGCAGCTACCTGTGAACGACATGATTGTAGTGCAGACATCAAGGAGGCAAGGTAATCTGTCAGCATATTACAGTCAACATCTGTAATTTTACGAGGCAGAGGCGTCCCCCACATATTCGGTGGCCTGCCAAAGACCACCTCGTAAGGGGATAGCCCTGTTCTAGAGTGTGCTATCATTCTCATGTAAAAAAGAGCAACTGGTAAAGCTACTATCCAGTCTACGCCTTTCTCTCTACATATCTTGGCAAGACGTGTTTTCAGGATCTGATTGTGACGTTCCACGAGACCTGCTGCCTCGGGATGTCGGACACAGTGGAACTTCCACTGATAACCTAGCAGGAGTGATACCTGCTTCATGAGCTCGGACGAGAATGGCTGACCATTATCTGAGTACACGATATGAGGCAAACCATACCTGGGGAAACATTCACGTACCAGCTGCTTGGCAGTGGTCGGAGCAGTGTAATCTGAGACTGGATATGCTTCTGTCCAACGGGAAAGTGCACATACAACTACGAGGGCATATTTGAATCCTCAACAACGTTCCATCTGGATATAATCCATCTGGAGGACTTCAAAAGGGTGATCGGGAGGATGAAATCCACCTTGCTCTACGGGAATGCCTTTACCTGGGTTGAACTGACAACAGATCATGCAAGTACGCACTTTCTATTTTGCTGCTGCTCGTAAATGTTTATTGAACCAAAGGTTTTGAATACTGTCTAACATGGCTTTTTCTCCTAAATGTGCAGGACTATGTACTGTGTTAATGATAACTTGAACCATAGAGTCGGGGAGAATCCCAGGGAAACATTCTGTGAGCCTGAGAGGGGGGCCCCTGGAACCTCGTCGTGACTGATTGTCGTTCTGCTTGCCCCTGTGTCAATCAAAAACCTTCTAACTTTCCCTAATACCTGACTATGTACATAAGGACCCTCTTGATCTACAGGAACCTCAATAAGAGGCAAGCCAACCTCCCTCTGTAGGCTGTTTCATGTGTATCGTTGGTAATCGGGATAATCAGTTTGTGCATATTGGTACATCTGCTGCGTTGCATGTTGCGTTGCGGCAATCGGTTGTGGCTGTGGTACTGCTACGGTCTGTACTGTCTGTTGTGGAGCATGCATAGGCTGTACATTCTGTGGAACATGTTGTTGGGCCTGGTCCTGTCTAGGTTGACGTGGTCTCTCTTTAGTTTTACCTGTGGATATGTTATGTTTCAAAACTACACAATCGTTTACATAGTGACCTGGCTGTTTACAATAGTTGCATGTCCCTTTAACAGGAGTTGCTGAATTATTGGACTGTGTCATGCCCTTTTTCTGACCGTCAGCTGGAACTGACTGAGCAACGAGCATTTTCATTTTCGTGTCTTTCATACGTCTTTGTTCGTGAACATGTTCTTCTCTAATTCTGTTCTGGTGGTACTCTAACATTTTTAACATTTCGGAAGGCGTGTTTGCTTGCCATGTGCTCTCGACTTTCAGTACACGGTTCTTAACCTGGGGTAGGGAAGTCTCGACCAATTTAGATACAAAAAGGTGTGGGTATGACTCGCTACTTGCTTTCAGGCCACTATTAATAATAAAACATTTCTCAAATCGGGAATAAAAATCACTAGTGTCTTCATCGGGTTTCTGTTTGCAGGCTGAGATTGCATCCCAGTCCTCCTTTTTAGTTGCTAACAAACGTGGCAAAACCTGTACTAACAATCCTGGTAATGCTTTAGTTTTATCCCCGAGCCCTAAACCTGGGGTACGGGTCGTTTCTTCGTTTTCTAATGCAGCCCAATCAATCTTTGTGTCTCCCACCTCCCATTCTTTTTCTTTGAGTTTTTCGTAAATACCGGCAGGCAATAACACTTTCAGTATTTTCATAATGTCGGGATAGGTGTAATCTCCCATGAGTAACATGTCTTTGATTTCACGGTGAAAACCTGCAGGGTCTTTATCATGACTGGGCACTATTTTCTTCATTTCCAATAATTCCATTTTAGTTATAGGCGTGTATACATACACACGTGTAAGGGTATCATCAGCATTCTTGACTGGATGTACCTCTCGTAAAGGATTCTGTCTGTCTATGTAAAACATTTTCCTTTCTGGGGGTGGAGCTGAAACAAACTGTGGATTCAGGAAAGCACTATATCTGTGTCGCTGTTCTAAAATTACTTTAATTAAATCGGTACCTAGGCCTCTCCATTTATTCATGAGAAACTCTATTAGTACATCATGTAGGGGACCTGGATCAGAATGTTGGCTTTTATACAACGTAAGGAGGTGTTGTATCATGTACATACCAGCTAGTCGCTGTTCGTCTGGGGAAAGATTCAAAAAGGTTTGCGCTACTGCGTCATCATTATATTTATCGGAATTGTCAGCCCATTGTACTGCTGATCTGGCTAATTCTTGTTCATCCATGGAGTTGAGTACATGGTACCCCATTCGTTCTTGAAGTATTTTATCGGTAGCCTGAAATAGATGTTCAGGACTCCTCGGGTTTGACATAGCAGAGTGAAAAGGTCTCCTGCTTTCCGGGCGTAACGTTTTACTAAAAGGTCTACCCTTTCCTACATATGCTATTGTTTCTGTATGTTCTGGCTCCTCACCCTCTGAGGATTCATTCTTGTCAGCATCTGCTTCATTTTCAGCTTTCTGTCTTTCATGAAATACTGTTATTTCCTTACGGATTTTTCTGTACATGGCCTCTATACTTTTCTGTCTATCATGTTTTCCGTCTGCTATATTATGACCCCATGTAGTTAGTACCTCCATCTCGTCTTTATTTACACAAGGCTGGTCTCGTTCTCTTATGAAACAGTTTATGAGGAATCTTAATATTAAAGCTTGAGTGTCTACTTTCTGGTGTGCCATGGCCTCGTGAATACATTCCTGACCCTCCCCAGTCTGAACAAAATGATATATCCTGTCTAGATAATCTGCCATTCCTGGAAATAGAACTAAAAAGTTTGCAGCACGTCTTATACGTATTGAGGCTAATATCATGCAACCGTCTTGGCCTGGTATTGGATCATATCTACAGTCTGTAAGATATTCTTTAAGCTTTTCAATTGTGGCTGGTTTCGGAGTACGTTGCATTGCTAGTTCTCTGACAGTTAATCGCTGTACTGGTGGCGGGGTACGGAAACCTCCTGTAGCACCTCCTATAGTGGAGGCCTGAGCATGAACTGGCTGTAGGGTCGGTACTTGCTGTAACTGGGTTGTGGCCTGGACCGCGCCAGGCCCAAAAGGATTACCGGGGGGAATAACAGGTAAGGGTGCAGGAAGCGGACCGGGAGGGGTAAGCTGTTGCGGACCTGGGGGCTGATGATCATGGGGTAGGTTAACGTCAGCAGGTGGTACACGGGCAGGTACATTGGTGTATGCGGGGGCTACATCGTCTAAATAGGAAGAAAGGAAAATCTCTGCTGCGGTCTTGTGACGTAGTTTAGTCGGAACCAACGGAGGGGGCAGATTTTTCGGTTTTTCCGGGGTCGCCTTGGGCAGGCCCTCGGCCAGGACTGGATACAATCCTGTCATAATTGCATTACTCCGTCTATCGTGTTGTTCTATTCTAACTCGTTCTCCTTCTTCTAGTAGTTCTTTTTCTTTGGCTTTTTCAGAATCCTCTCTACTTTTCTCTGCTTTTCTGAGTGCTTTCTCTGCGCGTCTATGCGATTCTTTACGCCATAATTCAATGGCATCTTTCTGTGACTGTCTGGCTTTCTTTTTCCATAATGATTCTTCTACTCTCATAATGCACTCAGCATCCCATGTCCCTGTAACGGGCCATCTCTGATTCTCTGCTAAATCTTTAGTGTAATCCACCCACAAGTCGAGATATAATACGGCATCTAGGCCGTGCTTGTGGTACATGAAATACCCAGGAGTGTCCCTGGGTGGGATGGGAACAGCTTCCTCGAGTATCCCTTTCCTAGTTCCTATCTGTCTTAATTTGGAAAATAGCGGCATTCTGAACCTTGATACTTGATACTTGATACTTACTCGGACTTGAACACAACTAATACAGTAAACACAATAATGAAGCTCAAACAATCACTCATACCACGACATAAAAACACACATTAAAACATTTACTAGATAACTCGATAACTAGATACTGGATATACTGCTAAACAGTACAGATACACTGCTAAAACAGTGCAGACCGGGTCTGCGTACCCAAACCCGTCTTGACCGGATACAACTTAATGCACCCGTCTTGATGCAACCCCAGCAACGGTACTCACCGGGAAGCACGGAACGGAAGGCCTCGGAAACTTGACACTGGACTGGATCGGACTGGACTCGACTCGACTCGTGACGTAGGTACTTCGGAACTGGTGGGCCTCTGAACACCTCGGACCTTGCTCTCTCGGCTGGGCTCTGGTCGGGATCCTCCGCACTCCTCACCGCCTCGTCTGGGTGTCGATCGCAGTCTCAGTCACCTCCATTGGCCTGAGGGAGATACAGGAAATCCTGCGGGTACGTGTAAACGTCCGTCACGGCTGTGGCAGGGGGCTAGGCCTGCAACGCACCGCCGGCGTGTAAGGTGGGGGAGGGGTCCCTGTTCGGGCGCCAAATTATGTGGTAAATAAAGATTTACCTATGCGGAATTTCTATGCGGTAAAGTTCAATAAAATAGCTCAATCATAAATGAGAGGCAGAGTCCGTGGCATCTGAGTTTATAAGTGGTTTATTCCATAAAATGGAATTGGTTCGAACCAGGTATCATGTTCCATCACCACGAGGGTTCAGGAAGGGATAGACAATGCTTTATTAACAGAGTACGATATATATAGTAAATGCATACAATGGTGATGGATACAGAAGGCGTAACAGCTGAAAAGAAACGAGATAAGAACACATGTGCGTAACAGAAAGCGTGCACGAGGGCGTACAGGGAGGTGTGTGCTAGAAACGTCACATAAAAGTGTCACAGGTGGGTGGATCCATAGAAGAATCCTGCAGTGTCAGCAGAAATAGTGGGCTGGATGCGCGCACAGGCAACATGACGTGTGATTGACGTGGAACTAAAGGGTGAAGGGGATTTGACATTTAGCTCCAAAAGAGGAGACAGAAGTCTGGCGTGTCAGAACAACCTAAACCCAAATCATATCTGATATCTTGTGTTTGAGGAACTGTATTATCTAGAAGGAAAGGTCTCTCGGGCAGAGGCTATTCTATACTGACTGCTAGTGCGTGCATATGTGACTACGTGTCTGCGTGTAATGCGAGGGGGCCATGGGCCTACCATGGTAACGGGAGCAATAAATCACTTGCACGGAGACAGAAAGGCCGGGCCCTTTGCTCTGCAGCTGGGGAGGTGTTTACCTAAATCTCTAGACAGGAATGTATTTTCGAGGAGCGGAGCAGATAACTTGAAGTCTGAATACTGTTTTGGCAGGCAAGCAGGCCGAGCCGGGCACCGCTCACCACGCAGGGAGTAAGGCAAGGGTCATGGATGCAGATCCAGGCTGCAGCTTTCAGAGGCAGAAGGCAGAAAGGGCTTGATGGCAGAAATCAGGGCCTAGCTCGCTAGAGCCAGGAAAACATGAAAGTGCACCATGAAAAGACGGTGGCACGGCATACTTAGGAACTGAATAATCGATCCATTCATGGTGGATCTGAAAGAGGACATGTTAACGTTGGACGCAAATGTATTTGCGTCTTCATAGCTGGTTGTGGAGGGAACATACAGGTACTTGAAGCACGTACATGGAGCCGTTGGGGTCTACGTTAGGGGACACAATTGATCATAAAAATTCATATTACCTCATATTACCTTCATATTTTCAGTTCTTGAATTAATTATTAATTAGTAGGAATTATTAATTAATTAATTGAGAATTAATTTTTAATTAATTTTAATTAATTGATTAATTGATAAATATGTTCTGTAGCGGGTTATGGGTTTATAGGGGAATAGGGTGGGAAGTAATTTAATAATAATTAATTAATTAATATATGTTTGTACATATTTTAATTAATAGTTAATTGGTAATTAATTTATATTAATTAGTTAATTAATTAATATAATTTTGTACATATTTTTAATTATTAATTAGTTGGTAATTAATTAATATTAATTAGTTAATTACATTAATTAGAGTAAATGTTTTTATATATAATTTTTTGTTATTCTTAATTAATTAATTGGGAAAAATAATATTAATTATTAAATTAAATTAATTACAGCTAATGTGCTAATATTTTTACTTTATTGTTATTGTTAATTAATAATTAATTGGTAATTAAATAATATTAATTACTTTTGGGTAAAGGAGTATTTTTAGGGTTCAGGGTTAGTTTTCAGTTTTTGGGTAAAGGGGTATTTTTAGGGTTCAGGGTCAGTTTTGGGTTTTTGGGGTACAGGGATATTTTTAGGGTTCAGGGTCAGTTTTCAGTTCTTGGGTAAAGGGGTATTTTTAGGGTTCAGGGTCAGTTTCCAGTTTTTTGGTAAAGGGGTATTTTTAGGGTTCAGGGTCAGTTTTCAGTTTTTGGGTAAAGGGGTATTTTTAGGGTTCAGGGTCAGTTTTCAGTTCTTGGGTAAAGGGGTATTTTTAGGGTTCAGGGTCAGTTTTCAGTTTTTGGGTAAAGGGGTATTTTTAGGGTTCAGGGTCAGTTTTCAGTTTTTGGGGTACAGGGATATTTTTAGGGTTCAGGGTCAGTTTTGGGTTTTTGGGGTACAGGGATATTTTTAGGGTTCAGGGTCAGTTTGGGGTTTTTGGGGTACAGGCGTACAGGGTAAAAATATATTTTTTTTACATTAAATCAATTAAATGAAATTAAAAAAAAGATAATTACATTAAATTATTAAGTGTTTTATTTATTTTAAATGTATATGTATTAGTTTTAATTTTGTTTTAATATTTTTATTTATTATTTGTAAAATTATATGTATTTTAAAATTATTTTTACATTATTATTAATACATTTAAAAAAACAATATTTTTAATTTCGATATTTTTGTACTACGATATTATTTTTCCGATATTTTTGTACTTACCTTTATGAAGATATGACTCCGATATTTTTGATGTCGATATTTTTGTGCCGATATTTTTGTATTTCGATATTCTGTCTGTCGATATTATGTCAGACATTCCTGCACCACATGCATGCTTGATCGTGGGTGGATTGGGCCTGCTTCGGCCGCCCTTTTCTGGGAGGTCTCGTCCGGTTGTCTGTAGGTTGCGATTTGATGGCGCACACGGGTTCCGTCTTGACTGTGACCGCTGGTTTCGGCTCCATGTGGGCAGCACGGGCCTTGGAAAGTTCTTTAGACCGCCCCAGGGCTAGGATGTCGCGCATAGACATGGCGTCCGTTTCTAGCACCCTCTCTCGCAGTTTCAGGGAGGCGCACCCCTGTATGAACTGGGCGCGAATCTCATCCTCTGCATCCGGGAGAGTGCACGTGCTGGCTAACTTCTTGAGCCGAGCGTAGAACACATCTACGGACTCCTCTGGGAGTTGGCGTGCTTGGCGGAGTAGGAAGCGTTCGTAATCCGCGCTGGCGAACGGCTCAAAATACCTTGTGATGGCGTCCCGTAGGGTGTTATACGTGTGAGGCTGTTCTCCCTCCGTAATGTCTTTGGAGATGTCGTGGATGGCTTCACCCCCTAGGTGTAACAGCATTGCGCGCCATCGTTCTGCTGCAATGTCCGCTGCGATGAAGTAATTTTCAAGCCGCTCCACCCACTTTCTCCACCGGGCAGCCTGAGAAGGGGGGGTTCCAGTGACCGCGAATGGTTCCAAAGGCGGCACGTTGGCCATGATGGCCGACACTCAGCAGGGGGGGTCGGCAGGGGGGCTTTAGGCAGTTGCAGCAGGCCCCAGCAGCCGCCAGACGAGGAAACAAGCACTGTGGGTGGCCTGCCGGTACAGTGGAGGGCTTGCAGGCCCCGTTCCGCGGGAAGCGTGAGGTTTGGAAGGGCCGATGACACGCGCGATGCGTGAGGAATGGCAGGGAGGCCGCGTAGCGCGTCAGACTCGTGGTGCGGGGCGCACACAGCGCATGCGCGGGCCCACCGGGGAGCTGCGGGGACTGGGCCCGGGGATCGAGACGTGGCTTGGGGGCCGGAGGCCGCGGGCAGCGGGCAGACACCCTGGGGGTACCTGACAGTGGTGCTCTAGGCCACGCAGCAGCGGAAGTCCGTGGACGGCTGGGAAGCTGGGCGAAGGCGCTCCGGGGGCACCGGCAGTCAACTCCGAAGGCAGCAGCAGGTAGGCTGGTGGCGACGCCGAGGTGGGCCACGGCGGGCAGTCGGCAGCACAGGGAGGGCGCTGGGGAGAGCGCCGCGCAGGCTGGATTGGAGGTGGGCAGCCAGGAACAGTGTGAGCGGTGGCGGCAGGGCACGCAGTGGGCCGGACAAACAGCCACCTCGTCGCCAGTGTAGTGTCCTAGTCTGGGCCTAGGAAACAGAGGCTGCAGGACACATGTGTGCTGTTAGTGGCGGGTACGTAACCTGACCACGCCCAGAGCCCTGGGCCTTTTATTCACTGCTTTGCGTGTCCAACGCTTACGTTGGGCTGAACCAAAGTCCCCTTACGCTCGAGGGGCAAACTAGACAGGAACAGTGGGAGGGGGCGTGTGCTGCAGTGGTACACCCCACTGTCAGCGACACTACACTCCCTTCTCCTCTCTATTGCTCCCTCCCACCCTATTTCACTCGATATTTCTTTGCTTCCTCACTTAACAGCCTCGATTTATCCCTCTCCCCTTTCCTAATTTGAGATGTGCTGCATGTTTCGGACACTATATTTGATCAGCTCTATTCCATTTAACTGCATAAACGAAAGCCTTGTCCCTGGTAAACAACCCTTCTTATGCTCCCTTGCCTTTTTTATTGTTTCTGTGTTAACTGTCTGTAGTGACATTTTCGTTCTACTCATGACCATAACTGTTAGCCTATTTGCTTATTTAAGAAGTGGTTTTTTAATGTGTAAAGTGTGTATATTTTTTGATCCAGCTGAATCTACTGCACCGAATGGAATCTTAATGCTCATGTAAAGCGCTCTGCTACCCCCGGATCTTGCAGCGCTATATAAAACCTTTAAAATAAATAAATAAGTAGGTAACTGATTGTTTCCATTCTCCATCCTCTGACCCAGGCAGCGTGCACATCTATGTGAGCCCAAGCCACTCTTAATGTTACTGTCATTCAAGGCCCTTGTAAACACTGAGCAAAAATAGCGCATCCATTACCTATGCACGCTTCCCTCAGACAAACTAGCATCTTAAGCAGTAGAATAACACGATTCCTTCTCTCACAAAAGAGGTGAAACGTATACGAGAGGAGTGGCCACTCCCACATATTCGAATATACAGCAGCAACATACCATCCAATATATACTATATAATATATATAGTTGGGTTTTTAAAATGTACAAGATACATTGTTACAAAGCCCGTATTCCACAGGCAAAGGATGTTATGTCACAGAGTCCTGAATGTCATCTAATGGGCGGCTAATTTCTCTCGTCCCACACCGAAATAATGAGTCTCCAAGGAAGAAAAGGCATTTAGATGATACGACCAATCTGTTGGAAAAAATGTCACCATTGAACATTGTTTACTTAGCGACCACTTCATGAAAGGGGAGCAAAACCTCAGTGTTCGGTTTGCCGTCAAAGCTCATGGTTAGTAGAGCAGTAGAAATAAATCTGTGTGATTAACCACTACCTATTGTTTAATTAACATTATGTTGATGAAAGCTATGCATTTAATTGCAATCAGGGCCTATTGTTTTTGCCACTTCTCAGACACCCGTTTAAAAAATCTCTGACTTTTACAGGCCATCACCAAGTGAGGCATTTCCTTCAAAGATCCTCCGTTTATGAACAGTATGGAATGCATATCTATGTACCTAGCATGGTGTAGATCACAGCACTGCTGTCCCCTCTGCCTTTGTTGTTATCAGTTGTTATATGCAATGTTCAAACTTTTAAGGAAAATACAGTCCCTCCCTACCACTTTTGCCACATGCCAGGTCCTACTCAGAGGCCTTCTCTCTCACTTACCAACGCCTCACTCGGGGTCTGCTGTCCTGGCTCCAAGTCACGGCATGCCAGAGAGCTGGTATGAGTCTGAAGGACACAAAGAGGTTCATCCAGGAGCAGACAGGTTTAAACGCTCTGCGATTGGGAAACCAGCCAGAAGTGCTGACTTGGCCCACTCTGAGCTCAACGCCCCTATGTACTTTGCAAGCTCCTTTCACGTTAGGGAGGCAGGTATCTCTTTAGGGAGGGAAAGAGTTAAGGAAAGAGAAGACCCTGGGACCTGTCTAAACAAACTAGCTTAGTGTTTTGAGTGCCCTAGTGGCGCAAGGGGGGTTAACACCACCCTGTGGATTAACATACTGGGCATAATCATCTTTAGACTCTAAATAAGTTTTTAGCCCAATGCACTGCAAGTGAAGGTCAGTGTGTGTGGACTAAAACCTGTTTTTGCTGTTGTAAAGGTGTATGATGCGAAGTGAGAAATATGTTCTCAAACTGTGGATGACTTGAAAGGTCTGTAGCTATCTTTCAAGATTTCGAATGTTACAATAGTCCTAATAGTATTCTGATTTTGTCTGCCAAGTTTTAACTTATGATTTTTACAATAATTCCTTAATAAAAAAGTTATTTTATTTTAAACCAACAATTGAAACAGTTGAGACACTGAAGGTCTTCTAAATTCCTATAATATATCATAAAATGTGGTAATCAATCAATAAAAACCACAGGATTCACACAGTAGCGGTCGGGGGTGGGAGTAGCTGCCGGGCGGTGACGTGGGGAGGGTGAGGGGCAGGTTGGGGGTTAGTAATCTATGGATTACAGGTATTTACGATGCAGTGCATGCAATGAAAGTCGTTTTATTTATTTATATGTTTACTTACCTGTAATCCTCCGTAATCCGTAGAATCCTACCCCCCACCCTGCCCCTCCCACTCCCCACGTCACCGGCCGGCAGCTACTCCCACCACTGATCGCTGCTGGATTCACAAGTACATAAAAATGTCTTAGGACCCTAAAAGTCATGTATATTTGTCAAAAAAGCATCATACCGTCATACCATCTCATACCTCTTCCTTGCCCAAACGCCCCATATCCACCAAAGTAGGAGCAGCTGCTGCTCCTTCTTCTACCTGGCCGCCAAGACTTGGAACGGCCTCGCCCTGCACCTCCAAACATTCAACTCCATGCAGGAATTCTGAAAGGATCTAAAAACCTGTTCGTTCGACTGATTACTCCAAGCATCAGAAAACTCAGCGCCTGGATACCCTCAGGGGGGACAAGTAGCACTGTACAAACTCCTTTGATTGGACCATTTTAGATTTTACTTAATCTTTCAATTGTTATTGAAACCTTTCTATTTTCTCCTTTAATTTGATAATTTACAAATGTATATGTTCTTTGTATTGTGGTCTACCCTTTTGATCTAACTGGGCACCTTTCTTTTTAAATAGCCGTATTTAAGATATTTCGAGTTTATTGATCTTGTCCCTTTTTGTTTTTATTTATATTTTTAATTTTGGTTTTTCTTTTACAGCTTCTTTTTATGCTTTCTCAAAAGGTCACTTTAACTTTTCAGTCCATACTTTTCATATTTGCTATTGTTGTACTTCTGTATTTTATTTGTTTACTTTGGCTTGCCTTCCTTTGATATAGTATTTGCCTTTAAATTTTACTTTTAATCATTTAATTCTGTTTTGAATTTGCAGTTTTTTTTACTTCAGTCTTACATTTTTTCTTATCAATTTAAAGTCAGTATTGTCACAGTTCTTTTTTTATTTTAGCTTGTGCTGTTAAATCCAGTGTTGCTTTTAATTCCTTTTTTTCTTACTCTGACTTTCACTTCAATCATTTATTTATTTTATTTTGCATTTTTTCTATTTTAATAGGATTTTTGTCACAGCGCATTCTTTATATGGATCTCCTTCTCTCAACACATACACACTTTCCTGTACACTTTTGTCCATTCTCTTCTGTGGCTGCATTTGATAAAACAGTAATCATAAAGAATGGCAACTCACCGGTGAGGGTTTCAAGGCGCTGGAGTTGCTAGCAGCCTTGCGGTGTTCTGTTCATTTGAACAACAATGTTTTGAGTTCTTTTCTGAAATCTCAGAGTGATATAGCATTCCTGAGGCGCAGGGGAAGGTCGCTCCAGGCTTTGGCTGCTAGGTGACAGAGGGACCAGCGTCAACTGTTGGTTTGGCAGATCCGGGGGTGTCTGCGAGGAAAAGGGAGGTAGATCACAGATATCTGATTGTTTGGTGGAAGGTCATTCACTTTTTGAGTTTTGCTGGTCCTTTGTAATGCAGGACTTTGTATTTGTCGGTCAGCATCTTGAACTGGCATCTCTTCTGGGTTGGGAGCCAGTGTAGCTTTGTGAGGTGCGGGATGATGTTAGTCCGTCTCAGAAGCTCAAAGATGAGTCTTGCAGTTGTGTTTTGCATTGACTGTATTCTCTTTAGGAAGCATGCAGGGATTCCTGCATAAACAGTGTTTAAATCAAATCAAATCAATATCTTTATTCAGTTGCATTAGAAAAAAACCATAAAAGACATCAGCAATATATAAAAACAATACATAAAACAGAATCCATAAAGGCCTATACATAAAAATTCAATACGCCCAATGAAGGGAATATTCAGATTCTAAGCTATACAAGTACTCATTCTCTAAGCTCCGTGAAAATACTGCAACTTTAAAAAAAATATGACATTTGCTATAAAAAATACATTAGGTAACATATGTACATATAAAAAAGCTGGATAAACTTATAAAAAGCCTCTTCCTTTTAAAATAGTTCTAATACAGTCTCTCTTGGGTTCCGATTCAAAACTACAAAACTCATAAGATTTTTTATCACATGGGCTCAAAGATTTCAAATCAAAACATCTTTTTTGGGGTAGCAAGACTCAGGTACAATAAGTTAAATCTTGGTCTCACAAGCAAACATATTCTTGACTAAAAATAGCTATGGCTCCATTTCCAACGTAGCAGTTGTCAAAGACATACTTCCACACTTGAGGGTTTCAACAGTTCAACCTCTACTATAGAAAGTTTAGCCCTTTCCTTAAAGTGGTCCCTCACCTATTTATAATCCCCTCTACTAATCTCCTCGTGGTTAAGAAACATCTCCCTGCTTCCGAGGTTGAAGAGAGAGTCCCTTACATAACTGAGCCATGCTTTTTTATGTACCCGATTGAGTGCCATGCATTCCCTCAATGTTAGATCTGTGGGTCTCTAGTTGGCAATGGTATTCACCGTTGTCCAAATAGGGATCCTTACTTCTAAGTCAGGATAAGGGGATTACACTCCTTAACAACCCCTGCTCACCTCCTTGGTAGCTTGGCACGAGCAGATAGGCTTATCTCAGATACAGTGTGTTAAGCATTTGTGAATATACACAGTAATACAGTGAAAACACTACAGATGGACACAACACAGATTTTTATACAAATAAGTATTCTTTATATAGACTTAAACACAAGACCACAAACGACAAAAATCCACAATACTACACTTAAGATTACTTAAAAGATGATTAAAGTTGCTTAGTTGAAGTTGCTGATAAATGTGACAAAGTTCTGAACAAAGTACCTGGATGCGTAACGCAAAGTCAACAAAAAGACTAGCAAAAGGGGAGATGCGTTGGTTCCGTGATCCAGGGGAGATGATGCGTCATGCCTCAATGCTTGCGCAGAGTAGGGGATGCGTCATGATTCTTACCGGTGCGGAGGTGATGCGAATATTCTCGACCTGCGGGGCAGTTGCGGTGCGCAAGATGGCGCCTTGATGCGATGCGATGATCCGGTTGCGATACGAGAAGATGGCACCCTTGATGCTGCAATGCGATGACGATGCAATGACGCCCTGGCAGCCTTGCGACGACTCTGTACTTTGGAGCCGTGACCGGCCCTGCGACGCGCTCCTTCGGTCATGCGATGGCGACTCTCATGATGGCGTCACGCTTCTCCGGTGATGCGACAGCAGGCAACTTTGATGAACACAGGCTTCCAAGGAGACGCGGCGAAGGCTTGTTTCTCCGGCGATGCATTGATTTCAGCTGCGGCGGTGACACGCTACTTCTCGATGCATCGCTCTTCCAGCTCCCAGCGGCACACAAGTGCCTGGAGTCAGAATTCCCAGCAAAGAAATTCAGTGGGGAGCTGGAGGTGAAGTCTTTTGTCCATGAGACTTCAGCAGGAGGCAAGTACAGTTCAAACCCTTGGAGAACATTCTGTAGATGAAAGTCTTTAAAAAGTTCCTTCTCCTTTCCCTTGGCAATGAAGCAACCACTGCAGGCCAACCCAGCAAACAGCACACTGGCAGAGGGGCAGTACAACTCCTACAGCTTCCTTGGTTCTTCTCCTAGGCAGAAAGGTTTCTTGTCCAGAGCAGATCTAATTTCTTGGGATCAGGGTCCCAATATTTATACCCCAAAATCCTTTGTTCTCTGAAGGCAGAGAGGCCTCTGCCTAGTCCAAACCAGTTCCTGAGCACTTTGTTTACATGGCTCTCTTCTTCCTTTTACTGTGCAGGGCAGGGACATCAGTCACCCCACAGGAGGAGAAGCCAGCACAGGGGAGGGAAGATCCAGCTCTGGAGCACTCTGTTGACATGATTCCTCCTCTCCTTTCACAGTGCAGGACAGAGACATCAGACAAGCCAAGACAAGAGGTGGAGACAGCATTGTAGACGGAAGGCCCAGTCCTATTCAGGTCCCAGGTGCAACTCCTCCATCCCATCTAGATGCAGATCTCTCTATTCACCACCGGGCTGCCCTAGCCTGTCTCCTGGAATCCCTCAGCCCTGTCACTCACAAACCCAGACAAGGAATACATAACCCAGAATAAAGCAGGCCTGGATAGTTAGGCAAGAAAATAACTACTTTCTAAAAGTGGTATTTTCAAACACAGAATATTAATACCAACTTTACTAAAAGATGTATTTCATTATTCTGAGTTCAGGCATACTAAATTCGAATTTCCACCATGTTCCTTGAGTCAGTTAGGATTATAAGAATGTAATAATCTAACTGCCCATTCCGGCCTATGAGAACAGGTAGCCTTCAATAGTGAAAAACAAATATAGCTGCAATTTACTATTAGAACATGCTACTCACATCAGAGCATGTCCTACCTTATACTTACAATGCACCTTTTCCTTGGGCCTACCATAGGGGTGTCTAATATGAAGCAAAGGGAAGGTTTAGGGACTGGTAAGTGGGTGCACTTGGCCAAGTCGACGTGGCAGTGCTAGACTGCACACAGGCCTTGCAATGGCAGGCTTGAGATACACTTTACAACCTTCTTCCTTGGGTGGCGCAACCAGTGCTGCAAGCTCACCAGCAGCATTTTTGTTTACAACCCCTGGGCACACATGGTGCACTGTACTAGGGGCTGACAGATAAATCAAATAACCCAATCGTAGTACATAAATTTAACATAGGGAGCACTTGCAGTGTGGCACTGATTAGCAGTGGCACAAAGTCCATAGCATAAAACCAGCAAGAGCATATCAAAACAGAGGAGGCAATCCGTCAAAATGGAAGGGAGACTCACGCCAATGATGCCAGGTCTAATAATCAATTCAGGCCCAGCTTCTCCTTTGACCAGATCCTAACCCAGCTCAGCAAAGGGTGCAGGGCAACCTGGTCAAGTAGGTACCTAACCCCAAATTTGTCAAAAATATAGAAAGTGGACATGCTCTGGGACAAACAAAGTAAGCACCTGAGGAATTTATTTTCCTCTATCTGGAGCTCTCTAGGCTCTGAAAACCCATAGATGTCACTCCCTTATGAGGCATTCTACACACAGTTGGCTTGATATATATTAGTCTGCTGCCCAGCCTAGCAGAATAACTAAAACCTTCAACTAAGGTCTTCCTAAGCTCCTGAAATTTTGTCGTGACCAATGGTTTCCAACACAATGCAAAGAGTGTTACTTTTGTCCAGCCTGCTGGTGACGAGGACTTGAGTGGTGGTCCTTCTGGTGTCAATTTGGAGCCACCCGAAGATCCCACAGAACATGCATAGGGTGTCGAAGCAGGCGGACAAGGCTATGTTTACCTCTTTCTGAATGGATAACGTACAGTCCAAGATGATGCCGAGGTTGTGGGCATGGTCTGTCAGGGTGGGGGAAGGGCTGAGTTCAGCAAGCCACCAAGTGTTGTTCCATGTTGTGGTGTTGTTCCCAAAGGTGAGGACCTCTGTCTTGTCTGAGTTTAACTTGACAGTTGTCCATTATCCAGTCAGCAATGCTCATCATACATCTGTGGAAGTTGGTTCTGGTGGAGAAAGGATCTTGTGACAGTGAGAAGATGAGCTGGGTGTCATCGGCAAAGGTGATGATGTTGAATCTGTGCAATCTGACGGTGTTGGCCAGGGGGGTCATATATTTGTTGAAAAGGGTAGGGCTGAAGGACACAGCAGATGGTATAATTGGGTTCTGAGGTGAATGGTGGTAGATGGATTCTCTGGGTTCTTGCTGTGAGGTATGAGACGATCAATTTGAGGGTATCTTTGTGGATTCAAGTATGGTGATCAAGAAGGGGTGAGAGAAAGTGTTGAGGGTGTCTGACAGGACTAGGAGGATGAGGGCCGCTTTTTCGCCTTAGCCTAGGAGGGTCCTGATGTAATTTGCGGCTGCTATCAAGGCTGTCTCAGTGCTGTTGTTGGTTTGGAATCCAGAATGAGAGGGGTACCAGAGGTTGTAGTATTCCAAGTGTTTGGTGAGCTGCTGGTTGACGCCTTTTCGAGAACCTTCATCGGAATGAGGAGCAGGGAGATGGGCTGGTAGTTCTTCCGATCTGCTGGGTCAGAGAAGAGCTTCTTCAGGAGGGGCCACATCTCAAAATGTTTCCAGTCCTCATGGAAGAGGGCCAAGGTGATGGATGTTTCAAGACATTCTTGAGCTCGTCATCAATCGTCTTGCTACAATGGTTGAAAATGTGGTGTGGACATGAGTCCGTGGGTGCTCCTGAGTATATGGAGTTCATGATGGAGATTGTGGATTAAGGTCTGAGAGGGTCCAAATGGGTGAGCAGGTGTTCAGGGTTTGTTTTAGTGGGTGTGAGTAGGCTGATACTGTCAGCGGCTGGGGTTTGGGGTTTGAAGTTCTCGTAGATGGCTGGGATCTTGTCATTGAAAAAGTGTGCCTCGATGTCACACAGTTCTTTGGAGGGGGTGTTGTCATTCCTGGTGGCTGCTGGGTTAGAGAACTCCTTCATGATGGTGAAATGCTCATTGCTGTGGTTTGTGTTGGTTTCTATGTGGTCTGCTGGAGAGTTTTTCTTTATTTCTCTCAGGAGACGGTAGGTTTGGTTCAGTGTCTTTTTTAAAGGTGGTATGGTCTTCTGTCTTTTCACTATTGCACCACTTCTTTTCTTGTTGCCTGCAGTTGTGTTTGGAGGTTTGTAGCTCAGTGAAGAACCAGTTGGCTCTTCTGGCTGGTTCTTTAGGTTTGGCTGGCTTGATGGGGGTGATTCTGTAGACCCATTTCATGAACCAGTGGGAGAGGTTCCTGGCAGCCTGTTCTGGGTTGGGTGATGTGTCTGGGAGGTAGGAGTTGAAAGCTTTGTTCGACCTGTCTTCTGATACATTTTTCCAGTGTGTGTGTGTGGTGCTGGGGGGCATGGTGCCAGTGTTGATAGATCCTGAGATGGTGAATGAACGCTGTAGTGGTAGGTCCTGGTGAGCAATGATACATGGTTGTAATTGACTCTGTTGCCGGATGTAAAAATGGGATTCAGTGCGTGTCCTGCAATGTGGGGGGGTCATTGATTTGGTTTATGTATTTGTAAAGCACAGCTATCACTCCAAAAGGAACACATGTTGCTGTGATGAAATACACTGAGAGATTCAGACAGGCATATGATGTATCGTAATTTATACAAGTAAGGAACAGAATGCATCAGTGGACCCAAAGAACCAGGTCTTAAAGAGTTTCCTGAATTGAATTTCTGTTTATATCAGCCTCAATTGTATAGGCATGAGGTTCCACGCTCTGGTTCCCAGGGCTGCCAAGGATTTTCCTCCGTTGGTTTGTACCTTAAGGTAGGGTATTTTAGCAGGTTTGCCGAGGAGGATCTAAGTATCCTAGCAATGATTCATGGAGTTAACTTGGCTGTTAAGTATTTGGGTCCTGAGTCCCTAAAGACTCTAAAAAGGATTAGCAGAAGCTCAAATAACATTATTTTTTAAAGAGGCAGCCAATGAAGGGTTCTAGGGGCTGCAGAGGCTGAAGAGGGGTGGGGCAGTTTCAACACCAGGAGGGCCGCTGCATGTTGTACGATCTGTAGCTTTCTTAGTACTTGTTTGTTTACCTCTGCTAACAGGCTATTACAGTAGTCTAATCTGGCCAGGATAAGTGCTACTGCCACTGTCTTTCTTGTAGTGTAGAGAATGAGATCAAAAAACGTTTGAAGTGTTTTGATAAGGTTGGAGGACATCCACGCTACTGCAAGGGCTTCTGGCCAAAACGAGAGCGAGGCATCAAACTTTACCCCCAGGTTCTTAACTGCTCCTACTGTATTAGGAGGAGCAGGCATGTCTTCTGACCACCATAGGGCCAAGATTGAAGGGTTTATCTATGCCTATTAAGATTATCTCAGTAAAATCCATATTGCATTTGAGATGGTTGGTGACAAGTTGTTGGAGGCCGACGTCGACCATGGTTTCCAGACGGTCGGTTGTGTTGGTGTCATTGAGGTCGTCAAGGTGGAAGTTAATGTTTCCTAGGAAGATATAGTGCTCAGTCGATGGCAATTGGGGCAATGAGGTGATGGATTATGTTGTAGAAGCTGGGTCCTGGTCCTGGAGGTCTGTGTACGAAGGTAACCCTGATGCTGCTTTCTGTATCTGTGTGAAACTGGAAACTAAGATGCTCCATTATTGGGGTTGCGTTGTCTAAAGAGGTTGTGTAGAGGATGATTTCCTTGTAGATTATGGCAATTCCACCTCTGTGTTTGTTGATTCCGTCCTGTTGTGTTATCTTATAGCCTTTGGGTGTGGAAATGGCAATGTCTGGCGGGGTTCAGTCAAGTCTCTGTGAGGAAGATGACACCCAAGGTGAGGGATGAGATCCTGTCCCAGATCTTCATCGCATGTGTGCTGAGTAGAATGTACTGGATTGTGCCATGGCTGTCTCGGTTGGTGTGGTAGGTGCAGTCATGTTTGCAGTGTCTTCGCCATTGCTGGCTGATTCTGTATACAGGTGAAATGGCAGTGCTGGCAGAAGAACGGTCCTCTGGTAGTGCTTGAAGATGTGGAGCAGCAGTTGTTGTTGATGCACCCAGGGTCCAGAGATCAGAGGTCTGCGGTGGTGTAGCTGAACAGATGGTGAAGCCCCAGTTCCCGGCACTGGGTGCGGTCCATGTACGGGCGGGTGCAGATGGACTTGTCTTAGGCACACCAGTAGCATGCCTGCTGCACTTGTCCACTGTGTGGCTGTGCTGCAGCCTCTATTACATAGGTCGTGGTAGGAGAGTGGGTGCTGGGAGGTGGTGGTTGGGCTATGCAGGTGGCAGGAAATCGGGCTGCAGGCTGGAGAAGCAAATGGGGAAAAGTGAGAAGCAGTGAAAAAAGAGGGAAAGGAAGGAGAAAGCAGTAAAAAAAATGAGGGAAAAGCAGGCGAAAAACACTCAGAAAAAGAGGGGAAAGGAAGGAGAAAGCAATTAAAATTAGGCAGAAGCAGGAAAAACACTATTTCAATATTTCCTATGAAACCTACTAATGCTCCAAATGCCAGGCACAAAAGCATCAGAATGTCCCTGCTCTATAAGTGACAGATAAAAATTCCAGGCAGCTATAACTATATTAAATACTAACAATACGGGTAAGGATAATAATTATAATAATAAGAGTAAGAATAATAATAGTAATGTTAAAGCCTTATCGCCAATTGCTCATGGTTTCAACAGTGGGTAACATTTTCTATAGTGGGTGTTGGCTACCATTATTTGCCTAGGGTACAATTATGGGTGGCGGCTCCTCAAAAGCTACAGTGGGACCAGTGGTACACTGCATGATAACTCTCCCACTGTTTAGGGGTGGGAAAGGAAAAGAAACATTTTCTTTAAATAACCTTCACCTTCTCTAATAGTTGCATGCTTCATCATTGGATTCACCCTGATCCTTAAAGGTCAGGGTGGGCTCAACCGTATTCTGGGAGAACTTATGAAGGTAGGGTGTAAGGAGTCATAACTTTAAACATATAATTCCTCACCCACTCCTAAAGTATCCTTTATTAGTGGAGTGTCAGGGAAGAATAAAATATGCTATATGGTGTGAGGATATGATGGTCCTATGACCTGAATTCACCAACATGTTTCAGCTCTGTTCTACCAGCCTGTATGAGTTCTAAGACTTTCATCAGAGCAGGTAGTGAAGAGGTCACTTCCCCAATGACGTGACTAACGTGCTTATAACTAGTAGCATGCAATCAGCAGGCATAAGTATAGTAACATGTGTCCTTGCTGCTGTTGGGAATTACTAGTAACGAGAACAATTGATGCAACCGTGGTTACTGCATTATCAGGGACATACAGTCTGTATCCAAAATAGTGACATTGGTTGTACCTGCATATGAAAAAGTGAAATAAAAGGAACAGTACTACTGCTAATAATTACAGTGACCTTTAAATAAAACATTAATTATAGATATAACATTGGTTTTATAATCAATATAATATCCCTTTATTGTTATTTACGGATGATGCAGGTGGACTCTGCTATTCTTTTCCTAACAAAGGAACAATTTGAAACAAATAAGTGTATCTCCGAGCTTCACCCGCACTACAGTAGTATTACAGCAAGACAAATATTGTTGATACTGTTTGCAGCATCCTAGTAGTATTGAGCTATGTTTGCATCCCACTGGTAAATGTAATGCAATAGCTAATTGTGTAACATCCAAACATTATTATAGCAAACCATATTATTGGGTTTGTCATGTGACCAACGTAGTTTTGATTTAGACATCATTTTTCCACAACCAGTAAATAAATTCCAATATTGTTAGTGTGTTACGTTTGAATTAGTATAGAATATTGTTTACATGGTCATATGACCTCCAATTGTAGTGAAGTAACTGTATTTACTCTAAAGAATGTTAGCAATTTTCAGTCTAGTCCTCTTATGAATGCATGAGCTTCTCTAGAACTATTTGGACTATACTACTAGCCCATTATCACAGTGGACCAATCAGCCTGTTTCTTTTATAGTGATAGTATGGCATATAGAAAGTCAATGGCCAGTGTTGTGGACTAGTACATACAACTTTCACTGCATTCACTGACTGCTTTTTGAAGGTATTTGGTTTTGTCAAAGAAAATGCTTTGTGTGTGGATAATTGGACACAGTTATATATTTTTAGATAGAAAGTATACAAAGAAAAGAGGAATTGAGCATGACTATGTGTGGAAAATCTTAAGATAACATGGGTGGCTAAAATACTCTATCTGTCATTTCATCACTTATAAATTGTGAGCATCCCCATTTTATAATTATTCATTGTGGAGGCAATGA
This sequence comes from Lissotriton vulgaris, assembly GCF_964263255.1. Lineage (NCBI taxonomy): Eukaryota > Metazoa > Chordata > Amphibia > Caudata > Salamandridae > Lissotriton > Lissotriton vulgaris. Next base: position 1,192,052,367 of record NC_141691.1, on the reverse strand, counting down.
TATTGGTCACGCCACTGGTTTAAAAACTGAAATTGAGATAAGAGCAACTTGCACATCATTCATGAGTTTATTTCCTCACAGCCATTTAGTCTATTCTAATATTTGCCAACGGATAAAATGGAAGTACTCAGTTGAAAATTAAGCAAAGTATCCACTTGTAAAACTAACCTGTGTCCGTGGACCTGAGGACCGAAGCCGTGCCGGGGAGTCTGCTGCACCACTGGGGAACCACAACTCCCGCCGCCCACTGCTATTTACTTCGCACATTTAGGCATGTGATTGCCGTGCGGGACATGCCCAGCCCGTGCCAGAGTGAAGCCCAGGACAAGGGTGGGCCTGTCATTGCCCGGAAGTGGCTTGGCTGGGCCAACCCTCTAACATCTGACATTTGGCCACCATGTACTACCTCGCTTCTGGGATGGTGAAACGGAAAGCAAATTATACTGAAGCAGGGGTTGACATCATTAACACACTAAACTCTTTTCTATTAAGAGCGGTGGATGTACTCTCCAAAGAGATTGAGTTTACGGAGCAGTGTCTTTCACTTGAGGAGGTAAGATCTGGCCTGAACTTAAGTGGACCAGGCTCGCCGCTAGTTACGTCAATCCCTATAGTACTCACTGGCACTACATCATCACCTCATATTGCTCCAGTCATCCAACTTGAGGATACCCCAGTGATAGAACCCTCAAGCAAAAAGAGAAGGGGAGGGCGCCAAAGATCACTGCTACAAAGACTGCGAAACTCCAGAAATCTATTGATCAAGTCACAGAATCCCTCTCTTCATCTGGTCTGAGGGTTGCCCCGCAGTTGTCTGATGAACTATGCCAGAAATTGGAACAATCTTTTACCCTTCAACTGCAACCACTTCTAACAAGATTGTCTAAAACAGAGTAATCCATGTCTTTGTTATGTAACAGTCTTCCCATTATTGTCCCTAGCTCTGATCATTTTAATCCATTGTTGCCTAGTTCAACCAATTCTATCGCACCCACTGATTTAACCCTGGTGCCTGTACCAACATTAAGCTTACCAACTCTTTCCATTGGTAGTGTTTTTAATAGCAATCACCCTACTAAAAATACCTATGTTCCTCCAATTGGACTAGGACAGAGGTGTCCAAAAAGATAAATTGTCCCCCTTATCCAGAAAATGAATTTTAGACATTGTTGTGTAGCCCTATATTATCTGCAGTCATTGTCTGATCCCCTTACATGTTTTTACATGGCCTCATTTTTACTATCTGCTTTAAGCAGTAGGAGACACAATCTTTAACCTGATATCTAAAATGTAACTCAAGGCGTTGGCTTGTATAATATTTGCATATATATGTATGAATTACTGTTTTTTAGCTTATGACTGTTCTTCAAAAAGTCTTTATTTCGATACACATATCATAAAATACAATACATTAAAAAACATTGGTCATTCCATTCTAATAAAAATACCAAAACTAACACAGTAAGAAAGTGAATCAACAAGTTACTCCATCTATATACACAATCATTTAATTTAAAAAACAAGATAAGAACTATAAAAACGCCTAAAAAATCCCAACCCATAGTGCAGTGAGTACCACAGAATTGATATGACTCGGTTAATAATTACATTAAAAAGCCTTTATATCAAGCTTAGCTTATGTGCACGGATTGCCCACATCAAGTGTAGAAATGTGGCAACAACAATAGCTATAGATTCTGTACAATCAGTTTTTAGTATCCTTAGCGCCTCTTTGCCTGTTTTGATGCCCTTCAGCAGACAAATGGGCTTCAGCTATGTGTGCCTCGGATGTTTGTACACTGGGCATATAAATAGAATGTGTGCTATACTTTCCGGCAGTGACGGACAGAATGGGCATCTCGTGCTAGCCTTGGCGTGCCATTTACTGTTAAATGAGTTGACTGGGAGCTTCCCCCCCTAAATAGGTAGTACCGTTTCCTATCATAAGAAAGCGTTTTAAAATACCAGTACCCCTCATAAGCGTTATCATGTTTGATCTCCAGGAAATCCCTTGTTAGTGAAGGTCTGGTTAGGATCCTGAATCGTTTCAGGGAAACCATATTCCAGTCTAGCTCCTAAAAGGCCTTTCTAGGCGGAAAAACATTCGCTGCAGGGTTTTGACAGAGGGAAATTAGACCCATTGCATTGTAGGTTGCCTTAGCCTCTTTCAAACATGAAATTTTGCACGCACTATCGGCATCTCTAACCTCAAGAAAAGCCTGGGCGAACTGAGAGTGCTCGGGGGTAACCCACAATCTCCTACAGTAGGCCAGAGGTCTGTAACATGCCACATTCTATATGCGTTGGCATCCCAAATCACAGTAGAGGGGCAATAATGGCGTGGATTTAGGGAGGCCGGTTATTCCCCTCATGAACTTATTTTGAGAGCTTGTCAGTGCGCTAGGTTACTGAACCCCCAAAGTTCTGCCCCATACAGGACCGACACACTCATTTTTGTGTTATAAATTTTAAGCACAGGGCAATCAGTTTTGTGAATGAGAGGCGCTGTTCCTTTAATAAGGCGCCAGCTAGTTGTACATGTTTAAGGGCCAGGTGATCAGTATGAGGTTTCCAGTCTAATTTAGAGCTTAGGGTTATACCGAGGTAGGAGAAGACTTGGGTCTGCTCTAACGTAGCTTTGTTCATAACCACCCTCCCTCTTATAGACTTATGCTTATGTAACACCATGAACTTTGTCTTGTTCACATTAATAATAAGACCATGGTCCTTGCAGAACACCTCAAATCTCACAATTGCCTTCTGGAGACCTTGTTGCATTTTGGAAATTAACAGGGTGTCGTCTGCAAACATTATCAGAGGGATCTTCCTACCATCAAGTGTGGGGGCGTCAATAGGATGATTCGTAAAATACTGCATCACCCTATTGATGTACAAGGAAAAGAGTGTTGGTGCAAGTACACACCCTTGACGAACCCCTTAGTTACTCTCCCTTACTGACCCCAACGCAAATGTGCGAAGTTCACATCATGAAGTTTAACTAAAAAGGCCAATAGGTCAAGAGGCATGCTCTGTACCTCAAAAACACTACACATCTTGGCACGCGGCACTAAGTCAAATGCCGACTTAAGATCTACAAATGCGGCAAACAGCGTGCCACCTCTAAGGATTACCACACACCAGTAAATTAAAACAAATCTAAAAACGTGATCAATAGGGCTAGTGTGTGAGCAGAACCCTGCCTGTAAAGGAGACAAAATATCAAACTCATCGATCCAGCCTTGGATTCTGCTCAACACTAACCTAGCAGTCACCTTCTGGATACAATCTTTCAAACTTATGGGCCTGTAATCAACAGGATCTGAACAATCCCCCTTTTAAAAATCAGGATGCTCTCAGCACCCTTCCATGAGTCGGGTATAGGGGAGCCTTTTGCATTAGCGTTTGCCAGGGCCTGGATGTAAGTCACCCATTCTTCCTTATCGTGTAAAAACAGGTCAGCTGGCACACTGTCCAACATGGGCGCTCTACCCCTCGGGACCGTGTTTAGTGCTGTTTCAACCTCCAGCTTGGTGAAGTGTAAGGGTGGGATATCTACAGGAATGTTAGAAAGACCAACGAGCAGCTCAGAATCTCGAACAGGGGAGGCAAACTGAGTCGTAAAATGCAATACCCATGACTCAGTTGCTGCATGGTTTGAAGGTGGTTCACTAGGCTTCTCCTTGCCCCATTTAAGCAGATTCCAAAATGCAACCATATTCCTGTCTTTACTGGCATGGTGCAACTCAGTCCAATACTGCTCATCCCATTCCCTTTTTGCCTTGTGTTGCACTTTCTTATATTCCACCCTCGCCTCTTTAATCATATCCCTGTGTTTAGTTCTTATCGCCCTGGCTAATGCTTTGTATGCTTCCCTACAAGATTTCCCAAACCATATTTCCACCCCTGGTTTGGCCCTGTTCTTGGGATTTTGTACATTGGTTGTAAAAAAGCCCTTGAGCTTCTTAAAAAGTTTGGTATGGCTAGGAATACCTTTAGACACCATTTCCTGCTGCATAAAACAATTTTGGAGATCTACTGTTGACTCGGAAACATACTTGTTCAAAGTAACTAGATGATCCTCTTTGTTAAGGCAGCTTGACCATTTTACTGGTATTGTCACTAAGCTGTATTTCAGTACCCACTGAACAAACTTCTAGGGTATATCTTCATAGTAAATGGAGAGACAATACCAGGGAATTGTGGTCACTTTCCACCCTTTCCATTACAACCATGTCCTTGAGAAAGGACCAGTGTTCCTTGTTAAAAAGTATACAGTCTATACAACTACTGCACGATCCGCTGTTAAATGTAGGAGCACCCTGCTTGTCAGATTTTGTCCTCCCATTCACCACCCTTAACCCATGTCCTAGACATAATACTTTGAGCTGCAATGCAGCTTCCGTCCACTTTTTAATAGGATGTAGGGATAGTTGCGGAAAATCCCAAGAAAGGTTTTCCTCTAGGGGCTTCTGCTCGAATTTTGAACTTTGGGGGCATAAGCAGGTGCACGGAACTCTTACCGCTGCCTAGGGGGCCCGCAGCAAACACCACTTCCCCCGCCGCCGCAGTCCGCAGCGGCCACCGAGAGGGGAACAGCTGACGGACCCGCAGGACAACACCTACCAGCGTCCTCTGCCAGACGGGGACGCCCCTACCACCAGCCACTTCCGCCCAGAGGTGTACTAAACACACCAGTCCCTCCGGTGAAGCGGGGGCTTCTGCTCGAATTTTGAACATTGGGGGCATAAGCAATCAATCAATCAATCAATCAATGTATTTATATAGCGCACTACTCACCCGGAGAGTCTCAAGGCGCTAGGGGAGGGGGGGGTCCGCTACTGCTCGAACAGCCAGGTCTTGAGCTGTTTCCTGAAGGCAAGGTGGTCCTGGGTCAGGCGGAGGTGGGTCGGGAGGGAGTTCCAAGTCTTGGCGGCCAGGTAGGAGAAGGACCTTCATCCTGTGGTGGCTCTTCGGATCCGGGGGACGGCGGCGAGGGCGTGGCTGGATGATCGAAGCTGGCGTGTGGGAGCGTAGAAGTTGAGGCGGCTGTTGAGGTATCCTGGTCCTTGGTTGTGCAGGGCTTTGTGTGCGTGGGTGCGGAGACGGAAGGTGATTCTCTTGTTGACCGGAAGCCAGTGCAGATCTCTCAGGTGTCCGGAGATGTGGCTGTGACGGGGGATGTCCAGGATGAGTCATGCTGAGGCGTTCTGGATCCGCTGGAGTCTCTTCTGGAGTTTGGTGGTGGTTCTGGCGTAGAGGGAGTTGCCGTAGTCCAGACGGCTGGTGACGAGGGCCTGGGTGACCGTCTTCCTGGTCTCGGTGGGGATCCACCGGAAGATCTTACGTAGCATACGCAAGATGTTGAAGCACGATGAGGAGACGGCGTTGACTTGTCTGGACATGGAGAGGGAGGAGTCCAGGATGAAGCCCAGGTTGCGTGCGTGGTCTGTTGATTTGGGTGCGCTGCCCAGGGCGGGGGGCCACCAGGAGTCGTCCCAGGCGGAGGGTGAGGATCCCAGGATGAGGACTTCTGTCTTGTCCGAGTTCAGTTTCAGGCGGCTGTTCATCATCCACTTGGCTACTTCTGTCATCCCTTCGTGCAGGTTGGCTCTGGCGGTTGCGGGGTCGTTGGTGAGGGAGAGGATCAGCTGGGTGTCGTCGGCGTAGGAGATGATGTTGAGGTTGTGTTGGTGTGCGATGGCCGCAAGGGGGCTCATGCAGACGTTGAAGAGGGTTGGGCTGAGCGATGAGCCTTGAGGAACGCCGCAGATGACTTCGGTGGCTTCTGATCTGAACGGGGGGAGGCGGACTCTCTGTGTCCTTCCTGCGAGGAACGAGATGATCCATTCCAGTGCCTTCTCCTGGATTCCGACGTTGCTGTGGCGCTGCACTAGGGTGCGGTGGCAGACAGTGTCGAAGGCCGCGGAGAGGTCTAGGAGAATGAGAGCCGCTGTTTCTCCGTTGTCGAGCAGGGCTCGGATGTCGTCGGTGGCTGCGATCAGGGCGGTCTCGGTGCTGTGGTTGGCCCGGAAGCCAGACTGCGAGAGGTCGAGGGATCCGTTTGTTTTCGAGAAAGGCGGCCAGCTGCTTGTTGACGGTCTTCTCGATGACTTTTGCAGGAAACGGGAACAGCGAGATGGGGCGGTAGTTCTTGAGGTCGGTGGGGTCAGCTGATGGCTTCTTTAGTAGAGCGCTGAGTTCGGCGTGCTTCCAGCTCTCCGGGAAGGTAGCGGTGTCGAAGGAAGTGTTGATGATTTCCCGCAGGTGGGGTGCGATGACAGCGTCGGCTTTGTTGAAGACGTGGTGAGGGCAGGGGTCGGTCGGAGATCCGGAGTGGATGGAGTTCATCGTGCGGATGGTGTCGTCGGTGCTGATTGGGGTCCAGGCGCGGAGGGTGGTGGTGGGGGCGGTGGTTCAGTCGTGGCGTGCGTCGGTTGGGTCCTGAAGCTGTTGTGTATGTCCGCGATCTTGTTGTGGAAGTAGGAGGCCAGGGAGTTGCAGAGGTCTTGTGAAGGGGTGATGTCGTTGTTTCCGGCGTTGGGGTTGGAGAGCTCTTTGACGATGTTGAAGAGCAGGTGCACGGAACTCTTACCGCTGCCATGGGGTGCCCGCAGCAATCACCACAGCTGACGGACCCGCAGGACAACACCTACCAGAGTCCTCTGCCAGACGGGGACGCCCCTACCACCAGCCACTTCCGCCCGGAGGTGTACTAAACACACCAGTCCCTCCGGTGGAGCGGGGGCTTCTGCTCGAATTTTGAACATTGGGGCATAAGCAGGTGCACGGAACTCTTACCGCTGCCTAGGGGTGCCCGAAGCAAACACCACTTCCCCCGCCGCCGCAGTCCGCAGCAGCCGCCGAGAGGGGAACAGCTGACGGACCCGCAGGACTACACCTACCAGCGTCCTCTGCCAGACGGGGACGCCCCTACCACCAGCCACTTCCGCCCGGAGGTGTACTAAACACACCAGTCCCTCCCGCGTCACGGGACGCGCACGGGCGGTGCCGGGAGAAGCCCGGGAAAAGGGCGGGACAGTCTGTGACAGTCCGGGACAGGACAAGGCTGGGCTGGGCCCTCCCCTTTACGATTTGCTCCTGGAAGGTAAGCCCACTGCTTGTTATTTTTCACCTAACTCCTGGTTTTCATTTGGATCTACAAACATGGGGAAAAGGAAAGCCACTGAGGATGCTAATGAGTCTATAGGTCTAGTAGCAAAGGGAGGAAAGAAAGCAAAAAGAACTAAGGATAAGTCCACAAGAAGCGCCTGCTACATCCGGGTGGAAACTGTGTCATGGACCGAATTGATGAACTGGTGCAAGACTGTGAAGCCTTATTGACTAGTGTCCCTAACACAGGGGAGAAGGCAACTGAGGGTGGTAGTACTACATGTCCAAACGAAGGGAGGGGGCTAAAGAAGAGGGCTGCGGTTATTCCCAACATGTTCTTAACTAAGTCCAATGTAACAAAACTTGTGAGCCCAGATGGGGGGGGGAAGCTAATTTAGAACAGAGTCACCCTGACATTGTCTCCACTTACGCTATTGCTGATACTACTGCCTTGCCCTGTAGTAACAGGTTCTCTGTTTTAGCCCAATTAGAATACTGTGATCCAGAGAATAGCCCCCCTAATATTTCTAATATTCCGGCATCAGTCCCTCGTCGAGGGGAAGGCACCCCATTTGTGTTTAAAGTCCTTGAGGCTCTTAAGCTAGCAGGAACAAATGATAACCCTCTGGTGGTGGCCATTAAGTATCTGTGTGACCTGGTAGAGGGCATGCAAACAAAAATAGACCTCCTAACTGCCTCAGTTAATAATTCAAAGGTGTATTTAGCTGATTGTTCAACCGGCCCGGCAGCTCCAAAACCCCCAAATAGAAATGTAATGGTTGGGGGCAGCACCATTCACTTGAACAACTCTTCGCCCACGCTAGGTGTCCCTCCATATATAAATTCCATGCCTAATGAGTTGGGTAGGGTGGGGCCCCATTGTAGTGTAGTTCCTATTTTCCCTATAGGCCCTGCGCATTGAAATAACATAAACAGCAGTGTAGACGTAGGAGTGCGGTCTTCTAGGTCTCTACTGACTATGTTAGACTTACCTGGTTTTGTACCAGCTAGCTCAGAGGTCACTGGAAACTTTCTTGACTGAATAGGAAGTGATCATCTTCCCTGGCTCAGACAAGAAGGGATTCAGTTTTCCAGCAACCGCATTAACATGACAACTTTGCTCCTCAGAATAAGAGTCAATCTCTAGAGTCGTGTGAAACAATAGACAGCTATTTCACTCAGTCAGTTGTGCAGAATTACTTTCACCAGTTATGCAGAGAATAGAGAGACGGGCGTTTTCAATAAAAGGTATTATTTATTGAACAGTCTTCCTTCTCATGCAAGAGAAATGAATTGCCACAATTGCAAGACTTGTTATTATAAAAAGTGTGTACAGTAAAAGGAGTATTGCGAAATAATACTGTAAAAGCATTGATATGGTTTCTTAGCCATAAGATGGTTAAAACGAATAAAATATATACATTCATATATACATTTGGCTAACGTCCTCAACTGGTGCTTCTAACTACGCCTACCCCAATGTACCTGACCTAAGCCTAATATGTGGGAGGGAGCGAGGAAGTAGCAGTTTAAGTTAAGTTGGTTTTGCCAAGGGATTGCTTCAAGAATTCTCTCTAAGAGTTTAGTCAGCACCGTACCTCTGGAATAGAATGTTGGAGGTCTGGTATCTCCTCTCAGGACTCGATATTCCAGTTACCCGCAAGGGTAGGCTGGAAACGCCGGAGCTGGATTTTCTCGGCAGGAGAAAAGACAGCGTCTTTCTCAGCGCGTCAAGGAGGAGGGGCAGCGTCCTTGGGCTTCTCGCATCTGCTGGGCTCTCTGCAAGGGACAGCTGTTCTGCTCCAGTATTCACCACCACCGTGTTTGCTTAAGGCAACATTGGTATTACTTATACCTGAAAGGTGCCGAGTTTGATGTAAGTTTTTGGACATAAGACGTCAATAAAGATGTCACTAAGAACTGGTCGTTCTTACAGTGCTTGCAAGAGTTCTATTACTAATCAAAACAAAGCAAGAGGGGCTTTCCCAGGTTTCTGGGGGGTTTGAGCTGTCGAAAGAACTCGGTGTGTTATCTAGAAATCTAAGGAAGTGGCTTCTGCTGTGTCATGTACTGTAATGAGCTGCAGAGACGAGTTACTGAAATATGGCTCTGATCGGTTATGCCATTATGGGGATATCTATTGATTATAGCCGTATAGGGGCATAAGGTCACAATATTGATTGGGGTCCTAGATAGAACACAACACCCACTCCATGAATTTATGTCCATCAAATTACTAAAAACTAAAGCAATAGGATGCGCGTGTATTCCTACCCACCCCAAAATACATATTGCATTTGAAATGGTGTATATGAAATACATGAGAATATAGGTACTGTACGTTTTCAAGCATAGTAATCATTCAAAAATTATTGCATATGCAATCAGTTTGAACGATTTTGCGAAAAATTACACATGAAAAGTCTCTAAATACAGAAAAGAAGGGCAAGACTATTTCATCACATATAAATACAATTGCTGTAAAATGTGCTAGAGGCCGTGGTAATATATTGTCTCTAGATTTACTAAAAATAGAAGCTCTGTTCTTTATGAATAGTTCTACTTTAAGCAAAAGTTTGTGTGCCAGAAAAAAGGTAAATATTTTGAAAAATTGTCTGATTCATTTTCATGGGGAGCGGGAAAATAGAGTTTCAAACGCTTTTCAGTAATTTTGTTGATCAAAACTGAAGGCCGAATTCAGAATTCATGGGAACGCTGTGAGCCAGGTTCTTTTTCCAAAAGTTATTGTTTTTGTTCAGGGGAGAACATCATATCAGACAGGCTCGCAAAGAATAGGTCTACATATGCAGGTGACAGTTCTACCAGGTTCGATAGTGCAGTAACCTGGCAGTTGTGAGAATGATTGCTATCATCGATGTCTGGATCAGCAATGCTCACAGAAGGTCGGACCTGGGTGATGCTGCTTTCATTTCTCGCTTCACTGCCGCCACCTAGTCGTAGCGCAGGAGTCTTAACGAATGCCGTCATCAGGATTGGTTGCCGCTGGGGACAACACTATGCGTGAGCCGTTACAGGACTTAGCAAAGTATCGATATCCATTGGCACTGCTGATGGTAGTGCAAGACATGTGTCTAACACGCATTCTTCTCCGCATAGCATACATCGAAGCACAGGTAAGATGCAGGTCTGCCATACAGGTCTGAATGAAGGAAACCAGGTCATGTTCAGATCTCTCAGCCGGGCCAATCCAAGGACTTTAGTTATGAGGTCCCGGTAGTGCATTGCTAAGATCGTTTCTTCCATCCTTGTCGGAGTCATGTCTGTGTTTTGGCTTGCCATATCGGAGCAGAAGGGTCAAAAATAAAATGCCTGCTACGAGTCCCAAAAGTAGTGGTAGGCCGCCAAAGACCGAATGGACAAAATTTGGAATAATGCTTAGAACTGCTTTGAATGGTGTTAGCACTCCTGAAAAAATCGTCTTAAATACATTCGAGATACCTACGGTCATCCGACATGTTTAGGATTTGGCTGAGCATTTCTGTGAAATGCACAGGGCAATTTGTTGATAAAAGTTCATGTATCTCCGATGTTGTCCTTGCAACTTGGAGATCATACGTCTCTTTTGATGACGTGATGGGCACTGTTGTCTGCAAAAGCATAGACTTCATTCTGCTTAAAGTATCAATTCGTATAGAAGAGATTTTCAAAGGAGGCCAAATCGGCGTCTCGGAATCTCCAGGGCCGTTTGGATACAATGCTTGCATACAGCAAGTGACAATGGAAGTTACGCTTACGAGATATACTTTCCCTGGCACCAAGCCACAACAGCTGTGATCCGTTATTATAATGTAACTCCCGTTTGAAAGTTGCTTAAAGAAAGGCTCTATCTGCGCTGCAGGTGTGACTTGTTGGTGGCATGAAAGGTTGTTTGAAGTCCCTTCACAGGCTCCATGTAAATTAATACCCTGGCACAAAAGTATACCGCTTAGTGAATGTTTGCAGTTTTCACCACTAAGAAATAAACATTTTTTGTTGTCACTGTAGCATGTGTGTGTATATGGTAATTTCCATGACGACTTAATATACCCTTTACCCAACTTTTCATACTGGTCTGCCGGTATATACTCAATGCAATTTTTAAATTGGAAAGTAGTTATCGGAATTGTGATAATCCCGTGTATTATCCATTCAATGACAGGTCTTTCTGACATTGTCAATGGTAATCTCTCAAGTTTTTCGATGCTCAGGATTGTATAGTCTGCTCCTTTCTGTGCCAAACTGATTTGTTTATCAGTAAGGTTAAAGATGGAAAACAATGACGTTGTGTTGTTTAGACGCCATGGCACATAGCCTGAACGAAGATTTTGCAACGTCCAGCCTAGCTGTACAATAGAACGTAATTGGGACTGGCCATGTTGTAACATTAGCAAGTCTTTATCTATTATATCAATAGCAGATGATACAATACTGTCCAGTGAATATATTCTGGAGGACAGAGTCATTAACCCATTGTCCACAACAGAAAGGGATTTTTCCAAATTAATACGATCAATTTCTCGTATTTTCTCGGCTGTTTCAATTTGAGTTTCTTTCCAAGCCTCGTTGTATGCAGCATATATGCTGGCCGCTATAAAACGTTTTTGACGCTGTTTGCGTGGTCCCATAATGAAATCACGCAGGTCAGCACCATCTTTAAGTAAAGACAAGTGTTGCTTAATTTCTGCCAGTGTGGATGTTTCTAGCCATTCAAGGCACAGTTTCCCTACACTGTATGTTGTTTCTATCCCTGGATGTTGGCTCTGGGAGTATCTAGGGTCTGGTCTGGTCATTTTTAACCCCTGTGTTTTGTTTAAATCTGTTTGTATAAGCTTTATTCGAGACAAATCTCATAAAAGCACATAAAATCAACAATTACACATAAATACATAGTCACAGAGTAAAAAATTCATTAAACACAGTGCAGCCCATACAACATTACACATAAAACAATTTATACCAATTACATAAAAAATTTGTTAAAAAGGGAATCCCTGGTTACCTGCTACCACCCAAGGACCGTCGTCTTATCGCCCAAGCCCAACCCATGTATTTGGCTACCCCCATGACTATCGAATCCTGCTTTGTTGTGCATAGGATTCTTAAGGCCACTGCACTATCTCGTGTCCCCAGGTTTTTGCATACCGGCGAGAGCCATTTTCTCCTCGGATTTACATAGGCTTGACATGCGAAGAGGAAATGGCCTATGCTCTCCTCGGCATTTTCACAAGCAGGACATAAGTTGTTAGTGGGTCTGTGCCAGCCAGATGTCAATTTCTTAAGGGGGATAGATCCTGACCTTAACTGAAAGACAAGTTTCCTGTCCATAGGTACCGTGATATTGGCCCAGTAATTTTCTAGGACAGGAAAAATTTTAGTCTCCAGGAAACGACCAGACATAGAATCTGCCCTGGTGTCATTCAGCATCTTGCCTCCCACCCAATCCCAATATTGCTCTTTGAGGGCTTCTTTGCTTGGGAAGATTTCTCCCTCGGGGTTGTTCCAAAGATTCGAAAACCCTAGATTTACCAGCTTGGTCTTCAGGTGTTTTAACCATTTTATCTTATGGAAGATATCTTCCTTGATTATCCACAGAAAGCCCTCTGTGTACTGTCTTATTTCTGGAGTCGTCCAGAGGCGTCTCCAGTAAAGAACTGGTCGCAGTCGAGCTCTGTCGACAATCGTACATCTGCCTAGCTCCAAGAACAATGGGATTAGGGGGGTGCTCTGTGGAAGTCCAGTAATCCCTCGCATGAACTTGTTCTCGGAAGTCTGAAGAGCCACCAGACTATTCCAAGCCCATAGTTCCGCGCCATATAAAGTGGCACCCAAAACCTTTGCATCGTACACTGTCATTGCGGGTTTTATAGGTTTTGTTTTTGATTTACGATGTTCCCCCCTTAGGGCACCTGAAAGCTGCTGGTGCTTTAGGACTACTTTATTCACATGATGCGTCCAGCCAGTCCCCCCCGCGATCTGCACTCCCAAATACGTGAATTCGTTAACTATATCGAGCCTACTGTTATTTAGGGTTATCTTAGGATAGCTCCTGCGTCCTGCAGAAAAGGCCATTAGTTTGGTTTTTCCTACATTTACCTCTAGCCCGTGCTCCAAGCAAAAAGCATCAAAAATGCTTAATGCACGTTGCAGCCCCATGGGGGTCTTAGACAAAATAAGACTGTCGTCGGCGAACATCAGGATCGGAACCCTGGTGTCCGTTAACGATGGGGCATCTACACTAGCTTTCAACATTCTCTCGACTATCCCATTAATGAATAGCGAGAAAAGTAGAGGGGCCATGGAACAGCCTTGCCTAACACCCCTTTCCACAGGGAAGTCCAATGTTGTCTCCATACTTCCTCCCCACTGCACTCTTGCAAAGTTGGATTCATGCAGTCGCATGATTAATGTTAGCAGATCTGCAGGAATCCCCAACTTTTGGAGGACCGACCATAGCTTGTACCGGGGGACTAGATCGAATGCCGCCCGCAGGTCAACAAACGCGACGTACAGGCTGCCCCTTCCCAATTCAACGGTCTTCCACCGCAATATAGTGAAGCGGAAGACCTGGTCAATGATACTAGTTGCTCGCCTAAATCCCGCTTGGTATGGGGAGAGGGCGCTATTATCTTCTACCCAGTCCATTAGCTGGTTTGTTACCATTCTCCCAACAATTTTCTGCATGGTGGCTATTAAACTTATAGGCCTATAATTAGCAGGCAATGAGCGATCGCCCTTCTTGTGGATGGGGATAATGGTTGCACCCTTCCAAATGTCTGGGACCACTGCCCCCTTTGCTAGAGCATTTGCTACAAGGAGAGTGTATCTCGCCCATCTAGTCACATCATGTTTGAAAATATCAGGGGGGATACCATCTGGACCTGGCGCCCTCCCACATTTCGCGGAACAGATGGCAATTTCTGCTTCTCTAAGGGAGAATAGATCTTCGGTTGCATAAACCGGTATTATGTTGTCAGCTGCCACGGGTTTATTGCTTTCCGCGTACTGTGGCCCGAAGTAATCGACCCAGGCTTCCACTGGTACATTGTTGTCAGGTTTTACTGGGCCCGCACCACTGCCCCACTTGATAATTTTCCAAAATAACATTGAGTCTTTATTATCAGAGGCTTCTTTTAATTGGGCCCAATGGTCTTCGTCCCATTTCTTTTTGGCACGATAGATGGCTAATTTGTACAGTTTCCTATTCTTTGTCACTGCAGCACGGTCCCTGTTCCTTATGGCATGCCCCAGGTCTAGACGTGCTGTTCTACAGTGGTTATCAAACCACCTGCCCACTTCCTTAGTTTTCTTCCCTTTTCTTCTCTTAATGAAAAAACATGGTCTTAGAAGGGAGAATAACTTATTGTGGATTTCAGTGATACCGTTGTCCCCTGGAACCACTGGGACTGCTGCTTCAATCGCGGAAATTGCACGATCAACCTCATTGGTAATATATGTCATAGTAGCCTCATTTGCTAGTACCTTGGGCCATTTTAACCTTCGCTCATCGTTACTTAAAAGAGGGGTTTCATCGTGTGACTCAATAGGGTTTCCTGAACCGGTATTCCACCACCTGTGGGACACACATAGGGGGTTGTGGTCACTTTCAACCCGGGGCCTAACAGCCATGTCGACAACCCCATTCCACAGCTGGAGACTACACAATATATAATCAATTCGGCTCCTATTAATACCATTGTCAAAAGTGTAGCAGCCCTCCTTGTCACCAGGTGTCCTGCCGTTAAGAGCTCTTAGACCATGTTCCAAACAAATCCCATTTAGCAATAAAATCTCTTTTGTCCATCGCTTCACAGGTTTTAGGTTTAGAGATGGTACTCCCCAGAGATTATCCTCTTCACTCTCCATAAGGTCATTTGTACAGTCCAAGGGTTCAAAAGTCCTGTTTAGATCCCCAACAATTATCTTTACATTTTCCTGGGAAATGGCCTCCATGGCATCAGACAACAACTCAATAGTAGATAGATTTGTTACTTTGTCTCCTCTCACATAAACATTGTATAAATCTATTGGTTGGCCCTTAGCAACAGAGATTCTTAGTGCTTGTAGATCTATATTTCCCACATCTAGGATTTTTATGTTAATGTGCAAATCCTGTCTAACCCAAACAGTTAGGCCACCCTTGGGCCGCCCTCTTCCCCCTTTTGAGGCTGGTATACAATAATTCAAGTAACCTAGGCAAAAGAGTGGATCACAAGCCCAGGTTTCTTGAAAACAACAAATGTCAAAACCACTTATGAAATCCACCCAAGATTGGGAATCCAACTTGCTAGCCAACCCGGCGACATTCCAAGATAAGAGGGTACCAATATCTACATTTGTCCCGTCCCGAGCTTTGACAAGTGGAAATACATGGGCTGACATTGGGCTTTCCATTGGACTAGTCAGCCTTTCTAAATCATCTGTTGGATCCACGGTTAAATCATCTATTGCAGGGTATAAGACATTTGTGTTTAGTGTTCCCAGTCTTAAGCCACCTTCTTCAGCCACACACCCAGCCTCAATGTTGTTCACCAATAGATTTATAGCAATGGTATTACCACAAACATCACGTAACCCTTCTACTTCTTTTATAACTCCACCTATGCTATCAATACCAGTTTGTCAATACCCCCAGCCCAAGTCCTGCCGCCCTACATAGGGATTGTAATATGTATGTGAGGTATGATTATGACCAGCTGGGGGAGGTGGTAAAGGAATAACTGGCCATGGTACAGTAGGGGGATTAAGGGCTCGTTGAGTAGACTTGTAGTTACACTTGAGGGTCGGGGGTAAAAAAAGGTAAGGTCCACAATACCAATACCACCCTTATTTGTTCCCCATCCCTGCCTTGTTATCCATCCCACCACCCTAGGGTCTTGGAAGTTAACCACTATACAGTCCCCCCCCAGGGTTCTTGGTGTGTAACCCATCCAGTCAATTCTCCTTGCCCCTATTATTAGCCCGTCAATATCACCCGGCAGAGGACGGTTTTCCTTTAACCAGTGCATGGTCTTGTTTTTAAGCATCTGGAAATTTTCTCTCTGTCCTGAGGGTAAAGGTGGTACATTGATAAGAACTGCCACATAGGGGAAGGAGTCTGGAGTAAGATTAATTGGGGGTTTTCTATGAGGTGGCTTTGGCAAGGGCGGTGGGATAGATTTGGGAACTTGGGGAACAAGTTGGAGGGCAGGCTTCTGCACCTGTAGTTTATTATTTGCTTGGGATGATGCTAAAGATTTACCAGCCGGCTGGCATACATTAGTCCCATTTCCTCCCCCCGGGATGTTTGGAGGTATGCGTGTATTATTGGTTACATTTACAGATGTTGGTACTTTGCCCACTTGTTGGCACAGAGTAACCTCAACATTTGCAACGGCTGGTGGGTTTTGTATCTGGGCTAGTATGGGCTGTGTAGGATGTGTTGAAGTCGACTGTGATGGTTCAAAACCAGCAGTCACTCTCTCAGCCCTATCTGAAGTTTTTGCAGTGGCTTTAGCTGGAAGTTTGTTTTGTTTGGGAGGTAAAGGAGAGCCATTTCGGGGATTTCTACCCTTGTCCTGTACATGAGGGTTATTTGCGACCTGGGGGTTTGTGTTTGCTTCCGCCCTATTTGCTTTAATCAGGGATTTTGTAGAATAGAAATTGTCTAATGTTGTCTGCTCGAAGTGGTTTAACCTATCTACGAGCTTAGCAATTCTATCCTCAATAGGGGTAAGTAGCAGTCTAAACATTTTTTCCAATTCTGGAAGCACATTTGCAAATAATTCAACTTTTTCTTTACTTGGTACATTGGAAACAGTACAAGAATTGTCCGCTACGTCTTGACTATCCTGGGATACAGGAGTAGTTGGTATTACACTTCCTGTACTTTGAACTTGTTCGTTAACTGCCTTTCCAATGTTCACAAGTTTATGTAACTTCCTGAGTTTTTGTGGGGGTCTGACCACCTTTTTGCATTTTTTTACGGAAGCAGGTCGTTTCCTTTTGAACCCGATTTTGGGATTGGCCGATGTAACCTGAGGACCTAAATCAGGGTGCGGTAATGAATGGGATTTACTACCACAAGGATTATTTGAATCTGCCACCACACTCTTGTTTGCTTTATCACCCTGAGCCTCGGAGTGTTCGTATGTGACTGGGAGGTTCACTGATGATAAGGGGGTTACCAAAGTGGGGTAGGCTACATTTGAAAACTTGTCCTTGGAGTTCTTAAGTATTTCGATGGATAACCTACGCTCTGCGCGCTTCTCAGCCAAAGTTAGTTCTTTGTCTATTGTCAATGAGCGATTAAAAAAGAATTTGTCTAAAGGACCAATGGCCAGAGGACCAGGCTCCGTTGGGAGAGTCATCAAGTGGCTGGCTGCAGGGCTTGTGTTTGTAGTCATTGCCATATTGGTTACTAGATAATGCTGGAGAGTCTATGTCACTTACTGAGATAGATGGTGTATGGCGCTGGCAAGAGGGGTGGCCCAGCCCGGCCTCCTTCGGCCCCGGACGGCCACAGACGGTCCCGCCCTTGTCCCGGGCTTCTCCCGGCGCCCTCCCGCGCGCTCCCGCGCGGCGGGATCGTTGTAGACTAATAAGGGGGGAAGGGTGGGGCAGGGGGCGTGGCGATCAGGGAGAGCGACCCAGGTGTTGAGGGTTGACCGCACGCAGGGGCTCCTGGTAGTTGGAGTCCCTGCCGGTCCGCTCGCAGCCCTGTGCCTGCCTGTTCTCACTTGCCCAATCCGAATTCCAATTCCTGTGGCACAGCGCCCCTTTGACACACAGCGCCTCGCACCACGCGGCGAAGCGGGACCCGCGGAGTGGGTCCGGCGAGGAGCTGCTTCAGCAGGGAAGGGTCCAGGTTCAAAGAAAGAGACCACGGCAACGGTCAGTGCAACAAAGAGTCCCACGACGATCTTGGTGAAGGCTGTTTTCACCGCTGCTGGGGCAGGGGGCGTGGCGATCAGGGAGAGCGACCCAGGTGTTGAGGGTTGACCGCACGCAGGGGCTCCTGGTAGTTGGAGTCCCTGCCGGTCCGCTCGCAGCCCTGTGCCTGCCTGTTCTCACTTGCCCAATCCGAATTCCAATTCCTGTGGCACAGCGCCCCTTTGACACACAGCGCCTCGCACCACGCGGCGAAGCGGGACCCGCGGAGCGGGTCCGGCGAGGAGCTGCTTCAGCAGGGAAGGGTCCAGGTTCAAAGAAAGAGACCACGGCAACGGTCAGTGCAACAAAGAGTCCCACGACGATCTTGGTGAAGGCTGTTTTCACCGCTGCTGGGGCAGGGGGCGTGGCGATCAGGGAGAGCGACCCAGGTGTTGAGGGTTGACCGCACGCAGGGGCTCCTGGTAGTTGGAGTCCCTGCCGGTCCGCTCGCAGCCCTGTGCCTGCCTGTTCTCACTTGCCCAATCCGAATTCCAATTCCTGTGGCACAGCGCCCCTTTGACACACAGCGCCTCGCACCACGCGGCGAAGCGGGACCCGCGGAGTGGGTCCGGCGAGGAGCTGCTTCAGCAGGGAAGGGTCCAGGTTCAAAGAAAGAGACCACGGCAACGGTCAGTGCAACAAAGAGTCCCACGACGATCTTGGTGAAGGCTGTTTTCACCGCTGCTGGGGCAGGGGGCGTGGCGATCAGGGAGAGCGACCCAGGTGTTGAGGGTTGACCGCACGCAGGGGCTCCTGGTAGTTGGAGTCCCTGCCGGTCCGCTCGCAGCCCTGTGCCTGCCTGTTCTCACTTGCCCAATCCGAATTCCAATTCCTGTGGCACAGCGCCCCTTTGACACACAGCGCCTCGCACCACGCGGCGAAGCGGGACCCGCGGAGCGGGTCCGGCGAGGAGCTGCTTCAGCAGGGAAGGGTCCAGGTTCAAAGAAAGAGACCACGGCAACGGTCAGTGCAACAAAGAGTCCCCTGTGTTTTGTTCAAGAATCTATCTTGACAGTTATTTGTGTCTATAGGCCATATTAACCACTTTTTCCAATCAGGATGTGTTCTGTTTTCATTTAAATTTGGGATACGTCTACTTCAATATCTGTGGTTGCATTATTAGGTATTGATTTTGGAATTAACGGTTTGTTCAGGTCCTTAATCTTAGCTAGGCCAAGACAGGTTGTTTGATGAATTGTGTCATTTTACGAACATTATTTGTTCTGGGATCATTCAGACTCGAAATGATGCTTCTAGGTAATGTAGCTGCCAATCTTTTGTACCCCAGATTGTTTTTGTTTCAATGTTGTTTTTCCAGAAATCAAAACCAAATGTAATAATTTTTTCATAAAATGCTTCTGAATATATCAATTTAGTATTTGTCAGCATGGTTTTCGTCCCTGTCTTATCCAACAGTTTATAATAAAATGTTTCAGCATTACTTGTATTAAACCCTGAGAAGTATTAGAATTTCTCATAAACCATTTTTGAACTGCTTTTGGGTGGTGTAGCACAATGTTCCCATTGATTATATTTAAAAACATTTCTAGGTTGAGCAGATTTATGTAAACAGTGATCTGCGTAATGTGAAAAACAGTATATTTGCTCATAATTAGATGAACCTTGTAAATAATCATGTTCTGTCAATTTTGCTGACAACACTAAATCCGACATCATATCATTTATACTTTCAAAGTCCCAATCATCAGAGAATGTACTTGGTTTTACAAAGTCACTTAATGAAACCTTGAACTGGTGAGGATATTTCAAGATCTCGACCGGGCCATATATTTCATAGTCAGTCTTGTCCCAAACTACCCCGCCTGGTATTGGAATGGCTGTGACATTCACTGATGATAGTTCTCTTTTCTTGATGTGGGATGATCTGTGTGGTTTCAGAACTAAGTTGATGTTCTGACTTGCTGTGTCCATTGAACTGTAATAAACTTTCCTAAAATTATAACCAAAATTAGGCATAGTAGGAGTATGAGTACCCCTGATACAATCCAATGCTCAAACAATGGTGCATTCAGAAATGTTTCCTTGAGTTGATGAAATAGTTCTGTTGTTTTTTCTTTAAAAGTCTTTATTTCTGGCGTCACTTCATTGTCGCTTTGATCTTCAGAAAAATTGTCGAAATTGATGAAGTAGCCAGATGCAGTTCTGTCGATTGTTGGGATTGTTTTTCCCAATTGGCTTTCATTAGCACATTCTGATGCCACATCATTGTAGACTGGTGTTTCACGATGAACTGATTCAATTTGAGTTCCAAGAGGCACTAGTTCCATGGCTTTGTTGCATAGTCCTTCTTTGTGTACTGTAGGTTTATCAAATGTGATTAGTCTTTCAGTTTGAACCTCTTGGATTGTTGCAAATTTGGGTATTCTGTTACTTCTTGGGAGTCCACTGGGCCTGCTATTTATTAAAGGCCACATGATTGCAGTTTTACCAGGTCGATTGATACAACTCGGTTCTCCTTTTTACCAGCAAGGGGCGGTAGTACTACTGATCTTGTTCCGTTGATACTTAAGACCGGTACTGCTTTTCTGTAAGAAGGCCCAAATTCCTTCTTCACCGCTATTTTTTCCCTTACCAGATCCCCAATCTTTGGAATCCAGACAGATCTTGCTGGGAAAGGTGGTGTGTCTTCAGTGGTAGATGGCTGTTGCTTTAGCTTTATGTTGCTTAAGGATTTTCTTGTTTCATTTAAGTCCTGTAAAACAGCCAAACGATCTTTGATGTCAAAGTCTTTATTTTCATCTTTTCCAACTGAAGCCTGACTATCAAGATCCTGAATATACATTCTAGTTCCGAACAATAGTTCGTACGGGCTGAAACCTTTTAGAGAATTTCTTGGCAAATTATTAAGACTACGTTGGACACTTGTTAAATGTTTGACCCACCCATCACCCGAACCTAATACATTTGCTGTTATAGATTGCTTTATGTCTCGGTTTTTTCTTTCCACTACACTGTTTCCCTCATGGTGAAATGGACAAGAGAATCGCAATCCAATGCCCATGCTGGTCATGGCCTCCTTATAAGCTTGAGAGCTAAAAGCAGGACCCTGGTCAGAATGAAGCATGGCAATTGCGTATGTGCCGATAAAGACTCGCAGATCTTTTATAACAGTTTTGGCGTCAGCCGAGCGCTGGGGCCACATTTCTATAGTGAATGTAGTCTTAAACAATTAATAGGACGCTGGATTGCATGTGTAGATAGCTCTATGCTACCATCATACAAGGCCATGGCATTACTCCGCTTGACTCGTTACTGCGGTCTCTGTCGCAGTCTGGACAGCTCTTTACAAATTTATAATGGTGCAGGCTCATCTCCGGCCACCAGTATACTGCTTGTAATTCAGTGAGAGATTCCTTCATCTGGTTGTGCCTTGGACCTTCACCCATGTGTGCGTCTGCTATTAATAATGTTCTCCGATTCATGTTTGGAATTACCCTATCCCCTAAGACAGGGATTCGAGCAAAAGGAACGGAGTTTGCATCAATTACGTATGTATAATTGAGTGGATAGTTCACGGGTAGTGCTGCACAGTCACCTTTTAAGGACGTTTTTACTGCCAGCATGGTTTCCCAGTCTATGTATTTTTCTGAACGCTTTTTTGTGGCTACGGAAGCCGGTTTACTTGCTTCCGCTATGACTTTATTAGCCGATGAATTCCCTGCAACGTGATCGCCATCACGTTGATGACTCACAGTGTGTATCACGAGAGTCTTTTGTAGTTCTTTCTGAAAAAGAACTATTTGTTTCCAAATCATCTTATGCTTGATTATGGCACCTGTGTCATCTTTGTAATCATTTTGAATCCAGTTCTGCAAATCATTATTGTAGGAGTTGACGCAAAAATGCGAATCGCACACGATTAGTGTCGGGAATTCACATTCGGCATTTTCAAGCGCCATCTTTAAAGATCTGATTTCAGCTCTCTGAGCCGAACATTTTCTCAGTTTTTGTTATTTTCGGTCTGAATTTACCGCAGAGCTAGCGGCCTTTAACAATCGCACAGGCTGCATCGTAGGATTTATTTTCTACATTGTAATGTTGTACAAATCTGTCTGTATAGATTATACAGGAGTACTGTTCTAGGGGCAGAATTTCGATTGGCAGAGGATATTCTTTTTCATAATTTAAATCATTCAGTTTTTTCATGTGCGGGGCAAAATAGTATTTCACGTCTTCTGCAGCAAGAGAATTTTCCCACTGTATCCATTTCGGATCCAGTGACACTGTAGGCAGGTTTACTGGGCTGAATAGTGCCTCGAAGGCGGATTCCGCTGTGAGAACAGTGATCCTTTTGCCTTGTGCTAACTCGTTCTTTCGCTATAGCAGTTTGCGCTGTCTTCACAGTATTTTCTGTGAGACTGAATGTTTTTTCTGCTTGTGTGTACAAATGAGATTTGTAAGCTATTGGTACAGTTTCTTCCTCATTAGAGGTCAGGTACGTGAATCCGCATCTTCCTGGGATGACTCGGATTACAAGGTTGAATGTATTGTCACGTGTTTCTAATTTTGTTTTTGCTAATATGTCTGTTTGCAGTGATCTCAAAATTTCTGTGTGTTTTTGAGTCCAGTTGATTGGTTTAAAATCAGGTTTTATTAATTCGTAGAGAGGTTTAATCCTTTCTGCGTAGTTTAGAATATAAATTCTTCCGAAATTCAGGAAGCCTAGAATCGATTGTAAGTTCTTCAGCGTTTTTGGTGCTTGGAGTACAGCGCACTTCTCTAAGAAGTTGTCCGCCAGGCTTTTTCCTTCACTTGATAATTCGTATCCTAAAAATAAGACTGTCAGATGGGCAATTCGAGACTTTTTAAAGTTGAATTTGTAACCCTCTGCTGCGAAACCAAGTATTATGGTGTTCACCCTTTTCAAGTGAGTATCCAAGTCGTCGTCTGTGAGATAGATGTCATCGACATAAGATAATGCCTCATTATCATATATTTGTAGTAACTCTGTTACTCTGGCTGAGAATAGTCCTGGGCTGTTCTTGAATCCCTGTGGGAGCCTACAGAAATTCTTCTGTGACCCCATTATTGAGAAAGCGGTCAAGTACCTGCTTTCTGGTGCAATATTTTGACAAAAGAACCCATTAGATATGTCTAATGTTGTTTTGTATTTTTTTCCGAATTATGTTATTCATCAGTGCTGCACTGTGCGAGTTCTGTACCGCAAAGGTTTTGCAACATGAGTTAAGGTGTCTGTAATCCAGGACTAGACAATATGAATCGTCTGGTTTGGAGACAGGAAACAAAGGATTGTTCATTTGAGAGGTGCATGTTTCAATCACCCCCTGGTATTCAAGTTGATCTAAAATCTCCCTGACCTGTTTTTTAGCTTCTTGCTTAATAGGGTACTGCCTTTGTGCAGTAGGTTGACTTTTTAACTGGATTTTGTGAGGAGGAGAGTCCTCATCCCATCCTACATGATTTTTATATAATGCTGGTGCCTGGGCTGCTGCCCATTTCCTTGCATATACATATATTTAATGTGAATCGGAATGTGATTCGAGAAGGCAGGCATAATCATTTCTTCGCCATGAGGGCACTCCCTGACAAACTCCGGGGGCCAATCTTTCTCCGGTAACAGGATGTCATAGCCTTTTGAGAGATTATCCCAAAATAGACCCCTTATTTTTTCTAGTCTTATCCCCCTCTATACGCAGTGTTATTTCGTATATCTTATGAGGTTCACTAATCTGGTGTCTGCAGTTTCTACCTGAATGTATTCATTCGTGTCCACTGTCTCCAGATGACTCATCAGGATCTTGCGAGCTATGGTGATTTCTGCTGCACTGTCTAGCATTGTCTGTGCCCACTCTCCGTTTTTCAGCTGTGTCCTCAGTATTCTCGGCATGTTCGATTACTGGCTACCTTCTTTCTTGGAAATTGTTACTTTTTACTTTGAGCAGGTTCCTTGTCTTTGGACTTGGTGTGCTCTCCTTGGTCTGACCGTCCTCTTCTTTCCGATTTCTGCGAAAAAGATCGAGAGGGACGTGTATCAATACTTTGATATCTATCAGGCTTTTTCAAGTTATCCCTATTTCTAAGGTTGTATCTTTTTTCAGAGTATTCCCTTTGGGGAGGCTGGTGTTCTCGAGTCGGAGTTCTTTCCCTCCGTCGAGGAGGCCTTCCTCTGCACTGGAAAACTTTTTCCTTCTGAGTGGATTGTTCATTTCCATCCCAATTTTTCTTTGGAGTA
Source organism: Lissotriton vulgaris (assembly GCF_964263255.1). Taxonomy (NCBI): domain Eukaryota; kingdom Metazoa; phylum Chordata; class Amphibia; order Caudata; family Salamandridae; genus Lissotriton; species Lissotriton vulgaris. Next base: position 1,192,028,135 of record NC_141691.1, on the reverse strand, counting down.
TTTTGATTATTTTTTATAAATAATTTTTCAGGATTTTCGAGTAGTTGGGGTTTTACTGGTTTTCCACCTAAACTATCTCTACCTAGTTCCTCATAGCATTTTTCTAGATTCTGGCGAGCTCAATTGGTTGATCTGTTATATCTGTTTCTTTCAATTTCTGGCGGATCGCCACAGATGCTGCTTCTCCTTTTATGTTGGCTAGTAATATAGCCGAGACCTGCTTGTAGTCTTTCAGTAATTTCATACCAAGAGTTAAAGCAGGTTCTGGACCGTATTCATTCTAAATTTGTTTTAGCACATCCGGTATTACCGCCATGGACGGAACACCATGTGTTTTTGTGTAAATGGAAGCAAAGACTGTACCCCAAGTGTCACAGTCCTCCACATGTGGTGCGACCCCCATTGGAAGGCAGATAGTCAGAATTCTGTGTTTCTCAATAGAGGTAATATTCGGGAATACTGCCTCTATTTGAGTAATGTTCTGTGGGAACCAGAAAGGGATTTGTTCCCGTTTTATGGGTGTTTTTCCAAGACATGATTGTATGTTCTGTGGTGTGATTTTATTTGTGTTCCCCTGATGAGGGGTCAGCTTTGGAATATTAGCAGCTGTTTGGACTGTTGCAGTCCGCATTACATATTGGACTAACTGTCTATGTATTTTAATCAGTAATTTTAGCTGTGCTAAAAGCTCATCTTTTGAAATTTTTTCAATGTCCGGATGTGGTGTGTGGCTGGCTAGAACCAGCCACGTTGCTCCTGGTCTACCTAGTGGACCGAGCCTGGTAATGTGATCATTGTGTTTTAGGGCGCCTTTAAACCAGAGCAGGTGCTCTTGGTATTTTAATGGGATTTCAATCTCCTCGAAAGGAGCGTACTCATCCGGTGGTTCCTCTATTTTGTAATAGTGGAATTCGTGTGTTGTAGCGTTTGCCGCTGGAAAGTTTATCCATGAATAGAATACCTCTGTCTGCCGATATTCGTGTGCCTCTATCACGAAAATGACGGTACCACCTCGTGAGGTCAGTCCGTTTTCTATAAGTTTTAACGTTATAGTTTTTCTTATGTTTGCCGGGATGATATTTGGACCCGGTGGATAAATTCCTGTTTCATCGGATTCCTGCTGAGTCGCATTTACTGTGGCATCAGCGGTCCCGTTGTTTTCTACTGACATTGTATGAATGAAAGTTTTGCAGAGTAGGTCTCCAAGGAGACAAAGATTAGGTGCACAATATTTTGGAACACTGTATCCTTCAACGTTGAATAACCCAGAAGCTTTACATAGGAATCTCTTCCTACTAAGTTCGGGCGGATTTTAACCTTTCACCCACTCCAGACGTCTATTGGAGTATTTACGGGAGAAAGGGTCTGTGTGAAAAAGCATGACTGAGTTACTCTAACGTCTTGCGTTAGTTTTATCGCCTTACCAAACCTTGGACGCCATGTAGTGTAGTTCCTATTTTCCCTATAGGCCCTGCGCATTGGAATAACATAAACAGCAGTGTAGACGTAGGAGTGCGGTCTTTTAGGTCTCTACTGACTATGTTAGACTTAATTGGTTTTGTACCAGCTAGCTCAGAGGTCACTGGAAACTTTCTTGACTGAATAGGAAGTGATCAGCTTCCCTGGCTCAGACAAGAAGGGATTCAGTTTTCCAACAACTGCATTAACATGACAACTTTGCTCCTCAGAATAAGAGTCAATCTCTAGAGTCGTGTGAAACCATAGACAGCTATTTCACTCAGTCAGTTGTGCAGAATTACTTTCACCAGTTATGCAGAGAATAGAGAGACGGGCGTTTTCAATAAAAGGTATTATCTATTGAACAGTCTTCCTTCTCATGCAAGAGAAATGAATTGCCACAATTGCAAGACTTGTTATTATAAAAAGTGTGTACAGTAAAAGGAGTATTGCAAAATAATACTGTAAAAGCATTGATATGGTTTCTTAGCCATAAGATGGTTAAAATGAATAAAATATATACATTCATATATACATTTGGCTAACGTCCTCAACTGGTGCTACTAACTACGCCTACCCCAATGTACCTGACCTAAGCCTAAGACGTGGGAGGGAGTGAGGAAGTAGCAGTTTAAGTTAAGTTGGTTTTGCCAAGGGTTTGCGTCAAGAATTCTCTCTAAGGGTTTAGTCAGCACCGTACCTCTGGAATAGAATGTTGGAGGTCTGGTATCTCCTTTCAGGACTCGATATTCCAGTTACCCGCAAGGGTAGGCTGGAAACGCCGGAGCTGGATTTTCTCGGCAGGAGAAAAGACAGCGTCTTTCTCAGTGCGTCAAGGAGGAGGGGCAGCGTCCTTGGGCTTCTCGCATCTGCTGGGCTCTCTGCAAGGGACAGCTGTTCTGCTCCAATATTCACCACCACCGTGTTTGCTTAAGGCAATGTTGGTATTATTTATACCTGAAAGGTGCCGATTTTGACGTAAGTTTTTGGACATAAGACGTCAATAAAGATGTCACTAAGAACTGGTCGTTCTTACAGTGCTTGCAAGAGTTCTATTACTAATCAAAACAAAGCAAGCAGGGCTTTCCCAGGTTGCTGGGGGGTTTGAGCTGTCGAAAGAACTCGGTGTGTTATCTAGGAATCTAAGGAAGTGGCTTCTGCTGTGTCAGGTACTGTAATGAGCTGCAGAGACGAGTTACTGAAATATGGCTCTGATCGTTTATGCTATTATGGGGATATCTATTGATTATAGCCGTATAGGGGCATAAGGTCACAATATTGATCGGGGTCCTAGATAGAACACAACACCGTACCCGGCATTTCTCTCAAGATACTGCAGGGATTACTATATCTTCAGGTAAAACCTCAAGGAGCACCGGGGGAAAGCATCCTATCTGGGTAAGATCGCCTGCTCAGAGGAGAATAGGTAATAGGGGGGCCGAAAACCCTGACCCTCATAGTAAGCCTGTAGTACACCCCAAATCCAACCACCCCCAAACTTTCATTAGTGTATATGGTTAACGCCCCGAAGCTGAGCCGTGTTAGGGACTATGAATCTCCAGAATCCCTAATTAATAAATCGATCCATTGGATCAGGTACGTCAGAGGGTGCAGGTCAGTCATTAGGGAAGATATCCTCCGTGCTGAGAGGCGTACACATTAGGGAGACTCATTTGATTGTATTGAACTCCTTTTTAAAAATCCTAAAATAGCAGGAGATTTAGTCAATCTAGAATTCAGAACATGCTCTCTGGATCACTCAAGGATTCAAATGAGATCACCCCCCCCACAGAACTGGCTGTCGAAACGAGGGAACCCAGAAAAGGCTACTCGCCTGGTAAGCTCTGGTTTAGACAGCAATGACTGACTACTGGTGAAAGCCCCAAGAGTAGAAGGTTATGGAGAAGGCCTACCCCAGGGCAACTTCGGCCTCGTGGGCGACAGTCGACTAGTGTCCCCCCTGACGTCTCCCATGTTGTCTTTCAATCCTGTGCTAGCCCATGTTATAGACTCAGTCCAATCTAATCTGCCACAAGTGTGTTTGCATCCTGTCCGTTACTATAGCTTGGCCCAAAGGAAGCACAGCGTCTGGGGTTCCTGCCTGCCCGCCTCCCGCCGCCAAACTCCTTTTGACATCGCGGAGTCGGGCCACCGAGAGGAGCATGGGAGGGGCACAAAAAACTACAACCCCCAGCAGCCCTAGCGGCACCTAGCGACAGCGTTTCGCGCCAGGAGGCGCTTAAATCCAACTTCACCCCGGTCGAGTGGGGGAATCTAATCTGCCACAAGTTTGTTTGCATCCTGTCCGTTACTGTAGCTTGGCCCAAAGGAAGCACATCATCTGGGGTTCCTGCCTGCCCGCCTCCTGCCGCCTAACTCCTTCTGACATCGCGGAGTCAGGCCGCCGAGTGGAGCGTGGGCGGGGCACAAAAAACTACAACCCCCAGCAGCCCTAGCGGCACCTAGCGACAGCGTTTCGCGCCAGGAGGCGCTTAAATCCAACGTCACCCCGGTCGAGTGGGGGAATCTAATCTGCCACAAGTTTGTTTGCATCCTGTCCGTTACTATAGCTTGGCCCAAAGGAAGCACAGCGTCTGGGGTTCCTGCCTGCCCGCCTCCCGCCGCCTAACTCCTTCTGACATCGCGGAGTCGGGCCGCCGAGTGGAGCGTGGGCGGGGCACAAAAAACGACAACCCCCATCAGCCCTAGCGGCACCTAGCGACAGCGTTTCGCGCCAGGAGGTGCTTAAATCCAACGTCACCCCCGTCTCGCGGAACGCCGGGCAAAGCCCGGGCCAAGGGCGGGCCCGTTTAAGCCCGTTAAAGACCGGGTAAGACTGGACTGGGCCACCCTATTAACATTTTACCAACGAGTCACTGCATGTTATACATAACTTGCAAACGCTTACTTGCTTAAACGTTTTCCCTATATACTGCTGGTTCGAGGGCTTGTACCAACATTAAGGTATTAGCCATCATCACCTTTTTTCACTGTATTATTGTACATACTGACCCTAATTGTTATCTAGCATGTGTACAAGGGGAAGTAGGAGCAAAACTGCTCAGGGTGTAGGTCAGATCACAGGCCCGATCGATCAATTCATCACAAGGGCTAATGAGGCGATAGATCAGGGCATTATCTTGCTTGAAAGAAGGGTATCACAAGACTTACTCATAGCAAGAAGGTCCTCTATGGGCCCCTTGGCGTCTGGTAGAACCCCAATTCAGTCAGGAGTGTCTGCCCCACTATTGCTGGAAACATCTGCAGACATCCATAGTATTCCTAATAATGTAGACCTATGCGCATTCCAACTCTCTTTGGACTCAGAGATAAGGGAAGATCTAGAGAAAACCCCATTTTTGGCCATGAGTCCATCCCAAATAGAACTTCCAACTCAAATAGAACTCCCAATTCAAATAGCATCCCCAAATAAGTTGGAAACAGAGAATAGGGAGGGAGCCATTCCAAAACAAAGAAATAACAAGAAGAATAAAGATCCCAAACAGTTACCTACTAAAGCCCATCCAAAAAACCAAAGACACAGTAACTTCCACACTAAACAAAATGATCTAAATTCCACAAATACATCAATAGTCAACCTCTCTCCTACGCCGGCTAATGTAGACGCCATAGGCGGGGGACGGGGGGGCGTGTAATTCCTGCCAACCAAATAAACAGTTACTAGTTAGCTTTGTGGAGCTGATTAAGTCCCATTTACTACCTATCAAGCGAACCCTAATGAACATCGAAAAACAACTAGCTAAGCTGACAATTCATTCAAACATCCCGACAAATGTAAAAGCTCAAGGAGTCACTAACGTGGGGGGTACCAAAGGTAATGCTACACAGAAACACCCGGGGCCTCCAACAAAACCAAAAAAACCTGTAGACATGCCCATCGTACAAGAAAAATCAAAAGTAGCACAAGTTAATACACAGGTAGCTCCTGATAAATCTAATGCACCCACCCAGGCAGAAAAGCAGAAGCCAATACTACCTAAAACACCAGCACCTCAAACTGAGGGAGATAAAAAAAAAGGAAGGGAGGTTTAGACGTCCTATTGACTTACCACCAGAGGCAAGCCCATTTACAGTGGTCCTCACAGGGGCCCCAGAGCTCCCCGAAAAAGTGAGAGAATCAACCTGGTCGCTAAAAAATAAAGTACAACAATGGTTGAGTATAAATAGACCGCTTCCCCCTATCAAAGTAGTAGAATTTCAAGGGTGCGTAGGGTCCCCTGGATCGGAGAGACAAATAAAAGAATGCAGGGGGATTGTATTATTATAAATTTTGATGATCCAGGGACTGTTGAATATATCTGCTCTTGGCCAGCACTGGCAAAAAAAGAGGGAATTGACGCGAATCGTCTATCCTTCTTCTACCTACCAGTATATGACTATGAGCAAGACCCCCTGTATAATTGGAACCAATCCTCTGAATGGAATTGGAGTCAAGTAGATCATCAGAATAGAAGGAGGGATTGGGAGGCTTGGCCATGGAACCCAAGAAGAGAACAATCCTATCTGGAGGGCTGGAGGGGTTTACAAACTAGCAATCGGTTTACTTGCTTGGAAATGGTAGACTGACCATCACCATTACCAAGCGCAATAACTATTGAAACTGATGCTATAACCCCAAGGGTATCCACGACCGAAATGGGATTTTATATTCAACCAAATGAGAGGAGTTATCACCCATTGACATATAAACAGGGGAAAAACAACATCAATCTTCCCACCGAACAAGTGTCCTCTAGCTTTCACCCACTTGTACTAAGCAGCGTCCCGGAGGGGACTAACAATCGAACAAAGAATAGGGTCGATGTGCAAGTTCCACAGGATGGAAATAGAAACAATCTCATAACTCAAAAAGCTAGCGTAGGAAAAAAAGGGAGCTTGTCTGAGATAAAAGAGGGGCTAAATCAAACAGGGCCAAGTAATAAAGACACCAAGGACTATTTGTCCATTGTTACATGGAATATTGCAGGACTTTCTAAAAAGGCTACAGACCCTACGTTCTTGAACTTTGTCAATAATTTTGACTTGAATTGCTTACAAGAATGCTGGGACTTGGAGCCCACCAATATAGAAGGTTTTAGTACTAATTTCACCCCGGCCATTCAGACTGACAAAGGAAGGAACTCAGGCGGCCTCTGCATGTACGCTTCAAATATGGCCAACATGACAGTAGAAAGTCTGACTTATGAGCAGGATAGAAGTAAGAATAAAAACAAAAAAATCGGACATTCACTCCAGGCTTTTATAATGAACGGGAAAGGTGCCCATAGTTTCCTGCTAATTAATCTGTACAATAATATAGCAAGGGATGACCAAATAGATTTTATGGATGAACTATATAATGCTCTGAACTGGGGAGCGGGAGGGGAAAAAATGGAAAGATGCGCCATAGTGATGGGCGATTTTAATTGTCATTTATGCCACAACAGTTGTACGAACGCCTGTGATATAAGGAGTTTAAACGGCGAACTAAGTACCCATTTTGAACACACCTACTTTGGAAATGTAATGAATAAATTAATGCATGACTGGGATTTAGGTTTTGTAAATGAGCTCACCGAGCCAATGGTCAATTTTCAACCCACTTTTTTCAGGAGGGGGACATACTCCGTAATAGATTTTATCCTGATGTCCAATTGTCATGATTGTAGTGCTATGGCCTTTAAAAATGAGGACAATGCCATAAGTGATCATCATCCGATTAGCGCAACACTAGATCTAGGCCCTAGAACCAGCCGGACATCGGATTTGACGGAAACTTTATACAGTCACTTGATCTCCTTGGCACGCACAAATGGCTACTCAATAAAATGGTCTAAGGTTAATCCAAAAACCTTCTTGGAAGATCTGATCACAGAGGAACTTGATCAATTTATGATCTGCCTCGAAGAACCCCTAAATACAGACACTGTGAAAGAGGCCTTTGGAAAAATAGCAGCTACAATTAAAAAAAATCTGACAAGGAAGCAAAACATAGTTGACAAGGATAAGCTCGTGGGCTGGTTTAATTCCGAATGCTCTAAAGCACATAAAACACTTAAAGACTCATTAAAAAGAGCACCTAAAGACCTGTTAGAAATTAGAACAGCCCGATTGGCATATAAACAGTCGATAAAGAAGCGAAAAAGGGAACTGAAAGATGCAGCTTGGGAGGCGCTATTAAAAGCTAGCACCCTGAAGGACAGCAAGGCATTCTGGAGGGAAGTAAACGCACCTTTTTTCAGGGAGAGGAGGACAGACCTCCTAGAAATTGCAATAATAGAGGACCTCTGGATCAACCACTTCACAGACCTATATAAAATTGATGATCTGGTCGAACCACACAACCTCGATCACGGGATGATAAATAATAGTGACTCCCAGAGATTCAAAATAGACACATTCCCTCTTCAGATACATTTCTCAATGTTAGAAATAGAACAGGCCATTCGGGAGAGCGCAAATTCTAAAGCCCCCGGGCCGGATGGCATCCCCATCGATATATTTAAAGATAACTTGCCCCTTTGGGCCCCCCTTATTACCAACGTTCTCAACTGTTATAGTCAGGAGGGTTTTCCAAAAACATGGCAGGAAGCCATAGTAATACCCATTTTTAAAAAAGGAGACAGAATGGATCCAAAGTGTTACAGGCCGATCTCCTTTCTTGACTCTATGATGAAGGTAGCCGGTAGAGTTCTTTTAAACAAATTACAAACCTGGGCTACAGAAAAGGGAGTCCGCTCGAAATTTCAATATGGATTTGTATATGGACTAGGCACCATAGAGCAATGTCTTAACCTAGCCTTGATTACAAATAAATATACGGCGGCAAAAAAGAGCACTCTGTACATGACTTTTGTTGACTTAAGCTCAGCATTTGATTGCTTAAATTATAGTTTACTTTGGAGTACCCTCATAGACTTGGGAATTGATTTGAACATATTCGATTTTATAAAGGAATTATACCGAGGGGCGGGGGCAATGGTCCGATTAGGTAAAAACGGAAAATGCACCAAGAAATTTCCAATAATAAAAGGTGTTCGACAGGGATGCATCCTTGCCCCGTTTCTTTTCAACATATACATCAAAAAACAAAATAAGCTTTATTCGTTTTTTTCTTGTTTAAAACCATAAAAGCAGCAAGAGAAAAAAAAATACATACATGTTTAAATGACTCATCATATCATTTACAAGGTAAAAGGAACCAACTATTAAAAACAAAATAAAATCAATTTGTCAATTCAGCTGAAAGAAAAAGGTACGTGCAAAATCAAGAAAAGGGTAGAGGGTTAGTAGCACAAAATGTATGGCATCCCCTTTCACCAAGAAATGTGGTTCCATGTCATTTGCCTTCGGGACGGATGGGGTCGGGGGCCGGGATAGAAATCATACAAGTCCCAGATGCGAATGGGGCCATCTCCCTCTTTGGGCTGGGAAGATCGCAAGTAAGGGACAATGTTCATACTCTTGAATTTAATTAAAATCAAGTCGCCCGGGATGTCTTTGGGCGACATACCTAGCCACCCCACCCTCCTAACACTCAAGATGCCGACATCTAGGGGAGATGGCAGTGGTCTGTTTTGTTTTAGCCAAGAAATGGCTTTGTTTAACAGGTCCTGGTGAGATTCAAATGTGCCCTGACTAGGTGCAGGGACCCCAGAGAGAACAGTCACGTAAGGGGCGGCTTCTGGAGGTAGGTTAATCCGATTTCTGCTTTCAAGTGCGGTCCTGGGAACTCTATGGGGTATAGGTACGGAGTTGAGAGTAATGTTCCGGCTTCTTGGATTTGGTATAGACATGAGGGGTTCAAGAGTTTGAGCTTTCGTGCGTGTCTTGGGCTTGAACTTTTCATTGTTACTGGGGGAAATAGGATGAATGGGTGTAGCAATTATTTCAGTTGGAGTATGGTTCCTTAGTATTGTTTTTTCGATACTGGTCAACCTGTCTCCCAGATTGTTGATTTTTGTGACCAGGGGTGATAGTGCAGTTATTACCAGTTGCTCGAACTGGGCCAGTAAGGTCAATTGAAGTGGTGATACTGAGTCAGGAATTCTATTCAAAGCCTCAATCGGCGATAGTCTAGGTGGGTTGGAGGGAGATAGTGAGGGGCTAGTGCACATTTTGTCGGCATTAGATGAATTCTCAGTGTCATTGTCAGCATCTATACCCACTATAGGGGGGGTAGATACGTCCTGGACGTAGTTGGTACCACAGAGGGCATTCAGCTCCTCCCAGATGGGCATGATGTGAGGAAATCAGAGCTGCAACAGCAACACTAAACAGTACAGTGTGTGATCAATAGTGATAAGATACAATGAAACAACTCGGTACCTCCACCTTTCTTAGTAGCCAAGAGGGGTGGCACGTCCCGGCCTCCTTGTGCCTCTGAGGGCCACAGAGGGCCCGCCCTTTGCCCGGGCTTAGCCCGGCGCTGATCCGCGCGCGGTCCCGCGCTGCGGGAGTTTGAAGGATCTATATCTTCCGGTGTGTGGGTGGGCGGGGCTCCTAGCAGCTGCAGGCACGCACGGAATCCTGGTCTCCAGAGTCCCGTGCGGCGAGCTGATGGCCAGAAGACGTCCCCCTCAGGAGTAATGGGCAGGTTCCTCCCCCTAGAGCCCCTCCAGGGTCAGAAGCAGCAGCTCCGGTAATGGGATGCGCCAGAAGCGTAGCGGGACCCGCGCCAGCGGGTCCGGCAAGGAGTTTTGAATCCCCGGTGTGCGGGTGGGCGGGGCTCCTAGCAGCTGCAGGCACGCACGGACTCCTGGTCTCCCGAGTCCCGTGCGGCGAGCTGATGGCCAGAAGACGTCCCCCTCAGGAGTAATGGGCAGGTTCCTCCCCCTAGAGCCCCTCCAGGGTCAGCAGCAGCAGCTCCGGTATGGGATGCGCCAGAAGCGTAGCGGGACCATATACATAAACGGAGTTGCAGATCATCTGACAAAGCTGAAAGTAGATTACCCTAAAATCAATGGCATGGCAGTCCCAATATTACTTTATGCAGACGACGCTGTCATAATGTCAAGAACACAATTAGGCCTGCAAAAAGCTCTGACTGGGTTTTCCACATTTATGGGCTCTAGAGGCCTTAGGATTAATGTGGGCCAAACTTCTACTATGTGTTGCACGTCAAAATACAAAGGAGATTGCAATACTTTTCTAAACAATACAAAGATAAGCTTGACAAAGAATTTTACCTATCTGGGTATAGTTTTTAATAACAAGGGATCATGGAATACAGCCATCAACACCCGCAATCTGGCCTTTTGCCGAGAAATAGGTGCCTTGAAGAAATTCGCTAAAAAATTGGGCGGAAAGCCGGTCCAGATCCTGCTCAATATTTACGCAGCAAAATGTGTTTCTACTGCAATTTATGGTGCAGGAATTTGGGGCACGGCAGACTGCCGTGAGATCCAAATCAGCGAAAATGTTTTCTTGAGATATTTACTGGCAGTACCTAGATCTATCTCAACTACAATCTGTCACAAAGAACTTGCTCGGGTCCATATCACTGACATAATTAAGATAAGTCCTATAGTGCTTTGGCACAAGATATGGACCTCTAGTGAAACAGATTTTAGTAAGGATGTAATCAGAGACTGTATGGATCTAGCTGCCTCAAAAAACATACTGTGGCTTTCCTATGTAAGCAAATTTCTAAACTCAATAGGCCATTCAGAAATGTTTAAGAATCCAACCTCATGCTCTTTAATTACGAAAAAGGCGTTAAAATAATGTTGTCTCGGTTTACTGGATGATAGGAGCTCCTACACAGAGGGAAATAAGTCAAGTATTTCCCACCATCACCTCCTATTGTGTGAAGCAGGTTTACAATTATACCTATCACCAGTATATACCACCTACACGAGAATGCTACTAACCAGGATGAGGACTGAATGTTTTTTTAGGTTGACAACTTTCCCTACTGTAAATGATTAGTCTGCCACACTGATAAACTGCCCGTGTGACGATGTTTCAAACCAATCAAACATCCATTGCATTTTATTTTGCAAATATTACGAGTGGGGAAGAAAGAGACATCTGGTCCCGCTATTAAAAGCATGGGGCCTCAGGCAATGTAGACCAGCCTTGATGAAACTATATATGTTACAGGATGAAGTCACTGTGGCAATAGTAGCCAAATTTCTGAAGTATGTTGTAAAGTGTAGAGCGTCGATGGACTGAACCCTTTTTATAAAATTACATTTTATCTGTATTGCTTTTCTGATAACACCTCCTAGTAGGTTTTTTTATCAAATACATACATTTTTAAATATTTGTATAATGTATTTAATGTGTTGTAATGTCTTTTTTAAAATTGTATTTGAATGTGCTTTTATGGTTTTTTATCCTCAAAAATCGAATAAAGCTATCTTTGAAATTGAATTTGACTCAGTCCAAAGTGTCTATTCTGCCCCTACATTGGGCAAACTTGGATCAATGCTCTCCTGGAATATAGCGGGCTTGAAACCAAAAACAGATTCCCCAAAGTGGGTGACATTCATTAGCCACTATGAAATATGTTTGTTTCAGGAAACCTGGCTATGGAAGCACTCTACTTTCCTGGCTATCTAAATTATAGCATTCCTGCTGAAAAGGGGGAGAGAGGCCGTCCATCTAGTGGCTTGACAATATGGATTAGGTAGGATCTCAACGGGGTAATTAAGCCTTTATTCTCTAACCACAGGGACCTCCAGGCCCTACGGCTAGAATTTGCCCACCAAGAGCCCGTTTATATTTACAATGTCTATGCCCGTAGTACAGGGGGAAAGAGATCTGAAGTACTTGCACTTCTGGAAGAATTGATAGAAACTCACCCTCTCTAAGCTAACATAATCATAGGGGGAGATTTCAATGTAACCTTTGAACCTCTTGTGGGTGCTAACTGGAATATCACGGATGAGGAAGACAGGGAGTGGGGTATACCCAAACTAGATCTAGATCCTATTAAAAGGTTGACAGATTCTGTAATCCAACTTAACTCATTCTGTCTCAGTAAAGGTCTAAGATCTACTAATGGTAGGACTCCTGGTGACAAGTCAGGTGCTAATACATTTAAGAGTGGAAATAGGGAGAGTAGAATAGATTACATTATGATCTACCTGGGTTTATGGAGATACCTTGAGGACATGACAGTCATCAATAGGGTAGAGAGTGATCATAACCCTTTATCGATGCTACTTACTTACTGGAACTCAGTAGATGCCTCTGGAGGGGAGACGGGGGATAGCCCATCGATTGACGTTGTCATTACAAATGACATGCGACATGTTAGATGGTCCAGCGTCTCAAATAGCCAAGTAAATATTGATTTTATAACTAGCAAGCTATCACAAGCAACGAGGGAATTGAGTCTAATATTCAATGAAGAACCATTGAATGTAACATCGGCAAATAGCACAATGATCAATGATACTTTCTTTGGAGAACTAAAAAACTTATTTGTGAGGCCTGGTACGCAAAATGGATCACGAGCACCTCAGTCCCCTCCCTGGTTCACAGCAGAATGTAGGCAGGCCCGTCTGGATTTGGGTACTGCTGTAAAAAGTGGCATAACCCAGAATATTCGTTTGGCTAGGGCTGCTTACAAAAGTATCATCTTCAAATCCAAACGTGCCTGGGATGAACAGAGGTGGTTAGATCTAAAAGAGGCAGGATCCCAGAAAGATTCAAGAAAATTTTGGAATGTCTACAAATGGGGCACTGAAGGTAACCCGGACAAACCGCAGAATTGGGTCCCACGAGAAAAGTGGGTTGAGTATTTTGCACCACAGTATGCTGAGGGCGAGTCCACAAATCAAATATCGGAGGTACCCTTTGAACCATTTGTGGAAAACCCATTTTCCCTTAGGGGTGTGCAGCAAGCCCTAGAACTGGTGGTCCCTTATAGAGCGCCAGGGATTGACGGTATTCCTGCGGATATGTTTCTGCAGGACAAAGATTCCTGGGGCAGCTACATATTTCTTTTGGCATACATGGTCGCAAGGGGAGCCCCTATCCCACATTCTTGGAGCGGGGCTGAAATCATACCCGTTTTCCAGAAAAGGGACAAATCTTTACCCGGGAATTACAGGCCAATCAGCCTGATTGATACTACTCAAAAAATTCTAGGTAGGCTGATTCTTAACAAAGTTTTGATGTGGGAGCGAGAAGAGAATATTTTATCCCATCTGCAGGCTGGCTTTAGAACGTCAATTAGCGCGGTCGACCAGGTTTTGCATTTTGCTATGCTGTACTGGAAGACGGTGGTAATTGGACGTGGCAGCCTATATGCTGCATTTATTGACCTTAGAGCGGCATCTGACCTGGTTCCCCGCTCAAGCCTGTGGAGTGTTCTTCATAGTGTGCGCATGCCTGGGCCTCTCCTTTCTCTAATTAAAAAACTTCATGAGCATAATTTTGCCCAGATTAGGTGGGGAAGCCCTGCAAATGTCACAACTCAATTTCCTGTGGAAACTGGAGTACGCCAAAGCTGCGTCTTGGCGCCCACTCTGTTTTCGATGTATATTAATGACGTGGCTAAGTTGCTAATCGATTCTAGTGTTGACGCCCCTTCCCTCGCTGCGGCGAAAGTCACAATATTAATGTTTTCAGATGATTGTCTTTTAGTAGCAAAAACCCCTAGTGGGCTTCAGAAGGCCTTGATGATTTTCGAAAACTTCTGTACCACCTGAGGATTGGTGGAGAAGAGTGTTGCCGGTGGCAGAGGCGGGCTCTATCCACTTAGCGCTTAACTGCTGTTAGTCACACTGCTCGCGCTGTTCTCATAGCGGTTTGTTTTAATTTAGCAACTAAGGCTATTTTTAAAAACGTTCAGTGTGTGTTTACCTGATTGCACTTGTATCACTGCACCACACCTTCAGGCTGTTTGTATTCCGCCCACTCCCGCCCCGGTCCGCCACGTCCAATCATGGGCGTTTGATGCGGAGGGTGAGGAGGAGCCTTGCACTTCCGGGCTCAGGGATCACAGGTCAGCGCTCTAGCGACGCTGTGAGTGGAAGTCTACTTAAAGGTCAGCTGTGTTATCTCGCGCTGTGGAGAAGAGTGTTGCCGGTGGCAGAGGCGGGCTCTATCCACTTAGCGCTTAACTGCTGTTAGTCACACTGCTCGCGCTGTTCTCATAGCGGTTTGTTTTAATTTAGCAACTAAGGCTATTTTTAAAAACGTTCAGTGTGTGTTTACCTGATTGCACTTGTATCACTGCACCACACCTTCAGGCTGTTTGTATTCCGCCCACTCCCGCCCCGGTCCGCCGCGTCCAATCATGGGCGTTTGATGCGGAGGGTGAGGAGGAGCCTTGCACTTCCGGGCTCCGGGATCACAGGTCAGTGCTCTAGCGACCCCTCCCTACGCTATAAATGTGCTTTGGTCAGCGACCGCGCAGCGGACGCGTGCAGCGGGCACGCCGGAAGCGCGCTGAAGTCGAGCCAAAGTCAAGCCCGTCTGCGCCCGTCCGCGGCCGGACGGGCGCGGGGCCATAAACCCTGGCTCTTCTACACCCGACTTAATAAGGTATGGAAGACAAGAATTGCTGGATATCCAGCCTAATACTCCCTTATGCTGCAAACACTCCATGAAAGCGCTATCGCTAAAGAACTGTACCACTTGCACTTTTGCCCCCAAAAATACTGTAACTAATACTAGTACGATAAACACAGTAAAAGCAGCTCTGCTCAACTGCAGATCCCTTCGAAAGCACTGTACACAAATCTACCATCTACTCGAAGATGACAACATTAACATCCTGTTTCTCACGGAAACATGGCTGGACGAGTACGCAGATCCTGATGTAATTCAAGCCTTACCTCCCGGCTACTCCCTCTCCAGACTTGACAGAAAGGATGGCAGAGGCGGGGGTATTGCCATCGCCACTAAAGCCCCTTTAGAATGTACCCTTTCTCCCATCACGGTTGATCATAGTGAAGCCGGTTCCTTCACTATTACTACTGGACCGAACCACTCTCTCTCAGGTATCCTCGTGTACCACCCCCCTGGAAGGCTCTATGATTTTACTCCTACTCTTATGGAAGCTCTAACCCATCTAGCACTCAGAAAAACCCGTGTATTAGTACTAGGTGATTTAAATGTCCATTTTGACGACCCCCTCGATAAGGAAGCGGCAGACATTAAATCCGAGTTACTCTCCCTACAACTAGAGTTAAAAAATACCGATCCGTCACACCAACTAGGACATCTACTGGACCCCATATTTGGGAATTGGACGGGAGTGCAGACTCTATCTCCCCAGCCAGTACCCTGGTCCGATCATTTCATTATCCCAATACAACTGCAACTAGATGGAACCGAACATAACATACAAAGATCACAGCGATATCAGCGTAGGAAATGGAAAAACTTTTTTCTAGACACCTTCACACAAATCCTTGAAAAAGCGGGACCTCCTAGAGGATCCGACTGTGAGACAGCTTATGAACACCTACAGAAATGTATCACGAAAGCTCTGGACATCACGGCCCCTAATCGCACTATAACTAACGCCACGAGGACTAAATAAACTGCCCCGTGGTTCACTCAGGAGCTTCAGCTAGCCAAAACAGCTTGTAAAAAGCTCGAAAGAGAATGGCGTCTCGACTTCTGCCCTAAAATCAAAGCCCTCTATAAAACAGTGCAAAAAGAATATAATAAAAAAATACGCATGTCCAAAGCATCTTACTATAATAACCGGATTTTGGAAGCAGAAAACTCCTCGAAGGAGCTCTTTCAGATTTTCAGGGAAATCTCGATAATAGACTCCAACCCAACATCTCATAATGATTCAGTTGATACATGTAATAGAATTGCTAAATATTTTTCTGGCAAGATCACGGACATTTATGCTAATTTCTCCAGCAGCATATAATCTGGCAGTGACTTTGTTGAGAGTGATGACCTTATACGTACAAAATCTTGCCTATGTGCTTTTATTGTTCCGCCCCGACATTCTTGTGAAATCTTGCATAAGTATTAAATCCGGCTCCCCACGAGACCCCGCTCCCCCCAAGATTCTAGCTGCTAGCCTTTCGGTTTTAGAGCCCCATTTTAGACACATGCTCCAAATTTCTTTTTCTACTGCGTGCCTGCCTGCAGAATGGAAGAAAGCAATAGTGCTTCCCATTAAGAAGAAACCCAATATGAGTCAGGACATATTGGAGAACCTGCGCCCGATCTCCCTGCTACCTTATTTAGCAAAACTAGCAGAGAAAGTAGCCAATGTCCAACTCATGGCCCACCTTGAAGCCCAAAATGCCTTCCATACCTCGCAGTCGGGCTTCAGATCGAGCTTCTCCACAGAGACAGCGCTCCTGAGAGCGACTGAAACTCTAAGGGAAGGAGCCGACGAGGGTAAGACTATGGCTCTCATCATGCTGGACCTTAGTGCCGCGTTTGACACTGTAGCACATTCCATCTTGCTACAGTGTCTAAACAAAGCGGGGGTCACCAAAGAGGCTCTGGGGTGGCTGAAGGCCTTTCTTACTAATAGGAGCTTTCAGGTCCAAAGGGGTAACTATCTCTCGGATAGCATGACATTAGAACAGGGGGTACCTCAGGGCTCTGCCCTGAGTCCTACCCTGTTCAACCTGTACATGGCACCACTGGCAGAGGTGGTCCAATCGTTCGGCGTAGAGCTTGTCTCCTATGCCGACGATACTCAATTGCTGATC
This sequence comes from Lissotriton vulgaris, assembly GCF_964263255.1. Lineage (NCBI taxonomy): Eukaryota > Metazoa > Chordata > Amphibia > Caudata > Salamandridae > Lissotriton > Lissotriton vulgaris. Next base: position 1,192,011,024 of record NC_141691.1, on the reverse strand, counting down.
TCCCTATCTCAGGCTCCCTCCTTCGAGGCTGACAACTTTAAATCCTGCATGAGTAATCTTGCAACTTGGATGACCGAACATTGCCTCAAATTAAATGGTACAAAGACTGAGGTACTGATAATAGGAGGAAAGGACACAAACTGGACCAAAAACGGGTGGCCCAACTGTCTGGGACCTCTACCCATCCCCAGTCAGGAAGCTAAGAATCTAGGCGTCTGGATCGATAACAAGCTCTCCTACGACAGCCATGTCAAGAAAACTGTAGGAAGATGCTTTGGACTCATGAGAACTCTTAATCGCACTCTGGATTTGCTCCCTCTAAACTCCAGGCGTACCATGACTCAGGCTCTTATTACCTCTCGAATAGACTATGGCAATGTGCTGCTGCTGGGCACTTCTGAAAAGAATATCAGAAGATTGCAAGTCTTACAAAATTCAGCAGCACGCCTAGTGCTAAGACTCCCCCGAAGAGCTCCTTCCCGACCCTCCCTGGATACCCTCCATTGGCTGCCAATTGGTAAGAGAATACTTTTCAAAGCACTTCTCTGGTGCCATAGGATCATCCATCAGAAAGCCCCCTCCTATTTGTCTGATCTAGCGATGCTGTATGAGCCTAACAGATCCCTCCGTTCCAAGGGAATGGGTCTGCTTAAAACCTCGCTCACAAAAAAAGCTAGAATGGGAGGTCGGTCTTTCCGTTCTCTTGCAGCCAACAAATGGAACACCCTCCCCGCTAACATTAGGTTAGATAAGAATGAGTCCTCTTTTAGGAAATTGTTGAAAACTTATCTTTTTGCTCTATAGTAGTCTTTTCTCCGTCCTCCTACTGACTCTCTCTCCATAGCGCGTGGACACGCCGGAAGGCGTCACCAGGCGCTTTACAAACCCCTTTAATAATAATAATTAAATATAAATTTATGTCTTTTAATGCTCCAAAAACCGTTAAGGGTACTGTCTGCATGAATAATCTACCTCTTGAGAAGGTTCAGGCTTTTAACTACCTGGGGGTTTGCATCCAGCACGATCTTTCTTGGAACCAGCAGATTGAACTGGCTTCCTTAAAACATCAAAAAAAAGAAAAAACAAAAAGGTGAGGGAGGGCCTAAGGGAGTTTAGAGACCAGACAGAGACACATTCCCTAACTGAATGCAAAAAACACAAGAGTGTCAAAGGGTCTAAAAAGTCTATGTGTGGTTCATTAAACTAACAAAGAACAGTGTCAACTCATCTAACAGGTGTAGAAAAGCATTGGTGGATATCAGTGATCACTAGCAGGATATCCATCAGTCACCACTCGGAACCGCCCTTCATCATTTGGCATTCCTGTTAACCACAAAAATCGGTACACCACTGGTTCAGATGGAGGGTCAGATGTTATAACCTCCTAAGAACCTAGTAGTGGCCAATAGTGCTAGAGTGACACAAACTACCCATCAATTGGAAATATGGGTGACTGATTTGCAGTGCTGTGAAAAGAGTGTGATTAGTGAGTGAAAAAATAAAATTGGGTGAGGGAGCAGAAATAAGACTAACTTTATTCGGTTCTATGCTCGCTCCACCAACATTAAAAGAGCAGCATAAGTAGATTTACCAAATATCTACCCAGATGGAGAAATGGTCAACATGTTTCAGCAATATACAGGGGACTGTAGAGTCCATTGCTTTCATCAGGACCAGAATATATCAAAATGCTACTGCAAAAAGTGAAGTAAAAGGTTTAAAAAGTGACAGAATATTGACATTGCTGCGACATGAAAAAAGATCACCTGATTTTGTAGGTGTGTTCTTTGTTCACAGAAGTTGTATTTGTCACTATGAAACAAAGAAAAGACACAGACTAATACAAGTAAAATGACTACATACACATAGACTAAACAACATGTGGTTAATCCACATTGGGCTATAAACCAATATTTTTGGTTTGATCACACATTGGTTCTGTATTTTATCAGCATGAAGATACGTAAATGTAATATTCTCATGTAACATATTCTACTACATCTTACCATTATAGTTGAAGCAAATAGCTCCACCCCGCCTGGCAACGGCTCAGGACACGAGGGAAGCACCGCTCTAGTGAAAAGAAGCAGAAAACAAGGGTATGTCATCGCTTCCTGGTCAAACGAAAATGAAGCACATTGAAAAGTACACAGAGAAAAATGACTCATATGGAGTTCGTATTGTTTGGAAAAGCACAGTATCGTGCAGACCATTGATGTTGTTATGGTGACTGAGTCAGAACAGAGATCTATGCTGACACGTCAGCTGATGTGCCGAGTATCAAGACCTCGTCGAACAGTTGGTGTTAGTCACTATATTGTGCGGGAATTATTTAGCAATATATTCTTCTTCCTTGGTAAATTATGACAAAATCAACGGCTGTCAGCAAAGTCCGTCATAGTATATTACAAATAATGAATATACAATCTACTCGATAAGATGCACAAAGAAGTTTTGCCAAAACTCTCAATGTTCGTGTTGTTTGTAAAGTGAATGAGAGAGTCGATTTCGCGCTCTAATCATAAGGACACAGCTTGCTCGGAAAAAGCACAACTAGCGTGTACGACTTACTTAAAAAAGGCACACCTAGCGTGTAGCTCACCTCTCCGTCGGTACTCCTTCGCCACCATCTGAGCCGGTTGGGGAGGTACCGACTCGGAGTAGAGACCTCGAATATGAGCTGTGCGTTGATTGGTTGAACCACGGTCATGTGACCCGGTCCATCAATCAAAATTGTTGTTGCAACACATCCTTACGAGGACCAGTCCAGTGTATTCATTGGCCCAGTAATGGTCATGTGATCCGACCCGGTAATAGTTTATTGGTCACAAAAGGTAATAGTGTTAGCGGTTGCCTAGAAACTAAAACCGGAATCATTCGAAGAAAACACCGTTTCCGATCATTGCATGAAAACATTGCTTAACTAAACAGATCGAGGCCACATAACTTGATCGCCTCATCAGTCATCAGAGAGTTTATATTCAGTATAATCTGTTATTTTGAACCGGACAAAGGACAGATGTTATAGATCGAGGGTATATTACTCGATCCCGTTTATTCTAATGTCTGATGTATAATCTGTCATATTTTAGGGGGAGAAAGGACAGATCTTACAGCCTAACTCTTTCATTTATATTGCAAGGATATCTTAGTAGTCTCTTGTTCCTACAGAGTGGGAGGGACAGTCAGTGTTTACAAAGCATTCTAGCAAGCATGGCTATAAGGTGGACCACGGTATGTCATTGTTAAGTCCACCTTTGTTGGTCCCCAATTTGAACACCCATTTCTGTTCCTTACGAAGAAGGAAATTAGTGTGGTCTGTTACGTGAGTAGGAATATACGGTTGTTCAAGCTCAGTCCATGAAAAAGCAGTTGGAGCATGTTGTTTTTCCAGGAAATGTGTGGTGAGTTTGGTTGCCTGTCTTCTGCAACGAATCGTGCTTTTGTGCTCGGAGATTCGTGTTTTTATTTTCTGCGTCGTCATTCCCACGTACTGTAGACCACATGGGCAGGTTATGAGATAAATTAACTTCTCACTGTTGCAGTTGGTACATTTGACCTGCTTCCAGGGTCTATTTGTGCCAATGTCAATTTCAGTTGTCCTGGTGGTTTGAGGACAAGCTTGGCATGATCCACATGGGTGATGCCCTACCACAGGTGGAAGATCCCAAATAGTGCCAAGAGCCCTTGGCATTTTAGTATGGGGTCTGGTGTGAACAATGCGATCCTTCAAGTTTGGACCCCGTTTGAAATAAAAAAGAGGTGACTCGATGGTTTCCTGTCCTGAGTTTAGTATGGACCAGTGTTTCTTTATTATCTTTTATATTTTATTAGATAGGGTCCCGAACGTGCTGACACAGGTAAATCTATTCGATGTCGCTTTAGGCACTGAAGGTTCCAGCAGGGCTAGTCTGTTGTTGTTTCTCGCCCGCTTCATTGATTGTTTCACCAGTTTAGGGGGATATTTCCTACAGTGAAGCTGATGTTGTAAAGCTTTCGAATGTTTATTATAGCCTTCCTTAGTGGAACAGTTTCTCTGTATCCTCAGGAACTGCCCATAGGGCAGATATTCTCTGAGAGACTTGGGATGATGGCTAGCGAAACACAGTAGGGCATTTTTCACCATTGGTTTTCCATGCAGCTCCGATTGCAGACCTTCTGGTGTAGAAAAGATCCTTAAATCTAAAAAAGCAATCTCAGTTTTGCTAGCCTCTACGGTGAATCTAAGGAAAGTATTCCTACTGTTTAACCAGTTCAGAAAAGCCACAAGATCTTCATGTGTCCCTCGCCATATCACTAGTATATCATCGATATACCTTTTCCATACTTTTATACAGGTGACATACGGGTTGGTGTTAGTAAGGACATGCTCTTGCTCAAAGTGATGTACATACAAATTAGCCAAGCTGGAAGCAAAAATGCTCCCCGTGCTAGTACCGGAAGTTTGTAAGTAGATTGTCTCCTCAAATTTAAAAAAAAAATTCTTCATGGCCAAGGTGGCACAGGCCATGATGAAACTGACTGGCGTGATGCTATCTAGGTCGCGGGCCAACAAGTGAGAAGAGATGACTTTTAGGGTTTCATCTTGTGGTATAGATGTATAGAGCGACTCTACATCAAATGATACAAGGTGGTCATTATCTGCATCAAATTCAATGTCAGGAAGGAGATGGAGCACATCTGTTGTGTCCTTAAGGTATGTGGGCATTTCTTGCACCATAGGCCGCAAGAAATGGTCAACGAAGGTGGAGAGTGGTTCCAAAATGGACCCAATACCCGAGATTATCGGGCGGCCTGGTGGTGGCCTTTGTGTTTTATGCACCTTCGGGAGGCAGTAAAAATAAGGCATCACTGGATGTTCATTGACTAGGAAGATCGCTTCCTGCCGAGTGATCCAACCCTCCGTGAGTGCTTCCTCTACCATCCCGCTGATTACCTTTCGCATGTCAGTTGTAGGATCTTCGTCTTGGGGACAGTATGCTTGTCTGTTATTGAGTTGTCTCAAGCATTCATTTCGATAATCACTGGTGTTCATCAGGACAATTGCTCCCCCTTTGTGGTTAACAGGAATGCCAAATGATGAAGGGCGGTTCTGAATGGTGACTGATGGATATCCTGCTAGTGATCACTGATATCCACCAATGCTTTTTTCCTTAAAACATCGCCAGCTCACAGGTGCCCTGAATCTAGAGCACGCAAGGTCTCTCACCAAACCAATTTCCCCTGTCATATCAGTATATAATGGCAAGGTGGTTAGTTCCACCCTTTATTGAGTGGAAATTTGGGGGTTCGAGAATTTACGGGGGATGACAGCCTCAGAAAATCGTTTTCTAAGGAATATAGTAAAATTACTACAGAGCACCCCCTTAAGCCCCCTATTCCTAGATTTGGGGTTGTCTCCTATAGCCCTAATTGCATCCTTACATCCAATCTTATATTGGAGGCAAATTTGGACCACTCCAGAATTGGAAACATACACCAGAGGGTTGTTGGATGTGATAAGAAGTGACTCCTCACTAAAAATCAAGTGGCTAGCTAACATTCGAGGGGTGTTAAGAGAACTTGGTCTCGGGGAACTGTGGGATGATCCGACAAAAGCTAGGTTTCCCCCAAAGAAGGTACTTAAAGATTTATACTGGAGGTCTGTGGCCTCTAAATCTTTTAGGAACACTGCTCCCCTTTCCCTGTCTGGCATGTTCTTGAACTTCAAAGATAGTCCAAGTCTCGAACCCTACTGGGATGCCATCACTAAACCCCTAGATCGGAAGCTCTTCTTTCAAATGAGAGTAGGGAGCTTGCCGATCCGAGCATTTGCAAATAGGTGGAGTAGTGGGGGTATGGTAGCTTGCCCTGCATGTTCAGCACCTCTGGAAAGCATTAGTCATCTGCTGCTTGAATGTCCTGTGTATGCAGTTCCTCTGTCATTTTGGATACGCCCTATGTGTAGGCTCTTGGGTACCAGGAGCGGTCTGGTAGCAGTTAGAATAATTTGCTCTAGTACTAATCTGACTGTGTGCATAGCCGCGGCCAAATAACTAGGCTGGGCCTGGACTATCAGAAATAAATTATCATCATGTTAAATTCACCCTGTGGGGGGGTCAATTCTATGCACAAGATACCTGTTTTGTCTTTTAAAGGTTATATTATCATTCACTTTCATGAATTTGTAATTTTATAAAAAAAAATTAAAAATGTGATCAACTTCTGATGTTTTTATATGTATAAAATGCTTTTATGACAATCGTCGAATAAAGCTTGCAAAGACAAAGTCTTCCTCTAGGGCAAGCTCTACGTCATTAATATCTAGAGGTTCAAAGCAGCAATTAAAATCTCCCGCTATTAATATGTTCCCCATTCCATTGTAATGATCAAGATAAGAATCGAGCAGAGCAACAATATCCGAGGCTTTGCCCCCATTGTTCCTTCTTGCATAGATGTTAAATATAAAGAGGTCCTTGATCTCGGGGATTTGGATTTTTATTATTAAAATATCACTACTCTCGGAGTCCATCTGTTTAACTTTATACCTGTCATCCTGTCTCACCCAGATGGGTAAGCCCCCCATTGGTCTACCCCACTGGCCCGGAATGGCAGGCTTTGAGAAATTTAAATAGCCTTGTCTAAACACTGGGTCCAGTGACCAGGATTCCTGGAATATCATAACATCATTTTGTCAATAAAGTATAGCCAGTCAAGTGATGTTAATTTACTTTTTAACCCTGCAATGTTCCATGAGACCAAAGCCAATTTTAGGAGACCAGGGCTAGAATTACTACTCTGATAAAGCCGGTTATCACCAGGGATTACACTAGAAGCGGTTTTAACCAGCACTGAGCTTGCAGCATTCATTTTGACCTCATTTAAAATGTCATCACCCCCGATCGATCTTCCCAATTGTTTGAGCCCTCTGGTGCCTCAGTTGTTATTAGGAGAGGGCTCTCTTGGCTCTGGTTCTTCGTTATAGTTTTATGGTCTCCTGAGCCCTTAGTTGCGAGTTCCGCAGGAGTGGTAAAACCAGTTTTTTGATACAGACATTCGCTTTCCTCCAGTGTGCTAAGCACCTCAAATCTATTGAAGGTCGGGACAGCATGGTTATTGAGCCCATGCAAATTCGAAGTCGACCTCTGCATTACTACTGTGGAATTTATGCGAGATTGAAAAAATATCCCAACGGGAGAACACTGATGGCCTTTTGGCTAAACCTAAAGGGGGCTGCCCAATCCAAAATACACCGGACCATGTACGGAGACTTTAAACTTAAAACTATGCAGTCACCATCCAAGCCTTTGTCAGAATCTTCTACCCAAGCCACCCTTCTCACCATCTTAAATTCTGCAAAGAGATGGTTCCCAAGCCCTGTCTTAGTGGTCAGAAAATGAAGGGCCTTGTTCTTAAGTGAGAACCAATGTTCCTCTTCTCGAGGTTGGAGTTTCGGGACATTTGCTAGTACTATGGAGTGTGATGTTGCCTCCGGTGGAAGATTTAGAGGAGCAACCACCGACAAAACCCCTCCCAGACCCTGTAGTCTCCCTACTCGACCCTTTGGCCCTTCCCTACCAATCAATACATGTGGTATAGGTTGGTTCGGAGGGATTGTAATGGAAGGGGATAGGCGGGACATATCATGACCTGATGATCTAGAAGTATTCCTCGTCTGACTAATATCTTTAACCTCAGCCTGTCTATTCCCAAGACAGGCAGATTGTTCCTTAGATATAAACTGCTGAAACTTAATCAATCTCTGATCGATAGCTTCTAATTTGGACATAACGGGACTGATCAGGGCTAAGAGCTTTTCTTGCAGCTGTTTTAAGAAATCATCATCAGCCCTTAGGGGGTCAGGATGTCCAGTCACCAATACTGGTTGAACAGGGCTACCAACACCCCCAATTAGTGTGATCAGTATCGATGGGTGGAACTTTGAACCCTCTCGTCCCAGATGTTACATTCTTAATCTTTGCCTGCTTTGACACCTAATGTCTAGCTTTAGGGGCACTTCGTGCTTTCCTTTTCTTGATTTGGTCATTTCCTCTAGGGGCTTATGATAACTTTTGCTGCCTAGTACTCATGTTAGAGGGGGAAGGTGGGGTGGAGCAAGACGTGTTGAGCACTGGGCAAGAATGGGGGGTACCCAGCTGTGGACCAGCTGCGATCCCAGGAGAAGTTTGGGGACTCATGTCTAAATTGACTGATAGCTCTTGCACTGGAACGTGCCCTACAAATGGGTGTGATCGGTCTAATGATAGCCTCCGTTCTGTTAAATCAATCTCTTGTATTAACACAGATTCAGTCCGTAAAAGGAAGGCATCTAGGGTCCCCACCACTCGTGACCCTGCCCCCCTTGCGTGTGGCTTTCCTCATGTCCACAAGCATAGATCTAAACAATATACAAAGTAAATAATTAGCGTTAATATCAGCACTATCCCTCAACCATTCACTCCTTATAGCAAAGGTGAAGCATCCCCCTTGTGTCCAGAACCAATTACACTAGCTTACTTTGGATTCCAGTGAAGATGTTAGAAGGGTGGCCCAGCCCAGCCTCTTCCGGCCATATGACTCTTTTTAAATCATGTTTTCCCACACTTTAGCCGACATTTTTAATGGTCGTTTTTAATTATTGTGTGTTAGTAGAATACTTTTTATGCTGATACTGTATCGGCGAAATAAAGGGATCTTGACTGACTGACCGGCAGCAAAGTATTAAAAAACATGCAGACAAATAAACAAAATGGTGTTTGCATTCCTAAGAGATCATTAATTGCCCTCCATTTATCACCTATACATAATGGTGCAGATTTATAAGATGCTTGTTTCACGTTTGCACCATACATAGTAGTGCATGCATGATGCAAGCCTCTTTGTCAGATTCAGGAAGACCACCAAATCTAGAGTAAGGCAATGCAGGACAAATGGCTGCATTGCCTTACTCTGCACAAGGGAAGCCTTCCACGGGGTTGCGGTGGGTGTTCCCATACAACTACCATGGTTTTTTATGCATTCCCTGATTTCCATGGACTTGTAAACCTGGAAATGAGCCAAAATCTTAAGCCTACCCGGGCGAGGTGTATCAAGGAGAAGTATTTTTCCCTTCCTTCACAAAAACAATCCTGCCTGCAAAGCAGGAACCCTTACACCATGGTGCAAGGGTTCCTGCATTGACGCTAGGCTGCCAAAGAGCAGCAGCATGAGAGGAAAAGACAGGAATGAACCATATTGGATAAATACGGAATATTCCTGCCCTTTCTCAGTGATGCAGGGCAGCGCATCAAGGTGACTTGCAGTGCTGGCTGCACCACTATTTTCATAAATATGCCCCTATGTTTTTAAATACTTCCCTTTGTTGTTCAGATGGTGTCCATTTCACTGCAACTGGAAATAACATATTCATTTATAATATCTGTCAACTCTCACTAAAGAATTTGTAAATTCAAAATACTCAGTTATAATAAAAGGCCCTTTAATATTAGAGTACTAGATTCCCACATGGCCATGCCGTTGTACTGTGTAATTTTTTGAAACACATGAATACATTTCCAAACGTTATTGTTTGCATACAAAACCTACACTAACCTCAGCCTAGTTACAATTACAAGGCTAAAGTACTTTTCTAATTCACTTTTAAGATATATTCCAAAAAACACTAAAACTGGTGTTTAAAACACTATGGATACCACGAGGTTTTGGAAAAGTGCACATTAGCCATTCAGATAATCGCTTGTCATTGCTATGTACCGAGGTTATATGGTGGTACTACCTGGGATCACAAATATAGCTAAAGAAATACCTTATAACTTGCTGCACTTGCTAGCACTACACCACAGCATCATCTACACCCCCTACTGTGCAAAACTTCCGAATTTCAGAAAACTCCAGCTGATGGTTTGCACACTACACAAAATACAAAAGTCCATTGAAAATGCATTAGATTTGCCCATTTTGGGAACCGCCATTTATCACTTTGTACCTCCTTAATGAAAGGCAGTGAGACTTTCAGGACTCCAAGAATGAAACAAGAGGACATTTTCGCCAAAGTTTCATGGGCAGATAATATCTAGAGACAATGTCAAAATATGTATTTTACGTGGTATACTTTAGAAGGACTAGTGAAGGCATCAAGGGAGTAAAATATTACCATAGTGTACTTCAATGTGAGGGGATTGGTGTAAACATTATGGATGAAGACCGTTTTTGAAAGATTATAGAGAACCATATAGATCGGAGGTGTTCATTGGATGAATGATTTTTTTTTTTTAAAGTTCAATTTAAGCCAGGTGTCATCAATGATGTTTGCTAAATTTTAGTTCGAGCGAACTGTGTATGAGTGATGAATGTAGCTTGGAGAAAAACGGTGAATGAAATATTAATGCATTTGTAAATGTGGTTTGTGGATGTACAATGTCGCCTTTTAAATATTTTTCAGATTGTTTTTTAAATGTGTCATATAGGGAACCATATGTTACAAAAAATATATGGTTGGAATAATCCAGTGATAAATGTCCTGAAAAAGGTGGATTAAACAAATTAACCACACTGAAACACGTAGCTGAAAGATTTAGTACAGAATCTGCTAGCACTGAATAATTATATATGAAGAATCAATTCATGATTGAACAGTGACATCAATTGGTAGATATGTATGTTTTTTAAGGCTAATTATCTCGGCCTGGCTTAATTTGTTTCATAGTCATGTTTAATCAGTCATGTATTCCATTGTATGTCTATGGTATCCACTAAAGTTGATTTTTAATATTGGAATGGATTAAAATATTTTTCTATATATGACAGTCATCTGGATTTTTTTTGCACAATGTTCATATAACGTACTGATGATATACAGCATAGTGTGTGTGCGTGTAAGTGTGTGTTAGTGGATCAATTCTATTACTAATTAGCACCTTAGATGACTTTTTTGTTTTAAGTTTACTTTTATTCTTAAGCGCTTTAAAACAAAAAAAAATTCATAAACTACATCATTAATTAAAAGCACATTCCCATGTAAAGGAAATCATTCAAAGTATATCAGGCTACAGATGCCAATCAATATGGTTAAATATATATATCAAGAACAATGTCTGAAAAAGCAAATTATTGTATTTGACAGGACATCATCCATTTAAGAGACGGGTGGCACCTTGTAGTGCAGCATGGAAACTCTCTGGCAAGCTACCAAGTGCCCCTTTGAAAAATACTTTTGAATTTTCTTTAAACTTTCCCTTACATAGAGTTGGACGATGTCTCAAGTGCCGAGTTAGATAGATAGCCTGCTGGCAGCATATGCCATGGAATGATAAATAGACTGGGGTGTTTAGCATTGGACATAATTAATGTTCTTGCAAAGACTTTGGCATGACATTGGTTGTCACATGAATTTTCACACCAAGTCCTTGCAAGAAATCTATTTGCTACCAGTGATAAACAGCTTCTTTCAATATCGCTGAGCAGGTTATCACATCTATTCTTTTCTTCAGGAAATATGCTCATACTTTATGCTGTCAACAAAATAGGATTTGCTGTGCCACTGGTAAGTTGTTCTGCCCCCAGACTCTTATTTATATACAGATTGTTTTATGAGTAATGCGCACTGAACTGCATGCTGCTGAGATTGCCTAGTGAGAAATCGGATAAAGAAAAGAAAACAATTGATAAAGCATTCGCAGTTCATTGGAGCTATTTTGTGCACAGGGAATGAACAACTCATGCGGTCATAAAATCCTGATTTGTTTGGATAAAAACTGAACTTAATAAATAATAAAATATTAACGAAAATGGTGCTCTTTACCATTCGAATATATTTGAATTTTGTGACTTGATTGTGGGGGAATTATTGATGCAATTAAAATAAATTCAACGCGCCACGCCTGTTTGCTGGGTAACACATTGAAAACACGCATTATCAAAGGCTTTGCCTCTTGATGCTGCTGCACAGATACACACTCAAAAACAGGGATATATGCACACAAGCATGCATATAGGCTGGCACAGAATTTACCCACATGCCCTGAGCAACACATAAATAGACATCTTTGCACGGAGCAGTGAACAAACGAGCAACATGTATATATATATATATATATTGGGCCTCATTTATGGGAAATGACGCATCACTGCGTGAAAGCAGCGATGCGTCACTTCCCAGTGCGCACTCCTTGCGACATTCCTGATGCGTCATATTTAATGTATGACGTATCATGTCGCAAGATGTTACAGATACGTCAGTATTTCTGACGTATCTGTAAGCGCAAAAGTGACGCATTCCTGGAGTGTGTCACAAAAGTGACGCAACTCTAGCAATGCATCCTTTCACATGGGGCAAGCCCCATGTGAAAGGGCCTGCGTCAGTCTTACGCCTGCTGTGAGGCAGGCGCAGGATTTTGACGCAACGGTGTCCTAAAAGTGACGCAGTGAAATCTCATAGATTTCACTGCGTCACTTCTACGACCCTTCCTTGCATCAATACGCCCCCCCTTGCATACATTATACCTGGCGCAGGTATAATGTGGCGCAGGGGTTTACAAAGTGACACATCTACCTAGATGCGTCACTTTGTAAATATGACGCAACAAGGCGCATTTTGTACGCCACTGGTGCGTCACAAAAAGTGACACACTGGCAGAGTAAAAGTGACGCAAGGGCTCATAAATAAGACCCATTGTTTTTAGAATTTTATATAGTGCGAACTAGACCCGAGAAACCGGGTATCAGAGCGCTTTACATGAGCACCAGTTTAGTTACAGAAGGACAGATCCATTTTCTTTTAGGTAGGGGGAGATTAAGTGATTTGCCCAGAGTCAAAGGATGTTGAGCGTCGTTGCCGAGACTAGAACCCGGTTCACCAGCTCCGAAGTAAACTAGTCGTAAGGCTACATCCTCTCACCATATATACACATAGGAATGTATGTGTAAATCAAGAGTAAGGATTCAACACAAATATACACAGACAAAAGAAAAAGTCAAAAATGTTCGCTCACAATAAAAACCCAAATACAACAATATATAACACGTGTAAATGCAAAACAACATGGGTTGATATATTGTGGGTTCAGGTGGATTTAAAATACACCTATGCTCGTGGATACATTCATGAATGAATGACTGTCTTGGTGAGTGAAGATACATGGATTGATTGATGGATGGATAAAGACTGGAAGAAGGTCAAGAAAAGGGAAGAGATGCGATTATGGCAAACAAGATGGATGGATGGATGGACAGATTGATGGATGGTGTGAGTAAGAAGACATAGGTGAAATGAAGGGGGATGACAGACAAACATTTGGCCATACGTATGGACTGATAAAAGGTATATTTGGGGTAAATTCATAAAAGTGTTTTCTGTATTTATTGCAGTCTTAGGAAAATATTCACTTAAATCATATACAAGTTCATAAAATGTATTGGTTTTAGCAATGGTGGGGATCTCCCTATGACAAACTATTAATGTAAATTAATTGTGAATATTTATTTTCAATACAGAATTAAATAAAAAAATCTACAACATAACTTAATTTATATTGTAACATTCAATTACTTAAAGGATATATAATTACATTAAAATAAGTTTTACAAAAATGTCCAGCTGATGTGAAAAAAGGTCTCTCTTTTATATATATATCACATTTTAACAAAGGATTATTTAAAAGTATTTTAATGATATTTTAAAACAAAATAATGCAACAATAATTTTTAAATTAAAAAGGTTATTATTTTTTCTAATGAAATAATGTTTTGTTTTTAGATACATTTTAACACTAAATTAAATGTATTTCTATTTAAAGTAGTTTAAATAATTTAACCTAATTTAACATTATTTCCCATAGGGATTTATTTTTAAGTCACTATTTCCATTATATTCCATAGGGCAGTGTTGCAATACCAGTGGCTGCCCATGTGTGGTGCAGGACTTACTCAAGCACAGCTGGAGTACACTTGCTACTGTTTGGGGTCCTTTTTTACTGTGGTAGCTTTAGAAGTGCAGGTTGTGAATGGTAATGGGCATATTCATTGTTGAGGGGTGCATGTCTCTCCTTAAACCTCTGTTGAACTCCTCCATAAACAGCTTTCATTTATTAATAAGTAGGCCCTTTTCTCCAGCAACTCCTCCTTGTCCCTTTAACATTTACTTCTAAGTATTACATTTACATGTGTGAGGAAAACCCCACAAGATTTGCTCTCATAGGTTTACGAATTGCATTTTATAGAAAGTAGTACTAATGTGGAACCACTTTACATACTACAAAATGCAGTGAATTGGGCCCATATTTTGTTTAGCAGTAGACCCAGGGGAATGGGGTAAAATAGATATCACAGACATTGGTTATCAACTCTCCACCTTAACAATCAACTGGGCACTTTCCTCAATGGGTTAAGTGCTTAATTCTAAAGATAAGAAAATATCTTTAATATCTTTTCAATCTTACAACAGCATCTACTACTTTCTATTATACATGATACAAGGCAGGAACCCCGGAGGAAAGACGAGCTCAAACGTCTGTACTGGGAATGGGTGGAACAACAGGAAAGCTGCAATCCCAATGTGGGCCGATTAACAACAGAATTTTATCTGCACAAACAAACTAGGAATTTAGAGCCCTTTTTAGATATAATCAAGGTCCCTAGGGAAAGGATGTTGTATATACAATGTAGGTTTGGAACCCTCCCTATCTGTGAGATGACCACAAAATGGCACTCATGCAATGAGGTATCTAAAGATTGCCCATGCTGCAGAGCCCTGTTAGAAAGTGTCACCCATGTTATGCTCGCCTGCCCGACATACAACATCTCACGGGCTAAGTGGCTAAAATTGATTGTCAGTAATTGGGCACACAGGACTTTCAGGCAGCCCTGGCCATCCTTAGGTCTGATCCCAGACCTCTTTTTGCTTTTTGCCTGGCAAAGCTTCTCATCCGGGTATGGCCTATCAGATGGAAAGCCCTCTCAAGAGCGGCACAGCTCTAACTGAACGAGGTTGTCACAAAACTGTTGTACAACTCTAAGGTTTTTTGGCTAAGTTACAAAATCAGCCCTCATGCACAAGCACTTTATCTGGTAATTTATTTCTGCTGCTATTTTAGGGAAGCCCAAAGCCATTCAGCATATGTAACTGGGGCTCTCGCCCGAGCCCATTGTAAAGAGTTTTATCAAGATGAAATATTACGCAGCCTTCCACTCTATTTTTATTGTATATAACTTATATTTTTGTTGGATACGTGTACAAACTTTTAACAAATTGAATGCGACAACTGTGTTATGTGACAAGGGTTTGATAGCCAATTCTATTGTATTGTCTGTCCTCACAAGCTTTATGTTACTGTATGTTATACTTATTTTGCTTGTATTTTTAAAATGTTTTTCCACAGCTTGTATTACATTACCTGCCGAAATAAAGCTTATACAAAACATATTATACATGATATACCTTCAAAATGTCTCTGTAAACAACATTTCCAAAGGGGAAACCACAATTGGCACTAGAAAGGCATTAAATGTTAAGAAAATCAATGTTGTGAACAAGAAGCAATAGTAGATAAAGCCATAGAAATGTGAACACCTATCCGACTTTCAATGGCTAAGATCAAAGGGGAAAAAGAAGAGATGTTGTAAATGAATTATATGATATCCAAGGAGTGGTCTCAACCTTTACAGCACCCACGAGGACAGTCCTCAGCAGAATTCCTGCACATTTATCTTGATAAATTCCACTTCTACAAAACTTAATAAGCACCCTTAACAAAAGCAGTCAAGCAGCACCTTCAAGTTAGATACTTTATTAGTATGCACACAACAGAGAAGGTCTTATTTTATTTGATTACCAAAACAAGTGCTGCTGGCAATATCCAAGCTCTCAGCCTCCCTTACCCCATGTTCCTAAAGGATGGGACCTCTATTTTGACAAATCTAACTTCAGACCAACACTCAGGAATGTAAAAAATGAAAGGCAAGCATATCCTCTCAAACCGTGTACCAAAACACTATTTTCTAAAACAATGTTTAATATCTACAACCAAATAATAAGCAGGATGTACTGTAATGAACACGTTAGTCTTCAAACCCATTAAACATAGTAACACTCCAACATTTCTTGTTTTTCTTAATTAACTGTGAATTAAACTGTGAAAACATTGCCCACCCAAACCCTACATATACTTACTAAAACATTAAAAGAATATATGCCATATTACTTTGCAAAATATTACGGAACCCCCGAATAAGTGAAACCATGTATTTATTAGAAGTATAAGATGTAAACCAAAGCAAATCAAATATTTAAATATTTAGGAATAATAACTGCCCTTAAAACCAGCAACAATGTAACCATTATTAACCTCTAAACACCATATAAAGGTTAAATATGAATCCTAGCAAATGTATACCCAACGTAAACATTGAATACATACAAAAACACCCCCTCAAAAACCAATATATCCCTGAACCAGATTATAAGCACATTCAAGCAGCATGCACCATATTAACCTACAAATCCAATAACTTGCGGTAAAAAATATAGAATTTAATGAACAGCATAGAATGTATGCACGTAAAACCATGTAGATCAAAGAATGAATTAAACATACCCTAAACATATATCCACCCAAAAATAACCCAGAAGTGAATTAATTGCATTTAAACCCCAAACAACATAAAATATATAATTGCATTAAACCATTGTGTGCCCAGATCCCCTCTATCTAATTAAGGGGATTTTTAAGGAATCGCTATTTGAGAATAGCAACATGGAATGTAGGTAATAATTCGCAATTTGTTTTTGCGAATCTCTAACATTCCTTATTTGCGATTAGCAAATTGTGATTCGCAATTAAGGAATAAGTGTCCCATTCATTCCTATGGGCCAAAAGGCCCATAGGAATGAATGGGGATACATTCTCAAATTGCGATTTTCTGTGAGAAAATCGTAATTTGAGAACCGCAATTCCAAGGGTGCCAGGGTGTCCAAAGGACACCTGTTGCACCCCTGGAATGTGCCTGTAAGTACATGTGGCGCACATACATGCCCTAAGGGCACGTCTGTGCGCCACATGGCACTTTACATTTTTTTTAAAAATGCATTTTTAAAGGAAATCGCAAAATACCATCTACTTGAAGTGGGTGGTATTTTGCGATTCCTTATGCCAAAATCGCAATTTTTAAGGCACCCCTACATAGCATTTAAGGAATCCCAAAATTGTGATTCCTTAAATGCTATAAGCAAAATAAAGAATAACAATTTTTGCGATTCCTTATTTTGCTAAGTACCACCTACATACCAAAGGGGCGTTTGCGATTCGCAAACACCAAAATTCGTCGAATTTCGGCATTTGCGAATCGCAAACGCCTACCTACATATGCCCCTATGTCTGTTAGTAATAACATGAAATATACCATAAACCACAAAATAAGGGTACTCCATCTCTTATAATACTCAGGCATTAAATAAAATGGTAAACAACGTTCATAACAAAAAGTTTTCTCCGAGGGGAATCACAACGAGGTCGTTATCATGACCGCATTGTGATTCCGCATACCATTACTCCGCAAGTCGGAACAACGACTTGGGGAGGAGGGGGGAGGTGTTGGATTTAAAACCCAACACCTTCCCTAGTGTCCGCATAGACTGGAGTTGGAATAGTAAATGATACTATTCCAACTTCCAGCTCCACCCCTCCGCAAGCCGTTGTTACGAATTGCGGAGTAAAGGTATGCGGAATCACAACGCGGTTGTGATAACGACCGTGTTGTGTTTCCCGGCGGAGAAAAAGGCTGCGGGATTAGATCATATATTCAAATGAAACAGTTCCAAAACAAATTGTTTTAGAACTATCACCACCTCTCCAAAAATTGATACCCACAAAAATGCTTAAGAATTTACATTTAAAACAATGGCCACCTAATCTCCCAGTATCAAACAAATTCCACAGTAAAGTTAAAATGAAATAAAAAATAAAAAAGCAAAACATTTGTTTGAACACAAAGGGTCCTATTATGATGTCTGTCGGAACGCATCTGACCAGCGATCGGAGGCTTTTCGACTGACATCATAGGTTTCACTTTCGACCACCATATTACAATGATGGCTTTCGGAAGTGAAACCAGACGGTCATTCCGGCTGGCTTCAATACGGGCCCATGGAGACAGTCGGCCAGGCACGTTATCCCTTCAAGGCGGCATTTGTACCATCAGGATTACAATTTCGTTTCCCAAAGGCTTTCCAAGTTGTGCTTTTTGACATGGAAAGCATGTTTGAAAGTACCTTCTACGCAGTGGAGGGATTAACTTCAGCACAAGCACCATAGAGAATTGTGAGTATGCAACCTCACAATGTGCGGTCGGATTGTAATAGCGGTGTCGGGACCGGCTACCAGAGATCAGTCAGTCCCAAATGCATAATGGTGTTGTGTGGATGTGAGTCAACCTGACATCGTAATGAAGGCCAAAATGTTTAACCCAGAATTATAACAGTAAACATACACACTACAATATTAATGCAAACTATAATAGATATTGCTATATTTTAGCATTCTACATTTCAAACCTCAATTTTATTGACAAACATCAAAATACAATGTACCTAGACAATAGTGACTCACAATAAATTTGCTGTCCCAATTAAGTCATGTGGGATGCGCATTACACCGGCATAGCTTTGCATATTATGTTTTATATTTGTAAGTGACATGTATTGCCGACTTTTTGGCATGTCACATGAACAAGATTTTGTTTGGATAAAATTATATTACCGGAACATATCAGCAATTATAGAAGGTTTTGCTGAACATGTGTGGCTGTTGATTTTAATGTTGTGCACTGATAATCAACTTGAAATTAATTTGCAGTTGAATTTTTACCTAAGTGAACAATTTTCGGCTCTTTTTCTAGGGCAAAATAAATCTTATTTCGAATTTTTTACTGTTTTGTTTGCGGAGACATGGTCTAGAGAGTCAGGCTACTGTTCATATGTTACCAACTTCCTCTTCCTTTCTTGAAGACTTCTCCTTATTCTTTGTTGAAACTTTGGTAATTTTTTGTTTGAAATCTGTCAGGAAAGAAGCTCCCAACCCTTGTCTGTAATCTGTGCAGCAGCATCGCCATCCTGGATTTTAAAGTTTCTGTGGGTAGTACTTTGTAAAATGTTTGATGTTTGAGCACCATTTTTTCTTTTCTCATGAGTTTTTTTTAATGTTGTTTGTTCTTTTCTCATGAGTTTTTTTTTATTTTTTTTGTTCCTGGGTGTCTTGTAAATTGGACTAAAGAACATGGGGCAGGCCCACGTGGAGGATAAGAGATACTTGTGTAAGGGCAAATGACATTTTAAGA
The DNA here is from genome assembly GCF_964263255.1 of Lissotriton vulgaris. Taxonomy (NCBI): domain Eukaryota; kingdom Metazoa; phylum Chordata; class Amphibia; order Caudata; family Salamandridae; genus Lissotriton; species Lissotriton vulgaris. The sequence continues at coordinate 1,191,991,719 of NC_141691.1, read as the reverse complement.
TGATGCAGTTCAGGAGTTACATTTTCTCCTTTTGCTTGTTTTTTTGCTAATTATACTATTATGATCTTTTGCTGTTTGGGCCTAATTTATTTAGGCCATTGATGATTTTATTGGCTTTCCGACATTCTCACTGCTGCTGTGCTAAATATATTTTGGAGGCAACTGGAAGGAATTTAATTCATGCCAAATTTGGTGTTTTCTTTGTCTGCATGTGACTGTTGACAGTTAGGGTGGAAGTGACTACAGGGGTCCAGGTCCAGGCACATGGAGCCATCCATTTTCTGTTGATCTCAGAAACATTCTGCCCATTTACTAGCCAACCATCGAAAAGCTCTAACATGCCAAACATGAGGGGGTAGCACAAGTACCTGCTCCGGGACAGCCAGCCTTCGAGTGGACAGACCCTATCAACTTTTGCAGATCATACTAAGCATGAAAGCACTGTCACTCCCTGCAGTTCCATCACCCCTGCAACCCATGCCTTGCCTGAACCTAGATGGCCCAGACAATCCACCAAAATTCGCAGCAAGAAACCCAGGACCAAATGCCACACAGGAATCCCAAGAGACTGATTATGAACTTTTACCTGACGTCCCAGGGAGCGCAAAACCGCTGCAGCCATAACGCAACAAGAAAGAGGGTTTCAGAAAGAAGGATCATCAAGACTCACAATGCCAGCAACTATAAGTGCAGGTGGTTGGTTAGAGCCCCCAAAATACCTAGACGAAGCATTGCCATGTCCTTACCTCTGCCACATCCTCCAAAGCCAACGTAGGAGGCAGCGATAAGGCAAATACAGGGGCCATACACAGTGCGATTACACTCTCACCATGTGTGGCGGAGTCAAAAAGATTCCACCTCACCATATGACCAACAGGGCCTTTAAAATCAATACCATTCCCAGGAACCTACCCCTCCCCCATCTCTAGCTACCATGGAAACTCTGAAGAAGAGGAAGAACAACTTGGATGCCAAATCCTACCTACAGGTCCTTGGTGCCGGGCCTGGCCAGAAAAAGTTGTCCTGTCTCTAGTAAGAAAGCCACTAATCAAATGATGTCCCAAGTGCCAAAATCTGCAAAGTCAAAAGGTGCTTCAATCCATACACAAGACACGCAAGCCCCACACCAGTTATCACCTATTTCTGGGGGTGGCTCCCCCAACTAGAGACTTAGAACCAAAAACAAACTTGATCATAATTCAAGTACCATCTGAATGCAACATTGGTTCTCCATTGCTAGTTTGCCCAGTCAACTCACAATTTTTTAAATACTACACTATACCAAACATTACAATCCACATATTGGCTAAAATATTAGCCCACCAGGGACAGATCTGCTTAACTGCAAAGACGGGAAATTGTCAATCTTCCAATATGCCCATTGATTAAATGTCAGGTGTTAGCCGCATATTGTGTTCCCTTTGGTTTTCCCAGCAGTCTAAGCCAAGGCCAACACTCTCTTCTGCTCTGTTCTCATTGAAGCAGGACCTGAACTCAGTACTTATACTTTCTGAGAATATGGTCCATGACAACGATCACAGCACCAACCTTCTCACGATTGTATTGGAAGCCATGTCTATGAAATTGAAAACATTTGAAGCTTTCACCCAAACATGTGTTATTGAAAGTATTGGGCGGGACTGTCCACCCAGACCCAGTAGACTAACAATTCCTTCCCTGGCACTGTGAATGCTCTTAGGAACCCTTGAACCTGAGGTGATAATGTGCCAGCAGGCGATTTAGAAGGCAGTTTTCATATTTAACGGCCTGTGTCAAAGGAACAAGGGACACCTTAGTAGTGTCCCCTGTAGTAGAGTAATCCCAAAGCATGACACCCCATTGGATGTAGCATCAAGGTATACCCAACCAAGAATCACCACTGTAAGCCACATGAATGACAATGGTGAAGTGTGCTCTCAAACAGTGTTTGAATTTACAATGAAAGCTATGAAGAAGACCAGCTTCATGAACCATTCACTAGAACTCGCAACATGCAGCGCAGCAACCAACAAAGCAGCACAAAGCCCAACAGTGGTGAGCACAAATAAGGGGAAAAGGGGACCAATACAGGGTAAACTCAAAGCAAAGTGGAAGGGATTCCAACCAAAAACTTTCACCATGAGAGAAGGGGAAAGTTACAACCTAAATGTTCTCTTTGCAGAACAAACAAATGACAGCAAGGGAAAGCACACATCATACAAAGTTTAGGAAATCGCACACTCAAACTACCTAACACCCAATGGTGGTGAACAAGAAAGCAGAGAATATCTTACACCAGAAGTTGGCGCTAAGGAGGAAAAAGAATGCTAAGAAAACTAAAACAGCCCAAATATGTGCACTAAATGAGAAAATAATTCACTAAAGTAGCTGTCGTCCCCCAGGCCAGATCACAAGCAGAATTGCAGTGCAAGCCCACTTACTTCAACTGCGATGGACGGAGGAATCCTGGGTCAAACTGAAGATGAACACAGCAATGCAGTCTCTCTGGATCCAGCACCATTATTCTCTAATGCAAGAACCTTTGCTCCATGCTACGTACAACCATTGGGAGTGCCTGAACTATCATCCCACGAATCTCGCACTCCCATAGTTAGAAACACCACCCACAGAACAACACAATTCACCTTCATTGATCTCTTCCCAGACCTTGCCTGCCCATCCCCATTAAAATGTGAGCGTCTATTGAAGGTGCTATGGGCTATCCCCTCACTGGATACTTTCATCACTGGACATAAAGCTGGTAAACCCAGCCAGCCAAAACCCTGTAACATCTGAGGAAATGGGAAAGGGCAAGTATAGTGAAGTTGAGTTCCATAAACCACATATCCCAAATTGATTAGTGACAATATTGATTGCATCTCTGTGATGGATTGGACATGATCCAGAAAAAGAGAAGAGTAAGAACAGTTGACACAATTAGCGACCTCCAAAAGGAGTCGCCTATGATGCCTAGCTGGCCATGAGAGCCGAATGAACCTCAGCCCCCCCGAGAAGGACAGAAAGACAACTATAAACTTCTGCCAGGTACGCTAAACAATGAAAAAGCCTTGACAGTGAGAAAGTGGTGATCCAGTGCCATCATATCAGTTGCCATCACTGTCAACACTGTCTCTGAAATAGAGGAAGCTAATTGGCAATGGCTGCCAACAGCACTTTATAGCCCTGAGAAATCCTGGTGAAGTGGTGTGACAAAGAGTGCAGAGGAGCAAACTGGGTAAAGTGGGCTTATAGTGAGCGGCATGATATCCAGGAAGAGGGGCTTCTCTTTAGGAGAGAAAACAAAGCATTAATTAGGTGCAAGAAACTGACCTGCCAGTAAAAGATGTGGCAAGATCAAACAAGGGCAGCAAAAGACAAGCAAAGCAAGTCCTTCTGGAGGGAAATCACTGAAATAGTCAGAGAATCTCTAGGGTCCAAGGAAAACCAATTCACTGCGCAGACCTAAGTAGACCATATATGCTGGTGGTGATTGCACGCAAATGTTGTCCCATTACAGTACTCCCCTGCTAATGGAGCAAGCAATTGTTCTCTGCCCAGTTGTAGAAAGAGCAATATTGGACCAGAAGGCCAACAAAGCACCTGGCCCAGACTGTGTATTAACAGGTTTCACCCAGACCACAAGGTTAGACCTGTAGCTGTTACGATATTCAGCGCAGTCTTAAGAACAAACAATGGTCTACACTCCAGGCAATCTGTCATTATAGATTCTGTCCACAAAAAAGGAGCAAGCTACTATCATGCAACTACAGACCAGTTTCAGTCCTGGACATACCAGGAAAGTATATGGGAGAGTCGTTTTAAACAGACTGCAGGCCTGGGTAGACAAAACACAGTTCTCATAGATACCCAGGCAGGGTTCCGCAAGGGCATCAGAACCATTGATCAAGCCACAAAAGTATGATATGAGTCAAATACACAAACATAATTAAGCATTCACTCTGCTTATCTTTCATTGATCTTATCTTAAAACTACATTTGATATGGTCAACAGAACCAAACTATAGGACACAATCTCAAGAAAAAAGCAGTTGAATCAAACCTCCTGCAAGCCATGAAGCACTGCATTTAGAAATGTGGACTCGCATCCGCTACGGAAGTAGAGGATAATGTAACCCTTATTTTGATATTTGTTCAGGGGTAAGCCAGGAGGCATCCTTCTCCCGCTGCTATTATGTCTTTTGTTGAATGACTCAGAAACATTTTTACTCAAAGGGGTTGCAGGCACACTGAAGCTGGGCAACAGCAAAAAAGTTATTCTTGTGGTTGCAGATGACACAGTCATAAGAGATTGAATGGCTTTTAACTACTGTAAGCAACTACTGTAAGCAAAAAGATCTCGTCACAAATATACAAAAGCAATGCATTTAATCTATACCCACCATTGATAAAATATCCAAAGATTGCTGGCAAGGTACTCAAAACAGTCAGTGTCTAAGACTATTCAGAGACCTCCTTCAACAACAAATTGTGCTGGCATGCCCACGTTCACAAAGCAGCTGCCACCCTACAGTGGTCTGCCAACGTAATTTTAGGACTTGAGAATACATTTGGGTGCTGCTCATTGAGGGTCCTGGTCCAAGTATAGAAGTGAAAAGCAGTGGCAGAAGCTAGCTAGGGTGCAGAGCTATTGGGGTACACTAACAGCAAGCTGCTTAAGGCATTGGAAAACACTTTCTTGAAATCACTATTACACCTGAAACCTGGCGCACCACTTCTCCCCTTGTACCTGGAAACAGGCATGGTTACCATCTAAGAGTTTATAGCACTTGTTCTGGTACTGTATTGGCTACACGACAACTGCCACTGGCATGGACAGTTCTTTTTGAGATCAGTACTTGAAGTGTCCCACACTGGGAAAATTCATCATAACTCATTGGCATGCTATGTAAGAAGTTGTCTCCAAAGTTTTGGTCTTGACCAACTATGGTCAGATCCAGCCGTTATCAACAGTACCCTGGTGCCATGGTAAAAAAATAATTTTTTTATACTTAACTTAAGACACACATTGGGTTAGCATGTTCTTCTATCCTACCATGTAATTATTTCCACACGAAGTGCACCCTGGGAATGGAACAATACCTACATGACATCAGCCAGATGCACACCCCACTTTATGCTTAAAATGTTGTCTGGGTACTCTTCCATTCAAAATGTACAAAGACAAATTTTCTCATGAATGTATCTCCTCTGAACTCTGTGACCGCACAGTGAGTGTCAAGGACTCTATAACACACTTGCTGCTATTTTGCATCAAATCTAAGCATCTATGCTCAAAATGGCCCATCACACCGTTCAAACAATTCTCAATTACATCTTGAACAGATGCACTTGCATTCTGTGCCATATTGGATCTGCCAACTATTTACAAGTCTGTATCTAGCTATAATATGAGAGAGTGGATTATCATAAGAAGGGCTCAGAAATATTCCACTATGGCCACTATTTGATCATAGTCCCACTCAACCAGGATGTTAATGTGTCTTACTTGATGTGTTTTATGCAACTGAAGATACTTACTATTGTTTTCCACTAATCCTAGTATTTTACAGTTTACACGCTAATAATAAACAAAATAACAAAGGGCCTGATCACAACTTTGGTGGTCTCGCAGCAGGCGGCCATGTCAGCGCCCCTCTGTGAGACTGCCAAAGTCATCTGCACACAGTGGATTAGAAATTTAATCTTGGTCTGGCAGGCGGTGCTTTGGCAGTCCCACTGTGGTGTGTTTCTAAGGCTCATATCTGAGCAAAGGGAGTGCTAAAACATGTTCCTACACGGCATGGACTGTGCAGTCCATGCTGTGTAGAAACTGAGGGTGCATTCATACAAGGGGACACAACATGGGCCCTTCTGCATGTATCCCCTGGCCCATAGGCAACCAAGGGCACTGTAGGGCCTACTTAGTATCCTCACTACCACACTTTTAACGGCGGGCTCCCTACCATGAAATGGTTGGATGTGAGCAAACTCCTAATATGCTTGATGGTGCCACAGCATCACCCCCAGCATATTAACGCTGGTTGCAGCAGTCTGACTACCAAACTGGTAATAGGGTTGTCAGACTACGGGTGCAGCATTGCCCGCACCGCCACCATGGCAAAATCGCACCATAGAACTGCTATAGTAGTAATGAGGCCCTAAGCCTGCCGATCAGGATGGTGAATATAGATAAAATAGACTTAAATATCAGCTGTCTATTTTATGCTGTTTTATTATGAATATAATGAGACAAGAATGTGATTTTTCACAGCTGACTCATTATTTGCCAATAATGATTATTATGGATACGCAAGAAACTCTAGAATTTTTATTTTTGCACAAATTCTACCACTATCATGAGTGGTGTACATGATTATCTTTACGCTATGGACTAGTATTTAACAAGTAATTTTAACTGTACATTATAAATGTTTTCTTGGTGTTTTCAAATTGTAAGGCAAAATTCTATAATCAATAAAGATAACCCCAACCCAGCCCACCATATTGTGTGTGTTTATGAGAGAGATTTTATTAATGTTTTTTTTTTCTGGAGTATTTGATGCCCATGCTTGTTTGTCTCTGTGGAATTATTTGAATCACTTTTTGGCAAGGTTTATTTGCCCATTTTGCCTTTGTTCTCCGTGTCTTTATCTTGACCAACCCATGTGCTCATTTACCATTTGTTTAAACCAATGTATGTGTCTGAACATTGATTGTTAACCATTTTAGGGCACTTTTAACTTACTGAGATCATTATATATTGTGGCCTTTCAGGAGCCCAAGTATATTTTAGTAAATTTCATTTTTATTTATATATTGTGTCATTACTTGTCAAATAGTTGTAGTAGTCTATACCCAAGGTTATGATTATTTTTAATTAATTTAATCAATGTTTACCATAGGGGTCACATGTGCACTGGAGGGACACTAGATATTACTTACCATTTTTTCCCACATATTCTGCAACATGGATCATGGCCTATGTGCCATTGGCAAAATTGCTTTATTTACTTTTTTGCCAGAATCCATCTGGCCCTCCCCATGGGACCCTGAGGAACACCATATGTTTATTGTTTATGTAACTTTTCATTGATTATTGTCTAAACATGTTTTTTTGAGTAGTTGTCTGACTTTGGCGTGTTTCCGGGTGTAGGGAAATGTTGCAGTGGTGATAGAAGTATTGAGCAGGGTGGTGTGTTCCTGACTGATCCTTTGGTTTCCAAGATTGAAGATATGGTGCAGGCATGAGCATTTGGAAGCTCCGGAGTGGGAAGAATTTATGGTTGAGGTGGTATCCTGGGTGGACATGAGGTTCCAAGCGATCAGTCTATAGTTTGTGTCAGTTGCAGTGGTAGCATGTCTGAGAATGAAGTCCATCGGTATAGGTTGGCGTACAAAATTTCTGTGCATGGTTGTGATCTTGTCTTGAAAGAAATCGATGAGGTTGTCACATAGCTCTTGTGAAGGTGTGATTTTATTTAGTTGTTAACCGGGTTTGAGAATTCCTTAACCATATTTAAATTGTCCTTAGTGTTGTTGGCACTGGTTTTCTTCTTTTTTACCCTCAGGAGGTGGTGGTGGAGGCTGAGGGAGGTATTGAAGGCGGCTCTGTCAGAGGTGTTCTTGCTGGTGCACCATCTCCTCTCCAGCTGTTTGCTGTCTTGTTTTGCTGCATTGATGTAGTCACTTCAGATTGTATTGTCACAAAACACACTGTCTACTACAAGGCTGCCTAGAGGCAGAGTGCAGATCCCTTGGTTGCCTAGTTTCCATAGGTGGTGCTAAAGTACGGCCCCAAATACCGCACCTACCCCTAATGCTTATTTCTCAGCATAGCAATGTAGGGCCTTTGTGTTGTCTTCTTTTGGGACACCCACACAAGTGGGACAACGTTCTTATCAGGATAGGTGTGGTAACTCAGGGTGGTTTTGTTGTGTGGTCCCTATATAGCCCATTGTCATTTTCCCTCTATTAGCCTAATTATGCACGTTGTAGGCCGATTTTGCTTTGCAAGTTTTACCAAATATCCCTCTTGCTTTTGTGCCACATTGTACTTTTACACACAGTCAGCACGTTTTTGCAAGTTGCTATTTTACTGAGAAAAGCAAAAAACAATCTCTGATCATGTACGGTGTGAAGATGGGGGCCTCACAAACTGTGCAAGTAGCCCAGTTGAACTGCAAGGTTGATTTTTCCATGTTAGAAATGTTTTTTTTCTGGGTGGCTAGGGTATGCACCTAAGCCAGGCAGAATCTACCACTCTAGTCATAATAAGGGGATTGCACATCTAAAATAACCCCTGCTCACCCCCTTGGTAGCTTGGCACGAGCAGTCAGGCTTATCTCAAAGGAAGTGTGTAAAGCATTGATCAATCAGGTATTTGTGAAGTGCACTACTCACTCATGAGGGTGTCAAGTCGCTGGGGGAAGGGGGGGTTCTTGCAGCTCCATATCCTCCGAAGAGCCAGGACTTGAGGCTCCCTCTGAATTCTTGCAGTGTGGGGGTTCATCTGATGTTTGGGGGAGTTCGTTTCACATCTTTGCCGCAGACCTTGGCCCCAGGACGTCACTCTCCCCAGCAGCTCCGCGGCAATCAGCATTGCCTTCCAGCCATCCAGCCCTCGATTACAGGGTTCGAGCATAACCTCAGCTTGTTTCCTGCCTGTGTAAGCTTGCGTGTATTTTTTGTTAAGCTTTGTATTTTATGCCCTGATCTGAGCATGTAGTTTCATGTGCCACTATATTGCCCCCTCGCTGTTTCTTGGTTCTCTTTCTCGACGATTTTCTCACTGCATCCTGCCCTGCTCCCGCTTACCAGCCGCTCATCCCTCCCCCCTCCCCTACATATGCTGGTAGCTGCGTGCTTGCGCCGCTGGCATGCCGAAGGCATGCCCAAGGCAAGCCAGTCTGCACCCGTCCTTGCCTGGACTGCGGCCAGTGCCAGACCCCCCGTCCCCACGAACCCCACCGACCACGTTGCAGCTATGACGCTGACACCCTCCACACACTCAATGATGGCTGAAACACCATCTGCTTCCAGGCCTCCCTGAAGATCACCCGCGGACCCTTCACCTGCCACAGCTGCATCTTCTCCAGCCAGCACGCACCAGCACGCCCTGCCCATACTAACACTGTAGGCAACAACCATCTCAGCTGCATACTGCTCAACACCCTCTGAATCCACAAACACACCGTCGAACTTTGGGACCTGCTCGACTCCTCCGCCCCAGACATTGCCTTCCTGATGGAAACCTGGATGAACACCTCCTCGGCACCGGACATAGCCATGGCCATTCCCAACGGCTACATGATCACGTGCAGAGACTGGAACAACAACAAACATGGACGAGGAATCGCCATCATCCACAAGGACACCATCAGAGTCTTCACCAGCACCGAAGACACCCTCTACATGGCCGAACACCTACACTTCCAGACCTACGTCAACAACAACACCACACTCAGAGGAACCCTGGTCTACAGACCTCGGGCCTGACCACAGTTCAGTGAATCCATCGCCGACCTCATCAGCACGCACGCCATCGCCTCCACAGACTACATACTCCTCGGAGACCTGAAATTCCACCTAGAGAACGCCAACGACAACAACTCCATAACACTGATTGACACGCTCACCATCCTCGGACTCAAACAACTCTTCATGACACCTACCCACGCCACTGGATATGTGCTCGACCCCATCTTCTCCGTGAGCAACCACGTTACCCACCACACTGGATATGTGCTCGACCCCATCTTCTCCGTGAGCAACCACGTCACCTTCAGCCACACCACCGAACTCCACTGGACCGACTACCACTGCATCCACTTCTCCTTCAAGGAACACATCACACACACCAAACCACAACACTTCACGCACCACAACTGGAAAAAAGTCACCGAAGACCAGCTCATCACTGCGCTTACCCAAGACCCTCCTACCGAGCCCTCAGTGACCAACGGAGCAGGCCTCAATTTCTGACTGTGGATCGACAACTGCTCCAATACCCTCACCCCAATTAGGAAATCCTCCAACAGACGCACTGACACTAGAGCCATCTGGTTCAACGACGAACTCCAGAACTCCAAGCACACCTGCAGAAAACTCAAAAAACAATGGCGCAAAGACCAGACACCGGACAACCATGCAGCCCTTACGAACGCAAGACGCAGACAACACCTGCTCATCAGATTCATCAAAAGAACCTCCTTCAAGGATCGCATTGACAACAACACACACAACAGCAAAGAGCTCTTCAACATCGTGAAAGAACTCGCCACCCCCAGCTCCAGCTACAACGACATCTGACCTTCACCGAACTCTGCGACTCCCTGGCTACCTTCTTCCACCGCAAGATCACAGATATCTACAACAGCTTCGACACCCAAACCCAAACGACAGATGCTGACACCCCAGAAACAACACCCACCAATCGCATTAACCTCCTGCTCTCCTGGAACAACGTCAAAGACGAAGAAACCACCAGAATCATGAACACCATCCAATCCAGCTTACCTTCGGACCCCTGCCCACACCACATCTTCAACAAGGCGAGCACCATCATTGCACCCCAGCTTTGAAAGATCATCAACAGCTCCTTTGAGACCTCTACCTTCCCAGAGAGCCAAAATCAACGCCCACCTCAAGAAACCCACAGCGGACCCAAAGGACCTCAAGAACTTCCGACCCATCTCCCTGCTCCAGTTCCTGGCACAAGTCATTGAGAAGACCGCCAATAGACAACTGACCCTCTTCCTGGAGGAGAACAATGTCCTGGATTCCTCCCAATCTGGCCTCCGCAGCAACCACAGCACTTAGACCACCCTCATCGCCACCACTGACGACATCAGGACCATACTAGACAAGGGCGAGACCGCGGCCCTCATTCTCCTGGACCGCTCTGTTGCGTTCAACACCGTCTGCCACCACACCCTTCGCACACGCCTCCACGACGCAGGGATCTGAGGCAAAATCCTGGACTGGATCACCACCTTCCTCACCGGCAGAGCCCAAAGAGTCCGTCTCCCCTGTACTGATCCGAAGCCACCACGATCAGCTGTGGCATACCCCAAGGAACATCTTTCAGCCCAACCCTCTTTAACATCTACATGGCACCGCTCGACAACATCGTCCGACAACACCACCTCAACATCGTCTCATACGCCCATGACTGAAACTGAACTTGGAGAAGACGGAGGTCCTCATTCTCGGCTCCACCCCCTCTGCATGGGACGACTCCTGGTAGCCGACTGTGCTGGGAGCTCACCCGACCCCCACTAACCACGCACACAACCTGGGGTTTATTCTGGACTCAACACTCACCACAACCCAGCAAGTCAACGCCGTCTCCTCCTCCTGCTTTAATACTCTCCGAATGCTCTAAAAAATCTACAAATGGATCCCTACCGAAACCAGAAGAACAATCACCCAGGCGCTCGTCAGCAGCAGGCTAGACTACGGCAACGCACTCTACGCAGAAACCTCGGCTACACTCCAGAAGAGACTCCAGCGCATACAGAACTCCACCACACGCCTCATCCTCGGACTCCCCGCCACAGCCTTATCACCACCCACCAATGAGACCTGCATTGGCTCCCGGTCAACAAGAGGATCACTTTCAAACTCTTAACCCACGCGCACAAAGTACTCCACGATGCTGGAACAGCATACCTCAACAAACGACTGTCCTTCTACACCCCAAACCACCAACTGCGCTCCGCCAACTTTGACCTCGCTACCGTCCCACGCATCTGCCAAACAACCACCGGTGGCAGATCCTTCTCCCACCTCGCTGCAAAGACGTGGAACACCTCCCCCCATCTACGTATGAACCAGGACCTGCTGACCTTCAGGAGATGCCTCAAGACATGGCTGTTCGACCAGTAGCTGCCTACCCAGCCATATCGCCTTGAGACCCTCACAGGTGAGTAACGCACTCTACAAATGTTCTGATTAATTGATTGAATGAAGGAGAAGGCTACTCCTCCTGTTCTGGTTCTGCAGATGCGTGGGATTTCAGCCAGGGCAAGGTCAGCGGAGTAGTGGTTTCTTTTGGTTGCGTAGAAGAACATTTTTTCGTTGAGGTATTGAGGTCCAGTGTTTTGGAGGGATTTGTAGGTCTGAGTGAGCAACTTGAAGGTCACTCTATTTTCGACGGGGACCCAGTGGAGGTCTTGCACCTGCTGCATGATGTGGTCTTGTCGTGGATTGCCTATGACGAGTCTGGCTGTGGTGTTCTGGATGGTCTGGAGTTTGAGGGGTAGAGCTGTCTTGATCCCTGCATAGAGGGTGTTCCCATAGTCCTGTCTGCTGGTCATGAGGGCGTGGGTGATGTACTTTCTGGATTCAGAGGGGATCCATGTGAAGGACTTGCGGAGGATGCGGAGGGTATTGAAGCAGGTGAAAGAAACAGCGTTGACCTCTCGGTTCATGGTGAGGAAGGAGTGTGTATGATGATGAGGTTGCGGGCGTGGTCCGTGGGAGTGGGAGGGTTGCCAAGGGCAGTGGGCCACATGGTGTTGTCCCATGTGGAGGGGTGGATCCGAAGACGAGGACTTTCATTTTCTCAGAGGTGAGCTTCAGTCAGTTGCTGCTCATCTAGGATGCAACGTCTTTCATTCCTTCCTGGAAGCTGTGTCTGGTGATGTTGTGTTTCTTGGTGAAGGAGAGGATGAGCTGGGTGTAGTCGGCATAGAATACTAAGTTGAGTCAGTTCCTGCTGACAATGGTAGCGAGGGGGGCCATGTAGATGTTGAAGAGACAGTAATACAGTGCATATGACAAACAGTATTACAGTGAAACCACTACAAAAGGATGCCACACCAGTTTTAGATAATTATCCAATATTTATGTGTGAAAAACAAGACCAAAACAATAAAAATACAAAATACAAAGATCAAAATGCAAATGAAGCAAAGATAGACTTTATATACAGTTCCTCGAAGTCAATAGCTCCATTTGGGCCCATCACTGCATCGTGGACAAACAAATCCAACACTTCTGGCTGGTCACTGCATCACGGGTCAGTTACGTTGTTGGGGAGACCTGTAAAACCGCACCTTTGGATATGCACAGCATCAGGCAGGCGTCTATTCCGGGAGTTGGTGCAGGAGTCGTTGGGTCCTTGAAGTCACTGAAGTTGCAGATCAAACTCTGTGAGTTTGGTGTCATGAGCTCCAGCCTTGGGGCCGCAGTGTGAAGCAGAGTGGTGTCACGTGCGGTACCCTGAGGTTGTGGGGCAGTCAGCAGCTCTGTGACGGTCATCCAGTGGCGTAGGTAAAACCAGGGCTGTGGTGTGAAGTGGGGTGCTGCTCTTTGTGGTGCTGACACTTCACGGTGCAGCCAGCGTCTTAGTTGCTGAAGTGCTGTCCTCAGAAGACCCAGGGCTGCGCTGCGAGATGGAGTAATGCACCTTGTGGGCCTACAGGTCGGGATGAACGCAGCTGTGTTGGTTGACGATCTGAAGTCGATGGGTGCTGATATTGGAGGTCCAAGACTGAGGTGTGGGATGAGGCGGTTTGTTGAGTAAGCTACGAATGGTGCCCCAAACCACATTGCAGGCAGCGGCGTCAATGTCAACTTGGAGTATCATCATCGGTGAGACCAGTGACCATGGTGCAGGCAGTGGCTTCAATGTCAACTGTGAGATCAGGGCTGTGGTGCGAAGTGGAAAGGTGCTCCGTGTTTTCCACGAGTGATGTCCACAGGTCATGGTGCATTCAGCAGCATTGGCGAGTGTGGTGCCCAGAGGTTACAGGCAAGCAGTTGCTCGGTGGTGGAGGCAGACTGAATCGACGGTGAGACAAGGGTTGCAATGCGAAGTGTGGCATGCCCTCTGAAGGTACCTTCATGTTGTCATTGATGGCATTGGGTTACCTTTTCTCCTAGTAGCAGCTGAAACATTCAGTTCTAGAAGCCGGTATCCAGAAAATGTTGAAGTCTTCCTGGCAGTTTCCTTATTCCGACAGTAATCTAAAGTTCTGTGGTCAGGGCCCCAATATTTATTCACATTTTCCTTTTGACGTTTGTACAAACAAAGTTCCACTGGCACACATAAACCAGTTCAGCCTGGCTCAGGCCAGGTTCACCACAGGAGGTGGAGACATCTTTTTGTGAGGCATCCATAGTCCTTTCAGGTACATATAACAACACCTCCTATTACTCTAAAACACAGCCAGGTCTATTCAGACTGGCTATGAGTCACCCAGCAAAGACAGAATTCACACATACCCCCTTGGTGTCTGTCTAGTGTGAATGCATTTACCCTGCTCCTGTCATTCTGAATGCAGACGGGGAATACACAAATAGGCAGAGGCACATAGGATGGTTAGACTAGTAAAAACCCACTCTCTAAAAGTGGTATTTTCAAAGAAATAATATAAAAGATGTATTTTTAAATACTGAGTTCAGGCATACTAAACTCTATTTCCCTATCTTGTCCCAATGAAGAGTTATGCTTGCAAAATGTTACAATACAACTCCCATGTTAAGCCTATGGGACAGACAGCCTTTCAATAGTGAAAACAAAATACACAGTATACCAGTACATGTCACACACATCACACACCTACCTTTAACAGACACTACACTCTGCCCATGGGGGTACCTTGGGTCTACCTTAGGGGTGCCTTAGGTGTAAGAGGAACGATGGTTAGGGCTTGCCAGGTCGACAAGGTAGTAAAGACTGTATGCAGACACTGCAGTGTCTGATCTGAGAACCCTTTGAAAGGCTACTTGTGTGGGTGGCAAAATCAGTGATGCAGTTCCACATTCAGCATTTGCTTTACAGGCCCTGGGAATATCACTAGGAACTGAGTAGTAAATCAGTATATTCAGTAGATTTTTATTTGATTCAAATACAAATGTAAAATTGTTAATATTGAATTTAAAATTATTAAATGATACATCTTTTGTTTTTAAAACACACCATAAAATGGAGCAGTAACAATATTCTTTTGCCTATCTGTGCAACATTTTGCTTTTAAAACACACTATAAAATGGAGCAGTAACAGTGTTATATCGCATAACCCATACAACATTGTATAAAGATACAAAAGCTGAGAGCGAGGCAAGATGGTGGCCGCATAGAAGTGGCCGTAGCGGCGGTGTGGTGAGAGCTGGCAAATGTGAAGAGCCCAAACGGCGGAAACGCTATGCAGCATACGGTACTGTGGATCCTGAAGCAGCGTGCAGCAGTGAGACAGGCTGTCTCGGGGCATGATTGCGGCTTTGTCCTGCCGAGGCTCAGCGTTCCGATTGCTGAGAGAGCTGGTTGCCGCGGTGGCAGCTCTTTCTCCCAGCCTGCAGCGTCGAGGGTTTCCCAGAGGACGGAGTCGGGTGCGAGTGCTGCTGCAATGGAGGAGGTCCGAACGGGGATCGGAGGGTGTGGACGCCAAACAATTGGAGCGTTTGATCTCATTTGAGCAGCAGAAGGGACCCAGGCGGACGAGGATAGCCCCAAAACAAAATCATGCTTCCAAAGCAGCGGGGAAAAAGAAAAACCTACGAGAAGAGTCTGCAGCTAAAACGATAGAAGAGCTTACACCAACGCAGGAAAATATGAAAGGAAAGCAGCAGCCGGCAGTCCGGACCCGACAAGCAACCACCTCGATTGCGGACATGTTTAATAAAACCGGTAAGGAGAAGGTGGTGGAGGCAGCGCCTAGCACAGTAGCAGGGGGTACATCTGGGATATCAGAAGAGAGCGTAACTGATATTAAGACACAGCAACTACCCCAGGTAAATAAAGATGGTGATGGCGATGGCAATAGAGCTATACCCTCAGCATCCCCAGCATCCGAGACCCCATTGATGGAGGGCACTGCGCAGGGCAAGGTCGATTTGCCAATGGAGGGTACTGCTTCTGGAGAGTATGTAGCATGTTCACGGGTGATTAATGGGTCCTCTATCGATCCCCAGTTACAATTAAAGGCTGGTGGCAGCGAGCAGCTAGCTTCTTGTGAACAAGGTGGAGAGACCGGCGGCGCTGGGGAAGGGGCACGGAGTGAAGCCTTCTTTTCAGCCTCGGATGGTGTAGAGTGGTCCGAGGATGAGGTGGGGGAGACTGTAGCTCCTTCGGGGACTCAGAGAGCGAATTGGATTTGGGTAAGCCGGCTACTGTATTGAAAGCATCAGTCGCCGCGGCAAAAGGTCAGGGTGACCTTCTAAAGAGAATTGCAATGGGATCAGCCCATCTTGACGCCCTTACAAGGTAGCCCGGATATAGAGCTGGCACAAATGACTTTATTGGAAACAATCCACCTGGAAATATTCTCCCATAGGGAGGGACAGGAAAATCGTAAATCGCAGGCAGTGATGCGCAAAATGAGGGGTGTTGTCAGGAAGTTGTCCAAGGCCTGCGTAAACCCCTGAGACAGAGCCTCTAACCTGGAGCACAGGATTGTATCTACCGAGGCGGAGTTGGGGGAGGCAGTAGCCAAGGTGGATGCACAATGCTCACAAGTAGTTGACATTCAATGAAAGTTGGAGGAGCTGGAAAACAGGCTCCGCCGGAACAATTTGAGGGTCCTGGGAATTCTGGAGGGAGCAGAGGGGACTGACATTAGGGCATTCATAATTAAACTTTTTGAAAAAGCATTTCCCGAGCTCACCAGCTGGAATTGGCCTTCAGAGTTGCAGAGAGCACACCGCACTCCTTTTAAAGCCCGCGGGTAAAAGACGGAAGGGGATAAACCTAGGGCGATTTTGATTTTTCTAGGCAATTTCATTCTGCGTCAATCTATCTCGGACTTAGCAAAACCTAATGCCAAAAGGGATTACGATGGATATTCATTTTTCGTGCGGCCGGATTTCTGCCACGCTACGGTGGAGAGAAGCTGGCGGTTAAGATGTTTGATCAAGCCATTTCAGGACAAAAAAATCCAGGTATATCTAATAAATCCGGCACAGCTGAAAATTATCAATGCCAGGAAGACATTCTTCTTCTCCTCTGAGATTAAAGCGAAGGAATATTTGGATTCCATAGGAAGCTAGGATGAATATTGCTTGATTGGACTGGACCAATGATGGTGTCCCGGTCTCGGATTATATTCTTTGACTTTCATGTTAGGCTGTTTGGGTGATTTGGGATTATTTGGGCTCTAAGATTTTCTAGGTTGTTTGATTTAAGCTAGCCCTCACCACATACACCGTGCTCCATCACACGCACAGACTAGGTCTGAACGCCTCACAGAGTAGGGAGGGTGGGAGGTTGAAGGGGGGTCGGGGTGAGGGAGGTTGCGAGTGTGGGGTTCTTGGGGTGGGAGAGGGGGAGGGAGGGGGCTGGGGTGGAGGGTGAAAACTGAAAAAAGAAGGAAATGGTGCTTTATTGGTCACGGACAATAAACGTTACCAAGGATTAAAATATTTGAGCAGGTTTTTTTTTGGGTTGTTTCACTCAATCGAATGGCGAACATTAATATCTGCACAATGAATGTGGGGGGATTGAACGATTGGAAGAAAAGGCAGAGGTTAGCTTATGTGATAAAACACAGTAGGATAGATTTTCTCTGCCTTCAGGAGACCCATCTCCCATGGTCAAAGAGAAATCTGCTTCTCATTAATGGTTTTGAGCTGCTGGCCTGTACGACACAAGCGTCAAATATTAGGGGGTTGCTATTCTGTGAAAGACCACTTTGGGGAGGTCTAGGAGGGTGAAAACCGACATTAATGGAAGATGGGCGATAGCGGAAATGGAGATCGGCTTTTCCATTTGTGGCGTATATGGTTCTAATGGTGATGACCCCAACATTTTTGATTTTCTAGAAGTGGAGCTTGCCAACTGGCCTACCCCAATAGTATTTACTGGTGATTTAAATATATCAGCTGATTGGGGTAATGGAATATCATATCAGGGGAGGAAACCTAGAGTTTTTAAGGCAGTCCAGGCACTGCTTAGCTCGCATGGGTTGCAAGATGTATGGCGAGTTAGAGAGCCTTGAATGCGGGCTATACATACTTCTCAAATCCGGCCCAAATGTATTCAAACTTAGATTATCTTTTTATTTCTGAGTCAGAAATTGAAAAAGCTGAGATTTTTAAACTCCCAAGGGTAATCTCAGACCACAACCCTCTAATGTTAAAATACGACCTGGGAAGGCAGGAAAGGTCAAAATCTAGCTGGACCTTTGAAAGAAGACTACTGGCTGATAGCAGGTTTTTAGATCATATAAATAATTGGGTAGGTGAATTTTTTGCAGCTAATAGGTATAGTACTACCCGGAACGGAGTATGGGAGGCTTTTAAAGCCGCTTTAAGGGGAGAGACAATCAGCTGTTCAGCTAGGCTCAGAAGAGAGGATAGGGGGAGGTAGATAAATTAATGGGTAAGCTTGTCATCGCGGAGGAACAACATATTAGGGATATAGCCGCAGGTGGGGACATTGAGGATAGCCAGAGTGCATTGCTGGCGGATAAAGCGGCACTGCAGAAAGAGGTTACACAGAAAGCGATCGGGGATTTTCAAGCCTCAAGGGCTAAGAGGTATGAAACAGGCGAGCAAGCCGATAGAGTTCTTGCCCTTCGGCTAAGACAGGAAAAATCTGAGAATAGGATCACTTGCATAGAGGAGGATGGGAATACATTTACGGATGTTAAGGATGTTTTGATGATGTTTAAAAACTTCTATCAAAAACTGTATGAATAGGGGGATTCGGACAGTATTGAAGTCGAGGGGTGTTTTGATGGGGGCCCTAGATTGGACGATACAACAAGAGGGAACCTAGATAAAGATATTTCATATATCGAGGTTCAAACTGCATTGCGGGAGTTAGCATCTGGGAAAGCCTCTGGCCCTGACCGGATCCCCCTGAGGTATACAAAGCTATGGAATATAGATTGTGCCTTTGTTGGTTGATTTATTTAATGGGATTATGTACTCAGGGGTGGTTCCTGACTCATGGAAGGAAACCAACATTATAATCTTCCATAAGAAGGGGAAACCAGCGGAAAAACCAGGCTCGTACCGGCCAATATTCCTAATCAATGCCGATGCTAAACTTTACTCAAAGATTTGGGCAAAGAGATTGGGCAGGATCATTGGTGGTCTCGTCTCCCCGTGGCAGCATGGGTTCGTTCCTGGGCGCGGCACAACAGATCATATATGCAGAGCCATAACTCTGTTTGATGCCCAGGAAGCCACGCGGGGGGGGGATGGCCATGATCCTGCTCGACGCAGGGAAAGCTTTCGACCGAGTTGGTTGGAGCTTTCTCTGAGTTATACTGGCGGGGAGGGGTTTTGGACAAAATGTCATCAGAGCTATCAAGGTTATGTATCTGGACCCAGTCGTAAGAATTACTGTTATGGGTGAAAAGTCGGATACGTTTAAGATACAGAGAGGGACACTGCAGGGCAGTCCCTGTTCCCCTATCCTCTTCTCTCTGTATATTCACCCCCTTATTCAGAAAATACTAGACTGCCCCAGTATCTCCCCAGTGATTTTTAATTGTCATGCCAATAAGATATTAGCATATGCAGATGATTTGGCCGTTATCACGATGAATCCCCAGCAAGCACTCCTGATTTTAGTTCAGATGGCGAAGGTGTTTGGTCTAGGTTCAGGGTATCTCTTTAATCAGGGCCGGTCCTAGGCATGGGCGGTATGGGCAGCTGCCCAGGGCCTCGCGCTCAGGGGGCCCCCTGCCGGCCCCGCATAGTAGGGAAAAGCGCACTCGCGCAGGCAGTAAGGCACTTAGAGGGGCCTCACATCTTCCCTTTCGCCCGGGGCCTCAGAAGGCCTAGGACCGGCTCTGTCTTTAATGAGTCCAAAACACAGATAATATGTACAAAAAATATTCCGAAATCTGATTCAAGATTTGTGGACTCCGCTGTCTATTTAGGAGTAAAGATCAATGCTTCTGTTGGTAGAATTGTTGAAGAGAATTACCCCCGTTAATTAAGTCCATAGAGGCCGAATTAAAAAGGTTGGATGTGATGCATCTTTCTCTGGTAGGAAGGGTTAACGCTCTTAAGATGGTAATGTTCCCCAGAGTGCTTTATTTGTTTAGAGCCATACCCCTTTTTATTTAGGAAAAAACTATGAAACATCTTGAATCTGTCTTTATTAGGTTTATACGGCAGTATGGCAAGGTCAGACGTTCTATGAGTCTTATGTCATTACCGAGGGAAAGGGGCGGGATGGCACTCCCAAATCTTAGATTGTACCATTGGTCTGGCCTCTTGATTCAAATGTCTATATTTTTCCAATTCGATACTGGATCTGTGGAAGTAATTGCAAACCCAAATACTCAGCCCCCCCCCCCCCATTTTTGAGATGCTGTTGGGGGGAAAGCAACTGGCCTGTTGCTGACCGAAGTGGAATATAGGTTTTATAAGAAGACCCAATTTAAGACTTTATATGGGGCTTGGCAGGTATGGAAAGCTATTCTAAAAACTTTTAATGTCCCTAAAATTAATCCCTATCTCCACCTGGAAAATTCAAGTCTTCTCCCTCAGTTAAGAAATTATAGGAACCTTCAGGCTTGGAAGGGATGTGGGGTTAAGATCATCGGAGATCTAATGGAAGGGGATGAGATAATTAGGTTCGACGAAATGCAAAGGAAGTACGGCGCCCCTGCTAATCAGTGGCTCATTTATGGTCAAATATCCCGTACTTTAATAGCCCTCAGACCAAAATTGAAGCCTTTGGCCGAATTTCCGGTGGTTGAGGCCCTTGCTAGAGGGTGTAGGAAGATTAAAGTGGTATACAATCTTTTGGTCTCAAGGATTTAGGATGATGTAGGGAAGGTAGAAAGTGACTGGGCAATTAAACTGGGAAATTCGGATGTTGATTTGGATCTTGCTCTATGTCTAAACAAAAAGCTTTTTCGGGCATCTAATCTACGGGCTCAGCACTTTAAAACTGTCTTTAATCTGTATCATACACCAGCCAAATTATTTGCGTGGGGTGTTAGGAATGATGATTGCTGCCCTAGATGCAATTCGGGTCAAGCAGACTTAGTACATATGTTTGCTACCTGCGTTCGGCTGGGCCCAGTTATGGATGCGATTATGAAGTTCTGGGAGGGGCTGCTAGGTCACAGAATTGATCTATCCCCAACACTGATGTTAATGGGCACAGATTCTAAACTGGCACTGACAGAGGATGAGGCAGCCCTAGTTTTTATATCGGTTGCTGTGTTAAGAATTTTGATCTCTGCTGGTTGGAAAGATGTCACAGCCCCCACTTACCAGATGTGGCTCTCAAGATTTTTAGGTATACATAATATAGAGTCTTGTTTATATGAATTTAAAGGGGTTAAAAAACAGGAGATGGGCAGACGTTTTTGGGCCCCTGTTATGAAGTGGAGGGACGACAGAATCTGTACCTGATCTGCATTTTTTAATATATTTATTTGAAGACAAAAATGTATTTTATCCCCACACTATGAACTTTTACGTATATGTATTTGTATTATATTTGAGTGGTATTTCTATGTAACCGCACTCATGCGTCAATGGTTTTAATGCTGTGTTTATGCTAAATTAATTCCTATGTCCTTTTTACCGCACCACATCCTTCAATAAAGATATAAAAAAAACAACATTGTATAAAGATAAGATCAAAAGGTCTGAAAATGTGTTTTAACTTTAAAACAGCTCCAGGAAACTTTAAAAAAATGTATGCAGGTTATGGCATACAAATTCATTGACTGGACAGTTACACAACATAATAAAATCTTAGGCAGAGAGAGCATTATACTTTAATTGAATTGGAATTATATAATGATGTTGTGCCGTTACTATACTCACATTAGGACAGATTAGTAAAACGTGAAGCAAATCTTGTCGGCCACCTTTGCATAACTCACATATGCCTCTGGGATTATTTGTATCTTCCCAACTAGCTGAGAATGTTGCTAAAGTGAGTATACCGAAACATAAGAGTAGGATACATCACCTTACGCTCTTCCAGATAAAAAGTAAAATTGTTAAAATAGCGTTACAGTGACCATTGTAGAACTTATGTGCTGTAGAGATAGCATAGTAATAAGACCCCTAAAACATTCAATCAGTAAAAGTTTATGAATTATAAAAAGCTACAATTATAAAATATCTATGCAACAGCTAGTTCGGAGCAGGGTTAATGCAACAATCAAAGAAGGATGACCTCATACCTTTTTCTAATAACTAATGCACTTCCCATAAAATGTAGCACCCCATAGCATGTTTCTTTTGTAGAAATATTCTGTAGAAAAACGAGGCCTTCCCTATGGGTTCTCAATTTGGATTTCCATAAAACGAGTATTAAAAAGGAGCGTCTAGGTACTGCATATAGTTTTGCCTCATGGTCGAGCTGGCATGTGACTAAATCATGTGACCATACACATTGAAGGGGAAGGTAACGTTGAAAAGTATCATGCAAAATCTTAAACGGGTGAGCTAACAGCGATAGATAGGATTTAGAAAACTAGACAAGATATGTTTCTAAGATGGTTGTGTTAGAAATAGTTACACATCTTGCGACTGACACTAAAGGATGTGCCTTCTGAATCCTTATATCCGAACAATGGTTCAAGAAACGAAGTCTGACTTCCTCTTTACATTTAGGAGTGATCATGAGAGTATTGTCAAACTCATTTATGCCATTCAGTTTGAAGGTTTTTTTCAAATATGCAACCCACGGGATCTGCGCAACGCCATTCAGAGATAAACAGTCAGTGATGCAAGATCTGACCAGAACAGCCTCTAGGTTTGCCCATGTCTTAACCCACGATAAGAGGGGTGCAAATTCTTTCGTTGATTTTTGTCCGAGCCTATGGGAAAATCTGAAGATTGCCTCAATGCTCCTATTAAATTGTTGTGCTCTGGCGGTTAAAAGTGAGTTCCCTGCAAGAGAAGAGTGGAAGAGGAGCCCTAAATAATTAAAATCATTCACTTTCTCTAAGCTGATTTCCCCGTAAAAAAGGTTTTTGATTTCGTACTGCGAGGTCTGCAAGTCATGATAAAAGACTTGGAATAGTTGGCCCCAAGATTCAAATTGCAGAGCGGAGCTGCAGGGATGCTAAGAAAGGGTGAGAACACACAACAAAGCCTCGTTAGCAAATAAATGGTATTTTAAAGACCTGTGAAGTACTCTGGTGCCACTGTGTGTGTGTACCCACGAAGCTGTCTCTACCGGGCTGCCACAATTAAAGGCTGGTGGCAGCGAGCAGCTAGCTTCTTGTGAACAAGGTGGAGAGACCGGCGGCGCTGGGGAAGGGGCACGGAGTGAAGCCTTCTTTTCAGCCTCGGATGGTGTGGAGTGGTCCAAAGATGAGGTGGGGGAGACTGTAGCTCCTTCGGGGACTCAGAGAGTGAATTGGATTTGGGTAAGCCGGCTACTGTATTGAAAGCATCAGTCGCCGCGGCAAAAGGTCATGGTGACCTTCTAAAGAGAATTGCAATGGGATCAGCCCATCTTGACGCCCTTACAAGGTAGCCCGGATATAGAGCTGGCACAAATGACTTTATTGGAAACAATCCACCTGGAAATATTCTCCCATAGGGAGGGACAGGAAAATCGTAAATCGCAGGCAGTGATGCGCAAAATGAGGGGTGTTGTCAGGAAGTTGTCCAAGGCCTGCGTAAACACCTGAGACAGAGCCTCTAACCTGGAGGACAGGATTGTATCTACCGAGGCGGAGTTGGGGGAGGCAGTAGCCAAGGTGGACGCACAATGCTCACAAGTAGTTGACATTCAATGAAAGTTGGAGGAGCTGGAAAACAGGCTCCGCCGGAACAATTTGAGGGTCCTGGGAATTCTGGAGGGAGCAGAGGGGACTGACATTAGGGCATTCATAATTAAACTTTTTGAAAAAGCATTTCCCGAGCTCACCAGCTGGAATTGGCCTTCAGAGTTGCAGAGAGCACACCGCACTCCTTTTAAAGCCCGCGGTTAAAAGACGGAAGGGGATAAACCTAGGGCGATTTTGATTTTTCTAGGCAATTTCATTCTGCGTCAATCTATCTTGGACTTAGCAAAACCTAATGCCAAAAGGGATTACGATGGATATTCATTTTTCGTGCGGCCGGATTTCTGCCACGCTACGGTGGAGAGAAGCTGGCGGTTAAGATGTTTGATCAAGCCATTTCAGGACAAAAAAATCCAGGTATATCTAATAAATCCGGCACAGCTGAAAATTATCAATTCCAGGAAGACATTCTTCTTCTCCTCTGAGATTAAAGCGAAGGAATATTTGGATTCCATAGGAAGCTAGGATGAATATTGCTTGATTGGACTGGACCAATGATGGTGGCCCGGTCTCGGATTATATTCTTTGACTTTCATGTTAGGCTGTTTGGGTGATTTGGGATTATTTGGGCTCTAAGATTTTCTAGGTTGTTTGATTTAAGCTAGCCCTCACCACATACACCGTGCTCCATCACACGCACAGACTAGGTCTGAACGCCTCACAGAGTAGGGAGGGTGGGTGGTTGAAGGGGGGTCGGGTGAGGGAGGTTGCGAGTGTGGGGTTCTTGGGGTGGGAGAGGGGGAGGGAGGGGGCTGGGGTGGAGGGTGAAAACTGAAAAAAGAAGGAAATGGTGCTTTATTGGTCACGGACAATAAACGTTACCAAGGATTAAAATATTTGAGCAGGTTTTTTTTTGGGTTGTTTCACTCAATCGAATGGCGAACATTAATATCTGCACAATGAATGTGGGGGGATTGAACGATTGGAAGAAAAGGCAGAGGTTAGCTTATGTGATAAAACACAGTAGGATAGATTTTCTCTGCCTTCAGGAGACCCATCTCCCATGGTCAAAGAGAAATCTGCTTCTCATTAATGGTTTTGAGCTGCTGGCCTGTACGACACAAGCGTCAAATATTAGGGGGTTGCTATTCTGTGAAAGACAACTTTGGGGAGGTCTAGGAGGGTGAAAACCGACATTAATGGAAGATGGGCGATAGCGGAAATGGAGATCGGCTTTTCCATTTGTGGCGTATATGGTTCTAATGGTGATGACCCCAACATTTTTGATTTTCTAGAAGTGGAGCTTGCCAACTGGCCTACCCCAATAGTATTTACTGGTGATTTAAATATATCAGCTGATTGGGGTAATGGAATATCATATCAGGGGAGGAAACCTAGAGTTTTTAAGGCAGTCCAGGCACTGCTTAGCTCGCATGGGTTGCAAGATGTATGGCGAGTTAGAGAGCCTTGAATGCGGGCTATACATACTTCTCAAATCCGGCCCAAATGTATTCAAACTTAGATTATCTTTTTATTTCTGAGTCAGAAATTGAAAAAGCTGAGATTTTTAAACTCCCAAGGGTAATCTCAGACCACAACCCTCTAATGTTAAAATACGACCTGGGAAGGCAGGAAAGGTCAAAATCTAGCTGGACCTTTGAAAGAAGACTACTGGCTGATAGCAGGTTTTTAGATCATATAAATAATTGGGTAGGTGAATTTTTTGCAGCTAATAGGTATAGTACTACCCGGAACGGAGTATGGGAGGCTTTTAAAGCCGCTTTAAGGGGAGAGACAATCAGCTGTTCAGCTAGGCTCAGAAGAGAGGATAGGGGGAGGTAGATAAATTAATGGGTAAGCTTGTCATCGCGGAGGAACAACATATTAGGGATATAGCCGCAGGTGGGGACATTGAGGATAGCCAGAGTGCATTGCTGGCGGATAAAGCGGCACTGCAGAAAGAGGTTACACAGAAAGCGATCGGGGATTTTCAAGCCTCAAGGGCTAAGAGGTATGAAACAGGCGAGCAAGCCGATAGAGTTCTTGCCCTTCGGCTAAGACAGGAAAAATCTGAGAATAGGATCACTTGCATAGAGGAGGATGGGAATACATTTACGGATGTTAAGGATGTTTTGATGGTGTTTAAAAACTTCTATCAAAAACTGTATGAAGAGGGGGATTCGGACAGTATTGAAGTCGAGGGGTGTTTTGATGGGGGCCCTAGATTGGACGATACAACAAGAGGGAACCTAGATAAAGATATTTCATATATCGAGGTTCAAACTGCATTGCGGGAGTTAGCATCTGGGAAAGCCTCTGGCCCTGACCGGATCCCCCTGAGGTATACAAAGCTATGGAATGGGAGATTGTGCCTTTGTTGGTTGATTTATTTAATGGGATTATGTACTCAGGGGTGGTTCCTGACTCATGGAAGGAAACCAACATTATAATCTTCCATAAGAAGGGGAAACCAGCGGAAAAACCAGGCTCGTACCGGCCAATATTCCTAATCAATGCCGATGCTAAACTTTACTCAAAGATTTGAGCAAAGAGATTGGGCAGGATCATTGGTGGTCTCGTCTCCCCGTGGCAGCATGGGTTCGTTCCTGGGCGCGGCACAGCAGATCATATATGCAGAGCCATAACTCTGTTTGATGCCCAGGAAGCCACGCGGGGGGGGGATGGCCATGATCCTGCTCGACGCAGGGAAAGCTTTCGACCGAGTTGGTTGGAGCTTTCTCTGAGTTATACTGGCGGGGAGGGGTTTTGGACAAAATGTCATCAGAGCTATCAAGGTTATGTATCTGGACCCAGTCGTAAGAATTACTGTTATGGGTGAAAAGTCGGATACGTTTAAGATACAGAGAGGGACACTGCAGGGCAGTCCCTGTTCCCCTATCCTCTTCTCTCTGTATATTCACCCCCTTATTCAGAAAATACTAGACTGCCCCAGTATCTCCCCAGTGATTTTTAATTGTCATGCCAATAAGATATTAGCATATGCAGATGATTTGGCCGTTATCACGATGAATCCCCAGCAAGCACTCCTGATTTTAGTTCAGATGGCGAAGGTGTTTGGTCTAGGTTCAGGGTATCTCTTTAATCAGGGCCGGTCCTAGGCATGGGCGGTATGGGCAGCTGCCCAGGGCCTCGCGCTCAGGGGGCCCCCTGCCGGCCCCGCATAGTAGGGAAAAGCGCACTCGCGCAGGCAGTAAGGCACTTAGAGGGGCCTCACATCTTCCCTTTCCCCCGGGGCCTCAGAAGGCCTAGGACCGGCTCTGTCTTTAATGAGTCCAAAACACAGATAATATGTACAAAAAATATTCCGAAATCTGATTCAAGATTTGTGGACTCCGCTGTCTATTTAGGAGTAAAGATCAATGCTTCTGTTGGTAGAATTGTTGAAGAGAATTACCCCCGTTAATTAAGTCCATAGAGGCCGAATTAAAAAGGTTGGATGTGATGCATCTTTCTCTGGTAGGAAGGGTTAACGCTCTTAAGATGGTAATGTTCCCCAGAGTGCTTTATTTGTTTAGAGCCATACCCCTTTTTATTTAGGAAAAAACTATGAAACATCTTGAATCTGTCTTTATTAGGTTTATATGGCAGTATGGCAAGGTCAGATGTTCTATGAGTCTTATGTCATTACCGAGGGAAAGGGGCGGGATGGCACTCCCAAATCTTAGATTGTACCATTGGTCTGGTCTCTTGATTCAAATGTCTATATTTTTCCAATTCAATACTGGATCTGTGGAAGTAATTGCAAACCCAAATACTCAGCCCCCCCCCATTTTTGAGATGCTGTTGGGGGGAAAGCAACTGGCCTGTTGCTGACCGAAGTGGAATATAGGTTTTATAAGAAGACCCAATTTAAGACTTTATATGGGGCTTGGCAGGTATGGAAAGCTATTCTAAAAACTTTTAATGTCCCTAAAATTAATCCCTATCTCCACCTGGAAAATTCAAGTCTTCTCCCTCAGTTAAGAAATGATAGGAACCTTCAGGCTTGGAAGGGATGTGGGGTTAGGATCATCGGAGATCTAATGGAAGGGGATGAGATAATTAGGTTCGACGAAATGCAAAGGAAGTACGGCGCCCCTGCTAATCAGTGGCTCATTTATGGTCAAATATCCCGTACTTTAATAGCCCTCAGACCAAAATTGAAGCCTTTGGCCGAATTTCCTGTGGTTGAGGCCCTTGCTAGAGGGTGTAGGAAGATTAAAGTGGTATACAATCTTTTGGTCTCAAGGATTTAGGATGATGTAGGGAAGGTAGAAAGTGACTGGGCAATTAAACTGGGAAATTCGGATGTTGATTTGGATCTTGCTCTATGTCTAAACAAAAAGCTTTTTCGGGCATCTAATCTACGGGCTCAGCACTTTAAAACTGTCTTTAATCTGTATCATACACCAGCCAAATTATTTGCGTGGGGTGTTAGGAATGATGATTGCTGCCCTAGATGCAATTCGGGTCAAGCAGACTTAGTACATATGTTTGCTACTTGCGTTCGGCTGGGCCCAGTTATGGATGCGATTATGAAGTTCTGGGAGGGGCTGCTAGGTCACAGAATTGATCTATCCCCAACACTGATGTTAATGGGCACAGATTCTAAACTGGCACTGACAGAGGATGAGGCAGCCCTAGTTTTTATATCGGTTGCTGTGTTAAGAATTTTGATCTCTGCTGGTTGGAAAGATGTCACAGCCCCCACTTACCAGATGTGGCTCTCAAGATTTTTAGGTATACATAATATAGAGTCTTGTTTATATGAATTTAAAGGGGTTAAAAAACAGGAGATGGGCAGATGTTTTTGGGCCCCTGTTATGAAGTGGAGGGACGACAGAATCTGTACCTGATCTGCATTTTTTAATATATTTATTTGAAGACAAAAATGTATTTTATCCCCACACTATGAACTTTTACGTATATGTATTTGTATTATATTTGAGTGGTATTTCTATGTAACCGCACTCATGCGTCAATGGTTTTAATGCTGTGTTTATGCTAAATTAATTCCTATGTCCTTTTTACCGCACCGCATCCTTCAATAAAGATATAAAAAAAAACAACATTGTATAAAGATAAGATCAAAAGGTCTGAAAATGTGTTTTAACTTTAAAACAGCTCCAGGAAACTTTAAAAAAATGTATGCAGGTTATGGCATACAAATTCATTGACTGGACAGTTACACAACATAATAAAATCTTAGGCAGAGAGAGCATTATACTTTAATTGAATTGGAATTATATAATGATGTTGTGCCGTTACTATACTCACATTAGGACAGATTAGTAAAACGTGAAGCAAATCTTGTCGGCCACCTTTGCATAACTCACATATGCCTCTGGGATTATTTGTATCTTCCCAACTAGCTGAGAATGTTGCTAAAGTGAGTATACCGAAACATAAGAGTAGGATACATCACCTTACCCCGTGCTCTTCCAGATAAAAAGTAAAATTGTTAAAATAGCGTTACAGTGACCATTGTAGAACTTATGTGCTGTAGAGATAGCATAGTAATAAGACCCCTAAAACATTCAATCAGTAAAAGTTTATGAATTATAAAAAGCTACAATTATAAAATATCTATGCAACAGCTAGTTCGGAGCAGGGTTAATGCAACAATCACAGAAGGATGACCTCATACCTTTTTCTAATAACTAATGCACTTCCCATAAAATGTAGCACCCCATAGCATGTTTCTTTTGTAGAAATATTCTGTAGAAAAACGAGGCCTTCCCTATGGGTTCTCAATTTGGATTTCCATAAAACGAGTATTAAAAAGGAGCGTCTAGGTACTGCATATAGTTTTGCCTCATGGTCGAGCTGGCATGTGACTAAATCATGTGACCATACACATTGAAGGGGAAGGTAACGTTGAAAAGTATCATGCAAAATCTTAAACGGGTGAGCTAACAGCGATAGATAGGATTTAGAAAACTAGACAAGATATGTTTCTAAGATGGTTGTGGTAGAAATAGTTACACATCTTGCGACTGACACCAAAGGATGTGCCTTCTGAATCCTTATATCCGAACAATGGTTCAAGAAACGAAGTCTGACTTCCTCTTTACATTTAGGAGTGATCATGAGAGTATTGTCAAACTCATTTATGCCATTCAGTTTGAAGGTTTTTTTCAAATATGCAACCCACGGGATCTGCGCAACGCCATTCAGAGATAAACAGTCAGTGATGCAAGATCTGACCATAACAGCCTCTAGGTTTGCCCATGTCTTAACCCACGATAAGAGGGGTGCAAATTCTTTCGTTGATTTTTGTCCGAGCCTATGGGAAAATCTGAAGATTGCCTCAATGCTCCTATTAAATTGTTGTGCTCTGGCGGTTAAAAGTGAGTTCCCTGCAAGAGAAGAGTGGAAGAGGAGCCCTAAATAATTAAAATCATTCACTTTCTCTAAGCTGATTTCCCCGTAAAAAAGGTTTTTGATTTCGTACTGCGAGGTCTGCAAGTCATGATAAAAGACTTGGAATAGTTGGCCCCAAGATTCAAATTGCAGAGCGGAGCTGCAGGGATGCTAAGAAAGGGTGAGAACACACAACAAAGCCTCGTTAGCAAATAAATGGTATTTTAAAGACCTGTGAAGTACTCTGGTGCCACTGTGTGTGTGTACCCACGAAGCTGTCTCTACCGGGCTGACACACATGAAGGGGGGGGGGCGGGGTGTCTGAAGCTCTTTGATCCCATGGGCGTTGCGTGCCATTAGTCTGTTCCCTGAGGCCAAAGAAATACATACTGAATTAAAAACAAGGGCTGGGGCAGCAACAAAAGGACCAGGTGCATGGCAACTCTGGGCTGAAGCACAGCCGCCTGTCAAAATTTACTAGTATTTTGCCGTTTTTGCATATAAAGACAAAGGAAAAATTGTTTTCCATCTGTATTTATATGTAAAAATCTGTTTAAACGGAAAACCGGGAACCCTATTTATAATGTTTATCAAAAAATTATGTGAAATAATTGCTCATTAAGTACCGTCATGCAATGCAAAACATAGACCATCACAGAGACCATGTATATGAAATTAATAGAAACAAACTCATATCAAATAAACAATCCATTGAAGGAGTGGATAGGCAAAGAGAGAATAGTTTCAATGTCAAAATACATTTGAAAATGGTTATGCAAATTCAGAATAATATCTATACTAACCCATGTAAGATTCAAGGAAATCTACCCTCTGGCCAAAGGGCAGTAAGGACCCTCAAGAAGAGTCAAGTCGCAAAGATTAAGTCAGGAACCAGGAAACAGGAAGGCCTCTATCTGGAAACAGCAAACCGACGACAGGGACGATCTCCCGCTAGCTAAACACCAGCCAACCTAACCACACCCACCAGGGACTTTCAATTATACCCTAAAACCTAAATGTCCAACCCACATTTGTTTCAATATGAGAGCAAACTCCATCTCTCATTGGCTAAGCATAGGGGTGTTCTGTTACACCATTTTATTCCATAGCCTTCTGTCTTAAACTTTCAGCATTACAACAGATTCTTCCCAGAAAACAATTTTGAAAGCAATCATAGTGCACATTTCCCGCACTTCTATTGTTTGCCTCTGCCATCTTGTGAAGGAAGTTGTCCGCTTTCACTGATATAATATTTTTTTTCCATAGCTTGGCAGTCATACAGTACACTACAAGGGTCATGTTCATCCCTTTGCATTCTCCCTTCTCATTCAGAACCCTCTTTTAGTCATTTAGTTTCTCTACCAAATATTAACCCCAGACTAGTATGCAGGAAAGTGGGCCCATGCTTGCTTTTTCTACAGAAAACAAACACATAACATTATTATTATCATGAAATGTAATTTCATTGCACACCATCCCAGCATTGCACTACACATCCCGTGTTATTCCTAGAAAAACTTTATTAGCATGCACAAAACCAGCGTCAGTCTTTTTTTTTCCCTTTAATCAAAAGTGTCTGCGGCCTAGTTCCCTGCATTAGTACACACATGTGCAAAAGCATTTCCACTTATTTTAGCTTTCTTTAATCAGAATTTCACAGCACACTGTTAATAAATGTTATGGAGGGTTCAATCCATGCAGGTTTTTATTTTCGCAAAACACTGCTCCATCACTGCTATGAATAGAGCTACTGTGGCTGAGGCTCCCTTCAGAGCAGAGAGATCATCATCAGGCAAACAGGGATCTTTAGATATTTGAGGCTGTCCTCCAATTCAGAAGTAGTGGACACCCTTACACTCACCTAGGGCAATGGGGAGCCACTCTTCAGGGATAAGTAAGGCCCTAAGTTGAATGTGATGTCTTGAAAGCCAGGCTGCCTGGCCATCAGAGAAAATGTTCTCTTCTAGCTGCCAACTAATAAAATAGAACATTGTGGGCAGGATGGGCACCCCTTGATCCCCAGGCCTAAAGGAGTGGACACTCAAAGGGCCTCTCAAAGCCTTTAAAAATGTGAAACTAACTTTTGTCCTCATAAAACAGTTCACTTAGGTTTGGGCTGGCATCGGTATTCATTTTTAGGGAGGCATTCCTAGTGAACTCAAGTCATTCAAAAATGTGCCTGGCACATGGCACACCTAGCAATTCAATCAAGAACTATTCCATGGGAGACTTCCTGTTTGTCCAATTACAGTATGCCATGTTAAACAGCATTCTGTGCTTTTCATTGATTGAGAATACAGGTAATCATCCACCACATTAAAAAGCAACCAGAAGCACATTCACCATTTTGTAAAGTGTAGGGAACCTGAGCAATTGGGATTTGATGTGGCTGCTGTTTCCAGCACTTCTAGAGGGCAGATTATACCCAGAGAAAGAGGAGTTAGTGGAGAATACAAAGAAATCCATTCTTTGAAAGTTATTAAGCCATTCTCCAAGCAAAACGGTAGAATGCCAAAATGGCCATCTGCAAACTTTGTAAACAGAAGCTGGGAAGGGACAGCATGGACTCCACTTCTTCTGCACTATGAGAACGTACTTTAAGTCTGGGCATAGGAGGAATTACTTGAAGTGCCAGAGTGATATTGACTGCTGTAAGCAGAGGAAGTTCAGTCTCTGTGTAATGTTCCAGCAGAGGTACTGCAGTAAGTATAACAAAAATACAATTTCCACCTCTTAATCTTTGTATTGTACTGTTTGAAGTGCAAAACCAATGATTGTTAGGGAGAACAGAACCAAAGAACTGGTGCTGAAAAGATAGAGGAATATTTTAAAATAAATTCCAGTAGTGAAGAACAAATGTTTATAAGTGACCATTTGCCAAAGCAGTGGCCTGGTACTGCGGCCAATCCACAGTGACTGGCTGAAGGATTAGTGTGCCCTTTAAGCTCCATCCTCTATGATTTGATTTGATTTTGGGTTTTATAGAGCGCATAGCTACCCTAGGGCATCCCCGCGCTAGTGACCACGGTCCTGTAGGGTGAGGGAACATAGGAGGAGTGCTCAGGGGAAGAGTAGGGTCTTTAGTCGTTTCCTGAACCTGAGGTGGTTGTGTTCTTGCCTCAGGGAGAGTGGGAGGGCATTCCATAATCTAGGGGCGATGTACGAGAACAGGCGACCGCCTGTTCTGGACTTCCTAATTCTGGGAACGTTTGCAAGGGAGAGGGAGTTAGATCTTAATTGTCTACTAGACTGTTGTTTTGTCACAAGTAGCCTGAGGATGGGAGGGCCTTCATTGTGCATTATTCTATGGGCAATGCACAAGGTCTTGAAATTGACCCGTTCCTTTACTGGCAACCAGTGCAGGCTTCTCAGGGCTGGCTTGGCCGAGTTCCTCGCTGCGGTTCCTGTGAGGATTCTTGCAGCCGCATTTTGTGCACATTGAAGTCTGTGGACTACAGAGGCTGGGGCCCCCAGATATAGGACATTTCCATAGTCTAATCTGGAGTTCACCAGCCCCTGCATCAGGAGCTTCCTGGATTGGAGGGGGAGTAGATGGAGAATCTTTCGAGCCATCTTTATAAGGCCGAAGCAGGTTCCCGCAGTTTTCCTAGCTTGAGTTTTAAAACTGAGATCCTGGTCCAGCCATATCCCTAGGCTCTTTACTTCGGATTTGGGGGATGGTGGAGTTCCCATGCATGGTGGCCAGGGAAGGGGTGTGGGGATTTTCTTTGGGTTTCCCAGGAGGAGTATTTCTGATTTCTCCCCGTTCAGTTTTAACCGGGAATCGCACATCCATTGGTGCACCTTTTCCAGACAACTGAATAGATTAGAGAGGGCGTTGTCTGATTGGTTGAGGGAAACGACGAGCTGAGTGTCGTCAGCATACATTATTGATTTAATGCCAAAAGGCATGACAACATCCTCGAGGGGTGCCATGTACACGTTAAAAAGTGTGTGTGTGTATGTTACCAGAGCTCTAACACTACTGTATGCCTGCAAAATCTATCTAAGTCTTCCGTCTACAACCTGAGATTGTGAGATTGTCTCATGTTTCATTTATTCACTGTCAAGCTGCCAAACAGATTAATGAAATATGACTGGGAATTCACTTGAATAATATGGACACACAAAAGGAAGTGATAGGTAAAAGTGAAGAAAGAAATTGCATTTTCCAAGCTACATGTAACATCAATGGATTTTTAGAAGTTTCTTGGGGCATTTTTGTGAATAATGACCCATAAAAAATGTGTTGCAGATAGCAATTGTTTGTGTGGCGGATCACTATTGTTTGACAGATAGGGAAAGCATTGCAATCGGTCATGTTTGCCCTGTCAGAAGAGATGGAGCACCAAATCAGCAATGACCCAGATCACATCATGCTCACCTACTTTCATCTTTTGCTTGACATAATTTGATTATTTCAAAGATACCAGGAGGGCAATTGTCATGAACATGTAAGAGAGCAAAGCACCAGTTGATACAAAATATGAAGGTGTATTCAGAAACTAATCTTCAAAGACAAAGGAAAGAAATGTCAGTAGGAATGGATAGCCTGAGCATGTATTTCATATCTGTTAGACCTGGCATCTTTGACATGGTTTCCCCTGTCTTTTTGCCTCTGCCTCCTGTATTTTTGACGCTGTGCTGGATTTCGTTTTTGCTGGTTTAGATGCTTTGGGCACTTTGCCACAGCTGATCAATGTCAAAATGTAAGTGCTCCCTGTGTAAATTGTTATCGTGATTGGTTATCCACGATGGGCATATTTGTCTCACCAAGAAGTCCCTAGTAAAGTGCACTGAGTGTGCCAGGGCTGGAGATACAAATGTTACTAGTGGGCCTGCAGCACTGATTGTACCACCCACATGAGTAGCCATAAAATGGTGTCTCAGGCCTGCCACCACAGTGCCTGTGTGCAGTCTGTGAACTGCCATGTCCTCCTGGTCAGTGTCCCCACTGACCGGGCCTAACCCATCCCTTTCTGTGCACATTGGTCAGCCCTATGGAAGGCCCAAGGTACCACCCTGGGCAGGGTGCAGTGTATATAAAAGGGGGAGCATGTGCTAATGCAGGTGACATGCTCTGGTAGTGAATGGCAGCCATTTTTGTTTTTCACTATTGCAGGGCTACCTTGCCTATAGGCTATCATGGGGAATGCTGGCTACAGTGGCTACCAACATATCTTCTCATAGGAGCAAGGTAGGACATAAAAGTCTGGTATCCCTGAACTCAGAATTTAATAACACATCTTTTAGGAAAGGTTAATATTAATGTTAATGTTATGGGCGTCTTATATAGCGCTCGGCTACTCCAAGGAGTGTCCTGGCGCTTTCTGACCCATAGCTGAAACAGAAAGGGAAAAGGAAAAGAAGCAGACCTATCATTGACTGTAGAGCCAAGTTTTCAAACCTTTTCTAAAGGCCAACAGGTTTGGAGTACAACGGAGTGCCAGGGGGAGGGTGTTCCACAGCTTGGGGGCGAGATGTTTAAAAGAACGTCCCCCTATCCTAGCTTTCCTGATGATAGGGACAGTTGCCAGACCAAGGGATTCTGATCTGAGGGATCTTGTGGGTTTATAAAAGGTAAGACGTTTCTGGATGTACTTAGCCCCAACAGCATGGAGTGCCTTGTGAGCCAGTGTAAGTGCCTTAAAAATAATCCGCTTTCTGACAGAGAGCCAATGAAGGGAGAATAACAGATCTGAGGCTCTAGCATGGCGGGGAAGGCAAAAAATGGCCCTCGCAGCCGAGTTTTGGACCTCTTGAAGTTTTTGCAATAGGTAGTCCGGAAGACCCAAATATAAAACATTAGAGTAATCGAGCCTGGGACAAATTAAGGCCTGAACCGTCGTCTTCCTCTGGACCAGAGGAAGCAAAGGGAGGAACTTACGCAACATTTTCAGGAGACCGAAACAGGTGCCAGTAAGTCCTACGATCTGGGTCTTCAATGATAGATTATTATCAATTTTAACCCCAAGGTTCTTAGCAACCGAGGAGGAAGATGAGGGAGGAAAGATATTCACAGGCCACCAATCCTGCCATGGCGGGTCTGCCTGACACCCAAAGAAAAGCACGTCTGATTTATCAGGGTTGCACTTGAGGCTGTTTCGCTGAAACCAGTCGAAAACAGCCCCAAGACAGCCGCGGATGCTCTCTCCATCGAACTGAGCACCCTTTCTACAGGTGAAGAGAAGCTGGGTGTCATCAGCGTATGATATGATCTGGGCTCCAAAAGACTCTGCCAGCACCGCCAAGGGAGTCATAAAGATGTTAAAAAGGGTCGGGCTAAGCACCGACCCTTGAGGAACTCCGACCTCCAACGGCGGTACTTCGGCAGAGTACGGGGGGCCCAGACCACCTGTCGACGACCTGTTAGATAAGATCTAAGCCAGCTCAACGCCGTCCCTCTCAGACCAATCTCATAGAGTCTGCTGAGGAGACCCTCATGAGGGACGGTGTCGAAGGCCGCCGACAGATCTAACATCACCAGCAAAGCTCTTCCACCTGAGTCAAGTACTTCCTTGATGGCTTCATTTACATCCAAGAGAGCGGTCTCAGTGCTCAGATTGGAGCGAAAGCCTGACTGGGTGGAGTGAAGCAAACCATGACTTTCAAGAAAGGTGGAGAGCACAGAGTGGACATGCTTTTCCACAATCTTTGCCAAACCCGGTAAAAGAGATATTGGCCTATAATTAGCATGATTCTCAGGATCAAGGCCAGGCTTTTTAAGAAGTGGAACAACCATTGCCTGTTTCCAGGCCAGAGGGACAGTGCCACACGCCAGCGATAGATTGAGAACAGGATTGATCAGAGGGTTCAAAATCTTCGCGGTACTAGCCAAAAGGGTAGCAGGACAAGGGTCCAAAGGGGAGCCTGACTTGATCTTGAGAAGGAGATCCAGAGAGATGGAAGCAGACATAGCTGGAAACTGCGAGAGAACAGGACTGGATTCCATAGATAAAGTTGATGGGTTACTAAGGTTGGAAGCTGTGTTAAGGTCAGAGGAGGGCAAGGAGTCTTGGATCTGTTTAATTTTAGTTGTGAAGAAGTTTGCCAGCGAGGTAACCCATGGCTCGGAAAACTCGTGATGAACTGCACTAGCCTTGGGGGAGACAAACTCCTTGACGATAGTGAAAGTTTCCCTACAAGAGTTGGACGCTGACTCAATTCTGGTGGAAAAATAACTCTTTTTTGCAGCCAGAATATCAGCATCATATAGCTTAATAGAGGCCTTATAAGCGACCTTGGCTTCCGCATCATAATGCTTGCGCCATAGCCTCTCGGCTAACTTACAGTTGCGTCGGGATAGAGCCAGAGACTCCGAAAACCATGGCGCCGAGCTCCGCTTAATAGATGAGCGGGGCGTGGAGAGTGGAGCAAGTTCATCTAGCCGCTCAATCAGCCATTTCTGTAGCGTATCAAGGTCGCTATCTAAATCACCTGATAGAATGCAGGGGTGTTCCAGGCAGGCTTGGGCTAAACTTTCAGGAGTGACCCGGTGGTATGGCCTACTGGGGTGCCTAAGATGATTAGAGTTTACACAAGATGATTTGCTCGTACCCTGAATTTGAAAACAGATGAGAAAATGGTCCGACCAAAGAACAGGGACGGGACAGGTCATGACAAGAGGAATGGAGGAAAACACTTGATCAAGAGTGTGGCCCTTGTCATGGGTCGCACCCGACAGATAGGGAGTAAGACCTAGAGGGGAGGTGATGTCATTGATTTTGATTGCATCGCCGTCCATCTCAGCGTCCATATGTATATTAAAATCCCCTAGCACTATGCAGTGTTCTGTCTTCAGGCAAAGTGTTGTAATTACAGTCTGTAACTCATCAAAAAAGGGACCCCGCAGGCCAGGAGGTCTGTAAATCAAAAGCCCTGAGAAAGATTGATGGGGGGACAAGACAAAGGAAAAAACAAGGGATTCACAACCTGAAATGGACGTCGATGGTACGACACACAGGTGGTAGATCTTTGGACCACAATTGCAACCCCTACCTGTAGATCTGTCCTGTCTATAGAGTACATAATCCGACGGGATAGCTGTAGCAATATCCGGATTGGAGGACTCACTTAGCCAAGTTTCGATGAGCATTAAGCATAAAGGTTTTTCAGTTGTCAACAGCTCGAAGATGTCCAGAGCATGTCTACACAAGGAGCGGGTATTGAGTAACAGGCACTTATAGTTGACAGCGGGGAGAGGGCGAAATGCCTCAGGCACCGAAAAAATATTTGGGTGCCACCCACAGCCGGGACAACACCATTTACCTTTATGCCGCCCTGGAAAGACAGACCAACAGTTGTCTACACTTTTCCTGTGAGACAGTAGTTCGGCTGCGGTATATGTGAGCCTAGAGCCAACACCCCCGACGCGCCGTCCGCTGCCGAGATGCCGACGGGCGCAGACGGGCAGGACTCTGGCACGACTCCGGCGCAGGTCCGGCGCATCTGCTGTACGCGTCCGCTGCGCGGAGTCATCTATGTCCGTTTTTAAAGCACTGCTAGAGCGCGTCACCAGCCCGACCCACACCCAATATGGCGGCCAAAACCGAAGTACTCAGCCGAGAGCTAGTGGAAGGCGAAGGGAGGGGGGAATGAACACGGAGCGCCAGGAAGCGCTAAGGAAGTCTCAGCACACTTTTTAAAATCAAGTCTGAAAAATGCTATGACAGAGGTCTAAAAGATGCAATTAGCATAAAGTAAAGAGGGAGACCTCCCGGCTTCCGCCTCAGGAGGGAAAAGCAGCAGAAAGGTGGTTTTTAAATCCTGTGTTTGAGAACAGCACTTTTAGAAAGTTGCTGTTCTCTTGTCTGACCCTTCTGTGTGCCTTGGCCTGTTTGTGGACTGTCTGGTTTGGGAGTGGCAGAGGCTGGGGAGCCCCCAGGAGGCTGGCTGAGTCAGTCTAGGCTGAATGACTGCATCTGCATCTTTAGTGGTGGGAGGGGATAGCACCTGGGCCTGAATAGGGCTGTGCCTGCCTTCCACAATGCTGGCACCACCTCCTGCTGGTAGGATGACCACCCTGCCCCTCTCCATGAAAGGAAAGGAGAGGCAAAAAAAAACAAAGTGCTCAAGGAACACCCAGAACTGGTTCAGACCGGGATCAGAACCCTCCCGCACAAAGGGAACAGAGACTTTTAGGGGTATAAATACAGGTCCCCTGACTACAGAAAATTAGATCATTCTGGAATCAAGAAGGAACCACTGCCAAGGAGAAAGCTGAAACTGAACAAGGAAGACTGTCCTGCTGTTGCTCTGCTGGACTGACCTGCTGTTGCTTTGCTGCTAAGGAGAGGGGAAAGACTTTGCTTTGTGCTGTGTCCCCTTGCTTGAAGGAATCTCCGAGGGCCTTGGAAGAGCTGGCTCCCTGTTAAGAAGTCCCAGGAACAAAAGGACTTCACCCCAGCTTCCATAAACTCTGCTGAGAGAGTTCTGTCCTTCCTGGAGTGCTTGGCCCAAGTGTGGTGCCTCTGGAAGTTGTACCTGTGTTGGGAAGCTGGAAACCAAGCTGTTAAGGAACTTTCTGCAAGTTTTACTGCATCCCCGGCTTAGCGAGAAAAATCCAGCCGCTACCAAGACCGAGATCGTCGGAGCGCCTGTTGCCGCTGCCTGAAGTCGTCGCATCCTTCGTTTGCGGGAAGATTTCCGTAGCTGCGAACATCGTCGCAGAGCCTGTCGCCGCTGGGTGAGGTCACCGCATCACGTCACTGCGAGAATCGTCGCAAAGCCATCGCATCCAGGAACTGCGATTGAAAGATCGCCGCTGAGCTGCGCATCGTCGCCCCGGAGATCGTCGCAATCCCTCAAGATCATTGCATCTTGCCTTTGCGAGCATTTTCCTACGGAACCTCCGCACCGGAATCCATGCAAGGTATCGCTTCTCTCCCCATTCAGACCGGATTCGTCGCAACACACCCACTAAGTCCAGCGGGGTTGTCGCGTCGCATTGCCTCCCCAAGGTCTCAGGAGTGATGCATCGCTTGTTTTCCACCGCACAAGCTTCTGTTTTGGAACGTTGTCGCATTTAAAGGTACTGTTGGCTAAATGTGACGCAACTGTGAACTTTTCACGCAACTGTGGATTATTTTATTGCAACTTTAAGAACTCTTTTGAAACCATATTCTTGAACTGTGTATTTTGGATTTTTGTCATTTTGATCTTGTGTAGTTTAGATTAAAATACCTTTATTTTTCTAAACTGTTGTGGGGTCAGTTTGTGGTGTGTTCACTGTGTTACTGTGAGTGTTGGTGCAAATAGTTTACACATTGCCTTTGATAAGCCTTGACTGCTCATGCCAAGCTACCAAGGGGGTGAGCAGGGGTTATCTAAGAGTGTTTCCTCCTTACCCTGACTAGAAGCAAGGGTCCCTATTTGGACAGTGGTACCTACCACTGCCAACTATATACCCCCAGTTCTAACAATATCCAACTATTAGAAATGGCTCCTAATTTCCTGTATTGCACTTTCTTGTGGGACGTTACTGAGCCCACTCTCAGGGGGATTTGTACAAGGAAGTGGCAGAGCATATAGTTAGCCTCTTTGGCTTAATGACACGCTCCGCCACTTCTGAAACGCAAGGCTGCACCATATTTACAAGTATGTGGTGCATGAAAGACAATGGAGGAAAAGCTACAATCTAAAAAGCAAGTCACACTATAGAACAGAACAAAATAAATATCACAAATTAGTAAGAGCGGCAAAAGGTGCCTACTTTAAAGGTAGAATAGAAGCTGCTGACAACCCCACTAGAGAACTCTTCGCTATTTACAAAGAGTTAACAGTCCCGACCAGACTCGAAGCACAAGACACCTACTCCAGTGAGCTATGCGATTCCATAGCTGATCACTTTTTCGGCAAGGTCGACAAAATGCATGCCACTTTCACCGACGGAGCTGAGTCCCCCTAGCACACAGATGGCAGTCAAAGACAACTCCACTGTTAAATCCCGCCTGACATGCTTTAAAGTACCTGAGAGACAGGAACTGCTGAACATTGTTTAAAGCATACAGTCTGGCTACCCCCGTGACGTGTGCCCCCCCAACCGCTGCAAGGGAGTCTTGGAGAGTATGATTGATCAAATCACTCATATCATCACTCTTTCTCTCCAAGAATGCCACGTTGTTGACACATGGAAAACAGCCCAGGTCATCCCCCTGAAAAAAAAACTAATGTCCACATCTCCCAACTCCAAAATCTTCGGCCCATCTCCCTTCTTCCCTTCTGTGCCAAAATAGCGGAAAACGTGGTCAACGGTCAGCTTATGAAATACCTGGAAGAGAACTCTCTCCTACACCCTACTCAATCGGGGTTTAGAGCCGGCTATTCGACAGAGTCCGCCGTCCTATATTCCACTGAGTGCCTCAGACAGATGGCGGACGAAGGACAGACAGCAGCGTTGGTTTTACTAGACCTCAGTGCAGCATTCGACACCGTGCTGCACACAAAGCTGCTGTCACGCCTCTCTGACATGGGAGTGGAGGGACCTGCCCTTGCCTGGTTAAAATCTTTCCTGGCCAACAGAAGTTTCCAGATGCACTGTCCCCCTTTCACATCCTCCCCCCGGAAGCTGAGACATGGAGTTCCACAGGGCTCCAGCTGAAGCCCAACCCTGTTCAACCTTTGTATGGAACACCTGGCTCATTTAGTTGAAGCTTTCGGGTGGATATTGTTACCTATGCCGACGACACACAACTGATGATCAAGCTGTCGCTCGACCATACGGAAGATGCCACTAACTTTTCCAAATGCCTGTCAACAGTAGTATTATGGATGAACAATAATTGTCTGAGCCTTAACGGCGAAAAAACTGAACTTTTAATTGTTGGCAAATCCCCCTCTGCTTGGTCGCACATGTGGTGGCTGGCGGAACTGGGCAATTTTTCCTCCCCCATGGACTCTGTCAGAAATCTTGGAGTAATGCTTGACTCCGACCTCTCTTTCAGATCTCAGGTCAATAAAGTCAAAGGAAGGTGCTTCAGCACATTAAAAACCCTCCGCAAAGTCCTTTACCTCCTCCCCATCAACGCCAGAAAGATACTAGTCCATGCCCTAGTCACACCCCATCTCGACTACGGCAATGTCTTGCTTCTAGGTCTAAGTAAAAAATGCTTACACCAACTACAGTGCGTGCAAAACGCTGCTGCCGGCCTGGTACTCAACCTGCCTCGCAGAGCATCTGGGAAGAATGCTCTAGCGAAGCTTCACTGGCTCCCGGTCAAAGATTGCATCAAATTTAAAGCCTTGTGCTTTACGCACCGCATCGCCCAGGGCAAAGGCCCAGGATATTTGCAAAAGCTCCAAACAATTCATCGCCCCACCAAAAACCTAAGATCGGCCGGAGCTATGCTGTTCAAACTCACTCGCACCCGCAGAGCCAAGATGGGTGGCCGCTCTTTCAGACACCTGGCCCCTAAGCACTGGAATGAACTTCCACTGGATCTTCGTATGGAACCTTCAGAAACCAGATTCCGTGCCAAACTCAAAACTCATCTGTATCCAGGCACCAACTCTCCCTCCTCCCTCTGACCCCCGTTTCACTCTCCCTCACTTTTGTTTCTTGAGATGTAGTAGCATTCTAGCGCGGGGACACACTATTTTTAGTGCAGCCAGGCGCTTTAAAAAATGGCTTTATTATTATTATTATTATTATTATTGGTGCAGCCTTGCATTTCCTCCTGAGATGGCGCTAAGTTTAGCAACTTAGCGCCAACACATTCACCTTTGCACCAGATTGCAAGGGTGTCTGCGTGCAAGGGAGGATTGTTTATGTGTAGGAAGGTGTCCCTTTCTGCACATAAACAATCCTAAAATGCCATTCTCTCACTTTCATGTATGCTGCTTCAGACAGCACACATGAAAGTGACAAAATTGCATTTATTTTTGAGGTTTGTTTATGTACAGGAAGGGACACCTTCCTGAACATAAACAAACCATGGCGTTTTGCTTTTTCCATGTGTGCTGCAAAAGGCAGCACCTATGGAAAAAGCAAAAACGAGGAGAAACAATGTATTTCTCCTCGTTTCATCAACTTAAGACCAGGGTTTTCTTGGTCTTCATTTTTGCACTGCCTCCTATCTGCGCCACCCTGGTACATAGGGGGCATCATCAAATACAATGGGTGTTGTGGTGGATCGCCCAAAAGAACACCCACTGCATGCCCTTTTCCCGCTAACTAAAGCATGAAAGGGGGCCTTATGTAACAAAGCA
The DNA here is from genome assembly GCF_964263255.1 of Lissotriton vulgaris. Lineage (NCBI taxonomy): Eukaryota > Metazoa > Chordata > Amphibia > Caudata > Salamandridae > Lissotriton > Lissotriton vulgaris. Next base: position 1,191,948,501 of record NC_141691.1, on the reverse strand, counting down.
TTGCAAGCAGCATAACAAGAATTTTGTTATTATGGAGAGGTGCACCACAGAGTTGTCTTTTCCAAAGGATATAGATGGGCAAATGTTCCTTTATATTTATTTTCCTGTATTTCAATGGCATCACAATACAGACTACAGCCAACGTGTTTATGTTCAATCAACATTGAACTTCAGCAGTAAGTGCAAGCACACAAACTTTCCATGATTTCCCCAGAGTTCCAGGTGTGAGAACCATTGTTTGTTACAATGAAAGCTGAAGGTGTTTTATGGTAGGGCTCATAATATTTATGCCCGACATCAATTCCTGGTATGCTTGTATGTGGCGTCCTGTCTCCAGATCGGTTCACGTAACTGAACTGGTGACAGGACGCCACATATACGCCTTCAGCTTTTATTTTGAGGAACCCTGGGGAAAAAGTGTGAGCTTTGTGTGCTTGTACTTACTTACCACTCCGACCAACAAACAATTGAACCATTTATCATCTGTATTTTTAAGCCCTGATGAAGTTCACTGTCAATAGAAAGAAACGCATTTGCTTTAGCCTGTATTGTGATACCATTGAAATAAAGGAATATAAATATAAAGAAACATTTGTCCCTCTATATCTTTTGGAAAAGACAACTCAGTGGTGCAACTCTCCATAATTACTCAATTCTTGTAATGCTGGTTACAATGCTTTGTTTCTTCTGCCTAATATTTGTAGCACACTATTTCTATACAATAATTGTTTAAAAGCTAATGCCTTGGGCATGCAGAAGTAAATGACGAAAGGGTAAATCCGTTTTCACATTTTTATTGGAGATTAAAAAGGGTGGTCATGTTTGAGATTGCTGATACCATCTGGTGCCCTGGTCGGGCTAGGGGTTCGGATGCGGCATTGGGAGCTAGGTAGGAACCAGGCCAGCATTCTCTGATGGTATGTGTGAACTAAGTTCCTATATTCTGAAGCTTATGTTGTCCAGATACACAGTCCTTCCTACATAACTCATAGGAAACATATAACACATGTGAATGGGTAGCCTGAGCATGTAATCTATGTCCAATCATTGGAAATGGCACTTAATTTTCTGTTACACTTTCTACGCTACCCTAACCACATACTCTCTGTGTCCACAAGTCTGAAACGTGCTCTCAACACTCCTGTGACAATTCACTTATGCTGAAAACTACATCTATTTGTGAAGACATTACAGCAGTACCTTTGTTTCACAGTGCAATGTTCAAACCACAATGATCATATGAAGATCAGCTAATTTGTAATCTCTTGTGATGAATTGTGTTCTGCTTCCATATGCTCATCAATGTGCAACTTTTGTTTAGGGTGAACAATGGCACAGCACAGCAAACGATGAAGATGGTCTTCACGTTGGAGATGTTAGCATGAAAACATAAAATCCTCTCTGTTCTTCGTATAATATACATTGTTAATTTCTCCAAAAGTTAAAGATGGCCGCAGCATGTTATTGGCATACGCTATGTGCATGCTGCTGCATGAAGTGACATATACAGATCTCGACAGTGACCCCTTCCCTTTAACTGATGATTCGTATTTCCTTATCCCTGCATCTACCTTGTGCGCACCTTTAATGAGTACAGCGACATTGTCTGACGTGTGACGTGTGACATGTGGGCAGGATGCTGCCCACATGTTTGACAGAGTGCTAGAGACACTTCATGCACAAATCCTCATGATGGCTGACAGCTGCTCCTGTAATGGTGCTGGTGTGCCAGTACACTTCTCGTGATAGACTCCCACATGTACAAAGAAGATTTCAAGCTTTCACTAAGAAAAGCTAGGAGTAACCAGACAAGCTTAAGGAGTTCAAGGCCTTTAGTGGGCAAAGCAAGAAATGCCTGTTTTACTACAGGGGCGGCCTTAGGCATGTGCAAGCTGTGCACCTGCACAGGGCCACCAAACCCCAGGGGCCACCACTCCAATATATATCCTTAATATAATAATCCTCTGAGGATGAATACATATTTGCCTGGCGGCCCTTGGCAGTGATTTGGCTGCCTCTGGCTCTGTTCCACTTCCAAACACCCTGACCCCCCCCCCTTTCACTGGCCCCGGCGCTCCGCCGCGCCTGGACCCCCTCTTCCGGGGCCCCCTACCTACGCTCCTTGCCCAGGGCCGCCATGAGCCTAGAGCCACCCCTGTTTACTATATGAAGAGACCAGCTGCCATTGAATCACCGACCCCAGACTCCCCCATTGTAAAGCTAGAACAGTGTTGGCCAAGAGGCCAATCTCCACACTGATCATAATGGCACAGGAATCCAACACATAATAATATATACAATGTATTTTAAAGGAAAATAATAACAACATGCAGCTAATGCAACATTCAAAATAGTTTCGCGCTGGCTTGTGTTGACTTTGACGCGTGTTTATTAGAGTGCTCTGCAAGCAAATGTTCCCAGGAGCACCGAGAAGTCACTAATGCGACCTACATTTCTCTCATCGCCGCTCTACCTGTCTTCCCAGAAAGTAATATGATGATTGCAGGAGACACGCATTTCATTCCTTCCACATTAATGCAAGAAAAACAATCTAGGTTTATAAAAAATGGTACAGAACATAATCACACTAGACCGAAGGAACACAAACCGGAGCTGGTTCATGATTAAATCCCTTGGGAGAAGCATTTTTCAGTTTGCGTCAACTGCTTCTGCTGCTGTTGCCATTAGGTATTTTTGACAGGCTGTTAGAGGTTGCAATTTATTATAAAGAATCGCGTGATTTCCAGTCCTCGTCCCTGTGGTCCTTGTTCCTTTTCAGTCTAATCACCGAGATATGCTTGTAAAATGAGTTGCAAAATAATTTATAGAGTCTAAAATTCAAAACTATGCTCAGATGTAAGGTCAGGTTTTAATTGGCTTCCAAGTGCTGGAAATTAAATGTATCAAACTGTCTACGTTCTACATGGCTTCATCCTGGCACTGTTGTTTTGCCAAGTTACTCCTCAATAAGTGACTGGTGTGCCAGGAATTATTAATAGTCGCAACTCAACAATTTAATTCTAGTGTCAGGTCCCTGCCTTCGATAATATTGAATTTTAATCTGTTGCTTAAGTTTGTGAGTTGAGGGACACAGTGAAATAACAAGTAAATGGAAGATACCAAACATATTGAAATGTTTAATGTAATTAGTACAGTTTCGAGTGAAGTTATGTATTTATATATAAAATCACGACATATTTCTGTGGCACGTCACGTTGTTGATCATTCTGAAATATTCAGAATGTTCATGGAGTCACTAATTCTGCATAAGCAAAAAACTATAACACGTGCTCCCGTTTTCTCAAAATTCTATATCTCTTAAACAGAGGATTTCAAACTGCAGCAATGGAGGAATTTAAGATCATAATATGAAGGAAATAGAAAAGTTTACACTTGATGGGCCTGATTTGCAAGCTGTACTTTGTGGTATGTCTTGTAGTACCACACAACATGCTACAAAACCAAATAAAAAAGTGTTATTCTTTCTGCACGGAGGTCTCCGTTCCAGCTGCATATTTTCCTCACATGTGAGTGTAACTGTTAGTAGTAAATGTCGAAGGGACACATAGGAGTGCGTGAGAAAGGGGACAGACGTAATATAAAATTGGATGAGATGTGGGAGGAGTCGAAAGCGTTTGGAGATTATCAGGGAGGGCATCACTTTTGCAGTAAGTTCTCTGGGGAATATTCACAAGGAAGTGGCGGAGAAAGGCGTTAGCCTTCTTTGCTTAACGCCTCGCTCTGCCACTTTGGAAACAGAAGGCTGCACCATATACATATGGTGCTGCGTTGCATTTCACCCTGCGATGATGCTAAGTTTAACAACTTAGCGCCAACGCAGGCACCCTTGCACCAGAGTGCAAGGGTGTCTGTGTGCAGGGGAGGATTGTTTATGTGTAGGAAGGTGTCCCTTCTTGCACATAAACAATCCTAAATGCAATTCTCTTACTTTCATGTGTGCTGAAGGCATTTTAAAAAAAAAGGTTTTTTATGTACCAGAAGGGACACCTTCCTGTACATACACAAACCATGGCAATTTGCTTTTTCCATGTGTGCTGCACAAGGCAGCACACATACAAAAAAAGCTAAAACTAGGAGAAATAAAGCATTTCTCCTCGTTTTGTCTATTTAAGACCAGGATGTTCCTGGTCCTAATTTTGGCACTGCCTCCTATTTATGCTGCCCTTGTGAATAGGGGTCAGTGTCAAAATCAATGGATGTAGCGGTGGAACGCCCACCACAACACCCATTCCCCTCCTCTTTCACGCTAAATACAGTGTGAAAGGGTGCCTTATTCACAAGGCAGCATTAAGCCATGTTAACACCATCGCTGCTGATGGTATTCTCCTCCTGTGCTTTTGGTGAAGAACTCCCATTGTTCATGACAAGCTCAGCTCGTCATGAGCACAGCTCCACTGTGCCTCATGACGAGCTGAGCTCGTCATGAGCATCAAAGGGGTTAAGTGGCTTAACACTGCCTTGTGAATAAGGCGAGTCCTCTATCGCCATCACAATGTCACCAAAAATGGCGTTTTGGTGGCGATAGGGGCTTGTAAATATGCCTCTATGTTTGCGAACACCTAAAGTAGTAAATTTACTACAACATGTAAACTTGCTCAAAAGCATAACATACTTTTTTGAATCAGGCGTGTAGTCTTCATAACAAAGTTTGTTCAGGACTTTAGTTATGTGATCTTTTTCTGCAATCTACCCTCGTCACAAAGCACCAAAAATTAAAAATAAACTGGTAAGCTTGTCCTCCTAACTGAGAAAGAGACACAGTATAAGATACTTTGCGAGGTGTGACCTTCTTGAAGAAATACAGTTGAATAGATCCTTCTGCACTGTTTGCTCTCCACCCAGTGAGCCACACCCTTTCCCACAAAAACTTCAAAAACATGCAATCTTACAATTTATTTGTAGGTTTTTCCGTGGAAAAAAACATGGGTGCTTAGTATTAGCTGATCACACTTGTCAGCAGTCGAATACTGACTGCAAATTGACCTCTAGTCAATGACTATACTATGGCATGGTTGAAGGTCTCGGTCCATATCCGTACACTGGGCCATTCATGACAGGGCCATGAAGGCCACAACCTATTTCAAGAGTTCCTTGTGAATGATGGAGCCCATTCCCATATGATTTGAGGAATGGCATATTTTGTCAAGTTGTATCTAAAAACCATAACCTTGTCCTCAGATCAGAGGGCATCACCAAAAGTTAAGCAAAGTGGAATCTGAGGAAATGGAAGTCGGTGCATGATGTAAAGAAATGCCAATCCCTACGACTAGAGGCTCTTGTTAAAGCCTAAATAACATTCTTGGTGGGTTTTAAGATGGAACCTCTCAGTTACTTATTTCTTATCTCAGTGATTGGCTCAGTAATACATTCTCTGACACTTTGACTTCCTTGATCATTGTCTGGTAGCCTAAACACATTGGTTCAATGACTGACACTCTCACTCACTGAGTCAGTCCCTCTCTCTTTACCTCACTGAGACACTCACCCACAGACTGCCCAACAAACTGATTGGTAAATGTCCTCCCTTACTCATCTGAGGATCTCTCTTCTGCTTATGAGGTTTGCATTTTCATTATAGGATTTTCCATTAACCGTATGGAGTTTCCCTTTCTCTTTGAAATGGTTCGCCTTTCACAAAGACCTATCTCCTCTGATTGGATCCCTAAACCTTGCCACAGTCTCCCTTCTACCTCTGATGGTTTCCCTTTAGCTTATAAGAACTAACTTGTCACTTCGAATAGCTCCTTATTGTAGGAGGATATAGGGGTAATTCTAGGGGCCAGATTCACAAATTGAGTTTTGTAGTAAGTAAAATAGTACCAAAGAAGTACTACTTGCTTACTACAAAAAGGAATTGATAAAATTATGGGTGGAAATCTCCACCTTCACCTCTCCTATATTTTTGATGGGGAGATCTGTGCACAGGTAAATTTGATCTTTAATAATAAAACATAGGAGCAACTTGGGAATGTGGTGGATAAAGGGGGACTATCTACTACTTATAATAATAATGAAATAATCTTTATTTTATTTGATTGCACATCATAATCATAACAGATAAAATAATATACATCCAAATAAATACATTAAAATCCTTAAAACAAATAAGCTACCATAATGACCTCAGATCACAATTTCTAAAATGATCATGGAGAGAAACACTGAGAAAGCAGAACACCTTATAATTAAGAGAATGCAATCTGTTAGCAATTTGGCACAAAGAATAACAATTAAAAGTTCATGATTTTGTGCCATGATAGAGCACCTTTTAAGTAAGAAGAAACTGCCAACTTCACAGCATGATCTGGTAATAACTGAAGATGTAAAAAGGCTGGCCGAAACCCCCTAGTTGTTAAAAGTGGTATCATATACCTTTTTCACAGAAAATCCTCAAATCTGCAAAATAAAACCAAGTGTATCAAAGTTTGAGGGGAACAGCCATCACAGTAATATACCAGGATTGCATGGGGATTAAAGTGACCTGGTGAAAAACAGATAAGTGTACCAATAGAGCACAAACAGATAATCATTAGCAGTGATCTATCTCAAGGATGTCTAACTGAAGAAAGATAAGACTCAGGGGCATATGTACATGGAGTTAACGCTGCTGTAGCAGCAATTTTTGGATTTTATGGAGGCGTTTTCTTTATCGCCGTATTTACAAGTTGCCACTAACCGCAGTTAGTGGCAGTTTTCCAGCGTAATCATGCATTTTTAGTTTCTCCACTTCTGTTATGGGAACTTAACAAAAAAGAGATGCAAGGGGGGTGGTTCCTGTATGAAAATTGCCACTAACCCCATTTTCCGATATTTACAATGAATTTTCGGTCCGGCGATAATTTAAAAAATTGCCACTAAGGTCCGTTAGCAGCTGGTTTTTAAGACCAGAAAAAAGATGGCCTAAAACATGGTGCAAATACACCTGTATATAAGGCAGACTAACCCAGACCCTCATTTGTTTACCTAATGACACAATGGAGGTACTACTCTTGCAGCTTGGAGATCCAAGAGCACCACAACCACCACCACCCCCAACACCACCAGCACCACCACAGAGGCAGCGTCGCAGAAGAGAGCAGCTCTACCACAAATGCATCACCCTAATAGACCTCCGGCTAAGGATGAGATAGCCCACTACAGGCTAAAAAGTACCTCCATCTTACGCATACTCACCTAGATAGCACCAAGGCTGCAGGCACCATCACAGCGCTGCAAAAATGTCCCTTCGCAGACAAAGCTACTTGCAGTGATTCATATGTTAGCTTCTGGTACCTTCCAACAAACCACTGCCAGAGTGGGTGGAGTTTCACAGCCAGCCTTCTCCAGGTTCCTCCCAACTGTCTTGGATGCCATTATTAGCCTGACACCACACCACCCATGCTTCCCAACACAGTGCAGAAACAACTTGACAACAAGCAAGGCTTTGATGACATTGCCGTTCATCAATATTGTCGCAATGTTTGCTGGGAGTATGCATGACTCCAAAATCTTTTGCCGATCCATCATAAACCAGCGGTTTGAGAATGGCACATATGGAAATGGACTGCTTGTTGGTAAGTACAAACTGAACACACCACACCCCTCAAGTACACAAGCATGTTGTTTAAATATGTGAGAATGCACATGGAGCAAATGTAATAAGACATTCCTTGGAACAGGTCCAAACAATATAAACAAGCACCCAATGCAAAATAATCAAGACATATGTTAGACAGCCCAACAAGGGAGCAGTCTAGAAAATCTTACACAAACAACTATGGCACCCTTGAAATATAGATTTTGCAGAACTCATCAGATAAAAATTGAAAATAATCAATGGAGCACATGACACAGAAAATATGCTTCTACAATGCTACTTACATCTGGAATTAAACACCATGTGCCATATGTACAAGATGAGAGATCACCCTGCTCTCACTTGTGATGATGTACAATTAGCTGATATGCAAAAACATAGTCAGCCGTGCACCAGGCAGCATATCCTCCTGCATCATGAGTTTGCAAGTAGTGCTGCATGAAGGGAGCACCAACTGCACACAAATGATTACCAAAGTTGATTAAACATCAGTCTGTGGCGTTGCAGAATGGAGCATGGTTATGAAGAGCATACAAACAATCCAAATCACAATCTCACTATATGTTGTGCATCCATATGACTTCCCTGGTGAAATGCAGCAATCTGATGCACAAACTTAGAAATGATAATGTGTGTCGATTGGGAACAGAAACACACATGACAATATTGATGGGTTTCACCCCAACATGCATACATGCAGGGTCAAAGTCAACTCATGCACAAGGACATCAATGCATATGTACATTGTCTTCACATGTCTTAGTAAGTTAAGTACACCAGGTAGCAGTGCCACTGTCACTTAAACATTGACCCACCTTGGGGGCAAGATGGATATAATGAGTCCACCATGAGTTCAACATTTAGCAGTCAAGGATTTTTGCTCTCAGCTACTCTCAGTACAATCACTCCCAATGAGGTATCTAGATGATGTTCCAACATTGTAACCTTCAAAAAGTCAAGGTGGATGCTTCAGCAGGCACATGTGCCAGTGGGGCACCCTATAAAATATATGCACAGGTAGCATTCAGTTTGTGCAACGGGCCTGTAAAGAAATTATAATCTCTTTTTGAGTGACACATACATCCTGAAAGTCACAACATGGAGGTAATACACATGACCTGGCCAATTTCAATATAGTGATGTATAGGCTTTCAAGTATTGGCACGTTAATTTCTGTCATGCAGGTTAATTGTTTGAAGCTCCACATGGCAAACCAGAACGTACTAAGTTGCACAATACACACACACCAATAAAGGCACTCTGCAAACACATCAGGCACAAATACTAATGGTCACATCTCTAAATTATCTCTTTCAGGTGATCAAGGATATGCACTATCGCCATGGCTGATGACGCCGATCAAAGTGACCCACACACAGGCTCTGAGAGACTACAATGTTGCACTGGGACTCACAAGGGCACTTGTTGAACGGACCTTTGAAGTCCTTCAATCCAGGTTCCGGTGCCTAGATATATGGGAGGGATACTCCTGTACAGGCCTGAACTTGTTTGCAAGATCATAACGGCATGTTGCATTTTCCACAAACACGCCATTTAATGAAAACTAGGAGTAGCAGGACAATCCAGATGATGGCCAGGATCAAGAGACAGATGCTAGACATAACATAGCTTCTGCTGCTGGCATAGCAAGAAGGGATAAATTAATCAGAATATTTTTTACATAATCACAAACAACAAGTATCCCATCACATGGATTATTCTTTAAAAAAACACTGAATATTACTTTGTAAAACAAAATATCCCTACGCAAAAGTCCTGTATGCTTTGTTTATATCTTCAGAAGTGCATATATCTGCTCAGTGAAAGGTAACAAAAAAACTGTGGAACCCAGCTCTCACCCAACTCTCACTACCTGCTCTGGGGGCTCATCAGGTGTTTCTTGAAGCCTGGTCTCAATTCCTTTCCTTCCCGCCCCGGTCCGACGCGGTGACAGCACCGTTGCGCGGAGGGCATGGAAGGGTAGAGACAGGCACTTCCGGTAGGGACGGTTAGCGCTCTAGCCGCCATCCCCTGAGCACTCATTAGGAATATAAGGCGCAGAGGAACTGACCGCGATGTGGTGAGTGGGCTGTGGCAGGGCCGCTTACTGCTGGTGTGCTATATCTGATTAAGCCTATGTTAAAATCAAGGAAGCTGTTTTAATTTTTTATGGGAGGACGATAGTGTTTTAAACATTACTTGATTACAAGGTAACCTACCTGCTCTGGGGGATCATCAGGTGTTTCTTGAAGCCTGGTCTCAATTCGTTTCCTTCCCGCCCCGGTCCGACGCGGTGACAGCACCGTTGCGCGGAGGGCGTGGAAAGGTAGAGACAGGCACTTCCGATGGGGACGGTTAGCGCTCTAGTTGCCAACCTCTGTGCACTCATTGGGAACATAAGGCGCAGAGGAAGTGGCCGCGATGTGGTGAGTGGGCTGTGCAGGGCCTCTTACAACTGGTGTGCTATATCTGATTAAGCCTATGTTAAAATCAACTGAGCTGTTTTAATTTTCTATGGGAGCACGATAATTGTGTTTTAAACATTGCTTGATTACAAGGTAACCTACCTGCCCTGGGGGCTCATCAGGTGTTTCTTAAAGCCTGGCCTCAATTCCTTTCCTTCCCGCCCAGTTCCAACGCGGTGACAGCACCGTTGCACGGAGGGCATGGAAGGGTAGAGACAGGCACTTCCGGTGGGGACGGTTAGCGCTTTAGTCGCCATCCCCTGAGCACTCATTAGGAATATAAGGCGGATGCTCAAATGTACGCGCAGCGGACGCGTGCAGCGGGCGCACCTGCGCCAAAGGTAAGCTCGTCTGTGCCCGTCTGCGGCTGTACGAGGCCTGGGGCTATAACCCCTGGCAAACAGGAGGTGATAATTCAATATGGTAGGGCGGAGCTGGTGAATCTCTGCCCCCCCATGAAGGTCACCTGTAGAAATAGCATGCTGGCCACTCAAGTAAGCTTGTGTCATCACTGCTCTTTTATCTGGAGGTTAGACCACACTCGGCAGGTGGGAAGAGGGTCTCTCTCTGGTGGCTTACTAAATTGCAGATCCCTTTGCAAACAATACATTGAAATCTAGGAGCTGCTCGTAGATGCAAAAACTCGACCTCCTGTTCCTCACTGAGACTTGGCTGGGGGCAAACTCTGATCCAGATATCATAGAGGCAGTCCCCCCCCGGCTACATCATAACCAGAATTGACAGAGCAGTTGATAGAGGTGGAAGGATAGCAGTGATCATGAGGTCCTCCCTTGAATGCTCCATGGAACGTTTTTCGGTGTGAGATAGTGAGGCTGGCGGGTTCACACTGAAGTTAGGCTCAAATTTTTTGGTAACTGGTATCCTGATCTATAGGCCTCCAGGACCCTCAGGCCATTTTCCACCGAGTCTGCTTGAGAGCATTGCCCATTTAGCTATAAGACTCAATAAACTCCTGGTTTTAGGTGACTTAAATCTCCATTTTGAGGACCCCATGCACAAGGAGGCAGCTGAGTTACGCCAGGATTTGCAGTCACTGCATTTGGACTTGAAATCGTGCTCCCCCACATACCAGCAAGGACATTTACTTGACCCACTGTTTGCTAGTTGGGAGAAAGTGGAGGTATTGACTCCGCTCCTCGTTCCATGGCCCGACCATTTTCTGGTGCCTTTTGTAATAGCTATGCCCACGAGGGAGAGTCAGAAGGAGGTAATGAGCAGCTATCCGTGTAGGAAGAGGAAAAACGTTTTACAGGATAACTTTAATAGAGAACTGAGTATGGATGGCCCTCCGGGTGGTTCTGACAGCGAAACTGCTTGTGGGAATTTGGAGAGGCGCATATCTAACGCCCTCAAAAAGGTAGCACCTTTGCTCCTGAATAAAGCTAGGGATAGAGGGCACAAATCCGCTCCTTGGTTTACCCCCGCCTTACAACAGGTTAAGGCAGACTGTAAATTTCTGGAGAGGCAGTGGAGAAAGGAATTTCGGACCCAGGATAGACTGGGAGGAACAGAGGAAGTATCAAAGCTTGTTAAGACGGGCTAAAGCCACGCATTATAAGGCCAGAATCGGGAGGGCTGAGAATTCCACAAAATAACTTTTTAAAATTTATAAGGAATTATCCTCCCTTGCTAGAACGACTGTACCAAGCAAGGGCTCTGTGGAATAGTGCAATCGGGTGGCAAATTACTTCTCGCAGAAGGTGAGGAATATTTACTCATCATTCTCAGGAAATTTAACTAGTGGGGCTGATTTTGAAGAACAGCTGGGAGATCGTAAGACAGATTTGAGATTGAACAGCTTTACGGTCCCCCCTCCACCGAAGGTAATGGGGGAAAGCTTGGAGATTATTTTCAGCCATGTGTTAGATACCTTGTTTACCTTAGACACGCTGCCAGTTAATTGGAAACGAGCTATTGTTCTGCCAATTATGAAGAAACCAAATGTTAGTCATGACACATTAGAAAATCTGCGACCCATCTCGCTTCTGCCATTTCTGGCTAAGGTAGCAGAGAAGGTGGCTAATCAACAACTTATGACTCATTTGGAAGACGTTAGTCTCCTACACCCCTCACAATCGGGATTTCGGGCAGGCCACTCTACGGAAACTGCCCCACTATGGGCCACGGAAACCATCAGACAGGGAGCCGATGCGGGACATACCATGGCACTGATTATGCTAGATCTCAGTGCAGCGTTCGACACTGTGGCACATTACACCTTGCTGCAGTGTCTGAACAGAGGTGGTGTCTCAGGGCCGGCCCTGAGGTGGCTAAAATCTTTTTAAGTAGAGTGCAGTTTCCAGGTCAGACAAGGTGCCCACTACTCTGATGATATTTAACTGGAGCAGGGAGTACATCAGGGCTCTGCCCTTAGCCCCACCCTATTCAATCTATACATGTTACTTTGGCAGAGATTGTAAAGGCTTTTGGAGTAGATGTAGTTTCCTATGCTGACGATACCCAGCTGCTGATTTCCCTATCACAGGCACCAAAGGTTGCGGCATCCAATTTCAGAGCACGCATGCAGGAGTTTGCCTCCTGGATGGATAAGAGAACTGCCTGAAATTGAAAGGAAGTAAGACGAGGTACTGGTGGTAGGTGGTAATATCTCTAGCTGGACCTCGGAATGGTGGCCTCCGAGTTTAGGCCCTACCCCTACACCTTGTATGGAGGTAAAAGATCTGGGGATTTGGGTGGACTCCACTCTCTCCTATGACAGACATATCCGACGGTTAGTCGGGAAATGTTTTGGAGTATTAAAAAAATTGCGGAAAACTTTGGATCTCCTCCTATTAGGGGCTAGGAAGACGATGATACAGGCTCTCATTACATCTCGTGTTGACTATGGTAACATTCTCTATCTGGGAGCCACGGTTAAGGGCCTGGGCAGGCTACAGGTTCTACAGAATGCTGCAGCACGGCTGGCTCTTATGCAGCCCAGGAGGGCGAATTCAAAAATCGCCCTTGACACACTGCACTGGCTCCCAGTTAAGATCATCGTATATCTCAGAATGCGGGCCCGGTATATCTGAGAGACCTAATCACCAGATATCTTTCAAGAAGGTCTCTTAGATCCAGCGGGACTGGCCAGTTGGTAATCCCAAAGATAAAGTTGGCAAAAATGGGAGGTCGCTCGTTCCGGGTCCTGGCAGCTCAGAACTGGAATTTACTCCCCTTATCACTCCGGCTAAAAAAGCTCCAAAGCTAAATTTGGAAAGCGGCTGGAAACATATTTGTTCACTGCCTGGTACAATCTGGTCCACTGATGCGTCTCTGACCTTCCCTCTCACTCAGCGCGGGGACACACCGAGATGGCGTAACCATGCATTTTATAAATTTCTTTATTATTATTATTATTATTATTATTATTATTATTATTATTATTATTATTATTATTATTATATAGCAGTGAAAATAACATTAACCAAATGTAGATTTGGGATGGAACAACGTTTCGGGTATATGAGCAATTTAATGTGTATTGTCTCTAAGTGAGAATCAACATATGTGTGTTGTGTCATCCCAGGAGCACATACATGTCTGATGACATACAAGAGTGTAGTACAACATATATTATATGTCTGATGTGTAATTGTAGGAGTGCCCACATAGCTAAAAACCACCATAATGTGTGTAATCAAACATATCCGTGAATTCAATGGCACAGGAACACAGGTAAGTGACAACAATATCAAATACACATTGCACATCTGTCCTACATCCACTTCTGGGTGTGGAGGATGAAGCTAGAGATGATAGCACAGATGTAATTACTGGTGTGTCAATACAATTCTGTGAATGCCTCAAACGTCAAGCACACACAGTGAAACAACAACTGAAATTGTGAATAACTCAAAAGTAGTAATGTTTGTAGTCCTAACTTTACTACTACTAAATGCCTTCTGTGAATACCAAAAGTAGTAAGTTGAGCATTTTGTCTCAAATTAGTTGTAGTAAAGTTAGCAGTCCTAACTTTACTACTACTCCTAAATGCCTTATGTGAATACCAAAAGTAGTACGTTTAGGATTTTGTCTCAATTTAGTTGTAGTAAAATTAGTAGTCCTAACTTTACTACTACTAAATGCCTTCTGTGAATACCAAAAGTAGTAAGTTGAGGATTTTGTCTCAAATTAGTTGTAGTAAAGTTAGTAGTCCTAACTTTACTACTACTACTAAATGCCTTTTGTGAATACCAAAAGTAGTACGTTTAGGATTTTGTCTCAAGTTAGTTGTAGTGAAGTTAGTAGTCCTAACTTTACTACTACTAAATACCTTCTGTGAATAATAAAAGTAGTATGTTTAGGATTTTCTCTCAGTATAGTTCTGTGAATCGGCCCGTGCCTAACAAAAATGAATGTGTCCTCATGTAACGTAACTGGTGCAATGTAAAGCCCTCTGATACCCAATACCAGGTCAAGTTCACACTATATCAAACTCAGGTAAAAAACCAAAAAATGTTGCATCTCTCAAGAAATGTGCAAATTTGCATCATGAAATGGTGTTGTGCAAGCTGGTGAGCTATCACGTATGGTACATGTACCAGTACAGTGTGGACACCAAGACACTCCACCCCAGTGAAGAGTATGCCTGACCGAAATATCTGTCCCAATAGCATCCATGAAAATCCAACATACACCATACACCAAAGTGCTCCCTAACCTGTGCTGATGATAGGCTACACCACATGTTTGCCTCATGAACGGCAACAGTGGCAAGCAGATCACCTGTTCCATTTTCCCCATGGAAAACTGTTAGGTACAAGCAGTCTTTTCCCAGATAATGCGCAGATAAAACCCCTGGACCTCTTCTGCTTCGCACTCAACCATCTCCAAAATGTCAATACTACAGCAGGCCTCAAATCACAACACCCTCTCTGAGTCAACAACTCAGCCAGCATAATCCTTGGTCAGTCCATATAATACAAACCAGGGTAGAGCACAACCTACTTGGGTTTAATGACATTGAGTGGCCATTCAAAGAGATAGGATGTCTACCTTGTTACACCTGTGTCCTCTTGGTGAGTGTCCTGCAATGTACACCAACATTAATAAATGAATAGTAGCACCTTCAATGATAAACACTAGTTGCACCATGCATACTTCTCATGCTAGTGATGTTAAAACAATAACATGACAATCTTTGTCATCAGGTAATGTTCATTGCTCATGCAACAATGGCAAGCAATTGTGTCCACCATATCACACACAATGCAGGCATTGTCATCTATGTCAGTCTGCTGTAACTCAGCAGTATCTGTGTCTACACACCTTGATCTCATAAAAAGGCACAATATACCTCCTTCAGGCCATGCAGACTGCTTGTGCTTACAGGCATCACTAGTTTTGGTGTTGCAGAGATTGTGACATGCATTTGCAGCTTTGCTGTTCCAAAGTAACAATGACATGTTCACATGTGAATCTGGGTCGTCAACGTGCTTGTACATGGCTAGGTGGGGTCTGTTGATCTATGCATAATTAGGACGTTTCTGCTCCATTCTGCTATCTGTCTCACACATTTAACTATGCATTATCTGAGCTGCAAGATCTGGTAACCCAAAGGGTATTAAAAATATGTGATGACACAATACCAAAATGTACTTACAATGGTATCTGACCAGCCATAACATATATGTCTATACCAGCTAATATTTGCTCATAGCTAACATGCTAGACTTATCTTGTGATGCTCCTTGCACAATAACATACTTGCTCCAGGTAACCCCTTGGGTAGCATTTTTTGTAATGTTAGCAATGGAGATGGTCATTTCACACCGGTCATAGACCATGGCATGCATAGCACTGCATGAAATGCATAGACATACCTTTTAAAAATGAAGTCATGAGTGCTTTAGCACAGACTGTCATCAATGTGCCCCTCTGTTCCCCCAACTATTCATATACACAAATGTGAATGTGCAGTCATAGCTCTGCATTGCGTGGTGCAGTGCAAATAACATAGACAAGTGGTGACTGCCTGTTGGTCAAGTACATGTGTGTAGGAAGGCCATCTAACTGGCACAGACATCACAGCAATGTGTGGTAGAAAAGTCTCTCTCACATGTAGTGACACATACCACCAATGTTAACCCTAATGTTTGACACTGTTGCATATATTTACAGACACACTTGATCAGTCAGGAACAGACATTTATGTGAGTAACTAGTGCCTCCTGAAAGCTCGGGACAATCCATACCCGACAGTTCAGATATACTACACAAAAGTACAATACACAGATCACATTACTGATACATATTGTGTTGTTAGACCAGACTAATCAGATAAAATGGTACATATACTGATCAAGTATCAATAAGGGTTCAAATATTCAACGCAAATCCATGTATGCGGTAATATTTTTCATATACAGCACAGAAAATACTCGCAAAATACATGTATGCACATGAAATCTTGCCGCTTACCTCCAGGCATGTGTAATTTTGTTGCAAAGCATGAAAACGGGCCATAAACTGCCAGGAAATTATGTCAGTCTGCATCCTGTTCCATGGAGGAATACGGTACACTCTCACTTTCTCTTTCAACCTCACTGTTAGTGTTTTTTGTGAGTTGTAGAGGTGTTGGAAGGTGTCTGCTGGAGTTCATGTTTTGGAGACAGTTCTGTGTGTAGTGTCCTGTCCATACTGTCCTTGTTGAGTCCTGTGTCGCTGTCTATGCATTTTTTTGTGACTGTCAGATTGTTTTGTTGGGTGTACGTCTCAAGAGAATCTTTGTAATTTTCCATAGTTATTAGGGGTTGTTTGGGGGTATTTATGTTTGCCTCTATCAACAGTGTATTTTGGAGATGTTGGGTCAGGGAGGGAGGGTAGGATGTCAGAGGGGTTCTTGGGGCGCTTTCTCTGGCTTGTAAAACTTGACTTGCCCAAGATGTTAGAGGCTGGGGGACATAATCTACAGGGATACAATGTGAAAGTCTGAAAAGTGAGGTGGGAGCACATCCAGGAGAAAATGCTCAATATGTTTGGTGTGGATAGGACTGTCCAGCAGTGGGAGCACCAATGGCAGGATTTCATGGGTCGTGAGGGGGACCTCACGGATCACCTTGGAATCATTGTCGGCAGGCAATGTGGTAAGTACATGATCAACTTTATATCATATCAGATTAGGAATCCACAGAACACTAATTAGGTTGAGCACAACATATAGGCCCCTCATGGAATGTGTGATATGGCAAAAATATATGCATTATACTGTACCACCCCTATTTGCTTTGATATTGGCACACTTCACATGATCAACTGGCTGTCAATCTAAGTGAGATACACAATGTGGGTCACCAACATGTCAAAGGTCGTGATACACCCATGCATAGTAAAAAAACTGATTTGACTGGCGAACATCACGTCTATTGAGGTTTAAGAGCAAATTATTTAAGCATGCAGCTGTAGAACAAGTTGTAGTATGTTACATCATTCAGATCGTGGCAGAGATGTCCATTCGGCCACCAGGGTGAAATTGACATGTGTTATGGGTAAGACAGTCTACGCAGATTGCAACATGTATTAACATGGCACCACACCTGTTTATTACAGTGAATACAATTGTATCATGAATCTATCAATGATGTAAGTGAGACTTGCAAAATGACATTAATAGTACTTTCCATACATTTTCCACAGCTGGAAGACCCTTGATCACACAAGGAGATGTGGATGCATTCATGGACCTATACGCCACTGATAAGTGTGTCGCCCATAACTTTGGATTGTATATGTTGACATATTCAAGTCATGCCACAGGCCCTATATGTCATTATACACAGTCTGGATGTGCATCACATAGGCCTCACCTCTGGTGGGATGATGCTGCATCAAGTCAAGAGTTATGCACATCAGCATCATGTGATGCTGGAGGACAGCATTCTACTTCTTGACTCGATGTTGCAACTCCTCATATGATTCACAACACCCTAGCAATGTACAAGCAAAGAGTTCATGATTTTGTTGATGGCATTGTCATGTTAAAGGGCTGATCACGCAGTATCACAAACATCTATGCGCCCTGACATTATGATTGTGCAAAAGTGCCAGATATGCTCCTGGCAATTTCAATTGTAGAGTGTTGTACATGATGATAAATTTGTTCCACTGAACTCGTCACATCTGTCATTGATTATCCTTTGCTAAGTGATGTGGCATCCTGACATAAACTAGTGACAAAAATAAACATACAAACTTATTGCAAAAAATAGAATGTACTACCATCACCATTTGATGTTTGCCCCTAAGTTATCAACTGTGTCATCACAAATCAATGATTTGAGGTTAGGTGTGTCTGTGGGTACTCACACCACATTTTATTTGATATGGCATTTAATAACAATGGACAGACACATATGTGATGTATGGTGCATGATCTGATACAAAACTCCCTTGGCATGGTATAAATTGTACAGGTCAGCTTGTGGACATGTTGCATGTCCACTGCTACATCAAGAGAAATGTTTCCTAAGCATGGAATTATTTGTCATGTGAATATAGTTTGAGCTACTGAATTATGAGCCCATGAATACAAACTTTGTACATCACCCCAGCCATTGTAGGAACATCCAGGGCCGGACTGGGAACCAAAACTGGCCCTGGCAAAGAGCTCGGCTGGCCCCCCTGGGACGGCCGAGCTGTTTGCCAGGGCCGATTCTGGACGATTTTGTTACAGGGGCTGATTTTGCAGCTATGGTGCAAAAATGGGCCCTGTAACAAAAACAGTCCCCCAGGGCCCAAAAACCGCCCCCACCGGGGAAATGCCCGGTGCCCGCTACGGGCAGTCCGGCCCTTGGTACATCACAGAGTGCACCCACTTCAGAAGATACATTTGAGTAATGATGTTGATGTGTATAAACAGACCTGGAATATGTTGACACCCAGCACTGATACGCATAATGGTAATTGTCAAGTTGTATAGCAGTTCCAGTTGACATTGACAGTTGGTTGTCTAAAGAGCAGGTCACATAACCACAATGACAACAAGAGTCCGTCTCACCAAGTACTGACTGATATGATGAAACCACAAGAAGTTTATCAAGAAAAACTTTTCCAATGTGACACAGATTGTTGGTACAGAAATCTGTTTCATGCAATATTTTTGTATTTGATGAGGAATCTTGTCAATCATTTTCATGCTGATGTAAGTAAGCAGGCCTTTGTAGCTAATGCAAAGTTTGGTGTCACAACATTGTCTTGAACAGACTACCTCAGACTCAGTGCCTAGGCAGGGAAAATTATGTCAACGTAGGACAACGTCATTAACCTTGGGTGAAGTATGCAGAGTGATGCTCTGTGTAGTTCCACAGAGTTAAAAAAAACCTCTGTGGAACTCCGCTCCTTCCCAGGCCCCAAAGCAGTAAAATAAAAAACACTTACTTTCTCTTCTGCTGTCTATGGTCCACCCTTCAGGACTAGATTCTAAAATATACAGAAAACCAGAACAGATTTTGGAACAATTTGCCAAATATTACTGCCACCTTTATACTCCAGAAACAACACCTACTTCAGAAGCAATTAAATCATACTTAGAGAAATACGTACCTGAAAGCTTGGATACAGAATTAACAAGATCACTTAGCACCGCAATCTCTATAGAAGAGCTTGGTAAAGCTGTCAAGGCGTTCCCCCCAGGCAAGGCTGCAGGTGAAGACAGCCTACCTGTGGAGATTTATAAGATCTGCGAACAGGAACTTCTCCCTCTACTTAAACAAGTGATAGATGCTGTGGGAGAAACAGGAGAAGCCCCTACCTCTTGGCGTGCAGCTAAAATTGTTTTCTTTCTAAAAAAGAACAAAATACCGGAAGAACAGGGTTCATATAGGCCTATCTCGTTGATTAATACCGACGCCAAAATATTTGCTAAAGTACTTGCCAATCGATTAGCGCCCATAATGCCTTCTCTTGTCAATGGTCAACAACACGGCTTCGTGGTGGGCAGAGATACTACTGCCCACGTCAATACTGCAATAACAGCTTTCGATGTAGCAGCAACCACTCTCACCCCACTCGGTATGGTCATGCTAGACGCAGAGAAGGCATTCGATCGTGTGGGGTGGGAGTACCTCTGGGCAACACTAAAGGCGTATGGCATACAGGGACAGTATTTGGGATGGATTCAATCCTTGTATGAGACGCCTACAGCAATAGTTAGCTATTTAGGGAAGAATTCCGATAATTTTCTAATAAAAAGAGGCACCAGGCAGGGGTGCCCTCTATCACCATTATTATTCGCTATAGCTTTAGAGCCATTCCTCAACGCACTAAATGCTCAGGTACATATAACTCCAATAGAACATGAGGATATGTGCCTTAAAATCACAGCCTTCGCTGACGACATCGCTATATACACTACAGACTTGGTGCGGGCTATACCTAAAATCATCCAGGAAGCTAAAGAATTTGGCGACATATCGGGATATAGACTTAACGTAAACAAAACACAAGTGATAGCTAACTATCAACCTGCACACCCGATAATAGGACTTTGTCATAATGCTACTTATTTAGGAGTCAAACTCACTGCAAATATCGATAAGATTGTCTCTTTAAATTATGACCCCCTATTCAAAGATATTGACTCCATGCTTAAAAAATGGAACAAAATACCACTTAGCCTTATCGGACGTATCAATATAATAAAGATGAAGATAGTCCCGAAAATACTATACTTATTTAGATCTATCCCACTGCAACTTAATAAATCATACATTAAGAAAATAGAAAGTATCTGTGGTAGATACATTTGGGGATACAAAAAAGCCCGTCGGTCAATGACGATACTGAAATTACCTGTCGACCAAGGGGGATTAAATTTCCCGGATTTAAAAATGTACTTTCTTGCCACTTTTATACAACGCATACGTAGCCTTTTAGCTAACGAGGCCTCCACATTCTATCATCAATTTATGCTAGGCTCACATAGCAACAAGTTCTTATTCAGGGTACACGACCCAAACTACTACAAGAGAGTCAAATTTAAGACCGCGAGAGCCATCAAAAGAGTTTGGGACCAAATTATGGACATCGGAAAAACGTCCTTCTACAACGCAGAACTCCCAATTTGGGGAAACCCGGGGCTGCCAACCATCTTCGCAGATAGTGCTTGCACCTTATGGATAGACCAGAACATTAACAAGCTAGGGGACCTTTATGGTCCTGATGGCCTTTTAAGTTTTAATGCTCTGAAAACACTATATAACCTCAATGAGACAACATATTTTAAATATATTCAGATACAAAACTTCTTAATTAATCACAAGAAAATCAAGAATGTTATGCATTCAGATATTTTACAACTTATCTTTTCTAACCAGACCAAAGCGATTATTAGTAAGGGCTACACTATCCTTAATAAAGGCCAAGCTGGAGATTGTGAGAAAATGGCAGACAAATGGACTACTAGGCTAGGAATCAACATCTACCCTAACCAGATTGAAAGCTCACTAAAACAAATAAACCGAGTTGTCCAATCTTCAAACCTGAGGCTACAACATTATAGGACAGTAACCCAAATTTATTACACGCCTCAAAAAATCTCCGGCTGGTCATCAGGCAATATCTCTACTGAACGCACCAAATGCCCAAAATGCAATTTAGAAGCAGCTGGCATAGAGCATATGCTCTATGAGTGTCCTAAACTCACAACTTTTTGGTCAGGAATTGTAGAGGTCCTCAACAGGAAACGTATAACTATGCCTGTACTCTCTTCCCATTTGGTTCTGCTGGACATACAAGATACGAATAGTATCCATAAAGATTTGTTAACAATCGTCTTTGCATGCGCCAGACTGGCTATCGCGCGCACATGGATCTCGAACGAACCACCTAGTATTAACGAATGGTGGTATCTCATTAATGAAATATGCACTATGGAACTCTCTTTGGCTAAATTAAGAGGCCCTAAAGCGCTTAAAAGAAGGGAGAAAATGTGGGGTACATTTACTAGCTAAATGGACAAATATATTGTGAGACCAACATGCCACACTTTTTTCTTTTACATGATTATTAACTTTTTTTTTTTTCCTCTAACTCTCTTCCCAAAGACAATAATATCTATCGAGAACTATGTATATGTATATGACCGAGATGACTTTTGTTGTTGTATTCACGTTTTTTCTTTTTTCTCTCTTGCAATAAATAAAAAAAACAATTAAAAAAAAAAAAAAGAAGTTTATCAAGAAAAACTTTTCCAATGTGACACAGATTGTTGGTACAGAAATCTGTTTCATGCAATATTTTTGTATTTGATGAGGAATCTTGTCAATCATTTTCATGCTGATGTAAGTAAGCAGGCCTTTGTAGCTAATGCAAAGTTTGGTGTCACAACATTGTCTTGAACAGACTACCTCAGACTCAGTGCCTAGGCAGGGAAAATTATGTCAACGTAGGACAACGTCATTAACCTTGGGTGAAGTATGCAGAGTGATGCTCTGTGTAGTTCCACAGAGTTAAAAAAAACCTCTGTGGAACTCCGCTCCTTCCCAGGCCCCAAAGCAGTAAAATAAAAAACACTTACTTTCTCTTCTGCTGTCTATGGTCCACCCTTCACGCAAGACATAATACGTAGGGGGGGGGGGGCAACGACAAAAAGAAGACACAGCAGCTAGGAGGAGGGCAGCCCGCATACAGCAGAAGAGTAGGTAAGTGTTTTTTATTGTTTTCCAGGGGGCTGACTCAAGCTGAGGGGCGTACTCCGCACCACAACGGAATCAGAGTTTTGCCTCAACTTTGCATTCAAAGGAGAGCACAGAGATAATAAAACTCTGCAAACTTCGCTGGAAGAGCAGAGTACTAGGCCTGGGCTTAACGAACAACTTATTCTGATTCCGGGCATAATGTGTTTATGATTTGTCAGGTCATGCGTGTTGTTGCATGCTTTTTATGATGATGTTCATAGAACACATGGCTTATTAGTTTCTGTTGTGCCAATTATGCATAATACCATCATGTTTTTGAAGTCATGAAACATGACATGTATTTGTGTTTTGCAGACAACATGTCACCGGAGGAGCAGCGGCTGTTCGTACAGCGTAAGGAATGTTATGTTCACATTAGGCATGTGGCTGAGGGATTCAATGGAATGGTAAGAAGGTACCTTGAGGAGAGGGCTTCTGACAGCACAAAGAAAGGGGTCTCAACAACACGCTACCCTGCCTGCCTCCACAACACACCAGAGACAGTCCCAGCCAATCCCTAGCCCATTAGGATTACATTGTGGCACACATGAGAATAGGTCGGCTGTACCAGGACCATCAAGTGTTTCTCCACGTGATGCAGCTACCTCTTTAACACAAAGCGTAGCCCCCTCACAGAGTGCTCAACTGGGCACATTCTCATAAGCTGCAGGTTACAAAGAGAGGTCTGTACTCAAAAAGAGGGGGAGGAGGCTGTTGTTCAATTTGAGGGTTTGGGTGGCCAACTGGTACAGGACAATGATGAATTTAAGGGCTACCTCATGAACATTAAGGGGGCCCTGGGGCTCCCCTATTGATATGCAATAGATTTTTGTTTCCCATCCTGTACAGTCCCACGTTTACTCTCACCTATTTACCATCCTTTTTATAGAATATTTTGTTATTTAGTGTTAAGTGTAGTTATAGTGTAGGGCTAGTACAGTGTTAGCTTTAGTTGGTTCTTACTTTTTGGATATTCTTTTCTCAGTGCTTTTGATTGAGTTTTCTTTTCCTTAGGGTGGGGGGGGGGGGGTTGATGTGTTTTTGGACTTGTTAAAAAAATGAAAAATGTAAAAATATATACATTTGATTAGTATGTTTGTTTAGTTAATTGATGCTTAGGTTAAGCTATCTTTTCTCATCTCTGTCATCTCTGAATGTGCCGTAAGGCGGGAGGTGAGTTGATGTATGATATATGTTGTTATGTGTATAGTCTTAGGTAAGCTAGTTAGTGTACTGTAGTGTAACATTAGTACAAGTTATGTTAGTATAGTTTAGGATTTGTCATTATTATTAGTTTAGTTTGTTAAGATTGAATTTTGTAAGAATTATTTGCTAATGGTTGATGGTTTGTACTGCCATTGACGTTTGCTGTATGGACATACCCTGTTGAGTTGGTTGTGGATTGCGACTGATTTAACACCCACACAATCAATTTGAATGTCTACAAATGTAATTACACCATCTTCAAAGGACAGGCTACCATAAATAGAAAATCATCCTAATGCCTCTGTACATGTTTTAACACAGCCTTGTACATTTTGGAAAACACTGTGAACAAATTAACATACAAGTGTTGGGCAAGGGATGTTGTGATGTGCCAGACAGCAAACCTTGTCATGGATTTGAACCAGTAACAATTTTTGACATATGCTTTCCTACCCCATTCCTTTCTTTCTACTAGATAGCTTTTTTGGCATGTGTGACATCTTGAGGGAACTGTCTTTACCTGTGTCATACCATGACACAAATCTATTCAAACATTGTCCACCACATTTACAATGACTACTTGTTCTAAGTATTTTTGGGTAAAATATTTCTGGAGACAATTCATGTGGCTTTACAATGATGTGAATATTGATCCAAGTAACGATCAACATCATGGGCATACAGTATTTTTATGTTGCTGAAACAGTGTTGTCTTACAGATCTGAGCATTGGTAGAGTCACATGTGTCCGGTCTTCACAATGCCTATCATGGACACAGAGTAAGCGTATTCCCTTTGCCAAATGTTCCTTGATTTGTAGTGGTGGCTAAACTGACCATGCATTGTTGGCACATTTAAACGTAAATGGTCCCAGGCAACACACATCTTAGTTACTCATTTTGTTTTATTTACATGTGCATTAACTGAGGTAGCGGATTGGCCCAATTCTTTGTGCAACAACACCCCATTGTGTAAATGCCCAGTGGAGGGCCACACAGAGTTCTTGAGAGTGGGGGACTTGTTCAGAGACATGTTGAGGTAGAGGCAGAGTTCAGTCAGCAGGCTTATTGCAGTATCATTGGGAACAATGCCAACATTGGCAGTCAATACTAAAGTCCAAGGTGAGTGTAGTAGAGTCATTCAGAGAACAGTGGAAGATGATGTTCTGAGGCATGATGGTAGGCAGAGGTCCAAGCAGAAACAGCCTATTTGACAGAGATGAATGCTACCTCTAACATTTGGCAAGAATGTTGATTCATCCACATATCTATCCTATGATGTGTCATGTGCCTCCTGTGTGGGTGATGGAGGATTAGCCGGAGCACTGTGAGGCTGTGCCACATCAGGGGGTAAGATGTGGCTGTTGAAGGTGCAGCAGCATTCATCTGTAGCAAATGATAAGGCAGCACTGCAGTGATGATAAGATGCAGGGCTCCAGCAATGTATCTGTGATATGCATCTATGGCTGCCAAGTGTGAAGCCTGCATCTGCTCCATGTGCCCCATGATCTCCATGATCTTTCTTATTTCATGCAACTCCTTGGTGACATCGCTGAAGCCACTTTGACTGGACAGTTGTTCTTGTCTCTGAGTAAGTACTCCAGCACCGTAAGCCATGAAATGCTGGAAAGCATGCAGCAGACTGTGGGTACCACTGATGGACTCTAGGTGGGCCCTAATGGGAATTAGACAGCCCATGGACCCCATCTAGTTTGGCCACCAGGCTGTCAAACCCCACCAACCCTCTCATGTTGGACTTCTACTGCATGGCGTTGAAATGTTAAAAGTGGGTTTCAAAGTCCTGTAAGAAAGCTGTGCTGGTAAGTGTTTCCTGCTGGGTGTTTTGTGCAGGAGGTGGAGCTTCCACGACGCTGCTAGATGTCCCTGCTTCCGGAAATGGGCTGCCTATAGAGTTGAGCAAAACTTGGAGTGTGTCCTGGTCGATCGTTGAGATGGCTTTATCTTCATCATTGAAGAGTGGCACAGGCTGCTGTACAGGAGGTGATGTTTCTCCCTCTGCATTGTATAGGGGAGATGATGTATGTGTACCTCAAGTATGGTCATGCATTAAAGCAGTTTACAAGCAGACTGCAGACAATGTTCAATTCCTATTTTTTTAAACTACACCTATTACATGCAGGATAGTAAATCATCATACAACATCACTAATGTGACATTTGAGTTGTAAATGATTTTTTACAGTTTCCCAGTATGGCAAATGTGAGGGGCCAGTTTCTTCACACATGCTGCACCAGTTGTATCCTATGTTCAGTAGTGACAGGGTTCATGTTGTATCACATTCTTGTCAATGTGGATTTGATCTGATGTATATGTCTGTACACAGCATTGTGTTGAGTCACCCCTACTCATTCAAGTTTATATGTTTTTATAATCTAGTTTTAGAGGTGTAGATTACATGACACCCCACCTTGCCGTTGGAAATGCCACATGATTGTTATTGTGGCATGAGTAGGGCAATCATGTTAGATCAGGGTTGATGTGATGTAAACGAAATGCAAAAGTTGTCGTGTTGTTCCTAGTGTCAAAGAAAAAGATTAGTGTAGTGTGTAATGCTAGTGGATTAGAACAAGGTAACCATGTGGTCGCCCTGGGAATCCATTTTGTTGGATTTAATGCCCTCACACACCCTTTCAGGTGTCATGCTTCATCATTTGGGCCTGCTCCTCGTTGGGTCGGCGGTGCAATACCCAACGGGCAACACCTCATAGAGGGGCTCTTTGGCGGAGATCTTTTTCCAACTGCCGTATAGATGAAGTGCGGGTATGGGGCCAGGATTCAGGGTAGACGTTAGTGTGTGAAGTAAAATAAAGCTAGTAGTACCAGAGTCAATTTTATTCAGGAGGGCTACTGCTTTAGTTAAAAAGGGGGGTTCCTAGAGGAGAGTAGTGGAAAGTGATGTTTCCTACTCTCTTCTGGAGGATGTTAAAGTCCGGTCAACATGTTTCTCGCTACTCTACAATTTGCTGAGCGATTCTTCAGGACCAAGGGGACTAGTGAAAAAGTGTCTGAGAGTATATATAACTGTCTACACTATTATTACTTGGTATGGTGTATGTATGCTCGTTAGGCTACCATCCTAGTGAAAGAACAGGTGAATATTACCCTTCTTCAAGTTGCGATTGTTAATACCTGTTGGAGGCAAAAGATGGGGAGGGGTAAAACAACATCGCAAACAAATATTACCACATTGCATTACTGACTGTGATACTTGCGTGAAACGCATGCTGTGATTCATGCGTGTCAATGTGACACAAGTATATCAAGCACTCTCATCAGTGGGGTTTCGTGGGAGTGATATGTGAGGATAAAACCATGTGTTTTAAAAAAAGGGAAAAAGAAGAAAATACCAACTTGGTATTATTGCACACAGTTACTCATAACTCACCTAAAGTTAAAAACAATCAGACAACAACAGTGTCCAGCAGGTAAAGCTTCAGGAGATGTTCCACCATGACGCTATGTAGAGGGAAAGATCTCAGTGGTGTGTACAAAGTAATGGGTACATTGACATTTTATTCCAGAGTCAAGAGACCCACAAGTGAATTCAAACTCCACTAGGTGGCATTCAAAAGTTGGTATATTGTTGTATTTAAACTTATGTGCCTCACTTACTAGGTTAAAAAACTGGGATATAAGTTGTAAGGTCATATTGGGACTCTGTCTTTTATCATATTTTACCATTCCTAGACCCCTTTGTGTGTCTAGATAATATTGCCACAGGGTATTATCAAGCATATGTACTCAAAGTAAATTCTAATAGTAAGTTATGCATGTGTATCTATATATTGTAGCCACAGGATATTATTAAGCCTGAGTACTCAAAGTAACTTCTAAAAGTAGGTTATGCATGTAGTGCACCTTTTAGTAAAAACCCATTCATATAATCCGCTGGAAGAGACAGAAGTTTCTTAATCGTACCCATGTCAGTTACTGTTTTCAGCTGGGCAGTCGAGTGTTTTTAAATCCCAGGTCAGAGACTCATATTAAGTTTGCTTTGAAGTTTAAATCTCCGCTTTTATACCCCTGATCAGTAAGATGCCGTGTGGATACTACACTCCAATGTCGGCGTGGCGCTTCGTTAAATGCGCGTTTCATAGGTTTGACTGTTTTTTTGTTTGTTTTTTAGGTTGTGTAGTTCATGACACGTTCGTGTCAGAAAGCCGCTTGCCTCGGTGTCTTAGCGGTGCTCGGTAATGTTAGCAACCGCTCTAGCACACCCATTAGCAACAGCCGCCGTATAGCGTTGTCACGTCTATACCGGCGGGGCGTTTAGTGACAGCGCGTTCAAATCGCTACTATTGTTTGACGGGAAACCATGCTGTTATGCCGCGTTTACCAAAAGCGCGTTTAAATCGCCTGCTGATTATTTGGAAATCCAGCGGATGTAACGCTTTTGTTTGTACGCCATGTGTGAGAATTGCTAGGCGCCCTAATAACAACAGACGGTTGATGGTGAATGGGAAACCTCGCGCTTGCTTTAAAATGCGTGAACACTATACGGAGCATACAATAAAGAATTGGTTTAAGTATAGCTGTACATTCTGGTTTCAGTTTTCACTTACTTGGTGACTGCCTGAGCTTCATTTATATGCACCTACCCATCGCCGCTGGAACCGGGTGGAGGTAGTGGGAGGGGTTGGGTTTGTTTATGAAGGAAGTGGCTGTTAATCTCATTGGTTAATGGTAATGGCAGCCATATTGTAGTGGATAGTGGTAGTCACATTCGTGTATTTACAACCTATGTTTATTTTCTCTACAAATGAGAATATATAAATAAACATGAATTCAAGGGGCTGTCTTTTTTCAAATTAACACTTTGGGTTTATGTAATAAGTAGTTATTGCTGCTCTAATCAGTGCATGAGTTCATGTTAATTATATGCTTGTATTATTGTGTTATCTAGATGTAGATAGGGGGGTAGGTCATAATCTCCACTCAATTATAGTTAAATATATTACAAAAAGGTGGGATCCCAATATCTGTTTTCTATAGATGGTATAGTGGTAATGGGTTGGTAACAGAATTAGTTATCTGACGGGCAGTGAATAGTTCGGCCATTTTGTAATGGTAGTTGAACTATTTATTTGTCATAATACTGTTATTGGGTAATGTATCTTTGAGATGCCTTGTGTTAGGATTCTATGAATAATTCCCATAAGTCGGTAACACAATAGATTAGTCAAGGTAGCTGGAGTTGCATACAAGGATGGTTATATAACCTATATCCAAAAACTAGGGAAGTGTAAGTGGAATTTAACAGGTATGGTGGTTCATTTCAGAGACTTGCCCAGGGTATGTCTTCATTGAGGCCCTTGCTGTTGGATGCCAATCTATGTATCCATCGTTGTTCTTTATAGAACAACCCTTCCTTAGATGTTTGTGGGCTAGCTTCAAGAATAATAAGCCATTGTAGAGAATCTGGTGTATGTTGCATTTCTAAGAAATGCCTGCACATTTTGGTGTTGCTTTTTTTACACCTGAAGTTGCTTCGGTGTTCAGATATCCTCGTCTTTGCATTGCGTGTTGTCATACCTATATAGTATAGGTTACAAGGACATATGATCAGATAAATGCAATTTGAGCTGTTGCAATTTGTGTGACCTCGCATTTCCCACCTGAAGGTATCAGATAAGGTGATGTGTTTGTATTTTTTAGTTAGAGGGCACGCAGCGCAGCTTCCACAGGGGTAGTGTCCGCTTACTGGTGGCAGACCCCATAATGTTGTCTGTCGGTTGGGTTCATTTGTTGTCTTAGGTCTGGTGTGGATAAGGATATCTTTCATGTTCCTTGATCTCTTGAAGGCGAACCTAGGTTGGTCAATGCTGAGGGTGCTTGTATTTAAAATAGACCAGTGACGTTTCACAATTTTCTTTATTTTATTAGATAGTGGTGTGAAAGTCGTCACGCAAGTCATGGGTTGGACAGTTGCCAGGTCTCTTTCTCTGGGTTCAATCAGGCCCTCTCTGTTATTGTTCTGTGCTCTTTTCGAGCTTCTTCTTATATCTCTAGTAGGGTATCCTCTTTCGCTCAGATTCCTAGAAAGGATAGCAGATTCAGTTCTGTAATTGGCCATGGTGCTACAATTACGTCGTAACCTGAGGAATTGCCCATATGGTAAGTTGGACCTTAGCGCTTTAGGATGATGGCTTTCATAGTGGAGCAGGCTATTGCGGTCTGTACTCTTCTTAAATAAGGTAGTACTTAGGACATCCCCTTCCAAGCATATTGTTAGGTCAAGAAACGCTATACGGTCGTTTGAAGCAGTTATCGTAAAGGACAAATATGGATTTAGACCATTTATCCAATTGAAAAACTCCTTGTATGAGTCTTCATTCCCTGACCAAAAGATCAAGATGTTGTCTATATATCTTTTATATAGCTTTATGTTATCGTGGAAGGGATTGGTCACAGGCCATATGTTGGTCTCTTCAAAGTGGGCCATATACAGGCATGCTATACTGGGGGCTACCGTGCTCCCCATGCAAGTCCCTTGTATTTGATGGTAATAGGAACCCTTGAATTCGAAATAGTTCTCAGTTAGAACCTTTTCAGCACATTCCATTATGAAACTAATGGGCGTAGCAGACATCCAATCAGTCTTTTCCAGAGCAGTGGCCATAACACCTAGGAGGCCCTCTGAGGGATGTTGGTGTACAGGGCCTCGACGTCTAGGGTTATGAGGAAATCAATAGATCTGGCCTCACTGTAGTCCTGTAAAAGGCGTAGTAGATCTGTGGTGTCCTGTATATAGGAAGGTATTTGTTTCACCAGTGGCTGTAAGAAATGGTCACAGAATTTAGAAAGCGGATCCAGTACTGAGTCAATCCCTGACACTATAGGGCGACCTGGAACTGGAGTAACCCCTTTATGTATTTTAGGTAGCGTATAAAAATACGGGACCTTAGGGTTCTTTTTGACAAGGAACTCTGCCTCCTTTTTACTGAGCCAGCCCTGGCATTCTGCTGACTCCACCATGCTCACAATAGATATTGTGAGGCATTCTGTTGGATTTTGGTTCATAACCTTGTAGTATTTCGTGTCATTGAGTTGTCTTTGGCACTCGTTATCATAATCTACAGTGTCCATTATCACAGTGGCGCCACCCTTGTCTGCCTGTTTAATTGTTAGCAGTGGGTTATTGGATAAAGCGTCGAGAATTGATCTTTCTTCTCTAGACATATTGCTGTATGTCGTGGTATGTGTCAAATTGTTAATATCTCTCAAGACTGCTTGTTCATAGGTGAGAACTTCACTAGGTACCATGCCGCTGTGAGGTGTAAAAGTAGAGGCATTGTGTAACCCGGAGTCCTCAGAGGGTTCGTGGGGTTTTCCATCAAAGAAGGCGTGAAGTCTTATCTTTCTGAAAAATTTTTGTAACTCCACTATTTGGAGAAAATCATCAATTTTTGGTGTGGGGACGAAACCTAGTCCTTTCTGGAGGACCTTCTCTTGTTAATCGGTTAACTGGTGTGAAGAGAGATTTACTACAAGACTCATTTTTTGCTCGTCTTGCTCCGGGTGTCCATCCCTTGAGGTGTTGTGTCCTCCCATTGCACCCGTTTGTCGGTTGCGTTTCCTCTCTTTCGCCCTCGCCCTCTGCCCCAACCTCTGTCTAAAAAAGGCCGGTTACCCTGGGGGGCAAATTGAGGGGGGTATTGTGGTCCAAACTGTGGCATGGCCTGTGGGAACTGTGGATATTGCCACATTGGATGTCCCGGGAATGGTAATTGTGGAGGGGGATATGTGTATTGACCCCTTCTCCCACCTCTTCCGCCCCTTTGTGGGCGTGTCTGCCATTCATCCCCACTGGAATTACTGTCGCTATAGGACCCTCTTCTTGACGAGTTGTCACTTGAATCAGAGAGGTAACCACCACCTTGGGGGGTGTAATCTTTTTTGAGGTATGGATATACTTTTTCCTTATCAAAACGGTCAATATCTTTTTGTAGCTTATTGACTTTTTGTTTCATCAAGTAGTCTTTATGTTCACTAATTTCTTTATTAATTTCTGCCAACTTTGTTTTAAACCCTGGGTTGTTTCCTGCATTTTTCAATGTTGTTTCTAATGCCTGGATTTTCTCCAGCAGGGCGTCTGCCAAACGTTTTGAAGTGTTGACAATTAAGATCAATAAGTCATGAGTACACTTCCAGGATATCTGGGACCACTCAACCTTAAATTGCCCATCTTCCCAGAATATCCTGGGGAAATTTTTAACAATCAGTCCGTTTGGAGCGATTTTGGCCTTGAAGTATTCCGCCATTAAGGCGCCATGTAGGCTGATCCTTATCCACTCTCTTTTGAGATCAGAGAGTGTTTTCCAGTCAGCTGTGTTGCTACCCGTTGCTATGTCGTTATCCATGTTTAAAATAGAGGGAGTCCTGAGGATGGCTGCGGCATCATCCTCACCAAAACGTAGTCCTTGGCCTTCCATTTTGAATAGGTACGGACTGGGATGGAATGTTGTTTTGGAAATCCTGGTCAGACTATTTGTGGCTGGGCCAGGGGAATAGGTAGGGGGACAGAGCTAGTCTTACCCGCCAAGGGAGATACTCCTACGGGTGTGAGCCGTGCAGAGAATTATTATCAAAAGAAGGAGTCTTGGGCTATACCCAATGATGTGACAGGTAGATGTGCTTGATTTGCCATTCCTGATATGTAGAGTCCTTACACTGTACATTTGGATGCATATCCCTTCTGCTCATAGTTGAGTATCACATTTGCTATCCAGTATTCTAATTTTGGACAAGATGGAATATGCAACTTTTAGACACAAGGGTGCATATTTACAATGGAGTGGCGATGCATGTGTTTATGCCACAAATACTCGCAACATACTTTGTTACTTTGGGAACACAGAGCTACATCTCACAATGGTGCATGTGTGCCTGCATCAGTGGTGGCCTCCTAACCTTTGCCCCAGAACAGGGTGGTTCATGAGGCTGAATAATATTGTTGTTAATGAGATGCAGCCATGTGTTGCCAATTTGGCTGAGCATGGTGTTGAGTCAAGGAGGCCAATGCAACACCCTGCCACCTCTCAAGTCAATATGCCCCATGCTTGTTCATGTAGCCCATAGTTTGGAGACTCATGAATGGTACATTTTCTTTAAAGTTGATTATTTTGATGTGCTGAATTCCAAGTCAGTGGCACCACCATTATGTATCTTTATATGTATTTAACAGCTAAAGTGTGTTTATACCCCCAGGTACCTATGTATCTGGAAATAGATCTGCACACAGTGTGGGTGTGCACTGAGAATTGTTTGGTTGAACAGGAGCAACATTAGTCTCCACCCCCGACTCTCCTCAGTCCTTGGCTGTTACTTATCATGTTGCTGGTCACGTTCAGCGCTATCCTGTGTCTGGGCTCCAACCACCGACTCCCCGCAGATGACTGTGGACACCTGTTCCCCCAAGACATCCAGCTCCTCTTGTGGTGCTGGACTACCATCTCCCGTCTGCAGTGCTGCCTGCCGATTTGTAGACTGTTTCTGCTTGGTCTCGCCCTTAGCATAATGCCAGCGCTTCTTGCAGTCGATCACTGTCCTCTTGACTTCTGCTACTGCATTCACCTTGGCTACGATGGACTGCCATATTGCATTTGTGATCCACAATGACACTGTGGATCTGACAAAGAGCTGGTGTTGTTTTTCTGTCTCCTCCACAATTAGGATCTAATTTTCTTGCTGATGGAACATGGTTGTCCTCTTCCACCGGGTCTCTGGCTAGTCCTCGTGGCTGTTAGTGGGGTTAGGGGGTTTGTTGTCTCCTGCAGTACGGGTTCCAGAATGCTCCGTGTTGCTTCCAGGATAGTACATTTTGTGATTTTTTGGGGGGAAGCTTTGCAGGCTTTTTGATGTTTATTTTTCCCACGAAGTGTGAAAAAAGTGCTGTCATGCGGATTAGCGTGCATTTTCTGGCCGCTGATTGGCCGGCAGTCCCTTTTTTCGTAGGCAGCAAGATTTTTATTGTCACAAAATTGATCTCAATGTTGACAATTCCCACTGCGATGGAAAACTATCACCATGTAGCGACATATTATAAACACGCCAGTAACATGGCGATGGTTTTCAGTGTTGTGCAACACTAATAAAATTGCCGCTAACTAACAATAGCTTTAGCTTGCAGCAATTCTTGTACACATACACCTCAGTGCCTTCAGCAGTATTTAAAAGCAAAAGGGATCGATTAGTATATTTCTCAAGAGCCCTGACTTCCTTCTCAGTTGATTCAAAAATTGTTCCTTTAAAATCCTCTGATCCCCCTTTTTAAGGATCTACGGTCTATTTTATTATTATTATAGGAGCTTATAGAGCGCCTGGTGACGTGAAAAGGTCCATACAATCTAGGGACTGAGCAACAGTTTTAATATAATTTAGCCACAGTATCTTATTGCCATACATACACCAAAGAAAATACTTGATCACGTCCCTATTAAAATCCATTTTCTCGCCACATCATACTGAAATACATAGTAGCAGTGGGGCCAATTTGGCATGATCCTTCAGATAGTCCACTCCCATTCCTCACGGATAACAAAAATGCACTATTCATGGCCAACCCCAAAAGTTTCCTACAAAATCAATCTTTCTCTTGCTGGATTACCTTGCAATTTTTAAATCCCCAAATTACAGCCTCATATGTCAATACAGGGAGGCACTTCAATTTTAGAGATTTGCAGTAGGGGCAAAATCGGTTGGCTGCTTATCGTTAAAGAAAATGTGAACAGAGCACTACAGGCTTGTGTTAATTGAGAAAAAAGGTTGGATATACAAGTAAGCCATTTGTTTTGTTGGACAAATGAAACTCCCAAGTATGGAAAAGTAGGCACCCTAGTGAATATTTGCCCCTTAATAACTATGGGTCACGTTTTTGAAAATGTCCTCCCTCACACCATATAGTAGGTCTGGGTGATGTTTGTATTCAGTTCCAGGTTATGCATGAAATTGACAAAAAGGTCCACTAACAGCTTAAGGCCATTTGCTGTTCTGGCCATCAACACTGCATCATCAGCGTAGAGCAGGGAAGGTACCTTGGGCACATCTTTTCCATTGGCATTTAAATAGGTTTTTAGGCTATTAATGTATAACAAAAATAAGATTGGCACCAATACCCCAATCCTGTCTTACCCCACGAGGAATGCTAAAAGCATGAGTGAACTCTCCACCCAAACCATATCTGACGTAAGCATTCCCATCTGTATGTAAGTCTGTAAGGAAGTTAACTGGGTTGGAAGGTAACCCTAGTGCAGCCAAATTATCCTAAAGCTTAGTCCTATTTACATGGTCAAAGGAATTGCTAAAGTACATAAATGCAAGAAAGATGGTCCCTTGTTTCTCCACTACATATTTAACAATCATAAGATTTAGTTTAAAACATTATTCCATTGTGCCTTTCCCTTCCCTAAACCCATACAGGACCGGGCAAATGATGTCACTAGCTTGAGCCCAGGCTTCCACCCGCTGCAAAACAATATGGCCCACAACCTTCACAACTGAATTTAAAAGAAAGAGAGGACTACAGCAGGTGGGATCTTGCCTATTCACACTTTTAGATACTGGATTCATAGTAGCAGATTTCCAAGATAGAGGGAAATGTGCCTGCATAGCAGCATTCAAAACATTGGCTAAAATATGGGCCCAGAGATGGACTTCAGCCTTATAGAGGTCAACAGGTATCCCATCTGGACCAGGGGCTTTATTAGAAGGGTAGCTAATGATTGCCTCATAAACCTCCTTGAGGTTAAACCTAATCTCAAGTGGATACAAGCCACAGTAATCTTTCGTATCTGGTAGCAAATCCCTGTCAAGAGCATAAACCCTTTGAAAGTGAGCCGTCCAAAGTGCTGGAGTATTAGAAGAACCTATATCATCGGGAGTAGTAATATTTGGCTGCCTACCATTATTCACTGCCAAAAACCCCTAGGGTCTCTGATAATATAGGTAGACATCAACTTTTCCTAATAAGCCTCTTTTGAGCTCAGCTTTCTGCTTCCCTATTGCTAATTTATAAGCCATTCTTGTGTCTTTAACAACATGCTGATTGCAAGGTTGAGGATTAAGAGCCTCACACAAATGCTTATTGGACAACCTGCAGGCTCTGCTAAACCACCCAAGTGTTTCACTCTATGCGTGCCCATCATATCCCTCATAATGACATTAGTGGAGCTATTTAATCAATCAAAAGCTTCCAAAATTATACAGGGGCAATTTCAAAAGCTACTATATGGTTCAAAATAATTTCTAGGGTGGATTTAACCACAGTCTTTATCAGAGTTGGAATTGGGAGGTTACACCACTTCATCGTCACCTCATCCTAAATTTCTTATTTACCACAGTTATTCCAGTAAGCCCTGGAGGGGGCTTGCATTTAAACCAGCCTTAACTATTAACCTGATTTCTATGGGGTTATGATCACTGAAGCAGGTTTCATGCACCACCCCTGGGCTAACATAATCAACAAGCAACCTAGTTATAAATATATAGTCAATAGAAGCCCCTTTCCCTCAGCCCCCAAAAGTGGGCCGTCCAATGGGTAGACAAGCAGCCCAGGCAACTTGCGACCCCTTTGGTCGGCTAAGGGGAGAAATCGGTTATAGGTCAAAACCCCAGGTTGTTTAGAGGGATAGGATCTCATGCTGTTCCATGCTGAAATCTTAGGCTGTAAGCATTGTTAGAACAAACCTAACAGGAGAATAATAATACCTGCATCCTTAATAGACAATGAGGTGGTGCTATGAGTTAGTAGTCTTGCCAAAGTGGGAGTTCTACAACTAATTACAACACAGTCCCTTTCTTTGCTCTTGGGCTTAGACCAAACCCGACCTGACCCTCCTTACGAAAATAATATCTATAACATCATTAAGATTAATTATAAGTAATATTGGTCAACCAATGGCAAAAGTTGTATTTTTAGTTATGGGGTAGATTCCATAGTATCTGCACTAATGTGTGGCACCCCTGTCAAGATTGCTACATAAGGACAGCAGTTAGGAGGCAAATTTCAGCAAGGAGTCCCAGCTCTCTGTAGTATCTCCCTTCCCCCTGTTGCCTTCATCTCCGGAGGGTCAATTTGAGTGTTATAATGCCTCGCACTTCCTGTGATGCTTCTATCAGTATGTAGTACAAAAGATTGGTGAGACTACTGCGGGGACTTAGGAGCACCAAAAGCTGGGCCTTTTGGAGCTGGACACTTGGGTGGAACCTAACTAACAATTGGCACATTCGTACCAATGGGCTTGAGACCTATGGTAGTAAGAAAATGAACAGACTGCTTAACAGTCCCAATCACATTTGATAATTCTGCTACAGCAGACTTTAGCACAATCAATATTTCTATTTAAGAGGCAATACTTTGCGTAATAAATACTTTAAATTTGCTTAGCACACTCTCCCACTCAATATTAGTAACTCCCAAGGTTGCAGAGTTGGCAGAACTGTCCTGATTCGTTAATGAGTGTGATGGGCCCCTTGCTGGTCCAGTACATTTCGGTTGATGCTTCCTCTTAGGTAAGGATGGACAAATCTGTTATTTGGAGTTTCCAGCAAAACACTCTCTTGGAGATGCTCCTGGGCCACTGGGGAATAATTACATGAGCTGCAATTACCAACACATGGCTGAACATGGAGTACTGACTGCGAACCTTGTGCTGGCATAGCCCCAAACAAATAACTAGAGCCTTCCCCCAAATCTAGGGATAATCTAGAATCTGCTAGGTTAATCTCAGTAGAGATAACTCCTACTGCTTAGGCCAAGAAGGAGTCCAGGATTGTGTTGTGGGGAGTAGCGCGAGCGTATTGGTGGTGGCTAGAGGTTTTAACGAGTGACAGTTTGATTTGAAAAACTGCTCTTTATTACAAAACTTTGCTTCTGTTGTTTTTAACAATACTGTGTGCCTTGCTTATTTTGCACTTCCCCCTTTCCACTTACCCTGTTAGTCATCGGTCCCCGGTTCGTCACGGCTGCTGGTGCCGATTGAACGGAGGGACGAGACTCCTCCCCCTCATTTGCCTCACTTCCTGTTGTTGCCTGATAAAGGGAGATGGGGGTTTGCCCGCGCTGGTGAGAGTAGCGCAAGCGTATTGGTGGTGGCTAGAGGTTTTAATGAGTGACAGTTTGATTTGAAAAACTGCTCTTAATTACAAAACTTTGCTTCTGTTGTTTTTTATAATACTGTGTGCCTTGCTTATTTGGAACTTCCCCCTTTCCACTTAGCCTGTTAGTTGTCGGTCCCCGGACCGTCATGGCTGCTGGTGCCGATTGAACGGAGGGACGCGACTCCTCCCCCTCATTTGCCTCACTTCCTGTTCTTGCCTGATAAAGGGAGATGGGGGCTCGGCCGCGCAAGGGCTCGCCAATGGAGCGACGATAGCATGCGAAAGGCAAGCCCGTCTGCGCCCGTCCGCAGCGGGGTCGCGGCCAGCGCCAGCCAGGCTGCCGGTGTGAGCAGGGAATTCAAGAGGGTTTACCAGTCCAGGTCCGAAATATTAGCTATGAATACAGCTAGGCAATGTAAGGCAGTTAAAACTAACCTGGCAAGCACTGAGCTGCCTCTGGAGTGCCTTCTACGTGGCAGGGTAACTCGTACCGCTCCTATAGTAGCTAATCCGATAATAAATCATAAGACTAACCTCGCTGCAAGAGAATATTTCGGGCAGGCTTATTGAACTTTAGATCTCTTCCCCGGCATGCAGATGACATATGGCTGATGCTCGCGGGCTCAGAGTGGGATGCCTTATTTCTTACAGAAACCTGGCTGAAAGAAGATAATCTGGCCTCTATTTCCCAAGCCGTCCCTATGGGTTTTAAAATGAGTTTTTCTAATAGGGAGGGAGACAGAAGGGGTGGAGGGGTGGCTCCTATTTTTAGTGAAAGCTTTACTTTAATGTCTTTCATGCCCATTACTATAAAAGGCATTGAGGGTCTTTACTTCAGCCTTCAAGTCAACCCTCAGCTATCATTAGCCGGGCTGATCATCTACAGACCCCCAGATTGCTCTCTAGAAAGCACTTGTGAGCTATCTGACTTTATTGTGCAAAGATCCCTAGCTCATCCTCACTTTGTAGTACTGGGTGATTTTAATGTTCATGCAGATCGGCCCAGCTGCCCCCAGGTCGCCCAACTAATTACAACTTTGGAAGCAGCTATTTTAACACAAATAATCGTTGATCCTACCCATAGGGCAGGACACACGCTCAATTTGATTTCTTCAAATAACCAGGAAACAATAGCAGAGACTCCACTACCATTGGTCTGGTCCGATCACTATCTGATTTCTTTCTCAATAAAATTAGCTTTTCGCAACCAGGCCATTGGCAGACGCTTTTTTAAGCATAGGCAATGGAAGAATCTATCAGCTGCCACCCTAGGCCCTGCCCTAGCACTTAATCCCCCAGCTTTGACTACAGACTCAAACCTAGACGCTGTGGCGATGAATCACTGGATAGAAAAAGCGGTGGAAGATATCGCTCAAGCAAAACTCTCTATATCACGTAGAGAATCACCATCAGCCCCCTCTTTTTCTAAAGCACTAATGGAAGAAAAGAGTAACTGTAATAGATTGGAGCGATTATGGGGTGTTAATTATTGTGAGACAGCCAAAACATGCTAGAAAAAGCCCTGAACAAATTCCATAAATTAATCAAAACGGCCCAAAAACTTTTTATTGCTGCTTCCATCCAGAAAGCTGAGCAATTAATATTAATATAGTTCAGTCCTTCTTTAAACCAAGAGTTATCGAGACAGAAGTTACCCCGTCAGTGGCTCTATGTGAAGATATTCAGTTTTTTTTTATCATAAAATTTAAAAAGTGTATGACACCTTTTCAGACTCCGCGGCAACATTGTCGGATTCAGTTGAGGCCATTACCCCTGTTCCATCTCTCGGCCTATCTCACAAAAAGAGGCACTGGAAGAAATAAAAAAAATTCAATCCGGGGCCCCGGATGATCCCTGCCCTCCCAAGCAATGGAATATGATGTCATGCTCGCTAGTAAAAACACTCTCACACATCTGGAACACCTCTATTGGTTCAGGGGTGTTTCCTGACTGTTGGAAACATACCACATTACTCCCCTTGAAAGAAAAACCTAATGGAGCCTCTGAGGACCTTAGTAATCTAAGGCCTGTCTCTCTACTAGCAGCTCCAGGAAAAATGCTTGAGAAACAGGTACAACGCCAACTGAATGGTTTTTATTGAAAATTACACTATTTTGCATGAACTCAATTGGGTTTTAGATCAGGGTTCAGCACCGAGACCGCTCTTATTGAGGTGGCAGAGTCGATTAAATGGCCGTTAGATTCAGGGGCATCAACAATGCTGGTGCTCCTGGATCTATCTGCTGCGTTTGATACTGTCGACCATGTCAGACTCTTGCAGAGACTAGAGGGTGTTGGCCTGAAAGATAAAGCACTAGCCTGGCTACATTCCTACTTAAGCGACCGTTCCCAGAAAGTTGCCTTAGGCCCTTTCTCCTCTAAAACCAAACGCCTCTGGTGTGGAGTCCCACAGGGATCAGCACATAGTCCCTTACTTTTTAATGTTTATCCAGCTCCACTGTTTACTTTAATTGCCAAATGGGGGGTCAAAACGATTTCATACGCTGACGACACTCAGCTGGTTTTTCCCTACTCAGAACTGTCTGTGGAAGCATTTAGCAAGTTTAAAGGTTTCCTCCGCGACATTGCTATACGGATAAATACCAACAAATTAAAATTGAAAGCAGGTTATACGGAGGTGGTTTTCTATGGAAAAGGCCTGCGGCCCCCCGCCGGATCTGTGGTGGCGTCTGAAATGGGCCCTCCGCCTCTTCCCAGCATTAGTGCAAAAAACCTGGGGGTGAGATGGGATGATAGCCTTTCTTTTTCTGCCCACATCCAGCAGGTATCAGCAGGCTGCCTATGCAAACTTAGGAATCTCCGAAAATGTCTTGATCTGCTACTGGAAGACTGCCGCAAAGTTGTAGTCCATCCGACTGTCACATCGAGGCTGGACTACACGAACGGCCTCTATCTTGGCTTACCAAAATATTTGATCCAGCGTTTACAGACCGTGCAGAATGCGGCTGCGAGGCTTAAAAAACATATTCCTTTCAGACATCATGTCTCTCCACATCCACGCGGTCTGCACTGGCTTCCAGTAGCTAGCAGGATCAAATTTAAGGCTCTGACCCTGGCGTTTAAGGCATTATGGGATAATTGTCCTAACTACCTTAAATTGCGACTTCCCCAATACCAGCAAGCAAGGTCCCTCAAATCAAATTCACTGAATCTGCTACATGCCCCACGAGCCCTGAAGGCTCGACTTGGGGGCAGGATCTTCTCCGCTGGAACGGTAAAACTGTGGAATGACTTACCGATCCGGATCCGATCTGCAACTTCAGAGACCGGTTTCTGGAAGCAATGAAAGACATGGCTGTTCACTCACAAAATCTAAGTCTCTTGCTCTCCCGTCACTCTCAGCTGCTCACTTAGCACCGGGACACCTCTATGCGAGGTAGCTGTTCGCGCTTTAGAAATATCAGTATTATTGTTTCTTGTAAATCGGATAGCAGGTTAGCAGTATCTTTACCACCAGGAAGCTTACAGTTCCGCATTATGTTGATTACAACGTCACAAGCTTGATGATCTAACACTTGAATTAGGTGAAATCACCAAGGGTCATATGCAGGAAGCCTAATTGCGCTCGCAAATGCTAAATTCGCAGAATTTCAGCATTTGCGATCGCAATTAGGGCAGTATGCTATGTAGCACACAAAAACCCACATGCAAAATAAGGAATCTCAAAATTTGCGATTCCTTATTTTGCATTTGCATTTAAGGAATCGCAAATTGCGATTCCTTAAATGCAATGTAGGAAGCACCCAAGTTGTGCACATTTTGGCTTAAGGAATCGCAAAATACCACTAACTTCAGGTTGGTGGTAATTTGTGATTTCTTTACAAAATGCACTTTTTGGCATTTTTCAAAGTGCTGTGAGGGCATGTATGTGGGCTACATGTGCACACATGTTAATTTCAGGGGTGCAAAAGGGTGTCCTATTGATACCCTTGCAACCCTGAAATTGCATTCTCAAATTGCGATTCTCTAATTGAAAATCGCAAATTGAGAATGTCTTCCTATTCATTCCTATGGGCCTTCTAGCCCATAG
Source organism: Lissotriton vulgaris (assembly GCF_964263255.1). NCBI lineage: Eukaryota > Metazoa > Chordata > Amphibia > Caudata > Salamandridae > Lissotriton > Lissotriton vulgaris. Next base: position 1,191,906,371 of record NC_141691.1, on the reverse strand, counting down.
GAATGAATGAGAAGGTATTCCTTATTTGCGAATCTCAATTTGCGATTCGCAAATAAGGAATAAGTGGGATTCACAAAAAATTTTGCTAATCCTACCTACATTACGTTTTTTGCGATTCACTAATTGCGATTCCCTAAAAATCGCAATTGGAGAATCGAAAAAACACAAATTACCTACATATGTCCCCAAATCAGCACATGTCCAAATAGCATGGTGCTGGGGATCCAGCTAATGTTATAAGTCTATTAAAAACTTACCCCTTTATGACTTGCTGGCTTCTCGGTTGGCCCAGGCCAGCCTCCCCAGGTGATGACGGGCGAAGACGGGTTCACCCTTGGCCCTGGCTTCACCCACATGTGGGAGAGAGCATGGCACTTTATAGGGCCCTGATATCAGTGCTGCACCCCCTCCTTGTGTATTTTTTAGTCTAAGAATCTATGCTCCTGGCCTATATCAATTGTTAGAGCTTTTCACTTTCTCGGTCACTGGTTACATAGGACCTGTTTTATGTAGGCCATTCTTTCTTCACTTTTATCAGTTTTCTTGTTTTTCTTAGTGGAATATATATCAAGTCATATAGGGCCATATGTAGGTAAATGGCATTTACCGAATCGTAAATACCGATTTTTACCGATTCGGTATTTACAAATCGGTAAATGCCATGTAGGTAATAATTCGGTATCAATTACCGAATCGTTATGATTCGGTAATTACCGAATTGGTATTTACCGAATCGGTAATTGCCATTGATTCCTATGGGCCTTGAGGCCCATAGGAATCAATGCCAATTACCGAATCGGTAAATACCGATTCGGTAAATTTACCGAATTTTCAAGGGGGACAGGGTGTCACTTTGACACCCTGTTGCACCCTTGAATCTGGCTTATGTGCCATGTGACACACATACATGCCCTTAGGGCATGTATGTGTGCCACATGGCAGAAGTGTACATGCACAGATGTGCATGTACACAGAAATTCGTTATTTACCATGCCATTGTATTTCATGGTAAATAACGAATTCCTAAGGGCCTGTGGCACTGTTTCCAGTGCCACCTACATCCCATATTTCCGATTCTGTACATTTACCGATTCGATAATTTACCGATTCGGTAAATTTACCGATTCAGTAAATATACAGAATCGGTAATTTTCTGGCCCCCTACATCTGAAAGTACAAATACCGGTCGGTAACGGCCGAAATCGGACGTTACCGACCGGTATTTGGCCACCTACATATGGCCCATAGTATTTAATGGTAGTGCAGTTGAAAATGTAGTAAATGCCTTTCACATTGCTGCTCCTACATTATCCCAATTGGTTTTTCCTAGATACAATTAGTGACATCTTTCTTTAAACGAAAAAGTATGGATGCATTTGCATCATTCAATGTCTGTTATGCATTAGTGTTTATGATTTAGTGACAAGTGGCCATCCTGTCAATAAGAAAGAACTATTGTGTAGTGAATATACATTTATTGATGCTATTTTATCAGCTTTGGAGGATGGATTCAAAGGTCCGAAGAGCTACGTGTGTATAGTGATGCAAGCAAGCATGTGTTTCAGTTAGGGGTTTGTAACTTAAATAGGATTGAAAAGTCTTGATTGGTTACTAATACTATGATGATGAACATATTTCTGAAGGTGCAGTTTTACCCTTATATTGTTGTGGTCCGCAAGTGAGTGTATTTAGAAGTGATATGAAAATTATCAGATATTGTGGGCTTATTGAAACATTTCTTTTTATGTACTGATATTTGTTTTTTATGTTAGACCCCAATTTCATTTGATTATCTGCTTGGAGATTGCTACATTTCTACTGTGCAACTGTTGGTCCTGATGAAGGTGGAAGAGGAATTGCATACGGTCCACTGAAACGTATGTCAACACTTTTAATTTGCTTAATGTTGTTGGTCATCGGAGGAGGATAGACTATAGCTCTCCGCCTTAATGTTGGTTTTATGATAGATAACATGTACCTGTATTTAATGCATAGACTCTAAAGTTTCTTGATCATGTTTCAGATGGTGGGGAGCTGTATAATGGATGATTATTTTAAATATATGTGTGTATTTATAAATATATATATACATTTTTTTCCACTGATAAAAAACAAAGGCTACGGGGATGCTATAGTTCAGAAATACCATTTTAAAAAGCCATTTTGATGAAAAAAACAAAGGTTACAGGGAGGTTATAGTTAGGCTAACATTTTACTTGTACAAAACCAGAGAAATTCAGCAGTTATAGTTAGCTGAGCTAGAATTACCCTGTGCCTCCACAATGCATTGCCCCATATATTTCATCACTCATGATAGTGATATCACTGATGACATCTCATCTCAAATCAAATCACTGATGCCCTTATCCACAGAATCTCTGATGTAGCCACTCACACCCCTATATAACCTTACATACACCCAATCCAGCCTCCACATTACCATTCTCAAAACTATTGAAACACCCATCCAGTACTTACATACCCACTCACTGATTCATAGGTCATAGGTCTACTACACACACATCCAGCCAGTTACCCAAACAGCCACTCATACAGCAACTCACTCACTAATACATCCACTAATATAGCCACTCATGCACCCATACAGCCAGCCACACACTCACCTATACTGCCTTTCACATATCCACTTACTCACCCATATAACACTGATACCTCCATTCACTCATTGACACAGCATACACACACTCATTCACTTATACAGCCCTTCTCTTACACACTCACTAACACATAGACCCACTGAATCACCCGCTGACTCAGTAATGCAGCCACTCACACAACCTCTCACCCACACACACAGAAACTCATACACCCATAGAAACACTCAGACAAACAATCAATCACCCATACACCCACTCATGTACCCACTTACCAACCCATACAGCCCCTTCAACACCATCTGACAGACTGGTATAGACATTCAGACAGACTAGTCAGTGACCCATATATTCACTGAGACACCTAATCATTCACTTATACAGTCAGTCACTCACCTACTGAATATCAATTTAGGCACTCATACACCCACTGATTGATCAATATACTTTGGTATATTCATTTAATACCCATAAACATTTTAAAGACACTGACAGTCACTGGATGATGTCATCAGTGATGTAAATTGAGATATAATCAGTGATGTCATAAGTGATGTCACAGACCATGGCAAGAGTGATGTAATATGTGAGGTCATAAGCAGTGGATTGTGGGGGACTGAGCTATAGTTATCTCAGCTAAATATAACTGTTGAATTATCGACCTGACTATAAAGTCCCTGTTTTTCAGTGAATTTCTAAGGTTTTTTTAATTGCTAATTCCTAACTGTAATGTCCCTGTAACCTGTGTTTTTTTTTCAGAGAAGTGCTATGTTTTTTAGGTAGCAATTGTGTTTGCAGAGTGGTGAGGAAAGGGCCTCTGACCGGCTCTCAGGATTCCCACTGTGTAAGACTCACAGAAAGTACCAGGAAGGCTTCTTGGTCCCTAAGGTCTCTTTTCACCCAAGAGAACTAAATTTCCCTACCAGTAGTGTACCAGGACATAATTTTGCAGAGTGGTGCAGAAAGGGGGCGTGGTCTCCAAAGACCTCTTAACAAACTCACTGTATGGGACTTGCTGGAGGTAACAGGAGGGATAGTTGGCCCCCAACGGCCCTCAATAGCCAAGGGGACTTCTTTTCCCAACTAATAGTGTGCCAGCAGGCATGTTTGCAGAGTGGTGGAGAAAGGATTTACTTGATGATTGCATGGGTAATGCCTTTGTGATTACTTTATTTGAAGTCCTTTATTTGCTGTTGGGGGCTATGAACTGTGGAGAGACACTATTGATCTTAAATCTGTTTAGGGTTCTAAAAGTTGGCAAGTACAAGGCACTGAGGCTTTGCATTGTGCATGTCTCATCCCAAACCATATGTTGTTTCTGAATGATACTATTTCACAAACCACATGCTTTGGACTGGCTACTTCTAAAAAATTAAATGCTCCTTCATTTCCTGATTTGGGTGAATTTACCCATTGGAATAATTATACCAGTACTTCCTTGAGTGAAAAACAGGCACTGTTTAGCAATTCCTCTTTTAATGTTTCCAGCTTTAATCCTGAAGGCTGGTTGCAATGGTAAAACAGTGCAGATCCCTGCCAGCAACGTTTTCTGGGTCTGACCCCTGGCTATGCAGAGGTTAGAGTTGATCCCCGTTTTCAAACTCACCACTCAGTCACCATCTATTCTGTAGGCAAATTGTGCCAGAGTTGGCTCAGACATTCATCCTTAGCCTCTGTTAAGTCACATTTGTCCAAACTCACTGACACTGTCGATTTAAATGATTTTGTGAAAGGCCCTGCGGGTGGCAGATAAAAAAGGTGGATGTTTGCTGCTTACAATGAGGTTTGGATACTGTCTCAAATTGAAGCTGCTTCTAGGCTTAGAGCTTGTTGATCAGGCCAATTTAGAAAAAGTGCTTGCCGTTGTAGATAATAGCATTAACACCCTCTCTTCCCGAGTTTACACTCTAGACAATATTGTGTCATCTGTGGTTGATATTGTACAAGAAGATGTTGCAGTGTTGTTTCATGGGCAAAATCAATTGCGTTCTGTTATGCAGTTTGCCTTGACTTTGCAAACGTTAAAGAATGGTCACATTCCATGGGATTACATGAACACAAGCTTGTTATTTCTGCCTTTTAATTTGACTATGAAACAGCACTTTATTTATGTCAATGAAAAATGCCACTTTTTCCCTGTTGCATATTAAAAAGTTACAACCTTTGCATTTTTTTGTAGCAGAAGCCAATTCGGCAGGTTGGCTTATCCACGGGTTAATAACTTTACCCTTCTCAAATTCGAGGCTTGCATGAAACATTATGCTATAGGCAGATTTGAGCCCTGGGTGGAGCATATCTTCATGAAGTTTGGAATCTCCCATTCACTTACAGATGTTTGAGGGATGCTAAAGAAGTGTTTTTGAATGGCAAAGATTGCATCACTACACCAGACCATTCATTAACATGCAGAAATCTTCAGTTGCATGGCGCGTGTAATGTGCTTGCACCAAATTTAGCGTGTGTTTTAAAAGGCACCCCAGTCCCGGCCATTACACCTACATTCACACTGCTTGCTAATGGTAGTTATTTATTATTATACAATAAAGATTGTTGTGGGATGCATGCCGGTATTGCTTACATTGTTACCGTTTCCCAGCGTGTAACTTGTTGCAAGAATGTGTTGTTCTCTCCTCTGCATGGCAGGCTTGATGCTTCAATCTGACCCTCGATTCCGACCTTGAAAGCAGAGTTCAACAAGATGAGTAGAATAAGAGCTCTTTTGTCCCAGTAGGAAGTTCCCCTTACATCTGCGTGTGAGACGTTCGACCTTCACGTTGCAAATACTCGTACTGAAGTAAATACCTTATTAAACACTGACCTGCCCTTGCACTTCAGTGCTTTGATCCACACAATCTTAAATACCTTGCGGACTACTGACTTGGCACATTTTTTTAAAGTAGTATGCTCTGGCCTCGTTACCTCGTTTGGTTTATCCTTCCGGTTCTCTTTCTTCACTTGTGTGCAGCCTGTTTTTCATTGCCTGGATTGCGATTTTGAGTGGGCCCTGGATTTGTGTCTCTGCAACACGGTGTCTCCTGATCTGGATTTTAGTCTACTATTGAGTCCCTTAGTTGCTCAATAAATAGACTGTTCTGGTACCGGGATTAAGGCCTGCACAGCAGCACATGAAGATCTAGGCAATTGGAGCATTTGGACTGTGGCCAATGACTTTCTGGATCGCAGTTATCTTGAGATAAGCCTGAGTTGTCCTCTGATGATGCTAGAGGCTCCGGCAATCGAGGAACATGTATGTTCTTCCCCCTTGAATAATTGGATGGCTGAAATGTTCATGGATGAAAACAACGCATTCATGTTGGAAGCAGTTGCAATGTTTGGTGCTTACACGTTGTTGGACTGAAGTACAGATTTTTTGGCTTCATAGACACATGCTGGACTCGTGAATATTTCTAAATTTTTGTCTTGATTTTTCCTTATATATTTCAGGTCTTTTCACACACCATGGCCATGTGTGTTTATATTCACTGATTTGGATTTTTTTTTTGGTTTTCATTCCTAAATTTCAAGTTTGGCAAACTTTATGAACTTGGTTCTGTCTTCCTCTAACTTGAACTCTGCGTTATATGAAGTTTGCCCTGAGTACTGTGTGTTCCCCGAACATGGGGGGTGTAGTGTGGTTTATGGGCTTCTTTCTGCGTGCATGTTAAGTTAGCTTGCCTTATCAGGAGTTGAAACAGCATTTTCCCTTTTGCTGATTTTTTCACACAACACTGCAGAGCTGTTTTTGCAGAGTAAGCTTTCACAAAGGCCTATACATGAGAAAAGGTTTGTTTTTCAACATCTCTAGACATACATCGTGCCCCTAGTCTGTACAGTGAGTGCTGAGCCACCAAGGGTATGATAACATGCAAGCCTGTTTATCGGCGTGTCCGTGTAACACATTCTAGTCACAATAAATTTGGCAGCTGCAAGCAGAGTAGGATTCTGGTGCCTTTATCATAGCAGACTTGCTAGAATTGAACACACTTGGAATATTCCAGGCATGCAAAGAGACTAACCAATACTGATGTAATTTACACTTACTGAGTGTACAGGTAAATGGGGTCCCCCTAAGAAAGCTCAAGAGACCTTCTATAGTTTTATAATACATAGTTCCTAGATAGGGAGGGTGCTTCAAATAGGTGCTTTTATCACCTGTTTGCACTATCATTGTAATATGATTCCTCCTTTTGTATTTTATGGAATTGTAACCATGCTGACCGTATTAGTCTAAATTATATGTATGCTTATGTTGATTAAAATACTGCGCTTGAGATCAGGCCGTTAAAATAAACTTTTTACCTTACCATGTCTCCAGTTTTACTCCTGTTGTGGACCGGTATGAACGTATAACAAAAGAGTGTTCTCACTTCCCACCATTCCTGAGATGGTCCTAAGTCGCATGTTCTAGGTTGTCTAATCATTGGTTTCTCTGAAATAGGACAAAGAGCTAATGTGACACTGATTGCTAATCAGGTAGGGGATTTTGGGTACTAAGGTGAGTTTTGGTACACCCTAATTCACTGAGGTCCTACGTTTCTATGCACATTTCTGTGTCTGAGCAGAATACCCGTAACAATATATAGACATATTTTACATACATTTTTAGTGTAGCTATTTAGTAAGATACTAATTCAACTTTCCCCTTTGTTTTCATTTGTCAAAATAACACAGCAAAAATGGAGGTCGCAATGACATCACTAGTCACAAACACAAATGACAAAATGTAAAACAGATAATTAAACATATTTTACACAAAGTTTGAGTCTAGCTGTTTAGTATATTAATTGTTGAACTTATATTTTACAATACATTCAAGAAGAACAACAATTAAAAAAAACTTTCAACGTCTGAACTCATGAATAGAACAGAACTACAAAACACCCATCAAACTACCCATTCTTACCCAAACTCAAAAGTAATCAAAACTGCTCCAAAACTAGTGCAATGCAATCTCTGGGAAAAGACCCACTCTAGAGGGACAAACAGAAATAAATATTCATGTGGGATGACGTCCATATTCCATGGTCTATCATCCTGATCACTTTATTTTTAGGCTACTTCTCAAAATGGCCATTATTCAAAATGGACACGAGGATCCCTTGATCCATTGAATCTCAGTAACAACCATGATGGTGCCTTCCAGTCCTGGATTTATGTACATCGGGGTCATTCTTAAGATGGTCACAATGAGCACACAAGCCTGATTTACCTTTAAACAGTGACATAGTACCTCACTCATCTTTCTAAAATTGGCTACTACTCAAAATGGTCACAAGGTTCCCTTGATCCCTTGAACATTGGACTTTCCTTAATAGCTGTGATGATGTTATCCGGCCCTGGATTTTATGTACATTTGGTTCTACTTAAATTGGCTATGATGAGCTACAAAGTATGATTTAATTTTAAACAGTGAATTAGCACCTCACTCATCTTTCTACTTCATTTAACCTGCATTCAAGAATTCGTCCTCCATAGCTACTTAGAACATCCTTTTTGATCGCCAAAAAATGCCAGGAAGCCCTCAGTCAACCCTAAGATCCTTGTTCATCCAGTCCATCCTTATTTCTGCTAGATTATTGCCTAGGGTGTGAGGGAACTCTTTTGTGGCCTCACTGAAGCATTAGTTACATGACTACTCTTCCTCCGCTGCTCCCTACCCCTCTTTGAGGATTATCTCCTTAAGCTCTACTCCCCTATCGCTCAATATGCTCCAATTACCTAGTCTGCCTCTCCTCTGCTTACTGTTTCATCCCTCCTGTTGCTTGTTAACTGCGAGGTGACTATTTCTTCTCTTTCTTTCTTCATACTAGAGCACCCGCTTTATGGGTGTACCCTTCTTTCCCTTAACCTCTTCCTTCTGCATGCTACATTCATCATGGCACAAAATACCTATCACTCCTCTAACTCATTGGCTCAAACCGGATTTGAACTCTTTTAAGATTATCTACCCCTAATCTTGTCAAGAAAAGCGAAGAAGACCTTCAAACACAATCTCCTCAAACTTTGGCCTAAAACGCTTATATTGGACACTTACATCTCCAGTAAGGATAGTGTAGTGACAGACATCATCTTCTACACTAACAGAAGAGCTCAATGAAGAAAGGCCCTCACCCCTTTTCTTCGCACCAAACAGCTGACCAAAACTGCACACAGATTCTGCTTAACCACACTACCATCTGACTCCCTGTACAATAATGGGAACGTACTTATTCAAGCCTCGGACCTGAACCTCAAGCGATTTGACTATGCTTTCTTGAGGATTAAGAAGACTTTATTTAACTCTAACCTGTCCACCTCCCATTCGATCTTTCCACTCACAATTTCTGTGCCTTCTGTGACAAACGCCCCCTCATCCCTATATCCTTCGTTCCAATCTGTATACACTCACCCCACAGATATATCCAACATCACGGAGGATATGTTCATTACCTACACTCCTAACACAGAAAACCCCATTCTGCCTATCGTCGACGATGGCTTATCTGATCTGAGTACCATATACCTAGAGGCACTACCCAGCACTGCTCCTCCTTTACCTCGCCCTCCTGCTTATCCTCCATCACCCATGGCTCGCTCCAACAACTGGGGTGTTGTGCACCAAACAAACTCTAACAGCTCGGTCTGAACTGGTACTCCCCCCTTAGGCTCAGGACTTCCCATTTCTTGTTCCCGGGATCCAGTTGCTATTTCCAATAACTGGCAAACCTTACCTGCTTACCTATGGCCTCTCCTATTTCAATTCTGCCTACCCCTATTCCCACCTCAGACTCTTTATGCCTTTCTCAAACATGACTCTAGCACCCCCTATAACTATGGTATTGGTCCTACTCATTCATCCTTTACCCCACTCGGGGTTGAATCAGTCCTAGCATCTCTTTTAAGCTTGGCTAATAATGACATGAACGGTCCCTGTCTGGAGGAGAAGATTATTGGCCTCAAGCTGGAGCTCTTGATTATCAAAGAGACGGTGCAAAGTGTACTACAGTTCTCCTTGAAAATGGAGGAACTTAGGATTACAGCCACCTTTCAGAGTAATGATAAATACAACACACAGAATTTGTTCCCTCAGCTAACGACCATCCCTCTGTCTGCTCACCCCTAGTTCTGGCTGGAGATCTAGACCTTTACCTAATCATAAATCTAGGCCTCACAGACCTCTACCACAGCTATCTGCAAAGGACATTCTTGCCCTTCTTTTCTCTTACACTGACTCGAGAATGGTCTCTTCCTCTTACCCTACTCTCAGCATCCCCTCCATCACTACGGACCCTGATGGGGAACCGAGTGTCAAGCACAGATCGGTGAACAATTATAACTCATTTCACATAACCACCACTCATCAAGAAATGGCCACCTCCAATCTGCACGTCAAATCGATGCTACTCAACTGTAGATCAGAGGTGAAATATGCCGCTGATATTTCAGAACTCATTATCTGGAACTACTGATTATCACTGAAACCTGGCTCAATGATACCTCCTCCCCGGTTCTTGACATCTTAATCCTCCCTGACTATGCCATTCTCAGAAGAGATCGACTTGTTAAAACCGGGGGTGGCAATGCTTGCATTCATCGCTATAACCTCACAGTAAAACAATCTCTATGTGCTGTGTTATCTTCCTGCAAACAGTTATTCACTGAAATCTGGAATAACTGCAAGAAGGTCTTTGTACTGCACTCGATCTATCATCCCCTAGGTGACAATCTGGTCTTCATATAGCAAATCATGGAGGTCATCAGCTTGTGCTCGGATCAATTCTGCCACATCTTCTTAGGACAATTTAACCTTCATTGGAATGACGCAAATGATCCCATTGTCTGTTCCTTCAAGACTTTCCTATCTGACCTCAACCTCTCACAGCTCTGTAAAAGCCCCATACACAATAAGGGTGCCACTCTCGACCTTATCATTGCCAAAGACAACATCATACAAATAGGTGACATCTCACCTGTGACTTGTCCGATCATTATAAAAATCCCTTCCACATCTTTGGAAAAGGGCTTGGGTAGACAGGAAAACCCCTTAAAGTGAAACAACTGAAGTGCAACATGAGAGATCTCAACATCAATATGCTATCTTCAATCAACAAAAATAGACTACAGCCCCCCCTTACATGACAAACCTGGATAATCTATCTGATCACTACATTAACAAGGTGTCTCATATTTGTTATTCTTTTGCACCAAAGCAACTCAAAAGGATTCACGTCAAACAAACCAAACCTTGGTTTAATGGTTCCCTAAATGACGAATGATGCTATTTTAGCTTGTCTGAGAGACTCTGGAGAAACACGCCCTCCACCACAAATCTCACTCATCTTAGAAAAGTAAGAAATACCTACAACAAACACATCCGCCTGGCTAAAATAGAACGCTTCAGAACTCAGCTGGATGAAGCCAAAAATAGACCAAAGACACACTTTAAAATCATAAAGGAACAAACTAACCATTCTTCCAACCCGATCTCTACTCAGGCATCCCGGCTCGCAAATAGTGATGACTCAACAGCTCACCTCACCACCACCAGGCAAATCGAGTTGGAGCTACTACATGTCTCCACAACACTTCGACCTACGAAACTTTCTACCAGAGCAGTTGAGCTGGCTGATTCCTCAGTAATATCCTTGCCCTTGTGCCATTCTCTCAAAAACAATGCCTCTTGGAATACCTTTCTCTTCCCTGATGTCATGAAGCTCCTACACAACATGGCGTCCCTTAAACCCTCCAACAATTTCTGTGATCCTTTACCTGCTAAGCTTTTTAAAGAACTCAATTCAGCCATTCTCCCTCTTTGGTCCAGAATCATTCTAGAATCCCTCCTACAGGGAAAGATTCAGGAGTGCCTAGAGGTTAGGCAAGTTACCCTCATCCCTAAAAAGCCCAATGCGGATCTATCTGATCCGAAAAACTTCAGATCTATAACCAGCATTATGGCACTAGCTAAATTGCTTGAAAAATGCGTCTACTCGCAGCTCTGCAACCACATTGAGAAATACCAACTCCTTGATCCCCATCAGTTAGGTTTCAGATCAGGGCACAGAACTTAGACGGCACCAACACATATTGTTGATGACGCCTTCAGAGTCCTTGACTAAAGCGTCCCTTGTATCCTGATCCTTCTGGATCTGTCTTCAGCCTTTGATACCATCAAACATGAAAATTCGATAGATCTTCTTCAACACAGGATGGGTTTCTCAGGCCCGGTCCTAAATTGGTTTGCTTACTTCCTGCATAACAGCATGCAAAGGATCAAAGTTCATCACACCCTTGCATCCAGTAAACCTGTCATGATTGGAGTGCCCCAAGGATCCTCACTCTCGCCCACTCTCTTCAACTTTTTATGGAACCACTCTCCGTCAGTCTGAACCTTGCGAATATTCAGTATCAAATGTATGTGGATGACACGCACAAACCCAACAATGGTTAGCTCTGAGCCATCTGCTGTTACATACTCTTAAAATTGAATTTCTGTTGTTCTCCCCACCTTAACACTTAGCTCCTACCCAAGACTGGCTAAACAACTTACTGCTCTGAACTGCACCCCTCATGGTGTAGACTCTGCCAAAATGCTTAGGTATCACCTTCAATCAATCAATACATTTGTAGCGCGCACAATTCACCTGTGAGGGTCTACTGCTCAAACAGTCAGGTCTTGAGGAGTCTCCTGAAGGCCAGCAGACCCCAGGTTTTTGCAGCGAAGTGAGAGAATGATCTGCCGCCGGTGGTCGCTCGACTGATGCAGGGGGCGGTGGCGAGGCCGAGGTCAGCGGAGTGGAGCTGTCGGTTTGGAGTGTAGAAGGTGAGTTGTTTATTGAGGTATGCTGGTCCGGTGTTGTGGAGAGCTTTGTGAGCGTGGGTGAGGAGCTTGAAGGTGATCCTCTTGTTGACAGGGAGCCGGTGTAGGTCTTTCATGTGGGCTATGATGTGGCTGTGGTGGGGGATGTCAAGGATGAGGCGTGCAGGGATGTTCTGTATGCTTTGTAGTCGTTTCTGGAGGTTGGCTGATGTTCCTGGGTAGAGAGTGTTGCCGTAATCCAGTCTGCTGTTGATGAGGGCCTGGGTGACTGTCCTTCTGGTACCAGTGGGGATACATCTGTAGATTTTGCAGAGCAAGCATAGGTTTGAAGCAGGAGGAGGAGACAGCGTTCATTTGCAGGGTCATTGACAATGCAGAGTCCAGGATGACTCCCAGGTTGCATGCATGGTTAGGGCCTGGTTAGTGGGCATAGGTGTAGCTCCCAGTACGGCAGAGGGGGTGGATCCGAAGATGAGGACCTCCGTTTTGTCCAGTTTCAGGCGACTGATCCTCATCCATTTGGCCATGGCCTTAATTTCTTTGTGGAGGTTGAATTTGCCGTTAGTGGGGGCCTTGGTGAGGGAGAGGATCAGCTGGGTGTCATCAGTGTATGAGACGATGTTGAGTCGTGCGATCTGGCGATGTTGATGAGTGGTGCCATTAGATGTTGAAGAGTGTCGGTCTGAGGGACGATATTTGGGGTACTCTGCAGATGATCTTGGTGTCTTTAGAGCGGAAAGGGGGAAGACGGACACTCTGGGTTCTGCTGGTGAGAAAGGAGGTGTTCCATTACAGTGCTCCATCGTGGATCCCTGAGTTGTTGAGGCATGTGCGGAGGATTTGGTGGCAGACAGTGTTGAAAGCGGCCAAGAGATCCAGGAGCATGAGGGCCGCAGTTTCTCGATTGTCCATCATGGCCCTGATTTTGTCGGTTGCAGCAATGAGGGCTGTTTTGGTGCTGTGGTTGCTGTGGAATCTGGATAGGGACGGGTCGAGAATGTTGTTCTATTCGAGGAAGGAGGTCAGTTGAAGATTTTCTCGATGACTTTCGCCGGGAAGGGGAGGAGGGAGATGGGCCGAAATTTCTTGAGGTCCTTGGGGTCAGCTATGGGTTTCTTGAGTAGGGCATTGATCTTGGCGTGCTTCCAGCTCTCCGGGAAGGTGACAGTCTCGAAGGAGCTGTTGATGATCTTGCGGAGATGAGGTGCGATGGTAAAGCTTGCTTTGTTGAAGATGTGGTGTGGGCAGGGGTCAGATGGTGAACTGGAGTGGATGGTGTTAATGATTTTGATGGTGTCTTTGTCGTTGACATGGGTCCAGGACAGCAGGGGGTCGATGTCGATGAGGCTGGGGGGCGGTGAGTCTGGGGTGTCTGTGTCTGTTGGGGGTGGCCTGGTTACTGAAACTGTCATGGATGTCAGCGATCTTGCGGTGGAAGAAGGTGGCTAGGGAGTTTCAGAGGTCTTGTGATGGCGGCATGTCGGTGGAGTTGGAACGGGGGTTGGAGAGTTCCTTCACGATGTTGAAGAGCTCTTTGCTGTTGTGTGCATTGTTGCAATGTGTTCTTTGAAGGAGGTCCTTTTGGCAGGTCGGATGAGTTGGTGGTGACTGCGGATGGCACTTTTGTAGGCTGTGTTGCTGTCTGGTATTTGTTTGTGGTGCCATTTTTTCTTGAGCCTACGGCAGGCCTGCTTGGATGCCTTGGATAAACTGTTAAATATGCAAGCTCACCTCAGTGCTAGTATTAGAGGAGACAAATTCCATTTCAATACCCTTAAGAAAATCAAACATTCCCCCCCCCCCCGAAGACCGCAAGCCGTTGGTTCAATCCTTGGTTATCTCTAGACTGGAATATGGTCTGGTGACCCTTGCGGGACACCCCAAAGCTAGCTTGGCCCCTCAAAGCTACTCTGAACACATCGGCTAGATTCATCACAGGCTCTAGAAAGCATGACCACAACTCTCCTGACCTTTTGCAACTAAATTGGCTAACTATTGAAGCCAGAATCCAATTCAAGATAGCCTGCCTGACTCATAAAGCTATCCACTACAACATCCCGATCTATCTGGCAAATTAGCTTTAACTTTCGGGCTCTAGCCATATCCTTAGAAGCTCATCCACCCTACTCTTGAAACCTCCAAGGTTCAAAAAGAAAAAAATTTACAATTGTGCTTTCTTTGGTCTTGCTCCGAGAATCTGGAACTCTCTGCCCTCCAAGATTAGATTCAATCCTTCCACTGCATCCTTCAAGAAACTTTTCAAATGGCTACTCTTGAATGAACTTTAACAGCATCAACCTGTGATCATGCTCTTGTTTTTGCTAATACTCCGATGCTTGTTGTACTTCACTGGTGCCTTTTATTTTATGCTTTTCTGGTATTTTGCTCACGTGCTCTTGGATACTTTAACCAAGAAACAACAAGGGGCCTTGGCGCTACTAAGTAAGGCTGAGTCAAATATAACAGAAAACAATTCAAGTGGCTATACTGAATACCACTTACCAAATTACTTCATATTTAGACCGATGAAGCTAAATCAAAGGTCCACACTAGGAAAGAAAAGAAACTTTTTTCATTTTATTTGAAAAAAACTTTTTGAATTACTTTCAGATCATCTATAAACATACACTGTTCTTTTAAGAATGAAAAGTACAACCAATACTTAATGTAGATCACAACTTCACAATAGAGGCACCACAAACACTCAATGCTTACCTTCAATCACTCTACATTCATTCACCCCACCATTACCACTCAACAACCACAAAATGTTCACACCCTGGTTAGGCAAACATAACTTATTTTCTTGAAAAGGCAACAACCCAGGAAGGAACACGCGCAAACAACCAAACACCATCAAAATTTAACACAAATCTCACAGTGGCGCACAACAAAGTTATACTACAAGTATACCAGTGCCCAAACATTTGTTTACAGTGCACCTACAGACGGACTAATTCTAAACACGTTTGTTTGACTCAAAAATTACAGGGTCGATGCGTTTCGGACCCAACAGATAACTGGGTTCTTATCAGGACCACAAAATCTTAGTCATCCATCAGAAAAACTTAATCTGTTACGCCAGATGTCAAAGTGTAAAGTGATGTCTCCACTTGTTCGTCCTTTTTCACGTTTGAACAACCAGAGGCAGGAACGCTGTTATTAGGTTTGATGACGTCATTTACTGCATACTCAGGAGCTTCAAAAATGAACCACTCGCTCCGTCTCCACGATAGGAGTGGAGACGGAGCAAGAGGTTCATTTTTGACGTCGTATGCGAATACGTTCATGGCATACTTCGAGGATCAGTACAATTTACAGAACCACATCTTTTTACGCTACATGACAACATACTAGTTGTTTGGAGAGGCACTAAAACAGTATTGGAAGAATGCATTCAAGAATTGAACCTTCGCAATCCGAGAATAAAGTTCACTCATGAAATCCATTCCAGGTCCATCCACTTCTTGGATATTGAGATAGAGAAGACTGCAACTGGGTTACAAACATTCGTGTACAGGAAGCCAACTGACGTAAACAACGCGTTACATTTCACAAGTTCACATCCTTATTCTCTCAAGAAACACCTTCCGGTGTCGCAGTTCATCAGAATTAAAAGAATAACCTCAGATCCCATACGGAGCACGTCATTGTTTGAAGAACAATGTAATCGATACAAGGAGAGGGGCATTCCAGAGGAAGTATTAATAGAAGCAGTTAATATTGTTGCAAAAAGGAAACATGATTATCTTTTGATTAAGACCCAAAAAAATCTTCTAAACGCAATGTTTTTGTCTTAAAACATTCAGCACAATCAGCAGAGATAAAAACTATCATCAGAAAAAGATGAGACATGATAGAACAGGAAGTGGACTTTACTAATCTATTCCAGCACAAATCTTTGTTCGCACACAATAGATCCAAGAATCTGAGAGAATTACTAATTACACGTCCTCTACCAGCAATACAACAATGTAAAGGAATGAAGAAATGTTGGAATTGCGGACAGTGCAGTAAAATCATCCCAGGAAATAAATTTTCACAATCACACACTGGCAAACAAATTTCATTACGACACACCTCAGATTGCAACACCGATGGTGTTATTTATGCCATCAGGTGCCTGTGTGGGCTAGTGTATGTTGGCCGAACCTCAAGGAAGATTAAAACACGAATCAAAGAACACAAATGCACGATTAGAAATAAGAACTTGAACTCATTGCTTGGCCACAGATTGGGTGAACACACCACATACCATACCACAGTTGAGGTTCAGGGTACTTGAAAAACCAGGAATAGATCACCAAACAGCCTTAGCACATAGAGAGACCTTCTGGATTAGGTTTCTGGGTACGACTATCCCAGGAGGGTTGAATGATCACTATGAACTATTATGTTTTTTATGAACACGCAATGTTATTTATTCAAGTTGGTGTAATCATGATGTAGATCAGTTACCCTGATGAAGACTTGTCATAACTAACATCTGTACAGAATTTGCACTCATTTTCTTTTCCATTGCACCTTTTGATTTGTTCATAATTTAGGCGTTCAGCTACTTTGTATAGCCACCGCTAGTCAGCCCTTTATTCACTTAGAGCGCATTTGGTTGGGATAGAGAATATTTCTTTAAACTCTCAGGTAACGCTGCATTGAACTGGAATTTTTCCACAATTTGTGGTTTTTAATCTCCTGTAGTCCCCTATGACCAGGCATCATCTGCCAGATTAGTTAATACAAGTGACTTAGCACTCAAAACGTTATTCTAGCGTTTGGCTCGCACTTTAGATTATTTTGATCTTTCGTGCTTTTAATCTTAGATGACTCGTATTGGTTCTGTTATGAGTGCCAAGATGGCAGGAGTAGTCAAAAAAGTTTGCCACGTTTTTTTCTATGACGGGTGCTCTTTAAAAAAGAACACGCTGGTACGTTGCTACGCACGATCGTGATCACGTTGAGTCACTGCAGAAGCAGAGAATGACACGCATATCGGAGGTGAGCATTTAGGAGTGGATTGTTTGTATAGTTTGGAACAGCATGGGAGACTGAGATCATATGACTGACGGTTATTTATTGTGTTTTGGTTTTGTACAGAGATTCTGGATGCGAGTGCTTTTCGACGTTCGGTAAGCTTCCACAAAAGTTATTAGCACTATTGGAGTAGTTGAAACTGGTTTGGTCACGTCACTCAGCTTTAAACATACACACCCTTCTTTTGCAGGGACAGCCAGAGTTTTGACAATAGCGTTTGACGCATTGGGTAAGCGCACTTACAAACTACATGATGAAGGTTTCGCTGGCAAGGACATAGCGGTCAAATAGCAAGGGAAGAATGGTGATAGTATAGGTTTGAATCTCACATTGGCACATTTATGCGAATATTTTTGTCACATTTAAATTCTACGCATGCAGTACGTTGGGAACTGCTCAAGGTGTTTTCAAGTGCAAATCCCATTAGAAATACCTGACAATGTATTGCGGATTCAACATGGATGAGAGCAGAGGTACTGCTCACGGCTTCGAGGAATGCACTCTTTTCTGTGGACCCCAATAGGTCCTAATTTTTTTAATCAACTGTATTCCAATTAATAACGATTCATATGCATTTGTATTTTATGCCATTTCTTTCTTTACTTCTTAATGATTTTTTCTCATCAAATTATTTTCAAATATTGGCAATTTTCATTCTTAACGCATTTCACATTTAACCCGTGTGCAACTGGTGACAAATTAAGAATGTATTGCGGATGACATTTTTGAATTATTGTACCTATCTGTTGTAGTTGCACACGGCGGATCTCCACCTACTTTTTTCGTCTTTATAATCCTATTCTTACAGAGTACCCCTGAAGAAAGGTTTATAATGAACCCGAAATGCATTGGGATTTATTTAAAGCTGCCAGTTTCATTTTTGTACCATTGTGACACTGTATTTAAATGGAGTCATTTCGTGAATTGATGTTGAAGTAATGATTTAATGTGCAAAAGCACACATTTTCATAACTATGAATACATGGTTACTGAGTATAACCAATAATCTTTTTGTGTTTGAGTTTGAATATATTGTAAAAAGCTTTCTGATTAATAACGGTTGAAACATAGGACAAGACCTGAGTGTCTTAAGCTGTGCATCCCCCAGGTTTGGGGTATCCCCAAACCTCAAAGATGCTCTGAAACGATTTACTTCCTCAACTGTTGTTAAATCAGCAGTGACCGTAACAGTCTCCACGTTCAAAGAAGATGGAGGGCCCTGTATCCATGAACTCAGGGCAGTACTTGGATGGTTAGCCCGAGGAGGTTGTTTTCTCTTGGACCTGGTGGGTTTGGCCAATTTTCTTTTTCTGTTAGCCCCTAAAATTGCTGGAATTGGGTGGGTGTCCATGTTTTGTGTGCTATCACTGCTACAGGCTACCATTGATGGGTCTTTAATGCCCTCCTTTTCGTAACCAGCACTTGAGATCGATGAATGGCTGATAGCACTGATGTGCATACTAGGCATCGGAGAAGAGCCAGCACAATCATCTTAGGCCACTCCTACCAATGAGCCAGTCTGTAGAGCCACCAATCTCGGATACAGATGCCTCTCGGTTAACTCAATCTCAGTAGCAACAATGTTAACTGACATTTTCAACATGCTATCTATGATAGTAGAGGGTTGAGAGCTTGTTATACAAGTGCATTTCCCCATGGCATATATATTCCAACACTTATTACCATTAAATGCATATGGCTCACCTCAGCAAAGCTTAAAAGATGACGCCTGAAAGAGGGGTGGCCCAGCCCGGCCTCATCTGGTCTCTGACGGGCGCAGATGGGCTAACTCTTGGCACGGGCTTTGCCCATGTGCGTCCCATGCTGCGGAAGCCCATGCTCAGTTTTGAAGTGCCTCCAAGCACTGAATGACGACCCAAGCGGCTCCGGGTACAAAGTCAGCCGTACATTGTGGTGCCCCCAAACACACAGGCTGCAAAAGGCAAGAAGCACGTCTAGACATCAAACATGATTTATAATTGCATACATGGCTCTCCAAGAGTATACATTGCTCTGTTACTCAGTGTCCACATGTATCAGTAAGTTTTGAAACCGAAAACAACAATTCTCAAAAGCAAAAAATATTTTCCTAATGGCATATCTACATATTATCACAAATATTTCATGTGTTTTTAAAACATATATTTAGCAGTTCTCAAAGAAATGTTACATGCCAAGTAAAGCAGCACTTGAACTCTCAAAAGAAATTTTGCACTATTACCCCGCCCCAATTTTAAACAGAGCATGTTGAAAGAAATGCACTACCCTCACTATATACATGGCATTTTCAAAAGCCTTGAAGAACATAGATCACCATGTAAACATATATGTGATTTTGTAAAAGATATACACCTTCCTGCCATCATTAGGAAAATATATAGTTATCTCCAACTTTAAGTAAACTTAACAGTCTCATCGTGCATATACCTATCTGCAACCAGAAAAACCATATCTCACCATCTAAACATATGCAAACCAGTCGTATGAGTTAAGAACCACATTGACAAACTCTTCCTAATACATACCTAACAAGTACTACTATATTTTAATTTATATACAGGTGCAGTACATTTTCTTATGTTTTATTAATGACTACAATACTCGTGTATAATGATGTGACTAAAGCTGCCACAACTCCCAGATTGTGAATATATATATAGATGTTTCTTGCTGTGCACACACAGAACTAGGCGTAGGATTATGAGACCTTGAGCATACGGACTGAGTCATCCTACCACCTTAGTGTTCATGAGCTAGCTGACTAGCTATAGTGTATCACTAGCTCTCCTACTCATTCACAGAGAAACAAGTGATTAGACACCCCAAAATACAAAACTTCTGACTCTCTGAGCAATCGCAGTTGCAAGAAACACCCTTTCGCTCGCACTCTTGTACTTGTCCACAATAAGATCTGACCGAGACATGAACAAGTTTAAAAAATTTATTTTAACTAATGTGCTCTGATGTACAGTATATGTGCCACAATAATAGGAAAAATGCATAACACAAATATCATCAGCATACCAAGTAGTCAATAAATCATAGAAGGAGCTGTCATTATGAAAAGACAGTATTGCCTAAACTCCCTCCCCTTGTATAGAAGCAGAATGATTATATATTTTAGAAGATCTCTGGGCTCTATCTGCAGACCCTGTACCTCAGTCTATAGCGGATTGATCTGCATTGTAGGTGCTGTCTTGCTCTTTTCCCTGGGAAGGTTCCTCTCCATGTGTGTGCTACCTCTTTTTGTATTCCAATAAGACCAAAGTATGTATTCCCAAACAACAGCTACATTGGTATGTTTTGTCTAGGTGCTAGGCCTGACCAGAACAGAATACCAAAGGGCATTGTTGATTGACTTGTTCATAATGTTCAGACTAAATCCCAGGAAAATGAAGAGTGTGAACACAGTGTTAGGTTCTCATGTAAAAATGCCAAAAGAGGCATTTGCAAAATAAACTTATGTAGTAATGTGCGCATAGCAGCGGACAGTATGCAGTGTGCTCATGCTAACTTAGAGAAGATGACAAATGTCCCCTTGGGTAGGGGTGAGCGCAAAATCCGTTCCGCTCGCGGATTTTGCGAATTTTCGGTAAATTCGCGATCCGCGAACTCCCGCGAATTTACCAAAAATTCGCAAATCCGCGAGCGGCGGATCCGGGGGCAAAAGTTGAAGCCTGGCCTGTTGTAACTATTTTACGATGGCGCCGGCAAGCTGCCAGCGCCATCCTAAAATAGTTACTAAGTTAGCTTCAACAGGAAGCTCTAATAGATAAAATAAAGAAGGTGCTCGAGCACCTGCTTTATTTTATCTATTAGAGCTTCCTGTTGAAGCTAATTTAGTAACTATTTTAGGATGGCGCTGGCAGCTTGCCGGCGCCATCGTAAAATAGTTACACCATGCCTTTTGGTGTGCTTTCTTCCCAAATCTACCGACGAAAATCAGCTGTGATGCTGGATAGAGGCCTTTGCATCCTTGACTTTCACGAGCGCAATCCCTTTGCTGTTCCTGTGACCAGGAGGGTCTGTCTCTTCATCTACTGCTCTGATCAGTCTCAGACCTTTTATACACACAAGAGGCATGTGAACTTGCATGGAAGCCAGGCCAGCACAGCTCACTGAGGGGACCCCTGCGCCCTTCGGCGCGATTGCACAGTAACACACACATGGTCGCTGGAACTAGTTGAAGCTCAAATTCAGTGACGCATTCTTCAGCCCAAAAACAATTGTGAGCGTTGTCGAGGCTGGACAGGTGTGCTTTCTTCCCAAATCTACCGACGAAAATCAGCTGTGATGCTGGATAGAGGCCTTTGCTTCCTTGACTTTCACGAGCGCAATCCCTTTGCGGTCCCTGTGACCAGGAGGGTCTGTCTCTTCATCTACTGCTCTGATCGGTCTCAGACCTTTTATACACACAAGAGGCATGTGAACTCGCATGGAAGACCCCCCCCCACTTAAAAAATTCGCAAATCCACGAATTTGCAAATTCGCGAATTTGCGGATACGCAAATACGCAAAAAATGCAAATTCGCGAATCGTGAATTCGCAAAATTCGCCCATGCCTACCCTTGGGCCATGTAACAAAATATTCTGCACATAATGCTTAGACATTTAAAACATAGTCATTGTTAAAGGCATTGCTCATGGTAATTTTCAGCTGTAGTAACATTTTAAACACCCCACCCTCTGCCAGATAAAGTTTATCTGATATATTTTTTTCATATCACTGTGATAATTATTTAAGCACACCCCCATGTACACCTTCATTTCTAATGTATATTTTTTATCTAATTACAATTTTAATCAATCACCAATTAATTTAGTTGATAGATTATATTGTTATTTGAGCTCTTTATGGATAGTTTTGACTCTGTTAAGATTTTTAACAACTAAGCACAAGGATTGTACACCACTCTCATGGAAAGCAACTATAAAATGGCAGCTTCTTCAACTTTCCACTCTATCATCCTGAGAAAGGCAGCAAATTAAATCATGTCTTTCATTTTAGACTAGTCTAGCTCAACTTGTGAATGGTTAACATCTGTTAACC
This sequence comes from Lissotriton vulgaris, assembly GCF_964263255.1. NCBI lineage: Eukaryota > Metazoa > Chordata > Amphibia > Caudata > Salamandridae > Lissotriton > Lissotriton vulgaris. The sequence goes on along the minus strand of NC_141691.1, from coordinate 1,191,883,879 downwards.
CTTTTCCTCTCTTCCAAACGGAAGTTCCTATCGGTGTGTTTTCCAGATTGTCGCAAGTAATCGCGAGAATAAATGGGACTCCAAACTGATATTTAGCTTCAGTTTTTTTTATTTAAATGCTGAACAAGAGTTTTTTGCATAGCCCTGAGTTGGAGATTAAAGTTTGCCATTACTTAAATTGCGTCATAACTCCTCAACTTTTAAAAAAATGTTCCGTCTCTTTAACACCCTTCCCCACATACACCCTTAGCTCAGTGTACCTACAAACCCTGTAGAATCAGTAGGTCACAAGTTCACAGCACATTATAGAATGAACATGCTACTTCCAAATGAGATACCGCAGGTATGGTTTGCTCCACAGATTCAAAAGCATCCATGTTTGTATTACATTTCTTTTTGTAAACAACAGTCAATTATATGACTTCTTCCTAAGGCATCCAACACACTACCTAATTCTATTCACTTTCATGCTGACAGCATCCAATGAAATATATATTTTAAAAAAACTCAATTTTAACTGCTTTTCAATTGGAAAACTACCTCATTCAGCTGCAGCCTTCTCCTGACTGCTATTGCTCCTTCTATCAAAATGCTTAAAGTATGGATTGTGGGCCACAGCTGTATATATTGGGCTAACGAGGCTGCAAAAAAGAGAGGCATTGACAGAGACTTGGATTTGCCAAATCTGGAGATTACTTGGTTTGGTCAGAGAGGGTTAAAATTACATCAGTTGCTGGCTTTGGTTAAATCCATTGTTGATCCCAAAGCTCCTCACCTCATGATTTTGAACTGTGGTTGTCACTGCCCAAGGCATATTGACTGGGGTAGGGCCGGAAATCCTAATGAAAGATTTCTTTGCAATACTGATGGTGCTTTTCTCTAACACTGTCTTGGTGTATATACCGAAGACAGAAATGGTAGTGGTCAAATGAGTTCTGCCCCCAGATTGGCAAAGCCAGGAACCATGTTAATAAAACGGTTTCTGTATTCTTCAGAGACCATCTCATGGGCTGTATTTATAACAACAATCTGTGTTTTGACATGCATGGAGTTTATTGAAAAGATGGAGTGCACTTTACAGGTGAAGGCTACAGTTTCTAAGTAACCTGAAACTCTGCATCTGGTCTTATGTGTAGTCTTCATATACACACAATCAACGCAACAGCTCTTGTCGGAGCCACCCTAGTTCCCAAAATATTATGACGTTTTTTTCTACAAAGTTTTGTTTTTTTAGGTTTTGACGACCTTTGTTGATGACTTCACAATCCCCATGGGTAAATCACAAAAATGGAAAACAATAGAAGGCATTCAATGACCACCAGCATATTCAAAAATAATATGTAAAAATATGCATTCTGAACATTGCACTACACATATTTATGTACATACTTCCTTCAAAGCATATTTAAATCAACTTTTTGTACTAAGTTTCTTTAAAAACATTTTTCAGAGCTATTTCCCATTTTTGTGGTTGTTCAGGACGTCTTGATGATGTTGTTAACTGCAGCAATCACACTTTTTCCATAAAGTCTAAAACACATATCCACACATATTACCGTATTTTGCACAATAGGTCTTCCCTGCAGTATTCTCTAAAGTCATGTTTTTGTATAAAAAATATCTCTAAAACCTATTTTCTGTTTTTATGGTAATGCTGCAAATCGCAATGACGTCGGTAATAGTGATCCCTGTGGATACCTCGCGAAAATGCAAAGCGAAAGCAGGAATTCATTAGCCACCACAGCATTGAACAATTATAAGTATTGTACTAATTCAAAATATCATCACACTAGATAAATCACTATCTATTTTACTCTATAAAAACATTTATCAATGTCTCAATCTCTCTATAACAGTTTGTATTAATGATTTACTTGGTTATGTGATGGTATACATACGTATCTGAGTGTGTCAGTCACTGCATATATGAGTCTATGAGAGGATATCGGAGTAGACTCATGTGCCTTTCAGTTAGTGTGTCACTAGGTGCATAAGTCTCTGAGTGCATCTCTCTATAAGTGAATGTATGAATAGAACTATAAGTCTCTTAGTGGCTCTCTGAGTCAGTACGTGATTGTCAGACTGGACCAGTGACTGAGTCAATTTCTCAGTGGGTGTGTTAGTGGAATTACAAGTCTCTCAGTGGGTCTCTGAGTCGATGCAAGAATGTCTGAGTGAGTCTCTGATTGGGTTTCTGAGTGGGTCTATGAGTAGGTGCATAAGTGTCTGAATAGGTCTGTGAGTTGGTTTATGAGTCTCTGACTACGTATATGAATGGGTACAAGAACCTGTGACTGAATCTATGAGTAGGTGCATAAGTGTCTGAGTGGGTCCTGCTATCAGTGGTTGTGTCAGTAGAAGCAAAAGTTGCATACTGGGTCTGTACGTGGGTGTCAAATCAGTTCTGAGTGAGTCTGTACATGGGTGCATCACTCTCCAAGTGAGTCTGTAAGTGTGTGCATGAGTACCTGAGTGGGTATCAAAAAGGGTACATCAGTATCTAAGTAGGTGTGTGACTGGATATATAAGTGTGTGAGCGGGTATGCAAATGAGTATATAAGTGTCTGAGTGAATATGTGAGTTGGTACATAGGTGTGTGACAGTTTCCGTGTAGTGTGTAGAAATATATATATTTTTATATTTCTATACTTGGACGCAATTAAGAAATACATTTTAGACACATAGCTTGTGTCACTAACACCCACATTACTTGATCATGGCGTCAGAGTATCTCCACCCTCTGACCACTTATGTTAGCTTATTTAGAAAATGTTTGCTCCGGGAACTGTTCACGATCAATAAAATGCCAGCCATAACTTTCTGTTTAGGTTGCTTCCAGCCAATCAGAGCATTGCTGTTGGGGCATTCATTCACGCTTATTCGCAAAACAGTCGCAAAATATCCGTGACCAGAGATATCACTATAATTTTTGGCTTACATTTCTCAAAAAATGCTGAACGGATTTACACCAAATAGGCAAAAGGTACTTCCTTCACCCAACATCTACCTCACTGCCAAATTTGGTGTAAGTCCTTTCAGCAGTTCTAGCTGTAGGTGCGGCTAAAGGTTCCTTTGTGAATTAACATTACAAATGCTCCCTTATTTTGAGCTACAAATTCTCGATCCCCTCTGCACGGATCACCCCCAAACTATCTGTGACAATCAGAACCAACCATGATACTTTTTTGGGAAAATTTCATGAAGTTTGGTCAAATAACCCCAAAGTTATAGGCAAGTCAAAAATGCTTTTCCTTTTTGACTTGCCTATATCTTTGGGGTTAAAATGCTTTTCCTAGGGGCGTGACAAGAGTAACATGGCGGAGGGCTGACGTCATCCTCGGGAGCTCCGATCCAGCCGAGTGAGCTCCCGATGTGAACGCGGTTCATAGTGGTGGCAGCCCAAACGGTGAGCGGATGACTGTTATCTCCCCCTTGTGTGTGACTCTCTATTCTAATCCCCCTTTGTTCTTTTTCCCGTTTTGCATCTCTCTTCCTCGCCTCCTTACTTTCGACCTCCTCTGCGATGTGGCGCCCTGCCAGCTCCGCCTGTCTGCACGCTTACACGGTTGGTGCCGCGATGAAGGGATAGGGATAGAGGAAGTGAGCGTCCAGCGCTAGGACCACGGGAACTCTGAGGGAAGTCCAATCCTAATGGCTGTTGCAGCCGGTAGAGAGCCTTCAGAACCTGCTGTGAGAGTGTCGGGGGGAGCGGTATTGGTAGCAGCAGTGGCAGCAACAGCTCCACAATCCAGGTACAAACACGAGCACGAGCATAAGCAATATACCTCGGGAGGGAGCAAGAGAATTGGTTGCTTGGTCGAGCAAAGCTCTGGCACAGGGTAAGGCTGGTGCTGGACAGGGTCAGCTATTGCACCCCCGCAGGAACTCACTTTGCAAGATCAGTTAAGATAGGGACAGGTTGTATACCGAGATATAAATACGATAATGTGACATCTTTAGGGTCTTGCGATCTCGGGCTTTGCTTAAATAAACATGATAATAAACCCCCCCATGCTGTGTGTGCCCTTGCCTCCCCGCAACTGGAACTACAGAGGGGGATGAGCTCAAACATTCCTCAATCCTCTAGCTCACCACTTTCAGCTCACCCCAAAGTGCTGGGTGCTCCTTTACCTCTACCTGACAGAAGCAGCAAGGAAGCAACAACTATACCCCTAGCTTCTACTGCCCCTATAGCAGGAGTTTCAAGAAATAGATATCAGCTCAGATTCAACTCAGAGCTGCGCAAGGTGGATCTCCTGGCGGCAGGTGCCTGCTTAGAAACCGGGAAAGTTGCGTCTTGACCCAAGGGGAAAAAGGGGAGAAACTCAAAGGCTGGGACTGGGGAGCTTAAGCAAAGACTGCAGAAGAATTTGCCTATCCAAGGCAAACCGACTCCTTCATTAAAATCTTATTTCAAAATCTTGGAGCAGGCTATGGACTCTAAGGGAGGCAACCTGCCCCCTTTGTCTTCCCCCCTTACATCTTCACCAAAGGACTCTCCGCCTGCTCTACAAACCCCGGCCCAACCACCAAAGGGTTCCACTTCTATCCCACAGCCCCCTGCTCCTGTTACAGCCCTGAGATCGATACCTTTAACCAACAGATATTCTGTTCTGAGTTGCGCTTTAGCAACAGAAGAGGCCCCCCTGTAAACGAGGAGACCCCCGGGCCTTAATGGATGGCTCCACCGGCCCTGGGCTCTCTCAATTAGAGTCTCTACTACATACTATAAGGGAGGATTTGCTATCTAAATTTGAAATATCTGAAGCAAATCAGAGAAGCATACACGAACAATGTGCGGATCTGGAGGCGAAATTGGACGAAGTATCTAAACGGACTGGCGTACTGGAAGAAGAGGTGTCCCTGCTTACAGGGGCTTCTCAGCGGCACGAGAGAGACCGAGAGGCTCTCAGATCTCAAAACAAGAAATGGATATTGAGAGGCTTGAGATACACTCCAGAAGGAACAATTTGAAATTCCTAAAGATTCCAGAGGGAGCCGAGAATGGGGATGTCAAATCATTCATTTGTAAACTCCTTAGAGATGGGATACTAAAGGACAGGCCGTACATAGACCTTGAGACCGAAATCCAGAGGGCCCACAGGGACCCTTTCAGGCTACATACAGAGAGGAAATCCCATAGGAAGATCTTAGTCAATTTTCTTACTTATACAGTTAAGGAGTTAATTCTGGGCAGAGCACTATCTGGTACAACTCTTCAGCTAGACTCCACTAAATATTTAATCTGGTCAGATGTAGGGAAGGCCACAGCACAAAGGCAGTGGGAGTTGGGGAATAGAATGCCTGACCTGAGGAGCCTGGGTGCCCCGATTAAAATAAAATTCCCTGCGTTTTTAAAAGTTGTTTGGAGGAATAAAACTCATAATTTTCTATTGCTCCATGAAGTTGATTCCTTCATAACTTTAATGAGAGAGAACCCTCAATAGAGCTCCGCTGTGGAAAATAAAATGAAAGAAAGAGAGAAAAAGAGGAAAGAGGTCCGGGAGGGTCGGGCCAAAAAGAAGGTATGCTTTGAACGCACCTAGGAGGAAGAATGAAGGAGGAAAGGTAGGAAAAGGAAGGGAGAGAAAAAAAAGAGAATAGAATAAAATTAAAAAAAAGATTTTTTTTTAATAAAAAAGGGGAGTGATGATACGGATGATACGGAAAGGAGAAAAAAAGAAAAAAAAAGAAAGAAAAGAAATGGAAAGGAAAAAAAAGAATAAACACACATACACACTGAATTTAAAAAAAAAACTTTATCACTAGTTATTAAACATGATAAGGGAGATACTAGTTTAACACGCACAGCTGCCTGATTTCCCTAATTAAACGGTGGGAGTGATCCAGGCCGGATAAGGGGAGCCCCAACAGGCGACAAAATCGCCAATGTAGGTATGGGAGGGGTTCCTCAGGGGAGGTGGGTAACTGTATGGGTGGTAGGGGTTAAAAAGGGAGAAAATAATCCTCATGTACACAAAGAGATGCTCTATACTTTTGTTGGGAGCTTGGTAGTGAGCCATTTTTGTCAATCTGGCCATCACAATATGTAAGATAAAACTTATTAGATGGAATGTGAATGGCTTAAGGGATAGGAGGAAGGTACGTAGGGTAATTGACTATTTATATAATTCAGGAGCGCATATTTGTCTGCTTGAGGAGACACACCTAGAAAAAGAGGAATGCAAGTCCGTATTTAAAAAATGTAGGTGGATTCAGGATGTTCCCTGCTCAGAACAAAGCAGCAGCACGAGAGGTGTAGCCATATTAATTAGAGCAAACGCCGGGATTAGGCTTACGAAATCTGAGACAGACCACTCTGGGAGATGGTTGGTGGCTTCCTTAATATCTGGTCACACTCCCCTCATATGTGCAGTGTATTATGGTCCTAATCAGGATGCTCCAGGGGCCCTCACGAAACTTACCTCCAGAGTAAGATTCACCTCCCCAAAAATCCAGATTGGAGCTAACAAACATCATGCGGGACTTTAACCTGATAGACATTTGGAGACTCAAAAATACAGGGAAAAGGGACTATTCATTCTATAGCAGAAGATATGGTCATCATTCAAGAATTGATTTCTTTTTATTAGATAAAACGCTCTTTTCAGCAGTAGACTCCATATCCTATATCCCGGCTATTCTATTTGATCATTCAGTCGTCGAGATGGTAATTCAATTTAAATAAAAGGTACAGCAGAGGAGGTGGACTTTAGATAGAACACTCTTACTGGAAGAGGTGGTCAGGCTGGATCTAGTAACCCACTCGGAGGAGTTCTTTAGGCTCAACAATGGGTCATCTAGCAAACAGATAGTTTGGGAAACATTCAAAGCCTCTACTAGAGGTCTGCTGCTGATAAGGAAGAGTAAACTGATGAGGGAAAAGAGAGAAGAACGCCTCCAGAAAATTAAATTAAAGGAACAGGAGCTCCAGAGAGCGTCAATAGACCAGTCAGAAACCAGACCCATTCTGCAAAAGGAATTAGACACCCTGCGGGCAGAGTACCAAGCAGCACTCGACAAAGTTTTAAAAGACAGATGGGACATGAGTAAGCTCCAACATTTCTCGTACGGGGAGAAATGTGGCCGCCTTTTAGCGTGGAAAGCTCGAGCCGATAAAACCAGGAACCAGATCGACAGCCTTTGCCGGGCTAGTACAGGGGAAACCACGCATGATGACGACCTCACTAGAGAAAAAGCCAAAACCTATATGCAATCCCTAAACAGAACTGATTTATCCCACAGCATACAGCAGGTGGAAAACTGGCTGAGTAAGGTGCAGCTTCCTAAATTATCAGAGGTAGAAAGATCTTTCCTCAGCTCTGAGATTAGGGAAGGGAAGGTGAGGGTTTAAATCTTGAAGATGGTCAAAGGTAAAGCGGCAGGCCCTGAGGGGCTCCCGGTGGAATTATATAGGATAGTTATGGACCAAATAGTCGCAGACTTAACGGTACTATTTAATGAAATCTTGCTACGGGGGGCAGGCCCCTAAGTCATGGGCTGAGACCATAGTCACTTTAATATTGAAGCTGAATAAAGATCCTGGTAACATAGAGTCGTATAGACCGATTTCTTTATTAAATGTGGACTGCAAGATGTTTGCGGGGATACTAGCGACAAGATTGGCCAAGGTAGTCAAATCTTTTGTCCATTGCGATCAGAGGGGTTTTATCCCGGATAGGCAACTTAATGAACTACATTTTCAAGTTGTCGCTGCAATGGACGTTGCCATAGAGAAAAAGTTGCCCCTGACCATTGTGGCAGTCTATGCCGCCAAGGCATTCGACCAGGTAGAATGTGAATACCTATGGATGGCCTTGGCCAATTTTGGCCTCCCGAATAACTTCATAACAGCTATCAAATCCCTATAGTGTGCACCATCAGCTAAAATCTTACTAAACGGTTCTCTCACAGATCAGATATCTATTGCCCGAGGAACTCGACAGGGTTGCCCCTTATAACCCCTTATGTTCAATGTGTATATCGAGCCCTTAGTGTGCTTGCTTAGGTCAGACCCTCTAATTAAACCATTCAAGATTGCTGATTTAGAACTAAAATTTGCGCTATACGCAGACGACTTGTTGATGTATACTTCAAAACCGGAAGAAGCCCTGCCTGGACTAATACACTTAGCAGAAATCTCCGGAGAGATATCCAGGTATACAATTAACAAGGATAAAACAGAAATTATGGAATGGAACCTGGAGACAGAGACAGCGGGTAGTAAGACCAAAATGAAGTATCTGGGAGTTCACTTAGCCAAAAAGATCGAGGACATTCCAAAAATAAATCTGGAAAGAGTCATTAAGGATACCAGTGCCCTACTCCACCGAAGGTCATCTCTCTCTCTAAACATCTTTGGGAGGGTGAACCTACTTAAGTTGATCATCCTTCCAAAGATTACTTTTTTATTTAATTCTATACCCTTATCCTTTCCCCTGCCAATAATTAAAAAGTTACAAGGGAAACTGAGATCCTTCATCTGGAACTCAAGAGCGCCACTAATTACTTGGAAAAAGCTCCGAAGAAGTTTAAAAACAGGAGGGCTGGCTTTCCCAGACTTATCCGTTTATTGCCATGCGTTCCATTTTAAACACTTTAGAATAATGGCTGGTAAAATGGATCAATCATCCTTGGGGGCTTTATTTTTAGCGTTATTGCAGGACATACCACAGGGACAAGACTCTTTCCTCTTTAAGTTTGGGGACCCAAATTTTTTTTTACAAGTAAGGCTCAAGATCTTGGGGACAGCCCTAAGAAATTGGGCATTTGTCAGGAAAAAGCTTAATATCCCCTACTATGCAGTACAGGCCCCGATATGGGACTCTCCAGGGATACCTGCTTGCCTTGACGATCAATTGTCTCGACCACTGAGGTCGGCAGGGTTGGAATGTTGGGGGGATTGACAGGAAGGTGCACAGCTTTTAAGCTGGGACCCGCTTGCTAATCTGACGGGGGGTACACTCACCAGGTTTCAATATTACCAGTTATCTGGATGGTGGTCCACTAGATCTGTGGGCAATAAAATTCCAAACCCCAAATTTGAAGCAGTGACCAGATGCGGAAGGTGGAAGAGTCAAATCGCATATTGGTATTCAGCGCTGCTCGAGGAGGAAGAAGTGACAGAACCTGAGCTAAATACACTTTGGAACAATGTTTAATTACGGCTAGTGGAAACTTTAGAGACCTGTGGCTTGACTCCTTTACCATCTTACAAACAGTAGTCAAACCTGCGACGCTAAAAAGAAACCACTTGTATACTATGTACAGGGTCTAAATAACTTCTAAGAAGCCGGCAAAATTTACCAAACTAGAACACCATTGTCCGAGATGTTACTACCCGGATGCGGATGATGTCCACATGTTCGCTGATTGCCCTGAACTAAATGATTACTTGAAAAAGATTAGCGATTTTCTGGAAGAGGTCCTCTTAACGCCCATGACTATAACCACAACTACCATCCTGTCAGGGCTACGTGTGGGTTATAATGTAAACGATCCCTTAACAAAACTTGTTTTTTATGTTATCCTTCTAGCAAGGTGCGAAATTTGTAGAGCCTAGAAAGACCCAACCCCCCCACCATCCCGTGCTGTCTACGGCAAATCATTCTTACTAGTAAGTCTGACATGGTCTGTGATCCCACAAGTTTGGTCAAAGTTTGGGTGGCCCTAGAGGCATGGCAACTCGGATGATTGGTTGTCCAATGATTTATCTGGGGCCCTGCTGGTTCCCTTGACTCCAAAGTAGCATGGTGTGCCTACAATATTGCGAAATGGATTATTGATGGGAAAACAGTGGCTACTTGAGGGATCAGGCTTATCACTTCCTTATTGGCCATTCACGCAAGGGCCGGCTCAGGACGACCAAATTGCTTTGAGGTTGCCAGTCTCCCATCAAGACTTCCAACAATGGTATATGAGGATAACCAACAAAAAAAATTCTTTTCCTATGGAACCAAGGTCCTAGCTATAGCTACCTACAAGCAAACTCCAGTGGGTTATTAATACGTATATATATCCAAATCCGACGCCTCACAATGAACCCGGACACCGACATAGGGGGAATATTCAGCACTATCGTCTTAATTCATAATGATGCTGCGTCGTGTTTCAGCAATTCCTGCCTTGATTATATATATATATATATATATATATATATATATATATATATATATATATATATATATATATATATATATATATATATATATATATATATATATATATATATATATATATTCACTGAAAAAACCATAGGTTTTAGCCCATATATAGTTAGGGATTAGCATTTTCAAAACCTTAATTTACTCGCACAAAACCATAGAAATTCGCTTATATAGTTAGATGCAATAACTATATATCGCGCACCCGCAACCCACTGCTGATGATGTCACATATTACATCATTCATGACATGGTCAGTGACATCACTGATGACATCTCAAATGACATCACTGATGACAACATCCAGTGACTGTAAGTTTCTGTAAAGTTAAAATATGTCTTAGATATTGAAGAATGAGTGGATGTATAAGTGTTTGGATGAAGGATTTAGTAGGTGCATGACTGACTGTATGAGTGAGTGATTAAATGTGTCTCACTGAGTGCATGGGTTAGTGACTAAACTGTCTTAATTTGTGCATCATTATGTCTGTTGTTCTGTAAACTGCTGCATGTGTTGATCAGTAGCTATATGAGTAACTATATGGGTTATTGAATGGTTGCCCAAATATTTGTATGGGAGAGTGAGTGTGTGAGTGGGGGTGGCTGGGAGGTGTGTGACTCTGTGCATAGATGTGTGAGCAGTTGATTCACTAGATGTATGGGTTCAAAAGTGCATGTGAAAACAGCTGTATGGGCGGTTGACTATCAGCATGAGTGCATTGGTGAGTAATTGGATTTATCAGTGCTATATGTCAAAGTAAGTACATATGTAAAACACAGTACATGTAAGAGTTGACATATATAAATAACTGTGCATAAGAGCCACTGAATGTGTGAGTGGCTGTATGGATCATTCTGAACTTGTATCAGGGATTGTATAAGAGAGTAAATATGTGTTAGTATATGTTTGATTAAGTAAGGTGTGTATAACTGTATAGTTGAGGAAATAGAGGTGTGATTGATTCTTTGCATGACTGACTAGGTGTGTGAGTAACTCCATGGATGAGTGACAGTCTGTAAGAGTCTGTTTACACTGATCGTATCTAAGGTTATATTAGAGTCTGAAGAGGTTGATCGTATTATCACATGAATGATATCATCAGTGATGTGATCAGTAATGACAAATGAAATGTTATCAGTGATGTCATTAGAGATGTCATCAGTGATGGCATCAGTGATGTCACTGACCATGTCATGAATGATGTCATTTGAGATGTCATCAGTGATGTCATCAGTGATGTCACTGACCATGTCATGAATGATGTAATATGTGACATCATCAGCAGTGGGTTGCGGGTGCGCGATATATAGTTATTGCATCTAACTATATATGCGAATTTCTATGGTTTTGTGCGAGTAAATTAAGGTTTTGAAAATGCTAATCCCTAACTATATATGGGATAAAACCTATGGTTTTTTCAGTGAATTTCAATGGTTTTTTAATAGCAAATATCAAAAGCTGTAAAATGTCAAGTACGTGATAGGTAAAAACGTTTTCGTGTTTATGCATGCTGATGTGCTTTGAACGCTGCCCCCCCTCCCCTCTTTTCTCTTAGTAGTACTCTCTCTTTGCGGATAGTGAAGGGTAGTTAACGCAGGCCTTTACCCCCGTTGTAGTTCCGTCGTGCCTGCTTGTCTCTCCATTTGATTGATTGTTATCCAAGCATTTACTGTTTTACAATTGGTTCTCTTTGGTTCATTCTCTATTTACAAACAAGCACAAAGTCGCAATACTCTGTTTAGTCTTTGCAGATTGTGAAAAATCGTGTAAAAAAATAAAAGTAATCGAGCAAAATCAGTAGGCCACTAATGGAATCTCTTTTTGACCTCGCTAAAATAGAAACATTAGGAACAACCCTTCTTGAGAAATACGAAAATAGTGAGATGAACTGAGCTCCACACCATGAGAACTGCAAGACAACTCGGCTCCGCCACCCACACCGCCCAAAATAACGATAAACTCTATGCAAATATTATAAATATATACAACACACCAGCAAAGTAACAGGGTAAAACATTTTATTAAATAACTATTTACATAACTATTTTATACTTTTTGTTGCCTGATCCGGCTAGCTCAATCGATCGAGTATGAAACTAATAAACTCTGATAGCAAGCGTTGCTGCTGATGCTAAGCAGACAAAAACTGGTTTTCAGTTTGTAGATTCATCAAGATTTTTCCATCCAAGGCTGGTTGAGAGTTTGTAGAACGATCGCTTCAGATTTTCAACATACGGTGTGGTGGCGCGGACTGGGAGGGGGCGCTTGGCTCCTGCCCCCTCCCTAAGTTGTGTTGCCCTGATGTGGCCTAAGATCGCCCCCGACATAGGCGGCCGGTTCCCGGGGTCCGGCGGAACTTTTTGCCTTTTGATGAGTCATCCATTCTGGACCTTGTCCTACAATCCGTTTGACCTGAAGACACGCTGTAGTGGGGCGCCCCTTTACCGTTTCAGTTGCCATTCCGCCCGCTTTTGCTACACGGTGCCTCTTCCGCCATTCAGCTGTTTACCGCCCGCTCTTGCGACTACAGCGTCTCGCTCACCATGTAGTTGAGTTGCGCCCACTCTTGCGGTGCAGCGATAGGCGGCTGCCACAACACTATCAAAATGGCGTCCGGCTCTTCAGATTTGGGCGTGATCCACTAAAATGGCCCTGGGACACCTTGGAACTCGGACGCTTGTCTGCTAGGGCTTGGGCCCCCTTCTCGAAAGCGTCCCCTGAGCCTTGAAGATTCTACAAAAGTTTTGGGGGCCCCGACTCCCGCAGGCTTCTGGTGGGGAGCGGCTGCCATGATTACTCGTGGAATGGCCACGACTAAGCTACGAGATGGTGGTGCTCTCATGCTGACGCCAGCTTCAGTCTGAAACATCCAGAAACACTGTAGACTACCAATTCGATCAGTTCCGGTAGCGCCCCAACGTGACCCGGTAGGGAAGAACTTGCCCTCCCCTCTTTGACTGATGGTTCTTGTTGCCTGTCCCTTCTGTTGTCATTTAACAGAACTTTTTAGACTACTGAAAGGGGTTGTGTTCCGACCGCTGATTGGTGGAGACATTTTGACTATATTCTGAACCTACGTTGTCGCGTAATGCGTTATATGACACGCCGCGTTAGCGCACCCGGAAGTGCTCCGGTGCGCGAAGCGCAGCTTCCCGGAAGCGATCCAGGGCGCGGCGCGTAACGTAAGCATAACAGGTCATGTGACTTGTTTATAAAACTTTTCATTGGTTCATTTTACTTTTGTTATTCTAATGATGAAAGGCTAGGTCATATGACCTAAAAATTACACTTTTCATTGCTTTCGAACATTATTTTTTCTTAAACATATATGTTATAATGTTCCAGGCTAATGTACTTTCCCGGAAAATTTACAACTGTCCTGCAAGTAAAATATATTCCTTTTTTAGCAAAAGGGCGTTTCTTCGTCCCATGACGGAGCCGTTGAGCAAAAGATGCTCGGCCTGCTGTCTTAGTCGCCGATACGCCTGAATATCAGATTCTTATCGATCACTTTATGTTGCAGGAGTAAAAAACACAACAGCCCTTGACCATTTATCTTAACTGCGTTCCTGCGTATTATACCTTTTATCCGTCATATAATTGGACTGCTTTATTTCACTTGCCTTTTACTAATTCGAAAACAGTGACTAAAATTAAAAACTTTACCAATGTAAATACTACTACCATGTTTTGTTTTAAAAACCTTTATTGTGAAAATGTCAGTATACAAATACGGGCCTATAACCACGTGGGCCGGCCGCGGAGCAAACTGGAATCGTATATGATGAGGAAACATTTACACTGTAGAGGAACGTAACGAGCGGGCCATTAGGTTGCAAGAACTAAGGTGTCTAACAGTTGCGGAATCGGTGGACGTACATTTTGTAATTAAAATACGACAGGGCCACTTACAATAACATTTTCAAGATATACATTTGCGGGCAAGTACCATGAGTGACGTTAATTCGAACTTACAAAGGTACAGTAATCTTTAACACATCAGAACTTAATATCAATAGGGATGTCCAAATGTTCAATCAGTACTCGTCCCCGCCCGCCATGTGCTTCAAAACTGCATACGTATCTCGTGATATCAAGGTTGTTCAACCAGTACACAACAAGGAGTTATGAGTCCCATTTATACCGGCGCCATTTTGGGCGAGGCCGGGCAGGTCCAGGATATAGTCAAAATGTCTCCACCAACCAGCGGTCGGACCAGAACCCCTTTCGGCAGTCAAAAAAGGTTCAGTTAAATGACAACAGAAGAGATAGGCAACAAGAACCAACAGTCAAAAGAGGGGAGGGCAAGATCTAAAGCCATTGTTCTACAAACTCTCAAGCAGACTTGGATGGAAAAATCCTGAAGAATGTACAAACTGAAAACCATTTTTTGTCTGTATAGCATCACCAGCAACGCTTGAGTCAGCTTTGTGTGAAGCCGCCATTTTGATTCAATCAATAGCGTCCCCCTGCACACATTCAGGGACCTGGTCGTGTCTAAAGGTCAAACGGATTGTGGGACAAGATGCAGAAACGAAAAGGAAAAAAGTTCCGCCGGACCATGGGAGCCGGCCGCCTATGTCATGGGCGATCTTTGGCCACACCAGTGTCGTAATTTGACAATGGCCGAGTTAGCGCCTAGCTGTGCTACACGTTTCTCGTTTAAATTGGCCATACTCGGAAACGCCATTTTGTGTGTTACGGCGGCCATCTTAGATCATAAGCGGCCTTGTGGCCAGCATGGCCTTTAGTCCGTTGTCCGTGCCATTGACCACTTGAGTTTGCCCAGCAACAGGCTATTTTTAGTACTGGTCAAGCCCGTACATGAGCAGTCCCCATTGACCAGTCACCCCTCTGGAATGTACCACCACCCCATGGGGTCTTAATAAACTTGTTCTTTGCATTTTTCAGTTTCCGTGCCAACAGTTCTTTCGGTGTAAGTGGGTTATCTTCGGAGCATGTAGGCCTTGGGAACCCAATACCACAAATTGGCGACTCTGGTGGGACTCATCGGCGACTCGGATGCCCGAAGGAGAGGTCGTGACGAAGGTCTGGATACTCGCCATGGACGCGCGCTGCCACTGAGTGACCCGAGTCTTGGCACCCACGGTGTTTTTTCCTTTCCTTCCGATCTGACCTTCCAGGTGGCGCCGGTCTCCGACTGAGTCCTCGATCGTCCGTGTTGCTGGATAAAGTGCCGTTTGGCTGATTCGATTACAAGACCTTGGCAGTTGGAAACTGGACCTTTGAGGCTTTGGGTAAGATTTGTGATCGGTAAGGTAGTCTGCGGACGCTTACTGAAGTTCTATGATTTGTGATCGGTAAGGTAGTCCTCGGACGCTTGCCGAAGTCCTATGACCTATGACTTTGATTTGAGTTAGCTAACATTTGTGAATTTGTGAACTTTGAAAATATATATGTGTAGTGCACTTCACATAGGCAGGCATGTAGAGATGTTTCTCTAATTTTATTTTTTTCCTTCGAGCGGCACGTTTGTGTGAAGTACTGTAAGTGCCATTTTTTACGGTATCGCGTTTTCGTGATACCTTTTGAACATGCCTGTTTTAAGCACACTCCGAGGGATGTGCTGTCTTGGAAATGGTACCACAATTAGGTTAGCGGAAGCACAGCCGGCTCCCCCAGAGGGAACACCAAATAGGGACATGTATATAAAACATGGCCTTCCACCTATAATGTACAGTAAATTATGGAATAAGTATACTAAGTCAGATCCTGAATTGCAATGGCCTCTACATGGGTCGTTCGATTTACGCAAAGTACAGTTTGTGGAGCAATGTTTGTTTCAACGAAGGTCTAGACAGAACATGTTTGATTGTGTACGAATGTGGGAGAAAGCGGTGCGTGAGCGAATGAAGCGTGAAGTTGCCTTGGCGGACAAAGAGCAGCGCAAGGCTGCTCGGGATAAGGCTTTACAGCTTGAGGAAAAAGAGGAGCAGGAAAAGAAAGAGAGGGAGGAACGGGAACGTAAATTGCAAACGACTGGTCAATTCCCTATTCGTCGACCGCTTTATCCTGTCCTTAATAATGAAATTGATGATTTTTCATTGCTAGATCGATCACCGCCTCCGTACGTTTCGCCTACGGCTCCAATTGCAGAATCGGATGAGGACGGACAGGATAAGTCGGGAAAGAAGGGTGTATCTGGTCTCAGGTTTTCTGCGGAGAGATCCGCACATTTACGTAGTTGGGCTCGTAGAGTGAACACGAAGTATGCTACTCAGGCTGAAGTTATTTCTGAAAGGGGTACTTGGACAGACCAAGAGTTACTGTATTTTATGGCTACTTTGGCAGATGAAGTTGTTACCTCATATCGTAAAATTTCATATACGCTAGAACCTAAGGCTGTGTCAGTTCATTGTGAGAATCTAGATACAGGTGTATTTGTTCTTGCAGATGTCGATGCCTTTTACAATCAACTGATCCAGCTGCGAGATGAGGCTATCAGATTGCGGGACGAGCGGAAAAGGAATAAGGAGTCCGGGCCGGAATCTGACGGGCAATCTAAGGAGTGTTCTCTCCGGGGTTCAGAAAAGAGTTCTGCAATGCATGTTATGCCTATGCGTGAAGCCGCACCTTTGTATGTTCCACCGAAGGGGGAAGGTACAGATGATGATAAAAGGCCAAAGGATGCGAAGGGGTACTTTGTATATAATTGGGTGTATACGCCTTGGAATAGAGCGGATGTTATGGCATTGAAGAATTCTTTACCCGACCTTCATAAAAATCCAGCAGCGTTCTATGAAGGGGTGGAAGGGGCTATTTCGTCTTGTGTGATGACTCTTGTTGACATAGATCTGTTTTTTGGGTTAATACTTCCGCCTGACATGTGGAGACAAATTCGTAAAAATAATGATGAAACAATACTTGGGGGTACATGGAAAGAGATAAATGCAGCTGATTTAGAAAGGAAACCGGCATGTAAGCCTTGCCAGTTGATATTAGACCTCCCAGCGGCTATTTTAATTAAATTAAAAACGCTCATACCTTCTAAAAAGATAGATTGGACCATGTTAGCCTCGTGCAAACAAAAGCCAGATGAAACGGTTTCAGATTTATTTACACGCTTCGAAGAGGCGTTTCACGATTACAGTGGTCAATCTTTAACAGACGATACAGGTCGGCATTTGTTTGTAGATAAGTACGTGGCTAATCTCCTGCCGGAGATTGCAAAACAATTGAAATCGAGTGAAAGTTCCTGGGCCACGACGACCCCTGCGTCTTTGTTGACTATGGCTCAGTATTATGAGCGGCAGGAGTTGGAGGCTAAAGAAAGTGTTGATAAAAAAGCGAAAGAATTGAAAACGAAGGTGATGTTGGCACAGGTTCGTGGAACACAGGGTAGAGGGAATGACAGAGGTAGACGAGGTGGAGGAAATACGTCGTATGGTCGTACGGTTATTGCGGAGGATCAATGTGCTTATTGTAAAGAGTTTGGGCATTGGGCTGAGGATTGTCCGGTACTTCGTGAACAACGTAGCCAGCGTGGTCGAGGAGGTGGTAGGTCGCGGGGCGGTTATACGGGGGCGAGAGGTGGCGGAGGTGATCGTGGAAGGGCTGAGCAGAGGGGCCGTGGCCAGGATGAACGAATTACTTTTGATAGACGAAACCAATATCAGATATCAGAGGGTGAGAATGTGGAGTACCAGGATTATGTGCATGCATAGGACTGCGTAGGATGGGGTGCGGAACCAATTGAAGTGCCGGTAGATCAGGAAGGTCCATATGTAACAGCGGGCATTTTGGGTTCTACTGATCAATTCCTAGTCGACACCGGAGCTACTCGTAGCGCTTTGTCAAAGAAATTGGTTCCGAGGGCTCCCCTGTCTGGCGAAATGATAACATGTGTAGGGTTCGATGGCACACCCTCCCCTAGCCCCTTATCCAAACCCCTTGCACTCTGTCTTGACAAAGTTTTTAGTTTTGGCCAATTTTTGTTATCGCCCTATACACCAGATAATATCTTGGGCATCGATTTGCTTAAATACTTTCGAGCAACGATACGGTGCGCTCCTGAAGGAGTGCGGGTTATCCTGAATGACAATTACCCTGACCCGAATAGGTTCTATACCATATCAGACATTCCAGCTTTGGCCTCTCTCCCGCACACGTTATGGGCGACCTCAGACACGGATGTGGGGGAGATGCGTATTCCACCTATTCATATTACTGTTAAGGAGGGGGCCTCTCTGCCACGGGTGCCACAGTATAAGATTTTGAGGGAAGGTGAAATTGCCCTGACTCACATTGTTCAGGATTTGATAACTGCAGGAGTGGTGGAAGAGGTTCCTTATAATGTCTGTAACAGCCCTATTCTTCCGATCCTTAAGAGAGATACTGACGACAAAGTCTATCGCTTTATTATTGACTTGAGAGAGATCAACAAAATTGTCATTCCCCAATACCCGGTGGTGTCCGACATTACGACCTTGCTCACACCGGTACCACCAACGGCAACGACCTTTAGTGTAATTGATTTGAAAAACGCTTTCTTTTCCATCCCTGTCCATCCCGATATCAGATATCTGTTTGGCTTCACGTTAAATAATAAATCGTATAGATTTTGTCGTGTTCCCCAAGGTTACACTGAGAGCCCGAGTATCTACAGCCAGGCTTTGAAAAGACAGCTTGATTCCTTTGAGTTGCAATCGGGGGTTGTTCTAATCCAATATGTGGACGACCTTCTGCTTGCTGCAGATTCTTACACGCAATGTGAGGAGAGTACGATTGCGCTGCTTTCTTTTCTGGCGCAGAATAATCACAAGGTTTCTAAGAAAAAGCTACAATACTGTAGACCCAAGGTGACCTACCTCGGTCATCTTTTGTCTAAGGAGGGGCGTGCATTAACATCAGATCGAATTCAGGCAATTTTAGATACACCAGTCCCCCGCACACAGAGAGATGTACGCGCCTTCATAGGGTTAACGTCTTTTGTAGGCAGTGGATCATGGGGTTTTCGCACATTATAAAGCCTTTGTTAGCGTTACTGTCCAAAACTACACCAATGCCCCTTGAATGGACAGATGAATGTCAAAATGCTTTTGATCAACTGAGACAAGCCCTTTGCTCTGCACCCGTATTAGGTACAGCAGATTATACGAAGATTTTCACATTGTACGTGCACGAGAAAGATGGGTGCGCGTTATCAGTGTTAGTGCAGACACACGGGGACAAGCAGAGGCCATGTGCATACTTTTCTGCTATTCTTGATCCCGTAGCGCGAGGGTTACCTGGGTGTTTCCGAGCAGTTGCAGCAACAGCAGTAGCGATACGGCAGAGTGAGGGAATAGTGTTATCGCACAAATTGTTGGTGTTAGTTCCCCACGCAGTAGATGCCCTGCTAAATCAAACAAAGACCCAATATCTCACGAGTGCACGGTTAACAGGATATGAGCTTACACTGTTGGCGCCACATATCACACTAAAAAGATGTGCTACTCTGAACCCTGCCACTTTATTGCCCTATCCGGTCGAGGAGGGTCAGGAAGAAAAACATCATGACTGTGTTTTCCTGACCGAGGAACAGACAAAGGGTTGTGTTGACCTACAGGATATGCCACTTCCAGATGTGGATGGGGAACTGTGGGTTGATGGATCATGTTTGAGGCTGCCAGATGGCACGACTTCCGCAGCCTATGCAATCACGACACTTAAGACAGTGGTGGAAACAGCTAGAATACCACAGAAATCGGCTCAAGCAGCGGAGCTGATAGCCTTGACAAGAGCCTGCGAACTGAGTGCTGGCTTATGTGTGAACATATACACAGACAGCCGGTACGCCTTCGGAGTAGCACATGACTTCGGTCTACTCTGGAGAGAGCGTGGGTTCTTAACTTCTCATGGAGTACACATTATGCACGGAGAATTGGTGCGTGATCTCCTAAATGCGTTGCTTTGCCCAAAGAAAGTAGCGATCATAAAATGTAGCGCCCATAAAAAGATCACTGATGAAGTGGGACAGGGAAATGCCTTTGCGGATAGCATAGCGAGGCAAACGGCTATGTCCCGAACTGACTCCCCCATGTACGTGACAAAATCCCAAGCAAAGCGATGGAATGATGCTAGAGCGGAAATATTAGACATTCAGAAATCAGTTACTGAATCAGAACTTGCGGCATGGGCAACTGATGGGGTACTAGACGATGAAGGGTGTTGGAGAAGCAAGGACATGGAGAAATGGAAATTGCCTGCAGCTTACTTGCAAGCGATGGTCCAGATGACACATGGGTTGGCGCACGTGGGGGCTCTTGCAATTACTCGATTGTTAACATGAGTTTGGGAGCATCCCGAGATTGCTAATACTGCCAAGAGAGTAGTGCAGACCTGTCTGATATGTTTGCAGCACAATCCTGCTAAGGGGACCCATACTCCGAAAGGAGGGTTCGTTCCACCTTCTGCACCATTCGAGGTACTTCAAATGGATTACATCCAGCTTGAGCGCTGCAATAACCTTAAGTATGTCTTAGTGGTGGTGTGCGCCTTTAGCAAATGGGTTGAGGCCTTCCCCACGAAAGATAATACAGCTTTAACAACAGCTAAGGTGTTGCTCAAGGAGTATTTTCCTCGCTTTGGAGTTTGCAAATTTTTATGGAGCGATAATGGGCCTCATTTTGTCGGGAAAATTGTGGAATACGTGCTGAAGGGGTTAGGGATCCAACAGAAGTTCCATGCTGTGTTCCACCCTCAGTCGGCAGGTCTTGTCGAGCGGTACAATGCCACGTTGAAACTAAAACTGGCTAAGATCGTGGCGTCCACGTCATTGAAATGGCCGGATGCCTTACCGCTAGCATTACTCTCTCTTAGATCAGTGCCCCACTCTCGGACAGGCCTCACACCATATGAAGTGGTGTTTGGAAGGCCTATGAATATCTGGGGGGTGCCTAAGCCGCGATTGATACATGATGTGCCTTGTATAATGATGAACGATTATTTGGCACGATTAACAAATGATTTGCTTTCTATTCATCAACAGGTTCGAGAAGCGCTCCCTGACAATTCTACTGGAGAAGGCCATGATCTCCGTCCTGGCGACCATGTTATGATCCGGTCGTTTGAGAGGGCGAACAGCTTGGAACCGAGGTGGAGAGGCCCAGAGCAGGTCCTCCTTGCTACTCGAACAGCTGTACGAGTGACCAATAGGAAGCGGTGGATACATTCAACACATTGCCGTCGTGTCTCTCCTGATTTGGTGAACCCTGCTGTGTTGACCGACTTCCAAGAGATTTTGGAGAAAGAAAAGAGCCCAGCTGTGACATCGGCCGAAGCTGAGGGAGCCTTCCCGGACCACACTGTTTCTGGACGAGAGCGCTACAATCTGCGGCCACGATAGGAAGATTTTTTTGGTTTTCGAAACTGGTTGGTTACCGCTCTGGGGTTTGTGAAACGGAAACCGGGAATCTCAAGGGGGGGGGATCAGTTCTGCCAAGAGTAGCGACACCCGTCTTGACCCCGGAGAAGAAAACAACGGCTACCTCGGAGCTCAGCACCGTATTTTTCCTTTTTAGGTGTAATACACACATATGTACATTTGAGAACTTGTGAACTTTCTGAACTTTTCTGAACTTTTAAGACTTTGAACAATAATTGAACTATGGCGTCTTCTGCATCACGGGATAAACGAATACTTGGTGCCATCCTCTTTGTCCTAACGATTGTGGTGATAGCAGTGATAGCCTGGGTAGTTGAACTTGTGGTGCCTGCACGTAAACATTTGCTGCCGACTACCCCGGCTCCATCTGAACATTTTCATTTCACCTTGCCTTACCATGAAGAACGGCACCGACAGACTTATTTGAACAATAGCTTTATTCAGATCCTGCATCATACACATAACATGACAAATACGTCTAATTGCTGGGTGTGTGGGATGTTGCCCGGGCACCAGAAGAAAGGGGGCACTCCGCTCATTCCACTCCTGTTCTCACATAATGGATCCTGCAATGCCTGGTACACTCTTCTCTTCACTTTGAGATGGCCAACAAAAGGGGGGGTGCTTTTCCGTTTGAATAAAGTATGTTATCACGACCGGGATGGGTATCCACGAGCTGAGGGTACTCGATTTGAATGGGAGGAGTACCGCCCCGACAATGTATCTGCCCCACGTGTTTACAGCAACCAACGTAACATTAATGTTTCCAGCTCACATGTTATAAATGTCATTGCCACAAAAGCTGATTTGTGTATACGTAATAAAGGTACGATCTCGGTTGGGAAAAGCGAATGCAATACTACAATCACGTTTGATAGCCCGAATGGCATATCGTTTGTAGCATCACGAAATACGTATTTTATTTGCGGAACGAAGGGTTATCATCAGCTCCCGTTGGGATGGTTAGGCACTTGCTATGTATCTTTTGTACTGCCTCCTGTATTCCTTGCCCCACCAATGTACCATAATGATTATATTTTGTATCATGATTTCGTACTGAATCGTGTTAAACGTGCTGTTGTTCTAGATGACATTGACCAGACAGACACTGCTTTGCAACAGTATGTGGATTTCAATTTGGGACTGTTTTCCTTTGTTGGGGCTGCTTTGAATAGTCGAAAGATACGACGACTGACCCGTGTAGTTGAGGCTGTAGCGAATGATACTGCTATTGCACTGGGAAATATTACTGAGGAACTTCAGATTTCTAGGATCGTTACGCTACAGAACCGGATGGTTCTAGACGTAGTTCTAGCTGATCGTGGGGGGCCATGTAGAATCATCGGAAGCAGCTGTTGTGTCTATGTACCTGACAATTCACCATCTGTTTATGATGCCATCTCGAAACTGCATAAGATAGCTGCGGAAATACACCCGGATAATGGAACTTGGACTCTTTCAGGGTGGTTCTGGTCAATGCTTACCACTTGGGGTTGGAAATTGCTAACAATTCTATGTATCATTGTGGGGATACTGTTTGGCGTATGCTTATGCATTCAATGTGGTCCAGCTTTGTGTTCTATGTGCCTATCGGCTTGTATACCATCAAGACGAGCTCTTGCTCATGACAAAATGATGCTTCATAAAGAAGTAACCCAAATAATGTTGATTGATATCGAAGATGAACACCCAGATTATGTTCACTATGAGGTAGCTTTAGCTAAACGCTAAAAGGGTCGTCTGTCGTAATTTGACGAAGGCCGAGTTAGCGCTTAGCTGTGCTACACGTTTCCCGTTTAAATTGGCCATACTCGGAAACGCCATTTTGTGTGTTACGGCGGCCATCTTAGATCATAAGCGGCCTCGTGGCCAGCATGGCCTTTAGTCCGTTGTCCGTGCCATTGACCACTTGAGTTTGCCCAGCAACAGGCTATTTTTAGTACTGGTCAAGCCCGTACATGCGCAGTCCCCATTGACCAGTCACCCCTCTGGAATGGGGTCTTAATAAACTTGTTCTTTGCATTTTTCAGTTTCCGTGCCAACAGTTCTTTCGGTGTAAGTGGGTTATCTTCGGAGCATGTAGGCCTTGGGAACCCAATACCACACCAGGGCAATAGTGAAGCTGCAGCAGGTGCAAATAAGCTTCAGACAGTGTTACAAGCACTGCTCAGAACTCTCAACTATGACACCCAACATCCAGGACTTGCCATCCGGATCTTGGCTCTCAACTATGGCGCCCAACATCCAGGACTTGCCATCCGGATCTTGGCGCCTTGTGCTGGTTCCGACCTATTCACACATCGGTCCGCTACTGACACCACCTCATAAGCCAACGGGACACCCCACGCCGACTTTCGGCGCAGCATTGTAGGATGGCCACACCAGTGCGGCAACTTGCTGGACACCACCTCGGTGCCATCCAGATCTCCGCGCGTTGTGCTGCCTTCGGTCTACTGTAGCCGCAAGTGCGGACGCAACTCAGCTGGATAGCGAGTGAAACACCAAGGGGCGCCCCACTGCAGCCAAGGAGCCTCCATCTTGGGGGCGACGCACAGCATCACATTGCTTTCTCAAACAGCCCCCACTGACTGACGCGACCTCACAGGCCAACGGGGCGCCCCACGCCGACTTTCGGCGCAGCATTGTAGGATGGCCACACCAGTGCGGCAACTTGCTGAACACCACCTCGGTGCCATCCGGATCTTGGCGCGTTGTGCTGCCTTCGGCCTATTCGCACATCGGTCCGCTGCTGACGCCGCCTCACGTGCCAACGGATTTTCTACGCTTTTTATACCAGCGCGTAACGTAAGCATAACAGTCATGTGACTTTTCATTGGTTCATTTCACTTTTGGTTTCCTAATGATAGAAGGCTTGACCATATGACCTAAAAATAACACTTTTCATTGGATTAAAACATTTTTTTTTCCCAAACGATGAAAGCCCCACCTTGTTTCTGGATGTTTCAGACTGAAGCTGGCGTCAGCATGAGAGCACCACCATCTCGTGGCTCAGTCGTGGTCGTTCCGCGAGCAATCATGGCAGCCTGCAGGAGTCGGGGGCCCTCAAGACTTTTGTAAAATCTTCAAGGCTCAGAGGACATCCGAGTTCCAAGGTGTCCCAGGGCCATTTTAGTGGACCAGGCTCAAATCCGAAGAGCCGTCCGCCATTTTAAGAGTCCTGTAGCAGCCGCCTATCGCTGCACCGCAAGAGTGGGCGCAACTCGACTACATGGTGAGCGAGACGCTGTAGCCGCAAGAGCGGGCGATAACCAGCTGAATGGAGGATGAGGCACAGTGTAGCAAAAGCGGGCGGAATGGCAACTGAAACGGTAAAGGGGCGCCCCAGTACAGCAGACGAGCCTCAACCTGGGGAGGCCCCCCCCCCCGGGGCGCCCCACGCCGTTTTTCCGAGCAGCATTGTAGGATGCCAAAACCAGTGCGGCAACTTACTGGACATCACCTGGTTGCCATCCACATCTCAGCGCGTTCTGCTGCCTTGGGACTATTCGCACAACAGACCGCTACTGACGAGGCCTCCCCCCGCACCACCCGGGACGCCGTTTTTCGGAGCTGCATTGTAGGATACCAAAAACCAGTGCGGCACTGAGGTAACATCACCTGGGTGCCGTCCAGAACATTATAACATATATGTTTAAGAAAAAATAATGTTCGAAAGCAATGAAAAGTGTGATTTTTAGGTCATATGACCTAGCCTTTCATCATTAGAATAACAAAAGTAAAATGAACCAATGAAAAGTTTTATAAACAAGTCACATGACCTGTTATGCTTACGTTACGCGCCGTGCCCTGGATCGCTTCCGGGAAGCTGCGCTTCGCGCACCGGAGCACTCCCGGGTGCGCTAACGCGGCGTGTCATATAACGCATTACGCGACAACGTAGGTTCAGAATATAGTCAAAATGTCTCCACCAATCAGCGGTCGGAACACATCTCAGCGCGTTCTGCTGCCTTGGGACTATTCGCACAACAGACCGCTACTGACGAGGCCTCCCCCCGCACCACCCGGGACGCCCCACGCCGTTTTTCGGAGCTGCATTGTAGGATACCAAAAACCAGTGTGGCACCCAGGTAACATCACCTGGGTGCCGTCCAGAACTCAGCACGTTGTGCTGCCTTGGGACTATTTGCACAAAACACAACTACTGACCATTGTTGCTTCTTTTTTAAAAAAATGTTTAAATGTATTTACTGTTTTTGTTGAGTTGTATATATTTATAAGTTATTAAAGTGTTATAATCCTACAACTTTGTTGGAGTGCTATATATTTTTAATGTGACACATAATTGTGAAGACTTTGATGTACAAAAAGGCATCCCTGGAATCTTCCGCTTCAGGCTCGGACCCACACACCCTCACAGTGAGAATCCCCTCCCCAAGCACAATACAGGATCGTTATCAGATAGTAGGAATGCATGTGGTGTGACGGATCTCATGCAGTGGGGGCCTTGATCTACTGTAACTCCTTTGAAGAGGGGTGATTCTCTACAGCTGGGGCCATAAACTACACCTGCAGGACTAGGTGATAGCCTGGGACCGGCCTGGACAATCAGACACAGAGGAAGAGGAGTGTCAGAGGGTGCAGTAGTGAATAGGGTGAAAGGGAGGTGTCGGGCGGGCACAGGGTGTGATTCTCAGAGAAGAACAGCGCAGATGGGAGGAGGTTTCTGGCCCATGCATGAGAGAGAGAGCGGGGGTGACCAGAGCGTGGGGGAGATGCTTGCGAGGGTGGGGAGCCATGCTGAGGATCGGCGGCGTGCAGAGAGTAGGTCTGGTCAAGGCATCTAAAATGGCTGCTGTGCTCAACAAAAGTGTGGCATTGCAAAAAAGGCAAGATGGCGCAAACAATGTTTATCAATAAGGAATAATTTATAACAATTATTTTTAACAAAATATTAACTCGCAGTGACAAAATGGCGGACAGCAGTTCCTGATTTCCATCGAACCGAACGTTAACAGACGTCACGCAGCAAAAAAAAAAAAAAGCTCACGCACAGCCGCTGGAAGACATGTATCAACATATATGAGCCTCCTCAGCCACCCTCAGAAAACATAAGGAGTCAGGATACGTCTCCCGTACCCCCTTATACCTAGTAATTTAATTAAATCAAAACACAAAATGGCAAATTCCCGTTTCGCTACCAGTTTGCGGCCCGGTTCGCGAACCGAGAAGCGCTTCTACCGTGAAAAATCAAATTTTAATTATTTGCCCCACGGGACCCTTTAATAACCCCAACATCATTCCTAGGGGGTCAAGAGGAGTCTACCTTGCTCCCTTTCATTAAATTCCCCCTTCGTTTTTCTCCTCCTCTTGTCTCTCGATCCTACCGAGAGACAAGATGGCGGCCGCACCGGACTGTTTAGAATGTTGACAAACACCGGAGAGCCAATCAGCTTCGCTACGCAAATCTCCGTTACGCGAAAAGTACGCGATCTGGTACGCTATCTAGGACGCTGTCACAGATATATCTGTTTTTTTAAACGTTAATTTATCAAAATACACTGGAGCACATATATTGAGACCCAGCAAAGGCACATCGGGCTAACAGTCCCTATAATTTTGCCAAGTTTCGTGTAAATTCATTCAGCCGTTCAAGCTAAAAGTGAGGCCAAAGGCCCTATGGAAAAATGAATGGGAAAAACGCGTTTTGGGACCCCCCTTTTTTCTCGGCCCTCCCTTGACGAAACCCCCCCAAATTTTCAGGGGCTGATCAAAAACAAAATGTGCCATTTCCCTGAAAATTTCAACTGATTCCGTCCACAAACGCCAAAGTTACTAGACATAGAATTTTTCAAAAGTTCCATAGAGAAAAAATCCTAACTATATACCGACCGCCAGTAGGTAATATATATATATATATACATATTGTTTTCAGTGCCCTTTAGGTTTATATGGGTATGCACTTACTAGTAGCATTGATGAGTATTTCATCTATGTCTATGTCTATGCACCACGTGATTCACAAAGGAGGTGGAGCATTGTGTAGTAAAAAAATGTATATAAATGTTTGCTGACCAGGTGCATGGTGTGTGATCAAGAGCACTAGTTGCTCGAAACGCGTCGCCTGAGAGGTTGAAATAAATCTCCCTTACTGCAGCCTTGGGTCCGTGTCTTCATTGCAAGAGTTTGCTGATTTGAAGATTTTGTTCGTACAATTCACGGTGGAAAGCTGTCCCCGTTCACGGTACCCGCTCGTTGGCAAGAGGTCTCGCTTAACAGCTAAACTGCGCTTTTTGTTCCGTGGAGGAAATTTGCTTGACCCCCTGGACCGAAGAAACAACCTCGAGGAGCGGAGGACGAAGACGCGCTAACAGCTGGTCTGATAGGCGGGCTGAGAGCAGGTGGCGTCCAACCACAACAGAGGTGTTATTCCGGGAATCACAGGTAACGAGTGTAAGGCGTAGGCAGTAAGAAGACCGACATCGGCGTTTGTCATCGGTGCGTTATATAAATTAAAAATCCTCTCATGAGCACCATGTCAGCGAGTTTGTAGAGAGAGCGTGAAGACGCTGCAGAAGCGCTGTTCAGTAACGTCGGGAAAAACGCTTCAAATGCTACCGCGGCTATCAGCCAGCCCAGCAGCATGCAACAGGATGCTAAGCAGTTACTCAAGACTCTTGAAAAAAAGACTAAGTCAGAAATCACGAAATGGTGGGAGCACAAATCGCTCACCAAATACGTGGAGGCAGGTAGAGTTCCAGGAGGTCTAAGGATTATGCTGGCGCCCAGTTTCGAAGACCCAAATCCGGCTATGTTGAAAGAGTGGGGGGAAATGAATTTAGATGCCTCAATGAATTTGGAGAAAGTTCTTATCAAGTATGCCGTCATTGACCGTGAAAAGCTACTGGAGGAAATTAAAAGCTTGGATGAGCAACTGGATTCTATTACCGACCCTGATACTAAACTGTTGGTAACATCCACACGAAAGGAGATAAGTGAACGGCTACGTAAGCACGAAGAACGCATAAAGGTCAGGAAAGTGCATAAATTTGCGAGGGATTTAAAAGACTACGAAACCGGTCAAATATATACATTCTCTCGCAGATACGACAAAGCTAAGCAATTCAAACTGACCAAGCAAACAGTCACTGGTGGTGGCATGGCTAGAACCAACCAACAGGAAGAGCCTAATGAGAACTCTGAAGCGGAAACAATCTCTTTGGCCAGCACATCAAGCACATCGCTTTCAGAAATTAGCAATGTGGAAGGAGGCTAAACAGGCAGAATATTAAATCTTGGTGAAGAGATTGATTTTTTAGTGGAGGACCGGCTGCAAACATTGCGTCCCAGGTTGCGAAAGAATCAAAACGCAAAGGGCGCAACGCAAAACGTCACGCAAGACGAAAGAAACGAAAAGCCTCAGCAGCAGCAGCAAAAAAAGAAGAAGCAATGGTACAACAAAAGGAAGCAATAAGGGACTGTACCATTACAAATCTTTCCGATGTGGTTCTATCAACGGCAGAAGAACAATTATTGGCACTTGGATTGAACTTTTGCCCCGAAAGCTCGTTCAACTACACAGACACCAGAGCGGACGTTTTTAAGTTTATTCGGAAACTAAAACTAAAAAAAATTATTTTCTTCGAAACTAATAACTAAAGACAAGGAAAGCAATGCCAAGCGAAGTGCAAAATCTATGGGCAACGTGACAGCTCCAGCAGCACGAGATGCCAGGCTGCTACTTACCCTTTGTGATCTGGGGGAGTCTGTGAACTCAACCTCTGATGATGGAGCCATTTTAAACACACAACGTGAACTTTACAATGTGGACATTTGCCAAAAGGGAGCTGGAGACAGTCCATTCAAACCGGTAAGCACGTTTATGCCTGTTATGCCTAAAGACGCGGTAGACATTTATCATGAATGTGTCATAGAAGATCTAAAAAAGTTAAACCGCGCGGTGCAGGCACAGACACATAAAAACAATGCCATTGTGAATCAATATAACATGATGATGAAAAAACTGAGTCAAAATCAGGAAGTGGTGATTAATAAATCTGACAAGGGTGGCAATATTGTTTTGTGGAAGAAGGAAGAATATATTGTAAAAGCCATGAGACAATTAAATGACACCAACTGCTACGAAAGGTCGAATGGGATGGCATATAAGAAAGCAAAAGATGAACTTAAAAAGATGCTAATCTCAAATAAAAGAAATCATTCAATCTCACAAACTGAATTTGACTTTTTACATGTTGAACATCCTGTAATACCCATCTTATATCTGATTCCAAAAATTCACAAACAGAAAGTTCCAACACCGGGCCGACCGATTATATCGGCCATCAACAGTGTAGGAGAAAACATTTCTCGCTACATTGACTTCTTTTTACAGGACATTGTTAAAAACTTACCAAGCTACCTCAAAGACACGGGGGACTTTTTAAATAAATTGGACTCAATCCAATGGCAAGACAATTGGTGTCTGTTATACTTCAATAGACCACTCAACGGGGTTTAGAAGCAATCAGACATTATCTAGGTTTACGATCATGTGAATATTATACTCACAACAAAATGTTATGTGATCTAATACATTGGTGCTTGCATAACAACTATTTCATGTTTGCAAAAAGGAGTATGGAGACAGATCCGGGGTGTGGCAATGGGATCGTGCTTCTCCCCCAGCTACGCGTGTCTACACGTGGGCTGGTGGGAGGAGCGCGGTCTCATTGAAACACCAGGATTTCATCATGTGCAATACTGGAAACGGTTCATTGATGACGTGTTCTGCATATGGGAGGGGGATGAGGAAAGTGCCCATACCTTTGTTGAGGCACTAAATAAGAATCAGGAAAACCTTTTCTTCACCTCAAATATTAGCAAAGTGCAGGCAGACTTTTTAGACGTCCATGTAACCATTGAAAATAATACTGTGACCACTTCTTTATTTCGAAAACCAACAGCTGGAAACAGTATATTACATGCCAGTAGCAAACATCCTCAGCATGTGATTGCCAATGTTCCATATGGTGAATTGCTGCGTGTGAAAAGAATCAGCAGTACTCCTGAGATATTCGAACAGGAAGCCCATAACACAATCAACAGACTTAAAGCTAGAGATTACAATGACAAAGTGTTGAATAGTGCCCTGAAACGTAGCCGTGAAAAGTCTAGGGAATCGCTACTCAAATCAGAAGCACTACAGCCAACAACAGACAATAATACTCCTCGCTTAATTCTGACCTATAGCAAGCAAGAAAGACAAATTAGGTCTATTGTTAAGAAACACTGGCCCATTCTTATGACAGATGGTTTCTTCAGTGATACACTACCTATCACTCCCACAATAACTTACAAAAAATCCCAAAGCATGCACAACAGTCTGGTGAAAAACAGTCCAGAGCTAGGTGGCGGCAGCGCCTGGCTAAAACAGAAGAGTTTTAACAAATGCTCTTCATGTAGGGCGTGCAAGTTTGGTGTAAATACCACTCATTATAGCACACCTTTTAGTTCCTTCAGAAAAGCTATCCGGGGCAATTACAATTGTCACAGTGAGTTTGCAGTATATGTCCTGACATGCACCTGTGGCCTACGATATGTGGGCAGTACGAAACTGCAGGTGCACGTCAGGATCCTGCAACACTTACGGGCAATAGTAAACAATGACAACACATACCCGGTAGCACGCCACTTCAGGTCAACTCATAACAATGACTTGTCAAAGTTGACATACTTTGTTAAAGATGTGGTGGCTTCTCTCAACCGGGGAGGGGACAGAGAGAGATTACTGAGGAATAAAGAAACAGAATACATAGTTGAGCTGGACAGTAAATATCCAAACGGACTGAACACAACAGAAGATTTACATCATTTGTTATAATTACTCACATGATTTCTGTTCATTTGTGTGTACTACAGGCTACTTCGCAGGTGGATATAGAATAAACATTTATGTGTTTTTTTTATATCTCATTTTTTTAGGGTCTTTAAGAACTACAGAATTCGCATGAAATACAGAAAAGTTAACTGCATCAAGTTGCACCTTGGGTAAAATAGTTGAGAGATTTCAACTTAAATGAAAATCAAAGCTGATATTAAGCTTCGTAATTGTTAGACTCTCATTCCAATATCATGTATATATTTATGAATGTTTACTTTTTGTTATCAACAAAAAGGTTTTCTTTGCTTTCACAGTTTTAACATTTCACGTTACAACTTTTTATTATAGTAATCACTTAGGGTTTGATCAATAGTATGGGCACTTGAAGCACTTTAGATAGATTTAAACAAGAATTGTGTTCTCATATTCTAAAATCCAGTATACACAATATCACCAATGTACTGTGATATCAAGTCATGAAATTTAGAAGGTTATATATTTAAACTGTAAATGAGGATGTATATAGATATGTTATATGTAAATATATTGATATAGGAAATATGTATATATATATTTTTTTTTCTACGTCTATATACATTGTTTCAACTTTTCAATTTTTTGTTGAAGTATTTCATTATTGATGATATTTGTCATGACTTTAGAAATTAGGTGTGGAATATGAGATAGAAATTGTTTATGCATTCATGCAGCTATATTGTTTTCAGTGCCCTTCAGGTTTATATGGGTATGCACTTACTAGTAGCATTGATGAGTATTTCATCTATGTCTATGCACCATGTGATTCACAAAGGAGGTGGAGCATTGTGTAGTAAAAGAATTTATATAAATGTTTGCTGACCAGGTGCATGGTGTGTGATCAAGAGCACTAGTTGCTCGAAACGCGTCGCCTGAGAGGTTGAAATAAATCTCCCTTACTGCAGCCTTGGGTCCGTGTCTTCATTGCAAGAGTTTGCTGATTTGAAGATTTTGTTCATATATATATATTGCCCGGCCTCGCCCAAAATGGCGCCGGTATAAATGGGACTCGTAACTCCTTGTTGTGTACTGGTTGCCCAACCTTGATATCACGAGATACGTATGCAGTTATAAAGCACATGGTGGGCGGGGACGAGTCCTGATTGAACATTTGGACATCCCTATTGATATTAAGTTCTGATGTGTTATTGATTACTGTACTATTGAAAGTTTGAATTAACGTCACCCATGGTACTTGCCCGCAAATGTATATCTAGATAATTTTATTGTAACTGGCCCTGTCGTACTTTAATTATAAAATGTACGTCCACCGATTCCGCAACTGTTAGACACCTTAGTTCTTGCAACCTAATGGCCCGCCCGTTACGTTCTTCTACAGTGTAAATGTCCCCTCATCATATACGATTCCAGTTTGCTCCGTGGCCGGCCCACGTGGTTATAGGCCTGTATTTGTATACTGACATTTTCACAATAAAGGTTTTTAAAACAAAACATGGTAGTAGTACCTAGATTGGTAAAGTTTTGAATAATAGCCACTGTTTTCGAATCAGTAAAAGGCAAGTGAAATAAAGCAGCCCGATTACATGACGGTTAAAAGTTATAATACACAGGAACGCAGTAAAAAATAAATGGTCAAGGGCTGTTGTGTTTTCTACTCCTGCAACATAAAGTGATCGATAAGAATCCGATATTCATGCCTATCAGCGACTAAGACAGCAGGCCGAGCCTCTTTTGTTCAACGGCTCCCTCATGGGACGAAGAAACGCCCTTTTTCTCGAAATAGGAATATTTTACTTGCAGGACAGTTGTAAATTTCCCGGGAAAATACATTAGCCTGGAACATTGTTAGTGATAAACTGTAAATGCATCTGGGTCCTTTGCTTTACAAGTCAGAGTGAGAAAAAAAAAGGTGGGGCTTTCATCATTTGGGAAAAAAAATGTTCGAAAGCAATGAAAAGTGTTATTTTTAGGTCATATGACCAAGCCTTCCATCATTAGAATAACAAAAGTAAAATGAACCAATGAAAAGTTTTATTAACAAGTCACATGACCTGTTATGCTTACGTTACGCGCTGCGCGCCGCGCTCTGGATCGCTTCCGGGAAGCTGCACCTCGCGCACCGGAGCACTTCCGGGGGCGCTAACGCGGCGCGTCATATGACGCATTACGTGACAACGCAGGTCCAGAATATAGTCAAAATGTCTCCACCAACCAGCGGTCGGAACACAACCCCTTTCAGTAGTCAAAAAAGTTCTGTTAAATGACAACAGAAGGGACAGGTAACAAGAACCATCAGTCAAAGAGGGGAGGGCAAGTTCTTCTCTACCGGGTCACGTTGGGGCTCCACCTGGAGTGATCGAATTGTTAGTCTACAGTGTTTCTGGATGTTTCAGACTGATGCTGGCGACAGCATGAGAGCACCACCATCTCGTGGCTACGTCGTGGCCATTCCGCGAGCAATCATGGCAGTCGCTCCTCACCGGAAGTCTACGGGAGTCGGGGGTCCCGGTGACTGTTGTAGAATCTTCAAGGCTGAGGGGACTCTTTTGGGAATGGGGCCCATGCCTTAGCAGTCAAGCGTCCGAGTTCCACGGTTGCCCAGAGCCATCTTTGCAGGCCAGGCCCAAGTCTGTGGAGCCGACCGCCATTTCGTGAGCTCCGTAGCAGCCGCCTGTCGCTGTACCGCAAGATTAGGTGCAATTCCGTTGGATGGCGGGTGAGACGTTGTAATAGCAAGAGCAGGCGCAATTCAGCTGGCCGAGCGAGGCACTGTGTCACAAGAACGGGCGCAAGTCAGCTGGTTGAGTGAAGCGCTGGGGTGTAGCTGAGAAACCTCCACCTGGGGAGGTGGGGGAGGCTCGTTCGCGCCGCCTCTCCCTTATAGTGCACCCCACGCCGTCTCCTGGTGCAGGTATATGTGATAGTCGGACTAGGGCACCGCAGGACGTGTCTTCAGGTCAAACGGATTGTGGGACAAGGTGTGGAGCAGGCGCAATTATCTCAGGGGCCTCCGTCAAGCGGTTCAGGGAGGCACCGCATCACATTGTTTTCCAATGCAGTCAGGTCCACAAACAGCCCCCACTTACTTTGAGAATAGTGAAGCTGCAGCAGGTGCAAATAAGCTTCAGACAGTGTTACAAGCGCTGCTCGGAACCCTCAACTATGGCACCCAACATCCAGGATTTATGCCATTTGTGCAAGGCAGTGACATCGAAGCATCTCAGGGACCAAGCAACATACTATATCCAGAGTCCTTACCACAACCTCTGCCTTCCTTCTTACCTAGTTATTGTTCTTTCACTCCCACTCCAGGCTTTTAGTCTGTGGATGGAAAACCATGAACCTACACTCACCTATGAAAATCTTACTATTGATGGTTGATTTTGAGCTCCAAATACAAAGGCTTGTTTGGATCGATGTTGCAGCAGGCTGCCATGTAAATAGATATTTAATAAAACGTTTTACCCTGTTACTTGTTGATTTTGAGTCCCAAATACAAAGGCTTCTTTGGATCGATGTTGCAGCAGGCTGCCATGTAAATAGTTATTTAATAAAACGTTTTACCCTGTTACTTTGCTGGTGTGTTGTATATATTTATAATATTTGCATAGGGTTTGTCGTTATTTTGGGTGGGGTGGGCGGCGGAGCCGAGCTGTCTTGCAGCCATCATGGTGTCGAGCTCAGTTTCTCTCACTAGTTTCGTATTTCTCATGAGGGGTTGTTCATAATGTTTCTATTTTAGCGAGGTCAAAAAGAGATCCCCATAGTGGCCTACTGATTTTGCTTGATTCCTTTTGTTTTTTTAACGATTTTTCACTATCTGCAAAGACTAAACAGAGTATTGGGACTCTGTGCTTGTAAATGTAAATGTAAATGTAAATGTATAGGCATTTATATAGCGCACTACTTACCCAGAGGGTCCCAAGGCGCTTCGACCGCTGCGAAACCCTTCCTGGCTTCCCTGAGAGATGGTCCCTTAATGGGTATCTCCAGGGTAAGACCAGGCATCCCCAGCGGTCTGGTGGGGCCGTTAGTGAAGATGAGGCAAGCTAATGCCCAGAGTTGCCGAGTGTGATCGCTGATCAGAGTGGGCACCAAGGCGAGAGAATTATCGAGTCCGCTGACCCTGGTCCAGAAACCTGCCGCGCCGGGAATC
Organism: Lissotriton vulgaris; assembly: GCF_964263255.1. Lineage (NCBI taxonomy): Eukaryota > Metazoa > Chordata > Amphibia > Caudata > Salamandridae > Lissotriton > Lissotriton vulgaris. Next base: position 1,191,848,335 of record NC_141691.1, on the reverse strand, counting down.
GAACCCTGGTCCCGGGCCGTCCTCTGCTCTCGGGTCTGCCGCCTCTAACCGGTGAGCCACACTACTTGTTTGTAAATAGAGAATGCTTGTTTGTAAATAGAGAATGAACCAAAGAAAACCAATTCCAAAACAATAAATGCTAGGATAACAATCAATCAAATGGAGAGGGAAGCAGGCATGACGGATTACAACGGGGGCAAAGGCCTGTGTTACCTACCCTTCACTATCTGCAAAGAGAGAATACTCCTAAAAGAAAAGAGGGGGGGGGCAGCGTTCAAAGTACATCAGGGTGCATAAACACGAAAATGTTTTTACCTACCACGTACTTGACATTTTACAGCTTTTGATATTTGCTATTAAAAAACCATTGAAATTCACTGAAAAAACCATAGGTTATAGACCATATATAGTTAGGAATTAGCATTTACAAAACCTTGAAATTTCACTGAAAAAACCATGGGTTATAGACCATATATAGTTAGGAATTAGCATTTACAAAACCTTATTTTACTCACACAAAACCATTGAAATTTCATATATAGTTAGTTGCACTAACTATATATCGCGCACCCGCAATCCACTGCTGATCATGTCACATATTACATCATTCATGACATGATCAGTGACATCACTGATGACATCACTGATGACATCACTGATGACATCTCAAATGACATCACTGATGACATCACTGATGACATCTCATTTGACATTACTGATCACATCACTGATGACATCATTAATGTGATAATACGGTGAACCTCTTCAGACTCTAATATAATCTTAGATACACTCAGAGTAAATAGACACTCACAGACTGTCACTCATCCATGGAGTTACTCACACACCTAGTCAGTCATGCAAAGAATCAATCACACTTCCATTTCCTCAACTATACAGTTATACACACCTTACTTATTCAAACATATACTAACACATATTTACTCTCTTATACAATCCCTGATACAAGTTCACAATGATCCATACAGCCACTCACACATTCACTGGCTCTTATGCACAGTTATTTATATATGTCAACTCTCACATGTACTGTGTTTTACATATGTACTTACTTTGACATGTAGCACTGAGATATCCATTCACTCACCAATACACTCATGCACACAGTCAACCGCCCATACAGCTGTTTCCACATGCACTTTTGAACTCATACATCTAGTGAATCAACTGCTCACACATCTATGCACAGAGTCATACACCTCCCAGCCACCCACACACACACTCAGTCTCCCATACAAATACTTGGGCAACCAATCAATAACCCATATACTTAATCATAAAGCTACTGGTCAACACATGCAGCAGTTTACAGTACAACAGACATAATGATGCACAAATTAAGACAGTTTAGTCACTAACCCATGCACTCAGTAAGACACATTTAATCACTCACTCATACAGTCAGTCATGCACCTACTAAATCCTTCATCCAGACACTTATACATCCACTCATTCTTCAATATGTAAGACATATTTTGACTTTACAGAAACACACAGTCACTGGATGTTGTCATCAGTGATGTCATCAGTGATGTCATTTGAGATGTCATCAGTGATGTCATCAGTGATGTCATCAGTGATGTCACTGATCATGTAATGAATGATGTAATATGTGACATGATCAGCAGTGGATTGCGGGTGCGCGATATATAGTTAGTGCAACTAACTATATATGAAATTTCAATGGTTTTGTGTGAGTAAAATAAGGTTTTGTAAATGCTAATTCCTAACTATATATGGTCTATAACCCATGTTTTTTTCAGTGAATTTTCAAGGTTTTGTAAATGCTAATTCCTAACTATATATGGTCTATAACCTATGGTTTTTTCAGTGAATATATATATATATATATATGTATATATATACACACACACATATATTACCTATTGCCAGTAGGTAGATATAGTTAGGACCTATTTTCCATAGGAAATCCGCAACATTCTATTTAGAATAACTTTAGCGCCGGTTGACGAATCTTTGCGAAATTTTCATAACTTATGGCCTGCTCCGGTCCATTCCAAAACCTGAAAGTTTTGGGGTGATTCGTCAAGCGGGGGCCGAGAAAAAATGGGGGTCACAAAATCTGTTTTCTCAATGCAGCTTTCTATAGGGACTGTTAATCGCAGCTACAGCCTGAACTGCTGAACAGAATTACACCAAATTTGGCTGAGAGGTAGACCTTGGTTCAGAGTTGAGCCTTTTGCTTAAATGGTGTAAATCCGTTCAGTAGTTTTTTAGATATCAAAGGAATGAAATACATATATCTGGGCGGAGCCTAACCACACATCTCATTGTGAGATCTGATTGGCTGTCAGCACTTCATCCAAGAAGTGTTGGCAGCCGTCTTGGGACCAATATACATGATAGCACCTCATTAAAAAGCATTGAAGTTCAAAGAAGGTTTTAAGACTTTAGTCAGATTATAACTCATTTGTTGATGGTACCATACTCATTTTAGGAATTGTGGTGTGTTCTGAGGTGATTTTACCATGTGAAAAAGCCCTCTGCTGGGATATCATGAATCATGTTTGAGAGAAAACTATTTTCTCATGCTTTTCCCACAGAGGTTTGGAACATGATCTATGAGCTAAACTGAGAGCATATTTTCTGTAAGTTCACATTATCTTTCTCAGTCATGTGAGAATGAAGTCTGACATTCTCAGTAAAACATGAACATCCAACAAGGGCAGAGACTGTCAGTTGATTCCTTTGTGTTCAACTGCAGCTTCCAAGAGTCTTCTAAAGAACAACTAGAGCGCTAATAGTCCTACTTATGACAAACGTATTGCACACCCGAAGCCATCTTGGTTGGAAGAAAGTGGTAACTTTTAAAACATTTAATGTAAAAAGGAACAAAATGAGGGGGTTCATTGTGCCTAAGAAAGTATGATTAGTGCTGCAGAAAGATAAATAAGGGCACATTTTGAGTGATTTCGCAAAAAAATATTTAAAAATAATATAAGTGTATTATAAGTACAAATATATTATTTTAATGAATATCTTACATAATCTCTTGCCCTAATATGTATATTAAAGACACATACCTATCATTATGGAACATACATTTTTTTTGTGGGAGTCACGCACCCAGCGTGCCCCAGCACGTATATGACGTCACGCTGGACCTGCCACTTCGCAAGCATCTCGTACCGTAATGCGCATGTGTCGTGAATGTGCGGGAGCAGGAATTGCAGACTGGTCATATACCAATCGCGCACATCACGTAATATGAAATGTATATGATGTAACTGAAAAACACACAGCCGTTACGCACTGTACGCGGATCCTTCACAACTTTTCTAAAATGGCGGCTAGAATCTACTCACCCACCGTAATGTGTACACTTTGAGTGCGCGACTACGAAAAAAATTTGGGAACATTTAAAAAAATATATAATAGAAATATATTTTCAAAAAAATGAGAACAAAAAAATGTATCAATATTTCAGTTTGAATAAAAAAAATCTTTTTTGCAATTTTCAGAAAAATATATAATGTTATTCAATGAATAAAATATTTATAAATAAACAGTTAAAAAACTGTAGAAAATCAGTCCAAAAAATTAGGTATAACTACTATCACACTTAAAAACTAGCATTTAAAAACCTTTGAAATTCACTGAAAAACACGATAGGTTTCAGAGATGTTATAGTTAGAAATTAGCATTTAAAAAAGCTTTGAAATTCACTGAAAAAACGATAGGTTTCAGCGATGTTATAGTTAGAAATTAGCATTTAAAAATCTTAGAAATTCACTGAAAATTTCACTTGTACAAAACCATAGAATTTTCTCCGTTATAGTTAGTTCTGCTAACTATAATTCGCGTGCCCTCAATGCACTGCTGATGATGTCACATATTGCATCATTCATGACATGGTCAGTAACATCACTGATGACATCATTGATGATATCTCAAATGACATCACTGATGACATCATCCACTAGATGATCTGATACACCTCATCATACACTAGTATAACCTTTCATCACTCACTGTAAAATACAGAGTGCCATATTTGAAACCATTGACACACCAATACCAGTTACTTTATACCCACTCACTGATTCCTAAGTCTACACACACAACTACCCATTCAACAACAGAATCATTCATACATGCAGTCACTAATTAATAGAACACTATCAAAATGCACTTATACACATATATAGACATTAACACATCAGAAGTCACCTTAGTCGGTTATGCAGTCATCCTACTCACTCATGAAAAAAAATAATCACACTTGTATTTACTCACTTACACAATTATCCAACAACACCTCATTTATTCAAACACACAGTAACTCATAGTTCATATTTTAAAAAATCACCATTACAATTATACACTCATTCGAGAGATGCGTGAATGGAGGAGGGGCAAGATGTCCGTCGTAGCATTGTAGAGGAAAGTCGCATCACAACCCCTCTCCGACCCAAGACCAGATCTAGGCATCAGATGGCCCCAAAACAGTAGCATGCAGCTTATTTTACGCTGGGCAGAGGTTCAACAAGGAGTAGGCAGCAGTACGTTGTGGCGGAGGTGCAACAGTGCATTTTGTAGAGCTGCACGTATATGGGGAAAGGCAAGGATATTGGCTGTTTCCCTGGTTACAGCACTCTGCGCGAACGTATTGGAGGAGAAGATGGCATATCGAGGAAAGGAGAAACAGCAACCGATGCCCAGCAGCCTGATTAAGGAGACGAGCCTGAAAGATGCAGGGAAATCGGGCACCATCCCGAAGGTTAAAATGCCGCCTCCGGCCAAACGCTCTACACCGGCTATTTCAACAGCGACCAAAGCCCAGCAGCGTAAGATAGACAAAGCTATCGAGAAGGATAGCATGCCGGCCAAGGACACTCGAAGTGAGGGGAATCAGGAAAAATCGTTGCGGGATTTGTCAGAGAAGAAGAAGAGAGAGAAAGACCCTACCTATAGGCAGCCGTCCATATCAGAATCATTTGGGGCGAAAGCAGCAGCAGGGACGCCAGGAACATCCACGGCAAGTCTGCTGACCCGAGGAGCAAGCAATAACGTCTTCGAGGACGCAAGCAGCAGTGTTGCTAGGCAACCGGAGCGCACAGACCTCACGCTTCCCGCGGTAATCTCGACAGCGATAATGGACGGCTCTGAGAAGGAGCAGGAGAGGGGGAGCCGAGGAGTATTGGAACACGCTGAAATGAGGGTGAGAGAGGCTGCTGGTGGGGCAGAGGTCCATACCACTTCACAAATGCTAAATGCACTTAAAGAGGTGGAGGCAGAGATGCTCGAGGAACAGGCTCAGTTTCGAGGAGACAAGGGAGCAAAGTGGGGAAACCTGGTGAGTCTAGGGTCACAGAAGGGACAGACAGAGGCGGAATTCACCGAGGGGGCCGAGGGAGCCTGGTTCTTCTCGGTCCCTGAAGAGTCTGAATCAACAATAGCCAGCAGTGATGAGGAAAAAGATACTTCAGAACTGAGTTTGAGCTCTGGGGAAAGTGGAGGCTCCAGGGGGAGATGTACTCAGAAAAGGTGCAAGGTGGCATCAAGACGGGCAGGCTCTCCCTTGAGCATCCATAAGAAGCTATTATGGGACTATTCAGCTACGTCCAGCGTGTATAGAGAGGATGGTCAAGACGGGCAAGGCAAAGGGGGGAAATTGGACATTATGTTTGCTACATTAAAACAGATTCAAGCAGAAGCAAGAGCGGAAAGCCGGAGAGCTAGGCATGACACAAAAAAAATTCAAGCCTCAATCAGGAAAGTAAATAAAAAATTTGAAGAGGTCGAGGAGAGAGTTGTAGGAGTTGAAGAGAGAACTGGAAGGCTGGAAGATGAAGTCACGGACTGGCAGGCATTTAGAGTGGAGCAGACAAAGACCGTGGAGGACCTACAATGGAAGGTTGAAGACTTGGAAAACCGCCAGAGTCGAAATAACGTTAGACTCCTCGGCCTTGAGGAAGGTGTGGAGGGGCAAGATCCTAGAGGTTTCGTCATTAAGCTGCTAAAGGGGGCCTTTCCAGAGGCGCCATGGCAATGGGAGCTAGAAGTTCAGAGAGCCCATAGGTTTCCACTGTCAATAAAGAAAAGGCGGGATACGCTCCCAAGGGCCATGTTGGTGTTCTTTGGAAACTTTCTAGCAAGACAAGAACTGATGGAGAAAGCCAGACCAGATTCTAGGAAATCTTTCGAAGGAGTAACATTTTTCGATAGACCTGACTTCTGCCACGTAACAGTGGAAAGGCGCTGGCGTCTTAGACAACTGATTGCTGCATTTCAGAGACAAGGGGCAGAGGCTTATCTAATGTTCCCGGCAAAGTTAAAAGTTATCTCTGCAGGACGCAAAAGAATGTTCTTTTCTGAGATAAAGGTGGGGGAATTCCTGGCAGAATTAACAGAGCAAGGAGGAGCTAGGAATAAGTAAAAGGGAATGTACAGGGAAAAAGAGGAAGGCTGATAGGGGGAACTGACTGGATTTCTGAGCCTGGGTCTGGGAAGAAATGGTGGGTGGATTAGAGTTGAGGGAAAGAGAGGGGGGCAACACTAAAAAGCTCAGTGGTCACGCATAGGTCAGTTGTGACCTATTTGCCTGTGGCAGGGGGTGGGGCAGCGGAGGGGGAGGGGGGGTGGAGGGGGGAGCAAAGGGGGGGAGGTGGGGATGGTGTTGGTACAGGTGATGGTGGTTGGAGATATACAGTACAGATTTCTAAAGTATATAAGGGAGAGAGACAGCGGCTGGACAATTTCATAGTAGCAATTGGAAAGATGGTAAATTTAAGCATGAAGAAATGGCAGTTAGGATAGTTACGATTAACATTTGTGGGCTAAATAATGGAGAGAAAAGGCAAAAGCTAGCTGCGCTGCTTCGATTCTAGAGAATTGATATAGTCTGCTTACAAGAGACGCATGTGGCCAGCAAAGATAAGTTTATGTTGGATCAAATGAGATTCGAGTTTCCTGCCTATACAGGACAGGAAGGTAGAAATAAGGGGGTGGCGATATTAGCCAGGAAAGGTGTTGCAAAAATTAAAAAGAAAAAGGAGGATCAAGACGGGAGATGGGTTTTGTTGGATATGGAAACCATGGCTGTAAGGTTTACACTTACCTCACTATATGGGTCAAATGAAGATGTACCTGAATTTATTGAATTTCTGGATTGGGAATTAGCACTGTGGCCAGAACCTGTAGTATTCTGTGGAGATTTTAATATTAACGGTTTGGACGGCCTAATTGACAGGGGTGGGGGTAGATATCAGGGGAGGAAGAGAAAGACATACAAAGCAGTACAGAACCTGGTCCGACATAATGCTCTGGTGGATATGTGGGCATAGAAAAATCCAACAGGCACAGGAAGTATATATTATTCAGCTCCACATAAAACGATTGCCAGACTGGACTAATTCTTCATCTCTAGCTCACTGGTGTGCGGGCCACAATAGAACGGCTTCCCAGGTTAGTGTCGGATCATAACCCGTTGGTTTTAAGTATGACAGTGGTTAAAAATAGGGACAGGACGACTAATGCATGGACATTTGAACGGGGGCTGTTGAAGGAGAAGGCGTATGTTTAAGGATGCAGGAATGGATAACACAATTTTGGGATATGAACAGGTATTCGGCTTCAGCGGATATGGTATGGGACGCTTTTAAAGCTGGAGTGAGGGGAGAGACACTAAGCTATACTATGCTAAGAAGCAAGAAGGAAAAGGAGAGGATGGAAGAGAGGATTAGAAGTCTGGTGCGCTTAGAAGAGGGTCTAGTGGCAGCAATAAGTAGGCAAGAACCTATTGAACAGATCCTGTTGGACCTGGAGGTACAAAAGGCAGAGGCAGGCGATACTCTGGCGCAAAAGGCAGCAGGGAACTACCTAGCAAAAAAAGAAAAATGCTATGAATTTATTGAGAGGGTGGGACATCTGCTGGCAATTAGGACTAGGCAAACACTAGCAGCATGGGAAATAAAATAAATTAAGGATAGTACAGGGACTATTGTTAATAAGGTGGAGGAGGTACAGGAAGTGTTCAGGAGGTTCTACGAAACACTATACGAGCAGGGTACAAATAATGTAGAGACAGGGATTAGAGAATATTTGTCACAGGTACCGCAGGTAGGGCTAAGTATAGAAGAGAGGGATAAGCTAGACCTGCCGTTAACAATTCAGGAGGTAAGGGAGGCGACATTCAGTCTCCCCTCTGGTAAAGCAACAGGTCAAGATCAGTTACCAGCAGAATTCTATAAGATCTTTTGGGGCGTGCTAGGAATGGACAAGTGGGTAATTTGCTGCATGGCACAGGTGGGCAGGGTAGTCCTAAATCCTGGGCTGGGGCGGATATAATAGTGATACTAAAAAAGATAAACCTCTAATAGAACCAGGTTCATACAGGCCAATAAAGCTGCTGAATGCAGATGCAAAAATATTTTCTAAATCACTGGCAAATAGGTTGAGTAAGGTTATCAAGGGGGTGGTATCCCCCACACAGCATGGCTTTATCCCGGGTAAAGGGACCACCCTACATACAAGGCAGATGATCACCATCCTAGACGCAGCTGAGGTTGCAGGAGACCCTGTCGCGGCTATTTTTCTGGATGCTGAGAAGGCCTTTGACAGGGTCTCCTAGGACTACCTGTGAAAAGCCATGGAATGGGCTGGTATAGGCAACGGCTATATAAAGGCAATCCAGGCACTATACAAACACCCGTCAGCTAGGATAAGAATCAATAAATCTTATACGAAGGCAGTACAGATCAGACTAGGGACTAGGCAGGGATGCCCAGCCTCGCCTTTATTGTTTGCCATATACCTGGACCCGCTGTTAAGAAGGCTGACCCATAACAATAGGATACCCCCAGTTAGGCTACATGAGGAAGAATATAAACTATTTACTTATGCGGACGATGTAGCCATTACAACACCAGCACCGGGGGGGGGGGGGCACTAATTGAAATAGAACAAGAGGCAAGGAATTTCTGGATGATTTCAGGGTATCTCATAAACAGAGGAAAGACACAGGTAGTGCAGAATAGCTTCACAACATTCCAGGATACAAGGGTGGTTTCAGAAGCAATGTATCTGGGAATCAGGGCACAGCGGATCTGGAGAACTTAAAAGAGATTAATATGGAACCACTTTTAGGGAAGGTCAAAAGAAATATGGAGAGAATTAATAACTTACACTTGACACTAATGGGGCGTATTAATTTGATTAAAATGGTTACTTTTCCAAATTTTTTATATATTTTTAGAGCGATTCCCTTATACTTTGATGGCACATGGTTCAATAGAATAGAAGCAACAGTGAATAGACTAATATGGGCACAGGGGAAGACACGTAGAGCATATCAATTTTTGACACTACCAAGTGAGAAGGGGGGATGGGGGCACCTGATTTCAGACTGTATTACTGGGTGGTAGCTCTCCAATACTCTCAAGGGCTAGTAGGAGGCAGTAGCCAGCATGGTGAGAGATTGGGTCGAGCGAACGTCTATGAAGCGGTTCTGGGCAAGGAGGCAGAGAATGCCTTAGTAAATACAGTGGATTATGCCTATTTTAAACACACGAGGTTCAAGACACTAAGTGCTATATATAAAATCTGGAAGGCCATTAGGACAAAGCTAGGAATTGGGAGATATAACAGATATCTGAGGCTGTATACAAATAACGATCTTCCTGCAGAGATCTTTAGGGATGCAGTTATGAAGGATTGGGATGGTAAGGGGATTAAGAAATTAGGGGACTTGTTGGATGTAAAAGGGTTGTTCCTCCTGTTCCAGGATATTCAAAACAAATTTAAGATTCCAGGAAACAATTTTTTTAAATACTTACAAGTGAGGAGCTACTTTCATAAGAAACAGGGTGGGACAGCAGGGTTGGCACACTGCAGGATAATGGACTATTTGGAGAGTAGCTTACGTGGCACGATCAGACAATTGTATGCGGAACTATATGAATTAAAAACAGATGATAGAGAGAAATTTGCCAATAAGTGGGTGGAACAAGTAGGGGCGCATCCCGAGGCTCTACAAGCCTCATTAGACCTAGGTCGCTCTGTCTTTTGCTCGGCAACGCTACAAACTCAGCACTATAAGACAGTCTATTCGCTGTATCATACACCTGCAAGGATTGCCCAGTGGGGGGGGGAGTACTGGAATAACTTGCCCACGATGTAACTCAACTAGTGCCAATATCACACATATGTTTGCACAATGCCCACAACTTTATACACTGAAATTGGCAATCGAAGAATTTCTGGAGGGATCTCTGGGGATTAAGATAAAATTAACAGATGAGTTGATAATGCTAGGGGTTATTATAGGGGATAATAGTGAATATCCAGAATTTATGTTTATGGTTACGGCAGTTTTTAGGATTATTATTGCAAGGGCCTGGATTGATAAGTCGGCACCTACATTCCAGTCATGGATAGCAAGGCTTCTCTCCACATACAACTTGGAGAAAGCCATTTATGATAGGAAAGGCAGAAGGGCAAGGGCATTGGGGGGTAGGATATGGTTACCTATTGAGCAATGGAAGAATAGGGGGAAATAGAAGTAAAAAGATGTCTCTTCTTTAGTTTTTTTTTTCTTTGTTTTTTTTTCCTTTTTTTAGGTTCTTTCTTTTGTTGTGATAACTGTCGAATTTTTTCCGTATGCAATATCTGTACTGTAAAAATGCATTGGATTTATTGGAAAAATGTGGGGGGAAAAAACTCAATAAAAATATTTTTTTAAAAAAGAGATGCGTGAATGGAGCCAGTTAGAACTTATAAGCTTTTATACTTAGTTAATAAACAGCGTAAGGGTTGTCAAATTGGTCATTAGTTTTTTTTAGATAGCTTTCTTGAGGAGTAGATCACACAAGCTTCTACAGGGTATTAATGTCATCATTGGGTGCGATTTTAACGTAAAGATAGCAACCAGTATCACCCTACTTGACACTCACCAAATTATTATTATAGTGGGAGTTAATTTATATAATCATTTATTACCATTTTTTTTGTCACTTGTGGAAGTTGTGGGAGATGTTGTCAACCAAATTGCAGCCTTCATTGGATGGGGGCAAGGTACAATTATTGATTATATTTTTATCTCTAAAGCTATGAATGAATTTGCTTATTCTGGTGGCACGTTTGAAAATGGATGATTGATATAACATCGAAGCATACAATATTGAAACACAAGAATATCGGAAATGAGATATCAATAACAAAAATTTCGACTTCCAATACTTAACTAGTAAAACTGCAAATATCATTGCTAAAAATATCGATTTTTACCTATATCGAAAACAGAAATATCAAGATTTTTGTTGTTGTTACCTTTTGTAAAATAAAAACAAAAAAAAACAATTATACACTCATCCATATAGTTACTGTCACAATCACTGACTCTTACATATACACCAACCCTCACATACAATGCTTTTTATTTTTTTACTTTGCTGAAGATGTACAACTAAAACATATATTCACTCACCAACACAAATAAATACACTCATTCGCCCAAACAACTGTTTCCATGTGCACTCTTAAACCTATACACTTAGTCAATCAACCATTCACACATCTATGCATAGAGTTACACACACCCCATCCAACTACACACAAACTTAGTCTCCCATACAAATACTCACCCAACTAATCAATAACATATACACACTCATGTAGTTAGTGCCCAACTGATGCAGCATGTTATATAACAAAAGAGACAGTGAAGCACACATTCACATAGTTTAGTTATTAATCAAAGTATTAAGTGAGACAATTTTATTTACTCACTTAAACAGACAGTCGGACAGCTACTGAATCCTCCGTCCAGACAGTTATATATCCACTCAATCTTCAATACAGATTAGTATATATATATATACTAAATATTTAAATTTCAAACTACCCCACATTCACTGGATGATGTCATCAGTGATGTCATTTGAGATGTCATCAGTGTTGTCATCAGTGATGTCTTTGACCATGTCATGAATGATGCAATATGTGACATCATCAGCAGTGCATTGCGGGGGCGCGAGTTATAGTTAGCAGAAAAAACTATAATGGAGGAATTTCTATGGTTTTGTGCGAGTGAAATGGCCAGCTAACTATAACACCCCTGAAACCTATGTTTTTTTCTGTGAATATATATATATATATATGTGTATGTATATAAATATATATATATTTTATTTTTTTTCACTGAAAAAATTAAAGATTACTGGGATGTTATAGTTACGCGGACACTCATATTGAAAACAAACTGTGGGGCAAAAATCCGTTCCGCTCGCGGAATTTGCGGATTTTGGGGAATTTCGCGAACCTCGAATCTCGCGAAATTGCCGAAAAATCCGCAAATCTGCTCGCAGGCGGATTTTTTTGGGGCCCACAGGAAGCACTTACAGTTAAGGCAGGTGCTCAAGTTGAAGCTAACTTTGTAACCATTTTAGAATGGCGCCGGCAAGCTGCCAGAATTGAAGTTGCTTACTTGCAAGTTGCAACTACAACTCTGGCAGCTTGCCGGCAGCATTCTAAAATGGTTACAAAGTTAGCTTCAACTCGGGCACCTGCCTTAACTCTGTAAGTGCTTACTGTGGGCCAAAAATTAAACCTCAACAGGAAGCACTTACAGATATAAATAAAGCAGGTGCCCGAGTTGAGGCTTAAATTCAGTAACATTTTAATCAGCCCAAAACATTAGTGAGCACAGGCTAGGCTGGGCAAGTGTGCTTTAACCCCATATCTGCCCTCGAAAATTAGCTGTAATACTCGAGGGAGGTCTTCGAAGCCCTGAGTTTCTCAAGCGCAACCCTGTGTAGTTTCTGTGACCAGGAGGCTGCTTTCTCCTCACCTGCTGCCCTGCTCGCTCTCTGACCCTTTATACACAAGAGACATGTTGACACTCATAGAAGCCCCACTCATTTTGCCCTGCACCACACACTAGCGGTATCAAACTTCTTCCCGCCCTTTCCCAACTATGATGGACAGCTCACTCAAGGGACCTCGGCGCCTTTTGGCATGGTGGCAAAGTTACAGGCACACATGGTCAATGGAGACAAATCTTCAGGCCCTTTACACAGCTGCAGTGTAGGAAAAGCACTTTACATTTACCCAACGAGGTAGCATTTACTGGATTAGCCAGTAGAAAGTACTCCAGTTGAGTAGAGGTATTGCACAAAACGGTGGCATATTCGTGGATAACTATGCAGGGCAGGATTCATTTTGGCACGAGGCTCCTGTCACAAAAATGAAACCTCAACAGGAAGCACTTACAGATATAGCAGGTGCCCGAGTTGAAGCTCAAATTCAGTAATCAGCCAAAAACATTAGTGAGCATGGTCGAGAGTGGGCAAGTGTGCTTTTTCTTTTTTTAAGTATTTTTATTTCTGCATTAACGACAAAAGCAATCAAACTTTATCATTGTGTATCCATTATCAAGTCACATTTTTACATTTCTCCGTTTGAAGTATGTTTTACAATGCAGCTTTTCTTTTTGCATAACTCCCGTACATTCATATCTCCCCCCTCCCTCAATTCCCAAGCACTTTATAGTTTGTACATATATTTCTCTTTCTGGCAATGCCACATAGTTCCACCCTGTAGTATAGTTCTATTCATCTGCCTACTTCTCCACCATTGTAGTGTGAGTTACGAATCATGAGGTCAATCTCCGCTACCCTTCATGTGTGTGTGCACGGGGTATCTTCAATGAGAACAAAAAAGATGAGGCGACTTAGACCTGATTCGGGTTTTCCTCCCCACACACTGTCCACCGCAGTACATTTCTACTCCGAGTATGGTTTAGCACATGTTTCAAACTCCACCATCATGGAGCCCCATTCTAACGAAATGTGTGTTTTTGTAAGGCCTCTACTCTCCTCCCTTTGTAATTCCACACCTTCCGCCTTCCCCCATCACATTACTTCCCTATACCAGAACTCAATATCCGGCGGCCTAGCTGATTTCCACTTCATCGCTATTGACAGTTTTGCTTATAACAGTGCCATATCTACAAAGCGTGTAGCAACGCTCCTTTTATTTTCTGTGTGACCTAGTCCCTTACAATGGAGATGTATAAGGCCTGCCCGGGGCAACAACTGCTAGAATCTCGTGCACTGTTTCCCAATAGTAGCCTATCTTGGGGCTTTCCCAGAACCTATGCAGGAGTCCCGCATCTTCCATCCTGCATCTGGGGTACGTGTCTGCCGACTCTGAGAACATGGCGTGTAATCGGTGGGGAGTGAGATATGCTCTATGAATAACCATTAATTGAATAAATTAGAATTTAGGGTTACGCGACACCTTTTTTGGATACTTCAGTATCTTCTCCCATTCCTTATCTCTAAGTCCTCGGCCTATGTCTCCCTCCCAGCGTTCTCGAATGGGTTGTAGTAAAAGTGCCCTTTTATCTCTAATTCCACTGGTCAGCCACTTCATCAAGTGGCTTCCCGTCCCCATCAGATATTGCATTGTGGGTAGTGAATTTGTGGTTGGTTCAACACCGTTCCATGCCCAGGTCGTAGTTATGTAATGTGTGATCCGCGCGTGTATTAAGAATAATGCTCCAGGGGTCCGATGGGAGCGTGCAAAGTCTGCGTGTGTCATGACTTTGCCCTCTGTAAAGAAGTCCCCTACTTGTAGGATTCCTGCCTCGTGCCAGGGCCTCAGCTCCAATTCCGTAAGTGTGCCTGACCCTAGGGGGAGCCCCAGTAGAGGTATTGTGGGTGCGTATGACGACTTTGCATTAGTGTATTTGACCGCTTTCCTCCAGTGTGTGATATCAAGCCTGAGTAGAGGTGGAGCTGATCTGGGTCCCATAGCATTTAGTAGTAATAGTCGGTGTATAGTTCCCCTATTCCTGTCGGTCTCGGTCATACCCAGTTTGTGTAGGTTACGACCCGCTAGCCAATAGGCCAGCCATTGGAGTTGGCAAGCATACCCATATGCAATCAAATCTGGTACTCCCATCCCGCCCCTGTCCGTCGGTAATTGCAACTTGCCTATGCTGATACGTCGTCTGCCTGAACCCCATATCAATTCCGTTAGTAGCGTGTTCAGAGTTTTAAAAAAGGCCATCGGTATCAGGAGCAGCATATTTGTAAAAAAGTATACCATTCTTGGCAGTACCACCATCTTTGAGATTGCTACCTTTCCTGCCACAGACAGTGGTAATGTGTTCCAGAATTGCACCTGTGTCCTTAGAGTGTTGAGCGCTTTGCCCAAATTACCATCTAGTAGGTCCAGGACATTCCGGTACACCTGTATCCCTAGGTATCTGAAGGTCGTGGGTGCTATCTGGAACCTATGCGGCGCGAACTGAAGGTGATTGTCCCCTAATGCCCTATGAAAGCAATAACCATACAATTTGGATTCATTTACAGTAAGCCCCGATATCCCTCAGAAATTGTTAAAGATCTCCGACAGCGGATCCAGCCGATCCGTCATGTCTTTAATGTATAATATTATATCGTCTGCATAAGCTGATATTATATGAGGCGTTGAATGTCTCGCTATCCCTTTTGTTAAGGCTAGAGTCCTTACTTTAAGGAATAAAGGTTCCAGGGTGGGAATGAACAACAAGGGCGATAATGGGCAGCCTTGTCGAGTCCCTTTTGCTATTTTAAATTGTTCGGAAATACATTTATTGATTCGGACACGCGCTGTGGGGTTGAGATACAGTAGGTTTCCCTACGCTATGTATTCCGGCGGCATACCGAATTTGCCCATTGCCGCAAACATATAATCCCATCTCAGGGAGTCGAAGGCCTGTTTGAGCTCCAGGGATATACACCCCTCAGCATTGTCCCCTGTGTCATTTTGTGCCATCAGTTGGCTCAATCTTCTTAGGTTCAGTGCGGTGCTCCTACCTGGCACGAAGCCACATTGGTCTGGGTGTATCAGTTTCGGATTATATTGGGATAAACGTGACGCTAATATCTTGCTAAGGATCTTGTAGTCCATGTTTAACAGGGACAGGGGTCTGTAGTTCTCTAGTTGTGAAGCATTCCTGCTATGCTTCAAGAGGGAGACTATTAGTGCCTGTAGTGTCGTAGCTGGTAGAGTTCTGGACTCCAACGATTCCTTATACAGTGTGTGTAATTGTGGGGCTAGTATGTTGATGTACATCATATAGAACTCGGCCGGTAAGCCGTCCGTCCCGGGTGATTTGTTCCGTGGTAACGCTCTGATGGCCTGCCTGATTTCGGCCATCGTTATGGGGTTCGCTAGGTCGTCCCGTTGTGTGGTCGTGGGTTGTGGAATGTGTATGTCCGACAGAAAGGACTCAAAGTTCCCGTCCGATAGTGGTGCTTTTGAGCCATATAGCTCGGTGTAACAACCTCTGAACATGTTATTTATATCTATTTGAGTCCGTAGTACTGTCCCCTGTGGGTCGTTCACCTCTATTATAGGAGTGCTCACCGGAGCATTGCGCACCAATCGTGCTAGTAGTGGCCCCGACCAGTCAGCCTAGGTGTGTTGTCTGCATGTGTATTCTCTGTAATCTATTACCCTTAGCTCCCCTAGTAATTCCGCGTGCTGAATATGGGCTTCTTGGAGTTGTGTAAGGCTGTTGTTCGTTCCCGCCGCCTCATTCTCAAGCATCGCCAGCTTACCCTCCACTTCTTTGAGCTTCTCAACTACCGAATGTTTAATGCCCACTTTCGTACCCATCGCCACTTCGCGTATGGTCGCCTTAAAGGCGTCCCATTCAATTTGCCTGGAACTAGCTGTATTCTTGTTTTCTGCAAAGTACTTCGTGATTGCCTCAAATAGTGTCGATCTTAAAACAGAGTCTTCCAGTAACCCCAGCGGTAAACGCCACGTCGGTATTGGGGTTGGAATCCTCCCCCATTTTATCGTTAGCTCCACTGGGTTGTGGTCCGACATTGTCTTACCCATATGCATGACTGAGTCAATTGACCCTGTTAGTGTATTAGAGCAGAATATGCGGTCTATTCTGGTGTGTAACTTGTGGGCTGGGGAATAAAACGTGTATTCCCTATGATTTGTGCGCTTAATTCGCCATGCATCTGCCGAGTCCCAGCCGTTTGCCCAGTGCGCTAGGGCTTCCGACTGCTTCCTGGTATCTGTTGCATGTAGCGGGGGGTGTGACCTGTCAAGGGAGAGATCTAGGACCGCATTGCATTCTCCACCTATTATCCAGTCGTGTTTCGACCATTCCGATAGCACCCCACTAACATTATCGAAAAACTTTGACTGTTCCGTGTTGGGTGCGTATATACAGCCTAGCACTATAAAGAGCCATTGAGTATCCATCTTACGAACACATATCTCCCCTCTTTATCCACCCTTTGCTCCAACTTTATAAAGGGAACAAAGTTTTTGATCCAAATGGCCGCCCCTCAGGAAAACGCTGAATACTCTGTGGCGTATAAGTGGCCCTTCCATTTCCTGAACGATTTGGCCCCCTCTGCCCCATTCAAGTGGATCTCCTGAAGGAATGCTATAGTTATTTGCCATCTGTGCAGTTGTGCCTGTATTCTATGCCTTTTATGTACCGAACCCAGCCCCCTCACTTTCCAGGTACAGATCTTATATGTGTTAGGAGTCGTCATGGCATCGAGTATCCATAGCGTGTGACATTGCCATCACCCCAAAAGTGTGTGTCTTTGTGCTGTGCATTGTAAGTGCTACATCTGGGTATAACTTCCAAACCTTAAGGTCCCCACCCAAGAACTGTTGAGGACCAAACAATAATACCCAATGTGGGTACGAATGCAACTCAATTGTGCCTTCGCCTAGGGGGGGTGAGCCCAGTCGTTCTATCTTAACAGCTATCCACTGAAACCGCTACATAACACCCTGTTATCAGCATGTACCCTGGACCGTTGTCCCCTCCTCCAACAAGTCAATCATCTGTGAGTGTACGTTACCAATCTGCATCTTCATCGCATCTCATCAGAATTCGTTCGCCATCTGTGCTGTGATGCGTGGAAACAATTGTAAACTAGTGTCCAAGTCCAATGCTGCCGTGTGTGAGCTGGCTAGACTGTTCGTGTCTGTTGCAATTCCAGCATCATGTGCTGCCAGTGCGTTCGCCGTCAACAGTGCCGCTTCCGGTGAGTCTTCCGCACCAATCTGTGTGAGGCTTCCTTTCGTTTTGGCCATCTTCTCTGTAGTTCCTCGCTGTTCATGATGAGGTTCCGTTCTGCCAGATGGGCACCCTTCCATTACTTCCGTCGTATGGTCTTGAGATGGGTTCGGTATGAGCGTCACCTCCATCCACTCATATGCCTCCTCTGGGGTGTTAAAAAAATAAGTTTTGTGGTCATGTATGATTTTAAGGCGCGCTGGGAAGAAAAGTGCATATTTCATATTGCGATCCCGCAGTGTGCGTTTCACCTCTAGGAAGGATGATCTGGCTTTCTGAACTGCTTGGGTGAAATCCGGGTATATCGACACCGTTCTGTTTTCATATTTCACTGGGGCATTCTCCCTCGCAGCCTTTAGTATTTGGTCTCTGTCTTTATAATGTAGGAGGCGTGCTATCAGGGGACGTGGGGGATCCCCCGGTCTAGGTGGTCTTGGGGGTACTCTGTGTGCTCGTTCTACACTGTACATCGGGGTGAGTTCCACTACTTTCTTCAGCCAGTCTTCCACAAACTGTGTTGGGTTTGTCCCCTCGCTTCATTCCGGGACGCCTAAAATGCGTATATTGTTGCGGCGTGAGCGCCCTTCCGCATCGTCCACTCTATCCCGCAATCCACTGATCTGTCGTTCCAATACCTCCAGTCTTGTGGAGTGTTCCGTCTGTTGGGGAATCAGATCATCTAAGGCGAGTTTATGTTCAGAGACCTGCTCTGCTACTTTTTTATAGTCGGCCTTCAGGAAGGTCAGCCCTGTGGACATGGCGTCCATGCGCATTTCCAGTGCTTCTCTAGAGGCCCTAATTTCGGTCAGAATCAAGTCCAACTTGGCCTCCTGTGAGCCCATGCCCGTCGGTGGAATCAGTTCATTATTGGAGGAAGCCAGAGGGTCTTCAGAACCCGTGGATTGAATCGTGGTGTGCGCCGTCAGATCTGGTTGTCGGAGTCTACTGCGTCCCATTTTTCACCTCGCTCATGTGGTCCGAGTGCACCTCTCCCTATTGTGGTCGTTCCTGGTCCTTCCCCCAGTCTTCCGTGCTCTGGAGCTCGATGTCCCAGTTCTCTCTTCCAGCGCAATATTCCCAGTTGGCTCGTGAAAGTGCGTGGTCAATGCATACTCCGGTGGTCTTCTCGGTGTAGCCCCCAATCCCCAGCAGTGGACTATCTGATGTCCGTGACTTTGTCTCCCAGCAGGGGGGAAATACCTGTGTTCCGCCCTATGTTCTTTCAGTGTTCGTGCTTCCGCCGTGGTCCTCCGTGTTCCCGTGTACTATATATGTTGTTTGCAGGACCCCGGTGCCATTCTGGGAAGGATCGTCCGTCTTGGGGCGTGCAGTGTTATTACTCTCCGGTCCCCTATACGGTTCCTTCTGGTGTTCCGATCTCGTCTTGGTGCCCTCTATGCGTGTCTCGCCTTGTTCAGGGCCCTTCCACCCATACAACCTTCAAAAATGTCTTTATCGGTCAGGGGGGGGGTGTCAGGTTATCCCCGCAGTAAGCAATGAGTATCTTGGGGGCATAGTTATGAGGGCCTTGCATGTCGGTCTGTTATTGATAGTGTGCCAGTTCAGGCCGTCCAGTCTCGTGCCTTCAGGTTGCTCCCACACCCTGCTTAGAAAATGGCTGCCACTTGTACTCACGGGGCGCTTTAGCTGATCATTCGCAGGGGCCCCCAATGTTTAATCGGTGCCCTCTAGTTCTCCATATGGCGTGGCGGGACGTCTCCCCTTCGGTTGCGGTGTCCTGGGCAGAGCTCCCAGCCAATTCCACTCCTTCCGCTGCCGCACGTCCGGACCGCGACTCTCCTCTCTGTGCGGGGGCCCGATCTGCTCTTCTGGGGAGCCTCCCTTTCGTCCGCTTCCCTGTTCTTGCTAGGTCAGTCAAGGCCCAATCGTAACTGCTCACATTACACCAGCTCACGCTTCTGCTCACATGTCTTCCGCAACCAGACTTGGCTCAGATTCCGCCTCTCGGGAGCGAACTCCGTTCGTCTTCCTCTCTCACTGTGGCTCGCGGATTCCTCATCGCAGCTAGGCCTCTCTGCGGCGATAATCCACCCGCATCAGTCCACAGCCTCGGCAGTCTACAGATTCTGTCACACACTGCTCGTGCTCGTCCTGTTTCATGTAGGTGGAGGAATAGGGTTATAGTACCATGAGTTGCAGGATTTTCGGTTTATATCTAGGGCGTTGGACGGATAAAGCTCAGCTCACATCTGCCATGCTTGGCTGGTAGCCACGCCCCGGGCTAGTGTGCTTTACCACATATCTGCCATCGGAAATTAGCTGTAATATTCGAGGGAGGTCTTTGAATCCATGAGTTTCTCGAGCGCAACCCCCGTGTAGTTCCTGTGACCAGGAGGCTGCTTTCTCCTCACCTGCTGCCCTGCTCGCTCTCTGACCCTTTATTCACAAGAGGCATGTTGACACGCATAGAAGACCCGCCCGCACCACACACTAGCGGTATCAAACGTTTTCCCGCCCTTTCCCAACTATGATGGACAGCTCACTCAAGGGACCTCGGTGCCTTTTGGCACGGTGACAAAGTTACAGGCACATATGGTCAGTGGAGACAAATCTTCTGGCCCCTTTACGCATCTGCAGTGTAGGAAAAGCACTATACATTTACCCAACGAGGTAGCACTTACTGATTAGCCAGTAGAAAGTACTCCAGTTGAGTAGAGTGCAAACCGCAAAAAAAGAGCAAGTTCGTTGCAAAATCCGCGAATTCGCAGATTTTTTTGCGATTTCGCACGAATTCGTGGACCACAGATCCGCAACATTCGCCCATACTTACTGAAAACAGAGAAATTCAGCAGCTATAGTCAGCTGAGCTAACTATAACTAAGTGTCACGACTAACCTTGAGATCCGGTACAGCAGGAGCGATGTTGTAGCTAAGTTTTCTCCTCCCTAGATACGGTACCACAGACGAGCATAAGGCAAACACTCGCCTATGAGGACCCCACCCAGGGAAGGGGAAAAGTGGATAAATAAAACAAAAAGGAGTGGCAGCCAGAAACCATCTACAGGGTTCGACAACAGGAGAACGACCAGTGTGGATCTGTATGTAGATACCTGCACAGAGACACAAGAACATAAGAGTCACACTCTCTTTCTAGGTACACTACCACTTCCAAATTATGGAATAGAAGGACTTCCACTTACATCATATGGCTCCCACAGTCATCCTGATAGAAAAGGGCAAAAATAGAAAAATAAAGTAAAGTAAAGAAAACAGGGAACTGCCCAGGATCCCTACTTGCAGGGAGAAGGCCAGAAGCGTCTCTAGCTGTAATTATAGTCCAAGTGAGCTTGCCTCAACTCAAGTGATAAGAGTACTAGTTCTCATATATATCTTTATCCAAGACGAAAAGGACAACAGTCCTTTAATCCGAGCCTCTCAACGGCTCCCAAGAAACAAAAAATGTTCAGCAACTCCCAAGTGCCAAAAAATGTCCACTAAGGCAAGTCTGAAACAAAAACAGGAGGAGTACAACAAGAACACTCTTCCTTTGCTAGCACTCCGCTAGCCAAGTCAATTGATGAAACTTAGAAATGGGCTTTAAGGGCTAACATGGTAACATTGGCCGTGAGCCCCGTGTACCTTGATGTTTGAGTCCAAGCGCGGCTCTCCCTGCAGCAGTTACCGCGGTTCTCAGCGCGGCTCCCAGCAGCATGAAACTCAGAACTTGCACAGCTACCACGCTGTGTATCAACGGACAGAGAACGCCAAATGAAAAGCGGCGAAGACAAAATGAATCTCCGAGGTCCTTTGGTGAAATGAAGTAACCTCAATTGAATCAGCAGGAATCAGGATAGTTTGGCTTCACGATATGACAAGCGGCAAGAATACAGGTGACAAGCACCGCGTAAGGCATTCAGAGGACTGATATAGAATAGTGAGAAAAAGAAGATAGTAGACAGTGAAGAGAGACTACCAACTAGCATTCTGGGACCTGTAGTCACCCTCTCTGTGGCTGAATCGTGACAGAACCCCCTCTCAGTGACCGACGTCCCGGCGGTCCTCCAGGTTTCGACGGGTATCTAGTATGGAAACGCCTCAACAACCCAGGACAATGCAGATTCCTGTGAGGTTCCCAGGAACGTTCCTCAGGGCCATACCCCTTCCAGTCTATCAGATACTGGCCTCTCACCCTTCTGGAGTCTAGCACCGCACGTACTTCATACTCTACATTCCCTTCTATTTCCAAAGGCTGGGGTCTTGCTACAACTCTGGTTCCCTGCAGATACGGTTTCAGTAAGGAGACATGGAATACGGGATGAATGTGCCAGGAGGAAGGCAACTTCAGTTTCATGGCTACTGGATTAATCACAGCCAAAATGGGATAGGGGCCCACAAACTTGGGTTGCAATCGTGTGTTACCCTTCAACTTTAGATGTTTGGTGCTCAACCATACCCTGTCACCCACTGAATAGACTGGTTCAGGAGTTCTCTTCCTGTCAGCCTGTGTCTTGTCATGGTTTCTGGCCGACTCCAGATGCTCTTTGGCATCATGTAATACAGACTGGAGATGTGCATGATGCTGTTGTATGGTAGGATGAGAGGAGGGGCTTAGCTGGTCAAATGGCAAAGAATTGGGGTGATACCCAGTAAGACAAAAGAATGGTGAGCATCCTAGTGAAGAATGCGTCGTGTTATTGTAAGCGAACTCAGCCAACCATAACAACGTTCTCCCTTCCTCCTCATGCTGAAGAGTAAAGCATCTCAAATACTGCTCCAACGTCTGATTGAGTCTTTTCGTCTTACCATCCGTCTGCGGATGATAACTCGTTGAGAGCCGAGCATCTATCTTCATCACCTCACAGAGGGCCTTCCAGAATTTGGAAGTAAACTGGGTTCCTCTGTCGGTGATGAGAACAGAAGGAATCCCATGCAATCGTACCACATTCTGTAAAAAGACCATAGCCAATTCTCCTGACGTGGGCAACTTAGTTAGTGCAATGAAATGACCCATTTTGGTGAGATGATCTACCACCACCAAAATAGTGTTGTTGCCGAAACTGAGAGGCATCTCCACTATAAAGTCCATCGATACTGTATGCCACGGAGTGGGAGGTATTGGTATGGGACGTAGCAGTCCACTGCTTCTCTGATGCTGGGCTTTAGCTTGAATACATATAGGACATTTGGCCACATATTCTTCAATGTCTTTCCTCATCGTTTCCCACCAAAAGTGCCTGGAGGTAGTCTGTAGAGTCTTGAGCATTCCTGGATGTCCACTCAAAGAGGAATCATGGGTCCATTGAAGAACCAAGCTCTCAACTTCATGGTCTGGAAGGTACAACTGAATATTTCTGAAAAGGAGTTTGCCTTTCTTCTTTCTAAGCATCGGTTCTTTAGCTAACCAATTTTGCATGTCTACTTGAGTGCTCTTTTCCTCCACTTGTTTCATGAAATCTGCAGGACAAGTGATGACTGAAACAGACTGCTCAAACATTACTTTGTGAAGTAGTAAGGGGGGATTCTCGGTCTCATTTTGTTCTTTCAATGCCGATTCAGGTCTTGATAAGGCGTCTGCTTTGCCGTTCTGGGGACCTGGACGGTATTTGATTACAAAGTCGAAATCCGAGAAAAACAACGACCATCGTAACTGACGAGGTGTTAACGCCTTCGCACTCTTCAGAAAGAGGAGATTTCGATGGTCCGTAAAGATTTCGACGGTGTGTCTAGCCCCCAGAAGATGATGTCTCCATTCTTCGCAGGCTCGCTTAATGGCCAACAACTCCTTGTCTGATATGCTGTAGTTAATCTCACTGGAGGACAGTTTTCTGGAGAAGTAGGCTACTGGGTGAAGTTGACCTGTATCCGGATTCCTTTGCGATAGAACACCTCCTATGGCGAAATGAGAGGCATCAGTCTCTAGTACGAATGGCTGACTGGCATCTGGATGGCGTAAAATAGGTGCAGTAATGAAACAGGTTTTTAAGGCTTGAAAAGCCTGCTCCGCAGCGTCCGTCCACCTGAAGGTAGTTCCTTTCTTCAAGAGACCTGTTAAAGGCTGGATGATTCTCGAGAATCCTTGTATAAAGCGGCGATAAAAGTTTGCAAAGCCTATGAAACTCTGCAATGCCTTTATACTAGCTGGTGATTCCCATTGTGTTATAGCTTGAATCTTCTTGTGGTCCATCTGTAATCCATTCGGACCTATAACGTATCCAAGGAACTCCACTTCTGTGGTATGGAAGAGGCATTTCTCCAGCTTGGCATATAGTTCGTGTTGTTGCAGCCGTTCCAATACTTCCATCACATGCTTAACATGCTCTTCTTGCGTAGCAGAGTAGATGAGAATGTCGTCTATATAGACTATACATGACACATCCAATAATCCTCTTAACACCTCGTCCATAAAAAATTGAAATGCCGCCGGGGCGTTACACAGGCCAAAAGGCATGACTTGATACTCGTAAAGCCCATATTTAGTGCGGAAAGCAGTCTTCCATTCGTCTCCGCGACGAACCCTCACCAAATGATACGCCCCTCTTAAATCAAGTTTAGTAAATATTGTTGCATCTTTCAACTGATCCAGAAGCACTGGTATTAAGGGTAGCGGGTACCTGTTCTTTCGGGTTACTCTATTGATGGCGCGGTAGTCAATACAGGTTCGCAAACCTCCTTCCTTTTTCGGGATGAAGAACAGAGGAGACGAGGCCGGAGACGTAGAGGGACGTATGAATCCCGAAGCTAGGAGCTTCTCCAAATACTCCTGAAGGTAGATGTTTTCTGCCTCTGTGAGGGCGTATATTCTGCTACAGGGAATGCTAGCCCCAGGTTCTAATTCTATCACACAGTCATACTCCCTGTGTGGGGGCAACTTGCTGGCTTCTTTCTCATCGAAGACATCTTGGTATTTACTATACGCCTCAGGAAGGGTGGAGATGGCGTTCACTTCCAGGAGTTTTCCTACTTGTGCCAGTGAGCCTGCTGGGGTTTCCATCCGTATAGTCTCATGGAGGCAGGGAAGGGTACAATGTTCAGCGCAGTACTTTGAGCTTAGAGTGATGGTACGAGCAGCCCATTGTACTACAGGATCATGTAGCGTTAACCAAGGCATTTCCAATATTAGTTTAAACTGAGGAGCGTCTATTAAGTCAAATGATATGTATTCGTGATGATTTTGACCAACTTGCATAACCAACTGGCTAGTATGAAAGCACACAGGTCCAGAGGTTAAGTCAGATCCATCCACCGCCTTTACCGCTTCAGGGGTTTCTTTCTGAATACACGGGACTCCCAATCTTTTGGCGTATTGCAGATCTATGAAATTTCCCGTTGCTCCACTATCCATCATTGCATGTACCATCACAGGTTGTTCCCCTGGCCATTGTATGGTAACGCATAAGTTCATGTGGGGCACAGCAGGCTGCATTGTATTAGCTACAGCATGGTAGACCTCTTTTTCTGACTCTGGGCTCAAGCAAGGGGTCTGGGACTCACTTGAGCATTCTCGTTTCCCGAGACATTGAGAGGATAATCCACAGCAGACAGAGTTCGAGCGCCTTTGGTTTTTGCTCGGCAATCTCTGATGAAATGTCCGGATTTACCGCAATACATGCAGAGTTTCTGATTGCGTCGTCGGGTTCGCTCCTCTGGAGTTAAGGGACCCCTTATCCCTCCTATTTGCATAGGTTCAGAGGTGTCGGGGGTAGTTGCACTTTCTGCTGCTTTAGGTTTGGATGTGGGAAACCGAAGTTCATACCGGTGTTTATCTCCTCTTCGTTCTTGCAATCTATGATCCAGCTGCACAGTAAGGTCTATTAATTCTTCACACGTGGTAGGCAAAGTCACCACTTGAGCCAGCACGTCCTTCAACTCTCCCCTTAATCCTTGATAAAACAAGGAGATTCTCTTTTTGGACGGCCAATCAGTTTCGACAACAAGACGATTGAAATTGGTTATGTAAGACAACAGGTCTTGTGTTCCTTGCTTCAATGTAATCAGTTCCCTGTCTAATGATAACATGTGTGCCTTGCGATCAAAGAGTTTACGCATTTCCTCACAAAACCCCTCAAAGTCATCCAATACGAGATCCTTTCTTTCAATGAGCGGAAACGACCAACTAGCGGCATTCCCCCCTAAATAAGACAACATAAAAGCGGTTTTGGAATGATCGTCAGGAAAGACAGTAGGCTTGCACATAAAATGTAATCTGCACTGACCCAGGAATGTACTAAATTTCTTAGGATCCCCCAAGAACCTTTCTGGAGGTGCCAAGGGTAACTGGATTGGCTGTACTACTTGAATAGTAGAAGGACCTGGCCCTCCCTGAGTAATGGGGGACTGAGTCTGCATCAGAGGAGGCAATGTAGCTTCCCTGATATAATGGGCTCCCTTAGAACCAGTGGGACTGGATCGCGCTATTCCCGCTACTTCTTGTCGTAGAGTACCCATTTCCTTCCTCATCTCATGATTTTCCCCTCTAACGGCATCTACTTCAACTCGCAAAGCATTGAGGGCTTCTAACATAGACGACAGGATATTCTCGGTCTCCATCGCTCAGGCTGTAGTAGACCGTGGGCTTGTCACTCTGTCATGACTAACTTGAGATCCGGTACAGCAGGAGCGATGTTGTAGCTAAGTTTTCTCCTCCCTAGATACGGTACCACAGACGAGCATAAGGCAAACACTCGCCTATGAGGACCCCACCCAGGGAAGGGGAAAAGTGGATAAATAAAACAAAAAGGAGTGGCAGCCAGAAACCATCTACAGGGTTCGACAACAGGAGAACGACCAGTGTGGATCTGTATGTAGATACCTGCACAGAGACACAAGAACATAAGAGTCACACTCTCTTTCTAGGTACACTACCACTTCCAAATTATGGAATAGAAGGACTTCCACTTACATCATATGGCTCCCACAGTCATCCTGATAGAAAAGGGCAAAAATAGAAAAATAAAGTAAAGTAAAGAAAACAGGGAACTGCCCAGGATCCCTACTTGCAGGGAGAAGGCCAGAAGCGTCTCTAGCTGTAATTATAGTCCAAGTGATAAGAGTACTAGTTCTCATATATATCTTTATCCAAGACGAAAAGGACAACAGTCCTTTAATCCGAGCCTCTCAACGGCTCCCAAGAAACAAAAAATGTTCAGCAACTCCCAAGTGCCAAAAAATGTCCACTAAGGCAAGTCTGAAACAAAAACAGGAGGAGTACAACAAGAACACTCTTCCTTTGCTAGCACTCCGCTAGCCAAGTCAATTGATGAAACTTAGAAATGGGCTTTAAGGGCTAACATGGTAACATTGGCCGTGAGCCCCGTGTACCTTGATGTTTGAGTCCAAGCGCGGCTCTCCCTGCAGCAGTTACCGCGGTTCTCAGCGCGGCTCCCAGCAGCATGAAACTCAGAACTTGCACAGCTACCACGCTGTGTATCAACGGACAGAGAACGCCGAATGAAAAGCGGCGAAGACAAAATGAATCTCCGAGGTCCTTTGGTGAAATGAAGTAACCTCAATTGAATCAGCAGGAATCAGGATAGTTTGGCTTCACGATATGACAAGCGGCAAGAATACAGGTGACAAGCACCGCGTAAGGCATTCAGAGGACTGATATAGAATAGTGAGAAAAAGAAGATAGTAGACAGTGAAGAGAGACTACCACCTAGCATTCTGGGACCTGTAGTCACCCTCTCTGTGGCTGAATCGTGACACTAAGGCCCCACAATGCACTGCTTATGGTGCCCGATGTTACATTACTCATGATATGTCTGTGACATCAATTATGACATTAATGATGACTTCTCAAATGACATACTGATGACATCATCCAGTGACTGTGAGTGTTTTAAAAAATATATGAGTGTTAAATATATATACCAAGATGTACTGATGAATCAATGGGTGTATGGATGATTCAGTCGGTGTGTGACTGACTATAACTCAGTGATTGGGTGTCTCAATGAATGTATAGGTGAGTGACTAGATTGTGTGAATATCTGTATCAGTCTGTCAGTTGGTGTCTAATTGCCAATATGGGTTGCTGAGTGGGTAGTGAATTGCTGTATGGGTCATTGATTTGTTGTCTGAGTACCTTTACGAGTGTATGAATTTCTTTGCGGGTGGGTGTGGGGGTGTGTGACTGCCTGCATGTGTGAGTGGGTCCGTCTGTGAAGAGCTGTATGGGTGAGTGAATATGCTTATGGCTAAGTCAGTGAGTGAATGGATGTGTCAGTGTTTTATGGGTGAGAAACTGCATATGTTGAAGGCAGTATAGGTGAGTGTTGGAGTATATGAATGACTGTGTGATTAGGTGATTGTGAGTGTTGCTGTATGGGTGAGTGTGTGCTTGTATCACTGACAGTATAGGTCAATTTGTATGTGTTAGTATCTGTATGAATAAGTGAGTGGGTGTGTGTATAATAGTATAGGTGAGTATGTGGCTGTGTGATTGACTCTATGGGTGACTGAGTAGGTGTGTGAGTAGCTCTATGTATGACTGACACTGTTTGAGTGACTTTATGGATGTATGAATGGCTATATGAGTGGCTGTATTAGTAGGTGAGTTGATGTATGTGTGGCTGTATGGGTGACTGAGTGGGTGTGTGGGTGTAGACCTATGAATTAGTGAGTGGGCGTGTAAGTACTGGTATGGGTTTGTGAATGGTTTTGAGAATGGTAGTGTGGAAGTTAGAGTGGGTGTATGAAATGTTATATTGTGGTGTGAGTGGGTACATCATAGGTTCAGTGAATAATGTCATCAGTGATTTCACTGACCATGTCATGAGTAATGTAATCAAAGGCTTTGGCCTTTGATTCTCAGGCACGAGCCACTGCTGGGACATGCTTTGGCATCATTAAATCCCTAAAAAAGTTTTTTGATTTCCCCCCAGTAGAATCCAGAAAGTCAGTAGCGGTGGCTCTGATTCTGTCTCGCCTAGACTACTGTAATGGCCTATTGGCGGGTGCTAAGAAAACCACCCTGAAGAAACTTCTGAGTGTCCAACATGCTGCAGCCCGTCTAGTTTTGAGATTACAGTGCAGATCCACAGCATCGGCTGCTATCAGGAGCTTGCACTGGCTTCCTCTCCACAAGAGGATTCTTTTTTATATCCTTCTTACCGCCTTTAGAGCCCTTAATAAGGAGGGACCTAGGTACCTCTCGTATAGGCTCTCTACCTATTCCCCTAAAAGAGTGCTTCGCTCCGCTGGCACTAATTTAGCTAACATTCAAAAATTCTAATATCAAACCAAGGGAGGGAAATCTCTCTCTCTGCACAATTTGAATGGTCTCCAGCTAATGACCCTCTGTCGCTCTTCACTCTCCCTCGCCATCTGCCTTTCATCTTCTCATGCCACAGATAGTTTGCCTTTGCCCTGGTAACATATATATCTTATGTTTCCACAGCTTGTGGGAAATACCGATGGCTGTTATTGCGGTTGTACTTATCCCTTTCCTCTGTGCCCTCTTCGTGGCTCTCATAATTAATCTTTCAGTCTGTCATCATTCTGCAGAAGACTGTACTGCTGTCTAACGTCAGCCCTCGCTAACGGGTGCCGACAGGCTATCTCCTCTTGTTCTGTGCGCGGCTCTTGACCTCTGACATTGCTGCTGGTCTCTGCCAGAATTCTTTACATGTGCAGTTTTTGTTCTACGTTTTAGTTCCTGGTCCGGACACCCTCCCCAACTTGCCGCATCCTTCTGCAAGTTCCCTGCCCACAGTGACTCCCTGGTGCCAGGCAGCACCTAGCTGACGGCGTACCAAGGAGGGCGACCTGCTGCACCCCACTGTCTTGCTAGCAGAGTCCCCACTCGATGGGGGTGGAGGACCTTCACAGCTACTTCCCATTGACTGGAGCAGAGGTCGGTATGCTTTGCCAGACTCAACAGACACCAGTGAGTCTTGATTGGGGTTTTGAAGACTCCTGGTTGGGTTGTAGCAGGTAGCCCCTCATTCTAGAGCTGTGGCAGTATTGCTCCCCAGGTTCAGGTGGTGGCGGTAATAGCACCCATGTAATTGCACATCATACTTGTGCTGGAACGATATTGTGGGGGCTGTGGTCACTTGGGCTACTTCTCTTGTGGTTGCAACAGGTTCGCAGGGCGCCAATTTTTAGGGTCTGTGAACTCAGGTCTGAATCCAGCTAACTCACCTCAGCGTAACTGGACCTGGGTACCCACTGTGGCGCTGCCTCCTACTGGACCCCAGAGGTGGCCTTTTAGCTGTGCCTAGGGAGTTTCCTAGGCACAGAGAGGAGGGAGTATTGGTTGTCCTATTGTCTGGTATTGTTGGGCTCCTTGCATTTTTCCATTGTTGTATTGTTATATGCCTCTCATATATTGTGGCCAAGTATAGTTAGGGTTGTAGAGTATTATTAGTATTTGTCAGACATAATTTCTTCTTTGGATATTGTGATGCTACATAACTGACATTTGTTGCTGCTAACTGTCTGACAGTATAATAAGCACCCTTACAATATTGACTGCCACCATATTAAATATCTCCTTACATCACTGCCCATTTATCATGGACTGGCCGGCTGACTTCTTAACATTCACCCTGTATTGCACTATATCTCCCCTTTTCGTCCTGTTCCTGATGTCCGTTGACATACCAATAATATTGTTCCTATTTCCCCTGTTACTCTTCTGGGATTAATGTAAAAACACTGTACATAGTCATAGCACACAGACTCTCTGACAGCGCTGCGCGCAGGGTTGCCAGAATTCACTTCATGTTTTCTGTGTTTGCCTGAACATTACGAAGAGTTCACCATTCTGCACTATCTACTTGATTGCCTGGACCCCCAAGGCTCTGTCCGGGGTGGCTTCAATTCTGCCTAGCCACCCCTTCAGCCCAATTATGGGATAACAGAAGATTGCAAGGAGACATAATTACTAATCTTTCTTCTAAATACTTTCCTGTCATCCTTCATTCTGTTCATGGGATGCCAGTAATCAGCACCCAGAAGTCTCTCTCAATCCTACTTATGAAAAGCTTGGGTGAACTTGAATCAATTGGCCTGTCTGTTTGCCTGACGAATGGCTTCCTCTGCAATCAAATAGCTGAGGAGTGGCTGAGAAGTACATGATAGCGTTTGTTTACCCACTGTGTTGTGTGTTCATAGTACAGCACGAGACTCCACCCATCTGTCTGGTGTATCTGAATTGTCACTGAACTACGTGGGAGGTTAGTGCTGGTGCTTCACACATTTTCCACAACTCTCCTTTCACAATGGGAAACACACTCTGTAAAAATAATTTACACAGCAGCCAGCCAGCCCCCCCTAAAGACTCTCTGGCATACAATGTGGCCCTAAGCCAAGGACTTCAATCCATACTATTCATACATAAATGGCATGACCTGACAGCTACGAGACCTGACTTAAAGTTCCCGCGTCAGGGAACATACGACATCAAAAAGTTGTCATATTTGAGACAAATGTTGAAATTAAAAGGCAAAAAGATAAGGCCAGCAGAATGGGAATCATTTTGTCAGTGGGATCTGGTTTTGTGCGACAAGCGCGCAACTAATGATGTCAAATCGAAGGTCCACAGGGAATTATTAGAGGTCAAGAACAAGGTGTTAAACGAGATAAGTAAGCAGAAAATAAATGAGGTTTGGAGAAAAGTACACATGGATATTGTGGGAGTATTCCCATGCATACCAGTAGAGAAAGAAAAGCAAGGAGGTAAGGAAGATAATGGAGACGAAGACTCAGTACTAGAAGACCTTCTAATAGGGTGAATAAGATCCACAACAGTCCCACCCGCCGCCCCCTTAGAAAAACCCTCTGAACTAACCCAACAGCACAAGACAGACACTGTAGCCTTAACACACAAGCTTATCAGTGAAGACGCTACCAAAATAGACTTGGACACTGTCCAAGACACTGCAGTTCTGCAGCTAATGAGGGTAGAGGCAGTCCACGCCGCCAGAAAATATACTGATAAGAAAAGGCAGCTGCGAGACATAACACAACCAACACTATTAGACCGCAAATGGCAGCAACAATTCGGCGACACATCAGCAGATGACACTATGTCATCAACACAGTGGCAGTGCCTGGTTTGCGAGGTATGTACATACATACTACAAATAGTCCATGACATTGGATTACTAGAACAGGCAATAGCAGGGTCTCAACAACATGCACCACAGAGTAGGCGTGACAGTTTCAGTAAAACAAATAGTGCTAATTCATCCCCAGGTGGCTCGCCCTCAGCACAAAACATACTACTGAAATCAGACACAGCCAAATGCCAGGATTTACTGCAACATATGGTGGGAGGAACACTAGCAGTAAATGCCTTCACACAACACCACAACAGATTGTACCTAGAAAGAGTCCTGTCACTAGCACAAGCACATTTAATGGAAAAGGGCCCCCAATCTCACAATGCTTATATCCAAAGAGAAAAGAACCCAGGCCCAGATACTACAGGTATACTTCCACCACTACCTGTACAGTACGAATGGGATATAGGGAAGTTCAGTTTCACAGACCTGCAAACATACAAAGAGGAAGACATGAGAGACAGAATACAATATGCGGATTAAAAACTGCAACAGTGGTAGCAGCTGGTGAACACATTTGTGGTGTTGGAAGTGGAGATAGGTGCATCCAAAGTGGGCAGAGCACGAGTTTGGCGCGAGCTTGGCGAGCTTGGCGTTTGGTGCTCCGTGTTCGGAGCACGGAGGGTGGAGCGCAGCAGAGCACTTTGAGCTGCACCAGCATCTGCACGGAGACCCGCTCGGAGACGAGAGCGGGCGAAGGTCAACGGTCGACGGTACCACAGCACTCACCGCAATTGCGGACCGGCACTTGTGGCGCATGCGGATTAGCGGAACCCAGCTCACCCGGACTCAGTCCAAGACTCAGATTGACGCTGCCCCCGGAGGCTCCCCTGAGTCTCCAAGCGGTTTTTAGGTGAGAAAAACACACTGCCTCACCCCCTGCCACTGCTTGACTCAACTCGCCCCATCATACAAGCAGTAACCCCCTCGTCCAGATCAGCCCCCCCCTCTGAATGCAGAGAAAGGTGATTGAAGAAAGAGGTGGAGGTGGAGGGGTTAAACTGGCGGTTGATGAGCAGTGAGAAATGGGTCTAAGAACTCTACCAATAGATTTGCTCCTGCTCCAGTAAATCACCTTAAGAAAACTATTTTTAACCACCATTTCGAATACTTGGCATTAACCATTCCACCATTGCCAGGTCGGATTTTTTCAGTTGGAAATAAATGGGGATTATTGCGGCATTTCCTGAATGAGTCCCCCCAGCTGCCATCATTGGACAACCAATCCGAACGAAGAGCAGCCGTCTGCTCTCCTACACCAGCCATTTCATGCCCCTCTACACTGGACAGATTGACATATTTTTGCACACCTCTTGTAATTAGTTCTTACACCTAGTTCCTACACGCTGTTGGACGACCGAGAGGCGAACAGAAGTTTTGTTGCTTCGTCATGTTCCAGGGCCAGTATCAGTGACGTCTGGCTTTTCTATCCAGCCAACCTTGCCCCTTCTCTTACCTGACGTCGAGAGGCTGAGTGAAAAGTGTAGTGAAGTGAAGTGAAATGAAGGGCAGGGACAAAGTACGAGAGCCGTTGCCGTTAGAGGCAGCCGCTAAGTAAGAGCCCGGGGGGGCTGCCCAGGCCAAGCTGACTAAGTCCGTTTTGGCTCAAGGTACCCCCTGAGTGCACCGCTCGTCCGTATCAACTGTCCCCCCAGCGTTCCACCTTGGCATATCCTCGTCCAAACCAGTAGCCTATTCAGCTCCCTAGCCAGCCTCAAAGCTCAAAGCTACTCAAAGCTACTTACCATCTCCCGGCCCCCGCTTCACGGGAGCCGCTCGCTGCTGCAGCTACCATTTCTGTTTCCCTGAGGGCGTTTGGACCTTCTGGACCTTCATGTTTTAGTGTGGGTCCCTCGTGTTGGAGCTGAACGGGGACTGCGCCACGAGAACTACCGACGGAAGCGGGTGTCGGGGACTGCGAGGACCAGCATTCAACGGTGTCATCACCTGGTACCTCTTCCCCCAATTAGCCCGTTTACCTCCCCACTTAATCAGGCTCCTCCTACGCAATGCAGTACGAAGCCCGTGCCAAGGGAGGGTCCGTTTTAGCCCGTGTAGACCGGGTGAGACCGGACCGGGCTACCCCCCTTGGTTATATTTTCATTTTCATTTTCATTTTTGGAAAAGCAAAATCTGTGGTAGGAGTTGGGCTTAAAGGACAATTCTGTTGTTACGTCGCCCCACACTAACTGTACCATGTCAGGGCGAGAAACTAAGAGTAAAGCTCTGTCCTCAGCCGCCCATACAGTTGGTACAATGGATAATTTTATAATTAGATCTAGTTCGCTCCTATCTCATGAAATTACATCTTTAGAGCGGAGAATCTCCCAGGGAATAGACATGCCTAAAAGATCTTCCTTGGGTGCCATAGCAAACGCTAGAACACCTGATAGACAGCTGGTTCCTGAAGAAGCTGATATAACTCTACCTAACTCTCCAAACTCTGGGAATAGTGATACATCCAATAGAGATTCCTTTCTGGCTATCCCACAGCTTACAGTAATACCTAGTGCCTCTACGAAGTCATTAGTTGACACACAGGATAAGTCTAATGATCGCCAGCATAGAGGGAACCGGGAGGGGGCAGTCCTAAAAAGGAAGCGTGGGCCACAAGCATCTGGGGGGGAAAAAAGCGAAGGTTGCTAAACACTTAAGCAACCCAGTTAATAAGACTGGGGGCATTAGCAAGGAGCTCGCTCCCGCCACTTTTAATTCCATCCTTCCCCCGGCCCCAAATCCATTCACGTTGCCTACAAATAATACCAACTTCAGCGGCTTACCGGTGCTCTGTGCAGATTTTTCAAATTCCAATCTAGGCACCCTACTTAAGTCTTTGCTTAGCCCAATATAAGTAAGGCTCACCCAAATTGAAGCAAGGCTTACAAAAATAGAAGCAACTACTGGGGCTGTGTAGATTACATAAAAACTGTTAGACCTACTCAGGGAGCCCGGTTAGGAACAAAGGAGTCACCTCTATAGCTAATATTCCTACAACTAATGTCCCATCTACGTTAGCTTCCTCCTCCACCGTTCCGGGCACTTTGAACAAGAATAATATCCCCCCTCTGTCAGTGCTCTAACAGTGACTAACAAGCCAACCACGCCCGGTGGCTGCCAAGTACCGGATGGTATAACTCTGACTAAAAACTTGGCAATTGATCTGCCCCCTGATGCGGCCCCTCTAGTGGTGGTTTTAACAGGTGTCCCTGAGCTTGTTCCTCCTACTAGAGAGTCATTCGATTCGCTGAAAAACAAAGTTGTATGTTGGTTGAATAAGTACAAACCCCTCCCTGCACAAATCTCTAGTGAAATTTTACTGGTAAGGAGGGTACCCTGGGTGGGCAGGACTCAAAAAAACATTAGCGGTGACTGTGTCCTGGTAAATTTCAGGGACCCAAGGATGGTCTCCCATATTTGTAACTGGCCAATTGCTAACCCCGAGACGCTAATCCATGCTATGCCACTGTCTGCTCTTTATCCCTCTGATAAATCGTGTTCAAGGAGGGGACGCGATGACAGCTGGACTAGAGTGGCCCTTAGGGGGCAGCACAGGGGCGATTGGAATGAATATCATAACGCCCACTGGGCTACCCAATTCCTGGACTACAATAGGTTCAGCTGCCTGGATTCGGTAGACTGACAACAAACAGAGTGGGGGCTAGCAGGGGGACGCCATGTAAGCAACGGATTAGCCAGGAACTCAACTCATGTTAGGAGGATTACTTGCCCTCTGAGGGAAATAGGCTCTCAGGAACTTATCCCCGAGGAGGTCAGTTACCCAAGGTCTCCTAAATGCTCTTATGGTATAAGTGATGGTGACTACATAGCCGTAAGCTGAAATACCTAAAATATTCCCTTGCTGAGCCCTCTGACAGGAGAAAAAGCACATTGAATAGGAGTACTATGTCTGTCTCAGACTCTGGATCCTTGTCTATCCTGTCCTGGAACATTGCAGGTCTACGTACCAAAATGCCATGTCCTGACTGGGGTTCATTTATAGACAAAAGAGACGTGTGCCTGTTTCAGGAAACCTGGGCCAGGGATGATGCACTACGTAGTGTATTTGCCACATATTCTGTCCCTGCAAAGTGGGGGGGGGGGGGTAAGGGGCTCCCGTCTGGGGGATTAATCATTTGGGTAGGTGCCCATCTGGGGTGCAAGGCTAGGACACTGAATACGCCATCTGAGGACATTCAATGTGTCCTTTTAGAGTGGCCGAATACTGTTAAACTAGCTTTGGTAAATGTGTATTCCAGACCTGTGAATCAAACAAAGGAGTCTCGAACTATCGACGAGCTTTACTCATTCCTTAGTTCCATCCTGCAAGGTGTCCTGTTCGTGGTTGGGGGCAACTTAAATTCCCACTTTGAGCCACTTCCGTCTTTGATGGATGGAGCGTCAATAGAAGAGGACGACCAGAGGGAATTTCACCTGTAGCGGGCCCACCTCCCAGGGCTTGGACACCATTAGCGGTCCAAATTATGGCTCTGAATCTTAATTTTTCTATCAGGGCATGTAATGGACGCTCAAAATCAGATATTCCACCAAAACCCACATTTAATAGACTAGGGCAAGAGTCACGTCTGGACTACATTTTTGTTGAGACGCGAGCATGGGACAAGGTCATCGACTTTGTTGTTACGGAAAGAACTGAGAGCGGCCACAATGCGTTGATCTTGGAATTCTCTATGCCAGGGGTACCTAATACTGACCAGATGGCTAATACTCCCCTTGAATCCAAGGCGCTCTTATCTAATGATAGAAGAAGGATCAGATGGGCAAAAATAGTAAAAAATCACGAACACATGGCTGAGCTCTTTGCCCAGATCGTCCCGGTACTCCAAGCCATGGCCACTCTAATTTCCCAAACCCACCACACTGATACTTATAAAGACCTGGGGAACGTCTATTCGGAAATGACACATAAAGTGGTGGAGGTGCTAAACTCCATAGTGCCCTAACGGATATCTAAGGGGAACAGAGCGTCATGGTTCAACTCGGCCTGTAGGAAGGCAAAACTAGACCTTCTGGCGGCCATAAAACAACACAGCAATAGGGCACTGATCAAAGTAAAGAGAACTGAGTACAAATGACTAACTCAGTGCGCCAAGGTGGAATGGGACCAAAACAACTGGACCAATATGTTGGCGGCCTTAAAATCCAGAGATTCACGGAAATTCTGGCTAATTGAAAAAACGGGGTCTGGTGATCCACCACCAGCAGTTGAAGCTAACATTGCTGCCACTGTGTGGGAGGACCATTTCCATGCTCTATATGAAAGAGCCAATATTGATCAAGATGGGGCAGTAGAGGGGGCTTCTCTTTGTTCTACTTCCCAATATGACCAGGATGACTTCTCGGAGGAGGGGGTTACTGCAGTAATCCTGAAACTCGCAGCAGAAAAGGCACCAGGGTTGGATAAACTTCCTGGAGATCTTTTTAAATGTGAACCTAAGGTATGGGCCCCTTAGCTCACGGTTATTTTCAATGCAGTTCTGGGGGGGATGGCGGTGCCCGGTACTTGGCTGGGGGCAGAGATTGTCCCCATTTTAAAAAAAGGGCTCACCTCTGCTTCCGGCCTACTACCGGCCCATCAGCCTCATAGATGTACCGCAAAAGATTTTTGCGAGGCTGATCTTAAACCGCCTATTGGACTGGATTGAAGAACATGCAGCTCTGAGTCCGTACCAGGCAGGCTTTAGGAAAAATATATCAACTACGGACCAGATCTTTAATTTGACCCTGTTATGTTGGAAAACGGTGAAGATTGAAGGGGGTAGCCTTTATACCGTGTTTGTAGACCTCCGTGCAGCTTTTGATTTAGTCCCGCGGGGGAAACTGTGGTCTGCATTATCTGACCTAGGCATCCCTCCCTACCTCCTAAACATATTCAGGCGGCTCCATGCTGATAACTTTGCACAGGTGAGGTGCTGCAAGAATGGCGCACTTTCGAATAGATTCCCTGTTGACAGGGGAGTGAGACAGGGTTGTGTCTTGGCACCGACCCTGTTCTGCCTCTATATCACTGGGGTAATCGGCCACCTGAATGCGGTGGTGGATAGTGATGCCCCAAAGCTTGCAGGCAGCAGGGTGCCAGCGATTATGTTCGCGGATGACACCCTGCTGCTGTCTAAATCCCCTATGGGGATTCAACATGTTCTTGACGGTTTTGGGGCATTCTGTCATGAGCATGGCCTCGAGATTAATGCTCTTAAGATCAAGTTCATGATTTTTAACCCTCCATCAACAACACAACCAAATCCTAGTATAGGCTTGACCAGATTAGAAAGTGTTCACACCTTTGAATACCTGTGGGTGACTATTAATGAAAATATGACCTGGACCCACCACGTAATTAAATCCCAACTTAAACTGGCCCACGTAGCGGGGGGTATAATCAGGCTGGCAAACAACAACAAATCTACAGTTAAACCGATTGGCCCACCACTTGAAATTTAGAGACTCCAGGCCAGGGGTGCGGTAACGTATGGTGGTGAACTCTAGGGTCACATGAGTAGACACGAGTTGGGAGTTACCGAAAACACATTTCTTAGGCAACTTTTAGCCCTACCCCAAAGTACACCTCTCTTGCCTCTGAGGCTTGACCTTGGCCTCAGACCGCTTGAGGAGGACTTGGGTTTCAAACCTTTAGCTTACTGGCAGAGGCTCTGGACAATTCCAGTGCTTCGTAATTACAGGATGGAGCTACGGGAAACCCTAACCCTTCCAAATTCGGGGAAAATGCCGTGGCTCACCTTTGTAAGAACTGAACTTGGGAAACAGGGGCTCCATTCACTATGGTCCGAGCCGGAGTATGCCTGCTCCAGGGTTACACGTAAGAATCTAGCAAAACTGTATCATGAATACAAACTTATGGTTTCTATACAGAATGCGCATATCGGAACCCTAACAGAAATATTCTTAACACCTTCGCTGCTAAGGCAATTCCCCTCCTGTGCTGGAAATTGCTATTTTTCATTGTTTTATGACGAGCTGGGCTCGTCATCAGCACACGACCACTGTGCACCATGACGAGCCC
Source organism: Lissotriton vulgaris (assembly GCF_964263255.1). NCBI lineage: Eukaryota > Metazoa > Chordata > Amphibia > Caudata > Salamandridae > Lissotriton > Lissotriton vulgaris. The sequence goes on along the minus strand of NC_141691.1, from coordinate 1,191,809,175 downwards.
AGCTCGTCATCAGCATCGAAAGGGTTAAGGATCAAGGATGTTTATCAATTTGAGCGCGTTTTAGATGACATGTATCCCAGTGCTACTAGGAAACAGTTTTTGCAGTGGAGGTATGGAACACTTCCAACCAGGAGTTTTACAAGCAAATGGAGTTCTTCTAATCCGAAAAATTGTCCTGGCTGTGATAGTGTCATTGAAAACGATTTGCACATACTGTTTTTCTGTCCAGCTTACTCCAAATCTAGAAGACACTGGATTGTTCCATACTGTAAAAATGTGGGTTTTAAAAATTGTATGCAGGTGTACAGAATTTTTAAAACAGATTTAGCAAGTGTGACTATCTTTGCTGTTGCCAAATTTTTAGAATCCATGTGGCGTAAGCGAAGGATTTTAATACAATTTGAATGAAAAATCATTTGCTTTTATTATCACCTGTAGGGATTTTGTTACCCAAATATACTAGTTATGAGAGATTCTTACATTTATAAACTGTCTAATATCTATACTGTGTTGTTTATGGGACATTGCCATCTTACTTCCTTGCTCCTAAATGTCTGACTGTAAATACAACTAATTGTATGTTTTAACCTGTATGTATATTTGTATGATATCTTTTATAGCAAATCTTGCCGAAATAAAGGAATACAAAGAAAGGTGTTGGAAATAGTCTACACCCTCACCCCTCACACAGGAATACCAGCACCATCAATGGCTGCCCAACCAGCACTCATAATGCACCTTCAAGAAATACCACCTCCACCAGGTAGTAAAGATAATGAACTAGCATATGTGCATGTCCTTTGGTCCTGGCAAGACATTATGTGTTTTACAATAGACGTTCCCAAGCTCAGAGAAGAGTCAAGAAAATGGTACACTGAGCTAGACAGGATGGCGGTTTTAGGTGGACTGTTATGGAGAGATTTTGACATCTTATTTAATATAATAGTTCCAATGGATCTGTGAGAAGATTGTAAAAGGAAAGTGGAGTGGCCAAAAGGGGAGCCAGAAAGGGGGAAGGGAGGAGCACCAGGAGATGAAGTAGATGAGAAATACAAAGACGTAGTGAACTACTTAAAAGACAAAATACCAGAAGACAGGGTAGATTGGAAAAAGATCACACATACCAACCAAGAAAAAGATGAAAGTGTGAACTCATATTTTGACCGTCTTCTGCAAGTCTATCAGCAGAACAGCGGGTTAAAAAATCCAATGGGAGAAGCCATTCCAGCCTTTGTCACCACTTTTGTCCAAGGCCTGAGACCGCCTATTAAAACACCCCTACAAACATCGTATGTTTGCTGGCAGCAAGAGCCCATAGAAAAGGACCTGGCACCAGCAAGATACTGCTTTGATTATCAGTTTAATGTACAGACAATAGAAGCAGAGAAAATAAAGAAGGAAAAAGTCAGACTAATGGTAGCACAAGAAAGATTCTACACAAGCCAGCAAGGAAGAGGGAGGGGCCGAGTTAGAGGGAAGAGTAGAGGAAGACCACAGAATAACAGGTCAGCTTCCCTACCACCACCAGGTACAGCTTGATTCTACTGTAAGGACCCCAGCCACTGGAAAGCAGACTGCCCAATATATATGTATTTATATTTTTTTAAAGAAAAATGCTGAAGGCAGGCCCACACAGAATAGGGGACATGACGAAAAACAATACCAGTAGAGCACACAGAGTGTAGAAATAATGAACATCATGGACACATGTCCAACGACATGCCTCCAACACTGCAGGATTGGACATGGACGGACGGGTGGGGACAGCAGGGCATTGATTTCCCACCACCACCCCAAGATTTATTCTAGTGATGCCTGAAAGTGGAAGACTGCCTAATAGCTCCAGCCATAGCAGTAGATCAATCAGGTCCATATGTAGAGAGGACAGTTTTGGGCAAAAGTGTAACCTTCTTGATAGACACAGGAGCTCAAAGATAAATGTTAAAAGCGTCAGTGATGCCGGAGGCACCACTTTTTCGGTAACACAGGATACGGCAGTTGGAATGAAAGGACAATCAATTGATGAATATCTAACACAGCCATTGCAATTAAGGGTAGGAACCATAACTGTAAACCATCAGTTTATCATCAGCAGATTTTGCCCAGTGAAGGGCTTGCTCTGTAAATTGCAATGCACCATACACTGCTCACCAACAAGGGTCTTTCTGGAAAACAGACCTAATGGTCTGATGCTACAAGTCTTCATGACCTGCACTGACCCCGTTATACCCTCACAGCTACGCCACTGTGTCCACCCCCAAGTCTGGGCTACCAGTGCAAATTATGTAGGGCAAGTGTTGAATTAGCCACCAATACAGATTACATTGAGCCCCCCTCCTGAGAGTACCACACTACAAAATGTCAAAGGAAGGGCAGAAGAGCATAGCACCAGTAATACAGGACCTCCTGAAGCAGGGAATAATAAGGGAGATACGCTCTAGCCAATGCAATACACCAATACTCCCTGTAAAGAAAGCATCTAAAGGCCTGGATGGGGGCCCTGTATATCGTTTTACCCAAGACCAGAGAGAACTGAACAAAATAGTGATACCTTCCTTCCCAGTAGTTCCAAACCCAGCAACAATATAGTCCAATATCCCAGTCACAGCCACACACTTCACAGTGCTGGATTGGAGCTCCGCCTTCTTTATTATTCCCCTGCACCCTGACAGCCAATCATATTTGTCGTTTAGTTTCCGGTCAAAATGTTTCACATGGTGTAGGCTTCCCCAAGGATTTACAGAGTCACCCTCCACCTTATTGAATGCACTAAATACTGGTGCTGAAGGGGGGCTCAACTCTTGTCCAGTACATAGATGATTTGTTACTGGCCTCACCCTCAAGGGATGCTTGCATACGGGACACTATTGCCGTCCTGTGTCATCTAGCAATGAAAGGTTACAAGGTATCCCCAAAGAAATTGCAGTTATGCCTCACTGCTGTGAAGTATCTAGGCCATGAACTGTCCAAAGGGACCAGGAGATTACTACCTGAAAGGATATCAACCATCACAGACTTTCCCCGACCACGCACACAAAAATAGGTTCTGAAATTTCTGGGTGTGGTGGGATACTGTTGTCACTGGATCCCAAAGTTCTTCTCATTGCAAAGCCATTACAAGCACGAATACACAAAGAGATCCCAGACGTGGTACCTTGGCCACCGGATTGTGACAGAACATTAAATAAACTCAAAAGTGAGCTGAGTGGAGAACCAGTGCCAGTCCTCCCAGATGACAGCAAATATTTCTACCTGTTCTGCCATGAGAAGGGAGGGTGCTCACTGGGGGTGTTAAGTCAAAAGCATGGATCCTACTACCGCCCAGTGGCATACTACTCAGCCACACTAAATTCAGTGGCCTCCGCGCTCCCGCCTTGCCTCCAAGCCAACGCTGCAGCAGCACTAGCAGAAGAACAGTCTGAGACACACACCATGATTTTGCACGTTCCCCATGCAGTGGACTCACTGCCCACGTCCACTAAGACTCAGCACCTGACAAGTGCACAACTTACCAGGTATGAACTGATACTGGAAAGGGGAGACCACTCGGTCCCCCCGAACGTATGGATGGGTGCCCCGATCCCCCGGAAAACCATTGTGGGCAGTTGGCGTGTCCTGGCTGGTATGCCCGAAGCGGCGTGGCCGGAACACGCTCCTCCCGCTCAAGAGGGGTGTCCTAAACACCTGCCCGGAAGTCCGTGCACTGATGGGCATGCTGGAGGCGGGGCCCGCCCTCCCGCAGCTGGTAAATAGTGCGGGAATACAACTAAGCTTCCTCTTGTTCCTGTGCTCTGAAGGCTGCACCACTCGTCGCTCCTGAGCCCTCAAGGGAACAAGCTGCACGTTTTTCCTCTTGATCCTGTGCTCTGAAGGCTGCACCACTCGTCGCTCCTGAGCCCTCAAGGGAACAAGCTGCACTTTTTTGAGAATTTGTAATCTTTGTCTTTCTCTTTCAGTTATCAAGGCGTGGTTGGAGATCGAGTCACCCTTTTTAAATCAGGTCGGACGGATCGATCAAGGACATGCCTGGCAAGAAATCCGGAAAGAGCTCCGAGATGGAAAGGATGCTGCGCATGTTGGTGAACAAAGTAGCAGTGATGGACCGAAAGTTGGGTAAAGTTGACTGACTAGATCGCGGCTTAGCGGCCATCACGAAACAGGTGGAGGCCCAGAATGCCCCCTCGGGACGGCCTAAGAGGGTCATAGGACCGGCCTTGCCGAATGTCACCCCAGGGGAAAAGGGTAAGAAGAGGAAGGGGAAGGCGGGTCCCAGCGAGGCACCAGTTCCAGTACTAACTCCACCGATTCCAGTCGCGCCAGCGGCCAGCCCGGTACCGGGACCGGATGGGGAGTTGCCTATTCCTGTGGTTATCACGCCACTGGGGGATGACCAGATGCCCCTGGAATTAGCGCTTCAGTTAGCAGCGGTGTAACCATGGCTAAAGAAGGGAGCAGGGGGATCAGCGGCTGCGGGAGACCCGGCCGAAGAAGCCAGAATAATCATCGAGCAGTTGCGGCAGGCAAGGGGTGCCGGGACGGCGAATGTACCTTCTATTTCCCTGCAGATTGCGAAGGTGGTTGCGGCGGACAAGCAGGAGAAAAGAAAGGACTCGGCTGGAAGCGCGGCAGAAGACGGTAAGGGATCGTTACCGATGGTGGGGGAGGGTGCAGTACCCTCAAGGCGGGAAAGTTTAGCTCAACATGTTCCCATGGCTACGAAAGAGATGGTGTGGGCAAATAAGTATGTTAACATGTTTTCACTGTTGACTGATCATCGTGAATTAGAGTATGCAAAGACCCAGAAAGATTTGTGGCACCCCAGTGTATGGCGGGCCAAGATGGCAGAATTCAGGGTCGATGAGACGATGATGAACTGGATCAGGCCCTTCTCCATCTTTGTATCGATCATAGGAGAACGAACACCAGAGGTGTTGACTGATTTGGCATGTTATCAGAGTAGAATAATGAGTTTCCATGCGAAGTATGGGGGTGACGAATGGAAAGGCTATGATATTGCCTTTAGAAAGGCGAAGGAATTTAATGCCGCCTTGACATGGGATTGTTTAGATACAGTGTCCTGGCATGCGCAGCTCTTGCCGGGACCGGCGAGTGCTACAGGGGCCAGTGCGAGCGGCTCAGGGGTATTCCCTCAGAGGCAGTCACAGCCCTTTCGGGCGAGCTCTGGGGGAGAGGCCCAACCTACAAGCAAGCGAGGGGTGAGTTGGGGCTTTAACAAAGGAACTTGTAGCAGGCCCCATGGAACGTGTAGGTTCCGGCATGCGTGCGCGGGCTGTGGGAATTCCTCACACCCGGAAACCAGTTGCCGATCAAAGGCCAATGGCGCAGGAGGAAAAGGGGGTCCCAAGCAGGATTGATGTGGTGCCTCGGAAGCTAACATCTTCGCCCATAGATATCTTGGCTTTGACCCCCTGGCTAAACGAATACCCTGATCATGCGTCCGTGGGACTCTGAAGAATGGCTTCTTATATGGCTTCAGGATCCCAGCGGGCAATTTTCGGGGAGCTCTTCCTGTAGAAATCAGTTGTCGATTCAACACAACCCAATAGTTGCCGCCAAAAAGATCGCAAAAGAGGTTAGCCTAGGGCGGGTGGCAGGACCATTTAGCAACCCACCAGTGGCTGATTTTGTGTGTTCCCCATTGGGAGTGGTCCCGAAGAAGGACCCGGGGGAGTATAGGCTCATTCACAATTTGTCGGCCCCGAGGGGGGCTTCGGTGAACGAGGCGATTGACCCCGAAATATGCTCAGTTAAGTATGCATTGTTCGATGACGCTGTGGTAATGTTGAATCGCCTGGGCCCCGGGGCACTGTTAGCTAAGTCGGACATTGAATCTGCATTCAGATTGCTCCCAGTACATCCTCAAGACCAGCGCCTGCTGGGTTTCATGTTTCAGGGGAAATATTACATGGATATGTGCATGCCTATGGGGTGTTCGATTTCATGTGCTTATTTTGAAATGTTTAGCTCATTTTTGGAGTGGGTGTTCATAAAGGCCACAGGAAACAAACATGTGATGCATTATCTGGATGATTTACTCTTTCGGGCCCACCGGGCACTCGGGACTGCGCGCGGGCATTGCAGGACTTCTGCATGCTCATGCAGGGTTTACGAGTCCCGTTGGCACCAGGTAAGATGGTAGGGCCGGCTACCTCAATCGAGCTTCTGGGTATAGAACTAGACTCGGAAGAGGGGTGTTTCCGTTTGCCGTCGGAAAAGGTTGCCAAGTTTAGGGCTTCCCTGTTACAGTGTCTCCAAACGGCGAAAGTGACCCTGCACCAGTTACAACAGACAGTGGGTCAGCTGAACTTTGCATTGAGAGTGATACTGATGGCTCGCCCTTTCTCTCGATCCATAGCGCAATCCATGGTGGGCCTTAAGGAAGGACACCACCGGACTAGACTGTCGTCAGAGGTTCGACAGGACATGCTCATTTGGCTGGCATTCCTGGCTGACTTCAACGGTCGAGTGGTATGGAGCAAACCCCCAGCCTCGTCGGTGGAACTAGGCTTATGGACCGACTCGGCGGGGAGCGTGGGGTTTGGCGCAATCTTTGGTAACCGGTGGTCGGCACAAACATGGCCGGCGTGGTGGCGAACAAGTGGCCTAACAGGTAACATTGGTTTCTTGGAATTATTCCCCATCTGGGTGGCTTTAGTGGCATGGCCAGAAGACTTTAGGGACCGCTCAGTTGTGTTTTGGTCAGACAACATGACAGTGGTCGAGTGCATTAATCAGCAGGCAGCACGCTGCAAATGGATCTTACGACTGTTGAAAGAGATTGTATTGCGATGCATGAGATTGAATGTACAGTTCAGGGCAAAACATGTGCCGGGAGTACTGAATAATGCAGCTGATGCACTCTCTCATTCAAAAATGCAGGCTTTCAGGGAGTATCTACCCACAGCGGACCTAGTGGCGGCACCTTTCCACGAAGCGCTATGGCAGATCGGTGTCATGATTTCACGGTCTCAGGTTCAGCAACCCCCATTGAAGGTAAAAGCCTGTAACGCGCACGTTAAGAAACTGCGCTAATTTTGTATTATTAAGACCCACCCCTGTCCCGTGCATCCAGCACTCCTTGTATTCATTAACATGTTATTATGCTGATTGAAGTGTTAAATGTGATTTAGAACGTTTGCATGTACCAATGCTTAATGAATCATGTTTTACGATCTGATATTTCTTTTGAGGCTCTTGGCGGGGAGTTATTCTTAAAATGTGACTCTTGGAGGTGTTTAAAGAACATCGTATTCTAGACAAAATCCCTGCTTGGTAACTTGCACACCTTGTGTTCTCGCTTCGAGCAGAAGTTAAAAACAGACGCGTTTGTTTATCTTTTCTCGGACGCTTGGATGGAGACAAGCGGCAGAGTTCACGTTAGCGTCTTTACGTTCGGGTGTGGTTCAGGTATAAAAACCACACCCGACCTTCCAGAAGGCGCTTAGCCTTCCAGCCTTCAACGTGAAGACATCGCGCATCTCGAGGTCCCTTCAGAGGTCACACCTTTTGACGGAAAAGGGAATTCAGGACTTGGCAGCTTTGAAATGACAAAAGCTAAGTATTTACTTTTCTTTTGAAGGCGCCCAACGCTAGCCACTCGATTTGAAATCAGAACAATTTTTGGAAACCTATTTCTTCTGAAGTTTCAAGAGGAAAAGGACTAAAGGAAAACAAAGACATTTGTTATTTTGTTTAAAGGCTTTTATTAGGCTAACTGTATTTGTATTAGGCCAGTTGTATCTGTATCTGTATTAGGCCTGCTGCATTTTGTTTCCATATCTTTTATAATAGTGTTAACTCAAAGAAGAAAGAAAACAAGGAAGTGGTGGAATATTAAGCAGTAGCAGATAAGTAAGTGCGCAAGAGGGAAGGTCAAATGTTTGATGTAATTCTGATAGATTAGAATTTAATTGTGTAATTGTATCTTTATAGAGAAGGTGAAATAAAATCTTCAGCTGAACAAACAGCAAGGACGTCATCATCCAATCGACTCTGCTAACCAGACAAGACTCTACATCACACCACTTCCAGGACGCGAAGCCCCTCTTAGTAGATCGCAGGTAGGAAGTTTAAAAATCTAGAGTAAAACCACAAAGTGTCACAGAGAGAGTTGAGTTGAGTACAGTTAAAGTGGGAAGAATTCTAAGGTGAGCTTGTTGTTTTGCAGGTCAACTACTAGAACCTACATTAGAGTCAGATCCGGCCACTCTCCCTAATAACTATCTAGCATCTTGGAGTGAATTTATAAAAAACCACAAGAGGTAGGATAGGTTTCTGGGAGTTTGGCTCATAGCGTCTCGACAAAACCCATCAAGCACCTTACAGGTAAGAGCACCAAGCCATACAGGTAAGAGTGACTTGATTCACCTGACAGAAGGCTAAGCCCACGGATACAGTTTTGCCCAGGCGCTATGGACCAAACTCCACAGGTGTCACTACAAGATATAGCCGCAATGTTAGCTGAGTTAAGACATGAAAACGCAGAATTGCGTAGGGATGTTTCTGATATGCAAACTAAGATTCAAACTACTAGTACTTCTTGGACTTCTCCGATTAAACCTGCAACCTTTCAGCCACAAATGCAAACCTTGTATAGTGGTGGCGCATCGAGCTCCCCTTCTTCTAACACCCAAATTCAGGTGGTAACCCCTGTTCCTGTACCCCTTGCGCCTCCAGAGAGGTTTTATGGCGACAGTAACACATTTGCCATATTCTTGAATCAATGTCATTTACATTTTGTGGCAAAACCCACAGCATTCCCAGATGACTCTTCAAAGGTAGCCTTCATTCTTTCATATTTGAGTGGTGAAGCAGCTCTTTGGTCTGTACCTTAGGTAGAAAGAAATGATGCAATTCTTTATGATTTACGGCGTTTTAAAAACACCATGAAGAAATTATTTGCTAAACATGTCTTTGTGCAGTCCGCAGATTATGAACTACTAAATCTAAAGCAAGGGTCCTCAGATCTGTTACATTATAGCTCCTCTTTCAATAGATTAGTTATTGAAGCAGAATGGCCAGAAGATAAAAGTGTGTCTTTATTCTATAGAGGGTTGAGGGATGAATTAAAAGATATGGTAACACAAATTCTTGACCCTCCCACAGATCCTGAGGAATTTATTGATCTGGTAGTCAAACTCAATCATCGCATTATTGAAAGGAAGGGGGAGAAAGGAAAAACAGATTTCAAAGTATTTTTACCAAGAGACAAGACAAATCCTAAACATGAATCCACAGCTAAATTAGATCCGGTTGAGCCAATGCAAATAGGGACAGTTAGAGGGCCTTTGTCTAAAGACGAAAGAGAGAAGAGAAGAAAACTGAATCAATGTATGTATTGTGGTAAGTCAGGGCACTTTGTCAAAGAGTGCCCTACTCGACTCTCAAGACCAAAGTCAAAGTCAGTGGATGTCAACACAGTAGAACAGTCAGAAAACTAACAAACTCGATAGATCAGGAGGTCAGTTTATCGGGTAAACAACTTAGTTTGGCCTCTAATGCACCTACCACCTCACATAGTCATCTTAGTATTAGAGTTCTACTACAATCACAATTGGACAAAAGTCACTCATGGTCTATAGATGCTTTGATTGATTCTGGAGCCACAGGCAATTTTATCGACACACAATTATTTGAGAAATTAGGGTTAAAAAGAACAGAGAAAAATTCTCCGGAAATTGTTAGGGCTGTGGATGGAAAAGAATTGACTTCAGGTTCGATACAATATAATACAGAAGTGTTAACTATGACATGTGCAGCCAAACACATAGAAGACATAACTTTTGATATAATAGATGCCCCTCAGTTTGGTCTAATCTTAGGTATTCCTTGGTTAGTCCTCCACAATCCCTACATTGACTGGATGAATAGAACTATTCTGTTTAAGTCCGATTATTGTCATGTAAACTGTTTCCGACAATATCCAGGTGCTGAACTTAAAGTTCAGGGCTACAATTTTCCAAAACAAATTCAGAGCGTTTTGACAGTCACAGGGGTCCCAGAAGAATATCATGATCTTTTGGATGTATTTGACAAGAAAAAGGCCAATACCTTACCACCTCATAGAGACTCTGATTGTCAAATTGACTTAATTCCTGGAGCTACCTTACCATGTAGTAGGATTTATGCTCTCACCGAGAAAGAAAACGAACATTTACATACTTACTTAGACGAATATCTGGCAAACGGCTTTATCAGACATTCCAAGTCCCCGGTTTCTTCCCCTCTATTTTTCATACCGAAGAAAGGGGGAGAATTGCGCACATGAATCGACTATCGCGCAATCAACAACGTGACTGTCAAAAATAGATACCCGTTGCCCTTGATTCCAACCCTACTTGATCAAATCAATGATGCAACAATTTACACCAAGTTAGATTTGCATGGGGCGTACAATCTAGTAAGGGTCCGAGAGGGCGATGAATGGAAAACTGCTTTCCGTACTAAATTTGGACTCTATGAGTATCAAGTCATGCCCTTCGGACTCTGTAATGCGCCAGCCGCATTTCAATTCTTTAATAATGAGGTTTTGAGAGAATTTCTTGACGTTTGTTGTATTGTCTATATAGATGATATTCTCATTTACTCGAAAAACACCTCAGAGCATGTAAAGCAAGTACGAGCCATCTTGAAACAGCTTTTACAGAATTCTTTATTTGTCAAATTGGAGAAAAGCTTGTTCCATGTTACCACAGTGGATTTCTTGGGGTATATCCTCAGTCCTTCTGGCATAGAAATGGATCAAAAGAAAGTGCAAGCCATAATTGATTGGCCAGTCCCAAGTTGTGTGAAACAAATCCAAAGCCTTTTGGGATTTGCACATTTCTATAGGCGATTCATTAAAGATTTCTCAAAAATCATCACTCCAATTACTAAATTACTGAGAAAAAACACCAAATTTGAATGGGATTCAGGAGCTGAATCATCTTTTCAGAAGTTAAAATCGCAATTTACTACCGCTCCTATTCTGAAACATCCAGATCCTTCACAACCGTTTATAGTTGAAGCAGATGCCTCTCAATTTGCAATTGGATGTATTCTTTTTCAAAGAAGTACAAGTACTGGCCAAATGCACCCCATAGCATACTATTCCAGGAAATTAAATCCCACAGAACAGAACTATGCCATAGCAGATAGAGAGTTACTAGCCATAAAAGCTGTTTTCAAAGAATGGCGACACTACTTGCTAGGGGCCCGTCATCCTGTGACAATTTATACTGACCACCGAAACCTACAGTCACTTAAGTTTATAAAAGCTTTATCAGCCAGACAGCTAAGGTGGACTTTGTTCTTTAATGATTTTGACTTTGTTATCACCTTTCGTCCAAGAAAAGAGAACAATAAAGCTGATGCTTTATCAAGAATTGGAGTTAATGATGACATGAATGTAAAACAAGAACCTGTAATTCCAATCATACCTGCTGAACGTTTTCTTGTAGGTCTTATTGACTCAGATGTGGTTTCTGATCTTAAAGAAGCCTTTCAATCACAGTCAAAAGAAGAATGGAACAAACTTTATCCGTTATTACTGTGGAAAGAAAATCTGTTATACATGAATGACCAAGTTTTTATACCTACTGAATCTCTTCGGAAACGTGTTTTACAAATGTACCATGACACATCACTTTCAATACACCCTGGTGTGACAAAAATGTATCAGTTGATTAAGAGAAAATTCTGGTGGCCCTCAATGTACAAAGACATACAAAATTACGTAGATACTTGTACCGTCTGTAGTCAGAACAAGCCTGTACATCATGCTCCTAGTGGTTTTCTTTTACCTCTAGCCTTGCCACCTCAACCTTGGCATACTGTCTCATTGGATTTTATTGTTGAGTTGCCTCGCTCTAAATCTGGTTACACTACAATTCTTACTGTGGTAGATCATTTCACCCGTTATGCTCATTTTGTACCTCTTAAGAAGCTTCCATCTGCTTTGGAATTAACTCAAGTATTTATGAAGGAAATTGTAAAGTTACATGGCATTCCATCAGTTTTAGTTTCAGATAGGGGGCCGCAGTTTATTTCCCATTTTTGGCGAAATCTGGGGAAGGCTTTAAATATGGAAGTTCGTACCTCTACCAGCTATCACCCACAAACTGATGGATTAACCGAACGCACAAATCAAACTGTCGAACAGCTGTTACGATGCATGTTAGCTACTCATGATCAAGAATGGTCAGATATTTTGTAGGCCGCAGAATTTGCGTACAATAACTCTGACCATTCTTCAATTGGTATGTCCCCTTTCTTTTGTACATTTGGCTATCATCCTAAGGAAATGTTAGGATCAGATTTGGATTCAACTCTAGTTCCGGCAGTGTCTGATTATGCAAAAGAATTAGTTGCTAATCAACAGGAAGCACAACAACATTTAGCGCAAGCAAAGGAAACCCAAAAATGATATGCTGATAAACATCGTTCTAAAGCACCACTTTATTCTGTAGGAGATAAAGTGTGGTTAGCAACTAAAAATCTTAGATTGAAATGTCATAAAACTTTTCGCCCAAGATTTATTGGACCCTTTTCTATAGAAAAAGTGGTCAATCCAGTTTGTGTAAAGTTAGCACTACCTGCCAAGTATTGCATACACCCAGTATTTCATATCTCTTTGATTAAACCTTGCAATCCAGAAACAAGAGATCTTGGTCACCCTCCAGCTATTGATGTTGATGGAATTCCAGAATTTGAAGTTAGGGCTGTCCTAGATTCTAAGAGAGTGAAAGGAAAACTGCATTACTTAGTTGATTGGAAGGGTTACGGTCCCGAAGAAAGGACGTGGGAACCATTGGTGAATCTGCAGAATGCTCCAAAGATATTGAAAATATTCCATGCTAAGTATCCTAACAAGCCAAAACCAGTTCCTACAGTTTTAGGGGGGATTCTACGAGGGGGGTACTGTCATGATTTCACGGTCTCAGGTTCAGCAACCCCCATTGAAGGTAAAAGCCTGTAACGCGCACGTTAAGAAACTGCACTAATTTTGTATTATTAAAACCCACCCCTGTCCCGTGCATCCAGCACTCCTTGTATTCATTAACATGTTATTATGCTGATTGAAGTGTTAAATGTGATTTAGAACGTTTGCATGTACCAGTGCTTAATGAATCATGTTTTACGATCTGATATTTCTTTTGAGGCTCTTGGCGGGGAGTTATTCTTAAAATGTGACTCTTGGCGGTGTTTAAAGAACATCGTATTCTAGACAAAATCCCTGCTTGGTAACTTGCACACCTTGTGTTCTCGCTTCGAGCAGAAGTTAAAAACAGACGCGTTTGTTTATCTTTTCTCGGACGCTTGGATGGAGACAAGCGGCAGAGTTCACGTTAGCGTCTTTACGTTCGGGTGTGGTTCAGGTATAAAAACCACACCCGACCTTCCAGAAGGCGCTTAGCCTTCCAGCCTTCAACGTGAAGACATCGCGCATCTCGAGGTCCCTTCAGAGGTCACACCTTTTGACGGAAAAGGGAATTCAGGACTTGACAGCTTTGAAATGACAAATGCTAAGTATTTACTTTTCTTTTGAAGGCGCCCAACGCTAGCCACTCAATTTGAAATCAGAACAATTTTTGGAAACCTATTTCTTCTGAAGTTGCAAGAGGAAAAGGACTAAAGGAAAACAAAGATATTTGTTATTTTGTGTAAAGGCTTTTATTAGGCTAACTGTATTTGTATTAGGCCAGTTGTATCTGTATCTGTATTAGGCCTGCTGCATTTTGTTTCCATATCTTTTATAATAGTGTTAACTCAAAGAAGAAAGAAAACAAGGAAGTGGTGGAATATTAAGCAGTAGCAGATAAGTAAGTGCGCAAGAGGGAAGGTCAAATGTTTGATGTAATTCTGATAGATTAGAATTTAATTGTGTACTTGTATCTTTATAGAGAAGGTGAAATAAAATCTTCAGCTGAACAAACAGCAGGACGTCATCATACAATCGACTCTGCTAACCAGACAAGACTCTACATCACACCACTTCCAGGACGCGAAGCCCCTCTTAGAAGATCGCAGGTAGGAAGTTTAAAAATCTAGAGTAAAACCACAAAGTGTCACAGAGAGAGTTGAGTTGAGTACAGTCAAAGTGGGAAGAATTCTAAGGTGAGCTTGTTGTTTTGCAGGTCGACTACTAGAACCTACATTAGCGTCAGATCCGGCCACTCTCCCTAATAACTATCTAGCATCTTGGAGTGAATTTATAAAAAACCACAAGAGGTAGGATAGGTTTCTGGGAGTTTGGCTCATAGCGTCTCCGCAAAACCCATCAAGCCCCTTACAGGTAAGAGCACCAAGCCATACAGGTAAGAGTGACTTGATTCACCTGACAATCGGGGCCCCGGACTACGAAACCTCATGGCAGCCAGCTTAGCGCCCAGGACGAGGAGAGCTTATGAAGGGGCGTTCCGTTCGTACTGCGCCTTTCTGGGGCCAGTAGGGGAGCATAGATGGGGGCGTGAGGAGTCCTTGCTACAGTTTTTGGTGGCACTTCAGAAGGAAGGCCGGTCGGCAGCAACCGCCAATAGGTACAAGGCCGCCATATCATTTATGGCACAGCTCCATGGGTTAAGGGACCCGCCGGACTCCTTCTTAGTCAGGAAAGCCCTCCGCGGCTGGCGGCGCCTGGAGGGTCGAAGACAGGATAACAGGCACCCGATTGGGTTTGATAAATTGACCACCTTACTGGCGAAACTGGAGGAGACATGCTCCTCGCCCAGCGAGGTAATACTATTCCGAGCAGCATTCGCATTGGCATTCTATGGGGCCCTGCGGGTGAGTGAACTTGCGGCAGGGAATAGGAAAGATGTCGAAGGGGGTCTACGCAGGGATCACATCCAAATAAGGGGGGATTCTCTGCTGATTTCGATAGCCAGGTCAAAGACGGACCAGGAGGCCATGGGGAATAGTGTGGTATTGCAGCGCGCTCGGGGGAATCCCGGTTGTCCAGTGAGGCATGTGGAGGCCTACCTGAAACAGAGGTTGACAACGTGGGGGGGGCCCTGCTGAGACATATGGACGGCACCCCTTTGACAAGATTTCAGTTTCAGAGGGTGCTGGCAATTACGATTGCCGCAGCGGGCTTGAACCCGTGTGATTTTGGAACCCATTCATTTAGAATAGGGTCCGCTACAGAAGCTACGGCTCGGAAGCTGAGGCGGACGAGGTGAAACAATTAGGCCGCTGGTCCTCGGATTGTTTTAAGAGATATGTGCGACTGCACATGTTGTAAAAGACTGATGAAAATGCACTCACGCTTGTTGTCTTTTGTTTGAATTACAGTTTCGCGAGCCTGTGACGCGGGGTGGAAATTGGGACCGGCCCAGCATCAGCTGACCGGCGGGAAGGGATCATCGACTGGAGATCAAGTGGTCTGGGTCGTGGGCCACTCATACGTGAGGCGTGCCGGGGACATATTCAAATAAGGTGATGCGATCCACACATCTGAGGAATATGGGTTCAGAGTGACCTTCCATGGGAAAGGCGGCCTCTGTATTGACCGATTGCAAAATTTTGTGGAGGAACTCTTAGGGCGGCACATGTCACCGCCATCTGCAGTCATAGTGCACGTGGGGGGCAATGACTTGGTGAGACTGGGAAGACGGGTGTTAGTTGAGCACATACTGTCTGTAGTTAGCTGGTTAGCCAAAAGGCTCCTGGGGTGTACGATAGCCTGGTCCCACATGATTCCCAGGAGAATATGGCGGGGGGTTTGTCTATGACAGCATTGAACCACTCAGTAAAGAGGGTCAACAACAAAATAAACAAACTGTTTCGCTCAGCTCATCTCCAAAGCATTTCGCATGGGTGTATCAGGGGCGATCATTGTTATTTGCATGATGGGGTGCATCTGTCCAGGGCTGGGAATGACTTACTGATAGGAGACTTCGTAGCTTGGCTAGTGGGTTTAAGGAGACATGACCTGTAGGAGGTGTGGGGGGGGCCAGATAGTCTGTCAACTATCTGGCCTGTGGCGGTAAGGTCATGATCGGTGAGCAGTGATTTCAAGGTCCCTGGGGGGGCGCCACCCATTATGGATGGGAGTGCCTGGTGGGAGGCGGCCATTGGCCCCTCCCAGGGGGAGTCAGCTATATGCCCCTCCCACGAATTTCCCAGGAGCCGGATATCCACTCCGGCGGAAGAGAGTGTGGGGAAGGG
Source organism: Lissotriton vulgaris (assembly GCF_964263255.1). Classification (NCBI taxonomy): domain Eukaryota; kingdom Metazoa; phylum Chordata; class Amphibia; order Caudata; family Salamandridae; genus Lissotriton; species Lissotriton vulgaris. The sequence continues at coordinate 1,191,793,008 of NC_141691.1, read as the reverse complement.
GGAGTCCACGCTGTCCTTCTTACGGATACCTCGCACACGAACTCAGACGACCTTAAGATGGCATTGAGTGAAAGGGGGCCCCCACGACAAGGGAAGTTACAGTTGGCTGCGAGGGTAAAGTCCTCTGCGCATGCGCCACTCACACCGTGAGGGCGGGAAGTTGGTGATAGGGATCTGACACAGGTTAAGACCTTGCCGTTGGCCCTTAATGTTAGGTTGTACAAATTCAAAAATGTAATGTATTTATCAGGATGCTAGACTCGGCTAGGAAACCTTTGTATTAGAGATTTGTTAAGGTTAGCCTGGAAAACCTGTCTTCATCAAGATGTAATTAAAGTTGAATTTGTACATGATTCATGAAACGTTTTAATTTAAAGTTTTAAATTTTGTTTCATATTTTAATAAATACGGCCGGGGGGGTCGTGAGGCCCCCCCGCCTTCCAAAAGTTCAAATCTGTGTCTGTCTCCTCCCATGGGGAATTGGTGTTGAGAGGGGTGGCGGGCATCCCGGCCCATATGCCAGCACCACATATTGCCATCAGGAGATGCACTACTTTGAACCCAGCAGGCCGTTTGCCAACAGAGCACGAGCTGGATGATCTAGAATCATATGAAGCCTTTCATGATTGTGTATTAGCCATTGACAGACACACAAAGGTGAGCCCAGACTTGAAAGATACACCACTTCCCAATGCACAAGGGGATTTGTTTGTAGATGGATCATGTCTTCGGGATGACAAAGGAACTTTGCAAGCCTCCTATGCAGTGGGCTTAGCTAATAAATTACTGGAAGGGGGAAAGCTGGCAAACGCCAAGAGTGCACAAGCAGCCGAATTTGCGGCACTAACGAGGGCATGCACATTGGCTGAAGAAAAAGAGCGAACATATACACAGACAGTCAGTATGCCTTCGGCGTGGACAAAGACTTTGGCCAGCTGTGGTCGATGAGGGGATTCCTTACATCAGTTGGCCAACAAATACAACACGCCCAATTGATAAGTGACCTCCTCCAAGCCCTGTTACTACCATCAAAAGTGGCTATCATCAAATGTGCAGCACACACTTCAGCAAAAGGCTATGTGTTAAAAGGAAATGCATTCATTGACGGAGAAGCAAAGAGAATAGCACTGACAGGCTGTCAGTTAGCTATGGTACAGATAATAAGCAACAGCAATAACACAGAAACTATGAATGATTCATTACATTTTAATCCGATACACATTCAGAGCAAGGTGGAGAAAGATGAAAAGGAGGAGTGGGTAAAGGATGGGTGTGTGCAAACAAAGTATGGATTATCCCCTTCGTTGCTAATCCTTTTCCCTTCCTGTGCTAAGCCTTTTTTGGGAAATTTGGGGCAGTGCACGCTTAGGGCCCTGTACCTCTTTGACCACATAAGGTATCCATGCCAAATTTGCGTCCTTTTCTTCCAACATCAGGGGGATTCTAAAGGTACCCAAGGTTTGTGGATTCCCCTTGAGAGGTTCCAGAAATTAGCCAAAATACTGCTAAATATGTTTTTTTTGGGGAAAAGGGCTGTATATGAAAGTGTCTGGATTTTTCCCTGCAAGTGGTATATAAAAAAGAGTTGTGATGCTGAAATCACCATTTTCCCAGCTTTCAGGGACAGGCAGACTTTTGTAAGAAAACCAACCTTTTTTACACAGTTTTGGCATTTTTCTGGGACATTGCCTATATTTGCTATTTTTTGTGCTTTCAACCTTCTTCCAGTGAAAGGAAAAAATGGGTATGAAAGTAATAATAGATCCAGCAAAGCTATATATTTTGGAAACATAGACAAAATTCTGAATTTAGCAAGGGGTCGTTTGTGTAGATCCTTCAAGGTCTCTTTATAGAAACTAACAGTCAAATATTGGAAAAATTGAAAATAAGTTGAAAAAAACAGCCTTTAGTGTCAACATTTTTACATGTAACCTCTTGTAACTACGACACCTCTATGAAAGCCATATACCGTTACATTTGCTGGACCTTCCTGGTTGTGGGGATATATAGGGCTTGTAGGTTCACCGAGAACCCGACGAACCCAGAGCCAAAAACTGATCAGCTACTTGCAATGGTTTTTTTATTATGTACCGGATATATAGCAATTATTCTGGGAAAATGTGTACATGGAAAAATAAGTATGAAAGACACCTATGTATTTCTGAAATGGGAAAAAACTATAGAGTTTAGAAACAGTTGATGTTTGCAAATACTCATATTAGCATGAGAATTATCGATCATTTTTCAAAATGACTTCTGTTTTACACATTGTCTTTCATATGGAAGGCAGAAATGCATAAAAAGTCAATAGGTAATAACAGTTGCTTTACAAATCTGCATTACCCTAAGTCTCCCGATGAAAGTCTTTTGAGAAAAATGGTACCTCACTTGCGTGGGTAGGCCTAGTGCCAGCGACAGGAAACAGCGCAAAACACAACGAGGACACACCTCAATTTTGCAGTGAAAAAATGACCTTTTTGGCAAAGTACCTAGCTGTAGTTTTTGAACCATAGCTCTGCCGGCACCTAGCTAACCTAGCAAACCTATACATTTCTGAAAACCAAAAACTCAGATGAATCCAGGATGGGGTGACTTGACTGCCTCCCACCAGGTTATGTTACCCAGAATCCCTTGCAAACCTAAACAATTAAAAAAACTCATTTTTCCCACAATTCTGTGGTGGAAAGTTCTGGAATCTGTGTGGATCCACAAATTTCCACAAACCTGCACCCCCCAAAGTCTTCTGAGAAAAATGGTACCTCACATGTGTGGGTATGCATAGTGCCTGCGTCAGGAAACGGCGCAAAACGCAACGTGAACCCACCTCAATCATGCAGTGAAAAATGCCCCTTTTTTGGTAAGGTGCCTAGCTGTAAATTTTGAACCATAGCTCTGCCGGCAGCTAGGGAAACCTAGCAAACCTATACATTTTTGAAAACTAGACTCCCAGGGAATTCAATAATGAGGTGACTTTACAGCCTCCCACCAGGTTATGTTACCCAGAATCCCTTGCAAATCTAAAAAATTATCCAAAAACCCACATTTTCTCCACATTTCTGTGGTGGTAAGTTCTGGAATCTACGTGGATCCACAAACTTCCATGCACCCCGCGTTCCCTCAAAGTCTCCAGAGAAAAATGGTACCTCACTTGTCGGGGTCGGCCTAGTGCCCGCGACAGGTAACTGCGCAAAAAATAACCCTTTTTTGGTAAAGTGCCTTGCTTTAGTTTTTGAACCATAGCTCTGCCAGCACCTAAGGAAACCTAGCAAACCTATACATTTTTGAAAACTAGACACCCAGGGAAATCTACTATGGGGTAATTTTACTGCCTACCACCAGGTTCTGTTACCCAGAATCCCTTGCAAACCTAATTTTTTTTTAAACACATTTTCCCCACATTTCTGTGGTGGAAAGTTCTGGAATCTGCGTAGATCCACAAATTTTCTCCCACCCAGCGTTTCCCCAGGTCTCCCAATAAAAATGGTACCTCACTTGCGTAGGTGGATCAAGGACCCGCGACAGGCAAGGGCTCAAAACAAAGTTGGTTTGTGATAGGTAATTTTGATGTTGCCTCAATAGGTTTTGGGCCCTTGCCCGTCGTCGGTCCTTGACCCACCCATGCAAGTGAGGTACCATTTTTATTGGGAGACCTGGGGGAATGCTGCGTTGGAGGAAATTTGTGGATCCACCCAGATTCAAAAACTTTTCCACACAGAAATTTGAGACAAAAGTAATTTTTCTGCAATATGTGAGGTTTGCAGGGGATTCTGGGTAGGAGAATGATGGGGGATCCACGCAAGCCATACCTCGCTGGACCCCCCCAGGTGTCTAGTTTCCAGAAATTTGTGGGTTTGGTAGTATTCTCTAGATTGCAGCGGAGCCCCCGGCCAAAAACTCATGGGACCCCCAGGTTAGTTTGTGATAGGTAATTTTAATGTCGCCTTAATAGGTTTTTCTGCCCTTACCTGTCACGGGTACTGTAACTTGACCCACCCATGTGAGTGAGGTATCATTTTTATTGGGAGACCTGGTGGAACACTGGGTGGCCATCAAGCCCAGGCCAAAATCTCATGGGACCCCCCTTGCAAAACGAGGTTGTTTTAAAATAGGTAATTTTGCTGTTGCCTTAAAAGGTTTTGGGCCCTTGCCTGTCGTGGGCACTAGGCCTACCCACACAAGTCAGGTACCATTTTTCTCTGAAGATTTTGGGGAACACGGGTTGAGTGGAAATTAGTAGATCCATGCAGATTCCAGAACATTCCTCCACAGAAATGTGGGAAAAATGTGTTCTGTTTAACAAATGTTAAGTTTTGCAAGGGATTCTGGGTAACAGAACCGGGTGAGAGCCAGTAAAGTCACCACATCCTGGATTCCCCTGGGTGTCTAGTTTAAAAAAATATATAGGTGTGCTACGTTTCCCTAGGTGCAGGCAGAGCAAGGGTTAAAATCGACAGCTAGGCACTTTGCAAAAAAAAGGGTCAGTTTTCACTGTGAAAATGTGGTGGGTCCACGTTGCGTTTTGGGCCATTTCCTGTCCTGGGCACTAGGAATACCGACTCAAGTGAGGTACCATGTTTCTCAGAAGACCTTGGAGAACGCGGGGTGGGTGGAATTTCGTGGATCCATGCAGCTTCCAAAACTTTCCACAACAGAAATGTGTTTTTTTTAAAACAAATTTTTAGGTTGCAATGGATTATGGGTAACAGAACCTGGTGAGAGCCAGTCAAGTCACTGCATCCTGGACCCCCCTTGGTGTTTAGTTTGAAAAAATTTACAGGTTTGCTAGGTTTCCCTATTGCCGGCTGCGCTAGGGCCCAAAATCCACAGGTAGGCATAATGCTAAAAACAACTCTGTGCTGAGTCGGCTTTCTGCCATCCTGAAGGGGGATATCGGGGAAGGAGGTTGCCCTGATATGCCCCCAAGGGTGGCAGAAACCCTGTGGCTATTTTTTTCGGGTGTTGGGTTCTGGGCAGCCCCCACCCCAAGCATAAAAAAGCCAGCGTAATCGTAGGCGTCTAGTGGGCTTTTTACCCCCCTGGGGGGAAGATAGGGGCAGTAGCTGTAATTGTTGAGGGTAGGGGCATTGACATGCCCGTTTTGGGCTGCCCCCATCCTAATAAAAATTTGCCCAAAGAAATCTGTGGCGTCGAGGGGGCTTTTTGCACCCCCTGAGGCAGATTGGGGGCTACTGCCCCTTCTGTCCCCCAGCGGGGTCAGGAAGGCTGTTTTTTTGTGAGTAGGGGGTGGGGGCATTGGCATGCCCATTTTGGGCAACCCCAACCCTAAGTCTAAGACTTACTTTACTTTACGTTATCTTCATCGCCAGGTTCTGCAGGCTCTTCCAGAAGCATCAACTCCACCGCCACATGACCTACAGCCTGGTGATTGGATCTGGTAAAGGCTCACACCTGACAGCACTCCCTCCAGCCAAGGTGGAAGGGACCACACCAGATAATTCTAACAACAGCAACAGCATTCAAGTGCCAAGGGCTGACATCCTGGATTCACAGCTCTCACACCAAGAAAGTAGAAGGACCAGACAGCAGAGAATCAGCTCCAACAGCACCACCACTGACATCTGAGGCACCGCGCAGGTACAACCTTCGATCCACCATGCAAGACAAGACCAACAGGACATAAGAGGCAGATACCTGCTTGTGGCAGGCGAGTCCTCCAACAGAAGACATAAGATACCAGAGGCAGTCACTTGCTGCGCACAATAAGTCCAGGCCTCTGGGTATTTCTCCTCCAAAGACGTCTGCACCGGCTGCCTTCCAAGGTAGTGCCAACTGTCATGTGCTAGTAACATCTGACGGTACACCATCAAGGCACCAACGTTTTCTTCTAAATGGTTGACTGGTGTCTGCACCAATAGACCACTAGGAGGTGCAGAGCCTGCTAGTTAGAGTTGCTGGTGATGCTCCAATTAGGCACATAGCGGTGCATCACCCGCTAGTTGAATATCAAGGACAAGGCTTTGGAACATCAAAGAACTGAATTGAACGCTTGGTTAAGGGTATGCAAGGACCTAAGTAGATCACAATTACGACAAATGCCAACAACAAGATCCAGAAGGCTTAGATCTATACATGTGAGAGTAGAAGAGTCACAACTAATAATTCATATAACATTATTGTGTCACGGAATACATTTAAACGGTGTGAGTGAATTGACTGTGTCAAATCCTCCGCCATTGAGTGGGTTAAGAGACCTGATCTTGCAAGACATTTTGTTCCCAATGTTTGGACATCAAACAGCACAAGATATCGCAAGACATACACCTTGACATTTTGGATTGTGTAATTTATGCAATAGAAGAGATCGGATCTGGTCTTATCAGAGACAATAATTGAACAGGTGAGAGAAAGGAACAATGCCAAGTATGAGAAGAACCGACAGAAAATGCCCATCAGTGTTAGGAGCAATATTGACACCAGTCCCATTGATAATAGTGACTGCACTGATAATAATACTTGCAAAAGACATTGAAATACCGTTCATCAATGGCTGCCAGGGGGGTGAGGTGGATCAAAATGTGACTAATGGTGAAAGAAAAATAGATTTTGAGAATGAAGACAGTTTGGGAAGGGTTGGCATTAAGAAGGAGGGGAAAGGGAATTGTGGGATGACTATAATGGAAATAAATATGTTGAAAATCTAAAAATGTATGTACGCATAATAAACATATCTGGATGTTATGTTTGGACACACTTTCCAGCAGACACAGAAAACAGCATGAGCTACAATGTGCTCCCGGTTTCCAAATATATGGGATGCATTTTAATGCAAGATCTGCTCCTCAACCAGCATAACATGTCAGTGGCAGTTGCACCACCAGAGAGCTGCAGAATTGCAACAAAACAGGGTGGGGAAGTATCTGTGAAAAAGAGAACGCCATGCATGATTATGCAACCAGCAAGAATGGATAAAGAAATGTTAGACACATTTGAAAAGACCTCTAGAAATGAAGGATATAAAGGAAGGGCAGGCTGAAACAACTTGGGGACAAAGAAGGGAGGAGAGTTGAAGGTACCAAGATTTAGATTGTTACAACTTCCTTCTGCCCCTTCCTGTATTCAGAACAACCAGGTGATACCGCCAATACGAATACCTAACTTACCACAGTGGGTAAAAAGATGCTCAATACAACCGTTACTGCAGAAAGACGCATGGGAAAGATTGCATATCATTCAGGTGCTCTATAGCAGAAATGGTGCAAGGGAATAAGGGACTGTTAGATTATGAAGACAGGACAAACAAAATAAAGGGAATTGACAAGTAAAAGAACATGGAACAAATTTTCATTGGCGAGAGTAACTGCACACATATAACAAAGCTATCATGGATTAGGAATAATAATTGTTTGTTTCTGGTCCAGGGAAGGCATGGCTTGGCAGTTCGGGCTGGACTGTTCCCATGAGGCACAGGCTCGGACTGATTTGCATATGGCCATGTCTGAACTGGGGTGGCAGAGTGGGCTAAAGAACGGTGATGGATGAAACCCAGATCTTTTGACTGGGTGTGAGTGTTTGATTGGTTCAGATGTTCCGTCCATCACCACCACCTTTTGTACCGCTTTGTTCGCCATAAGTTGGCAGGGTATGCTCAGACGTGAGTCCCTTGCTCACTTTGCACTGGATTCAAGCAAGCCTGGCTGAAGACGGCTGTAATGCCAGAAACCGGTCCTAGGAAGCTTGTTTCCGGTCCAGGGAAGGCATGGCTTGGCAGTTCGGGCTGGACTGTTCCTATGAGGCACAGGGTCAGACTGATTTGCATATGGCCATGTCTGAACTGAGGTGCCAGAGTGGGCTAAAGAATGGTGATGGATTAAACCCAGATCTATTGACTGGGTGTGAGTGTTGGATTGGTTCAGATGCTCCGTCCATCACCACCCCCTTTTGTACCGCTTTGTTCGCCATAAGTTGGCAGGGTATGCTCAGACGTGAGTCCCTTGCTCACTTTGCCACTGGATTCAAGCAAGCCTGGCTGACGACGGCTGTAATGCCAGAAACCGGTCATAGGAAGCTTTTTTCGGGTCCAGTGAAGGCATGGCTTGGCAGTTCGGGCTGGACTGTTCCCATGAGGAACAGGGTCAGACTAATTTGCATATGGCCCTGTCTGAACTGGCGTGGCAGAGTGGGCTAAAGAACAGTGATGGATTAAACCCAGATCTGTTGACTGGGTGTGAGTGTTTGATTGGTTCAGATCCTCCGTCCATCACCACCCCCTTTTGTACCGCTTTGTTCGCCATAAGTTGGCAGGGTATGCTCAGACGTGAGTACCTTGCTCACTTTGCCACAGGATTCAAGCAAGCCTGGCTGAAGACGGCTGTAATGCCAGAAACCGGTCCTAGGAAGCTTGTTTCCGGTCCAGGGAAGGTATGGCTTGACAGTTCGGGCTGGACTCTTCCCATGAGGCACAGGGTCAGACTGATTTACATATGACACACACCAAATTGTTTGCAAAACACACAAGTTAGTCCAAATACATAGACAAAAGAGTCAATTGCTAACATTGTTTTTAATTACAATGAAGCTAAGCCAACCATTAAGGCAACAATTCATAATGTAACACTTAAAAATGTGTTGTAGTGCCCTGAAAGAGGGGAGGGGATTTGTGCAGTGAGTGTGGAAGAGGATAAGTGACATAGAAAAAAGCCCGAAGGCCACACGGTGATGGATTAACAAATACTTTAACTTAAATATATACGACCATAGGTTCAAATATAACACTACAAAGTAACATGCTTCATGAGTGTGATTAATAACACAAATGTTGGAGTGAAGCTGAAAACACAGGGAAATAGTCGACGTTTCGACCCCTTTATGGAAGCAGGCTTGAATTGATCCCTTGCAGTGGGGTCTTCATCAGGACAAGAGACAGGGACACAGACCTATTTAGTACATACATTGACAATTAGGGTCGCCTCCTAGGTATATAGATAATTAAAAACTAAGCACATCAAAATTAAAGAAAACAAGACATACCAAGGGTGCTCGTTTTCAAGGGCGGAGAAAGAACTGTCACTCCCACACAGGACAGACTCGGGGAGGTAGAGCCTAGACTCCTGGACCAACCTCTGGTCTCAGAAATGAATACAGTGCATGGATGGGTAATTATCATTGAAGAGAGACATCATTCTGGATAGGGAAGAAATATTGAAGTAAATAAGCCAATACCAAACAGATTGGATGGTAAAAGGCGCGTCAGGATAGGAGTAAGTAAACTTACAATGTGCGCCATGTTGTAATTCCCAGGTATGGTCACGAGTGGTGTGGGACACTTGAGTAGGTGTACTTCCAAGGAGGACCTCCGAATCACATCAATGTGTGGATGGACAAAAGATAAATCAGGAGACTGTGGGTTTCTGAAAGGGAACAATTAGACCGTCACCAAATATAGCGAGTGACAGGGGACTCCTAAATAATCAAACAATTCAATGAAGTAGAAGGGGCGCCTACCGGTTGCCAATTGAATGGAGTCGGGCACCGAGATATTCATCGTGCACACTGCAAATTCTTTATATTCAATCAGGCATCTATATGAAATACACGGAAAACGGGGTCTGCGTTAGAAATCCATATGGAACAGTAGTTAACCAGTGTCTAAGTTAGGGGCCATGAGGTTAAGGACGTACCTGATCCGTAGTTTCTTGTTAAGAATACAGGCTCACAACAGCGTAACGGAATTCAGCGAACAGCTCAAAGCTTTGAAGTGCGATCACATGGTACTGATCAGCATGGAAATAGAAGAAGGCGAGTGAGTATTACAAATGCGATGTATAATAGCGGCCATCGCAGAATGACTAGTGCAGCAAGTCAAACAGTGCACCAGAATGCCTCCTAGTAAGTTCCACGATGTTACGTGTCCGGCCACAATTACTAAAGGGCAGGTAGCCAGGTGGCGTCATAATACTATCATTAAAGGGCATGTAAAAATTATGAAAAATGTAATTACATGCAGCGATCAGTAATCGATCATCAAAGGGTGACTGACAAATCCAAACTAAAGTTACATCAGTGTGCATTTACATATGTTCAGGATGAATTATAAAAAGGGAACAGAAACCCAAAAGGTGTCTGACTGATTTCATTGAGATGCATTTGCGAATTCATAGAATGCGCCAATCTGTAATCAATACATAAAATTGCCAACTCATTATGAATAGCATGGTAGATGAGTCACCCTGTGATGATCGATTACTGATCGCTGCATGTAATTACATTTTTCATAATTTTTACATGTCCTTTAATGACATTATTATGACACCACCTGGCTACCTGCCCTTTAGTAATTGTGGGCAGACAAGTAACATCGTGGAACTTACTAGGAGGCATTCTGGTGCACGCTTTGACTTGATGCACTAGTCATTCTGCGATGGCCGCTATTATACATCGCATTTGTAATACTCATTCGCCTTCTTCTATTTCCATGCTGATCAGTACCATGTGATCGCACTTCAAAGCTTTGAGCTGTTTGGCGAACTCCGTTACGCTGTTGTAAGCCTGTATTCTTAACAAGAAACTACGCATCAGGTATGTCCTTAACCTCATGGCCCCTAACTTAGACACTGGTTAACTACTGTTTCGTATGGATTTCTAACTCAGACCCCATTTTCCGTGCATTTCATATAGATGCCTGATTGAATATATTTTTTTAATTTTAAATTTTTTATTTGCATCAAATGGGCACACAAAACAAGTCAAAAATAAAACATTTCGGTTTACAAAAGAAATGAAGAAATTTTCAGTAACTACAGTAAGCAATTATTAAACATTGCATAGGCCATAGCAAATAAGAAAGGTCATACAAACATAAGTTTTTAGAAGAAAATTATTGAGACATAAATAAGCCCCAAATTCTATTAATTTTTCGTTTAGCCTGTAGACCCCTTGAATCAGCAATAGCAGTCTCCATATTATATGCTTCCTTAACTAGGCTCCACCATTCCAAAACTATTGGTGGGTTTTTTTGAATCCAGGCTCTAGCAATAGTTAGTCTTGCACATGTAATTAGAATATTCAACAGATCTCTGACCGCACTATTACCCCCACTGAAGCCCACCAACACATCAGTATGTGAAAATGAAATGGGTTGATCAAGTCTATCAGCAATCACCTTAATTATTCCTTCCCAATATTCACTAAGGCGTCGGCAAGAAAAACACATGTGGGTAATATCCGCACCACTCAGGTCACATTTAGGGCATTTCGTGCGATCAGAATAATTATTATTCGTTGTCCATTTAAGGATCCTCTCAGGAGTATGGTATAATTGACAAACAGTTTTAAACATTTGCAGTTTTAGACTAGAAGACTGAACAGATAAATTTAGACTTTTAAGAGATGTAGTAATTAGATCAGTTGGTACAGTCAAAGCCAATTTTCTATTCCATTTCTCTGTTAAATTTATGACATCGCTAATCCTGAGGTCAGAAAAAAGCTTATATCCTAAGCTAATCATGGATTTGTCTACATCCCTATAAATACAATCCCATAACTCGGAGTCTAATACCATAGTGAGTCCTAGTTTCTTCACCAAAAAGTCTTTAATCTGATAACATTTAAACCTTGCCAGTTCGGATAAATTATAACAATGTTTCATTTTATCAAATGCCATAAATCCTTGATGGTCATATAAATCTCCCAAAAATCTAATACCAGAATCTAATAGTAATCGACAGGTTGTATCATGAAAAATTAAAGGAAAGCCAGGATTGCCCCATAAAGGTGTTTTACAATGTAGGGGAGAAGTATTACATTTAACCATAATAGATCGCCAAATACTCACAGTATCACGTATAGTCTTGAATTTAACCCTTTTGAAGTAATTAGGGTCATTCAGCCTATAAAGAAACATATTAGCATCCGGTCCTAGTAGGAACCTATGAAAATACAAACATTTATCAATGACTGTCAGACTGCGTAGCCGAATCAGACACGCTAATCAATAATAGAATTTGAAGTCCGGAAGCGCCAGTCCCCCTTGACTAAAGGGGAGTTTAAGTGATGATACTGCACGTCGGGCTTTTTTATATCCCCATACAAAGCTGCTAATGATACCTTCTAATCTAAGAAAAAAAGAATTGTTAACCCGTAAGGGAATTGCTCGAAACAAATATAAAAACTTAGGCAGAATTTTCATTTTAACTAAATTTATTCGGCCAATCATGCTAATTGGCAATTTATGCCATTTCTTAAGTTGCATAGCGGTCTCTTTTAATAAAGGTTCGTAGTTTAATGCTATAATAGAGTCAATATCAGAAGAGATTTTAACGCCTAGATAGGTAGCAGCGCAACACGTTCCAGGGATAGGGGCAGCTGACTGATAATTCATAACAACTTGAGTTTTTGTAGTATTAAGTCTATATCCAGAAACAGAACCGTATATACCTGCTTCTATTATAATGCCTTTCATGGTTTTAGAGAAATCTGGGGAAAAAACTGCAATGTCGTCCGCGTATACAGTAATATCTAGTTTATTTAAGCCATTAATAAAAGGACAAATTAAAGCTTGGCGTTGAAGTGCGATTAAAAAAGGTTCCATCCCTAAAGCAAAAAGCAGGGGTGATAAAGGGCACCCCTGTCTTGTCCCCCTTTTAATTGGAAACATAGTAGAGCATTTCCCCATATACGAGATCTTACCCATAGGGTTATCGTATATCGATTGAATCCATCGTAAAAGTTGACCACTGATGCCAAATGCCTGTAAAGCTGCCGCTATTATACATCGCATTTGTAATACTCATTCGCCTTCTTCTATTTCCATGCTGATCAGTACCATGTGATCGCACTTCAAAGCTTTGAGCTGTTTGGCGAACTCCGTTACGGTGTTGTAAGCCTGTATTCTTAACAAGAAACTACGCATCAGGTATGTCCTTAACCTCATGGCCCCTAACTTAGACACTGGTTAACTACTGTTCCGTATGGATTTCTAACTCAGACCCCGTTTTCCGTGAATTTCATATAGATGCCTGATTGAATATAAAGAATTTGCAGTGTGCACGACGAATATCTCGGTGCCCAACTCCATTCAATTGGCAACCGGTAGGCGCCCCTTCTACATCATTGAATTGTTTGATTATTTAGGAGTCCCCTGTCGCTCGCTATATTTGGTGACGGTCTCATTGTTCCCTTTCAGAGACCCACAGTCTCCTGATTTATCGTTTGTCCATCCACACATTGATGTGATTCGGTGGTCCTCCTTGGAAGTACACCTACTCAAGTGTCCCACACCACTCGTGACCATACCTGGGAAGTACAACATGGCGCACATTGTAAGTTTACTTACTCCTATCCTGACGCGCTTTTTACCATCCAATCTGTTTGGTATTGGCTCATTTACTTCATTATTTCTTCCCTATACAGAATGACGTCTCTCGTCAATGATAATTACCCATCCATGCACTGTATTCATTTCTGAGACCAGAGGTTGGTCCAGGAGGCTACCTCCCCGAGTCTGTCCTTTGTGGGAGTGACAGTTCTTTCTCCGCCCTTGAAAACGAGCATCCTTGGTATGTCTTGTTTTCTTTAATTTTGATGTGCTTAGTTTTTAATTATCTATATACCTAGGAGGCGACCCTAATTGTCAATGTATGTACTAAATAGGTCTGTGTCCCTGTCTCTTGTGCTGATGAAGACCCCACTGCAAGGGATCAATTCAAGCCTGCTTCCATAAAGGGGTCAAAACGTCGACTATTTCCCTGTGTTTTCAGCTTCACTCCAACATTTGTGTTATTAATCACACTCGTGAAGCATGTTACTTTGTAGTGTTATATTTGAACCTATGGTCGTATATATTTAAGTTAAAGTATTTGTTAATCCATCACTGTGTGGCCTTCGGGTTTTTTTCTATGTCACTTACCCTCTTCTACACTCACTGCACAAATCCCCTCCCCTCTTCCAGGGCACTACAACAAATTTTTAAGTGTTACATTATGAATTGTTGCCTTAATGGTTGGCTTAGCTTCATTGTAATTAAAAACAATGTTAGCAGATTAACTCTTTTGTCTATGTATTTGGACTAACTTGTGTGTTTTGCAAACAATTTTGTGTGTGTTAACTGGGACCCCTCTTTCTCAGCATTATACATACCCAGGTCCCAGTGACGATATTGGGTGAACCCTTCTGTTGTAACCTGATTTACATATGGCCATGTCTGAACTGGGGTGGCAGAGTGGGCTAAAGAATGGTGATGGATTACACCCAGATCTGTCCACTAGGTGTGAGTGTTTGATTGGTTCAGATGCTTCGTCCATCACCACCCCCTTTTGTACCGTGATGATATCGGTAGCATGGTCACTGCAAATACGTCATGGAATGACAAAACAAATGCAGATATGCAATAGCAACCATCACATTCAATATTTATAACAGCAACATGAATTATAAGCAACACACTAAACACATTACTATCTAAAAGACTGTATAATATCATGCACTACTCCCTTAATTTCTCTATAACACAGTGCATAACCTTTTCAGTGTAATCTCTGCATCACTGTATCATTCAGTCTTTCACTCTATAAGTATTTGAGTGGATCTGTGAGATGATGCATTAGTCTATCAATACTTCTGTAAAAAAATGCATGACTGCCTCAGTACATCTATGAGTGGATGCATCAGTGTCACAATTGTGGGCCAATAAACCGTTCCGTTAGCGGAATTTGCGGATTTTCGGTAAGTTCGCAAACCGCGAATCTCGCGAAATTGCTGAAAAATCCACTTGCGGGTGGATTTTTTTTTGGGCCCACAGTAAGCACTTACAGTTAAGACAGGTGCTCCAGTTGAAGCAAACTTTGTAACCATTTAGGAATGGCTCCGGCAAGCTGCCAGAGTGGAAGTTACAACCCCATATCTGCTGTCGAAAATCAGCTGTAATACTCAAGGGAGGTCTTTCAATCCCTCTGTTTCTTGAGCACAACCCGTGTAGTTCCTGTGACCAGGAGGCTGCTTTCTCCTCCCTTGCTGCCCTGCTCGCTCTCTGACCCTTAACACAAGAGGCATGTGAACACGCATAGAAGCCCGGGTCTTTGCATCCAAGAGTTTCTTGAGCGCAACCCCCGTGTAGTTCCTGTGACCAGGAGGCTGCTTTCTCCTCATCTGCTGACCTGCTGGCTCTCTGACCCTTTATACACAAGAGGCCTATTGACACGCATAGAATCCCCGCACCACACACTAGCGGTATCAAACGTCTTCCCGCCCTTTCCCAACTATGATGGACAGCTCACTCAAGGGACCTCGGCGACTTTTGGCGCGGTGGCAAACTTACAGGCACACATGGTCAGTGTAGACAAATCTTCTGGCGCTTTACGTAGCTGCAGTGTAGGAAAAGCACTTTACATGTACCCAACAAGGTAGCACTTACTAGATTAGCCAGTAGAAAGTACTCCAGTTGAGTAGAGGTATTGCACAAAACGGTGGCATCTTCGTGGATAACTATGCAGGGCAGAATTCATTCTGGCATGAGGCTCCTGTCACAAAAATTAAATCTCAACAGGAAGCACTTACAGATATAGCAGGTGCCTGAGTTGAAGCTCAACTTCAGTAACGTTATTATCAGCCCAAAACATTAGTGAGCACGGTCGAGGCTGGGAAAGTGTGCTTTAACCCGATATCTGCAGTCGACAATTAGCTGTAATACTAGAGGGAGGCCTTTGAATCCATGAGTTTCTCTAGCGCAATCTCCGTGTAGTTCCTGTGACCAGGAGGCTGCTTTCTTCTCACCTGCTGCCCTGCTTGCTCTCTGACCCTTTATACACAAGAGGCATGTTGACACGCATAGAATCCCCGCACCACACACTAGCGGTATCAAACGTCTTCCCGCCCTTTCCCAACTATGATGGACAGCTCACTCAAGGGACCTCGGCGACTTTTGGCGCGGTGGCAAACTTACGAGCACACATGGTCAGTGTAGACAAATCTTCTGGCGCTTTACGTAGCTGCAGTGTAGGAAAAGCACTTTACATGTACCCAACGAGGTAGCACTTACTGGATTAGCCAGTAGAAAGTACTCCAGTTCAGTAGAGGTATTGCACAAAACAGTGGCATCTTCGTGGATAACTATGCAGGGCAGGATTCATTCTGGTACGAGGCTCCTGTCACAAAAATTAAACCTCAACAGGAAGCACTTACAGATATAGCAGGTGCCCGACTTGAAGCTCAAATTCAATAACGTTTTAATCAGCCCAAAACATTAGTGAGCGCGGTCGAGGCAGGGCAAGTGTGCTTTAACCCCATTTCTGCCATTGAAAATTAGCTGTAATACTTGAGCAAGGTCTTTGAATCCATGAGTTTCTCGAGCTCAATCCCCGTGTAGTTCCTGTGACCAGGAGGCTGCTTTCTCCTCACTTGCTGCCCTGCTCGCTCTCTGACCCTTAACACAAGAGGCATGTGAACACGCATAGAAGCCCCGGGTCTTTGCATCCAAGAGTTTCTTGAGCGCAACCCCCGTGTAGTTCCTCTGACCAGGAGGCTGCTTTCTCCTCACCTGCTGACCTGCTGGCTCTCTGACCCTTTATACACAAGAGGCCTGTTGACACGCATAGAAGCCTCGCACCAAACACTAGCGGTATCAAACGTCTTCCCGCCCTTTCCCAACTATGATGGACAGCTCACTCAAGAAACTTCAGCGCCTTTTGGCGCGGTGGCAAAGTTACAGGCACACATGGCCAGTGGAGACAAATCTTCTGGCCCTTTACGCAGCTGCAGTATAGGAAAAGCACTTTACATTTACCCAACAAGGTAGCACTTACTAGATTAGCCAGTAGAAAGTACTCCAGTTGAGTAGAGGTATTGCACAAAACGGTGGCATCTTCGTGGATAACTATGCAGGGCAGAATTCATTCTGGCACGAGGCTCCTGTCACAAAAATTAAATCTCAACAGGAAGCACTTACAGATATAGCAGGTGCCTGAGTTGAAGCTCAACTTCAGTAACGTTGTAAGCAGCCCAAAACATTAGTGAGCACGGTCGAGGCTGGGAAAGTGTGCTTTAACCCGATATCTGCAGTCGACAATTAGCTGTAATACTAGAGGGAGGCCTTTGAATCCACGAGTTTCTCGAGCGCAATCTCCGTGTAGTTCCTGTGACCATGAGGCTGCTTTCTCCTCACCTGCTGCCCTGCTTGCTCTCTGACCCTTTATACACAAGAGGCATGTTGACACGCATAGAATCCCCGCACCACACACTAGCGGTATCAAACGTCTTCCCGCCCTTTCCCAACTATGATGGACAGCTCACTCAAGGGACCTCGGCGACTTTTGGCGCGGTGGCAAACTTACAGGCACACATGGTCAGTGTAGACAAATCTTCTGGCGCTTTACGTAGCTGCAGTGTAGGAAAAGCACTTTACATGTACCCAACGAGGTAGCACTTACTGGATTAGCCAGTAGAAAGTACTCCAGTTGAGTAGAGGTATTGCACAAAACAGTGGCATCTTCGTGGATAACTATGCAGGGAAGGATTCATTCTGGTACGAGGCTCCTGTCACAAAAATTAAACCTCAACAGGAAGCACTTACAGATATAGCAGGTGCCCGACTTGAAGCTCAAATTCAATAACGTTTTAATCAGCCCAAAACATTAGTGAGCACGGTCGAGGCAGGGCAAGTGTGCTTTAACCCCATTTCTGCCATTGAAAATTAGCTGTAATACTTGAGCAAGGTCTTTGAATCCATGAGTTTCTCGAGCTCAATCCCCGTGTAGTTCCTGTGACCAGGAGGCTGCTTTCTCCTCACCTGCTGCCCGGCTCGCTCTCTGACCCTTTATACACAAGAGGCATGTTGACATGCATAGAAGACCGCACCACACACTAGCGGTATCAAACGTCTTCCTGCCCTTTCCCAAATATGATGGACAGCTCACTCTAGGGACCTTGGCGCCTTTTGGTGCAGTAGCAAAGTTATAGGCACACATGGTCAGTGGAGACAAATCATCTGGCCCTTTACGCAGCTGCAGAGTAGGAAAAGCACTATACATTTACCCAACGAGGTAGCACTTACTGGATTAGCCAGTAGAAAGTACTCCAGTACAAATTGCAAAAAAATCAGCGATTGCACGGGAAAATCTGCGAATTCGCAGATTTTTTTGCGATTTCGCGCAAATTTACGGACAGCGGATCCGCAAAATTTGCCCATACTTAGTGTAAACCTCTCACTCGATCTGCGAGTCAGGGCATGAGTGCATTTGTGCATTTGTAAGTAAGTATATGACTGTCTGAGTGGATCTGTGAGTGAAGACATGAATGTCTAAGTGGTTGTCTGAACGGGTAAGTGAGTAGGTGCATGAGTGTCTGAGTGGATCTTTGAGTGAGTGCATGAGTCTCAGTGAGTCTATGACTGGCAGCATGAGTGTCTGAGTGGTTCTGTCATTTGGTGCTTGGGTCTGAGAGTATGACTGTGCATGGGTATATTAGTGTCTGAGTATATAAGTTTTTGGTTGTATAAGTCTCTGAGTGAGTCTATGAGTAGCTGTGTGAGTGATTGAATGGGAGTGTGAGTGTCTGAGTGGGTCTGTGAGTGGATGTATCAGTGACTCAAATGGTCTGTGAGTGAGAGCATAAATCTCTGAGTAGGTGAGTTAATGGATGCATGCATCAGTGTCTGAGTGGGTCTATGACTGGGAGGGGAGTGTCTGGGATTTGAGTGGATGTCTAAACCTTGACTGGGTGAGTGATTGGGTGCATGTATATCTGATTAAGTCCAGTGTATGATTGAGTAGATCTGTAAGTGGGTGTATGAGTGTCTCAGTGGGTCTATGAGTACCTTTCTAAGTGTGTGAGCGGGTCTGTAAGTGAGCGCATGAGTCTCTGAGTTGGACTGTGCATGGGTGCGTGACTCTCTGAGTAAGTCTGTAAAGGGGCATGAGTATCTGAGTGGGCCTGTGAGTGGGTGCATGTCTGCCCAAGTGAGTGACTGTATGAGTGGATCTGTAGTAAGTGCATCAGTGTCTCAAAGGGTCTGTGAGTGAGAGCATAAGTCTCTGAGTAGGTGAGTGAATGTATTCATATATCAGTGTCTGAGTGGGTCTGTGACTGGGAGGGTCAGTGTCTAGGTGGGTCTTTGAGTGGATGCCTAAACCTTGACTGGGTGAGTGATTGGGTGCTTGTATATATGAGTAAGTCCATGAGTGGGTGTGTGAGTTTCTGAGTATGTGACATGTAGCCAGGAGCCATTTTTCAAATTCTGTGTCCATTGGCATGCTTGTGTTCATTGTTTCCCAGGCATCCTGCTTGTTGTTGTGACCATGATAATGGGCAAATCACGTAATCTCCCCGTGCCTGAATGTATCCTTGTGTAACATAACCAGTGCTCATGTAAAGCACTCCAATACCTTTGGGTCGAGTTTTCGCTATATAAATCTGCATTAAAAAAATGGCTGGTGGCCATTTTGTGGAGGCAGGCAGGCCTGCATGTCTTCCCTTTGTTCCTCTTGACTTGTTGCTTCTTGTTGTGGTGGCCTGGCCATGTGACTGGTGGCCATTTTGTAACTTTCAAGATGTGATATACTTAGCTGCTGATTGAATGAGACAAAAGCATGTCTAAAAACAATTTTTAACATTCATCCTGACTTTTTTCAGTTTTATTCTAGTGTACTGCTGCATGTTGCGAAGTGTACAACTACTAACTGATTTGGCTAATTATTGACTTACTGTGTGTTGTCAGGGTGAGAGCCAGATCATTGTAGCCTCTTATCCGAGTGGAGTACCATCTTTGATTTACTCGGTCGGGACATTTGACAGACACCCTCTTGGAGGGTCAGCGGTCTAGCTCTTAGACCTGCCTCCCCCTCAGCTATTTAATTAAAGCCTTAACATGGACACCAGTGGAATTTCTTTTTTAAAAGCAAGTTTTAGCATGAGAATCAAATATTTTTATTCCAATGTTTTTCTGTTTTTTACTAGTACACCGCTGCATGTTGCAGGGTGTACAATTACTAACATCTTAAACTAATTATTGACTTACTGTGTGTTGCCACAGTGTGTTCCACAGTAGTCACTGCCAGAAAGCAGGGTGGGGGCCGCATCATTGTAGGCTCTGTCCCGAGTGGGGTACCAACTTTCCTCCACTTGGTTGGGACGTTTGACAGATGTCATCTTGGAGGGTCAGCAGTCCAGCTGTTAGACCGTCTTCCCCTCAGCTATTTAATGAAAGCTGCAACGCAGATGCATAGCAGTCGCATGCAGTAGGTGCGCCGCTGGTGAACCGAAGGAGCACCAAAGTCAAGCCCATCTGCATACTTTCTTGTCCGAACCGAACCATCGCCAGCCACATGGCCTGAATCTCTAGGACCCAGGCCATTACCTGGTCCAGAGAATCTCCTATTGCTCTGAGGGGGATCCTTATGGGGATGGGACCCGCTTGGATCTAGGAGCAGGAAGCATGGAGCTCTGCTGAAAGACTTGCAATTTCCAGCTGGAAACACAGTTAGAGCCAGAATTGGGACTAGCATCTGCCTTCAGACCCCACTGGAATAGATTATTGAGGGTGACAGCCTGCCTTATCAATGCAGATCTCTCACAAAACATGTGGATGATATCTGGTCGCCATTAGTTGATAATTCATGGGACATGATGTTCCTTACGGAAACCTGGCTGAAGGAGGGTTCTAACCCAGACTTGGCTTTGTTGGTCCCGCCAGGTTTTTGAATTTTGTGTGCCAACAGGGATGGAGGGAGGGCAGGGGGCGGTGTCACTATTGTCTTGAGAGACAACTAGGAGATATTCACATCAAGATTAGACCAAATTGACATTATTGAGGGCCTGACATTTTTCATCAAGCTCTTCCGTACCTTCTCCTTTGCTAGCTGGCTGATTTACAGGCCACCTGATTGTCCCCATAGGCACTTGAAAGAGCTCTGTGACACCATTGCCCAGCTGACACCTTTCCTAGCATCTAGAAACAAGGATTCTTACGGCCTCTGCTGAAAAAACCTAATGGGGATCTGTGTATGTTTAGCAACTTTAGACCTATCTCCCTCCTGCAAGCTCTGGTAAAAATCCCAGAAAAGGTGTTTAAGAAATGGCTCTCGCATTTTAAAAAAAAACTAATAGCCTCCTCCATTACTCGCAATCGAGTTTCCAAACAGGCTATAGCAGGGAAACCGCAGTGCAGTGCAATTTCCAAATCGGTACAAGAGCCGGTAGATAGCGGGGACGCAGCCATGGTAGAACTTTTGGACGTGTCAGCAGCTTTCGACATGGTCTCACATCAGATTCTGCTGGAGTGCCTATATCATCTTGGTGTGAGGGGAGTAGCACTCTCTCATGTCTTCTGTCCTACCTGGAACACTGCTTTCAACAGGTCTTTTTAGAACCCTTCTCATCCTCACCAAAAACTTTAGTGTAAGGAGTACCGCAGGGCTCGGACTTGAGCCCACTGCTTTGTGATCTCTACTTAACCCCCTTAGCGACCATTATTTTATCCGGGGACATTAAAGTAGTCTTTTACAAAGATGACACGGAGCTGGTATTTCCTACAAAGAGCACTCCCCTGTCGAATTCAATGAATTAAAAGAATGCATGAGGCAGATTTCCAAGTGGATTTATGATAACTGCTTTAAATTGAACGCAGATAAGACTGAGGTATTGTTCTTCAATCAGAGCTTACCAACACCAACCAATCTTTGGTGGGCAGAGGAATTGAACACCCTCCTATGCCTGCTGAGCTTGCGAAAAATCTGGGTATCAGGTTTGTTTCTGATCTCTATTTTATGTCACACATTTGACACGTTTTGGCCACTTGCTTCTGGAAGACACAGTCTTTGAAGAATGATTTACGATACCTGCCTGAGGAAAGCCAAAGGATCATTACACATGCCTTGGTTACCTCCCAATATAGACTATGCAAATAGTCTGTAAATTGGGCTCCCAGCATATTTGGTTCACAGGCAACAGATTGTGCAGATTGCAGAAGCAAGGCTGATATGTAGGGTGCCCCTCAGACATCCTATTTCCCCCATTTGAGGCAGTTACATTAGCTCCCAATGAGCATTGAGTATTGAATTCAAGGCCTTGACACTGACATTTAGTACCAGAAGAGGCATGGGATCCTGCTATCTTACTCATGTCTGCTTCGTGTGCCACGATATGCCAAAGAGCATCAAGAGGGAAGGATATTCTCGGCCAGGGCAGCCAAACTCTGGAATGCTTAGCCTCTGCCCACATGTGCCTGATCAATTTAGAACTAGAATTTAGGAAGACCTTAAAGACTCTGCATTTCTCGCAGTTGTAGCTCCACCTCACTAATTTTGGCTGTCAGCCTGCACTAGCTCCGGAACACCTTGGTTGAGGTTGCAGTTACAATCTATAAATGCACTTTGATTGATTGATTTGATTCAAGGTGGCCAGTGTGATTTTGCCATAGGCCTGTATTGTCTTCCCTTTGTAGGCTTATTGCTTCTTGTGGCCGCCTGGCCATGTGGCTGGCAGCCAGTTTGTGAAGGCAGACAGTGTGTTTCTGCCATAGGCCTGGATGCCTTCTTTGTGGGAGCTATGTCTTCTTGCTGAGTGTTGTTTTGAATGCAATGTTTTCTTTTTTTTATTCAGCAAAAATATAGCACAGTTCACTACATTTTCTCCATTTTTTTAATACATTTACAATATTGATTTGAATTAATTCACTATGTGGCTTAGTCTGCCAATGGAGCAACAGGTTCTGTGGTGTCTGTTGAATTTAAACATCATTTTGGACATAGATGGCATTAGATTAAAATACTAAATATATTTGTTTGTGTTATTTTACTTTTTTCATGTGTGTTAAATTAATTAAATGCCTTTGTTGGATGTGTGTGGTTGTATCTTACAAACCCCTTTAGCCATGTGGATTTTCGTTTTTTGGCATTGTTGCATTAAAGATTTAAAGATGTGTTGTTTAGCAAGTAGGCCTCCTTTGTATGGCCAGTGTGTGAATGTGTTTGCAGGTAGGCCAACATTGCATTTGCATTGGTACCCCAGGGCCATGTAGCGGGTCATTTTGTAAAGTCTGGGTCCTCCTTAGGCCTGCATGCGTTCATTGTTTTCCAGTCCTCCTGCTTGTTTTTGTTGTGATGCGACCATGTGGCTGGTGGCATTTTGTTAAGACAGTCAGAGTTATTTTGCCATAGGCATGCATGGCATCCCTTTGTTCCCCTTGTTTTATTTCTTCTTGCTGTGGCCTAGGCATGTGGCTGGCATCCATTTTGTACATTCAGCCAGTGTGCTCCTTTGCCATATGCTTGCACTGATGGTTGATCAATAAGATAAGCAGTTTAATAAGTTAATAATTAGACAGTTGAGGGTAATTTATATTGTTTACCTATTTAAAATATTTCTTTATTTTAATTTCTTTTTTTTAATTTGCATGTTTTAATTGTTCCACTTGTATTATATTTTCAAATCATTCATTTTTTCAATATCTTTTTCAAATTTTTTCTTTTGCAGTTTCAAAGTATAAGGATTTGGCATCAATGAACCATTAACATTAACCCCATGTCTGCTATATGACATGCACACCAGTATTCATTGTCTAGGGATTCCAATGTCATTTGTCAGATGCAGCTCCCTGAGTGCTGCATCCCTGCATTGTGATCCAGAATGCAAAGCTGTTACATTTGTATTTTTGTTCTTCTTCTTTCCTGTCCTTCCTGAGTGTACTGTGCTGAACAGTACACCATTAAAGCCCTTGTTGTTGTCAAAGTGCCACATATGGTTACGCTGTGTTGCCAATTTTATTTACAACTGCTGTAACACTAACAAGTGTGACCACACACTAAATTATATATTATAATATTTGTTTGAACAAGTAAATATTGAACTACAACAATGCCACATTTCACTGATATTCTTCTTGCTTCTTTGCTTTCAGGTGCACAAGAGGAGGAGACAACATCACCCATTGTACTGCCAGAGAGAAGGCCTGAGCACTGCGCATGACATCACGTGACGTGTGTCCACAGACATCTTTTCAACTTGAAACTAAAACAAGTCCCACTGCATGCTAACTGACAGCTTTAAGATGGCCCCAAAGAAAGGTACCAGTACCAAGAAAGACAAAGTTGCCAGTGCGAAGAAAAAGGCACTTCTGGTTGGAAAACACTTCTTCAGGGGTACATATAACAACATAACAATGATTAGAAGCATTAGATGAACAACTGATAGTTGCCTCCATTCGGAACTACAAAATTGAAAATGAGAAACACTGTCAGTTCCATATATTTGTTGAAGAAAGATACAGTGAAAATCATAGACTTCTTTTACCAATAAGTGATGAAAAAGAAAGAAATGGACCCATAGTATCTGGGGTGGGAGGCCCTACAGAAAAAATATCAGAATTTGTGGATACCTATCTTCAACCTTATGTAGTAAATCTGCCATCTACTATTTTGGACACAAAACATGTGCTAAATATCATTGAGGATATAACTTGGGAAGTCGACATGCTATTAGTGACTATGGATGTGGTCGCTTTATACACAAATATACCGCATGAATTGGGACTAGAAGCCTTGAGATATTATCTCTATAAAAGACCGGTAGAACTATTAGATCATTCTAATATGTTGGTAGATTTGGCAAGGATTATCCTTGAACAAAATGTGTTCATGTTTAAAAATGATTGGTATCAACAAATATGTGGCTCAGCAATGGGCTCCAGGTTTGCGCCGTCCTTAGCATGTCTCTTTATGGGACGGTTTGAGGCGTTGCATATCTGGGGCCAACATGGAGCAATCTGGCAAGACTACATCATGTACTATGGCAGATACATAGACGATTGTCTAATGATATGGACAGGAGGAGTAGATAAATTAAAAGAGTTCTTTGACTTTCTTAATAATAACACCTTTGGTATTAAATTCACTATGGATTACAATGCAAAAATGTTAGTGTTTTTGGATGTAGAAATATTTGTTGAGGGTGATAAACTATTAAGTAAAATGCATAGAAAGGAGACCTCATGCAACTCCCTGCTACATGCAGAAAGTGCTCACCCCAGAACACAAATAAATGCAATCCCCTATGGTGAATTCTATAGAGCCAGGAGGAATTGCGCTAAAGACACAGACTTTATGGCTACACTAAATGACATGGAAAAAAGATTTATATCCAGGGGTTATGATCCAGAAATTCTAGGGAAAGCGAAAAATCGAGTGAGAAAATTGAGGAGATCTGATACTTTACAAACAAGAAGTAAGGATCAGAATAAAGTAATCCCGGTTAAACTCATCACAGCATATCATCCTTGGTCCAACAAAATATACGGAATTTTAAAAAGGCACTGGCACCTCCTTACATCTAATATGTCATTACAGAAATATATACCAAAAAATCCAGGTATAACATATAGAAAAGGTAGAACTTTGGGTAATATTACTAGTCCAAGCTACCTAAGAGACAAGGTATTAAAACCATCTTGGTTACAAAAACATAATATTGGTTCATATAAATGTAACAACTGCAGTCTATGCAGAATGGCATGCACGGATATAAAGGAATTTACCTATAATGGATCCAATAAATATTAT
Organism: Lissotriton vulgaris; assembly: GCF_964263255.1. Lineage (NCBI taxonomy): Eukaryota > Metazoa > Chordata > Amphibia > Caudata > Salamandridae > Lissotriton > Lissotriton vulgaris. The sequence goes on along the minus strand of NC_141691.1, from coordinate 1,191,767,509 downwards.
ATAAGACAACATCTTGATTGTACAACAAAGTATGTGGTATATATAATAATATGTAAATGCCAGCAGATCTATGTTGGGAGTACCATAAGGAGTATGAAGGAACGCATAGCAGAACACTACAGGGCTTTTAAAAATATGGACCCAAAATACCCTATAGGTCTTCATGCGTTGAACTGTACCAATAAAAGCTTTTCATTCCATGGTATAGAATGTATTCCGCCCAACATAAGAGGAGGGAACAGAGAGCTTAGAGTGAGACAGGCTGAAGTACGTTGGATCATTAGGCTAAAGGCGGTTACCCACGGGATTAATATTGATGATGAGATGCAATACTTCCTGGGTTGATTAGACACTGTTAGATATAATGTAATCAGCCCATCAGGAGGTCAACATGTTACATTAGAGAATCATTTAACCGGTATTACCCCTTGATATGCCCATGATGAGGTTAATATGTAATATTGAGAATCACTACACTGGTATTACCCTTGGATATACTATTAGCAATCTCAGATGTATTATTGAATCAGATTGTAACTAGTCTCAACTAGAGGGCTTTTATATATGAATTCATTTACAAATACTGTTTTAGGGATAGATAAAAAGTAGAAAGGTTATAGATTATTGGAGGGCACTTGGAAATGTTCTTTACTATTGGACTTTGAGATACACCTAATAAGATATGTTGATATTATGTCTTCTACTATTGGACAGTGATAAGTATTAGGAAATACGTCTTATAAGTGCACAGGCAATTTTATAAATAAGAGTGACAAACTAATAATATTGATTACAACTTGACTTGTTAGTCATAGAAGGTAGCAAGAGTCTTAAATTACCACTGTTCCGGGCCTTAACTTGCCACTGCAAGATGGCGCCCGTGTTGGATGATAATTTTGAAGGACCTGTTTAGAAACCGGCTCACTAAGATTCACCTTTATAGCGTTTTGCTATAATATTAATAACGTAAGAATGTTTGTGAGTTTGAATCGGGAGCTGTACTTTCGTTGGATTGATACTATTACCTAAATTACGCGTATTATTAATGACGCCTGGAATTATTCATATATGTAATTCATTTATCATAGCGTTTAGTAGAGTGCTATTTTGCATTTTTACGATTTAGTAATTTAAAACTAGTTGAAGTCCCTCTCTCCCTCCTTTCTGTAAGTGAGGAATTGCATAAATAAATCGTAAACAACTACTACTTCGGGTTTCGACTAGCCATGTCAAGATGGCGCCCGTTTTGCGCAACAAAATCGAATGATTTGTTGGGATACCGCCTTGTAACGTTTCGTTTGTAGATGTTTGCTATTATATTAATAATGTATATATACGCTTAGAATCTATAGCAGAATTGATTTTAAGACATGATAGACACTAGATACTTCTTTCAGTTAATTAACGAGTAATTTAATAGGACGTCAGAAAACACTTAATAAATATCGTCACATCGCGTTGCAATATATATTATCTATTGTATATGAAGTTGAGTACAGTGCAACTCGTTTCTGACGATATAGCAACTTAATACTAGTTTATACCCTTTTTCCCTCCCTTTCAAGTGAGGGATAGTATAAAAGCCCCTAACAAATATGGCGCCGATGCTAGACGCCGATTTCACCAGGACCCCTTTGAATCGAGGCACATTGATGGTTGACACGGTAAGAGTGACTAGGATAATGTTAGGAATATAGTACCATGTAGTTAATAATAATTTGGCTCTAATATGACCTTCCTTTTATAGACTCTATGTGAATTATCACTGAATATTGAAGATTATGAGAAGAAATGGTACCTAATGGACATCTTCCTATGAAGGTACTACTGGCCCCAATTTTGCTTTGTCTCATTGCCTGAGATTTATGACTGGGTACATTGGGCTCGTTGTTATAATGACTAGATAACTACCTGCCTAGTATCGGTAGATTGAACAGGAATAGTTTTGGGCTTACTTTAAACAGAGGTGTGGGACCTCAGGTATACATAAACGTATCTGGAGAGCCCCCCATGGGACACCCACCCCAACAATAGTTATATGTACGTGAAGCATCCCTAATAGAACATTAAATATAAAAGGTGTAGAAATTTGTTTAAATATCCATCAACCTTAAGGGTTTGTCTCTAGACATGAGGGCATTAATATGAAGATTATAATAATAGGGTTCTTAATACTATCTAAGATTTCAGGTTAACTTAATAATCAGGAGGGCTTTTCAATTTTGGGACTTAGAGGACTATGTATTCATATGATAGAGTCTGTATGACATGTAACACTGATGACTCATACCCTTAATAATGGAATTACATATACTCTCTAGGATTTCTCAATCTGTGATCGTCTGAGGTGTTGCCAAAACTATATAGTAAAGATATTCATTGGTGAGTCTAGCATCTAAACATATATATACGCTGTGTTAATAAGATTATGAGACTGTTTAATATATAGCCATCTACATCATGAGAAGTATAGACAGGTTAAATGCTGCTGTTACTGACTCTCCTTTCTTTCAAACATTTGATGGAAAGTGTATAGGTTGATTTGACAATTCTGTAAATACAAGATTGTTTGATGTGTAGCCATCTACATGTGAAATTTAGACTGTCTACTTGCTGTTGATAGTGATTCCTCTCTCTTTTCAAGAATTAGTTGGAAACTTTATAATATGCTTTGACAAATCTGTAAATATGAGTATGACTCTTTTTAGGATAAAAACAATTATTAATGTCTCTTGATGGGAGCATCCCAGATGTATGTATTATTAACTGTACTGTTTTACAATCCCAAAGAATGAGTTCCACCATAATAGATTTCTTATTGTACAACAGAAAGAATTTTAGAAAATGTTAAGTATTATATTTGATGATACTTTATTATATGAACTTTTATGAATTTTAGTAATTTTTATAATTGTTTAATTTTTCTTTAGCCCTGACGAAGTCCATTAACTATATTTAGTTAGGACGAAACACGTGTTGGCAAAGGAAAAGAAAAGAAAAAGTACTGAGTGTCTGGAAAAGAAGAAAAATAAAGAAGAAGTTTTTTGAAATACATTGGATTGATTTCTTCCGACTTGTTTTGATATCTATTGGTTGTCCTTTGTGAATTGATCTCAAGATATTGCTTGAGTAATTGCTCAGGAGGAGAATTCTTTAACACACACTAAATTATATATTATAATATTTGTTTGAACAAGTAAATATTGAACTACAACAATGCCACATTTCACTGATATTCTTCTTGCTTCTTTGCTTTCAGGTGCACAAGAGGAGGAGACAACATCACCCATTGTACTGCCAGAGAGAAGGCCTGAGCACTGCGCATGACATCACGTGACGTGTGTCCACAGACATCTTTTCAACTTGAAACTAAAACAAGTCCCACTGCATGCTAACTGACAGCTTTAAGATGGCCCCAAAGAAAGGTACCAGTACCAAGAAAGACAAAGTTGCCAGTGCGAAGAAAAAGGCACTTCTGGTTGGAAAACACTTCTTCAGGGGTACATATAACAACATAACAATGATTAGAAGCATTAGATGAACAACTGATAGTTGCCTCCATTCGGAACTACAAAATTGAAAATGAGAAACACTGTCAGTTCCATATATTTGTTGAAGAAAGATACAGTGAAAATCATAGACTTCTTTTACCAATAAGTGATGAAAAAGAAAGAAATGGAGGTCCAGTGCAGAAATAAAGATCAAAACAAAGTGTGTTGCCAAAATTACATAAAAAAGGAAAACGTTGGTGTGAAATATAGTGTAAAGAGCCTTAGAGATGCTTCATTCCGGTAACACAACTGCCCATCATGTGATCGCGCAATAACCACTCCACACTGTTAGTTTAGCGTAAAAGGCCATTTATTAGGACAGGGTTGACAACCAATTTAACTTAACACAGCTAAACAGTTAACAATCCCCCACCCCATAACTTCCAACCATCATCCACTCTCGAACTCCAATTACTCAACTCCCAATTCACACAACAACCTCTTCACTTATATCATTCACTTCAACACTTCTCGTTCAACCTCCTCCTGCATCTCCAGCTATTGCACTCCTGCCTGCCACACCCCCATCCTGCACCTGTATCCCCCTCCCTGGAAGGGTGATTATGCCCGTCACGGACTCCCCACCCCTCCCAAGTACTGCCAACCAGGAAACCCCCGGAGGGCAGTTACCTGCCCCACCACAAACCAGTGCACCTTTCGTTCTCACTCACGCCGGCACCAGATAGACTTGTTCCACAACAGACTGATAGTATCCCGCATTTCCATCAAGTAGTATGCATTGCCCATATATGGAAGGTGCACTCTATTGTCACGAAAAAGAAGGGGTTTCTCCAGCCGTAGGCCCACATGAGCAATCACTTCGATCCCTTGTTAACCACTAAAAAGTCTCATTGCCCTATTCAACTTAAGCCTCGCCCTTATAATGGCTGCTGGTTTCAATGCCCGCCTCCAAATACGTCATGGCACAAACTCAGTCCAAACAATGCAGGCGCCAGCCAGATTGCTCCTCATAGCTTCCAAGTTCCGGTGTATCAAATGTAGTAGTGACACCCCGATTGTTTGACCAAGTCATTTTCCCCTAAGTGGATAACAATAATTTCCGGGCATCCCAGCTGAGCCACCTTCTTTGTCAACCAGGGCAACAACGCACCACATCGCATCCTGCTCTTACCCCACCATTGGACCTTATGATGGCTGCTCCGCAGGCCCAAGCTACGGCCGTATACTTGTCTGTCCGCATACTTAGAGGCCCAATGAACAAAGGAGTGCCCAACAATCCAGGTAACGGTCTTGGCTCCCGCCCCCCGAACGCAGCCTACGAACAAAAAAGAGATTGATACCCCAGCTAAGACAATGTCAGTGCACCAGCAGCAGCCCCGCCTACCCCACAACGACACGTCATTTGCGCACATAGCGTTCGCAGCAGCGAGACATCCAACGCCCGATCCTCCTGCTCTCATCTCATGACCATCCCAACCTAGCTGCTGCCGTGGCCGCCCCTATCTGTAACAATGGCCATCCTCAACACGCGCTGGACACACCTCCACACAACCACTCTTTCTCAGCCATACCCACTTGCCCCGTCTGACCTCGTCTGTCTTGGAACATCCCAACCAAATACCCAGCCGAGAACCATCCAAAAACACATCGTCAAACATTCTGCCAGGTACGCCCCTCGTTCCCACCAACTCAGACACCCTAAATGCCCCAAAAAACATCCAAATCATACACAAACAGAACAAAGCCACCTCATGGCCATCATAACAGCACTGTGGCAACTCAGCTAACAAACTCCGCAACAACTCAAACGTAACTGCTTCCCGAGGCATCTCCACCCCGCTCCCCCCTCACCCACCTCCAGCCTTTCAACATTCTGCTCAGCAACTCATTCCTAGCCAGATCAAAACCCAAATATAACATGCTGTAAAAGGAAATCCCAGCCGGTTTACCAGAAATCGTTGTCTGCGACAACCCCCTGTCCATGCAATCCAACACAATCTCCCCGCTCACAGTCACTTCTGGCCATATGCCATGCCTCCCTGCTCCAACCCAGAAAAGCCCCAAACTCACACCACGCCAACCTGTAGGAGCGCTTCGTGGAGTCCGCTATAGATCTTTCCACCAAACCCACTACTCTCACCCCCCTCCAGGCCCAGATACCCTCCGGCACCTTGGTCTTGTAAGCTTCCGGTCTCTGCACCAGTCTCCTTAAACGGTGCCACTGCGAATGAGACAATGCATCCGCAATGTCATTGCTTGCCCCCGGAACATGTTGCGCGTGAAACAGCACAATAAATCGCGCAAAACAGCACATTAAATTGCAAACAGAGCAGCATAAAACACACGCAGGTCCCTTGCCCTTTGATTGTTTACCAGGCCCACCACTGTCCTGTTGTCAACATGAAACAACACCGACCTGTTCTGAAACTCCGGACCCCACACTTTCAATGCCACCAACAAGTGGAAGAATTTAAGAAAGGCAATGCTCCTACCGTGCTGCAGCCAATGAGCCGGCCACTGTTCCGCGCACCATCGCCTGTCCCAGAAAATTCCAAAACCGGCCTCTCCAGCAGCGTCTGAATAGAATTGCACTGCCACACCATCTTATCGTGGGAAAACTCCGGGGACACACCGTTAAAGTTCTCCAAAAAACTGAGCCACACCCGCAGATCCGACCGGACCCCCAGCTTGATTCTGCCCTTGTGGTGAGGGAGCACCGCCCCTGACATGGCCAAGCCGAGGCGCCTGCAAAACGTCCTCCCCGCCCTCACCACCCGGCATGCAACGTTCAGCAGCCCCAACAGACGCTGCACTGACCTCAGGTCAATATTCCGCACCCCTATCACCTGAGACAGAAAAACCTGCATCTCATCCATCTTCTGCTCAAACAGCAACTGGGCCCAGCCGTCTTTTCGGGCACCAACGGAACTCCAAAATCCTGAGCCAAACTCTGAAAAGGCCCCAAGGCTGATCCACACTCCCCCGTCTGTCCCCTCCCCACAAACAGAAAGTCATCAAGATAGTGTGACACCAGCCGATGCCCACTCCTGTCCACAAAGGCCCAATGCAGAAAGGAACTAAAGGTCTCAAACAACGTGCAGGAAATCGCACAACCCATTGGCAGGACCCTATCCACAAAGATGGCCCCTTCAAACTGCATCCCCAGCAAGATAAAATCAGCCGGGTGAATGGGAAGGAGGAGAAACGCCGACTTGATGTCGCATTTGGCCAGCTCCGCTCCCCGCCCACAGACCCGCACCAGACCACTGGCGTCGTCGACCGAAGCATACAAGTCCCTTGAATCTTCCTCCGCAATGAAATCATTCACTGAACTCCCCTCTGGCCAGGACAGATGGTGAATCAGTCTGAACTTCCCCTGCTCTTTCTGAAGTACCACTCCCAAGGGTGATATGATGAGATCCGGCACCAGCCATGTATCAAACGGGCCCACAATCCTGCCTTCCAAGACTTCCTTTAACAATTACGCTGCCACCACCCCGGTAATTCCTTTGCAGAACGCAAGTTCTCTGACCCTCTACGCTCTCTAGGACGCTGATAACCTACCCGAAATCCCTACATGAACCCCCACTGAATCCTCAGCGCCGCCTCTCTATCAGGGTACCGAGACAGCCATGGACCCATGGCCTTTACACATCAACAGGTATAGGGGCCCTTTGGCCCAGCTTGTCCCCATCCTTTAGTAATCCTCCACTGCTCGGAGGGCGTGGCCAGCGTGAAACACTGCGTGACCGGGTGGCGACCCCCGCACTTAGAACATTCGTACTTAAACCTGCATGGGTGATGTGTGCAGAAGCCTTTATTAAAGTTCCAGCAGACCCCAGTGGTAGCCCCCCCAGGTTTGGGTTGCTGAGCAGCGGTTCCTGTGTATGTACCTTGACCTCCTGATCCAGCGGAGGCTCCCTGCCCACCCGCCCCGGACAGGGCGGGACGTGACTGAAAAGGCCGATAGGCAACCAGGAGGCCGCTGGCCGTGTGTGTAGATGCAGACGCTTGCGTGGAGAACTTCCACTGTACCCACAGTTCTTGATCAACATCCCCCTATGCCTTGTCCGGGTTGGCACCAATCCTGGCCCTAAACTCCTCATCGTAACTAAGCCAGGCAAACCCACCGAAATGCATCCGGCCTTTTCTGATCACGTCCATATACTTAAACAGAGCTATCTCCCTATCCAGATGCTTCTCGCAATAAATGCTAGCATATATCGGAAACGCCGACGTCCAATTTTCCATAGTGACCGGCACCCTTGGCCGCCTCGTCAACTCCCATTCCTCTTCCTTTGACCCTTCCTTGGCCTGAATCTCCCTATGCAAACGTTTGAAAACGTCCACGTACTCATGTTTCCATATTCTAGCTTTAGTTTTCTCCGACAAATGAGACCCAAGCGGCATTGCCAACCCCATGTATGGCAACTTCTTCCAATGCTTCTCCCCCGCATCAACCTACCCACCCTGGTCCTCAGTCTTGTCAGTCTGCATACTGTCCACCACCTGTGCTGTACCCCCAGCAGCCACCCCTTGCACATCCCCCATCACCCCTGTGTCTCTGACAGACCCATCTCCCACACGCACCGACGGGCAGGCCTTCTTCCGAGCCCCCTTAGGACCTTCCTCCCACGCATCCCACCAAGCACCCTCGTGATTTTTGTGGGCACCTCCAAGACCTTTCCTCTGGCATCCGCCGTCTTCTGACGGGCCTTCGTGCTTCGACTGGTACAGGCCTGTGCCATCTGTAAAACACCAAGCTTCCCTGTTGCGCCTCACTCTTTCCCCAACACACCTCCTCAAGTACTTCACCCTCTTCCAGTTTCTCACCATCCCCACACATAATCCAGCTGCTCCTCATCCACAACCACTCTCCGCACCTCACTAACCACTCTCTTTGCTCCTTTCTCTTTCACTCTAGGCACAAACTCACACTCCAGATCTGCTGCTTCTCGCACCCTCGGTGGAGGGTAGGCTATAGCAGACCCCTCTGCTGCTTTGCCCCGGTGTTTGGAGGCCGTCTTGCGCCCCACCGGCACACCCTTGCCTCCGCCAGCTTCCACCACTGGCTTGGACCCCTCCAGGCCATCTGCGCCTGAGGAGGCCCCTGCGCCCTCAGGTCCCTGTGCCGCCATAGAATTCTCTGCCCCCTCTAACCACACCCATGCACCACGGGACCCTGAGGTCCCTGTGATCTGTCCCCTGCCTGCTCCCACCTCGTGCAATGGCGCCGGGGATACTGCACCCCCAGGAACACACCCCCAGCCTGCCTCCCTGCTGCACATAAGGCCTGCCATAGCCTCTCTGTCTCCTCGAGGGTGCAACGCTGATCATGGATCCTCTCCTCCAGGAACATCCTACCCCACCTATCAGCCCATGCCTCATGTCCTGGCAGGACCATAGCCTGTCCCTCTCCCTGGGGAGGGGCCGGGGGCCCCCTCCAGACACACCCGGGTATGCTGTGCAGTATGGGCGTTCAAGGGACCCTTCCCTTTGGTGCTATGAGTCCTGCACACTCCCTTCCTCCCACCAGATAGATCCACAGGCCCCCCTCCTCCCCCTCGGATTCCCTCGGATTCCCCAGCTGACAGGACCAAAACAAAGTCCTCCCCAGCCGGTTCCTCCGTGGCGCTCTCCCCCTCCCCCCCACTGGCATCACTTGATTCCCCTGATAAAGCCCCCCAGGCCTTCCCCTCCTGTAGGCCCCTGTGCATGACGCCGTCTACCACGCCCACCTGGGCTTCTGAAAAGCCTAAGTGGGCCCGCCCCCCTTGCCTGCAACCTCCGGCCTCAGGCTCACGGCCGATAATGCGGGGAGACGCGCGGGGAGGCTCTGACGCCTGCCCCCACGTTTACTGACCTCGGGCTCTTTCTTCCCCTGCCCTCTACCCCCCGTACCTGCACGAGTCGCCGGCGGCTCGTCCCTGCATGCCGCTATTGCTGCGGTTACACCAGCGGATGTGGACCTCGGCGTACCGGTCATCCCGACCCACGCCTGGTCCAACATGCCGGGCAGGAGGAGATCCGTCCTCCCAGCCCGGCCCAAGAGGAGTAGTGCAGCGCGGACCGCAGCTGCATCTGGCTCCGCCATGTCTCCGCCTTCAGGCTCCCGCAACGTCCGTCACCCCCGGCGTGCCCCCTCCCTCCAACCGACTCCGCCCTGAGCACAGAGCACACCGGGACACCAGCGGCCTCGTTAGCTGCTGTGGCGTCATCGGTAGTTGCGTCGCATGCTGCCTTCGCCTTCGGGGGTGGGGGATGGGCTGGAGTCTGTGTGCGTGTCTGCGGAGGGGCCTCGTAGCGGTGGTTGGGGGTTTTCTCACCTGCCTTCTAGCTTGGGGGGCCGTGTCAGGGTGCCACAAGGGGGGGGTGTTTTTTCGGGCCCATATTAAGCTCAGGGCTTCCATCCCTTACTCCAGACAAGGGCACCTTAATTTTGTAGCAGGCTTTTTTATGTGTGGTTAGGAAGTGGGCTGTGGGCATCTTTTTATGACGATGCTCGGAGCCGGCACTGGTTCCATCAGGCGAATATCCTTTTCTAGCAGCGAGGTGGAGGTATGGGCCCATCCATTATGGGAACCTGCGCCATATATTTGGTCATGGTGCACCAGAGATAGCTGGGGGTTCACGGTATGGGAGGGATGGAGGGGGGTCGGGCGACGGGTTCCTGTCAGAGTTTGCAGGTGGCACTGTGAAGGGTATAGGGGACAGGTGTGAGGGACTGCCAGCACGGCACGAGGACCGATGGTGCACGGGCCCACCTGGTTGTGGCGACCCGGTGGGGGGGCGGACCAAGGCTGCTGGTCGAGCACAGCAGTAGGTGTGATGCCAGCGGGGCACACAACGGCCTCCAATTGCTGGCCAGAAGCAGCAGGGGAGTCCGCGGCGGCCTGCCCTCCGTCGGGGGATAGCGCAGTGACCGAGACAGCTTTCTTACTCGGCCAATGTCACGAATATAATGTTACAAATATAATGCACAAGAGATGGCATGGATGTTGAGGGGAAAGTGGGGGTCGGCTGGCGTGGTCGTGTGGGGCGCAGTGGGGCTCTGGGACGGTGTGAGTGGGATGTCATGCAGAATGGTAGTTGTGTGAGAAGGGCTGGGGCTGAGTGGAATGCTGCAGGGGGAGGGGTGGTGCATGGTAACTGGACTGTTTCCTTATTGTTGCAGGGGTCAAGTGCGGCCACGGAATGACCTGCGGTTATGGCTGTGGTGGGCACGGCAGCTATGAACAAGCGGAAGGTGTACTGGTTTAACCCTCAGGTACACGATTACGGCTGCGGCTTGGAGAAGCAGAAAGCTTTTGTGGGTGGGGGTCCTTTCCTGGCTAACTGGGGGTCATGGCGTTGTGGCGATAGAGGTTTCCTGGAAGGCAGCCAGATTTTGGTTGTGCATTGTAGGTGGCGGCATGCTTCACATCATGGCTCATAGGATGCGCGGGTAGGAGCTTGTCGGATGGGCTAGCCACACCAGGGTGGGGGCAGGTTGTGACGTGTAATATGTATGAAGGTAAGATGTTCTTGCACTTTAAGGAATGTTGATGTTAAGTAATTCCATACATGTTCTAGAGTTGGAATATTCTGTTAGGGATCGCTATGTGTATTATTCAAAGGAGAAGACTTCATGAGAGAAGTACTGGTCGAGGGGCCTTACATGAATAAATACTTTATTTGAATATAGAAGTCTACTTGGATTGCTTGGTAGTAAACCCTTACTACAGACGGGTTACACGTGATGGTTAAAGGTCTTAGTATCCGGGATTTGTTGCATTGTAGGTTCCTGGGGGCGTGGGGTCATGTGAGGGGAGTGCATGTGGAAGGTACAGTCTCCGACAGCGAACACGGGTATGATGGCGCTGCGCAAGGGGTCATGGGGTGAAAGTAATGAGGTGTCAGGCGACTGATGCGAAGGCATGGGTGGGGGTATTTTGGCGGATTCGTAGGGGGTGGTGTGTTTTTGGCGGAAGAACAAGGAGATTCTGAAAACGAGGTATAGGTGCAGGTGGCGGCCCTGGGTGGGTCATTGTTTGGACAAGTGAGCATGATAGAGGTATAGAGCCGATGTGTTATACTGTCTATGAGTTATTCTATTGAACTGGGTGCTTGGTACTGCACACCCTGGAGGCAGGAGTTTATGGTTCAGAGGGAGCTACGGATAAAATGGGGGCTGTTGGGGGGCAGGTTGGGTTGTGCTGGGCGGTTGGTGGTGGCCAGATGCGGCACGGGCATTTCGAGCAGAGCAGCGGCGGTGCGGTGCAGATGTGATAGAGGTGTGCCGGACGTTGGGGCAGTGGGGGCAGGGTGTAGCGGAATTATTGGTGTTGGTTTGTTGAGGGGCAAGGGTGGTGTGTGTCAAATATAACAAGGTATTGAGAGTGGAGGACATTGGGGGGGGTGGGAGGTTGTTTTCCTCCCAAATGGGAGAGGCGTTTCTCCTGGTTTTATTGGCCTTGTGCCTAGGCAGGCTGTTTTGTGGAAGGGCTATCGTGAGGAGGCGTATAGTTCTTGGGGTCCTGGGAGGGGGCTGCTGACTCGGGGTGCCGGGAGCACAGTATGGTGTCTGTGGCGATGAAGGTACTGGGGGCATGGGTTTTTTGCAGAGGTGTTTAGGACGACTGTCGTACGAGGGCTGGGGACCACGATGCATGTCTTGTAGAACTAATTTTCGTTTTCTACCATAGGATCTGGAAGTAGAGCGGGAGCCAGGGCCGTCACCTGGATAGGGTGGCTTTTCTCACGGCATTTGGACAGCAAAGGAGGCGCACTAGCGGGTGTGCAGACGTCCCTGGAGCAGGGACCACAAGCATGGGCTGTGAGATGATGGGGTACCAGTCGAATTAAATTTGTGGGGGGAGATTTGTTTGTGCTAGTACGATTGCCGTTGGGTCGCAGGAAATGTGAGGTTGCCCTGATTTGAGGATACATGAGGGTAAAAAGTTTACTGGGATATGTCAGGTGTGGTGTTATCCTGGGATGCTTGGCGGGGGATGTGTTTCCAGTGAACGGAGCATGGGGCATCCTGGTCACGTGCATGGTTTGTGCTTGGGGGAAGACGTCTTGGGGGGTTAAGGATTTGGAGGTCCAGGCCATGGCGATCTGGTGTTGGGACTGTTTGGGGTGAGATTGAAGGTGGGAGCCTTTTTTCAAGGGGAGGCACCGCTCCCGGTCCAAGAATGGTCGGGGACTGTCACTCACTTACAATAGGACGGAGGTGCAGATGGTGGATGGTCGTCCACGGGGGGAAACTCACATGGCTGAAGTTTGGCCTGAGAACGGTTTGTGAACGGGAAGCAGGCCCAGTTTGGTGAATAGTCGTTCACTGTGGGTACTGGTTTCCACGGTTAAATATCCAATGCACTGGTATATAAGAGATGAGGTGGGGATGACCGTGCAGGAGTTTGATTCTTAACAAAGACCAAAGTTTGTTCACATTGAGATCATATGATCATCTGAAGATCACATTACGCTCTGGGATGCTTCTTTGTCATCAGGAACTTCTAAGGTTAAACATTCCTTAATGATGCAGTGCAATTACATATAGAAGGGGAACAAACTTACATGCTAAACAGCGTTGGGAGGGCATCTTTTTATGGACCAGGAGCGGTCTACAAATCTTATTGTTTATCAAGGGTTGCAAAGGACAGATGCACAAATTGTGGATGGTCGTTCATCTTGGAAAAGGGAGGGCACCTTGGGTGACCAATAGATTGGTCCGGGGCGGTTGCTTGTTTTGCTGAGCACAAGTACAAGTGGTGGACGGTCGTTTGCCGCGAGGGGGGCAATTATCCAATGCACGAAGATATAAGAGATGAAGTGAGGATAAACATGCAGGAGTTTGATGCTTAACTAAGACCAACGTTTGTTCTCATTGGAATCATATGATCATCTGAAGATCACGTCACGCTCTAGAATGCTTCTTTGTCATCATGAACTTCTAAGGTTAATCATTCCTTACATATGCGATGCAATTACATATAGAAGGGGAACAAACTTACATGCTACACGGCGTGGGGGGGACACCTTTTATGGACCACAAGCGGTCAAAAAATGTCATTGTTTATCAAGGGACACAAAGGACGGATGTACAATGGGTGGATGGTTGTTCACCTCGGAGAGGGGGGGCACCTTGGGTGGTCAATAGAGTGGTTCGGAATAGTTGTTTGTTTTGCTGAGCACAAGTACAAGTGGTGGAAGCAGGCCAGGTGGTGGATGGCCGTTAACCGCGAGGGGGGGGCACCAATTATTATTTATTTTTTTTGGTCAAATGATTGGGCCCGGACATGTTGCTGGTTCATACGGGTATTGGTCCAGGTGGTGGGTGATCGTTCACCGCATTGGGGGGGGTGCTGTTTTCCGGCAGGGAATGGCCCCACGGGATGTTTTTGCTCACCCGGCATGCAGGTACAGGTGGAGTGATGGACTATCACCACGTTGAGAGCAATTTTCCTTGGTGGGGTTTGTCCGGGGGATGTTCCTGAATTGCAGTGGACGCATGTTAGGTGGATGGTCGTTCACCAGGTGCTGCTGAGTGGTGGCAGCCTTTAGGGGCACAGGACTGGAGGGCATGTGGGCCTGTTTTGGAGGGCACCTTTCGCGATTAACATTTGTACCAACAATGGTACTTTGCTGCAGGACACAGGGTGAGGTGGTGGATGGTCATCCACTGGGAGGCCGCAGGGTCAACTGGCAGGAGGCAAAAGGTGCACGGGACAGTGGGGGGGTAGGTAACCCCCCCTACGGGGGTTCCCTGGTTGGCGGTACTTTGGAGGGGAGGGGAGCCACGTATGGGTGGATCCACCCCTCGGGTGGGGGGAGAACGATACACAGGTGACTGATAGCGGGGCACGGGAGGCAATGAGCAATGAAGGCAAAGTCAACAGAGGATGTTTAGAGGACAAGTGAAGGTGAGAATGGGGAAAGGAAGGAGGTTATCGAGTGAATGGGGAAGAGTCAAACAGGCGAGATGGTTTTGAGAAGGCAGAATGTAGAATGCGTGGGGTATGGGATGGGAACGTACATTTCTTGCATTGATGTACTGTTAATAAGTCTAAATGAGAGCAACTTTGTCCTAATAAAATGGCCTTTTACGCTTCAAGTAACAGCGTGGAGTGTAGTTATTGCATGAAGAAATTGCAGTTTCAAAAGAAACTTTATTGATGCATTGCGATCTGTGCACTCGTGCTTTCAAGACTCCTAGTAACACTTCAAACCAACTGTGTGTCTTGAATTAACGAATTGCCTCTTCGTAGATTAAAATCTATAATAAGCTATGAGCCTAAAAACATAATGTTGTTTTCTTTTGGAAACTGGTATTTGTCAGCCTACGGGCTTGCGTTTAACTAATTCCTTGTCCTTTTGTAGAATTGGAGCGTGTATTCTTTGCCACCTGGTAAGACGCTTTTTTCATATGCAGTTCAGTGGGTGTTTTACGTAGAGACTCTTTCCTGTTTGCTCATCTAGGCTTTAGTTTTTACACAGAATACGAAGCCTGCATTCATAAACCATAGAGGTAAGTTTAATAGCAAGTTTTCAGGTACACTGAGATTATGATTGGCACATGGGATTTATTGTAGTTGCTTTTGTTTGAAGATATGCATGAATTCAT
Organism: Lissotriton vulgaris; assembly: GCF_964263255.1. Classification (NCBI taxonomy): domain Eukaryota; kingdom Metazoa; phylum Chordata; class Amphibia; order Caudata; family Salamandridae; genus Lissotriton; species Lissotriton vulgaris. The sequence goes on along the minus strand of NC_141691.1, from coordinate 1,191,752,389 downwards.
GCAAACTTAAGGTACATAACAGCAGTTGTTGGTGACCACATGTGGCATATGTATCTATGCACGGTCGACTCACAGTATAAATCACATGGTGGGCAATAGTGTTACCGGAATGCAGCATGTCTAATGCTCTTTACACTACTTTTAACACCAACGTTTACCTCTTTTATTTTATTTTGGCAACACATTTCGTTTTGATCTTTATTTCTGCACTTGACCTTAATTTATTTTTTTTTCATCACGTTTTTGAAATAGAGTTTGCAAATCATATGATTATGACTGTATCTTTCATCAACAACTATATAGAACTGACAGTGTTTCTCATTTTCAATTTTGTAGTTCCGAATGGAGGCAGCTATCAGTTGTTCATCTAATGCTCCTAATCATTGTTATTTTGTTATATGTACCCCTGAAGAAGGGTTTTTCAACCCGAAATGCATTGGGTCACTTTTTAGTTACAAATTGTTAGCATTATCAATTGATGTTTTACACAGAGATTGTACTCATTCTTTGTTATTAACAATGTTTTTCACCCAAACAGGGTCAAATTCAAAACTCTTAGCCTCATGCATAGAATAAAATGGGGCAGTGCCCCCAAATACCTCCAAACCTTAGTGCATACCTACACGCCCGCCCAATGCTTGAGATCCTCCACCCAAGGCCTTTTCTGTGTCCCCAAAACACGCCGAGCAAGGATGGGAGGTCGATCCTTCTCCCTTCTAGGCCCCAAGCTCTGGAATTCCCTCCCGCAACCTCTTCGTTTGGAAACTCGCTACAATCATTTCCGTAAAACCATCAAGACCTGGCTATTCAACCACTAACTTGCCCCGGTCTCTTCCCTGAGACTTTCTCCTGCCCTCTTGGTTTCAGTATCTTCTAGCGCCGGGAAACCCTTTTTGGGTAGCTGTCGCGCTCAATAAGCTCAATTATTAAATAAATAAATTTAAAATTCTTGCAGCACATTAGGATAAAATAAGAAGCATACTTTGAAAACTCATTTTGGTTTTAAACATTTATTGCATGTATGAGAATTGAGTAAGGAAGATAACATTTTTAGAAACCTTAGGGGCACAAGCTTTGCACTGCGCAGGTTTGGATTTTTCCGTGTCCTCACATAGGTAATTCTTGCACAGGGTTTAGGGCTACACCCCATTACACAGTGGCACACTAAACATGTAAAAAATGCACCTTAACCCTAGAGCACTGTTTTTACATTAAACTTGGCTCACAAGGTGTACATGTCAAACACACTTACAAAGAAGAAGGCACTGCCACTTACCACCGCCAGTATGTTGCCCAGTACCTTTTTTGGGAAACAAAAAATGGTGCCGGTAGAAGCTGTGTATGGGGAGCAAGCTGGGAGCAGCACACCTGCATCAGCAGACCGACCCTACCAACCTAGGCCCATGCCCATGTCTTTCGTAAAAGGAGCTAGCCTAATCACGATAACGCTGACGAGCAGTGACCTTAAAATTGACTTATCATTATCGCAAAGTAGTTCCCAATCAATGGAGGAACTCAGATAAGTTTGCATCAACAGCCGCAACTGCCACCATTAGTAGTAGTTCCTCCTGAAGTAGGAGCAGTTCAGTAAACCTAGCTGTCTGCTTAGGACGAAGAGCAAGCCACTCTTTCAGAAGATCCATTGTCTTCCAGATCCCCAGCAAGGAAAGGGAGGACTAGTCCATCAACTTCTTCAACCAGCCCCCCTTCTGATGATCTAGACACCACATGGATCCACCTCATTCTGAGAGTAAGAATCGCAACGCCCACATGACAAGGCTAGGAAAAAGGAAGGTTCTAGAAAGCCTTAGAGTTACGGAGGTAGATGTAGAAGAGGAGGGTGATGACAAGCCAGACATCATGGACATTAGCCCTACCCCAGTAGAGACCGACATTAACCCATCCCAAATTGCAGTGAAGGATGTGGCACGGATACCACCAACACAGATACCGCCAGCACCACCTCCAGCTGCCATAATTTCAAAGTCCCGGCAGTGGCGTACATCCAAAACAACGACCTCAGTAAAAGATGGTACTGCAGAGAGTCAAATGTCACGCCCACCTACCAGTTCATCTGACATTGCAAGGGGCACCAGCAGCGTCAGATCCATTGTCTTCCAGATCCCCAGCAAGGAAAGGGAGGACTAGTCCATCAACTTCTTCAACCAGCCCCCCTTCTGATGATCTAGACACCACATGGATCCACCTCATTCTGAGAGTAAGAATCGCAACGCCCACATGACAAGGCTAGGAAAAAGGAAGGTTCTAGAAAGCCTTAGAGTTACGGAGGTAGATGTAGAAGAGGAGGGTGATGACAAGCCAGACATCATGGACATTAGCCCTACCCCAGTAGAGACCGACATTAACCCATCCCAAATTGCAGTGAAGGATGTGGCACGGATACCACCAACACAGATACCGCCAGCACCACCTCCAGCTGCCATAATTTCAAAGTCCCGGCAGTGGCGTACATCCAAAACAACGACCTCAGTAAAAGATGGTACTGCAGAGAGTCAAATGTCACGCCCACCTACCAGTTCATCTGACATTGCAAGGGGCACCAGCAGCGTCAGAAAGTTGAACTCCCTGGTTTGGTACTTCTTTTTGGTTAGCCAGAAGGAAGTGACCATTGCTATATGCTCCATTTGTGAAGTAGGTGTTTGTCGGGGTAAGCTTGGTACAAACTATGGTACCGGAGGCCAAACAACCCATCTGAGAAAACACCACTTGATCCAGTGGGAGGCCTATCTTAGCTGCCAAAAAACTGCAAGTGTTGTAGTTGGAGGGAATGAAGATCCAATCACGGTGGAAGGAGAAAAAGTGGGAGACATTTTCTCTGGTACGCAAATCAGCCCTGTCCTAAGCAGTGCAGTGGTACCGCCCACATCATAATCAGCAACAACGCAATGGCACAATAGTCAGGTCGAGAACCAAGGGGGTCCATGGTAAGAGTACCGCACTGAAAAAACACGCATTGAGCCTAACAATGTCTGGTATCAAGAAGTCACCTGCATCAGTAGAACCAGAAATTTAAAAAATCCAGGCTACCATTCTCAGCATGTTTAGGCTGGAGGGCAGCACAAATACAACCACCCAATTGCACGTTGTCATAATGCAAAGCTGTCTAAAAAGTTAGCGTTGGACTTCCTCCCTTTTTTTTGTGGAAGGGGTGGGCTTTCATGAATTTGTGGCAGCCATCCGCCTGAATTGGATGGTTCCCAGCCAGTCCTAATTCACCAGAGTTGCTGTTCAAGCACTACATCACAACATTCTGTAATTGCCTGGACTAGCTTTACAGCAGAGTGCTGTTCACATTATCCACCTGACGACAGACACGTGGACCAGTTGCCAAGCCTCTGATTACATTTACATCACAGTACACTCAATCTCTTTTGTGGGGGTTAGAGAAAAGATATCTGCTGGTGTTGACCCTGCTGACATTTTTGCATTGGAGAAATGCCATATGGCTGTAAATATTTGGGAAGACTTTAACACCAAGGTCTTGGAATGGCTGCGACCAAGAGAGCTTAACATTGAGTTTTTTGCCGCGGACAATGGCAGTAATATAGTTAAGATGCAAAAAAACACAAAGAGTCCCTAGTTGGTGGGGGTATATACCCTACAGCGTAGACTGACCCAACCAAAAGGCTCTAAGGGTAGCTACGTTGTCAAGGACAAGATAGTCTTTAGCATAACATACACATAATTTACAAATAATTTACGAATACAGGCTAACAGTCAGTATAGGAACCCTGTCTACAAAGCACCACATTAATTAGGAAACTATAATCTTTACCAGTGTAAAAAACAATTTATTAAAAGCAATACAGTTTAAATTCGCATTCATAAAACAATTATACATTCAAACATATATTAAAAAACCAAAGAGTTGACGCGGCGTTTCGGTGTCTTGTTTCGATGATAACACCTTCTTCAGGACAGGTTTTTAAGTTAAAAAAATCTCTAAAAGGTAAGATTAAAAAAACATAATCAGCAGGGGCCTATTGTATACTGACGTTAGCATTGTTAAGGCCATGGCCGATGGTGGCTATTTCAGGGTCCTGTGTTTGGTACACTGCATTAACATCATTGTTCAAGACTTTCTAAAAAAAGACCGAGTCAGCAAACTACTACCCACCTGCAGATGAATGTGCATGCATTTCAGCCATTCTTTTAATACCCGGAAACAGCTGAAGATAATAGAATGCCAGTTAAAGCACTCATCCAGGAGGTGCCAACATTTTGGAGTTCAACTTATCACCTGTTTGATCGTATTGTAGAACAGCACATACCAATCAATGAATATGGCATGCAAAGAGGGGATGCAACTGTGAAAGGCATGATCATTGAGATCGACCAATGGGGCCTAGTTAAATGCCTGACAGAGATGCTATTTCCTTTTGAGGTCTTCACACGTGAAGTCAGCAAGGATGACTGTACTATGGAGGAATCTATCCCATCTTTGCAAAGGCTTCAGGAACAGCTAAAGGAGGTGTCTGCAATGTACGCAGATGTGGAAGAAAATAAATAAGCATATGAGTTGGTGGAGAGCTTTATTGTTCACTTATCTGAAAATACACTCTGGGTAAGATAGCGAAGAAAGATGCAAACAGGGTCATCTTGCGATATCTGGATTATAATGGCCTCTTACACCAGACCCAGATGTGATTCCGACCAGAACACAGTACAAAGTCGGCATTACATATGGTTACCGAGAAATTGAAAAGCATACTTGATCAAGGAAGAGCTGTTGCTATTCTGCTTTTAGATCTAAGAGCGGCCTTTGACACAGTAGACCACAAGATCCTTATTCAAAGACTTAAAGACATTGGGATCAAAGGAATTGCCAACCAATGAGTTACCTCATTTCTGACAATAGATCCTTTCAGGGCATGGAGGCTGGCAATCTATTGGACACGTTTTCAGCCCCATGGGAAGTACCTCAGGGATCTTCCCTGAGTCCTACTCTCTTTAACATATACCTGAGTTCACTGGCCAATATAGGGCAGGAATTTGGACTCTTGATTGTGTCATATGCCGATGAGACACAGCTAGTGGTCTCAATAGCAGACTCCCCGACTCCATCCATAGGCAACTAACCCCTTGCTGGAAAGAATAGGAACTTGGATGGCCAACTGCAGCCTTAAGTTAAATGTGGAGAAAACTGAGCTTATGATTCTGGCCAGAAGTTTCAGCGCACGCACAAAGATCTCCTGGCTAGCAAACTGGCCCCCCACCCCGAAAACTTCTATAAAAAACAATTGGGATCTTGCTCGACCAGAATCTAACTATGGAAATGCAAGACAAACAACTGGCGAGTACCTGTTTCAGAATACTCCGGATGGTCTGGAAAATCCTGAGCTTACTTCCAAAGAAATCTAGAAGGTCTGTATTTCAAGCCTTGGTGGTCTCGAGTCTTGACTATAGCAACTCATTATACCTCGGCTCCCTTAAATATGTCACCAACAGATTACAGGTGGTGCAGAATGCAGCAGCAAGACTGCTTCTCAAGATACCCAGGCACCAGTCAGTAATAGCGCTCTTGAGGGAGCTTCATTGGCTCCCAGTGCAGGCCAGGATTAAGTCCCTCAGCCTGGCTCATAGACAGATGCATGCGAGAGGTCCCAAAATGCTGCGAGCCTTGCTTTCACACTATACACCCCGCCGTTGTATCATGTCAGGTGCAAGCTTTATCATGAATACCACCAGAGTCAAGAGAGAAAGGTGGGGAGTAAGATCATTCTCACACCTGGTTCCTAAAATCTGGGAAAGCATGGATGCAGGGCTTCAATCAATCAAAAATGAACAGTCCTTCAAAAAAATTCTTAAAACTTGGCTGTTCCCTTAACTCTTATGCAGATAACGCTCTACACCTGTTATAGTGCTGGGAAACCTGAGGGTGGCCATGCGTTCTATGAATCCCATAAGCACAACATTTGTACCACAATTTTTGGTCTATGGTACAAACTATTACTGGACACTTCCAATCCTTTTGCGGAGGGGTGTTGCCAACTACAAAACTTGGATAGCTGTGCAAGTCAGTCAGCTAGAAAAAGCACAGGTGGGAATTAGATGCCCTCTTCTCCAGGGCGCAGCAAGTACTGCAGGATAGCCTTCAAATTCAACTTCAGAGCTTGAGTGCTTTGGGGTTGGCTCACAGCAGCATCAACAACAACAAGAACAGGACCATCAGCCCCAAAATCGGCAAATAAATGGTTTCTATTTGCAGAGCTTACATCCAGTGCTGAGGCAAAGGACAAAGAGGCTGAGCAAAGCGGAGCACCCGTGACAATTGAGTGGATAGTCTAGGCCTATCTGGATGACCCAACAGTGGTAGTCCTTGATCAAAACCCATTGCTGTATTGATATGGGAAAAGACGCCAATGGCCAGTGCTCAGTAGGCTGGCGAGAAACTATCAGGGCTACCCCATAGCAAGTGCCTCTGCTGAGCATGTTTTCAGTGCTGCTGGTGCCGTTCTGACAGTGAGAAGCACACATCTCTGGCCCCAAACCATGGACAGGTTGAAGATGATTACAATGAATCAGTATTCCGTACTACTACATGATTACAACATACTTAAAGTACGACAGCAGGAAGATGATGACGGCGACTCAGGTCATGGAAGTCGTGTGTTAGGCGACCTACTTCTGGGCGAACCACCAGCATGTGAGGATGAGCTCTACTAGGCTTTCTAGTTACTTTCTTTCTTTCCTTGATGCCCAACCCCCCCCCAAAAAGATACAGCTAAGGATCATTATTTGCTTTAAGATATGCGTGTCTCTGTCTGGTTCACAAATCCATCCCCACCGTTGTACTCTTTTATTGACGGATTGGAGTTGCAACTGTGTGCAGTCAGTGAAGACGTAAGTCCTAACTCCTGACTCGCCCTGAAACCATTTCTCTCAAGCCAGATATTGGATGGAGAATACCAACAAATGTGTGCCTACCTCCAACCATGGGTCCTGGCTATCTATCCTTTCCTAGCGTAGAGGGACTGCTCGGGAATAACAGGTAAATGATAGCATTCATTGCACTCTGAGTGATTGTTGTTGCTGTGAATGATGTCTACTATTCTACACAGAAAAAAGGTCTCAAGCCAATATTTCCCTTCTTGTTGTTCAATAACAAAATTGTACTACTACAGGCCGATCCATTGCATTTTGAGTCAGGCAAATCTGGACTCACTCGGGACACTGTAGGTACAGAGTTGGACACCATACTCTGAGTCAGAGTCAGTAGTTTCATAGAGGATTGATGGAATGACTCAGGGCATGGGTGTGAGCATGTCTATTTCAAGAAATGTCACCTGAAGAAGATGAAAGTTTTCAACTTCACTCAAACCAACCAATTTGGATGATGATGACTTTGAAGTGGCCTAAAGATAAACAACAACACCAGACCAGACCTACATGTCTATTTAGTGGTGGTGGTGATGACAGGTGTGGTGTGACTGACAGTGGTGCATTGATTTTTTTATTTTATTTGGAAAAAGCTATGTTGCTGTGTGTGTGTGTGTGCACAGTGCTGGCTGGCACAAAATTGAAGATAAGTGGAGGTTGAGTGGGAAGCCTATTCTATTGTTGGAGGTAACTACCAGAAACAGACATGATTTAGCCATGCTGCCTCTGAAAGTCTTTTTGTTGCACTTGTTATGCAGTTTAACATTTCTCCTTGATTTTTCAATATCATTTTTGTTTTTCTATCTACAGGTCCTTTACCCTGCTCTTAACCGGAAAAACAACTCACACTTACCTTACCAAACTGCTTCCACCAGGCACCCAGGATTGACGGACGGACAGTCCAAGAGGAATAGAGAGATGCAATTCTCAATTTGGCAATTTAGTATACATTATTTTCTTTTCAATCATTAAGACTGTGTGTGATGTTTATGTTTCCTTATTTGACTCCTACAGATATTTTGATTGTATTTGCTATCTATCAAAGCCCAGTACAACAGAACATAATGTATGTAACTTGGGTCTCTCTGGGGGCAGAGAGACAGTTGGATATTTGACACACTGCCCTGTACTAGTCAAGTACTAATCATTATCATGCATGCATTTCCTTTTCCTCCCATAAAAGATTTACGGATGGCTGCCAAGATGATTGTACTGTCCATGTGTAGTGTTTGTCTTTGTCAAACCTTTCCCTTAAATCCCCTTTCCCATCCATTCATTATACCCCTAGCCCTCTTCTCCTGGGCTGTGTGTGACTAAATTAAATTAAGTTTACAGGTTCTCTCTCCCAGCTAACATACAACTGAACGTGGGAAACCAATAACCTGATTGTTCCACAAGAATCCCACTGAGCGAAGTATTTCTCTCAACTTGGCATGACACAAGTTTCACGCCCTGAATATAACAGAACGAAAACACAACACCTTCTGTTATTAAAAGCCAAATTTTTTTAAATTAACACATTATAGTTAACTTTATTAACCAGCATTATTTAATCAATTTTAAAGTTAGGTAGACATGGCCAGGAACATAAGTCTTTCCACCATTTTTACCGCAAAAGTGAATAGATAATGAAGGCTTCTAATGGGCCCTCGTCACCCGGGTCACCGTTTCCAGTTCGGGCACCAGTTGCTGTAACTGGCACTGCCAGGTATCATCGAGCCAATAACTATGGAGCTGCAGTACACACGAAATAGTAATAATAATAATTGATTTCATTTTTATCCCTCTGCTAGCGTCACAGCAGGTTAATTTGCCTGTCGGCTTCCAGAGGAATCCCATAATAGGGACCCCCAGGGTATTTACGTGATATGCACAACTTAGCAAAACTATGTTTGTGTAACCTCTAAGCATTCATTATTAAATCATTGCGCTCTCCCGTGGGCTCTTAACCACAGATGCTGCGATACTTGTGCACTTATGACTTAATTAAACAGCAGACGAGTACCTGTTGTAACCTGAAATAGCACATACTCTGAGGCATGGACTTGAGTATATCACGACAGTCATTTCTTAACACATAGTCATTCCTTGACACACAGTTGCTAATGCGATGATTAAACCAACATAAGGGTAATCCATCGATATGTTTAAACAATTATCATTACCCGTGCGGCGAATGTTCGCCAAAAAGCACGCTCCATCTGACCGAAACCAGTGTTTTCTGCCCTAACAGTATCTCCTAATCTGTTACATTTTTAAGATATGAGTGTGTAAAAGGATCCATTTCTATGTCTTGTTTTCTGTACAAATAGTTTCTTTAAACACACAGTAAGTGTTTTTCCTTTAACCACACAGCATAATATTATTGTGAGAGAATCATGAATAAGATTGTCATCAAAATGTATTGCGCTGGTGTACTACTACAATATATTTTCCTCTTTCTCTCCCACAGTGATAGATACTAATTGACCAATAACAACAAAAGAAGAGGTGTAAGTCAAATACCTATCTCCCAAAGGCTGCCAATGCAGCTATCTTACTTTACCCCTGGTCCTGAAGAAAGCCCCCTAACCTGAACGGGCACACTTAGGCTGAAACATGTCGACCTATCACATGGACATGTAAGGGCGCGAGATCAGTAACTTCGTCTCTACACGTACCACTCTATTTTTATTTTTCCAAGTTTCCAACTAAATTAAGTTTGTTGAGTTGACAGACATAGCAATTTTAATTCACCACACCTAAGCACTATATTTATCACTGATCACTACTGTATCACCAGTTGGTCTACCTCTGGGTTAGGGTTAGCATACCACAAGCCCAATGATGATACTGCCACGTTAAAGAAATTAGGCGGATATTCAAGATATACCGCCCGACCACCTATGAACGTGAATGAGGGTTTTATTGAAATGGTCAACATACCTGACCATGGTCACACAGGTACAAGTGATCCATTCTCTCTTGATTATAAATTAAATTTACACCATTAATTGATCACATACTTGCTGGGGCAGATATAGCAAGCGACACCAACTCAAGGCAGGGTGAGGATCTTCTTCTTCTCTAAGTGTATATAGCCCAAACTGGCAATGTATATATTAGTATTCAATATTCGATTTTTTTCCAGAGGAACATAATCCATCATAATTAATTACCAGCATCATCCTCCTTCCAGCACTAAACGTAACGCTTGTCTATTTCATAGCTTGAGTCGATTTCAGTTTCTAATTTGCACTAGGCTTGCCTACCACTTTGTTTTATTTTACTTTATCATTGCTTATCATGGTTTCTCGTTTGGCAGTCTTCTCCTTGTGTACTGTACTTCTACTAGTCGTTCTCTACTCTCCCTCAGGTGGCTGTATCATTTTCTTTTTTTACAACTGCTACTGTCTTCTACTACTACCAACATGGCACCTTGGGAAACTAAACCATTACCATGCAGCTATTGCTTTGCCTAGTCAATCACAGGTAAGAGAATAAGTATGGGGTATTAATTGAAGATACAATAATCTACCTACTATGAAAATTAATTAATTCACACACCCAAACCCCTTCTGTGTCCATTTGGTTTAATATATGGTTGCAGACTGCATAGAGTAGGAGGAGAGAGTAGTAGGACAAGTGAGGGTACCACATCTATCTGTTGGTGTGTTACACTATATCAGCAGATTTTAAAAAGCTGGCTATTGCCCTGCTGCAAAGGAATCAGCCTGAATTAAAAGAGTAACCCCCCAAAAAAGATTGACATCATATGTATTGTAAAACTAAAAATGTATTCCCCTAACAAATATAAAACTAGAAAAGTCCACAATGCCTGACCCACCCCCTCTATAAACCCAACCAATGTCCAACGAGAGTCCAAAATCCAAATTGTCCAACTGTTCGTAAAACCCCAAACCAATTTTTTCCACTCCCACATCCCACCCTCTCCCCAACAGGTCCCACCCACCAAACAAAACACAAAATTAGGGGCAGGAAAGAGGCCTAGATGCGGGCTAGGAGTTGGATCTTCCTCTCTAGGCTGTCAAAAAGCTCAACTATCCGTTTTTCAAGGTGTGCCGTCCTAAGGATCATGCAGCTGTGAAATGCTCTAAATGTCACTATCAAAGGGGTAGTAGCAGTAGAAGAAGAGTAGAGTGGTAGTGAGTAGATGCTAGACCACTGTGCCGTACCACTGGAGGCACTACTGGGGTCTAGCTGGTGCCCGTGCTTTGGAGGCTGCAGCTTCCTCCTCTTCCTCCTCCTGGACCACCAGCCACCGATAATTGTCCCTAATGGCCTCCAGCTTCCTTTTATCGGGTCCTGGCTGCTCTCTCCCACCTGTCAGTTGTTAGATTGACAGGAGTAGCTATTCAAAGAAAGATAAAAGACAAATTATAGCCAGTACTCTTAGCAAAACAGTAACACAAAATTTATGATATAGCGGCACAGTAGCACCAGCAGTACATAACATTTGTGGTTCCTCGATTTCTCGCCCCCTGAGATTTGGATGAGATTAGAGTTTCAGGCATTATGCACTATGGAGTAGACAAGCATGCCTGCCAAGTATCACGCATCGGGTGTGACATTCACGCATTTCAGTGTGGTGTTCCGAATCACCGCACTGAAATGCATTGTCTTGCATTTTGCCGACTCGCCAGCTGGCGCCACCGGAGGCGCCTGTGCACGGCTCCTGCTGCTCCCGACTCATGTCCGAGAGACGTGCTGCCTGCAGCCAGTGCCAGCAGCTCCTCTAGTTCATAAATAGATAATCAGGGCTGCTCCCAGGTCCTTTCTGAATGAGAGCGCGGCAGCTCGGTAGACGGCTACAATTTAACTTACAATCCTCGGTGCTGGCGCTGTAATTTCCTGCCATTTGACACACACAGTTGCAATTAATTATGGGGGGAGGAGGGGCCGCCCTTAGCACGATGCTGTAACTGGCTGACACATCGGCTATAATCCGAATATGACGCTAACTTGGTTAGGTCTTGCTGTCACTCTGCGTCAAGTCCAGAGGAAGTAGTGTAAGCTAGCACACACTGTGAGGCTGAACCGGCGGGCCACTCAAATCGAGTAGGAGACCTCGCCGCCGTGGCGTGCTGCTGCACTGCTGTCTTCGTGCGTAGCTGAGCCCCGAAAATTAAACCGCGTTGTTGGCCAGACCGGAGAGGTCACCGGCGGGAACTCAGTTTCAGTGACCCCAAGTGAAATGTCACAACAGTACCTGGTCAGGGAGACGAAGTGACGTTGCAGCGCGGCCGCCAGGACTCTGTCACTGCCTAGACTCAGTCACCAAGGAGCCTTGAGGGAAAACCGAATTTTCGTGATTCGGAGTCTTGTGTGATCCTGCCCTCGTAAGGTCTATGTTGAAGAGAGTCTCTAGTCAGTGTTTTATGGGTGCAGTGCAACCTAGTGTGTTGTTAAATAATTCCTTTTAAGGACGCGCTCAAGCAGGCAGCAGGCTGCAGTCAGTGGGTGCCAGGCGTGTTACAGTACTGTTGCTCAGTAGCCCTGCATAGGACGTCAGCGAGCACAATATGCATCGACTATTAGGTGCCCCTAAGCAGAGTTCTGTCCATGCCTCTCTGGCCAGTCTCGATGAGCACCTGGATTGTTCTATCCTCAGCCTGTAAGCACTAGGATGTACAGCTCTCGCAATCCGTACTTACATTTGTTGAGAGGCTCAGCCTCTGACCCTTCTCTACAGACCATCTCCTCTACATCATTCTCTGATTGTATACACTTAACTGGTTTACGTAGACATTTTCAATTTGGTTAAATGATATTAAAATATGACATTTGGAGTGCGGTATAGATGATACAAGTAATATGTTCTATGAGAAGACATGCGCATCCCAGTATCTCAGTAATGCTATATTTGAACAATGTGGACCATTATAGTTTCACAGTTTTGTGTCATTGTAAAGGTTTCATACTCATTTGCTCTATATTGGCATGTTGTTCGTTGATTTGCACAGCTGGGATTCGATTCGGCAAGGGCCACAGGTCCTGGGGGCCAGTGTTATGCGGTGCTTAGAAGCACATTCACACCTGTAGCACAAGGTTGCACTGTGCCTGCAGCCTGGGCGTCCTCTTCCAAGTGTAAGAGGCATGGTAGGGCAGACGGAGCACCTCTGAAGCCAGGAAGGGCTCTACAGGTCTTGGGTAGTGGTGTGTTTAGAAGCAGAGCGCCTCACAAATTCACACATGCGGCAAGACCCTACATTCGTTCTAAAGTGTGTCTGCATCTTGGGTGTCCTCCTGGTGCGTGAGAGAGCCACAATAGGGTGGAGGGAGTGCCCCAGAAAACATGGAGGGCTGGAGAGCCTGGGGGGCACTGGTGCATGTGCTTAGAAGCCGAGCTCCTCATGCATTCACCCCTACGTGACCTTCAATTTTTGATGCTTTGCACCAGTTTTAATATCTTCTTAGAATTTCCCCTTGCTCAAATGGGTTTAATTTCAGAAATGTATATATTTCCATCATCTTCATTGTTTGATTTTGATCGTGAGAAAGTGTCACTCATAGTCTATGAAATGTCACTCATAATTGCACTGAAATTATGAAAATGTTACACATAGCAATTTGAAACCTTGGCAGCTATGGACAAGTATTCTTCTTCTCTGTCTTATTTAGCTAAATGAATCTTGTAGGCATGCCAGCTCAGTTTGCACCCTAGACTGAACATGGGCGAATTTTGCGAATTCGGGATCCGTGAATTTGCGGATTTGCGAATTCGCGATCCGCAAAATTCGCGAATTTTTTTGCATGTTCACAGGGTTTTTTGCGTGTTCGCTGGGTTTTTTGCGTGTTCGCGGGGCTTTTTCCGTTTTCGCGAGCCGCTTGCATGGTGAAGTTACCCATGCAGTCGTTTAAGGCACAGCAAGTGAAAGAAAAAGAGAGGGAGAGAAAGAGAGAGTAAGAGAGAGAGGGGGGAGAAAGAAAGAAAGAAAGAAAGAAAGAAAGAAAGAAAGAAAGAAAGAAAGCAAGAAAGAAACAAACAAACAAACAGGGAGAGAGAGAATGAGAGAGAAAGAAACAGAGAGACAGCGAAAGAGCAAGAAAGTGAAAGAGAGAAAGAGAGGGAGAAAAGGAGAGAGTGAGAGAGGGAGAGAGAAGAGGAGAGAGGGATCGAGAGAGAGAAAGAGAGGGAGAGAGAAAGAGAGAACGAGAGAGAAAGAAAGATACAGAGAAAGAGAGCAAGAAAGTAAAAGAGAGAGAGAAAGAGAGAGAGAGACATGGAAAGAGAGAGAGAAAGGCACACTGAGAGGGAGAGAGAGAGAGAGGATGAGAGAGAGAAAGAGAAAGAGAGAGAGAAAGAGGGAGAGTGAGAGAGAAAGAAAGAGAGAGAAAGAGAGAGCGAGAAAGAGAGGATGTGAGAGAGAGAAAGAAAGAGAGGGAGAAAAAGGAGAAAGAAAGAGATGAGCAGAGAAAGAGGAAGAACTTGAAAGAGAGAGAGAAAGAGATAAATAGAGTAAGAAAGGAGAGGGAGAGAGAGATAGATAGATAGAAAGAGAGAGAAAGAGAGGGAGAGAGAGAGGGAGAGAGAGAACTAGAGAAAGAAAGGGAGGCCGGATCTCTGAAGGGCCAGATTCCTGAGTTGCCCCTACAGAACATACAGCTTTTAATTTTTAGCAAAATGCATATGAAAATTGTGCTGTAAAGGTCTCTTTTAGTTTAACCCCTCCTGACAACTCAAAATGGGTGCATTTGCCATCCTCTCCCTTCTTCCTGTTTTTAGGTCTCGCCTAGACATAAGCAAAGCGAAGCTTTGCTGTCTAGGGAGACAACTAATGTCGCCGCTTTTCTGGGAATGGTGTGGACATCAGACTGTGACGAGCCTGTCCTGGAGATTGCAGCTCGTGAGCGCGCACGTTGCGTCACCCTGCCTGATATTCGCATTCACACAAAGGCTCCCGCACGCATGCGCACATACACACACTGCATACACACACACGCACCCCCTTTAACAGACACACGCGCACACCCCACCCCCACTCACCCCTCCTCCTCCGCAACACACTCACCTGTTCGGGCGGACCGGGACTCGATCAGGAGCCCGAGGGCTCCTCGGACAGTGGCTTCTCTCTCGTCTCGCGCCGCGATGGGGGCGGGACTCCCGGTTGGGGCCGCGCTGCGATTGGCCGGCTGCCCAACCGCTTCCGGGTCGCCGCAGGCAGCGCGGCGGCCCGGCGGGAACTTGATGAAACTCCCTGGGCTGCAGTGGTGAATATTTCATTGCGGGAGCACAACTCGCATTTTTTTGGTATTTTTTCATTAATTCATTTCGCGGCCCATGCTTTTTTAAAAAATGCTTGTCCTGGGCTCGGTCGCCGTCGTCACAGTGTTGGGTGGGGTTACTGACGATGCTGTGGGTGGTATGTGACTGACGAAGGGGACGTTTAATTTCACTGCCCTGGGTACCGGTGGCGATTTAAATAAGTGGGCAGCTTCCTGTCTGTCTTCACTATTAAATCCATCACTGTGCATTCGTATGTTAAACAAGTTTCACACTGAAAAGGTTGGCACAGTTTGAGGATTCAAACTCTTCACTCGTTGGTAGTTAAAAATAGTAGACGACCTGACATTAAGGCTCAATGCATATGTTTTCATAATCGAACTCCTTCTGATTATGCGGGTGTGGGTGCTATGCTAAAGGGGTTACGAAGCTGCCTCTGGCACTGTTTTTCGCATTCATCTTTGCAAACTGGGCTGCCAAGTCTGAGAATCTTAAGTATGAAAGAGGCATTTGACCTGTCTGAACTGATGAATAATGGTTGGCGAAGTAGTAATAGATGGTCCTTTTACTGACACGCGCAAATACGCCATGTAGTCGTTTTAACCCCACAGCGCCACGCGGGACAACAGGTCTCAAACAAATCCATTTACAAGGGTTTGGGAGATGTGTTGAGTTGGTTGAATGCAGCACAATCTTGAGGGGAAACTTTATAAGCGGCGCTGTCAAACACCCCCCCCCAACCCCCCCCCCCCCCCCCCCAGCTGGCTAAACAATGTGTAGGAATGATGTCGACAAAAAGGAAAATATCCCCTGTAATCCCACAATGTTCTGTTCATTGCTCTGACTCTCTCCTGGGGATTACAGTGCAGCACGCGCGCACAGGGAAACCAGTGGAAGCATCTCATGTCGACGACAAGTTCAGAGTTCAGAGTTCAAGCCTGTGTGAAAGATCAGCCAAGACCCACTCATTATAGTCGGTGACTAAGAATACCGCATTTTAAATGTTATGTAGAGGTCTGTCTGATGATGCAAGTGGTGTGTATAACATAATGCATATTAACTTCCCTTCCCAAGGCATTAAAAACAAGAAAATGTAGTGACCAATACACGAGGGAGAGCTCCATTAATGCTCCAATAACAAATGGTGCCGGTCACCCCAGCGTGCCTCAGGCCTGAGCCCAGGTTACAAGCCTAAACTCGTAAACCCTACAAGGGCTTCTGGTGCTCCCCCCTCAAGAATAATAGTATGCTCTATTCCTTCGGACATGTCTCCTAAGGGGTTTGTGGGTTGGTCGGATGGTAATGGAAGATCACTTTTGCGGACAACTTTCCGGTCTATGGCATTACTAATTTTTCGTACAGTGGGTCTTAGAGTGCTTATGAGGTGTTGTTTGTATGTGGAGGGCTGTGCAGTGGCATAGCAGGGGTACCATGGTCCTTGGTGCAAGCAGCGAACATTGGTGCCCAGTCCTCTGGTTGCGAGTAAAATACAGACGTAACTTTGGTGAGTTGGCCTCCAGCACCAGTGATGTAGGAGGCACTGCATCTCCTCCTGTGTTATTGATGGATTCATCCCACGCAGGTCGTATTGGGAGGTCACCCATGTACCAAAGTTGTGTCTTAGGACTTTTGAATTTGTAACCACGACCCTTCTAGTGCTCGAGTGCTTGAGATCCATAAATGCGTGCCTTAATGAAATAGACATTTTGTGGTCATTAAATCTTGCAGGATGTAGGGTCTCACCAAAGTTGTTGTGGTTGCAGCAGCCGTCCTTCAAGAAAGCAGGGTCTGACCTTGCACTATGTGGTTATTGCGATATTTGGTTATGGATCACACGGCGCTGGTCAGGCTTTTTTTTTAGGGGGGGTGGGTTGAACACCTAACCCTGTGCCTGAACACTCTGTCATTGTGGTAGCACCTAGCATGGTTTCATAGAGATGCCCACCAGCTCAGAACTGCCTTTGGCGCTTCATTTAAAAAAAAAAAAACCTTTGTATTTCAAAGCATTGAGTTTCTCAGGATGGAGTAGGTGTTGGCTGATGGATGCTTGAGTGTCTACAGGCAAATGGCACAGGTCATTCTGTGCCCAAATCAGCTACCTGTAGTTCGAGAGGCCTTGCCGGGAGTACTGGCCCTGTATGGAAATTATTGGCTTGCACACTTCTGACTTGGCAGTTCAAAGAGGTAGCAGTAGGAAATGTAGGTGTGTAACAAAAACATAACTGTTTCTTTGAATTTTTTCGTCCAATCTAATCACGCTTTCAGCTGAAACCTAATTTTCACAAAACCTGGCCTGGAATTAGAAATCAAAGGTGAGGGTGTTTTTGAAAAGTTGTTTTTGCCCTTTTTAAAAATTTATTTTTTTCTTTTCTTTACTTTTCCTTTTCTAAAACTGTTTAAGGGTTGTGGTTCTGTGCTGGTTGCGTTTTTTAAAGTCTGGCATGCTAGGATCATGTTTTCTATTGCAAGAAGCACTTCCCAACCTTCCTTTGTTGTGTGCACAGATACCAGCCCTTGAAGCAGACTCGTGTCTCTCCCCCTCTGGTCTTTGTTGTCATTGTGAGATGTGTTGTTTGCAATGGTTTTATACCACAGTGGTAGATTTAGTGCTAGACACTTTAGTTTTTGACTACATAGCGCTTGGTCAATCTCTTATAAAAGTAAAAAATAAATATCTTAAAATAGTTTTGGACTTGTGCCGGTCTATCACTTACTATTGGTTGGCTCCTACATCACTCTCATTTACTTGCTTCTTATTGGTCAGTGCCTCCTCCACGCCTATGCCTTTTTCTCCTTTTGGCTTCGTGCGTGTCTCTGCCATGGAGCATGGACGAAGTACAGCTTCCACAGGCTAAAGCCTCCTGCAGGTACTTTTTAATTAATTTTTTTATAGCACTTTGAGAATGCACTCTTAAAGAGTGCATGTCTTTGCAGTCCCTCTACTCCCCTGCCCTCCTACAGCCGTTACTGCTCCCTCTGTTCATGTTCATTGTTTCCTCTGCTGCCCCCCTCTTGCTGTCTGTTGTTTCATCCTCCTGCTGTGTCCTTTCTGTATCCCACCCCCTGCCCTCCTTCCGCTGTTTACTGTTTGTTCTCTCCCCCGCCCCCACCCCTGGGCTGTTTTTAGACAAACAGCAAAGCAGCACATGCTGCTGTGCAACATGGCTTAAAAGGGGGGGGGGGGGGGCCCTATAATGTGGTCAACACTGGGGACATTTTTACGCTTCATTTTTAAAAATGTATTTAACGTTAAGCTATGCTGCACAGCAGCTTGCACTGCTGTACAACTTGTACAAAAAAACTGAATATAACACAGCAAGAAGCGTTACACCTACAAGTCAGAAGTATTGACTTTGTCATTGGTTGCTAGTTGCATAAAATAACAAGCATTGGCATAGCCAATAGGTCTCGCCTCTAGGACCTTACAAGTGTTTAGTTATCCAGCACAATATCCTTGGTGCAACAACATCAACTGTTGCATGGCTAAACACTTATAAGGTCCCAGAGGCGAGACCTATTGGCTATGCCAATGCTTGTTTATATCTGTAAGTGCTTCCTGATGAGGTTTATTTCCTTGGACAGGTGCCTCGTTGCCTACTTGTAACTATTCTCTGACCCTGCTTCAAGGGTCAGAGCAGGGTCAGAGAATAGTTGCAAGTAGGCAACGAGGCGCCAGGAAGCAATTAGCGATTTAAAAAAAGGGGGTGGTGATGAACAGAGTGTCTGAATTGAGCAGACCACTCTTACCCAGTCCAAAGATCAGGGCTTGATCCATCACCGTTATTTATCTCACTGCCCCATCCCAGCTCAGAACCTGGCTATATGCAAATCAGTCTGTCCCTGGCCCAGTGCATCATGGGAACAGGGCAGACTAAACTACCAAGCCAATTCTTTACCAGAAAGGAGACAAGCTACCGGGGACCGGTTTCTGGCATTTCAGCCGTCTTCGGCCCGGCTTGCTTGAATCCTGATGGAGCAGTGAGAAAGGGACTCATGTCTGAGTATACCCTGCCACACCTATAGTGGCCAAAATCGATTTAAAAAAGGGGGTGGTGATGAACAGAGTGTCTGAATTGAGCAGACCACTCTTACCCAGTCCAAAGATCAGGGCTTGATCCATCACCGTTATTTATCTCACTGCCCCATCCCAGCTCAGAACCTGGCTATATGCAAATCAGTCTGTCCCTGGCCCAGTGCATCATGGGAACAGGGCAGACTAAACTACCAAGCCAATTGTTTACCAGAAAGGAGACAAGCTACCGGGGACCGGTTTCTGGCATTTCAGCCGTCTTCGGCCCGGCTTGCTTGAATCCTGATGGAGCAGTGAGAAAGGGACTCATGTCTGAGTATACCCTGCCACACCTATAGTGGCCAAAATCGATTTAAAAAAGGGGGTGGTGATGAACAGAGTGTCTGAATTGAGCAGACCACTCTTACCCAGTCCAAAGATCAGGGCTTGATCCATCACCGTTATTTATCTCACTGCCCCATCCATTCTCAGATGTGAGACCCTTGCTCATTGCACCATCAGGATTCAAGCAAACCGGGCCAAAGACGGCTGTAATGCCAGAAACCGGTCCCCGGGAGCTTGTTTCCTTCCCAGTGTAAGAATTGGCTTTTGTAGTTTGGTTTGCCCTGTTCCCATCATGCACTGGGACAGGAACAGACTAATTTGCATACAGCCAGGTTCTGAAACTGGGATGGTGCAGTGAGCTAAAAAACGGTGTTGGATCTAGCCCTGATCTCTTGACTGGGTAAGAGCTTTCTGTTTAATTCAGAGACTCTGTCCCTCACCACCCCTTGTTGTAAATAGGAAGCAATTAGCAGCAGGTGCCCACGTTGAAGTTAATTTCTTTGTAACCCTTTTGTAAAAGGTTACAAAGAAATTCGGTTCAACTTTTGCACCTGCTGCTGTAACGCTTGCTTGGCTGAAAATTCGTCCCCGCTGATTCGCAGAATTTACCGCGATTTCGCGAGATTCGCGGATCGCAAAATTGCGGAAAATCCTCAAATTCGCCAGCGAAACGGATTTTACGCCCACCCTTACCCTAGATAGACGTGCTTGTGTTACAGTCTTGTACTACTTTACAACTGTTCGCAGTTAGGGCAGCTGTACTACACAATTATTTATTTTTATATTATGGCCATACTCTGTTAAATCAATAGCAAATGCTCAATTTTATTATCACTCTGATTACCACAACAAGGCAGATAATATGATTACTAATATGAATGATGATATACAGCACAACATCACGTGACGTGGGGTTCCACTATTGTAACATGCAGCCGATAGGCCACCCATGGCTGACACTGTCGAAATTGTGAATGGGTAGGGAGAGAGTGGGCCTTGGAGTCGAAGGGAGGTGACTGATGAAGGATGGGTACACACATAATATACATGTTGTGCTTGCAAACAACTGCGAGTCAAGTTAGTATTCTGAAATACAATCTCAAACCTTTGAATAAAAAACATTGAGAAAAAAAAGCATTACTTGTTTATTCTTCTTCCCAGGTTTTTCCATTTGTTATTTCTTGTTATTTATCATTGCATTGTTCTTCTACCATTAGTTGTATTCTTCACCCTTGGCTTTGCTACTCCAACACAGTTTAATTTTCTTTTACAATCTGTACATCCAGTCTTCACCTATGATTGAATACCATACAGGCATCCATCCTTTCATATTATTCTCAACAAACCTTTCACCAACATACATTTCTCATTTAATCACCCATGCACCCTTCCTTACCTATAGGTTTGACCCATTGAACCCCCCGGAGGATTACTTTCGCCCATAAAGTTTCACCCACCCAGGCAGGCATCCTATCTTTCATCTTTCACCCATCCTTCAACCACCCATGCATCCTATCACTCACCTATATGCATTTCGGGCACCTTTCACCCACGCATCCTTCTCTGCCATCATTTATTACATGTCACCCGTCCTTCCTCCTTCCATCCTTCTTTCCATTTTCCATCAACCCATCAAGGTCTGCCTTGTAGTCTTCTTCATAAAAATTTCTCTGCTAAGTTTAAGAGAAGAGGCCATTAGTTACTCAACTCCCGCTAATGCTAATGCCAAGTAAAGGGTGTCTTCTTCAACTGTTTACAACTTAGTCTCAACAGTTGAGTGCACAGTGTTCACCCTTGCAGCAAGTGTATAAGGTTGATTGTCAATAAGCAAGAATATGAATTACCACCACCTGCCACTGCTGCTGGTTCACACCCTGCAGCTGCTGCAAATGGTCCTCCTGGCTGGTGTCACCTTCCCTGCTGCCCCAGCACTGGTGGTCGGTATGCCTAGAAATTACATTACACATTTTTTAGATGCCATATACACCACTCCCTATTTCTTTTTTTCACTAACAAGATTGAAATTGTAATATATACAGCACACACATCACTACAATTCGGGTACAGACGACTAGAGTAGAAAGCATGTCCTATTAAAAAAACTAAATCCGGTTGGGCAGTTTCTTGGTGGCAAGTTTTGAAAAACTTCTAAAGAAGAGGAAAACCGAAAGGACGGAACTCAGTTCCTGGAGCTATTAGTAAATCTGGGTTTTTGAAAAAAAAGAGTGGCCAACTGGGTGGATAATCGGACATAAGGTCTTCTTGGTTGGAAAATGTTATGTTAGATGTTAGATGTTAGATGTTAGGTTGGTCTTATATAGCGCGCGGCTACTCCAAAGGAGTGTCCCAGCGCTTTGATATGTGACCAGAAAAGAGAGACATCAACAACACACAACAATGCAGAGAGTAGAAAGCTCTAACACTAGGGCAGAAGGCCACTATCGGGCAAAGAGCCATGTCTTAAGGCCCTTCCTGAAGGCCAGTAGATTGGATGTGCTACGCAGTGACAGTGGAAGCGAATTCCAGAGCTACGGAGCTCGCAGCCTGAAAGAGCGACCACCCATGCACGCCTTTTTTACTCGGGGAACCTCAGCTAAAAACAGGGACTCAGACCTCAGAGAGCGGGTCGGATGGTAAAAGGCCAGTCTCCTTTTGAGATACTGAGCTCCCTTAGCGTGCAAGGCCTTATGGGCCAGAGTCAAGGCCTTAAACTCTATCCGCTTCCGGATGGGCAGCCAGTGAAGCGACTGCAGTAGACTAGATACTCTAGCACGTCTATGGAGGCCAAAGATAGCCCTTGCGGCCGCGTTCTGCACCACCTGCAAGTGTTGCAGGAGATACTCCGGCAGGCCCAGATAGAGAATGTTGGAATAATCCAATCTGTAGCCAATTAATGCCTGGACCGTAGTCTTTCTGTGCTCTTCCGAGAGCAGGGGGAGGATCTTCCGGAGAATTTTGAGGAGACCAAAGCAGGTTCCCGAGAGAGCCAGAACCTGGGACTTTAATGTCAGCCCATTATTGATCTTTACTCCCAAATTCTTAGCTAACTGAGACGAGTGTGCGGGAGGGAACATGTCCGCCGCCCACCATTCATGCCATTCTGGGTCAGAGACACAACCGAAGAAGAGTATCTCCGATTTATCCGAGTTGCACTTGAGGCTGTTTAGCTGGAACCATTTAAAAACAGCCCCAAGGCACTCACTGATACTCTCTCCGTCAAAATCTTCTCCTTTCTGGCACGAAAAGAGGAGCTGGGTGTCGTCGGCGTAAGAAACGATCTGGGCCCCGAAAGACTCCACCAATGTCGCCAGAGGGGTCATAAAGATGTTAAAGAGAGTCGGACTCAACACAGAGCCCTGAGGGACTCCGACTCCCAATGGCGGCATCTCGGTGGAGCTCGAAGAGGCCCAGACCATTTGTCGGCGGTCAGCTAAGAAAGATCTAAACCAGATGAGCACCGTCCCCCTCAGACCGATCTCATAGATGGTGCTGTCCTCCTCCTCCTCCTCCCCCTCCTCATACTTCCTTCCAGCCATGGTTCATGGTAATCAGTTCACCATCAACTGCTGCTAATAATACTAGGCCTAGAATAGAAGAAGACACACCTTTGAAGTGTCCAAGGTGACTATCATTTACTGATTGAGCATGAGAAAGTAAAATAAAGCTTTTTCATCTCAACAAACATGTATAGAATACCTTACTTGGGCATGCAATCTGCACAGCATAGTAGTACTCGTACTAGTAAGGACCAATGGGTTTCTGAGTCTTACAGTACCACCGCTAGGCAGTCCACAAAATAAGCAAGGAGAGAATGAAAGCTGACTGAAAAACCAGAAGAATGCAAGGTACAAACAGACTTATACAGAACTAAAGGCAGTTTGAGGTAAAGAAAAAAAAGACACTATAAATATAAATATAATTGAGAAACAGATGGATCTGACACGATTTGGGCAATAATAAGATTAAGAAACTGAAATAATAGCTCAAAATAAGGAGTGGTAAAAGTTATGCAAATATATATTAATATTAACAGGAGGACTAACTGGGACCAGCAAAGCATCTGATGAGGAGTGTTTTTGGCCCAGGTAGGCACCTCCAGTTCCTGCACCCATCTCAGAAGACCCCGTCTTCTCTTCCCTGGATGCTAATGATCATGTAAGACATAATGAAAGAGACAAAAAATGATTGGTGTTGAATAAATATAAAATTGTTGCTCCAAAAGTATTTTTTGACAGGAAACAGCAATTGCAATAACAATGACCTTTGCTAAATCAGATCGAATAGTAGTAGACTAGTTTAGAGGTTGCAGTCCATCCTATCTTTTTTATTCCACGGTTAAATTCTGCTTCCTGAATCCTAAACCTACCTAGCCCACCTAATCCAAAGAATTTGGAATGAATTGCAAAAAATGATATTTACTTTTAAGTTCCGATTCCATTTGCAATCATCTCAACCCCCTTTGACGTGCCAATTCACTAAGTCTGCATTTACTCTTTAATGTATAGATGGACACATGCATATTGCATATAACTAAACCAAATTGGTTGATTGCTATTCACTCACTATATGAACTACAGAAAAGGTTTTACTAAGTAGTCAAGGACTGAAGTGAGAGGACGTGGGCTGATATATTACTAAGTAACTAACTAACTACCACTGTCTTAATGACAGGACAAAGAAAAGAAATCCCTCTAGGCTGAATTACCTAACTTAAGTTCTCTTACATAATCAGCCCAAGCGAGCGCAAATTTGCAAACAGGTACGATTAGGTAGTACAAGCACCTAACTAGAATAACTATACCTTGACTTAACATTACATTTTTAAATGTAACTTACCCACATGTGAGCAGCAGCATTCTTGCTGTTTGGGAAAAAAATATTATTTGCTATACCATAGAACACACAACAATAATTATAATTAGCTATTCGTCAAGCCCCGCCACCTCAACACCTAGACGGTCCAGGAGGTTCTGTTCCTGGTTCAGAATATCGGACCACCAGTGCGTCAGTTGGTTATGGGTGCACTGGACCCCGGGGCAGTGATACACTGCCCGGCGTACCCTCACCCACTGCTGATGATGCTCCCGGATCTTGTGCCTGGACCCAAACCTGTCGCCTGTGCCCGGGTGGAGGGGAGGTGGCTCTGCACATAAAGAAAGAAGTGCTGCTACCTCCACCTCCAAAAAAAGGCCCGGGTTGCACCCCTGCTGGGAGCCACCTTCCGCAAGGAAGGTGGCTCCTCTTTACCCATGTCGAACTCTCTACCATGATTCTGGGGGGGCGGGGAGTGCAAAATAAAATGTAGAAAGTAAGAAATTAAGGTAGGAGAAGAAAAAAGGAAGTAAACAAAATTAGAAAGCAAGTAATATATGAAAACAGTACAAAACGCACTAAAACACACATAAAATGTAGAAACCCACACCAAATATACACTTAAGAATACACAGGAAAAGATAATAAATAAAAAGGATCACAAAAAAAGTTTTGAGAACGAAGGATTGAAAAGATTAAGGCAGGATTGAAGTAGGCCCCAGCACCTTAACAGAGAGAAGAAAACAAGATGACCAAGCTCATGCGGGACCTCGTGGTGCAGTTCGCATGATATTCCCCCTGATCATCCAATCCGCGTTGCCATATTGCAGAAACGCCCCGCGAACGGGCAAAACAAGTAACTCTGCACGCTCGCGGCACTCTGTGTAGTGCGGCTGAGTGTTTTTACAACTTTGCAGAGTTTCACGATGCATTGCTATGCAAACTCCTCCCAGGGTTACACATTACTACACTGTTGCTTTGTGAATTTTAAAGTAGCCTTTGATTGTGGGCTGAGGAAGGCGCTTTGGGATAAGCTAACAAAATGGGGAATTCAAGCTAGACTTCTGAAATTAATCATCCAGTTGTATACTAATTCCTGGATTCAAGTCAAGTGGGGGAGACGGCTCACAAGCATTGATAAAAATCCCCATGCCACTGGGAGTTAAGCAGTAATGTGTGCTAGCTCCCCTGCTTTTCAACTTGTTTATGGCTGACCTTCCGCTGGAACTCAACACAGTAAACTGACACCCTCCAAAGATTGGCGATGCACAGATTAGCAACCTCCTATATGCTGATGACCTTGCTCTCTTTAGCCTCAGAGGGTCCGGTTGCAACAGCTATTAAAATAAATATACAGCTACACAATCAAGAATAACATGAAGGTTAACCGAATGAAGACACAGGAGGTCAAATTTGGCAGGAAAAGGTACTGCAGAAGCGGCTGGTCATTAAATAATCTCCAGATCACAGTAGAACAGACATAAAAGTATGTGGGGATCCACAATGATGCTAAGGGCACCTTTGTTAAGCACCAGAGAAAGCCATGACACTTCAAGTCAGCTAATCCAAACTTTTAAAAAGTCAACAGGACCAAGTCTAGCTCCAAAGCTGGAAGTTATATGAGCTAAGATCGCTCCTACCTCATCCAACGGATCTGAATTTCTCTTGGGTGAGCTCAGCACCACACTGAACAAACGTGTATCAAAGATCTACAAAACTGTCCTGTGGCTGCCAAAAACCTCATCTGCAGCCCAGATCTGATTGGAGCTTGGCCTTCTCACTAACAAACACTAAGTGCTGCTGCTTTCCTTAACCTATGACACAAGCTGAGACAGACTAGAGTCGAGTCCCTGTTATGGACAGACATCCGTTCCAGTGGACCAGACGCGTCACACCACCTTATGACTTTATGTTTCAACTGTCCGCAAATGAATTTTGGGACCTAAACCCAAGTGAATTTTATTTTAAATAAGTATAAAGAAATGAATCCAACTCTGTTCCTATTTGGCAGACAGAGCAAATGTAGCCAACCGTAAGATTGCATGGGCAGTAACTAACACTCATCAGCTGTCTTCCTCTTCTTCATATCTTGCTTGCATATGTTCTTTGCACATAAAACTAAGATTCATGGTGCTCAGACTTGGTAAGTTAGAACTTTTTAAAACATTTAGCCCACTGGCGGCGTCCATCAGAGGAAATTCAATGCAGTGGCTGTGGCACTTCAGGCAAATCCTTGGAGCATGTATTATGCATCTGCCCAGTGATGATGGACGTGCACAAATTACAACCCATGCTCGAGTGGAATACAGTACGAATCCGTTATTGGCGAAAGTGCATGCAAGTGGCATTAACTCCAGCATACACAGCCCAAAATATCATATATATATTGACTAAATGTATTCATCTCGCATACAGCAGGTTCAGGGCCCTGAACGGCCACTAAGGAAGTTCAGTCCCTCAAATAACAACTTGCTAAATCCAAGCTTTGCATCTTTGAAAAGAACAGTTATATGTAAAAGTATCACTTCTAATTTTTATCATTTCTAATTAAATTATAATATGGACAGCCCATTTGAAGGACCGTTTGAGACAATCTTTTATCTTCCTATACCTGTTTACTGTAACAACAATGCTGCTTGCACTCGAAGGCCCTAGAAAATCACTCGATTTTATGCATTTATTCCTAGCTTGTTTTTAATTTTTAATTAGTTTTTAGTTTTTAAAGTGATCTACATTGTTTAAAATTGAGACTCTTATTTTGCTCATTTTGTAAAGGTATTAATAATAACCATGTATAATAAAGTTTATACAAGCATCTTTTTAACTGTGCCATTTTTAAAAGGGGAATGATAAATTCTACCAGTAAAGAGGATTTATCATGACTATTCCAGTGATATGAAACATGACAGATCTACTCCTTCTCAATCAGGAATTACAGCTTATAAGTGTAATAAGGAATTTCCAATGTTAACCTTTAAAAGGGGTAGGCCTCACAGTAGTCAGAAATTAATTTTGGTGTTTTTTACTTACAGGACATGCAGAACTTAGAAGTACATGTCCTGCCTTTGGATTACACAGCACCCTACTTAAGTCCTACATGAGGGGTAACATATGTAATAAAAGGGGAGTTGAAGGCTTGACAAAAGCTTTCAAATACCAAGTCAACAGGGCAGTGTAAACTGCAGATACAGGTGCTGCAGAGGCAGCCGTGAGAAAGTTTAAAGTGGTACTTATGTGGGTCGCACAATCATTGCTGCAGGCCCTCTAGTACCATTTAATTTACAGGCCCTAGGCACATATAGTGAACTCTACTAGGGACATATAGATGTATTAGATATGCTAATTGTGGATTCGTTTATGGGAGAAGCACATCACTTTAGCACTGGTTACCAGTGGTAAAGTGCTCAGAGTCCTAAGGCCAACAAAAGGATGGTCAACAAATAGGAGGTTAGCAGGCAAAAATTTTGGGGGAAGACCATACCAAGACTGACAGGTCTAAAACTGACCCTTGGTGAACAGGAATCCATTGTAACTTCTTATTATAAAATGAGACAGATGTGTGAGTAGGAAGATTAAGGATCAAGTCGGCCATGGCATTCTGAAAAATCTCCAGGTGGTAAAGAAGATAGAATGAAATTTCAAAGAAAAGAGAGGTTACATAGTTTAGCCAGAGGTGGCCAAACTTAAATGGCAGTTTTAGTTGTGGTTAGAGAAAGAAAGGGAAAACGCTTTTTATCCCCCAACATTTTGAAGACAGAGAAACAGATGGCAACAATCTGGCTAACTTGTGAGTAAAAGTTTTGGTTGTGGTCAATCCAAATTCTAAGTTGTTGGCAAATTCAAAGTGGGCAAGGGTAGGGGCCAGATCAAAAGCTACCAAATAGAAGATCACAGAGAGCACTGCCTGCAAAAGGACTTAGGTTTTTTTTGCTGCTAAGCTTACGGCAAACCAATTTCATCCAAATGACCACTGAGTACATACAGAAGTAAAACCCATTTCGATTGACAGAAGAATTGTCTGAGATGGAGATGATGATGTGAGAGTCATCATCTTATAAGATGATCCCAAGCCCCTGTGAATGAACTTGAGATACCAGTGGAAAATAAATATTTGAAAGAAACTAAGATTTAATGAGGAGTATTTCAGGACCCTGCAAGTGACAGAGAAGCTGACAAGCAAAAAGATGGAAGAGAACACATTGAGTTCTGAAGGACAGGAAAGAATACAATCAATTGAGGACTGGCTCACAAATAACTAGCCTAATGAGTTGGGAATGCAAGTTGAATGTGAGATAGTATTAATTGCAGTTGATCGATCTAGTAGACCATCGAAGCTGAGCAACCTTGGTTCAGTATCATTCTAAGATCACCAGTCACAGAGAGGAGAGCATTTTCCTCATTGAGAGGGGATGGAAAAATGATTCAAACAGATCTAAATGAGAGTTAGATTCTAAACAGCAAGAGAACTTATTTTTAACATCCTTTTCCAGAGGTATAGTGGGTAAAGGTAGTAAGGAGTTTGCCTATGATATTGGGGTCAGATGTATTTTTTTTGTTATCCAGGGCATGATTCTAATACGCCTAGACAATTTAAATGTCTTGCAAAGTTCAGCAAGAACTGGGCAGACAACAGCTGGGTTCACAGGGAGAATGCAGGGAGGGTATGGGTCTAGAAAAGAACCAGACTTGATATAGGCAATAGAAGTATGGATAGCTAAGTAAGGGAAATCAAACAAAAAGGATCATTATAGGCTGCATAAAGAGTCCAAACAATACAGAGAAGCTAGAGGAGTTTGCGGAATAAATCCTGAGTGAATCTTGGCAGTTTTGTGAATGCAAAAGGGAGAAAGATTAGAACATAGGTCTTGTGTTGATACTGACCTCCAGTTGTGTCTCATGTTACGTAGGCCTTGGGGTAAGTAGCAGCAGTTGTGCACATCAACAATGATTTTACACAAATTTAAAATTAAAGTCTGGTAGAAGTATTGATTTTTCAAAAGCATAAAGAACATTCTGAACAAAATGTTAACAGCACGGAGGTGGGAAAAGTACTTACTGCTCTGAACACATAATGCCGCCAATGGGCGGATCCCAGGCAACAAGAGGCTGTCTTAACTCTCTGGGAGCATGAGCAGCATGCTACATTTATGTTTTCTGATGCTGACATATAATCATCCTCAGAACTGCACAATTAGGGGCATATTCATGAGATGCTTGCATCATGTTAACACCACACAAAGTGGTTCATGTGTGAAGAAAGCCTCTAAGTCAGATGTATGAAGCCATGAAAAGATACATTGTTTGGCTGAGTGGCTCAATAAATCTGAAGTACTGCAATGCACTGCAAATCACTTTGTTGCCTTACTCTGCACAAGGGAGGCATTCCATGGGTGTTCCCATGCAATGCTCATGGTTTTTGATGCAGTCCTACATTTGCAAGGACTTGTAAACCTGGGAATGCACCAAAATCTTATGCCTCTCAGGTGAGGGGTAATGAGGAACAGAAATATCTTTATTTTTCTTGTTTTTTGCTCTTTTTGTGTGTGCTACATTTTGGGAAGGGGGTAGACTGCTGCCACGCAACAACATTCTGCATCCTCTTCGTGCACAGAGCCACCACAAACTTGCACTGTCCCACACTCCAATCCCTTTCCAGTAACATTAATATGTGATGCTTCTGGAGCAGAATTCAGCTATGATATTCTGCCACAGGATGCAATATTCATTATGCATGGGCATCCTGCATCAGGAAATTGTCATTGTCTGAGGGCTGGGTAGTGAATGTTATTCATGCAGAGTTGAGAATGTCGAAATGTGCATTGTTAACATTCTCAGAGAACTGTCTTTCACCTTTCAAAGTCTGTGTTAGCATCAAAGACATACAGGTATGATGAAACAATATAGTTAGCTTTCTTGAATGCTTCAATTCACTAGTTGTGTTTGTGATGGCAAAATAGATTTTTAATGCACTAATCCCCTTTAAGAAGCGAGCAGATGTTTACTTATTTCAAAAATAGGATTACAATTGGAATGCGATATACAATGTGGAGTGGCAGGTGCCTGTCGTCTCCTTGATAGTTCTAGTCTTTCCCTGGATATGGCATGCAACCTTGTCCAGGCGCAGCACACTGTAAAAATAAAGGGGCTTCCGTCTGCTTGGGGCAGAGTCCCTACTAATGAAGCCTGTGTCCTGCATTGCTTGTGCAAACTGGCTCTGCCAGGCCCCCATGACCACTGAAGCCTGCTCCCAGTCATGCTAGCACTACTCTGATGGTGAAGATCTCACCACCATACCCTTATGAATTCCAGAGGTGGTGCTCACCTTCCCCGGCTGTGCCCATTCAAAGCTGTGCGGTGCGCGCCCTGAAGTGGTGGCCCATTGTGAAGGCTGGCCCGAGAAGCCAGACCCCACCTCTCCAAGTCCCTTCTGCCTGCACTCCCCCCTGCATTACTGAAGTGAGGTGGCCTTCACGAGCCCTCATGCCTGGACTCATTGGCGGCCAGCACAGGAGACGCTCCCACAGCACATGGCAGCAGCTTCAGCACTGGAGATACTCTCTACCTTGACAGCATCCCTTTTACCCGAGATGTTGGATTCAGCAGGGTACCCCTGAGGCCTCTATAAGCACGGTGAGTGCTCACCACTGCCACAGGGACTACGGCTGCCACCAGTCTTCAGACTCCCATTGTTATCCCGCACCTCAATAGTAGAAGTACGCAATACAGCACTCTCTCTCCAAAGAAGCCATGTCCCAGGACCCTACCCGATTTCGCACCCTATACCTCTCTCGCTATGTCCTCTACCTCCACTTTCTGACTCATCCAAAATCCCATAATACTACTATGATCTCCAAAAAATCCCTTTCTGGACTCTTCCCTCCTCTACCCCTCCTTGTATCATCTCATACCTCTTTTACTACTAGATCTGTCAATCAAGCCTTTCTAAACTCTTCTCTCATGTATCCCTTCTAGACTCATCGGATACCTCATCTCTCTCCCTAATCCACTTCTAGAGACTCTTCCCTCTTACTTCCTCCATCTCTCTCAATCCTCCTCCTACTGCTATGATTTCCAAAAAAACACTTTCTAGACCATTCTCTCCTCTATACCTTCACTATCTTTTTTAATCAAACTTAGAGACACACATGTACACAGCTTATATAAATGTCATACTTCCTTATACTAATTCACCACCAATACTTTTTGGTTTCCGGAGCAGTCTGTTCCTTCTCAAAAAGTGCTTTGACACCTCGTATTGGGGAGTAAGCCCTATCAAATGCAATTGCAGTTACAATATTTAGATTGTGCAGTATAAAATGGAACTAGTAATAAACACAAGTTCTAATAGGGCCTTGACGCAGTGCTGGTGCTCAACCAACAACCAAAGGGATGAGACTATGTCAAGACAAGGTACGCCCAAATTGAGAGAGAAGCCCTCATGATCAAATGGGGATGTGCCCACTTTTACTTGTACCTAGTAGGGTGGGACTTCTGAGTAGTTATGGACAATAAAGACCTGATGCACATATTTCTGGGCACATGCCCACACCCACCACCCAGCATAGAAAAGTGGGAAGGACAACTCCAGCAGTATCAGTTTAATGTATGCTACAAATCTGAATCAGAAAATCATGCAGACTTCTTCTCCAGTCACCACAGCTTAAAGCCAGTGATGCAGCACAGCAGACAAGTAAAACACAACAGTACTTCTAGGCTGTCTCCCTGGTGACATGCCTGATGGAATTGGCACTCCAAGGGGGTTATTTATGAAAAGTCACACAGGGAAGCACAGAAAGTCACCTTGCTATGATGCACTGTGTGACAGTGCAAGTGCAGGAATGCGCCATTTGTGGGGCGGTACCCATTTGGCAACTTAGTACAAATGCAGGCACCCTTACACCTTGGTGCAAGGGTGCTTACATTGCATGCAGGATTGTTTTGTGCAGGAAGGGGCACAAGAATGTAGAACACATAGAAAGAGAAATTAATCAGTAGAAATAACGGTATTTCTCCTCTTTATGCCTCTCCCGAGAAGTCGTATCCTTTTGGCGCATTCCCAGGTTTTCCAACTCTGGTAAATCTGAGAATGCATCAAAAACCATGGAAGTTGTGTGGGAACACCCACGCAATGCCCATGGAATGCCTTCACTAGGAACACAGAGATTTGCACTGCATTTCCTTACTCCAGACTTATGGAGCCACTCAGGGTCATGCAAAGTGACATTTGTTTCAAATCCTCGCTGTTGTCAAAGAAGACCTTAGATGGGACACAAATCTATGCACAACTATTTTCTAAATTGAATAGCGCACATATGTCTACTGGGACGGCATGTCGTTTTTACATGTGGAGATCGTACAGGCTACATATTTCTAGTTAATGGAGTAGTCTACATTTTCAGTTTGGAATGATCGCCATTGTACATTTTTTTCAGTTGTAAATGTACTGATGTAGATGGGTATGTGGGTTTGTGTGCATGTGTGTGTGTGTCATTCATACAGGAAGTGGGAGCATTTGGCAATTTTATTTTGCTAAGCATTATTCACAGTTTGTCTGTAAGCTTTGGAATGCCAAAGAGGGGATGCAAATCTTGTTTTCTTGAATTAAACATAAAATATTAAATGTATTAATATGTGTACTCATATCTGGCTTTGCTATTCCCCAGGAACATATATTTATGCAAATGTGACAGTAAAGGACATTTCCACTGAAACACTTTCACAATTTCATAGCACGAATAGCAATTTCTAACAAGGCAAAGACCTGGGGCTTATTTTCAAAGGTCTCTAGACCAATTACTACAAAAATGTGGTTGAGAATAAACAGCCACATGCTGTATGTGTATGCTTGGCGTTAAAATATCATTCCATTTACATTAATATTTTATCAACCCTTACAGTTTGCAGATTGTATCTACTGTTGGTGGAATTCTCTCAAATCGCTTTGTATTTTATAATTATACTTTCAGTGTTTTCTTTGTAAAATTATAGTTTTACATGATCACTAAATTACATCAGACTAGGTGTGAGGAGGGCCTAAATGAACTAAAAACTGAGTTGGTAAAACAAATTGAAATTGCTTACTGACTATAACTGAATCCATTCTCTTTTTTTTAAATTGACCTAAGTACTAATAGATCGATTCACAAAAACCTGATTCATAGTGGGTTACATTTTGACCTACCTTATGAATATAAATGTGGTAGATCGCAAATATCGACTCACTATGAAACACAGCCATCGCAGGAATGGGGGTCTGCTGAGGTCAGAACATGGCTCTAATTGCTTTTAAATAAGGATTTTTTTTTTAAATGTATCCTGTTTTCCATAAAGGAAAATTTACATCGTTTAAAAGGCAAAAGAAAAGTTTTAGACACGTTTTTAAGAGTAGGCAGTGATCCATTGGAGCACTGCCTACTATATAAAATATTTCTGACAACACTCACAGAGAGGAAGGAGTATATTGGGTACTCTTTAGTGGGGATATCACGTGCCCTTCGTCCACCACACCGCCACTAAGAAACTTTACAAGTGGTTGGTGTTCATTGCGTAGCTTTTATTACTTATCAAATAACACCATTTTATTTGCTGATAAACCTTCCATTTTGACCAGTTTAATTAACCATAACATACTCCCATTACTGAACATAAGGAGTCGCAGTATACATATGCACCCCTAGGTTACCATGTAGTTACAATTGGTCATCTCTATATCCATTCTTGAGGGGTGTTGTACCAGCAGGACACAACCCAACCCCTTAACATTACTTCCACATAAGGAGTCGCAGTACATATGCGCCCCCAGGTTACCATGTATTTACAATTCATCATCTCTAGATCACTCTTTGAGGGGTGTTGCTGATAAACCTTCCATTTTGACCAGTTTAATTAACCATAACATACTCCCATTACTGAACATAAGGAGTCGCAGTATACATATGCACCCCTAGGTTACCATGTAGTTACAATTGGTCATCTCTATATCCATTCTTGAGGGGTGTTGTACCAGCAGGACACAACCCAACCCCTTAACATTACTTCCACATAAGGAGTCGCAGTACATATGCGCCCCCAGGTTACCATGTATTTACAATTCATCATCTCTAGATCACTCTTTGAGGGGTGTTGTACCAGCAGGACACAACGAAACCCTTCCAATACTTCCATATGAGGAATCATGTTGCTTCATCCAAGCATCGGCTACTAGGGTAGGGCCGGAGAGTCCAAGGGCCACCAGCAGGACAGCCCCCATCTCCCGCCAGCCCAGACCCCAATGACTGCCTCCCTGTTGCAGGGTCAGCCAGTTTCCGACAAAAGAAATCCCCGGCCTTTTCCTCTTGTCCGGGACCCCGCCAACTCTACTTTAAACTTAGGGATGGGTGATGGGCAACTGCTCCCGCTGCGCCTTTCAGCAATCCCCAGAGGCGAGAGGACAAAGAGGGCTACACCCTTGAGTCCAGGAGTTTTATCGCCTATGGGGAGGGACCGCCACGCGCCTCCCTCATTCCTCGCTTTCCTTTGCGACCCTCCCCTTGCCCACTTCCAGGGATACAAAACAGTTCCCTTGGGCACGAAATCCCACTAAAGGCACCCCTCCCCTACTCGCGGGGGGTGCCTCTCATTCCATTTGTGAACAGGTTACCACTACATGCCGCTTATCCTAAGCATGTCCCTTTCAAACACCGATTCGGTATTTGGTCACATAACTAAACTGCGATTCAGTAACATGGTAAAGAATTGCAATTTGGGTTCTGTACTGCCAAGAGGCCTTTTTTGGTCTTAAATGGCTCGATTACGCAATTCGGAGCTTTTTTGAGAATAATAATAATAAAACCATTTTTAAAGCGCCTGGCTACACAGAAGACAGTGTGTCCCCGTGCTAAATACTGCTAAAATCGCCAGAGGCAGAGGAAGGGATGGACAAAAAGGGGAAGCCAACAAAAGGTTACACAGAGGGAAAAAGGAGCGTCTTGAGTTTTGCACGGAACCTGGTCTCAGAAGGCTCCATACGAAGGTCGAGCGGAAGTTCATTCCAACACCTAGAGGCCAGGTATCTAAATGAGCAACCTCCCATCCTCGCTCTGGTGATTCTAGTACTTCACACTTCTGAGCCCAGGTGAGTTGCCCAGATTCACAAAATGTTGATCAGAGGTCAGGCAGAAAACTTTAGGACAAATGATCAAAGTACCAATGAATATTTTTGTTCCAGTCAAAAAATTATCAATGATAACTGAATCTTACGGATGCACACTTTATGTGACTGGTATTAATGATTACCTATTACCCAGTCTCAATTTGTATTTCTTATTTTTAAATGTACTACATGGTCACTAATTTCGAATAGTCTCAAAAACCGGTTTAACACTCACAAATTAGAATCAATTGGAAGCAGTAGGTATTCGGATGCAAACTATAAAAAGGAAGATTCCTTTTCTACAATGGCTGCTCTGTATGCTATGTCAAGGAGGATGTGGCCTTTTGGATGCACCTGCACAGGAGAAGGCAAAGTACATTTTCAGAGTAAGTTTGAACCTATTTGAGCAGACTAAGTAGGAAATCTATGAGAAGTATAGGCTTAGCAGCAATGATAATTTGGATTTCATTTCTAAATGAAACCTAGTGTAGCCCATGACATAAAGGAGTGCATTGTTTAGTCAGTTAAAAGCATAACAATGTTACAATAAGACAGTTACTAAAAGCATAGCACACCAATTTTAACCATGACATAAATAAGTTTATACTGTGAATGAGGAGGCCATGTTTATGTTCTGTGTTTAAGGCCTAGATGTATCATCGTTCCTATTTGCGATTTCTTAATAGCGATTTTTACCGAATCGCTATTAAGAAATCGCAAAATGGGATGTATGTTTAAAATCGCTATTTTTTTGCGATTCCATATTATTCCTAATTTGCGAATTCGCAAGTTGCGAATTCGCAAATAAGGAATAATTTCCCATTCATTCCTATGGGCCAGGAGGCCCATAGGAATGATTGCGAAATAATTCTCAAATTGCGAATTCGCAATTTGTTAATCGCAATTTGAGAATTATTGCAAGGGTGCAGGGGTGTCTCATGGACACCCTGCTGCACCCTTGAAACTTACATGTGTGTGCATATGGCATACATACATGCCCTATGGGCATGTATGTGTGTCACATGCCATCCTCAAAATTGCCAAATTTTGGTTTTTGAAAGGATTTCGCAAATTAACATGAACCTCAAGTTGGTGTTAATTTGCGATTCCTTAACCTGAATTCGCAAATTAAAAAAGCGTCATACATGGCATTTAAGGAATCGCAAAATTGCGATTCCTTAAATGCTTAAGCAAAATAAGGAATCGCTATTTTTTGCGATTCCTTATTTTGCTAATTTCACATACATCCCAAAAGATGCAAAATGTCCGTTTGCGATTCGTTAAAGCCGAAATTCCGTGAATTTCGGCCTTAACAAATCGCAAAATGCTTGATACATCTAGGCCAAAGAGTCTAAAATCCCCGCAACTTGTGCAATTTTCTTTAGCCAGTGAGTATATTAGAAGTACAGAGTGCGGATGTTGATACCTCCAAGGGGTGGGGATGTGATACAAAAGTGCAGTTCACAGAGTGCAAACCGTCTATTATCAGTTTTTTAGCAAAGGTGGAAGGGTAGGGAGGTGCAGGGCGTGGTCGGAGTAGGTCTTCAAGCTTCTCGACATATTGCTGCACCTGGATAGGGTTTGTGTGTCTGTGTGGGAGAAGCACAGCGACGATGCCTCCAGAGTTGAGTGGATATCCTTCTTAAGATAAATTAGTTTAAGGAGAGATCTTCTGGGGGTGTCGAGCATGAGACAACAGCACAGAAGGTGGAGCCATGACTCTTTCTTGTATTTGCACAATCTGCAGCCCCCCTTCGTTCCTTATGGAGCCCATTGGTTATAATTGGCAACTGGTAGGCATAGCAAGAACATAAGTAACATACTTCTGCGGACTCGTCTGTTTAAATCTTCTGAGAGGTATGGTTTGACTGGCCTGGTAGGTAAGAATCGTTATGGGGAGATAAGATAGTTGAGGACTTTAAGGAGCTGGTATCCAGCAGATGTGAGGTTAGTTTAAGTTGCCTATTGATGACCCTTTTCCTGGCTGTGTAAGGGATAATGTCTGAGTTTATCGCAGTGCCTTCAATTTGTAAAGAGGTTACAGCTTTTTGGACTTGTCAGTGGCAGGGACTCCCAGGGCTCTCAAATGTCTTTTTTAAGCATGCTTTAAGAGTGTTTGCTGGTGCTTTTAGGATACTTATGTAAAATGTTAGGGTGCCAGCCTCGCAAGACAGTGATTGTCTTGGAAGGCCCACTTCCAACTATAGTCTGGTCCTTTCTATGTATCTGGGGAGTTGAAATACTCACTTATAGACTGTGCATTGAGTGTGGTCTAGGCTTGCCAAAAAGGCCTCTAGGAAAACCTGTAACCTTTAATAGCCGGTATAGCCCTCTACGGCGTGCTATAAGGCTATAGTGTAGCACTGGGAGAAGAGTGGCTTTCATGACCTTTAGAACAGGAACTGTTAAGGCACTGTTTAAGATCTTCTTGAGACAGGTCGGGCTGTGTGTGATGGCACTAGCTTTCTTTTTCAGGGCAGCTAGGTGGACCGTTGGTCTGGAGGTCTCATTGAACCATACCCCAAGGTATTTGTACTTTATGGTTGTTTTAATACTGCAGCTCTCATGCGCCATGTTAGAAGTTTAGATTTTCTGCAATGACCAAAGATCAGGACTTTGGTCTTGTCCTGGTTGAGCGTAAGGGAGTTGGCTTCTTTGTATTCCTGGAGCTTGCTCAGGGCTTGTTGAATTCTGACTTTGTTGTTGTCCATTATGACGAGATCTTCTGTGTATTGTAAAATGTGTAACTTTGAATGGCTGAGTTGTGGTGATAGCATGCAGCTACACTCCACAAATTTCCGCAGGTCAGCTGTGTTTAGGTTGGAAAGGAGAGGAGCGAGGATGAACCCCTGCTTCAGGCCGTCAATGCTTATGATTTTAGAGGATACTGTGGTGGGGCCCCATTCTCACCCATACCCAAGTATTTGAGTGCAGAGAGATAATGGTCCTCAGTCACTGCCAGGGTAACAGAAGTATCTTACACCCACACACATTAAGGTACTTTGCTTCCTTCACCTTCTGGCCTCAGGACACTATCAGGGGGCTATTGTCCCAGCATGAAGGGTTTCCAAATTCTCACTTTCAGTTTTTTTATGCTTTTTTGGATGAAATACTGCTTAATACGCATATTTATATTTCCTTTCCATGTACTACACAAGCCACAAGAGTTACAGGAATTTTTCACAGGTGATAGGCTGTGTTGGCAGCACATGTATTAATTTGCCCTCCAAGTTAGAGAATTCTTATAGTGCAATAGGAAGAGCCAGCATTCTTTCAACATACAAAGTCTTTGAAAGGCTGGCTCGTTAATAACTGATCTTGTTTCTGAATTGTCTGGATGTACTTTTGATTGCTATATCTTCTGGCAGTCTGCCCTATACAAACAGCTTTCAAGAGGCACGTTTGGGAATTACTTCCTTATAGGTATTTATATGTCATACATTCACATTTAATAATCTATTCTTTTATATTTTTTAATGATATTTTCTTTTGTGTTAGGTGACAGTGCATATGCTCTGCACACTTGGATGAGGACCCCATACCTCAATGCTATTACAAGGAGCCAACACAGGTACAATGTTGTGCATAAATGAACCTTGGCTGTTATTGAAGTACTTTTGGCCTTCTTAAATTGCGGTTTTGCCATCTTCACAAAAGTGGTGGAGCACTCTAATGTTCCCCTCATTTGCTTGAAAGATAGTAGCAGTGTGCTATGTTCAACAGTATTGCATCAAGGAAGGGATATCCCATGCAGCCAGAGCAGGACAGCTCAGATGAAGAAGACAACGTAGCACCCTGGACCCATCACGTGATGCTGCCACAAAAGCAAATGGAAGAGAGAGACACAGTTACATACCCAACAACTGTTTTTAAGGTGGGTCTATTAAAAGTAAAACATGCTGTTAGACGTGGCGTCCTTGGTGTGGTTTCGCCAGAATTTTTGTCTTTGACCTCCTGTTTTACTGACTTCATTTCTGCTGGCTTTAGGGCTCTGGACACTACACCACTCCTAACCAATGTTAAGGTGCATGTGCTCTCTACTTAAAATATGGTAACACTGGCTTATACCCAATTGGCATAATTAATATACATACAAGTCCCAAGTAAAGTGTACTACATATGCCCAGGGCCTGCATTTTTTTAATAAGTCTTTAATATTATGATGTTTTTCAGAATACAAAACAGAGTGAAGATATATACATATATATTGCTAGGAAGTTACCCCCATCCACCAGCCCTCCTCTGGAGATCCAGCTCTCTTACACAAAAAATCATTCGTCAGTGAACATAAAAAGAACATTACCCATGAAATTAAGAATTGAAGTCTAACTTAACTGCCAAAATGAGAGCGCCTTTGACTATCCCAGAAAGACTTCCAAATCAGTCTAAATTATTGCCCGTCTCTGTAGTCTTGCGTCCCCTTCTAGAGTACACTGCAGTTTCCATTCTATGTAACACCAAGAATATTTCTAGCCACTGTTGACAAGTTGGAGGGACTAGATTAAGCCAGTGGGTGGCCAGGCAGAGTCTGAATAGTGCCATAGCAATATAAAGGAATACCTGTGTCTGCCCTGAAAGTGGAGGACTACCCACACCCAGTACAATCAGTTGTAATGACAGATCTATTTTCTGCCCCAGCAGGGATTCTAGAGTGGTACTAACATCTTTTTTCCCCTTCAGAATCCCCGACTGAGGAATGAAACGGCACCTTGATGGTGAGCACAGCAGGCTACAGACCTACACAGATTTTAACCTAGCGTGTGGGGTCATGTGAATTCACGGATCTTCTCCGTTTTTTAAAATTTCAGAACTCTCACTTTGAGTGCGAGGCGGCATGATTATAGCAGACAGCAACC
Organism: Lissotriton vulgaris; assembly: GCF_964263255.1. Classification (NCBI taxonomy): domain Eukaryota; kingdom Metazoa; phylum Chordata; class Amphibia; order Caudata; family Salamandridae; genus Lissotriton; species Lissotriton vulgaris. The sequence goes on along the minus strand of NC_141691.1, from coordinate 1,191,712,112 downwards.
TTGCCTTGCCTCCAGCAACCTTGCCTCTCCCGAACGGAGATATTGAAACACACACATACTAATGGTGAGTGCTGTTAAGAGAGCATAATAGCGACAATAACCATTTCGAGTCCAGTTTGATACAATACTAATGACTCGTAAATAATTTTAATTTGCAGATTGTTGAAAATAGAGCATACACAGTCATGGTAAATAGAGAGAAAAGCCACCAACAAATAGGAATAACCCTGATTAATACAGCAGGATATCCACAATAGGTGAGTGTAAAGCACTCGTGAGGCTTGATCACAATTCCCCATATGATTAATGTGGATTACTCAGCACAATAATATCAATTGTGTTTGATTATGTAGATTCAAGATCGCAGAGGACACCCTTACAAAGTAGAATATCGGGATGTCTGCTCCGTGAAGATCTGGTAATAATTTGTGAAAATACTGTCCAATAAAAATTTCCTGTGCAAAACCCAAACCTGATGGCTTTATTCCTTTTAAACCAACAGGCGCAATAATCCTTTTCCAGTCCCCGTCCTGAAGAAGACCCGCTAGTGACCCATAAATGAGGTGTCCACAGGGTCAAAACGTCGACAGAACCACTAAAAGGACCAGTTTACCGTGCCCAACACACCACAGCTAATTAAAATAGCGTGTTGGTCTCTAGTATCAAAATAACAGGAATTGGCCTTACATAACCTTTCCTCTCTTTTTATAATTATTCATTCACATGTAAATAGACCATCACTTGTATGTCACATTGTCACAATATTTTCACGTTATGTCACTCTGTGCACTGATCTGAATTGTTGCGCCGTACCTTGTATTTTTGAAAAAGTAAAAAAGTTTTTTATGCTTATATCTAAGGTGTCAGTCAGAAACAAAAAAGAAAAAATAACTGATTAATTAAAATCACTCTGACCTTTTCCTGTGTTTGGTTTTGCACTTTAAAGACAAATCAACGTAGCATAATAATAATGAAGTTATGTATTGACTACTGTTGAAGACACACGCATGATTTAAAGCCATTGTTTGTATACCCGAAAGAACCATTGTTGAAACTACTACTGTATCGCCCAGGTTCTTAGGGATACTGGGTTACCCTGTAAGAATTATTCTTGTCAGCGTGCAGGTTTTTTACCTGCGAGGGTTCTTTTACTTTCATTGAATGTTGTATTGTATTGTATGTTATTAATGTAATTTGTTTCTCCACAATACCCTATATACTCTAATATGTATGATAAAGAAATTCTATCATATACAGAAGATTATATAGCGAAATTGATTTAGGATCAAGGTACTTCTAGTTTCCTATTAGGGAGCGATAGGTTACCAGCGGATGCTGGACTGAATGAAAAACTTGCGAAACTTGAGCGATTGGAGAAAAAACTGATTAGGTCACGACTGCATGGTCATGTTTTGACCAAATATCTGGAAGCCAATATAATCCCACAGGGCCTTCAGGTTCGGAATGAGCCAAGTATATTTATAGATGTTCCCAAGTTTCGTGAAGGTTTTAGCCACGTGGCCAATAATTGCTCCAAGCACTGGATGGTGCTTGGAGTTGAGACGGCTATTGAGTACGTGAGGAAGCTAATACAAGAAATAGCTGATCTAAAGACCGAGATCTTGGGTGACTCAGCTCTCACCAACGCGAGGGAAGCGTTGGAGCGTGCTGAGAAAACACTGGCCGAATTCAAAACGATCACATTGGGCAGAAAACTTGACAAATTAGCAAAGGACGTCAAGAACTACGATAAAATGGTCACATACCCTTATTTAGCCGATAATTATTATCAGCAGGATAGCCAAGGTTTCTTTACAAACAAGGGAAGACAGGGACCACGTAGGTTCGACACTTTTTCTAATTCATCTGCAGGGAGTGGCTCAGATTCAGACACCAACCAACCCTCTACGAGTAATTCAGACTATCAGGCACAGAACCCTTTTTTTAGGGGAAGGTCCCTCCAGAGGAAACAGAGGCGGGGGGAGACAACAGAATTGGGATCGTCTCAGGAGATGGGGGCGGGGGAGGTCAGCACAGGGCATATCCCGGGTCAGGTTTTATCAACCGGACTCACATGGGGAGATATCAACAAGGAGACAGACCTATCGCTGGTAAGGCCCCACGAGAACGATATTCTAAGTACATTGGTGGTTTCAAATTCTCAAAATCCCTTTATCTCAGAGAGACTAGGTGACAACGGAGGTCAACACATATCTAAAAGTAGTGCAGTACCATCGCACAAAACCCCTACACCCATATCTATATCATCTGTGGAAGCTACGTTGGGCCCGAACCCCACAGTACTAGTTGAAACTGCTCTGGACTCAAACCGCCTTGAAATGATAACAGTAATCCAAAATCAAGATACCAATGCCCCCACAGCAAATCTTGAACCAGTGATTAATCTATCCGACTACACTCTAACGGATGCAGAAAGAAACGTTCTATCTAGAGGACTTTCATTTGTGCCAACAACTACCCCAGACTCATTCCAAGTGAGGTTAGAACTGCAGAGATTTTTCAGAAAAATCAGACTGAAATACTTCTTTACCAAAAACGACTCTTCACCTACAAGATCAGCAACGATGTTTAGACCAATCTCCACGTTCACGCCAGCCTCATTCACAATGAGTGAAAGAAAATTTGCTTTGAAAAGGTGGTGTTAGAAGAAGTCATGCAATCACTAGGAGAACGGAGATATATAAAATACAACACAAGCAAAGAAGAGAAAGACGCGCTCTATGAACTGTCACGTAATTTAGCCATAGTGATAAAAGCAGCGGATAAAGCGGGAGCAATTGTGGTACAAAATACACAAGACTACATTGACGAGATTAACTGGCAACACCAAGTGCAAGACAGCTACAGTAAGATAAAAGGAGACCGACCCTTGAAATAAAGACACTGATTGAGACAGTAACCAGATATGGAATGGATATGGGCTTTCTAAGCCAATATGAACATGATTTCCTCAACCAACGGGAACCGAGAATTCCAACAATATATGCACTACCTAAGGTGCACAAGGGACTTGAGAAGCCCCCCGGTAGGCCCATAGTTTTGGGTTGTGGCTCGATTCTGGAGCCTCTCAACAGATTCATAGACCACTTTCTGCAACCTTGGGTCTCACATACCAAATCCTATGTGCATGACAGCATGCACATTATTCAGCTCCTGGAGGGTCAACCATTTGATAACAAGAAACAGATGTTGGTGACACTAGATGTGTCATCTTTGTACACTTCTATTCCCCAGACTACTGCGATAGAAGTCATTAGGACCACACTTGACAGAAGAGAAAGACCTCATTGGATACCGACTGACTTCTTGGTAGACCTCCTTGGGATAGCGATGAAGAAAAAATTATTTTTGTTTAAAAATCAATTTTACTATCAATGTAAAGGAGTGGCCATGGGGGCTACATATACCCCTAGTCTGGCTAACATCTTCATGGACCATTATGAGGAGGAACACCTGTATGACTTAGGCAATCCCTACCTGCACAACATCGATGTATGGAAAAGGTACATTGATGATGTGCTTATGATCTGGTCAGGAACTGAAATGGAACTGAAAGACTTCTATTCTTGGTTAAATACCAGGAATAATGACATCCAATTCACGATGGCTAGTAACTCAGAATCCATTGACTTCCTGGATCTCACATTCAAGGTTGAAAATTGTCAATTGTATACTGATCTGTTCCGCATACCAATGGGAAGAAATACACTTCTGATGTATGGATCACATCATCCCAGGAACCTAAGGGACAATTTGCCCTATGGGCCGTATCTGAGGATAAGAAAGAATTGCTATAGACGACAGGACTTCTTCCAGGCAGCTGAAGACTTGACTTCACGACTGAGGAAACGGGGATATCCATCGAGCTTGCTTAAAAAAGCAAAAAAACGCGCGTGGTATCAACCACGTGAACAATTGCTGGAACCAAGAGAGAAGACGGATGGCACGAAGAGCTTAGTATGTGTAACCACATATAACTCTAAGAGTGCAGATATCAAGAAAACTATAAAAAAGTACTGGAACCTTGTGGCGAGTGATCTACAGATGGAGGAGCAACCGCTGTTTGCATTTAAACGAGGAAGGAACATCAAGGATGTAGTGGTCAGGGCTTTTTTTAATCCGCCTAAACATCAGGACTTAAGAAGTATGATGAATCTGCCTACGCTGGTGGGCAACCACAAGTGTGGCAGTTGCATGGTGTGTGATCTCTGCCAGGAAGGATTAAGTTTCACACATAACTCCAAAACATACAGATTGGCACAGTTTACCAACTGCAACAGTACCCATGAGATATATACCATCAGCTGTCCATGTGGATTGCTATATGTAGGACAAACTACACAAAGGGTTAAAACAAGAATTTTGCAACATATGAGCCGAATCAGATGTAACACTATTGGGGCCCCACTGGTAGAGCATTATAACACCTATAAACATAAGCCAGAAGAGATTGAGTGGAGAGTTGTGGAAAAGGTAACTGTAGGCCCAGGGGGTGGATCCTTGGCGAGGGCTATGAACTATAAGGAGTGTAGATGGATACATTCTTTGAACAGTGTCCTACAGGGGCTGAATGAGAGAGAAGAAACAGCGAGACAAATGGGGCAGCTATAAATGTTTGGCTATGATTACATCAGTTGCCTTATTTTTGACTTATAACACTTTTCTGAACGCTTTATCTGGATTTATAACACTTTCCTGAATGTTTTTTGCAATAGTGAATGTAAAAAGAAATATAATGATCAATGTTTTCTATATAATGTTCATGGAATACTTAGATTGATTGTTTATATTAATTGCTTAGAAACAAAAGGCTAACTATGTGTAGTGATTGTCTCTTTGAGATAGGTTAAATATCATTTTCAATAAACCCCTCTGTGATTCGGCCCCATAATTGTAATACTTCCTTTCCTAAACACCATCGAATTTTACAGTCCTTAAAATGCCCAACCTTATACGGGTTTCTTTATCGAAATAATTATGGGAGGTTCCCTTAACCGGTCTCCTGAGTACCCAGCAACGAGAGGCGCGTCGAAAACATCCTGCACCCACACTAAACCTTCAAATCTAACATTCCTCAAAATCTTTTAACAATAACCAGTGTCTTGATTGCCTAGCAACGAGAGGCGTTTCGAAACCAACCCGCACTCGGGCTGAGTTGTTTCGCAATGCGGAAACAGGTGGGTTGACGTCATCTGGACTCGTGGCCTGGATTCGCGTTGCGTTGCCAGGCAACGCGTACGTCCTCGAGGCTGAACGCGGAAGTCGATATTTATCGCGTTCTCTGACCGGCGTTCAATTACTCAACACTGCTTAGCCGAGCGGACCCCTTCAGAATCCCCGATTGAGGAATGAAACGGCACATTGATGGTGAGCACAGCAAGCTACAGACCTACACAGATTTTAACCTAGCGTGTGGGGTCATGTGAATTCACGGTCTTCTCCGTTTTTTAAAATTTCAGAAATCTCACTTTGAGTGCGAGGCGGCTTGATTATGGCAGACAGCAACCTCGCCTCTCCCCAACGGAGATATTGAAACACACACATACTAATGGTGAGTGCTGTTAAGAGAGCATAATAGCGACAATAACCATTTCGAGTCCAGTTTGATACAATACTAATGACTCGTAAATAATATTAATTTGCAGATTGTTGAAAATAGAGCATTCACGATTGTGGTAAATAGAGAGAAAAGCCACCAACGAATAGGAATAACCCTGATTAATACAGCAGGATATCCACAATAGGTGAGTGTAAAGCACTCGTGAGGCTTGATCACAATTCCCCATATGATTAATGTGGATTAATCAGCACAATAATATCAATTGTGTTTGATTATGTATATTCAAGATCGCAGAGGACACCCTTACAAAGTAGAATATCGGGATGTCTGCTCCGTGAAGATCTGGTAATAATTTGTGAAAATACTGTCCAATAACAATTTCCTGTGCAAAACCCAAACCTGATGGCTTTATTCCTTTTAAACCAACAGGCGCAATAATCCTTTCCCAGTCCCCGTCCTGAAGAAGACCCGCTAGCGACCCATAAATAAGGTGTTCACAGGGTCGAAACGTCGACAGAACCACTAAAAGGACCAGTTTACCTTGCCCAACACACCACAGCTAATTAAAATAGCGTGTTGGTCTCTAGTATCAAAAAAACAGGAATTGGCCTTGCATAACCTTTCCTCTCTTTTTATAATTATTCATTCACATGTAAATAGACCATCACTTGTATATCACATTGTCACAATATTTTCACGTTATGTCACTCTGTGCACTGATCTGAATTGTTGCGCCGTACCTTGTATTTTGTGAAAAAGTAAAAAAGTTTTTTATGCTTATGTCTAAGGTGTCGGTCAGAAACAAAAAAGAAAAAGTAACTGAATAATTAAAAGCACTCTGACCTTTTCCTGTGTTTGGTTTTGCACTTTAAAGACAAATCAACGTAGCATAATAATAATGAAGTTATGTTTTGACTACTGTTGAAGACACACGCATGATTTAAAGCAATTGTTTGTATACCCGAAAGAACCATTGTTGAAACTACTACTGTATCGCCCAGGTTCTTAGGGATGCTCGGTTACCCCGTAAGAATTATTCTCTTCACTTTCAATTTTGGCTAATGCACCCAAGAGTCTTGAGGTGACAATTGCTAGATCATCGGCATAAGCCAATATCTTAGTGCTCCCCCCATTACTATGCCTTTCTAGAATCCAGGTATTACAATCAATCTTCCTAACTAATGGATCAATACACAATGCAAACAATAAAGAGGAGCACGGACATCCCTGGTGAGTTTCCCGGCTGCTGATCAGAACTGGATCCGACATCTCCCCTATTATTGCTACTCTGGCCACCGGGTTGTTGTATATTATTGCAATAGCCTTGATGACATTTTCACCCAGCCCTCTGCTCTTTAGGGTTGCCCATAAAAAAGGCCAGGAGTCCCTATTGAAGGTTTTCTCCGCAAACAGCAAGATAAGCCCGATAGGGTCCTTGGAAATGCTTGCAGTGTCAAAAAGAGCGATAGCCCGTTAATTATGGTCTATTGTTCAGTGGCCGGGGACGAACCATATGTTGAGTTGGGGAAACCAATTTATTTATAACCATTGCCAGTCATTTAGCCAAGATCTTGGCATATACATTAACGTCTCTGCTTGTCTTTTTTTTGGAAATACCACAATATTGTCTGATCCCCAGGAATCTGGAGTCCCTCGACCAGATTGAGCCTTAAGAGGGAGGGAGCAAAAGTTGTATTCAGTTCCCCCAGAATGGAATCTGTTCCTACCCACTTCCAGTTAACCAGGGATCTGATTGCACCTCAAATTTCATCTGCCGTAATGGGTGCCTCCACTGCCTCTCTGTCTTTTATTGACAATTTCTTGCATGGTATCCCAACTAAGTAATTCTGAAGTTCTTTTTCCCCACCACTGGCTTTTTATGTATAAAGCTTCTGATAAAATCATTGAAAGGAAGCCAGTATATCTAAAGACTCAGAGATTAGACCAACTAGAGGATGTTCAATTTCCTGTATTCTCCCCTGTGTTACACGATGTCTAGTGTGAAGCGCTAACAGGTGTTCCACTTTCTTGCTACATTCATACATTTTAGACCACCAGGCGCAGTATTTTCCAGCTGCTTTCTTTGACGAGACATCCAATATTGTGGATTTTGCTAGAGCCATCTTTATTTGTGCCTGCTCTACTTCATCGTTATTTGTGAGTGCCTCTAGAAGCTGAGTTTCTGCTTCAAGCAGCTTTCTATAAAGTTTCTGAAGATGATGTTTTTCCTTCATCTGAGATGCCCACCAATATCCTGATGTTTCCCCTCGTATCCCATCTTTTTTAGAATGTTTTATTTTATTGCATTTTTCCAAAGAGAACCGTCAATCAGGAGGTGCCTATCAATGTCCAGCTTGTGTAGACGGACGTGTGATTAAAGAACTACTGCCTAAACCACGAATTCCTTAACCACGAAGGCTAAACAACGAACAATCTCAAACCACTACATTTTTCACAACGAGTTCCTAAACCACGAATAAATATTTAAATTGCTCATTACACATGTACATCACTTTTTTTTAAATTCTGCATGTTTTTTTACATAAAAAAAATAGATCAGAAACCTTAAAAGTTAGATTTAAGGTATAAACTTCTTTAATAAATTTAAATGAAATCATCTGCCCATCAGATACACCACATTCAGACATTGGCTGAAGCCAGAGCATTCCCAGAAACACTGTGCCCCCAAAGTACTACCAAGCTGGCAGGATGAAGGATAGCTTCTTCCCCGCGCTCATCAGAGCCCGCCTTCCTGGTGATAGCAGTGCTGAGTGAGTCATGGCAGTGGGCCGTGACCATGTCAGGTAAGGGGGATGGAACAAAGAGCATCCAGTAACAAATCACCATTCTCACCTCCCACTGTGTCAGGTACGTGGCACGCATTACCAAACTGTCAGGATGAAGGTTGTCTACTTCCCCGTGCTCATCAGATCCCGCCTTCCCGCTAATTGCAGTGCCAAGTGAGTCATGCCAGGTGGGCATGAGACTATACAGTTTTTGGTCGCAGAGACATACCCTGCATTAAGAAACTTGCAGGATGAAGGCTGTCTTCACCTTCCTGCTGATTGCAGTGCCGAGTGAGTCATGTCTGGAGGGCTGAAGCATGTCAAGTTTTTGGTCGCAGAGACATACCATGCATTATCAAACTTGCAGGATGAAGGCTGTCTTATTTCCCACACTCATCAGAGCCCGCCTTCCTGCTGATTGCAGTGCTGAGTGAGTCATGCCACGGGGCATGAGAATATACAGTTTTTGGTCACAGGGACGCGCCACACATTACCAAACTGGAAAGGTTGAAGACTGTCTTCTTCCTCGCGCTCCAGTGCCGAGTGAGTCAAGCCAGGGGGGCATGCGCATGTCAGGTTTTTGGGGGGCGGAGAGAAGTGTACATGAGCAAGTCATAAAGTCGTATTGCTGAGTGAGTCAAGCCAAAGTCATGGTTTAGGAAAGTCGTGGTTTAGGAAAGTTGTGGTTTAGGAAAGTCCTTGTTTAGGTTTGGTCGTTGTTCAGGATTCGTTCTTCAGGTAAGTAGTTATAAAAATTTCGTTGTTAAGGATGTTTCCCTGTGTCGACAGTACAATGCTGTATGAATAATATATAACACGCCCATATTCTTACAACTTTACAAAATACGGAGGAGCAATTCCCAAGCAAATATACAATTATAATCACAACTTGGTATATCAGGTACATTTGTCGTAACAATGTCCACAGTCTGTTAGAGTTCATCTAATTTTTAGTGGTTGTTCTTCATCGAGTCACTCAGTTAGCAATTTTAATAGATACATCTGTAAGACTTGATAAATTTTTTTCAATATGACTAATATAAGGAGACAATTTACTTCAAGAATAAAAAATATGCAAGCTATCATCATTATCACGCCCACGACGAAAACATTTACCATCTTGCTTCCCCCCATTTCAACAATTTTACAGGCATATAGTATAAATTGAAAGCAGTTTTAAACAATTGCGATTTAAGATTTGCAGATAAAAGGGTTTCCCCAGACATTGCAATAGCTTTCTCTAAGGAGAGTTTGTGTTCAACCAAAACATTAGCCCATTTAAGATTGTGCTTCTCCAAATTATCTGCCCTAGAGGTTAATAACATTGTATTTAAAAAAAAAAATTCTCCTGTCGCCTAATAGCTTCAATACGTTTATGCAGTACTAGGAATAGATTTTTCATACCCAAAAATGTCAGAATTTGGAAAAACTTATAAAACTGCATCCTGGGTAGTGGTTGGAAAACATGGCGGCAGCTAGCTAGGCTGCCGCTGTGCTCCGGACCGAGCTCCCGTCAAGATTTGCCCCGCTGCATTAATGATCGTAATTTTGGAGAGGTGAGCTCGCGGAACCACAGCGGATTACAGCCATATCAGTTTTTGCTCCCTTTTTGCCCCCTTTGAAGAAAACACCTACCGTTACTTTTAGAGTCTTGGTGGGATGCGGGGCTGCGTCCCTTTGTTGTAGGAGTCTGGCTGGGCAGTCCGCTCTCTATGCGTATGCGGCGTATGCGGCTGTGCTGATGATGTAGAAGGAGACCAACGGGATCGCTGGTTTTACGTTGTTTGTCCCGGGGGCTTAGACACTCAGACCTGTATACATAAGCTGCTTGGGGATTTTCCCAGTGTTTTCTCCTCCTGGGAGGCTCCTGAATTCCCCACTGGTTCTACTTCGCAGAAGTCCCCGCAAAAACCGCCAAGGCCGTGGCTACGGCTCTGGTCTGCCGCGCTGGAGCTGAGGAGGGGAAGAAAGCTGCGGAGCCTGGGGCAGCCTTTCTGTGGTGCATCTTTTGTGTCTTTTGCAGCAAATTCACGCTGCGCTCCGGGCAAAGCAACTCCTAAGGAAGCTCAGAAACAACCTTTGTCACCAGCATCAGCAGCTGATACAGTGGAGGGATTGTCAGCTTTGGAAGGGGGTAAGGTTATTGTTTCTGTTAACAAACCTCCCACTGTGTTACCATCAGGGCCATTAGGGCCACCAGGGGCGGCAGTTTACCATAGCATATCTGAGGGGTTGTTACCTACCCCCAACAAGGATTACGGTAAGCGGGGCCTTAAAGAGAAAGTTGCCTCGTTAGAGGGTAAGTCTGTAGAATCTGGTGAATCTGGTGTGGCTGTTGATTTTAGCTCTGAGGTGCCGGCTAGAAAGAAATCCTCTTCCTATATAAACACAGAGGTAAAGCCCAGAGGCACCAAACACAAGACGAAGTCCAAGTTAAATGCCAAATCCCCTAAAACTGTATTATCTACAGGGTCAAAAATTACTCCATCGCTCTGCTCCTACTTTAAAGTGGTTCCTCAAATATTGCACCTGTCGGAAGATCGTACTATGGCATCGGTCTTGGACTCTCCTTCCCCCACCCTTGAGATATCATCTCCCCTACCAGTGGTTGTTACTGAGGCTGAAGAAGGGGCTGAAGAAGGGGTAATAACATCTGTCGTTCATACTTCTGCTCATGGAGGAGAGGAAGGTGTTCAGCTTCCGCAAGGGATTGGAGCAGACCAGGGGGAGGAAATGGGGCTACAGCCCCCTCCGGGCATAGAAACTCAGAGCTTGCCGGAGCCGGGCCTCTCACAGAATCAGACCCTGCTTGTAAGGTCGGCTTCTGGAACTCCCTTAGCGGTCCTATCAGGGATGGAAGTAGTTGCAGCAAGAGGATTGTCCTGTCCAAGTTGACTCAGGGGCGGAGTCCTGTATTACTGAAGCTTCCCTACTGGGAATGTTTTCTGCCCTTACAATGGAGATAAGAAAGGGTTTTGCTGAGTATTTAGCGAACCAAGCTGAAATAAGGAAATACTGCGAATCTCTGGATAATAAGATCGACGGGCTTACCATAAGAATAGATGTCTTGGAAGAGACAGCATCAGTACTTACGACTCATCTGGATCAAGCGAAACTTGATATTCAGAAGCTTTCCAGGGAAGAACAAGTGCTCAGTGAAAGGATGGAGTTGCTGGAAAACAGCGCGAGGCGGGGGAATATTCGCATCCTCAATGTTCCAGAAGGGTCAGAGGGCTCAGACATAAAACAGTTTATCACCGTTTTGTTGAAGGAGTCCCTACACTTCGAGCATCCAATTGAAGAACTGGCTATGGATATCCAAAGAGTTCATAGAGATCCCTTCAGGCGAAATCCCCGTAAAATTCTACTCAACTTCCACACCTATGTGTTGAAAGAACATATTCTTAATCTGGCACTCAAACAAAAATCATTGGCCGGGAAGGGGTTTACTTTCCTAATTAGATCCTATCTCTCCAGAGTAACCTTGGAGAAACAATGGGAATTTGGGAGGCGCTTGGATGCTTTTAGGTGCTTAGGTGCAACAGCCCAGCTTATGTTTCCGGCTGCCCTGAAAATTATGCATAATAATAAGATGTTCAACATCAGATCGGTGCAGGCAGCCGATGAACTACTAATGGAGCTAGGCAATAAGAGTAAAGAGTAAAGAGAGCAGGCAGCATAGGTAGCTGACTAAGGTATGCTTAACATCTCTCAGCCAATTTGATACTAGTCACGCTTCCTTGTGCCTTTGTTAAATATTCTTGCTCTTTCTTTATCCTTCCTCCTTTTTTAAACTGCTGTGTTAATTACCTTTAAGGCACAAGGTAATTTGTTCTTCCCTCTATTTCCCTCTACTTTTTCCCCTCGGGAAGTGGCGGGTGCATCTCTGCAGGAGCTCACGGAGGGGCGCTATCTACTGGACTTTGTTCCGGTTAGATATCGCAAGGATTTTCCAAGGGGTGGGAGCTGGGTGGGTGGGGGGGCACTTGGGAAGGGTTGGTGGTGGGAGGTGGCAAAAATGTAAAAATGTCCTCATTAAGCAAAGACGTGTTAAAGGGGATGGTAATAGGCAGTTTTTGGTAAAGATTTAGGGCAGCAATATGACACTCATAGTTACACCCTCTTTTTTTTATCTTTTAATAAGGTATGGGTAGCATAAAATATTTCTCCTGGAACGTTAATGGCCTCCGTACCAAACCTAGAGCGAACAGAATTATGAAATATCTTCGCGACCTGGATGTGCAGGTCATTATACTTCAGGAGACCCATCTAATTCATTCGGAAATGCTTGCCCTTATAAAGAAAAACAGGTGGATTGACTTTGCAGTATCTACTAGCCAAACAACAAACACCAGAGGGGTTTCAGTTATTTTTAAAAAAGGGGCCAAAGCTAGGCTGGTATCACAGGTGGTGGACCCAGGTGGCAGATGGGCCATCGCGTCAGTGGTTATAGCTGGATCACAATTCACAGTCCTGGGATATTTTGGACCGAACCAGGATGACCTGTCTACTCTGGAGTCCATTTTTTCACATCTGCTTTCCTTTCCTGAGCCTACTATCATTGCCGTCGATTTTAACGTGGTACTGAATCCCCTGTTGGACAAATCTGCTAATAGTCGCTCTCTAGTTCTATCCAAGTCTAGGTCCGTGCTACAGAGTGCGATGAAACAATATGGATATGTAGACATTTGGAGAGAAAGGTCCGGGCAACAACAAGGGGTTTCCTTTCGGAACTGTAAGTACAATCACCAGTCAAGAATAGACTTTATTCCAATTAGTCTGAGGCTGGTAGACTCCATTAGGTCCATTGACTACCTTCCTATACATCTATCGAACCACTCTGCAGTAGTTTTGGAACTGGTTCAGCACACTAAGAGGTCTCCCCCTAGATGGTCCTTTGACTGGTCTCTTCTCTCTTCTCCAGAGGACATTGCCTATCTCAAGTTTGAGGCACATAACTTTATGTTATCTGATAACGGCTCAGCGACTACTAGGAATATCTGGGACTCGTTTAAAGGTTTCCTGAGGGGACTTATCACAGGGAAAGTATCCTATCGTAGGAAGCAACATAGGGAGGAAATCTCTTCCATTGAGGCAAGGATACTCCAAATCCAACAGGACATAGACATCAATCACGGGGCTGCAGACTCGCTGACTCGGTCCTAGATCCCCTCCGAAACAAACTGTCGGTCTTGAAAGCTAGTTTAGGCTCGGTATTAAATATCAGACTGCCAGTAAGTTGGCTCATTTCGAGTATAGTGAGGGCGCAGGGAAACTATTGGCGTGGAAGACCAAAGTAGATCAGGTCCGCAATAACATAGCCGCTATCACGGTGGACAATAACACCTTTTCATCAGATGAGGATATCAGGAGGGCCTTCAGAGAGTTTTTCCAATCTATTTACATTGAGGATAATGAGATCTTATGAGACGCTGTTGAGGGTTGGTTGAGGGATGTGGATCTACCTTCTCTCTCTTATGAGCAATCTCAATTTTTAGACAGCACGTTCACTGAGGAAGAGGTAAGGTCTGCCAAAAAAAAAAGTAAGAAGGGGAAGGCGGCAGGGCCCGACGGGTTGCCAGCGGAAATCTACAGAATTTTAGAGATGGAAATAGTCCCCTTCCTTACTATGCTTTTTAATCAAATCCTACTAGAGGGTCATCTCCCTCCTGCATCTTGTGGTAATGCCTCTATTACCCTCATTCTGAAACCAAGAAAACCGAAAGATGCCTGTGGATCTCATAGGCCAATATCAATCTTAAATGTGGACTATAAAATCTTCACCACAATTCTTGCATCTAGGCTGGCCCTGACTGCACCTTCGGTCCTCCATCTTGACAAAAAAGGCTTTGTGAAGGGGCGACAGCTACATGAGCTAACGTATGATCTGATAGGCGCCATGGATATAGCTTTGGCCGAGAACCTGCCATTGGCCGCCCTCACGTTGGATGCAACAAAGGCCTTTGACAGGGTCAATTGGGTACACCTGTCGAGGGCCTTGGCCAAGTTTGGCGTGGGTGAGGGGTTCCGTCGTGCGGTCGGCCTACTATATCGTAATCCAATGGCGCGCTTATTAGTCAATGGCGACCTATCGGACCCCTTTACCATCACTAGGGGGACACGGCAGGGTTGCCCGCTCTCCCCCCTAGTATTCGGTTTTTACATCGAACCCTTCGCACAACAACTGAGGGATGAGGTCACTATCAGACCTTTTTCTTATAGAGGGCGGGAGAGGAAGGTAGCCCTAAATGCCAATGATGTGCTTATCCTCACGTCAGAGGTGACTACCGCACTCCCCGTAATTCTAGAAATTGCCCAGGAATTCGGTCAAATTTCTGGTTATCAGATTAATGCTGCAAAGACAGAGATGCTTGTCTTGAATGACGATGGATGTGCTATGGAGGTAAAGGCAGGTTCTTCAATGCGGTATTTGGGCTTAAACATAGTAAAAGATATTAATAAACTTGCCCTAGTTAACCTCTCAGCTGTAGCTAAAGAATGTAGAAAGTTATTGCAATCATGGTCTCACCTCCCTCTTTCTTTAATTGGGAGGGTTAATTTAATTAAAATGTCGATTCTGCCCAAAATTTCTTCTCTATTCAATACTATTCCCCTTTACTTTGATCAATCCTGTTTAGCTAAATTACAGTCAGACATTACATCTTTTATTTGGAATAAACAGTTGCCGAGAATAGCCTGGAAGAAACTCAGACGGCGATGGGACAAGGGGGGCTTGGCCGCCCCTGACTTAAAATTATATGCCTGGGCTTTTCAGCTGTCCCATACTCGTATGTTGCTGAAAACGCCCACCGACTATGGGGTGGGCTTAATGTTTTCAGCCATGTTGGACGGAGAAGGAGTCAGATAGTCAACCCGAAATGTTTTAAAAAGATTAAACTGAAGGTCCTACAAGGACTGGCAAAAATGTGGGTCGAGGTAACAAAATCTATTAAGCAGGGGTATTTCTGCGATAAAACACTGCTATGGGGGTTACCTGAAAGTCCCGAATGGCTAGGAGATAGTTTAGCTGTGCCCTTGAGAGAGGCGGGCCTTGAAGTGTGGGGAGAACTCTTTTTTGAAGGGGATTTGCTTTCATGGGAATATCTTCAGATCAAGATTGGCCCCAACCTATCAAGGTTTAAATACCTGCAAATGGCCAGCTGGACTCAAGCGTATAAAACTCTACCCCCTAGAAGGAATAAGTTTGCACTTGGAGGCTATAGCCTGTCAATTACCAATCTAGTGAAAAGCGGACCGACCAACAAAGAGATCTTACAATGGTACAAACTCATACTCGAGGTAACGGACGGGGAATTTAGCTTACCGGACTGGCTGTAAGGCCCTTCAAATATTGGCCATAACCTGCAAGAACTTTGGTCCGCTTCATTTGGGCTTTTAAAGAGCATTGTGAAGCCCTCATGGTTATGCAGAAATCACCTCTATACTCTGCATAGGGCGTACTACTCTCCCCATAGGCTATCTAAATTTACTATATGCAATTCAGTTGCATGTGCTAGGTATGGGATGGTGGCAGCATCGGATACCCATATGTTTTTTTAATGCCCCCGGTTAGCTTCATTTTGAGATGCAATCAGCAACACCCTTACAACATCATTGGGGGTTCCGGTTACCATAGATTTGCCTCTAGTGATTTCTGGGATCCAAGTTGGAGTACAGAGCGCAGCTAAAAGCTTAGTGTTCTATGCTGTGCTATTAGCAAGGAGGGAGATCTGCAGTAAGTGGAAAGACCCTTCACCTCCTTCCCTCAGTGACTGACAGGTGTCCATCTTGCAGACTGCACGTATGGACCTCGCTCGGTCTGGCAACCAGAGTAAAAGAGTTTTTTGGCATATGTTATCATGGGTGCAATGAAGTATCCGGGGTTTTTTTTTTCCCCGGGTCCGATGATTACACTACTATGGTGTTTTTTTCCCACACCATTTGTATAGCCGTTGCCCGGTCCTAGCCCGGTCCTGTGTTGGCTGTTACTTCTACCCATGGTTACCATTGACTAGGTAATCGGCGTTATATGCCTTTACGACGAAGCCCGCAACAGCTGAGGGATGGCTGGCCCCCCACTTAGTTTGTTCTCTAACCCTGCCGGTTTTAACAAACTGAGACAGCTGGTAGAAGGCTTAATCGGTCCAGCATTTCATACCATGGTGGTAATGAGGACAAAAAAAATAAACCTGCATCCTGGGTAAATTATATTCCCTTGCAAAATCCAGAAAAGTAGGATAGAGCCCTCCAACCTTATAGAAATCACCAATTTGAGAAATACCCTTACTTCTCCAAATTCTAGCTATGTGGTCACAAAAAATCAGTGGGAGTATCTTTGAAGCCTTTGTGGGTGTATAACATGATATCCCCTCCAAAGATTTTTTTGGGGATTAGCCTTCCATGCTTTAAAGACAGCATCAATAACTTGAAAGCATGTCCCTTTTTATTAGCTACCGTCCACTTATTTAAACAAACAATTTTTAACCTCTGCTCTTAAAAGCATTTGATAGATTGAAAGAGTCTCTGCCAAATTACTAACTTCTTCTCCAGTCAATAATATCAGCATATTGGACAAAAGACATGCATTATAATAAAATGTGAAATCAGGTATCGACCAGCTACCCCTTTCTCTTGGAAGAGTCATAAAACATACCGCTCGTCTAGGTTTACCCGGAGCCCAAAGAAATTTAGTACAGAGTGCCTGTAGATGTTGTCGTTGAGCCTGCGTCACTTCTCTAAAGGGACAGATCTGAAGAAATATAAAACCCTAGGGAGTATGTTCATTTTTAAAATGTTGCCTCTACCTATGAGTGTAAGATGAAGACGCCCCCACCTTTCTAGAGATTCTTTAACACAGGTCATTATAGCGACCCAATTGGCACCCACCAAATTATTCATAGATACTCAGATTTGAATCCCTAAATAAGTCATTTCCCTGACTACCCTTAAATCATCGGGCATAATAATATTTGTAAATAATATTTGTGTTGCTGTTATGTTTAGCTTATAGCCAGATATCTGACCAAACTCTTGCGCTAAACGTTCCACCTCCAAAATAGCCGTGGCTGGATCTACAGTAGTAATAGCTACGTCATTCGTAAAAGTGAAGACAGAACACTGAATCTCCCGAACAGTAAACGGTTTAAACACAGCACTTTTTTCCAACATGTCAAGAAAAGGGTTGATGTACAAAGCAAAAAGCAGGGGGGAACAGGGCGCCCCTTCCGTGTCCCTATAGTAATAATAACTGGTTCCCATACCATACCCATTGAACATATCCTAACTACCAGTGATTTATATAGTACTTGTAAAGCCTGAATAAACCCTTGACCAAATCACGCCTGATACAAGTTGTCCCAAAAGTAACTCAGGCTACGCGGTCAAACGCTTTCTCAACGTCAAGTAATATTAACCTCAAATCCCTCCCTTCCACCTGAGCAATATCAAATAAAGTCACCACTTTATGAACATGTGCCACCGTCCTGCGGCCATGGATGAAGCCATGCTGATGTGTGGAGACAAACGGTGTAATAACCTTTGCCAACCGATTTGCCAAAATTTTAGCAAAGATTTTCTTGTTGCAATTGACTAATGAAATCAGTCGGTAAGACCAAGGAAGTTCTGATGGTTTCACTTTCTTCTTGAATACCACAATAGTGGCTTCATCCCAAGTCTTAGGTGCATGCCCATTTTGTGCAGCTCAAATGACTGGCAACATCTCATTCTTAGTATCATGAAAAAAAAACCCTATAGACCTCCCCTGGAAGCGTGTCCATGCCATCAGCTTTACCAGTTACCAAGTTGTTAATAGCCGTCTTGAGCTCCTCCATTGTGATAGGAAGATCTAGCTGAATGAAATCCCCTAAAATACCAGAGTTACTCGCACAGTCCTGTAGTTTCTGCTGGGTATATAAATCTGTATAAAAATGATGGAAAATTGCGAGTATCCCTCGAGGGTCATATGTCATCACTCCTGAATTATCTTTAAGACCCGCAATTCTCAAGAAGCTTCCTTCATCCATAATCGTAGCGCTAAACTATGACCTACTGCCTCACCATCCTCATGACACTCCTTTTTATAGGTTAAATATATCTGAGCATTTTCCTTATGCCACATAATATTACTATTCGCCCGGCACCTTGTCGCATTAGTTTCAAGATCTCCAATAGCCTTACGTTGCGAAATTCCTAGTTTACATTTTTCCTCGGCCAATCTCAATTTAGAATAGAGTTCCTGTAATTCTAATTTAGCTTTCTTTTGATAATATAGCCCAAAACTCTGTACTTCTCCTCTAAAACAAGCTTTAAACATATCCCAAAGAAGTGCTATATGAACAGATTGTCTAGTATCAAAAAAATCCTTAATCCAGATCTGCATATGGTCTCTAAAACTACTATCAAGAAACATCTTTCTGTCAAACTAAAAAGTTTATGGAGTACACACTACAGAAAGAGCGGGGATTAGAAAAACTATTGGTGATGACCTGAGGTAACTCTAGGGAACATTTACATCTGAGCCCCCATAAGAAATGCCGAAGATATAAAAAAGTAATCGAGACATACTAATTTTTGGTGAGAAAAAGAATAAAAATTATAGTAATGCTGGTTGAAGACTATTCCATGCATCAAGTAGTCCATGATCCTTTTACAAATTATTAAGTATGGGCAAATTTTGCAGATCTGTGGTCCACAAATGCGAGTGAAATCGTAAAAAAGTCCACAAATTCGCAGATTTTCCCGCGAAATCGCAGATTTTTTTGCGATTTCCAACTACTCAACTGGAGTACTTTCTACTGCCTAATCAGTAAGTGCTACCTCGTTGGGTAAATGTATAGTGCTTTTCCTACACTGCAGCTGCGTAAAGGGCCAGAACATTTGTCTCCACTGACCATGTGTGCCTGTAACTTGCTACCACGCCAAAAGGCGCCGAGGTTCCTTGAGTGAGCTGTCCATCATAGTTGGGAAAGGGCGGGAAGACGTTTGATACCGCTAGTGTGTGGCGCGGAGCTTCTATGCGTGTGAACATGCCTCTTGTGTTTAAAGGGTCAGAGAGTGAGCAGGGCAGCAGGTGAGGAGAAAGCAGCCTCCTGGTCACAGGAACTACACGGAGATTGCGCTCGAGAAACTCAGGGATGCAAAGACCTCCCTCGGGTATTACAGCTAATTTTCGACGGTAGATATGGGGTTAAAGCACACTTGCCCAGCCTCGACCGTGCTCACTAATGCTTTTGGGCTGATTAAAACGTTACGGAACTTGAGCTTCAACTGGGGCACCTGCTTTATTTATATCTGTAAGTGCTTCCTGTTGAGGTTTAATTTTTGCGACAGGAGCCTCGTGCCAGAAGGAACTCTGCCCTGCATAGTTATCCACGAAGATGCCACTGTTTTGTGCAATACCTCTACTCAACTGGAGTACTTTCTACTGGCTAATCCAGTAAGTGCAACCGTTGGGTAAATGATAGTGGTTTTCCTACACTGCAGCTGCGTAAAGGGCCAGAAAATGTGTCTCCACTGTCCATGTGTGCCTGCAACTTTGCCACTGTGCCAAAAGGCGCTGAGGTCCCTTGAGTGAGCTGTCCATCATAGTTGGGAAAGGGCGGGAAGACGTTTGATACCGCTAGTGTGTGCTGTGGGGCTTCTATGCATGTCAATATGCCTCTTGTGTATAAAGGGTCAGAGAGCGAGCAGGGCAGCAGGTGAGGAGAAAGCAGCCTCCTGGTCACAGGAACTACACGGGGATTGCGCTCGAGAAGCTCAGGGATGCAAAAACCTCCCTCGGGTATTACAGCTAAATTTCGACGGTAGATATGGGGTTAAAGCACACTTGCCCAGCCTCGACCGTGCTCACTAATGCTTTTGGGCTGATTAAATTGTTACTGAACTTGAGCTTCAACTGGGGCACCTGCTTTATTTATATCTGTAAGTGCTTCCTGTTGAGGTTTAATTTTTGTGACAGGAGCCTCGTGCCAGAAGGAATCCTGCCCTGCATAGTTATCCATGAAGATGCCACTGTTTTGTGCAATACCTCTACTCAACTGGAGTACTTTCTACTGGCTAATCCAGTAAGTTCTACCTCGTTGGGTAAATGATAGTGGTTTTCCTACACTGCAGCTGCGTAAAGGGCCAGAAGATTTGTCTCCACTGTCCATGTGTGCCTGTAACTTTGCCACCGTGCCAAAAGGTGCTGAGGTCCCTTGAATGAGCTGTCCATCATAGTTGGGAAAGGGCGGGAAGATGTTTGATACCGCTAGTGTGTGGTGTGGGGCTTCTATGCATTTCAATATGCCTCTTGTGTATAAAGGGTCAGAGAGCGAGCAGGGCAGCAGGTGAAGAGAAAGCAGCCTCCTGGTCACAGAAACTACATGGGGATTGCACTCAAGAAACTCAGGGATGCAAAGACCTCCCTCGGGTATTACAGATAATTTTCAACGGCAGATATGGGGTTAAAGCACACTTGCCCAGCCTCGACTGTGCTCACTAATGCTTTTGGGCTGAATAAAACGTTACTGAATTTGAGCTTCAACTTGGGCACCTGCTTTATTTATATCTGTAAGTGCTTCCTGTTGAGGTTTAATTTTTGTGACAGGAGCCTCGTGCCAGAATGAATCCTGGCCTGCATAGTTATCCATGAAGATGCCACCATTTTGTGCAATACCTCTGCTCAACTGGAGTACTTTCTACTGGCTAATCAGTAAGTGCTACCTCGTTGGGTAAATGATAGTGGTTTTCCTACACTGCAGCTGCATAAAGGGCCAGATGATTTGTCTCCACTGACCATGTGTGCCTGTAACTTTGCCACCGCGCCAAAAGGCGCTGAGGTCCTTTGATTGAGCTGGTCATCATAGTTGGGAAAGGGCGGGAAGACGTTTGATACCGCTAATGTGTGGTGTGGGTCTTCTATGCATGTCAATATGCCTCTTGTGTATAAAGGGTCAGAGAGCGAGCAGGGCAGCAGGTGAGGAGAAAGCAGCCTCCTGGTCACAGAAACTACATGGGGATTGCACTCAAGAAACTCAGGGATGCAAAGACCTCCCTCGGGTATTACAGATAATTTTCGACGGCAGATATGGGGTTAAAGCACACTTGCCCAGCCTCGATCGTGCTCACTAAAGCTTTTGGGCTGAATAAAACGTTACTGAATTTGAGCTTCAACTCGGGCACCTGCTTTATTTATATCTGTAAGTTCTTCCTGTTGAGGTTTAATTTTTGTGACAGGAGCCTCGTGCCAGAATGAATCCTGCCCTGCATAGTTATCCATGAAGATGCCACCGTTTTGTGCAATACCTCTACTCAACTGGAGTACTTTCTACTGGCTAATCAGTAAGTGCTACCTCGTTGGGTAAATGACAGTGCTTTTCCTACACTTCAGCTGCGTAAAGGGCCAGAAGATTTGTCTCCATTGACCATGTGTGCCTCTAACTTTGCCACCGCGCCAAAAGGCGCTGAGGTCCCTTGAGTGAGCTGTCCATCATAGTTGGGAAACGGCGGGAAGATGTTTGATACCACTAGTGTGTGGTGCGGGGCTTCTAAGCGTGTCAACATGCCTCGTGTATAAAGGGTCAAAGAGCGAGCAGGGCAGCAAGTAAGGAGAAAGCAGCCTCCTGGTCACAGGAACGGGGATTGCCCTCGAGAAACTCAGGGATGCAAAGACCTTCCATTGGATATTACAGCTCATTTTCGACTACAGATATGGGGTTAAAGCATACTTTCCCAGCCTCGACCGTGGTCACTAACGCCCTTGGGCTGATTAAAAATGTTACTGAATTTGAGCTTCAACTCAGGCACCTGCTTTATTTATATCTGTAAGTGCTTTCTATTGAGGTTTAATTTTTGTGACAGGAGCCTCGTGCCAGAATGAATCCTGCCCTGCATAGTTACCCACGAAGATGCCACTGTTTTGTGCAATACCTCTACTCAACTGGAGTACTTTCTACTGGCTAATCAGTAAGTGCTACCTTGTTGGGTAAATGATAGTGCTTTTCCTACACTGCAGCTGCATAAAGGGCCAGAAGATTTGTCTCCACTGACCATGTGTGCCTGTAACTTTGCCACCGCGCCAAAAGGTGCTGAGGTCCCTTTGACTGAGCTGTCCATCATAGTTGGGAAAGGGCGGGAAGACGTTTGATACCGCTAAGCTGTGGTGCGGGGCTTCTATGCGTGTTCACATGCCTCTTGTGTATAAGGGGTCAGAGAGCAATCAGGGCAGCAGGTGAGGAGAAAGCAGCCTCCTGGTCACAGGAAAGGGGATTGTGCTCGAGAAACTCAGGGATGCAAAGTCCTTCCATTGGGTATTAAGGCTCATTTTCGACTGCAGATATGGGGTTAAAGCACACTTGCCCAGCCTCGACCATCCTCACTAATGTTTTGGGCTGATTAAAACGTTACTCAATTTGAGCTTCAACTCGGGCACCTACTTTATTTATATCTGTAAGTGCTTCCTGTTGAGGTTTAATTTTTGTGACAGGAGCCTCGTGCCAGAATTAATCCTGCCCTGCATAGTTATCCACGAAGATGCCACCGTTTTGTGCAATACCTCTACTCAACTGGAGTACTTTCTACTAGCTAATCCATTAAGCGCTACTTCGTTGGGTAAATAATAGTGCTTTTCCTACACTGCAGCTGCGTAAAGGGCCAGAAGATTAACTTTGCCACCGCGCCAAAAGGTGCAGAGGTCTCTTGAGTGAGCTGTCCATCATAGTTGGGAAAGGGCGGGAAGACGTTTGATACCGCTAGTGTGTGGTGTGGGGCTTCTATGCATGTCAATATGCCTCTTGTGTATAAATGGTCAGAGAGCGAGCAGGGCAGCAGGTGAGGAGAAAGCAGCCTCCTGGTCACAGGAACTACACAGGGATTGCCCTCGAGAAACTCAGGGATGCAAAAACCTCCCTCGGTTATTACAGCTAAATTTCGACGGTAGATATGGGGTTAAAGCACACTTGCCCAGCCTCGACCGTGCTCACTAATGCTTTTGGGCTGATTAAAACGTTACTGAACTTGAGCTTCAACTGGGGCACCTGCTTTATTTATATCTGTAAGTGCTTCCTGTTGAGATTTAATTTTTGTGACAGGAGCCTCGTGCCAGAAGGAATCCTGCCCTGCATAGTTATCCACGAAGATGCCACTGTTTTGTGCAATACCTCTACTCAACTGGAGTACTTTCTACTGGCTAATCCAGTAAGTGCTACCTCGTTGGGTAAATGATAGTGGTTTTCCTACACTGCAGCTGCATAAAGGGCCAGAAGATTTGTCTCCACTGTCCATGTGTGCCTGTAACTTTGCCACCGTGCCAAAAGGTGCTGAGGTCCCTTGAATGAGCTGTCCATCATAGTTGGGAAAGGGCGGGAAGACGTTTGATACCGCTAGTGTGTGGTGTGGGGCTTCTATTCATTTCAATATGACTCTTGTGTATAAAGGGTCAGAGAGAGAGCAGGGCAGCAGGTGAGGAGAAAGCAGCCTCCTGGTCACAGAAACTACATGGGGATTGCACTCAAGAAACTAAGGGATGCAAAGACCTCCCTCGGGTATTACAGATAATTTTCACAGGCAGATATGGGGTTAAAGCACACTTGCCCAGCCTCGACTGTGCTCACTAATGCTTTTGGGCTGAATAAAACGTTACTGAATTTGAGCTTCAACTTGGGCACCTGCTTTATTTATATCTGTAAGTGCTTCCTGTTGAGGTTTAATTTTTGTGACAGGAGCCTCGTGCCAGAATGAATCCTGGCCTGCATAGTTATCCATGAAGATGCCACCGTTTTGTGCAATACCTCTGCTCAACTGGAGTACTTTCTACTGGCTAATTAGTAAGTGCTACCTCGTTGGGTAAATGATAGTGCTTTTCCTACACTGCAGCTGCGTAAAGGGCCAGAAGATTTGTCTCCACTGACCATGTGTGCCTCTAACTTTGCCACCGCGCCAAAAGGCGCTGAGGTCCCTTGAGTGAGCTGTCCATCATAGTTGGGAAAGGGCGGGAAGATGTTTGATACCACTAGTGTGTGGTGCGGGGCTTCTAAGCGTGTCAACATGCCTCGTGTATAAAGGGTCAGAGAGCGAGCAGGGCAGCAGGTAAGGAGAAAGCAGCCTCCTGGTCACAGGAACGGGGATTGCCCTCGAGAAACTCAGGGATGCAAAGACCTTCCATTGGGTATTACAGCTCATTTTCGACTGCAGATATGGGGTTAAAGCATACTTGCCCAGCCTCAACCGTGCTCACTAATGCCCTTGGGCTGATTAAAATGTTACTGAATTTGAGCTTGAACTCAGGCACCTGCTTTATTTATATCTGTAAGTGCTTTCTATTGAGGTTTAATTTTTGTGACTGGAGCCTCGTGCCAGAATGAATCCTGCCCTGCATAGTTACCCACGAAGATGCCACTGTTTTGTGCAATACCTCTACTCAACTGGAGTACTTTCTACTGGCTAATCAGTAAGTGCTACCTTGTTGAGTAAATGATAGTGCTTTTCCTACACTGCAGCTGCATAAAGGGCCAGAAGATTTGTCTCCACTGACCATGTGTGCCTGTAACTTTGTCACAGCGCCAAAAGGCGCTGAGGTCCCTTGAGTGAGCTGTCCATCATAGTTGGGAAAGGGCGGGAAGACGTTTGATACCGCTAAGCTGTGGTGCGGGGCTTCTATGCGTGTTCACATGCCTCTTGTGTATAAAGGGTCAGAGAGCGATCAGGGCAGCAGGTGAGGAGAAAGCAGCCTCCTGGTCACAGGAAAGGGGATTTTGCCCGAGAAACTCAGGGATGCAAAGACCTCCCTCTGGTATTGCAGATCATTTTTGACTGCAGATATGGGGTTAAAGCACACTTGCCCAGCCTCGACCATCCTCACTAATGTTTTGGGCTGATTAAAACGTTACTCAATTTGAGCTTCAACTCGGGCACCTACTTTATTTATATCTGTAAGTGCTTCCTGTTGAGGTTTAATTTTTGTGACAGGAGCCTCGTGCCAGAATTAATCCTGCCCTGCATAGTTATCCATGAAGATGCCACCGTTTTGTGCAATACCTCTACTCAACTGGAGTACTTTCTACTGGCTAATCCATTAAGCGCTACCTCCTTGGGTAAATAATAGTGCTTTTCCTACACTGCAGCTGCGTAAAGGGCCAGAAGATTAACTTTGCCATCGCGCCAAAAGGTGCAGAGGTCTCTTGAGTGAGCTGTCCATCATAGTTGGGAAAGGGCGGGAAGACGTTTGATACCGCTAGTGTGTGGTGCAGGGCTTCTATGCATGTCAACATGCCTCGCGTATAAAGGGTCAGAGAGCGAGCAGGGCAGCAGGTGAGGAGAAAGCAGCCTCCTGGTCACAGGAACGGGGATTGTACTCGAGAAACTCAGGGATGCAAAGACCCCCCACGGGCATTACAGCTAATTTTTGATGGCAGAAATGTGTTTAAAGCACACTTGCCCAGCCTCGACCATGCTCACTAATGTTTTGTGCTGATTAAAACATTACTGAATTTGAGCTTCAACTCGGGCACCTGCTTTATTTATATCTGTAAGTGAATTCTGTTGAGGTTTAATTTTTGGCTCACAGGAAGCACTTACAGAGTTAATGTAGTTGCCCGAGTTGAAGCTAACTTTGTAAACATTTTAGAATGGCGCCAGAAAGCACTCTGGCAGCTTGTCGGCGCCATTCTAAAATGGTTACAAAGTTAGCTTCAACTCGAGCACCTGCCTTAACTGTGCTTCCTGTGGGCCAAAAAAAAAATCTGCCCGCTTGCGTATCTGTGAATTTTTTGGCAATATCGAGAGATTCGCGGATCGCGAAATTAGGGAAAATTTGCAAATTTTGCGAGCGGAGCGGATTTTGCGCCAATACTTACTGCTCTCTCTTTCGAAAAACAATCTGCCTTCTTGAAAGAGAGAACAGATTAACTTGCTCTCTTTTTCAAATAGGAAAACGGTTTCCTGTGGTAAAGTGAAAGCGGCGACGGTACCGCCCTACCCTACCAAACAGCAGTGTCCCGGAAGTACGCACCCCGAGACACTGCAAGAACGGACCCTGGGAGATGGTGGACCCCAGGGACAGCAAGGGTTCCAGGAGGGGGCAGCGCAACCCCCTCCCAACATTAAAAAACCCCAGGGAGTGCAGGTACCCGGGGCTGGAAGGTCATTTTACATATTACTGCCCCAGGAAGGTGGTGGTCCCTTAGACGTGTACGGAGAGATAGAGAGGGAGAGCTGAAAACACACTTTAACATTTTTTTTTTTACAAAAAAGCCTTGTCGGGGTGACGGTCGCTGAGACTGAGGGGAAGAGGACAATAACCCCCCCATACTTGAAAATAAAACCACAGAGGGGTGGCGTTTCCCGGTGCTCGGGAGACTGAGGGGAAGAGGACCTTAACCCCCCCACGTACTTCAAAATAAAACCACAGAGGGGTGGTGTTCCCCGGTGCTCTGGACACCTTACAAGCCCCCCACTATGAAACAAATTATGTATATATATATATATATATATATATATATATATATATATATATATATATATATATATATATATATATATATATATATATATATATATGTATATATATTTTCCAAACCTCTTCCTTTACAGAAAAGAGTAGGGTCGCACTCCAGTAATTGTATTCCAAAATGATTAATTGATTTGTTCCATATGATTCCCAACATGAAAACACACCAACGTGTTTCGATCTCTGCTGAGATCTTGTTCACCGTAACGCCCCCATGTTTCCTACTACTTTTAACAAACATTGTCTAGTGACATCATTTCCTGTAGTTGCAGAAAGAGGGCATTATGGTTATTGTAGTACTTTGTGAAAATTGTGTAAATTAAAACAACACACATTGTGTTTTCAACCCCCCTTATATTAAGGGTATAAAATTATAAGGTATTTGATGCCAGCCTTTCATAGTGGTAATCAAATTATTGACATTTGCTACCATTATTATTAATTAGTATGCCAAAATCTGACCTGTGTCAATCTTTATTCTTGACACTTTCTAGATCCTTGTTGTAATCAACGGCGATAAGGTTAAGCATTAGCAGAAGACATGCTTTGTTTGACCATCATCGTATCAAATGTGCCGACTCCATTTGGTATTTGTGACGGCCGTTTTGTATGTCATACATTGCCATGTGCTCATCATGTGCGTTTGTCCTACTTTCTTGTTAACTGCGCCTTCCAGCATGTTCAGACATGCGCAGTAGGGTCAATGACCGTTACTAACTGGTTCCAGACAGGAATGTGTTTACCAGTTGTCGAAGACTGCTAACTATGCCCATCTATCGATTGTGACTTCCAATATGTCCTTGTGTGGTCATGAAACTGCTCTTGTCTTCTGTACCACCTTCTTTTGAGCCCCCTCATTATGTACAAAAGGGGCCATGTGCTTAGGTTCGGTGTGCTACTCAAGACAATAATGAAGGGTGTTGTGTGGACTGTAGTACCACCTTTAAAGGTTTAACCCCTTAAGTGCTGCTGACGGCCAACGGTCGTCAGCAGCGCTACCTCCCCAGTGCTGCGCACGACCATTGGACGTCCATTCAGCACTGGTTCCAATGGACAGCGCAGCACTGGGGAGGGATGTTTACACGCAGCTAAGGTGTTAATAAGCTTTGCTTCTGTATTTTCCAGTTTCATTGCCAACTTCTTCCTAAGGTCTGAGGACTCTGTGCAGAGAAGGGCGAACCCCTTGCACTAAGTAGGCCTAGCTGAGGTTTGCTTACAACAAATTGTCGCCCGACACGTGGGGCTCATCGGCGACTCGGATGCCTGAAGGAGTGGTTGTGGCAATTTTGGTTTGGAATGACTAGTCAATGATGTGTATGTGAAATATATGTGTTGCAACACATATAGGCAGGTAATGAGGAGATTTTTCTCTACAAATGCGATTTTGATTGGAACGGCACAACGTATTACATATACCTTTTTGGCATGCCTGCTTTTAGCGCACTTCGTAGGTTGTGCTGCTTTTGTGGAAATAACAGGTTAAGTCTTAAGGAATCGCAGCCGGCTCCCCAGAGGGGACTCCTCATAGAGATATGTATTTAAAATATGGTCTTTCTTCTATAATGTACAGCACATTGTGGAGGAAATACACGCGAAAGGATCCAGAGTTATGTTGGCCGAAGTATGGGTCGTTTGATATGCGAAAAATTGAGTATGTGGAACAGTGTATGTTTAAGCGAAACTCTAGACAAGATATGTTTGAGAGTGTGTGAATGTGGGGGAAAGAAGTACGTGAGCGTGAGAAACGTGAGCAAGCGCTGATTGAGAAAGAACAACGGAAGAATGTGTATGAAAAAGCGCAAGAACTAAGAAAGAAGGAGGAGAAAGAGTTGGAAGAGAGACAGGAGAAGGAGCACAGATTACAGATATCTGGCCAATATGCTGTTCTACAACCTCTTTATCCTGTCCTTAATAAACCGCAAGAAGATTTTTCTTTGTTAAATTGTCCTCCGCCTCCGTATGTCGTTCCGTCCGCTCCATCTGGCGAAGATGAGGATTCCGGGGCAGATAAAACTAAACGTGATACCCGCTCCATGATTCCGGTTGATCGTGCGGCTGAACTTAGAAAGATTGCTTGACAGTCACTTAAGGATATTGTTGTTGTTTCTGATATTTTAGAGACTTTAAAGGGATGGCAAGATAGAGAGCAGATATATTTTACTGAACATTTTGCAGAAGAAGTTGTTGATATGTTTCGAAAAGTTTCTGACATTCTCAAACCTGATGATGTGGCAATCGATTGTAAGCAATTACGTAAAGGTCTTTTTACTCTCTCCCAGGTGACTGATACGATCAGGCGGCTGGTTAAACTTCGAACTGAGGCGCTTCGGCTACAGGAGGATAAACGGAAAGCTAAAACAGATGAACGAACAGGATTGGTCGACGGGAAACAATCATCTATTTTTGAAACAGATAAGACCGCGATAGTGCACGCAAAGCCTATGTGACAGGCCGCGCCTTTATATGTTCCTCCTAAAGGAACGGGGACAAGTGATGATAAATATTCTGTAGATGCTAAAGGGTATTTTATTCATAATTGGGAATATACTCCCTGGAATAGAGCAGATGTTATGGTACTTAAAGCTGCATTGCCTGATTCGCGTAAAAATCCTGCTGCTTTCTATGAGGAAGTTGAGAGAGCCTTAAATTCTTGTACCATGACATTAGCTGATATTGGTTTATTTTTTGGGCTCATATTGCCGCCTGACATGTGGAGATCCGTGCGTAAAATAGATGATCGTGCAGCATATGGGGCGTTATGGAAAGATATGGAGAGGGAAGATGAGGAGAGGGAACCAGCGAAAAAGCCATGTCAGTTGATTTTAGATCTCCCCGGTGCAATATTAGCTAAGTTAAAAACAATTATTCCCCCTAAAAAGATTGATTGGACTATTCTAGCATCTTGTAAGCAAAATAGAGATGAATCAGTTTCCGATTTCTTCACACGGTTTGAGGAAGCTTTTCATGATTTCAGTGGCCAGTCGCTAACGGACGATACGGGCCGACACTTGTTGGTAGATAAGTATGTTACAAATGTATTACCAGGAGTGGGTAGCTGCTTGAAAGCTAGCGAAAGCTCTTAGACTACCTCTTCTCCGGCATCCGTCCTGACGATGGCTCAATATTATGAGCATCAGGAACTAGAAGCAAAGGGCAATGAGGATAAAAGTCTAAAGAATTAAAAACAAAGGTTATGTTATCTCAAGTTTATGATCCACCTCTTCGAGGTAACAATAGAGGCGGAAGAGGATTTTCTAATTTCTCCTATACTCGTCCCTCTTTAGCCGTTGATCAATGCGCGTATTGTAGAAAATTTGGCCATTGGGCAGATGAGTGTCCATTGTTGCGCTCACAGCGCTATGTCCGCGGCCGGGGATCCATGAGGAACTGCTCGGGGAACTCAGGACCCAGAGGTGCTATGAACGATCATGCTAGGTTTGATTCTAATGTGCGGGTGCGCAAGAAGTCTAATACTTTTGATAGGCGCAACCAATACCAGATGTCTGATTATGTGCAGCCTGAGTCGCATGATTCTGCTTATGCATAGGATTGCGTAGGATGGGGTAAGGAATCAGTTGAAGTTTCAGTAGATCAGAGGGGTCCTTATGTTACAGCACATGTTTTGGGTTCTACTGATCAGTTTCTGGTTGATACAGGAGCTACTCGTAGCGCTTTGTCTAAACAATTGGTTCCAAGGGCCCCCTTGTCTGACTTAACAATTACATCAATAGGGTTCGATGGAACAACTTCCCTTAGCTCATTGTCACAACCACTTGCATTTCATGTTGATAAGTTTGCTGCTCCATGCCCGTTTTTGCTTTCCCCAAATACACCAGACAATATTGTGGGTCTTGATATGCTCAAGTATTTCAGAGCCACAATAAGATGTTCCCCTGAAGGAGTGCGTGTGATTTTGAATGACAATTATCCCGTAATAGACAGAGTTTGTATTGTTCAAGAGGATACTGCATTAGCCTCCCTACCTAACACTCTGTGGGATACTTCAGATACCGATGTGGGTCAGATGGTTATTCCACCAGTGCACATTAGTGTAAAGGAGGGAGCTGTGTTATCACGTTTGCCCCAATATCGAATTTCACAGGAGGGTGAGGAAGCACTCATACGAATTGTACAAGATCTCATTGAAGTTGAAGTTGTTGAGGAAGTTCCATTTAACATTTGTAATAATCCGATCCTCCCAGTTTTGAAGAAAGACACTGATACTAGGATCTACAGATTTATTATTGATTTACGGGAGGTGAAAAAGATAATGGTACCACAATTCCCAGTGGTTTCTGACATCACAACACTTCTTACTTTAGTACCACCTACTGCAACTACGTTCTCTGTTAAAGACTTGAGGAATGCTTTCTTTTCGATCCCTATTCATCCTGATAGCCAATATCTGCTCGGCATCACTTTGAATAATCGATCGTATAGATTTTGTAGAGTTCCTCAAGGCTATACTGAGAGTCCTAGTATTTACAGCCAAGCATTGAAAAGACAACTCAATTCTTTTGTTCTACCCAAGGGTGTGGCGCTCATACAGTATGTTGATGATATTTTGTTGGCAGCTGATACCCCTGAACAATGTGAGAAATGTACTCTGTCTTTGCTTTCTTTCCTTGCCTTACATCACCATAAGGTATCGAGAAAGAAACTGCAGTATTGTAGACCAAAGGTAACCTACTTATGTCACCTTTTTTCTAAGGAGGGGCGTGCACTCACATCAGATCGCATTCAAGCAATTCGAGACACACCAGTACCTTCCACACAGAAAGAGGTTCAAGCATTTTTAGGACTTACTTCTTTTTATAGGCAATGGATATTAGGATGTTCACATATTGCTAAACCCTTGTTAGCGCTTTGACAAAAAAAACTCCAACACCCCTTCCTTGGACAGATGAATGTGAGAGTGCTTTTCGACAGTTACGACAAGCCCTTTGTTTAGCACCAGTGTTAGGTACTCCAGATTACACGAAGCTCTTTACATTGTATGTACATGAGAGAGATGGATGTGCATTGTCAGTTTTAGTACAGACACATGGTGATAAGCAACGCCCTTGAGCATTTTTTTCAGCAGTACTTGATCCTGTTGCTCAAGCGTTGCCTGGTTGTTTTCGTTCGGTTGCAGCAACAGCTGTGTCAATACGCCAGAGTGAAGGGATAGTTTTATCACATAAATTGTTGGTGTTGATACCCCATGCTGTTGATGCCCTTTTGAATCAAACAAAGACGCAGCATTTCACTAGCGCTCGTCTGACAGAATACGACTAGACATTGTTAGCTCCTCATATTACATTGAAGAGATGTGCAACACTAAACCCAGCCTCATGTGAGCTTAGTACATGATTGTGTGTGAATATTTATACAGACAGCCGCTATGCTTTTGGAGTGGCACATGATTTTGGCCTGCTCTGGAAGGAAAGAGGCTTTCTGACATCACACGGGATGCACATAATGCACGGAGAACTAGTGCATAATCTTTTGACTGCATTAACATATCCAAAGAAAATAGCTATAGTGAAATGCAGTGCGCATAAAAAGGTGACAGATAAGGTGGGATAAGGAAATGCTTTTGTAGATTGAGTGGCACGTGAGACTGCGATACAGCCTGGCACTACTTCTATGAATGTAGTGAAGTCACAAGCTGAGAAGTGGCATGATGCTAGGAAGAAAGTACTAGAGATACAGAGGACCGCTTCTGACAAAGAACAAGAGCAATGGTCCAGGGATGGAGAGTTGGATGATGAAGGTTGTTGGGGATAGCTTTTGTACAACCTATGGTTCAGATGGCACATGGGCTAGCACATGTTGGAGCTTCAGCAATAGTGAAATTGCGTACACAAGTCTGGGAGCATCCAGAAATTGCTAGCACAGCTAAGAGAGTAGTACAGTCCTGTATGATCTGCCTGCGATTTAATCCTGGAAAAGGGACACAAACTCCAGCAGGAGGATTTGCTACACCGACTGCACCTTTTGAAGTTTTGCAGATGGATTATATTCAGCTTGAACGCTGTAATAATCTGAAGTGTGTCTTAGTGGTGGTATGTGCCTTCAGTAAATGGATTGAGGCGTACCCCACAAAGGACAATACTGCAATTACTACGGCAAAGGTGCTTTTGAAGGAATTCTTTCCTTGCTATGGTGTTTGTAGATTTTCGTGGAGCGATAACGGACCTCATTTTGTAGGGGACGTTATAAAGTATGTCCTGAAAGGATTAGGGATCAAGCAGATGTTTTATGCAGTGTTCCACCCACAATCAGCAGGATTGGTGGAAATATACAATGCTACTCTGAAACTGAAATTAGCTAAGATACAGGCTTCTACTTCTCTGAATTGGCCAGATGCGTTACCATTGGCATTGTTGTCAATTAGATCAGTGCCTCATTCTCGAACAGGTCTCACACCCTATGAGGTCCTGTTTGGTAGGCCCATGAATATCTGGGGAATTCCTAAACCGAGTTCTG
This sequence comes from Lissotriton vulgaris, assembly GCF_964263255.1. Taxonomy (NCBI): domain Eukaryota; kingdom Metazoa; phylum Chordata; class Amphibia; order Caudata; family Salamandridae; genus Lissotriton; species Lissotriton vulgaris. The sequence continues at coordinate 1,191,678,790 of NC_141691.1, read as the reverse complement.
TGTATGATGTACCTTGTGTCTCAATGAATGACTATTTGGCACAATTAACTGATAACTTGGTTTCTATTCATCAACAGGCTTGAGAAGCACTTCGTGACAGATCCACAGGCGAGGGCCATAATCTCCAGCCTGGTGACTTTGTCTTTCTGAAGTCCTTTGAGAGTTCGAGCAGTTTGGAGTCAAGGTGGCGTGGGCCAGAGCAAGTGTTACTTGCCACGAGAACAGCAGTTCGAGTCACGAATCAGAGAAACTGGGTCCATGGTACCCATTGTCGCCGAGTACTCCCGACTTTGGTGGAGCCTGCTCTGTTGACCGACCTCCAAGAGGTTCTGTCTGTGGAGAAAGGCCGTGCTGTGACACTGACGGATCTGAGGAGTTCTTCCTGGACCAGACAGTTCCTGGAGCAACAAGATATAATTTGAGACCGAGAGAGAAATCTTCAGCATTTGTGAAAGTTGTCTGAGAATTCCCTGGGTCAGTGAAATGGAGAGCCCATGTGGCAAGGGGGAGGATCAGCCCTGCATTAGAGTAGTGACACCCGTCTTGGCCCGTGGTGAAGAAATCAACGGCAACCCAGGGGTAATAGCTACGAACTACACAAATGGGAGTCTAGAGGGAAGACAAACAGAACTAGGACGCCCTCCACTCTGAAAGCTAATAAACAACACTAGTCCTAATTCTCATGGCAATATTCATTTGCTGGACTGTAAACATCCATGGTCGAAATTCGTTATCCACGGGATCTCTTAAGTCTGAAGAAAATCCTAAGATGTTTCAATCTATTGCCTCTTTAAAATAACAACCTCTCTGATAAATACAAACAAGACAGCACAGACAAAAAATGTGTGAGAAAGCGAGATGGCACCTCACGGGCGCACCACCAATGGGACCCCTGGTTGGTACTCACCAGGATGGCCCTGTTCTCATCATCGGTGCCATCAAGCTAAAACCAAAAAAGTGTCTCGACCCTCAAAAATAAAAGGACAGTGGATGGTGCAGTGGACACAACTTATATGTGACAAAACTGACAACATGTAACATTTAACATATAAGTCACTGAGCAACTGGGGCCATAAACTTTTATTCTCATTCCCTTCTCTGTTGCAAAACAGTGAACATACAATTACTAAAAAAGAAGAGAGAAAATACTACCAATCGATTCTCTCTCTACTTACAGCCGACATGTTTCATTGCCTTTGATTTTTCGGCAATTTCTTCAGGGCAATCTATTTTAAATGCCACTGCAAGGGACACTGAAGCTTGGGTGCTGTAACATAAACAAACAAAGCTGCGGTCACCTGGTGTCCCTCTCTATGTTCTGCATAAAAAACTCTCTATCAAACCACCATGCTGTATAGGTAAATAAATGTAAGAATTCCATTATTACCCTCCTTGCAGATTTGTCTCTCATACCAGTGATGAAGTTATGTTAAAATCGAAATCCAGCTCCCTTAGGTGAGCATGGTCCTTACTCCCCGTTTCAAGCAATTTACTGGAAAGTGAAAAACGAAAAACAAAGGATTCAATTATTTGAGCTCACTCCTACCTTGCGCTTAGTTTACAGCCTAAATACAATTAAGGAGGGTGTTACCGGTGTTAGAGTAGCGGTCGGCGTCCTCTCAACCCTCGAGCGCCGACCGAGTGAAAAGGTGCTTATTTACCGGCTCAGAAGACGAGTGTTTTCGCGCTGGGATTGGTCCGCGATGTTTGGTCACGTGGGCCAAAGCTGCCGATTTCCCAGGGCTTGGATTGGTTCCTGGATTGCATAACGCGCATTCCCATTGGTCCCCAGTGTCAGATGACACGGGGCCCGGTTGCCGGTTTTCGGCAAGCGTGATTGGACACAGGCTCTCTTAATGCTTAATGCTGGTCTTCGGAGGAACGGCACGGCCATTTGTAAACGGGCAATTAACTCTGGAATAGGGTGGAATATAGCCATAAAGTCGATATTTCTTATTCAGAATACGTGAATATTTTTAGCTGATAATACACTTTTAAAATAACTACACTTATGAAATAGCCCGGTGCAGTTAGATGTGTCCCGTGTTAAACTAGAGTGGAATACAGAAGTTGACAAATTCCACAAGGTTGTAGTGTATTTAAGGATGGGAAGGTCCATGGGCGAAAAATGATTATTAAAGGCTAATGAGGACATATCAGATGTTTTAGCCTAGTCAGATAGGGTATTTGAGGCTATTTTTGGACTTATCAAATGTGGTATAATGGGAGTCACAATTCTACTGAGATCGAGGTATTAAGTCCTAACAGAGTTTTTAAGATGTTAACTTCTAATGAGGCCTCTCACATGTGATATGATGAAACTCACAGTTCTACTGGGATGTAAATATTCAGTCTTCACAGGGTCTCTAATGTAGATGTTATATTTTCAGGTGTTATTTTAATTCTTGGGGTAGAGGAGTACCACCAGTCATAGGGACAGCAGACCACTGCGCTGGAAGACTGCTCTTCAGATGGTTAACGCAGCTTGTTCCATTCCAGTAGTTCGTTCAGCCCTCTCTGTTCGCTTTGCTCTTGATATATCCAGCGAGCTTCCTTGTTGATCAATCGTCTTTCCACAGACTGCGCATCGCCCATCACTCTCTCCAACACTACCCAGGTGAAGGTGTGTTTATTGCGGTGACAATGTTGCACTAGCTTTGTAGTCAGTTTCCCAATCCTTATTGTACTGACATGCTCCTGGATGCGGAGTTTGATCTTACGTGTGGTGAGTCCGATATATTCCAGACCACACTCACATTTTAGTCTGTACACCACATTGTTCGTGTTGCAGTTACTGAAATGGTTCAGTGACCAAGTCTTTCCAGATTGAAGAGTCACGTTAGTGGTTTTCTTTGTCATGGGGCATACCGAACAGCTCCCGCATGGGAAGTGTCCATTAGGGATGGTGGTGTTCTCAGCTTCTCGTCTTCCAATAATCCTGGTGTGGACAAGTTTGTCCTTCAAGTTACTCGCTCTTCGGAAAGCAAATCTTGGTGGTGGCATCTTGAAGTCCGTTGTTGAAAGTAGAGACCAGTGTTTCCTGATCGACTGGCGGATCTTTGTAGCCATGGGGTCATAGGTCATGACTACAGGAAGACAGTCTGACTTTTCTTTGACTTGTGTCTCTAACAAGACTGCTCTCGGTGTATTCAAAGCTCTTTTCTGGGCTTGCTTGACTACTTTCAGAGGGTAGTCGCGTGCTTCCAGTTTCGAACTCAGGACTCCTGCTTGTTCCTTATATAGTTCTGTTGATGAGCAGTTTCGCCTGTACCTGAGAAATTGTCCCACAGGGAGATTGTCCCTGAGTGCTCTTGGATGATATGACCGGTATGACAGTAATGAATTTCTATCGGTCGGCTTTTGATGCACGCTTGTATGAAAACCTCCTCCAGAGGCCTCAATGTCCAGATCAAGGTAGACTGCCTTTGTGTGGTGGTAATTCCAGGTGAAACGCAGACTCCTATCTTGAGTATTTAGCCAATTTAGAAATTGGACCAGGATGGTTTCTTCCCCTGTCCAAAGGAGGAGCACATCATCAATATATCGCCTCCAGAGACGTATGTGGTCTCTGAAGGGATTGACGTCTGATTCGATGATGTGCTCCTCAAATTGGCCTACATAAATGCAGGCAAGGCTAGGTGCCATCGTAGCCCCCATAGACGTTCCCGTCACTTGTAGAAAGAGGTCATCTTTATAGCAGAAGAAATTTCTTGTGAGAGCGATTTCCACACACTGTAACACAAAACTTTGTGGAGCGTCGTAGAACCATTCCTGTGTGGCCAATGCTCTAGATGCGGCCACTAGTGCGGCATCCTGAGGGATACATGAGTACAAAGACTCTATATCTATGGTCACGATGTATTCGTTGGCAGAGTCAAATGTTATTTGGTCCAGGACTTTTAAGATGTCCATGGTGTCCCTGACGTACGATTTCTGGGTTACCACAGATTCACAGAGAAAATAATCAGCGAACTGAGATAGGGGCTCCAAAAAAGATTGGATACCGGATACAATTGGCCGACCCGGCGGAGGCCGGGCCGGCTTGTGTATCTTCGGCAGGATGTAGAAGGCAGGGGTCCTGGGATTGGTATTAACGAGGAACTCAGCTTCCTTTGCACTTATCCACTTCTTCTCCTTTGCAGTCCCCACTATATCAGTTATTATTTTCATCAGGTCTGGAGTGGGATCTTTGGTGAGAGGTTGGTAGTTGGTTCTCACATTAAGTAGACGGCGAACTTCAGCCTCGTAATCACAGGTGTTTAATATAACGATGGCTCCGCCTTTATCGGCGCTTTTTATAGTGATGTTGTCATTCCTCTGGAGGGACTTCATCGCCTCCCAATCACTTTTCGTCATGTTTTTAAATCCACCTGGTTTGTTGTTATTTTCTATCCTTCCAATTTCCTCCAGAACTTTGGCCTCGAATACTGCCACTTCAGGGCCTAATGTCCCGGTAGGGGGGCAAAAAGTTTAAGGTTTCTTTAGGTTGGTATTGAAGCCCTTACTTTCTTCAGATGGTTGTTTCGCGAAGAATTTCTTCAGTTTAATCTTTCTCATGGTCTCATGAAACTCCGTCCGGCATTTGAAAGCATCATGAATCGGGGTGGGAACGAATCCAAGCCCTTTGTTGAGTACACGTTCCTCCTCCATTGTTAATTGATGGTCGGACAAGTTGACCACAATACTTATCACAGTGGCTTCTTTCCCCTGCTCCGTGTCAGTCGTGGGGAGAATGTTTGCCATTGTTGTGGTAGCCGACTGCCGCGTCCTTTTCCTTTCCCTTGTTGTCCCGGTCCCTTGTTGGACGCTTGTCCCTGTTCTAAAAAACTCCGTAACAAGGAACTCAGGTCAGTGTTGGAGGCTTCCGATTGGTTGAATCTTACTCTGCTGGTGCTGGGTCCTGGCTCAGGTTCATCCTCACTGGATGTATTATCGAAGGTCCAGTTTGCAGGTGTTCGTCTTTGTGGTTGGAATCTGGCTCCTCTGCCTCTTCTCCCTCCTCCGAATTGCTGTGGCTGTTGTTGTTCTTGTGCCGGTTCGTAGTATGAATCGTTGACGTAGGGGAAGGCCCATTCATGTGTATAGCGTTGTAGATTACGCTGCAATCCCCTTATTTTCTGTGTTATCATGTATTGTTTATACTCTTCCAGATCGTCTTGAATTTTTTGCAGATGGTCTTTTGCGTCAGTAAAACTACTGTCCCGACTGATGGCCTCCTCAAGTTCTACAATCTCCTTAAGCACTTCTTCACTTAATCTCTGGGCTGTACTTATTATCAGTATTAACCAGTCCCTGGTACACTTATTAGCGATAAAGCTCCAATCACGTCGGAACTGTTTATCGTCAAGGAAGATCCGCGGTTCGATTCTCACTATTAGACTTGCAGGTGAGGCCCCAGCCTGATAATATTCAGTCATAAGGGCCCCATGCAGGGCAATTCTAATGTGTTTCTTTTTCAAATTGCTTAATTTCTCCCATTCTTCTCTGACTTTGTTATTACCAGAGAGGGGATTCCCTTCAAATAATGATGGGCGTGCAAAAATTGCCGCGATCTGTTCATTCGTGAAAGCCAGGCAATTTTTGTCCATTCTCAGAATGCAGGCTTATTGGTGGTTTGATTGTGCAGTGAATGGTAGGGAAACCAGGTTAAGGTGACCACACTTATGCTATAAAAAATCAGAGTTACGACGTAAGGTTGTATAGGAGTACTCTCACGGCTGAGCCGCCGTACACAAGGCACTACACAAATGGGAGTCTAGAGGGAAGACAAACAGAACTAGGACGCCCTCCACTCTGAAAGCTAATAAACAACACTAGTCCTAATTCTCATGGCAATATTCATTTGCTGGACTGTAAACATCCATGGTCGAAATTCGTTATCCACGGGATCTCTTAAGTCTGAAGAAAATCCTAAGATGTTTCAATCTATTGCCTCTTTAAAATAACAACCTCTCTGATAAATACAAACAAGACAGCACAGACAAAAAATGTGTGAGAAAGCGAGATGGCACCTCACGGGCGCACCACCAATGGGACCCCTGGTTGGTACTCACCAGGATGGCCCTGTTCTCATCATCGGTGCCATCAAGCTAAAACCAAAAAAAGTGTCTCGACCCTCAAAAATAAAAGGACAGTGGATGGTGCAGTGGACACAACTTATATGTGACAAAACTGACAACATGTAACATTTAACATATAAGTCACTGAGCAACTGGGGCCATAAACTTTTATTCTCATTCCCTTCTCTGTTGCAAAACAGTGAACATACAATTACTAAAAAAGAAGAGAGAAAATACTACCAATCGATTCTCTCTCTACTTACAGCCGACATGTTTCATTGCCTTTGATTTTTCGGCAATTTCTTCAGGGCAATCTATTTTAAATGCCACTGCAAGGGACACTGAAGCTTGGGTGCTGTAACATAAACAAACAAAGCTGCGGTCACCTGGTGTCCCTCTCTATGTTCTGCATAAAAAACTCTCTATCAAACCACCATGCTGTATAGGTAAATAAATGTAAGAATTCCATTATTACCCTCCTTGCAGATTTGTCTCTCATACCAGTGATGAAGTTATGTTAAAATCGAAATCCAGCTCCCTTAGGTGAGCATGGTCCTTACTCCCCGTTTCAAGCAATTTACTGGAAAGTGAAAAACGAAAAACGAAGGATTCAATTATTTGAGCTCACTCCTACCTTGCGCTTAGTTTACAGCCTAAATACAATTAAGGAGGGTGTTACCGGTGTTAGAGTAGCGGTCGGCGTCCTCTCAACCCTCGAGCGCCGACCGAGTGAAAAGGTGCTTATTTACTGGCTCAGAAGACGAGTGTTTTCGCGCTGGGATTGGTCCGCGATGTTTGGTCACGTGGGCCAAAGCTGCCGATTTCCCAGGGCTTGGATTGGTTCCTGGATTGCATAACGCGCATTCCCATTGGTCCCCAGTGTCAGATGACACGGGGCCCGGTTGCCGGTTTTCGGCAAGCGTGATTGGACACAGGCTCTCTTAATGCTTAATGCTGGTCTTCGGAGGAACGGCACGGCCATTTGTAAACGGGCAATTAACTCTGGAATAGGGTGGAATATAGCCATAAAGTCGATATTTCTTATTCAGAATACGTGAATATTTTTAGCTGATAATACACTTTTAAAATAACTACACTTATGAAATAGCCCGGTGCAGTTAGATGTGTCCCGTGTTAAACTAGAGTGGAATACAGAAGTTGACAAATTCCACAAGGTTGTAGTGTATTTAAGGATGGGAAGGTCCATGGGCGAAAAATGATTATTAAAGGCTAATGAGGACATATCAGATGTTTTAGCCTAGTCAGATAGGGTATTTGAGGCTATTTTTGGACTTATCAAATGTGGTATAATGGGAGTCACAATTCTACTGAGATCGAGGTATTAAGTCCTAACAGAGTTTTTAAGATGTTAACTTCTAATGAGGCCTCTCACATGTGATATGATGAAACTCACAGTTCTACTGGGATGTAAATATTCAGTCTTCACAGGGTCTCTAATGTAGATGTTATATTTTCAGGTGTTATTTTAATTCTTGGGGTAGAGGAGTACCACCAGTCATAGGGACAGCAGACCACTGCGCTGGAAGACTGCTCTTCAGATGGTTAACGCAGCTTGTTCCATTCCAGTAGTTCGTTCAGCCCTCTCTGTTCGCTTTGCTCTTGATATATCCAGCGAGCTTCCTTGTTGATCAATCGTCTTTCCACAGACTGCGCATCGCCCATCACTCTCTCCAACACTACCCAGGTGAAGGTGTGTTTATTGCGGTGACAATGTTGCACTAGCTTTGTAGTCAGTTTCCCAATCCTTATTGTACTGACATGCTCCTGGATGCGGAGTTTGATCTTACGTGTGGTGAGTCCGATATATTCCAGACCACACTCACATTTTAGTCTGTACACCACATTGTTCGTGTTGCAGTTACTGAAATGGTTCAGTGACCAAGTCTTTCCAGATTGAAGAGTCACGTTAGTGGTTTTCTTTGTCATGGGGCATACCGAACAGCTCCCGCATGGGAAGTGTCCATTAGGGATGGTGGTGTTCTCAGCTTCTCGTCTTCCAATAATCCTGGTGTGGACAAGTTTGTCCTTCAAGTTACTCGCTCTTCGGAAAGCAAATCTTGGTGGTGGCATCTTGAAGTCCGTTGTTGAAAGTAGAGACCAGTGTTTCCTGATCGACTGGCGGATCTTTGTAGCCATGGGGTCATAGGTCATGACTACAGGAAGACAGTCTGACTTTTCTTTGACTTGTGTCTCTAACAAGACTGCTCTCGGTGTATTCAAAGCTCTTTTCTGGGCTTGCTTGACTACTTTCAGAGGGTAGTCGCGTGCTTCCAGTTTCGAACTCAGGACTCCTGCTTGTTCCTTATATAGTTCTGTTGATGAGCAGTTTCGCCAGTACCTGAGAAATTGTCCCACAGGGAGATTGTCCCTGAGTGCTCTTGGATGATATGACCGGTATGACAGTAATGAATTTCTATCGGTCGGCTTTTGATGCACGCTTGTATGAAAACCTCCTCCAGAGGCCTCAATGTCCAGATCAAGGTAGACTGCCTTTGTGTGGTGGTAATTCCAGGTGAAACGCAGACTCCTATCTTGAGTATTTAGCCAATTTAGAAATTGGACCAGGATGGTTTCTTCCCCTGTCCAAAGGAGGAGCACATCATCAATATATCGCCTCCAGAGACGTATGTGGTCTCTGAAGGGATTGACGTCTGATTCGATGATGTGCTCCTCAAATTGGCCTACATAAATGCAGGCAAGGCTAGGTGCCATCGTAGCCCCCATAGACGTTCCCGTCACTTGTAGAAAGAGGTCATCTTTATAGCAGAAGAAATTTCTTGTGAGAGCGATTTCCACACACTGTAACACAAAACTTTGTGGAGCGTCGTAGAACCATTCCTGTGTGGCCAATGCTCTAGATGCGGCCACTAGTGCGGCATCCTGAGGGATACATGAGTACAAAGACTCTATATCTATGGTCACGATGTATTCGTTGGCAGAGTCAAATGTTATTTGGTCCAGGACTTTTAAGATGTCCATGGTGTCCCTGACGTACGATTTCTGGGTTACCACAGATTCACGGAGAAAATAATCAGCGAACTGAGATAGGGGCTCCAAAATAGATTGGATACCGGATACAATTGGCCGACCCGGCGGAGGCCGGGCCGGCTTGTGTATCTTCGGCAGGATGTAGAAGGCAGGGGTCCTGGGATTGGTATTAACGAGGAACTCAGCTTCCTTTGCACTTATCCACTTCTTCTCCTTTGCAGTCTGAAGTGGCAGTATTCGAGGCCAAAGTTCTGGAGGAAATTGGAAGGATAGAAAATAACAACAAACCAGGTGGATTTAAAAACATGACGAAAAGTGATTGGGAGGCGATGAAGTCCCTCCAGAGGAATGACAACATCACTATAAAAAGCGCCGATAAAGGCGGAGCCATCGTTATATTAAACACCTGTGATTACGAGGCTGAAGTTCGCCGTCTACTTAATGTGAGAACCAACTACCAACCTCTCACCAAAGATCCCACTCCAGACCTGATGAAAATAATAACTGATATAGTGGGGACTGCAAAGGAGAAGAAGTGGATAAGTGCAAAGGAAGCTGAGTTCCTCGTTAATACCAATCCCAGGACCCCTGCCTTCTACATCCTGCCGAAGATACACAAGCCGGCCCGACCTCCGCCGGGTCGGCCAATTGTATCCGGTATCCAATCTATTTTGGAGCCCCTATCTCAGTTCGCTGATTATTTTCTCCGTGAATCTGTGGTAACCCAGAAATCGTACGTCAGGGACACCATGGACATCTTAAAAGTCCTGGACCAAATAACATTTGACTCTGCCAACGAATACATCGTGACCATAGATATAGAGTCTTTGTACTCATGTATCCCTCAGGATGCCGCACTAGTGGCCGCATCTAGAGCATTGGCCACACAGGAATGGTTCTACGACGCTCCACAAAGTTTTGTGTTACAGTGTGTGGAAATCGCTCTCACAAGAAATTTCTTCTGCTATAAAGATGACCTCTTTCTACAAGTGACGGGAACGTCTATGGGGGCTACGATGGCACCTAGCCTTGCCTGCATTTATGTAGGCCAATTTGAGGAGCACATCATCGAATCAGACGTCAATCCCTTCAGAGACCACATACGTCTCTGGAGGCGATATATTGATGATGTGCTCCTCCTTTGGACAGGGGAAGAAACCATCCTGGTCCAATTTCTAAATTGGCTAAATACTCAAGATAGGAGTCTGCGTTTCACCTGGAATTACCACCACACAAAGGCAGTCTACCTTGATCTGGACATTGAGGCCTCTGGAGGAGGTTTTCATACAAGCGTGCATCAAAAGCCGACCGATAGAAATTCATTACTGTCATACCGGTCATATCATCCAAGAGCACTCAGGGACAATCTCCCTGTGGGACAATTTCTCAGGTACAGGCGAAACTGCTCATCAACAGAACTATATAAGGAACAAGCAGGAGTCCTGAGTTCGAAACTGGAAGCACGCGACTACCCTCTGAAAGTAGTCAAGCAAGCCCAGAAAAGAGCTTTGAATACACCGAGAGCAGTCTTGTTAGAGACACAAGTCAAAGAAAAGTCAGACTGTCTTCCTGTAGTCATGACCTATGACCCCATGGCTACAAAGATCCGCCAGTCGATCAGGAAACACTGGTCTCTACTTTCAACAACGGACTTCAAGATGCCACCACCAAGATTTGCTTTCCGAAGAGCGAGTAACTTGAAGGACAAACTTGTCCACACCAGGATTATTGGAAGACGAGAAGCTGAGAACACCACCATCCCTAATGGACACTTCCCATGCGGGAGCTGTTCGGTATGCCCCATGACAAAGAAAACCACTAACGTGACTCTTCAATCTGGAAAGACTTGGTCACTGAACCATTTCAGTAACTGCAACACGAACAATGTGGTGTACAGACTAAAATGTGAGTGTGGTCTGGAATATATCGGACTCACCACACGTAAGATCAAACTCCGCATCCAGGAGCATGTCAGTACAATAAGGATTGGGAAACTGACTACAAAGCTAGTGCAACATTGTCACCGCAATAAACACACCTTCACCTGGGTAGTGTTGGAGAGAGTGATGGGCGATGCGCAGTCTGTGGAAAGACGATTGATCAACAAGGAAGCTCGCTGGATATATCAAGAGCAAAGCGAACAGAGAGGGCTGAACGAACTACTGGAATGGAACAAGCTGCGTTAACCATCTGAAGAGCAGTCTTCCAGCGCAGTGGTCTGCTGTCCCTATGACTGGTGGTACTCCTCTACCCCAAGAATTAAAATAACACCTGAAAATATAACATCTACATTAGAGACCCTGTGAAGACTGAATATTTACATCCCAGTAGAACTGTGAGTTTCATCATATCACATGTGAGAGGCCTCATTAGAAGTTAACATCTTAAAAACTCTGTTAGGACTTAATACCTCGATCTCAGTAGAATTGTGACTCCCATTATACCACATTTGATAAGTCCAAAAATAGCCTCAAATACCCTATCTGACTAGGCTAAAACATCTGATATGTCCTCATTAGCCTTTAATAATCATTTTTCGCCCATGGACCTTCCCATCCTTAAATACACTACAACCTTGTGGAATTTGTCAACTTCTGTATTCCACTCTAGTTTAACACGGGACACATCTAACTGCACCGGGCTATTTCATAAGTGTAGTTATTTTAAAAGTGTATTATCAGCTAAAAATATTCACGTATTCTGAATAAGAAATATCGACTTTATGGCTATATTCCACCCTATTCCAGAGTTAATTGCCCGTTTACAAATGGCCGTGCCGTTCCTCCGAAGACCAGCATTAAGCATTAAGAGAGCCTGTGTCCAATCACGCTTGCCGAAAACCGGCAACCGGGCCCCGTGTCATCTGACACTGGGGACCAATGGGAATGCGCGTTATGCAATCCAGGAACCAATCCAAGCCCTGGGAAATCGGCAGCTTTGGCCCACGTGACCAAACATCGCGGACCAATCCCAGCGCGAAAACACTCGTCTTCTGAGCCGGTAAATAAGCACCTTTTCACTCGGTCGGCGCTCGAGGGTTGAGAGGACGCCGACCGCTACTCTAACACCGGTAACACCCTCCTTAATTGTATTTAGGCTGTAAACTAAGCGCAAGGTAGGAGTGAGCTCAAATAATTGAATCCTTCGTTTTTCGTTTTTCACTTTCCAGTAAATTGCTTGAAACGGGGAGTAAGGACCATGCTCACCTAAGGGAGCTGGATTTCGATTTTAACATAACTTCATCACTGGTATGAGAGACAAATCTGCAAGGAGGGTAATAATGGAATTCTTACATTTATTTACCTATACAGCATGGTGGTTTGATAGAGAGTTTTTTATGCAGAACATAGAGAGGGACACCAGGTGACCGCAGCTTTGTTTGTTTATGTTACAGCACCCAAGCTTCAGTGTCCCTTGCAGTGGCATTTAAAATAGATTGCCCTGAAGAAATTGCCGAAAAATCAAAGGCAATGAAACATGTCGGCTGTAAGTAGAGAGAGAATCGATTGGTAGTATTTTCTCTCTTCTTTTTTAGTAATTGTATGTTCACTGTTTTGCAACAGAGAAGGGAATGAGAATACAAGTTTATGGCCCCAGTTGCTCAGTGACTTATATGTTAAATGTTACATGTTGTCAGTTTTGTCACATATAAGTTGTGTCCACTGCACCATCCACTGTCCTTTTATTTTTGAGGGTCGAGACACTTTTTTGGTTTTAGCTTGATGGCACCGATGATGAGAACAGGGCCATCCTGGTGAGTACCAACCAGGGGTCCCATTGGTGGTGCGCCCGTGAGGTGCCATCTCGCTTTCTCACACATTTTTTGTCTGTGCTGTCTTGTTTGTATTTATCAGAGAGGTTGTTATTTTAAAGAGGCAATAGATTGAAACATCTTAGGATTTTCTTCAGACTTAAGAGATCCCGTGGACACCGAATTTCGACCATGGATGTTTACAGTCCAGCAAATGAATATTGCCATGAGAATTAGGACTAGTGTTGTTTATTAGTAATAGCTACGAAAACAACTACTTTAGTTTCAGGAAGATTTGTTTTGTGCTGTAGGGTTTGTTGTTGCTTTGGTGAATGCGGCAACAATAACATGGTCTGTTGAGGAGATAACTCCTGCTCGTGAGTTGTTTGTTGTTACTACACCTACACCAGAGGAGCATTTTTTCTTTACGCTCCCATATCAAGAATTGAAACATCGACAATCTCATCTCAAGAATACCTTCATTCAAATGTTGCATCATACCCACATCGCTACGAATGCTACAAACTGTTGGATTTGTGGGATGATGCCTGCACATCAAAAGAAAGGAGGTACACCGTTCATACCCCTTCCTTTTTCGGATAATGGCTCTTGTCGAGCCTGGTATACTTTGCTCTTTGCGACCAGGAAGCCTACAGTGAGCAGACGGCTTTTCCGGTTAACTAAAGAGTGCCATTAAGACAAAGATGGGTATCCCCAGGCAAATGGAACTAAATGGGAGTGGGAAGAATATCGGCCGGACAATATTTCAACGCCATATATCTTCACCAACCCAAGAGACTCATCCAATGCCGAACATTTTGTTATTTCTGTTACTCAAACTCAAGCAGAACTATGTGTACAGAGCATTGGACACATCCCTGTTGGGGTCAGTGACTGTATTAATGTATTGAACATAGATGGCCTAAATAATAGTACCTTTTTAGCCTCACATAATACTTATTTTGTGTGCGGAAATCGTGGATATTATCGACTGACAGCCGGCTGGACCGGCATCTGTTATGTGTCATTTTTATTGCCCCCTGTGTTTCTAGCACCTCCATTGTATCATCGAAATCTTAAACTGTTTAACAATATTACTGTAAATAGATACAAAGAACTTTGCCTACTGATAGCATTGACCAAACCGACACTAGCCTACAACAATATATAGATTTTAATTTAGGATTGTTCTTTTTTGTGGGTGCTGCATTAAACAGCAGAAAAGCGCGACGATTGACTAGAATAGTGGAAGCTGTAACAGATCAAACAGCAGTAGCTTTAGGAAACATCACCGAAGAATTGCAAATTGCTAGAATTGTGGCTTTGCACAATAGAATGGTGTTAGATGTTATGCTAGCCTATAGAGATGGTGCATGTCGCATTATAGGTAGTAGCTGCTGCATGTTCATACCTGACCACACCCCATCAGTGTACAAAGCGATTAATAAACTTCATAAAATCGCTGCAGACCTTCACACAGAAAATGGTACATGGACTTTTACAGGATGGCTTTGGACTCTGATTTCTGCCTGTGGCTGGAAGTATTAACAGCCCTATGTATAATAATTGCAATAATCTTCACTTGTTGTGTATGTATTCAGTGCAGTCCGATGATATGTTCTATGTGTGTTACTACTTGCATACTGACCAAAAACAATATTGCAGAAGTCAAAATGCAGGATGATTTGAAAAAGGAGATAGCTAGCATGATGGTCATTGATATAAGGGATGAAAATCTAGCTTTTCCCAGGAAGTCGAATATCTTCAGCTAATGCTGAAAGGGTCGTCTGTTGTAAATCAATGGCGATTAGGTTAAGCATTAGCAGAAGACATGCTTTGTTTGACCATTATCGTATCAAATGTGCCAACTCCATTTTGTATTTGCAACGGCCATTTTGTATGTCATACATTGCCATGTGCTCGTCATGTGTGCTTGTCCTACTTTCTTGTTAACTGCGCCTGAAGTCTGCCCGGCAACAGGCTATATTTAGTAATCCCCGCTTCCAGCATGTTCAGATATGCGCAGTAGTGTCAATGACCGTTACTAATTGGTTCCAGACAGGAATGTGTTTACCAGTTGTCGAAGACTGCTAACTCCGCCCATCTATCAATTGTGCCTTCTATTATGTCCTTGTATGGCCATGAAACTGCTCTTGTCTTCTGTACCACCTTCTTTTGAGCCCCCTCATTATGTATAAAAGGGGCATGTGCTTAGGTTCAGTGTGCTACTCGATACAATAATGAAGGGTGTTGTGTGGACTGTAGTACCATCTTTAAAGGTTTAATAAAGTTTGCTTTTGTATTTTCCAGTTTCATTGACAACTTCTTCGTAAGGTCTAAGGACTCTGTGCAGAGAAGGGTGAACCCCTTGCACTAAGTAGGCCTAGCGAAAGTTTGCTTACAACACCTTCACAGTCATAAATGCCTCCAGTGGCTGTATTTCATATTTCATAGGCCCGAATGTTGTCAAATATTGATATGTACTTTCTGCCTCTAGTGGCGACCCTGCTCTTAAGCATCATGTTTGTGCATTTATCTGGGTCATAGAATATTAGAGCTGATGTCATATAAACTTCTTCTATGCTTTAACAATGCTGGACTTTATGACTTTCGTCTTCTTCTAATGTTTATTAATATAAACCCAACGTGACAAAACAATGTGACAAAACAAAAGTGATAAATTGTGATTTAAATAATTTAATTTAATTTAAATTTAATTTAAATCACTTGTAGAGCGCGGCTGTCACCTGGCAGGTATCCTGGCGCTGGTAGCTACTCCTGGGTTATTGGGCGAGGGAGGTGAACTAAGGGCGAGCGGGCTTAGAGGGGTGGGGGAAGAGCCATGTTTTGATTCGCTTCCTGAAGGGTAGGAGGTGAGGGATTTGGCGAATATCGGCAGGCAGACTGTTCCAGAGCTTGGCCGCAGCCACTCTGACGGATCTTCCCCCAATCCTGGCTTTCTTGCATCTGGGTACTTTCACAAGGCAGGCGGTTGCGGACCTAAGTGTTCTGGTGGGGATGTACCACGAGAACAGACGTTGTAGAGGTCTAGGTCCTGCACCGTGTAGTGCCTTGAAGACCAAGCAAAGGGCTTTGAAGGCAATGCGTTGCTTCAAAGGAAGCCAGTGCAGCTCGGCCAAGGCAGCGGTGGCCGAGGATCTCCTGGTCCAACCAAGAGCCAGTTTGGCTACTGCCGACTGAACTCTTTGGAGTCTGTCCAGCAGTGTCGCAGGGGATTCAAACAGGAGAGCATTACAATAGTCAAGGCGACTAAGGATAGTGCACCTGACTATCAATGCTCGGGCTGTAATAGGGGCAGGATTTTGCGCAGTTATCGCATAAGGGCTGAGCAGGTGGCGACTGTTCTTGAAACCTGCGTTTCCATGCTCAGTTGGTGATTTAGCATGACGCCCAAATTGCGAACACTGGTAACAGGTAGCGGGTTGTTGGGGTTTTCCGGGGGCCAGAACTCAGCAGGCAGAGGGCGGGATATGCGGCTCGTGGGACAGAACAGAACCTCGGTTTTTGAGGAGTTAAACTGGAGGGAGTTCCGGTGCAACCAGCCTGCGGTGTCTCTTAGGCAGTTATGGAAGGCTTCGAAAGAGATGGAATCTTCACCCTCCCAAGAGAAAAGGAGTTGGGTATCGTCCGCATAGTTTACTGTGGTCATATTGTGTGATTTAATTAAAACGACCAGTGGTTTCAAGTAAACATTAAAAAGAATCGGACTGATGGAGGAGCCCTGGGGAACACCGTGAGGGACAGGGGAGAAGACCGATTGGAAAGGGGGAAGGGATGCAGCCTGTTTTCTGTCACTGAGATAGGAGTGAAACCAGAGCAGGGCCGTACCATCGACCCCTGCCTCGCTCAGCCTCTCAAGCAGGATCCCATGATTGACAGTATCGAATGCGGCAGACAGGTCTAATAAAATAAGGGCCACGGCTTGGCCCCTGTCTGCACGCATTCGAAGCTCTTCCATGGCAGTGAGCACTGTGGTTTCAGTGCCATGGGCTGGGCGAAAACCAAATTGGAATTCGTCCAGAACGTGGTTCTGCTCGAGGTGGGTTGAGAGGCAGTTGCTGACCCAACGTTCGAGCACCTTCGCCGGAAATGGCAGAAGTGATATGGGGCGGAAATTGGACAAGCATTCTGGGTTCAGCGTAGGTTTCTTAAGTAGCGGGGTGATAAGCGCTTGCTTCCAGGGGGAGGGGACGAAACCACAGCTGAGAGATTGATTGCAGATCATCCGCAGGGTGTGGAATAACTCGTGCCCGTAGGCTTTCCAGATTTTCGGGGGCATAGGGTCAAGGGGAGATAGTTAAACCGTGAATTAAAAGACTGAACGACACTACTGCATATTTGTTCTACAAATGGAAGACTGGATCATCTTTCTTGCATGACTTGTCCCCCCACGATAGATCAAGTTCAATATTCACACAAATTTCACAAACACATCATGAAAGCAACTGGAAGAGTTTAAGCTTTTACGGAATTGATATTGTTAAACAGCAGACAAAAGGTGGAGATAGAGAAAAAACTTTGAGAATGAAAGAGTCAAGATACATTCTCAGTTTAAGTTCAAGGACTCCGCATGGACTAAACCAGAGTGAAGAAATGTATATACATTTGTAAATTGAACTTGAGACATCTCTTCTTCTTCCAGAGCTGGTTTTGGAATTTGTTGGTGTTTTTCAAAAATTGCATTGGAGAAATGGCATCAGGTTCGCAAGCTCCTCATCATTCTTCAAATGAAGATATCTTGGATGAAGGTCCACCCAAGCAGAGGCCTGAATCAGTGGTATAGAAATGTTTCACCTTTCCTGCCGGAGAAAAATAGTTCAAAGAAAGAAAAGTCACATGCTTGCTGTGTGACAGGGTCCTGTTGCGAGGCAGTGATTAGAAATACTCCTGTTTAACAGCGAGTATGTATAAACATCTGTGGACCATTCACCCGAAGAATCTGGCACGAGAAGAAATGAGGCGTGCAGCAAAAACTCCACCACCTGGCATTGCTAGCCCCTCTGGAGTGTCCACTTCAGCACCACCAGTAGACATTCGCCCATAATGTGCTTTTCTGCAGCAGCACTGCTCTAAGTGCAAAATCATCATCTGTTATGGTGAACAGTCAGTGGATGGTATTTGGGCAGCTCAACGTAACCATAAATGGAATTTTGTTTTGTTTTTGGAATGATGTTAAATTCCAAAAGCTAACTGTTTACTTAGTTCCTTTTTTGTGCAATTTTTAAAAAATGCCAAAAAATGTACAAAATTGTAAAAAACTACAAAAAAATCGAAAACAAAAAACAGAAGAAAAAAAAGTTCAGAACTACCTTATCTAGTTAAAAACAAGAACTATAGTTGCATTGTAATGTCTGAAAGTTTGGTTGAATGTATTTGTAGAGCATGATTGAATGAAAGAATGCAATAGTACTGTATGGTGAATTTATAGGGGCAGATCTATGAGGAAGTGCTTTAGAGTGACACTGCAAGACCTTTAGCTGCAACGAGCTGCGGCACTTCTGAATCACAGGGATGTGACATATTTAAATGAATATGTCGCAATTCTCTGCCCCCTCTGCACTAGCATACAAACTGCTGCCATGCAGTGACACAGGCACCCTTGCACCTTGGTTCATGGATATCTGTGTCGTGGGGAGATTGTTTTTGTGCAGGAAGGGACTATTTCCTGCGCAAAAACAATCACTAAAGGCATTTTCCTCCTTCAATGTGTGCTGTGGAATGCAGCATGCATTAAAAGAGGAAAAAACGAGGAGAAATAAAAACATTTCTCCTTGTTGTGCCACGCTACACCACCTCTAGGGTGGCACCCCATTCACACTTATCTACAGATTTACACTTCTCGTAAGTCTTGATATGTGTTATCCCATGGGTGTTGTGTGGGAACAGACACAGCAACACCCAGGGAACACCCCTTCACTGCAAAGTGCTGCGTTTGAATGGGTCATATTTTCAAGGAGAGGAAAAGCCACGCAGGGTGGCTTTTCCTCTTCTTGTAAATATTGAGGAGTCCCCAGCGCCATCACTAAATTACAAAAAGTGACATACTGGTGGTGCAGGGGGCTTGTAAATCTGCCCCATAAGTGCTCAGGTATTGGCAGAGTGATACAATAAGAACATAGTGCTGGATGGTTGATTGACAAACTGCATGAGACTGATAAGAGGTAACCTAGGCTGCATGAGTACTACTTCAGTACTTAGTGGAGTGTACCAGTAGTATGTATCGGCTTTGAGGTTTGTAGGGATTGTGCACAGAATATTGTATGTGTGGTTGTGTTGGTGCCTCGGTCATTCTATTGGAACATCACTAGTAACTAGAATGATGACAGTGCTGCAAACAGAGTGCTCAGTAAATTTATAAGTGCTTAGGTATTGTTTCAATGCCTGAGTCATTCTGTATGTACATAGACAGTGACTGGGTTCCTAGATTGCTAGTAGGTGACAGCAGTATACGTTTATAAGCTCTTATCTTTCAGCAGATTGATTAGATAAGGACATGCTTCTGTCAGGATGATTGTAGGAGTGGACACAAACTCACTGTGTGATTCCAGACAAGCATGACTATTAGTTGGACTTTTGCAGGACTGACTCAGACGTCAGCAAGGGGTTAAGGGACCGCATACATTGTGCACATTTGATTTACCACTGCTTATCTCAATGTCGGAGTCTTCTGCAAGTGCATAGATAGTGACTGGGCTCCTAGAGTGCTAGTAATTGACAGCAGAGGAGCTCATTGAATCCTGCAGTGGTTTCTTGGTCTCGGACTGACGGGCTGCAGGTGTGGGTTTGCCGCTGAACGCCACGGCCACGGCCTGAGGCAGAGAAGGGAGGAGTGGAGGTTCTTCTCTCCCGGACCCGGACCCGGTAGAGGTTTTCCCCACGTTTCATCGAGTGACCGACGGCTTGTGAGTGTTTTCTTCTCGGCAGCACTGCGCAAAAGCGGCGTGACTTTTTTCTTGGCAGGCTCAACAACTATTACTTAGTAGCCAAGGGTTTGCAGCGGGGCGGAACAATCATACTCAGAGCCCCCCCTATTTTCTTCTGGTTACCTGGTGCTGGTTTTGTGGCCCAAAAAAAAAAAAGGGGGGGGGAATTCCTAGAAGCATCTTTGGGAGAGGAACAACGCATATATAACTATTATGGCTCATAAAAGGCAGGGGAGCTAAAGTAAAGGCTGTCAATGCTGTTAATACTTCTAATGCCGCAGCAGCTATTGCAGCTACAGCCACAACGGTAACTACGACTGTCCCTGGGAGCATTTTGGAACTTGCCTGATTGTTGCTGACTTTGCCGCTGGGGAGCCCGGGTGGAGGGCTGTTGCCATTCTTGCTGTCTGACCTGCTGGGGTTGCCGCCTGCCTCCCGCTGCCCGCTCCCACTTCCATCTGGGGAAGCACCGGCCGCCGCGTGGAGTGCAGGTCAGGGGACTGCAATCCACAGCAGCCCAGGGAACCACATGACCGCATCCTAGCGCCAGGAGGCGCATAAAACTATCGTCAGACCTCCTTGCGGGACGCGAGCGGGACGCCGGGCTAAGCCCGGGCAAAGGGCGGGCCCTCTGTGGCCCTCAGAGGCCAGAAGAGGTCGGGTCGGGGCACCCCTCTTGGTTGGTCTCTTGGGACTAAAGACATGAACTAAGGTATGCTTAATTAGAGACCAACCATCCAGAGCCTACCAATGATTGTTCCGGTCTTTTTTTTCCATAGCCCCTTAGTCATCCTTAGTCTTCCTAGATATCCATTGGTCTCACACAAGGTGTGTGGAGTTGGGTCATTAGCTTGTCGCATCATGACCTCTAAAGGGTCAGCCAAACAATCTGCCTCTCAAGGAGGGTCACTTAAGGGGACACTGGACCTATACTTAACTAGGGTAACATCGGCTTTTGAGTCAATAGAACATAGCCTCCCTAAAGACACCATAGGTAGCAAACAATCCCCTCCAATCTTAATTGACTCGCCGAACTCTGTATTACAGAGGGAATTAAACACCATTTGCAAAACCAGGTATATCCCCATTGAACAGGGAATTGAACAATCCAGTTCCACAGCATGCCCTATGGGTATTGGAAGCCCCCAGTTTAGGAATTTGCATCAACTTAATAAAAGTCCACTTGAAATCCCAGTCGTAACAACAGATAAAATTGCCACTCAGGGGTTAGTACATCCTCAGGTTCTCACCCAGAGCATAAAATGTAAAGGTATGAAATATAAGGGGAAACCATCGAAATACCGAAAAACAACCTTAAACCCCTCTTTGGTTAATGTCACAACCACCCCTGAGTCACCCAAAGCAGGTCAAATACTGGAAACCCCTATATCCCTTTTACCATCTCTTTTGTTGGCCCACTTTGAAGAATTGGTAAAAACCCTATTATCCCCGCTTATCGAAAGGTTAGAGAGAATTGGGGAAAAGCTCTCAACAATAGACGACAATACCAAAACAACACAAAATCAACAAACTCCCTCGTCAGCACCCGAAAAACCCGCAGGTCCAAACAACGTAAGAAGACAATATCCCCTTCGCAACAGGAAATAACCAACCTGATTGTCAATCTCTCTAACTATCAGCCAACTGAAAAAGAAAAAACTGTGTTAAATAAAGGTTTGTCATTTTGCCCCGACTCACATTTTGACTACACTCAAGTAAAAATAGATCTATATAAATTCGTCAGGAAACTGAAATTGGCAAAAATGCATGCCAACAAGTCAACGATTCAAAGTGGCACATGTTTAAATGACACCAGTGAAGAAGGTGAGACGCTCACGACTATTGAACAAAAACCTGATCTAAGACGAATTTTTGAAGCTCTATTTGATCAAGATGGCACAACCATGTCAGACACACAAACACTAGAACAAATGGACATCAGAACTAATGAAAAACCCAATACAGGACTAAAAAGGAAGTCCGGTACTATCCAATTCTGTCACCTGGCAACAAGATCGATCTCTTCTCAGATGCAATGAGTGAAGAGCTGGACAAACTGACAAAAGTAAGAAATAATACAAGGGAAAATTTAACATCAGACGAACGCAAAGCAATCAAGTCTCTCATGGACAATGAAAAAATGACAATAAAACCCGCGGACAAAGGGGGAAATATTGTAATAATGGAAACATCTGATTATATCAAGGAAGCTATGAGACAGCTGAATGTGGAACAAAACTATTCTAAACTCAAAAACAATCCGAGCACTAGAATGTTAAATGAACTGAAAGAACATCTAAATGACTGGCATACGAAAGGATTGCTAAACGATGATGAGAAAAAATTTCTGAACACTGATTTTCCAACCATGCCTTGTATATATTTCCAACCCAAAATACATAAGACCTTAATCAATCCGCCAGGCAGACCTCGTGTAGTTCCCTGTATTAGAATGTCTCAAAATATGTAGATACATTTCTTGCTCCCATTGCTCAAAGCATGCCCTCCTACATCAAGAGGAAAAACAGAACAAGGTGGCTGGACAGGATTATTCACAAAACAATTCCCCAATCACACAGCCAGGATGTACCGTGTGACCACTGGATTTGTATTCCAAACGAATTTATTTTCTTTTTCACATAATTTCCACACGATTTTTTAGAAAAACAGGCACAAACAGAACTACTGTCAGATCAAAAGGTTCATATATACAGTATCTACAAACATACACATTTACAAATTTGCAACAGTGAATCAAGCAAAATTGGTTTAACACACCAAAAAACATTCAAATATGTAATGATCCAATTGAATTGCAATTATATACAGTGCAAAAATTAGTACATAAACAAAGAAAGAACACCAGTCCTAGGAACTAAAAAACCATAAGACAGGCGGGATTGAGATCGAAAAACCAAGCCTGCCTGTCTACAAGGGCCTGTGGTATAATGTTTCTATAGGGTTGCAAGGCTAGGGTCCAGAGGGGTGATATAATTTACATCCTAGCGGCACCCTTCATGTTGCCACAGGGTGGTAGTGTCGACGCGTTTCGAACCTGGATGTTCTAGGTTCTCTTCAGGACGGGGACTGGGGGAATGATTCTGCACGGGGGCACAAGGATTGCCGTAGTGTAGGTAAAGCGTGGTTCGCAGTCAAACCTGCAATTTACGCAGAGCAGGGCTGGCGATGTGATGTCTGCCTTCGGAGAGCGTTCAAGTATGGAAACAGCTCACATTATGTAGCGCAGTAGTAGAGGACTGAGTCTGAGAAACGCGGAGAAAGGAGCGCCCGGTCACTGAACCCAATTCAGGCCAGCTGGCGAAGTTGGCCCGTCGTGTGAAGGAATTAATCCAACGCTGCATGAATCAATCAATCTCTCCAGATGACATGTAGTCTGTAGGAGAAGCGCCGAGTCCTACATCAAGGACACAGGAGATTTTCTGAGGACCCTCGTGGATATAACCTGGAATGCGGAATATCTACTAGTCACGATAGATGTAGTATCGTTATACACATCTATAAGAAACAACATAGGAATAGAAGATTGCCAACACTTCTTAAAACAACGTAGCATTACAACATTGGAACATACAAACATGCTTCTAAAAATGATTCACATGTGCTTGACAAACAACTTCTTTCTCTTTAATAAAGAACTCTACAAACAGGAATGCGGATCTTCCATGGGCATATCTTTTTCCCCAAATTATGCAAATATCACCATGGGCTGGTGGGAAAAGACAATTGCATGGAACATCAATAACCAATCAGATCTGGATCAAATAATTCTATGGGTACGCTACATAGACGATGTGTTTATAATATGGAATGGGTCGGATCTGCAATTACAAAAATGCTTCTCCAGATTAGATAATAATGACATTGGTTTGCAATTTACATGCTCTACAAGTAAAAATCAAATTAACTTTTTGGACACCAAGATCTACATCTCAGAAGGAAAAATTGAATCCACTCTGTTTCGCAAAAAAACATCTAAAAGTGTGCTGCATGGCACCAGTTTCCACCCTAAAGCCCTGCTAAAAAGCATACCGTATGGAGAATTTATAGGAGTCAAGGGAAATTGCTCAAAAATTGAAGATGCTGAGATTAAAATTGGAGAAAGAAAGGCCAGATTCGCTTCATGAAGATATAAACAAGTGTAAAAAGAAGGCAGACAAAAAGACAAGAACAGAAATTTTAATGGAAAATCCTAAAACAACTACAGAGAATGACCCGCCGAGATTTGTTACCACATATAGCAAAGAGAGTGGAATCATCTCCAATAAAATGAAAAAATACTGGCATCTGATAGAAGGAGACCCTGACATAGGAGAACTTGTAGGTAGGCAACCATCAATAACATACAGAAAGAACACCTCTCTCCGAGATCTCCATGTGAAAAGTCACTTTCAAATTAAATCACAAACGAACTGGCTAACAGACCAACGAAAAGGATTCCAACCATGCACAACTTGCAAAGCATGTAAGATAGGAACAAACAAGAAAAGCATTGAAGAACCAGATGGTAAAATAATGCAAATTGAACAACAAATCCCTTGCAGTTCGAAGAATGTGGTGTACGTTATCGAATGCAGATGTGGTATCAATTAAATAGGCAGCACAACGTGTATGTTGAAAAAGAGAATCCTGGAACACATCCGTGCAATGAAAAACAAGAACATGCTGTATGCTACTGCCAAACACATAAGTGCCTGTCAGAATGGAGACTGGAGAGCAATGACATTTTATGGTTTGAAAATGCTGTCGAAAATGGAAAGAGGAGGTGACACTGTCCGCAAACTACGGCAAATTGAGTCCCGCCTTATCATCCGACTTCAAACAAAAATTCCGAGAGGTATGAACTTTGGGGAGGACCTCCATATACATCTAGAGATACTGTAACAAAACCAGCAAAAGCTCCAATTGCTAGGGTACTAAACCCGACACAAAAACCAAATGTAATATGGAACTAATCCTACACCAAGCATGAACTATAAACTCTGCCCATGTGAATTAAAATGTGACACAATGTACTAAGACAGTGTAAATGTATAAATCACACCAGTCTTTCTTTTCTTGGAATTTTAAACTAATTTTTGTTCCAAACTGCGTATCCCATAATGCCACCTAGGGCTAACATGGGCTAGTATTTAAATGGAAATGGTAGAAGGACTTACTGACCGTGACCAAAGCCATGTGTGGCTGAAACGCGTCGGTGGGGTGAAGCGCTGATTAAAAGGCTTGAGTAAAGTATCCGGTTGTGCCGCCTCTTTTGAGATACAAAAATATATATGCATATATATGCATTTATATATATGTATGTGTGTATATTACCTACTGGCGGTCGCCAGTAGGTATATATAGTTAGGATTTTTTTTAATAGGGATTTCTGAAAATTCTATGTTGAATAACTTTGGCGTTGATGGACGGAATTGGCTGACATTTTCAGGAAAATGGCACATTTTGTTTCTGAGCGTCCCCTGGAAGTTTGGGGAGGTTTCGTCAAGCGGGGTCCGAGAAAAAAGGGGGGTCCCAAAACTTGTTTTTAACATTGAGTTTTCCATAGGGCGGTTGGACTCACTTTTAGCCCGAACGGCTGAATGGATTTCCACCAAACTTGGCAAAATTGTAGGGACTGGTACCCCGATGTGCCTTTGCTATGTCTCAAGATATATGCTCCAGTGGTTTTTCCAAAAATTAACTTTGAAAAATATATATTGGGCTACATTGGGCTATATATATGTTAGAGCCCAAATGTAGCCCAATGTAACCCAATGTAGCACAATGTAGCCCAAAGATGGCCACCAGAGACAAAAAAACCCAAATGTAGCACAAATATCAGCCAGATGTAGCCCAACTATAGCCCAATGACAGAATGTCCCAGAGTGTCCTAAAGAACAACTAGACGCTAACAGTCACTTATGACAAAAGTATGGCACACCTGAAGTCATCTTGATTGGAATAAAGTGTTAACACTTAAAACATTTAATTTGCAAAGGAACAAAATGAGGGGGTTCATTTTGCCATAGAAATTATGATTATTGCTGAAGAAAGAAAAATTAGGGCACATTTTGAGTGACTTCTCAAATCCTCTTACATTTCATTAAAAAAATTCTGATATGCAGTCTCCCAAGATGGCCACCAGAGACAAAAGAGCCCAAATGTAGCCCAAATATCAGCCAGATGTAGCCCAACTGTAGCCCAATGACAGAATGTCCCAGAGTGTTCTAAAGAACAACTAGAACGCTAACAGTCTTACTTATGACAAAAGTATGGCACACCTGAAGTCATCTTGATTGGAATAAAGTGGCAACACTTAATACATTTAATTTGAAAAGGAACAAAATGAGGGGTTTCATTTTGCCATAGAAATTATATATATATATATATATATATATATATATATATATATATATATATATATATATATATATATATATATATATATATATATATATATATATATATATATATATATATATATATATATATATATATTCACTGAAAAAACCATTGGTTATAGACCATATATTGTTAGGGATTAGCCTTTTCAAAACCTTATTTTACTCACACAAAACCATTGAAATTTCATATATAGTTAGTTCCACTAACTATATATCGCGCACCTGCAATCCACTGCTGATGATGTCACATATTACATCATTCATGACATGGTTAGTGACATCACTGATGACATCACTGATGACATCTCAAATGACATCACTGATGACATCACTGATGACAACATCCAGTGACTGTATGTTTCTGTAAAGTTAAAATATGTCTTACATATTGAGGAATGAGTGGATGTATAAGTGTCTGGATGAAGGATTTAGTAGGTGCATGACTGACTGTATGAGTGAGTGATTAAATGTGTCTCACTGAGTGCATGGGTTAGTGACTAAACTGTTTTAATTTGTGCATCATTATATCTGTTGTTCTACAAACTGCTGCATATGTTGATCAGTAGCTATATGAGTAACTGTATGGGTTATTCATTGGTTGTCCAAGTATTTGTATGGGAAACTGAGTGTGTGTGTATGGGTGGCTGGGAGGTGTGTGACTCTGTACATAGATGTGTGAGTAGTTGATTCACTAGATGTATGGGTTCAAAAGTGCATGTGAAAACAGCTGTATGGGCGGTTGACTGTGCATGAGTGTATTAGTGAGTGAATGGATATCTCAGTGCTACATGTCAAAGTAAGTACATATGTAAAACACAGTACATGTGAGAGTTGACATATATAAATAACTGTGCATAAGAGCCAGTGAATGTGTGAGTGGCTGTATGTATCATTTTGAACATGTATCAGGGATTGTATAAGAGAATAAAGTAAATATGTGTTAGTATATGTTTGAATACGTAAGGTGTGTATAACTGTATAGTTGAGAAAATGGAGGTGTGATTGATTTTTTGCATAACTGACTAGGTGTGTGAGTAACTCCATGGATGAGTGACAGTCTGTGACTGTCTGTTTACACTGATTGTATCTAAGGTTATATTAGAGTCTGTAGAGGTTCATGGTATTATCACATGAATGATATCATCAGTGATGTGATCAGTCATGTCAAATGAGATGTTATCAGTGATTTTATCAGTGATGTCATTTGAGATGTCATCAGTGATGTCATCAGTGATGTCATTTGAGATGTCATCAGTGATGTCATCAGTGATGTCACTAACCATGTCATGAATGATGTAATATGTGACATGCCAAAACGCCAGTAGGTAATATATATATATATATATATATATATATATATATATATATTACCTACTGGCGATAGCCAGTAGGTATATATAGTTAGGATTTTTTTCCTATGGGATTTTTGAAAATTCTATGTTGAATAACTTTGGCGTTTGAGGACAGAATTGGCTGAAATTTTCAGGAAAATGGAACATTTTGTTTCTGAGCAGCCCCTGAAAATTTGGGGGGGTTTCGTCAAGGGGGGGCCGAGAAAAAAGGGGGGTCCCAAAACGTGTTTTTCCCATGCAATTTTCCATAGGGCGGTTGGCCTCACTTTTAGCCTGAACGGCTGAATGGATTTACACCAAACTTGGCAAAATTGTAGGGACTGGTAGCCCGATGTGCCTTTGCTATGTCTCAAGATATAGGCTCCAGTGGTTTTTACGAAAATTAACTTTGAAAAATATATATTGGGCTACATTGGGCTATATATATGTTGGAGCCCAAATGTAGCCCAATGTAGCCCAATGTAGCCCAATGTAGCCCAATGTAGCCCAAAGATGGCCACCAGAGACAAAAAAAACAAATGTAGCCCAAATATCAGCCAGATGTAGCCCAACTATAGCCCAATGACAGAATGTCCCAGAGAGTTCTAAAGAACAACTAGAGTGCTAACAGTCCTGCTTATTACAAAGGTATGGCACACCTGAAGCCATCTTGATTGGAATAAAGTAGTAACTCTTAAAACATTTAATTTAAAAAGGAACAAAATGAGGGGGTTCATTTTGCCATAGAAAGTATGATTAGCGAATATATGACGAAATCCCGCATACCATCAGTCCGCAAAAAAAATCCCGCATGTACTATTAGGCCGCAAATTAAAATAACGAAAACTTTTAGAACGAATATGCCTTTAGCATACACTAAACAACTAAACTACCCTAAACCCTAAAACACTACCCCCAGCATGACCCTACGCTACACAAACAGTACAACACTACCCTAAACCCTAAAACACTACCCCCAGCATGACCCTACACTACACAAACACTACAACACTACCCTAAACCCTAAAACACTACCCCCAGCATGACCCTACACTACGCAAACACTACAACACTACCCAAAACCCTAAAACACTACACCCCAGCATGACCCTACACTACGCAAACACTACAACACTACCCTAAACCCTAAAACACTACCCCCAGCATGACAATACACAACACAAACACTACAACACAACCCTAAACCCTAAAACACTACCCCCAGCATGACCCTACACTACGCAAACACTACAAAACAACCCTAAACCCTAAAACACTACCCCCAGCATGACCCTACACTACGCAAACACTACAACACTACCCTAAACCCTAAAACACTACCCCCAGCATGACCCTACACTACGCAAACACTACAACACTACCCAAAACCCTAAAACACTACACCCCAGCATGACCCTACACTACGCAAACACTACAACACTACCCTAAACCCTAAAACACTACCCCCAGCATGACCCTACACTACGCAAACACTACAACACTACCCTAAACTCTAAAACACTACCCCCAGCATGACCCTACACTACGCAAACACTACAACACTACCCTAAACCCTAAAACACTGGCCCCAGCATGACCCTACACTACGCAAACACTACAACACTACCCTAAACCCTAAAACACTACCCCCAGCATGACCCTACACTACGCAAACACTACAACACTACCCAAAATCCTAAAACACTACCCCCAGCATGACCCTACACTACGCAAACACTACAACACTACCCAAAACCCTAAAACACTACCCCCCAGCATGACCCTACACTACGCAAACACTACAACACTACCCAAAACTTAAAACACTACCCCCAGCATGACCCTACACTACGCAAACACTACAACACTACCCAAAACCCTAAAACACTACCCCCAGCATGACCCTACACTACACAAACACTACAACACTACCCAAAACCCTAAAACACTACACCCCAGCATGACCCTACACTACGCAAACACTACAACACTACCCAAAACCCTAAAACACTACACCCCAGCGTGACCCTACACAACGCAAACACTACAACACTACCCAAAACCCTAAAACACTACCCCCAGCATGACCCTACACTACGCAAACACTACAACACTACCCAAAACCCTAAAACACTACCCCCAGCATGACCCTACACTACGCAAACACTACAACACTACCCTAAACCCTAAAATACTACACCCCAGCATGACCCTACACTACGCAAACACTACAACACTACCCAAAACCCTAAAACACTACCCCCAGCATGACCCTACACTACGCAAACACTACAACACTATCCTAAACCCTAAAACACTACGCCCAGCATGACCCTACACTACGCAAACACTACAACACTACCCTAAACCCTAAAACACTAGCCCCAGCATGACCCTACACTACGCAAACACTACAACACAACCCTAAACCCTAAAACACTACCCCCAGCATGACCCTACACTACGCAAACACTACAACACTACCCTAAACCCTAAAACACTACCCCCAGCATGACCCTACACTACGCAAACACTACAACACAACCCTAAACCCTAAAACACTACCCCCAGCATGACCCTACACTAAACAACCACCACAACTCTACACTACACTAACACAACACTACACTACACAACACTACACTACACTACACAATCACTAACCCACGAAAAAATTAACACAAACCCACTTACCTCTCTCGTCATCGTGGTTTTCACAACGCAAATGCATTTACCATACATGCCTTTAAAACGTAATTCTTTGTAAAGGCATGCGCGATAAATGCACATGCGTTTTGAAAAAATGCGGGATAATGGTATGCAAGGTCAATGACCTTGCGGGATAATGGTATGCGGACTGAAAGTCGGCGGGATAAAAAATGCGGGAAAATGGCTGCAAACCATGATTAGCAGCAGACTTCCCTGGTGAGCACTAGCTTTACTACAGTGATCTAATGAGCAACTAGAGTGCTAATATTCAGAATTTATGGCAAATGTGTGACACATCTGAATGCCTTCTTGATAGAACCAAAGTAAACAAGCATTGAAAATGCAATAGATCTCGCCCTCGTTTAAGTTAAAGCCATTCTGTTTTTAATGAGGTGGCTTTTTAGCTTTGCTTTTATTAGTGTTTTTAAAACTTTCATGTAAATAACATGCATATGTATGCATATATGTATATGTATGCATGCATTTATATTTATATAGATATGCAGATTATATATGTTTATATATGTATATTACCTACTGGCGATAGCCAGTGTGTATATATAGTTAGGATTTTTTCTCTATGGGATTTTTGAAAATTCTATGTCTAATAACTTTGGCGTTTGTGAACGGAATTGGCTGACATTTTCAGGAAAATGGCACAGTTTGTTTCTGAGCAGCCCCTAAAAATTTGGGGGGGTTTCGTCAAGGGGGGGCCGAGAAAAAAGGGGGGTCCCAAAACGCGTTTTTCCCATTCATTTTTCCATAGGGCGGTTGGACTCACTTTTAGCTCGAACGGCTGAATAGATTTACATGAAACTTGGCCAAATTGTAGATATGGTTTGCCCGACGTGCCTTTGCTATGTCTCAATATATGTGCTCCAGTGGATTTTGAGAAATTAACGTTTAAAAAAATATATATATCTGTGACAGCGCTCCGGTTAGCGCCCCGGTTCACGTACCTGACGCGTAACGGAACTTCGCGAAGCGAAGCTGATTGGCTCTCCGGTGTCTGTCAACATTCTAAACAGTCCGGAGCGGCCGCCATCTTGTCTCTCGGTAAGTTCGAGAGACAAGATGTGGTGAAAAAAGAAGGGGGAAATGAAGGAAAGGGGGCAAGGTAAACCCCTCCTGACCCCCTAGGATTGATGAGGGGGATATTAAAGTCCCCCGCGATTTTTCGCGGTAGAGGCGCTTCCCGGTACGCAAACCGGGCAGCTAACCGGCAGCGTAACGGGAGTCCGCCATCTTGTGTTTTTGGAGCGTCCGGTTCGCGTACCGGGTAGCGTCCTGGTAAGCGTAACAAGGGGAAAACCAAGAGAAACAGTAAAAAAAAAATTAAGGGAATAGATTTCCAGCAAACTTGGCAAAATTGTAGGGACTGTTTGTTTGATGTGCCTTTGCAAGGCCTCAAGATATGTGCACGTGTGGATTTTGTCTAATTAAGGTTAAAAAAAATATATATATCTGTAAGCGTGCTCCGGCACGCTTACGTTACGGGTTTTGTTTGCGCTGCAGAGCCGATACGTCACGGTTATGCGACGCGTCATGAGGCGTCTCACGTGGCTACGTGATACGTCACGTAATAAAGAATATATTTTACAGCTATAGATATTAGCTTTTAAAAAACCAATGAAATTCACTGAAAAAAACATAGGTTATAGACCATATATAGTTAGGAATTTGCATTTTCAAAACCTTGAAAATTCACTGAAAAAACCATAGGTTAGAGACCATATATAGTTAGCTGGACATTTTATTGACATAAAACCAATGAAATTCCATATATAGTTAGTTGCACTAACTATATATCGCGCACCCGCAATCCACTGCTGATGATGTCACATATTACATCATTCATGACATGGTCAGTGACATCACTGATGACATCACTGATGACATCTCAAATGACATCACTGATGACATCACTGATGACATCTCAAATGACATCACTGATGACATCATGACACACCAATACCAGTTACTACATACGCACTAACTGATTCCTACTTCTACACACACATTCACTCATTCACCCATACAATCCTTCATACATACGGTCACTCATTATTACAACAGTATCATATGCACTCATACACCTATGCAGACACTCACACACTGCCACTCATCCATGGAGTTACTCACACACCTAGTCAGTCCTGTAAAGAATCAATCACACTTCCATTTCCTCATCTATACAGTTAAACACAGAACACCATACTTCAGTGACATCACTGATGACATCACTGATGACATCTCAAATGACATCACTGATGACATCTCAAATGACATCACTGATGACATCATGACACACCAATACCAGTTACTACAAACGCACTCACTGATTCCTACGTCTACACACACATTCACTCATTCACCCATACAATCACTCATACATACAGTCACTCATTATTACAACACTATCATATGCACTCATACACCTAGTCAGTCCTGTGAAGAATCAATCACACTTCGATTTCCTCATCTATACAGTTAAACACAGAACACCATACTTTTCACACATATACTAACACATACTTACTCTCTTATACAATCACTGATACAAGTACACATTGATATGCACAGAGTCACACACCTCCCAGCCAGCCATACACACACTCAGTCTTCCATACATCCACTCATTCTTCAATATGTAAAACATATTTAAACTTTACAAAAACACACAGACACTAGAAGATGTCATCAGTGATGTAATTTGAGATGTCATCAGTGATGTCATCAGTGATGTCACTGACCATGTCATGAATGATGTAATATGTGACATCATCAGCAGTGGATTGCGGGTGCGCGATATATAGTTAGTGCAACTAACTAAATATGGAATTTCATTGGTTTTATGTCAATAAAATGTCCAGCTAACTATATATGGTCTCTAACCTATGGTTTTTTCAGTGAATATATATATATATATATATATATATATATATATATGTGTGTGTATCCAGCCCGTCTACACCAGTGCTTAGCTGCACAGAAAGGCACAAAGACCAGGAATCAGCACGCCCAGGCGAAAGTCAGGTATCCAAATGCTTTATTTTAATTCATTGTGCGGTGCAAAAGATGCCATCAGACGCGTTTCGGGCACGCCTGTGCCCTTGCTCACTGACAAATGGCAGAGAAGAAGCAACACAATATATACAACCAGGATGTTTAAAAGTTCGCGCCAAAAAATGTATATATATATATATTACCTACTGGCAGACGCCAGTAGGTATATATAGTTAGGATTTTTTTTAATAGGGATTTCTGAAAATTCTATGTTGAATAACTTTGGCGTTGATGGACGGAATTGGCTGAAATTTTCAGGATGTGCCTTTGCTAGGTCTCAAGATATGTGCTCCAGTGGATTATGAGAAATTAACGTTCCAAAAAATATATATCTGCGACAGCGTCCCGGTTAGCGCCCCGGTTCGCGTACCAGACGCGTAATGGAACTTCGCGAGGAGAAGCGGATTGGCTCTCCGGTGACTGTCAACATTCGAAACAGTCCGGAGCGGCCGCCATCTTGTCTCTCGGTAGGATTGAGAGACAAGAGGTGGAAATAAACGAAGGGGAAAATGAATGAAAAGGAGCAAGGTATACCCCTCCTGACCCCCTAGGATTGATGTGGGGGCTATTAAACGGCCCCGCGGGGCAAAAAAAAAAAAAAAATATTAGATTTTTAGCGGTGGAAGCGCTACCCGGTATGCGAACCAGGTAGCTCACCGTTAGCATAACAGGAGTCCGCCATCTTGTGTTTCCGATGAATTTAGTCACAAGACGGAGGATAAACAATGTTGGGAATGGGTTTAAGGGGGCATGGGAGACATATCCTTACCCCCTAGGTTTTCTGAGGGTGGCTGAGGAGGCCCATATATGTAAAAATAAACAGCCTTTTTTTTCTAATTTTTGCACGGTTAGCGCCCGGTTCGCGCACCAAGGGGAAAACCAAGGGAAACAGTAAAATAATATTGGTGGGTTATCCTGAAGGTGACGCACCTCAGCAACGCTATAATTGATTGGATGCCACCTCTGCATGTGGCGGTGCATAGTATAGTTTCCAAAACTTTACTTTTTGTCTGTGCCTCGGGACAGAACTGCATCGCAATGAGGCATGTCACCAGCCGGGCATTGACCTTTTTTTGCCCTCGAGGGTAAGAAAACAATTGCCATATAATATGGTCTAAGCGGTGGGATTGCCGGGGCTCTTCACACAAGACCTGCCTCGGCTCTACCTCCTCTTCCTCTTCTTCTTCCTCTTCCTCTGGGTTTGGAAGGTACTTTGCAGGTGGTCCTTCCTTCCTAGGTGGTTGTGGTGGTGGGGGGGGTCCACCAGCTGCAGCTACTACAGATGCCATGACAGAACAAGCAGAAACAGGTCTTCCTCTCACAAAGATGAAAGTCAGAGTGAGGAAAAAAGGTGGGGGCTTTCATCATTTGGGAGAAAAAAAATGTTCTAAACCAATGAAAAGTGTTATTTTCAGGTCACATGACCTGTTACGCTTACGTTACGCGTCCCACTCCGCGCCCGGAGCGCTTCCAGGGTGCTGCGCTCCGCGCCTCGGGTCGCGCTGCAGAGCACTTCCGAGCGCGCTAACGCGGCGCGTCATAAGGCGCATTACGCGGCAACGCGATACTCACGCTTAAGTGACGCGTCACAATGTTGTTTTCGAATGCGGCAGTTGCTATATATATATATATATATAAACATATAAATATATATATATATAATCTGCATATCTATATAAATACAAATATAAATGCATACATACATATACATATACATGAAAGTTTGAAAAACACTAATAAAAGCAAAGCTAGAAAGCCTCCTAATTACAAACAGAATTGCTTTAACTTAAACGAGGGCGAGGGCTTTTGCATTTTCAATGCTTGTTTACTTTGGTGCTATCAAAACAGCATTCAGATGTGTCATACATTTGCCATACATTCTGAATGTTAGCACTCTAGTTGCTCATTAGATCACTGTAGTAGAGCTACTGCTCACCAGAGAAGTCTGCTGCTGGTATTGAAAGTACATGTTTCAGTCTGCAAGTCAGAAGTTTTTTAATGAAATAAGAGGATTTGAAAAGTTACTGAAAATGTGCCCTCATTTTTCTTTCTGCAGCACTAATCATACTTTCTATAGCAAAATGAACCCCCTCAGTTTGTTCCTTTTTAAATTAAATGTTTTAAGAGTTATCACTTTATTCCAATCAAGATGGCTTCAGGTGTGCTATAGTTTTGTCATAAGTCATAAGGCTGTTAGCACTCTAGTTGTTCTTTAGAACACTCTGGGAAGCTGCAGTAGAGCACAAAGGAATCAACTGACAGACTCTGCCCTTGTTGGATGTACACGTTTTACTGAGACTGTCACACTTCATTCTCACATGACTGAGAAAGATAATGTGAATTCACAGAAAATATGATCTTAGTTTAGCTTATAGATCACCTTCCAAACCTCTGTGGGAAAAGCATGAGAAAATAGTTTTCTCTCAAACATGATTCATGATATCCCAGCAGAATGCTTTTTCACATGGCAAAATCATCTTAGAACATACTGCTATTCCTAAAATGAGTATGGTACCATCAACAAATGATTTATAATGTAACTAAAGTCTTAAAATCTGCTATTAACTGCAATGCTTTTTAATGAGGTGCTATAATGTATATTGGTTCCAAGATGGCTGCCAACACTTCTTGGATGAAGTGCTGACAGCCAATCAGATCTCACGATGAGATGTGTCTTTAGGCTCCGCCCAGATATATATATATATATTTTTCCTTCAATATCTAAAAACTTCTTAACAGATTGATACCAGTTAACCAAAAGGCACAAGTTTGAACCAAGGACTACCTTTTTGCCAAATTTGGTGAAATTCCGTTCAGCAGTTCGGGCGGTAGCTGTGATTAACGGTCCCTATGGAAAATTGCTTTGGAAAAACACGTTTTGCGACCCCCCTTTTTTCTTGACCCCCGCTTGACAATCACCCTGAGACTTTCAGGATACGAGCTGACCGGAGCGGGCCATAAGTTTTGAAAATTTTGCAAAGATTTATCAATCGGCGCTAAAGTTATTCCAAATAGAATGTTGCAGATTTCCTATGGAAAATAGGTCCTAACTATAACTACCTACTGGCGGCCGCCAGTAGGTAATATATATATCTTTCAAGATATATTGATTATTTCCTACAAGCACACATGAAAAACCTTAAATCCTATGTACAGGACACCTCTGATTTTCTTGGTAAAATTAAGAATATTCCGTGAAGTGATGACTTATTACTAGTGAAATTGGACACCAGCTCGATTTATACCTGTATAAAGCTCAGAGACGGGCTAAGAGCTGCAGAATATTTTCTGAATACCAGACCAATGGAACATTCTGAGCACACTAAGATGTTGCTTGACATGTTGTCATTATTTTTAGAAAACAACTATTTACTTTTTAATGGCCAATTCTACCAACAGGTGCAGGGTGTAGCTATGGGGGCCAGTTTCTCCCCCAGCTATGCCTGTCTCTTTATGGGCTGGTGGGAGGAACTGGTCCTCAGGCGGAAGTTTGAACAGACCTGCACCCAAAATATAGTCTCCTGGCTGCGTTTTATTGATGACTTATTTATTGTATGGCGAGGGTCTGAGGAAAGCGTGCTTAAGTTTGTGGAGGACAT
Organism: Lissotriton vulgaris; assembly: GCF_964263255.1. Lineage (NCBI taxonomy): Eukaryota > Metazoa > Chordata > Amphibia > Caudata > Salamandridae > Lissotriton > Lissotriton vulgaris. The sequence continues at coordinate 1,191,641,918 of NC_141691.1, read as the reverse complement.
TAATCATAATGATCTTAATTTAATTTTCACTTTTAACATCAGCAGGTACTCAGTAACATTCTTAGATGTACAGGTTTTAATATAAAACAATATTTTAACAACTACCCTTTTTAGAAAACCTACAGCTGGCAACACAATATTGCATGCCACAAGTGCACATCCCCCACATTTAATAAGAAGTATACCATATGGGGAGATGCTTTGCATCTGTTGTAAATGCAGTGATCCATTGGATGCAAAGGAAAAACAGTTCGAAAGCCTGGCAAGGTTTTTAAATAGAGGATACAGCTGCAAGGTAGTGGAAGCAGCCATGAAGAAATCCCAGTTAAAATCAAGGGAGGAACTCCTTCAATACAGAGTTCATTTGAATCAGGGAGTTGAAAGTAAAAAGGCAGAGCCAGTTCGTTTGATTTTAACATATTCCAAACAGGAAAGAGAGTTGAGGAATATTATAAGGCGCAATTGGCATTTCATCCAGGATGACCCTGTAATTGGCGACCTTATGCCTTCGAACCCGGCCATGACCTTTCGCAAATCTAAAAGTATGGACAATGCGCTGGCCACGAACAGTAAGGAAAACCTTGGAAAAATAATTTGGCTGTCCTCTAGGAAGGGATTCTATAAATGTTTGACCTGTCGTGCATGCCAGTTTGGTATTAACACTAAAAATTACAGGACAGTGTTCGCGGATGCTACAAGAGAAATTAAACAGCATCTTACATGCAAGACAGAGTACTGTGTATATGTCCTTGAGTGTGACTGCCAGTTAAAATATATAGGCAGCACCAAATTGGCTGTACACAAACGTATCTTACAGCATTTGAAAGCGATCATAAACAGGGACCAGAACTATCCAGTTGCTAGACACTTTCAAATAGCACATAACAGTGACCCTAAATTTCTTCGATACTATGCCATAGAGTCAATTCCCCCATTGAAGAGAGTAGGGGACAGAGAGGCCAGTCTTCGTAGATTGGAAACAAGCTATATACTTGAGTTTGACTCTAAATGGCCGGGGGGTCTCAATGCAACTGAGGACCTTCATACTTTCTTTTGAAAAAACAAATGAGGTATTTGAGTCCTTTTTAACTAGATTCTGGTCCCTGTTTGATCTTAATTATGAATTTGCCTCTCAAACTGATTTAATTATGAAATAAATAGACAAAATCCACTTTTATTTGTAAGGTCTTATATATAAGATTAAATAACTTGACATTAAAACCAATATGATGGTAAACTACTTATGCACAGGCTTTCCTATGGCGCTGTTTTTAATGATCGGTTTTAGGATGTCATGGGTAGGTTTTATCTATGCTTCTTTTTATCGATTGTTTTAAATGTGTTACTGGATGAAGATTTGTGTATTATGATCTCATATGAATATTTATTGGTTTTGATTATGTTCTTTCATAAACTATATTGTATCAAGTCTCTTCGAACATATATACGTTTTTCCCTGCATGTACTGTACAGGCACCAGTCACTTTAAAATTTAGCACTAAGGCAGCGGTCACTTTAAAATATGTAGTACTGTAACACCCAAGCACTTTATTCAATGAATTTTATAATTGAATGTTTTTCTGAATTTAAACTGTCTATAATCTTGACAGAATTATTGATGATCAATTGTGCTTTAAGATACCAAGTATTGTTTACTACATATGAAAATAATTAGGTGACTGGAGAAAAGTTTTTTTAATCAATTTTTTAGGTAACATTTTCTGAGATGTATAATTTATATTTTCTCTGAAAATTCACGGTGAGCACATGAAACTTAACGGTAAGAATGTAGTACTGCATCGAGGTCAGTTTAAAGAAGAAATTGAATGTAAAAGCATTTATGCAGTAATTTTTTGGATAAAAAATGGCAAAATGTTGGTAGATTTACAGATTTCGTATTTGCATTTATGCTGTTAGAAAATAGAAACCTTCATTTGCCCAGTTTGCATACCAAGAAATGTATTTACACAGGTATTGGTATTCCTTTTGTGTCTATTACCATAATGATGCACTGGCACTTTAAAATGGGTAATGTTCTATGCATTGTCAGGTGACCAAGGCCACCGGGACGGTCAAAATGCGCCCTGACGTTTGTGAGAAAGAAATAAAATAATGCTGCAAAAAGATTGGCCTGCGCCTGTGATTCCGCGTTCTAAGTGGAGTGGATTACGAGTTGGTGCTCATACATATATATATAAATATATATATATATATATATATATATATATTACCTACTGGCAGTCGCCAGTAGGTATATATAGTTAGGATTTTTTCTCTATGGGATTTTTGAAAATTCTATGTCTAATAACTTTGGCGTTTGTGGACGGAATTGGCTGAAATTTTCAGGAAAATGGAACATTTTGTTTCTGAGCAGCCCCTGACAATTTGGGGGGGTTTCATCAAGGGGGGGCCAAGAAAAAAGGGGGGTCCCAAAACGCGTTTTTCCCATGTTAATTTCCATAGGGCGGTTGGCCTCACTTTTAGCTCGAACGGCTGAATGGATTTGCACGAAACTTGGCAAAATTGTAGGGACTGTTAGCCCGATGTGCCTTTGGTAGGTCTCAATATATGTGCTCCAGTGGATTTTGAGTAATTTAGGTTCAAAAAAAGATATATATCTGGGCGGAGCCTAACCACACATCTGATCTGATTGGCTGTCAGCACTTCATCCAAGAAGTGTTGGCAGCCATCTTGGGACCAATATACATGATAGCACCTCATTAAAAAGCATTGTAGTTAATAGAGGGTTTTAGGACTTTAGTTACATTATAAATCATTTGTTGATGGTACCATACTCGTTTTAGGAATTGTGGTGGGCTCTAAGGTGATTTTACCATGTGAAAAAACCTTCTGCTGTGATATCATGAATATTGTTTGAAAGAAAACTAATATCTCATGATTTTCCCACAGTGGTTTGGAAGGGGATCTATAAGCTAAACTGAAAGCATATTTTCTGTAAATTCACATTATCTTTCTCAGTCATGTGAAAATGAAGTCTGACATTCTCAGTAAAACATGTACATCCAACAAGGACAGAGACTGTCAGTTGATTCCTTTGTGTTCTACTGCAGCCTCCTAGAGTGTTCTAAAGAACAACTAGAGCGCTAACAGTCCTACTTATTACAAAGGTATGGCACACCTGAAGCCATCTTGATTGGAATAAAGTGGTAACTCTTAAAACATTTAATTTAAAAAGAAACAACATGAGGGGGTATATTTTGCCATAGAAAGTATGATTAGTGCTGCAGAATGAAAAATTAGGGCACATTTTGAGTGACTTCTCAAATCCTTTTCTATTTCATTAAAACATTCTGACATGCAGTCTCCCAAAATGGCCACCAGAGACAAAAGAGCCCAAATGTAGCCCAAATATCACCCAGATGTAGCCCAAGTATAGCCCAATGACAGAATGTCCCAGAGTGTTCTAAAGAACAACTAGAGCGCTAACAGTCCTACTTATTACAAAGGTATGGCACACCTGAAGCCATCTTGATTGGAATAAAGTGGTAACTCTTAAAACATTTAATTTAAAAAGAAACAACATGAGGGGGTATATTTTGCCATAGAAAGTATGATTAGTGCTGCAGAATGAAAAATTAGGGCACATTTTGAGTGACTTCTCAAATCCTTTTCTATTTCATTAAAACATTCTGACATGCAGTCTCCCAAAATGGCCACCAGAGACAAAAGAGCCCAAATGTAGCCCAAATATCACCCAGATGTAGCCCAAGTATAGCCCAATGACAGAATGTCCCAGAGTGTTCTAAAGAACAACTAGAGCGCTAACAGTCCTACTTATTACAAAGGTATAGCACACCTGGAGCCATCGTGATGGGAATCAAGTGGTAACTCTTAAAACATTTAATTTAAAAAGGAACAAAATGAGGGGGTATATTATGCAATAGAAGGTATTATTAGTGCTGCAGAAAGAAAAATTAGGGCACATTTTGAGTGACTTTTTAAATCCTCTTCTATTTCGTTAAAAAATTCTGACATGCAGTCTCCCAAAATGGCCACCAGAGACAAAAAAGCCCAAATGTAGCCCAAACATCACCCAGATGTAGCCCAAGTATAGCCCAATGACAGAATGTCCCAGAGTGTTCTAAAGAACAACTAGAGTGCTAACAGTCCTACTTATTACAAAGGTATGGCACACCTGAAGCCATCTTGATTGGAATAAAATGGTAACTCCTAAAACATTTAATTTAAAAAGTAACAAAATGAGGGGGTATATTTTGCCATATGAATTATGATTTGTGCTGCAGAAAGAAAAATTAGGGCACATTTTGAGTGACTTCTCAAACCCTCTTCAATTTCATTAAAAAATTCTGACATACAGTCTCCCAAGATGGCCACCAGAGACAAAAGAGCCTAAATGTAGCCCAAATATCACCCAGATGTACCCCAAGTATAGCCCAATGACAGAATGTCCCAGAGTATTCTAAAGAACAACTAGAGCGCTAACAGTCTTACTTATGACAAAAGTATGGCACACCAGAAGCCATCTTGATTGGAATGAAGTGGTAAGTCTGAAAACACTCAATTTAAAAAGGAACAACATGAGGGGGTTAATTTTGCCATAGAAAGTATGATTAGTGCTTCAGAAAGAAAAATTAGGGATCATTTTGAGTGACTTCTCAAATCCTCTTCTATTTCATTAAAAAAAATTCGCACATGCAGACTGAAACATGCACTTTGAATACCAGCAGCAGACGTCCCTGATGAGCAGTAGCTTTACTACAGTGATCTAATGTGCAACTAGAGTGCTAACATTCAGAATTTATGGCAAATGTGTGACACATCTGAATGCCTTCTTGATGGAACCAAAGTAAACAAGCATTGAAAATGCAATAGATCGCGCCCTCGTTTAAGTTAAAGCCATTCTGTTTGTAATGAGGTGGCTTTTTAGCTTTGCTTTTATTAGTGTTTTTTCAACTTTCATGTAAATAACATGCATCTGTATGCATATAAGTATATGTATGCATGCATTTATGTTTGTATTTATATAGATATACAGATGATATATGTTTATATATGTATGTATATATATATATATTCACTGAAAAAACCATAGGCTATAGACCATATATAGTTAGGAATTAGCATTTACAAAACCTTGAAAATTCACTGAAAAAAACATAGGTTATAGACCATATATAGTTAGGAATTAGCATTTACAAAACCTTGAAAATTCACTGAAAAAACCATAGGTTATAGACCATATATAGTTAGGAATTCGCATTTACAAAACCTTATTTTACTCACACAAAACCATTGAAATTCCATATATAGTTAGTTGCACTAACTAAATATCGCGCACCCGCAATCCACTGCTGATGATGTCACATATTACATCATTCATGACATGGTCAGTGACATCACTGATGACATCACTGATGACATCTCAAATGACATCACTGATGACATCTCAAATGACATCACTGATCACATCACTGATGACATCTCATTTGACATTACTGATCACATCACTGATGATATCATTCATGTGATAATACGATGAACCTCTTCAGACTCTAATATAACCTTAGATACAATCAGTGTAAACAGACACTCACAGACTGTCACTCATCCATGGAGTTACTCACACACCTAGTCAGTCATGCAAAGAATCAATCACACCTCCATTTCCTCAACTATACAGTTATACAAACTTTACTTATTCAAACATATACTAACACATATTTACTCTCTTATACAATCCCTGATACAAGTTCACAATGATCCATACAGCCACTCACACATTCACTGGCTCTTATGCACAGTTATTTATATATGTCAACTCTCACATGTACTGTGTTTTACATATGTACTTACTTTGACATGTAGCACTGAGATATCCATTCACTCACCAATACACTCATGCACACAGTCAACCGCCCATACAGCTGTTTCCACATGCACTTTTGAAACCATACATCTAGTGAATCAACTGCTCACACATCTATGCACAGAGTCATACACCTCCCAGCCACCCACACACACACTCAGTTTCCCATACAAATACTTGGGCAACCAATCAATAACCCATATAGTTACTCATATAGCTACTTATCAACACATGCAGAACAACAGACATAATGATGCACAATTAAGACAGTTTAGTCACTAACCCATGCACTCAGTGAGACACATTTAATCACTCACTCATACAGTCAGTCATGCACCTACTAAATCCTTCATCCAGACACTTATACATCCACTCATTCTTCAATATGTAAGACATATTTTAACTTTACAGAAACATACAGTCACTGGATGTTGTCATCAGTGATGTCATCAGTGATGTCATTTGAGATGTCATCAGTGATGTCATCAGTGATGTCACTGACCATATCATGAATGATGTAATATGTGACATCATCAGCAGTGGATTGCGGGTGCGCGATATATAGTTAGTGCAACTAACTATATATGGAATTTCAATGGTTTTGTGTGAGTAAAATAAGGTTTTGTAAATGCGAATTCCTAACTATATATGGTCTATAACCTATGGATTTTTCAGTGAATATATATATATATATATATATCCAAGAAATCCACGCTCGATTTCCAAAAGGTGAGGCGTCCTCCCACACCTTAGAAAGACGCAGACACGGTCCAAGTTTGTGCAGATCAATTTATTACGAGCAGGCACATCGCATGACGTTTCGGCTCCGAGGAGCCTTGTTCACATGACAGTGTCATTCATTATGAGCCGTTCTTTTAAAGAAGCAGCCATTGGTTGAAAAAAAGTTAGTGATCACATGCTCTGTTTGAAAATAGACATGGAAGAAAATATTTTCCGCTTTGACTTGCAAGACAGAATATCATAATTGTATATTTGATGGCAAATCTAAAGCACAATTAACTCTTGATATCATGGTACAATACTTTTGGTATATAATGGTATATATATATATATTCACTGAAAAAAACATAGGTTTCAGGGACGTTATAGTTGGTTGGACATTTGACTCATATAAAACCAAAGAAATGTGCCTGTTATAGTTAGTTGTGCTAACTATAACTCATGTGCCTGCAATGCACCGCTGATGACATCACATCACTCATGACATGGTCAGTCACAACACTCATGACATCACTTATGATATCTCAAATGACATAATTGATGACATCACTGATGACATCATCCAGTGAATGTGTGTTTCTGGAAAGTTTAAATATTTTTCATATTTATCTATGCCAAGGTCTATTCAAGAATAAGTTGATTTAAAAGTGTCTGAATACATTATTTACTAGATGCATGACTGACTCTATAAGTCACTGATTGAATGTATGTTACTGAAAGCATGGGTTAGTAACTAGGCTGTTTGACTGTTTCTCTTAGTCTCTCACTTGGTGTGTAAGCAGGTGCCTGGGTTGGTGAGTAGCTACATCAGTGTGTATATGTGTTTTTCATTGATTATATGAATATCTGAGTGTCTATGTGGGTGTGTGGGTGGTGTCTGACTCTGTGCATACATGTCTAAATGACTGATTCACTGGTTCTATAGATTCAAAACTGCATCTCAGAAGGGCTGTATGGATAGCTGACTGTGTGAATAGGTGTGTTGATTAGTGAATTGATGTCTCAGTTGTATATATGTGAGTAACTATATACATTTGTACACACTATATGTGAGTGTTGGGGTGTATAATTGACTATGTGAAAGACAGTGATGCACATGTATTTGTGATTGTATAAGAGAGTAAATATGTGATAGTTTATATATAAATAAGGAAAGTGATGTGTGTATTAATAGGGCAGGCGTTGTCTATATATTTGCATAGGTGAGTACATGGGTTTATGACTGATTTTTGGCATGGCTGAATAGATGTGTGAGTAACTCTATGGATCAGTAGCACTGTGTAAATGTATATATTTGTCTATAAGTGGATATTATACTGATGTAATGATGAGGGACACCATGTATGAGTGACTGTATCAGTGTATATCTGGCTCACAATATATAGATAGGAATCAGTGTATGGATATCTAGTATGTGGTATTGGTGTGCCTATGCTTTTCAAAACAGTAGTCTGTATTTTAGAGTGCGTGTATCAAAGGTTATATTACAGTGTGAAGAAGTGTGTCAGACTATCAAGTGGATGATATCATCAGTGATGTCATTTGAGATGTCATGAGTGATGCAACGAGTTTACGCTGCCACGCCCTGTGTTACGTCATAGACGTACAATATCGCGCCGCATACGCCATTCCCTAATTTTTTTTGTCTCAAAACTATATCTAAAAAACTTTAAAGTGTATATGCAAGCAACCAATAATTAAGAATATTTTAAACATGTATATATTTCTAAATGTAATAAACTTATATTATAGTAAATATATTTTCTCAAAACCACATCTGGTGCAGTCTCATTGCGCATTGGCTGCGCGATTGCCATGTAACCATAAAAAAGAGCATTTTATTAGTTCATAACATTTCCCAATGTATCAGTTCGAAAACGCCACCAATTTTACTCAATATCTATACTGTATTTCATGAGACACACCTCTTCTGCTTAGAGAGCTTTGCTCAAAACGTTTTGCATTATACACATATCTTACACTACACACAACATGTAACCATCATTTTCATAAATATTCATGCTCTGTAAAGTAGCCTTCCACCTATGATACCCATACACCTAAAAGTGACATTACCAAAATGTTCTCCACTACCACAGGTAACATGGTTGCATACGCTGTCCACAACACAACATAATATAGTACAGCCCGTAGACAGTATTATGAATAGATTATTATTATTATTATTATTATATTTATTTTTGTAAAGCGCAACAGCTACCCTAAGGTTTCCCGGCGCTAAATTGAAACTGAAACAAGTAATAAGGAGAGATAGTGAGTTAATGACAATCGAGTTATTGGTTGAACAACCATGTTTTCAGATTCTTACGAAATCGCAAATAGCATTCATTTGTGCGAAGATGAATTGGAAGGGAGTTCCACAATGTGGGGGCCAGATAGGAGAAGGAGCGACCTCCCTGTCTGACTCGATTTATCCTAGGTACCTGGAACTTATGTTGGGTCGAGGAACGTAGGGTTCTAGGGGGGTGTATTGCTGGACCAGAGAGCTCAAATAGGCCGGAGCCTTAACATCCTTGATTCTATGCATAAAGCATAGAGCTTTAAATTTTGCTCGTTGTTCAATACGGAGCCAATGGAGACTCCGGAGACAAGATGACGTAGGGGAACTTTTTGGTAACATACATATCAGTCTCGCAGCTTCATTTTGTACTGTTTGCAGTTTCTTTGTAACATCCTTGCATGCTCCCAGGTATAATATGTTGCCGTAGTCCAGCCTAGATGTAATTAGGGCTTGGACTACAGTTTTTAGTGTGTTTTGTGGGAGCATCCACCTGATTTTCTTAAGCCACTTGAGTATGGTGAAACACGTGGTGGCCACTCTAACAGCTTGTTGTTTCATGGACAGGTTTTCATCAAAAATTATGCCCAGATTGCGAGCGGATTTAGAAGGGGTGGGTGTGGGTCCCGTCTGGGATGGCCAATGTTGTGGGCCCCACAAGGAGGTTTGTTTTCCAAACAGCAGTAGTTCAGTTTTTCCTCTGTTGAGTTTTAACTTATTCTCAAACATCCAGTTGGCAATGTTGTTAAGGCCAGAGTGGAGGGAGGACGGGTTGGAATTTGCATTTGCCGAGAGTGAATAAACAATCTGGGTGTCGTCAGCATAAGAGTAGATTGACAACCCAGATTGTTCGGCTAAGCTGGCAAGGGGACTGACATATAGATTGAATAGTAAGGGGCTGAGTATTGAGCCCTGGGGAACTCCATAAGGTTGGTGGTGGGGTTTGGAGAAGGATGTAGCAGAGAAGACTTGAAAAGTTCTCTCCGAGAGAAAACTTTTAAGCCATGCCAGGGCCGGTCCTGTGATGCCATATGTCTGCAAGGTGTTGAGGAGGATGGTGTGGGAGACCGTGTCAAACGCGGCACTAAGGTCGAGTAACATAAGTGCCACGGTCTCCCCATCATCAACTTGCCGGCGTATGGCTTCAGAGACCCCGAGTAGGGTAGATTCAGTTGAAAAACCTGCCCTAAAACCGGATTGGGATGTGTGAAGGAGGTGATTGGATTCTGTGAAATGGGTGAGTTGGGAAATATTATGTTTCTCAAGGATTTTGGAAAATAAAGGCAACAGCGAGATTGGGCGGAAGTTGGAAGGGTCATTTGGATCAGCATTGGCTTTTTTAAGAAGAGGTGAGACCATAACATGTTTCCATGCTTTAGGGACTTCAGCCTCTCTCAAGGTAGATAATAAACACACAGACACAGATAGATAGTGGAAGTGGATACGGGCACGTACTCTTGACTTTTATTACCATGGTGAAATATCCAGTGACCTCTGTGCTGGATGTGTGTGGGGTAAGTGTAAACAAGCCTTCAGGGAATGGTTGCTGTTAGCATCAACTGCAACAGTAATCAATGGATCACACACAGAGATTCAATATTAAAAGAATCAATAGTTTATGCTGCAGTAAGGTAGGGACTGTAGATGTGAAATAATACAGAAATATTTCCATCGTAAAAGAACAACAACTTGTGGTATACTGACACACAATGAATAGATCTGAAATAATACACAAAAAGAGTATATCATAAATGCTCCATCAGTTCTAGTGCACTCACATAACCACATCAAAAGCATCCAGCATGTGCACAGCCACAGATAATGTGTGCTGTCGACAGGCCGTACAAGAGCAATATCTGTTGCCATCAACACTGCATCGTCTGCAATGCCGACTCAATCTGAGTTATGAACACTGCTGTCTGCGGTGTAGGCCATAGAGAGCGGTCACAAAGGACCCTCAGATACGTAAAGTGATTTCACCTAACCAGTTTGTCGTCAGCGAAGCAACAAAAAAGAGTGTGCAAAGCATGCAATGATACATATGCATGGTTCAGACAGTACACACTGGAGCAATGTCTTTTTCTACAGGACTACCTCATCTACAATAGTGACTCAATCTCAATTGTGAACACTGCTGTCTGCAGTATAGGCCAGAGTGAGCGGTCACAAGGGCCCACAGCCACATGGCATTCACCTGAGCTCTACAGTTTGCAATACACAAACTGAAAAGTAACATGTGCAGAGCCTGCAATGGTGCATATGAGTGGTGCAGACAGAGCACACTGGAGCAATGTCTTTTCCCACAGGACTGCATCATCTACAATACCGACTCAATATCAAATGTGGACACAGAAGACTGCAGTATAGGCCAGAGAGAGCGTTCAGCAAGGGCCCACAGCCACGTGGCATTGACTTGAGCTCTACAGTTTCCAATACACGAAGCAAAAAAAATGTGTAGAGAGCCTACAAAGATGCCTATGAGTGATGCAGACAGAGCACACTGGAGCAATGTCTTTTCCTACAGAACTACCTAATCTACAATAGCGATGCCATCTAAATTGGGAACACTGCTGTGTGCAGTGTAGGCCAGTGAGAGCAGTCAGCAAGAGCCCACAGCCACCTGGCATTCACTTGAGCTCTACAGTTTGCAATACACAAACAAAAGAAATGTGTGCAGATCCTGCAATGATGCATATCAGTGGTGCAGACAGAGCAAACTGGAGCAATGTCTTTTCCTACAGGACTGCATCATCTATAATACTGACTCAATGTCAAATGTGGACACTGAAGTCTGCCTTATAGGCCAGAGAGAGCGTTCAGCAAGGGCCCAAAGCCACGTGCATTGATTTGAGCTCTACGGTTTGCAATACACGAAGCAAAGAAAATGTGTGCAGAGCCAGCAATGATGCGTATGAGTGGTGCAGACAGAGCACACTGGAACAATGTCTTTTCCTACAGGACTGCATCCTCTACAATACTGTTTCAATGTCAAATGCGAACACTGAAGTCTGCAGTATAGGCCAGAGAGAGCGTTCAGCAAGGGCCCACAGTCACGTAGCATTGACTTGAGCTCTACAGTTTGCAATACACGAAGCAAAGAAAACGTGTGCGGAGCCTGCAATGATGCGTATGAGTGATGCAGACAGAGCACACTACAGCAATCTCTTCTCTTACTCGACTGCACCATCTACAATAGCAACTCGATCTGAATTGTGAACACTACTGTCTGCATTGTAAATTAAAAGCAGTACTCACACACATAACCATCAATACTTTTTTCTCACTCCCTTTTCACAAAATAAAACAACATAAATTACAGAGAACTCTACAATAAATAAATCAAAACAATTCGAATTGGGATTTCATCTCCCCACATCTACACTATTCTCTGTTCCTTTGGGCTTGCAAGATGAATTTGGAAATTTCACTAAACCTATACCTGATATAGTAAAAAAACTTCTTGAAGCTAGTATACTAAAACAATATTGTGTATGTTTCAATAGACATTCTAAATACTTAACTACTGGATTCTGTAATTAAACAATCACCATGAAATCTAAATTGTGAACCCTGCGAACCGCAGTCTACACCAAAACCAGTGGTCATTCAAAACTCACAGCCACACACTGTTGGATTCGGAAGCAGAGAGTTGGTTGCACCTGATCAGAGGGGGTACACAGAAATCATCACAGACTTTAACTTATGACATCCTCAATCATAGAATCAAGACCCTATTTCACTGTTTGCACCTACTGTACCACATTTTGCTCCACCGACTACTGTCAACCAAGCCCAATAATCATGTGCAGCAATTAGCTATGGAAGCACAGACTGTGATGCACCTCAACACACAAACTTCTGAGAAAAGCAAGCAGCAGGTAATATCGGACATCGTCCATTGTGGGATCAAGACCCCATTCCACAGTTGAGATCTAGAGTTGGATGAACCTGATCGAAGAGAGTACCTTCATCTCCACTCTCAAATGCAGTTCTAACATCGTCCATTGTGGAGTCAACACACCGTTCTACTTTTGGAACCTAGAGTTGGTTGCAGCTGTTAGAAGGAAATACCTCCATATCCACTCTCAGATACAATTCCAACATCATCCATTGTGGGATCAACACACCATTCCAATGTTGGGACCTAGAGTTGCTTGCACCTCATCAGAGGGGGTACACAGAAATCATCACAAACTGTAACTTGTAACATCCTCAATCATATAATTAAGACCCCATTTCAATGTTTGGACCTGCTCTACCCCGGTTTATTCCAGCAATACCAGTCAACTAAGCTCAATAACCATGTGCAGCACTTAACTACAGAAGCACAATATCTGATGCACCTCAACAGATGGAGTACTGTGAAAAATCAGCAACAGGTAATATCGGACATCGTCCATTGTGTGATCAAGACACCATTCTACTGTTGAGAGCTAGAGTTTCTTACACCTACTCGAAGACAGTACCTTCATCCCCACTCTCAGATCGATTCCTAACATCGTCCATTGAGGGATCAAGACACCATTCCATAGTTGGTACCTAGAGTTGGTTGTGCCTCATCAGAAGCTATACACAAAAATCATCACACAATGTAACTTCTGACATCCTCAACCATAGAATTAAGACCTCGTTTCACTCTTCGGACTTGCTGTACCACGGTGTACTCCACGGATTGGTGTCAACCAAGCACAATAATCATGTGCAGTAGTTAGCTACGCAAGAACAGAGTCTGATGCACCTCAACGGAGGGAGTTCTCTGAAAACCAAGCAGAATGTAATATTGGACATCTTCCTTTGTGGAATCAGGACACCTTTCTACTGTTGGAACCTAAGTTGGTTGTCTTCATCTCCACTCTCAAATGCGGATCTAACATCATCCATTATGGGATCAAGACACCGTTCCACTGTTGGGACCCAGAGTTTGTTGCAACTGATCAGAGGGGGTACACCGTAATCATCACAGACTTTAACTTCTGACATACTCAATCATAGAATCAAAGAATCAAGACCCTGATTCATTGTTCGGACCTGCTGTACCACACTATAGTCCAGCAACTATAGTCAACAAAGCCCAATAATCCTGTACAGCAGTTAGCTACGGAAGCACAGAGTGTGATGCACCTCAATGGAGGGAGTTCTGTAAAAAGCAAGCAGCAGGTATTATCGGACATCATCCATTATGGGATCAAGACACGGTTCCACTGTTGGGACCCAGAGTTGGTTGCAGCTAGTTGAAGGGAGTACCCTGATATCCACTCTCAGAAACAGTTCTACCATCACCACCTATGGTATCAAAAACACTGTTCTACTGCTAGGACCTAGAGTTGGTTGCAGCTGGTCATAGGGAGTACCTTCATCTTCACTCTCAGATGCAGTTCTAACATCGTCCATTGTGGGATCAAGACACTGTTCCACAGTTCTGACCCAGAGTTGTTTGCACCTGGTTGAAAGGAGTAATTTCATCTCCACTCTCAGGTAAAATTCTAGCATTGCCAAGTATGGTATCAAAAACACTGTTCCACTGTCAGTGCCTATTGGACTACTGTGTTACTATTATACAGAGCACTCCACGCTCCAGGGCCTCAGGCTGGGCTCTGTGTGCCTGGTTCGCGGTAGACAGCGTTGATCTCAGGAGCCTTCCGAGCTTGCAGACCTCGGCCAAGGACCTTTCGCCAGCACGTGGTGGACCCTCTTTCACATACAACGGTATCGAAAGGTGAACTGTGGGAGAGCATCATTCACGCACCCACCTTCGCTCACAGCATCAGCCTTGTGGCGGTGTAAGCTGCGCAGACCTGGCAGACATGTTTGACAATCCGGAAGAGAACCACACCCAGAGAAACATGCCTTTTATTCATACCCGTACGCTAGCCTTGCATACACTGAGCCAGCCCACTTTCTTAAACATTTTGGCGGGGGAGGCATGTAGGCGCTATGATTCCGTAATCCGTAATCTTCCCTAATGACAGAACTATCATGGTTGTGTCCACTGTCCATTTCACTCAATAGACCATCAGTGTATGTTGAAATGTACATGTCTATGCTCTGCATACTCAAGTCTGTCCAGCACATCCCCTCGCATTGTATACTTTTATAATCGAGAATTACTTGCTACCTTCGCACATACATTGCTCTCATCTCTCCCCGCATTCTGCATAGTGAGGCAGAGGTGCTAAACACACAAGATGATGGACGGAATGATGCACAATTGCAACACATTCACCCCCAGTCACAAAACTGGGTTTAATCCATCGTTATTTTGCTCACCAAGCCACCCCAGTTCAGACATGGCCATATGCAAATCAGTCTTGACCATGTGCCTAATGGAAACAGTCCAGACCGAAATGTCAAGCCATGTCTTTCCTGGACTGGAATCAAGCATCCTAGGACCGGTTTCTGGCTATCAGCCTTCATCAACCAGGATAGCTTGACTCCTGTGGCGTAGTGAGCACGGACCCACGGCTAGGAATACACTTCCCACATGGGGTGAACAGCAAAACACACAAGATAATTGACGGAATGTTGCATAATGGCAAAACATTCATCCCCAGTCACAGATCTTGGTTTAAGCCATCATTATTTTGCTCACCAAGCCACCCCAGTTCAGACATGGCCATATGCAATTCAGTCTTGACCCTGTTCCTCATGGGAACAGTCCAGACCAAACTGCCAAGCCTTGTCTTCCCTTGACCGGAATCAAGCATCCTAGGACCGGTTTCTGGCTATCAGTCTTAATCAGCCGGAATAGCTTGACTCCAGTGGCATAGTGAGCATGGGACACACGTCTGGGCATACCCTTCCCACAAAGGGTGAACTGCAAAACACACAAGATGATGGACGGAATGTTGCACAATGGCAAAACATTCACCCCTAGTCACAGATCTGGGTTTAATCCATTGTTAATTTGCTCAACAAGCCATCCCAGTTCAGATATAGCCATATGCAAATGATGAGATACAAATTTGATATAAGTAATGGTGGCCTACTGTATCCAATATAATCGTATTATTGTAGTGTTGTAGGTAACCCTGGACATATAGCTGTGGGAGATATTCCTTTTCTCTTTCTCAGGCTTATTGGTATAACCAACACCATCTTAGTTTTGTTTCCCTGTGTTCACTTAGTCCCTTGGGAAAACACGTGATGCACTCCTGTATAGAAACCTAAGCTGGTAGCCCGGTCTGATCATAGATCGTTAGTTTGTAGCTCAGGGAAGACCCAAGGTCACCTCTGAATACGCACATTCTTGCACTTCCTGTCCCTGTCAATCTCTGTCTCCAGATAGAAAGGGAGGCACCTTACTGACCTGCCCCCGGAATAGCTTAGGCCCTTATATGGGTTTTCCTGCTGGTTCTCTGACAAGTAGTACTTTTCCATGTTTGGTGATATCATACTGTGTGAGAAACGTGTATATGTTTTGTATTGCTTGTAGTCGTCAGTCTTCTCTGCGCACCTCCGAGGGTCGTTTAGACTGAAACTCCCCTGCTTAGGGTCTATTTTTCAAAATAAATGATTGAACCTTCTCCATTGCCGACTAACTTGTTACTTGTAAATAATGTTTAGGGGCTATTGGTGAGTATGGCCCCATTATAGAAATTTTCAGTACATCAGTTGGCGACTCCGCCGGGACTCCGCGATAGGGTCGTCCACTCCTGTAAACGGGAGTAGAGGGACAGGGAGGAGTTCTGGCCGAGTGGGTGGACGGAAAGAGAATCCTGATTTGAGACACCAGTTTTTGGTAAGAAAAATGAGAAATTCCACTCACGAGTCCAGTATCTTTCCCAGCTGCTAAAAGACCCTTGGCCGGAGTCCGATGGGCTTAACCGGAGAGAGAGCTGACCGTGTTGGTCTGTGAAAGAGTCGGCAGTGGAGAATCCGCAATCAGACCTGGGTGCACCAGGAAAGTGAATTGTACTGTATATTTGATTCGGCGTCAAAGGAAGCAGAGAGCACTTGAAAGAAGTGATTTCGTTTTTGCAACAGTTAACTGTATTTGGTAGTGGTCGGTGAAGCCGAGCCACAAGGGAATCTGGGGGTCTGACGTGGCAGCGGAGTGGCTGCATGGGTGGATGCCCCACAGACTTATTCGTGAGATCTTGAGACAATGCCTGACGCCTTAGTGTTGCACAAGGGTGCTCACTCAGCCGAATTCTCTTCGGAAGAACGCATGGGAGCAACTGGGTGAGCTAGGGTCTGGAGCTACGTGTCCAGACACCCGGCACAACCAGCACAGGACTATGGGATGGTCTGTAAGAGGGTTTGTGGTTCGCCTGTCAAGTGATCTCAGAACAGTCTAACTACTGTTTCTTTTTGTGATATAATTGTTGGTCTGGAATCCAGCGAGATCAATTCCCAGGACAGGAGTCGACGGGCTATGTTCAATTTTGAAGACATGTCGTACTTGTATGAAATGAATAGTAAGAAATAAGAGTCGAGGAGTTCCCATATTTTCTTTTCAAGCACTTTAAGATTGTGTGTGGCAAGCGTGAAGAGCATGTGGTGAAGAGGACGCGTCCGAATGCGAATGCAGGTGGTACGTGGGTAACGTGTTGAGAATTGCCTAAATATGCCATGTTTTAGTAAAATATGTTTTGGATGCTGCTGTCGGCGAGGTAGGAGGTTGGAAGAAAGACAGCCTGCCCCTCCGGAGGGCAGCCCAAGTTTTGATATGTATGTGAAACATGGTCTTACCCCTATTTTGTTTAATACTCTTTGGAATAAGTACACCAAAGACAACTCTGATTTACAATGGCCTCTAACAGGGTCTTTTGACGAGAAATAGATCAATTACTTGCAGAATAAGTTATATATGAAAAAGAGCCGACAATCGATGTTCAATTCCTTGAACTTATGGTTGAAGGAAGCGAAACGACGATGGATAAGGGAGGAGAAATTAGGGAAGCTTAAATCAGGACAGACTATTACTCAAAAGGCTGTAGCCTATGAAAAAGAAAAGGTAGAAAAGAATATTGAACAGATGGACAGACAATTCCGATTAGAAATGGATAAACGTTATGTAACTCGTACAGAAACTGGGGAAGAGATATAAGAACTGCTGGAGGCTCGTCTGCCCCCTCCGTATGCCCCCCAGGGATTTTACCCTGCCGTGCCTTTGGTTCGGGTAGGCCAGGTTGGAACTGCGCCAGTAATGGGAGCACCTGTGGCTGCGGCTGCTACCGCTCCGATAGATGGCCCCCCTCATACACCGATGTTACCCCCTCCTACCCTCCGGCCCACTACCTCAGCATTAATTTCCTTAAGGCCGGATTCTGATGTCCCCTCTCCCTTGCACCCTGTGTTTTTGACACCCCCTACAGGAGGTCTAATGGACCCCCGATATGAGACCACTTTGGCCCTTATAGATACAACACCCAAGCGTCCTAGGGGAGACTTGAGTGATCAACGAGTTTTCACTAGGTCATCCTTGGGTTCCGAAGAAAGAAAATCTATAGTAATCCAGACATCCCAGTGGATGCGAAACCCAATCTATACCTTAGAGGACATTTGGAGCACCATGAAAGACTTTGAACCCGTTTCTCAGCAACTGGCACTAGAAAGCATGGCGATCCGATTGATTACGCTATGGGAACAATGTTTTGAGGAGGGACTAGCCCCTCAGATATTATTTGACATTAGGGATCAAGCTTTTAAGTTTAACTTACAGACTACTGAAGTGTTTCAAAATGTTGCAACACTCGTACACTATCGTGAAAGAATGCACAGAAAATGCGCTGATTTGGGAGCGCAACACCCATTGAGGGAGGTACACCCTTTTTTCCAACCCGAGCTTCCCGAAATAATGGATGGTAATGGACAAGTATTGAGGGCTTGCGTGGACACCCGATTACACGAACAATGGGTTTACTCCCCTTGGAAACGAAGTGAGGTCCTTACCTTAAAAGCACAGCTCCCCGATCCCCGTAAGAACCCCACTGCCTATTATAAGGAATTGACTGAAGCTGCCAATTCGGTTGTTATGACCTTATCTGACATTGAATTGTTTTTCGGCCTCCTGATCCCGGTAGATATCTGGAGACAGATACACGACACCGATCACGCTCGAGAATTAGGAGGGACCTGGGATCAGATTAAAACGTGGGACAAAGAGCGTAAGCCAGGAGACAAACCCAGAGATGAAGTTTTGGCTGTGCCAGGACGTATTATCACTTATATACAGACTCTCCTTCCCCCTAGGAAGGTTGACTGGGATAAGTTAACGGCTTGTAGGCAGAAAAAGGACTAAAGTGTTTCAGATTTCTTCACACGTTTTGAGAAAGTGTTTTAAGATTTTAGCTGTCAGGACTTATCCACAGAAGGTGGAAGTCGACTATATGTAAATAGGTTTGTTACCAACTTGCTCCCTGAAATAATGACCCGCCTCCAAGCTGCAGAAAGTACATGGACTTCAACTGCCCTGTCGGTGATTCTTAGTATGACGCAATACTTTGAACACCGAGAGAATGAAAGCAAGGATAAATCAGAGAAAAAGGTTAAGGATTTAAAAACAAGAGTCTTATTACAGCAGGTCAGTAGAGGACAGAATAATGTCAGAGGAGGGCGAGGTTCATTTCCAAGAAGAGCAACGGGTGGAAGAGGAGGTGGAGGAGGAGCCCCGACCATTGGGATAAATCAGTGTTCCTGTTGCAAGCAGGAAGGGCACTGGAGGGCTGACTGCCCTTTGCTTCAAGCCAGAGCAGGCCCCAGTAGAGGAAGGGGTAGAGGTCAAGGAAATATCGATCAATATAGCATGTGATGTGAGGAAATGATAGGTGGTGATTCACAAAAAAACTATTTCGATGATCCCCAGAGCAGACAGTACTATCATGAGAATTATCAGGACGATGGGTACGATGGGAATGGATATGCATGAGACAGCCAAGGACAGAGCGGGGGCCATATAGCAGTACCAGTTGATCAGGAAGGACCTTATGTACAAGGACAATTGCTGGGGACCCCAGGAACGTTTGTAGTGGATACTGGAGCAATGAATAGTTCTGTTGCCCATACACTGGTCCCAGGGGCTGCTCTGTCTGGGCAAACTAATATGTCAGTAGGGTTCTCAGGAATCCCCGTGGTAAGCCCCATTTCTAAACCTTTACCTCTTACTATTGGTCCGATCACTGCAGACTCTCCTTTCCTTCTTACTTCTAATTGTGGGGAAAATGTGTTAGGATTAGATATATTGAAGAAATTGCATGCACAAATTTATTGTTCTCCTGATGGTGTTTATTTAACTATGCAACAACCACTTCAAAGTACATTGCAATGTTTTGTTAAAATCAAACACCTCCCCCCTGAATTTTCTACCTTTCGCCAATCACTTTGGGCAACAGGTGACACTGATGTAGGGTTGTTAAAAATAGCCCCCGTGTCGATTACCTTGAAGCCCAATGCCAAGTGGCCCCGCATTCCTCAGTATAAAATCTCACCGGTGGGTGAGCAGGCCCTGTTGCACATTATCCGTGACCTCATTAAAAAGGGAGTAGTTGAGGAAACGGCTGCAAACGTATGTAACAGCCCTATTTTACCGATCTTGAAGAAAGCCTCAATAGATGGTGCTCCCGATTACAAGAACGCATATCGCTTTGTAATTGACCTCCGAGAAGTCAATAAGATAGTATTTCCACAATATCTGGTAATTCCTGATATAACTGCTATCTTGACTATGATTCCCCCTTCAGCTCAGTATTTCTTTGTAATAGATCTGAAAAATGCTTTCTTTAGCATTTCGATCTACCCCGAGAGTAGACACATCTTCGGACTCTCATTATCTTGCCGCAGCTTTAGATTTTGTCATGCTCCTCAAGGCTATACTAAGAGTCCCAGTATTTACAGCCAAGCTCTGAAAGCAGTTCTCCATGAACTTATTTTACCCTCTGGAAATGTTCTCATCCAATACGTGGATGATATCTTGGTGGCCTCTGACACACATGAAGTTTGTAAAGAAGCCACTGTTAGATTATTGACTCATTTGGCAGCTAATGGACATAAAGTTTCCCTGTCTAAACTTCAGTATTGTCGACAGGAAGTGACCTACCTCGGCCACTTACTGTCGAAAGTGGGGAGAAGACTAACTCCAGAAAGAATATCTGGGATTACTAATATGTCTGTGCCTCGCACTCAACGTGATGTCCGTGCTTTTCTTGGCATAACCTCTTACTGTCGCCAATGGTTTCCTAATTTTTCACTTTTCGCTAAACCTTTGTTGCATTTGACTACCAAAGATGTGCATAAACCCCTGCCCTGGACGGATGAGTGTCAAGATGCCTTTGACTCTTCAAAAGCTGCTCTTTGTTCTGCACCCGTCTTGGGTACTCCAGACTACCATAAGCCTTTTGTACTCTATGTGCATGAGGTGGATGGTTGTTCACTTTCAGTGTTAACCCAGGGTTTTTGAGGTAAGCAACGACCCTGTGCATACTTTTCAGCGGTGTTGGATAACATCGCTAGAGCCCTTTCGAGTTGTCTAAGGGCTACTGCTGCTGTAACGGTGGCCGCTCGGCAGTCAGAAGGGATAGTCTTGAATACTGACCTCACAGTAATGGTACCGCATGCTGTGGATATACTCTTGAATCAAACAAAAACTCAGCACCTTACGAGTGCAAGATTGACAGGATATTAGTTGACTTTATTTGCACCACACATTACTATTAAAAGATGTGCCACTCTGAACCCAGCCACGTTAATACCCCTCCCTTCTAATGATGAAAAGAACGATATCCCATGATTGTATATTTAGAACAGAGGAAGAAACTAAGGGACGTGTAGACCTCACTGACACCCCTTTATCTGACCCCCAAGGGGAGTTGTATGTGGATGGCTCTTGTTTCAAGTTACCAGATGGCACCACAACAGCTGCTTATGCTGTTACTACACTTCGAACTGTGGTGGAGACGGCACAGATTTCTCATCACTCAGCCCAGCAGCTGAATTAATAGTCCAGTGTAGAGCATGCGAATTGAGCAAAAGGTTAAAGGCGAACATTTTTACGGACAGTCAATACTCCTTTGGCGTGACCCATAGTTTTGGGAGGTTGTGGAGAGAGAGAGGATTTCTCACTTCACATGGGCAGAAAATACAGCATGGCCCCTTAATTGAGAGATTGTTGTTTGCTTTGACACTGCCTAAGAAAGTAGCCATTATCAAATGCAGTGCGCATAAAAAGATTACTGATTTCACTGGAAGAGGAAATGCTTTTGCTGATCAAGTAGCCAAGGATACTGCACAGACAAAAAAGACAGCCATGTTCCCTAGTGCATCGGCAAGGTGGGTGGCGGAGACATCCCTGTTTGACAATATTATTGAGAGTGTAAAAGAGTTACAGAAAGAAGCTACCCCAGATGAGTTACAAAAATGGGAACAGGAGGTAGGGAATTGGACAAGAATAACTGTTGGATTGATTTAACTGAAAAACAGCTATGGTTATTACTTAATGCTTTGGTTTATGCAGTAGTAGTGATGGCCCATGGCCCTGCCCATATTGGTGCAAAAGGTATTTGTGCTGTACTAGGCCCAGTATGGAATAACCCAAATATCCCCAAAACTGCAGCTCATGTAGTGAAATACTGTATGGTATGTTTACAACATAACCCTAGAGGTGGGGAATCGGTCCTGGTAGGAAACTTTGCCCCACCTACCTTACCTTTTGAAGTGATACAGATAGATTATATCCAGCTTGACAGAGTGAACAATTTGAAATACGTATTGGTGGTGGAATGTGCTTTCAGAAAATGGGTCAAAGCCTACCCCACCAAAGAGAACACTGCTATTGCCACTGCTAAGGCCCTTATCAAAGAATATTTGCCTAGATTTTGTTTGCCCCGGGTCATTTGGTCGGACAACGGGGTACATTTTAACGCACAACTTGTGCAAAATATCGGTAAAGGACTGCAGATTACACAAAAATGTCATGCTGCTCGACATCCCCAATCTGCAGTCCTAGTTGAAAAGTACAATGGCACATTGAATCTGAAAATGGCCAAGATCTGTGAAACAACAGGTCTAAGCTGGCCCGACGCACTCCCTTTGGCCCTAATGTCCCTAAGAGTCACACCTCACTCACGAGCAGGGTTGTCTCCTTATGAGGTTGGTTTGGGTGACCTGCAAATATGTGGGGAGTCCCGAGACCCCGATCTTTTCGAGACATTGACTACCCTCTGATGACAGATTATCTGTACGCTATGACTAAATATTTGCGTTCTATTCACCAACAGGTATCTGCTACTCTACAGCCACTACCAGAAGGTCCTGGACATCGCCTGGAACCAGGAAAGTGGGTCTTGGTGCGGAACTACCAGCGGAAATCAAGTTTGGAGCCGAGATGGAGCAAACCCTATCAGTTCTATTGGTCACCAGAACGGCAGTAAAGGTGGATGGGAAGAAACATTGGATACATGTTTCCCACCTGAAGCAGCTCCTCCTTCCTCTTCCTTTTGAACAACAGAACCGAGAAGGAGTTCTAACACAAGAAGGAGAGTGGAGGCCGAGCTTTGTACCGTTCTCAGATGCCCGTGAAGTAGGGCAACAGAGTGAAGTTTTGCCATTACACGAGAGCGCGACAGCTGTACGAGAGGAAGCTGTTGTTTCTGAAACATATCAGGATCTTGTTGCACCAAATGCTCCTGCTGTTGGGTTATTTCAAGACCAGGAACAAACTGGCCACCTCAGATACAACTTGCAGCCCCGAAAACAACGCAGTACCTCAGCCTCGGATGACAGGAGTTAGAGAAAGACTTGAGTTGAGGGACTGCATCTAATTTTCTGAGGTATTTGAGCGAGACACTGGACTGAACGCATTGAGAACTTTATTTGTTGCTCTGTTCAGAAAGAAAGACTGTGTTAGGGGCCGCAGTTGCACCACTGGAAGTCATTGTGGTTCTCTTTTGATGAACGATAGGAGTCTGCCTGTGAGGCTCTAACGGACACAGGGAGAAGATCCCTTAGAGGGAAGAAGAACTTTCTGGCAGTGTGCACGTTTTTAACCCGAGTTTAGTTTTGGACTTTTAGAGAGGATGTATCCCTTTGCCCGATTTGCTATGGAAGATGAACGACCCCTTGCCCCTAGACGCTATTTTGAGAATGTGCCAATGTTTTCTGGATGGCCTACCAGAGCGAAGGTGGCCTTCGTTATATTCATTATTGTGATTTGTATTATTATGATGAGTGTGTTTTTGTATTTCGAGTTTCAATACCCCATGCACAAAATGTTAGGAACCACCCCAGCTCCAACTGAGCATTTTTTCTATTCCTTGCTCCCTTCATAAGGAGAGACATCGAGAAACATATGTAAAGAATTTTTTTATTGAAATGCTGCATCAGGCCCACAGTACCACTAATGAGACTAATTGTTGGGTTTGTGGTCTACTCCCATCCGTAATGCACTGACATGATTTGTTAATTTCACTGCCCTTATCACATTTAGCTAGTTGCGAAGCCTGGTTTCAGTTATTATCCCTTGTGTATTTACACTATATAGCTGAGCCTAAAAAATATACAGAAAAGGATTATGAAGCAATTTTGAAATATATCGAAGAACACCAAGGTTTTGATGAATTAGGAAATGAGGGTGAAGGGTCTTTAGACCCAAATGCATGTATGAATGTATATACTTCCCATGAAAATGTCACCTGGTTAAAAGAAGAAATGCAGGATTTAAAACAGTTTAATTCCACCTTGTATTTTCAGCATTTTCAAGAACTGAATATTACCGATGACAAAGCTATGCCGGTTCCTATAATGAATAGTACCTCTTCTTTCTGTGTTCAGAGGCAGGGTCATATTAGAGTAGGAAACAGTAGATGTAACTATACTTATACATTGCACACCTCTGATAACTCCGCCTAATGTATGTTTTGTGTGTGATGAAAATGCTTATACCTGGCTTCCGCGAGGTTGGGCAGGAAGATGTTACCTTTCTTTTCTCTACCCTCTGGTATATATAGCTCCCTCCAATTACCACAACACACACAAGTTAGTTAGAAGGGAGACAGACTCAAATAGAAGTATTCGAAGTTTCATCACCGAGGATACAGATCAGACAGATACCGCATTGCAACAGTTTGTAGACATTGCAACGGATCTCTTTCCTATATGGGGTCCACTATTTACCAGCGGAGATGTTAGACGTCTGGCAGAGTAGTAGAAAATGTAGTTCAGACTACTACTGAGATCTTGACAAACCTTACCGTTGAGCTTCAGGCGACAAGGCTTGTTTCTTTTCAGAAACGAATGGTTCTTGACGTCATCCTAGCAGATAGAGTCGGAGCATGCCGCGTGATTGGCAGCTCTTGCTGTGTTTACATACCAGATTCTGCTCCCACTATGCACCTGGCTATACAGAAATTTCATCGGCTAGCTTCCGAGGTGCATGTCGACACTGGTACATGGTCCCTTACTGGTTGGTTCTGGGGCCTCTTGACCACTTGGGGTTGGAAGGTCTTTATGATCCTTGCAGGAGCTTTTGGTATAGTATTTACCTGTTGTCTGTGTCTCCGGTGTGGGCCTTCTTGCTGTTCCTTTTGTGCTACTAGACTGACTTCAGCCTTGACTATTTCTCGACAGGCCAAGGTTGACAAACAAATGACCCAGAAAGAGGTCTCAGACCTCATGCAAATTGACGAAGGTGTATTTTTAGATTAAACAGATTATATTGGCCACATCAGGCCAAAGGAGTAGTCTGATGAGATACAAATTCGATATAAGTAATGTTGGCCTACTGTATCCAATATAATCGTGATATTGTAGTGTTGTAGGTAACCCTGGACATATAGTTGTGGGAGATATTCCTTTTCTCTTTCTCAGACCTATTGGTATAACGACGCCATCTTAGTTTTGTTTCCCCGTGTTCACTTAGTCCCTTGGGAAAACACGTGATGCACCCCTGTATAGAAACCTACGTTGGTAGCCCGGCCTGATTATAGATCGTTAGTTTGTAGCTCAGGGAAGACCCAAGGTCACCTCTGCTCTTTTTGTAGAATACGCACATTCTTGCACGCCCTGTCCCTGTCAATCTCTGTCTCCAGATAGAAAGGGAGGCACCTTACTGATCTGCCCCCGGAATAGCCTAGGCCCAGCTACTAACAATCTATTGTGCCTTATATGGGTTGTTCTTCTGGCTCTCTGACAAGTAGTACTTTTCCATGTTAGGTGATATCATACTGTGTGAGAAACGTATATATGCTTTGTATTTCTTGTAGTCGTCAGTCTTCTCTGCGCACCTCCGAGGGTCATGTAGACTGAGACTCCCCTGCGTAGGGCCTATTTTGCAAAATAAACGATTGAACTTTCTCCATTGCTGACTGACTCGTTACTTGTAAATAATGTTTAGGGGCTATTGATGAGTATGGCCCCATTATTTAAATTTTCAGTACATTACAAATCAGTCTTGGCCCTTTGCCTCATGGGAACAGTCCAGACCGAACTGCAAAGCCATGTCTTCCCTGGACCGGAAACAAGCATCCTAGGACCGGTTTCTGGCTATCAGCCTTCATCAGCCAGGATAGCTTGACTCCAGTGTCGTAGTGAGCACAGGACCCACGACTGGGCATACCCTTCCCACATAGGGTGAACAGCAAAACACACAAGATGATGGACGGAATGTTGCACAATGGCAAAACATTCACCCCCAGTCACAGATCTGGGTTTAATCCATCAATATTTTGCTCACCAAGCCACCCTAGTTCAGATATGGCCATATTACAAATCAGTCTTGACCCTGTGCTTAATGGGAACAGTCCAGACAGAACTGCCAAGCCATGTCTTTCCTGGACTGGAATCAAGCATCCTAGGACGGGTTTCTGGCTATCAGCCTACATGAGCCAGGATAGCTTGACTCCAGTGGCGTAGTGAGCACGGGACCCATGCTCAGGCATACTCTTCCCACATGGGGTGAACAGCAAAACACACAAGATGATGGACGGAATATTGCAAAATGGCAAGACATTCACCCCCAGTCACAGATCTGGGTTTAATCCATCATTACTTTGCTCACCAAGCCACCCCAGTTCAGAAATGGCCATATGCAAATCAGTCTTGGCCCTGTGCCTCATGGGAACAGTCCGAACCGAACTGCAAAGCCTTGTCTTCGCTTGACCAGAATCAAGCATCCTAGGACCGGTTTCTGGCTATCAGCCTTCATCAGCCAGGATAGCTTGACTCCTGTGCCGTAGTGAGCTTGGGACCCACGACTGGGCATACATTTCCCACATAGGGTGAACAGCAAAACACTCAAGATGATGGACGGAATGTTGCTCAATGGCAAAACATTCACCCCCAGTCACAGATCTGGGTTTAATCCATCGTTATTTTGCTCACCAAGCCACCCCAGTTCAGGCATGGCCATATGCAAATCAGTCTTGACCCTGTGCCTCATGGGAACAGTCCAGACCGAACTGCCACACCATGTATTTCCTGGACCGGAATCAAGTATCCTAGGACCGGTATCTGGCTATCAGCATTCATCAGCCAGGATAGCTTGACTCCAGTGACGTAGTGAGCATGGGACCCACATCTGGGCATACCCTTCCCACATAGGGTGAACAGCAAAACACACAAGATGATTGACGGAATGTTGCACAATGGCAAAACATTCACCCCCAGTCACAGATCTGGGTTTAATCCATCATTTTTTTGCTCACCAAGTCACCCCAGTTCAGACATGGCCATATGCAAAACAGTCTTGACCCTGTTCCTCATGGGACCAGTCCAGACCGAATTGCAAAGCCATGTCTTCCCTGGACCGGAAACAAGCATCCTAGGACCAGTTTCTGGCTATCAGCCTTCATCAGCCAGGATAGCTTGACTCCAGTGACGTAGTGAGCACGGGACCCACGTCTGGGCATACCCTTCCCACATAGAGTGAACAGCAAAACACACAAGATGATGGACGGAATGTTGCACAATGGTAAAACATACATCCCCAGTCACAGATCCGGGTGTAATCCATCATGATTTGCTCACCAAGCCACCCCAGTTCAGACATGGCCATATGCAAATCAGTCTTGACCCTGTGCCTCATGGGAACAGTCCAGACCTAACTGCCAAGCTATGTCTTTCCTGGACCGGAATCAAGCATCCTAGGACTGGTTTCTGGCTATCAGCCTTCATCAGCCAAGATAGCTTGACTCCAGTGGCATAGTGAGCAAGGGACCCACGTCTGGTCATTCCCTTCCCACATAGGGTGTTCAGCAAAACACACAAGATGATGGACGGAATGTTGCACAATGGCAAAACATTCACCCCCAGTCAAATATCTGGGTTTAATCCATTGTTATTTTTCTCAACAAGCGACCCCAGTTCAGACATGGCCATATGCAAATCAGTCTTGGCAAAGGTGCCATGCCATGTTTAGTTTGTGTAAATAACAAAGAGGGTCTTGACTCAAAACTCAGCAAGGCTGAGCCAACAATGAACTAAAGAAACAACACACTTGCCTATACTGAGACGCTGTTTTTTAGGGGACAACCGTTGTTGAAGCATACATGAAAAAATATCATGAACACCTGCTTTTTGAATTGCAACTTTTCTTTAATTTTTCTGAAGACTATTGTGATTTTTAGTCTTTTTTGTCTTATTTAGTGCATGGGAATACAAAAACATGAAAGATATTTTACATTTATATACAAGCAGGAGACAAACATTGGTATGTACATTGATCCAAACAAACTCACAATCAACACATTCTTGGCCATCCATTCATACTATGCCACATTCATACTGGTCCCAATGTCATGAAACAATTGTGAAAATACAAAACAATCTTATTTGCTGTTTTTTACACGTTAATCATAATTTTTCAAAATTTTTGAAAAAAAGAAGAAAGTAATCTTTCAATCAGTTGACACAATCCATATGGAAAAAATGACAAGGGACCGGGTTGGGTCGACGCGTTTCGAACCCTGTAATTCTTAGGGTTCTCTTCAGGACCACAGTTTTAACTACAAGGAAAGAGGAAACAATCGTCACTAACCAAACACTAAGAGATCAACGTCTCAATCGCTAATCAGTTTCCCTCAGCCTACCTCAACAAGTGGGTCAAGGCTCCACAGAAAACGAGAGGAGACAGATGTATTCCAAGTGGAGGGGGAGCGAAAGGTGCTGAAAGACAAAGAGAGTGTGCTCAGTCTCACTGTACATGTCACTCGTCACTATGCTTAAGCTGATTTGCAAAAGCGGGTCTGCGCGCTTACCTTCACTGCAGCGCGTGATTGCTCAAAGGGTGCATCCCCATTGGGTTGCGCTCGGTCCGATGGTACGGTTCCGGCGTCACCAAAGCTGGGGAATGAAAACAATGCGGGGATCGCGGATTACCATCAGGCGTGGTTCAATAGCTTCCGCAAATACTGGATGTCGGCGTAACTGACGCCAAGGTTTCTCATGCTTACTGTGATTTGTGCTCCGATTCTCGAGGTGTGTAAACATACGAAGTCCTAGCTCCTCACCCTGCAGTCAATGGCGGGTTACTGAAGCCTCACTGCAGTGTAGCTTATGGGTGTGGCTTCGCACTGAAGGGTATTGGGAGTTGTAGTGCTGTCGATGGTATGTCAGAAGAATTGTGGGAGATGAAGTCCTCTTTCTAGATTCAAGAATAGGTTTTGTAGATTTCAGAGATTTCATTTAGTCCATTCACCGCTGTATCATATTTCATAATCAGCAGGGCTTCTCTTTGGTTCAATCTTGTTTCCAAATCACCCCCTCTTGGGTCATTTTCAATTTTAGACAAAACAGTCCACTTGAGACTGTTTTTGTCATGCTTCTGAGTCAACCAATGCAAATCAGTCTTGGCAAAGGTGCCATGCCATGTTTAGTTTGTGTACATGGATAGCCATGGTTCCCACAGTATGTAGTGTCATTGTGTCTGCTAGGTGCACATGTTGTTCGTCATGTTGAATGTCATTATATAAGGTAGCTGTTTACTCACAAGCAGTGGTTTATTCTATTTACATATCGCTGTCTTAAAGAGCAAACAACAAATGTACTCACAGGTGAGTAGTGTGACCACAATGGCAGTCATTCATTGCTATCCAAAAATGTCCAACTATACGACGTTTCGAAGCTTACAGCCCCCAAACTTGCGCCCTTTCTTAAAAGCACACCAACTCCCACAATCTGACTAACATTCACACAGTTTTTTATCAACAGTTATCTGCTTCTAAATAACATACATTCCTACTGAATGTGAGCTGGCATACCGCATGTCCTTACTGTTTCAAACACAGGTACTTCCTGTGGCAATATCTATTCCCACCCACACAAACTAACTCCCAAACTTCAACTTGGCCTTCAATTCCTAGTTTGAAAACACATTTCAAGAAACAAACCAAACTAAAAGCACCTTTTTTCAGAACAGAAGTCTCTCTCACTTCTGCAAAAGAAATGTATCGACTGCAGATACCACAAAATTCAAATAAAATACATTCCCTTTTAAATACAAGCCGCCAATTACACTTTGAGAATTGTTACACAATATTCAACACATGTCACACTCAAGGTCTGGCACACTTTTTTGACACAGTCTCCTACAGCCTTCTAACATGCTTTCAAGCTGTTCTTCTTGTAATACCAGACTACATTCAGACATTCTTTCGATCATCTCTGGAATAACAGGAACAGTGCCCATAATTCTTACCCACTTCGCGGCCATGCTACTGCTAATTCTACTTCTATAAATGGCTACACTCTCTATGGTAAAAACTATGTCAGACAAAATACGCCTCTACGTCAAGCTACATCAACACTGTAAAAAACTTTAAAACTTTTCGGCTACCTGCCTCTATCTATTATCGGAGCATTTATCTACACTTATGTGATATGCATACAACCACCGTTGGATTGCAAAACGTTCCCATACGCCTGGTGAATGGATGAATGCCTTGCCAACATCTCAATAATTGCTCCAGATATCCAGCAGGTAATGAAGTATCTTGAAAACTATGAACGTGATTGTTCTGTCAGCGGAGAAATGGCGAATGCAATGCAAAAAGGAATCGCAGCGGAATGGGATTCCTGCGCAGCCGCAAAAGATCTCCTGCAACGTGCAACCTTTCACAACATCACAGATTGCCTGCCCATTCAAATTACTGCTTCAAAATTCGAGGAACATTACTGTCCCTTCAAGGATATGAATTGGATTGCTTTGCTTTTCTCACACGATGGCAACAATAGCCTCTTGGAACATTACGCATCTCAAGCCGCTGAAGAACTTCTGGACTGGAATCTCCACGACTTGTAAGAAACTCACATTATTCTTGAATGGAATTATTCCCCCTAACGTCTCCAGTCCAACCAGGAATCGGTGATGTATGGCCTATGCAAATACGCTACTTACTTCCAAAATTAACCTAAACCCGGCACCCATTTAGAAACCACGTCTATTCTTTTCCTGACACGTCGGGCAAACAAGGAGGCGCACTGCTGAACACCCTTTCCATTGCTGGATAGACGAACTGGACCTATCCGAGGACTATGAATCAGTGCAGGAATTTCCTGATCTTTGTGAACTGCTGGAAATTGCTGGATCTGTCCCCTTTTGTGAGACCACTTTCTGTTTCGCTCTAAGAAAAGGATCCATATGAATCTTGTGGAAGAGAACCCACCGTGATCTTTTTTTAACCCTGTAGAGAAGCTGGGTTTTCCTTCTTCTCCTTCATTTTAAAAATTATTTACGGCGATTGTTGCTTCCATTATCATGGGTGCTTTGTCCCACACCTCATTGTGCATCTCCTCCTTGATGAAGGTGTAGCCCCGGCTGGGGCAACACACCAAAACGCGCATTGGCATTACTCGTGTAGGGGCAGCTGGATTATTTCCACCCCTGCCCCCTGATGACTTGCCTCCACTCTGTCATCTGACCATCTTGTGGCTGCTATGCATAATTTTTAACTTTATATTGTTTTGTGAATTTGTGTGAATGATGTGTGAGTCATTATGATGAATCCTGGGAATGCATGATGGTATGAGTGTGTTGTTTGAGTTAGGTGTGTGGGACTGGATTTTTTTGATTTTTGTTCTATTAAACTGTAGTGTGTTTTGATAATTATTATGTGTATTTATAAATTGTTAAAATGACTGTGCAAAAATTAATAAAACTATCATAAATTTGTAAAACTTGATGTGATTATTCACCTTTGTCCTTGATCTGCTCCAGAGATAATGGATGATTTTTAGGACCCTCTTCTAGGGCCTTGCTTTGGAAATACGGGGCAGGTAGTTACTTGTGTTTTTGGTATAAATTGTGCACACACCTCTCTGCCTGTCTATTTTTAACAAAACCCTTTCACACAATTTTACTCAAAGTCAGCCTCTGCTCAAAACCTCACAATAAAAATATAAAAATACGACTTTGTTTAAGAACTGGTTGGCACAGCGTGGTAATCGTAAACTACCTTTATTTTCTTTATAAAGTGTATTTATTCATGTCTAATAACTATTCTGTAGGTCACATAGAACTATAACATATAATGTGCAATTCACTGATCCATGAGCTTCGATTTGACTACAGCAGAAGCAATTGGAGTTTGTCTAAGCTCGATGCCTTAGCTCTCTACACAAGAATGTTTTTTTGAAACAGATGACGACAATAATGCACGGTTTGACTACAAAGGTACCGAATTTGCTTCTAGAAGCGAAATGTTTGTGTTCATCCTCAAAGTTCCAATATGGGAAGAAGTAGTACCAATTCTGACACGCACCACATTGAATCTACTGTACAACAGATTGCTGACTATTCTACTGTTGATAATGTTCTGTTACAAAAAAGCACTGCCAAGGTACATAAAAAGTTCGTTGACTACATTTTGCAATTTCTTTTTTATTTCTTTCTTTTCCTAAACGATACATGTGGTAATCGTATCCTACCTTTTTTTCTTTATAGAAGGTAGAGTCATTCAAGTGAAATAGCTATTGTTTATTTCACATGCAACTGTAACATGTAATATACAATTCATTGATGCCGGAGCTTACGTTTAAATACAGCAGAAGTGATTCAACTTTCCATCAGCTGGATACACTAGCTCTTGCGCCAGTGGGTCCAATTGTGGCACTTAAATAAAGAAACGTTCTATATAATTTTCAAACTCCATCCCTTTATTACAAACAACCACTTTCTTAGACACAACTCATTTTACAATTTTCCTTCTCTGGCATTGCAACATTTTGCATTATTTTCTTCACAATTTTTCCTTTATTCCTGCTTCCTAAAACACTACATTCAACTCTTCAGACCAATAGGGATGAGCAGTTCGTATCACATTCCCTGTATAGAATAAACGCACACTAACACTACTTACACAGGTATGTTACAGCGCCAGTATCCTACAGCGCCCACAGCACATCACATCCTCGCTTGTCACATGTCTGTGGCCCTCCAAATAGATATAGCAGAAAACACTGAAGAGAAAATGAACATAAAGTTTTTGATATTTCATTTTGTCAATATAAAGGAACGATTTCCGATCATAATACTGTAACATTGTAAGGCATGCATTGTTGCTTCGATTTCGTTCACTAGTGAGGCATTAGTAAAGTAAACACATTAGGCAAGTCACGAGAAACTGCAAATAAAACAAGTGGCTCAACTTCTACAGTATGCAAACGTCCAAATGAATGACGGCTCGAGAAAATGGCGTCAGCAACTAAAGTTGAAGTGGAAACGTATTACACCTCATCTCTGGAATAACAGGAACAGTGCCCATAATTCTTACCCACTTCGCAGCCATGCTACTGCTAATTCTACTTCTATAAATGGCTACACTCTCTATGGTAAAAACTATGTCAGACAAAATACGCCTCTACGTCAAGCTACATCAACACTGTAAAAAAAACTTTAAAACTTTTCGGCTACCTGCCTCTATCTATTATCGGAGCATTTATCTACACTTATGTGATATGCATACAACCACCGTTGGATTGCAAAACGTTCCCATACGCCTGGTGAATGGATGAATGCCTTGCCAACATCTCAATAATTGCTCCAGATATCCAGCAGGTAATGGAGTATCTTGAAAACTATGAACGTGATTGTTCTGTCAGCGGAGAAATGGCGAATGCAATGCAAAAAGGAATCGCAGCGGAATGGGATTCCTGCGCAGCCGCAAAAGATCTCCTGCAACGTGCAACCTTTCACAACATCACAGATTGCCTGCCCATTCAAATTACTGCTTCAAAATTCGAGGAACATTACTGTCCCTTCAAGGATATGAATTGGATTGCTTTGCTTTTCTCACACGATGGCAACAATAGCCTCTTGGAACATTACGCATCTCAAGCCGCTGAAGAACTTCTGGACTGGAATCTCCACGACTTGTAAGAAACTCACATTATTCTTGAATGGAATTATTCCCCCTAACGTCTCCAGTCCAAACAGGAATCGGTGATGTATGGCCTATGCAAATACTCTACTTACTTCCAAAATTAACCTAAACCCGACACCCATTTAGAAACCACGTCTATTATTTTCCTGACACGTCGGGCAAACAAGGAGGCGCACTGCTGAACACCCTTTCCATTGCTGGATAGACGAACTGGACCGATCCGAGGACTATGAATCAGTGCAGGAATTTCCTGATCTTTGTGAACTGCTGGAAATTGCTGGATCTGTCCCCTTTTGTGAGACCACTTTCTGTTTCGCTCTAAGAAAAGGATCCATATGAATCTTGTGGAAGAGAACCCACCGTGATCTTTTTTTAACCCTGTAGAGAAGCTGGGTTTTCCTTCTTCGCCTTCATTTTAAAAATTATTTACGGCGATTGTTGCTTCCATTATCATGGGTGCTTTGTCCCACACCTCATTGTGCATCTCCTCCTTGATGAAGGTGTAGCCCCGGCTGGGGCAACACACCAAAACGCGCATTAGCATTACTCGTGTAGGGGCAGCTGGATTATTTCCACCCCTGCCCCCTGATGACTTGCCTCCACTCTGTCATCTGACCATCTTGTGGCTGTTATACATAATTTTTAACTTTATATTGTTTTGTGAATTTGTGTGAATGATGTGTGAGTCATTATGATGAATCCTGGGAATGCATGATGGTATGAGTGTGTTGTTTGAGTTAGGTGTGTGGGACTGGATTTTTTTGATTTTTGTTCTATTAAACTGTAATGTGTTTTGATAATTATTATGTGTATTTATAAATTGTTAAAATGACTGTGCAAAAATTAATAAAACTATCATAAATTTGTAAAACTTGATGTGATTATTCACCTTTGTCCTTGATCTGCTCCAGAGATAATGGATGATTTTTAGGACCCTCTTCTAGGGCCTTGCTTTGGAAAAACGGGGCAGGTAGTTACTTGTGTTTTTGGTATAAATTGTGCACACACCTCTCTGCCTGTCTATTATTAACACAACCCTTTCACACAATTTTACTCAAAGTCAGCCTCTGCTCAAAACCTCACAATAAAAATATAAAAATACGACTTTGTTTAAGAACTGGTTGGCACAGTGTGGTAATCGTAAACTACCTTTATTTTTTTTATAAAGTGTATTTATTCATGTCTAATAGCTATTCTGTAGGTCACATAGAACTGTAACATATAATGTGCAATTCACTGATCCATGAGCTTCGATTTGACTACAGCAGAAGCAATTGGAGTTTGTCTAAGCTCGATGCCTTAGCTCTCTACACAAGAATGTTTTTTTGAAACAGATGACGACAATAATGCACGGTTTGACTACAAAGGTACCGAATTTGCTTCTCAGAAGCGAAATGTTTGTGTTCATCCTCAAAGTTCCAATATGGGAAGAAGTAGTACCAATTCTGACACGCACCACATTGAATCTACTGTACAACAGATTGCTAACTATTCTACTGTTGATAATGTTCTGTTACAAAAAAGCACTGCCAAGGTACATAAAAAGTTTGATGACTACATTTTGCAATTTCTTTTTTATTTCTTTCTTTTCCTAAACGATACATGTGGTAATCGTATCCTACCTTTTTTTCTTTATAGAAGGTAGAGTCATTCAAGTGAAATAGCTATTGTTTATTTCACATGCAACTGTAAAATGTAATATACAATTCATTGATGCCGGAGCTTACGTTTAAATACAGCAGAAGTGGTTCAACTTTCCATCAGCTGGATACACTAGCTCTTGCGCCAGTGGGTCCAATTGTGGCACTTAAATAAAGAAACGTTCTATATAATTTTCAAACTCCATCCCTTTATTACAAACAACCACTTTCTTAGACACAACTCATTTTACAATTTTCCTTCTCTGGCATTGCAACATTTTGTATTATTTTCTTCACAATTTTTCCTTTATTCCTGCTTCCTAAAACACTACATTCAACTCTTCAGACCAATAGGGATGAGCAGTTCGTATCACATTCCCTGTATAGAATAAACGCACACTAACACTACTTACACAGTTATGTTACAGCGCCAGTATCCTACAGCGCCCACAGCACATCACTTCACAGCAATAAACTCACAACTTAAACTCATAGTTTCATTCCCGAGTCTTCATACAGGTACCACAAAGTGCTTTATTTTTCAACTCCCGCTATACTCTAAACGCATACTAGCAGCACCTGCACACATATGCTACAACACCCACTATGCTAGAGCACCCAGAGCACATCGCTTTACAGAGTTCGGCTCACAGTTTAGACGCACGGTTTCATTCCCGACCTTCGCGGTACCTCACCTCTGCACCATCTCACTTCAGACAAAACAGCACTTTCACACCGGTAAGGGTAAATACTTTGCATCTGCCAGTATAATACAGAGCACTCAACTCACAGATTAGGCACACACTTTCATCCTTGAGTGTACCGGCACCTCACCTCCACACCATCTCACACGGGGCAAAACAGCCCATTCACCCGTTCGACCTGTAGCCTTGTCTAAAGTTTCCTATGGAAATTAACATTAAAAAAACACGTTTTGGGACCCCCCCTTTTTTCTCTGCCCCCTTGATGAATCACCCCCCAATTGTTACAAAGAAGCTGATTTCAACAAAGAATTAGTTTTGAAAATTTCGCGAAGATTCGTGAATCAGCACCAAAGTTGTTGGGACTAGAATGTTGCCATTTTCCTACGTTAACTAGGTCCTGACTATAACTACCTACTGGCGACCACCAGTAGGTAATATATATATATGTATATGTATATGTCAATAACTGGCTGGCCGTGGCCTGGGACATGGGAAGAGTAGACCCCAATGTAAGATGAGAAAAAATGTACTTTAAAAGTTTTAAAAACTGACTCCCAAACCTAAGCAAACTTTTCTCCTTGGAAAAATACTAAAAAATGTAATGCAAATTTTGGCTCCTACTGCAACTTCTGGCCACTTATAATCTAATCTAAAAAATGGACGAAAAAATACTGATTTATGCTCTCCATCAAACAACAAACTTACCCAAAAGTTCTTCAACCTACTTGTATTCTCAAAATAAAATCTTTTAATATCCAATCATACATGCAGCAGGGAATGCAGACATAGAAGAGAGCAATCATTTCACCTCAAAATCCAAATGAAAAGCAATCAAGGGATGGACAAAGCAATGGGAGGAGACTTCTAGACAGGAGGAGGAAGTTGGATCCTCTGTGGCACTTCCTTCCTGTAAAAAAACTAAAGAAAAAGAAATGTGCTTTGCACAAAAACTACATAAACCATCCATCCAGGAAGAAAAGTTACTAAAAAAAATCAATTTCAAGTTGATTTTGCTGTTTCTAGAACATCTACTGGAGAAACAGCCCAGTGAAAACGACTGTCTCATTAGAAAATGTCACCAGAAGGCTTCCCTTCAGTGGGAAATCACACTAGGGGATGCCAATCTCGCTTCTAAAACTGGAACAAAATTCTGCCATTCACCAATTGTGGAATTTGTCGAGAACTCTGTGTTACAGAGTAATTCGTAGAGACCAAAATTCCACCAAATCTGCAAGCAGTATTCCATTTTCCACCCACCCCTAGGACCTAGGTATGATTTCAGGCTGATCACAAAAGAACAGGGGTGGATATACCTAGAAGTTCACATTGGTCATTATTTTACCAGGAGTCTCTGTTAATTTTCTGACTTTAAAAACCTTTCAGGGTTTCCCTCAAGGCAGGATGGTAATATTGGTGAGATTCCCTACATTTAGATACATTGTCAATGGGTTCCCGGTGAAGTCTCCAGTGGCTGTTCCACATTTTTTGAGAGTGACACAATTAGAGATTGCCAGATTTCCTAGCCACTGAGGGCACTTCACTGCTTGGACAAATTCTTCACCTTGACCCTGCCCCAGGTCCTTCCTTCCAAGTTAGTCATACTTTGTTTCCTTTATTGGATCAAGACAGAAGGATGTAGCTGACAAGGATTCCACTAAGGGTTAGGATGCTCTGCAGATATGGTATCCTCAAATTCTGATTCAAAAAGTTCAGAGCAGGACATACAGACATTTTAATGTGGGCTAGATTAAGGTAAGTGATCAAGTGCCAATATTTCATTATGCTGGGAAATTCATTTGTGGTCTCTCTTACAGCCCCAGACCATCAGGACATGCCTCTAGGCCCCAGGTCTCCCTGCTGTTAGGGCTCTCAAGGGTCATTTGCAGTCCAATTTCTACTGGCCAGATCAAATTTCTTCTTAGGATTGATCCCTTCTCTGCATGATGTATCTCTGTGACAGGGAACTTGGGCCATCCAGATGACTCTTGAAGAGGATTTCCAATGCCTAAGTGCAAGGAAAGATCAGGAGTCATTGTCGCTTCTTTACCTTCAATATTCTTCCTTCATTCAAATGCCCTCCTTGTTCAGGGAATGTGCAATAGAGATGGTTGTGAGGTGTCATTCTTATCTAGTGCACAAACCAGATGTTGAGGAAATCCCTCAGATAATTTCAGGTAGCATTCTCACCAAACCTACTCATCTGCCCTTTCATCAGCGTGCTCAAGCATGAATGCACACAAAAGTTGAAGGGCTGAAGCATGACCCGCAATCTCAGTACACCTCCCTTCGGGAGGATGGTGTTGCATATTGTCTGGAAGTGGAAGCCCAATGTTCAACACGAGCCAAAAACATAATGGAAGCTGGGCACCAAGAATAAGCCGGAATTGCTGAGTACTTACACAACAGGCCACTCAGAACAAGAGAGTACCCTCTGAAATCCACATTCAACATAGTAAAACCAACTATGTGCACTTTCTGTGCAGTTAACCTGACACAGCTCTAACATTGGATTCATATAAACCGTGACTGTGTAGCTGATCATAGTATGAAAATCAAGCATTAACGTTTATTTTCACAGTCCATAGAATCTTTATCCATAAGAGTCTGGCAAACCTAAATTGGAAAACTGTTTTCTTGGAAGAAGTATTGTGCAGTGGTCCAGCAAAAACATTTTATCCAACCCAGTGGCAGTTTTAGCATGGGGTTTTGTCCACAATCTCTGGAAATCTCCTTTATTAAAAGGAATCTTCATTTTAGTAGTTTGATACAGCTGCCCGATGATAATTCGATATATTTGACAGAACTGAAGTTTAATAGCCATGCTGAAGCGTCTTCAACTTCCGTTGAGTTTCCAAATTGTTTTACCTGTGGATGCCTTAGAGCCAAAGTAAATCGAAGATGGGCATATTTGATTCTCTTCCAAGGACAGACAGCGGCTTGCAACAAAATATGTCAGGATAGGCTGTCATTGAAGCAACAGTTGATCAAGTAATACAGTCCAGGATATGTGTAGATACCACCAATGCTCGCATTTTATTCCTGGATCCTTATCACTAAGGGATGATCTGGCTCAGCACAGAGCCGAACGTCTATTTTATGCACCTGCAGTGTGTAAAGTGAATTATTATTTTAACCCGATATTTATCTAAGTTTGTGCACTGATTACCTTTATCTTGGATAGCACAGCTCGGGAAAAAAACAGAAAGTGGCAAACCTTGCTTATTGTTTCCGGCCAATATTGTCTGAAAATAAGGCCCTAACATGGAGAAATATCAGATTAAGTGAATTTGCTTTTCACACGGCATGCACATAGAAAACAGGTGCTCGACTCTGCGCTGGATAAGTTCAGCCCATCATGATATCTGCCAACAAATGGCTATGCCCAGGAGAGTTTTTAATCTATTAAGCGATCAAATGGGCACAGGTAGCACTTATTACTTTCTTCCAACATCTTCAGCAAACAAGTTTAACATAAACTCTCCAGCAGTGACCTGTAATAGAATTTCGGGCGACATATTTGGAGCAGACAGTGAGAGCTGCTGGAATTATATGTTCCTGCAGCTGCATGTATCACGTAATTATTGACTTGCTGCATTTCCACATATTCCATGATCTGCTGCATAACCCGCAGAGTTTACTAAACAAAAATGTGTTTCGAGCTCAAACGTATAACAGGTTACTAAAACATGGCGGCTCTTGTTCCCCACAACTGAAGGCCCTTCTCAAGGGGTTGATAAGCATCTTTCATTTACCTATTGTTGTATTTTGGTGTCAAACTGGTACTAATACGGTGAAATCGTTACACAGACAGTGTTATCAGGTGTAAAAATGACAAAATAATCAAGTAATATTATCACAAAATGTGCCGCATTACGCCACATAATTTGCCTTTTTTGCCTCATAATTTAAGTAACCGTGCTGCATAATGGGCTCCTCGCTTGTCCTATGTCTGTGGCCCTCCAAATAGATATAACAGAAAACACTGAAGACAAAATTAACATAACTTTTTTGATATTTAATTTTGTCAATATAAAGGAACGATATCCTGTACTGTAACATTGTAAGACATGCATTGTTGCTTCGATTTCGTTCACTAGTAAGGCATTTGTAGAGTAAAACACATTAGGCAAGTCACGTGAAACTGCAAATAAAACAAGTGGCTCAACTTCTACAGTATGCAAACGTCCAAATGAATGACGGCTCGAGAAAATGGCGTCAGCAACTAAAGTTGAAGTGGAAACGTATTACACCTACTTCCACTTTCTAGTCCCAGTTCTTAAAATGTGACGTGTGTCCATTTCGTTTATATACACGCTGTCCACCGGAAGTAGAAAACAAATCCTCATTGTATCACCTGTACCAAATACAGCCGCCAGTGGCTTCTGTTCGGTCAAGGCTAAAAAAAACACCCGTAGTACATTTATTTTAGGATACTGCTAATTGTGCACATCTGCTTTAGACTTTGTATTCCATATTTGATGTACTTCACACGCTAAACATAAAAATCCAATGGGGATAGCAGGAGAGTCAAGCAAATTATGTTGGCAGTGATCAGACAGACACTCAACTGCAGCTGCTCAGAGGGAGACCACTTGTTTTTATTCCCGCGCAGGTACATATTTTTAGCAGCCACTAATGCATCATGCAACTGGAGTCTTGCTGACAAAAGAATAATTGCAGCTAAGATGCCCACTAAGGCGTCAGACACACGCTTCCTGCTGCGAGGAAAACAACGATCCGGTGCACTTGAGTGAATCTTTTTACTGTAGGAAACATAATGTCCCACCTGGCAGTGCAGCTGGTGCAAGGCTTTGGACGCTTGCCAACGTATCTTATTCCGAAATGTTTCTATCCTACTTAAAACAAAAGTAAGGGTGAGTACAACACGCAATTATGATTTCAACATTTAATGACTACAGTAGGCGCTCACCAGTCGGGAAAAGGTGCAGAACTAGCAGTAAGATTTATTTCACAAGAGTGAGATTTAAAGGGTGCACCGTTCATCTGCCAGCACTTCTGCGACTTTGGTTAATGCCAGTAACTATACATGCGAATAATACCAAAACTCACAGCAGTATTCATGTTTATATCACAAAAAAATTCAGATGCTACAAGAGCAGAGATATTGCCAGGCCAGAACTTCCTTTGAGAGTGTGCCTGCAGATAAAGCTAGTCTAATAAGCCTCTGTATCTCTTTAAAATAATGCATTGTTTATTTTTTCTGTGACCAGATCTCTGAAAATGGAAACGTATGAGAAAGACAGGATTAAACATGTATTTTATTTTGGTACATACGGAGACCCCTGACCGGGACTTGCCGCCGTCTACTTTTTTAATGAATATTTTAATCTCTGTCACTCACTCCTTCGTTCTAGGGGCCTCATTTATGAAAAGTGACGCATCGCTGCGAGAAAATAGCGTTGCGTCACTTTTCATTGCAACCTCCTTGCGAACCCAATGATGCGTCATATTTACAATATGACGCATCATTGCGCAAGGAATTACAGATACGTCAATATTTCTGACGTATCTGTAAGCGCAAAAGTGACGCATTGCTGGAGTGTGACACAAAAGTGACGCAACTCCAGCAATGCGTCCTTTCACATGGGGAAAGCCCCATGTGAAAGGGCTTGCGTCAGTCTTACGCCTGCTGTGAGGCAGGCACAAGTTTTTGACGCAACTGCGTCCTAAAAGTGACGCAGTGAAATCTCATAGATTTCACTGCGTCACTATTACGAGGCTTTTTGCGGGGGAACGCCCCCTCTGCATACATTATACCTGACGCAGGTATAATGTGGCGCAGGGGTTTACAAAGTGACGCATCTGCTTAGATGCGTCACTTTGTAAATAGTGCGCAACAGGAGGCATGTTTTACGCCGCCGATGCGTCACAAAAAGTGACGCACCGGCGGCGTAAAAGTGACGCACTGCCTCATAAATGAGGCCCTAGGTTTTTAGTCATTCTTCCTCTTGCACTGGATAAAATCGTATGGCGGTTATTCATTCCAAACCCAACAAATGACTGCTGGTGCCCATCACCGGAAAGCACCCCCAGAAATTAAGCACAGTTAGAAGGATCTAACTTCTTGAGTAAGGAGACACATATTCGTGCCATATTTAGTGATGCTGGCGATGAGTCTTACTGAAAGAGTGGATCATGTGTTTCTGCAAAGCTTTCTTTTTATTTTTTGAAGTTTTATATAGTGCAAACTCGATCAAAAAGTAGAGGAGCGCTTTTAAAAAAAACTATTTTACTATTTTTTTAGGCATGGGAAGATTAAATGATTTGTCCAGAAGCACAGGATGTTGAGTCAGTGCCGATATGCCGACCTGGTGCCTCAGTTCTAAAGTCGGCAGTTTTGGCTGAATTGCCACATCCTTCACATGTCAATAGAATCTTTTTTTA
Source organism: Lissotriton vulgaris (assembly GCF_964263255.1). Classification (NCBI taxonomy): domain Eukaryota; kingdom Metazoa; phylum Chordata; class Amphibia; order Caudata; family Salamandridae; genus Lissotriton; species Lissotriton vulgaris. The sequence continues at coordinate 1,191,598,974 of NC_141691.1, read as the reverse complement.
ACACACCAGCATTTCACTGTCACCACCCTATGCACAACTGCAAGGCTTAAATACTGCCAAATATTAACACTTATACAGTCACTCAACTTACGCATGTACATTACCTACTAATCATTGCTCCTCATCCCAGTCCTAATGTTTGAGGCATTACCTCTCTGCCAGCATCCTCGCAGAGAAAAATATGGGGCATATTTTTTAGAGAAGTGCACTACCGTTGCATCACAAATGTTGACACGATGGCGGCGCAGGCAGTACTCCATATTTACAAGTCGACGCATGTGGCCAAATGTGTAATTTTTTGTAGCCCTGCATCCGAAAATACCTGCGGCAGAACAGACTCTACAATGCAGAGACTATGCAAAGTAGGTGTTCCCCCATAAAGCCTATGATAAAACGAACTTGGGCATATTACCAAGCAATAGCGATAATTATCGCTATTGCTTGGTTAGAGACAAAAATTTACCGCTGAGCTGCGGCGATTTTTATCGCAGATAAACCTTGGTATTACCAAGGTTTATCGCAAATGCGATACAAATCGGCCGCAATGCATGAATATCGCTGAAAAGTCAGCGATATTCATGCATTTGCGAGCTAATGCTCTTAGCCATGTTATCCACCTCCCATTGGATAACATGGCTAAGAACTGCTCAGGGCAGGTGTTAGCTTTTGGAGATATTTGCGCTTAGCGCAAATATCTCCATAAGTTGGTAATAGGAGATAGCGATGTTAGCGACTGTTTCCAGTCGCTAACATCTTGGCACGCCCACTTTGCATGTCATTAGTGATAAATATCACTGACACTGATTGATTGATTAAATGCTTTGATTGACATGCAAAGTGGGGCCCAAGATGGTCGCTATCTCCTACTAACTGTCGCTAACTGGTGTTAGCAACAGCTAGGTAATAGGGAGAAAATTTTATCTCCGCTTTCTTGGCTTTTAAAGCCAAAAAAGCGAAGATAAACCCCCTTGATAATATGCCCCTAAGTGATAATTATGGTGATGTCAACATTTGACGTATCGTCGTCATGAGGCACCCAGAGCCTGAAATTAGTTAAACTTTCTGCACTTCGGCAACCCAGGCGTAGGAAATGACACAGTGGCTGTGGTACATAAAGACAAGCCACACTAAGCAATTTGGAAAGCCCAACTATGCTATGGAGGCGCTGATAGCAGCCTTGAGTTGCAAGGAGACCCCCGGCCATCACTACCATATGGGCAGCGCAGGAGAAGTGAGCTCGTTTTTTGTTAACAAATGTCTCTCATTGACCTCAGGGAGGATAAGGTCATCAGACATTCCAGACTCTGGAGGCAGTCCATAATAGAACTGCTAAATCAGATACCTCCGAGGCTCCATCCACCAGCTGTCAGACCCACCAAATCCCCTCTGCAGGTGAAGCTGATGGCAGTTCTCCACATGCTGGCATCTGGTTCATTCCAGATCACAAGTCCGAGTTGCAGGAATATTGCAGCCAACTGTTTTCTGCCTTCCTACCTGCTATCCTGAGTGCCATCATATGCCTTATTCCCCAGTATCTCATCTTCCCCAAGACACAACAACAGAGGCTGGAGGCCAAGCAAGGTTTCTATCCCATAGCAAGATTTCCACATGTGCTTGGTGCCATGGATTGCACACATGTGCAGCTGGTTCCCCCAACAGAAACATCACATCTGTACAGGAACTGGAAGCACACCTACTCTATCAATGTGCAGGCGATTGTGGACTATCTGGAGATGTTCACCAAAGTGCTGGCAAAATACCCATGGTGCGTGCAGGATTCCTATATCTTCAGGCACTGCATCATCAATCAGTGCTTCCAGAATGGGCAATATGGGAATAAGACACTTGTCGGTAAGCAAATCTGTAGTACATCACAGACCTACTAACAGTAAGAAATGTATGTCATAATAGCTATCTCATTGTTTGTCAATAGAGATAAGGTCATATGTATGAGAGGTGTATCTCATACACAGCCATCTTTTTCTGCCTTCCTACCTGCTATCCTGAGTGCCATCATATGCCTTATACCCCAGTATCTCATCTTCCACAAGACACAACAACAGAAGCTGGAGGCCAAGCAAGGTTTTTATCCCATAGCAGGATTTCCACATGTGCTAGGTGCCATGGATTGCACACATGCGCAGCTCGTTCCCCAAACAGAAACATCACATCTGTACAGGAAATGAAAGCACACCTACTATATCAATGTCCAGGCCATTGTGGCCTATATGGGGATGTTCAACAATGTGCTGGCAAAATACCCATGGTGCATCATGATTCCTATATCTTCAGGCACTGCATCATCAATTAGCGCTTCCAGAATGGACAATATGGGAATGAGTCACTTGTTGGTAAGCAAATCTGCAGTATATCACAGACCTACTAACAGTATGAAATATATGACATAATAGCTATCTGTGTGTGTGTGTCAATAGAGATAAGGTCATATGAATGAGGGGTGTCCAGAAGAGGCCGGGCTGGGCCACCCCCCTAACATCATCATCAGAACCCCGAAGTACTGCCCCAATGCAATACTAATCGTTGGAAGAAGATGTGAGGACCAGGTGAAGGTGATTAATAGCTGTCTCCCATCTCACTAAAAAATGTTTGGAGGTGGCCAAAGGGCCCGTTCGGCCATTTAGGGCCCGGGAAAACACAGAGGGCATTGGGACAGAACTCATTCAGTTTTTTAAGGTACTGGACTCTCATTTATTTATTAGTCTGCCCCAATTAGTTACTTGGTAGGATGAGTAAGCGGAAGGCAAAGGGCTCCCTGGTGGGGGAGATGTAAAGGGGACCCTTGATGTTTTCTTATCGGGCAGAGTCATTATTAGTCCACGAAATACAGTTGTCTGAGAAGAGACTCTCATTGGACTCGATTGTGGCGCAAAAGCAGTCTTCAATGGGTAGTATAGCTACAACTAAGTCTCCCAATGTCGGGGCTGCCCTAGGTCAAGTTAAACCAAAAAGTGGTTATATTGTAAATGGCTCAAACCCTGCCGCTTCATCACATCAGGCTGCGGGACTACTAACCTAAACCATCAAGTTAATATCTGATGATCTGAGCCCTTCAGAGATTAATGTGGAAGAGAGTGAGGGGGGCTCTGATCTAAATTCTGTGTCAGCACATGGGGCAGGGCTGGCATAGGGAGAGCCTGTACTGGCCGTAGATCTAACTGGTGTCAAAATTATCCAAAGGGAAGGAGGGGAGGTGGCTACCTGATCTGAAAGGGCTTTAATAGACAAAAGTATTACAAACAGTGCCACCATCTTATCGGCTGGTTCTACTGCCCCAGCAAAGCGAACCCGGGGGTGGGTCATCATATTTCCAATGGTAAATCAAAGCAGAAGGGGGCACCCAAAGCGACCAGGTCTAAACACACAGAAGGTTCCGCAGTCAACCATCAGAGTCCAAATTGTGGAGAGGCGGAAAAGACTCGGTGGCGGATATGGAATTGTGGTCTAGGATGGAAACAATGTTAACTACCCACCTAGGGCCCATACATGAGAACATTAATCTGATAGAAGGTAAACTGTCCCTGCTGATCGCACAGAACAGCAACTTTACAAATGTAGTTACGGGGCACCCAATTAATAGCTGGTGGGCACTAGAGGGTCCCACACCTCTAAGGGCAGTGTTAGAAATGGGGATCTCTGGTTGGCTACGGCTTGCACCAAAGCCAGGCAGAGACCACCACTCTAGTCAGGGAAAGGGTATGTTGGCACGAGCAGTTAGGCTTATCTCGGTAGCGATGTGCAAAGCATTTGCACAACACACACAGTAACAACACACTAGGCACACCACAAAAAGAAATCCACACAAGGTTATATAAAAATAGCCTTTGTATTATAATAAAAACACATAAAATAGTAATCACACAATATACACTGTGCCAACTGGCACAGGCAATATTTACAAGGGATTATGTACATATGACAGGGCCACGTGGGCCACTGTCAGAATTACCACTTGGTAAAGAAATGGTAAAATGGTAAAAACAAGAATATATATGAACTTAGAACACAGCCAGTAATCACTGGCAGACACTAAACTCAGCGTCAACCTGTAACATAAATCAGAGCAGGCACAGTATCACATAATGGAAGAACACTATTCTGCGCCAACCTAATAACCTAAAATAGGATAAACCACAATCTCCTAAACATACCGCACATTAGGAAATACACTTAAGAACATAACCTGCAGTAGAGAATAAATCAAACCTAGACCACAGTAGAGACTTAAAACAGTAGGTAAAACCTAATAAGCATAAAAGCACATCTATGAACAGAATTAAATGTGCCTAAATCATATTACAAACATTACATTTCTTAGCACCTATAAAAATTACGCAAGGGCCTTGCACCCTGTACACCTCATAGTCCCCTGGCCCACCTGGCCATCTCTAAGGGGCTCAAATGCCCTCTGTCCCAAAGTCAGGGCTGCTGCCTAAGCAGCAACAGTCACGGGGCACACTTGGCGCAAACCTAAACGTGGCAGCTGCCCACTACTTGCTGGGCAGCTGGGAGACTGAATGAAGGCCTAAACGTTGCATCTGGCACTAAGTGCTGCGCAGCTGTGCAGGCAAAGGTTGGAAAGCAGGAGTGTGTCTCACTCCTGGATTAAGAGTACATGTCCCCCTAAAAGAAAGGTCCTAAAAGGTGCAGCTGCCCACTACTTGCTGGGCAGCTGTGAACTTAAAACTGCGACATGGGCCCTTACTGGCCCCTAGGTACAAAGACTGCGCCAAATGCTGGAGTTACGGGGTTCTAGAAATAAAGTATTTGTCCCTTGTAGCACACTGGCTCCCTGAAATGTTTGTGCGCCCAAATAAAGAGAAAGAAGAGCTTGCCCCCAAGACATGGAGCGCACTGGCATTTTAATTGAATGTGCCCCTGGTAGAGCCATTTAGGCTCTAGGAAGGATGATGCCAAAATGAGGGAGCCACGTAGGCTCTGGGAGCAATGGGGCCAAAATGTGGGCAGGAATATGGGCTCCTAAGGTAACACAATGTGACATGTTGGAACAGCCCGCTGACATACTAAGGTGCCCGGGCAAGTGGGGGGATAAGGGCCCCTCCGGCACTTTAAAATAATGGTGGCCCAATGGTGGAGTGGCCCGCAACGGCGGTTCAGCTCAGGATGCCCCCAAATACTGTCAGGCTGCCTCGAAGGCACCGTTACTAGGGGTGGAAGCCCACACTCACCGGTCTTCTTGGAGGCATTTCTGCGGCATCCTACTCTGTGCGCGGCCTCCGGGGCTCCCTACACCGGCAGTACTCGGGGGAGGCTTGGCGGCCTTCCGTGGACATCTCGGGGCTCCCTCAGCTTATGGGAGCCCCTCCTGGCTGCAGATGTCTCCTCGCTTCACCCGGGCCCCATCATGGGACCCGGGACTTTACCATAGAGCCTGCGAGGCTCCGGATGGAGCCCCGGCGCTTCCGGCTTCTCCAAGGCTCCGCCCCGTCCGATCTTCTTTTGCCTGGCTTCCGGTTTCCCACGGCTGCGGCGGTGATTTCTCCTTTGGGCAGAAAAGGAGGGGTAGGCTCCCTCGAAAGTAAAAAAATACCGCTGGCATGCGGGGTGGGCACCCGCTAAGGCACTGATAAGCGGGGTGGGCACCCGTTCAGATTAAAACTAGGATTGCAGGCAAAGTCGTGGGTGGGCACCCGCGCAATTTAAATAAACATCGGCACGGCGGCCATCATGCAGGGTGGGCACCTGCTAAAATTAAAATATAAAAACACAGGCATAATGCAGGGTAGGCACCTGCTGGTAACTATTAAAATAGGTGGGGTAGGCCCCTGCCAGGCAGACATCACGGGGGGAATCCCTCACCAAGGGATTCCCTCCTACAGGGTCAACAAGGAGATCGAGCACATCGCTCTCAGAGCGCTGAAAGATGCAGCTAGGTCCTGGAGAGGTTAAGGGCAAAAGTCAAAAGGTTTCCAGGGCAAGGAAAAGTCCCCCAGTTATCCTCAGACAAGGCAGGGGGGTCCCTAGGTAGTCCTCCAGGCATCCAGGGGCTTGGCAGAGGCCAGGGAGGCAAGCCTTCCCCTGAGCTCCAGCAGCAGCACGCCCCTGGCAGATTCCAGTCCAAGAACAAGAACATTTACTTGGGGTCACAGACCCTCTTTTATACACAGAAATCCTTTGTTGTCAAAGAAGCAGGCAAAAGGCGAACCATATGCAACTGGTTCTTGAGCACTTTGTTTTGCTCAGCCCCTCTCCCTATTCACAAAACAGGTCAGGGACATCAGACGCACCACAGGGGATGGAGCCATCATTGTGGAGGGAAAGCCCAGCCCTATTCAGGTCCCTGGTTCACTCCTCCCTTCCATCAACATACAGATCTCTCCATTCACCACCAGGGTAGACCCATCCTGACTCGTGGAGCCAGGCACACCAGCCAGCTCCAGCCAATCACAAGCCAGACAGTCAATTCACATTTACTGCACAGACATGCCAACATCTAGAAGTTTTTTATTTTTCTTATTTTCTTTTTACCTATTATTTTAGGTCTGCATCTTTTTTGATTTTAAGCATGGGAATACAAAACAATGTATGTACATTTATATACAAACAAAAATACAACTTATTCATGGCCTTCCATTCATACAAAACAAGCAAACTGGTCCCAGTCTCAGAAAATCTTTGGGGAACCCGCTATAAGACTGTTTTGCTTCTCTGACAAATGTTATAATCAAGTTTAAGATAGGTTAAAGAACGGACTATTCATTTGGTGAACACAAAGTTTATTTTCTGAGACTGGGACCAGGTTGCTTGTTTTGTATGAATGGAAGGCCATGAATGAGTTGTATGTTAGTTGATGATTTATTGTACATACCTAACTGTTTTTGTACTTGTATTTTTGTTTGTATATAAATGTACATACATTGTTTTGTATTCCCATGCTTAAAATCAAAAAAGATGCAGACCTAAAATAATAGGTAAAAAGAAAATAAGAAAAATAAAAAACTGCAATTCATAAAGCAAGTATTCATGTCATTGTCATGTATACTATACATTCCAACAGTTTGTGATAAATAAGTTTCTCAGTACCGGCAAGTGTAGTGTTTATTACGGTTTATATTGGCTCAGCCTTGCTGATTTTAGGAGCCAAGACCCTTTCGGTTTCCTAAAAAACTTCTAGAAGTGGCACTTCTCTACTAGACACAATAAATCTGCGCACACGGTCGCGCACCATTTATTATCAAGAGTTTGCACATACCAAACTCAACCCTGCTCACTCCACATATCAGGAATTACCACAGGCACACATATCCCCCATGCATTCCCATGGGATGGCAGGCCATATCAGCACACACACTCAGAGTGCGCACGCACTTTACACTGGGCCACAGTGCTACTGTGCGAAGAAGCCTAAAATCACTACTGCCATGCCATAGGCTAAAGGCAAAAAGTTTAGGGGTGAACCTGCCAAAAAGGCCCAAGTCCAACAGGCAGCAGTTCCCCTAGAGAGAAAAGAGGGTGGGAAGTACGAATTTGAACAGCTGGAGGGAACAAAGGAGGGTGTAGACCAGACATCTTCAATCTGTAGGCCGCGACCCCCAGGGGGGCCGTGGAGTCTTGGGAAGAGGGTCGCGCATTCCCCAGCCTCACTTTGCCTGAATTCTAAAACATTTGCTTTGATTTGGGAAAAAGAGAGCAGTCCTGGGACAGCTAATTTGATCATTTAAAATGCCTTCACCGAGTCTCCTGTTCCATGAAAAACCTGATAGAAATGCAAATGTGCCCTATTAGATAATCTGCAACTGTAAAGGGTGTTTGGGACTGGTGAATCATTCCAACCTTTATGATGATAGAGAGTTTTTTTTTTTTTAGTGGTAGTGCAGAGTTAACAACTGGGCTTTGATGTGTTTGCTTTTAATAGTAACTGTACTACACAGCCCTAAATACCCATAAAGAGGTGTTGAAGGGACAGTTATTGAAAACAGAAATTACATTACATAAGTCCTGGTATTCCTAAAATCAAAACTTTTGAAGAACCATTTTATTGTAAAACTATTTATATCTTTTGTATCAGTCTATATTGTACTGTGTACAATGCAATGCAAGTATAAAACAATGACTTACATGCTTTCTGTTACAGGCCATGACCACGTAGCACTAAAAATACACTCTTCTCCACTACACCAACCAAAATTGAATTCTATGTCTCTCTGGTTACATACAAATCTTTGCAGTGCATTAACTAATAGAGGTTTCATAATGTACTACAGTGCATTTCCCACTGAGTAACAACTTTTTACAATTATTTGTCATTTACACTGCCCATTATTTCATATGTAGATACCTGATGGTGAAAGACCTAAAAAAACATACAGAATATTTTGGGGCTTATTTATGAGAGGCTTGCACCACCAGAGCACCAGTTTTTTTTAAGCTCCGGCGGCGCAAGCGTAACAACCCTACCTATGAGGTGGGGCAAAGTCACGCTGCATGGCTTTGCATGGCCTCATAGATGTTCATAGATATACAGTAAGACAAAGCAGGGCAAGTTGCTGCCTTGCCTAACTCTGCATCAAGGAGGGTTTCCATGTGCGCTGCATGGGTGGCTGCATGGGTGTTCCCACACAACACCCATGGATTTTGATGCTGCCCCATATTTACAAAATCACTTAAACCTGGGGCAGCGCCAACAACCTACGTCTCCCAAGAGAAAACTTTCTCCTTGCTTTTTCCCTTTTCCATGTGTGCTGCATTCTGCAACTTACAAAGAAATAGTAAAACTTCTCTCTGGATTATTTTTGTGAGGGAATTTGCCCTTCCTGCACATAAACAATGCTGCCTATGTTGGTGCTAGGCAGCAATTTGGCGCCAACGGAAGGGGAAAGGACAGGAATGCAACGTATTTCATAAATATAATGCATTCCTGCCCATCCAAATTGGTGTAGGGCTACGCAGCAAAAAGCCTTGCAGCACTGAATGACCCCAATTCCTCATAAATGACGCCCTTTGCATTTAGCTATACCTTCGTCTACACCCCCACGCTCACTGACCTTTGGTTTGCCAAACACTGTTTAATATTATTTCCCCACTGTAAAAATGATTTTGTGTGGGAATTGGGGGCGTTTACCGTTGCTGATGATGAGATGTACCAGGTTCAAGAATTTTTTATCAGGAGGGGGTCCTTACTAAAAAAGTTTAACAAGTGGGTCTCAGCATCTAAAAGTTTGAAGACCTCTGGTGTAGACAAAGAGTAATCGCCGGGGCCTATGGATGGAAATGTCCCAAGACCAAGTATCATCATGGGAGACAATAGATATATGAGGGGGGGAGCCGCAGTCTAAAACTCGAGCATTAACCCAGCCCCCATAAACATAGAGGGTAGAGCACCTACACCACATGAAACTGTGCCCACCTTAAGTGACTTCGCTAGGTGTACTGCGGGCTTGCCGGTTTTAGATCTACCGCCAGCATCATGCCCTTACACACTAGTCTTGACAGGGGTTCCCGCTCTTAGTGGAAACAGAGAAGAAACCCCACAAATGCTGATTAACAAAGCGGCACACTGGCTGAATAGAAATGTAGGTTTCATCATCGCAAACCATAGACTTATAGTAATGGCAGGAAGGGTGTCCTGGATTGGAAGCAATAGGAAGAGCTTTCCTGGAGACACTCTGATCTTAAATCTAAGGTATCCAGGGCTGGTACATGATCTCTTCACCCAGCGAAAGGGGTCCTTCAAGGAGGAGGGCTGATTGAGTATTAGAATGCTCCCCCTGTTTTTTTTTACAGGGATATGATGGGTGTAAATAATCGTGATGAACACAGGAGACATCTAGCAGGACCTGTTCGAGGGGCTTCCTCGGTCCTGTTAACTAATCGGTATGCCCCTCTCAATAACGTATCAGCCCTAGACGACATAGATTTACTCGACAGGAGTACGTCAATTAGGGATGGTCATAGATTGGAGAGATTGTCTCTTAATGCAGGGACGGGAGGGACAGTGATGCTAAAGTCTAATGAGTTTATCATTCCCTCTTTACCTGGAGACCCTAGTGAGCTTGCCGTTGAACGGAATACCCAAGTAGCTAATGTATCTCTCAGTCCTAATATTTGCCCAATATTAGATAGCTCAGACGTCCTCAGACAGGGTAACATTGAGATAATTTCATGGAATATAGCTGGACTCTCATTTAAAATGCATAACATCGAATGGCTAGCTTATATAAATAAATTCCAGGTTATTTGTCTTCAGGAAACATGGGAGATGGACAGTAGTGCATTTTCTTTAGAAGGTTATAAAATGTACTTTGTACCAGCACGCAAGGCAGCTGTTGGAAGAGCAAGGGGAGGTCTGATCACATACGTTGACTTGAGGTTATATGGGAGGTGGGACGAATTGGGTTGGGACTCAGATTTTATGCAGGGGACCAGATTTTGTAAAAAGGGTTATAACTTTTATTAACTTCTATAATGCTGGGCAGGACAGACCACAATAAGACTGAATGAATTGGAGTGTATGCTGGCAGGTGTACAAGATCAAGGGGCGCGGATGTCCCAGTTGGTGTTACTCGGCGACTTTAACTGCCACCTCTGCCCAAATGTGAAATTCAGCAGGGGGAATTGGTCTTCTTGTCCACTGGAAGAGGGCCCCCACTTAGAGCACACCAGGGAGGGAAAAAAGAGTTAAACAAGGTGTTAGGTATTCATGCCCTCACACACACTATGGACCTGATTAAAGCAGGGGAGGACAGATTGGTCCATCCAACTTTTAAAGGTAGAGGCTGTGATTCTTTTATTGATTTCATTTTTGTTTCCAATACGCTAAAGCGTTTGATTTTAGGTTTTAAGATATATGTAAGCATATTTAGTGATCACAATCCTTTGGTCATGTCGCTCAGGGACCCACATTTAATCAAGCACTCTGTTCGAATGAGGTATAGTGGTACGATAAGTGCCACTGATCAAGGAAGGAGGCTTAAAAGGTCCCAGGTTGAGGATGAAGCCTTTTATAGAGCCCTAATGGCAGACAAAGAACAGCATGTTTAGAAGTGCTTAAACCTAACAGTGGACAAGGCAGAATTGGTCAAACCCTTTGAGGGTGTCGCCCAATATATTGATGGCTTACTCAGGAGTAGAACTAAAAAAATGAAAAGGAGGATTATAGGTGGTTTGACCATCAATACTCCTTTGCCCTGAGGGAGCTGAAGTCAGCACTAAAAGCTGTCCCGAAAGACAAGATAAGAGTGTCCACATGTAGGGCCCTCTATAAACAGGCAGTAAAACAACACAAAATCTCCTTGCAACAGCAGGCGTGGGAGAATTTGAAGGAAGCAGTCGAGTCTAAGAACTTCACCGCCTTTTGGAAAGTTATATATGACCCCTGCTTCTAAGACTCAAAAAAAACCAAAGGTAGTAAATCATATCCTGCCAGAATCTTGCTATGGGCACTTCAACGGCCTTTATATTCACGGCAGGTCCGATGATCCGCCAGAAGCAGAGGAGGGGGGCCAGACTTCCGCCCAGATAATATTTTCTTTGGGCAAGATAAAGGCGGGCACTAAGGATCTGACAAGGAATAAGGCCCCGGGGCCCGACGGGGTTCCCCTGACCTTTTCCTGAGCCAGGTAAAACTTTGGGCACCCATACTGACCAGGGTCATTAATGCAGCAGTGGAATCGGGTATGCCTGCATTCTGGTCGACAGCTACAATTGCCCCCATTTTTAAAAAGGAAAATAAGGACAGTCCATTGTGTTACCATCCCATTTCTCTTATCGATGTGACAGTGAAAGTATTAGGCAGGGCCATCCTCAACTGGTTATTGGACTGGGCAGTTGAACACCACATAATCACAGACACGCAGTATGGGTTTAGGCCAGGACGGTCAACTACCTACCAATGCCTTAATTTATACCTATTGGTAGCCAAGTACACTATTGCCAGTCAAGAAACTGGGTACTTGGCTTTCATGGACCTGACGGCAGCATTTGATTAGGTGAATTGTGGGAACTCATGGGGTCTCTTGGTGTGGATCCTGGTTTGGTAAACATTTTAGGAGCATTACACCGGAACACTTTATCCCCAGTCCGATATAATGAGGAGGGGAGTACTACCGATCCCTTTCCTTGCTCAAAGGGGGGTAAGACAGGGCTGCATTTTGGCCTTTTTCCTATTCACTCTGAATATAAATGGCCTGGATCAGGTGATAGGTGCTCTTGGGGTGGACTCGCCAAGGATAGGAACGAGAGGGATCCCCGTTCCGCTTTATGTGGACGACGCAGTGCTTCTCGCACGCACCCCTCGCGGGCTACAATTTCTGATACATGGCTTTGTCCGTTTCATGGAGAGTTTAGACTTATCTGCCAACTTTTCAAAATCATATATCATGGAAGTGGGAAAAAACACCGAAAAGGAAATATAATTATATGATTGGCTCTAACCGCCTGGAAAAAGTGCAGACGTTCTCATATCTGGGGATACTATTTGATACCCGTCTAAGATTTAAAGCCCTGGTAGAAGAGAAATGTTGCACTTTAACTAGTTGCTCCGGGGCAATTAAGAATTTTGTGCGTAGGTTGGGTCATTGGTCACCGGAACAAATCTTGAGACTGTATGACTCTATGTGCTGTGCTAAAACTCTTTATGGTAGTGAGGTCTGGGGTTTTATTGATTCGCAACATCTCCAAATTGAAGAGAACAAATATTTGCGGCGGCAATTAAAAGTCCTGCAACGTACTTCGTCCCATATTATGCACGAGGAACTGGGTGTTAGCCACATTAAAGACAGGTTAGAACTTAAACCCTTTACATGCTGGATCAAAATTTGGACAAACCCTGAGGACGCATTAAGTAAGAAGATCATAATTGGTTTGTATTGCCGGCAACTGTGCAGATTATTTTAATCATCCCATAAAATTGTTACCCTGGGATATGGCACATGTTAAGGTGGAATTCCAGAAGCATGTGGCATCCCGTAGGGAAGACAGGGAGCTGATCATACCCTCTGTGAGAGCTCACCTTTTGACCAAATCTTGTATGGGTATTGAGCCTTACTTGTCCTTTTTCCACAATGCCCAAGACAGATTTTTAATGACATGCTTCACGCTAAACCTAATACATCGTAGTTTAGCGGTGCCGGCAGGCTACACAACATCTACAGAGTTGAAGGGTCCATGCGGCTGCAACCATCGGTTTTCGCAGGGTACCCTTCACTTTTTTTTACTGTGTCCTTACGATGAGCGCCCTAGGAAGCTATTTTTAATAAGTATTTTCAAAAATGCAATGTTTTAGCAGGCAAAGGTGGCCCTATTGTTTCTGAAGCTGTCCACAGAAGTTTTAACACTTTGTTGTACTGTACATTTTCTAAGGTCTGCAATGAGACTCAGAAACAAAAGAGGCAAGGGGTGAATATACATGGTTGTAGCATTGGCTTGTTAAAGGTCTTAGTAATGAATTGGGTGGGGTAGGGTTTTTTAAGTATGAAGGGATTAATTATTCTTGTAATTTAGGAGGCTGTTTTTCTATGTTACCCCCTTATTAATTCACTTCGACCTATTCAAACCCAGGACTAGTTATCTATGACCCTATGTAAGAGCGATGTAGGAGAAGGGGCTCCATCTGCGAACGGATTGCACATATATTTTTGGTTCGGTCTCTTGATATTGTGATGGTTGTCTCTTTTGTAAATTGTACTTTTATGGTATTGTGTTTTATGCCGAATAAAGTATATTGATTGATTGATTGTATCAAATCAATTGGTATCCCCAGATTCCTGTGTAACAAGGATAAATAACTTAAGTCATCAAAGACACTCCTGCTTCCTATTTGTGCAGCATTCTGTGGCACTCATACATAGATGATCAGGCCTATTAGGGAACATTAGGTGCAGGAAGGGGCCCCCTCCTGCACAAAGACAATCCCTTATGCAATGCAGGCACCCAAGGAACATGGTGCAAGTATGCTTGTGTTGGTGTTCGGCAAGCTAATATGTGCCTGTGAAAGGTAAGGAATGTGCTCATGGCATAAATACGGTGCACTACTGCTTTTCTTAGTGGCACAGTGCTACACTGATAGGTGACTTGCTGCACTGCATTGTGTCACATTCGTAAATATCTGTGCCCTTTTGTCATGCGCAAATAGTGGACCCAACACACTGCAACATGTATACGATTATGTACCACAGTGACATGCACTCACTCATCTATCAATGGCAGTAGCTACAGAACATCAGTGAGAAGTAATATGTCATTTTACTCTTTGCAAATGGATGGAACCACATCATCTACACTGTGTGACGAATCACAATGAAAACCACATAGTATGCCAGACTAGCCAACGACATCTATCCCTCACTGAAGGAAACTACTCTGGCTATATGAGGAATGCATGCATCGGCTGTAATGGTTCCAGCTAGTGCCCCAATTTCCATAATAGAACAAGAAGTATCGCTCTGGAGTAGAATTTTATTTGCGGTTTTTAAAAGCTGCTATCAGAATAGGAGAGTTCCGCCCTGCTGGACTGGAAGTATCTTAGTCCGGTTATTCAAAAATGGTCCTTACTCCCAGTCCATGACTAATATGCACTTGGGACTGCCTGTATAACGTGTTTTGTGCTCTATGATTGTTCATGACTGTGTTTACTTTTAGAATCCTCATTTAAAATAATTTTTAGCCGTATATTAAAAGATCGAATTTAGCACTCTAAGCACATTTGGCTTCTTATCTCGCCAACTACCAATTTAATTGCTGTGTGCCCCGGTCCACCACGGGTGTTTCCCAATTGTGTGGAGGGCGCGTAGGCGAACAGCTGCTCCCCGAGCTGATTGGTTGAATCCTGGTCAGGTGGGATGCCAGGCTCCTGAAGCGGCCATATTTAAGAGGGGCAAGTAGAATAGCTCGGATGGTCCTTACTCTCAGTGCATGACTAATATGCGCTTGGGACTGCATGTATAATGTGTTTTGTGCTCTATGATTGTTCATGACTGTGTTTACTTTTAGAATCCTCATTTAAAATAATTTTTAGCCGTATATTAAAAGATCGAATTTAGCACTCTAAGCACATTTGGCTTCTTATCTCGCCAACTACAAATTTAATTGCCGTGTGCCCCGGTCCACCACAGGTATTTCCCGATTGTGTGGAGGGCGCGTAGGCGAACAGCTGCTCCCCAAGCTGATTGGTTGAATCCTGGTCAGGAGGGACGCCAGGCTCCTGAAGCGGCCATATTTAAGAGCGGCAAGTCTTTCCGCGCCCAGCGAATGTGCGCCAAAGTTGCGCTAAAGTTAAGCCCGTGTGCGCCCGTCCGCGGTGAGGACGCGCCAGGGGCCAGACGGGCTGGACCTCGCTTTCACCTCCATGATAATTGTGAGTTGTACTCTCACTCTATTCTTTTGGCTCCTAGACCTATGCCAAAATTGTGTCATTTTAGCTTATGTCCAGATGATCTGGTTAATATTCATTGTTGTAAGGGGAACTTAGGTTCTAGGCGCCCCCCTCACCCCGTCATAATAATCCTGCTAGATTTGAAAACAAACTGCCAGCCCTCAATCTCTTTAGCGAGGCAGGCCTACTGCTGAATGCTCGGTCTTTGGTACGAAATAATGTTGCATTCAAAGACTTCGTTTCCCAAAATAAACCACCTTGGGTTTTCATTACTGAAACCTGGGGCTCTGAATCTGCTGGCCCAGATCTTGTGGAGGCAGTTCCTAAAGGGTATTCTCTGCCCAGATTTGATAGGACAGGGCGCAGGGGTGGTGGGTTAGGAATCTTGTTTAGGGACACTTTTACTTGCTGTACCAAGCCTCTTTCCTTGCCCTCAGATATGTTTGAGGCACTATATTTTTCTATTAATTTTCTTCCTTCTGATTCTTTTTCTGGCATCCTTTGCTATAGACCCCCAGGCCCTAAAACGACTTTCCCCTATGAAATTCTCAAACTTATTGAGCCATATCTTGACAGGCCCCACTTCACCATTCTGGGCGATTTTAACTTTCACTTAGAGCCCACAGATTCTAAGGATACACTAGCACTTGTAGATGGTTTAGCCGCATGCGGACTTGACCAATTGGTTAATGGTCCCACTCATCTAGCCTCCCATACGTTGATGGCATCTTTTCAAATGATGCAAGACTTATGACTGGCTCCCCTATTCCACTTTCCTGGTCTGACCATTTGGCAATTCCCTTCCATTTTAAAGTTAACTCTAACCTAGGTAATAAATTGAAGAGTAGTGTGTGGTCCCCTAGAAGGAACTATAAAGCAATAAATGACAACACTCTTTCACCATTTATGAATGATTTTAAATGCCCCTCTCTGGAGGATCCAAATAGGGCAGCCTCTGATCTTTCTAATGCCCTGGCGAGTGCTATAGACTCTCTTGCCCCGGCTAAACGATATTACTCAGCCCGAAAGAGCCCCTCACAACCTTGGTTTTCAGACCGCTTAAAAACTATGCGCCAAAAATGTCGGAAACAGGAAAGGTCCTGGACTGCCCGCCCTGACTTACCGGGAAAAGCCCTGCATGAATCTCTTTGTAGAGATTATAATTAGGCAATAATAGAAGAAAAAAGGCATTATTTTACTAACCTAACGACTTCTTTAAAATCTCCTAGAGATCTTTTTAATATTATTAACGCTCTCTCGGCACCTAGATCGGCTGACCCTATCATTGAAACTCAGGAACTCTGCAATAATTTAGCGAGCTTCTTTCATGACAAGATTTCTGACATTTATAGTGCGCTTGAAATTAGAAATCAAGAACTAAATACCAAGCCAGCAAGCTTTTCCTCTTCTACCACTGTTATGAATGATAAGACTGATGGTTTGCCTAAAACCATCGCTTACATGCTTTCCCCTGATGTCTATGGAAGATCTTTATCTTTTACTTGATTCTACCAAGTCCTGCTCACCTCTGGACCCATGTCCACTAAAGATCTTGAAAACTTGCAGAAGGTCTGTGCTTCCCCCTCTACTGGAAGTTATGAATCTAGCGATCCATGAGGGTATTTTTCTATCTCCTTGGAAGACCGCTATTGTCAAGCCTCTACTTAAAAAACCCTCCCTGGACCCAGCAATCCTGAAGAACTATCACCCCATCTCCTTGCTCCCGGCTCCAGCCAAAATCTTGGAATCTTATATAAATCAAAATCTGTCTGCTTTCATAGAAAATTCCAACATACTTGACAGCTCCCAACATGGCTTTTGATCGCCCCACAGCACTGAGTCTGAACTCACTGTTGTGACAAATAAAATTCGATCTGAGGTTGACAAGGGACACCCTTGGCTGCTTGTATTATTAGATCTCACAGCAGCATTTGACACCTTGTCCCCGTCAATATTGATCTCCAGGCTCAAGGGCATCGGATCAGGAGGCTCTGCCCTTAGTTTACTCTCCTCCTTTCTCCATCATAGGGAGCAGAGAGTGAAAATGGGCAACTTACTTTCCGACCCTCAAAGGGTGCAATGTGGGGTCCCTCAGGGCTCCTCGTTGAGCCCTTTACTATTTAACATCTATGTTACCCCACTTGCAAAAGTTGTTAGATCCTTTGGCCTGGATGTGCTATCGTATGCAGATGTCACACAGATATTGGTATCCATCACCCAGCCAGCCTGCGAGATTGCATCCAAGTTTAGAGCTTGTATGGAGGCAGTCTCGCAGTGGATGGCGCGTAATTTTTTTAAACTAAATGGTGAAAAAACCGAGGTCATGGTTTTTGGAGGGAGTCAGGATCTCTGGTCTAGGGACTGGTGGCCCTCGTCTTTGGGAGACTGTCCTACCCCTACTGCTACTGCCAAAAATCTGGGCGTACAAATTGATTTGGCCCTCTCTTTCGATCGCCAGGTAAATAGGACAGTGTCAACTTGTTGTGGCATTATTAGAATTTTAAAGAAAATTGCCCCTTACCTGTCTCTGGCAGCTCGTAAACAAGTAACAGCTGGCTTAGTACTATCGAGGCTGGATTATTGTAATGCCCTCTATGTTGGCATCAATAAAGGGGCTATCCATTCCCTCCAAATGGTGCAAAATGCGGCTGCCAGGGTGGTATTTAGTCTTCCTAGGAGAGCGTCTGCAACAATGGGCAGAAGAGATCTTCACTGGCTGCGGATCCCATCTAGAATTTCTTTTAAAATTCTATGTCTGGCCCATGGTGCCATCCATGGATCAGGATCTGAAGGCATTAGATCGCTTCTGCGTGCCTATACTCCCGCCAGAACTCTTTGTTCATCTTCGAAGAATAGGCTTGTGGCCCCCAGGTTTGCAAAAGTAAAGTGGGGAGGTAGAGCCTTTTCCGTCTGTAGTAACTTGGGTCCAGATTGAAGGTAGCTTTTAAGTAGATTTATTAGCACAAGTTACATGTAGGAGGTACAATGTCCATAGGCCCCATTAGCTAGTAGAAAGCCCTTACAAAGCCCCACCAGGAGCGCCTGGCTAGGTGCTCAGCCCGGGTCCAACTGTGATGAATCAGGTCATAACATTCTAAATGACATCACATTAACAGAGTTCCATTTGTGGAGTAGAGGAAGACATGTGAACATATTTATTAAGATATTACACCGTCGTGGCTCCTAAACTGTGGAACTCCCTCCCCCTCGAACTCACCAGTCAATCTTCCCTGGTAATTTTTAAAAAACTTCTGAAGACCTGTTTTTTTTCTCAAGCATATTAGACTATGCCTTTCCAATTGCGTTTTATTCTGGCTACTTGGTAGTTTGGACTTCTGTGTTTGTCTGTATTGTGTCTTGATTCCCCTTGGGGCTAAGTTTTGCGTGGTATAAAAATGCCTTCATTCAAAAAGGGAGATCTTAAGCAGCCGGGAAATTACCGGCATATTAGTCTTCTGGATGCAGTTGGTAATGTTTTTAAAAATGCTTATTGTCTCAGCTAACTGAGCGAGCTGAAGAAAATAAAATGATACCCCTTGAGCAAACTGGCTTTAGAAGAAATCATAGAACCATAGATAGCATTGCCACTCTACAGTTGATCAATGAAATATATGTAACTATCGGAGGGGAAGTGAGGTATGTGGCCTATATAGAATTTTCCACAGCATTTTTGAACAAAGATTGCTGTGGAGAAAGTTGTCAGAATGGTATGCTGAGCATCCTTTCACACCTAGTTATTGAACTTAACAATTTTACCTGGTGTAGAACACTGTTGGGGGGCGATTCAGCGTAATTAAATGAGATAATAACATAAAATGGTGTAAAACAAGGGTGCCTTTAGATTTGTTACTTTTTATTTGTACATCTCTGACCTTCCTGCCCACCTGACCCAGAGTAAAGGCTTTGCCCCACTTATAGGTGGTAGAGCAATAGCTTGTTTGCTCTATGCGGACAACATATTAATCTTGGACCTCATCCCCAAAAGCCTTAATAGTAGTCTGGAGGCCTTGCAAAAGTTCGATATGGTGCATCACTTGTAGATTAGCATCTTTAAAAGTAAAAATAATGTGCTTCCATGGCATAAAGAACCCCTAGCATATACACTTTTCTTGGTTTTTGGGTACCCACAAAATAGAAGTAATTAAGTATTAAATGTTCCTAGGGAATATAATATGCAGCAACCTGAGCGATAAGGCTCATGTTGAGAATAATAGAAACAAAGCTTAGTCTTATGCTAGATAACTGGGTGCACTCTACAGGGCAATAGGTAGAAGACCCTTCTCCTACTTCCTAGAGGTCTACCATGCATACATTTCCTCTTTGCTACTCTATGCTTTGGAATCAATTGACATAGCTAAATGGGGCTTCGTAAAAAGAACAGAAGGGAGAATGTTAAGCAACATCTCTTCTTGCAATTCCACAATTTCAGTGGCGGTACTAAGGCTGGAAATGGTTTTGAAAAAAGCTTTTATTTAGGGTCTAGTAAAGTTGGTTTACTGGGTTGCTTGTTTGAAAAGGAGTGATGAAGACAGTCTAAGATTTTTCATGAAGAAAGAAATTCTGGTTCTTAAAAAGTAAAAGCCACTGATCTATTGGAATGTTTTATATGCTGTAGATCTGCTCTAATTGGATCCTAATACTGTCGTCATGTTACCACAGATACAACTTAAGGCATTCTTGAAACAAGTCATGCAGGATTCAGCTTTCTGCCTGGATAGAGAATTTTGCCTTAAAAAAAGGGAATTTCAAATATAATAGATTCAATTGTAGTGAAGAAAATATAACTTTCTATAAAATAAAGCTTATCCCACGGAGTAAACCACTTTTGGATTTTGCTGCGATTAGGTATGCTTCCTTGGAATCCCCTTAAGGCAAAGTTTTACAGAATATCTGCTGAATGTAACCTCTGTTAAAAAGCAAATCAAGATTTGAATCACCCTGTCTTTGTCTGTCCTGCACTTCAGTTACATCAACGAGATTTGCTGAGGCCATGTTGTCTACAGTCGTCTATACGAACCATCCTAGAAATGCAGCAAACACTTTATAATTACCCCAATTAAATCTTTTGTTACAGACTTTGTAACTGTTTTCGGAGCTTTTTAAGCTTGTATTGATTTTAATTGTATTAGTTTAAGTATTTATTTCATTACAATATAAGTATATGTGTATTTTTCTTGTGGAACTCCTCAGAGTTCTGTAACATAAATAAATAATACAAAAGGGGGTGGGAGAGCCGCGAACATGTCCTTGCCGGATTACCCCATTGCCTCATGGTCATTGTAATTCAGTATTCTTCGTTTTCATTCAAAGTTCTCAAAATGTACATAAATAAATAAACTTGTACTTGCACTTGCTGTACAACTCGCCCCTGTGAGTGCAATGGTAACACAAGAGATAAGTGTGAGATGACTCCTCAGTGGCATACCTAGTCTTGGTATCATTCAAGGGTCAATAATTGTAATTTGTAATTTTGATGTGTATCGGGCGTTATCACCCAAAGGTCTCTAAGCGCTGTCAGAGGGCGAACCTGAACTAGGTGGAGAAGGGGGGGAAGGCTGCTTAAATCGTGCCCCATGCTTCCAGGAAGAGCACAGTCTTAAGCTTCTTCCTAAAGGGAAGGAGATTCACTTCCTTGCGTAGGTTTACTGGAGGCTATTCCAGACCTGAGGGATAGATGTTGAGAATGCTCGCCCTCCCATGGAGGACAGATTGAAACAGGGGAAGACAAGTAGAGTGGCCTCTGCTGACTGCAATGCCCTGCTGGGAACATAGGTGGCTATGCGGTACTTGATGTATCTTGGAGCTTGGCCATACAGGGTTTTATGTGTGATGCAGAGACCCTTGAGCTTAATTCTCTGCCTGATTGGGAGCCAATGTAGCTCGCGAAGTAGGGGTGTGGCATGTGCTTGTCTTGTTTTTTTTTAATTAATCTGGTCGCATTGTTCATGACAACTTGTAGTCTGACCAACAGTTGTTGTGGGAGGCCAGAGTACAGAGAGTTGCCATAATCCAGGCGCGACAGGATCATTGCTGAAACCGCCTGTCTGAGCGTGGGAAAGGTAAGGAGTGGAGATAGTCTCCGCAGTTGTCTCAGGAAGCCAACACAGGTTCCTACGCCTGCTGAGACTTGTTGTGTCTTGGATAGCTTGGAATCAATTTTGATTCCCATGCTATTTATGGCCACGGCCGGTTCTGGAAAAGGCCCAAGTTCTTTTGGCCGAAGAGAAAATTCCATGGGCAGGAGACTGAGGTGAATGCCAGTAACTCAGTTTTGTTGGGGTTTATCTTTAGTGAGTTATCCGACATCCAGTTGACAGTACAGTTTAGGATGTTTTGCATTCTTAGGTGTGCCATTGGTGAGCTGTCAATTTGGATAATGATTTGGGTGTCGTTGGCGTAATTATAAATCCGGCACTCCATCTGATTCAGTGCGGAGATCAGGGGCTGCAAATAGGCATTAAAGAGGAGAGGCGACAATGCTGAGCCCTGGGGCACTCCACATGACAGAGTAGCTGGATTGGATACCAAATCAGCTACTGGACTCTCTGAGAGCGTTTTTTTTAGAAAAGAGGTGAGCCAAGCAAGGGCTGTGCCCTGAATACCTAGATACGCCATCCACGACAATATTTGGTCATGGTTGAACGTGTCAAATGCCGCGGATAGGTCCAACAGCACCAGGGCACAGGCCATTTTTTTGTATGCCCTGAGTCTCAGTTCATTCAGCACGGAAAGCATGACCAGTCCATGCCGTGATGAGCCCTGAAACTGGCCTGATTAGATTCTAGGAGATGATTGTCTTCAAGATGCCGGAAGAGGGATGGAAGAACATGCTGTTCAAGTACTTTGGCCAAGAAAGGCAACTGCGAGATTGGCCGAAAGTTTTTCAGAATCTTAGTGTCAGCACCCGGTTACTTTAGGAGCGGAATAACACTGTCTTCCTTAAGATTAGCTGGGACAAGCCCTGTTTCCAGGGAGCGATTAAGGAGGGAGAGCACCTCGTCATCGATAATGTCAGTGGTTAGAGAAACATTTACTGTGGAAATATGTAAGTGTGTCACACATGGCCGCAAACATGTGTGATGACAAAATTGTGTGGAGCAACATAGGAAGAAGTATTTGGAAAGGCCATGTGTGGCATGCTATGTCAGTGTAGGACCCAGACATGTGTAAATGTTAACACTGGAAGACATTGTAGCACCCAAGGTATAAAACACACTTATGTCTCAGCCATGCTGACAGTCTACGTACATACATACACATAGGTTTACACCGGTATTGACAGATGTAACCTATGTGATGGCTCACCTATTCTGTGTTGCACAAAAGAAAATCATATGAATCCAGAAAGGTGAAACTCACAATGTCTAACACAATGCTGGCAAACATGTCATACGTCAGTCATAAACATAGAATAAAAAGCTACCTGGACAAGGCCCCACAGTGTACTCCGAATATCAATCTGAACACATATTTGCTACAGAATTGATGAGAGAAGCAAGGCAGAGAGGTGCATAATCCCCTACAAGTCACCATCATACACAACCTGTGAATAACTAAGCATTGTGTCCTAGTCTGTGGCAGACTGATACTAGTAGCAACATCAGTGAGTTCTATATAGAGATATCCTACATTGCAATACTTATGTGTCAATCTCAGGGCACCATGACAAAATTTCATATCAAAGCCAGCGCTAGAGATTGAGACTACATTTTACAACTATCCATGTAACATGTTTACACACCAACATCACATGCTAAAGTAAGTTAACAAATCAACAGTTCTCTCATTGTCAGGTAGGGCAGCTACAACATCTGTGGGTCGAAACGGACAATTGTAAGTGTGAGTATCAAACATGTAGACACTGTCACAGCCTACCTCGGCAGGACCAAAAGGCCAAAAATCAGATCAACGTACAGTCACATTGCACTTGCAGTGCACATAACCGGGAGTGGTAATGAACCTCTCCAAATACCTACCACTGTAAGCTGTTGGCCAACCATTAATGTCTCCTTGTAGAAGTGTCCAAAGTATCAATGCTTGCACATCTTTTGCTATCACACACAGAACTGGAAGAGGCATTTGTAATATAATGGGCAAGAGTATACATAACATTTATTGAATAATACTGTAAGAAAAGTGTGAGAGTCATTCAGTACACATAACAGACATGAATAGTAATTTGGATGTAACAATCTTCATAATCATTTACTGTATAATCTTTTTCTCTTCTGAGCTGACTAGGAATATGCACATCCCTACACAGAGCAAGAACGGGAGTCCAACCAGGCACTGGCCAAGACCAGGAACATTGTGGAAAGAATGTTTGGTGTGCTGAAGTACCTCTTCCGTTTCCTAGACATGTCAAGAGGGAGATTGCTATACTCGCCCCCTATGGTGTGCAAGATCATTCTTGTATGCGCCCTCCTACACAACATATGTGTAGGAGCAAATGTCCCGTAGTTCGTGGACCATGAGGAGCAGGAACTAGAGGAGGAGCAGGAGAAGTATGTAGACGGAGGAGAGATCTAACAAACAATAGCTGGTAGATGGTGACGCATCTAAACTGTGCAGTAGTTCTTGAGATAATTTTCCATTTACCGGATGGAGAAAGCACATTCTTTGTGTTAATAATTGTATGTCACAGTCACTGTAAGCATCAACTCATTCACATCTCTTCAACCGGAAATAGGCCTCAATATGTAACAATCATGTTATCAGACCAGCTGCGCAACATGGGCCTATGGTTACCTTCATTCAACTCACCTATACAGAAATACAATGGGATACAATGCACTGCATCAAAGGGACCGGCCAGGCATGCCACACATCCACATGCAATATTATACTTTCTATCTTCAAGCATCTGATTGGTGCAGTGCTGCACAGCTAGCAGACTTGCTGTATCCTGCAGCAGCAGAGTGTGTTTCAGATGGCACACAAACCACCAAATATGTCCTTACCTGAGACACTCAAGCCATCGTAGTGTGTCTCACCAACGAGGTACCATGCACAAAGGCAGCACTTTGTAGCATGCACAAATGCAGCACTGTATAGGAGCTAATGTTGTAGCTAATACCTTCACATATTAAGAGTGACAGTTGTCATGGACAAAGGCCAAGTATGATGTGTACAAGAAGAAATTGTCTTGTTACAGAATGAATACATGCATGTCTGGGGAACCTCAAAACACTACACATGTGTATCAATTACTGGCCTAATTGTCATATATACCACTTCAGTACACAGTTGTCAGCAAACTCAACTCACAGGCTTTGCACTGTCATGTGATGAGAGTCAAAGTCCTGTAACACAACAATATGAGCAGATGGCTTTGCATCGTGGAACATTTCCCTGGGAAGCATGACAACGGGGGTGTGTTTGGCAACCATCACAACGCCTGAAGAATACAGAGATCTCTAGAGTATGATATGTCCATATGAAAAGTTCAACAAAAAAAATATTGTTACGTGCACACACATTCATTGAACATGGTATGATGGAGACATTTGGATAAACACTTACCTCTGCATGACTAGAGCACTTTAACCCTAACCTTACTGTACAAGTGCATAATTGATGAATTAGCAAATCTTGTATCATCCCAATGGTGAAATGGCATTTGAGTGTGTGGCATTACATGGACCTGTGTCACAGAATGCTGTCTTCCTGGACCAGGAGGCCCACACAAAGACCTGTCCTCAGAGAGGATGCACTGCTATGGCTTTTCACAGGACTAAGACAAACAGAAAGATTGTTTAGTGGCATGATGTTAACTGAACAGTAGTAGTAAACATCACCCTGTGATTCAGGTTCACTGCAGTGAGGCCTACTGGAACACTCACCTCTCATAAAGGACTGTTGATGTGTATCACACTCACCACTCACCAACATGATGTTTTTGGAAATATATGTGCATGATAAACCCATGTGCAGAATACAGGTTACTGTGCAAGAGATACACAACACATGGGTTCCATTATTGAACAGTCTGTACATGTTTAATGTGTGTGTGTGTGCTAGTTGTGTCTGTCCACTCTCCTATGCTCAGGGACAGTCAAATGGGAGTGCAGTACCAATCAGTGTGTGGCAACTGAGTGTGAATGTTGCATGTTTCCATGCAGGTGGAAGCCAAACACATGTGCATAATAGCATAGCAGTTCAATTGTCCTGTAACAGTAAACCGTTGGGTAATATATGAGCATAGCCCTACCGTGCAGGTCAAATCAAATCAAAACAACTTTATTTGGCTTCACCTACAAAAAAACATAAAAGTTTCAAACCATCCAAATTTCATTAAATCGTGATACAATACAATTGCATACAAAATACATTCATAGTACAAAAAGACAGAAAAGGACCTGTTGTACTGCCTCACATACTAAACGATAACAATGGGGTGCACTATCTGACAAAAAATAGAGTACACTTTGGAGCGCCCAAAAAGCGCTTCAGGAAGGTGTTCACGACCACCTGCAAGGCATTTGTGGCAAAATGCCCCCACATTTCACTACCATAGCAAGCTTTAGCTACGCTTTTTGCCTGATAGACGTTCAGCATAGCTGAAATTTGGGAGCTTACCTATCTTTGCAGCAAAATTTAAAATAACGGCGATTACCCTCACCAGATCCCCCTTTTTCTTCTGAATGAAACGATCGTCCAATAAAACCCCCAGGTATGAGAAGACAGTCGTCAGAGGACCTTCTTGGGACCTACTGTGAATAGAATTTTTTTATTGGGCCGCATCCCTACCTGCAATATAGAGGATTTTGAGTTATTAATTGCTAAACCTCAGGCCCCCATGAATTTTAAAAAGACCCCTAGCAGTTCCGGCTATTAGGACGTCATCATCCACATATAGTAGGACAGGAAGCCCCCGTCACCCTAAATACAGAAAATCTGCCCCTGTATCTGCCAAAACTCTATCCAGATCGTTTATATAGTGGTTGAACAAAAAAGGGGGCAGAGTACAGCCTTGCCGTACCCCCTCCCAATGTCAAAATCCCTAGAGACATGAAGATCCTGAGAGAATCTAACGTTGGCCTTAGTGGCCCTTTGCAGATCCTCTAGAAAAATAACGATATTGCTCTCCACCCCCATGGTCCTAATGGACTGCCACAATTTGTCCCAGTTGACACAATCAAATGCGGGCGATAAGTCCATGAAGGCCAAGTAGATCGTTAAAGGGTGAACAATCGTGTACTTACCAAGGATAATGTACAGGTTGAGGCATTGGGCCACGGTTCACCACCCTGGGCAAAATCCATATTGGATGTCAGAAATTATCTTATGCTCCTCTGCCCAAGTAGATAATCTTTCTAATAACACCCCATCCACAACCTTTACTACTGAGTCAAGGAGGGATATCGGCCTGTAGCAAAAGGTTCTATTGCGGTCCCCCTTTATAAACACAGGCACAATAGTTGAAGCAGCCCAGGACTCAGGACAAACGTCCCGGGCCGCTGAATTTAACATGAACCAGCGCCCCAAAAAGGGGATCCAATTTAAAAAGGTTCGGTGGGATGCCATACGGGCCTGGAGCTTTATTGCAAGTCAACCTGGCAGTTCTTGCCTCAAGCTCTTTCTACTCAAAAACAACAGCAGGAGTATCAGTAACCCGGCCGATCTGATGAGTTTGCTCCATGGGGCCATTAAACATAGATTTAAAATGGAGCACCCATTCTTCCTCGGTAATGTGAGAACCTAAATCACCCCCTACATCATGCTAAAAAAGCAGTCTGTTGACAATACTCCAGAACCTTGAACTATTCCCAAGGGTTCCCACCTCTAACAACACCCTCCCTGCATCCTCCTTCAAGGCACCCTTGTGTTTAGCCAATGATTGTTTATACTCATTACGGCGGCATGTATCTGTAATTGGTTTATCGGAGTAACATTTAAAGCCTCCCTCAGCTTCCTCGCCACCTGAGAACAAGATGAATCTTACCATCTAAGAGTTGGAGTGACTACTTTATGTGCCGGAGCACTTAACAGTTCCCCTACTTTAATAGTAATAATGTTAAAGGCACTAAGGACATCCCCCGAAGGAGTAAATGGCGAGATACAAAGTGCTAATTCAGCAGCACAAGAATCTCCTACTTCTCAGTAAAAAGCATTGGGGCAAACCTGAAACCATTTAAGCCGGAGCCTACCATCCCTTGATCATAGCGTGCCCATTGTCGCCACCCTTGAATTTCTAAAGAAAGTGGGCCACTCAATTGCACACAAAGCAGGTTGTGGTTGCTATAAACACTTTCTGTGCTGCTTCTGTCCAGAATACAAGGTAAAAACGGGCTCCTGCCCTGCAGGAGCCCCCAGCCACCTTTATGCGCCTCCTGGCACCAACTGCTCACTGTAGTGCCCCCCGGCGCAGGGGATTGCGGGAACTGTAGTCCTGGGTCACTGGTAAAGTGATGGCGTGCTTGGTAGTGCTGTTGCCTGCTCCGGTCCACAAGACCCCAAGGTTCTGCTGCTGTCCAGAATACAAGGTAAAAACAGGCTCTCGCTCCGCAGGAGCCTGCAGCCGCCTTTATGTGCCTCCTGGTGCAAACTGCTCGCGGTAGCGCCTCCCGGCACAGGGAATGACAGGAACTGTAGTCCTGGGCCGCCGGTAAAGTGATGGCATGCTTGGAAGCGCTGGTGCCTGCTCTGGTCCACAAGACCTCAAGGTGCTGCTGCTGTCCAGAATAAAAGGTAAAAACAGGTAGGTCAGTAAGTCCCCCTACAATAATGCTATGTGTGAAAGCAAACCTACAGGAATGCACAGGATGCAATAGTATACAGTGCATTTCTGCATTTTCCCCTTTGTCAGTGCTGTTTTGTATGGCCAGGCCCAACAGAGACAATCATGCACCATGGTGCACGGGTGCTTCATTTGCATGCAGAAATGTATTTGTTTGTGAAGGTGTGCCATCTAGATAAGCAAAATAACCTGTGAAGCATGGTCCACAATGTAAGTGGTCTGCAAAATGTAGCACACATTTTAAAGTTGAAGTAACAAAGAGACCCTAAGGTAGTACATTGTGTTACCCCACTGTTGGGAAGGTTCTACTTGCTCGGGTATTCCCAGGTTACCCTAGATTTGTACATCTGCAAATGGGTCTCATGTATGTTTCATGGGTTTAGCCAGGCAACGATCCTGGAACCTCTACCTGTTCAGAGTGAGGCAATTCTATGTTCTTTTACAGCATTGCCTCACTGGGTCATGCAATGTGCACTTGGGTTGGAGAATTAATATCATAATCGATGTGCATTGCAGATGCGCCATGTTGCATTATGAAAGAGCCACACAACTCAGGCCATACATAGCATATCTCCCTGAGAGCCGATGTCCCCGCACCACTACATAACATGGAGAACCTTGCCTAGCTCTGTTGTTTAAGACCTGGTTGACTCACTAAACCATGCAGCAAATTTGATTTGCACACAATTGTGTCCATAAATGCAGCAAATGTGCAAGCTGGGTGTGATATTCACTATAGTATGGTTGAGCCAGGCTGTCATTGTGCATCCCTAAGTGTGTGTTGCCTCTGTGACACATGAAAATGACAGATTGCCCACACATGGCATAAAAAGAAAGTCTAGCCAGATTTAGAAATGCAACTGTGTTGCACATAGGCCCCAGGAGCCTTCTTCATCACACATAAGAGTGGGTTGGACATTAAGGTGTGTACCCTGGTAATGGCTGTGCCAACTGTTGTGTGATCCTACAGCTCATAATGTCTGTCATGCTGTGCTGTCATGCTGCCTACTGTTTCCTGTAGCATGCTGATAGGGACTGCATATGTATTACTTGCCTCATGCTGACTCAATGGCCAATCCGTTTGCCAACTTGTAAATGCTGCCCCACCTGTCATGAAGTTACTGGCACATGACGGACTTAAAACCACCTCGAATGACCACATGGACACTGCCCTCTCTCACACATAGCTGCCAAATGCTTCCACCCCAGTCCTGGCCCAATGACCGGGTGCCCAATGTGTATTATCCAGCATCACACAGACCTGTACAGTAGAAACAACACATTAGGCCAGGTGCGTGGATGTCAACCTGTGCATTGGCCCTATTGTGCAGCACATTGCAACACTTGCATCTATCGAAAGTCGTGCATCCAAGCCAATGCTTGTAAATGCACCAGAAGTGCTAATGCACAGTGTAGGAATGATGCATTGGCCATTTAAGTACTAATGCGTCATAAAAAAACACACATATACCAAAAACGTGTAGGATATTCCCAAGAAATAATGCCTTGGCTGTTTCAGGCTGCAAACAAGAAAGTGTGAACGTTTCTTTCACTTACAGTCTGTTAGTTTGTGCTGGTTGCTAGAGGTGTTTTGTGGAGTGGCTTGTGTTTTTTGGTGAATATTGCTTTTGTTGGTGTCTGCTTTTTCCCTCTATGTGCCAATTGTGCTTTTTGTGTTTCTATTTGCAATTTGTACTGTATTTTGTAATTTCATTGTAGGATGTTTGTCTATGAAGGAGTTTTCTATTTTAGGGGCAAAGGTTAGTTTAAGGGTTGTTTGTATTGGGTTTAGGGCCTATAGAATGGGTTGGGCCATGTCAGGGCGGGGTAAGGCAGAGAACCTTTCGGAAGGAGAGTTTGGGGGCCTGCTATGACTGCTGGCACATTAAGTGCCAAACTTGATCGCATAGGGGGTAGGGTCAATCAGGACCACTCCACCAAGAAACAAAAGGAGCAGTAGGAGAGGGTACGGTGGAACATGTATAAAGTGTTTGGGGTAGACCACACGCTCTACCATCTGAAGTAAATAAGGGCGGTGGTTGGTTTCATGAAAGCAGATCTCCTGTACCACCTTGGCTTGGAAGATGGTGGCCCTATAGGTATACAAGTATGTACCATCTGCATGTAGTTGTGTCCCTATCACAATAAATTCATACCCCATTTTTACACATACGAGGCAGATCATTTGAGGAGTAGGATACAAAAATCAAGTGTACGTCTGTCCAATAGCTCACCCTGGCCCAGGAGGCTGGTCTAGCTGTTATGGAGTTTTTAAATTGATTCACTACATGTATTTGTTAACATGACCTGATTTCACATATGTGCTTGTTCAGAACATAAATGATTGATGTTGAAATTACCTGCACAGGTGAAATGTACAGAGCAAAGTAGTGATCACTCGCAATCATGTTAACCTTCTAAAGTGTGCTGCATTTTTCAGCACACTTAAGGGCCAGATGTATCAAGCCTTGTTCCCGTTCACAAACAGGTGATTCTCAGAATCGGCCCATTTGCGTCCGGGGAAAAAACTCTTTGGGATGTATCATCCCAAAAGGCCCTCGCAATATAAGGAATTGCAACATTTGCGATTCCATATTTTACTAATACATTTAAGGAATCGCAAAGTGCGATTCCTTAAATACTATTCTGGAAGCACCAAAATCTTGGGATTTGGCCTTAAGGAATGGCAAATTACCTCGAACTTCAAGTTGGGGGTGATTTGCAATTTCCTAGAATGTAGGCATGGACATGTATGTGCACCACATGTGCACACATGCATATTTCAGGGGTGCAACAGGGTATCATTTTGGCCCCTTTGCAACCTTGAAATTGCATTCCTATGGGCCTCTAGACCCAAAGGAATGAATGGGATAGTATTTCTTAATTGTGAATCGTAATTTGTAATACGGAATTAAGGAATATGTAGGAATCGCAATTATTATTGCGAAACCTACATACATTGCGTTTTGCGATTCCATAATAGCGAATCGGTAAAATTCACTATTATGGAATTGCAAAAGCAATTCTGGATACATATGGCCCTTAGGATGCCATAAGGCACTTTGAAAAATACAAAAAAGTTCATTTTTCTAGGAAATCGCAAATTTCCCTCAACTTGAAGTTGAACTTGAAGAAAAAGCGGTGCTTCTAGAATACCATTTAATGAAACGCAGTTTGCGGATCCTTAAATAAATTTGCAAAATATGGATTTTGCGAGGGCCTTTTGGGATGATACATCCCAAAAGGCATTTTCCCGTTCGCAAATGGTTCGATTCTGAGAATCGGCCCATTTGCTCTTCTGAAATCGCCAGACCTCCCGAGGCTTCGCCGGGAGCAACAACGCTGCCGAGGCGCGGCGCAACGATCATTTTTAATAGTGCTCGGACACTTTTACTTACCCTGCTCCTGCTTCAGGGGCTGCGCTGAGGACACCGCGCACCCCCTATGCTCTTCGGACTTCCTGTTTGCCGCCACCAGAGCGCCCCACGCTGAGCGTTCCCTCCCCCTCTGACGGGCAGGTCACGAGGGCGGGGACGGGCGTGTGCTACATCTTGGGCTGCTCTCTGGTTGGCGGGGCAGCTCCTCTGTCCCTCCCCCCCTGGCAATTTCTTCTTGTCGGGCTAGTCCCGCCTTAGCTCTTCTGAAATCGCCAGACCTCCCGAGGCTTCGCCGGGAGCAACAACGCTGCCGAGGCGCGGCGCAACGATCATTTTTAATAGTGCTCGGACACTTTTACTTACCCTGCTCCTGCTTCAGGGGCTGCGCTGAGGACACCGCGCACCCCCTATGCTCTTCGGACTTCCTGTTTGCCGCCACCAGAGCGCCCCACGCTGAGCGTTCCCTCCCCCTCTGACGGGCAGGTCACGAGGGCGGGGACGGGCGTGTGCTACATCTTGGGCTGCTCTCTGGTTGGCGGGGCAGCTCCTCTGTCCCTCCCCCCCTGGCAATTTCTTCTTGTCGGGCTAGTCCCGCCTTAGCTCTTCTGAAATCGCCAGACCTCCCGAGGCTTCGCCGGGAGCAACAACGCTGCAGAGGCGCGGCGCAACGATCATTTTTAATAGTGCTCGGACACTTTTACTTACCCTGCTCCTGCTTCAGGGGCTGCGCTGAGGACACCGCGCACCCCCTATGCTCTTCGGACTTCCTGTTTGCCGCCACCAGAGCGCCCCACGCTGAGCGTTCCCTCCCCCTCTGACGGGCAGGTCACGAGGGCGGGGACGGGCGTGTGCTACATCTTGGGCTGCTCTCTGGTTGGCGGGGCAGCTCCTCTGTCCCTCCACCCCCTGCCACGCCCTACCATTTCCGGCTCCCTACTTATGGCACTGATATCCCGGCCGCGCAGCGGACGAGCGCAGCGGGTGCCACGAAGGCGCGCCGAAGTTGCGCCTAAGTTAAGCCCGTCTGCGCCCGTCCGCGACGGGCCGGGACCAGGGGCCACACCCCCTGCTCCCTCGTTGTCATACACGCCTGCTCAACTCCTCTCCTACACCATTGATGTGCCTCTCCCTCACACCCTCATGCAGCATCTTGTTGCATTAGATATCTATGTCCCCCGCTCAGACCGTGTTGTGTCTCCTCACCTTATTTCTCCCCTCCCTACGCCAGACATCGATTCCCTCCCCATTGGACCCTCATCTCCCCCTCACACTGCTTCTGCTTATCTCCTCAACACTCGTTCGGCAGGCAAACACCAACTTGACCTGTTTAATCTTCTTACTACAGACTCCCCTGATTTTCTGTTCCTAACGGAAACATGGTTTTCGGAGGCTTCCCTCCCCGACGTTCTCGCCATCCTTCCCCATTCCCATTATGTCCTTCGGGCTGACCGCCCCGCGGACAAGATCGGGGGGGGTGTTGCCATGATTGTCCGATCCACTATTCAATTCCAGCTTCTCCCCCAAGCACCCATCGCTGGAGTGGACTTCTTGGTCGCTCGCTCCTCCAATCTGCCGGCACCTCTCACCGTTGTCCTGGTCTACCGCCCTCCCCTGAACATGCCCCTGTTCGTGGCTTCCCTGCAGGAACTCCTCGCCACGCTGGTGGTTAATAACTCCTCTGTCCTCCTGCTTGGGGACTTTAACTACTGGCCTGGCGATCCCAGGGAGGACTCAGCATCTAAGGACTTCACGGTCACTCTCCTCTGTCTCAACCTTAAGTCTCACGTCCCCCTCAAGTTAGTCAAATCCATCCGCCCTCACGAGGCTCACCGTTGGTTTAGCCCGGAGCTCAACTCTTAAATTGGAGCTTAGACGCTCAGAGCGCCTTTGGCGCCGTAGTTACTGCCCTGACCACAAGGCCAAATACAAAATCCTTCTTAAGGAGTACAAGCAGGCCATTCTGGCCACTAAGACCAAGTACTTCTCTGAACAAGTGGCGCTCTCGGCCAACAAATCTAAAGAAATTTTTTCTCTGGTAAGCAACTTGGCCACCTCTGATCGTGCTTGCCCTCACTTCACTCCCTCCCAGGCCCTCTGCTCTTCTCTTAACAACTTCTTTATCGAGAAGATCGAAAAAATTAAATCTAACATTTTGGTCACTCCTTTTACTCCTCCTCACTTTGTTCCCTCCGCGCCTAAATCCTCCTTCTCCTCTTTTCCTCCCCTCCCCTTGGACTCTTTTCTAGCTCTGCTCACCAAAATCAAGTCCGGCTCCCCCACTGACTGTGCCCCTGCCCGTATTCTTAAAACCCTTTTTTCTTCCTGTCCTGATACCCCTCTTTCCTTTCTTAATGCCTCTCTCTCTACTGGACTGGTCCCTTCTTCATTTAAATCTGCTATTGTTTCTCCCATTCTTAAAAAACCTGGTCTTGATTCTTCTCTTCCCTCTAACTTTAGACCTATCTCTCTTCTCCCTTATCTTGCTAAAATTCTTGAATCTTATGTTACTTCTTGTCTCTCTGTTTATGTTGAACAGAACCAGCTCCTGGCTTCTCACCAAGCTGGTTTCCGTTCGGGTCATTCGACCGAAACCGTGGTGTTGGCCGTCCTCGACGAGCTTAAGGCCAAGGCCGACGTCAATTCCCCCCAAGCTTTGATCCTCCTCGACTTGTCCGCTGCGTTTGACACGGTCGACCATAACATTCTTTTGGACCGTGTCAGCGCAGCGGGCATACGAGGTTCTGCCCTTTCCTGGATCACTTCCTTCTTGACGGGTCGTTCTCAAGCCGTTCATCTTCCCGGCTTCTCTGCTTCTCCCCTCCCGGTGCCCTGTGGGGTCCCCCAAGGTTCCTCTCTCTCTCCCCTTCTTTTCAACCTCTATATCCACCCTCGTATCTCTTCCCTTCTTGAGCTGGGGGTCTCTGTGTATAACTACGCTGATGACCTCCAGCTCGTCTTTGATCTTTCCTCTCCTTCTCACTCTCTATCCTTTTTTCACTCCACCATGGTCTTTATTTCTGGGTGGATGAGCGCCAACCACCTCAAGCTCAATCCAGATAAGACTGAGCTTGTCCTGATTGGCGGCTCATCCAGCCCCTGGTCCCCTGCTTACTGGCCTCCCATTCTTGGCCCCCCTCCCACCCCGTTCCCTCTGTTAAAACTCTGGGCATCAAGGTCAGACAGGACCTGTCCATGCATGGCCAGGTCAGTGCCGTGGTGTCCTCCTGCTTTCTTTCCCTCCGTATGATCCGAATAATTTCTCGTTTCTTTTCTCTTGACTCCCTTAAAATCATTATTTCTGCCCTTATCACTTCCCGCCTTGATTATGGCAATAGCTTGTTCGCTGGCATCCCTGCCTATGAAACCCGCCGCTTACAAGCTGTCCAGAATCAGGCCGCCCGTCTTATCTTTCACTTGCCCAAAACCCATCATATCACTCCCGTCCTCAAATCCCTTCACTGGCTGCCCATTTTTCAGAGATCTCTGTTTAAACTAGGGTGCCTTGTTTATCGGGCCCTTGATCACTCTGCACCAGCTTTCATCAATTCTTTGATTTCCCGTCACATCCCCGCCCGCACTCTCCGTTCATCATCTTCCGCTCTCCTCACTGTTCCCCGCTTTCACAAATCTCGCACTGGTGGAACCCGTTTTTCTGTTCTTGCTCCCCGGTTCTGGAATTCCCTTCCTCTTTCTATGCGTTCGATCCCTATTTTTTCACATTTCCGTAAAGCGCTGAAAACTTTTCTGTTTGCCCTGGCCTACCCCTGCTAATCCTCCTGGCCCTGTCTGTTCGGTTCTTTAGAGCTCCCAGCGCCAGGAAGCCGTTTGGCCATCGTGCGCTCTACAAATATTTTTCATTCATTCATTCATTCATTCATTCATTTGCGAACGGGAACACGGTTTGATACATCTGACCCATAGAGAGTTGGACACGCCCCTGGCAATGTAATTACTTCCAGATGCTGGCTCTTTCAGGATCGGAATTTGATGCTGCCATCAAAGGCATGTACTCATGTACCATGTTACAAGGTAGCATCCTTTGCACCTACTCTGCACTCTGTGCACCAGTGAAATGAGTAGTCTGTTCGAGACACGGGACTCTTTTGCCTGCAATCCCTGCAAC
This sequence comes from Lissotriton vulgaris, assembly GCF_964263255.1. NCBI lineage: Eukaryota > Metazoa > Chordata > Amphibia > Caudata > Salamandridae > Lissotriton > Lissotriton vulgaris. Next base: position 1,191,563,386 of record NC_141691.1, on the reverse strand, counting down.
CACAGCCTTACTTGTTGCCGCTTGCTTGGCGGTATCGCCTCTATCCCCTGCCACTTGTCTCCCCCCGCTGCCGCAGCCTCTGCCATCCCGGCGCGGCCGCTGAGAGGGGGAGACTACGACTCCCAGGGAGCTTTGCGGCAGGAAGCCGCTACACCTGATTTCCGCGCCTGGAGGCGCTTAAAGTGAACAACAGCCCCCGCGTCGTGGGAGCGCGTGGGAGTGCGCCGGGCTAAGCCCGGGCGAAGGGCGTGCCCTCTGAGGCCCTCGGAGACCGCAGGAGACTGGGCTGGGCCCCGTCCCTTACATTGACTTAATTGTGGTAAAGATGACTTTACATATGATTTAGTAAGAGGTGGGCACTATTATTTTTCTGCCAGTTTGTTTGTTAAGTTAGTGAGTTGTATAGTTTGGTGAGCCACAGTAGAGTGTTGAACTAGTTTTACCAGTAAACGATGATGTCCTCTCCTATAAAGGATAAGCATCCACCAACAGGAGGAGTTAATCAGCGTACGCTGGATAATTTTATATTTAGGGTTAACACTGGAACAGACAAGGAACTCTCTCTTTTTGAGCGACGGGCTGAGAGACGTTGCTCTATCGAATCCATTAAAAATAAGAGATCATCTCTAGGTTCGCCAAAGTTAACGATTTCTCCTATCCACAGTATTTCCTCTGTAAATGGGGACAGTGAGGCATCTCTAAATATCATTATCCTTTTACTTTTGCAAGAAATAACTCTCCCACTAGTTGCAGTCAATGACTTGACTATAAATGAATCATCTTTTAATTGTAACATGACCCCAGAGGCAGAAGCCCTGCCCGACACTTTGCCGCCACGAGTGGACTTAACTAACACAGTAAAGGGAACATCCAAAACCCCCAGAGCCAAAGGTCCACCGCCCAAAAGAAGGAAAAAGAGGGGGGATTCTTTATATAAAAATAAGGCTATTGGTAAAAATGGCAGGCCTCCGGAAAAACCCTCCCCTAGTGTACCTACACCAATTATAACGGTTAACTCAATACCTACCCCGATAAATGACCCATCTAGCATCAACTTATTGGGCAGTATAGAACAATTATTAAGATCGTTCACGCTGCCATTGGTGGAGAGACTGAAGGGATTAACCCACCAACTTGAGAAGCTAGAAAAGGACATTGGGGAAATCAAAGTGGCAATTAAAGATTTTTCTAAACCTGAACTAGAGCACCATCCCCCGGTAGTGCCTTCAATCACTACTGCCCAGAATGGTACAAAAACCACGAATTTGCCCAAACCAAAACCTCGTAAAATATTACCCATTAACACAGCAGCGATAAATAGTAAAAGTAACGTTAAGAAGACACAGGAAGGATTAACATCAGACACATTAGGAAATGCCCCGATATTGAATCCTGCCATAAATGCCCCCAAACCCATTGACCAAGAAAAACTTGCTAGGACATTCCCAGCTAAGAGGCTCAGAGTAGAACTGCCCCCGGAAGCGGCGCCATATGTTGCGGTCCTCACCGGGGTGCCAGCCTTAGTGGATGGTTGTGGAAAAGATCAACGTGGGCTGAAAACAAAGTTATACATTGGCTGAGGCAGAATTGCCCACTCCCACCACAAATAAAGGGGGCAATACTTAATGTTAGACGTCTCCCCTGGTTGGGGAAAAGAACTAAGGATTTATTGGGTGATATTGTTATAATAAATTTTCAAGATGACAGAGTTGTTAGATACATTGTAAATGGGTTTCCACAAAATGTAGGCAATGCAATTACTGTGCGTGATCTAACCTACTTCTACCCAAGAGGAATAGTTGCTCCGATATCCAATTTTAGGCCCCTGGTTTATCAACAGAACAGCTATGCAACCCCCTCACTTTGTCATCAGAATCTTGGTTTTGGGCCCTCTATTCAAAGGCAGGATGGTTGTTTCAGACCACTCTTTCACCATCAAGCTGACTACTCCTTGCCCACTTTTAATTGATTCACAGCATTAGCAGGCATGGAGGGAGTCGATTGACTTTGTTCAGGGGATATAGCAGTTAATGAAGTCGTTGGACCACAAAAGGGTCCCTCCCCACTCGTAAAGTCAACCACAACTAGTAATGTATATGTTCCTTCCCCAAAGCATACCTGCTCCCAAAATGTAGTGACTTATAACGTGACTGTGGCTAAGGGGCAACCAGTTCATGCACAAGTCTCAGGCAGGGGAGACAAAAGGGAGAAGGTGGCTAATGAGGTAGTCAGAATTGTGTCCTGGAACATAGCGGTCTTGGCCGCCAAAATAATAATAAAGAATGGCGCCAGTACATAAATAAATTCTCTATAATCTGCTTACAGGAACTTGAGCAGTTGCCAACTGCTCACTACACTTACAAGGGTACAAATGTTTCTTTGTCCCAGCAAGGAAATCTAGATCAGGTAGGGCTATGGGTGGGCTATCAGTATATGTGGACCTGAACCTCCCTGGCACATGGTCAACCTCAAATTGTAATTCTTATGATATCCAAGAGGTGCGGCTCAAGGGTAAAGGACTTAATTTGACAATATTGAATGTTTAAAATAATGTGGCGGGTGGGGGATGCAATGTACTGATAAGAGAACTGGAGTATAGATTGTGCCAAGACTCTACTTGTGAAGCCAATACTCATGCCCAAAATAGTTTAGTCATGGGGGACTTTAATTGTCACCTCTGCCCAGCCCTTTTTCCAATAGATGTGGCATGGTCGCGATGCCCTGAGGATAATGGAGCCCACTTTGAGCACACATTAGAAGGTGATGCTTTAACAAAATTCTTGCAGAATCAGGATCTGGTTCACACCATGGATATGGTGCATATACCAAAGGATGAGATCCTGCCACCTACCTTTAAGGGTAGAGGATGCTCATCGTATATTGACTACATTATTGCCTCAAGGGCTTTTATAAACAGAATCTCCAGGGTTGGGATTGAATGGAACCCGTTTAGTGATCATAACCCTTTGGTGTTAGATATATCATACCAGGCCGCTCCAACCCGGGGAAAGCTTGTAGCGGTATCTGAGAGGGTTACTGACCAGAGCAGATGCCTAAGGTGGTCTAAGATTGACGGAGAAAGGTTTTATAAATCACTGATGGAGAAGGGGAAAACAGCTTTTGAGGCATGTTTAGACGAGACAATTGAAGGGCAGCAGCTACTCATAGCATTTGAACACATTGCGCATTTGGTAGATGGGATGTTAAAGACTAGTGCCCCGTCAAAAGAGATTGGTAGTCAGCCGCGGTGGTTTGACCGAGACTGCCCTAAAGCCCTGAGGGAGCTCAAAGATAGTATTAAAATAAGGCCCAGGAACATCACACGTGTTGCGTCCTGCAGAAAAAAATACAAGAGCGAGTTGAGCAGGAGGAAAAAGGCATTACAAGTAGAAGGTTGGGCGGAGGAAAAGAGGGACATGACAGAATTTTGGAGAATTATCAACAGACCCACTTTCCAGGATGACATGGCCCCTAAATTAGGAACAAACATCACGCCTGACATGTGGATTACTCATTATAGGGGTCTATATAATCACAAAACGTCAGCCCGTAGTTTTTTCCCTAAAGGAAATCAAGGTCGGGATTGAGGGGCTGTCTAAAAACAAAGCTCCTGGCCCAGATGGAATCCCGCCTGATTTGTTCCTAAGCTCGGTGGAATTATGGGCCCCTATATTGACAAGAGTTATTAATACTGCAATCCGCTGTGGCTTACCGCCCTCCTGGTCAACTGCTATAATTGTTCCTATTTTCAAAAAGGGTAACAGGGACAACCAACAATGTTATCGCCCCATCTCTCTGATTGATGTATCCGCAATAATTCTGGGAAGGGGGATATTAAACCGGTTGTCTGAGTGGACAGAAGCAAATAATATCATCTCAGACGCACAGTATGGTTTTAGGATGGGTCGTTCCACGAGTGACCAATGCTTGAACCTCTATATGCTAGCAGCCAAATACACTATGGCCAGTGATGAATCCCTTTATATGGGGTTCATGGATCTGGCAGCTGCTTTTGATCATGTTAATAGGGGCAAGCTTTGGAATATGATGACCAGTATGGGGATAGAGGTTGGCCTCATTAACATCTTAAGGGAACTGCATAGTAATACCTCAGCGCAAGTCAGGTATAACATGGAGGGTGGGCGTACTGACTCCTTCCAATGCAGAAGTGGGGTACACCAAGGCTGCATCCTGGAGCCTTTTTTATTCTCCCTTTATATTAATAATCTTGAGCAGTATCTCCTACAGTTGGGATCTGACTGTCCCCGAGTAGGGAAGCGTCATGTTCCTGATGACGCGGTCCTCCTCGGATGCACACCAAAGAGTTTACAGATTTTAATTGATGGTTTTGTTTCTTTTATGAGCTCATTAGACCTTTCTGTTAATTTGGGTAAATCCTATGTTTTATCTGCTGGCAAAAAACCCTCCAACAAATGTACCTTCACGATAGGGAGTCATAAGATAGAGAAGGTTAAATCATTATCATATCTGGGCTTACTATTTGACCAGTTATTAAAATGTAATGCCCTGATAGAGGATCGTTGCCGTAAAATGAATGCCGCCAATGGGGCAATAGCAGGTTATGGTCGAAGGCTGGGGAGGTGGTGCCCTTAACAGGTGATGAACCTGAGCAACTCAATGTGTTGCTCTAAAGTTATTTATGGGGCAGAGGTGTGGGGCTTTGTAAATAGTTGCCAACTGCAGCGGGAGGAGAATAAACATCTACGCTCCGTCCTGAAGGCCCCACATAGTTTAGCAGCTGCAATTGCATACAGGGAGTTAGGGATACCCTACCTTGAAGATTCGATAAAGGTTAGGCCAATCTTAGCTTGGCTTAAAATCTGGATAAACCCAGAGGCGAGTCTAAGCAGGGAAATAATGAAGGACTGCTTGGGCAGAGAAAAATGGTCGCGAATCCTGTGGCTCAGTTATGTCAAGTCTTTATTGGTAACCCTGGGCCTCGGGAATCTCTTTGCCGATCCGACAGCGATTATCCCCCAGCATAAGACAATTGTTAAAAAAGCATTCCTTGCACACAAAGCCGCACAGAGAACAGAGAAAGAAAGGGCTAAAACCACGGTGTGCGCATATAACCTTGTAAAGACCACAGACGGAATGGAACCTTACCTATATTTGATACATAATGCACAGGAAAGGTTTTTAATGAACCGTTTTAGGCTCAATCTTTGACCATATTTATTGGGATCACCACTAGGATATTCACTTACTATTAAGCAGAAGGGAACCTGCGGTTGCGACAATAGGTCTCCGCAGGATTCCCTTCATTTTGTACTGTTATGTTCATTTTATTCTGAACCTAGGCGTAGATTCTTGGTAGACATCCTGAAAAAATCTAACATGAAATGTGCTCAAGAGGCTTTGATTTTTTTACAACAAGCGACGGATCCCCTTACATTGTGCTGCATCATTAATTTTATTAAAGTAGCGGTTCAAATAAGAGCAACTAGGGAGGGGAATTGTGAGACTTCTGTGATTGTTTTTAAAGGTTTATAATGTTTTATTTTAACTTACTGGGACTTTGTTGTACTTATATTAGGATTCATGTTAATTTAATGGTCTTTTTAAAAAAAATGAACTGAATGTATATTGAATGTTTGTACTTTTATGGTGATTTTTAATAATCGAATAAAGAATGCGATGAAATGAGAAGTCTAAATTTGCCCTTACAATGTTACATATGGCATGGATCTGTCCTTAACTATTCTATCTCTACTTTGCCATGTGCTACATGGCCAATGTGCTGAACATACCATATCACTGTGATTTTATAGTTCTGTGCTTCATATGTAGACAGTGTACATTTGCAATATTCACAAAGCAATGTTCATAATTTTTGTCTTTTAGGTGAATCTGCACCATATACCGAGGGGGAAGTGGAGACCATCAGGAATTCTAACGCTACAAGTAAGTGTAAATAGTATATGCTTGAACCTCTCAAAGGATTGTGTGTGATCTATGATAGTTGTAATGTTATGATGTGTATGGGGTAGTATCATTCATCTGTATCCCATTTACAGTGTATGTAAAATCACAACTGAAGTTGTACGCAGTAAGATTTTAAATGTCCAAGGACATATGCCAATGTGCATGTAGGGGCAAAGTATGCAGGCCCACATAAATCATACTTCTTTACATGGTATGGTGATATTTGCCCACCTACTGCTTGGATGCTTACAACACATGTGCCATCACCTGGCACTAAATCTAGAGATAATCATAAGTTCTATTGTCTTACACCCATAATATATGTTTAGCATCATACTATGCTCGTACATGCTTCATATGTTTAACTGTGCTACCAAAATGAGCTCAGTGTGAAGGACTATAGGCATGATCAGACATTCATGGTCAACATCAACCCTGCTCCCTATTTTTAAAAAGGGAGACCGCAATAACCCCGCATGCTATAGGCCCATATCCCTCCTTGATTCCCTTGGCAAAGTGGCCGGCCGGTTGGTCCTCGAGCGCCTACAGGATTATGCTGCAGCAAATGAAATCATGAACAACCTGCAATATGGGGTTCGGGAGGGATTGGGAACCGTAGAACAGGCGTTAAACCTCTCCCTTTTAATTGGAAAATATGCCGGGGCAAAGAATGGCAATCTGCATCTAGTGTATGTAGACTTGACCACAGCGTTAGACTGTGTGTCTCATTCTAAACTGTGGTCGATTCTTGCAGAACTGGGTGTTGATCCTCCCCTGATTATATTACTCCGAGAACTATACTCTGACGCTTCGGCGAGAGTGAGATACGGGGTGAACGGCGAACTTACCACATCATTTGCCGTCTCCAAGGGAGTCAGACTGGGTTGTGTCCTGGCTCCCTTCCTTTTTAATCTTTACACCAATGGCCTTGAGTTGGCCATGTTGGAAGGGAGCCAGGACCTACCAACAATTCATCACCGCCCCATTCCCGGATGACTCAGTGATCATGGCAAGAAGCCCAAACCAGCTGAAGTACCTCCTTAATAACTACTGCAAGTTTATGTCATCCTTGGGCTTGATGTTTAACATTAAGAAGACCTTTGTTATGCATATTGGAAAGCGGACAAAGAAATCAAAACCGATCTTTATTGCAAAAACCAAGCTGGAATGTACCAATACGTATCCCTATCTAGGTATTTTATTTGATAGCAAAATATCTTGGAAGCAGGCCATGTGAAGTAGGAAATTACTATTTCTACGAGCAACAACTGCCCTGGTTGCCTTTGCGCAAAAGCTAGGAAAGCCTCCTCCCAAAGAACTTTTGAAAATATACTATGCCAAATGCCATAGTGTGGCAGTTTTTGGTGCAGGGGTCTGGGGCTATGCCGCTGTAGAAGCTCTCCAGGTGGTAGAGAATGGCTTTGTCAGATATATGTAGGCAGTTCCGCAAAGTGCTCCAACTTACGGTTGCCATATTGAGTTGGGTATGGATTACATTATGGACAACATCAAAATCCAGCCCATTCTCTTATGGCACCGAGTTTGGACCACTGAGCAGTGTAACCTGACCCGCTCACTCATTACAGACTGCCTGGGCCTGGCCAACTGGCCAAACATCCCCTGGCTGGCCTATGTGAGCAAATTTTTTAAGGATTTAGACTTGCCTTCGTATTTCTCTGAGCCCTCAACCCTGTTAAGCATTTCAAGGAAAAACCTAAAAACTTTATGCTTATCTCATTTAAGGGAGTTGCGTATATCTCAAGAAATCAATAAGACCTCTAATACCCAGATCCTAAGTGTTCAAAGTGCCCCAGGCATCCAACCTTACCTTAAATATCATCTGAATGCATATGAAAAACACCTACTGACTCGGTTTCGCTTTAATATATTTTTCCGCATTGTTTCCTTTCCCAAAAAGCAAGATTGGTCAAAATCCATTACTAAGTGCCCTTGCGATGATATTTCGGAACAATCCACAATCCATGTCACACTATTTTGCAGATTCTATGAGCTTCCCCGAAAGCGTTGGATCATCCCTCTTTTGTTATCTATGGGACTCGCTTTCCTTGCTCTGCAATATTTAGACTCTGAATTTAGTGCCAAATGTGTAGCTGGTTTTCTTAAAATGTGTATCAAATATCGGTGTAACTATGACTAATATGTTTTTTAATGCACTCGCACTTTATCAATAGTCTGCTTATTAACCCCGTCTGATTTTAACCCGAAATGTATTTCTTTTTACTGGAAAGTTTGTATATCGGTAAAATGATCTCCGCCCTCTTTTTATAAAATGTCTGATGAAATATACTTTTTATGGTTCCTAAAAAATTATGGCAACCAAATAAAAGATATATGACTGACTGATCAGACATTCATGCTGATCAACAACTAAAATGTTTTGTGATCCATACCTGTACCAGTAGCTATGTGTGAAGTCAAAGTTCATGTTCAGAGAAACTTGTGTGACCATGTCAGCAGGCAGGCCATCACAAACCAGCAATCCTTCCTATGATAGATATTGCAAATGTTGTTGTGAGGGGGCAAAGTTATTCCTAATCATTGATCAGAGTAATCACAGCGCACATATGGTATCTCAACATATGTTGCTGTAGGAGTGTAAGTACATTGTCAGTAGGAATCATTTACTGTGTTTCACTATTTTTGCCACAATTAGCCTGAGGTATTGCAGCTGTAATCCTGCCTCAGGGGTACCTAAGCATCCCTCAGAGTAGTTCATGTCATACATATGTGAGATGGGGTGACAAAGGAACGATTACACAGATGCCATGGGGGATGTAAAGATGCATGCCAGCAACTCAGTTTGACCATGTGTTGGACGATTAATCATCAGACTGCCTGTCTGATGCCCATTGCAAGTGTGCATGTCCACATGGAAGGGTATGGGCATATGGCTTGGCAGATCATGAAGTATGTCAGGAATCCTACCTCAGTGCAGACAGATTTGGTTGGAGTACATTTGGCACATGACAACAGTCTGCACATGAAAATGCAGTGAAATCACATGAAAATGCAGTGAAATGCCTTACTCATGGCCTATTATACCTAATGTGGAACATTACTAATATCGACCTACAAAATTATCAACAACCTATACTTACTTAAAAAAACGACACAACTATCCGAAAGAAAATTATCGCCAGTAAAAACATTGATACATCTAATATTGAAAACAAAAATATTGTAACAATATTATTATTATCATTAAAAAAGCATACAAAACAAAACAATTAAAAGCAAGCATATAGACCACAATATGATCGTAAACACACAAATATCAACACCTCAAAAATAATAAAAATAAAACAACACAAATCATTAACAATATAAAAATAATCCAAAAAACACACAATATAAATAAATAAATAAAAAGAAATATTAAAACAAAACACCACTATAAAAATTTAACAGAACGAGCACCATCAAATAAATAATGTTTACAAACACATTGACCTAAATAAAAAAATATTCTATATTTACTACATTATAATTTACAAATTAAATACTAGCATTTTACTAAATATACAAATAATATACAAAAAAGAAATAAAATTAATTAGCATTTGCCAAATAAGGAAAAAACTGCCAAAACAATGTAACTACCTTCCTAACAACCAATGAAAAACAACTACCAACAACATAAACGGATAAAAAGGAAAAAACAATTAAACCAACACAATATAAAGAATGTAAAAATCAAAATAAATCTGCATTATGCCAGCAAAGACCAAGGGAAGCAAAATCTCTGCCAGATTACTTCTACAACTTCACAATACCACATCCAAAACCTCTAATTCGATTTTACAAAGTAAGTACATATAACACTAATTTGATAATGTAACAAAAGAAAAATAAACTAATCTTAATCAAATTAAACAAATACATGTTATTAAAAAGTATACCTCCTCTACAGAATATCCAAAGTACACTCAATAACTGCAAACAACATCCAAGAAGCTCCTCCATAAAAAGTAAGTATTAATAAAAAAAAATACTAATGCAACAACTGAAACTCCCACTCCAAAAACCCCACTAACTACCCACACCCCAAAATACAAAAAATACTGTTAAACAAATACATTTAAAATATAGTTTTCTTCAACGGCAAAAAAAATCCAAGCACTTCTCCAAAAGACCATCAGAAAACATCGGAAAATCCAAAATGTTCTCCAAAACAAAACATATAAGTATAGTTATATGTTTTACTGTTTGTCACACAATAAAACATGTATAGAATAAGTAACATTTCTTAAATACATTTCTCATAACAGTTCAAATATTAAAATGACTGAAGGTGCAAAATTCATAACATCGCAAAAAGGAAGCCTTTTACTATGCTATATGGGATATGTCTACATGCAAGAAAAACAAACAGGTAACAAAATTAATTGGAAATGCACCAAATACTATTCCAATGCGTGTTATCTGAGGGCAACAACAAAGGAAACTATTGTAATAAATGTCAAAGAGCATAACCACCCCCTAACATAGCAGAGATAGAAGTAAGATATGTTTTACAAACTCTTAAAGAAGCTAGCACTAGCTCTCAGAAACGTATAACAGAAATACTAAAGGACATCTTACCCAGAATTCCTGAACATGTAACTGGACAATTACCCTCCATCTCAATTTTAAAAAGATTAATAACTAGAACTAAGAAATCTACTATTGATACCACACCTGCCCCCAAAACATTAAGTGAATTGTAAACACAACCTGACTTTACTCTAACTCATAACGAAGAACAATTCCTTCTTTATGATAACAAATCTAATGAAAAAAGAATTTTAATCATTGCAACTCCCACAAGCCTACAAACACTGCAAACTTATGAAACATGGATGATGGATGGTACATTTAAAATATATCCCAAACCATTTTTCCAATTATACACAATCCATGGACAGTGTCACAATAGCAACATCGCCTTCATGTATGCCCTATTACCAAACAAACAATCCACTACCTATGTAGAACTGCTATAAAAAACAAACCAAGAAACTAATAACTACTACCCACTAAAAATGATCATAGACTTCGAACAGTCAATGATACAAGCCATCCTGAAAAATTACCCTCACACAGCAGTACAAGGTTGCTATTATCACTTCAATCAAAGCATATGGCGACACCTTCAAAAGTCTACCCTCAGTGTAGTATATGCAACTAACAGCAAGTTTTCAAATGAAAAAAAACGAATTGTACTAGCCTGCATCCCAATCACAGAAGTTGCTGAGCACTGCAATTCATTCATTGAAAGCCCCTATTCCCAAACCAATGAACATAAACTAAGTCCCCTATTATTTCACTGATACCTGGATGGGAAGACTACATAGATCTGGACATAGAAGACAACCAAAATTCCACATTCCATGGTGCAATGTATACAACAGTACAGAAAACAAGAAAGTAAAAACTAACAACACTGTGGAAAGATGGCACAATGCTTTCAAAGCCACAATGGGAAGAGCCCAGCCAACCCTACATAAATTACCACAATCAATCCAAAAAGAACAAAGCTACAACCAACTAACACTAGAGTAATCTGTAACACAACTATGTCCAAAATTAACAAAACAAACTAAAACAATGTGTGAGCATTTATAATTCAAAATAAGGCTCTACCCAAAAAGTAAAGGACTAAAATATTTATAAACCATAGAAAAATAAATAGTGTATAAAAAAAACACACCTACAGAAAAATAACAAATTTGCAAAGTAAATTCTTAATGAAAAATTGATTTTTTTAAGGATCTAAAATAGACAAATATTGTCAAATAATATATTCTTATAAAAAGAATATTTGACATAATAAAAACATTACATATCTTAAACGATACCAATAACAAATGCTTATATACTATTTCCCACCCACTATAAATAATTCAAAAGTTCTTATGATTTTGTAGCTGAAGAATATCCTTTACAAAGCAATTAAACAATCCAAACTTGTAGAAAAAAATCAAGATGAAAAAAAGAATTAACCCAGAACAAAACGGAAAAGTACAACTGTCCAAAATGAACTCCTGCGACAAAATGTCAATATTGTAAAACCATAAAAAACTCAAAAAATAGATCAAAAAATAGAAACGCTCAATGAAAAATAGAAAAATAAAGTAAATGTAAAATAATTATTAGTTTACTCAACAATAATACCCATTTCCTTTAAATATAAAATAAAACACAACTTCTTCCAACGGCAAGTCTGGAACCAACAGTACCTGTGAAAAAAATGACACAAATCCCTTCTGCACAGACAAACAGTAATAACACTATAAAACAAACAAAAACATACTTACAATCCCTCAACACGTACTGCTGTTACACATAGTTAACAATATAAAACATACTATAACACTTAACTTCCGACGCACTAACCTCATCTCACTTAAAACAATCTACCAAATATACAAAACAACAATAACCAGTCAGTCAAAATAACTTTATTTGATTCTAAAGAATCATAAAATTTTACATGTGTACATAATATAGCTCTTTAGAAAACTCTTTAGAAAAAAGACTGTCACAAAACACATGATCAAACTTAAAAAAATTTGGATTCAACACATATATCATCCTCCAGCATTATTCTAACTCCCCCTGCAAGAATGTCATAATTACTAAAATTAATTTATCATATTAATATTCCACACATAGATACTAAATAAATGATACTATAAAATTGTTTAAAAACTTAGGGGGTCATTAGGATGGCGGAAGGAAGGACGTCCGCCAGCATGAAGTAGGCGGAATATGCCTTTTTTCAGTCCGCCAGCCACGGCCAGTCGGTCTGCCATATTAGGATGGGAAGCACTGTCAAATATACGTACTCCGTGGAAGAACAAGTACCGCCGCGGAAATACACCCGTCCCCACGGCAGACGTAACCAACCAGAGACATAATTACGATAGCGGATAAGACACAGCAAATCGCAGCGGAAAAACTACCAGCATGAACACGGAGGATTCACCACAGCGGAGAGGCAAAACATTGCAGAGAGATACCCACCACAGGCAGATCTCCGTCATGGACCCAGCTCTGAACGCATTTACGATCCTCTTCGTGCTCCACCACCAGCAAGTCATGGACCGTCGCCGATGATGACGCAGGTACGCAAACACAACAATCGCTGCCGGAAGGGGAGTACCTGCCGGGGCTGTGACGTGGGGAGGAGGAGGTGCATGTTGGGGAAACAGCATTTACGATAGCACCAATATATCAACAATGCAAGAAGACAACCAGGAATGACACACAGAAACCACTACACACAAATACATTGTTTTATTGATCATATTAGTAAATTACTCCTAGAGTAGGCAGGAGCATGGGCACTGGATACAACAGAAAAGGTACATCAGAGGCAGCACATGAGAGGGCACAAAGCAGCATCCTAACAGCAACAGGGCAGTGTTCATAACAGAGCAGGTACATCAGAGGCAGCACATGAGAGGGCACAATGCAGCATCCTAACAGCAACAGGGCAGTGTTCATAACAGAGCAGGTACGTCGGAGGCAGCACATGAGAGGGGCTAAGTGCATCAACAGTCCATGGCAAGGTACAGAGCAGGTGCATCAGAGGCAGCACATGAGAGGGGCTAAGTGCATCAACAGTCCATGGCAAGGCACAGAGCATGTACACAGGTACATCGGAGGCAGCACATGAGAGGGCACAATGCAGCATCATAACAGCAACAGGTCAGTGTTCATAACAGAGCAGGTACATCAGAGGCAGCACATGAGAGGGGTTAAGTGCATCAACAGTCCATGGCACACAGCAGGGACATCAGTGGCAGCACATGAGAGGGGATAAGTGCATTAACAGTCCATGGCACACAGCAGGGACATCAGTGGCAGCACATGAGAGGGGCCAAGTGCATCAACAGACCATGGCAAGGCACAGAGCAGGTACATCAGAGGCAGCACATGATAGGGCACAATGCAGCATCCTAACAGCAACAGGGCAGTGTTCATAACAGAGCAGGTACCTCAGAGGTAGCACATGAGAGGGGCCAAGTGCATCAACAGTCCATGGCAAGGCACAGAGCAGGTACATCAGAGGCAGCACATGAGAGGGGCTAAGCGCATCAACGGTCCATGGCACACAGCAGGGACATCAGTGGCAGCACATGAGAGGGGCTAAGTGCATCACACTCAATGGCAAGGCACAGAGCAGGTACATCAGAGGCATCACATGAGAGGGCACAATTCAGCATCCTAACAGCAACATGGCAGTGTTCCTAACAGAGCAGGTATCTCAGAGGCAGCACATGAGAGGGCACAATGCAGCATCCTAACAGAAACAGGGCAGTGTTCATAACAGAGCAGCCACATCTGAGGCAGCACAAGGACGTGTGTCAAGCGCCCCGTCCCATGGACATTAATAATGCAAGGGTGGTTACAATGGACAATCTACACACCAAGTACAATGACATGTGATGGGAACTCAACTTCACAGCACAGAATCTGGTGGACTGCTCGACCTAGTAGCCTTGGACACAGTGGCAGGATCTGATACCGGATTGGGAGACACAGCCATAGCTCTAGTGACTGACACATGAGCCATAGACCCAGACACACTGCCAGCACCAGAAACAGTAGTGTGGGACACAGCCACAGCTCTAGTGACTGACACATGAGCCATAGACCCTGACACACTGCCAGCACCAGATACAGGAGTGTGAGACACAGCCACAGCTCTAGTGACTGACACATGATCCATAGACCCAGACACACTGCCATCACCAATACAGGAGTGTGAGACACAGCCACAGCTCTAGTGACTGACACATGAGCCATAGACCCAGACACACTGCCAGCACCAGAAACAGGAGTGTGGGACACAGCCACAGATGTAGTAACTGGCACATGAGCCATAGACCCAGACACACTGCCAGCACCAGATACAGGAGTGTGAGACACAGCCACAGCTCTAGTGACTGACACATGAGCCATAGACCCAGACACACTGCCAGGACATGACTGTGCACAGTGACCAACAAATACCATGCCAGCATCTGAGACATGAGAGTGGTGGACACACATTGGTAGGACCTGAAACAGGGGAGGGCACAACTGACACAGTGCTACTACATGAGGCATGACAGCGAACAACAGACACAGTGCCACTATCTGACACATGAGAGTGAACTGTAGCTGACCAACTAGGACCACTGAAATGATGAGCCACAGGGCTGTATGGGCCAGGAGGCAGGGTGGCTCTGGGAGCTGGGGACAGCTGTACTTGAGCGACAATGGGGAGGGCAGGTGTCACAGGTGTGTGTCTCCGTTTCTTTGGGGTATGGAAGGGCACCCTGGACATGACTGGACTGGTAAGTGGTGTGGCCTCATCATGAACATCACCCATCAAAGGTGGATCATGTGCTGGTATGGGTCTGCTCTCTGGAGATGTGCTGGACCCTGCTTGATGTTTGCTGTGGCCCTGCCTTCTGCCCTCTGCATCATGTATAATGGGTGATGCAACAACAGTGTACTCCTTCCTCTGCTTCTGCGGGGTGTGGAAGGGTGTAGAGGTGTGGGGGGACTCCACGGCTGACACATGTGTTTTATGTTCCTTCTCCAACATCAGCCTCAGTGCATGCAGGGGTGATGTATGCCTGTCCTTGATGGAGCTCGTGTCCATGGGTGAAACCTTGGCCCTGGGAGGTGCCTTGCCTGTAGGATGTGTCCTGTCTCTGGAATGTGCCTGATCCATGGGCGGTGCCCTGTCCCTGGTAGTTGGCTTGTCCATTGTAGTGTCCCGATCCATTGTAGTGTCCCTTTCCTTTGCAGTGTCCTTGTCCTTGGGAGTGTCCATGGCCTTGGGAGGTGCCCTTTCCTTTGCAGTGTCCTTGTCCTTGGGAGTGTCCCTGGCCTTGGGAGGTGCCCTTTCCTTTGCAGTGTCCTTGTCCTTGGGTGTGTCCCTGGCCTTGGGAGATGTCCTTTCCTTTGCAGTGTCCTTGTACTTGGGAGTGTCCCTGGCCTTGGGAGGTGCCCTTTCCTTTGCAGTATCCTTGGCCTTGGGAGAGTCCCTGGCCTTGGGAGGTTCCCTTTCCTTTGCAGTGTACTTGGCCTTGGGAGGTGCCCTTGCCCTGGGAGTACCTTTGGAGGGGGATGCCTGTGTTACATGTGAATCCCTGTCCCCCAACACCCCTTGAGTATCCTGTGTGTCAACTCCAGGGTAGCTGATGTTGTGGTCTGTGAAATTTTTCCCTGTCCTAGGGGATGGTGTCTGTGTCCTCCTTGCCCTGCCTTGCTGCCTGTGGCTGCTTCTAGTGCAATATCCCAAAAATGAGGCCTGCTCAGAAATGTCACTCTCCACTGAGACATCAAGTGGTGTGGATGGGGGAACTGAAGTTGAACATTGTCCCTGCGACTTCTGAATGGCTGCTGATACTGTGTTGGATAACGACTGAACTGTTCTTTGGCACCAGCAACATCGCCACGCATCCACTCCATGAATGCTACCACCTGCCCCAACTTCCTATCGTGGTCTAGGAATGCATTGGTCATGTTGGTCTGCCCTCCACACAGCTGTCGCAGCAGATCAACCGCCTCAGCACAAAGGGCACTTTGTGTCACAGGGGCAGGGGCAGCGGTGCCTGCACCGAAGGCCACTCTGCTCCCCCTACCCTGGCGAGCACGAGCAGTACTTGTTGCAGTTGGTGGCAGTGTTGGCCCTGTGTGCTGTGTACCGACTGAAGGTGTAGATCGCCTACTCCCTGTGTCTACCAACAGTGCTGACTCACCAAACACTGTCTGAAGATGAGGGCGATGGTGTCTCCACATATGAGTCCTCAGGGACAGTCCTGTCCCCCTCTCCGGGTCTGCTCTCTTCCGTCTCAGTGTGCGTGTGTGTGATTGTTTATTGTTTTGGAAATTATGCAAGATGGTTTTGTGTTGGGGTTATCTCCATCAACTATAGCAGCACAATGGGTAGCAGTTAAGGGCTGCAGACAATTGGGGAATTCAGTAGAGAGAATACTCTCTTTGGTTCGCAAAGTGATGAAAAGTTTTAAGTTGAAGAAACCAGTGGTTTGTTCTCCTACAGCTACATGGGACTTTTCAGTGTCCTGAAAGGGTCTACAAGAGAAGTCATTTAAGATATTGCAAGGAGCAGATTTCTCTTGAGTATCTGCAAAGGTGGCATTTTTGCAGGCGATTACTTCAGCCAAGAGGTTGGGAGAACTTGATGGGCTAGTGATTAGTAACCCAACCCTTAGATTTCTAGCAGATTGTATGGTATTAAGGCCAGACCCAAAATTCAAGCCCAAGGTATAGAGAGAATTTAATTATTCCCCCCCCCCCCAAATATTACCAGTGTTTTTGGTAAGGTTGAATCTCCGTCCTTCTAGAATCACTGGATGAGAAAAGAGCATTGGTAAATTTACCTGGTGAGGACAAAAGTGTTTGCCTTAGCTTATGCATTATTTTGGCTCATGATGCAACAAACAGAAGAAACCTGCTGGCTACTGTTGCCTTGAGCGGATGGGTGGAGCAAGCTATTCATCAAACTTCTGGGCCTGACACCCAAAGGTAAATTTAGAACAAAAGTCCAACTTAGACCAGAAGTCTAACTTTACTACTTTTGGTATCCACAAAGGTAAGTTAGGGGCCTATTTAGAACTTGACGGTGTTACACCCATCCTGCTACAGTGGTGGTCCCTAGTACTCCGCTGAGTTGATGGTCTTTTGCCCATTATATATAGATGCATGCAGGCTCCCTCGCCGTCCACGTTGACAGAGTGTTTCATGCCGCTGTCGCAACACACTAATGCTAAGCGGTGGACTGCAATGCTGGTAAATACTACTTTGCCGCCATTAAGGCAATGTTTTTCCGCTGATTTAGATTTCTCATTTGGGGCAGTGGTCTTCTAGCGGCAGTTCCAAGACAGAGAGAGTCCATCTAGGTATGCCCTCAATAATGAACCATCACTATGGCCATTGGCTGGATGCTATCAGAATACACCTGATGTCAATTGGACAAATGGAAACACCTGCATTCCACACTATAAACCTCACCCCATTTTAGTCCATGATCCTTTGCCCTTCCAGCTGCACCATGACTTTGATCCCAGAGGCTCTGCCAGCGAAGTGAGGTTTTTTGTATTTCATTCTCCCTGTCTCCTGTCCTGGAGCCAGATCTTCAGGCTTACATAGGGAAGCCCACAAGAATATCACCTAGAGACAAAACCATGGCAGCACTACATATTTTAGACATAGGATCATTACAAACTACTTTTCCAGTATCTAGTGGAATGTCATAACCAAGTTGCAGTGGTGTGTCACAAGAAGTATTTCCCACAATGATTTGACACATCAACACCCATATACACTTTACATACAATGATGATTTTACAAATGTGATGTTGAAGTTTCATGTTTTGGCTCCACTACCACATGTGTTTTGAACAAATGATGGCACACATAGTGCTTTAGTGCCAATACACAACATAGAACAAGTTCAATGTAATCTTCAAATCTCCCAAACAATCCAAGTGAAAGTTGTCTCGGTACAAGATTTGTATTTCCATAGTCTGTGTCTGTCTTTCCCAGGATCAACCCAAGTTCCCTGTGTACTTGTAAACAGCACCATAAACATGGAAATGTCACAACTATGAATTGTGCAAATGAAGATGACATGTTGAAAGAACCTAAAACAGACTTTAAATAAAACATTACCAATCACACAGAACATAATGACCACATTACAAAGTCAACTTTTGGAGGACACAGTTTCACAATACAATAAGGAATAAATAGTGTAACTGAACACAGCAGCTAATGTGTCCACGCCTTGATCGACAAACACCTTTGGTCTGATTGTCCCAAAACTTGGCATTTCCAACACAGTACCACCACATACATCTCTCGTCACCACATCAATAGTTGATGTAACGGTGAAAGATATGACATGTACAGATATACTTACACTCATGTAAAGAAGTTGTCAAGGACATTTAGACGTAATTCAACTCCTTCCTCTTCACCACTATCATCTTCATATGACATATGAGGATTCTCACCTGGAGCCTCTTCATGGTCTCCATCCTCTGTGATGTAAAGGATATTCTGTCACAGGATGGTGTTGTGGAGTATGCAGCAGTCCAAGGTGATATGGTACACCTTAGCAAGTGAGTAAAGGAGGGCTCCATCAGTAATGTCCAGGCAAAAAAAACTGGCCTTTAGGAGCCCAAAAGCTTGTTATACTGGCTGCCATGTTAGTCCATGGGCCTCATTGAAGCAGAATTTTGCTGGTGTTGTTGGACTCCTCTGAGGTGCCGACCGCCATGGTATGTTGGGTTAAGCTGAGTGTCCTAGATGGAAAACTAAAAAGCCTCAAAATGATGTAACACAATTCCAGATCATGCAACTAGCAATCTCCCAACCAATATTATAAAAGATTGGACTGATCAATAAGCCAGGCCCTCTCAGATCCAAGTTGAGAAATTTGCAGGTGCATAAGGCTGTTTTGTACTACAAGGAATCATAGCCAGAGCTGGGGAAACTGGTACAGGTGCCTGTGATGTAAACATCTAGGGAGCAGACAAATTGCACGTTGATTGAATGGAAGTTCTTTAGATTTGAGTAGGACTGTTCCCTGATGTGTGGTGGCACTAAGGCAATATGTGCACCATCAATTGCTCCAAACACATTTGGTAGGTGACCCAAACCATTGAAGTCACCCTTAACATTGGCTAAATTCTGCTGCTGTGGAAAATGGACAAAGCTTTGATGTGCCTCATAATAGAAGGTGAACTTCTTGGAGCACATCACTGAAAGTTGGTTGAGATATACATTAGATACTGCCACAGTGTTTTGGGAGGATCCTGTGGCCACGAAAGGAAGGATAGACATTATTTTGACAATTGGTGTATATGTGAGATTCATGTTCTTACACTGTAGATATGGCGCCAACTGATGACATAAATCCAGAATAGTTTGCCTATTCAACTTGAATTTCTTGATTACATATCTTTCTTCCATGGTGGCAAGGTCTGGAAATGGGCGGTACACTGGTGGCTGTCATCTCCTCACCCTCCCAGGGTTTATATGTGAACCTTTTATACATGATACAAAGCAACATATGTGATGTGTGACACAAAAGTAATATTTTTTTAACAAATGTATGTTGGTTATTACATATTTTGAAGCTACAATTGCTTCTTGTCCTTTAACCATCACAAATTACATTCATGGCCTTGATATGAATCTGAAATATAAATGTGGAAATAATCCTTTTCATATGTATTATTTACACATATTTCCTCAAAAAAGGCCACCAACTGAGGTGTACCTAACACCACACTAATATTCCATTTCAACACAGTAACGCACTACCCATAAATGTTTATTTTAAAAACAATAAGTGTCCATCAAAATGTTAATTTTTGAACACAGTAGTCCCCATTTGGAGTGTTGATGAGATACTTTACAGACACAGGAACATTAGTTTGAAGTCCTTAAATGGCTGCCTGACCTCCCAGATAGGACATTTGGGATAGGAGTGCAGCGGCACTCGACTGAACACTGAGAGTTACACTCCACGACGGACACAGCCATAGGCTAACGCTGGTGAACTTAACAGTAGAAGGCCAATGGCTCTGTCATTCTCTGCTGATGATAGTGTACATCGCGTACAGTTAAAAAAAAAAGCTCACTTGCCTCCTAACATTGATGTTATCAAAATCTTCTTGACTTTTGCTGCTGTTTCTGACCTCTGGGAGCAACCATGCAAGGCCCAACAAATGAGAGGCCACCTGCCTTCATGCCAGAGGAGATGGAGTTGCTGGCAAGGGAGGATCTCTCCCTGTATGGCCAGCTCTTTGGCTCACCAGAGGGACAGGTACATGTCTGGCACACATATGTGAATCTGTTTAACTGTCTCTTTTCCATTTTCACAGGTATACCTTTTCCTCTGAGTTCCAGAGTGATTTATGTTAAGTATTATATAATGTGGTCCTTACATAGGACAATGATGTTAGGGAGTTGTATGCATTCTCCGATATCAAATATACAGTACCATAAATATGTGTTGTGTGTTTAAAGCACTATATTTACATAGGTGTATATGCACAGATCTATGCATGTATATGTTTGATGTACTTGTTCTAAGTTGCCAAATAAAATCATGGTAAATGGTAAATACATCATAAACTCTTTTCAGCTGAGGATATGTATGTACTGTGTCCAACCTAATTGAAAATGATGTTAGCCTTGTCTATGGTCCAACAAATCACTCAGCCTAGATCAGGGCTCTCCGAAATATAGTTTTGGTGCTATCAGTAACTCCCTGACCCTTCAGAGTACCAAACAGCCTTGAGGTCACTTTTTTGAAGTGCACAAGGTGACCCTTGTAATGTTAAAGTTCAGGGAACACAGTGTTCATGTGACATCATTATTATCAGGCTGCAGATAGCAAGGCCAGTAATTGAGGAGTGCTCATTCATAATCATGGGCCAAGCCGGGCCTGAGTCACAGGGCCATAACATTGATGCACCGAGGTACAGCTGTTAAGGACATATATCCTTTGCAGGTCAAAATTTGAGGTGTGCTTAGAATAGGCAGCCGAATGCTTTTAAATGGACAACAGTTGAAAGTGAGAATTCCCTGACTTCTTGAGCTAACATTTCTTTTCAATGGGCTCACATTTCAAAGAATGTCATGTCCATACTTCAGGCCCCTTATCACAGTGACCATTATTCACAGTGCCATAATCATCAATATTTAGCCTTAGGTAGTTCACCATTTTTAGCATTGATCAGGAGTAGGCCAACTCACAGATTATGTGGGAGCCCCAGGGTTAGATGATTTCTTAGGCCTGGATTTGTGTGGTGAGACCATGACATGGGATGAGGATGGGCTAACGGTCACTATTAGAGGGTGCATGAGGATATTGATTTAGGTCAGCATGTAACACTACACACGTTGTATGGTAATTTATGAGTTCTGCTACTGATATATTTTGTGAAAGCAATACAGACAAACAACACGTCTTAATACCTGTGGTGTCTTTAAATAGATAAAAGCTCAGGAACAGTTAAGTTGAAACAAGGAGGTATTTATTAAACCTCAGCCACAGGAGACAGCACTTCAACTGCCCACTGACAGCTCGAGTTCACATGGTTCCAGAATCTCCACATGAGAGATTCTAATACATTAAAGGTACAGAATACATTTAAGTAAGCACCATCACACATCTCCCTCCCAACAGAAAATAAGAACAATAATCGATAAAAGAAATGGAATTACAAATACAAGAAAAGAGAGAAAGTTATAATGCATATTCTCTTAGATAAGTGGGAAGTCTACGTATTCTTTGACATCTTGAAGGAGACGAAGATAAATTCAAATCATTGGCACAATTAGAAATTGAGTGAGGCAAACCTTGTCTTTCATATGAGAGATCACGTACAGGAATTCTTGACTTAACTACAACCACTCTGCTCCTATTCCAAATTCTACCATCTTCTGTTTTAATGGCATTCCTGAATACCTTCACTACAGCTCTCACATCAGAGAATTTTGACCAGGTTCTACAGCCAACAGGAGCTTTAATACGAACTAGATCACCAACTAGAACTTTCCGAGCATTCACAGAGTTTCTATTATCAAAATAAATCTTTATCTCATCTTGCTTCTTTTCTTCCTTCTTTCGCCACTCACCAATCCCATTATCAACCAGACCTTTATTGAGATCCATCCAACCAGGACACAAATAAGTGTTAGGAGCCCTCCCTTTAAACAAAACAAACGGAGATCTACCTGTAGTCGAATGAGGAACAAAACGATAGGCATTTATTCTTTCTTGAAGGACAGATTTCCAATTTAAGCCAGATGACCTTGCTAACTGTATAGCCTCCTTCAATGTTTTATTAACCCTCTCTACTGCACCGTTTGGTTCTGGGTGATATAATGAGCATCTTTCATGTAAAATTCCAGATTTTCCCATAAACTCCTCAAAAACTCTTGAACAAAATTGTGGTCCATTATCTGAAAGAAGACTATTTGGAAAGCTTTCTTTTTTAAAAATTGCGTCAAGAAACTTAATTACTTCCTCAGAAGTAATTTCTCTCACAGCACTCACCTCAATCCAACTAGAATACAGATCCAACAGAACTAAAAGATAAGGTGTATCGCTCACACCTGACAAAGGACCAACTATATCTATAGCTAACTCATCTCAAGGATGTCTTGGAAGAGATCTCTTAACCATTGGCATTTGCCTAGTCTTCAGAATTTTATCACTGGCAGAGCATTCTGGGCAATCTCTCACTAGCCTTTCGATCTCCAGATCCATCCCTGGCCACCAAAATTGCATGCGTAAAATTTCTTTGGTTTTTACAATACCAAGATGGCCAGAGTGTGTATGAGATAAGAGTTTCCTTCTAATACCCAGCGGAGAAACCATTTTTGTACCCCGAGTTAGAAACCCAGAATGAATAGAAAGTTCATCAGAAACTAAAGTCCAAGGTTTCTCTAAACGTGAGTTATTACTCAAAGAAAGCATTACTCTTTTTAGCTCTTCATCCTTTTTAAGTTCATCTCTCCACTCTTTCTCCTCAATCGCTCCTTCTGTAATCTCACATACATTTATTGAATCATCAGAAAAACCAGAAATGTCATCTTCTTCAAAATTTTCTTTACCAACCATTCTCGAGAGACAATCAGCAGATTTGTTTGATATACCGGGAATGTAATCAACAGAGAAGTTAAACTCTTGTAAAGAAACAATCCATTTTCTAATTCTTGATGAAATCGCATCCAATCCCTTCTTATCAAAAATTTCTTTTAAAGGTTTATGATCCGAGAAAACAAGAATCTTTGTCCCCCGAATTAGATTCTTTAATTTTCTCAGAGCCCAATAGATAGCAAGTGACTCTTTTTCTATTACAGAATAATTTAATTCTGAACCCCTTAGACATCTTGAAGAACAACAAATTAAATTATCCTTTCCATTTCTTTTTTGTATCAGGACAGCACCGAGGCCTTTTTCACTTGCATCAGTGAATAAGATTGTAGGTAACCCTGGCACAAATGCCTGAAGAGAAGGAGCCTTATTTAATTCAGACTTAATTCCAACAAATTCACCTTTACATTCATCAGACCACACATACTCTACATTCCTCGATGTCAACCTTCTCATAGACTGTGTTTTGTCTGCAAAATTAGGAATAAACTTTCCATAAAACTCCACCATACCAAGAAAGGAAATTAATTCCTCCTTATTCTCTGGCTCTTTTATATTGTTGATTGTGTCAACCAATTCCTTTTTTGGAAAGATACCTTTATCAGTTATTTTATGTCCCAAGTAATTTACTTCTTTCACACCAAACTTACATTTACTTTTTTTAAGTGTCATACCAGCATCCTCCAAACGTTTAAGAACTGCACACACACAACCATAGTGTTCATTTGAACTATTTCCATAAATAAGTAAATCATCCTGGTAGCATCTTACCCCAGGTAACCCTCTTAAAATTCTTGCCATAATTCTTTGAAAGACGGAAGCCGCAGACACAAGGCCAAACGGCATCCTTTCATATCTGTAAGTTCCCATAGGGGTGATAAAAGCTGTTAAATCCTGGGAATGATCATCCAATACAACCTGATAATAGGCTGAGGCAAGGTCTAGTGTGGTGAAATACTTGGCACCTTCCAACGTGCTCACCATTTCATCAATATTCGGAAGGGGAAACCTGTCAACAACTACTTCCTTATTTAACCTCTTCGCCGCTAATGACAAGGGTAACTCGTCATGGACTTTCCATTGATTTCAATGGAAATCCCATTATAAAGCGCTCAAAGCCTTAGCAGCCAAGTGGTTAATGCTCTTAAATCAACACAGAGCCTAATTTCTCCAGTTGGTTTCTTAACTATAACAATGGGAGCTAACCACTCAGTAGCTTCTACTTGTTCAATCACATCATTTTTTAGTAACTTGTCAATTTCTTCTTTCACTTTATCCTGTTCCATCAACGGTATTCTTCTCACTTTTGCTACAACAGGTATTGCATTCTCTCTTAATCTGATGCGATGTTTATATCCTTTCAAGCATCCTAAACCTTCTCTGAATACCTTGGGAAACTTATTAGCTAAATCCTCACCTAACTCCTTTTCTATCTCATTCTTTTCCACTATGTCCACTTGTTGAATTTGTACCTGTGGATTTGCATTGGATTTAAAGTTACGCCCAGTTGTCCTTGATGTACCCAACCTAATAGAATATCACCCTTCTTTGCAACATAGATTTTGCCTACAATTATCCTGCTCCCTAGTTCTATCTCAGCCATGAAACAACCAACCATTTTAATTGGTTTGTCTGAATACCCAAGAGGTCTAACATCAGATTTCATTAACCTAACTTTTCTAGCAAAATATGTATTAAATAGCTCTTCATCAATCAAAGTAATGCGAGAACATGAGTCAAATTTGAAATTAATCATTACATTTCCTACTTTTACAGGATGGACTGGATGATCCCCCTCCTCACATTTTATTTCAAAAGTAACAGTTCTAACTTGTGGTTGAGACTGATTCCAACGTTTCCTTGACATCTCAGGTCTAAATACCTTGGTTCTGCAACACTTTCCATAATGTCCTTTCTTACCACATACATTACATATAATTCTTAAAGCTGGACAAATTGGAGAGTTAGCTAAATGACCTACTTGGCCACATCTAAAGCATGTAAACTTGTTATTCTGCCCTGTAAAGTTGTTTTGGGTCATCGAATTTGATGCAAAATTATCTTTTCCTGAACCACTTTGTGTTTCATTCTTTTCCTGTTTTTTGACTTGACATATAACTTCTTCAACTTTTGTTTCTTCTTTCTTTTCATTTTTTTTTTTTTTTTTTTTTTTTAAACAATTTTTATTACACAACATTTTTTCAAAACATTTAGGAGCCCCCCCCCCCGCCCTCCACCCACTCAAATACAGGCATGATTGCACGATATTATTGATCATATCGCCTAACATCGACTAACTAAACATGACGAGTAACTATACCCTTAAGACAAGACTATAAACATTTGCATTTAAGTAATGAATAAAAATAAAATAAATAAAAAAATAAAAAAATAAAAAATATATAATTAAAAAAAAAAAAATGGAGTTAAATTACTATCCAAGACCTTCGATCCATTGTGTAAGTGGGTACCAAATTTCTAAACCCTTCTTTTTCTTTTTGACACCCTTCCTGCTGTATATTGCTTTTTCCAAGCTATAGGCTGAGAGTAATCTGGCCTGCCATTGTTGGAAAGATGGGGGGACATTATCCAGCCAAGAAGAGGCAAGACAGATTCGAAGCACCGCCATGGAGACAAATAGAAGTCCCTTCATGTTATCTGGGTGGTTCGCACTGTCAAACCCCAATATTATTTCCGGTGTTGTAATGACAATTTCTGATTCAAATATTTCAGAGAAAAAGGTGGATATCTCACGTCTGATGGTACATAGTGCCCCGCAAGTAGCAAACATATGTATTAGATCTACTTCAGGCATCATGCATCTCGGACAAAATGTCCCTTTACCTGTACTCCATTTAGCTAGCATATAGGGGGTATGGTATAGAATAAAAAAAGTTTTGTAGAATTGTGCTTGCAGTTTTGAAGACATTAGTATTGATTGGGATAGCTGGAATGCGTTCTGGATGGGTATAATTGAGATTCCGAGTTTATTCTGCCAATTATCTATGTGTTTGTCCATATCATCCGGGAATCCAGTGGTTAACTTGGTGTATATTGCCCCAATTTTTACTTTGCTACAATGAACAATAGATTCTATTAGCTCGTTTTTCTGAAGAGCTACCCTACCCCCCCCCTTTTTCATGATATAGTCCCTGACCTGTAAATATTTGAAGAAGTCCCTATTTTCTAGGCCATATTTGTGTTTTAGAGACTCGAATGAGGCCAGACCAGCTGACTCATAAAGAGAACCGACTTGGATTATACCAAGTCTGGTCCACCGTGTCATACACATGTCAGAAAAGATATCCGGGAGGTTGTTGTTGCCTATAAAAGTAGTATAGTATGAGTACCGGCCTAGCCCTAAATGTTTACGGATGTCATTCCAGGCAGCGTAGATACCCTTTAAAGTTTTGAAGCGTACTTTCTTAAAATGGCAGTCATAAGTCAGTCGCCACAAGTGTGCGCTTGCTTGATTGCCAAGAATAAGTTCCTGGGGGTTGGGAACAGATCTTTCTAAGCGATCGTCCTGATTATTCCTGAGCAGCTGGCTACTATACTTAAGTATTGTCGCCCACCAGTAGGTTTTAAGGTTTGGGAGTGCCAAACCTCCTCGTTCTTTTGGTAGGGTAATAAATCTATTGGATCTTCGTATTTTCCCATAGCTCCATATGAAGCGAGAAAAAATGTTATCGATTTCCTTAAATAAAAGTGGTTCAAAATTCAAGCAAATGGTTCTGAAAAAATATAAAAATCTAGGAAGATATACCATTTTGATTAGATTGCACCTTCCTATGATTGTAAGGTGTAGATTGTGCATTTTTTTTAGGCATTTTTCCGTTTGTTTCATTAGAGGAGCCATGTTAAGTTTAACCAGATTGTTTAAATTAGCGGTAAGGTTGACACCGAGATACATTGCCTTATCCGTTACCCTTTCATCGACAATATTGCTATTGCTGTTGATTAAGATTTGAGTTTTAGTCTGGTTTAATTTATACCCCGAGATTTCGCCAAATTTGTTTGCCTCTAGTTCCATTGCCTCTACTGATTTTTTAGGATCAGCTGTAACTATGGCAATGTCATCGGCATATGCTAAAGAAAAAAAGCTGGAAAAAGAAAGAGAAAAAATCAAACGAAAGGAGAAAGAGAAAGAGAAAGAAAAGGAGAAAGAGGCTGGCAATAAGAAGGAGAAGTGGGTCGAAATGGAGGAAGATGCCAAATTGGAATTAATGGCCAAAAAAGCACAGAGATTACAGACTATAAAAAATTTAAAGGCAACTGCAAAAAATACCAGTATAATTGAGTCATCCCAACCAAGAATATCTAATATTTTCAGCCCTCTGCATAAGGATTGCCAGAGTGATGTAACAAATAATGGGGAAAAAATACAGATCCTAATGCAGAACAAGAACACTGAGGAGTGGAATGGAAGCTGTAAGGATGTTCAATGTATACCTCCAACCAACTTGGAGGAAAGTGGAACTATAGGTACTGGCGATGGAACTTGGAATGCAGATTCAAAAGTGACCCACCAAGAGGCAAGGGCATCTATAGAGATAGACGCAGTAACATCAAATCAGGGAGTGCAAATGGAGCAACTTGATAAAAAAAAGTGAACCAGGAAACAAAGGACCTGATCCCTTTTCCTAATGCTCCCAATTCGCAAGATCTTCCAGTAGGGAAAGAAGCACATTCAGCTAATCACTCTCTCTCGGATGAAGAATCCGAATCCGAGGTATATGAAACAGGAATGTCTATCTCTAGTGACTCAAGCCAACGGAGCAATTCAAGAGAATCAAGTCCTAGCACTCGAAGGGGCGCCGTATCTCTGGAGATCTCTGGCTCCAATGATTCAAGATTATCTAGCGAATTCAACATCAGGAAAAAAAGGAGTGGGGGGAAAAAAAGGTCAAAATACAAAAGAGAACGAAACGTGTTGAATGCAGAAACCACAGACCCTGGAAATAACACAGACTATGGCAAAAGTAGACCTAATCCCCCCCGAAGAAGCCCAAGGACTAAATCATCAGGAGAAACACCACACCAAACCCTGAGCACACAAGCAAACAAAGATAGACACCAAAAAACTACGGAGCCCTCGTTGAGCCAGGTGCTCAGCTCAATAAAAAACTTCCATGAGGATGTGAAAAAAGACAGCCAAAAGAACCGCATGGCCATTGAAAAACTACAAGGAGCAGTGAAGAAAGTGGGCAGTATCTGCTCCGAGATCTCTGAAAGAATGGTCATGGTCGAAACCCGCACTGAGAATCTTGAAACGGATGTTGCGACGCTTCAAAAAAAGGAAACAGAACAAGACGGAATAATAAGGGATCTTATGGCCAAAGTGGAAGATCATGAAAACAGATCCAGAAGGAATAACCTAAGGTTTCTTGGAATTCCGGAGAATTTTGAGGGAAGCGATGCTAGAGGGGCAATGGTCAACATACTCAAAACAGCTTTTCCGGAATTGGAAGCCTGGGATATGGAAATGGAAGTTCAGCGGGCCCATCGTTTTCCTCTAATGCTGTCAAAAAACTCTAACAAGCAAAATCAATATCCCAGGGCAATGCTGGTCTGCTTTGGGAATTTTCTCCTCCGTGAAAAAATCTACGACCTTGCAAGACCTACCACCCAGAGAGAGCATGAGGGGTTCAAATTTTTTGTCAGACCGGACTTCGCTCACGCCACCGTGGAGCGAAGATGGAAAATGCGTCAGCTATTTGGACCCTTTGAAAAAGTAGGAGCAAAAGTATTCTTGCAAAATCCGGCACGCTTGAAAATTATATTTAAAGGTGCAACAAGAAGCTTCAACAGCGAAATACAGGCGGAGGACTATCTTCGAGAAATCTCAGAGACAGTCTCTCAAAATTCCGGGAAATAATCTAAATCAGATTTAAAGACTTGTAGACTTAAAGACTTGTAGTAAAAGGAATATATAAGATGAATTAACTATAGCAATGTGTATCAAGTAGAAGGTATATATTGGGAAAGCGTGGACTTTTTGCAGAATGGCGGAATGATCTGGGGAAATTAAGTCTTAAGAATTATTAGAAAATTTAGGCTAAGGGTCAACTATAAAAAAGAAGCATAAAACTTATACTAACAAACTAGCCTAGTTCGCAGAGCCCGCTTGCGCAGACGTCGCACCCCTGGTCCAGACAGGCCCAGGTAATCTTCTTCTTTCTTTTCAATAATAGATCCTTTTTCCTTTTCTTTTTTTAACTCTCCAACACACTTTGTCATATGTTCCACCTGTTTCGCTATAGCTAAAACCTCTTCAAGAGGTGGTTCATCCTTTAACCAGAGTTCTTTTCTTATTTCATCATGAGCACACCTGAGCACAAACTGATCTCTAATTCTTTCATCAAGAGTTAGTCCAAAGTTGCAAGAGGATGCCAGCTTTCTTAATGAAGATACATATTCTTCTACAGTCTCATCTCTTTTTTGCTCTCTTAAACCGAAATGATAACGTTCCATAATGGTACTGACTCTCGGAAGATAATGTTTGTCAAGTTGTGCAATTGCAATTTCATATTCATTTAAATTGTGTTGTTCTCCAGCAGATAAATCAGGGAGATGCTCTAATACATCTTGTCCTTCTCCTCCCAAACAATGTAGAAGAAGGGCAAGCTTCCTTTCTGCACTCAGGTTAGTTCCACAAACTCTTGCATAGTTGGCAAAAATCTTTTTCCATTTTTTCCATTTTATATTAGTTTCTCCTGGAGTATTCAAAAAAATGCAGGTTGAGTTACATTCTGCATTTTGTTTTCCTTTAAAAAAAAAATGTTCTTTTAATCTTCTTACTTGACTTTTAAATAATTATTAAAGATTCTTTCTTTTCCTTTATGTTTTGTAAAAATTATTAACAATAAAGATGTAAGAATTCTGTTTTTTTAATGCTAGAGCCTTTGTTAATATACTAGAGCCTTTGTTATATATTTTGATGAATAAAAAATTATTTTCCCTTTTATGAAGTAAAATAGAATGTTCACATTAAGGAGAATTCTTCTTTCTCTTGCAGCATTTCTTCAGTCTGAGGGAGTGATTGTTGCATAATAGAACATTAAAGAATCTTAAGAACAATGGTGAGTTAGTGCTGGAAGAACGCGTTTATTTAATCGAATGACAATGTGTCATAATCGTTCTGAGTTCTTCTCTTGTGCGCGCAAGTTTAAGCATGCGAGGTGAAACGTTCTCTTTGATGACGGAGCGCAAGCATCAAACGTCACGCAAAAGATGAAGTGTCAGGTTTCTTCTCGTGGCCAAGAGCGAGGAGAAGACAGGTTTTACGCGAGCAGCTTAGCGCGAGCAGCGCACGTTATTTGAAGTTCAATTTCTGAGCAGCGCACCTTATTTAAAGTTCAATTTCTCCATTTATCTCCTCATTAGTATTTTATTAAATCCTCCCGCCTTACTCCTCACCGCTTTTATGATAAAACAGCCGCTGGGAAGACTCCGCTTTCTTTCTTCATCTAATTTTCCGCCGCTGGAGGAGTAGACGAGTCGTTCTTCTTCTCTCACTGTGTTGAGGTGAAGTCTTGGGTTCACCCGATCGTCGCCATAATAATGTGGTGTCTTTAAATAGATAAAAGCTCAGGAACAGTTAAGTTGAAACAAGGAGGTATTTATTAAACCTCAGCCACAGGAGACAGCACTTCAACTGCCCACTGACAGCTCGAGTTCACATGGTTCCAGAATCTCCACATGAGAGATTCTAATACATTAATGGTACAGAATACATTTAAGTAAACACCATACCCTTATTACTTCTTTTCTTGTATGTATCCATAGAGGTTAATGCCCATCAGAATCATGACAGTTGGAATGCCATTGCAAGGATGGTCCAATCCCTGGTGGTGTACAGGCTGCGCGGCACCCATGACCACAAGAGGCAGCAGGGCCTAAGACGCTGGACCAGAAGATTGCAGAAGTCCAGTGCAGGAATCCTCCCAATGTGAAAGGGGCCTGCACTTCAGACTGACCCTCCGAATGGTCCTAATTCTTGCGGTGGCCAATCTGGAGATTGATGGGCAGTTGAAGGCACAACAGCAGCAACAAGGCGGGTAAGTTCTTATCACAGTTACGCATGTCACATGACCCATTTTTGGTTACAGCCAGAATACACATGTCCAGCGCTCAAGAAAAGTTCTTGAAGGTAAAAGTTTGTGTAAGGTGTCTGATGATGTGTTTTTTCTATTTATTTGGATAAAGATTCCACCTGAATCCTGTCCCCAACCAATGGACTGTTCTGAGCAGATACATGGCTGCCTAAACGCCACATAATACATCATGTTGTTTGATGTAAATAGGGACAGTTGTAACAAACAGGCTACTGGTCTTCATTGCGTCAGGTGTGATCCTCCTTCACTGATGTGGATGATGTTGTTTTAGCCCTATAACAGGTGACATAGCATACTAGGCACTTATGATACAGTGAATGTACCAACTGTCACATTGGTAAGTTGGGATTCTACACAAACAAAAGTGAGCATATTATCCAACGTGACTGGTGACTGCTGAAGTGATGACTACATATTGGGATCAAAACATATCCAAAATGTGTTCTGGATCAGAAATACTGTTTCATGCATGTTAAACAGTGACAGATTTGCATGATCTCTTACTGTTTTATGAATGTGTGCGCAAGGTAGTCTGCCTTTGGCAAAATAATTGAGAAGTACATACAATTTTGATGAAAAACAGACAGGAATGTTGACACATTGGTGACAGAGTACCAAAAAGCCCAAACCATTCCTTAATGTCCCTTGTCGCGGCCAGATGAACAATCAATGATGGAGTGAAATGGTAAACTTGAAGGCATTTTGGAAGATGTAACATTCCATCACATATATGTATGAGTATCCCATCAAAAAAACCTCAGATTCAGGCCAAACTCATGAATCATTTGTCAAATGTTGAAATGCATAAAGGTGTTAACATGTTGAATTCTGTGATTTACATTTCAATCAATAAATTACATATAATATTTAATTCATTGTATGTAATGATTAGTGTGATGTTTTACAATGTTATGACTGCAGTGAAAGCCAGAATATTTAGTTAAGTCATTTCACAAAGATAGAACAAGTTTCAAATACCTATAGATATTTAGGAGTCAAATGCTAACCTGCTTTCAGTTTATGCCAGTATTGGTACAACATTGCAGTACATGTTGAAAGATACTGAGACAAAGTCAAACAAGCTTTATTCGATTTAGAATAAATCATAAAAGCACATGATACCAAAATTTATCATAAGAACAAATTAAAATGCAGAATACATTACAAAACATATTTAAATAGCAGCTCTCCAATAAGTTCAATACAACTGTAATTATCTATAATAAATGAGCAATATTACGAAATGTAAACCGGCCAGACAGAACACACTGACCCTCCCTTATCCACATTTCTTTCTAATTACAATCGCTCCTCTGATAAAATGTAAAGCTGCACCACAACAAATGTCCCATGAGTACAAAAGAGAGTAGAAACCAATAACCTTCTGTATAAGAACAAGGCCAGAAAGTCTTCAGATTTGGGAGCAAAAATCAGACTCTGACTGACTTATAAATAGGACAAAACAGAGTAGAGTGCAAAGTGCTTTATTTTGTCATGTTATCAAATGGGCGTGGGCATAGGTTTATTTAGCAACTACAGTGCTGTGGAAAAGCCACCAAATGGAGCACCAGAGACAAACAAAATCTAATCAAATACATTTTTATTGAGAAATGATCAGCTAAACAAGATATGAACGGGGTTGATTAATAACAACAGTTACATCGAAATCCCACACTGATTCCTGATGATTAGGTTCCTGCTAGGGAAATAAGTTAGCCCTAATGGTGTTAAGGACAGTTTTTGCTTGTTGGGGCATATTTGTAGGTTTTATAAAAAATTCGACCAACCCCTTCCCAAATCCCGGAAAATACACTTAAGGTAATGAAACCATGGAATGGTTTCAACATTAGTGAGAGAGAGACAATCCAGTACAGTGTATCTAGTAAATTTCAATTCAGGTGTATTCCAAATCTTAGTCTATAACAATAGGGGAGCAAGACCAACTCAGTCCTCCAATAACCCCAGACCCAATTAGAAGTGGCAGAAAACAGTTGACACACTTTTAGGTACCATCAGAAGACTTCTGGTAAAGTTATTCTCTGTTACCTGGAGCTTAGAATAATTACAGTATTCCCAGACTCCTTCGCCATAAGTGGGGATCGAAAGACACTCCACTCTATAAATAAACAGAAGCTCGTTAACTGGCTTCTGACTTACTTGGGCTGCAAATCTAATACATCCGTCTACTACTCTTGAGGTTTGCAAAGCTCTTAGAGTAAGTAGGGAGTCCAAGGAAAGCTGAGAGGTAAAATTAATTCCCAGGTAAGAGAAACTATTGGCTTTCTCAATCTCATTCCCCTGGACGATAAACAACTTGGACTTTGTTCGTTTAGGTCCACACACCATTACGTAGAATTTTTTTAAGATTCACTTTACGATCCAGGGAAGCCATAAAACTTACACAAGCATCCAACAATTTCTGCAAACTGTTTGCTGTCCTAGCTATGAGGACAGAAGCATCTGCATACATAAGGATGAAATAAAATCCCTACCAATCTTGGGAAAATCGAGGTTTTTCCCCAAAAAGTATGCCTGCAACCCATTTATATAAATTGGAAATAGTAATGGGGCCAGGATACATCCCGGGCAGACCCCTTCCATTGATAAAATAGGCTTTGTTTTCTCCCCATTCATACCATTATCATGCTATAGTATTGAGATGGAGCCTACAAAATAAAACCACTGAAGGGGCCTCCACTCCCATGTCCCCCAACATGGTCCTAAATCTGTCAAGATTCACAGAATCAGACGCACATGATATTTCAGTGAAGGCTAAATGTACTGAGCACATCATGGACTTAGTGTACTTGCTGAATATCAGTGACAGATTGAGGCGCTGTTCTACTGTGCCCATTCGTCACCTAAAGCCATATTGGGTGTTAGACAATATATTGTTTTCAACTGCCCAATCTTCTAATTGGGTAAAAAGATCATTACCCAGTACCTTTACCGTTAAATCAATCAAAAATATAGCTCTGTAACACCCGGGTCATTTTTATCCCCCTTCTTGAAGACAGGAACCACTATTGCTGCTCTTCATGAAACTGGAAGAGGTCCAAAAATAGCAGCTCTAATGTTTGTTAAAGTAGGGCCCAAAGAGGACCATTTTCCTTGAAAATGTCAATTGGTATCCCATCAGGCCCCGGGGCTTTAGACCGGGTACCCTGGAAGATAGCAACCTCGACCTCTTTTACTGAAATTAATTTGCTGTGGAGGGTTGCTTGTTCCAGAAATGGGGTTTCTTTTTTTCCTTGTCCAGCCAGGGCACGTGATATATTAAAAGGATTATAAAATATGAAAAAAAAATATTCCACTCAAGTCTCCCCCAGTATCAAATAAATCCAATTTTTGAGAATGGACATCTGAAAATATTAGATGATTGATAATGTCCCAGAATTTTTTCATATATATCAGAGAACTTGCTGCCTCAAGGTCTTGTCAGGCCTCTAGCCTCAACTTCCCCTTCCTCTGTTCTAATGTAGCTTTGTAATTCTTCTCCAGAGCCTTCACGAGGGTTTTATCCCAGAAAAAGGCCTGAAGAGCACCTTCTAGATCTTTATGAATGTTTGTACAGGCCCTATTAAACTAAAGTGTTATAGGCTTCTCCTTAGGGAGAAAACATTTCACTGTCAGCTCAATTTAAATGACAATTTACAGGGCTTGAATATCCAGAAAAATAACCTCTGGTGAGGAATCATGATGTATACAGCTAGTTATGAGATTAAGGTTCCTACAGATAATTGTATACTTAAAGGCCCGGGGACTTACCTGATCCCATTTCAGCCATCCTCTCTGAATAGTATCAGATTTAATAGGAACTTCAGGAGAATTAATTTTCCCATGATGTAGTCTAAAATACACAAAAAGAGGATTTGGATCGCTAGAACAATGTGATGTGACCATATAATCCTCTAAGAGACTATAACAAATACTAGATAATAATGTATAATCAAAGACACTTGCATGACCTCACACACATATGTCAGGCATTGCCCATTGATATCATTAATCCCATCATATAAAAAAAACAAATCATTTGATGCCACAATTCAATTTCAATCAATCAATCAATGTTAGCTTTATTCGATTTCTATATAAGAATCATAAAAGCAACAGCAGTACATAAATATACACCAGTACATTTCATCAAAATTAAAATAAATCAAATCAATAAAATAAATCGGCTAAACATTCTAGGGCGAGATAATGAGTCAAATTGATCAGACGTGGAGATGAATACAGCCACTTGGTACAAGACCACTCCTGCCCATCAAGTAGTTGTCTGTGGTTTTTGACATTTCAACTAGACATATAATGATCTAGGGTAGAAGTCACTTTTGCTCCTGATAGATATTGGACCATCTCCTATTTGAGGCTGCCAAGATTGGACAAAAGGAACAACGTGTTTAGTCCTGAATTTGACAAGTACCAGATCGTCCGCCAAGTCCTTGGGCAGAGGTCCTAGCCAACCCACCCTTCTGACACTTAGTATGGTTCCATCGATTTTGGGTGGTAGAGGTCTATTTTTGGTTAGCCAAAACGTAATTTTGTTTCTTAAGTCCATATGGCTTTCGTGTTTCCCCCTTATAAGTTCAGGTACTCCCGAGAGGCCGCACACAATAGGGGCGGCCTCTGGAGGCAAATGTAGATGATTAGTTTTGAGCAACATATTGTTGTGATTGACCACTGTTCCCTTATTTGATGTCAATTGTTTGTTTAGCCCTACTCTAGGGCGAGAGCTCCGTACAAGTTGTGACAGGGGGATTAAAAATGTTCACATGTGGAGTTACTAGTTGGTTATGAATGGTCTTGTTTTGTAAGGAGGTTTCAGGCATTTCTGTGGCGGCTGAGCGCTGTGATTAAGTGGATACTGCCATTGTTTTTTACAAGTAATGAATTGGCCATAATGGCTTCCTCAACACCTGTGAGCCTGTCCCCTAAACTAGCCATTTTATCCATCAACGGGGATATTATAGTCTTAATCATGTTCTCGATCATAGCCATTAAAGAAGCATGGATAGGTGCATTCGATATAACAATGTTGGGAGTGTTGGGCGGTACGGGATAAGGATTTAGTTTCTGATGCTTGGCCTGACTCCCCAATTGTTTGACCCCATCTCTCTTCCTTTTAGCGATAGTGAGCTGAGGGGTCAATGCCGGGTGCGAGTTTTCTTTTGGTCGTCTTAAAGGGGTTGCATCCTGTATACTGTGAATTGGTTGAGGTTGAATTCAAGGCCGAGGGCTAGTAGTTGCTATGTCGCAGATAGGGGAATTAATTTGCACATTGTCTGATTCCACAGGGGCGTATGTGGATTTACACATATTGTTTAGTTCCTCCAGTAAAGATATCTCTGGAGCAACATCAGCAGTCTGTAAAGGCGAGCACATAGTGGGTGAACTATCCAGGGCTGTGGATCTCTCTATTCGCTCTAGTTCTCTGACAATGGGGAGTGTTACCCTCTTTAAATAGTGCTCCATCGTTCCTCTGAACAAGTCACTGTGGGCGGAGATATTTCTGGTACCCCCCTTGCAGGTCATATCAGCAGCCATCTTCCAATAAAACCAGTTCAACAGTACCACTATGATGGCGAATGGGAAGTCAAGGACCTGTTAGTAAGAGGGGGATAGATAAAGGGTAGCAGTACCTTTAATACTATTTCTTCTTCTCCTTCAGAACCAAGGGGAATGGCCCCGTCCCGGCCTCCTATGGCCTCTGAAGGCCGCAGATGGCCCCACCCTTGTCCTGGGCTTCTCCCGCACGCGGTCCCACGACGCGGAAGGAGCAGCGTCCTCTTGTGCGCCTCCCTGCGTGAAAATCAGGTGGTGGGCGGCGTCCCGGTCCGGCAAGGACTGCTGGTAGTTGGAGTCCTGCTCTCCCCGCTCGGCAGCCGCGATGACCAGAGCGGCGGCAGGGGAGAGCAGAGGAGACTGTAGGGATCAGGTGGGTAGTGTGCTGCGTGATCCTAGCCCCCTGGTGACAACAAGGAGCAATTCCATTTAGCGTATCCATTGAGCAGGTAAAATGAGAAATAGGTTGTCCCTCCTTATTTTTCACCCCACAAGCTCGAGATTCACTAAATTTACACATAGTTTAATTAATATTCCCATTCCACATAATATATAGCGATTGTCTCAAAGTGGTTACTTTACCAATTTTCTCTTGCAGGTTTTACCCTACTTGGGAATTGCACTGGTTAAATATTGCATTATAAAAATGTATAATTAGCATGTTTACAAGGCCTAAATTACACAATAAAAATAGTTGGTTCCATGTAGAAGAACCATTATTTTAATTTTACCTGGTCTATGCTTAACAGATACTAGAATTGCAAGTACCCCCTTGGCCCCTCCTGAGTTTACGGGAATCGCTGGCATACAGAATGAGTAGTACCCATTTATATAAAAATAATTCGCTAACCACAACTCATGAAAACAAATTAAGTCGAAACTAGACACTAAAGACACCCAATCTTAATTACTTCACTTTGAATTGACCTCCGCTATATTCCATTATAAAACAACCAAACAGGGATCAGAACAGCTGGGTAACAAAGGAAATTCTTTTGTCAATACTGGGTCAAAACAGTACCTTAAATCATTGGCCTGCGATTCCCCCCCCCTCCAAGGCTATGGCTTGAATCCCTACTTGAGGTTCAGCAGATGTAGGTTGAATGCCCTCTATCCCTCTGGATACCTCTTCCGTCGGGACCCTCTGCAGATGGCAAACAATATCTGCTAGGCCCATTAGAACTTCAAATCTGTTTGCATGAATAAAAGGATCTTTCAGTGGCTGTCTTGATACTAAGTAATGATACCACTATGCCAATTTCTTAGGATATGACCTAGTGGATAGGGATAAATGTAGGCCAAAGATTTCAGCTGCATGTTTCCTTGAGTCGGGCCCATATTACACAGGCGTATCAGAAGGAACCATACTGTCGTAATGAAGACAGACATCAGGTGAGTTCTTGGTCACTTTAGTCTATCTTTTGCTGGACCACCAAGCAGAGACACGTCATGTCATGTCCAGGAGCAACTGTAGTCAGTAGAACATTACAAGAGAACAGAACTTCCACATAGAACACTCTCAGTACAAGGTTCTAATCATGTAGCCTTGCAACAAGCATAGGCGAGTACAACGTAGAATACTACATAGGTTTTCCCTTTAGAAAAGCTAAGACAGAAAGGGAATACAAACAATGATAAAAGAGAAGAAAAAGGAAAGGCAAGAAAAAAACTAAAAGATAAAACAAGAAGAGAAAAATAAGAATGAAGAACTTTTTCAACAACAGTATAATCAAAGAATAAAATACAGCCCCACAACACTGCAGAGCAATGGGCTTTGCACAATTAGGATAAAATAGAACATTAAATTCCATACAGATGAGGAATTTTGCATTCTCAAACATCGCGCCTCAGGACAAGTTGTCTCGCACAATCTTCTTCACCTTTACAATTATTTCTGTTAAGTAAATTATCAGACTGACAACTTTTCACTAAACAGCTCTTGTTCCACCATTGCCCATTGATGAGTTTGACAGAGTTTCCTCTAACATCAGTGACTTTAATCAGTAAACTAAATTTGGAAGATCCCTTCTTCACATAAGTGGGTTTCTTGATGGGAACATAATCATCAGAATTTATGTCCACAACTTTTACACATTTCTTGGACTCAAAATACACTTTCTGTTTATGCTGAACACGTTCTACTTGATCCCTGAAATCCTTATCATTCCATTGTTTTCCTTTGATCCACTTACTCATCCAACCTGGACAAGACATGGTGGAAGCTCTTCCACCATGCAATAGTTCACAAGGTGAAATGCCTGTAGTAGAGTGAGGAGTAGTTCGGTACGAACAAAGCATGCTCCTCACTGAATTGCGCACCACACATTTGTGACAGGGCCCATTGTATGCACTCTCCCAATATCCTGTTCATACGTTCTACCAAACCTTTGGTCTGAGGGTGATACAACAAGCTTCTGAGATGCTTAACGCCACACATATGTAGATAATCCTCAACTTCTGAAGCAACAAACTGTGTTCCATTATCATTCACTGAGAATTCTGGGAACCCCTCCTTCAAGAACACATCACTGAGGAATTTAGCAACTGTTCTGGCACTCACTTCACTTACAAACTTTATTTCTGGCCCTTTTGAATAATAATCCATAAGGACCAAAGCAAACTCAGACGAAGAATCAAGAGCATGGAAAGGCCCCACGATGTCCAACCCTAATTTAACACAAGGTGCCAAAGGCAATTCTATAGGTGATGAGGGTGGATTGCGCAACTTTGCAATCTTATCGCAACTGGAGCAAATTACACATGATTTGACAAAGTCATCAATTTCTCTGTCCATTGAAGGCCACCAAAACGAAAGCTGCACTCTTTTTTTTGTTAATGTGGCACTCAAGTGTTCCTTATGTGCACATTTGACCAAATTGGCTCTTAAAACAAGAGGAGGGACAAGCCTGTCACCTCTCAACACCAATCCATCTTAAATGGTAAGTTCATCTGCCACTTGAAGATATGTCTTACACTCAAAATTCAGATTCCTCTCTTTAGGCCAACCTTCCTTGATGAATTTCACGACAGTCCCTAAAGATATATCATTTAAAAGAGCTTTACGCCATTCATTCTCTGAAACAGCACACAACCGAGGAAGGTCTACAGCTGCAACAAGAAACTCTTCATTATCTTCCTCATCCATATTTGGCTTGTCCTCAACAATGTAAGAGGAACGAGATAAGATATTTGCACACCCATTTCTGCTTCCTGGGATATACTCAGCAGAAAAATCAAACTGCAACAATTTTGAGGATAAACGTGCAATCCTGGGTGTGAAACCTCTCACGTTATTTCCTTTCCACTGAGGATGAAAATCAAAGGTTTGTGATCAGTTTTGAGAAAGAATTTTCTTCCCCAAAGAAAATTCCTGAACTTCATAATTGCGCACCAGCATGCCAACAATTCTCTCTCAATAACTGAGTACTTCATCTCAGCCGGAGATAAGACTCTGGAGGCAAAGCCAATGGTTTTGAACTTGCCTTCCTTTTTCTGAGAGAGAAATGCACCCAGTCCAACATTGCTGGCCTCTACTGTAAGGGTGAACATGAGAGAGGGATCATAATGCTTGGATAATTGAGTTGTTGTTTCACCCAGACAAAAACATCCTGACATTCTTTGCTCCATTCAAATCCAACCCCCTTCATAAGCATGTGTGCTAAGGGTCATAATTTGCTTGCAAAGTTTTGAATAAACCTCAAGTAAAATTTGCATAATCCAAGAAACGATTTGAGGGTGCTTTTGTCAGAAGGAGCTTTTGCTTTAACAATGGAATCAACAAGACTGGGCTTTGGAAGAATACCCTATTCATTAACTAGATGGCCTAAATAGTCTACTTCTTTAGTCGCAAAAACACACTTGTTTCTGCGCAAAACAACCCCATTGGTTTGAAATCTTGATAACACTTCCTTCAATATTACATCATGTGAAACTCTATCAGGAGCATAGATAAGGACATCGTCCTGAAACACAGAGAGACTATCAATCCCCTTCAACATTTTAGACATGAGACGTTGGAAAACGGACGCCGTTGAGACAAGCCCAAATGGCATACGCACATATTGGAAAGTTCTGAATGGGGAAACAAATGCATTAAAAGGTCTAGACTCAGGTGCCAATTCTACCTGGTGGTAGGCAGATGCTAAGGCCAATTTAGTGAAAACTTTAGCATCTTTCAAACTTGTCAGTAACTCATTCGTGTCCGGAAGAGGATGTGAGTCAACCCATATTTCTTTATTAAGGAAACGAAGGTCAACTCAAATCCTGAGTTCCCCATTCAGTTTCTTTGTTACAACTAAAGGGGACAACCACAGGGATGATTCAACTTGTTCAATTATACCCTTAGTGCACAAGGAATCAAGTTATTTTTCAAGGTCCTGCCTAACACTGAATGGAACATTCCTGAGTTTATGTTTTACTGGACAAACTCCATCCTTTACAATAGTCTTGTGTTGGAAGTCTCTTATTTTCCCCAATTCACCAGAGAACACATGTGGATAATCATTAATTCAACTGTCAAGAGCAGGACTGTCTCTTACAGCAAGCACTTGATCTTTTGTCCTAGGCTTGAGTACCATCCCAAATAATCCCTGGTGAAACCAGCCTAAAATGTTGAGCCCTTTATGACCCACATACATCTTACCAAAAATGTTCCTTCCCTTGAATTCCATGATCTCCTCTATGTACCCAGAAAGATGTATATCACTTCCCTCATAAGAGGCAGCTATCCTGTCTGGAAGAAGAAGAGGTCTATTGGGCCAAGTTGCTTGATAGTGTTCCAAAGTAATCATGGAGATGTGTGCTCCAAAATCAATTAGAAGATTCAGCACACAATCCCCTACTTGGATCTCTACATAAGGATCAACACATAAATCTGGATCCCTTGTGATAACACCATCATTTTGAAACACAACCATCATATTAATAAGTTCTTTAGTGATAGACTCTTCTTCGTCTCGTAATGTGTCTTCATCAACTACACATTTCACTGGGATGGGATTTGGATTAAATTTGCTTTTACCTGTTTGGCAAACTTTGGCAAAATGGCCTATCTTGTTACAATTGTTGCATGTTACAAACCTAGCTGGACATTTGCTGCCTGAGCGTGTGGTCTATATCCACACCTGAAACAGATGTTAGTTTTTGAAAAAAAAACATTCTGTCTTTCAGATGAATGTTGTTCATCAGTCATTTTGTTGTGAGTTACTTTGGTATCTTTCACTTTTACATCAGTAACAGCCTCACTTTTTTTTCATTCAATTATTTTACAGACAATTGTGATATCTCAATACTTTTTGCCACTCGAATAGTTTCCTCTAAGCTCGGATTTCCCATTGACCATAATTTTTGTTTGATGGCTTTATCTGTGCAGTGAGATATGAATTGGTCTTGAACAAGTTGCTCTGCAACATTTTCAAATTGACAGTCCGTTACAAGACTTCTTTTTTTTTTTTATTGAGAATTGATTGACAGAGTAAAAAAAAGAATGACTTCATTGTACAAATGATAG
The DNA here is from genome assembly GCF_964263255.1 of Lissotriton vulgaris. Lineage (NCBI taxonomy): Eukaryota > Metazoa > Chordata > Amphibia > Caudata > Salamandridae > Lissotriton > Lissotriton vulgaris. Next base: position 1,191,520,542 of record NC_141691.1, on the reverse strand, counting down.
ATATCATCCGACATTAAGATAAAACCCTTAAAACCGCTTGAAGCCTTAAAAGAGAGCAAGACATCATGAATACACAATCATACATTTACAGATTATACAATGATCGAAAAGAGTATAAAAACCATTATATAGGGCGTGGCCAAGATGGCGGAGTGAGCGGTCGCACTCTCTGCGAGCTCCCGTGAACCCGAGCCCCTTGACCGCCTTTATTGCAGATCTCCCCCCAAAAGGCCGGGATCTGCTGAGGGATCGTGAGATCTTCCTGCAAGGACATCAGCGGTGCTGGTAGCCCTCAGAATCACTGCCTCAGAGCCCGAGGAGTGTGTGCGGAAGTTGAGCCGGCTCTGCGAGAAGACGTCGGGCCGCGGCCATGAGGTCCGACTCAGTCCGGGGAGGTCCTGCAGTGGAGCGGCTGGCTGGAGTGTTGAGGCAGGACTCCTGTACTGCACGGAGTGGTGCATATATCCAGTGCTCAGTGGTGATAGGCTGTTAACTGGGGCCCCCGGGTCGGACCTTCACGCGAGAACGGGGTTGAGGCCCAGCGGCACGGTCTCCTGAAGCGAAGCCACACCGGTGGCGGAGACGCGTCCGAGGTCCGGAGTTGGAGTCTCTGTAGCTGGCCACGGCTTTGAGCAGCTGAGTGCGGATGCCCGGTGCCCGGAGGTGTGCAACTGGGAACCGGAAGGCCGACGCAAGAAACTACGCGAGGCCGAGGATGAGGCCTAGCAGTACGCGCCCTTGACGTGCGCTTCTTCCGGAAGTGGAGGTTGTCGCGGAGCCGGAGCAGAATCCCCTGTGGCAGAGTACAGCGCCAGGTGGAGAGGCGCAGAGCCCCGGTGCCCAGAAGAGGTAGACCGGACCCCGGTGTGTCGCCGAGGACCACCGTGTGAGACCTAACGGCTGGCTCCTTTGAGGCAGACCCCCCCCCCCCGACGGCGGCAGCTGGCCGTTAGATTGGACTTGGAACTTTCACAGCTGACTGCCGCACGGACTGGGGCAGTGTGACTGGCCAGGGCCTGGGGGTAGGAGACTTGGCCCGAGAATGTGGCGCTGATCGCTACGCGAGGCCTGAGGTGCAGCCCAGCGGAGATCCCCACTGCAGCGGCCCCCCAGCGTCGACGGTCCATTAGAGGGACCAAGCAGGCCCCACGATTGATTGGGGGCACGTGTGTCTGCCGCTGGGGCACCGACTTTGGCTCGAAGCGCCAGAACGACCCACACGTGATATCGGGCCTAGTCCAGAGCTCCTCCGATGCGAGGGTTGCCCGCCCGGCCACCGGTTTGATCAGTGGGACCTACGGCAAGCCAGGTCTGAGACGCCCGATATCAGGAGTGAGGCTACCTGCGGAGCTCGGCAGGCGACAGCGCGCTCCCTCACCGGCGATATGTCCGGTAACAGAGGTACCAGGAAGGGGGACCGGACACTGCCTGAAATGTTGAATAGAGGCCCAGCGAGACAAGAATGGGGGCACCAATCACCGGGCCAATCGAGCAGCTCCCAAGGGGGCAGCCGGGGGAGAACCCCCAGTGACTAGATCCTTCCTCAAATCCCTCTTCAGCTCGCTTCGGGAAGATTTCCAAACGCTAAAGCAGGAAGTTGCAGGGGAGGTCCGTGAGGTGCGAAGAGAAGTCGATGGTCTTGGCGAGCGAGTGGCCACTATGGAAGAAGCTGGTCACTCCAGGGACGAGGAGATTACGCAGCTGCAGCAGGAGGTACTACGCCTACGGGATCAGCAACTCGATCTCCAGTCGCATAATGAAGACCTCGAGAACCGGTCCCGTCGCAACAACATACGGGTCCGGGGAATTCCATCCGGTGACGAGGGCGAGGACGTTGCTGGGTATCTCAGGGAACTCTTCGGAGAGATACTGGGAGAGCCGGATGACTTTGTCATCAGAATAGACAGGGCTCTCAGGGTGGGCCCGGCTCGCAGGGCCTCTGCGCCTCCTCCTGACATATTGGCTTTCCTACCGGACTTTCCCCTGAAGGAGCGGATCATTCGTGAAGCACGTCAGCAGCAGTCCCTGCGCTTCCGGGGGCACCAGGTTGCTCTCTATCAGGACCTCTCGATAATTACTCTCCAGAAGCGTGAGGGGTTCAAAATCGCAACGGACTTCCTGAGGGAGCACAATACGTAGTACTCATGGGGCCATCCTTTCCGCTTGATTTTCCGATGGAACGGGACTCTGCATCAACTTCACTCCCTCCAGGACACCTGCGGGGTACTTGGCATTACCGCGACGGGCGACGCGACTCCCACTCCCCGTCGACGGCGTGCTACCAGAGACGGTTGGCAATCGATCCCAGCACACAGGTCTCCTGCCTCTTCTGCCCGTCCAGACTCGCCCACTATCCGGGCGGACAAGGCCAATGCAGTTCAAGACGTGGCTGAAAATACGGCGCCTACTGAAGTCGCTCTGACGGCCTGAATATTCTCCGGGGGGAGATCGACATAGCCATTCTGACAATGCAGGTTTGGGGGCTCGGGGAGTGGGGGTGGCGGGGGGGCGGGCAGTGGCTGGACGTCCACTTGAGTAACTTTCCGCAGACTTGTCCGTTGAGGACCGGACTGGGACAATGGAATCTTGGGAACAGTTCGGGGAGCAGGGGGAGAGGGGAGGGGGTCATTGGGGAGGTTACAGTCGCGGGTCGGGGTTGGGGACAGTTGGGGAGTTGGGATGGAGGGGTGGAGGGAGGAGGGGGGAGGGGATCTGGGAGTTGGGAAGGGGGGGTGGGTCGTCCAGTGCACTGTGCGGATATGAGATAATCTAGCGAATTTCATACACCCTGGTCTGCCTGACCGGGGAAACTGCGCAAACATCTACACTCTCTTCTTTGCCTTGCAGCCTCTGGTACCGTTGGGGGCGCTTGTACACAACGCCTTATTTGAGCGGGGTCTTCACGCTTTCTTCCACATCTTTCCTGATGCCTCCTGACACTTTTAAGGTTGTGACCCTGAACGTCAGGGGTCTGAATAATCCTGTCAAAGACGGGCAGTGCTCTCTATCCTGGAGAACACATGTGCGGACATATGTCTCCTTCAGGAGACACACCTGCTGCCACAGGACACACACAGAATGCGCTCATATAAGTTCCCGTCCCAATTCTTTTCTTCCTGTGCCACTAAGACAGCGGGGGTGGCGATACTGGTGGCCAGACACTTTAAAGGGGGGATCCTCCATAAGCTCACCGAACAGAAAGGCAGGCTGTTGGCATACCGGTTTAGGATTGGGGGTCTTACTTTTACAATCGGGTACCTGTACAGCCCTAATGAACGGCAGGAACGCTTTCTACAATCGGCGGTTGAGGATATCACTGCCTCGCAAGATAGACACATTATTCTCGGGGGGGACCTTAACATGGTTTTTGATTCCGCTATGGATAGGTCGGCGCAGCGCTCCCGGCAGGTCGGGGAGTTCTCCGCTGGCTGTAGGGCGAGGCTGGCGGAGGTAGACCTCCTGGATCTTTGGCGACACATGCACCCCATGGACACGGATTATTCATAATATTCCCACGCACACAAGACGTATGCGAGCCTAGACCACCTATTGGTCAGGACTCCGGTGCAAGCGCTGGTCTCGGGGTCGGATATGGGCGTGTTGTCTCTATCGGATCATGCCCCGGTCGATGCTACGTTGTGTCTGCCTCCGACAGCTCGCCCTCCCAGAACATGGCGTCTCCGCGACACCCTGTTGCACAGGAAGGTTTTGGTGGACCGCATTGAAGACGCGATCCGGGAATAGCTAACTCACAATGACAACTCTGACACCGCCCGGGCCACACAGTGGGCAGCCTTGAAAGCAGTCCTCCGGGGGGAACTTTTGTCGATCTCCTCTGCCGAAAATAAAGAGCGACAGGCCAAAAGAGAAGAACTCACCGATAGGGTTTGTGAGCTCGAACAGATACATTGACGGAAAGGGGTCCCCAGAATCTTGCGGCAGCTCAGGGGAGCGAGGAAGCTCCTGGCGGCCCTGGACCTGGACAAGCGGAGTACGCTGCACTTCGGCTGCGCCATACCTTTTACACTGGGGGGGATCGCTGCGGCAAATTGCTGGCCAACAGGCTCCGAGTGGCGCGCCAGCGCCAGCTGGTGAAGGAGATCTCTGACCCTACGGGGATGGTGCAGACGGAAGACGCTGACATCGCAGCCGTATTCCGCAGGTTTTATGCGGATCTCTACACCAGCGAGCCACCGGATGAGACGGCCATGGCCGCTTATTTGGATTCGGTCTCCTTACCTTCCCTCGATCCCTTGCAGGTGGAGCACCTCAATTGGGATATCAAGATGGAGGAGGTGATCTCTGCCATTGCCAGGCTTAAGCATGGCAAAGCGCCAGGCCCGAATGGATACACTTCGCTCTTTTACAAAACATTTTGCACGTCGCTGGCCCCTATCCTTACTCGTCTTTTCAACTTGTTTGCTGAACCGGGGGCCATCCCGCCTGATCTTCTACGGGCCTCCATTACTGTTATCCCCAAACCTGGGAAGGACCCGAAATACTGTGGATCTTATAGACCGATATCTCTTTTGAATGTCGATTTAAAATTATACATGGGAATCTTGGCCGCCCGACTAGCCCCTCACTTACCCGGTCTCATAGATCCTGATCAGGCTGGTTTTGTCCCGGGGAGGCAGACGGTTGACAACACAAAACGGACCGTCCACCTGCTAGAGAAAGCCTCCCGGAGAATGATGCTGGCTGTGGACGCGGAGAAGGCGTTCGACCGGGTGCACTTGCCTTACCTGGAACGAGTTCTGATGAAGGCGGGCATTGGGGATAAGTTCCGCTCCATGATCCTTAATTGTTACAAACAACCGATCGCTATGGTTCGCGTGAATGGGTATAACTCTAGGGACTGTAACATCGAACGAGGCACTAGGCAGGGATGCCCGCTCTCGCCCTTACTCTTCGCGCTTTATATGGAGCCATTCGCCCAACGGGTCCGCGACATTCAGGCGGTGACGGGGGTGCGGATGGGAGGATTCACACACGTTATAAGCCTCTACGCTGACAATGTCATCTTGTCGCTTGACGAGCCCAGAACGGCCCTGCCATCCTGCATCGGGGAGCTGGCCTCCTTTGGCGCGGTCGCGGGGTTCAAAATGAACATGGGAAAGTCGGTTGCTCTGGATATCTCCCTAGAGCCGACCACTAGGGCCCATTTACAGAACCTATTCCCCATGGTTTGGTCATCAGAGGCGGTACCCTATCTGGGGATCCAGATAGCCCCCACTTTGCCGGCCATGGTATCGGCCAACTACACAGCTTTGGGTGCAAAGATTAGGGAGGAATTGGGTCAATGGAACCGCAGCACCCTCTCCTGGTTGGGCAGGATAGCTGCCGTTAAAATGACGGTCCTGCCTCAAGTGCTTTATTTGTTCCTGGCCCTGCCGCTCCAGCTGCCGGTCGGATGGATCCCGCAACTACAGTTGAATGTCTCGCGCTTTGTATGGCAGGGGAAAAAGCCCAGGATGCGCAGGGCCCTCTCACTGTTGGCCCCTGAAGCGGGAGGTTTGGGAATACCTGATTCCCGTAAATATTTCCAAGCATCGCAGTTGCGTTATCTCGTGGAATGGAGTAGGTGGGAGTCCGATAAGCACTGGCTCTTCCAGGACCAGGCAGTGGCGGGCAGACCCCTGCAGGAAGTCCCATTTCTACGCCGGGCTCACCGACCCAAAAACTTGTACGCTTCTTTTGTTACGAGAGTGCTTCTGCAGGTCTGGGATGCCACTAGCACTGCGTATGGCCTCACTTCGTTCCCGTCGCCACTCACACCGTTGGTGGACAACCCGGGCTTTACCCCAGGAATGGAACAAGGAGCGTTCACCCACTGGAGGCGGGCGGGATGTAGGTTCCTGTGTCACATGTATGGCCCAGAAGGGGTTATCTCCTTCCCGCAGTTCCGCCAGCAGTTTTCACTCCCTGAGACTAAGAGACACCGCTATATGCAAGCTCGCCATTGGGCTCTTCAGCCAACAGGTGCGAGAGACAGCCGATAGGCTCTTCCTCCCGTATGAAAAATGGCTACTGTCGCGTACATCTGATTCGAAATTGATTACGGATCTCTATAGGTTGCTAGAACCGCCTTCAACACACCTCTATAACCCGGGGAGGGTACGCTGGGAGTGGGAGCTGGGAAGGACATTGAGCCCTAAAGAATGGGAGCACATATCCTATAGAGCGAGGCATTCAGCATACCACATGGGTCTCACTGACACGCTGACTAAGGTCTCCACATATTGGTACTATACACCGGAGCGGGTTCACAAATTTGACCGTAGCAAAGAGGACACATGTTGGCGAGGGTGGGGGCACCGGGGAACACTTATGCACATTCTATGGGACTGCCCACTCCTGGAAAACTACATAGATTGTGGCACGTGTTGGGCATGGAGAAATTGTCGCTCACAGCGGCGGGAGATATAGCGCAGTTTAATGAGCTTTGGCAACCATTTCATTCCTTACTGCTTTCAGAATTTGAAGAACTTACCTGTCCCAAATACCTCCGCCTATTGCGACTCACGAGCCCGGCAACGCCAGCCCCGTGAACTGATGAGAGATATGCTTTCGCTGTGGGGGGTGGCTTTGGTGGTTTTTCTGGTTAGGGTCTGTGCACTGGACGAGGGGTGGGGAGGGGGGTCGGGGAGTTGGGTAGTTTGGGGTTTTGCGGGGTGTGTGCAATAAAAATTTCACCTCAGCTGCGACAATGCATACTATGTACTACTGTACTGGACTGGCACACACGAATTGCACCTGATAGTTCTTCGCCGGGGCTGAGGCTTTGCCCGCCCTACCTAGTCGCTCTTTGATGATGTATGTTTGTCCTTGTATGTTGTGCTAAATAAAATACTTTAAACCTAAAAACCATTATATACATCATTATGTATTTTAGCACTATATTATTTATTGCTGCAGCCTAGTGGCCCTCCATTAATCCACGTGGTGCCCAGCTCTTTAAACCCATCTCCCGTGCTTTTCTGCCCTTAAGCTCGTATGGGGCAGCCTCTAAATTGTGTATGCCTAAAAGTCTGGTCATCCACATCTGGAAAGACAGTGCAACCGTATCTTTCCATGCGGCTGAGATGAAAATGCAAAGTACTGCCACCGATATAAAGATCAGGGCTTCCGTCTCAGCTTTTAGGGCCAGCTTACTTTCACAACCTAAAATCATTAATGTTGGGGATAGACTTATCTTGATGTCTAGCAGCCCCTCCCAGAATACCTCAATTTTACTTTTAATCATTCTGAGTTTTTCACACTGATAAAACATGTGAATAAGATCAGCTGGACCCTCCAGGCACCTGGGACATCTATTATCCCCCCTCTTCCCCCATTCAAACAGTTTAGAGGGTGTATAATATAGATTAAAAAGCGTTTTAAAATGTTGCGCTTTTAGATTAGAGGAACGTAAGAATCTTTTATCCAGCTGTAGAGCTCTATCCAGGTCCACATCTGGGTCTTCCAATTTTGTGGCCCATGAGACCTCATTTTTTTCCATATCATCCTGGATTTCCTTAATTAATGTTCTATATATGCCTTTAATCCTTCGCCCTTCTCTTATCAAGTAATCTAATATGCTCCACCTTTTACATGAATCGATACGTGGCCTTGTGGATTTTATTGTATGGGTGACTTCAGCAAACTTAAAGTCTTGGTTTCCTAGCAGGGGGTATCTCTGTTGAAGATCTTCTAAGGCTCTAACCTCTTACCTTGACCATAATATCCCCCACTGTTAGAATACCCTGTCATTCCCAGTGTTTCCATGTACCGTCATTATATAAATTTGGGATCAACCCCGACTTCCATAGGGGTGTATGGTGGTTGTACTTAGGAATTCCCAGAAGTTTCTGCACTGCCCTCCAGAACCCCAAATACTTTCTATTGTCTTGTACCTCATTTTCTTATAATAGCATTGATCTGTCCGTCTCAGTAATACCCCAATTGCCTCCCTCCCTAATATTAATTCATATATTGACGGGGAATTGTCTATTCTATAGGAAGCATTTGGTTCATTCACAGCAGGGTCAAATAGGACTGCCATTTGAGTTAATAGGCAGGCCCAGTGATAATACCTTATGTTGGGGATCCCCAAACCTCCTTTTTCCTGTGCAGTGACATAAATTTTGAGGAACGTCTGACCTTTCTGTATTACCATAGAAAATTCATGAATGCAGCTTCTATTGATTTGATAACTGGGTGAGCAGAGGCACCCCTGCCGTGTCCCCCTTGTTATATAGATGTTGTCTGAGCTTTCACCCATCACTCCAGCACTCCTCACAGATACTCCTACCTGACACGATTGAATGCTTTCTCTGCATCGTGGAGGATCATTGCCAACCCCCCCCCTCCCCGGCAGCATGGATATCAAACAGAGTTATTGCTCGCCTTATATGGTCCTTAGTGCCCTGGCCTGGAATGAAACCATGCTGCCAAGGAGAGACCAGACTCCCAATGATCCTCCCCAATCGGTTTGCCAGGATTTTTGCATCAATTTTATTATCCGTGTTTATAAGGGATATGGGCCTATAGGAGCCAGGGTTTTCTTTTGCCTTTCCTTTCTTAAGGAACACTACTATATTCGTGTTTTTCCATGATTCGGGTATTTTGCCTGTATTTATTATACCATTAAATAAGTCAAGAAGCAGTGGGGCTGTTTCCTCTAATACCTTTTTATAAACTTCTAGGGGTATGCCGTCTGGGCCTACCTCCTTACCCAGTGCTAGCTCTTGTATGGCTCCCAGTAATTCATCCATAGTGATATCCTTCTCCAAGGTTTCCCTGCCCCCTGATCCAGTTTAATTCCTGCCTCTCCCAGCTCCCCTGGTGGTAACTCTAGGGTTGACTCTTCTTGATATAGTGTTTGATAATATTTTTTAAAACATTCAGAATTTCCGAGGGTTCAACATTTTCCTGGCCCTGCTCTACAATATGGGTTATTACGTTTTTGGAGGCAGCCAGTCTGATGCGGAGTGCGAGCGCCCTTCCAGCCTGTTCACCTGTCGTGTAGAGCCTACCTCTCTGCGCTTGATATTCGGAGGCTGCTTTTTTCCCATTTGTTTATGTATTTCCGCTTTAATAGAGCTGACTTTTGCTTGACTTTCTGTCTCCTCTCTACCCTGCGATATGTCTCTCCCATGTTGTTCCTCCGCTTCTACCAGTTTATTCACTAACTGTTCCCTCTCTGAGCGGATTCTTTTCCAAGATTGGGCAGCATAGTTTATGGTCTCCCCCCTTAATGCTGCTTTGTATGTATCCCAGACAGTGTTTCGTGATGTGCTAAACCTTTTTGCATCAAAGTACCCCTGAGACCAGATCTTAATATGTTCCACATAGGCATTGACTGCTATTAACTTTCTATCAAACGTCCAAGGCCTATGCTTCCTAGCTGGACTAGGGAAGTCCAGAATCAACGTTAGTGGATTGTGGTCTGAGAGTATTTTGGGTAGTTTCCAAATCTTTGCCTTGCTAAGTTCTCTAGATGAAACCATAACATAATCTAGTTTAGTGTACTTCTGGAATGGACAGGAGAAGTATGTAAACTCTGGATTTCCTGGTTCCTTGTTCCCCCACACATCACTTAATCCATGCGATTGCATCATGGAGCAGACAGCACGGAAAACCCTGGGTTTAGGACCAGAATATGGAGTTTCCCCCCCAAAATCTGCTGCAATATTCAGATCCCCACAGACCGCAATAGGGGTAGGCCACCCAATCAATTCCTTTTCCATGCCTTCAAAGACCTTGGGGTCATCTTGATTTGATCCATATATCCCTCAAATGGTAATACCTATATTCATCTCACAGAGTGCCCATTTGCCCATAGCATCGGCCCTAAAGCGTTTTTCCCCACCTAGGCCAACCTTTCCTATAATAGCCACCCCCCTTACTAATGAGGTCTGAGAAGAGCAAGACAGGATATCATATCCACTTAAGTTCAACAAAAGTGTTTTCCCCCAAGGTAAATGCATTTCTTGTAGGCACAACATGTCCATCTGTTCAGATTTTACAAATTCAGCAAGTCTCCCCCTTTTTTTCCAGTCATTTAAACCCCCGATGTTCAGAGAGCATATCCTAAGTTTGGACATTCTTCTATTTGCATTCTACCTTCTTTTTAGCCCATATAAGTTGAATGATGAGATCATATTTGATACATAGGTCGTGTTCCATATGCCGGATTAAATTTAGATTTGTGTCAAGAATTCTCTTTTTTGCACTTTTCCCCTCCACCATAGCATCCACCCACCCCCACCCCTCTCCCCAAACCCCATCTCTTCCCCTCCAACCCTCTCCTCCTCCCTCCCCCCCTGTATTCCCCATAACCCTGCACCCTCCCTCGTGAAGTGCTCAGACCTTATCCGGTGCACGTGATGGTTTGCAGTGAAAACAGTGAGGACTATCTTAAAAATTACTTCAAAACGTGATACCCCTTGTTACGTTTAGTTTCCAACAGCTAGCCGTACTTTACCAACCTTACTATACTATAGGGTGGACAAAATAATTCACTGACTGCCTAGAGAGTCCAGATATTCTTGTGCTTTTACTTGTGATGCAAAATATTGTATCTGCCCTTCATTGATTATCTTCGGTTGCGCCGGATTTATAAGATCGGCTTGCATTTTTTTGTCCTAAATAGGGTTAATCAGCTGCTTAGCCTCAAGCGCCTCTCAACCGTCGTGTGGCAATAGTCTGGACGGATAAAGAATGAGATTCCTTCACTAGACCTCTTCGAGTCTGGTCTCGCTTTTTCAGCAATAGCCTGCCTCAAGATAAAGTTGCCCAGGAAGATTAAGATTGCCCTTGGATTGTCCCCTTCCCTTGCATTGCGACGTATTTTGACAGGAGTACCATGCTCCCTCTGGATTTCTCCAGACCAATTCCAGCTAGATAACTCCGGGAATGCTGACTCAAAGAGCTTGATGACATAGGCTCTAACATCCGTCCCTTCTGCTCCCTCAGGTATTCCCATGGACCCTAAGGTTGTTTCTTCCGAGCCTTTTCTCCATGTGCTGTAGATTCCAATGGATATCAGTAACTTGGGCGCATTGAGACTCGACATTACTAGTAGCCGCGGCAACCTCTGCTTCCATTGTAACTACCCTCTCCTCTAGGTTCAAGACTCTGTCCCCCACATTAACACAGGCTTTAGATAATATCCTGACCACACCCTGCATCTTCCTCATTACCGCTTGGGATTTGCAGCTATCCTGGCACGTTTCCTCCCTATGCGCTAAAATTGCCTGATGAATCACCTCCAAGAGTGGGAGTTGGGTTGTTTCCAAATTAGGGCTGCTCTGGAGTGGCATTGAGGAGGAATGATCCCAACTTAGATCTCGTTGGGGCTGCTCATTTGTTTTTGATAGGGTGGGTCTTATTGCAGTCGCCGGGAGCTCTTGTTCAGGGTCGTTCTCAGACTCCAAGTTGCTGTCCCCCATATAAGAGCTTAGTTCATCCTCTTCTTCTGACCATTCTGCCCCTTCCGATACAGAGTAGAAGCACTCACTGGGGACCTTCTCTTTCTCTGAGTCCAGAGTACTTTTACTGCTCCCTACGCCCAACTAGTCTGAGTTTCCAGTCTCTCGCCCTATAGTCATGACTCCATTGTTTCCTATAGAGGCTTCAAGAACCTGCTGAGCCTGCAGAGCCTGCTGATCCGAAATAATTGCCATAACCAAGCCGATCTGCTCTTGGGGAATGCTGACTCCATTCCCCACCTTGCTCATAGCTTCATTGCTAGCGGTTAGTACCCCGCTATCCGGCCCCATTAGGCTAGCCGCCGGCTGATCTGCCGGCTGATCTGTTGCTCCAGGGGTTGCGTGGGTAATTACCAATGTGGGGGAAATCGTTGGTTTACATCCGATATCTTTCCCCGGGGGGGGGGGGGGGGGGGGGCTTGCATAGCACCAGTACCAGAGTCGGATTTCCACCCCTTGCTTGAACCTTCAGCCTCCGTAGCGTCAGCCCCGTCCCTCACATTCATGGCCTTCACTGTCTTTGTACCGTTCTCCTTACCGCTTTTTGTAAATATCTCAGCAATTGAGGCTGTAGCCCGGCAGGTCCTGACTGATGTCTGTTTGCTTTTCTTAGCTGGATTCACCGGAGGAGTCTGCACCTTCCGCGGTGTCTCTCCCTCATCAAGTGCTGCCTCGTCATTTCCAACCTTCTTTCTCGCGGCCACCACAGCCTTTGTTCCGGTAATTACTTTCGGAGCGATGGCACCCCGCTCCGCTTCTCATTCCGCGAACTCCGCTTCTTGCTCCTTTCCCCCAGCCTCTCTCCGAGCCTGCTCGGTCTGCTCCATCTACCGGCCCTCGCGCAGGTCCAACGGCAGGAAGAGAGGAACACTCCGATGAGCACTGCTGCCTGACTGAAACGGCTCGGCAGCCCCTGCCAGAACACCTGACAGGTAAGGGTTCCCAGCATCGGGTCTTTTCTCCAAATTCAGCCGATCTTAGACAGCTGGTGTACGGCTGTAGAGACGAGGTTTGTAATACTAAACCATGTCCTCACTGCAGCACTTCAAATGGCCACCACTACGCGGCCACCATATTGCTTCTAGACAAGACTTCTTAAAGCCATAATATAATTGTCAACATCTTCACCTGTGTTCTGTGTACATAAAAAAGCTTTTGACAAAGTACTACTAAGCTGGGTTGTACATCAAACCTTGTCTGTCATTTTTTGATTGTTTCTTGACCCTCATCAAGAGGATCACCTTCAACTTGAACTGGATTGGGAAGATGTTTTAAAATTTCCCTGCCTTCATAACCTAATGAGTGTAGTAAGATGTACTTCTTGCGTTCAGCCCAAAATCTCATGGAACCAATTGCACCAAGGTACGTCTCAAAGCCATGAAACTGTTTTCTCTATTTGATGGGTGGGTCACCTGGTGTTTCCAAAAACGGTGTGGGTGGACAAACAGCCTGCATAGCCATGACAAGTTCGCAGATTACAGGAAAAATTTCAGTAACACTACAAGAAAATGTAAATGTCACACACAAAACTCTTGCAACCTGTAAAAGATTCTAGCTGATAAATATAGTTATAAACACTTACCATAAAGTTTAGATATTTGCCTGTAAAAGATTCTAGCTGTTGAAATGTACTACGTTTTAACTTTGCTTGAATAAACACATTTCCTCTTAATAAGTTATTTCACAGTAAAATAGTGAGAAATCTTTTACATTTCTGCTCCCTTTGTTTAACTGTGACGTGTTGGACAGGTTCAGTTCCCAATATGCATCTTCTGACAATAGTCTTTATCATGCTTTCGTTATGGAAACCCTGTAAGCCTGCTTGTAGATCCCTTCACAATTGTCTTAATAGTCATGGAAACCGCGTAGGAATTCCACGTGAGACGTCTTTATGACGTAATTCTTCCTGAAAACCCTTCTGCGTTTCAATAATAAAATGCAAACGTGCTTGCGTAGTGTGTCCACACATACATTACAACTCACCCGTTTTTCCAGTTGCTGGAACGCATGTCGATGTTATGCGTTCCAGTGCCACACACCCTGCCTTCTGTGTGGTACTTAAAATTCTGGACTCTGCTATTGTGTGGTACCGAAGCTCTGCACTCGTGTCATAAATATCATCGTACCATGACGATTTTGGTACTAGCAGACCAGAAATGGCTTAAATACTATACATAAGCATTTCCGTCATGATCGAGTGACAAAATCACCCTGAAATCGTAGTTTTCGTCTTGAACCCTCGGGTTCCATTTTGTGAGCGGCATCCATTTTTTTAATGCCCTTACATAGCCAAATAACTAAGGCTGAATTTGATCTGAAAGGACACGTACACCTATGCTGACTTCTCTGTGACCGGGGCAAGCTGACTCCACTGCCTCAAGCCAAACCTGTTCGGGCAGTTCCTTTCCCAGTGGCCGAACGAGATTAGTATCAAGGCGCAACATGTCATAAACCGTTCATCGCACACAAGCTATGCCTAAGCTCACACACACCTGCCCCTGTTTCTTCTTTATGATCTGTTTTAAGAGGAGGAGGTGCCCGATTTTATTAGGGGTCCGTCAATATCTGATGAAAGTTCTGGGCCTTGCCGGCTAATCTATCATGAACTGGACAAACTGAAATGTGGGCTTGTCATCATGACTTTGCTTTTTCTTTGTAGTAAAAATATTTGTATGGTTGACTGTAAAACATGGAATGTTTGCCTGAAGCTCATTATTTAGTATAAAAAGAGAAGACTGATTCTGTAAACACGAGCAGTCTCCTGAGAACATACATGCTGTTGTGGCTCACTGGTTAGAGGCGGCAGACCCGAGAGCAGAGGACGGCCCGGGACCAGGGTTCGATTCCCGGCGCGGCAGGTTTCTGGACCAGGGTCAGCGGACTCGATAATTCTCTCGCCTCGGTGCCCACTCTGATCAGCGATCACACTCGGCAACTCTGGGCATTAGCTTGCCTCATCTTCACTAACGGCCCCACCAGACCGCCGGTGATGCCTGGTCTCACCCTGGAGATACCCATTAAGGGACCATCTCTCAGGGAAGCCAGGAAGGGTTTCGCAGCGGTCGAAGCGCCTTGGGACCCTCCGGGTAAGTAGTGCGCTATATAAATGCCTATACATACATACATACATACTTCTAGGATACCTGTTACTGGTTGCAGCCAATAAATACGATCTTTGACTTCACCTAGAGGACTCTGTGTTTCTGTAGTCTGAAACAGGAAGGACTCGAGGTCCTTGGGTGTTCTCCCTGGCACCGCCGGGTCCATAGAAAACCCGGTACCTCAGTTGGCGCCCAACGTAGGGCGGTATCAGCGGTACCGGTCCAAGCCAGAGGTTCGTGAGGAGCTTCGTGTGAAAATTCCGGAGGACGGCCAACCACTTCAGCGACCCCTGTATGTCGACGTGGTCCGAAGGTCTTTGCTGAGAGGTTCCCCACGTCCCGACGGCTATGAAGGACTGCTGCCCTGATTATCGCCCTGTTTTGGACCCTTGATGATTGGTAGAGCGAAACGATAGACGAGTCTTCTGGTGACGTCATCGATACCTCAGTTAAGTATAAGTGGAGCGTCTCCCAGTCCTTAGTTTGGTTCTTAGTTTGGTATCCTTTGGGATCACTTTGATTTGGAACTTGCAAGTGCCAAAGCCGAAGGACTCGTGTATTCACGAGACTATCGTATTCGATAATCCTTCGAAGTTTGAAGCTAGACTAGAGAGCGAAGATGCCTGGTTTTAGCAGACTTGGGAATTTGTTTTGTCTTGGTTGTAGTAGGGACTCCCGATTGGAGGACTCGTGTCCGGTTCCTCCGATTGGAACTCCAACATATGAGCTCTATGTGAAGCATGGGGCAGGCCCTATTACATATAACGAAGTATGGATCCGATACACCAGAAAGGATGGTGTTTTAAAATGGCCCCAATATGGTAGCTTTGACACAGAAATCTTGGATAATCTAGAGGTTAAACTTTTTAAGAAGAAAGCCCGGCCGGCGATGTTTGACTCTTTTCGCCTATGGCGCAAAGAAGCCAAACAGAAAGAAATTAAATTAGCGAAAGAAAAATAAACGTGAACGAGGTATGTCAATGGTACAAGCTGCTGTTGCATTTAGGGATAATGAAGAAGAACAAGAAAGTGAACAGATGAAACGAGTAAAGAAGCTAGCGGTAGATAGATGCTACCCAGCTTTGCCAACTAAAGAACAGGAAGCAAGGAACGATCTTGAGAAAGATTCGTTGATGTCACATCTCCTGAGTTCACCACCCCCTTATGCACAGAATGCTACGGCACCTCCGCCACCAGTCATGGCCGTACAACTCCCGAATGTTGTGCCTCCTGTGATTCCTCCACAACCAGCTCCTCTTCCGTTGGTTGCCATTTCTTTGGAGCAGCCTCCTCAGGGGCCGCCAACTTTGGCTTTGCCTGCTACTTCTACGTCTGTTCCTAATGCTCCTCCTGCTCTGACTCTGGATTCTTCTCCATATTCCCTTATTCTCTCCTCTTCTCTTTCTGCCAGACAGCGAATGACTGCTGAGGTTTCTGGTTTCTTTTCTCCTTGGTTGGGACAATTGAGTATGTCCCCTGCTACAGAGCGTAGACAGTAACGCAGTCAATTGCCTGACTCTAGAGAGAAAGAGATATTGGATTGTTTGGCACATAAATGGGTTACAGACCCGGTGCGATATGATTTAGATTCTATTATGGATGTCTTCCATCAGTGGGAAGCATCGAAACAGAGATACGTCTTTGAGAAAATGTGTGTTTTCCTTTGCGAGGAATTAGAGGAAGATAATTCGGAACGAAATATGTCTGAGTTGTATCGTGTGCGGTTCGAGTTTGCGAAGGGCACAATTGTGGGTTCCGATGTTGAGAAAGCAGTTGCGACATTTTGTCGTTTAGGAGTGAGGGTGTTTCCCAGTCGTTGTTTGACTCTGAGGTTAAGAAGAAGGCAAGACAATATCCCATGAGAGAGGTCCCCCCAGTTTGGAGGGAAGGTAACGCCAATGTTGTTCCAGCCATTCTGCCACATTTTCAACATGTGTGGGTACATGTCCCATGGAAGCGGGCTGAAATTTTGGCTCTTAAGCAGACATTGCCTGACCCCCGTAAAAATCCTGCAGGATATTACAAAGAATTATCGCAGACTGCAGGCTCCTGTATCATGTATTTAGCCGATGTAGATATGTTGTTTGGAAATGTTGTTCCACAGCCTTTATGGGGAAAGATTCGTCATACGGATCATGATCAAGAGTTAGGCGACACATGGGCAAATATTGCCGCTGCTGATGCTAGACAAGTTGGTGGTGCTAAACCTGAGCCTTTAGTAGCAGAACTTCCCGGTAGGATTATTACGTATATGAAGACTTTAATGCCCGAATTGCGTGTTAATTGGGATAAGTTGTCTGCATGCAAACAAAAGAAAGATGAGACTGTGTCTGACTTCTTCACGAGGTTCGAGGAGACTTTTGTAGATCATAGTGGTCAGGATATGACTACGGAGGGTGGCCAAAGATTGTTTGTTGACAAATTTGTACATAATTTGCTTCCTGAATTATGTAATAAGTTGAAGGATTCTGAGAGCGCTTGGGCTGTTTCCACGTCAGCACAGATTTTAGCTACGGCCCAGTACTATGAGAATAGGCGTAAAGATGAGTTAGAGAAAGCGGATAAAAAGACTAAGGAATTGAAAACCAAAGTCCTTCTACAGCAAGCTTATCCACCTCGTAATAATAGTCAGCGCGACTACTAGCAACCTCAGCAATATTCAAGGAACTCACAAAGAAACGAGTCTTCTCAGCAACGTTTACCGTATGGTCCCAATCAGTGTGAGTATTGTAGGGAAGAGGGTCATTTCAAGAGTAGTTGTCCGGTTTTGTTAAAGCGTACGAATGGTGCTTCTGGTGCAAGAGGTTGAGGCGTTCAACAAGCTCCTAGAGGTAGAAGACGGGGACATTTCCCCCAGAACGCTCGTTCCTTCCCGCCTCAGAGTTCCATGAATAGTTTCGACCAGCAGAATAACGCGTTTGCTAGGACGGCTTAGTACTATAATGATGACTACTATTCAGAAGATGAGAATATGGAAGGTGATGATTGCTAGGACAGCCATGGACAAAGAGAGGGAGTTGCTTCAGTTCCAGTAGATCAGAGTGGGCCTTATTTTGAGGTGATTACATCAGGTGTGTCAGAGCCTTTTCTGTTGGATACTGGTGCTACAAAGAGTTCTATTATGCACTCAAAACTCCCTGGCGCACCTTTGTCTGGCAAAATGAATGTTTTAGTTGGTTTTTCTGGCGCCCCGGTTAGGAACCCGATTTCTAGTCCTATGCCCCTTTCTGTTGGACCTTGTGAATTCGAAGCACCCCCTATTCTTACAACAGGTTGTGGTGAAAACTTGTTGGGATTAGATTTGTTGAAAAGGTTATATGCGACTTTGTACTGTTCTCCTTCGGGAGTACAACTTACACTAGGTAAGAAAGTGGTTTCTCCAATGTATTTGTCAAAGGATAAACTTCCGACGGAATTGTCTTCTCTTCCGGATATTCTTTGGGCTACTGGCTCCAATGATGTGGGTCTCTTGGAAATAGCGCCATATGTTATAACACTGAAAGCCAATGTGAGAATGCCACACATTCCCCAATACATGATCTCTAGCGATTATTTATGATTTGATTGAGAAAGGTGTAATTGAAGAGACAAGAGGCAACATCTGTAATAGTCCTGTTCTGCCGGTTTCGAAGCGTACTGATCCTTCCCAGCCACCTGTTTACAGATTTGTGATTGATCTTAGGGAGGTCAATAAGATTGTTGTGCCGCAGTTTCCCGTTGTCCCTGATATCACTGCCCTATTGACTATGATTCCAGCTTCAGCCACTTGGTTCTCAGTGATTGACTTGAAGAATGCTTTCTTCAGCATCCCGATTGCCGAGGAGAGCAGGGATATTTTTGGCTTCAGTTTAGGAGGCTGAAGTTTCCGCTTCAAACGCGCTCCTCAGGGCTACTGTGAAAGTCCATCAATATTCAGTCAGGCTTTAAAAACACAGCTTGATATGATTGTTTTACCTGACGGCGCTTCCCTTATTCAGTACGTCGATGATTTGCTAATAGCTGCAGATACTGAGGATATTTGTAAAGAAGCCACATTGTCGTTGTTGCGTCATTTGTGTGATTTGCGCCACAAAGTTTTTCTTTCAAAGTTACAATATTGTCGACAAGAAGTAACCTACTTAGGTCACCTCTTATTGAAGGAGGGAAGGAAACTGACCCCAGAAAGAATTCAGGCAATTGCAAAATTGAGTGTCCCAAGGACACAGAGAGAAGTGCGTGCTTTCTTGGGCATTACATCATATTGCAGACAATGGATACCGAATTTTTCCTTATTGGCCAAACCTTTGGTGGCATTAACTTGTAAAGATACACCGAATCCCATTCCGTGGTCTGAAGAGTGTCAGAAAAGTTTTTCCGAATTGCGTGGTGCATTGTGTTCGGCTCCTGTGTTGGGTACCCCCGACTACAGTAAGCCTTTTACATTATATGTCCATGAGAAAGAAGGTTGCGCATTGTCAGTTCTGACACAGTCTTTTGGGGACAAACAGCGTCCATGCGCGTATTTTTCGGCGACTTTAGATCCGGTAGCTAAGGCGTTGCCAAGTTGTTTGAGAGCCACTGCGGCAGCAGCTGTCTCTATTCGACAGTCTGCTGGGTTAGTAATGAATAACATGCTAATTGTAATGGTCCCGCATGCAGTGGACATTTTGTTAAACAGAACAAAGACACAGCACTTAACTAGTGCTCGCTTGTCAGGGTATGAGCTGACACTGTTGGCAAGTCATGTGCACATAAAGAGGTGCAATACACTAAACCCAGCCACATTGTTGCCGATTTTAGCTGAGACAGACGATGATAGTGAGGATCAGCATGACTGTTTTCTGAGAACAGAGGAAGAGACGAAAGGGAGGATAGATCTTAGAGACACTCCTCTTCCAGAATGTGATGGTACTTTGTGGGTTGATGGTTCGTGTTTCAAGTTGCCGAATGGTGATACGACTGCAGCGTATGCTGTGACGACTTTGCATACTATTGTTGAAGCTGCACGTATCCCCCACAACTCAGCGCAAGCAGCAGAGTTGATTGCGCTTACAAGAGCATGTGTGTTGGCGAAAGAAAAACGAGTGAATGTGTACACGGACAGCCAATACGCATTTGGTGTGGCTCACAGTTTTGGACGATTGTGGAAAGAACGTGGGTTCCTGACTTCGCATGGTGCTAAGATCCAGCATGGTCAGTTGGTGAATGAGCTTCTCGAATCACTGACCTTGCCGTTACAAGTTGCGATTGTGAAATGCAGTGCGCACAAAAAGGTTACGGATGATGTTGGTCGTGGAAATGCGTTTGCGGACGAAGTTGCGAAAGAAACTGCTAGGAATATAATGAGTCGAATGTATGTTGCAGGCCCTGCGAGATGGATTGGTGATGTTGGTATGTGCGAAGATACGATTGAGAGTGTGAAGTCTATTGAAGCTGAAGCCACAGAAAAAGAGTTGAATGAATGGAGAGAAAGTAAGGGCAAATTGGATGTGAATGGTTGTTGGATTGAATTGTCAGAGCATCCGCGATGGTTGTTACCCGATGCATATGTGCTTGCAGTGGTGACAATGGCTCATATCAGCGTAAAAGGGATTTGTAAGTTGTTGGCTCCAGTATGGCAAAATGGTGGAATCCCTAAATGTGCAGAAAATGTAGTCAAGAATTGTATGGTATGCCTGAAATACAACCCTGGTAGGGGAACCCCAACTCCAGCTGGTCATTTTGCGCCTCCAACGTATCCGTTTGAGGTTTTGCAGCTAGATTTCATCCACATGGAAAGGTGCAACAATTTGAAATACGTACTCGTTGTTGTTTGTGCCTTTTCAAGATGGGTCGAAGCATACCCCCTGAAGGACAATACTGCTTTGTCCACAGCCAAAGCCCCTGTCAAAGAGTTTTTCCCTAGATTTGGAATGCCTAGAATGGTTTGGAGTGATAATGGGAGTGAATTTGTGGGCCGAGTGATGAAGAGAGTGTGTGAGGGGCTAGGCATTCAGCAAAAGGACACACGCTGAAAATCACCCCCAATCAGCTGGACTAGTAGAGTGCTATAATGGCACGTTAAAACTGAAACTGGCCAAGATTCAAGCAAGCACATGTCTTAAATGGCCTGACGCTCTGCCCTTGGCACTCCTATCAACGAGAATGACTGTTCACTCTAGAGTGGGACTTAGTCCCTATGAAGTTGTGTTCGGCCACCCGGCCAACATATGGGGAGTGCCAAGGCCCACCAGGTTTAGCGAAATAGAACACCCTGTACTGCTTGATAACTTGTATGAATTGACGGCTAAATTGCGTGTTTTACACCAACAGGTCAACGACACACTACCTCAGGCCTCCGAAGCTCCAGGGCATCCTATCGATCCTGGATCCTACGTGCTGGTTAAGAATTTCCAGCGAACAAAGAATGACCAGCCCCGGGCGGACCGGCCCCCATCTAGTTCTTCTCTCGACAAGATCTGCCGTTCGAGTAGAAGGAAAGAAACATTGGGTCCACGGCAATCATTGTAAGAGGGTCCCACTGCCTCTTCCGTACAACCCGTGGGTCCAGGAGGGAATCGCTGACTCTGAAGCTGAGACCGTGCCTCGTTTTCTACCTTTTAGCGATGCACGTATAAAAGGAACAACTTCTGAAAAGGAGAGCGACAACATTTTGCAAGAAGCTGTGCCTCCGTCAATTCGATTGAACACTACAGAGCCTGAACTCTTATTCCAGGACCAGACAGCACCTGGCAGAAACCGTTATAATTTGAGGCCAAGAACTATGACTATGGACAAATAAATATTTTCTTTTTACTTTTTATTGTGCAGCTCTCTCATCCAAGAAACTTGCTCATTTTAGTTTTTTTGAACCGCCATCCGGTTCTGCTGCTAGGGTCGCGGTTGCCGAAGTCTTTGGAGTGCAGCTGGAGACGGTTAGGTCGACAGTTCTGGTTGGTCCAAGGGAGTTACCCTGGACTGACAGAAGCACTCTTCAGCAGAAACACCCTACCACCGCGGGCAGCAAATAGAGAGGATGGAGTTTTCTGAGATGGAGAGACCTGCCAAACGAATGAACTTTAAATATAAATTGTGTATATTAATGTCAAAGAAGAGATCGTTAATATGTTGTATCTTTATGTTGCTTGGTGTCATGATGTTTTTAATAGGATACGTTTTATACACTTTTCAAGTTTCATTTGCGCCCACTACTCAGCCCATATCTCCTCCTATTGTTTCCTCGCACTCTTTTCACCCCCTGCCTGAACATGAATCCTCAAGAAGATTAGAGTTTATTAATAACTCTTTCATTCAGCTCTTACACCAACACCAATTAGTAGTAAACACAACTAACTGTTGGGTGTGTGGTCTTATGCCGCATACGACAGGCAAGGGTATCCCGTACCTGGTCTTACCATTTAGTTACAATGGTTCATTATGGGCGTTCCAAACAATGTTCATATTCGCCATCGAACCATATTCCCCACATTCCACGAAAAGTTACTCAAGTAACAAAGCATTGGTAGTAGGAATTGCAAATATGAGCAGAACAATTGACTCATACAGAACGATTCCTAAAGATGAGTTACAAGCTTATGTTAAATGGAATATGACGAAATATGGAATTGCTTTGAGTGAGAACAAGCGAGCGAAGAGATCCTCCTCTATTTGGATTGTACCCCATCAGGGTCACCTATGTCTGCAAGGTAATGGCAAAAATCCCAGAGCTCAGTTGGGGAAGAGCGTCTGCACGGAAACTTATTTCATCTGCCATGATAGAGCCTATACATGGTTGCCCCCTGACTTCTCTGGCACATGTTTTGTCTCGTTCCTGTTGCCTCCCACCTACACGGCCGAGGCAGATTACCATAGGACAAGGATAGTTAGAGGTGTCATCAGTAAAGAAGACACTGCAGGACAAGAATTCTGAGATTTTGCAAAGGGTTTTCTGCCGTTTTGGGGGCCTATGGTGAACAGCAGGAACATAAGGCAATTGACAAGGGTGGTTGAATCCACTGTAGTTGAGACTGCCGGTGCCCTTAGTAATTTGACTGCTGAGCTCCAGTCGGATCGCCTTATGACTCTTCAGAACAGGGTTGCATTAGATGTCATACTGGCAGACCGTGGTGGGGTATGTAAAGTGATCAATCGAGTAGCTGTATTTTCATCCCCGATAAGTATACCAGGCCATCTCCAAACTGCATAAAGATCTCATAGTCCATTCACGTGGATGAAGGAGACTGGTCCTTAATGGGGTGGTTCCGGGAACTGATATCTGCCTGGGGATGGAAGATTCTGATAGTCATTGGGATGATCCTAGCCATCCTTTTCCTGTTCTGTCTGTGTGTGCAGTGTGCTCCTGCAATATGTGGCCTCTGTGCAACATCATGTGTAAGGAAACCTGTATCAAGAGACGAACTAAGTAATAGGATGATGTTACAGCAACATCTCAATGACTTCATGAATATAGACCTGGACTCAGATTAGCATGAGTATGGGTTGTTGCTTATATAAGGGCAAAAGGAGGGCCTGTGGTACTTAAAATTCTGGACTCTGCAATTGTGTGGTACCGAAGCTCTGCACTCATGTCATAAATATCATCGTACCATGACGATTTTGGTACTAGCAGACTGGAAATGGCTTAAATACTATACATAAGCATTTCCGTCATGATCGAGTGATGAAATCACCCTGAAATCGTAGTTTTCGTCTTGAACCCTCGGGTTCCATTTTGTGAGCGGCATCCATTTTGTGATTGCCCTTACATAGCCAAATAACTAAGGCCGAATTCGATCTGAAAGGACACGTACACCTTTGCTGACTTCTCTGTGACCTGGGGGAGCTGACTCCACTGCCTCAAGCCAAACCTGTTCGGGCAGTTCCTTTCCCAGTGGCCGATTGAGATTAGTATCAAGGCACAACATGTCATAAACCGTTCATTGCACACAAGCTATGCCTAATCTCACACACACCTGTCCCTGTTTCTTCTTTATGATCTGTTTTACAAGGAGGAGGTGCCCGATTTTATTAGGGGTCCGTCGATATATGATGAAAGTTCTGGGCCTTGCCGGGTAATCTATCATGAACTGGACAAACTGAAATGTGGGCTTGTCATCATGACTTTGCATTTTCTTTGTAGTAAAAATATTTGTATGGTTGACTGTAAAACAAGGAATGTTTGCCTGAAGCTCATTATTTAGTATAAAAAGAGAAGACTGGTTCTGTAAAAATGAGCAGTCTCCTGAGAACATACCTGCTGTTGTACTTCTAGGATACCTGTTACTGGTTGCAGCCAATAAATACAATCTTTGACTTCACCTAGAAGACTCTGTGTTTCTGTAGTCTGAAACAGGAAGGACTCGAGGTCTTTGGGTGGTCTCCCTGGCACCGCGGGGTCCATAAAAAACACGGTACCTCATCTGTTGTGCTCCGCTCACTTAAACTTCTCCTGCGCCTCACCAGCAGCAGACCACATTGAAGAGCAGCTACGCACAGCACACCGCTTGTTGAAAACTGAAGTTTTTAGCGTTTCACCATCTCTCCAACATGCCAGTGTTGAAGATTTCGTGCTCTTGTCAGCGCGCAGCACTCGCTCGTTGTTTGCAGAAGCTTGCTGCTTTTCCGCACATCGCCGACACTGTTCTTCGTGGAGGAT
This sequence comes from Lissotriton vulgaris, assembly GCF_964263255.1. NCBI lineage: Eukaryota > Metazoa > Chordata > Amphibia > Caudata > Salamandridae > Lissotriton > Lissotriton vulgaris. The sequence goes on along the minus strand of NC_141691.1, from coordinate 1,191,496,354 downwards.
GACTGCTTTAGGGTAGCATCGACAATCCAACATCTCTTCTTTTCTCAAAAGTCAGAGTATCTTCAGAACTACTTTGTGGGTTTGTTTGGGCAGTCCAGCACCGGTCGCCAAAAAGATGTCGTAAAGGAAACAGACATCAAGATAGTTCTTGGTCACTTTAATCTATCTTTTGCTGGACCACCAAGCAGACGCACAACATCATGTCATGTCCAGGAGCAACTGTCATCAGTAGAACATTACAATAGAACTGAACACCCACATAGAACACTCTCAGCTCAAGGTTATAATCATGTAGCCTTGCAACAAGCATAGGCGAGTAGAACGTAGAATACTACACATACATAGTCAAGGGCTCTAAAATGTATCACAACACAATATGCCTCCAGGATTTTCTGTGTGAGTCAAACCCACTGAACTCTCTGGGCCATCAGAATTTCATCAAAAATAGGCAAAGGGGGATCAACATTCCTCATGTGCCACTGTGGAGCTTTATTAATAAGACGTTGACAGTACTCCTTAGTCCCTTCCTGTAGTGGGGGGACTCCCATGAGAATTATGGTATATGGAGTGCTCTCTGATAATGAATGTAGATAATCAGAGGGACTTTTCTTTAGGTAAAAGGCTGGAGAAAACTGTTGGTGAGGTGGATATCTAACACCTACTATATTCCTGGCAGTCTGAGAGGAGACCTGGGGTTGCCATAAGGGGTCAATCAATTCCCGTCCCTGATCGCCTAGGGATAAAATCATCAAACTTATGTCAGGGTCTTGATTGAAATTCCCACTAACCTGCAGTAATGAGCAATACTGATACCCTTGGCCATTATCATTAGCATGTTTAACTGTTTCTTTGGGGTTAGTTGGTCATTACCTATATCTAATGGAAGCCTCTAATAAGAAGGTCTGATCTTCAATTGTCCCTTGGCCAGTCACGATGGGTTGTATAGCATCTGCTCTAAAAAGTCCTATACGCTCATAGGTCTTCTCCAAGAGACAAAGTCCCCCACCCTCTCCCACCTGATTAGACACGGTTATCTCCCCCTCACCTGAACCTTGTTGTCCCTATTTTTAGGTAAGATACAGTGTTTTTTACCCTTTGTCTACCGTCTTATTTTTTCACCCCTTGAATTAGTTATTACTTCTTTATCTGTCTTCTGAGCAAGGGCTAGACTGGTATTACCTGTGTTACTATTGGGATTTACAATTAACACCCTTGAGGAAAGAGAGATTAGCACAGCACTCTCTTGTCTGGGTTCTACCTCATCAGTCAGCAAGTCCTTCATCAAAGCCATGTGCAGTGGAGTAGAGGAGGATAAGCACAATCTCAATCTCCTTTCTGATAATTATATTTCTTTTATATTAACGCCACTGCTCGCCGCAAAAAGCCATCAAAGGTCGTACCGAAAGCACCCGGTGCAGCAGTATTTTCCAACTTCCCTATCATAGGATATTTAAATCAAAGGTGTAATAGGAGTGCCAGCCCCTAAAGCATAAATACAAATAATGTAGTAACAAAACAAAATGATCTCCAGCATATGCCACCCATTGCCAATGAAATACAGGAGTCAGCCTCACCCTCAGTACCCTCCCAAAGTTACTTCAAATAGTAGGGCCAAAAGAGAAGACCCATCCTAGTCTTGACTGGAAACAGAGAGGCTCATATGGGCCCACTCTTGGCCTGCACCTCACCCTGGCACAGGCCTAGCTGCGAGATGACTCTGATGACTTTATGGTTTCCAAAACAAGAGAAACCCTGTGATTGGTAGGGTCCATCAAACACACATGCCCCACACCCACCATCAGCAGACTACAGACACACATTCACATGTACCACATGCAAATAAAGTACACACACAGACAGCACATCTACCACCACACATCAACACACCACACCCTCCACATGCAACATTAACACAGCCAGCACCTCCACAACACAAGCGTACATAGACACAAGTAGCTTATAATACATACCCAAAAAACTCAGGCACTCACAATCATACAAACAACAGATACCAATAACACAAGGGACACACCAGAACAATTGCAACATCCACCAGATCCACAGGTACCTGTACCCTTAACCCACATATGCACATCAGACACTGCCACTCCCTTTACCTCCCAAACGCCACTCCCTTCCGAACAGCCTACCAAATTTCCCATTGAGAATCTGAGTTTTCCCCGTGCTCTAACCCCTCCCAAACACCAACCTACCACTTCCACATCCTAGTATAGAAGTTGAAGTTGGGGAAATTTATAGAGCATGCGTATACCAAAAGGTTTCATGGCGCTAAGCAGACGGCAACAATGCGGGGTGACAATTAGACAGCAAAAGCTCTAGTAAACAACAAGGTTTTCAGACCCTTGTGGAACTCCAAGTAAGATTGAGAAGATCGGAGATGATCAGGGAGGGAGTTCCAAAAACGGGGAGCCTGGAAGGAAAAGCTCAACCCCCCATGTTTCTTTGTAACAAAACGAGGAATACCCAGGAGGTTCTTGGAAGAGGACCGTAAATGCCTATAGGGATTGTAGGTTGATAGCCTAGAAGCTACATAGAAGGGAGCTGAACCAACTAATGATTTAAAAATAAGGCAAACTAGTTTAAAAAGGCATCTGTGAGCAACCGGTAACCAGTGTAGTTGCCTCAGCAACAGAAGGGGATGATGGAATCTGGGCCGATTATAAATCAGCCTAGCCACCTCATTTTGAATAAGCTAGAGTCGGCGTAATTCATAGGCCTGTATGCCAATATAAAGGGAATTGGCGTAATGGACCCGAGAAATAACTAGGGCAAGGAGGATAGCCTTGAGAGCATCAGTAGTAAAAAACCGAGAGACCTTGCGAATGGTCCGGAGACATAGAAAGCAGGAAGAGACAATCATACTAATCTGGGTATGCATTGAAAGATCGTCGCTGATTTTGATACCTAGACTCTTCACCGACTTAACAGGGGAAGGGGCGGATCCAAAGGAAGAAGGCTAAAAATTGGAGGACCAGGGATTGGAAGAGCCTCCGAACAAGACTAACTCTGTTTTGTCGGGGTTTAACTTTCAATGGCTTACGTTCATCCAATCCTGGATGAAAATAATAGTATTCTGTAATCGGGAGATAAAGTCAGAAGAAGAGGAGAAATTTAAAATAAGTTGAAGGTCATCAGCGTAATTAAACACTGAGACCTCCCGATTGCATAAGGCAAAAATTAAAGGAAGAATGTAAAGATTTAAAAGAAGAGGGGAGAGAGCAGAGCCTTGGGGAACACCACAAGATACTGTGCGCTGGGCAGAGGAATAAGGGGAAAGCTGAACCGACTGTTGGCGGTTCGCCAAGAATGAGAAAACGGTCATCCACCCCTTTAAAATCCCAACCCACCCCTAAAAAACCCAGGAGCCCCCCCCCAAACCGAAGGACACCCCTCCCAAACCCAAACCAACTCTCTCAATTGAGATCTTGAAGGTTCCTGCTATGCCCACTAGATTCCCCTCCCTGAGGATGTACCCTTTGGCGGTTATGTAGGAAGCAAGCTGAATGCCTTGGCACAGCAGTCCCCAGGACTTTTGAAACCAGGAATGGACTGCCATTTGGATTGTTTTAACTCTTAGGAGACTCATTTGTAAGAATAAAAACCTATTTTTTAATTCGCCAAGTTTGTCCTGGCATTATTTTTCCTTAGCAATTGTTTTATTCCTAGCAATGTTTCTGAGTTAAATGTGAAGTACTTATTTGTCTTTCCCATGATGGCAGGTGATGCAACTGATTTGTTTTACTTCTACTTTCTTCAGTGCAGACACCGCTCAACATTGTATGTGATGGTTGTTTGAATTTAGATGCAGGCATTCATCATAGTAATGGCCACTTGCACTAACTATTTGATGTTGAAAATTTGTTTGGGATGTGTTACTACAGGTGTGTTTGTTACATCTTGATTACTAATCAGTGTAAGCACATATGCATAACACCTTTAAATTTCAATTGTGATTAATGACAAGGGGCAATGTTACATGTATGCATATGTTGATTACATCTTATTTGTGACATACATTCATTTAGCTGTTCAATTCTAAGGTAAAGTTAGCACCTTGTCCAGTGGAGTTTTGTTAACATTCACTCTCCTCAAATCCAGGTTGTTCAACTTGAGAGATGAGACGCTAATTCTCTTCCGCCCCTAAAAACCTATACCAGCCCACCTGGATGTACAACTCAGTTTGGCAAGAAAAAAATCCCACAGGAAAGGGGAAAAATGGGACGAAATAATAAACAAAAAAGAAATACTTCTCTGGTTATGGCTCATGTTAATTAGACTTCACTCCTTTCTAGCTTAAAGCCTTCAGCGAGTCTTACTTCTGGGAGTTGACAAGTACATCTAAAACATAACCGAATATGTTATCACACTTCTCTTATAAAAACCATGTCTAGTCTTTTTCTCTATATGTTTATAACATTAGTCAAGAAGTCACCTTTGAATAAAACGTGATTCTGATTCACGATGAGGAGTTTTTATGACCAAATGCTATTATCCTTATCATTATTTATTGTTATTTTATTTTAAGAGTTTTATATAGCGCTGGCTAGACCCGGAGGTATCAGAGCACTTTATATGAGGTTCCACAAAATTGCAAGATTACATCAGTTCCAATTTATATCAGTTGCTGGACAAAGAATTACAAGAGCATAGAAAACGAGATAAGTGGAGTGTAGAGGGGAAGGGGGTAAGGATAAAGGGGTGGGAGGGAGATACGGCAGAAAGACGAAGGAAAGTCTGCACAAAGTCCGGCTGGGTAGGTGACGGTCGAGGGGGAAGTCCAAAAACCCATCTCCTCTATAGCTATCAGGTAGCTCCACCGGGCTTTAGCCAAATAGCTAGGTCTCAATGGGAAAACATTTAAAGAACATGGAGAGCAAAATAAGTGGAGTGTAGAGAGGAGGGGACAGGGAAGGAGGGAAAGGGAGGATAGGGGAAGAGACGACAAGGAGAGATGAAATGAAGTCTGTCTAAAGGCCTACTGGGTAGGTGACGACCAAGGAGGGAGTCCACGGCCCATCGCCCCAATAGCTAAACCACGTAGTTCCATCGGGCATCAGACAAAATAGTTCATTCTCAATACATTGAGAGAGGAGAGAAGGAGAGACATAAATAGAGGGAGGATGTGGGAAGAGACGACAGGAGAGATGAAAGGAAGTCTGGCTAAAGACCGACTGGGTAGGTGACTTACAAGGAGGGAATCTCCGACCTGTCTCCCCTATAGCTAAACCAGGTACAAATGACAACAATCACTGACCTGCACTGTTATTCCAGAACACTATATAGTATGACCTTCACACTAACTTACTAAATAATAACTTCCAAAAACATACGAATAGTATTCACAATGTTCACTGAGTCTTAATATGCTCTCAATAAAGTTCTTTCTCTCCTCTTGTGTTTTCTTTTTATGCTCAGATTTGTGATTGTGGTAACAAAAGAGTCCCGGATTATGCTCAGGGATTCAAATGTAAGTAATCAGAAGTTTTATTAAGCACAAATATCTGTTCTTTCAGTTTTGTAGCTCCTTCGTTATTACCAAAGTCTTGATTTTGTACACAGTGTTTGGAAAATCAAAGAATACACACTCACAAAAATAAATGGAGTTGGTAATTACCTTTTTTCCTTTATGCGTGCTTCTCTCTATGCAAGCTTTTTCAAAGATATTACTTGATTTATGATTTCTATTTCTTTTGTTGCAAATCGGGCAGGTTTTCTCCTTGGGTCCGGAAAGGAAGATTAGCCACATTGGTGTCACCATGGAAACCCTGCCGAAGTTGGATCACCGCCGAAACAATTTTCGCGCTGGGAAGGTGCCTTGAAGACTGCGGAGGAACACACGGGATTGGAGCTGCTCTGGAAATCAGGTGAGGAAGAGGATTAAATGAGCACAAGCGAGTTCTGTTGTAATGTGGGGCCTTCTATACTGTTTCTTTCGGTGGGGTTCTCCAGTTAGGGTGTGGTTAGAAACATATGGGAAGCATGCTTCAACTGCCAATAAGGCAATTTGCTGAATATGGAAATGAGCCCCTGAGCTCAAACTGAATATCCAGTTTATTCCTGCATCAGGTTGTACAATAAGTATGCAAATGAGCCCCTGAGCTCAAACTGAATATCCAGTTTATTCCTGCATCAGGTTGTACAAAGTATTTCACTTTGGCCTATGCTTGTGCAAAAGGAGCCAATTTGAAAACCCCTCCTAGTAAGATATAAAATAGGGAACATTATTCATGACAAAGTAAAAACAAAAGGCACACAGAGCCAATCTTCATTACACCGTATAGGGCTGGGCTATGTTCTTAGTACAAACCCTAACAAGTTTCTATATCATGTAACATTACACTTATCCCTATGATGTGTGTGGCATATGCTTTTAATTGTGAAATGTTCTAACTTTCTTCACACACACTTCAATGGTGACTTTAACATTTTTATATTGTTATCCTTTTGTGTGTGCAAGTGTCCATTTTTGGGACGGCTGCTTGAACCAAATTCATACAGACAATCTGTTGATATAGGTGAGTTTGTTTACATTTCTCAGATGTCCAACATTACAGACATATGCATTGCACGTTGGTATGCTATTGCTTGTAGGAGAGATTTATATTTACATGAGTCCTGTGCAAATGTTGACAGACAAGTCATTGGGTAACATGTAGGAAAGTAGCTTACTGTTCAATACGTTCACAATGGTGTCTTTTTTATGTGTCATCAACCAGCAGCAACAGGACTTGGCAGATCAGATCCAAGAACAAACAGGAAGTGTAAAAGTGAGAAAGGGTGGGATTTAGCCTCATATACCTTCCATTTAGCCAACTCAGGTGTGGAGGTTTGACCGCCATAGTCACATTGTGATTGGCCCAGTGGAGAAACCGGCGGTCCTTCCTCCAACAGCAGCTTGTGCCTATCCCGCTGAAGATGTAGTTGAGACTTCCTTGCGGTGATGACGGGACCACAGTGGACTTTTGTCTATGCAATAGCAACATCTAAATAGGGCGGGTGACCACCTACTCTGTGGTTAGGAAGTTTCCACCAAGAGCAAAATTAGGCCCTGAGCCTTCTGGTCTAAGTTAGACTTTTGGTGTAACCTGACCTTTATGAATCAGGCCATTAGACTTCAGGTATAAACTTTGGGCCTGATTCACAAAGGAAAAGTTAGACTAAAAGTTTCAGCAGGTGTCAAGCCTTCTAATTGCATTTGTAATGCTACCACTGAATATTTGTGATTGCTTGCTCAGCTTGTGTTGTGAAAAGTGAATTTAGTGCTCTAAGAATGTCTGGTGTCATATGCTGTATTTTGTTTTGGGTATAATAAACTCCCTTTGTGGGTCTACCTCACTCAATCAATCAATCATCATGCATATATAGGTCACAGCTACTCGGTGAGTGTACCGCACTTGCTAGGCATGTAGACAAATCAAGCCCAACAGGTTCTTTAAATGCATTTTCAAACAGACAATTGCTGTTTTTTTACTCTCATTTTCTTTTATATAGTGTAGATTCATACCCACAGTTACCTCCTAGTATAGCTATGCCTGCTGCCCACAATACCTGGGGGGGTGATATTGAGCCCTCATTAGAGGTTAATTAGTCGGCCTGTAGGCTCCAGAGCTTCTTCTCTAATTGAATTTATCTTCCACTGCTTTGGAGGGTTAAACAACCAAACCTGTAGAGATACTTACTATCATGGGAGCTGGGGTCAAAATACTCCCCTTCAAAATTCCACACAGTCCAGCAATAGAAAAGCACTCTGGGATTTCAAGAAGTGAATGATACATGGTTTGACACCATGTCCATGTGACAAGAACAAGTAATGCCTGTCCCTAATTTGGAATAATCTCCAGATAACCACTAAAGTGTGGTCCCCCATAATATTTTTTAAAGTGCTGTGGTACCTATCGATTTCAAAGTCTTGTCTACCAGATCTGTCTATTACTGGGCCTATTGTAACATTCTAATTCTCAATGGTGGCCTCATAAACTCTGTAAAGACCCTGCAAAGGTAGAGCAAGAAAATGAGCCCACAATTATTGAGTCTAGTATCTTGATCTTGGCAAAAATAATTCTTCTTTCTAGGTGTTTTTGAGTACGGACGCAATATTGCAATGAGTTAAAAAAAAAAACAGTCCACTCCTTCCTTCCTGATGTATATGTGTTCAGTTGCATCATGGCCAGGATCCTTTGTATTGCATACATGACCAGTTCTTCCCAACCTGCTGCTCAGCTCTTAAAACAGAGTGGTTATTGGCAACCTGCAGAATGAAGGGGCTGGACAGAAGCAGAGGTGAAAGTTTGTCAAACGTTATAACATTTCAAATAAACCACTAACTGGAATATCACCTGTACATTTTCTTAATAGATCCTGTAAGGTGGACAGATTAGTGTTGCTTACATACTATTGAACGTTTGACAAACAATATCATGTTCAGTAAAATGATATCAATAAACGTTGTGTCTCAGAATTTGTTTCAGACGTTAGTGATATATGAAGAAGGTCTCCAATTGCATTCCTCATTGCCATAGTGCCGGAAGAGGGACAGTTAAGTAGAAATCCACTTATGGACAGTAAATGGCAGGTCTGTTTGTGTCCACATGCCTCCATGTTTTGGTGGATCTTTTGCAGAGCTCTAAGGGAGTACTTTTTGAACAGCCCATTAACATGCAATTTCCACATACTTCCACAAAGGTTGAGGTGAGATGTGCTGAGAGGTTCAGTTGTCGAAATATGTGCATGAAACATGGGAGAAAATGTTTTAATGTCTTGGGCATTGCTCCATGTCGGTACCAGTGATTGGGAAATCCACTTATGGACAGTAAATGGCAGGTCTGTTTGTGTCCACATGCCTCCATGTTTTGGTGGATCTTTTGCAGAGCTCTAAGGGAGTACTTTTTGAACAGCCCACTAACATGCAATTTCCACATACTTCCACAAAGGTTGAGGTGAGATGTGCTGAGAGGTTCAGTTGTCGAAATATGTACATGAAGCATGGGAGACAATGTTTTAATGTCTTGGGCATTGCTCCATGTCGGTACCAGTGATTGGGAAATCTCCCTTGGTTTAAAAGGAGGGGGATTCTTTCCATATTATTCCAAAATACAAACACGCTTTGACAAAGCTAGAAGACCTAGTTATAAAGTGCTGAACCATGCAAGCAGAGGCATGCACATATGTGGTTGCACTAACAAACACCTGTTCGTGAAGCACATAACACTGAGTCAAGCTTGTATGATTCACTTCAATTCAATAAGCAGGTAAACCAGAGATATTGTCAACAAATCACACATCACAGACCATGCCATCCTCTATTACTTTTTTCAGCTGTCATTTATGCCCCTCTTGAGTCATACATATGTGCTTGAAGGTGTTTTACAAAGGCACAGTGTCTTAAGTCAATTCTAGATGGCCTTTGTAAGACACAATTCCTTGTAGATTGTTTCATAAAAATGCAGAAACATAAACTGTTCCATAATTTCGCTCTTTATGTAGAAGGACATTATTGAGGATACATTTTTCAAAAGGTGAGGTACCACAAGCAGGTACGCAATGCCAAACCCGATTCATGCAGGACGCTTTTTGCAGCAGACTGCTGTAGATTCTGTTGATGGGTTCGATATGCACCCGCACTAATAACAAACAACACTGCTCCCCCAGTTTCAAAACAGATAATTATGAAAAGTTGAGGACCTAAAACACTCTTTTTGATGAAAGTGAATGGAACAATGAAAACAATTCTACTGTGCTTTTGAGTAGAGGAGATAATAAAATGGGTGCAGCTGTCACCGTACATGTGCATCCTCACCTTTGTAGTCTAGCACAAAATATAGAAGATTGTGGAGCTACAAACTGCATCATGTTTGCATGGATAACCTGCATGAGGATGGAGAAGAGTTCTAAGATTCCTTCCCTTTGGAGCAGATACATAGCCATGCCTACTCTTATGGATACCATGTGGACAATTGCAACAGCCTATATCTTGGTTTCAAAACCACCCTGATACATCACATTCATATAGTGAAAAACCAAGGAGCTCGGCTATTGCTGAAAGTCGATCAGCTTAGTTATTGTATTCCTCTGTTAAACATTTTACACTGGTTTTCAATTTGTGCCTATATCATGTTTAACTTGCAATGCACTGTGCTAGATCAATCTGCAGCTTAGCATCATTTGGAACAAGGAGCCTTGGCACACACATTTCTCACATTGTATATTTGTAAAATGTATGAGCGCAGTGGAAATGAGAATGGCATATACTATGTGATCATTGCCCAGATCCCTTTTTTCTGCCAGTCATACACTTCTCCATATTCCTAGATTTTACAGCACTTTTCTTAGTGGCTGAGTCTCCTCTGTATAGATACCTACTCTAGAGAACTGTAAAGTATTCACCAGCATTCTTCAGATGATTTTAGAGTTTTTATTATGAAAGACGATTAACAACAAGTATATATGTATTGAGGGCTCGGGGGACAGCACCAACTGACACTGTGGTGTTTCAGTCCTGCACCTACACATTCCATCTACAATAGTACATAGAATACAAGCACAAGTAAAAGTAGAAGATTCCACATATGTCCTTTAAAATAAGAGCATCAATATAATACAGAAAACAATGCAAAACTCAAACACCACATATCTCCCCTCTTTAACAAGAACAAAGTAAAATAAAGGTGCACAAAGGTAAAGAAGTGAAACATGAATAACCAAACAATATTAATCTTTAAATCTACTGGGAACTCGCTTGATCTTGACCTTGGCCAAGCAAGAAACATTCCACTACTGACCATTGTCCAATTTCATAGCTTGACCTCTAATGCCAACAATGCATGCAGGATCTCTGAACTTTGACTTCCCCTTTTGCGGCAATAAGGGTTTCGTTGACACAAACCCAATCCCCAATCGAAAATTTGACTTCCCTTCTTGTAACTGGAAGTCTTGACCTTTCATACCTAAGACGACTAACTTCATCACTCAAAAGTTTGGCTTTGACAGCTTCTTTCACCACCTTGCACTCCTTGTCCAATTCTCCAGCTTTTCAAAATGGATTAAGAGTAGATACCACTTTCCTTCCTCTCATTAACTAAAAAGGTACAGAACAGAACACTATCCAGCTTCGTGTTAACGTCAGCATGTTAACAGCACTTACCATGCTTTTATCCATTAGCAAAGTTGGCAGCTTTGTGTTAACAACAGCGATTAACATGCTTATTCTGCACCTTCATCCTGAATTGTGTTAACAGCCATTAACATGCTTAATTTTTTCTTTCTTTTCCCTTTTCTTGTCTCCACTTTGTGTAAACAGAGATTAACATGCTTTATCTTCCTTTGTACAACGGTATTTCAATTCTTAAACAAACATTGGTGTTTTGTTATCATTCCTTGCCTATTTTTTGCAATAATTCAATTGTTCACTGTATTATATGTTTTTATTACACACTATTTGTTTTTAATTTTTTTTTCTCTCTCTTCTATCACTCACAACGCAATCAGTTACTCCTCCGTCTCCTTTCCTACAGGAACTTAGAAATCTTCCAATAAAATTGTGCCTTTGGTATAGATCTTTCAATGCATATCTACGGGCCCATTGATGGTTTAAAATATAAAGCTGAAAGAGAATGTAGTCTTCTATATTACTATTTGGGTGTTGAGGGTCAGAATGTTTTTGACCACTTACCTGTTTACTTAGGTCAGGATAGTTAAGATCTTGATGAATTTCAATTGGCTGTAAGAAAATTATCCATATACTTTGAAGGAAACATTAATCTGGTGGTTCACAGGCATACGTTCAAGGCCCAAATGAGTGCATTGATACTTATGTAACAACTTTGAAGGTTTATGCTGGTTACTGTGATTTTGAGAATTTCACTTCACAGTTAATTAGGGATCAAATAGTAGCTAGGTGGTATTCTAAAAAGATTCAACAAAAGCTTTTGTCTTGCAAAAATCCAACTTTAGATTAGGCTATTGAAATAGCAAAAAGCATTGAATGTTCACTATTAGAGGCCAAACAATTAGAAATTGAATCATCGGCTACCAATGTTGTCAAAACATCATCCAAAGATCCACACGCACCTTACACTTCTGAAACTACTTCAAAAAAGTGAAGGCGTACTATGGATACCAGCAACAGAAGTGGAAGGGGTAAGTTTTCTGGTCGTCTTAAGTTGCTATAGGTGTGGCTCAAGCTCAGACGTTTCCAATTTTAAGAACTGTCCTGCTGCAGCACAAGAGTGCAGGAAATATAAAAAGGTTGGCCACTTTGGAAATGTTTGCAGGGGAGGCAAACACACTGCTGTTCAATATGTACAAGATCATGTTGTAGATAGTTGAAAAAAACTTGAAGTGTTACTGTTGGCTGTTGATTTTGTGGATATCAACAACGTCCAAGTAGAAAAGAATATTAGAGATCCCTTGGTCCAGATAAAAATTGATGGTACCAATATTCCTCTACTCATTGATTCAGGAGCAAGAACTACTATAATTTCTATTGACAAATGCAAACAATCCTGGGCACAGAGAGTAGTATTGCCTCTGTATGTTGTCACCACAGCCTTTGAAGGCAGTAACATTGACTTGGCAGAGTATTTTTGTGGTTATATCACTTCTGAAACCAAAACCAATCATGGAAATGTTAATGTAACTAACAAAGGTAATAATGTTTTGGAATGTTGGCACCAGGCAAAATTCAGCATGATTTTTAAACTTAGATCATAAACATCAGGTTTCACTTACTAACACTATATCTGACCACATACTATGGAAGGAGAAATTTGGAGATGTTTTTAGTGATAAAATTGGATTGATAAAATAATTCTCTCACACTATTAAAATTAAGGAAGGTGTTTAACCTGTGAAACACAAGCTACATAATGTTCCTCATACTGTACAAACTAAGCTTGGCAGTGAACTCTGCTCCGCTCGTGGAGTTTGTGGAGTTTGCCGCACTCTGCATATGTGGAGCTTGCGGACTTCTGAAACTACTCTGCTTCGTGTGGTAAAGCAGAGTTTTTCCTGGGTCGCATTCACCAACGTCAAGTAGGTAAGTGGAGCATGGAAAATAAACTTCCCAGCAAGATTTCTTAACACGGGGGTCAGGTTTCTCATTACAAGTGGTCTCGTATACTCGCGACCGCTTATGTTGAGAAACTGCCCGTTCGCGATGAGAAAACTGCTGCTCGAGTAAAAATCTACTTGAGCGGCAGAAAAGGTAAGCTTGCGCTGTGCATGGTGCTGTTGGCCATGATTGCACAGTTCAGATAAGCCTTCAGCACTGTGCAATCACCGCGAACTGCATTTTTCCACCGAACTACGCAGCTTGCGGAGCTTTCCGTAGTGCGACAGAGTTTTTTTGCACTTTGTGTAGCTTCGTGTAGTGCAACTCTGTGAACTCCGCCCAGTGTTAGTTCAAAGTGAACTGAGTCAAAGGTTAAAAAATATGCAAGATGATGGCATCTTAGAGAACGTGGATGCTACGTTGTGGCTTTCTCCCATAGTTCTTGCCAAGAAGAAAGAAAAATGGCGAATTTCATTTATGTGTGGATTTAAGGTCACCTAATAATGCCATATGGGTGGAGAACTTTCCATTACCACGCATTGATGATTTAATTATGACAGTTGGCCAGTTGAAATGGTTTTCTAAATCGTATTTACGGGCAACTCACCATCAGGTGGAATTGGGTGAGTCATCCAGAAATTTAACTGCTTTTTTCACACCTGATGGTATGTTTCAATTTTGCAGAATGTCATTTGGACTGGCATCAGCCAGTTCCGTGTTCCAAAAGGTTATGAGTAACATGTTCCAAAGAGTGTCCCATGTAGTTGTATTAAATGATGACATATTAATTCACACTGTTTCAGAGGAAAAACACAACAATGTAATCAAACAAGTTCTTTAAATTTTGCAAAGGAATCGAATTACTGTCAGGGAGGATAAATGTATTTTTGTAGTAAATGAGATTGAATACTTGGGTCATATACCCTCTAAAGATAATGTAAAACCTAAACCAAAACCAAGTATTGCGGATAGGATCATTAATGCTCCACATCCCTTTTATAAGGATCAATTACGATCCTTCATCGGTTTGTGTGAATTTTATTTAGAATTTATAAAACAATTTGCTAGTCTCACTGAATGCTTTAGTAGTTTGTTAAAAAAAGGAACTGATTTTGTTTGGACATCAAAATATCAAGAGCATTTTTTACTTATCAAAGAAAGTATATTGTCTGCTCCGGCACTTCAAGCATGTGTTGAAGGTTGTGATACTTAAGTCACTGTTGATGCTTGTTCATACGGCATGGGTGCTGTGCTGTCACAGATTGTAGGCAACAATGAGGTTACCATTGGGCTTGCTTCAAGAAGAATGGACGATGTGGACTTAAGATGTTCTGTCATTGAAAAAGATATGCTGGCATGTGTGTAGGGAGTAGAGAAATTAAAATCTTAATTATGGATCAGAATGTTTTGGCTTAGAACAGATCACAAACCGTTAGTAGATATTCTTTCAGGCAACAAGATTAAAAAAGCCACTGCCAAATTTGCCATACTGGCCACCAAATTTTGGGAATTACATTTTTCTGTACAACATATTCCTGGATGTAAGACTTTCAAAGTAGATTTTTTATTCAGGCTTCCTGCTCAAGATGTAAAGCTAAGTGTAAAAGAGGAAGAGGCTATTGAGGAGTGTATCATTGCCACTGTTGAAGACACTGTGAATTGTGCCAATATGGGAGATTGGCGTAAAGCTTTCGAAAACAACACTGTGTTGATACAGGTGATGTACTTTGTTGTAATAAGGAGGCCTCAAGAAAGATCTATTGATCCGGTTTTACAACCTTTTTGCAAGGTTGCCACTTAGTTATCCATTGTAAACAATTTGTTGGTTAGAGAGGTACAATTAATTCCACCTACTTGGTTCAGGAGAAGAATCATAAAAACAGCTCATTCTGCTCATTTAGAAATGACAGCAACCAAACGCAGAATTCGTAAGGATTTTTGGTGGCCAAGTGTTGATCGTGAAGTTAAAATTTTAGTGACTGAGTGTACTAAATGCTTGTACAGTGATAAACATTTACCTACGTCCCCACTGTGCTCCAAGCCTGTTCTGTGTCCGAACAAATTATGGCAAAGGGTTGCTCTGAATTTTTAAGGACTGTGTCATTTACTCTCCAATTGCGTGAAATTTTTTGTTAATTTGATTGATCATCTTTCAAGATGGGTGGGAGTGAGAGGTGTTTCAGAACACAATACTAAATCTGTTATATATTTTCTACAAGGTTTATTTAGTAGAGTAGGTGTTTCTTAAGAACTCTTAACAGACAATGGAGTGCAATTTACCTCTGTTAGCATACAAGAATAATTTTTAATGAAAAAGGGTGTAAAGCACTTACGCGCTCAGCTTTATTATCCTCAAGCAAATGTAAAAGTTGGGAAATTTAACAGAGTTTTGGTTGAGTGTGTCCAGAGTGCGATTAAGGCGAGAGCTGATTGTGAGACAGCTGTCAGAGATGTGGTGTGGGCAACACGAAGCTGGATAGTCTGAAGCAGTACCATAAATCACCATGAGAGGTGCTGTGAGCAAATGCTCTAATACCAAAAGCTATAATGCTGTGCGTACTACTTCCTGAACTGAGAGTGCAGCAAGAGATGGTCAGCTTGAAAGGGCTGACGCTGAATAAGGAAGCGCAGTGGAGTCTAGCAGTTGAAGAACCAACATGATGCGGGACTTGCGCTGAATGAACAAGTGCCATGGAGCCCAGTGGTTGAGGGAGTAACACGTTTTAACCAAAGGTCAGTGTTGATTAAATGAAGTTGGGCTGACTCCAGAGGCATGTGTTGAGGAAGAATGCACAAACAATGGAGAGATGCGCTCAAGCGTAGTGCCTCGAGAGGACAAGCAAGAGTGAGGGAGAGCAAGAGGACCGGCAGGTATAGCGTGTAAATTGCCAAAAGGAACGTCATCAGCAGTTTTGGGCAATAAGGAAAGTCCAAATACAAGCACAATGAGTGCAGTAGTTGTGGATGAAGCACACGCTGGAGTAAGGTGCTCAAAGATGAGTTTTCCTTTCTTTTTTAAAAATGGAAACAAAGGCTCAGTGAAAAATGAAGCGTCTTCTTGGGACTTCAGAAGGGAAATCCCTGAGCCCTTAAATAAATGAATAAAGAGTACAGTACCTTCAGATTGAAGCTAAAGTATGGCAGTAGACTGAATGGATGAAGAGGAAAAAAAATCACCAGCCATCTATGGTGGTACCTCAGATGAATTTGTATCCAAGCTTGTAGCCAGTTTTGTAAAGTATTTGCCAGCAGTCTTCAGATGATCCTAGGGTTTTTATTACAAAAGAAGATTAACAACAAGTATATCTGTATTGAGGGCTCAAGGGAACAGCACCATCTAACACTGTGGTGTTCCAGTCCTTCACCCACACATTCCATCTATAATAGTACATAGAATAAAAGCACAAGAAAACTAGAAGATTCCACATATGTCCTGTAAAAAAGAGCATCAATATAACACAGAAAACAGTGCTAAACTTAAACACCACAGGAACTGATTACAAGTCAACCAAACATTCCACAGATCACATTTATGCTTCCCGAAAGCACTAAAAACATGGCTGTTTGAATATCACACTCCTTAGGATATTCCTCTGCCCCTTACGTCCCTCAGTTCAGTGAAAGAGATCTACTGGATGGAAGAATTTCTTATTAGGTTTAAATTTTCATCAACAAGCCATGTAGGTATTGTTCAATTTGATAAATGTAAACATCTGAGAAATTCTAAAATAGATTCAGAATAGGAAGGAATTACCAGGCAGACAATGGCTTAAGGGGACCTAACCCTAAACCCATTTCAGAGTATTTCTTTTTGTGTTCATGAGTTGAAATTTGGTAAATGTCAGAGCTCTTTGTTGCCACATTTCTTAATGACTGAACGGGTCTGTTTATAACAGGAATCAAAGAACGTTTTTGTGAAGCATTTTACTTAAAAATGTTGTTTGTCATAGTGATAATTTGGTTAAGTAAGCCTCTATTATTTGAGTTAAATGAGCATACTTAGCATGAAAAAAATATTTGCAAATAATAGGTGTCATATGCAGTTTCACCGTAGCCTAAAGGTGCAATGCCAATTCACAAATGCACAAAATTATCTGCTTAGATTATGTGATAATCATGAACCAAAAACATTATCTTTTAGGGCAATGGAAGCGTTTCATGTATGGTACTTATGTCAAGGCTCCCATAAATGTAAGTCTTTTCAACGTGGATAATATATGGATTTGAATCTTAGAGGATGAACAAGAATTTTGTGAAGGGTTGATTCCATCACAGCAGCGATGCAGAACCCTCCTGACAAAGTATGTGAATGAATTACTCTACCCCATCTCTGTCACTGACATCATCCTCAGATGGACCAACAAAGTAAGAGCCCATACTTTTGCTCATTAGTTCACCCAATCAATTTAAAGTGGTCAATTGATTGGCCTGATTTTACTCTCCTTTTCTGCTGTGAAAATGGGGTGGTAAGAGACAGTAAAAACATTCAAATGACCACCACACCATGGTAAAAAACTCCCATGTGGGGTGAGGGGTCATTTGTATTTGAAGAAAGATCTTGTAAAAAGATTGCCAGGTGGCCATCATATTTGAAGCATTCATCCGTCAAACTTTCATGTCATTAACAGGAACCACTAGGACGCCGTTTCCTGTTAATGATTAGAGTTGTCCCCTGGGTTGATCAAGTCAAGTAAAGTCAAAGATCTTTATTCGGATTTTAAAAAACGTCCTTAAAAGTACATGTAAATCCCAACATCAACCATGAAATACAGTAAAAAACATAGTGAAAAAATTGATAAAAAATGACATGATTAGCCTTCATTGTATGTTACATATAAATACACATTACATTAAACACAAATGTCAGAGAAAAATGGTATTTACACAAAATATACAAAGCTTAAAATTGAATACGCAAAAAGTGCAGGGTCAGTGACTATAATAAGTACAGGAAAACAGCCATTAATGCAAATGAGCAATGTGCAAACTCACCAGGGATTAGTGCAAAACATTTCAGGCCATATTCAATGATGCTGGTGATCGAACAGCAGCTTTAAGAAAGCAACTGACCCTAAAGATTACTTCGTCAGAGCTTAGCATCAGTAAGTCTTCAAAAGCTAAAATAAAATTCGTCCGGCAGGTCTTTTGAAAGTATGGGATTAAATAACGTTTGGTATATTTTGCATAAAATCCACAAAAGAACGTAAAATGAAAAAGACTTTGTTTCCTACCTAGGTTACAAGGGCAGTTTAGGTTTTCCGAATTTTTGTTAAAACCCAGCGGGAAGCATAAGAGGTTTTTAATGCTCCCGTCTCTGAACCGGAACAGAAAGTTCCTATTCCATTTGCCCATCTTTTTACACAGGTAGTCTTGAGGCATGTGATGTGGCCTGTCACATAGTGACAAAAGAGGTAAGTATCATATAATGGTCGGTTTTGCCAATTCACTCTTTTTCCTCTCATTACTGTAGAGATCATATCAGGCCCTTTTTACTAAGTTCTTGTGTGAGCGATCGATGGTATGGGGAGATGTAAATAGATGCCCCTGCTCCACGCTAGCTAGGCTTCTCTCCACGGCCCTAAGCCATGGTATATAATTGGCCCGATTACTTTTTAAACAATCCGAGATAATATCACGAGTCAGAGAAGCCGCTGGATTCAGCCATATTTTCAACCAGAACAGTGCAGGCCTAGATCTTATAAAATCCTCTGTATAGGGGAGATTCAATTCCATGTGGCACACAAAAGTTGGTGCAGAAATTACTCCCCCTACAACCTTCTGACAAAATCTGTTCTCCTCGTCCTGTATATTAGTACAGTTTGAATATCCCCACACCTCAGCACCATAGATTCCTGTGGGTAAACATTGGGTCTTATAGATTTGTAGTAATGGTATAATGATCTCTGCATGTTTAGGTTGGCGTAGGGAGGTTATAGAATTAATAGCTTTGCCCAGTTTATTCCTCCCATGGGCAACATGAGGTTGCCATGATCCAGAGTCAGAGAACAACAGGCCTAGGTATGGAAAAGTGCAAGTGCTTTTTAAGACATTATTCCCTGACCAAATTTGATTAATTTTGTGTTTTTTGGGGCCGCAGGACATTATGAAAGATTTATTAAAATTCGTACAGAGGCCAAGGTCTGCCATGTACGTGACAAATCCTGATATTAAAGTGCGCAGTGCATTGGGTGTGCGGCCCATGAGGACCGCGTCATCCGCATAAAGGAGAGCAGGCAGTGGTTTACCATTTACGGGCGGGACATCACTTGTTAGCTTACAGACAAAACTACTTAATTCATTTATGTACAGGATAAAAAGCAGGGGGCCAGGACACAGCCCTGTCTGACCCCCCTGCCAATTAAAATATCACTGGAGACTTCACCATCATTATTCAATCGAACTCGGGCTCTGAAGTCACTGTGCAAATGGGCCAAAAAATAAACCAGGGGTTCATCTAAACCATAATTCAACAAAACTGACCATAAGCGAGAACGATTAACAAAATCGAAGGCAGAACTTAAATCCATAAAACCTAGGTACAAAGGGGATTTTTTGGCGATGTTATATTTGGCCATTAATAAATGTAAGTTTAGGCATTGCTCCACAGTTCCCACACTGCTTCTAAAACCTAATTGACATGGATGTAAAATTGCATTATCCTCTGCCCAAGTTCTGATCCTGCTGAAGATGACCCTACCTAAAATCTTCAAGGTGTTATATATTAAAGATATCGGGCGATAGTAGCCAGAATCCAATCTATTGCCTTTTTTAAAAATGGGCACGATAATGCTATTTGACCATGTTACTGGGACTGGGGTGTGTGATATATTATTAAAGATGTTACACAATAAAGGTGCCCAGAAGTCAGGTTCAGATTTAATTTGGTCGATGGATAAACCGTCAGGCCCTGGAGCTTTATTCCCCGCGCTTTCTGAAATGGCGTCTTCCACCTCCGTTATGGTAATATTCAGTGGAGTTAAAAGGTGGGCGGCACCTGTAGAATTGGGAGGCGCCTCATAGATTTTTGAGAAGTGGTCCACCAAGACATCCCCAGATATATTACAATTTATGGGCGTGATATTTGATCCCATTGATCTTAAGTTTTTAATCTCACTCCAGAACCCGGTGGTGTCTCTCAGCGACGCTGTGCCAACAAGGGAGTCCCAGTGATCTTTTAATTACTCCTCTGATCTTATTTTTAGAGTACACTTATAACTAGACCTCAGTCTCCTAACTAAGGACTGGTCCTGTGGATCTGCTGTGAGGGCAGCCCTGAGTTCCCGGTTGGCTTTCGAACATGATGTAAAGAACCACCTTGGGTTTTTGTGGCTACTAGATAGGGCTGGTTTGGAAATCTCATTTTTTATGGCCTTACAAAGACCTGAGAAAGCCTTGATGATGGCATGTCCAGGGTTATCAGTGGATAAACAAACAGACACTAATATGGGGTTTCTTTGATTATACGAGTTAAGACCCCCTTGATATCTATCCCCCCCAGATCACCCTCAGATTGTCTGTGGAAGCCACCAAATTTTTTGCCCCAATTTCACTGTGCTTCCCCTGTTTTTTAATGGATTTAAGATTAATTAAAATCGGATAATGGTCACTATATGGAGCACTGATGACCTCGGCCTTTAGTAAGAGGTCCCCTAACAAAGAGGATAGAAGTACATAGTCTATTGTAGTTGAACTCCCACGGCCTACATAAGTGGCCACAGGTCCTTTGTTCACAGTCTTATTTGCCATCTCCATAGCATTAACTAGGTCTCATGTGGCTAAATAATTGAGCAATTCTTCTCCTCATTTACAGCTAGGAGTTCTAGGGTGAATGTGTGCATTAAAATCACCTCCTATGCAGATACCATCAAATTTACCATATTTTTGGCCATCAGCAATTTCATCAATAAAATCAAATAATCTTATAAAATTAACATTAGTCTAAGTTGTGAAATCATTTTTATAAAAGTTAATCAGACATAGCTTTATCCTGCTGGTGTATATCAGTGCTTGGAAAGATTTATTTTTGGTTACCATTATTTCAGTTTTAACTTCTGACACGATCTTGACCCAGATAGATAAACCCCAGCTAGGTCTGCCCATGGCCGGAATAGGTACAATTTGGTTAAAACAACTGTATCCTTCTTGGAGCAGGGGGCTAGTGCACCAAGTTTCCTGGAGCATTAGGACGTCGAACTTGGTAACCAAATCCATCCATTCCCTAATTTCCATTTTTGCATTGAGACCGTTATATTCCAGCTCAAAACGGTCAGGTTGTCAGATGGTGTGTGTGTGGTGGTGCCCTGGGTAGATGTTAAATAATTAAATGGTGACGCATGCACTATAAACCCAAGAGGTACCATTACAGCAGGGCAGATTGATAGTTCTTCCACACAAACAGTCAAGTTTGGCTGGTTGCAGACAGTTATATCAGGGGGTATATTTGGTGGTGGTGGTCAGTCCAAGGTGCCCAACTCAGATAGTGCGCTATATCTATTAAATAATGGATATGGAGGTGGGGTTTGGCTAAGTACTCTCTGGGGGGGTCTATAGAAGTAGCCCAATGGTAGAGCGGTTATGACGGCTGATGGACCAGGGTAGATGTTATTATTGCTAAGTATATATTTAGCTGTGCCAGGGTGCCTGAAATTAATAACAATGCAATCACTGTTAATGTTCTTAAATAGGGGACCAACCCAGCTTACTCGACGTGCTGACAGAATTTCTTTTGAGATGTCGTGACCTACCCCTTTATGTTTGCACAGCCAGTCAATGCATTTGTTATTCAGCTGGACCCAGGACTCTCCTTGACCTTCCTTAAGTGGCGGTACGCCTGCTAAGATTAAGACATATGGACATGCGTCTGGGGGTAGGTGGAGGGCAGGACCCTGGGATTGTGTGGGCCTAGGGGCAGCAACATGGCCCTTATCCGGGCCAGTATTAGTTGCTACTCCTGATTTAGTGGTAGTTGGAGAGGGGCCCCCCTTAGATGTGCTACTAGCAGTACTAATAAGACTGGAGGAGCCAGCTGCTACTGCTGGTGTTTGCAGTGATTTCGTAACAATTTGAGTTTTCCCTACAGTATTACTCTTTGGTGCAGCTTTAGATGTTGGTGTGCTGCTGCTAGCAGTATTGGGCCCACTACCCAGAATGACCTTGCTAACAGATTCCAGATCTTTCAATAGGCGATCACCCCTCATTAGAACAAGACTAATCACCCCTTTCCTTTTCACATCTTCCTTTTTAACAAGGTTTTCTAATCTATCCAATCTTTTAAAAATAGTATTAAACTGTTTGATCATTTGACTTTCTATTTGTTTAAAAATTGTATCAACAATAGTCTTGATAAGATTCCCATTGGTCTTTGGTTGGATAATACTTTCAATTAGTGGCTCAGTCTGTGTACAAGCAAAAGTATGTCCATCTTTTAAAGGATTCTTTAACGATACAAGAGCCACATCGTCAAGTTGTGTTGACTCATTAGTGTCGGTGCCACCCTCTAATTGTTGTTTATTCCCTCTGTGCCACATACTCTGTGGGGTCGGTTTCCTCTTATTTACTGATGGTTTAGAGGCACATCTTTTTCTTTTCTCGCTTCCTGTCTTATTGCTCATAGGCGAAGAGGCAATTACAGTGTGTGCAAAAGGATCAGGTAAAGAGTTAATGATAATTGTGGAGCAGCTACCCCCAGGCAGCGGGTCCAATGGATTGACAGGTGGGGTTGATTTCAGAACTGTAAACACGGGGGAAAGCGGCAAAACATTCCCAAAATTTGCTTGTGATGACTTTAAATGTATGTTTGTAAGGCCCATTGACATTCTCCTCTCGGTGTTAGCAATTTCATTTGTTACCATATTGAAAGCATTTTCCAACATGCTTTCATGAGAAGGCGGGAGAACAGAAGGTCCCTCAGGTGCCTGTGTCACAGTGCAAATGTTTTGTTTCCCCATTATGCTAATGACTTTGTCCGGCTCACCTTTTGTAATGACTCAGAGGGCTGATGACCTCTGAGGGCCTCAGAGGGCCCGCCCTTTGTCCGGGCTTTGCCAGGCGCGTCGCGCGCGCGTCCTCGCGGGACGAGGAAGCAGGCAGTGTTTTATGCGCCTCCTGCCACTGGATGATGATGGGGGCGGTGTCCTGGCATCGAGGCTGCTGGGGGTTGTGGTCCCGGCCCGACAGGCGGAGCAATGCCTGGCCAGTTAGGGAGTGCAGAGCAAGTAGCTCGGCAGAGCTAAGCCCGGCCGCCACACGGGAGCAGGAGACTGTTGAGACGCCTCAGCGGAGCAGGGTAGGCTCGGCCGGCTTAGAAACCCCTTCGACAGCTACCACCAGGTCCTCGGCAGCAGGCAGTGTTTTATGCGCCTGCTGGCGCTGGATGATGAGGGGGCGGTGTCCTCGCGTCAAGGCTGCTGGGGGTTGTGGTCCTGACCCGACCGGCGGAGCCAAGCCCGGCCAGTCAGGGAGTGCAGAGCAAGTAGCTCCGCGGAGCTAAGCCCAGCCGCCACACGGGAGCAGGAGACTGTTGAGACGCCGCAGCGGAGCAGGGTAGGCTCGGCCGGCGTAGAAACCCCTTCGACAGCTACCACCCTGGGTTGGTGGATAACCCTAAATTTAGTTGAAAGAAACGCAAGTATGTCATTTCATTTGTGTGACACTCTTGCTAGGTCAGGAATTAACATAATCCAGATTCCTGGTACAAAATCTTATTTTTTATTTTTGTATTTTTCCAAAAATAGAACAATGGATACATCGATCACGTGTTTATACAATACTATATATCTATACAAAAGATTTTTTTCTAGCGGTTCCCATGGACAATCTTACATTCATTACATGCAAATACATACTCAGATATACTCATTCAAACTACAAAAACACACCTTGCATTCATCACACATCAAAAACAGTACATTTTAAATCCCCTAGGTGTATGTAACATCAACAGATATTGTTCATAAAGAAATCAAATTAATAATGTGTATTCAAGAAATAATAAGTGCAGAGAAATAGTCATATTATAAAAAAGAGACTTAAAAAAAAAATATGTATAAGTAATTGTTCAACTTTATATGAATAAATCAATAGAACATATATCTAGGGGACAAGTTCACAGCGCCGACGCGCATTTCGGTGTCATACCCCCTCTTGGGGGTATCACCTTCTGCAGGGCACATATGGAAATTTAAATCCAGAGGCCATGGGACCAAATGTAATTAGACAGATCTGTATACTGGGTTCCAGCTAAGGTTTGTTAAAGAGGTACGCCGAATAAAGCAAGCAGGTTCAGATGGAGTATATTTGCCCACTGGGGGGAGCCGTTGGTCGGTTTGATCACAAAATGTCAGTTCAAGAGCTTTAACTGGAGCATGGTCTTTAACATTTTGAATACAGAAGATCTGAATAGTAAAGTGAAATACATAGTGATCTGCCTTGTCAATTGTTGGACAAAGTGCCAATCTCCAATGAAGTTGCTTGTGTTGAAAATAAGAGCTACCGCGATTGGAAGATGATGTCGGTAGATTACAATGATGATCACAACGAGAAAAGGGGATATCCAGGGGTAGCCGTTAGCCAATTGAGTCATAGCATGTCAGTTCAAGCACGAATGCCGGCACAATGATTTATTTAATTAATTGCTGAGAGATCTCAAGGGAAAGAAGGCGTTGCTGAAACATTTTACTGGAAGCAATATCCAAATGAAAAACAGCATTAAAGGATCACTTTGATGGTCCTGCTTTAAATACGGTAGCCGGCGTCTAGAAGGATAGAGATATTCAGCGGTATCGGTGTGGAACGGTCAGAAAGCCCCGTGGAGTGCTGTGTCATATAGATTTTATTGTATAAACACATGATCGATGTATCCATTGTTCTATATTTTGAAAAATACAAAAACAAAAAATAAAATTTTGTTCCACTAATCTGGATTATGTTGATTCTTGAGCGCATGACATAGCAAGACGGTCACGTTGTGAATGCCAATGCACAACATGCTTACAGCACCACCCGCCACAATGTAAAATATGTGGTGTGCGACCTCCAGGTTGGCGGTTGCTTTCTAATGGGCCTGGCGGGACCGCCGCACCTCTGGCGTTCGGTCCCTTTTACCGTTACGGTGGCTAGTGGACAAAGTCCGTCCTACATCGTAATGAGGCTCTCAGTATCCATGCACCAAACTATGAGTGTTTAGGAACACGAAGTGCCCAGTAATAAAAACTATTTGAAAACTAAACAGTTATATTCACATGTTAGCAAACATAGCATGTAGTTAAATATATTAATACCTTGGTGCTTGTAATGCCAAAAATCTATATTTGTTTTTATTAAGTCTCTCATCATGTAAATAATTGTGTATTAATCACTGAAGCATATTGTATTTGAAAATGTTCGCCTTGTTTGTGCAATGGGTTCATTTACTGATGACTTTAAAGAGACTATTTGAGTTGATTCACTTGAAATGCCAATGTGTCATATACATCAATAAGCCTTTGATCTTCTTTTTTCATTTCTGTCCAGCAGGAATTACATCCTTCAAATGTTCTGTTGGGGTCAATTTGCAGAGTGTCACATAAAAATAATCTGACAGAAATTGACTAGAAGGAATGCCAATATGTTAAAATGTAAACCCATTTGCAGGAACTTTGCATACTCTATAAAAGATTCAGGGCCATATTTATCAAATATTCATGCAACGCAGCAAGCCGCCTTGCTGCGTCGTGTTAAAGTGAGATGGCAGGAATGTGCCGTATTTAACATTATATGGCACATTCATGCCCTCTGCCTGTGCTAGCACTTAAGCTGCTACCAAGCACCAATGCAAGGGTGCCAGAATTGTAGGCAGGGTTGTTTTTTTTGCAAAAAAGGACACCATAATGCAAAAAAGAGTCCACTGAGGCGTTTTCCTCTTTATATGTTATGTGGTAAAGGCATACGTGGAAATATCATACATCCTCTTTCAGCAGCTTAAATTACATCCTCCTGCAGAGAGTGCATTATGGTGGTCATTTTTGCAGTATTGTGGGCCTCTGTGTCAAGATGGTACCCATACCCAGCACAATGAGGGCTATGAAATGGTTGTTGTATTTCTTTGCCCTTTGTGTATACATAAGGCATGATAACAGCCTCTTCTGAGATAATGGTAGGATTTGCATAATTGTGTTAATGATTGGCATAATGCGGGCACTCATGGTATAATAGTACTCACTGTTTCTAATGAGATATAAAACTTGGGGGTGTGGCTTGATCCTTCTCTGAGTTTCATCTGTCATACCAAGAAGGTGGCGGCTTCTTGCTATGGCATTATCCTCAAATTCTTTGATGCACCCACAAGACAACAGCTCACTACTGGCGGGGGTTAACCAGTCAGAACTCTCTCGACTGCAGCGGGTTCAAAACGCTGCGGCCCGACTGGTGA
The DNA here is from genome assembly GCF_964263255.1 of Lissotriton vulgaris. Taxonomy (NCBI): domain Eukaryota; kingdom Metazoa; phylum Chordata; class Amphibia; order Caudata; family Salamandridae; genus Lissotriton; species Lissotriton vulgaris. The sequence goes on along the minus strand of NC_141691.1, from coordinate 1,191,469,877 downwards.
CAAGTCTGCCTAGGCGGTGTTCGGTGTCCAATACCCTGCGCTCTCTCCACTGGCTCCCTGTGCAGCAGAGGATCAGATTCAAGGTTCTTTGCCTTGCATTTAAAATCCTCAAGGGTACATCCCCACAAATTTTGGAGAAACTGCTGGTTTCCTATGTCCCCTCCCGCACTCTTAGATCGTTAGGCCAGAACTTAGCAGTGGTCCCGCGTTTTAAGCTGAGCAGAGTTGATGGCCGCTCCTTTCGAGTCCTGACGGCAAGTTGGTGGAATTCTCTTCCTCCACAAATCCGGGCCATCGATGAGCTCCTTCAGTTTAGACGGGCTATCAAGACCTTTTTATTTGTTTAGTTCCTTTGAAGGTTCTCCTTCCCTTTCTGCCCGCTCTTAATGCTGTGTTGCGTTTACCTTTTCAAAGCGCCAGGACGCCCCTTTGCTGGGGCAGCTGTGCGCGGTATAAATAAAAATAACATAACATAACATAACATAACATAATGTTAGTGTTATTTTTTGGCATGCTGTGGATGCCCCTCAGCCTGGGTATACATAACATGATGCCCACACATATCATCATGTTACAATCACCCAAGCATACATCCACTCATGAAACTTTCAGTTCATGCACTCATTACCTTATTCACTAAAGCACCCATCTCTTCAGGCCTTGCAAGCACCATGGAAAGTGTCACGCAAATATCAGCACAATATGATGCAATCCAGTTCCTCAATTGATCTCTCTATTCTCATAAACATTAGTTTGTTCTTGAATTAACCCACTCATCCATGCATGTACACACATTACAATCTGTCACTCAACAAAGGAACACTCTGAATTTTTAAAAGACATTTCTATTTGTCAATGCTTGTAATTTTGAAAGTTTGTTTAGTATATAGTACGCCCACGCGCATTTTTCTGTTCACTCTTTAGTGCAGAAGATTATGGTGACAGGTATCTGCTGTGCCAAGGGTCCTCAGAAAACTCAAAGGTTAATTGCATTTCAAAATAATTCCAGAAAAATAGGATTGGATGCAAAAAGTATTAATGCTATTATTATTATTATTATTATTATTATTATTATTATTATTATTATTATTATTATTATTATACGTAGCAGTACTAGTAGTAGCAGTACTATTAGTAATAGAAGAAGTAGAATCCGCATTAATGTATTTCAATAATATTAGCAATAATAATACTCCTTTGCTGTTGCAATTTCTACCACCACCTTTGCTAATAAAATATACTGATAATAATAATGTTTAGTGCAATATTGACAGGCCTAATATTTTTTGTTTCAGAATTAATTACCTAGCCATTAACTTTAATGTATAACAACAGGGGAGAATCTTTGCGAAGCACTGAGCTGATTGTGCGTGGCAGTTTTCAGATCTGCCATGCTATCCATCTTCTTTGAGGCTCTGTAAAGTGCATGGTGTAGATTTATAAGCATATTAGTAGTATGGATTGTATTCTTTGGATAGAAAGCATTGGCATTCATTTGATAAATCACGGTGTATATTATTGTTTTAACATTTTATGCAACGTTTTTCAGAAATTCAAAATAATAACACTTTTAACCTGTTCAAATTTGACGTGGTCCTCTCTTGATCCAGCACCCCCTGTCCACTGATAACCTAAAGTTACAACTGTTTTAGTAACTAACACTTTGGGAAATGGTGCCTTCAAAATACAAATGAGGCAATGGAAGTCCGCATTTACACCCAAAGGCACAAGATAGACGTGCTTGTTAAAACAAGTGTGTAACAGTTGCGTATTTCAAAGTGATGTACTAAGTGTGATTGAAATGCCCAAATATGGCCCTGTGCCGACTGAATCATTAGATTCAAGGTGCACCTAACCAGTAAGACCCATTAGCAGGGGTGTAGTGAACCCTGGCTTTAGCAGCTACAGTGGAGATGGGATTTTATAATGGCTTCTTTTGTCTGCAACTTAAAAGATCACACCTCATAATTAACACTTAAACAACAAACAAAGATATTTGAAATGGCCCTTTTTGCAGGGTTATCCTCAAACGCTTTGCCATCTTCCAGCGGTTTTAGGACTCTGGGCACTTTACCACTGCTGACTAGCACTAAAGTGCATGTGCTCTGTTTCTAAAAAGTAATGGCTTTTGGTTTCACCATAATTAGCATTTTTGATTTACTGATAAGTCCCTAGTACAGTGCACTACATGTGCCCAGCTCCTAAAAATGAAATCCTACTAGTGGGCATGCAGCGCTGATTGTGGCACTCACATGAGTAGCCCTACAAGCCTGTCTCAGGCCTGTCACCGTAAAGCCTGTGTGTGCAGTTTTAAACTGCCATGTCGACTTGGCAAGTATACCTAGTAGCCAGGCACCCATCTTCCCTTTTACTACACGTAAGGCACCCCTAAGGTAGACCGTAGGTATCCCAGTGGATAGGGTGCAGTGTATTTAAAAGGTAGGACATGTGATTTTGAGTTTTACATGTTCTGGTAGTGAAAAACTGCTAAATTCGTTTTCAATACAGCAAGGCCTATCTCTTCCATAGAATAGCATGGAGCTGTCTTGTAAAACTTTACAAGTGTATCTTCGATTGGAAGCAGATAGAAATTTGGAGTATGGTGTCTGCACTCACAGTTTAAAAAAACATCTTTTAGTGAAGTTGGTTTTTAAATTACACGTCTAAAAATGACACTTTTAGAAAGTTGACATTTTCTTATTTTAACTGTTCTGTGACTCTGCCTGTCCCTAGAATACACACCTGGGTGACAGCTGGGCTTTGTGAATTCACTCTAGATAGTCACACACAAAAGGAGATGAGGTGTGCCTGGCATATCCTGATGACCCATTACCAGGCTGATGGATCTTCCTGACCTAGAGTGGTAGGAGGAGCTGACACTTGCACCTGAATAGAGTTGTGCCCATCCCCACATAAAAAGCTGCATATCCCTCTGTAAAGTGTAGGGAGTTGGGGCCAGTAGGGGTCCGGTCCTCTGCACTACAAAGGCCTTTTTTTGAAGTCTCTCTCTTTCAAATGTTGAAATGGGTATAAACACTGGACATCTGAGACCATATACTCAGAATACTTTGCTGTCTGCTGCATCTTGCCTGGGAGTGAGACGACTGGACTTTACTCTCCGCATCCTGCTTTCTAAGGTTTTACTCCGACCCACTTGACTGGTCTTGCCTCCTGTTGTTGAAGTCTCAGGGACATCAAATACTTCACCTGTATCTTGCTTCCCGCACCTGGGCTCCTCTGCTGTGAGTCCTGACCTACCAAGTCCGAGTGAGCAGTAAGCCGTGCACAAAGTAGGCGTACCTGCAGCGTACCTGGAGCAGTGAGCTGCGTGCCGTGCTGTGTGCACGGAAGTGAGCAGTGAGCCGGGCATGGAGCGACGGGGAGCTGAGGGTGCAGCACCGAGCGCTAGGAGCTGGCGGCGAGGCGGTGAGGCGAGGCGAGGTGCGGCAAGGACCCGAGGAGCCGAAAGACGAGCCAGAACCCTGAAGCCTGAAAGCTGAAAGCCCTGAGCCCCGAGCACTGACCAGAATCTACAGAGCCCCTGAGCTGTAAGAGGAGCAGAAGACAGCGACGACGACGACGACGGTGAGCGCAGTGTGCATAGGTGTTCAGGTGTGTGCTTGTGGCTCCCTTCCCCGTGGCCGAAGCCCCTGCCTGCCTGCCCTGCCCTGCCGTAGCACACAACTCCCTGCGCTCAGCGTTTGACGTGCGCTTAGAGCTGCTGCTGCTGCTGGTGTGCTGCGGGTGACAGCGAGCTCGGGCTGGAGAACTGCCCACGGCCTCTTCCTGCATTAGCTTCCTGTCGCTCTACTTTACAGTACCACTGCACCTCTGCAACGGACCAAGCTGGTGAGTTGGGAGAGAAGGGGAGGGCCGGAGGAGAGAGTGCTTTCCGCGCAGCTGCGCCTTTCTACTTCTTCCTTCTGGGGGTGTCCCCGCTAAAAAAACCTCTCCCAAAACCACCACCACCATCAACAGTAAAGACCACCATCAACAGTAAACAGTCAACAGCAAACACAACAAAACAGTAAAACTGCAAGAATCATAGCCCCCACCTCCCTCTCTCTTCCTTCTCTCCCTGCAGAATCACGGAATTAGGAGACAGTGGCTGGTGAGCTAGGCCGGGCTTAGAGGGACGCACAAGGGGCGCACAAGGGGAAAAAAGCCTGCGATTGGGAGCTCCCCAATTCCACAAGTTATATTTAAGATGCACAAGATATGTATTTATAAGTTATAACAAGTGGACAGCAAGCAGGAAAATATCCCCTATCAACATCACAGAAAACGGAGTGGGTGAAGACAAAGGAGATAAAGGAAAAAAAAAAGGATATAAAAGAATGGGGCAAAAAGGAAGGAAAGTAAGGAAGGGAAGCTGCAAAATGAAGTCCGGGAAGCCAAGGAACTACACAGCACCGACGAACCTCCCCAAAAAATCAAGGAAAGCAAAGAATAACTCTAAGGGGGACCTAATGGACGTTAGCAATGAAGGGAACAGGAACGGGAAGGACAAGGGAAAGAACAGAGATGACGAAGGCAAGCTCTCCCTGATCACTCCCCTCTACATCAGCCATGCGGGCTCCACAGAGCGTGAGGGCTCACACAGCCCATCAGGGAGTAAACCGTGCTTTCAACCAAAAATCTACACAAAATTTTCCTTCATCAAAGATCCCAGCAAGGCCCTCTATTTAAACAAAGCTAACGCAAGTAATTTACCCACACTGCTCCAACCAACCAGAACCAGAACCAACCGTACACCACTCACAAAAAAAGAACCATTGTCGAAGGACGAGAAGACCGAAGAGAACCATAAAACAATGGAGCACAGTGCAGAGGTGGGCACTTCGACAATCAGAGGAGAGGTGAGCAAGGGGGCTCCAGGAGATCAACTAGCGCAGACCCAGGCCCAGGGCCTCGCTCAGGGGGAAAGACAGGCCAGACCGGACCGGGGAGAACCAATTACAAAAATAAAAACAACCATAAACGGAATCGAGCAAGCCAAGAAAGAGGAAGACACAAGCATGACCGCAATCTTCGACATTTTATTAAGAGCCAGTAGGGAAAGGACCCCTACAACCCCTTTAACCCCCCAAATGTAAAAAGCATAATAAGACACAACATTTACCACAGTTGTACTGAGGAGGAATACTCAGAAAGCTCAGTAACGAACAGGAGAAGGCAAGGCTCATCAGGAAGCCCACTGAGAGGCGACAAGGGTCGAAATGGCCGAAATTCGGGGGGCTCTGGACTTATCCTTGCAGGATGATATGCAGAAGAGTGACCTTACGAAGTATGCTGAACTAATAACACAAGGAGAAATACCTCCCTGCGACCACACAACGACAACACCAGCGGACAGTGGGAGGAGAGAACCTTGAAGAAGGGCAGACACAGCATGGCACTCAAACACTACACCTGCTCAGGCAGTAAGAGTGCAGGGTCTAAGCTCACCCCAACTCAATGCCCTTCAACGTGGGAAACACGACAATTCCGAAAAGCAAGAGGAAGCTCCAGTGCAAGGGCACGCCACTAAACTGACTGAATCTGTACTGGTAAGCCAACCATCTGCACCTAATACTCAACACAACAGGGTATTAACACCAACCAGGCTAACGGATCTAGAAACCACGTACCCCACCACGGAAGAGTGGGAAGAACTGGTAGCATCGTATCCCGCAGCCTCCAAGAGGGATGTGCCAGAAGAAACCATAAGCGAAAACCTGTCAAAGGAACAACCAAAGGAAAAGGAAGATATCTGGACCTCCCTTCTGCACACAATGCAATTATCGGTAAATGCTATTCAATACCAGTTGGATAAAATGGACTTACAACTCTCCGTCCTTATCTTATCTTATCTTAGGTGCAATTTATAAAGCGCACTGACACCGAAGCTTCCTGGCACTGATAGACAGAGCAAGTGAGGGGGGAGCACAGGTGGCGAAGTTCTAGCTGAGGGTGGGGAAAAGATGAGTTTTTAACAGTTTTCTGAATTTCAGGAGGGAAGGGGAGGATTTGATTGAAAGAGGAAGAAGGTTCCAAAGCACAGGAGCTAGGTAGGAGAAGCGGCGACCGCCGAATTTCTTAGTTTTGCTTTTAGGGGTGACTAGCAGATCACGGTGGGCTGATCGGAGGTTGCGTGTTGGGCAGTGAGGGCGGATGAGAGATTTAAGGAACGTGGGGCCAGAGCAATGAAGGGCTTCGAAGGTGAGGCATGCCACCTTAAAGGCGGCCCTTTGGTCAATTGGAAGCCAGTGGAGGCTGATGAGCAAAGGCTTGGCTGATTGCCATCTGGGGGTTCCATGGATCAAGCGGGCCGCTTGATTCTGGACAACTTGGAGACGTTGTAACAGAAATTGTGGAAGACCATTATAGATGGAGTTAGAAAAATCCAGACGGGAAAGTACAAGTGAGATGACAGTTTGGGTAAGTGCCGCAGGGGGAAGAAGGTGACAGACTTTGCGAATCCTCCGAAGTTGGTACATGCAAGATGAAAATACCGCTCAAACTTGAGCTTTGAGGGAGAGTTCGGCGTCAATGATTATGCCCAGACTCTTTACTGTTTTAGCTGGAGTAGGGGGGGAGCCAAACTCCGGAGGCCAGAACTGCGGGCCCCAGTGGGTGTGACTGAGTCCAGGGAGGAGGAGCTCGGTTTTGCCGGGGTTCAACTTCAATTGGTTCTGGTTCATCCAGAGTTGGATGTGGATCATGGCTCCATGGAAAGTTTTAATAGCATGTGGTGAGTTGAGTGAGAAAATGATTTGTAGGTCATCGGCGTAATTATAAGTGATAGTGCCCCATTTCAGAAGAGACTGAATCAGTGGCCGAAGATATAAATTGAGTAGGAGCGGGGAGAGGGAGGAGCCCTGGGGGACTCCGCAGGACGTGGGAGTTTTTTTTGGCAGTGTAGGGACCCAGGCGGACCGCCTGTGTTCTTCCCGTAAGGAAGGACTTGACCCACTCAAGAGCAATGCCCTGGATGCCTGCCTGCTCGACACGGTGGAGAAGGATGTTATGATCCACCGTGTCGAACGCGGCCGACAGATCCAGTAGGACGAGGGCTTGGGGGATCCCCGCGTCCGCCTTACTCCTGAGTGTGTCAAGGACTGCCAGGATGACGGCCTCTGTGGAGTGGGCGGGTCTGAAGCCGGCCTGATTCAGCTAAAGATAGCAGGAGGATTCTATAAAATTTGACAGGCACCGGGTGACATGGGCCTCCATAAGTTTGAAAAGTATGGGAGGAGGGAAATGGGGCGATAATTCGACGGCTCTGCAGTTTCAGCGCCGTTTTTGTTTAGAAGGGGTACTAGGATGGCCTCCTTAAAGGAGATAGGACAGATGCCGCTGCTGAGAGATCTGTTAAGAAAGTGTAGAATACAATCTGGCAAGTTAAGACATATGCTCCGCAGGACAGACGGTGGACAGCAGTCGTTCGGGGAGACAGATTTCACGCGGATGGCTAGTTCCGCTAGGGAGGTGGGATCTAGAGCAGGAAAGGTGGTAAAAGTCGAGGAGTTGTTAGAGGAATTATCCGGTGGGGGTGACTGGGGAAGGGGAGGGATGGATTTTTTGATTTTTGTGATCTTTTCTAGAAAGAAGGAGTTCAGGGTGTCACAGGCCTCCTGGGTGGGGGTCTGGGCTGGGAGGGTTCTGTCATCTGTAGTTAGCTCGTTCAAGACTCTGAACACCTCCTTGGATTTGTCGGCTGCCGAAGAAATCCTGTTGGAAAAGTGTTCCATTTTGGCTGAGCTGATAGCTGCTTTAAAGTCTTTACGTGCAGCCAGGTAGGACTGTCTGGCTGAGTCATAGTAGTCACGTCTCCAGGTACGTTCTAACTGGTGTGTTTTTAGTTTCTGAGACTTGAGGTCATCAGAGAACCACCTATGGGAGTTCCGATGCCTGGTACGGGGGAATTTGACTAGGGGGACAAACAGGTCACTGGCTGACCCTAGCAGGATCCGATGTCTTGTTCTAATCCATCTATGTCATTTGAGTCATGAATGGCTGGGCAGGAGTCGGCCAGGGCGGTGAGGAAACCCTGGGAGTGGTATGTGCTCCATTTCCGAGAAAGGCCACTGGCCATCAGGGGGGCAGGAATCTGACCGGCAACTGTGATGGTGGTGTCCACCAGGTGGTGGTCAGACCAGACACAAGGAAGTATGTCTGGTGGGGACAGAGCCAGGTTGCAGGTCCAGATCTGGTCCAGAATATGTCCCTTAATGTGAGTGAGTTGGGAGATATGTTGAGTGAGATTCAGATTTTTAAGAGTTTCAAAGAACTCGGTGGCATGGGGGCCGGCGTTAATGTCGTCGAACCAATAGTTTAGGTCGCCGAAGATAGCGAAGCGGGAGTGCAGCGTTAACAGGGTGGACAGTTGTTCACTCATAATGGAGGAAAAGGATGGCATCGAATGTGGAGGCCGGTATAGGAAGAGGAAAGTGAGTGGGCCGGTGTCAGTTTGCACGCTAATAAGTAAGTTATCCACCTCAGGGAGGGGAAGAGAGTAGGAGGAGATAGAATTTAGGCGTTTAGATATAATGGCTGCTACCCCACCCCCAGGCCGGTCGCCGGGGCCGTCGGCGTGGAGAATATAATATTCAGGGGGGAGGGCGGCCAGGATGTCCGGGAGGGATTCTGATGTAAGCCACGTTTCCGTGAGCAGAAGCATGTCAGGATTAGAATTGGATAACAAGATGAAAATGTCCTCAGAGTGTTTCACTAGCGAGCGGGTATTCAAATATGATACCCTGATGGACGTGGTGTTCCTGATCAACATAGCTGGAGGTAAGCGTCCGCAAGGATGGAGTTGGTCGGGGCACATAAGGCCAACAGAGGATATGCGACGCATAGCCGTAGGAGATGGCGTGGTGGCAGTATTCTGTAGATCTCTGAGTGATTGAGGTGAATACCTGATAGGATGGTCAGCGTGGATTGCCCTAAGGCCCGTCCTGGCGCGGACGGGCGCAGATGGGCTTGTCTTGGGCGCGCCTTTGGCGCGCAAACGGCGCTCCCGCTCCGCTCATCCGCTGCGCTTCCGATGGATGCACATGATTTATGCTAGGAGGAGGGGGATTGGATGGGCGTTGCCAGAGAAGGGGCGTGGCCTCTCTCGTGGCCGGTAATGTCAATATTCGTTACCAATATTGACGGCAAGCTAGCAGAGCTGAACGGCTTGGTAAAAAGGGCACAAGCCGAGACCCAACTAATACAATCCAACTGCTCCTGTATCTCAATTGTGGATAAACTGGCAACACTACCAACAGCAATGGATAACTTACTCTCAGATATCAGGGACGCAGTAAAAATCAATCGGCCCAGAAACCCTGTCAACAAGAGAGAGGAAACGACACCGCTTTTGCAAGCTGGACTTCTGCCTCCAACCCAGGAGAACCAAAGGACAGCACTAGACCGGTCCTCGTCAAGGGGAAAAGTAAACGCAATAAACAAACCAGCCGACAACAGAAAAGTGCATAAAGGACTCCAAACCCCATCGACAGAAAGCACAGCGCAACCAGAAAAAACCTGCCAAAAAGACGGAGTGATTGCACATTATCAACAAGAAAAAATGGGAAGAAAACAGAAAAGGAAGGGAAGAAACCAAAAGAAAACGCCAGCAGTAATAGCATGGTGTAAGGGCCCGACTAGTGAGAAATCGACAGCCAATATACCACAAGATAGGCCAACTGAGATGAGTGATGCAACTGACTCTGAATGCAACACACCAAAAAATAAAAATAAAAACCAAACAGGGGTAACAAAACCCAGTAGAAAGTTGGCCCCAGAAAGAAGGCGCACACCTAGCCTCCCCCCCCCCCAAAAGGGACACAGCAGCACCAAAGTTACCACAAGTAAGGCACGATCCAAAAGAGAAGACACTGAAAGGGGTCACAACATACAAGAAGTCACAATCCCAACTGATAGAGGGCACAACCCCCAAGAAGCCTTAAAACTAACTGATAAGGAAAACATCGAAAGAACCCCACCCAAAGACCAAGGCCACTCCAAAAATCCTCCCAAGCTAAAGGAAGATATACAACCGGGAGTAAGCACTGAACAGTGCGTAACAACTTCACCAAGTAGCCCCAGACAAAATCTGACGAAAAGCAGTAAAATGATCGACAAACGACACACAGTAGGAACAGATGAATATCAAGGCCAAGTGAAAGATCGAACCGGCAATGAAGATAACAGCCGGGCACAGGATATTGGGCAAACTGGAACGACCTCAATAACGTTCCACCCAGAGTATCAATAAAGGGCCCCAATGGATATCCTAAACAGGGGGAACATCCTACGGCTATTGAAAACCATAGATAGCCTCATAAATATATCATCTAGCGACTTGGAATCGGTAGAATTCATAGAACCGGAGGGAATACTTGGAGCAGATTCAACAAAAACAATTTGGGCCTCAGCGGAATTCCCGGAGAGACTACTAAAAAAAAAGCAACGTTCAACTCCTAGGGAATAAAGTTACAACCTTCCACTAAACCAAGATGCCCGACCCTCTACTACATGCCAGCCAACAAAGGATAAAAATAAACGAACAACTGCATCAAAATACAGTTCTAAGAGGGGCACGAAGCAAGACACCAGAGATTTTAGTTTATAAGGAACAGCCACACAAGAGAACATCGGCCTTCGACAATCACCCCGCGTTAAATTGGAGATGGCTTTCAAGGACCCTATATATAAAAGAGATAAATCCATGACAAAGTAATGTAAAAACAGCAAAAACACTCAGCACTGTCAGCTTATGCTCTTGGAACATCAATTGGCTAGGAGATAAGTTCGCGGACGCAGATCTAAACAACTACCTGAAAAGATTCACCATCATCTCACTGCAAGAAACCTGGTCCGACTCCCCTCAAGCACTATCAGGATTTAACCTGAATTTCCTACCGTCTACGCAGAGCTCACCGTTTGTACACAAGAAAGGAGGACTCGCCACCTACAGCGCAATACAATTGATTGCTGAAGCAGTTCCACTGGTTTATAAACTAGCTCCGCCAAATGCATTGCAAGCCCTGCGACTGACACTCAGTGAGCAGAACAAAAATGAGGATATAATCCTAATAAACCTCTACTTGCACACTAAGGAGAAAATAAAGGGAGCATACCAGCTGAAGGAAGAACTCGTAAAATTAACAGAAAATGAGGACACAAACAGCATAATCATTACAGGGGATTTTAACCTAAATATTCTTAGCACCGCAGCCCCTGAAAACACCGAGGAGGAGAACCCGTTTTCCTGGGAGCAAAACTACCAAGACATCACCTCAGGAGGTAGAAGTACGAAAACAGCCAGGAGCCTGTTGGCCAAATTGGAAGAGCTGGGCTTCAGAGCTCTGAACGGCAGACTCCCAGGCAATCAACCGCAGTCAGCAACATTCTATAGCATCACAGCAAGCTCTACAATTGACTTCACATTCATCACTCGCAGCATGTATGAAAGGGTGAGAGATTTTCATATCTGCACAATGGACTACAGTGATCACTTCCCACAGGAAATCACGATAGATGCACCCGTAATATCAACCCAGCCAGGCGGTAGCAAATTAGGCTCGGAGTTTACAAAAAAGGAGAGACGAATAAACCAACGACCCAAAAACCCTCCTATTACAAGCGAAGCAAACACTAGAAGAGGCACAACTCGCATCCTCAAACCCAATCATGTGCTGGGAGGCATTCACAAAAAACTTGAGAGACAAAGCCGAAGGAAAAAGATACACAAAAAAAGATGGAAAGGGAAACTATGTGAAACACCACAGCCAATACAATTTTAGGAATGAAATTCGTCTAAAAAGGCTGAAGACGCAGATTAATAACACTATGCGAAGAGCAAAAACAGATCCCACCGCTTGCCAGGCATTGAGACAGCTAAAAAGCAGTCGTAGAAAACTAATATGGGAATTAAAAAAGATGCAGACGAGGCCTTTTGGGGAAAAGTTTTACACAACGTGATAACAAACAACAGCGCACAATTCTGGCAAAAGATCAACAGCTTGATTAACGTGCAAAGCCAGGGGATTGAATCCCACGTGACGGAAGAGGCCTGGACAACTTACCTCAGCACACATTTTAACGACCCTCAAGAGCCGTGGACAGAATCATGCAACGCCAAAATCTGCTGTAAAGAACAGAATCCCTTAAACAAAGAAACCTTAGCAAGTGAAGAGGAACTACTAATCACGAATGCACAAATATGTCTTCTCTGTGTCCGGGTTCTTCATAGGGTATGAAGAACCCGGACACAGAGGAGCAGGGAGGCCGCTTCACATAAACGAGGCTATTATCACAAAGAGAGAGTGGCTTGCCAACTTCAACCTGCGAAATAATCACCGCAGATCGAGCAGAATAAGCGAGAAGTTTTTCTTTTCTGTGATTCAAATGGAAAGAAGGAATTCCTAGTGAAATACCGGACACAATCCACAGAATTAATAAACGGTGGCTCCTCTGTGTCGCAATAAGGAATATAAAAACCTTATTAAGGTAAAGGCATAAAACATATAGAGGAATATAAAGGAAACTGTTAAACTTAAGTTTAGTTGTATGAAATATCAGTATGATTTTCTTTTACCCTCACAAAGGCCTTATTGTTCACCTTAAAGATTACCGACAACACTAAAAGAAAGTCTTGTCTTCATACAAGTCCTCAATCCTAAGACTTTGAATCATTCTAGTCAAAACGTCCTGAAGAAGGTGCAACCATTTTTAGAAACCACCGAAACACCGCGTCGACTTTTGTTTTTGACTGCTTTATGGTTTTTTATAATGCAATGTATTGTTTTTTAAACAGATGATTTTAATTTAGAGTGTAACCCATAAAAGGGAGGTACCTAAATAAATTGCACTATATTTTTAAATATACTTCATTTGTTTTCCATATTGAATTGTGTCAACCATTGGTCTAACTGTTAGATGTAATTTTGTAAATTCCAATTAGGAACCCATCCCCCCGCCCTCCATACAGCACACAGTGTTTACATATTACACACACATCGGTCGTATGTAAGGACCAAGTACAAACTACAGGGTTCTCTCAATCTTACTTACTGTACTTGCTCCCCTCCCTGTAAATAGAACCAGGGGAACCTTCCAACTTTCTTTTTTGGTGCCAAATGGCATACCGCCAATTGTATTCAAACAAGACCCAGAATACTGGGCCGCTGTCCTTAAACCAACGTTTGAAACAATATGGCGGACTTCAACAATCCCATGCTCATGGAGGGGAGCAATTATCTTCCCAATATATAAAAAAGGAGACCGAAGCGACCCAAGAAGCTATCGTCTCATAGCCTTGCTTGATAACGAGGAAAAGTACTACGCCGGCCTCTTACTCCAAGAGCTAATATCATGGGTGGATGAAAAACTAGCAGTCCCACTCAACCAAACCGGATTTAGGAAAAATATGGGGTCGACCACCAATATATTAGTCCTATCACTTTTGACTGACACAGCGCTGGAGGCAAAACAATCTTTATACCTGTGCTATATCGACTACAGCTCTGCCTTTGATCGCGTAAACAGAAAACTCCTGTGGCAAAAACTAAAGGGAATGAAAATCCCCTCAACACTGCTGAACCAAATAATTATTTTGCACAGCGATACCTGGGTCCAGGTCAAATTAGGAGCAGGAGATTTCTTAACCAAGAAAATCCCAACCAGCACAGGAGAAAAGCAAGGGTGCGTGTTAGCGCCAACCCTATTCAACCTTTTTAGGGCCGAACTATCAATCATTCTAAATGAAAACAACTCTCACGCTCCTAAACTAGGGGGCTTCCAGCTGTCCAATTTATTCTATGCGGACGACCTAGTGCTAATCAGCCGGACCCCGATAGGCCTACAGCGGCTCCTTGATGTCACCTCGCAGTATTCCAAATCAAAAAAACTCAACATCAATTATGACAAAACAAAAGTTATGTGCTTGAACCACTACAAAAAGAAATCAACACGCAGCTGGGTTATGGACAAAATGAAATTGGATGTCACAAACAAATATCGCTACCTGGATGTAACTATAGACCACAGGGGCAGCTTCACACCACAACGAGCGGAAATAAAAAAGAGAGGCCTAATGACAGCTGTAACATTAAGAAACCTGAGAAACAAAATTGCTGGGCCAAACCTCTCCCCACTAATAAAGCTGATCAAAGCAAGCTGATCCCTTCCATCACCTACGGAAGTGAAGCAATGAGAGGCAGGGATGCTGAAACAGTAAATGAAGTAATAACAAGAGTGATGCGCATGGTCTTTGGCCTTACTCGTTATACTTCACCTGCGCAAAATTGTCTTGAATTTGGGCTAGTAAAAGAAGAGCTGGCACGCAAGGGAGTCTACCTCAAAAGTTGGTACAAAATCAGTAGGGGAGAGGCAAATACTCTTAATGCATTACTCTGGAAAGAACTTCAAACCAAAAACAACAGCCCAGCAAGGCTTTTTCTGGAAGGATGCAATAAAGCAGCTGGGGGCGCAACAACTGTGGGATCTTCAAGGAAACCTGAAAGGTTTTAAAAAAGCAGTAAACAACGTTGTCAGGAAAGAATCTCTTTTACAGGACAAAGCTTCACTGATGGAGCGAGCTCATGGATGGCTAACTGTAAACACCTACAAAAAACTTGCACCGCAAATGTATCTTTTGACCAGTTTCACAAAAAAACAAAAGAGCTCTTCCTAAAATACCAGCTAGGAGTACTGCCCTCTGCTGACCACATGGCACCCTGGCTGCGTCCTTTAAAACCAGCAAAATGACGCCTGTGTGGGAATGACGAGGAAAACATCTTACACCTCATCACTACCTGCAAGGAGCTGCAGCCTGAACGCAGGAACTTGCTGAGACCAGTATTCAACAAAAAGGGGATTAGGTCCTGTAGGCAAGTCGTCCTGGCTTGCTTTTCAGGCGACGATGTCCAAATGGCTAGTTGACTGGTAAAATACATCAAAGCCTTAGAAGCAAGAATTACCTTAATGAAAGAATAAATGGACAAAGAAAGCGTACACTCCCCACCCCTAGAGTAAACAAATATGTGGTCCACACATAAGGCAGGGACCAGATGAGACTACCACTCAACAAAAAAAAAAAGGGGGATCCGGCCCTGTAGGCAAGCAGCCCTGATGTGGCTCTAAGTTGACGAACCCCAAATGGCTTGTCGACTGGAAAAGTACATTAAAGCCGTGGCAGACAGATTTACCACAAAGAAAGAATAAATGGACAATAAAAGCTCACTTTCCACACTTTTACAATTAAAACAATACTTGGTCCACACAGAGGAACAGCTGACCTATTGGGATATAAAACGGACAGAGGAGCGAAATGCACAGACACCCGGAGAAAAGGAATGGCTTGCCCCCGATAAAGGACGCTCCCTACTAGGAATGTGGTCCGCAACGCATCCGGAAAGGGAAAGAGGGTATGGTTAACCCTTCAGAAACTACTCCGGAGGAATCGCAGAAGTGATCTAGTGGCGGACAAATATCTACTCTCAAATTTCTTTCTATCACTTTTTAATTTTTCACTTGAACTATCTCTTTGGCTGCTACAAATACCTTTTTTAACTTAACTTTTTTTATTGATCTTTTATCGCTGTTGGTCTTTTTGTAATCGTTCTTATTAACTGTACAATAAAGTATTACTTACTTACTTACCAAGTGGTGCCAAATCCAGTCCTGTGCCCTTGAATATGATTCTGGTGCTGTAACTTAGAAATGAACACAATGACTCCAAGTGTCAGTTTGGAACTAGCACAATCCTACAAAATCGAAGCATCACTGATGTCTGTACTAAAGCCGTGGTCACTGCTCGCCTAGTGTGTGATGCAACAAACTAAATTTCAATGTAACCCTGAATTTGCCGACACATTGTCTCTGAAGAACCACCAATGCAGGAGTCTCAAGCATTACATCCCCCAAGTCTGTGACTCACCGTTACAATGCCGCCCAGGCCCTGCGTGTCTTTTAACAGACGCATCGCCTTAAGTCCAGCGGTATGACTTTGGAGCTGTGAAATCGACGCACCATGCTCTTGACATTGATGCATCATCGATGCCTTGTCACCTTCAAGAACTGAGGCCTTGCACAGCAATTGATGCATCATATCCTCTGTGCAACACATTGCCCCTGAGCGTGAAATCCCACGACCCTACACTGCCTTAAGGAACCAACATATCACCTGCAACCACAATACCTCACAGCCTCTGTGTAACACATCTCCTTTGATTTTTGTCTCATCCAAGGTACTGTAAAGCGGTCAGCGTGATTCCTGTATCCAGCCCATGCACCATGGCAGTTGGACTGTACTTTTGGATTTGGCACAGTCAGGCATGATCAGATAGCCCCAGTTAGAGCTATAGAGTTGCTTTCAAAGTCTTACTGTGTGTGTTCACAAATACTTTACACATTGACCCTTTAGTTTAGCTTAACTGCTCTATGCCAAGCTACTCGAGGGTGAGCACAGGTAAACTTTTTGGGGTGATTATAAGAACTAATCAGAAACAAAATCCTAAACGCACTACTTTTGGAATTCACAGAAGGCATTTACGACTCCTAACTTTACATTCGCACTCATGCCGGAATTTCTGCACCAGGATGGTACTTTCCGGTCCCAGAGCGAACTTTCCGCACCCAGACTGTACTCTCCTGCTAGGGCCGTTCTCTCTGGCTCTAGCCATAATCTCCGACTTTTGCCGGATAAAGTGTCATCAATGGGCCGGATTGCAATTTTAACAAAAAGGAACATGAGGAATGTATGATAAATGGTAGAGAAGGTCACGAAAAACAGTTTGGACGGGGACAAAGGAATGGCCAGGCACTTCAACACAACCCAGCAATGTTTTCGCCTTTGCATCATGGTACATGCAGTGCACCCTCAGTTGACGCAGTTGATCAAAATAATTGTATTTTCTGAACTGAGGAAGAGATGAAAGGACGGATAGACCTGACTGATGTTTCCTTATCTGATCCCCAAGGAGAACTATATGTTGATGGCCCTTGTTTTAAATTACCAGATGGCACCACCACCACAGCTTATGCTATCACTACATTACACACAGTGGTAGAGACATCACAGGTCCCTTATCAATCTACCCAGGCAGCAGAACTTGTTTGAATTGAGCGAAGGGTTAGTTGTCAATATTTACACAGACAGTCATTATCTATTTGGGGTTGCGCACAACTTTAGGCGCCTGTGGGCAGAGAGAGAGTTTCTTACCTTGCATGGTATTAATATACAACATGGACATTTGATTTCATGATCCTTCAAATGGATTTCATTGAGCTAGAACATTATACCAATCTCAAGTATGTTTTAGTGGTCATATGTGAATTCAGTAAAGAGGTGGAGGCTTACCCCACTAAAGACAATACGGCTATCACAACAGCAAAGGTGCTTATTAAAGAGTTCTTTCCTTGTTTCGGAATGCTCAGAGTAATTTGGAGTGACAATGGTGTTCATTTTGATGGGAAAAGGATTAAGCTAATATGTGAAGGACTGCATATTAAACAGAAATTCCATGCCACCAACCACTTGTTGTCAGTAGGTTTGGTTGAGAAGTATATTGGCATACTGAAATTGAAATTGGCAAAAATTCAGGAGCCAACAGGGTTGCCATGGCCAGATGCTCTTCCTTTGGCCCTTTACTCCAATCCGACTACAGCACATTTAAGAACAGGCTTTTCCCCTTATGAAATTATATTTAGGCCCCAACAAATGTCTGGGGGGTCCCTAGGCTGAGAAAGTTTACCAATATTGAATATCCTGTATTTCTTGATTACCTTGGGCAATTGACAGAAAGTTTGCGTTTTATTGACCAACAGGTGCAAGACTCCTCACCTCTGAAGCCTAAGGGTCCCGGCCACAGTATCCAGCTTGGGGACTTTATTCTTATCTAAAATTTCCAGGGAAAGAAAAATCTGGAGCCCAGATGGAAAGGTCCTGAACAAGTCCTTCTGGCTACACAGAAGGCTGTAAAAGTTGCTAGTCGAAAGAGTTGGTCCATGTGACCCACTGCAAAAGAATACCTTTGCTGTTGCGCTATGACCAGTGGATCAAGGAGAGAAAAGGAGACATTGAATGTGAGCATGTGCCGAGATTTGTTACTTTCAGTGATTTGGATGCAAACAGACAAGGAGAACGAAGATGTTTTGGCTATCCCACCAGAAATATGAGCTACACTGGAGCCTCTGTTCAGTGATCGCACAGTGCCTGGAACTGCCAGGTACAACTTACATACTCGGCTGAGGACCACTGAGTCCAAGGAAAAGAAAGAATACGGATGGACTGCACAAGGTAGGAAAGTACTGATTAGCGGTACCAGTGAGAGAATGGAATGCATGAAAGAGTTGCATCGGTTTTGCTCTTGTTCTATGAACATTAGTCAGGAAAGTATACTTTGAAAAGTATACCACCTTTATCGTCATGGGATAGATTAGGAAAGAGCTTAGGATGGACAAGCTCCATTCCTGGTGCTGGAGTGGCAACTGATGGATAATAGGAGACTGTACCAGTGAGGCTCTGATGGACACTGGGACCATTTACATTTCTTATGTTTTTTGCGTTTCCTCTCTTGTTTCATTATGCATCCTTTTGGTAGACATATTAATGAGGAGGATCAGCCAATTGTCACTAGACAACACAGTGCAATTTGGTCTACACAAAGTAAAATTGTGTGTGTCATTGCTCTGCTGATGGTGGTAATAATAGTATGGGGTATCATGGTTCCTGGAAGATACACATAGTGTAAACACACTCAACATGGGTGAACAATTCCTCCGAAATGCAATAGGAGTGCTGCCATGAATAACTTGTTGGTGAAAACTCATAGGAGATTCTTTGGGAAGGGGACTGCCTGCTATCCTATCCGATTTATAGCTAGCCTTTGGACTGCATACCCATTGTCACTTGGTAATTACACATAGACTCGGCCACCACAGTTTGTGGAGGTAAAGGGTATGTTTGAATTTGGTTACCCTGTACCATGTCTTTACCACCGAAACCCACAGGGTGAGGGTTACCCTGGCTGTGATAACAACACGTATTGTGATAATTTTTTGTGGAAGAACAGAAAATGACTCTCACAGGTTGGCATTATAAACAATTTACAGTAGGCTGATTATTATTCTGCCTGTTGCTTCATAGTGAACGTTACAGATACCTCTTTGTAAATCAATTGTTCAGGGACAATACTGCATAAAGCACCCTTTCCCTAGTAAATAAATCAGATCCGAACACTTCTGGAATGAATTACAGATATGTTGCAGTGGATTATGAGGGGCCGATATATGCCCACCCAGGCATAATTCCAATGGGACTTATTCAAATGTCTACAATGGTACTGATGATATGGCTCTCGGAATGTTCTGCCTTAAGGTGTTCCATGTAAAGATATCCAACCTTATACAAGATGGGTAATAAGGACACTAACAAAAGATTTTTGCGAAGGGGTAACAGAGTTGGAAGTGAATAGCTATAGCAACAGTATAACATTTGGATAGATCTTGTCCTCCATATTTACCTTGGGTGGCACTGCTATGGCCAGGGGCGAGAAAGCTAGAGAGTATTTCAGATGTAAATTGCAGTGTCGGGCTTCACAGGACATGCTGGTTGCAGCTGCACCTGTTCCCATGTTTGAGGGCAGAGAGCAGGCCCTGCCTGCTGTTCTCAGTCAGCGGGTGAGGGTGAACTTAAATAGTATTTAAAGGAGTGGTCCACCCTGGCAATGTGCTTCAAGTTCCAGCACGGATCCCGCAAGGCCTCACACTGTTTTTTCCCAACTTACCTGAATCCTGTTGACTGCAGTTTCTGCTTTAGTCCCTCGCTCGTGTTGCTGGGCTTCTCGTGAGTCCTTATTCTTCCTGGGTCCTTTGGCGGTCTTACAGGGCTTGTCGACACGCTGCTCCTTTCCAGCTGTGAACTTTGTATCAAGGGAACCTCCGTTTCTTAACCCTTCGCTTCCTGGTAACTTGTATCTTAAAGACAAGAAATAACGCAAGGGCTATAAAGAATCATGGTATCTTTGTCTTTTGTTTTATTTAGAGCTGCTTTTTGAAAATAAGAAAAGACACTTATTTGATGATTCTATGCTCTTGACAGGTGATTCTTGAGCTCCACTTTATTTTTGATAAACTCCTTTTTGGCTGCAAAGGAGAATGAAAAAAACACTATTACAAAAATCCCAAAACCCCACTAGTGTGTTTCTGCTTATTCTGACCCCTCCTCTTTTTGCCTTTTTTTGTGCTTTCTCCTGACTAGGGAAATGAGTTTTTCAATTTTCCCTAATTGCAGGAGTAAAGGATACATTATTTTTTTTGACTAAGGGTCCTATCTACTCCTATGGTGTCTTTAACCTAGGTTTGTATATTATTGTTCATTCCTTGTTTGAATAACAAACTTCTGCAAGCCTTCTACATATTGAACATTGTCCTTCCTTTTAGTCAGTGGGAGAGTTCTATCATCCATGGGAGTAATTTCCTTGCATGTACTTGGCATATTCCTTTTAAGGTATCTCATTAGAAATAGGGGGGGGGGGGGGTAACACATAGCCAAATCTTTTTACCCATGTTTAGCACTCACCTTGTGCTTTCTCCTTCAGGGTGCTAGAAGACCACCTGCACAGAAGATCCAGTGGATGTCTACCACTTCTTTCCGTCCCCTGTTTTGTTTCCCTCCTGCCCCACCTTCCCTCTTTTGCTTTGACTAAGTAGGGCCAAAGCGATGGGTAAGGAAAGTTGGGATTTAGCATCACTTCCATCCATTTCGTCCCTGCAGTAAATCCAGATGAGCCTTTACATGCAGATTCTATCCAACACTACAGTGGCGGCTTTGATAGATATTACTACTCAGTTAGAATGCATGCAGACTAGATGTACGGTGGATTTTTTTGTTGGCCAAAAGTTGAGGTGTTTGCGCATTAATTGGTGACCAGTGTGGTATGGGTATAGAAAATTTGGAAAATAACCTAACACAAGACAATAAGGATATCATTAATAATGTCAAAGGCATGGAAAGTGGGAATTGAAGTTGGACTTTCTTAGGTAATAGGGGGTTGGATTTTAAAGTAATTTTTTATTTCATGGCAGTATTAATATTCTGTTGCATTCTCATTCAATGTCAACCTCTCTGTTGTTCCTATTGTGCCACTACTTTAACACATAAACGGAAAATATCTCCCTCTGTTACAAATGACGCTAAAAGACAGATATTGATGACCTTATGAATATAGACAAGGAGATATTTGACATTGTAAACAGTGCCCACAGCTCCGCCTTGATCACTTGTCTAATTATGATACTGTATCAAATATTGAGGATGTCACAGTTGATTCTGAATATGTGCCAGCATTACCTATTTTCTAAATAGAAAATGTCTTTAGCTCATGCTAAAATAAGGGTTTGTATGATTATGCTTGTTAATGCTCTTTAATGCCATGTATAAGTTAACGTTCGCTGTGCCATTTTCTTTTACAGGTGCCATTCTATTTACTGTTTGAAACTAATCCTGTTTGATTCCAAGAAATGCCACTTGCTACGTTTCGTTTCTGCAACGAGGAACTGTTTGTGTCAGTGCATAGCTTTCCCTAGATAAAGAACCTCTTCCACCGGTCTGACAGTTTGATCACAGCCCAGGGTGGAACAGCCTTGAAAGTGTACTGAGCTGTGCAAGATACGAAGGTAGAAGCCTTTTTTTGTCTTTATGCTGTTCACCGACATCAGTTGAGAAAATTCCACTGTGGGCCTGTTATTAGTTGGCCATGCAATGCATACAATATATCCTTATGCTTACAGTTCCTCGGTTCCCTCTGTAGTAGTCACTTGAGACTGTGCAAACAGAGCCCCACTCTGAGCGTATATAATAAATGATTATTGTTGTATATTCTCCACTGTTGCTCTGACTCTTCATTTAGCATGGAAGGCTGAGGGGTTGTCAGATGTGACCCGGGTGGCCCTAAGTGTGTCACTTCCTTCAAAGGAATGAATGGGTGTGTGAAAGGAGGAGTGGCTGAAATGATGAATGATGAATGAGTGAAAGGATGGGTGGATGAGTGATAAAAGGATGGGTGGATAGGTAGGTGAGAGGATGGGCAGGGTAAAGAGAAATGTCAGAGGGTGGGTGGATGGATAGGTTAAAGGATGACAGAGTAAGTGAACATCTGAGGATGTTTGGTTGAGCAGGTTCCTGCTTGTACAGGGTGCATACTCTGGCAACCAGAAACCACATTTCTAACAGATATACTATTGTGCAAGGTGCAGTTATGTCTTTGTATAAATTCTACAAACAATACAACATGTGTTGACATATCAGTAATTACTAGAATCATTGAAGCAAAACCTTAATTCAAAGGAGGGTGAAGCTCGTCATCATGGGTCAATGGTCCTTTTCTACCATGATGCTTATCTCATGGTCAACACATTCCCTGCTTATTAGGTTTGCACTACCTATTATTGTCCTTTAGTAATAAACATGCGCAATATTCCCCAGAGTCAGTTTGTTGACAATGTGACAGTGTTCTGATATTTGTAAAGATTCTATCTGATATTGACTCTGTGAATTCTATTGATTCTAATTTTACAAAAGTTATTCAACATTTAACATCAGTATGTAGGAAAACAAAGTTGAGTAATTATACCACTACAAATTTCAATGTCAACATAGTTTCTATGGTGTCATTGTGGCAATGATTCTGTGCCATCTCATTATTTCCAGCATCCGGCATTGTGATAAGTGATTATACATGTGTGGGTTGGCAATGCAGTGTATGGTGCTTATAGAAGTCCATATTTGTTTTCCTTGATCGGCAGGCACCCATCACTTGTTTAATAAGTGCGTGGGCATATTGTTGGCTCTTCTTATTAAATTGCATTGCTTGGTTTCATCTAGAATTATATCTCAACATGCTATTGGGTATACCTCTGTGGCCGAAAAATACAGAATCCGTGATATTGCCTAATTGACATTTAATCCATTTGGTTGGAGAATGGCATGACTTACTAGAGGTGTTCCTCATCACTTCAACCACTTCTGGTTCTGTGTATTATTGCCAACTTCTTCTAAACCTTGCTCAAGACATTGCTGCTCAGAATTCCATCTCTGCTGGTTAGCATTAAAGGCAATATGTTGTATTATGATTAAGATTTGATATATGTAATTGCTTTATGAAAATATTGTGATTTATAATTGAATTGTTGATATTCCTAGTTTTACATACAAGGTATGAATTATGCACAGTCAATATTTCTGTTCTGAATATTTGTTGGCACTATTCTTTTTGCCAATTTTTGTGTATGCAATATATTGTCATTCAGCTGATATAATGGAGTCTATTGCAGTAAATATGTTTTGCTATTTTGTTGCCTCTTCTAAATTAATAATAAATGTGGCACAATTGATAGTCAACATGAAAGTTGAAATTGCTTCCTATATTTGGCAACGTTGAAAAGTATATATTTTTGGATGGTATTAGATCTACATTTTTCTCAATATTAGGGTAATGAGATTTCTTTTTTTATTACAGTGTATATCTGGATTGTATCGTTTATTTTAAATTTTTAGCTAAATATTTAAAAAATGCAAAATATCAAGGGATCCACTGGAAATTGTCTATAAAAGTTTTCAAATGTTAATTTGTAATAAAACGTCAACCTCTGGGCACTTCAAGACGTCTATTGCTACAAACAATGTATTTACAAACCATGAGTTATTATTGGAATAGTATTCATCCTTAAGCTGGTAATTTCTTTGACTGTTAGTAAACCTATTGCTTTGCTTGCTTTCTTCATGAAAAGCTTTGATTACTATACTGCACTTAGGTTGTGCAATGGAAAAATGTGTAAATCAATAATAAGGGTACTCAAACATATACTCTGATATAGTAAAGACTAAAGTGTAGATCCGGGGAAATTTTGTGAATTTCCTGTTTTGTGCTTGGGTATCCAAACTTGTGTCTTGGGATCCTCCACTTTGCAGGAACAAAACAGGAGGATGGTTAGTGTAAACAGTAGATTTTGCATTTTTGTTCTCTCTACTTTCTGTGAATGGTTCCCCAGGTCCAGTACCTTTTAAATCAGTACTGTTGCAAAGCTTCTTTCTACACTGTCAGCAGTTATTTTTCTTTGGTCTTCAGACTTTGGGGCCAATCACGATGAGTGTCGGAAAGCCTCCGACCTCAGGTCGTAGCCTTTCCGACACTCATCATTGGTTTCAATACCGACCAGCTGATTATGATACAGCAGGTTGGAATTGAAACCATCTGGTCATTCCGGCTGGCTTCCGACGGGCTCGAGGAGGGTGTCAGCCAGTTGGAACTGGACCATAATTCAAATAAATGGTGGTTTACGCCATCCTGATTAAGATGCATGGTTTCCTGCAGGGTTTCCATGCCGGCCTTTCTGACCTGAAAACCCTGTCAGAAAGCATCTTTCCCTTGCAACCCCTGGTTGGGGGTAGAGGGAGCACCTATGGTGCCCCCCTGTTAATCCCTTTCATTTCCAAAGATTTTCCTATGAGTATCTGTGAATTATGTGTGCTGTACCATGTCTTTGTAAATCAGTTCAGTTGTGTCGAAGTGAAACATTTTGCTGTTACTTTCAGCTCAGCAATATAATTACTACTGATTACTAATCTCCAAGAACTGCAATTACAACATGTGTTGATGGCAGCTAATGATCTCTATTAGAAACAATATAAAAGTCATCAATAGCTCTTGTGTAAAAAAAAATTCTTATGTATTTGCATTAGCCTTTGATATAATCCAACAAGAATCGCATGCCAATTGCTTCATACTGGTTGTCTGTTGCATGTGTTTTAAGTGAGGGATACCAACGTGCGTTATGCAGTATAGATACCACCTTGTGATACATGGTAAGGCCTACTCAAAAAACAAAAAAACACTTTTTTAATGCATTGTACCTTTGTCACAATGTTTTTAGTTGTGTCTATATTATATTAGTTTATTGTGTAAAGGTATGGCTGCCGAAAGCTACTACATTAATATTAAGGAGTTAGTGATATATATTAAGTGCCAGCAACATTGAGAAATCTCATCACCTGAGTAATGTGCTGCTTTCAACCTTTTAATCGGCAATCTATTTATCAAACTTGCTTATCATATCATTAAGTTAACCCTTACCTCATCCCTTAATTCATCATCAGAAACCTGAGGGAGAGCGTGGATTTCAGAAACATTGGCACTGACTGGTGATCTTTTGAAGTAGTCAGTCATTGCCATTTCTCTGGACAGGGATTAGTCTAAGAAATAATGTCATATTATGTCTGCTTAAAGTACATTCAAATAATAATGATGAACATTAAAAACTTAATTACATATCTGTCCCGTGGATTTCCAAATTCGTGGAAGTGAGGCCCATCAATGCCCCACCTCCGCCGCGGTAATCAGGAGGCAGTTATATGCTTAGCGGGACTGCCATGATCCTGCCAAGCATATTACAACTTTCCTACCTGCTATGGTTTTCATGTGGTTCCACATCCATGAAACGTGTGGCGGAGAGAAAATAAACGGGTCTCTACGTCATGTGGATGCACACAGAGGGGTAAAACATGAGCCAGCCTGTGTACATGCACACCAGTTCCTGCAGGAATTTTACAGTCCATGCCAAGCAGGAACTGTTTTTGGCGTTCCCATTGCAAGTGCATATTTTCAGGGCACCACCGTGGGAACATCAAAACAAAATCCTGCCAGATATAAGTTACACTCATAAGCTGGCCGGACCACAGCTTTGGCGGTGCAGCGGCAGGGGGGGTCCTGCACCACACTACCAAAGTCATAATCAGGCCCTAAAGGTTTTTACACATTATTGCTTGTATTTCATGTTTTCAAATAAAACATATTATTTGTTTCAAATCACCAGAGTTTCATCTGGATATTTTCTCACAAAAGATCTTTGGGTGGGGGAGGACTCTCATAGTCAATGCGTATGCTATTTTTTAAGAATACTCAGCCTATGCTGTCACTGGAGAGAATTTGTGTTTTTGGTTTAGCCTGAAAATATGCAGTACAAACTCAATAGGCTTTGACTCATACAGAAAACTGACAAGGCGATTCTCAAAAGTCAGAGATAGAGCACAGCTCCACCATACAAGGCAGAACTCAAACATATTCTCTACTACACACTCAGGTTTACTATCGATCACAGGGCAAAATTCCCACCAAAAGAACAAGGAGGTACTGAGCAGAGTTCATGAGACTTAGTAGATTGCCTTTTCAAATACCAAAAATGTCAACAATTAATTAAAAAAAATTATTTTCAACAGTTTATTTACAAAAATGTAAATTAGCAAGCCAAATGTTCATTCTTTCATGTCTCATTTAGTTCACTGACAAAATATTATCTCCTAAAATATTGTGCTACAAAAATATAGGGAAATTAATATCAAAGTCAAAAATATATTCATTCTATACTTATAAAGAAAAGTACAAAAATAGTGAAAAAATATTGTCAATAATACTTATGTATAAAATATGGTTTTGTAAATATATATACATTTTAATTGTAAATATTAAATATATTACATTTTTAATATATATCATTAAAATAAAATACGTGTAATGTTTATTTAAACACACATATATATTTATAATTGATGCAATGAACTTAAGGCAAATGTGATTTAACATTTACACCGATCTGAGACATTACAAGATGGCCGCCAAAAGTGAATGAACTATTGTGCCTCCTTTTATGTTTACTTTTTAACATGTGATGTGTTGATGATTGAAAACTTTATTTAAATGAAAAAATGTCTCTGTCAGCCAGCACTGACGAAGGCGGCAACGCCGAAACGCGCTTGTTGACTGAGTGTGCGCGTGAAAATAAACCAAGCGCAGAGACAAAGAAAATTGGCTGGAGTGTCCTTACTTGTTGAACAGCTCGGGGATTCGAGCTGTGTGTTTGGAGATATTTATATATATATATATATATATATTTACATATCTAGTTAAAAATATTATTCATCCAATAATTATATTTTATATTATAACTTAATGTGTTTTTTTATATATATATATATATTCACAGAAAAAACCATAGGTTATAGACCATATATAGTTAGGAATTTGCATTTAAAAAACCTTGAAAATTCACTGAAAAAACCATAGGTTATAGACCATATATAGTTAGGGATTAGCATTTAAAAAACCTTATTTTATTTGCACAAAACCATTGAAATTCCATATATAGTTAGTTGCACTAACTATATATCGCGGACCCGCAATCCACTGCTAATGATGTCACATATTACATCATTCATGACATGGTCAGTGACATCACTGATGACATCTCAAATGACATCACTGATGACATCACTGATGACATCACTGATGACAACACCCAGTGACTGTATGTTTCTGTAAAGTTAAAATATGTCTTACATATTGAAGAATGAGTGGATGTATAAGTGTCTGGATGAAGGATTTAGTAGGTGCATGAGTGACTGTATGAGAGAATGATTAAATGTGTCTCACTGAGTGTATGGGTTAGTGATTAAAGTGTCTTAATTTGGCAATCATTATTTATGTTGTTCTGTAAACTGCTGCATGTTTAAATCAGTAGCTATATCAGTAACTATATGGGTTATTGAATGGTTGCCCAAGTATTTGTATGGGAGACTGAGTATGTGTGTGGGTGGCTGGGAGGTGTATAACTCTGTGCATAGATGTGTGAGCAGTTGATTCCCTAGGTGTATGGGTTCAAGAGTGCATGTAGAAACAGCTGTATGGACAGTTGACTGTGTGCATGAGTATATTGGTGAGTGAATGGATATCTCAGTGCTACATGTCAAAGTAAGTACATATGTAAAACACACTCCATGTGAGAGTTGACATATATAAATAACTGAACATAAGAGCCAGTGAATGTGTGAGTGGCTGTATGAATCATTGTGAACTTGTATCAAGGATTGTATAAGAGAGTAAATATGTGTTACTATATGTTTGAATAAGTAAGGTGTGTATAACTGTATAGTTGAGGAAATGGAGATGTGATTGATTCTTTCCATGACTGACTAGGTGTGTGAGTAACTCCATGGATGTGTGACAGTCTGTGAGTGCCTGTTTACACTGAGTGTATCTAAGGTTATATTAGAGTCTGAAGATGTATTATCACATAAATGATATCATCAGTGATGTAATCAGTAATGTCAAATGAGATGTCAGTGATGTCATCAGTGATGTCATTTGAGATGTCATCAGTGATGTCATCAGTGATATCATTTGAGATGTCATCGGTGATGTCATCAGTGATGTCACTGACCATGTCATGAATGATGTAATATGTGACATCATTAGCAGTGGATTGCGGGTCCGCGATATATACTTAGTGCAACTAACTATATATGGAATTTCAATGGTTTTGTGCAAATAAAATAAGGTTTTTTAAATGCTAATCCCTAACTATATATGGTCTATAACCTATGGTTTTTTCAGTGAATTTTCAAGGTTTTGTAAATGCAAATCCCTAACTATATATGGTCTATAACCTATGGTTTTTTCTGTGAATTTCATTGGTTTTTTAAAAGCTAATATCTATAGCTGTAAAATATATTCTTTATTAAGTGACGTATCACGTAGCCCGTGAGACGCCTCATGATGCATCGCATAACCGTGACGTATCATCTCTGCAGCGCAAACCAAACCCAAAACGTAAGCGGGCCAGAAAACGCTTAAAGAAATATATATATATTTCTTTAACCTTAATTAGACAAAATCCACACGTGCACATATCACAAACGTTCAAAAAACACAATATGTCGGACTCCCGTTACGCTGCCGGTTAGCTGCCCAGTTAACGTACCAGGAAGCACCTTTACCGCGAAAAATCACAATTTTTTTTTTCTTTTGCCCCGCAGGGAACTTTAATAGCCCCCTCATCAATCCTAGGGGTTCAGGAGGGGTCTGCCTTACCCCTTTCATTCATTTACACCTTTTTTTTTTCCACCTCTTGTCTCTCGATCCCACAGAGAGACAAGATGGCGGCCGCTCCAGACTGTTTACAATGATAACAGCCAATCAGCTTCTCCTCAGACTCCTGTTACACTGCCGGTTAGCTTCCCGGTTAGCTGCCCGGTTAGCTGCCCGGTTCGCGTACCAAGACGCGCCTCTACGGCGAAAAAATCGTTTTTTTTTGTTTTGTTTTTTTTTGGCCCCGCGTGGCTTTATAATATCCCCCTCATCAATCCTATGGGGTCAGAAGGGGTCTACCTTGCCCTCTTTCCTTCATTTCCCTCTTTGTTTTGGTCTCCTCTTGTCTCTCGATCCTACCGAGAGACAAGATGGCGGCCGCTCCGGACTGTTTACAATGTTGACAGCCAATCAGCTACTCCTCAGACTCCCGTTACACTGCCGGTTAGCTTCCCGGTTAGCTGCCCGGTTAGCTGCCCGGTTCGCGTACCAAGACGCGTCTCTACGGCGAAAAAATTGGATTTTTTTTTTTTTTTGGGGCCCCGCGTGGCTCTATAATATCCCCCTCATCAATCCTAGGGGGTCAGAAGGGGTCTACCTTGCCCCCTTTCCTTCATTTCCCCCTTTGTTTTGGCCTCCTCTTGTCTCTCGATCCTACCGAGAGACAAGATGGCGGCCGCTCCGGACTGTTTAGAATGTTGACAGACACCGGAGAGCCAATCAGCTTCGCTTCGCAAAGTTCCGATACGCGAAAAGTTCGCGAACCGGAGCGCTACCCGGAGCGCTGTTACAGATATATATCTTGTTTTAAACGTTAATTTCTCAAAATCCACTGAAGCACATATATTGAGACCTAGCAAAGGCACATCGGGCTAACAGTCCCTACAATTTTGCCAAGTTTCGTGGAAATCCATTCAGCCGTTCGGGCTAAAAGTGAGGCCAACCGCCCTATGGAAATTAACATGGGAAAAACGTGTTTTGGGACCCCCCTTTTTTCTCGGCCCCCCCTTGACGAACCCCCCCCAAATTTCCAGGAGCTGCTCAGAAACAAAATGTGCCATTTTCCTGAAAATTTCAGCCAATTCCGTCCACAAACGCCAAAGTTATTAGGCATAGAATTTTCAAAAGTTCCATAGAGAAAAAATCCTAACTATATATACCTACTGGCTATCGCCAGTAGGTAATATAGATATATATATATATATATATATATATATATATATATATATATATATATATATATATATATATATATAACCTACTGGCGGTCGCCAGTAGGTATATATAGTTAGGATTTTTTCCCTATGGGATTTTTGAAAATTCTATGTCTAATAACTTTGGCGTTTGTGGACGGAATTGGCTGAAATTTGCAGGAAAATGGAACATTTTGTTTCTGAGCAGCCCCTGAAAATTTGGGGGGAATTCGTCAAGGGGGGGCCGAAAAAAAAGGGGGGTCCCAAAACGCGTTTTTCCCATGTTAATTTCCATAGGGCGGTTGGCCTCACTTTTAGCTCGAACGGCTGAATGGATTTGCACGAAACTTGGCAAAATTGTAGGGACTGTTAGCCCGATGTGCCTTTGCTAGGTTTCAATATATGTGCTCCAGTGCATTTTGAGAAATTAACGTTCAAAAAAAGATATATATCTGTAACAGCGCTCCGGGCAGCGCTCCGGTTCGCGTACTTTTCGCGTAACGGAGCTTTGCGAAGCTAAGCTGATTGGCTCTTCAGTGTCTGTCAACATTCTAAACAGTCCGGAGCGGCCGCCATCTTGTCTCTCGGTAGGATCGAGAGACAAGAGGAGGCCAAAACAAAGGGGGAAATTACCATAAGGGGGCATAGTAGATCCTCGTTGACCCCCTAGGTTTTATGTGGAGGTTTTAAAAGGGCCCGGCAGGGCAAAAAAAATAAAATAAAATTTTTTTTTGCGTGGGGAGCGCGCGGTTCGCGAACCGGAAAGCGTTCTGGGCAGCGTACTGTAAGGAAAAAAGAATGATAGACTTTTCAAATACTGTATGTTAATTGATTGTTGGTTTTGTTGATTATTTTTTAATTTCTTTATTTTTTAAGCAATTTTTTATTATTGTGATTGTGTTTCATAATTTAATAAACTTTCTAACATTTCACTGTCTGAAATGTCATTATTTTCATTGAACATAGTTTGTAGTCTCTGAGGGTGTAAAATGTCCTCATTTTGAAGGAGGTCATCTACTGCTTGCACACATTGCAGTAGTTCTTGGTCCCAAGTTTCATCCATAAATTCAATATAATTTGGATCAATTATTTCTTGGCTGCTCTCTTGCAGGACAATTTGAAATTCAACTTTCTGTTCGCCTTCCATTTTGCCTGAAATTTGGATAAAAAAAATATATATTAGTAGAGATAGGGCACTGTTGGGATTAATTTTAGATAGGCAGTTTTTATCAGTGAATTTATCTTTGGGCAGTGTATAGTATCAGAGTGGAAGTAGGAATATAAAAAAGTGTATGTGATTTAACGTAAGTAAATTCATAATTATACAAGAGAAGCCTAACTCCATCCATAACTATAACAGAGAAGTCTATCTAAATCTATAACTACTACAGAGGGATAGTATATAACTATCAGAAAAAGTTTACCATATTAATTTATAGTGCACAATATACTTCAGTTTTAAAAATAACAACATACCTTTACAAACAAGTTGAAGTGTTTAGTGAAAATTCAATTGAAATGTACAACAAGAAGTAGCAGTCAAAATGGCCGTGTTTCCTTCTCTTCCTTTATATATATTCAGGTATATAACCAATCAAATGTCAGGTAATAAAAGTAGAAAATGAAAGTAACATTTTCATTGGTTGTGAATTCCAGCACTTCAGATGTGTTTTGTGAAGTAATTTACCTCACGGTATTTAGAGAGGTCTACAGGCTAAATGGCTAAATGGAATTTCAATCAAATTTGTGAAAATGAAAGGGATTGTTATGTAGTATGAGTTAATCTACATTTGGTGAGAGTGTCTCCAGTCGTTTTTCTGTAAATTACTTTCCCACCTTTTTTATTGGACCGCTTCCCGGGAAGCGTCCCGGTTCGCGAACCAGCAGCGTTACGGGTGTCCACCATTTTGTGTCGAATTAAGATACAAGATGGAGGGCAAATAATGTTCAGAATGGGTAGAAGGGGGCACAGTAGACGTATCTTGACCCCCTAGGTTTTCTGAGGGTGGCTGAGGAGGCCCATATGTGCGGGAAAAAAACATTTTTTTTAGAAATTTTGTGCGGTTAGCTTCCGGTTCGCGTACCGGGTAGCGCTCCGGGGAGCGTAGTTTGTTGAAAATTAGAGAAAAAAGTTAGAGTAAAATAATAATTGTGAGTGATCAGATGTAGGGTAGCTCTGAGAAGAGCTTTTGGGTTTATGGTACATTTAGGTACTTATAAGTAGGTACCAATGCACAGTCTTAAATTCAAAATGAAAATTCTGTTGCCCTCATCTGAGAAGTGAACTCCATCTCCTCTGTAGATATCTTGCATGCAGTAACGCAAATTATTGTTGTACATGGAGCCCATTCCATGGTCTCTCATGTAAGCTGAAACAGATTTGTTTACATGCTTCCTCGACTTCTCAATTTGTGGACAAAATTGGTTGGACCACCTCCATTTCTGTCTTTGGCATATATTTGAATATACCAAGGCAGTTTGAGGAAAAAGTGCCATTAATTGCTCAAAGGTGTCCTTTAAAAGCATTTCCAGACCTACCCCAGTCAAAGTGCCCAAATCATTACCTCCACAGTGCACAATTAACAGGTCAGGTTTTGGCAAATGCATAAAGGTTTTCACCAATGGTATCAATTGGTGACATTTTAATCCTCTTTGGCCCAACCACTTAATTTCCACATCTTGTAAATTGAGGTTAGGTAAATTTCTGTTCTCAGCATACCTTTGAGCCCAGTAGATGTAACTATGTCCAACAATCCAGACATAAAACATGGTGAGAGAAGGTTGTGCTGCAGTCAGATGAAGTGTGGTAATGAAAGGGCAGTTGAAACAGTAGCAGTTTGTAAAGAAAAAAAACTGTGGAGTTTCAGTGCTAATGATTCATTAGCAGTGATTGGTGGATTTCCATTTCTGAAAACAGAAAGTTAGGGTGCATGGATGTGTTCTTTGAAAGATGTAATTTGAATGGTCAAGGAAAAAACATTTAATGAAAGATTGCACTGGATACGCAGGTGCACTGAGAGTTCAGAGTTCAATTGAAACATTGTTGTGTGAACTTGCAAACATCAGAGGTCTTTCAGGAGGTGGTTGCTAAGCAAAAAAGGCAGAGAGGGCAGAGGGGGGAAGGGTTTTGATTTGAAAAAAGTGAGGGAAGAGTTATGATTGGCTAATATGAGAGATATGTGTAATGAATATCAGCATTTCTGTGCTTTCTATAGCTGCAGCCTCTGGAGTGCATCCTCTTTGTTCTGCTGAAGACAATTTGGTGTATTTCTGAGACTGTTTTGAAACTCAAAAAGTATTTGCTAAGGTGAGAAAAGATTTATTTAATTTAGATAGAGAATAGTATGATTTAAGGAGAAAATGATGAAGAAAGCTGTGTTTTTAAAATGTTGCTTTGTCTCAAGTGATATACAAATAGATTTTGTTTCTTTGAGAAATTGTAATTGCATATTCTGTGTAGAAATCTTGCATGCAGTAACGCAAGTTATTGTTGTACATGGAGCCCATTCCATGGTCTCTCATGTAAGCTGAAACAGATATGTTGTGTTTAAAAACGATTTTTGAAAACAATTACATTTCTGGATATGTACTGCTAGAGCTTCATAGGTTGTTTGGGCCATATTTATAAGGCATTTGAGTGTCTCTGATGTTATTTTTCCCATTTTAATTGAAGAGCTTTCTCCATGGGGCAAGTTTCTTGTAAATATGCTCCCACCTGTGCTTGGCAAATTTAGATTTTGATTATGGGAGTTACATAGCCATGTTAAAAATGACCCAAAAATGGTGCAAGGGCAACCAAAAAAACGCTTTCATGTGTCTTAAGGACATTTTTAGTAATTTCCTCTTGAATGTAGGTATACAATTGATTTATATGTTGTGTTTAAAAACGATTTTTTGAAAACAATGACATTTCTAAATATGTACTGTTAGAGCTTCATAGGTTGTTTGGGCCATATTTATAAGGCATTTGAGTGTCTATGATGTTATTTTTCCCATTTTAATTGAAGAGCTTTCTCCATGGGGCAAGTTTCTTGTAAATATGCTCCCACCTGTGCTTGGCAAATTTAGATTTTGATTATGGGAGTTACATAGCCATGTTAAAAATGACCCAAAAATGGTGCAAGGGCAATCAAAAAAACGCTTTCATGTGTCTTAAGGACATTTTTAGTCATTTCCTCTTGAATGTAGGTATACAATTGATTTATATGTTGTGTTTAAAAACGATTTTTGAAAACAATTACATTTCTGGATATGTACTGCTAGAGCTTCATAGGTTGTTTGGGCCATATTTATAAGGCATTTGAGTGTCTATGATGTTATTTTTTTAACCATTTTAATTGAAGAGCTTTCTCCATGGGGCAAGTTTCTTGTAAATATGCTCCCACCTGTGCTTGGCAAATTTAGTTTTTGATTATGGGAGTTACATAGCCATGTTAAAAATGACCCAAAAATGGTGCAAGGGCAATAAAAAAAAACGCTTTCATGTGTCTTAAGGACATTTTCAGTGATTTCCTCTTGAATGTAGGTATACAATTGATTTATATGTTGTGTTTAAAAACGTTTTTTGAAATCAATTACATTTCTGGATATGTACTGCTAGAGCTTCATAGGTTGTTTGGAGCATATTTATAAGGCATTTGAGTGTCTATGATGTTATTTTTCCCATTTTAATTGAAGAGCTTTCTCCATGGGGCAAGTTTCTTGTAAATATGCTCCCACCTGTGCTTGGCAAATTTAGATTTTGATTATGGGAGTTACATAGCCATGTTAAAAATGACCCAAAAATGGTGCAAGGGCAATCAAAAAACGCTTTCATGTGTCTTAAGGACATTTTAAGTCAATGAGGAAACACAGGTGATGTAATTCTGAAATAAGGAAAAAAACTCCACATTTTTCAATTACATTACTAGTGTTTCCTAAGTTTATGAATGACATTGTGCAGATGAAGTTTAGGTCTGACCACAGATTCAAAAGAGGTCTGCCCTTTGTTCAAGAGTGAAGTGGACATGACTTACTTCATTGGTAGGCCTTCACATGTATTATCTCCTTTGTATTCTTCAACAAGCGAAAAACTTATCTGCAACCGTGAGTAGGCCTCACCTCAAACAAACCTCTGGATAGGCCACACCTTATCGTCATCCTGAATCAATCATTTAAAATGTTAGGGAGAGATTTATGATAGGTGTATGCCTGTTTTGTACCACTGTGCGTCACTTTTGTGACGCAGTGGTGGTGCAAAAGATTTGCTATGTTAAATAATAAGTAGGGTGTTAAGTTTTTGATGACTGTTATTCATTTACTGTGTGGTAATAGTGGTTAATAACATTTTTTATTATATTTTACCACAGATTCAACTGCAGATCATTTCAAAATTTGAAAATGCCAACTAAGAATCGAATTAGAAAGGCTAGAAAACGTCAAAGACAGCAGGTTCATCTATTACTGCAGCAGTCCTCTCCCAAAAAAACTTGTCAAATCACCAAGAAAGCTCCGGGTAAGACCACGAAATCATTCATAAGAAATATTTGTAGTAAAAAAAGTATTTCTACAGAAAATGTTTCAGTCCAGAAAAAGAGAAGCAATTTAAACGGAAAGGAAAGACCAATCAAAAATGTTACTGCTAGAGCAAGAGATAACTCTGTGCATGATAGTAGAAGGAAACAACAGTTTAGGGACATTCAAAAACGAATGTTCCGCAACAGGATAATAGTTAATTTATTAAAAAATATTAAGAAAGGCCAACAGAAAGTGGCATTTTATAAGAAAAAGAAAAATTTAGAGAAAATTATTGATCAGGCTTTTGAAATTAAGCGAAAGTTATTTATTTTGGTAATCAATAGAATTAGGAAACTAAACAAGGTAATTTCTGATTTCAAATCAAATAGTAGATGGAAGAGAGTAGTTAATCGAAGTAATTTTTGTGAAGTTTTTTCCGGAGAATGGATGCATAGTTCAAGTTGTGAGGCATTTTTTAATGAGGAGAGTTATTTTCAGGATAATGATTTGGTGCTTGCAGTTGACACCAGTGGTCGAACTTATGAAGTGAAGGATGGTTGTCCAGTTGAAAAAGAAAAACTTGTGACAACAGAGATAGAAGAGGTGTTAGGTAATGAGGTTTTAGAAAGACGTCCTAAAGGTCCTGTGTACATTTGGAAGTGTAGTTCTATTTGCAGTGTGCGACAGGATTCCATCAATTTGCTTTGTGATTTTGTACGGACATTTAATAAGAAAAGTTTGAAGCAGAAAATGAAGTTGTTGCAAGAATTAGATCCTTGCAGAGTGAGACAAGTGACAGGTTTGCGTGGTCATTCACTGGCTTGTCTTTCCAGGAGAGTATGCCAGAGTGTTTTTCATCATTTCAGGATGCTAGCAGTGCATCATAATAAAGTGAGGAAATTAGTCAGAATGTTGTATTATGCTAAGAGTCCAGCAATTATGCTTAAACAATTATGTGCTGCTCTTTTGCATGGTTCTGAAATAGATGTCAAGAATATTTGTGAAGAAATTGAGTTTTGTTACTTTGGAAGTAAAGATGAGAATGTTCAAATTGACCCAGAAGTAGAGGGTAATGTTGAAGATAATGTACAGGTTTCCAGTACAGATAATTTTCAGAAGGAAATTGCCACGTTTCAGGTGAAATCAAGTGAGAGGCCTAATTTCACTTGTGTGTGTTGTCGACGCACTTATTATAAGAATCAGATTAAGTTAGTGGATTTATATGCAAAAAGTGAAAGGGAAAATAATAGTGAATGGAAGGATTTTGCCACATACTTGATGGTAGAAAATTGTTTTGATTTGGGATCGGATCAACGTGTGTGTACTTATTGTTGTAACAAATTAAACCAAAACCAGATGCCTGCTAGGGCGGTTCATAACAATCTGGAATTGGTTGAGATTCCTTCTGAATTGAAGGATTTAAATACTTATGAATCTATTTTTATTCAAAGTATCCATCCCTTTCAGGCTATTGTAAGAATGGAGCCAAAGACAGGGAAGTTGCCTCCATCAGATTTACAGAGAGGATTAAAGGGAAGAGTTGTTTATTTGCCTCTAGATTTGAACAAAAACATTAACACAATTGGAGTAGAAAAAGTGGAAGAGGACCCTCTGGTTATCTTAGTTAATGGGGTTCCGACAAAGAATAAGAAAATATGGCAAGATTTAGTGGATGTTAGGAAAGTCAAAAAGGCAACATTGTATTTGAAAAAAAATAATAAGTACTATAAGAATGTATATGTTGCAGAAGAGGAAGTAAGTGATGAAGAGGATAGCGATTTGTGTGCTGGCCAAATTGAGAAAGTAGAGGCCTCTAAAAGTGAAGAAATATATGAACATTATAGTGTTCATCCTTTGCATTCCAAGGAAGTCATGGGGAATGCTATTGAGTTGTTTCAAATGAAACAAGCCAAAGGGAGTCCCATTAGTGTTTGGGAGGAAAGTTTGGAAGCTCGGTGTTTCCCACAGCTATTTCCAACAGGTCAAGGAGGAAGATATGATGAGCGACCTCATCAAATTCCTGCTTCTGAATACCGGACTTTACGATTGTATGCAGAAGATCCTAGGTTTCGTCAATGCATTCCCTATTTGTTTCATCTCCTGTTTGAAAGCGATCTGTCTGGACTGTCATATGCAGTGAACCACATTTTGAAAAGTGGTATACAGATGCGAAACATCTCGGCAAGTGACTTTATGCATAAAGTCAATGTCCAAGACAGTATTTTGGATTCTCACCTAATTAATCTCATGGCGTGTCAGCGTGGTACTAATGAGTACTGGTACCGTCGTCATGGTGATTTAAAATGTATGCTGAGGAACTTAGGAACTCCAACATGGTTCCTCACTCTGAGCTGTGCCGAGTATGGCTGGGAAGACTTACTTGAATTTCTACGAGAGGCAAATGGAAACATTGAAAACATTGAATTCAAGACACCTGGAGAACTGTGTTCTTTGGATCCAGTGAATGTATGCAGGTACTTCAATCATAGATTTGAAGCTATAATGTCTTTCATCATGAATAAGAAGAATCCACCTCTTGGAGAGGTGTTGGATTTCTTCTGGAGAAAGGAGTACCAAGCAAGAGGTGCTCCTCATATACATATGCTGCTGTGGATCAAGGATGCACCTAAATTTGGAACAGATCCGGATGACTTAGTGATGAATTTCATAGAACAGTATTCTACGTGTGCTGTTCCAAACGCAACGGAGAAGAAAAGCCTAAGAGAACAAGTTCTACGTTTCCAAAGCCATCGTTGTGGAAAGTACTGTTGTCGTAAATTCAGAAACAAGGACAAGTTCTACACCAAATGTCGTTTCAACTTTCCACGACCGGTGATTTCTAAAGGAAGAGTGAACAGTTTGATGTCTTCTCTGCGACATAATGTGACGAGGAAATCACCCAAAAATACATACAATTTGAAAAGGAACGAAGAGTCCAAGTACATAAACGACTACAACCCAGTGATTTTGTCCATGTGGAATGCTAACATGGATATACAGTTTGTGGCTGACAACTGTATGGCTGTGGCTCGGTATGTGACATCTTACATCACCAAAAAAGAAAAGACAGAATTGAAGGATATGTGGGAGGACATTTCCCATGAAAAGAGCCTCAGTAAGAAGTTGTACAGTTTCAGTCTGAAGATGTTGTTGCATCGAGAAATTGGAGCTTACGAATGTTCTGACCGGTTGTCTTCAGCAAGTCTTTATGCTAAATCCAGTAGTATCCTTTGGGCGAGTCTTGGTCTTGCTGCAACACGTAATCGAGTTCTGAAACCTGTGCGGGAAATTGAGTATTTGACGGAAAAGGAGCCAAACAGTACCGACATTTTGAAGACCAACATGTTGGATACATATTATCCAAATCGAAGCAGTCACCTCGAGAATGTTTGTTTGTATGAGGTTCTACAAAATTACATATTCAAGAGGAACATCAAAGAAGATATTGAGAAAGGAGTGTATGCTGTAATTGGAAGTGAGGGATGTCTGGTGAAGCAAAGAAAATGCCACTTGGTAAATCATCGAAAATTGAGTGGCGAATCTCCTGAAAAAAAGGAGTTTTTCTATTTAGCACTTTTGCAACTTTTCAAGCCTTGGCGTGCAGAAGAGGAACTGCTTGGAGCTTTCCTCTGTTACGAAGACTCTTTCACTGCCACCAAGGAGACCATAGAATGTCCTGCTTTTCCCAAATATCAAGAAATGTTGACTTTGGAAATTGAGCAGGAAGCAACATTTGCAGCCGAGATTGCCAGAGACAGTTCTCAGGACAGTCAGAGTTCTGTTTCATTGAGTCAGGATCCACTAGGAGGACCTATTATCGAAAATGAAGCTGCCACTGCTATGAATGAAGTGGAAAGAGCCATGGCACATGCTCAGGAGGATGCGGTTAACTTAGAAGACTTGGAAAAACAACTCAACGTTGAGCAGAGGAAAATATATGACAAAGTTACCAAGCAAATTGATCATGGATTAAGTCATGAGAAGAAAGAGTGCTCATGTACGTCGTTGAAGCCTGTCCGACTGTACGTGAGTGGAGAAGCGGGAACTGGAAAAAGTTTCCTTATTAAAGCAATTTCTTGTTATTTGCAGGAAAGGACTGAGTCATCGCTGTCTTGTGTTGTTACCGCTCCTACTGGACTGGCAGCACATAACATTAAAGGTATTACTTTGCATCGTCTACTGATGCTGCCAGTGGAGCATGACAACAAATTACAATACCACAAGTTATCTGGAGATGCTTGTTGTGAAGTTTCAAGAGTCTTGAGGAAAATGAAACTTCTTATCATTGACGGAGTAAGCATGGTTTCCAATGTCATGCTTGCCTTTGTGCATTTGAGAATGCAAGAAGTTCTTAAAACTGAGTATGATGTGTTATTTGGTGGCAAACACATCATTGTTTTCGGAGATCTTCTGCAGCTGACACCAGTAAAAGGACAACCTGTGTTCAAAATACTCACGCATGAAGATACCAGGAAGTGCCTAGGGAGCATTGGCAACGTCAATATATGGTTAAACTTCAATTATGCTGAACTGCATGAAAATATGCGTCAGGCAAAGGATGAAGATTACAAGAATATTCTACAAGATATTAGAATTGGAAAAGTGACCGAGCATGGGAAAGAAGCTTTACATGCACGATTACTGTCAAATTTATATCCAGAACAAGACGTTGTGCCTGAGAATATTTTTCAGAAAATTACTGAGAAGAAATCCGGAATATGTTTGATGCCAACTCTTGCAGAATGTGCCATCTTCAACAACAAAATGTTGCATTTAGAAAAGCAAGAGATTGTGAAACTGGAAGCTATTGACAGAATAGAGCATATGGGATCAACAATTATTTTGTCTGAGAATTTG
This sequence comes from Lissotriton vulgaris, assembly GCF_964263255.1. NCBI lineage: Eukaryota > Metazoa > Chordata > Amphibia > Caudata > Salamandridae > Lissotriton > Lissotriton vulgaris. Next base: position 1,191,429,433 of record NC_141691.1, on the reverse strand, counting down.
AAATCAAAATTGGATTCATTAGAGAAGACAATATCTAAAACAGCGGGTTTTGAAAAGACTTTGAATGTGTGTTTAAATTGCCGAATCATTTTGAGAAGGAATTTACATGTTGAAAGAGGTCTGGTAAATGGATCAATGGGTAATGTTGTTGATTTTGAGAAATACAGAAGTAGAGATGGAATTGAATTTTTAAAAATTTAATTTGATGGCATTGAGGAAGTACAGGTAATTGGTCGTTGTTCTGCTAGGTTTTTGCTTGTTAAAGACTTATATGTTCGCCGTAAGCAGTTTCCTGTTTCCTTGGCATATGCAGTGACAATCCATAAATCGCAAGGTTTAAGTGTAGATAGTGCATTGGTGAATATTGGCAGTTCTGTGTTCAAGGAGGGTATGGCATATGTGGCATTGTCACGAGTTAGAACTTTATCGGGATTGTACTTGATTGACTGTGATGTCACAAACATTTGTGCGGATCTAGATTGTGTTAAGGAATACAATAGGTTAAGAAGAGAGTATGCGCCACATTTGCCTCAATATCCTTTGTTTGAGAAACGTGTGGTAGGCCGGAAATGAAGAAATATCAGTAATAGTAGGGAGGTTGTAGCAAAAAGCCCAAAAGTCGATGAACCGAAAATTGTAAGCAGAAAGAAAATGGATTCTGTTGAGGATGTTGTCGGTTTTCAATTTGAAAACAGTTCTGGTGTCAACTGCTATGCTAATGTAGTTGTTAATGTTGTCTTTTCACTAGATACTTTAAAAGAACAGATTGTGATCAATTCTGAACAAAGTTTATGCTGTTTGTTGAATTCTGTGTTAGAGAAATGTAGCACTGATAGAACAAAAGTAGAAAGTGTGTCTGAAGTTCGCTATCTGTTAGACGAATGTTCAGGTCAAACAGACTTCTCTGAAAATATTCAGCAGGATTGTCAGGAGTTTTTAATGTAAATGCTCGATGTATTGCAAGATGAGGGTGTAGATGTAGATCACCTGTTTGGGCTTTCTTATCAATGGCAGCATGACTGCGAGAACTGTAGGGTATCAAGTACTACTAGTGTAGACTCAGAAAGATTTATATATTTAACTTTGGCAGACAGTAAATCAGTGTCCTTTAATAAGCTAGTAAAAGCAGCTGATCACAACATGGAGTGTAGCCAATGTAAATCTGAAATGATGTCAACATTATTTATACGAAGATATGGCCAGTATGTTATTTTAATGTCCAACGATGTAGGCCTGATGGAACAAAATTGACAACTTTAATAAAAAATGTTGTTGCTTCGCAGTTGTCAATATCAGGAAGGACTTTTGTAACTGCAGCAATTATCTATCATGACGGTCCTTCAACAACATCAGGACATTACACAGCTTATTTAAAGTCTAGAAATGGCTGGTCATTCTGCAACGATTCTGTTGTAACTTTCAAAAAAAAATTGCCGTATGACCTTAAAAATTCTTACCTGGTTTTTTTAAAACCAAAATTTTAAGGAAAGAATCTCGGGATTTGCTCTAAGGAATTGCAAGAGGTTCATGGAGTAGAGGGAATGTAAGTCTGCAATGCTGTCTAGATTATTGGTCAAAACTTTTAATTATAATGTCATTTTAAAAATCCAACTATATAAACCTGATGCAAGTAAGTCTGCTTCATAGTAAGCAGTATCAGTGTCATAGGAAAAGTAGAACATGAGTGAGCAAGAAGGGTAAGATATTAGTAGTCCAGGATTGTGAAAGTAATCTTAAATGTTTTCTTTCTGAAAGTTGCGAAAATAGAAAATGACGGGATTTGCTTACAAGAATTCCAAAAGTTGTAAATCACTCTAACATGATTTAGCCATGTGGAAACATGTGGTAGAATGTGAGAAGTCTTTTATCGTATGTAACATATTTTTCAAAACGATGGAGGTTTTCTTTCAGAAAGTGGCGGGCTGAAAATATTAATAGCACAACAGAGTGTAAGCTGTTCATAGGACATCCTTCGACGTTATGGAAAGTAAGTTAATTTTAAGGAGTTTTGAATTCAGATTTCTTATGTTGTATGGGTTTTTTAAACACAATCATTTTGATTGTGCTTTTTTTTCCCCGCTGTTACATGATGAATACCTTCAAGTCACTGATTTTAGTGAAATTTGATACATTCTGAGAACAGCAAAAATAAACCATTTAACATGTATAATTAATTCTCTACTTTTTGTACTTATGATATACATTTAGAAATGTGAGGTAGACATGGAGAAACTGAGGCTTCTGTAAGTGTCAAAGTTAATGCATACACTGCTGCACTTCTGGGTACTGTTTCATATGCTGGACTACATCTGCACTATGAGATACCTAAACAAAGGCAACACAGGTGATGTGATTGTGAAATGAGCAAAAGAAACTCCACGTTTTTCAATTACATCACCTGTGTTTCCTAAGTTTACGAATGACATTGTGCAGATGAAGTTTAGGTCTGTCCACGGACACAGAAGAGGTCTGGCCGTTGTTCAAGAGTGAAGTGGACATGTTTTACTTCATTGGTAGGCCTTCACATGTATTATCTCCTCTGTATTCTTCAACAAGCATAAATTTGATATGCAACCTGAGTAGGCCTCACCTTAAACAAACCTTTGGAGAAGCCACACCTTATCGTCATCCTGAATCAATCATTTAATCTATCACATTTAACTTCTATTAGTTCTACTGCTTCATTTCTTTAACCCTTACTTTCCTGCCTTTGCTACTTCCCTCATTCCTTTCTATATTACTTAATTATTCTACTCCTTCCACTATTTTTCTCAGTCCCTCTCTTCTCATACTTCTTCACTCTTGTTCACTCACTCTGTCTCTATTAATGTAACTTTTTCTGACTGATCACAAATTTTTTTTTTTTAAAAAGAACAGTAAGTATAAGGGAAGGAAACAGACAGTTATGTTAAAAGAAAGACAGCTATAGGGAGTAAACTAGGGATACTGTTATCCGCAATCCACTGCTGATGATGTCACTGACCATGTCATGAATGATGTAATATGTGACTTCATCAGCAGTGGATTGCGGGTAACAGTATCTTTTGTTTACTCCCTATAGCTGTCTTTCTTTTAACATAACTGTCTGTTTCCTTCCCTTATACTTACTGTTCTTTTTTAAAAAAAAAATGTTTTGGTTCGCTCCCGGTTCGCGTACCGGAGAGCGAACCGGGAAGCGAACTAAAAGAAATAGAGGTTGGCAGAGTTCCAAATATTCTACCAATTTTTTTGTAATGGGGAGGTAGTTCTGAAAAGAACTTTTTTTTTTGGTTTTTGTTGTTTTATATTTTTTTATTATTTTTCTGAACATTATTTTAGTTTTTTTGTATTTTCTGAACATTTTCATATTTTTTTTGGTTTTTTTGGGGGGGGGGGAACGAAAACGATTCATTGTAAAGGGCTCAACAGGAGTAACAAAAAAAAAAGAATTTATTCTTTGGGGCGTTTCGGGCAAACATGATTGTCAATAGCTCTGTTAATTAGAGTGATGCTACTTTCTCTGTAGCAAATGAACTGATTGCAACGCACGCACACTTGTTTCACTTCCCCGAACTTCATTTGTATATTTGGGACCATCTCCCTCGCCTCTGGTCCCGTCACTTCCTGTACAACTGATCTTCTGGCCATCGAAGGGGGATTATCTTGCTCGTCACATAACTGCGCAGCACTGTAGTTGTTAGGATGCCACCTACTCATGTGCCGATGCATTGTGTAGTTGCCGTAACTGTACTTTTTATCGGTCCCTCTGGACAGTCTATCATTACATATACGGCAAAATACGTAGCGTGCATTTACTTTCTTTTGGCCCTGGGGAAATTAAAAAAATTGGCAAATATAGTTCTCCTTCCGATGATACCTCCTGGGCTCCTCTGGCAAAAACAGCGTCTCTTCCTGCTCTTCCTCCTCTTCCTGTTCTTCCTCTTCTTGTTGAATAATAACTTCAGCAGGTGGTCCTCTCTTCCTTGGATGTGGTGGAGGTGGTGGGGAAGAACTAGCTGAAGCTACTAATGAAGCCATTGCTCACTGTTAACAAAGGGTCTTTCTCTCACCAAGATGAAAGTCAGAGTGAGGAAAGAAGGAGGGGTTTTCATCATTTGGGAAAAGCAATAGTTCTAAACCAATGAAAAGTGTTAATTTTAGATCACATGACCTAGTCTTACATCATTAGGAAACCAAAAGTGAAATGAACCAATGAAAATGGAAAGGGGCGACCACTCGGTCCCCCCGAACGTATGGTGGAGTACCCCGATCCCCCCGGGAAGCCATTTCGGGCGGGAAGTGCGTCTCGGCTGGTATGCCCGAAGTGGCGTAGCCGGGGCGCGCTGTTTCCCGCCCAAGAGTGGGTTGTCCTAGACACTGAAGCCACTAGCCACGCCCCTGGAGGCGGGAGGAGGCGGGTCTACGCCCGCCCAGAGAAGAATAAAAGGAGCAGCAATACAAGGAAGCATCCTCTTGTTCCTGTGCTCTGAAGCTGCACCTCCTCGCTGCACGTGAGCTCGAGACGGAACGAAGAGCCAATTTGGAAATTTGTAATTTCTCTCTTTTCTCTTCTAGCACTGCAAATCGCGTCAGGACCTTTTCACCTACGTGGGGAAAATGCCGGGCCAAAGAGTCGCAAAAAAGGTCAGCACCGACCAGATGCTCCGGATGTTGGTGAAAGACATGGCAGAGATGAAGAGGAAAATGGCGGCCAGGGACAGTGCGGGGAGGCCGAAAAGATCCGACCCGGCGGAGGCCCCGGCTGGAAGAAGGAAGAGGGCCAGGAATGGGTCAAATGGGGACGAGGTCCCAGTTCCGGAGGCTCCCCCGGCGAGCCCTCCTAGACCAGCGGAGATTCCCACGCCGGCTCCTGCCGAGGGCCAGCGAATCCCCGTTGTGGTTACCCCAGTGAACGATGGGGACATGCCCCCGGAGTTGGCCGCCCAGCTAGCGGCATGGTTGGGTAATAGCAGCGGGGGTCCTGTGGCTCCGGGGGACACGGCCGAGGAGGCCAAGCAATTAATGAGGCAGTTGCGGCAGTCTCGGGAGGCCGCGAAACCACCTTGTCCGTTTGTTTCTCCGCAGGCTCCAGTAGAGCAACCCGCAGCTGGCACGAGTTCGGCAGCAACGGCGGTTACAGCTTCTGGTGCAGGTAAGCAGCTGATGCCAATTGCGGGGAAGGGGTCTGTACCCTCGAGAAGGGAAAAATTGGCTCAGCATATCCCGATGGAAATCAAGGAACGGATATGGGCTGAGAAATATGTAAACATGTTTTCCTTGCTAACTGATCATTACGAGATTGAGCATGTGAAAGTACAGAAAGAACTTATGCACCCGAGTGTTTGGCGCGCAAAAATGGCCGCCTTTAGAGTCGATGAGACGATAGGTAATTGGGGTAGAGCATTTGGCATATTCATGTCAATTATGGGGGAACGGAGACCTGACCTATTGACCGAGTTACCTGTGTACCAGTCACATATTATGGAATTTTCTCAGTCATATGCGGGCAATGAGTGGTTTTGCTATGATAATATCTTTCGTAAAGCCAAAGAGTTCGACACATGCCTGACGTGGGATTGTTACGACGCCATTTCTTGGCAAAAAATGGAGAACTCAGGCATGTTAAAGGCGCCATTGTTGGGAGGGGGCGGGGGTGAGTTTTCCCGCCAACCATCCGGGGCGCCCTTTCGGGCGGGGGCAAGTAATGAGCATCACCCAAGGTCGAATGGTAATACAGGTAGGAAAGGGGTATGCTGGAACTTTAACAGGGGAAAGTGTACAAGGCCACAGGGGTCATGCAAGTTTTGGCACGACTGTGGGGGGTGTGGGCAGTCCTCTCATTCCGAGACCATGTGCAGAGCCAAAACGGGTGATAACGGAAGTAGGGGAAGCGCCAAGCAGGTCTGACATAGGCCGAGGGGCGGCTTTACCTACACCAGTTGATACCATGGCGATGATTCCTTGGCTCAGTGAATACCCTGATCATGTCTCCGCTGGGGTGTTGCGAGACGGTTTTTCCTATGGTTTCCGCATCCCGGTGGGGGATTTTCAGGGTGAAGCGCGATGTAGGAATCAACTATCGGTCCTACATAATACGGCAGTGGTGCAAGCGAAGATTGAGAAAGAAGTGGCCCGGGGTCGGGTTGCGGGACCATTCGACATGCCACCAGTTCCTAATTTTGTTTGTTCACCCTTGGGGGTGGTCCCCAAGAAGGACCCGGGTGAATTTAGACTGATACATAATTTGTCAGCCCCAAGAGGTTTGTCAGTTAATGATGCGCTAGACCCAGAGGTGTGTTCGGTGCGGTACGCATCCTTCGATGATGCAGTCGCCATGTTAAATCGCCTGGGGCCCGGAGCGCTGATGGCCAAATCCGACATCGAGTCAGCGTTCCGGTTGCTCCCGGTACACCCAGACGATCAGCGTCTCCTGGGCTTCGCGTTTCAGGGGCACTATTACATGGATAAATGTATGCCGATGGGCTGTTCCATATCTTGTGCTTATTTTGAAAAATTCAGTTGTTTCCTGCAGTGGGCATTCACAAGAATGACGGGTTTTCAGCATGTTATGCATTATCTTGACGATTTTTTGTTCCTGGGGGCTGCCGGGGACACAGAATGTGCGCAGGCTTTAAATGAATTTTGTGATCTGATGAGGCAGTTTGGTGTGCCATTGGCGCCAGACAAGACTGTAGGGCCATCAACTTCGCTCGAGTTCCTTGGAATAGAGCTCGATTCCGAAGAGGGTTGCTTCCGGTTGCCAGGAGAAAAGGTGCGGAGATTCAGAGCTTCGCTGGAGGCATGCCTTAAGGAAGCTAAGGTGACCTTGCATCAATTGCAGCAGACTGTGGGTCAGTTGAATTTTGCCCTTAGGGTAATGCCAATGGATCGCCCTTTTTCCCGCTCGATTGCACAAGCCATGGTCGGTCTTAAAGAGGGGCACCACCGAACGAGGCTCTCGGCTGAGATTCGCCAGGACATGCGCATTTGTTATGTTATGTTATGTTATTTGCATTTTAATGCGCACAGCTGCTCCAGCGAAGGAGCGTCCTGGCGCAGGGAAAGGTAAACACAACACAACACAAAATCCAGTAACAAAAAGCAGAAGCATTAAAAACAGGGAACATTTAAAACAGGAAGGTTTTCAAAGCCCTACAAAAGGATATTAAATCATTCAAGAGGCGGATTTCCAAGGGGAGCGCATTCCAGAGGGTTGCAGCTTTCACGCGGAAGGAGCGACCCCCCATCCGACTAAGTCTAAAACGGGGGACAACCACCAAGGCTTGTCCAAGGGATCGGAGTGAGCGGGTGGGAACGTAGGGAGAGAGCAGTTCGTTAAGAATCACGGGTGCCAACTCTCTAAGAATTTTAAAAACCAGGCAAAGAGCCTTGAATTGGATTTGCTTGCTTATCGGGAGCCAGTGCAGGGACCGTAGAGTGTTAGAGGTGGGGCAGGTTCGGGGCAAACCTACCACCGCCCTGGCCGCAGCGTTCTGGACTCGCTGTAAACGAAGAATCTCGGCTTGGTTCGCTCCTAAAAGGAGTGAACTGGCGTAGTCCAGCCGAGAGATAATCATTGCTTGAATGACCAGCTGTCTTGTAGGAGCATCAAAAAATCTGAGCAGGGGTCTTAGCCCGCGTAATACTCCAAAACAGCAGGCCGCCACTCTCTATTCGTGTGAGTCACAAAGCTTAGCGTGTGGTCAAGCCATACTCCCAGATTCCTGAGTTCCAGGACAGGGGCCGGCGCTGATCCCAGCTCCGGGGGCCACCATCCGTCCCCCCAGTGATCCGCTTCCCTTCCAACGATCATCACCTCCGTTTTTGTCGCGTTCAGCTGGAGACAGTTGTTATTCATCCAGCTGGCCACCTCTCTCAGTCCACTTCGGAACCTGAGGGCATCCTGCTTGGCATCCCCGCTGATCGTAACCGCCAACTGAGTGTCGTCAGCATAGGAGACCATGGTTAGGCCCCATTGCCTGGCGACCTCAGCCAGCGGCTGCACGTACAGGTTAAAAAGCGTAGGACTCAGCGAGGAGCCCTGAGGGACCCCCAGGTCCAAAGGATGGTACTTGGACTGAAATGGAGGGGTGGCAACGCAGAAGGAGCGATCACTGAGGAAGGAGCGGAACCACTGCAGAGCTGAACCACAAATGCCAATGTCCTGTAGGCGGTGTAGCAGGATGCGATGGGAAACAGTGTCAAAGGCAGCGCTCAGGTCTAATAAGATAAGCGCTGCCGTTTGACCTGCATCGAGCACAATCCGCAAATGCTCAACCATTGCCAGAAGGGCCGTCTCAGTGCTGTGGCCAGCACGAAACCCATTCTGCGTGGGATCCAGGACATTAACTTGGGTCATATGCTCCGTGAGGGCCAGATTTACATGGGCCTCCATGACCTTGGCCGGCCACGGGAGCAAAGATATAGGGCGGTAGTTTTCTGGTCTCAGCGGATCCAGAGATGTTTTTTTTAGGATCGGGGAAACCACCGCTTGCTTCCACTTGGCAGGGACCAGGCCGGAAGTCAGGGAGAGGTTAATTAGAGAGCATACTACTGTGCGTCCCTGAAAAGCAACATCCCTGAAAAGAGCAGATCTTACCGGGTCTGCAGGCGAGCCAGACTTGACTCGCAGGGCCCACTTAGCAAACTCCTCATTAGAAAGAGTGGGAACGGAGTGCAGCGATGGACAGCTACTAGAGCCTGGCGGACTTCAATGGTCGGGTTGTCTGGACCAAGCCGGCGGTGTCCTCCGAAGAGTTGGGGCTGTGGACAGATTCGGCGGGGAGTATGGGCTTTGGCGCCATATTTGGCAATCACTGGTCAGCGCAAACATGGCCAGCATGGTGGCACGAATGTGGTCTTACAAATAACATTGCTTTTCTCGAACTGTTCCCTATTCTGGTGGCTTTGAAGACATGGCCTGAGGGGTTTAGGGATCACTCTGTGGTGTTCTGGTCTGATAACATGACCGTGGTTGAGTGTATCAATAGTCAGGCAGCACTATGCAAATGGATCCTGAGGTTGCTGAAGGAAATTGTTTTACTGTGTATGCAATTGAACGTACTCTTTAGAGCGAGGCATGTACCAGGGGTGCAGAATCAGGCTGCTGATGCGCTTTCTTGTTTCCGTATGCAGGCCTTCTGGGGTTTTCTGCCCACAGCGGACCCGGTGGCGGCACCATTTCCCGAAGCTCTCTGGTCTCTCGGTGCCCCGAACTACAGAACCTCGTGGGAGAGAGTTTAGCACCCAGGACAAGGAAGGCATATGAAGGGGCGTTCCGTTCCTATTGGTCCTTTTTGGGTTCTGCTAGGAGGGAGTTTTGGGGCCAGGAGGAATTTGTCATAGAATTTTTGCTGTCATTACGCAGGACAGGCAAATCGGTGGCTACGGCCCAGAGGCATCGGGCCGCCATTTCCTTCATGGCGCGGGCCCATGGTATCCAGGATCCTACAGCGTCTTTCGTAGTACAGAAAGCGCTGCGGGGATGGCAACGCCTTGAGGGTCGCAGAGTAGATGAAAGGCACCCGATAGGTCTGGATAGGTTGGCCCTGTTACTGTCCGTACTCCCTGCAACATGTTCATCCCAGTCGGAAACAGTGTTATTCCGGGCCGCTTTCGCATTAGCATTCCATGGGGCTATGCGGGTAAGCGAGCTGGTGGCAAGGAACAAGCGGGATACGGGGGGGGGTTTGTGCCGAGAGCACATTCAAGTAAGAGGGGTGACGATGACTGTCTCGTTTGTCAGGTCCAAGACCGATCAGGGGGCGATCGGGGACAGTGTTGTAGTCCAGCGGATTCCCGGATCTCCCATGTGCCCGGTGGCATGCGTTGAGGAATATTTGGCGCAGAGGGCGGCATCATGGGGGGGACATTGCTGAGGCACGCAGATGCCACCCCACTGACAAGATTTCAGTTCCAGTGGGTGTTTGCAATGGCAGTCGCGGCCGCGGGCTTGAACCCGGGCGAGTTTGGGACTCATTCCTTCCGGATAGGGGCTGCTACAGAGGCTACAGCCAGGGGTCTGAGTGTGGAGAAAGTGAAACAGTTGGGGCGTTGGTCCTCGAATTGTTACAAAAGGTATGTGCGGTTGCACATGTTGTGAAGCTGATATCATGTACTCATGCTTCTTGTCTTTGTTTGGTTACAGTTTCGCAAACCTACAAGGCGGGGCGGACTGTGCAGTCGACCCGACACCTGGGAACCAGCGGGCAGAGATCACCGGCTGAGGAAAGAGTGGTGTGGGTCGTGGGCCACTCATACGTGAGGCATGCCGCGGACGTATTCAAAGCAGGTGACATGATTCACGCAGCTGGGGAATACGGGTACAGGGTGACCTTCTACGGAAGGGGCGGGCTCTGTATTGACCAGTTTCAACAATTTTACAAGGATTTGTTAGGGCGGACAAGGTCACCGCCATCTATACTCATAGTACACCTTGGGGGCAATGATTTGGTGACCACTGGTAGACGACTACTTCTCGAGGCGATACTATCCACAGTAAGTTGGTTGGCGAGAAGAGTTCCAGGGTGCACGATTGCATGGTCCCATATGATTCCACGAAAGGTATGGCGGGGGGCTAATTCAGTGTCTGCTATAAATCATTCTGTGAAAAAGGTGAATAACAAGCTTGCTAGGCTGCTCCGTACCAGTACATTACATTCGATTCCTCATGGTTGTATCAGGGGGGACAATATGTATCTAGAGGATGGGGTCCATTTGTCCCGGGTGGGGAATTCTTTACTCATAGGGGATTTCGTAGCCTGGTTAAGGAGTTTACAGCATGACCTTTAGGTAGGAGTTTTTTGTGGGGGGTCCGGATAGCCGGTCAACTATCCGGCCTGTGGCGGTAAGGTCATGATCGGTGAGCAGTCATTGGAAGATCCCTAGGGGGGGGCGTCACCCATTACGGATGGGAGCGCCCGGGGGGAGGTGGCCATTGGCCCCTCAACGGGGAGGCGGTCCCTTCTAAGGACGGGACGCCTAAAGAAAAGGGAAGGCGGTCAAGGCCCCTCCCTGGATAGGAGGGGCTACGGGCCCCTCCTGGGAATTTCCCGGGGCCAGGACATCTGCGACGGCAGATGTGGTAAGTTGTGTGGGGTGGGGAGGGGGTCTACGCTACCTTCTAGACACCTCACACGAGTCCTCGGACGACCACGTACATGGCGTCGAGTTAACAGGGGCCCCCGTCAAGACAAGGGAAATTGGTATGGCCCATGAGGTGCAGTCCTCTGTGCGACCGCCCCTCACAAGTGAGGGGGGAGTTCTGGTTTAGGGATCTGACACCGGTTACGACCTTGCCGTTGGCCCTTAACGTTAGGATGGACAATTTCAATTTGAAATGCATTTTAGTAAGGATGTTTAGTATCGGCTAGGAGAACCGTTGTATTAGATATGGTTAAGGTTAGCCAAACATCGTAATGTGAATATGAAATTGTACATAATATGAAACTATTATTTTAATGTTTTGTTTTTGTTTCATATTTTAATAAATACGGCCGGGAAGGGTAACTCCCTTCCCGCCTTCCAAAAGTTCAGACTGTTTCCAGTTTCCCAATTCTTGGGGATTGTGTTGAGAGGGGGTGGCGGGTATCTCAGCCATATGGAAAGGGGCGACCACTCGGTCCCCCCGAACGTATGGTGGAGTACCCCGATCCCCCCGGGAAGCCATTTTGGGCGGGAGGCGCGTCTCGGCTGGTATGCCCGAAGTGGCGTAGCCGGGGCGCGCTGTTTCCCGCCCAAGAGTGGGTTGTCCTAGACACTGAAGCCACTAGCCACGCCCCTGGAGGCGGGAGGAGGCGGGTCTACGCCCGCCCAGAGAAGAATAAAAGGAGCAGCAATACAAGGAAGCATCCTCTTGTTCCTGTGCTCTGAAGCTGCACCTCCTCGCTGCACGTGAGCTCGAGACGGAACGAAGAGCCAATTTGGAAACCCACCCACCATCCCCTGAGGACAGCAAGTTGTTGTGGTATAAAGTCGTGTTTACGTAGTAACTGTTTTTCTTGCAGGTTGTTTCTGAATAAAGTTTGTGATTCGGTGCAATAAAGTGGATAATTCTTTGCAGTAAGCTTTATTAAAGATTTGTATCAGAGTGATTAGTAATGTTTTAAGAGCGTTGATACTTTATCTGTTAAGATAGGAATGTCTCTTTCTCTTAGTCATAGTCTCGTCGTATTTATTGTTTGGTCGGGCGGTAAGGTCATGATCGGTGAGCAGTCATTGGAAGATCCCTAGGGGGGGGCGTCACCCATTACGGATGGGAGCGCCCGGGGGGAGGTGGCCATTGGCCCCTCAACGGGGAGGCGGTCCCTTCTAAGGACGGGACGCCTAAAGAAAAGGGAAGGGGGTCAAGGCCCCTCCCTGGATAGGAGGGGCTACGGGCCCCTCCTGGGAATTTCCCGGGGCCAGGACATCTGCGACGGCAGATGTGGTAAGTTGTGTGGGGTGGGGAGGGGGGTCTACGCTACCTTCTAGACACCTCACACGAGTCCTCGGACGACCACGTACATGGCGTCGAGTTAACAGGGGCCCCCGTCAAGACAAGGGAAATTGGTATGGCACATGAGGTGCAGTCCTCTGTGCGACCGCCCCTCACAAGTGAGGGGGGAGTTCTGGTTTAGGGATCTGACACCGGTTACGACCTTGCCGTTGGCCCTTAACGTTAGGATGGACAATTTCAATTTGAAATGCATTTTAGTAAGGATGTTTAGTATCGGCTAGGAGAACCGTTGTATTAGATATGGTTAAGGTTAGCCAAACATCGTAATGTGAATATGAAATTGTACATAATATGAAACTATTATTTTAATGTTTTGTTTTTGTTTCATATTTTAATAAATACGGCCGGGAAGGGTAACTCCCTTCCCGCCTTCCAAAAGTTCAGACTGTTTCCAGTTTCCCAATTCTTGGGGATTGTGTTGAGAGGGGGTGGCGGGTATCTCAGCCATATGGAAAGGGGCGACCACTCGGTCCCCCCGAACGTATGGTGGAGTACCCCGATCCCCCCGGGAAGCCATTTTGGGCGGGAGGCGCGTCTCGGCTGGTATGCCCGAAGTGGCGTAGCCGGGGCGCGCTGTTTCCCGCCCAAGAGTGGGTTGTCCTAGACACTGAAGCCACTAGCCACGCCCCTGGAGGCGGGAGGAGGCGGGTCTACGCCCGCCCAGAGAAGAATAAAAGGAGCAGCAATACAAGGAAGCATCCTCTTGTTCCTGTGCTCTGAAGCTGCACCTCCTCGCTGCACGTGAGCTCGAGACGGAACGAAGAGCCAATTTGGAAACCCACCCACCATCCCCTGAGGACAGCAAGTTGTTGTGGTATAAAGTCGTGTTTACGTAGTAACTGTTTTTCTTGCAGGTTGTTTCTGAATAAAGTTTGTGATTCGGTGCAATAAAGTGGATAATTCTTTGCAGTAAGCTTTATTAAAGATTTGTATCAGAGTGATTAGTAATGTTTTAAGAGCGTTGATACTTTATCTGTTAAGGTAGGAATGTCTCTTTCTCTTAGTCATAGTCTCGTCGTATTTATTGTTTGGTCGGGCGGTAAGGTCATGATCGGTGAGCAGTCATTGGAAGATCCCTAGGGGGGGGCGTCACCCATTACGGATGGGAGTGCCCGGGGGGAGGTGGCCATTGGCCCCTCAACGGGGAGGCGGTCCCTTCTAAGGACGGGACGCCTAAAGAAAAGGGAAGGGGGTCAAGGCCCCTCCCTGGATAGGAGGGGCTACGGGCCCCTCCTGGGAATTTCCCGGGGCCAGGACATCTGCGACGGCAGATGTGGTAAGTTGTGTGGGGTGGGGAGGGGGGTCTACGCTACCTTCTAGACACCTCACACGAGTCCTCGGACGACCACGTACATGGCGTCGAGTTAACAGGGGCCCCCGTCAAGACAAGGGAAATTGGTATGGCACATGAGGTGCAGTCCTCTGTGCGACCGCCCCTCACAAGTGAGGGGGGAGTTCTGGTTTAGGGATCTGACACCGGTTACGACCTTGCCGTTGGCCCTTAACGTTAGGATGGACAATTTCAATTTGAAATGCATTTTAGAAAGGATGTTTAGTATCGGCTAGGAGAACCGTTGTATTAGATATGGTTAAGGTTAGCCAAACATCGTAATGTGAATATGAAATTGTACATAATATGAAACTATTATTTTAATGTTTTGTTTTTGTTTCATATTTTAATAAATACGGCCGGGAAGGGTAACTCCCTTCCCGCCTTCCAAAAGTTCAGACTGTTTCCAGTTTCCCAATTCTTGGGGATTGTGTTGAGAGGGGGTGGCGGGTATCTCAGCCATAGTGTTATTACTGAGTCACATGACCTGCTGTGTTTACGTTACGCGCTTTGCGCCGCGTTCCGGTTCGCTTCCGGGTACGCTAACTTGGCGCGTCACATGACGTATCACGCGACAACGCGAAACGTCATGCTGACGCGACGCGTCACGATGTTGTTTTCTAACGCAACAGTTACGCAAACGGAACATTTACCGGTTCGCGAACCGGGTCGCGGCTTCAAATTGAGCTAACGGAAAGCTAACCGGTTCGCGGACCGGGAGCGAAACATTAAAAATAATTAAAAAAAAATGTATTAAAAACATGTAAAATATATTTAAAGATTTAAAGAAGAATACATTTTACAGCTACAGATATTAGCTTTTAAAAAACCAATGAAATTCACTGAAAAAACCATAGGTTATAGACCATATATAGTTAGGAATTAGCATTTACAAAACCTTGAAAATTCACTGAAAAAACCATAGGTTATAGACCATATATAGTTAGGGATTAGCATTTACAAAACCTTATTTTACTCGCATAAAACCATTGAAATTTCATATATAGTTAGTTGCACTAACTATATATCGCGCACCCGCAATCCACTGCTGATCATGTCACATATTACATCATTCATGACATGGTCAGTGACATCACTGATGACATCACTGATGACATCACTGATGACATCTCAAATGACATAACTGATGACATCTCATTTGCCATTGCTGATCACATCACTGATGACATCATTCATGTGATAATACGGTGAACCTCTTCAGACTCTAATATAATCTTAGAAAAACAATCAGAGTAAATATACGCTCACAGACTGTCACTCATCCATGGAGTTACTCACACACCTAGTCAGTCATGCAAAGAATCAATCACACTTCCATTTCCTCTACTATACAGTTTTACACACTTTACTTATTCAAACATATACTAACACATATTTACTCTCTTATACAATCCCTGATACAAGTTCACAATGATCCATACAGCCACTCACACATTCACTGGCTCTTATGCACAGTTATTTATATATGTCATCTCTCACATGTACTGTGCTTTACATATGTACTTACTTTGACATGTAGCACTGAGATATCCATTCACTCACCAATACACTCATGCACACAGTCAACTGCCCATACAGATGTTTCCACATGCACTTTTGAACCCATACATCTAGTGAATCAACTGCTCACACATCTATGCACATAGCCACACACCTCACAGCCACCCACACTGACACTCACTCTCTCATAGAAATACTTGGGCAACCTATCATTAACCCATATACTTAATCATAAAGCTACTGATCAACATAAGCAGCAGTTTACAGAACAACTTTTATAATGATTTACAAATTAAGACAGTTTAGTCACTAACCCATGCACTCAGTGAGACACATTTAATCACTCACTCATACAGTCAGTCATGCACCTACTAAATCCTTCATCCAGACACTTATACATCCACTCATTCTTCAATATGTAAGACATATTTTGACTTTTCAGAAACATACAGTCACTGGATGATGTCATCAGTGATGTCATCAGTGATGTCATCAGTGATGTCACTGACCATGTCATGAATGATGTAATATGTGACATGATCAGCAGTGGATTGCGGGTGCGCGATATATAGTTAGTGCAACTAACTATATATGAAATTTCAATGGTTTTATGCGAGTAAAATAAGGTTTTGTAAATGCTAATCCCTAACTATATATGGTCTATAACCTATGGTTTTTTCAGTGAATATATATATATATATATATATATATATATATATATATATATATATATATATATATATATATATATATATATATATATATATATATATATATATATATATATATATATATATATATATATGTATATATATATATATATATCCAACCACACAAGTCGCTTTGGATCCCTGCCACTGCCAGAGGCGGGCCTCGGAAGGGATAGCGAATCCCAGTCTATTCAGCTAAACACTTTCCCAGTGAAGAAAAGAAATCCGGGCCACTTTGAAATGCAGAAGAGTGTTTATTTTCAACGGCTCTCTCAACGCGTTTCGCAGGGAAAACCTGCTTTGTCACGAGAAAGCACCAACATCAAAGTGAACAATATATACAGTCACGTGGTATTGAAATCATACCAATGTAATGGAAAACAGACTTAGAGGTCTACCTGCGGGCTGAGTTTGAGTCAAATGTAAAAAAATAGTAAATTATAATTAACCGAACATTCTCAAAACATGACTGGTAAATGCATATGTTACAACGCGTTTATTGTCTGGAGCGGGAGCCAACAAGAGGCATTGGATTTTGTTAAAGACCACAATACCAACGATTTTAATCTCACCTTCACATGCCACATTAACTCAGGATCCATCTAGTGTTTGGATGTGAAGGTTGAGAACAAAAACAACGTTTTGAGCACCACTTTATTTAGAAAAAGCACAGCGGGCAACAGCCTGCTGCATGCTTCCAGCTGTCACCAAGCCAATCTCATTAATTCTATCGCTTTGGGAGAATTTTTGAGAGCTAAACGCAACTGCTCTGATGAGGCTGTTTTCAATCAAGAGACACTTATTATGAGTGAACGCTTCAAACAAAGAGGCTACAGCCGAAAATGCATATCCAATGCCCTCACTAAGGCAAAAGAAAGAGAAAGACCCAGTCTACTCAAACCCAAAGAGAAGGAAAAAGAACGTCAATTCTCTTCTGGTACTATCAACAGATTCATAACTGACTACCACTCTGAATCTAGGGAAGTGAGAAAAGCGTTGAATAAATATTGGAATGTTCTTAAACTTGACAAAGACCTAGCACCTGAGATCTCAGAGCATCCACAATTGACCTTTCGAAGACCCAAATCTTTGAAAGATCTCCTCTGTTCTACTTAGCTAACCAAAACCATGAAACAGAGAAACCCTGTGCAAGGTTTTTACATTTGTGGCAGGTGTAAAGCCTGTCGCAACAGTAAAAATACGAAAGAAGTACAAATCTCTAAAGACACTGAGAAGTTTAAGATCACCAAACATGTCACATGTCTGACTGGCCATGTAATATATGCTCTGAAATGTCCCTGCCAATTACACTATATTGGCAGCACAAAACATCCAGCCAAGAAGAGAGTGCTTGAGCATATGCGAGCGATCAGCAATGGGGATAAGCAATATCCCATTGCTAGACATTTTGCAGCACACCATAAAGGAAATGCTAATATGCTTTCCTTTTGTGTTCTGGAATCAGTTCCCCTTAGGGAAAGAGGGGGAGACAGAATCAAGGAAATGAGGAGACTTGAATCAAGACTTATCATTTAATATAGAACAACACAACCTGGTGGCCACAATTTACATGAAGAATTAAGTGTACATTTGGGCTAGTAACCTAGATTGTCTGTGTAGATACCTGCCGCTTTTAAAGTTTTGTTTTAATCACTGAACTTTTCACATGCACATTACAGTCACTTACTGCTAATGTTTATGTTCACAGATATTGGTGGTGACCATTTATGGGATTCTGTTCGACTCTTTTGAGCACCTGCACGTATGACAGAACTGTATGACCCAACCATATTATCTCAGACACTGGGGAATATCTCGGTCATGTAGATGTGTTGTCCCCCCCCCCTTGAAGCAGAAGCAGAGTGGGCTGGTAAGACATATGCAACTCCAGCGTAAGAGAATAAATAATTAGTCTATGCCTTGGGCATGGTTCACTTGTGCAAAGAAAAAAGACTCTGGCACAGCGAAGGTCTTCACCCTTCCACATGGCTGCTACCATGAGCTTGTGTCTCCTCGATACAGGCCCATTGTGAACTCAGCGCCACAGCACCGCAAACTTATGTCTGTATCGACTACTGCCTTCTATCTACACTGCGGATAGCAGGGTACACAACTTGAATTCAGTTTTGGGTCTACACTACAGACAGCAGTTAATTTAGCCTTGATTTATTTAAGGCAGAGACAATTGTACTTTAAGTCCTCAGATTTTGTTAAAGGATGTAACAAAAACCATTCGTCGATGTCTGTGCCGACTACTGCCTTCGATCTACACTGTGGACAGCAGGGTTCACAACTTGAATTCAGCTTCGGATCTACACTACAGACAGCATTGAATTTAGCCTTCATTTATTTAAGGCAGAGACAATTGTACTTTACGTCCTCAGATTTTGTTAAAGGATCTAACAAAAACCATTAGTTAATGTCTGTGCCGACTACTACTTCCATTTATTTAAGGCAGACACAATTGTACTCTAAGTCCTCTTATTTTGTTAAAAGATTCAACAAAAAACATTCCTCAATGTCTCTACTGACTACTGCCTTCGATCTACACTGAGGACAGCAGAGTTTACAACTTGATATCAGTTTTGCATCTACACTACATACAGCATTGAATTCAATTTTGATGTATTTAAGGCAGAGACAATTGTACTCTATATCCTCAGATTTTGTTAAAGGATGTAACAAAAAGCATTCCTCGATGTTTGTGTCGACTACTGTCTAATATCTACACTGCAGACAGCAGGGTTTACAACTTGAATTCAGCTTTGCATCTACACTACAGACAGTAGGGAATTCAGCCTTGATTTACTTAATGCAGAGACAAGAATACTGTATGTATTCAGATTTTGTTTAAATATGTGAAAAAAGCATTCTTCTATAACTATGCTGACTACTGCCTTCGATGTACACTCCGGACAGCAGGGTTTACAACTTGAAATCAGTTTTTCATCTACACTACAGACACTTCGGAGAGCAGGGTTTACAACTTGAAATCAGTGTTTCATCTACACTACAGACAACATTGAATTCAGTCTCACTTTATTTAAGGCAGAGACAGTTGCACTCTATATCCTCAGATTTTGTTAAAGGATGTGACAAAAAGCATTCCTCGATGTTTGAGTCGACTACTGCCTAAAATCTACACTGCAAACAGCAGGGTTTACAACTTGAATTCAGCTTTGCATCGACACTACAGACAGTAGGGAATTCAGCCTTTATTTACTTAATGCAGAGACAAGACAATTACACTGTATGTATTCAGATTTTGTTAAAATAAGTGAAAAAAAGCATTCTTCTATAACTGTGCTGACTACTGCCTTTGATGTACACTGCGGACAGCAGGGTTTACAACTTGAAATCAGTCGTGCATCTACACTACAGACAGCATTGAACTCTGTATCGATGTATTTAAGGCAGAGACGATTGTACTCTATGTCCTCATATTTTGTTAAAGGATGTGACAAAAAGCATTCCTCGATGTTTGTGTCTACTACTGCCTAAGATCTATAACTGCGGACAGCAGGGTTTACAACTTAAATTCAGCTTTGCTTCTACACTACATACAGTAGTGAATTCAGCCTTGATTTATTTAATGCAGAGATATTTAGACTGTATGTATTCAGATTTTGTTTAAATAAGTGAAAAAAAGCATTCTTCTATAACTGTGCTGACTACTGCCTTCGATGTACACTGCGGACAGCAGGGCTTAAACCTTGAAATCAGTTTTTCATCTACAATACAGACAGCATTGAATTCAGCCTCAATGTATTTAAGGCAGAGACAATTGTACTCTATGTCCTCAGATTTTGTTAAAGGATGTGACAAAAAGCATTCCTCGATGTTTGTGTCGACTACTGCCTAAGATCCACACTGCAGACCGCAGGGTGTACAACTTGAACTCAGCTTTGCATCTACACTACAGGCAGTAGGTAATTCAGCCTTGATTTACTTAATGCAGAGACAATTACACTGTATGTATTCAGAATTTGTTTAAATTAGTGAAAAAAGCATTCTTCTATAACTGTGCTGACTACTGCCTTCGATGTACACTGCAGACAGCAGGGTTTACAACTTGAAATCAGTTTTGCATCTACACTATTGACAGCATTGAATTCAGTCTTAATTTATTTAAGGCAGAGACAATTGTACTCTATGTCCTCATATTTTGTTAAAGGGTGTGACAAAAAACATTCTTCGATGTTTGTGTCTACTACTGCCTAAGATCTACACTGTGGACAGCAGAGTTTACAACTTGAATTCAGCTTTGCATCTACACTACAGACAGTAGGGAATTCAGCCTTGATTTACTTAATGCAGAGATAATTATACTGTATGTACTCAGATTTTGTTTAAATAAGTGAAAAACAAGCATTCTTCTATAACAGTGCTGACTACTGCCTTCGATGTACACTGCGGACAGCAGGGTTTCAACTTGAAATCAGTTTTGCATCTACACTACTGATAGCATCGAATTCAGTCTCAATTTATTTAAGGCAGAGACAATTGTACTCTATCTCCTCAGATTTTGTTAAAGGATGTGACAAAAAGCATTCCTCGATGTTTGTTTCGACTACTGCTTAAGATTACAAAGATGAACTGATTTCAAAATTTCTATTCTTTTTAGTGTGATTGTTTTGGTAATTCATTAATTTCTATTAGGCCTCATATAATACATAAATAGGTACATAGTAAATAATACATTTATACATATGGGTCCCACACACAACCATCAAAACAATCAGTCAAACCAACACTCATTCAAAATTCCAAGATAGCATACGCATTCATTCATCGCTTATAATCCGGAACATTCTACCAGTCATACACATAATTAAGAAACAGTCAAAGATGATTGACAGCCAAATGATGTAGGGATAGTAGGCTCTTGTGTTTCCCCCTGGTCGTGGATGGAGGCAGGGTCCAAATGGACGAGGGAATTAAGCACCAACATGCGTTTCGGTGGCAGGCCCAGGAGGGGCTACACCTTCATCAGGCGATAAATATATGAATAGTGTGGGACACACAGATAGACCTTCAATTTAATAGAGTCCACTTGGACCTTTTAACAGGACATACAAAATAGATCAGCTCAACAAGCAGATATCCAGGAGACAGTGTAAGAGGCAAGCTCAACAGGGTTCCTCAGGGTTTTGGACTCAGCGAAGAGCAAGGAAAAGGGGGGGAAATATCCTTCATAATTTTATTTAAGGAGTGAGCACATGGATTCATACAGTCAAACTCAATAAGTCCATGATATGATATGAGCCTTGTCATCAATGGGGGTTCCTCCGGTGGCCGACGGGGCTGAAAGCTCGCAGCCGCGAGTCAGAATGACTGTCTGATTCCGACATCGTAAATGGATAGTCAGAAACACGGTCCATAGAGCTCTATGATTCAACTCCGACTGACTTGGACACTCAAAATGCCAGTTGGAACTGATTCAAAATGACGGACTAACTACATTGTAACGTAATCAGTCGGAAATCTTTCTGAGTCAGTCAGAAACATGGCTTTCAACACAGGGTTGGTCAAACCACATACCATTTGCAGCCTCTCCGAACAACATCATAATTAAGCACTTAATTAATAGTATAACAAAAGTATTTACATATTTGACATCATTATTTATCATTTCTATCATTTTTAAAAATGTAATTTAGCATAATTGATATCCTACACACTCTTAATACATACAAAAACAACAAAACCCCAAAAGAAACCATTTAACACATTACACAATTTACATAATTGTTTTTCATTTAAAGAACTAATAATATTTAAAAATTAAATATTAACAAAAAAAAATTATTAAATAATTCAAATTTAGCTACGTCCGACCCTATACCCCCACAAAACCCACAGCTTGCTCCTAAAACTTAACCTAACAAAAAAGAATTAACATAATCAATTGTCAATTAAATAATTAACATCTTATACGAATTAATTACCGATTAATTCAAATAAATTTACTTCTCACCCTATACCGTTACAAAACCCACACCTCAAATGTAACTTAGAAAAATTAATGGCACAATTAATTTAATTATGTATCAATTAAATAATCAATATGAATTAAATACTAATTATTAATTGATTATAATTTATTGACCTCTCACCCTTTATCACTATAAATTCCCAACTCACAACTTAAACTTAAAAAAATGAATTACACAATTAACTTACTTAACTCTAAAATAATTACATTAATAATACAAAATAATTGTTATATAATTATAACTAAATTACTTCCCACCCTGTACCTCTATAGTATTTATTTATGTATTGCATGATTTAAAAGAAAACCTTTGCAAAGTACAAAAGATAAAATTGTGACACTGTTAAAATATTGATAGATCATACCCTTTAGTGGGTTTGATAAAATGGAACCCCAGTTCCAATAATACAAAGTACCCAGCCCCCTCATGTCCGAGCTGTCTTGTGGGTACACTGACCCCCGGATTCCTATGGGAACAGTCCCGTCAGGGAAATGGTGGTCGCGGCCAAGATTATATTTTGAGTCCAAAAGTTGTCCAGCCTGTTCACCTTTCCCTTTTTAATATCGGACTTGTTTGGGTGTTTCCAACCGTTACATAACTGGGCTCATTTCCTGCTAGTTTGAAGGACCGTGGATGTGCACCTCTAACTGAGATTAGGGTAGACATCTCCCCTCCCCTGATTTTTTTTTTCTACACAGTCCAAAAACTTCACCAGGGCACAGTTTAAATGCGTGTTCTGTGGGTCAAAGCAAGGCAAAACTGCAGATCTGCACGATCAAACTGCCTTCTCGTTCCAGGCCCTCCTTAGAAGGGTCCTTCTTTCTTTCAATAGACTTCGGCACAGGCAGAGAACGTGAGTTATGTCTTCCCTATGGCTGCCACAATATCGACATTGTTCCTGGGCTTGAAATCTTTTCCATTTGGGAAGATTGCACGACTAGTTGATTACCCCCCAATCTTAGTCTTAAGAACCAAAGTTTGGTGTGTGGGTTAAAAAGACAAGTTAGGTAACTCTGAGGTGTCAGCTGGTCAAACGTTGTGAGCGTCATCCAACCATGGCTTCTTCTGGCAAAGGCTCGCCATGTCTTCCATAGAGGAGAGCTTTTTTGCACTTATTTTGGCTAGCCTTTTAAACTCCTTTTGGCTAACGTGAAGGTCCCAGACTTCACTCAGGTCTGGGGTTTTTAGCCCGCTTGACAAGTAGCTATGCCCGGCTAGCCATCGTTTTGTATTCAGATTGGACCATAGGTGTTCCGCTAGGCTGCCCTCTTTCGATGACCTCAGCTTGTGGCAAAACGTTAAAAAGTTCATCACTCTGCCCAGCGATTGTATGCTAATACCCAGTTCCAACCAAATTCGTGCCGGTGACGTGAAGGATGGTAGCTGGAAGACTGTGCTAAAGATCTTAGCAATAATTTTATCTAGTTTGTCGCTGTCCAGTCCTTTTAGCGCCTAGCTTCCTTATGTTAGGTTTGGAATGACTTTTGCCTGTGCCACCTGAAGTGTTTGGGCAAATGTTGGGCCAAATAGTTTCTTATGGATAGATCTGAGGGCAAAAGCTAGCGCTGTTCCTTTCTTTTTTGCAATTCCAGATGATTTTTGTATCTTCCATTGTTGTCTAAGAAGACTCCTAAATACTTATGGCTTTTAGATTCTGTGATGCTTCCCGAGTTTAGGACCAATGCCATCTTCTTTGGCCTTCCGGGTGAACCACCAACATTTTAGTTTTCTTATTATTTATCTGAAGCTCATTTTTGTTTGAGTAAGCAGCAGTTGCGTCCATGAGCCATTGTAGACCTATCTTTGTGTTGCTTAGGAGGACAACATCGTCGGCATATAAAAGGTTTGACAACTGTAGACTGCCCAGTTTGGGAGCATGAGTGTTAACTGTGTTGAGGGCTTCTGGGAGATCTGATAGAAATAAGTTAAAAAGTGTAGGGGCCAGGACGCATCCTTGTTTGAGACCTTTCGTTGTAAAAATTGGTTGTGACAGTCTAGAACCATCGCCAATCTTTATCCTGACCCATGTGTCCTGGTGCAGTAACTCTAGTGCTCTTAGTACGCTATTTGGGATGATCAGTGCGCAGAGCTTCAGCCATAATTTTGCCCTGTTGAACTTGTCGAACGCCGATCTATAGTCTATAAATCCCATGTAAAACGGTCTGGTACTAGACTCCACCTGGTCTATCAGACACGAGAGAGTCATGAGGTTTACCGCTGTGCCTGTTTCACTTGTGAATCCAGTTTGGTTTGGAGGGATTATTGAATAATCCTCGGCCCATTCCCGCAATGAGTTCAGCAGGATCCCAGCAAAGTACTTTGCTTCATTATCAATGAGAGCAACCAACCGATAGTTCCCTGAGGATATCTTGTCCCCACCTTTGAAGATTGGAACGAGAATTGATCCTTGCCAGGAGGGTGGAATGATGTTCTGTACTAAGATGGAGGTAAAAAGTGGGGCTAGCTTGGAGGCCCAGAAGGCCGGATCCTCCCTAAACAAGGCCGGAGGAATACCACCTGGTCCAGGGGCCCCACCTTTCCGACCCTTTTTTATCAGCCTTTCAATTTGGTCCTCCGGGACTTTGCTGTGCTCAGTGCTGTTATCCTGATCTTGTCCCTCTGTTTCCTTTTTTGTGGTAGGATTTTTGTGGAAAAACTCTTCCATTATTGGGCCTTTATTGAGGCGGTCCGGAGATGAGATCAACTCTGTCAGAGCGTTAGTGCCCTGTGTGCCAATGACCTGAATCGGGGAGTAGTCTTGTCGGTCATTAAAGTGGCTCCAGTATGTTTGATGAGGCAACTTTCGGGACTCGACCCCCAAGGCTATTTATGGTGTGCCAGAACCTCGCAGAGTTGTTTGATCTTATGTCTTGATATAATTTGGCACAAAAGAGGTTCCAGTGAGCCCTTCGATGTTCTCTATTTGCTTTCTATAGAAGGCAGCGAGCTTCTCTCAATTTGGTTATGATCAATGTATCCATTGGCTTTGTTATTAAATTCCTCCATAGCCGATTCATGCTACTTTTTGCCGATTGTATCACCGGATCCCAGGAGATTGACTGTTGGGGATGTGTCGTTTTTGTGTGCCTAATTGGCTTTGCGTGCCTGGCTGTCAACTTGCTTACAAAGCGTGTCCAGTTTACAATTTGATCTACAATTGACCTAGAGGTGCTCCTTTTCATATGTTTTGCTTCCGTTGATACGTGCTGTATGTTGTTGACCGAATATGGAACACAACAAGGGTACCCAAACGAGTCAACATAGGACCTTGGGGAACATATGAGTGAAAACAACAGTGGTCCTATGCAAGGAATGAGTATACATAAAGGATAAATATAGACACAATGGATACTATATTCTCAGTTGACTTGCCCAGCCGGGCAGAGGTCTAATATTTAATTCAACACAGTTTTTGTAGAATACCTTCAACAATTTTTTGGAGGAGGGCACAAGCCTGTACCCAAACGTTTACAAATTGTCATGGTTAGCAGAGTGGATGGAAAGTAGAAAAGAGTTTTTAGGCAAAAAGCTATTATGTTTCTGTGAATATAGCAATAACAGCATTCACATTCACACAATTACTTGAGTTATAGTGATTAGTACACAAAACAGTATATGGTGTAGCAATTGTCGACGGCGTTTCGATCCCACTACACAGTTACAGGGATCATCATCAGGACTGAATAAAGCCTAATTATTCCTAGCCATGGTAGCCTAAAGGAAAAAGGGGAAAGAAATAAAGAGTTTTGTAAAAGAGAGGACGCATTTTAGTGATCACTACTAGTTTACATTTGTCAATGATCTTAAGATAAGACATATGTGACATTCAGTGTTGCCTTATGGGCCTATATCCTGGGCTTGCAATTTTAGGTGAAGTAAAAATTAAAAAATTAAAAACAGGTAGTTTGCAGAGAATATAAAGTTTTGGCAGAACCATTTGATTGAGGCAGCACCATTCGTGCAAAAAACTTTTTCTAAGCCGATATCAATGTAACCTAGTACGGACAAGGATGAGCTCAGTGGGTAAGTGAACAAACTATCAATAATGGAGTCTTCCGGCGAAAATGAATAACCCCAATGAAGGTGCTACAACCGTGGTGACTGGCTTGAGTCAAGGCGTGGGTGACCGCGGTAGTGGTTGCGCAGTGATCCGTGGTTAAAGATAAGACCGGCGTATAGAGGATTCAATAAGTGCCTAGAAAACATGCCACGCAAGTTACCGCGATGGGCGGGAAGCACGCAGTGATCAGTGTTAATTTGGTAAGAAGCGTCTCGTAGAGGATTTAAAAACTGCCTAGAAAGCATGCCGCACAAGTTCCAACATACCGCGATGGGCGGGAGGCACGCAGTGAGTACCGGCCGGTACACGGTGACTGCTGCAGTCATGACCTGTAAAAGACCAGGAGATCTTTGAGCAGTATAGTACAGTGGGGAGAAGGTGATAGAACTGCGCTGTGGGGCGGTTACTTACCCGTGGAAGAACAGTTGGATCTCGAACACTTGGGCAATGGTCAAATTGGACTACAATGCGTTGGCGTGATTACCGACGGGGAACAATCTCCTAAAGGGAGAGACAACTATTAAGTGTTGGGAAATACCGGCACAACATGTAAGGTGAGACGTGCAGACCAAGAGCTTACCCCGTTTAGAGCATAGACGCGCCAACAATGGGCTTAGCCGTCACAGGGAGCCTGGAGGGATGAAAAGTTGGAGGCGTATTAGAAGGGGCAAGGAGTTTATGAGATCCCCGCAAGGTCTAGGAAGGGAACAGCCCAAGGCTTACCTTCACGTCAGACTGCAGTCGCTTCCCGGGCCAGCGCAATGGCAAACCAGCCAGGAAGTAAGTTATAACAGCGTGATTGGAGGGGGCGGTCACATGCTATGGTAGACACAAAGGAAGGACTTGCTTTCCGAGCCAGGGCAACCAGGAAGTGAGCAGAGACTCAGCGGTTGGATAGTGCAGTCACATGGCTGGGTGACAAAAATAAAAGAAGGACATGGGGGCAGCCATATTGAGTGAGGGAGCATCCCATAGAGGAATTGTGGTGTGATTCAAGTGAGCAAGTGAGAGTGAGAACAGCGCACTGTGTGGTTGAAAGACATGACGGACAGATTAAAGCATGCACATTTTAATGCTCCACACATTCCACTAGGAAATTAACTGTTAAGAACCCAATTCACAGCAATCTATGTTAGGTTGGTCCAGTCCTCTTGCTTGTCAAGTCCAGAGTTTAAGCTATCAGTTCGTAGTATCCATTTCAATTCTGCCTTATTTAGAAGTTTGGACAAGTCTCCACCTCTTGGTGGTAGAATAATTTGACTGATCACGGTCAATCTCAGATCATTTTCGGTGTGCCCTTTGTCAATGAAGTGTTCAACGAGAGGGGCTTTCTCAGTTTTGCATCTGATCCTACTGCGATGTTGTGAAATTCTCAATTTGATCTTCTGCTTGGTTTGTCCCACGTAGATCAGGTTGCATGGGCACAAGATGGCGTATACCAAGTTACAGCTATTACAATTGGTAAAGGTTTGCAAAACATTTTTCACTTCACCAAAGACAAATTCTTTTGACTCAATACAAAAATCACACATCACGCAACTACCACATTTAGAATGTCCCTTCAGTGGGGGAAGTTCCCATAGATCTAAGTGTGTGTGCTGGTTTGGGCGAAGGAAGAGCAGGCCTTACCAGGTGGTTCTTAAGATTTTTGCTTCTCTTAAAGGCAAACATGGGGGGTTCAAGATTTAGGTCTCCAGAGTTAAGGATATGCCAGTTTTTCTTAATACTTTTGCGGATCTTATTGGACACTGTGGAAAAAGTCGTGACACATACTAGTTCGTCAGATTGCTTTTTTTCTTTAGGTTCCACAAGGGATTCCCGCGGGCAGTACCAAGCCCTCTTCATGGCATTTTTAACTAACCGGCGTGGGTAGCCTCTGAATCTTAGTTTGTCTGCCAGTATATTTGCTTCCCTGAAATAATGCGTCTTGAGAAAGCAATTGCGTCTCAGACATAAAAATTAGGAATAAGGTAAGCTGTCTTTCAGGGCTCGTGGGTGGCAGCTACTGTAACTCAGCAGAGTATTCCTTTCCGTGGGCTCACGGAATAAGGATGTAAACAGTAAGCCGTCTTTATGTTGTATACAGAGATCCAGGAATGGAATGCTAGTTTTAATATGGGTTAAGGTGAACGTCAAGCCATTACAATTATTGTTAAGCCAATGCTGGAATAATGGCAGGGCTTCAGTCGGGCCTTTCCAGATCATAAAGACATCATCTATATAACGCTTCCATTGTGCCAATCCCAGATGGAATGGGTTGGTGGTCGGTAAGATGATGTCACACTCAAGCCACTCCATGTAAAGAATAGCCAGGGTAGGGGCAAAAATTGCACCCATTGAAGTTCCCTTCACCTGTTGATAGTATTCACCATCAAACATAAAGAAATTCTGAGTTAGGCAAATTTCAAGTAGTTGAATAATGAAAAGTGTGGGTACAGTATGTGGGCGTGGTCGAGTGTTAAGAATTTTTTCCATGACCAGTAGGGCTTCTGTGTGAGGAATGTTCGTGTACAGTGATTCAACATCAAGAGTACACAGAGTTTCAGTGGTTGGATCAAATGGATGGTTCTCGATTAGGTTAATCGTGTACATGCTGTCACGCACAAAGCAGACTGTACAAGGCACAACATCTTTCAAGAAATTATTCACATAGTGCCCCAAGGGTTCCAACACAGAGCCACAGCCAGAGACTATAGGTCGTCCGGGGGGGTCATCCAACCGTTTAATTCGTGTTTGGTAAGGAATCTGGTTTCAAAGGTCACGACGGAAGCCTTTGAAACCGGATTCCTTACCAAACACGAATTAAACTTTTTGAATGTGGACCATCCCATATCCGGTTATCTACACCCTCCGGAAGATTCATAAACGGTTCGATGACCCCCCCGGCCGACCTATAGTCTCTGGCTGTGGCTCTGTGTTGGAACCCTTGGGGCACTATGTGAATCATTTCTTCAAAGATTTTGTGCCTTGTACAGTCTGCTTTGTGCGTGACAGCATGTACATGATTAACCTAATCGAGAACCATCCATTTGATCGAATCACTGAAACTCTGTGTAATCTTGATGTTGAATCACTGTACACGAACATTCCTCAAACAGAAGCCCTACTCGTCATGGAAAAAATTCGTAACATCCGACCACGCCCACATACTGTACCCACACTTTTCATTATTCAACTACTTGAAATTTGCCTAACTCAGAATTTCTTTATGTTTGATGGTGAATACTATCAACAGGTGAAGGGAACTTCAATGGGCGCAATTTTTCCCCCTACCCTGGCTATTCTTCACATGGACTGGCTTGAGTGTGACATCATCTTACCGACCACCAACCCATTCCATCTGGGATTGGTACAATGGAAGCGTTATATAGATTTTGTCTTTATGATCTGGAAAGGCCCGACTGAAACCCTGCCATTATTCCAGCATTGGCTTAACAATAATTATAATGGCTTGACGTTCACCTTAACCCATAGTAAAACTAGCATTCCATTCCTGGATCTCTGAATACAACATAAAGACGGCTTACTGTTTACATCCTTATTCCGTAAGCCCACGGAAAGGAATACTCTGCTGAGTTACAGTAGCTGCCACCCACGAGCCCTGAAAGACAGCTTACCATATTCCTAATTTTTATGTCTGAGACGCAATTGCTTTCTCAAGACGGATTATTTCAGAGAAGCAAATATACTGGCAGACAAACTAAGATTCAGAGGCTACCCACGCCGGTTAGTTAAAAATTCCATGAAGAGGGCTTTGTACTGCCCGCGGGAATCCCTTTTGGAACCTAAAGAAAAAAAGCAATCTGACGAACTGGTATGTGTCACGACTTTTTCCACAGTGTCCAATAAGATCCGCAAAAGTATTAAGAAAAACTGGCATATCCTTAACTCTGGAGACCGAAATCTTGAACCCCCAATGTTTGCCTTTAAGAGAAGCAAAAATCTTAAGGACCACCTGGTAAGGGCTGCTCTTCCTTCGCCCAAACCAGCACACACACTCATAGATCTATGGGAACTTCCCCCACTGAAGGGACATTCTAAATGTGGTAGTTGCGTGGTGTGTGATTTTTGCATTGATTCAAAGAATTTGTCTATTGTGAAGTGAAAAATGTTTTGCGAACCTTTACCAATTGTAATAGCTGTAACTTGGTATACGCCATCTTGTGCCCATGCAACCTGATCTACGTGGGACAAACCAAGCAGAAGATCAAATTGAGAATTTCACAACATTGCAGTAGGATCAGATGCAAAACTGAGAAAGCCCCTCTCGTTGAACACTTCATTGACAAAAGGCACACCGAAAATGATCTGAGATGGACCGTGATCAGTCAAATTACTCTACCACCAAGAGGTGGAGACTTGTCCAAACTTCTAAATAAGGAAGAATTGAAATGGATACTACGAACTGATAGCTTAAACTCTTGACTTAACCAGCAAGAGGACTGGACCAACCTAACATAGATTGCTGTGATTTGGGTCCTTTACAGTTAATTTCGTAGTGGAATGTGTGGAGCATTAAAATGTGCATGCTTTAATCTGTCTGTCATGTCTTTCAACCACACAGTGCGCTGTTCTCACACTCACTTGCTCACTTGAATCACACCACAATTCCTCTATGGGACGCTCCCTCACTCAATATGGCTGCCCCCATGTCCTTCTTTTACTTTTATCACCCAGCCATGTGACTGCCCTATCCAACCACTGAGTCTCTGCTTACTTCCTGGTTGCCCTGGCTCGGAAAGCCAGTCCTTCCTTTGTGTCTACCATAGCATGTGACCGCCCCCTCCAATCACGCTGTTATAACTTACTTCCTGGCTGGTTTGCCATTGCACCAGCCCGGGAAGCGACTGCAGTCTTACGTGAAGGTAAGCCTTGGGCTGTTCCCTTCCTAGACCTTGCGGGGATATCATAAACTCCTTGCACTTCTAATACGCCTCCACCTTTTCATCCCTCCAGGCTCCCTATGACGACTAAGCCCATTGTTGGCGCGTCTATGCTCTAAACGGGGTAAGCTCTTTGTCTGCACGTCTCACCTTACACGTTGTGCCGTTATTTCCCGACACTTAATAGTTGTCTCTCCCTTTAGAAGATTGTTCCCCGTCCGTAATCATGCCAAAGCTTTGTAGTCCAATTTGACCATTGCCCAAGTGTTCGAGAACCAACTGTTCTTCCACGAGTAAGTAACCGCCCCACAGCGCGGTTCTATCACCTTCTCCCCACTGTACCATACTGCTCAAAGATCTCCTGGTCTTTTACAGGTCACGACTGCAGCACTCACCGTGTACCGGCCGGTACCCACTGCGTGCCTCCCGCCCATCGCGGTATGTTGGAACTTGTGCGGCATGCTTTCTAGGCAGTTTTTAAATCCTCTATGAGCCGCTTCTTACCAAATTATCACTGATCACTGCGTGCTTCCCGCCCATCGCGGTAACTTGTGTGGCATGTTTTCTAGGCACTTATTGAATCCTCTATGCACCGGTCTTATCTTTCACCACTGATCACTGCGCAACCACTACCGCGGTCACCCACGCCATGACTCAAGCCAGTCACCACGGTTGTAGCACCTTCATTGGGGTTATTCACTTTCGCCAGAAGACTCCATTATTGATAGTTTGTTCACTTACCCACTGAGATCATCCTTGTCCGTACTAGGTACATTGATATTGGCTTAGAAAACGTTTTTTGCATGAATGTTGCTGCCTCAATCAAATGGTTCTGCCAAAACTTTATATTCTCTGCAAACTACCTGTTTTTAATTTTTTAATTTTTACTTCACCTAAAATTGCAAGCCCAGGATATAGGCCCATAAGGCAACACTGAATGTCACATATGTCTTATCTTAAGATCATTGACAAATGTAAACTAGTAGTTATCACTAAAATGTGTCCTCTCTTGGACAAATCTCTTTATTTCTTTCCCCTTTTTCCTTTAGGCTACCATAGCTAGGAATAATTAGGCTTTATTCAGTCCTGATGATGATCCCTGTAACTGTGTAGTGGGATCGAAACGCCGTTGACAATTGCTACACCATATACTGTTTTGTGTACTAATCACTATAACTCAAGTAATGGTGTGAATGCGAATTCTGTTATTGCTATATGCACAGAAACATAATAGCTTTTTGCCTAAAAACTCTTTTCTACTTTCTATCCACTCTGCTAACCATGACAATTTGTAAACGTTTGGGTACAGGCTTGTGCCCTCCTCCAAAAAATTGTTGAAGGTATTCTACAAAAACTGTGTTGAGAATTAAATATTAGACCTCTGCCCGGCTGGGCAAGTCAACTGAGAATATAGTATGTTGTTGACCGAGCACTTGATACGTTTTAGATTTATCTTAGAGCTTTCAGAAGCCAGTGCCCCCATCTCAGCATGTTGCACCAGACCGGTGCTAAGCAAAATTTCCTGAGGACTGTGATCACTTTCTGGTCGGTTGCCCAGCCGAAACGCAGTTACTTGATTCAAAAGAGAAAGGTTGATGAAGGTGTAGTCAATTACCAACTCGCCAGTATTCGATACAAATGAGAGGTCAGGTGGCTTATCAGCAGAGAAGCTCCCATTCAGGGGTCTGAGGCCTAGATGTTTTAAATTTCCTTGTAAAATAAGGCATTTCTGGTCTTCCTTGTGCCATCCGGGACGTTCCTGCCGTGGTATGGCCCAGACACTTTCCTGTGATTTTGTTACCTTATTTTTTTGTAGGTCTGACATAAGTCATATGTTAAAGTCTCCAGATTTTATGATGTCTGGGTCGAACATCCTGTTCTCATTCTTTTTTTTATTTTTTATTTATTGAATAAATACATGAGTACATAACAGTACTTCAGATCAAAAAAATTGCAAGGCGGATGTAGTAATTCGATACAAAAATAAATAAATCATACATTAGATGTACCAGACATCAAGCAGATTCTGAGCAAAGATAATCTTGAATCATAAAACATATGCACAAATACATGCAAATACATATGAAATCAGGAGATATCAAGCATCAACTTCCAAATGAGATCTAACTGCCCCCCAGATTTGCTACCCCAATTTCCATTTCCACCGGCTTTTCAGGGCATATAGGCTATACTCGATATTAAACATAACAAAAAACCTCTCCCGCCAGGCATCAGATGATGGAGCTTCCTTTTACAACCAACACGAAGCAATACAGAGCCTAAGCACTGCTGTGGCTACAAAAACAGATATACAGTATTACTGGGCACGGAGCCAGCACCAGCACCCATTTCTACCCCCAATAAAATCTGCATTAGTGAAAGCTGGGTAGGTGTTCCCACAATCTCAGACAGAAACCTGCCCACGTGCTCAAACAGACTCCTCAATTCTACACATGTACCAAAAATGAGCAACCACATCAGCCGCTGAGACACCACACCGAAAGCATTTTCCATCCGGTTCGCCTCCCAAGTGTGTGGTATAGATAAAAAATGATTTTATAGTGTTGAGCGGCTAGATTGGCGGACAGAAATAGCCACCCAGCTAATTTGATTGGGGTCTTCCTGTTCTCATTCTTAGCACTGTTGCTAATAGCTCATCTGAGAGTGTTTGCCTGGATGCAGAATTTGGGAGGATGCACACGGTCAATAAGACTATTGTCTTTAACTGACCTTCGTGGGTGCTGAAGGAGATTCTAACAGACTGGAGGGAATCGGAAGGGCTTGCAAGGTCCCATGATGTAATTACATTATTTGTTGATATCTAAATAGCTAGGCCACCACTGCCTCAACCTGACGATTTTGTTTTGATTGCTGGAATGTGGTGGCTTTTGAACCCTTCCAAGTGCTGCGGTTCTGCGAGCCATGTTTCTTGTATCATTAGGATCTCAAATGACCGTAAATAAGAGATCATGACTTCATCTCCCATTTTGTTTGATAACCCATTGATATTCCACGAACAAATCCTGAGTGGGCGAACTTCTTGTGCCTTCCGATTGTTTTGTCAGCGTAGCAGCCTGGTTGAATTTAAAGATCCTGCCAATTATGACCATGTGCTGGCCTGGCCCAGTGCCCTGTTTGATGTGTGCTGGCAATCTCTTACTTTTAGTTCTTCTGAGTCGGGTTGGGAGTTTTGTCCTGGGCTCCCCTCAGGACTGAGTAGACCTTCTTCTGTTCTGCTTGCGGGCGCTCAGTAATTTGGGTTTTCTGCAAAACGTGAGGGTATCCTGGTTCCCTGCCGGGGAGTATGGTGATACCCCACTGGTTGAAGGTTTCCGAGTGACTTAGAATGTTGTTCATTGCGTCTCTCGAGCTCCAGTTGACCTTTGTGGGTTTGTTAGTTTGACCCTGGCTTGGTGCTATGTATTCTAATGAAGTGATGTCTTGCAAAGTTACAGCGTTAGACAGGCTGATGGCTTTTATCAGTTTCATGATGCTACCACGATTTAGTATGTCGCAGCTGCCTCATGACTGTACCTCTATAAACCCACAACCTGCTATGGTACTAAAAATGTATAACTTTTAATATAAATAACTACTAAAAATGTAACAACTATATTAAAAAACATAAATTATAATTATACAAAACGTTCACAACATATACATATACATTACATACTAAAATGCATAACAATAATTTAAAAATAATAGCATTACAAACTACATTTTTGTAAACGATATTTCTGACTTTGATAGTTTCAAAATGGATATTACTTACCTTAAATCGATATTCTTGACAAATATATTCTTGCAGATGATATTTCCATATCAGTATATTTTGGACATGATATTTTGGTATCACAATATATTTGTTTCAATATTTTGTCTGAATACCATCTTGTATGGCAGTGAATCGATGGTACATCCAGTAGGCTAAGTTAGCATGAGAAAGAAAAAGTGTCAGCAACAGGATTTAGTTATGCTAAGACAGGCAAATGTGTTTCCATTCTTCTACACTAGGAGACATAGTTATCAATGGTTTGTGTCGCCCTTGCGCCACACAAGGGGGGATCAAGGATGACAATATACTAAAGTAGGATTTAGCAGGTCATGGAAGGCCTCCTTGCGCGACCCTTCTTGACTTGATAAGTTTGTGGTAACACATCTCAGCACAAATTGCTGTTGTGCATTGCTCTACCCCAGGGTGGTGTTTCATGAGTGGAGCATGCTTGTTCCTACACATTCAACCATGGATGTTGACATATTCCCAGATAGACCAACGCTGATAAACGTGGGAATGCGCCAAAAGTTTACTCCTCCCCAGGGCAGGCACAGCGGGCAGAAATATTTATTTCTTCTCTTTGTTTGCCCTTTCTAAGTATACTGTATTCATCGAAAACAGTGAAAAAGAGGAAAAGTCCTCTGCGGATTGTTTTTGTGTAGGAAGGGGCCCCTTCCTGCATAAAAACAATCCTGCCCACAATGTAGGCACCCTTGTACCATGGCGTTAAAGTGCCTGCATTGGACCAAAGCAACCAAAAGGGAGCCAGTGCAAGGACAGGACAAGAATGTGCTGTATAATTCCTGTCCTTTCCCTTTCACTTAGTGCAGCACAGTTTGGTGGCTTGGTGCTATGCGTGAAAGTTTGATAAATATCCTGGTAGAAATCATCTTCGCGAGCATTCCAGAACTCATACTCTATCAACTAAAAGTTTCTGATAGCTTAGATTTTTAGTTAAGAAAAGAAGTATATGTAATAATGCCAATGACTATGGTATATTCAATTGTCCTGTACAATAACTGCTTAGAACGTATACTGCAATTATTTAGTCATTTCATTTAACAGTCATTTAATTTAACAGCAATTGTAGTAGCTCTGTAAGGGATCGAAAACAGACTGACAAAAAATGTAGCAGTCACGGAAATAGCATTAAGGTAACATTTATGGTACGACTCTTAAATAGATCTTTCTAAATTGACATGTTTCTTTCTACCTAAAATTATGCAGGCTCTACAATCCTAAAATTAGAAACGTTAATTTGAACAATTTAAATAATTGAATGTCACCCTTTAGTTTTGTCTAACAAGGAGAAAAGAAGCCATTCAAGGACAATTTCTCATTGTTTCTTCTGCAAAATTAACCTCATTGCTGTAGAGCAGCAAAGCAATGCTGTAATTAATCCCCTAAGAAAAATTAATTTATTGCAGTTATCAGAAAGAGCAGTCCATAAATGTTTTCGATTAAATCGAAATGAATGTAACATGTTTTTAATCCAGTTAAGTTTGCAGACAAAAAAACATATATTCATCTGTCTTTATGATGGAACCCAACACGCCAATATACATACATCTCTGTTCCGTTTTCCTTCCTAGCCACATCAGAATGTCTGTATGCTGCATGGCAGAGCATTTTATACATTTACTGAAAGGAATTCCTTTCTACACAACAAAGGTGCGTGGAGGAGTTGACAAGAAAGGCAATCCGGAGTGTCAGCCCCACAAATAACAAAGCAGAGCTGAGCATATCTGGGAATTGACAGGCGAGATGTAGAATAAATAATTAATCAGATCCAAGTGCAATATATTTCCGTCTTTCTGTAATAAAACAACTCAAGCTCCTTTTAATCTACATTATTTATACATTCCACAGTCGTTGTGGGGCAATATTCTCCAACCTCTGGAATTCATCGATCAGGCACTAATTTGCTCTTTCCGAAGTTTAATAAAGAAGGGAAAAGCTTGGAATGTGTACTACATCGGCGAATAAAAGCACAAGCGCATTTCTAGGTACCTATTGTCCAAGGGTAGCGATGAAGCTGCAAATTCAAGGCATCAGGACAGGAAAGTCATTGAGTCTCGCTGGCCGAGGCTTATCGGGGAAACATTGGTTCCAATATATACAGTCTAAGTTTTTCCTACAATTGATAACAATATGGTAGCTGGTACATTGAAGTAGACCATGAGATGAATATATTTATGACACGTTTAGTTGTATCTTTTATGAATAATTATATTCGCTCATACAGCATTTGAAATTCTACCATTTACAATGGTGAAACACTGAATCGGTCGCTCTATTTCAAAATATTTACAGTGTGGTTCAAAAGGGAAAAATCTAGTCTCAAGTTGGCGATACCAGGAGAAATTCTTTACTTCTCCTCGTTTTAGCATTTTCCATGTGTGCTGCCTTGTGCAGCACACATGGAAAATGGGAAATGCCATGGTTTGTTTATGTATAGGAAGGTGTCCCTTACTGTACATAAACAACGTTTTTTTTAACCCTTTGCTGCTAGGCCTCCCCCCCCTCCTCAGCTAAACCTTTTTTTGGCGTAGTTCACGCATATGCCCCTGTAACTATTTGACCACATAAGGTATGCACGCCAAATTTGCATCCCTTTCTTCCAACATTATGTGAATTCTTAAGGTACCCAGGGTTTGTGGATTCCTCTGGAGGGGACCCAGAAATTAGCCATTATGTAGCTAATTCGTTTTGAAAATTTGAAAAAAAGGGCTACAGTTGAACGCGTCTGTTTTTTCCCTGCAAATGGTATCAAAAAAGGGGTTGTGGGGCTGAAATCCCCGTTTTCACAGCTTTCAGGGACCAGCAGACTTTTGTCAGAAAACCACAATTTTTTACACAGTTTTGACAATTATCTGGGACATAGCCTGTTTTTGCTATTTTTTGTGCTTTCAACATTCTTCAAGTTAATGGTTGCAATGGGTAGGAAAGCAATAAAGGATCCTGGAAAGCTGTACATTTTAGAAAAGTAGACAACATTCTAAATTCAGCAAGGGGTCATTTGTGTAGATCCTTCAAGGTTTCTTTACAGAAATGAACAGTTGAATTTCGGAAAAATTGAAAATTAGTTGGAAAAAACTGCCATTTGAGTCATTGGTTTCACCTGTAACTTCTAATGATGACAGATGTTTGAAAGCAATATACAGTTACATCCACTGGACCTTTCTGGTTGTGGGGATATATAGGAATCATAGGTTCACCAAGAACCCGATGAACCCAGAACCAATAACTGAGCAGTGTCTTGCAATGGTTTTTTATTTTTTACGGGGTATATTGCAATTAATTTGGGAAAATGTATACATGGAAAAATCAGTATGAAAGACACCTATGTATTTCTGAAATTGGAACAAAATATAGAGTTTAGAAACAGTAGATATTTGCACATTTTGAAAATTGTGAGTACCCGTACTCGCATAAGAAGTATATGTCATTTTTCAAAATGACTTCTTTTTTACACATTGTCTTTCATTTGGAAGGCAAAAATGCATCAAAAGTCAATCGATAATAACAGTTGCTCTACAATTATGTGCTACCCTAAGTCTCTCAATAAAAATGGTATCTCACTTGTGTGGTTAGGCCTCATGCCCGTGACAGGAAATGGCTCCAAGCGCAACGTGGACACACTTTATTTTTACAGTGAAAACTGACACTTTTTTGCAAAGTGACTAGCTGTAGATTTTGAACCCTAGCTTTGCCGGCACAGAGGGAAGCCTAGCAAGCCTATACTTTTTTGAAAACTAGACACAAATTCCACCCACCCAAAGTCTTCCAAGAAAAATGGTACATACCTTGTGTGGGTAGGCCTAGTGTCCCCGACAGGAAAAGGCCCAAAAAAACAAACCACATTTTCACAGTGAAAACTGACCCTTTTATTGCGAAGTGCCTAGCTGCAGTTTTTGAACCCTAGCTCTGCCGGCACCTAGGGAATCCTAGCAAACCTATACATTTCTGAAAACTAGACACCAAGAGGAATCTAGGATGGGGTGACTTGTCTGGCTTTCACCAGGTTCTGTTGCCCAGAATCCCTTGCAAATCAAATTTTCATCATATTTCTGTGG
Source organism: Lissotriton vulgaris (assembly GCF_964263255.1). Classification (NCBI taxonomy): domain Eukaryota; kingdom Metazoa; phylum Chordata; class Amphibia; order Caudata; family Salamandridae; genus Lissotriton; species Lissotriton vulgaris. The sequence continues at coordinate 1,191,390,604 of NC_141691.1, read as the reverse complement.
TGAAAACTTTGAAATCTGCGTGGATTGACAAAATTGCACCCACCCCGGGTTCCCCAAAGTTTTCTGAGAAAAATGGTACCTCACTTGTGTGGGTAGGCCTAGTGCCCCTGACAGGAAACAGCCCAAAATACGTGGACACACCACATTTTCACAGTGAAAACTGACCCTTTTTTTGCAAAGTGCCTATCTGCAGATTTTGAACCCTTCTCTGTCTGCACCTAGGGAAACCTAGAAAACCTATAAAAAAATTTAAACAAGACATCCAGGGGAATCCAGGATTGGGTGACTTGACAGGCTCTCAACAGGTTCTGTTACCCAGAATCCCTTGCAAACCTAAAAATCTGTCAGAAAAAAACACATTTTCTTTACATTTCTGTGGTGGAAAGATCAGGATTCTGTGTGGATCCACCAAATTCTACCCAGCCCACGTTCCCCAAAGTCTTCCGAGAGAAACAGTACCTCACTTATGTCGGTAGGCCTAATGCCTGCAACAGGAAACGGCCCAAAATGCAACGTGAACAAACCACATTTTCACAGTGAAAACTGGCCCTTTTTTTGCAAAGTGCCTAGCTGTAGATTTTGAACACTACTCTGCCGGCACCTAGGGAAACCTAGCACACCTAAACATTTTTAAAAACTAGACACCCAGGGGAATCCAGGATGGGTGACTTGACTGGCTCTCACCAGGTAAGGTAAGGTAATATTTATTTGTTCATTTGGACTTGAAGGATGGGAGCAAAAAGGTGTACCTCAAGTCCCTCAGTCTAGAGCATATACAAATCACGTGAACAATGTCCTCTTTGCCGGACTTGCACAGACGACACTGTTGCGAGGCCGGGGTTCTCTCCCAAAGGGGGAGGTGCGGCAGGATCGGGATTACGCCATGGCGCAATTTCAGAAATCTTTCTTTAACTTGAATTTTCATCCCGATGTTAAGATATGCTTGTGGTTGTATTTTGCCATAATCCCCCAGGGTTGCCCATCCATGTGCTCTGTTTGCTAGGTCTTTCTTATCTTCGATCACTGAAATGATGCGTGCCAATTTTTTAGCCAATTTTTTTATAGATTAGAGATCTATAATCGTTTCCCAGGTGTCGGACAAACCTAGAACCTCAATTGATTCAAAAAGGTAAGCTCTGGGCAGCGAGGTACGGTGCCGTAGTAACTCTTCCCATACGTTGGCATTTAGGGAATCGGCCTCTGCATTACGGATCTTACGCCAGCTTGCTACGTACGCACTCCACCTTTCTAAATTTTGCTTGACAATGCCGAATTCCAAACGAATCTGGGCGGGGAAACGTATGAGGGAAGATTAAAAATAGCCCTATAAGAGTTAGCTATGACTGTGTCCAGCAGGACGGCGTCCTTTCCGTGAAGTGATTCGCCACGAAACGTGATCATTGGCTGTAGTTTCGCACACAGGATTTCAAGGAATGGTTTAAGTGTAAGATCGGGGAGTTTTGCCTTTAATGATTTTAGTGCTAAATAGGTCATTACAGCTTTCCCTCGGATGGAGTGGAGTAGAGGCCTAGAGTTGTTGTTTGAGTCCAAGAGGACACCCAGATATTTGTATGGAGCTACCCTGTCGAGTTTCTCACCATTCAGGTACCAACAAGGATTCCTTTTTTTACTGTAATTAACCATCATGGACTTTGACTTGTGAAGATTTATTTGGAGCGCGTTCTTTGCTGAAAAGGTGTAGGTTGCATTCAGGAGGTGCTGAAGGCCTATTTGAGTGTGACTTATCAGCACCAGATCGTCCGCATACAGCAGGTTTGAAAGGGTAATTCGTCCTAGCTTGGGTGCGTGATTGCGGCATTTATCGAGTTCTTCAGGCAGATCCGCTAGAAAAAGATTAAATAAGATGGGCTGTTTTAGTCCTTTTGTCGTCCTAATTGGTCTGGAAAGGTGTGTGCCTGCCCCAAGCTTTATTTTGATCCAGGTGTTGGAATGGAGCAGTATTAGGACATCTAAGAGGCGCTTCGGAATACCCCAGTTGTATAATTTCTTCCAAAGTTTGTTGCAGTCCACATGATCGAAGGCGGCAGCATAGTCCATGAACGTAAGGAACAAGCGTGACTTAGTTGCTTTTGCTGCACCCATCAGGAGGGACAAAGCCATGATGTTAGTTGTGGTCCCTTGGCCTTTACAGAAACCCTTTTGGTTAAGGGGGATGATGGTATTTTCGGTCGCCCATGTTGATAATTCCTCCAAGATAAGACCTGCAAATTGTTTAGCTTCTACGTCAAGCAAGGCGATGAGCCGGTAACTATTTGGATGACTCTTGTTCCCATGTTTGTAGATCGGACTTATGACAGACCCATGCCATGAGTCAGGAAGCGTCAGAGTTAAATTTGTGTTGATGAATATTGGTGTCAAAGATGCACTCCAGAAGTCTGCATCTGATTTGTACAGCATAGATGGTATTCCATTTGGCCCTGGCGCTCCATTGGGTCTCCCTTTTTTTATTTGCCGTCTGATGTCTGCTGGGGTAGTTTTCATTGGCCCTTGCTCGACGTCTTTTGCAGGTGTTTCTTCCCTATTGAGGCAGTCAGGTTTCATTGGCCTTGTTCCTTCACACTCCCATGCTTCTTGTATGCTTAGGAACATGTGATGACTGAGTTGTTCCTTGCTGCCAGGCCTTAATGTTTTTGTGTCAGGAGGCATTATTGTTGTGTCACATGTGGTATCATCTTCGTTGAAGTGTGAAAATAGGTATTTTGACCATACTTCCTCTGATATGTGCGAGTTTAGCCCTAAGTGATCGGGGCTCTGTAAGCTTTTTACCATTTGACAGAACTTAGAGCTGTTTTTTTGCTTCCCCTGTGGACAAATTTAGCCCAAAGATCATCATTTCTTTGCTTTTGGCTTTCCCATTTCATTCGTTTGAGCTGTTTTTTCGCTTCCCGCAGAGTTGTTTGCAAGATGTGGTTTGCCTGGTCCTTTCTCATAAGTCTCAGAGTTTGGTTTATTATTCGTTTTTGTATTTTCATGTCCGGAGTTAAAAGTTTCCCAGCTGAAAACCCCTTGGCTTGGCCAGAGTTTTTAGACACCGTACATCTCATTTACGCCCTCATGGCGTCGATGAAGTTTTGCCAGACGTCCGACAGCTTGGTTGAAGACCCAGAGACTTGAGAAAGGAGGGTTTTCGCAGTGAGGCTGATGGAATTGATGTTACCGGGGTTGAACCGTAGTCGCTTTAAATTTGAAGTGACGTCTGTGTCTGGGCCAGTGAGGAGCTTAATTTCCAGTGTCGAGTTAGATCTTATTTCAGCCACTAGAGGCAAGTGATCGCTGAGGTCGCTCGCTTCTATTTTGAATGAAGAAACCCAGTAAAACATATTCAGAGATACGAACATGTAGTCAAGGTGCGAGGATTGTGAGTTGGTATGGAAAGTGGCTACTGGGGGGGTCGTCTTCAACGTAGCGGCCGTTTAAGGCCCTTAGATTGAGTTGTTCCAGATGATTTAGGATTTTTTTTGAGTGTTTCATCCGTTTGCTATTTTTTAGGGCACCCTGTGATGGCACGCCCCACGCTCGGTTCAATTCTTGTATGAGGTCACTATCTTGATCATTGCTAATGAGAAGCGTGTTAAAATTACCAGCCAGGATTAATAGGTCAGTCACTCTTGTTTCCCTTACTTTTTCTAGCACTTTCCCAAGCTCTTCTATTGCCTTATGTTTCTGTTTGGGATGAATGTATGTATTGATTATAATTGCTTCCTGGGGCTGCATTTTTAGCCTAAGTGATAGCTTTAGCACCTGGGTGACACTAGGTGTAGATATATGAAAATCCATTGCCTCGATATTGCCTATTGTTGATATAGAGGCGAGGACCGTCAACCCTCCTGATTTGCGTCCAAAGATTGAATTTTTGTTTGCCGGGATAAAACAAGATGTGAACCCCTGAAGGTCAAATGCTTTGTCCTTCCAAGTTTCTTGTAATAATAGGAGGTCAAATGTGGCTAGGTATTGTAGAAATTCAGGGTCATTCCTTTTGCTTTGTAGACCATTGATATTCCTGGAACAAATTCTTGTATCCCTGCGCCTCTCTGAGGGATTGGGGGGAGTTTTCTCTTTTTGTCAGTTATCTGTGGTCGTGGTGATGATTGTACGTTGAATTGACTTCCAATTGAGGTCGGTTCCAAACAAGAGTTGGTTGCCTTGGTTATTATTTTGACCATGTCGGGGGCTTTTTGTGTTTTCCGGTGAAAATCCCGGGTGAACTGCTCCTAGCTCCCTTTAGTATTGAGCTGGTGTTTTTTTGAGACTGTGGCCAAGTGGGGGGTAGAAGAGGAGTGGGGTAGCGCGGTTGCTTTTCGAGCTTCAGAGCAATCCCCCATTGCTGGAACGTTGCTTCTTCTTTCATTATTTTGTGCGCTGTCTCCAAAGAGTTCCAAATTGTCTTTGTTATGTCTTGGGCCTTGGGGAGCAGTGTTGGACTGAAACCCTACTTGTAGAAGGTCAGAGTTGCTGATATTGACGAGATTTGTTAGTGAGTGCATGAGTTTTAACATGTTGCCCCTGTTCAGGATATCGCCCTAACTCTGGATCTATATTCAGGGATGAAAAAGATTGAGGTTGGGGTGCCTGGATGCGTCGATATTGCTGAGACAATTGCCAGACTCTTGTTCTCCAGTCGCCCTCGTTCAGGGAAGTCACTTGGGGGTGCAGTATCAGGGGCGGGGGAAAGTCCACTTTGGAGATTGACTAACCTCATAGTTCCAGATGTGCTGTTTGATTTTGGTTTAGACTGTTGAGGTGACTCTGTGGTGGTGGCCGTAAGGATGTCCATGTGACCTGTTGTTAAGACCTCTTCGGCTGGTTTGGGTTTTGTGATAACAATGTTATGGTCAAGTTGTATTTTTAAAATTGTAATGATTTCTGTTTGTATTTTCTGCGTGTCAATTTCTTTGTAAGTTTGTGTCCTGATTTTACACTCTGTACTGGAGACACTGGGGGGGTACTAGATGCAACCTTGTGCAGGGGAAAAGGCTGGTCATTGGTTGTCAAACTCCCGATGTCAGCGGCCGCTGAGGGAGAGGATATTGTATGATCTTCTATGTTACGTGTTCCACCTATTAGTGTCCGGTTCCTACCTTTCCTTTTGTTCTTTCTCCTAGACCTGGTGTTGGAGTGTGAGGGGGGTTCCGCTGTGAGCCAAATGGTAGACGTTGACTCTGATTCAAATAAACCGAGGGGTAATGTTTGAGCTGAGGATAAGATGGTAACGGGGTTAAGGTCGCCCGGCGGATTGGTCACAGGCCGTGTTGGCGTTGAAGAGGGTACTAGGATTGGGTCAGGGGTTTGTAGCTTTAAGGTTCGGAGGGCTGTTGATTTTAAATCACTTATCATGTCCCATAACATTGATGGAAGACAAGAGAGCTTGTCTAAAAGAGGGTCGTGCTGCACCGGTTTTGACGTAGATGATTGATCTGCAAAGACAGCATCTTGGCCCGTCTTATAAGGCCGTTCAATTCCGAACTTTTCCAGTCAATCCCAGCAATGGAGTCAGCCATTGATTGTAAAACAGAAAGTTGTAGGTCCATTTTTTGCGACTGGAAGTCCAGAGCGGAAGCCGAGTATTGAAGGGTATTTAGGGTTGTTATCCGTGGAGTATCGAGGGGTGGTTTGCCTAAGGTGCAGTGCCCTTCTATTATTGGCGAGGCAGCGGTTGGTGGTTTTCCTTCGGGCGAATTGACGTTATATGTGGTGACTAATTCCTCCCACTCCTGGACTGCTATTGAAGACATGTCGTTGTTGGTGGAGTTGTTTGTGGGTTGAGAATCGTTGAACGGCAATAAGGTGCGGCGTTGAGATGCCATTGGTACTTCTGACCTGGTATTTGGAGTGATTTGTTCACTGGAGCAGCTCAGATTCGGGTGAGGTGTTTTAGACAGAGTCAGAGGAATATCCGACAGGTGGGGGAAAGGCGGCCCTTGTCCCTTGACGTTTGTTGGAGGGGTTGTGGATACCTCACAGGTAACCTTCACTGCGATTGGAGAACTGCTGACAGGCTGGAGATTGGGCACATCATCTCTTGCCTCCTCTCTATATATCATGGACTCGAATACCGCTGGCGCGTTTTTACTTCCTAGGGACTGTGGACTGGAATTTCTTATTTGGGTCTCACTCTTCTTGACCGAATATTGATGGATTGCTGGTTCAAGGAGTTCGGCATTCATTGATGAGCTCCAGTCTCTCAAGGAAGTTTTGCTGTCAGATTCCATACCCGAGGGGTTGAAAGTGGCAGGATCATGGTCAGCTAGAATGGTTAGAGCTGTAGTTTTTCTTAGGTCAGGTGATGGTGGTGTGTGTATATCCGTGGCAGCCCCATTCCTGGGTGGAAAAAATATGTTAATTGGTTGGGGTGGATCCTTCTGGTTCATCATCATATGACTACAGAGAGGTTCGCCTTGAAGGAGCGGAGTTTGGAGGCCTCGAATGTTCTCTGTCTTTGAGTTGATGGCTGTCTCTGGGTCTTTTAGGAAGAAAAATTTGGTGTAAATCTTTGGTTGAAAAGTACATATCCTTTTCTTTGTTGGGAGGCCGTCGATAGTTATAAGATTATTCGGGGTTGTTGATGAGGTCTTTGATACTGAGGATAATACAATTTGTGCAGAACTGTTTGAGTGCTGGGGGGCCAGAGTTGGGGTGAGTGATCTCAGGGGAGTATTTGCCAGGTTTTTGTATTTGTCGTCTGAATTGAAGCTGGAATTTGGCTTAGTTTTTGATTTGAAGGTATTGTTTCCATAACAGACACAGGTCGGTCCTCCTTGGTGTTTTTATTGTGGTTAAATGGATTGGTGGCCTTAGAGTTATTTGGTTTTGGTGGAGACGTTGGTTCTAGATTTCCAATTTTCCTTTTCCGTGCCTTATTCTTGTCATTTGGTTTAAGCTTTAGTTGTAGCCTGAGTCTACCTGATCTCATTGTTCTGGGCGTTTGTCGCCTCTCAGTTTTATCCTTATTGCTTGTACTTTTGAGTGACCCTACCAAGAGTTAAAGTTGTAATTGTAGTTTTGTGCTGATTGTGCTGATAGTGATATTGTTGAGGCCTAATAGCGTCCAGCTGGTCAAGTAGCTGTAATTTCCAAATTCAATCACAAATATAGTTGGTAGTAGCTAGACACTGATAGTTGGTGGCTTGCAGGAGAGGAGCAGGTATTTTCTAGGTGGTGGTTGAATTGTGGATGGAGATTGCCCGTTCGGCTTAGGCGTGCTGGCGCACTAAGGAACAAGTAGTCGCTGTCATCTAGCGAGCGGTGCACATGGGGAGGACCGGACGACCTAGTCGAACCGCCTTCCGGCCACCCCCCCAGGCTGTTACTCAGCGGCTGCCTCTATCGGCAGCCGCGCTCGCGTGTGACAAAAAATGTCCCTGTGAAGCTTTGCAACGCCTTGTGCCTTCGCCGCGAGGTTCCAATTCTTCAACCCCGCTATTCCAAGTGTGAACGTGGCCAGGTATGTAGGCGGGTGAGGCTGGTGAAGGGAAAGCCAGATGAGGGCGGAGGCAGGTGAAGGGGAAGACGGGGTGGGAGGACGAGGTGTGCAAGTTTCTAGGCCCTCACTCCCCTTGCTCCTGCCCCTGGTCCCAGGCTTTTTCTTACCCTCAAACTTCCAAAAGACGGGCTGGAATGGGCTATACCTCACCACTCTGCACCGCCCACCAGCACGGTCAGCCGCGGGATCCGCACACTGGACACTGCAACCTGCTCCGAGGGAGAGGGAGAGGGAGAGCCGCGTCCCACGCCTCAGAGTCCCCAGAGGAGAGGGAGAACTCAGCCCAGCAACCCGGGTGAGGCAGGTGAACCAGGAGGACCTGATGTGGGGGGCGGTATGTCCGGAGGGCCCTGTGGGTCTGGTGCGGTATGGGGCGGGGTGGGGCCGGTGCGGGTCAGAAGCCCGGATCCTAAGCCTGCACGAATCAGCTCCAGGTCGTGCTGTGCGACTCCGACCCACCGCCTCCCGGCACACGATTCACAAATTCTCAGAGCTCGGAGCTCGGGGGGGGGGTGCCATGTGTCTCAGACTCCCACCCCCCGGCAAGCTCGTCAAGCTCGGGGAGGCACACGGGGGCGGAGCAAAGGAGCGCAGGAGCGGAGGAAACACCGGAGAGCAGCACAGCACAGCAGAGCAGAGAACTGGCGTCTGTGGTCACTTCGAGGGCGGAGTCGGAATCTGGCCAGTGAGAATTTCACCAGGTTTCTGTTTCTCAGAATCACTTGCAAACCTAACAATTTGTACAAAAAAACACATTTTACTCACACTTCTGTGGTGGTAGGTTCTGGAATCTGCGTGTATCCACAAAATTCCAGCCACCCCATGTTCCCCAAAGTCTTTAAAAAAAATAGTACATCACTTGTGTAGGCAGGCATAGTGCCCACGACCGGAAATGGCCCAAACCACAAAGTGGACACACCACATTTTCACAGTGAAAATTGACCCTTTTTTTGCTAAGTGCCTAGCCGTAGATTTTGAACCCTACTCTGCCGGCACCTAGGGAAACATTGCAAACCTCTACAGTTTTTTAAAACTATACACCCAGGGAATCCAGGATGGGGTGACTTTACTGGCTCTCAACAGGTTCTGTTACCCAGAATCCCTTGCAAACCTAAAAATCTGTCAGAAAAAAACATTTTTTTTTCATATTTCTGCGGTGGAAAGTTCAGGAATCTGCGTGGATACACCAAATTCCACCCAGCCCACATTCCATAGAGTCTCCCGAGAAAAATGGTACCTCACTTATGTCGGTAGGCCTAGTACCCACGACAGGAAAGGGCCCAAAACGAAACATGGACACACCACTATTTCACAGTGGAAACAGACCCTTTTTTTGCAATTTGCCTAGCTGTAGATTTTGAACTCTACTCTGCCGGTATCTAGGGAAACCTAGAAAACCTATAAACAAAATGTAAACAAGACATCCAGGGGAATCCAGGATGGGGTGACTTGACTGGCTCTCAACAGGTTCTGTTACCCAGAATCCCTTGCAAACCTAAACATTTGTACAATAAAAACAAAATTCCTCACACTTCTGTGGTGGAAAGTTCTGGAATCCGTGTGTATCCACAAAATTCCACCCATCCTGTATTCCTCAAAGTCTTCCAAAAACAATGGTACGTCAAAAATGGTACCTCACTTATGTCGGTAGGCCTAGTACCCACGACAGGAAAGGGCCCAAAACGAAACATGGACACACCACTATTTCACAGTGGAAACAGACCCTTTTTTTGCAATTTGCCTAGCTGTAGATTTTGAACTCTACTCTGCCGGCACCTAGGGAAACCTAGAAAACCTATAAAAAAAATGTAAACAAGACATCCAGGGGAATTTAGGATGGGGTGACTTGACTGGCTCTCAACAGGTTCTGTTACCCAGAATCGCTTGCAAACCTAAACATTTGTATAATAAAAACAAAATTCCTCCCACTTCTGTGGTGGAAAGTTCTGGAATCCGTGTGTATCCACAAAATTCCACCCACCCTGTATTCCCCAAAGTCTTCCAAAAACAATGGTACGTCAAAAATGGTACCTCACTTATGTTGGTAGGCCTAGTGCCCATCGACAGGAAAGGGCCCAAAACGAAAAGTGGACACACCACTATTTCACAGTGGAAACTGACCCATTTTTTGCAATTTGCCTAGCTGTAGATTTTGAAACCTACTCTGCCGGCACCTAGGGAAACCTAGCAAACCTATACATTTTTGAAAACTAGACACCCAGGGAAAACCAGGATGGGGTGACTTGACTGTCACTCACCAGGTTCTGTTACCCAGAATCCCTTGCAAATCTAAAAATGTGTACAAAAAAACAAATTTTCCTCACACTTCTGTGGTGGAAAGTTATGGAATCAGCGTGGATCCACAAAATTCTACCCACCCCGTGTTCCTCAAACTCCTAAAAAAAAATGGTATGTCACTTGTGTGAGTAGGCATAGTGCCCACGACAGGAAATGGCCCAAACCGCAACGTGGGCACACCACATTTTTCACAGTGAAGACTGACCCTTTTTTTGCAAAGTGCCTAGCTGTAGATTATTAACCCTAGCTCTGCCAGCACCTAAGGAAACCTAGCAAACCTTTACATTTTTAAAATCTAGTCACCCAGGAAAATCCAGGATGAGGTGACTTGTCTGGCTCTCACCAGGTTCTGTTACCCAGAATTCCTTACAAACATCAAAATTTGTCCAAAAAAAGCATTTTCCTCACATTTCTGTGGTGGAATGTTATGGAATCTGCGTGGATCCACAAAATTCCACCCACCCAGCGTTCCCCCAAGTGTTCCAAGAAAAATGGTACATCACTTGTGTGGGTAGGTCTAGTGCCCGCGACAGGAAAAGGCCCAAAACGGGACTTGACACACCACATTTTCACAGTGAAAATGGACCCTTTTATTGCAAAGTGCCTAGTTGTAGATTTTGAACCCTAACTCTGCCGGCACCTATGGAAACCTAGCAAACCTATCAATTTTTAAAAACTAGACACCCAGGGGAATCTAGGATAGGGTAACTTGACTGGCTATCACCAGGTTCTGTTACCCTGAATCTTTGCAAACCTAAAAATTTATTTAAAAAAACACATTATGGAGCCAAGAAGTGTAGTTAGAAAAAGAACCAGCAGAATCCCCTGGGTGACCAGAGTAATGATGAGCTACTCTCTATATCTAGAGGGGAATGGGAATCCTTAATCAAGAAGGCAGTGCATTCAGCTATGGCTGAACCACAAGACAAGAGACCAAGATTGAACTTTGATGGAGACTTTAAAGCAGACCTAAAGGAAGGTGTATTCAGGGTTGTCAGTTGGAAGAGGTGGTCACTGTTGGAAAAGGGGGTTGTTCGCTTTTATGGCATGTGCAAGTAATGGGTCCATATCTTCCACTGGAAACTAAACACCCCATTGTTGTCTCAGGATAGAGAAGCACAGCAGCCCAAGGCCTACTCAAGGGAGATTGTGTGGACTAGTAATCACCATTAACAGATACACAATAATAATACTCAATAAATGATTGTCAAGTCAATGCTTTTTCTTTAAAAAAAGGAAAAAGTGAGTTTATTACACACACACTACTCAATGCTATGCAGCAATTTATAAAAAAAACATAAGCTGATAGAAATACTTTGTGGTGACATTGTGTAATCACACTTGTCCCTCCCAAAAGGGATCTAGATGAGCAAATCGCATGTCAAAACCTTCACTTGTATTAAAATGCATTAGTGCAACATCACTTTAAAAGAACACACTTAAATATTTGCAATAAAGCATGTATACCGTAAAAATTAGTACTTAGCATTGGCAATAAAGCATGACTAACATGAACAGGAGTGATTGCCAGCGTCATTACTTCATTAAAACTTTCACAAGAGGAAGGGTCTATGCATGTCTGGATGATTTGTAAATCCAGCATAACCTTTAGTATGAATAACGCAATTAAACATGACTCCTAAAGAGCATCACATTTATAATCACAATCCTTTTGTTATTACAACCTTTCACCACACAGTTTGTTTGCAACATGAACACATATGCTGACCATCTTTAGGCAACAGAGGCTGCAGTCATAGGCGTTGCCCCTAAAGAGTGCAGCATTCCCATCTGTAGAGCACATTATCCATCCTGGAAAGAACTTAAAAATGCTTTGAAACCCTTGAGTGGTAATCTTTTCAGAGTCCCATCCAACTTAAGGTTGGGACCCTGGTAATCTTTATGGGGGGAGGCTGTGCTGCTCCTGCATCCCCCCCACACATTAGCAGTTATTTGGTGGCAACCCCATCCTCCTGGGGCCAATACAAGCCACAAACAAGTGGTTTCTGTGACAAAATGCAGGCAAGTTCTGCATGCCATTTTGGGGCATTCCTAACAAGCCATGTGCATATTTTATTAGCGGTTCTCCATTGCAACAAGGAAATCAGCAACTGCTTTTGTTTATTGTGCCCCCTTCATTAGGGCCACATGGCATTACACTGCTGGCTCTTTTCCTTGGTTAAGCGTGTCCAGTCCCACCCGGGCTCCCAGCATTGTCCAAAATAGGGTAACAGCCTGGTTCTTCAAGCTGGCTCCCCATCTGGCTCACACTCCTACCTGCGGCTGCGAGAGCCAGCCATCCTTTCTTTCTTGCCCACTGGAGCAGGCAGTGCTTGCGGCTGTGTGCCTTCTACCACCAGACATAAGCACGGGAAGCAGGGATGGAGCTGAAACATCTGTGGGGCGTGTGGTCCTGTGCCCCATCTTGTATATTGAGGCACAGTGAAAGCCTAATGGCACTCCCCCAAAATTACAGACATTGGGGTCCTGGAAATAAGTCCCTATGATCCCCAAAAGTGAAACTACCCTGGGGGTTTGGTTCCCCAAGTCCTCAGGAGTAACAGGGAGGTGGCCACATGCATGCCATCTTCCAGTACCCTGAGTCTTTTTGCCCCATGACCTACGGGCCCTGGCCCACCCCAGCGTATAAAAATCTTTAGGCAATGGAGCACCACATGCTCCAAACTCAGACAGGGGGGGGTCAAAGATAAAGATCCTTCAATTGACATAACTCAGGCCCGTTGGGTCGGTTTTGACACTCTTTGTCTCGTTTTGCTCCTGGTGGCGTGTCCTAGCCACCTGGAGTACTTTATTCAGGCCTCCTAGCCTCAAAGGTGATGAGCTTTGCAGGGAGTTGGTTCCACTGGCTCCCTGCACCACTCTTTCTCTTTGGTTTTTCCTCTGGGACTCTCTCCTCTTTGAGCAGATGTCCAGTCTTTCTCTCAATTGGTCCTCTGGGGCTGTAAGAGGACAAGCTTTCCTGGTCCTGAAGAGCACCCCACTGGTTCCTGTGTCCAACAGACGAGCAAAACCAAGAGGGAGCTCCCTGCCCTACACAATGGCCTTTCAAGTGGGGGGGGAGGTTTCCACAGGGATGAACCCCTGACCTATCCTGTGGTGCCACATCACTTCTCTGCCCCTGTGTCAACCTGTTTGCACTGCCTGCTGGGGTTCTTCAAGATTCTGTCACCCAGGAGTCTCTTGCCTCATGTACTCTGGGGATCTTAGCTCCAAACCTTACTGACAGCCCAACAAAACTTCAAAAGAGTCGCCCTTCAGGTTTGACTGCAGAGGTCTTGTTTAGTGGGCTTGTGCAGGCCCTCTTCCTTGCACAGGGTGACAGCTGGCTGATTGATATAAAGAGCAGTCAGACCTACCTCTTTCCTCCTCAGGAACTGACTTAAGCACTGTTGTTTCTTCTCTTTGTGAGGGAGGCCCTTGTTCCAGCCACTGGAAAGAAAAGTAGTTAACCTAGCCCAACAGTGTAACAAAATACCTGGGGTTTTATCCTAAGCTGAGCCATAGACATATGATGTACCTGGTAGATCCAATAAACTGTACAGATATGTATTTGGACTTCACAGAATGGTTCTTTTTACACAGTTACACTGTACATTGGAATGATCCTAACGTCGGTAGAAGAATGGGCAGAAGAGCTGTACTCTAAGGCAGCCTTCCCAATAAGTGTATAACAGAAAGTCAATGCATGGCAAAACAGTAAAGCACACTGACTTTCCCTATTAGTGTTTTAGCATTTATGAGGACTAGCCCCGGTCAGTACCCAATACTGCACAGTCCCTCATTTGCCAGGGAAACTGTGCGCAGGTCCTGGGCTTCACATAATAGGATTCTCCCATGTGCAGCCCTCACATATGTACACACACATTCTTGTGTAACCAGCAAATTGCCCCTTACCTTTGCTGTGTTGTAGCAGTCTTATCTCAAAAGGTGGACACTGGTGGCAAACACTCACAGTCCATTTTATATTGAGTTTACCATGGGTGAGTCACAGGTCATGAACTTCTCCCACAGTAAAAGGTCAAAAACCAGGTGATCAAAAATTGACAAATCTGGGTTGATTAGATGGCCTGAATGACGTTCCGACAGTTGCCTATATGAAAGTTATCCTAAAGTTACAGAGGAAGTGTCAGCAGAATTATGAAGGCTTCCTGGCTCACTATACAGTTCCACAGTTGAATTCTCTTCCTTTTCGTGATGTAGTAAATACTATGATTTTGAAGGAGTGAAAGGATTTTGACAAGCCTTCCTTCTCAAGATTCCTTGCAAAAAGATACCCTCCGGAGCAGTTTGATTTTAGTTTTCCTTAGGTGCCAAAAGGTAATACTATTCTGGTGAGAATGGCTTCTACTTTGTTTTTAGGATCTGAGGAATCATTTCTTCTGGTTGAAGTACAGCATAAAGTAGAGACTGCCTTTAACTGCATCGCTTCGGCGGTTATTTTTCCGCTGTGCGGCAATTTACAAAAACCTGCGTTACATGACGAGCTCAGCTCGTCATCCGCACACGACCACCGTGGCTGATGACGAGCTGAGCTTGTCATCAGCAGCAAAGGGGTTAAGAAGGGGGTATGCATCATCTCATTTTGCATTCAGAGCAAATACAAGGGAGGGCGAAACTCGTGCAGTTTGCGGAGTTGCACTACGCAGAATTCCACAGCGTTGCATAAAAAACTCAGTGGAATTCTGGGGAGTTCTGCTCCGCCCAAGTTAGCACTGGCAGCTTCCTTTTAACAAACATGCATGATGGGAATTGTAGTTTTAGCTCACTCCCAATGAACAAACTAAACTAATGCACCAGGTGCTTGTGATTTGTTGGCGAATGGACCTTGTTCATGATCACATTCACATCTGAAAAAGTGATAACCACACGGATTCTCCAAGCCAGCCACCAGGTGGGTGCCACGCTATCACAAGGAGATCAGACCAACAACACAAAAGCGAAATAAAACACAATTGTTTAAGACGAGGTTTGGGAAAAACAAAAAAACAATTGCTCTGGGAGAGATGCTGGTTAGGGAAATGTTGCAAGGGAGACATTTGAGCAACTGATTATCGCTCATGGAACAGAGTGGTGTGTTTAAGAATAAGCTGCTAAATGGTCATGGCCACTAAGACTGCCCCTTCCTGGCCTGACAAAGCAAGGATCATTTAATGCCCACTCCAAATGGCCAAGGGTGTCATGCAGGAAAGGAGTCTGTGTTTGCCTGGGAGCTTCAAAGCTGTAACTGCAGTTTCTCCAGCACCAGATCTCAGTCAGGCACCCGACAGAATTGAGCCCACACCTCCGCCGTGGAAGCAGCTCATTCACATGATACCAACTGGGCCTCTCTGTCCACCAAGTACACTCCAATCCGCTCTGAGCTCCCAGATTGCACCAAGCTCCCAGGAGCTCTCTCTTGGCTGGTGGGAGCAGTAGAACAGGACAGCGATCTCTCTCTTGACTGGAGTGAAGCGAAGTCCCCTCGCAGGTGCCTGCGCCATTATTCTGTGAGGTGACTGTAACATGGAATTAGTGCGGAAGTAAGGAGTGTTTTCTCACATCACCCTTGATGAGTTTGCAGAGGGTCCTTGAGACATGAGAGGGTTTATGCCATCCTAGGATCAATTGAAAGTGCCTTGGGGCATCTGGACACACAAAAAACATGGCTCATGACACAAATTAATTAATATAATTCCATGTAGTACAAAATTGCAGTGAAATACAAAACCATGCTATTATAAAGTAACTCACAGTAACAAGATGAATCCCAGTAACAAATGAAAATCAAATATATATATATATATATATATATATATATATATATATATATATATATATATATATATATATATATATATATATATATATATATATATATATATATATATATATATATATATATATTCACAGAAAAAAACCATAGGTTATAGTCGATATATAGTTAGGAATTTGCATTTACAAAACATTGAAAATTCAATGAAAAAACCATTAGTTTTAGGCCATATATAGTTAGGGATTTGCATTTACAAAACCTTATTTTACTCGCATAAAACCATTGAAATTCCATATATAGTTAGATGCACTAACTATATATCGCGCACCCGCAATCCACTGCCGATGATGTCACACATTACATCATTCATGACATGGTCAGTGACATCACTGATGACATCACTGATGACATCTCAAATGACATCACTGATGACATCACTGATGACAACATCCAGTGACTGTATGTTTCTGTAAAGTTAAAATATGTCTTACATATTGAAGATTGAGTGTATGTATAAGTGTCTGGATGAAGGATTTAGTAGGTGCATGACTGACTGTATGAGTGAGTGATTAAATGTGTCTCACTGAGTGCATGGGTTAGTGACTAAACTGTCTTAATTTGTGCATCATTATGTCTGTTGTTCTGTAAACTGTTGCATGTGTTGATAAGTAGCTATATGAGTAACTATATGGGTTATTGATTGGTTGCCCAAGTATTTGTATGGGAGACTGAGTGTGTGTGTGGGTGGCTGGGAGGTGTATGACTCTGTGCATAGATGTGTGAGCAGTTGATTCACTAGATGTATGGTTTCAAAAGTGCATGTGGAAACAGCTGTATGGGCGGTTGACTGTGTGCATGAGTGTATTGGTGAGTGAATGGATATCTCAGTGCTACATGTCAAAGTAAGTACATATGTAAAACACAGTACATGTGAGAGTTGACATATATAAATAACTGTGCATAAGAGCCAGTGAATGTGTGAGTGGCTGTATGGATCATTGTGAACTTGTATCAGGGATTGTATAAGAGAGTAAATATGTGTTAGTATATGTTTGAATAAGTAAGGTGTGTATAACTGTATAGTTGATGAAATGGAGGTGTGATTGATTCAGTGCATGACTGACTAGGTGTGTGAGTAACTCCATGGACGAGTGACAGTCTGTGAGTGTCTGCTAACACTGAGTGTATCTAAGGTTATATTAGAGTCTGAAGAGGTTCATCGTATTATCAGATGAATGGTATCATCAGTGATGTGATCAGTGATGTCATTTGAGTTGTCAACAGTGATGTCATCAGTGATGTCATTTGAGATGTCATCAGTGATGTCATCAGTGATGTCACTGACCATGTCATGAATGATGTAATGTGTGACATCATCGGCAGTGGATTGCGGGTGCGTGATATATAGTTAGTGCATCTAACTATATATGGAATTTCAATGGTTTTATGCGAGTAAAATAAGGTTTTGTAAATGCAAATCCCTAACTATATATGGCCTAAAACCAATGGTTTTTTCATTGAATTTTCAATGTTTTGTAAATGCAAATTCCTAACTATATATCGACTATAACCTATGGTTTTTTCTGTGAATTTCAATGGTTTTTTAATAGCAAATATCAAAAGCTGTCAAATGTCAAGTACGTGATAGGTAAAAACGTTTTCGTGTTTATGCACGCTGATGTGCTTTGAACGCTGCCCCCCCCCTCCCCTCTTTTCTCTTAGTAGTACTCTCTCTTTGCAGATAGTGAACGGTAGTTAACGCAGACCTTTACCCCCGTTGTAATCCGTCGTACCTGCTTGTCTCTCCATTTGATTGATTGTTATCCAAGCATTTACTGTTTTAGAATTGGTTCTCTTTGGATCATTCTCTATTTACAAACAAGCACAAAGTCGCAATACTCTGTTTAGTCTTTGCAGATAGTGAAAAATCGTGTAAAAAAATAAAAGTAATCGAGCAAAATCAGTAGACCACTAATTCGATCTCTTTTTGACCTCGGTAAAATACAAACATTAGGAACAACCCTTCATGAGAAATACGAAAATAGTGAAATGAACTGAGCTCCACACCATGAGGGCTGCAAGACAGCTCGACTCCGCCACCCACCCCGCCCAAAATAACGACAAACCCTATGCAAATATTATAAATATAGACAACACACCAGCAAAGAAACAGGGTAAAACATTTTATTAAATAACTATTTACATAACTATTTTATACTTTTTATTGCCCGATCCGGCTAGCTCAATCGATCGAGCATGAAACTCATGCACTGTAGCAAGCGTTGAGAGTTTGTAGAACGATGGCTTCAGATTTTCCACATACGGTGTAGTGGCGCGAACTGGGAGGGGGCGTTTGGATCCTGCCCCTTCCCCAAATAAGATTTTCATACGTGAATGTTCGTTCATGCTTTTTGTCCCTGAGTTGCTTCGATGTCACTGCCTTACACAAATGGCATAAGTCCTGGATGTTGAGTGCCATACTTCAGAGTTCTAAGCAGCGCTTGTAACACTGTTTAAACCTTATTTGCACCTGCTGCAGCTTCACTATTCAAAGTAAGTGGGGTCCGTTTGTGGACCTGACTGCATTGGAAAACAATGTGATACGGTGCCTCCCTAAACCTCTTGACCGAGGCCCCCGAGGGGCGGTGAGATGGCACGGACTGAGAGGGGGCGCTTGGCTCCTGCCCCCTCCCCAAGTCGTGTTGCCCTGGTGTGGCCTGAGATCGCCCCCGGCATAGGCGGCCGGCTCCCGGGGTCCGGCGGAATTTTTTCCCTTTTGATGACTCTTCCATTCTGGACCTTGTCCCACAATCCGTTTGACCTGAAGACACGCTGTCGTGGGGCGCCCCTTTACCGTTTTAGTTGCCATTCCGCCCGCTTTTGGTACTCTGTGCCTCTTCCGCCATTCAGCTGTTTACCGCCCGCTCTTGCGACTACAGCGTCTCGCTCACCATGTAGTTGAGTTGCTCCCGCTCTTAAGATTTAACCGAACTTTTTGGACTGCTGAAAGCGGTTGTATTCCGACCGCTGGTTGGTGGAGACATTTTGACTATATTCTGGACCTGCATTGTCGCGTAATGCGTCATATGACGCGCCGCGTTAGCGCACCCGGAAGTGCTCCGGTGCGCAAGGCGCAGCTTCCCGGAAACGATCCAGAGCGTGCCGCGCAGCGCGTAACGTAAGCATAACAGGTCATGTGACTTGTTAATAAAACTTTTCATTGGTTCATTTTACTTTTGTTTTCCTAATGATGTAAGACTAGGTCATGTGACCTAAAAATAACATTTTTCATTGGATTAAAACATTTTTTTTCCCAAACGATGAAAGCCCCACCTTGTTTCTGGATGTTTCAGACTGAAGCTGGTGTCACCATGAGAGCACCACCATCTCGTAGCTCCGTCTTGGCCATTCCGCAAGCAATCATGGCAGCCGCTCCCCACCGGAAGCCTGCGGGAGTCGACGGCCCCCAAGACTTTTGTACAATCTTCAAGGCTTAGGGGACGCTTTCGAGAATGGAACCCAAGCCCTGGCAGACAAGCGTCCGAGTTCCAAGGTGTCCCAGGGCCATTTTACTGGACCAGGCCCAAATCCGAAGAGCCGGCCGCCATTTTAAGAGTCCTGTGGCAGCCGCCTATCGCTGCACCGCAAGAGTGGGAGCAACTCAACTACATGGTGAGCGAGACGCTGTAGCCGTAAGAGCGGGCGGTAAACAGCTGAATGGCGGAAAAGGCACAGTGTAGCAAAAGCGGGCGGAATGGCGACTGAAACGATAAAGGGGCGCCCCACTACAGCAGACGAGCCTCCGCCATGTGCTTCAAAACTGCATACGTATCTCGTGATATCAAGGTTGGGCAACCAGTACACAACAAGCAGTTACGAGTCCCATTTACACCGGCGCCATTTTGGGCGCGGCCGGGCAGGTCCAGGATCTAGTCAAACATAACAAATGAGGCTGACGTCTCTGAAGCAGTTGACGAACAGCAGGACATAGCAAATAAACATGAAGTCTCTAAAGCTGTTAACTCACTGCAGGACAAAACAAGTGAACCTGAAACCTCTGGAATAATTGTCGCTCAAAAGAACAACACACAAAACTCTGTAGAGCCTGAAGAAAGAAAAACAGAAGGGCACTGTAGTTTCAGACACACTTAACACTAATGACTAAACAAAGATATCATCTGTTTATGAAGCAGTTATCATGTTCACAGAATTGACAAAGAAGTGTGCAGACACCAATGCTATTAAGAAACACAAGGAAATCCCTAACGCATCAGCATTCACGGAAGAGGTTGACACAGATAACATCTTAAGGAACAAAGAAAGACAAAATAAGGATGAGGAAGTTATCACTTTAGTTTTTTCATCAGCTAGCGACAGCAAGAAACATATTGTAATGGAGATTAGAGAGGCTACGGATGGATTATCAAAAGAAATGGCTACTCCCCCCTTTAGCAGATTAGCTAAATGTTTGCGTAATTTAGGCATAAAAGTTATATTATTGTTGTTCTTGTTGTTATCGTTATAGTTCTGGTTAATTTAAAAAAATGTTTAAATATATTTACAGTTTTTGTTGCGTTCGTTATATTTAAAAGTTAATAAAGTTATATTATTGTTGTTGTTATCGTTATAGTTTCCGGAGAAGTATAATTCACCAATAGTTTTCTTTGTAGATGTTTTTCCATTAACAATCCCAGTTCCATCACCCGCCCAGGATATCACCACTGTTCCCCATGTCATAAAACCTTAGGATGTTCAATAACTGAAACAGCTAATATGGGTTTACTTACAGGGGACATCTTTTGTTCTGTTTTGTAAAGTAAAACTATTGTGAACGCAAGTATTATACATAGTAAGTGTTTAATATAGCATTTGTCAGTCATTGGTTAAGCAGCTAGGACCTGTTCACTCTTGACACCCCAGGTGCTGTGTATGTTGCACTATAGTGCTGCATCGAGAAAACGGACAACCCTATTGATGTTGATTTTTCATTATTGATTATTGTAAAGAAATGGCGACTCCCCCCTTTAGCAGATTAGCTAAATGTTTGCGTAATTTAGGCATAAAAGTTATATTATTGTTGTTGTTGTTGTTATCGTTATAGTTCTGGTTAATTTCAAAAAATGTTTAAATATATTTACAGTTTTTGTTGCGTTCGTTATATTTAAAAGTTAATAAAGTTTTAAAATCCAACTTTGTTGGAGTGCTATATATTTTTAAAAAATCGGGTGAATGGGGCCTTGAATCGGGTTATTGTCATGTGTGGGCTTTGCAAGTGTACTGCTACAGGATCGGACATTTCAAACTCAAATGCACGTTCTTTTTCTTACCTTTCCGAAGCATGGAGCGCAATAGCAGGCAGAGAAAGGGTGATGCACGTGTTGAACACTACCTGACCTGGCAAGTTGCTGGCAGTGCCCCCCCGCCCGCTCCTGAAAGAGGGCACACACACACCGCCGCCCCGAGTACTTCACAAATCTTTAAAAGACCATGCGCTTGTTCATGAGGCTTAAATGGTTTATCACCCCTTCTAGAACCCCTGCATCGACCCTCTGACGTTTCCTGGAAGAATTAGCACGTAACACAATACCAAGCCCTGTCAGCTGAAACCCCCGAGGAATCGTGGGGCATATTATCAAGGGGGTTTATTTCCGCTTTTTTGGCTTTAAAAGCCAAAAAAAAAGAGATAAAATTATCTCCCTATTACCAAGCTGTCGCTAACACCAGTTAGTGACAGCTAAAAGGAGATAGCGACCATCTTGGGCCCCGCTTTGCATGTCAGTGATATTTATCACTAATGACATGCAAAGTGGGCGTGCCAAGATGTTAGCGACTGGAAACAGTCCCTAACCATCGCTATCTCCTATTACCAACTTTTGGGGATATTCGCGCTAAGCGCGAATATCTCCAAAAGCTAACACCTACCCTGAGCAGTTTTTAGCCATGTTATCCAATGGGAGGTGGATAACATGGCTAAGAGCATTTGCTGGATAATGCATGAATATCGCTGACTTTTCAGCGATATTCATGCATTGCGGCCGTTTTTTATCGCATTTGCGATAAACCTTGCTAATAGCAAGGTTTATCTGCGATAAAATTCGCCGATGTGCGGCGATAATTTTTGTCTCTAAACAAGTTAGAGACAAAAATTATCGCTAGATGTTGGTAATATGCCCCCGGGTTTTCCCTTGCAGGAATCGGGAGGCGGAAGACTAGCACTGAAATCAGTAGTCTCACGCCTGAATCGGGAGGATTGGTATATCTGGATTCTCTACAGCTGGGGCCATAAACTACATCCGCAGGGCTAGGTGATAGCTTGGGTCCGGCCTGGACAATCGGACACAGAGGAAGAGGAGTGTCAGAGGGTGCGGTAGTGAATAGGGTGAAAGGGAGGTGTCGGGCGGGCACAGGGTGTGATTCTCAGAGAAGAGCAGCGCAGATGGGGGGAAGTATATGGCCCATGCATGAGAGAGAGAGCGGGGGTGACCAGTGCGTGGGGGAGATACTTGCGAGGGTGGGGAGCCGTGTTGAGAATCGACAGCATGCAGAGAGTGGGCCTGGTCAAGGCATCTAAAATGGCTGCCGTGCACGACAAAATTGTGGCATTGGACAAAAAGGCAAGATGGCGCAGACAATGTTTATCAATAAGGATTCATTTATAACAAAATATTTACTCGCAGTGACAAAATGGTGGTCAACACTTCCTGATTTCCATCGAATCGAACGTTAACAAACGTCACGCAGCAAAAAAAAAAAAAAAGCTCACGCACAGAGCAGTTTTTAGCCATGTTATCCAATGGAAGGTGGATAACATGGCTAAGAGCATTTGCTGGATAATGCATGAATATCGCTGACTTTTCAGCGATATTCATGCATTGCGGCCGTTTTTTATCGCATTTGCGATAAACCTTGCTAATAGCAAGGTTTATCTGCGATAAAATTCGCCGATGTGCGGCGATAATTTTTGTCTCTAAACAAGTTAGAGACAAAAATTATCGCTAGTTGTTGGTAATATGCCCCCGGATTTTTCCTTGCAGGAATCGGGAGGCGGAAGACTAGCACTGAAATCAGTAGTCTCACGCCTGAATCGGGAGGGTTGGCATGTCTGGATTCTCTACAGCTGGGGCCATAAACTACATCCGCAGGGCTAGGTGATAGCCTGGGTCCGGCCTGGCATGTAAAATGGCTGCCGTGCACGACAAAATTGTGGCATTGGAAAAAAGGCAAGATGGCGCAGACAATGTTTATCAATAAGGATTCATTTATAACAAAATATTTTATCGCACTGACAAATTGGTGGTCAACACTTCCTGATTTCCTTCGAATCGAACGTTAACAGATGTCACGCAGCAAAAAAAAAAAAAAGCTCACGCACAGCCGCTGGAAGAGATGTATCAACATATATGAGCCTCCTCAGCCACCCTCAGGAAACATAGGGGGTTAGGATACGTCTCCCGCAACCCCTTATACCTAGTAATTTAATTGAAACGAAGCACAAAATGGCGAATTCCCGTTTCGCTACCAGTTTGCGGCCCAGTTCGCGGCCCGTGAAGCGCTTCTACCGTGAAAAATCATTTTTTTTTTATTTTCCCCACGAGACCCTTTAATAACCCCAACAACATTCCTAGGGGGTCAAGAGGGGTATACCTTGCCCCCTTTCATTAAATTCCCCCTTCGTTTTTCACCTCTTCTTGTCTCTCGATCCTACCGAGAGACAAGATGGCGGCCGCTACGGACTGTTTAGAATGTTGACAGACACCGGAGAGCCAATCAGCTTTCTGCGCGCAAAGTTCCGTTTCGCGAAAAGTAAGCGAACCGGAGCGCAGCCCGGAGCGCTGTTACAGATATATATCTTGTTTTGAATGTTAATTTCTCAAAAACTACTGGAGTACATATATTGAGACCTAGCAAAGGCACATCGGGCTAACAGTCCCTACAATTTTGCCAAGTTTCGTGCAAATCCATTCAGCCGTTCGAGCTAAAAGTGAGTCCAACCGCCCTATGGAAATTAACATGGGAAAAACGCGTTTTGGGACCCCCCTTTTTTCTCGGCCCCCCCCTCCACAAAACCCCCCCAAATTTTCAAGGGCTGCTCAGAAACAAAATGTGCCATTTTCCTGAAAATTTCAGCCGATTCCGTCCACAAACGCCAAAGTTATTAGACATAGAATTTTCAAAAATCCCATAGGGAATAAATCCTAACTATATATACCTACTGGCGATATATATATATAATATATATATATATAATCACATCAATGTAAATCAAAGCAATCTGGAATTTACACATCATATCAATACCTCCAAGATTAGCTTTTTGGACATAGAAATCATCATTCAAGACGGGAAGGTAGAAACTAGCATATTTCAAAAACCATCTGCAGGTAATACCCTGCTCCATGCTAATAGTTTCCACCCGAAACACACAATAACAAGCTTACCATATGGTGAATTCTTGAGAGTAAAGAGATCATGCAGCACAGACGTCATGTGTGACAATGCTTTGTCCCAAATGAAGTCCAAACTTTTAGAAAGGGGATACAAAGAGAAAGTATTGCTCAAAGCCCTCCACAAGGTCTCACTGATCCCTAGGGAGAATCTATTGAAAAAACAGGTAAACCAAGGTTCTCAAATAGAGGCCCCTAACACAGACAATCTGAACAAAACATGCAGATTCATCACAACATACAGTAGGCAATCCCACACAATCAGAAAAATCATGAGTAAAGAGTGGCCCATAGTGATGACGGATGGCATACTGAGAGAGATCTATAACCAAAAACCTCAATTCACATTTCGGAAGGCATATTCTATGAAATCCGAATTAGTGAAAACTAGTCCTGAAACTTGGAATAAGAACTGGCTCCCTTCTAGAAACGGATTCTTTAAATGCCATACATGCAGAGCATGCAAATTTGGAGTAAATACTTCCACGTATACCAACGCATACTCTGATCAGCCCATAAAAATAAAAGGGAATTTTAACTGCAAGACAGAGTATGCAGTGTATATTCTGAACTGTAAGTGTGGGCAGAGATATTTTGGCAGCACGATAAAACCAGTGCAAACCAGAATCCTCCAACACCTTAGAGCGACCGTTAATTCGGATCCTTCGTACCCGGTTGCTCGCCATGTTAAAGCTGAACATGAGAGCAACTTGAATGTGCTCACCTAATATGTAATTGACCATGTTCCTGGCAGCAAAAGAGGAGGTGATAGGGAGAAGTTACTTCGCCAACTCGAAACCAGATATATAATCAAGTTAGACAGTAAGAGCCCTAAAGGACTCAATATCTGCGAAGACCTATTTCACTTTTTGTAAAAATCTTTAAATGGGGGTATGACAGACAATATGGCATTCCTGTCCAGAGGTAACAACTACTTAAATGTATATGTGTAGCCTAGTTCTAAAGTGTTTAATATGAGTCTTGAACATTTTTTAATATAAATCACATATTTATTGTCTTAGACATAGTCCACATGTAATAATTATAGGTGGATTGTAGGCAACAAGATACTTGTGTAATCCATCATGAATTTTGAAATTCCAAAGGATCACAAGAGCCGTCAATAATAAAGGCCATTCCCCTTTTAACACATGACCACACATTACACAATGAACTGTCAACCTCATAAAATAAAATTCCAAAGATATACTATCCAGGACACATGATATCCACTATTCTAGTAAGAACAGTGCGCTCGATCAGATATGCCATCCTATAAGCTATAGTTCAACACTGCCCAGGTATTTGTACAGTTAGAAATAGTTCCACCATGATCAAGAATTAGTCGCACGTTTCTATCCCTCATCCCCTCATCCCAACCTATTATCAAGCAGGCGGTTTTCTGCAGCTGAACTCTCGGCTGAGAGGCTCCATTAAACCAATTGCGCTGTTCAATTAATTTTTTCACTTTCACTATTAGGGGTGTTGTGACCGGAAAGGTGCTTTGTGTAAAATGAATGGAAAATTACTAAGTCTGATCATGATACAAACGACTCATGAAATCACAGTATGTTATGCATTGTAGTTGTCAACATTTGAGAAATGCTAACTGTAAATGATAATGACCCAAATATTAGGTATATGAAATTAACATTTACTCGAATGCAAATACTGTCAGAAAAACGTACAAATAGAACTGTATAATAATTAATTCTAAATACGGGGAACAACACACAGGATTTAGATAATGTAGCAAAGAGACAGTATCTAAAAAATGTTTTCATTAATCTAGATGCATAACTGTTTGTTGATAAAATACCAGTATGTTTTCCATGTTTATTATGCACTGGTCACCAATCACGGGGTTAGCCTCAACTTAAAGAAGGGGCGGGGATATTTGCACTGATCACCAGCGAGCAAGGCGTCTGAGAACGCCGAAACGCGTTTGGATTTCCTGTTCGGAACATGCACATTTAAGAAAAATGCTGAATAAATTTCACCTGCGGCTGCGGTAAAAAGAACAATTGGTATCCGTCTCTCTTTACCCTTGGAAACTTGGGCGCCGTTAGGAAAGCGGCGTGAAGAGTGGTCTCTTGATATATATATATATATATATATATATATATATATATATATATATATCAAAAGTCGTGAAATATTGGCAATTTATTTATAGTAATGAAAGAAATACTTATAGTTGAACTACTGAAAGGTATGAAATAAAAAGAATAAAACAGTACGTTGCAAAGAAAATGTGAAGTCTTTAGTGATGACCTCTTAACTTACAGAAAAGGCCTGCTGGTTAACTAACTGCCTTTGAAGGGCCTCTTCAGAGCAAGGGCAGGTGAGGAGCCAAGACCCGAGGATAAAAGCAGGCTTCCTAGCAGGAGGGAAGGGCTGTCTGTTTTTAACATGGAGCTGAGCAGGAATTTTGCAAGTAGTTCACAGACCCTAAATGTGAGGAAACGGATTTTCCCAGAAAGGGTCATTGGTGTGAGGGACCGCTTTTTAGCAGGGGTGCTGGTGATGGGGGTGAAACCGGGAAGGAAAGAAAGAAAGCACGACTGAGGTCAAAAAAGATGGCCCAAGATTCAATTTTTTTTTAAAGTAGTTTAAGTTTTTCTATAACACTTCTAAATCATTCAAGGGTTACATGGCGTCGTACAATAGGTCATTGTTGCTTGTTAACTTTGTACAGTAGCAGAATGTGGAAGGGTATAAAATAGACATCTGAACTGTCGCGAGAGTACCTCACCCAGCTTGGCTTTTTACTTTCTGGGACTTGTAGTTGCCCAGTTTAGCCTATCTAGAGGTGGGCAGCGTTTTGCCGAACTTTGCGCTATGAGTGGAGCGTGGAGTTCACCGCCCACCCCTGATACAAATGCTGTTCTTGCCTTTCAAGCAATGATGAATTATTTCAAGTTGTTTTCTGACTGTTTCTATGAGGACAATGATCCATTTTAAATATTTGGGAAAATGGAATTGCTGGCACAGTATTTATCAGATGCATTCTTTGATTACTTATGGGCTGCTCCTAAGACCTCAGGAGCAGCCATAGCTGAGAGGAGGTTGATATGGCTGAAGCTGTGGAAGGTCTACCAGGAACAGAGGTCTTTAATGTATCAGTCAGTCAGTCTGTCAGTCAAAAGTACTTTCTTCGGTTCATAACAAAAACCATAAAAGTATACTAAACATCAAAATCAAGACCACTATAACAAACAATAAAGGAATTATACAAATATACAATCCATAAAATACATTATCATATTTAAAAGCATACACTAACGAGATAGGTAAGGGATTTCTTTACATCTGCAAATGTCATGTAAAAAGACTAATTAAAAAGAATAAAAATAATTTATTTAAAAAGGGAGACAAAGTGCTAGATCGCAATTCATAAATTCACCGCTATGTACAATGGGTCCACTTGATTTTCCTCTTAAGTCTCATAGCTATTGTCAGGAAGTTTGCTATGTTGAAAATCTCCCAAACATTAGACAACAGCTGTAGGTACAAAAGGGCGGGTTTAACTTGTCTAAACCCCTTGTCTTTAATAAGAGGCCTGATTAACCTTTTGCGAATGGGGCGAAGGTGTTCACAAAAGAAAATAAAGTGCGCAGTGTCCATGATGGAAAATCCATCACAAGAACAGATCCCCAAATCTATCTCTTTAATCCAACCTGGGCCATCTGTGAGGAGTAGGTGGAATTTGTTCAATCTAAACTTTGTCAATAAGAATCGGTGGTTAGTATTGTTAATAATTCTTAAGTAGGGTTCCATCTCAAAATTCATATTTAAATTCAAAGATAGCTTTATTCGATTTTTGGCAGTAAAAAACCATAAAAGCACATTTCATTACACAATAATATTAAAAAGGATAAAAAACACAGTTTTGATTGTTTAAAAAAGGGAAAACTATTTACAATAATGTTTACTTTAGACTTGTAGCATCAATCAGTTCATGGACGCTCTGCATTTTACTGCATATTTCAGGAACATAGCTACTGCAGCCACTGTAATTTCATCCTGAAGCATGTATAGTTTCAGTAAGGCTGTTCTGCATTGTTTTAAACCCCATAATTTTAACAGTGGGAGTAGGTGTCTCTTTCTTCCCCATTCATAATATTTACAAAATAATATAACATGGATATTTGATTGTTTGGAGATATTATCACAAGGACAATTCATCAGATTAGCAGACCAGTCATTTATAGTAGGAAATGTTAACAATCGAAAAAGACAATCAGTCCTCATCCTAGTTAGCAGAAATCTCGTGTAAACAGAATACGTAGGGGACAAATAATACCTGCACCATGCAACAAAAGATGATGATAAACAATTGTTGGTTTGTTGCCCTCTAGGTAAGAGCGTCTGTCTTCAAGCAAACCTAGACAGCATGCCTTGAGTGACTTTTTTCGAAATTGAAGAACGTGAAATAGGATTTTCATACAAGTCAGAAAGCTTTAAAGAGTTTAGACATTTTTTGACGTAGGAAAGCCAGGGTATTTTCCGTGAGGCAGCTAAGGCCATACAATCTGTGATCACATCTTTGCTAAAGTCTGTTTTATTCGAGGTCCATATTTTATGCCACAGCAGAATTGGATCTGTCTTAATTATGTCTGTGATATGGACCCGGGCAAGCTCATTGTGACAGATAGTGGTAGAGATGGATCCCGGTACTGCTAGCAAGTATCTGAGGAAGGCGTTCTCACTAGTTTGTAACTCACGATAATCCGCCATACCCCAGATTCCTGCGCCATACGTCGCTGTGGAAACGCATTTTGCTGCGTAGATATTAAGCAGTATCTGAACCGGCTTTCCACCTAATTTTTTTGCAAACTTTTTTAGGGCACCAATTTGTCTAGAAAAAGCCAAGTTACGTGTATTAATGGCTGTATTCCACGTTCCCTTATTGTTAAAAAGAACGCCCAAATAGCTAAAAGTTTTTGTTAAGCTTATCTTTGTTGAATTTAAAAAAAGTGTTGCAGACTATGTTCTTTTTTGTACTACAGCACATAGTAATCGTTTTGCCCATGTTTATCTTGAGTCCTCTCATACCCATGAATACTGAGAAACCTGACAGTGCTTTCTGGAGACCTAACTGTGTCCTGGACATGATGACAGCGTCGTCCGCATATAGTAAGATTGGGACTGCCATACCATTAATTTTTGGATAATCCACGTCTAGCTTAGCCAGGTAGTTTGCGACACTATTTATATTAAGATTAAACAGGAACGGGGCGAGGATACATCCCTGTCTGACGCCTTTTTTTATGGGGAACTTTTTGGTACAATTTCCATTCTTTTCATAGCGGACCTTGGCCCCTGCTCCACGGTATAGTTCCTTTATAAAAGCAAGTATGTTTATATCAACTCCTAAATCTATGAGGGTAGACCAGAGTATGCTGTGATTAAGGCAGTCAAATGCTGAGCTTAAATCAACAAAGGTCATATATAAGTTGCTTTTCTTAGCCATTAGATATTTATCTGTGATCAGGGCTAAGTTGAGGCATTGTTCCACCGTGCCAAGGCCAGAAACAAATCCATATTGAAATTTGGAGAGGACATCATTTTCCTCGGCCCAGGCTTGTAATTGATTTAGCAATACTCTTCCGGCTACCTTTATCATGGAGTCCAGCAGAGAGATTGGTCTGTAATATTTCGGATCCATTCTATCTCCCTTTTTAAAAATTGGTATTATTATGGCTTCTTGCCATGTTGTAGGGAAACCCTCCGATGCATAAGAATTGAGGACATTTGTGAGGAGGGGGGCCCATAGATGCATATTGTCTTTGAATATATCAATAGGGATTCCATCTGGTCCTGGAGCTTTTGAATTTGCGCTTTCCAATATAGCCTGTTCTATTTCTGAATGAGTAAAATGAATATGGAGCGGAAATGACTCTGTCTGGGTTCTTTGGGAATCATTCTCCTGTGAGCTCTTTACTTCGGGGTTATATGGTTCAATCAGCTCATCTAATTTATATAACTCTGTAAAATAGTCGATCCACACATCCTCTGTGATGGCAATTTCTATGAGGTCGGACGTCCTGTCCCTGAAAAAAGGTGCGTTCACTTCCCTCCAGAATGTCGTTATGTTATGTTATGTTATGTTATACTTGGTTTTGTATAGCGCACGGCTACTCGAAGAGTGTCCCGGCGCTTTGATTTGCACACCTATCTCATAACATAACAAGAAAAGAACAGATAAAAAACAGAGAATCCAGTGAAAAAAGCCCAAGGAAAAAGCTAAGAAGTAAAAAGCCAGGTTTTAAGCCCCTTCCTAAAGGCCAGCAAGTTTGAAGTACTGCGCAAGGCCACTGGCAACGTATTCCACAGCTGGGGCGCCAGCAATCTAAAAGAACGGCCTCCTATGCGTGCCCTCTTAACACGAGGAACTGCCGTGAGGAATAAGGATCCTGACCTCAAGGGCCTGGCTGAATGGTAAAAAGCCAGCCTTTTTTGAAGGTATTTCGCTCCGGAGGCATGCAGAGCTTTATGCGCCAAAGTCAAGGTCTTGAAAATTATCCGCTTCCGGACGGGAAGCCAGTGCAGAGCCTGCAGGAGGCCCGAGGCTCTGGCACGGCGAGATAGTCCAAAAATAGCCCATGCTGCCGAGTTCTGGACCACCTGTAGCCGTTGAAGCAGATATTCTGGCAGGCCGAGATAAAGAATGTTCGAGTAATCAATTCTCTAACCAATTAGGGTACTCGCTTTTATTAGTGCCTCCCAGGCTGCGTCTTTAAGTTCCCTTTTTCTTTTCTTGATTGACTGTTTATAGGCTAATCGAGCAGTTCTAATTTCTGTTTGATTTTTAGGTGATTTCTTTAGTGTGTCTTTGGTATGTTATCGGCTTTTGAGCATTCTGAATTAAACCAGCCTGAAGTCTTGGCCCTGGAACTTTCTTTTTGTTTTCTGGTTAGGTTTTTCCTAATTATAATTGCTATTTTTTCAAAGTCAGTTTTTATTGCTGTAGGTACAAAAGGGCGGGTTTAACTTGTCTAAACCCCTTGTCTTTAATAAGAGGCCTGATGAACCTTTTGCGAATGGGGCGAAGGTGTTCACAAAAGAAAATAAAGTGCGCAGTGTCCATGATGGAAAATCCATCACAAGAACAGATCCTCAAATCTATCTCTTTAATCCAACCTGGGCGATCTGTGAGGAGTAGGTGGAATTTGTTCAATCTAAACTTTGTCAATAAGAATCAGTGGTTAGTATTGTTAATAATTCTTAAGTAGGGTTCCATCTCACTTGAAGTTATTAACAACTGGTGAGCCCTTACTGTTGGTTTACCCAGCTCCTTATCTTCTCTGGCCAGAAATGCCATCAACTTATGCGTGTCTTTCACCCATTTAACATCCCCCTTCAATAGATTGTTTGGCTGATCAAACAGCTCTGGACGACCCAGTTTAACTGCCAATTTTTTAACATTATTCAGCCAGGGGATGGAGTTGCCATGCTCAAGGGCTAAACAGTCCCTGAGAATCTCGTGGGTCAACTCCAGTTCGAGGTTCAGCCAAATTGTTATCCATTTCAAGAGTGGGGCTATGACTATGCGATCTTCTTAGCATTCTACACCACACTCTTGATGAGCGATGTAGCCAGAAGTTGAGTGGGGGACAGATAAGATAGATTTCAGAAACTTATCCTCTGCCACCTGCATGGCCTTTACATTTTTAAAACCCCACAAATCAGCTCCTTACATTACTAATGAAATACAATTAGCGTTGTATATCTTTAACACCTCTTGCAATGGCTCCACCCCCAGTTTGCGGGCGAAACCCAAGACAGCCAGGGGAGACCTTGCAAAGGCATTACGTTTTGCAACCAGTTGAGGCAACCATGTGGATTTATCATCAAAAATAACCCCTAGGTATGGAAATCTTGACACCCTAGACAGAACATTCCCTTCACAGTGCAGAGTTTTAATTCTTTTGGGTTTACTGTACAAGATCATTACATGCGATTTAGAGAAATTTACACTGAGATCCAGCGCTTTCACAAAAGAAGCAAAGGAGTTTAATAGACAGCGCAGCCCTACTGCTGTGCGTGCTATGAGAGCGGCATCGTCCGCATAAAGTAATGCCGGAATGAAACGCTTGCCTGCCCTCGGTATATCCTTGCACACCTCATTTAAAACAGCACCTAGGTCGTTAATATAGAGGATAAAGAGTAGGGGGGCTAAAATACAGCCCTGCCTAACCCCATTTGTGATCCCAATCTTACCCGTACTATTGCGCAAGCGGTCATATCTGACTGTATGTAGATCGGCAAAGAAATATACAATTTTTTTTCCATGCCCAACTTAAGGAGCAACCCCCATAGTTTGGACCTATTCACATGGTTAAAAGCCAAGGAAAGGTCCATGAAGGCTAGATATAGAGTGCCCCTGTTGGCAATTGTGTATTTGCCGATTAGTAATTGTAAATTAAGACTCCGATCTGTGGTCCCACAACCTTTCCTAAACCCATATTGTAGGGCCAAAATCGTATTTGTTTCAGCCAGCCAATCAGTAAGTCTACCTAAGACCACCCGACCTAACACTTTCACGGCGGAATCAATAAGAGAGACCGGGCGATAACAACTTGGGTCCCCTCTATTGCCTTTCTTGAAAATGGGTACGAGAACGGATTCCGACCATGTACCCGGAATACCCAGTTTACATACCCTATTAAAAACATTTGTTAAAACTCTAGACCAGGTCTTGACGTCTGATTTAAAGAGGTCGGCTGGTACGCCATCTGGGCCTGGAGCCTAATTACTTGTCATCTTCCCGATGGCGTCTGCCACCTCTATCTCAGTGACCACTAAAGTATAGGGTAACAAAGTGAGGGTAGATATAATCACCTCCCCTGAGTTTTCCCCTTCATAGACTGACTTAACATGGGAGCACCACACCTGCTCCTGGATGCCACATTCCAATTGGCCATTACAGGAATCCTTGAAAAAAGGTTTATTTACAACTGCCCAAAATCTGGAGCTGTTCCTAAGAACATTTATGGAGGTTAATTCTTCCCAGGCCTCTTCCCTGATTTCCCGTCTTCTGACTTCCAGTGTGATTTTATAAGCTTTCCTTAATAAAGCTACAGGGGCCTTATCCACTGGTTTACATTTCAGGGCAGCCATCAGCTTTTGGTTAGCTGCCAAACAATTTTGATCAAAGCAGCCCATCCCGGCGGTATCCTTCACTTTACCTGGTCGTCTAAGATCGGCTGCGACCTGAGTACAAATTTTGGAGTAAGCCTCTAAAACCTCTTCATTCCCTGCTTGCACATTCATAAATATGTGCAGCTCAGTTCCTACTGTGTTTAAAAGGTTATCAGAAAAGTCTCCAGGTACAACTCTACTCCATTTAATTCTGCAAGCCTGATCTGTTGGGCGGATATCAAACTTATTCGTCCTATTATGACCTGCCTCTGGTTTTTTAATCAGGTCCTTGATGCTAGTGACCACTGGATTATGGTCGCTGAAGTGTGACCAGACCGCTGAGTAGCCATGAATCTTATCCCCCAGCGTTCAGCTAATGAAGATATAATCAATCACTGAATGACTTCCATTCCCTTTAAAAGTAGGTATCCCCTCATCCACCATAGGTGGGAGCATTAGACCATTATCTGGCAGGATTATTTCAAGGAGTTCTCCTTGTGCAGAGTGCTCAGATGGGTATCCCCTTGCTCTATGGGGCCTAATTCATCTGATGCCTGACCTTTATCCGGGCACCCATGAATGTTAAAATCGCCCAGTACTATGATAAAACATTGACAATTATTCACCTCTTTATAATCGGCCAAAAAAAGGTTTAACGTGGCCAAATGATCGGTCATGGTGACTCTATCATATGAATTATAAAAATCAATAACTAAAATGCTACCCACTCTACTACATACTATTTGGACAGCCAAGCAGTGTGAGGATCCTGTATCTAATTGGGTATGGGTACCTGGGATGGTGGCCGAGATTAGTGTAACCAAACCTTCCTTGACCCTCCCCATGTTGGATGCTACTGCGGGGAAAAAATGGGTGGTATATCCATCTAAGCTAAACATATTCCCAGTGTCCCATGTTTCTTGCAACCCAATGATATCAGCCTCACCTATAAATGTTCTCCAGGTTGGGTCATTTACTTTCTTTTTAAGGCCAGCAATGTTCTAGGTTGCTAGCTTTATGCTTGCAACCGTTGCTGGTTGGACCAGCCCGTCTGAAGAGCAAGTAATGCTTGGTAGTGGGTCTGAACCAGGGGCTGTAGGAGGGGTAGCAAGAGTAGGGATAACTACAGGTGAACCTAGTTACTCGATATCACCCAGATTTGAAAAAACTAGCAAATCTGATGAGAACTGGTACAGAAAATTCATAGGGACCTCTCCCCTTAAATGGTTCTCTAGTGCCCCAGTATTGTGAGGGGGATAAAAGAAACCCAAGGGGAGCACATTCACGTATTCATGTTGAATTCTAACTGACCTGGTTTGTCTCAGTATATCATCAACCAATCTGGGAGACCTAAAACTTATGACGACACAATCGCCTTCCAGACTTTTCTTAGTTTTGCCCACCCAAGACACCCTTCTTATGATTGTAAAGTTATTATACAGGTGGTCACCTAACACAGTTTTATTGAACAGGTAGTGAAGGGCTTTATTTTTTAATGTAGTCCAATGTTCATCCTGTCCATCCTGAGTTTTTGGTACGTTGGCCAAGATTATAGTGTAAGGGCATGCCTCCGCTGGTAAATGCAGTGGTAGATCTCTATTAGGGGGCGATGCCCGAGTACTTGATTTCCCCAGTGGGCCCCAAGGACCTCGTTTCCCTACCTGTGAAGTTCCTGTGGCTCCTGGGACTAAAGGTGGGATATTAGGCACTATAACCGGGGCTACAGTTTGTGGTGCAGGTTGTGAAAATGGGGTGATCATGGAATTCAACGAGCTATTAACAGAAGTTGTGACTGCACTCAAAGAGTCAACTACAGGTAGATTGGTCCCTAGAGTTAGGCCTTTGTTATCTTTAAGATGTTTTTCAATTAAGTTAATTCGGCCATCTATTTTCTGTAATTGTCCATTAGTGGGGAGGTAAATAGCCTGAACTGTTCATCCATAATTCTTATAAAGTCAGACATCATTCCCCTCTTTTCTTTATCAACATCTAGGGCAATATGATCATTTTCTCCTGCACTCCCGTCCTCAGCAGCCTGATGAGGGGCAATTATTGTTCCTTGGCTGTTTAGTCTGTTGGAAACTCCCTTTGGGGGTGTTCTTAGCTTTCCTTTTCCCCGGTATGGCTTTACAGCCTGTAGCCGTCGTACCTAGCCTAGCCCTTAACTGCCTAGTACATGTCACCATAGGGGAAGGGACTGGGCTAGTTGCAGGTGAAGGGGCAGGAGAAATTGACGGGCTGCTCTCTAACACTGACCCATTGGAAACTTGATTGGATTGCATACCAACCAGTGGGGCAACAGTTAGAGCAGGTATCTCCTCTGTTAAAGGTGAAGGGTCTGTTCGCCATAGGGGATCCAAAGACGATCTCCTCTCTACTAATTCGATTTCTTTTGCCACAGCAGATTCTGCTCTCTTTAAGTAAGCGTCTAGGGTCCCCACACCCCCAATGCCTTTACACGCTTTAGGGTTAGATTTAGCCATGAGAATAGTACCTCAGTTATACAGGGTCGGCAAATGTTTATCCAGGGGTTGAAAAGGGATGGACCCAGCCCTGCCTCTTCTGGCCTCTGAGGGCCTAAGAGGGCCCGCCCTTGTCCCGGGCTTCTCCCGGGGTGCTCCACGCGCCGGCTGCCTGGGATCCCTAAGTAGTACGTATGACGTCTTGTGGGCGGGGCAGACAGGGAGCGCGGACCAGGTGTGTACGGTCAGGCAGGGACTCCTGGGCATTTGAGTCCCAGCAGCGCTACTCTACAACCTGTCAGAGTCTTCGCTTGCCTAACAATGCCCAGGGCTCCTCCAAGCCCAGTCCGATTCCGACAGTCCCGCTGAAGATGGGCACAGCGGCACCCACGAAGCGGGTGCGGCAAGGTGCAGGCTTTCAAGTCATTGGTCCCAAACGAGGGCTTTACCCGGACAGCAAACAAAAGAAGTATCTTTAATGTATCATTTTTTAAATCTAATTTATTGATCAGGATTTTAAATCTTGCTTATCCTTTTTAAAGTATATTAATTTATTGTATGGAATAACCAGTTGACTTCTTTTCCTGGCAATAGACTGTGTCTTTGATACTGCTAGGGTTTTTTTTCCATTTTTTTAATATGTGTACTTTTTATAAACTGTATAGTCTTTTATGACATGTATTGAAATAAAGACTTATTTGAATTGAAAAATGGTATTATCTATGAGTGACAAAGTATTTGATTTGCAATTGGATGATATGGTTGAGAAATCAGTGAGGAAGAGAGAGAGATGTTGTATCCCTTTCTGAAAAAAACCAGTACAGTCATTAAAAGACTAGTAGTGTCCCTTTCAATGCAGGGCTGGATGTCGAGGGGCAATGCTATTCTCCAAATCCCTACCACAGTCACAAGTCAGCAGCCAAGCAAATCCTGAATATATGGGAATAGCAGTGGGAACATGTCTGAGAAACTTTTATCCAAAATAGATTTGTGTTGTAACAGACATGTTGGTTCTCAAAGTAATCAGGAAGGGATATTCTATAGAGTTCACAGATCAACTGCCACGTCAAAGTTTTCCAAAAACTGCGTCCCAAAGACCCAGTAAAGAGGAACTCTATGTTTGACCATGTCCAGTATATGGTAAATAGTATGTGAAAGACACTGCAATGCAAAAGGTTTAACTATCTTAGGCAATGCTGATGAATGACAATGCACAAAGAAAACCCATGTCCCACACTGACATAACAGATGATCTCATGATGCTTATTTTTGCCAATCCTAATAAGCAAATTAAAATGTTCTGCCAAGGTGTTATGTTTACTGTACCATGCCAAGGCATATGGATCGGGAGAGACATTTCATTGAGGTTATGCTGACCCAAATAGCTCTGAGATTAGCTTACTGCTCTGGGAGAATGATTAATTGGTACCTGTGAGAGAGTGGTGTGAGATGCAGCAGGTAGGAGTCACTGGGATCCTGGTTTAGTGAAAATACCGATCTCACCCTGAGTACAACTGGCATAGGAAAGGAACATGATATTGTGTAAGGCAGTTTTTTAGCATGTAAAAAGGAGAGGAGTAGATCCCTCAGGGAAGTTTAGAGATGGAGTTGTGCAGATTTGCCGTTGCCCACAGCCGATGACCCTTTCGTGCATTTCCAGGGAATGTTTGGAGCAGGCGTCCCAGTGCTGGTTGCAAAAGCTACGTTTTTCAGAGATGTAGATCCTTTCCCCTACTTTATCTTGAGTTTATCTTGATTTTATCCTGATTCGCAGAATGTTTATTATGTGTTTGACTTACTGCATTGCAATTGAATTAGACTGTTATGCTACTTTTATGCCAAAATAGCAATATATGTCTATGTTCACAAAAAACAAAGGTTACAGGGCTATTATAGCTAGGATATAGGATTAAAAAACCCTTAGATATTCACCAAAAAAGCCAAAGGTTACAGGGACATTATAGTTAGGCTGATATTTCTGAGCTAACTATAACCCGTGCCCCCACAATGCACTGCTTATAACCTCACATATTACATCACTCATGACATGGCCAGTGACATCACTGATGACATCATCTGGTGACTGTGAGAGTTTTTAAAACATTTATGAGCATTACATATTTCTACACCAATGTATATTGATGAATCAGTGGGTGTATGAGTACCCATATGGATCATTTAGTGGGTGTATGACTAACTCTATAAGTGAGTGATTGTACGTGTCTCAGTGAATGTATGGGTGAGTGACTAATTTGTGTGAATGTCTGTATCAATCTGTCAGTTGGTGTGTAAGTGGCTCCATGGGTTGGTGACTAGGTATATGAGTAACTGTATGAGTTAATGAATGGTTTTCTGAGTACCTATATGGGTGTATGAGTGTCTGTGTTGGTATGTGAGGGATATGTGACTCCCTGTATGGATCACCGAGTGGGTGAATCACAGGCTGTATGGGTTTCTGAGTGAATCTGAGAGGGGCTGTATGAGTGAGTGAGTGTGCGTATGCCTGTGTTGGTGAGTGAATTAATGTATCAGTGGTATATAGGTGAGTAACTGCATATGTGAAAGGCAATATAGGTGAGTTTTGGAGTATATAGGTGACTGTGTGAGTGAGTGACAGTGAGAGTGGCTGTATGGGTGAGTGTGTACTTGTGCCAGTGACTATACAGGTGAGTAAGTATGTGTTAGTATCTGTATGAATAAGTTATTTGGTGTGTGTGTAACTGTATAGGTGAGTAAGTGGCTTGTTATTGACTCTATGGGTGAGGAAGAAGGTGTGTGAGTGACTGTTTGAGTGTCTGAAATGGGTGAGTAGCTGAATGGGTGTATGAGTGGATATGTCAGTGGCTGTATTAGTAAGTAAGTGATTGTATGCAGGAGTTAGTGGATATGTGTGTGGACCTATGAATCAGTAGGGGCTATGTAAATACTGGAATGGGTGTTTCAATGGTTTTGAGAATGGTAAAGTGAAAGGTGAAGTGGGTGTATTAAAGGTTACATGGGGGTGTGAGTGGTGTGTCAGAGATTCTGTAGATTATGTCATCAGTGATGTCATTATGCCTTTCATTTTAGACTACTGCATCACCACTTGTGAATGGTTAGCATCTGATGACCCTTTCCCTCTCTTTCCAAATTAGGTACCTGTGGTGCAATTTCACAATGTTTTTTCAATGATGGCAAAGAAATCACAAAACCAAACCGGAGTTCAAACCTATATCTAGCTTCATTTTTCGGAAATCTAAATACAACACGTCAGTTTATAAATAGTCCTAAATTGGAAATTAAAACTTGCCATTACTTACATTGTGTCGTCACTCCTCAACCTTTGAAAAATGATCTGTCTCTTTTACACTCTTCCCCAATACAGTCTTAGCTCAGTGTGCCTAGCAACCAACTGGAGCCAGTAGGTCAAAAGTTCACAGCTCATTCTAGAAGAAACATGCTGCTTCCAAACAAGACACAAAACACACAAGATGATGGAAGAAATGTTGCACATTGACAAAACATTCACCCCCAGTCATAGATCTGGGTTTAATCCATCATTATTTTGCTCACCATGCCACCCCAGTTCAGACATAGCCATATGCAAATCAGTCTTGACCCTGTGCCTCATGGGAACAGTCCAGCCCGAACTGCCAAGCCATGTCTTCCCTAGAACGGAATCAAGCATCCTAGGACCGGTTTCTGGCTATCAGCCGTCATCAGCTATGATAGCTTGACTCCAGTGACGTAGTGAGCACGCAACCCACATCTGGGCATACCCTTCCCACAAAGTGCGAGCATCAAAACACAAAAGGTGATGGACGGAATGATGAACATTGGCAAAACATTCATCCTGAGTCACAGATCTGGGTTTAATCCATCGTTATTTTGCTCACCACGCCACCCCAGTGCAGACATGGCCATATGCAAATCAATCTTGACACTATGCCTCATGGGAACAGTCCAGCCCGAACTGCCAAGCTATGTCTTCCCTGGACCAGAATCAAACATTCTAGGACCGGTTTCTGGCTATCAGCCATCGTCAGCCAGGATAGCTTGACTCGGGGGTGAATGTATGACATTGTTCTGCACTCTGTCCATCAACTGTTGTTTTTGCATTTGTCACCCCGAGTGGGATGGGTATGCTCAGACGTGAGTCCTGTGCTCTCCATGCCACTGGAATCAAGCTATCCTGGCTGATGAGGGCTGAAAGCCCAAAACCGGTCCTAAGATGCTTGTTTCCAGTCCAGGGAGGACCTGACTTGGCAGTTCGGGCTGGACTGTTTCCATGGGGCACAGGGTCAAGGCTGATTGCATATGGCTGGATTCAAACTGGAATGGCATGGCGAGCAAAAAAACGTTCTGCATTCTGTCCATCAACTGTTGTTTTTGCATTTGTCACCCCGAGTGGGACGGGTATGCTCAGACGTGAGTCCCGTGCTCTCCATGCCTCTTGAATCAAGCAATCCTGGCTGATGAGGGCTAAAAGCCCGAAACCGGTCCTATGATGATTGTTTCCAGTCCAGGGAGGACCTGGCTTGGCAGTTCGGGCAGGACTGTTCCCATGGGGCACAGGGTCAAGACTGATTTGCAAATGGCTGGGTTCAAATTGGAATGGCATGGTGAGCAAAAAAAGGATGGATTTAGGTCCAGATCTCTGTACTGGGGTGAATGTATGACATTGTTCTGCATTCTGTCCATCAACTGTTGTTTTTGCATTTGTCACCCCAAGTGGGATGGGTATGCTCAGACATGAGTCCTGTGCTCTTCATGCCATTGGAAGAAAGCTATCCTGGCTGATAAGGACTGTAAGCCCAAAACCGGTCCTAGGATGCTTATTTCCAGTACAGGGAGGACCTGGCTTGGCCGTTTGGACTGGACTGTTCCCAAGGGGCACAGGGTCAAGACTGATTTACATATGGCTGGGTTCAAACTGGAATGGATGGTGAGGAAAAAAGCGATGGATTTAGGTCCAGATTTCTGTACTGGGGTGAATGTATGACATTGTTCTGCATTCTGTCCATCAACTGTTGTTTTTGCATTTGTCACCCCGAGTGGGATGGGTATGCTCAGACGTGAGTCCCGTGCTCTCCAGGCCACTGGAAGCAAGCTATCCTGGCTGATGAGGGCTGAAAGCCCGAAAGAGGTCCTAGGATGCTTGTTTCCAGTCCAGGCAGGACCTGGCTTGGCAGTTTGGCCTGGACTGTTCCCATGGAGCACAGGGTCAAGACTGATTTGCATATGGCTGGGTTCAATCTGGAATGGCATGGTGTGCAAAAAAATTAGGGATTTAGGCCCAGATATCTGTACTGGGGTGAATGGATGAAATTGGTCTGCATTCTGTCCATCAACTGTTGTTTTTGAATTTTTCCAAACAAGACACAGCAGGTGTGCTTTACTGCATTGTATGTCATGTATTTTCTTAAACAACAGCCAATAATAAGGCTTCTTGCTAAGGCATCCAACTCAATACCTATTCTTATTCTCTTTAATGCTGACAGCATCCAATGAAATATGTAATGCAATGTTTACTGGACTACTTAGTAAACTGTCTGTGAATGCAATAAAATTGTCAAAGTTTAACAACATTTTCACAGGAACGTCATGAACATGAGGCAAGTTGCCCAACTTTCCTAAGCCACCTATTGCACCCTACAAAGTCAAAGTGACAATGGTAACCCAGAGAAGAAGTGAAACAAAACAAGGAGAAGGGGAAGAAATCCCACGTCGCAACCCAAGTGGCACAGGACCCGTCAGGATAAGGCAAAGGCTGCGGGCAAGGAGAGAATCTCAGAGAACAAATAAGCATGCAGGAATGTTCCCCATCTATCCCTTTATTCCCTTTATAGTACTACTCCCTACCGTGAAATATACCTTCCTCCATATAATGAGTTATTGATGTATAAAGCTTGTGTCTGAGGCTGAAAAAAAAAATGAGACAATGTTGAGCTGAGGGTTACTTTGAGGAAGGAACTAATATGTAATAATATATGCAGATGCTACAACCTTCCTCTAAGCCAGTTCTAGTTCGTGAAAATAATGCCCAAAATGTAAATGTTCAACAGCGCAAAAATAACAAAAATAAACCTTCTTTTCAAGTAATCTGATTGTTTCTTTCTTCTTTCCCTACAATAGATATGTAAAAAAAAAGGAACGGATCCTCACAGCGCCAGGAGCAGGATCAGGTAAGTAGCAACAAAATATATAAAATGAAGTTCCATTCGAGAGCGCTGTTACCGTCTACATCGGTAATGCAGGGTTGGCTTGTCTTTTCTTTCTTCTTCTTTTTGCAGGTAAATGAATGGTCCCTGAGAGACGCTGCCGAGAGACGACCCTGACAGAAGAAACGCCGCTCCAACGTCGGACCCACACAGAAAGCGCGACGTCCCGGAGGAGAGAAGGTAGGTTGATCGTGCAAACGTTCCCGATGCAACTGAGCGTGAAGCGTCACTGCTTAAGGGAGGCTGGGCTTTGACTTGCCTGACCTCCCCAGCGCATGTGTGCACCCGACCTGCGGCAATTATTGTAGTTCACCGGTCCTGGCAAACGTAACACAAATATTTTGGTTTTCTAGTGCATTGAGACTTATCAAAAGGAGTGGAAGATGTAATACTAGCAGCCCGTCCCGACGTTGTCCGGGTATGAATTGCTGCTGGCCAGTAGTATATTGTTTTGTAGGTGTTAGAACCGGCTGTCTCTAGTTGGCAGAGGTATGCATTTCTGACAAATAGGGACACACCTTTTCTAGTCAGGGCAAGGGGATCACACCCTTTGATAACCCCTGCTCACCCCCTTGGTAGCTTGGCAGAGCAGACAGGCTTATCTCAGAGGCTGTGCGTTAAGCATTTATGACCACATACAGTAATAAAGTGAATACACTACAAATGGACACGACACAGTAGTATTATAAAAATAAGGATTTTTATATACGGCTTAGCACAAGACCAAATAACGACAAAAATATACACAATCTTAATAAATACTCTTGGAAAGGAAAATAATAGTTCAAATGTAGTTTTTTCTTTAGCACAAAGTCTTTCGTATCAAAAGCAACTCTTCTTCCTGGAAACACAGTTCTTAGCAACAATGTAACCCACACGGGAGTCACACGACGTCGAGACAAAGTTAATCCAAGGGTTCGGCGTCGACCGCGAGGAGCGCTACGTCGAGCCCGGAGTCACACGGACCCCCAACAACACAGTACCTTAGGAAAATGAAGCACACGATGATCAGCGGCGTCGAGCAATCCGGCGTCGCGTCTTCGGTGTCGATCAGGCCTCAGTAGTCGTGGATGTCGATGATGCTGTTGCAAGAGTGAGCAGCGCTCACAGCGTCGAGAGGGCTTCGAAGTCGATGCGAGCAGCAGCGGTGCAGACACGAGGTCCCTTGGAGCTGGAGCCGAACTCACTACTCACTGGCGTTGCTGCAGGCGTCGATCGGGCCCGGCGGCCGGCGTCGAGGAAGCGGGACACTGGAGCCGTTACTCACTATGTCGAGCTGGATTCGGCGACGTCCGTCGGCTTCGAGATTGTTGGTTCTTTCAGAGGTGCTGGATTCACAGGTTCCAGCAAATAGCACTTTTAGCAGATGAAGTGCTTTAGCCCTGTGACTTCAGCAGGAGACTGGCACTCTTCCAGCCCTTGGAGACTTTCTTAGCAAAGCATGAGAGTACACACACAGTTCCTCTCTCCTGGTTCATCGGCAAAAATAAAGAAGCACTGCAGGATTCCCCCCAGCAAACAGCACACTGGCAGAAGGGTAGGCAAGTCCTTGGATCAGCAGGCTTCTTGTCCTTGGTTTCAGGGTTCCTTGTCAGAAGTGATCTAAATTCTTGGTTCAGGGGTCCTTCTCTTATACCCCTTTTTTGCTTTGATCCCTTTGTCCATGCAGGGGACTTTCCCAACATCCTGGGTCTGTTGTGGGTGGAGCCAGGCAGAAGCACCTGGCCTATTCACTGAGCAGGGCTGGGTCCTCAGATGCCCAGCAGGAGGTGGAGCCAGCATTGTCACTGGCAGGAGCAGAGCTATCAGCCGCTTGGCAGGAGGTGGAGCCAGCATTGTATCAGGCAGGGCAGGCTATCAGCAACTACTCTCCCCCTACTCTCAACGCAAATGTCCCACTCATCCCACACTGACTCATTCAGACCTCTGGAGCCACCCAGCTCCTGTCACACACACACCAAACCAGCAGAAACCAGAAATGGTTAGACAAGAAAATAGACACTTTCTAAAAGTGCTATTTTCAAACCCAGAGTCCAAAAACCATCCACGCCAACGGATGCGTAATTAAACCCAGAGTTCAGGGATACCAAACTCGACATTGCACCATGCTCCCCGAGCCAGCTAGGATTATAGCATTAATAATCCCGGCGGCCCATTCTAACTGATGGAGAGCAGGTTACCTCGCAATAGTGAAAAACCACGATGGCTGTAATTCACTATTAGGACATGCCCACTTGGTCAGGCGTGTCCTACCTTATACTTACAACGCACCCTGGCCGTGGGCCTACCATAGGGGTGACTAACATGAAGTTAAGGGAAGGTTTGAGGGACTGGCAAGTAGGTGTACTTGCGCAGCCAGCGTGACAGTACCAGACTGCACGTAGGTCTCGCAATGACCGACCCGTAGACATTCTTTTACGAGGCCGCTCTGGTGGGTGGCACAACACGTGCTGCAAGCCCACAAGCGGCATTTGTATTTACAAGCCCCGGCACTCCTGGTGCACTAGACTAGGGACTGACAGTAAACCAAATAAGCCAAACATGGAATTCAATCAATACATCAATTTAACATAGGGAGCACTTGCACTGTGGCACTGATCAGCAGTGGCACAATGCCCAAAGCATGATCCAGCAAAAACATCGTAAAACAGTGGAGGCAAACAGAAAAAATGGAGGAGAGACTCAAGCCAATGATGTCAGGTCTAACAGTAGGATTTTGTTTTGATAGCATTTCTTATCTGTGACAGGCCTTTGAAATGATCCGATTCACAGTGCACTGCTGATGCACTTAAGAGTGTGCGTTCAGTAGTGTGTGAACTCGAGTTTCCCTACTTAATTTTTCCTTGCAATATTATATAGCGCGAACTCGACATCATGGCATGAGCACAATTTACATTACAGAAGAACACATTCATTTGTGGTAGGCACGGGGAGACAAA
The DNA here is from genome assembly GCF_964263255.1 of Lissotriton vulgaris. NCBI lineage: Eukaryota > Metazoa > Chordata > Amphibia > Caudata > Salamandridae > Lissotriton > Lissotriton vulgaris. Next base: position 1,191,345,840 of record NC_141691.1, on the reverse strand, counting down.
GCGATTTGACTGGAATCACAGGATGTTGAGCTGATGCCGAGATTCGAACGTAGCACCCCAGCTATAAAGTTCGCAATTCTAGAACTTGTGGCGGGAGGTGTGTCTAAAAGTGTATGTCGGTGCTGGCCATCAATGAGAGAGACCTGTGCATTTTTCAAATCGGTGGTGAAAAAATATGAGTATGTTGCTGGAGATGTGGGCCGCCGTACCACCAATGTACTTACCGGGGGAGGGTAAACACCCATTATTCGGCAACTTTCTTTCCACAAACCAGCACTCCGCATACTTTCATTACGAAAGTACCATGACTCCGCAATGCCATTATAACGCATGGCATTACATTTTATATGCTTTTACCACGCATACATTTACAACAAAATTCGTTGTAAATGCATGAATGGTAAAAGCATGTTTTTTTAATGTTGGGATAAGGTAAGTATGGGTATAGGGATATATGTTTTGGGGTACTGAGGTATATGTTTTGGGGTGTTTGGGTATTTTAAGCGTTCAGATGTGGCTCACTGGTTAGAGGCGGCAGACCCGAGAGCAGAGGACGGCCCGGGACCAGGGTTCGATTCCCGGCGCGGCAGGTTTCCGGACCAGGGTCAGCGGACTCGATAATTCTCTCGCCTCGGTGCCCACTCTGACCAGCGATCACACTCGGCAACTCTGGGCATTAGCTTGCCTCATCTTCACTAACGGCCCCACCAGACCGCCGGGGATGCCTGGTCTCACCCTGGAGATACCCATTAAGGGACCATCTCTCAGGGAAGCCAGGAAGGGTTTCGCAGCCGTCGAAGCGCCTTGGGACCCTCCGGGTAAGTAGTGCGCTATATAAATGCCCATACATACACACATACATATAGTTTTGGGTTATGGGGTACATGGGTAGTTTTAGGGTTTAGGGATAGGTATGGGTTTTGTGGTACATGGGTATTTTTAGGGTTCAGGGCTAGGTTTGGGTTTTGGGGTAGAGGGGTATTTTTAGGGTTCAGGGGTAGGTTTGAGTTTTGGGGTACAGTGGTATTTTAAGGGTTCAGGGCTAGGTTTGGGGTTTGGGGTGCAAGGGTATTTTTAGGGTTCAGGGCTAGGTTTGGGTTTTGGGGTACAGGGGTATTTTAGGGTTCAGGGCTAGGTTTGGGGTACAGGGTTATTTTATGGTTCAGGGCTAGGTTTGGGTTTTGGGGTATGGGGTATTTTTAGGGTTCCAGGGTAGGTTTGGGTTTTGGGGTACAAGGGTATTTTAAGGGTTCAGGGCTAGGTTTGGGTTTTGGGGTACAGGGATATTTTAGGGTTCAGGGGTAGGTTTGGGTTTTGGGGTACAGGGGTATTTTTAGGGGTTAGGGATAGGTTTGGGTTGTGGGGTACAGGGGTATTTTTAGGGTTCAGGGGTAGGTTTGGGTTTTGAGGTACAGGGGTATTTATAGTGTTCAGGGCTAGGTTTGGGTTTTGGGGTACATGAGTATTTCTAGGGTTTAGGGATAGGTTTGGGTTTTGGGGTACAGGGTATATTTATAGGGTTAAGATGGCTTCGTTTTTAAGGGTGTTGGGTTATTTTAAGGAGTAAGGGTGGGTTATGATTATGGGGTGCAGGGGTATTTCAAGGGAGCAGGGTAGACACCCGGAGCTAAAATGTACAGAACCTGGGAAGAAAAAACAATGAAATATTGAGCACAACGCTCGCTTTTATTTTCTGTATTCCCGTGCCCCGCACACGCCCACGCCCCCAGCACACGCCCGCAGCACACAATATGAGACATGGCATGAAGGGCGGAACGTACCACTCGCCCCCAGCGTTTGTCACAATCCCAGCACACGCCCACAGCACAACGCAGACACGCCCACAAGGGACTATTTTGCTGGCATGGTTCTTTTACCTTTTAAATGTATATGGTGGGCGTCTGCATAGCCTATGTCCTTCTGCTGCAACTGCCCGTTCCAATGCTGTATTGGGTGTTGTGATTGGTGTTGTGGTTCCTGAGATTACCCGCCTCAAAGGTTTGGGCTCTCTCTTTATTATATTAGTATAGATATATGTGAGTAAGACATTGTGACATGAAAATGTTAACTAGCTTAGGCAGTGTTGATGAGTGAAAATGCATGCAGACAGCCCATGTACCACACTAAGACAGCAGATAATGTGATGCTTATTTTTGCCATTCTAACAGAGAAAAACATATGTTTTGCCAAGGTGTTGTTTTTACTGTGTATGAACCACCAGGAGGACGACTCTTGCTATGGCCAGGTGCAAACAGTCACCTATGCCCTTACAAAATAAAAAAGAAAGAAGAGTGAAAAGAAATCCTAGGTAAGAGACCCACCCTGATAAATGGAAGACCACTCTGTCCTATGATGCCCTCACACACCCCGAAGGGTGTCATGCTTTATCATCGGGCGGTTGCTCCTCGTAGGGCCGGCGCTGCAATTCCCGACCCTTAACATAGTCTTTCTTTCTGAACAAAGCAAATGTAACAGTTCCAGGCTCTCAACGGGTTCAGTCCAGTGTCTCGCTCATTACCCCAGTAAAGAGCTAACTTCAACCCTACAACTCAGTTCTTTTCCTATCTCCTAGAATGCAAAACTGGGGTACCGCGTTGTTTTTGGGGCCGTAAGTTGTATCGAAGGTGGCCAGGTTGTTCCTGGTCTTGAAACAACACAGCAGCAGGGACATTCGGTGCAACAAAGCCCTCAGAAACCTCAGAGGAATCAGCCTGGTCCAAAGATTCAGACACTGCGGCTGATTTATTTCCTTGTGGTGTCAACAATCCTTCCTCTTGCCCAACTTCAAGGGCATCCGAGAAAGGCACAAAACTCAACCTCCGCTCTCCTTCTTGCGTTTGAACTCCGTCTCGGTTCTGCTGATCAAACGGGAGCGGAAGGGGCAATTTCTTCACGTGGGAGACGTGAATCCAGTGTTTCTTCCCATCTAATTTCACTGCTGTCTGTGTTGCCAAGAGAATCTGATAGGGACGGCCCTAGCTTGGTTCCAAACTCAATTTCGCTGGTAATTTCGGACGAGGACCCACTGTCCTGGCTCCAAACGGTGTCCAAGACCCTCCGGCACCGGCTGCAGTCCAAGTGACACCTGTTAATGAATGGAACGTAATCTTTAGTTAGAGCGTATTCTGTCATCATAGGGTAATCATTATCATGGAAGGACCTAGGTCTCGGGACAGCCCATTTAGCTGGTCGACCAAAGACGACCTCATAAGGTGACAGCCCGGCTCATGAATGGGCGGTTACTCTTAATGGCATTAACGCTAGGGGCAAAGCGTCAGGCCGGCTCAAACCTGTACTTTCTTGGATTTTTGCCATTTTTAACTTCAGTGTACCATTATATTTCTCAACCAGCCCTGCAGACTGCGGATGTCGTGCTGCATGAAATTTCTGTTTTATCTGTAAACCTTTACAAATATATTTGACAAGGTCTGCATTAAAGTGTACCCCATTGTCCGTCCAAATGACCCGAGGCAAACCGAACCGGGGCAGAAACTCTTTGATTAGGGCTTTTGCAGTGGCCATAACAGTGTTATCTTTGGTAGGGTATGCTTCAACCCATTTGCTAAAAGCACATACCACCACCAGCACATATTTGAGGTTATTCACCCTTTCAAGTTGAATATAGCATATTTGTATCACTTCAAACCGCAAAGTAGGAGGCGCAAAATTTCCACTAAGGACTGTCTCCCTCCCTCCAGGATTATACTGTAAACAGATCATGAAGTATTTGACCACATGAGCAGCAGTTTTTGAAATATTTGGGTTATTCCACATAGGATCTAATAATGTTCAAATGCCTTTTGCACCAATGTGAGCGGGACCATGGGCCATCACAACTACTGCATATACCAGTGCATTAGGCAATAGCCATCGCTGTTTTTCGGTCAAATCTATCCAACAATTATTCTTATCCAACTTCCCTATTTCCTGTTCCCATTGTTTTATTTCATCAGGAGTAGCTTCTTTCTGTAATTCTTTAACACTTTCAATCGTATTATCAAACACTGTTGTCTCTGCCACCCATCTTGCTGATACACTAGGAAACATACTAGACATTTTAGTTTATGCTGTGTCTTTTGATACCTGATCGGCAAAAGCATTTCCCTCCCTTGTGGTATCAATAACTTTCTTGTGGGCACTACACTTGATAACGGCCACCTTCTCTGTAAAGGTTAAGGCATTCAACAATCTTTCAATCAAAGGGCCATGTTGTATCCTCTGACCAAGGGAGGTGAGAAATCCTCGTTCTTTCCACAGCCGCCCAAAACTATGGGCTACGCCAAAGTCGTACTGGCTGTCTGTAAAAATATTTACTCTCAAACCTTCACTCAGTTCACATGCTCTTAACAACGCTATTAGTTCAGCAGCCTCCGCTGAGTGATAGGAAACCCGAGCGGTCTCCACTATAGTTATAGCGTATGCATCTGTTGTCGTGCCATCTGGTAATTTAAAACAGGAGCCATCCACATACAACTCCCCTTGGGGTTCAGATAACGGGGTGTCGGTGAGGTCTACTCATCCCTTCGTTTCTTCTTCAGTTAGAAATATACAATCATGGACATCGTCCTTTTGATCACTCGAAGGAGGGGAAGTATAGTGGCTGGATTCAGAGTGGCACATCTTTTAATAGTAATGTGGGGTGCAAATAAGGTTAATTCATAGCCGGTCAATCGCGCACTTGTAAGGTGCTGGGTTTTCGTTTGATTCAATAATGTATCCACAGCATGCGGTACCATGACTGTGAGGTCAGTATTCAAAACAATCCCCTCGGACTGTCGAATGGCTACCGCCACAGCAGCAGTAGCCCTTAGACAGCTAGGAAGGGCTCTGGCAACATTATCCAATAATGCCGAGAAATATGCACAAGGTTGTTGCTTTTCGCCAAAACCCTGTGTTGGCACTGAAAGTGAACACCCGTCCACCTCATGTACGTAGAGTACAAAAGGCATTCAGTAATCTGGAGTACCCAAGACATGAGCAGAACAAAGAGCAGATTTCAAAGAATCAAAAACATCCAGACATTCATCGTCCAGGGCAAGGGTTCATGCACATCTTTGGTAGTCAAATGCAACAAGGGTTTAGCAAAAAGAGAAAAATTAGGAGTCCATTGGCGACAGTAAGAGGTTATGCCAAGAAAAGCACGAACATCACGTTGAGTACAGGGCACAGACATGTTAGAAATAACAGCTATTCGTTCAGGAGTTAGTCTGCTCCCCGCTTTCGACAGTAAATGACCTAGGTAGGTCACTTCCTGTCGACAATACTGAAATTTGGATAAGGATACTTTACCATTAGCCGCTAAATGAGTCAACAGTTTGACAGTGGCTTCTTTGCAACCTTCTGCCGTGTCTGACGCCACCAATATGTCATCCACATACAGGATGAGAACATTACCAGGGGTTTGGACTAAATCATCTAGTACTGCTTTCATTGCTTGGCTATAAATACTAGGACTTTCAGTATAGCCTTGAGGAGCACGACAAAATCTGAAGCTGCGGCTAGATAGCGAGAATCCGAAAATATGACGGATGTCAGGGTGGATTGGAATGCTAAAGAAAGCATTCTTCAAATCTATCACTGAGAAATACTGGGCAGTAGGGGGAATCATAGTAAGAATTGCAGTGATATCTGGAACCACAGGATATTTGGGAACCACTATTTTATTAACCTCCCTTAAATCAATCTCAATTCAGTATATATTTTTATAATCAGGGTCACCATTCAGTAAGGTCTTTTTCAAAATTGGTAAAATAGGGCTATTACAAACATTAGCAGCAGTTTCTTCTACCACTCCTTTCTTAATCAAGTCACAAATGATCTGTAATAAGGCCTGTTTGCCTTCTGGCAAAATTCGATATTGTGGGATACGTGGCAAATGTGCATTTGGTTTTAAAGTAATTGATACAGGAGGTATTTTTAATAATCTCACATCTGTGTCCCCCGTTGCCCAGAGGGTCTGGGGGATTTTTGAAAATTCAGGGGAAAGATGTTTATTTTTGGCAAAACATTGAGACGTGTTTTTAGTAGGAGGCTGCATTGTTAAATAAACACCATCAGGAGAACAATAAATACGAACTTGCAAATTCTTCAGTATATCCAATCCCAACAGATTCTCGCCACAACTGGAAGTAAGCAAAAATGGAGAGTCTACAGTAACAGGGTCGATAGTAAATGGAAGAGGCTTAGAAATGGGGCTTACTACTGGGATTCCTGAGAAACCCACTGATACGTTGTTTTGCCCAGACAGAGCAGCCCCTGGGACCAGAGAATGAGCAACAGAACTATTCATTGCTCCAGTATCCACCAAAAACTTCTCAGATGTCCCCATCAATTTCCCATTTACATAAGGCCCCTGTTGGTCAACTGGTACTGATATGTGGCCCCTGCTCTGTCCGTGGCTGTCTCATGCGTAACCATTTCCATCAAATCGATCCTCCTGATAATCTTCATTATAATATTGCCTCCATTGGGGATCATCAAAATAATTCCTTCCAGATTCACCACCGGACATGTCCCCGCGCCTCATATTAGTCCGATCAGTACCACCTCGCCCTCTTCCTCTTCCTCTGTTAAAAGCGCCTCATCCATTGTGGAGTGGTGTGGCTCACTGGTTAGAGGCGGCAGACCTGTAAGCAGAGAACGGCCCGGGACCAGGGTTCAATTCCCGACGCGGCAGGGTCTTGGACCAGGGTCAACAGACTTGATAATTCTCGCCTCAGTGCCTACTCTAACCAGGGAACACACTCGGCAACTCTGGGCATTAAGCTTACCTCATCTCCACAACAGCCCCCCACAGATGCTGGGGATGCCTGGTTTCACCCTGGAGATACCCAGAAAGGGACCATCTTACAGGGAAAACCAGGACGGGTTCCCCAGCGGTCTATAGCGCCAGGACACTCGGGTAGAGTAACAGTGCGCTTTACAAGTATCCCACATTTACATTTACATATAGCAATGGACACTGAGCTCGCCAGTGTCCCTCCTGCCTACAATTGGAACACTGATTTATCCCTATATCAGGAGCCGGACCCGCTCCCCCTCCTCTTCCACTTATTGCCCTTCTTGGGAACGAGCCTCTTCCTCCCCTTCCAGTATTTTGTCCTCTACTAAAATGTTGTAGCAGCACTCGGGTTTTTAACTCTTTAAACTTGTTATCAGGCTTATCCTTGCTCTCATTCTCCTGATGTTCATAAGATTGCCATGCTAAGAATAACTGAAGGGGTCGAAGTGGTCCATGTGCTTTCAGCAGCCTGTAACTGGGTCATTATTTCAGGCAACAAATTAGTGACAAATCTGTTCACAAGTAATCGTATACCACCCTCCGTGGACAAATCCTGTCCACTAAAATCAATGAATACCTTCTCAAACCGGGTAAAGAATCAGACACACTTTCATCCTTTTTCTGTTTACAAGACGTTAATTTATCCCAATCCACTTTCCGTGGGGGTATAAAAGTTTGCATGTATGTTATAATGCGTGCGGGTATAGCTAAAATCTCAACTTTAGGTTTATCACCCGGCTTCCGATCCTTATCCCAAACTTTAATCTGATCCCAAGTCTCTCCAAGTTCTTTAGCATGATCTGAATCATGTACCTGTCTCCAGATATCTACTGGGATCAAAAGGCCAAAAAATAGCTCAATATCAGCTAAAGTCATGACGGCCGAGTTTGCAGCTTCAGTTAATTCTTTATCATAGGCTGTAAGATTTTTACGTGGGTCAGGAAGTTGGGCTTTTAATGTAAGAACCTCACTTCGCTTAAAGGGGTATAAACCCATTGCTCTTGGAAACGTGCCTCTACACAATTTCTGGTCACTGTTCCACCTCCATCTCTTACTTCGGGAATCTCTGGATGGAAAAGGGGTTGCACTTCTCTCATAGGATGTTGTGCCGCCCCAATCTGGACATTTCCTATGCATTTGTTCCCGGTAATGTATCAACATTCTGAAATACTTCTTCAACTTGCAATTCGAACCTAAAAGCTCGATCCCTGATATCACATAATATTTGAGGAGCCAACCCTTCTTCAAAACATTGTTCCCATAAAGAAATTAATCGAATTGCCATGTGTTCTAGCGCCAATTGTTGCATAACTGGTTCAAAATCTTTCATAGTACTCTAAATATCTTCTAAAGTATAAATCGGATTCCGCATCCATTGGGATGCCTGAATCACAATAGCCCGTCTTTCTTCAGACCTTAAAGACGATCGGGTAAAGACTTGTCGGCCTTCCAAACCCCCCACGGGGCGTCGTGGCATAACATCTAAAGGGGCAGATGTCCTTCCCATAGGGGACACTGCCGGTCCTGCGGCTGGGGGTGTTAAAACTACTTGGTGCAAGGGAGAAGCAACAATCGGCCCAGGTAGCAAAGAAATCAATTCTGAGGTAGGTGGACGAAGGGTAGGAGGAGGAAACAGCGGAGCCGGAGGGGGCACGGCTACGGTGCAGTAGCGACTGAGGGCACCTCTGTGGAAGATGGAGCTCCAGCCAACCCCGTTCTAGCTACTGGTACTACAGGATATACACCTTGTGGGGCATATGAAGGTGGCGGACGGGCTTCTAATAATTGATCTATATCATCTTCTGCCTCAGTCCGTGTCATGTAACTCTTATCTGTCTGTAATCGAAATTGTCTATCCATTTGTTCAATATTTTTCTCTACCTTTTCCTTTTTTATACGCTACTGCTTTTTGGGTAACAGGCTGTCCAGCTTTCATTTTTCCCAATTTTTCTTCTCTTATTCGCCGCCGTTTTGCCTCCTTTAACCATAGTTTCAAGGAGTCGAACATAGTTTGGCGGCTCCTTTTCATAAACAATTTGTTTTGCAAATAATTAATTTTTCTTTCATCAAAAGACCCCGTTAAAGGCCATTGTAGTTCCGAATTATCTTTAGTATACTTGTTCTATAGTGTATTAAACAAAGTGGGAAAAATACCATGTTTTACATACATATCAAAATTGGGACTGCCTTCCGGAGGAGCAGGCTGTCTTTCTTCCAGCCGTCCACTCCGACGACGGCATCATCCAAAACACAATTTACTAAAACACGACATGTTTATACATTCAATTACTCATACCGTTTCAACTAGACTTACTCTCATGGACACGTCCGTTCATCACATACCCTTTCACTCCTAAATCATACAATCCCACTTGCCATTCATACATAAAGGGCATACATTTCGATCGATAGAGGCAATTCGGTCACGGTTCCAAAATACAAAATGTAGGGGAGCCTTTCTCTGGTCCTCACCCTCAAAGGTGCGCAGAGGAGACTGCTGGATCGCATTCAAAACAGTGCATATATACTTTCAGCATACCTCATGGAAACCCTGTACATGGAAAAGTACCACTTCTTGAGAAGCCAACAGGAAAACCCATATAAGGCACAATTGATTGATTCGAAACTCAAACTATTCAGGGGGTAGGTCAGTGAAGGTGCCTCTCTTTCGTTCAGGGTCACGGGAGTACGAGCATGGCGCCTGCTAGAACGTGCTCATCCCACAAGAAAGCCAGATGCGACATTGAGTTTCTTAAGTTAGAACCAATGGTCCGTTCATAGCCCAGACCGACCTCTTAGACTTTTACACAGTAACAGGTCACGAGTTTTCCTAACTAGCAAGAGAAAGACAGAGAAACAAAACCAAGATGGCATTTGTTCGGTCAAGGCCCGATTCTTAGGATATACATGGTTCCAGTGTATTTACAAGGTTTCATCCTAAGGTAGCATGTTAATATATTGTATACATTAGTTCAACATTGTATAATATCGGACTTATATTCCTTCAACACCACAAGCTTTTAGTGCATAAAAAGAAGGAGTGCAGGTCTCTTGTAGTAGCTCACAGATGATGGATTTGCCATATCCAGAGAGTGTTTGGACAGGGAAAACTGGTCTCCAGTGATTAAACAGTTCAACCTATTGATTCAGGTCTCAGTCGGGGTAAGGGCTCATTTACAGTTGTGGTTAGACTTATCAAATTAAAAAAAGAGGCAGACTTTTGGCTCCCAAGTTCAAATGTAGTAACCTGAGATGTAAGCATATGTGGTTGCTGCTCTTGAAGGGGTAGGATAACAGGGAGAATGGTTAGAAAAAATTGGGTAAAACTATTTCAATTGGAGAGAGCTGAAGGTGATTTGGTGTGGCCTTCAGAGGTATACTCCTCAATTGCAGATTGCAGTACTATTGGTCTGAACAAACAGGTTGCAAAAGCTTATTTCGACAGACAGGGGAGCACAAATTACAGAGTTGGAGAGGTTAGCCACATAGATATTTTTCATTGAGAGAGAGATATTTTGGACCTGAAAGTAATGTATTTTGAGTGGGTGGAGAATGTGTGGGTAGAGAAGTTGAGTCGCAATCTCCCGACATCGTTCTTGAATAACCGCAGCAGGGAAGCTATTCAGATGATAAGCAGAAGGTTCAGCAAACCATGGTTGGACTTGTTTGTTTGTACAGACAATACCCTTCTCCACCAGGTTTTGCATGAAGCAATAGCCCAGGCAGGTGTGGGTGGCAGATGTGCTGGCACTCAAGTGGGCTACTATTTGTTCCGCCCAACTCCTCCACTGCCAAGATTATTGCAGAACGTGAAGATAGTACAGGTGCAGGTAGTTCAAACGTCACACTTTACTCAACAGGATGGATCAAGGTAGATATTTCCATTCTTCACTTCAACCTCCGCCACTACAATCTCCATCTCATTTTTTAATTTTCTAATTTATTTCCAAACAGTAAATTATCACAGTAAGTACAGCTTCATTTGCAAATCAACAGCACATTTTCACATCAAAGTGGATAAATATTGTTTATACATTATTTGACATTGTATGAAAAAAGACAACAAATTATCAGAGGGGAGGGCGAAAAACAATAAAAAAAAGGAAAAAGAATAAAGAAAAGTAAAAATTAAATAATAAGTGAAAAAAGAAAGATTTTGGCCTAAATTTACACAGTCTTCTCTAACCAATAGGTAATCTGGGACCAAATTTTTAACCCCAATATTCGTTTCTTTCATCCCCACCTTTTATAAACAGAGGATTCTATGTTGTATAGCCCAAGCAGCCTGGATCTCCAATTGTTAAATGTAGGAGCATCTGGGGTGATCCACTGGGAGATTATACTTAGCCTTAGAGCAGACGTAGCGATAAATAGAAAACTAGTCTCGGTCCTCCCACAAAGTGCTCCCACTTTGTCCCCTTCAACCCCCAGGATTGTCAGCTCAGAAGTAAGTGTTACAGGTGTAGCTAAAATCAGATTTAATAATTGGTGCATATCCTTAAAAGAAAATTCCCAATCCTGGACATATAAAAAACATATGTAAAGTATCAGCTCCCCATAACCCACATCTACTGCATGAGCTTCCCAAGGGGCGGGCCCACTTAGAAGTTTTGGCAGGAGTATAATATAAATAAAAAAACAACATAAAATGCTGCGCTTTCAGGCTGCCAGGCAAGATTGCACAATTTGCAAGTTCTAACATTGTTTCCAGATTCATCTTCTCTCTCCCTAGCTTCCTCTCCTGGCTAGCATTTTGGGATATTAAGTCATCCGGGAACTCTGCCAATAGTGCCTGGTAGATTGCCCCAATATGAGGTTGTCTACGCAGTTGTTCTATTAAACTTATTGGATCCAAATTCCCCTTTTCCACATGCAGCCTAGTGCCTAAGAAGCTACGAATTTGCAAAAATTTGAAAACGTCCCCCCTAGGAAGACCACATTTTTCCTGTAAAAGTGTAAATTATGTCAGTTTCCCTTCATGACTTAAGTGCCCTAAGACAGTGATTCCTGCTTTGCCCCAACTAATTGTAATCCTGTCCTTAAATATAGTTGGTAGAAGGCCACTTGCAGAGAGAGGAGTGTATGCATTAATGTTGGGTATTTTGAGTCTGTTTCCGATTTTCTTCCACACTGAATAGGCAGATTGTATTGTTTTAATTTTTGTTTTCTTATAGTTACTTGATTCCAGGATTTTAACTAGCCTTTGTTGAGCGTCCCCTCCTGAGAGCATCTCATAGATTGAGGGTATGGTAGCGTCTGATCTAGCTGTTTTGCCAGTCACTAATATGTCCATATGCAGCAATAACGCAGCCCAGTGATATAATAAAAAGATAGGCATGCCCCAACTACCCCTAATCTAGGTGGGGTCATCCACTTGATTGCTCTTTTTGGCCTCCGATAGCCCCATAAGAATCTAAAACAAACCCTTTCGATTTTGGAAATATTAATTGGATTGTTCGGAAGAAATATAACAAGTTAGGAAAAATTGACATTTTAATGCCATTTCAGCGGCCATGTAGTGATATGTGCAAATGATCTAGTCTTTCCAAGGATTTATCAACAGTGTGAGTATCTGGTAAAATATTAAGTTCCGGGATGCGTTCCACTGCAGCTGTTAATCTGACCACCAGACAGATAGCCTCTGATTGGAATGTTTACCGGATGGGATTTCTCTGAATGTAGGCATTGCATTTTGTCCACATTTAATTTGTAGCCAGATATTGCACCAAACAGTTTTGCACATATTTCCACAGCTTGGAAAGCTAACCTTAGGTTGCTGGTGGAAATCACAATGTCATCGGCGTATGCCAATGTTGAAGCAAGATGGTGGCCGCTGCGGTGGCTGAGTGAGCTAGCTCCTACACTACCTCCCTGCTGAACCTCTCTCTCCTCTATCCTGGACCCCTGTGATAGAAAATCAAAAGGGCTTACCGTATTTCCTCACTGGTTGCTTCTTTGCAGTAGATTTGGAGTTCTTGGTCTTGGCTCTGGGGAGTACCGCTGCCTTGCAGGCTGGTGGTACAATAGGGGGTGGTGATGGACGGAGCATCTGAATCAATCAAACACTCACACCCAGTCAAACGATCTGGGTTTAATCCATCAGCGTTCTTTAGCCCACTCTGCCACCCCAGTTCAGCCATGGCTATATGCAAATCAGTCTGACCTGGGTGCCTCATGGAAACAGTCCAGCCCGAACTGCCAAGCCATGTCTTCCCTGGACCGGAAACAAGCTTCCGAGGACCGGTTTCTGGCATTCCAGCCGTCTTCAGCTCGGCTTGCTTGAATCCAGTGGCAAAGTGAGAAAGGGACTCACGTCTGAGCATACCCTGCCACACTTTTGGCAGCCAAAAGCGGTACAAAAGGGGGTGGTGATGGACGGAGCATCTGAATCAATCAAGCACTCACACCCAGTCAAAAGATCTGGGTTTAATCCATCACCGTTCTTTAGACCACTCTGCCACCCAAGTTCAGCCATGGCTATATGTAAATCAGTCTGACCCTGTGCCTCATGGGAACAGTCCAGCCCGAACTGCCAAGCCATGTCTTCCCTGGACCGGAAACAAGCTTCCGAGGACCGGTTTCTGGCATTCCAGCCGTCTTCAGCTCGGCTTGCTTGAATACAGTGGCAAAGTGAGCAAGGGACTCACGTCTGAGCATACCCTGCCACACTTATTGCAGCCAAAAGCGGTACAAAAGAGGGTGGTGATGGACGGAGCATCTGAATCAATCAAACACTCACACCCAGTCAAAAGATCTGGGTTTAATCCATCACCGTTCTTTAGCCCGCTCTGCCACCCCAGTTCAGCCATGGCTATATGCAAATCAGTCTGACCCTGTGCCTCATGGGAACAGTCCAGCCCGAACTGCCAAGCCATGTCTTCCCTGGACCGGAAACAAGCTTCCGAGGACCGGTTTCTGGCATTCCAGCCGTCTTCAGCCCGGCTTGCTTGAATCCAGTGGCAAAGTGAGCAAGGGACTCACGTCTGAGCATACCCTGCCACACTTATGGCAGCCAAAAGCGGTACAAAAGGGGGTGGTGATGGACGGAGCATCTGAATCAATCAAACTCTCACACCCAGTCAAAAGATCTGGGTTTAATCCATCACCGTTCTTTAGCCCACTCTGCCACCCAGTTCAGCCATGGCTATATGCAAATCAGTCTGACCCTGTGCCTCACGGGAACAGTCCAGCCCGAACTGCCAAGCCATGTCTTCCCTGGACCGGAAACAAGCTTCCGAGGACCGGTTTCTGGCATTCCAGCCGTCTTCAGCCCGGCTTGCTTGAATCCAGTGGCAAAGTGAGCAAGGGACTCACGTCTGAGCATACCCTGCCACACTTAAGGCAGCCAAAAGCGGTATAAAAGGGGGTGGTGATGGACGGAGCATCTGAATCAATCAAACTCTCACACCCAGTCAAAGGATCTGGGTTTAATCCATCACCGTTCTTTAGCCCACTCTGCCACCCCAGTTCAGCCATGGCTATATGCAAATCAGTCTGACCCTGTGCCTCATGGGAACAGTCCAGCGCGAACTGCCAAGCCATGTCTTCCCTGGACCGGAAACAAGCTTCCGAGGACCGGTTTCTGGCATTCCAGCCGTCTTCAGCCCGGCTTGCTTGAATCCAGTGGCAAAGTGAGCAAGGGACTCACGTCTGAGCATACCCTGCCACACTTATGGCAGCCACATGTTTAATAATATGTCTTAACCCTTTCCCAGAATGGATCTCTTTAACATGGAGGGGAGGAGGTTCAGCTCTGTGCAGGGGGTGGAGCACTGCTCAACATCACCAGGGACTGAAGGTCCCTATGCCTTGAGAATGGGGGTGTTTGGGGATGAAACTTCTAGGGTAGAGGGAGGGATTTTTCCATGAGGGAGGGGTGCATGGATTGGGGGGAGGGGTAGGGAGCACTAGGAATGATCAACTCATATAGTCAGTATGTACACCTTCATTTGAATTGCGAAACAATTATAATACCATATCTTGTAATCCGTAAAATCCTTTTCAATCACGAGTATTATGTTATCAGCTCAGTGGACATGCAGGTACTCAAAACTGAAAATGGATAGGGACAAACTACGTATATGTTCCATTAATATTTGTGGGCTCAATGATCGTAAAAAAGGAATTTAATCACCAAAATAATCAAGCATATGCAAATAGAGGTGCTTTGTGTACAAGAAACACATATTTATTGGTGTAATCGAAACTGGCTCAGGGACACTGGCCTTGACCTATTAGCTAGTACTCGTCAAGGCACCACCCCTCGTGGGGTAGCAATTCTCGCTAAACACAGAGTTATGGCTTGTAGACGTAAGAAGGAGGACCAACTGGGCCATTGGGCAATTCTAGAAGCAGATACCAAAGGCTATCTCTTTACAATTTGCTCCTTATACGCTCAAATTTAGATGACTCTGAAATTCTGAATTATAATAGTACCAAACAAGCTACTTGGCCATCCCCGCTGGTCCTCTGCAGCGATTTAAACATTAATTCAGAGAATAGTTTTAATTTACCTGGAAATTCACCATACCATGGCAGAAAGAATATGACCTTTAAAGCCCTGCAGGGCCTAGGTAGGGAACACAGTCTAGTGGATGTATGGCACAAACACAGGCTTGGAAAGCCAGGATTCTTTTTTGCACCACTCAATAAGTTGGTCCGGTTTGATTACTTTTTTTGCTCATATCAAATAGCTGGGAAGGTTAATATTGAACTGCATACAAGAATTATCTCTGACCATAATCCGCTATTGATGGAAATACCAATAATTGGGCTTCCTAGGAATACATATACATGGACATTTGATAAGAAACTTTGATCAGATGAAGCTCACTGCAAACTTATGGTCAAATGGAATGCAGATTTTTTTCAACATTAACAAAGGCAATGCTCCCGAAACTATGTTATGGATGCATTTAAAGCTGCCTTACGTGGGGAGATACTCAGTTTTTCATTGCATCTTCAAAATACGGTCAAGGCTATGATCAAAGGTTGGATTGATGAATTAAAGCTTGCAGAGGCAGCGCTCATAAGGAAACTTAGCACTGCTCAGAATACTGACGAATGTCTACATTTAATTTCTGCCATCAAATCTAAAATACATCTATATTATGCTGAAGAGCTTTCTGCAAAGTATATACAGCACAGGTCAGACATCTATGAGCTTGGCGAAAACACAGGGAAACTACTGGTAAAATGTATCAAACAAAGGGTGACAACGAATGGCATAGGCAGAATTCAAGATCCACAGGTTCTTTTCTTTCTGGAAGCGCTTTTGGACTGTAGCGCTGGGCTCTCCTTGTGTGCCTGACCCTCGGAGCCTGCACCTATACCCGGAGCCTGCATCTGACCCTCGGAGCTTCATTCAACATCTCGCGGCCCCCGCTCCACGGGTGCCGCTCGTGCCTGGGGGTCTCTTGTGACTGTCAAAGGGAGCTGTTACACATTCCTAAGCGGGACTGCTAGGACCAGCGGGCAGTGCGCTGCTAATCTGCCGCAGCTGGTCCTCCTCCCGCCCCCACCTCCTCCTCCTATTTTAATGAGCTGGTGAACGCGCACGGGACTGAGCTCGGGGCTAAGCCCGGGCAAAGGGCGGGCCGTCTAAGGCCGTCCAAGGACGTATAAGGACAGGCCGGGCCCTTTCTCTTTCGTGTTGGACTCAAGGACTGAGAGTATGCTGTTAGTGTTATTGGGTATTCAATCTACTTTCTTCGTGAAGGTTTAGTGTTATTGATTTGCCTTAATTGTTTTATGTGTAAAACTGTATATATATTGTAACCCCACATGATGTCCTTATGATCAGGGAAGGGTAGGCAGGTAACGGTACGGTCAAGTAGTGGTAAAGCCACAGGAACTTTAGATGATTTTATTATACGGGCCACGGGGATACTGGACAAAGAAATTGCCCTCACAGAAAGGCGTCTGTCTTTAGACTTAGTTACGGGGAAACGTTCTTCCTTGGGAAGGATTGGCTCTGCAACCATCCCTGAAAAGAGTATAACCTCTGACCTGGAAGCCAGCCCTAACCTAGTAGTAATCCCAGATTCCCAATCAACATCTATGGATGGCGTAGTGGATTGTCCATTAGAAGATCATGTTTCCACGAATGCCACTGGGGATGGTACCCAGCACTGTGACCCGGCCGCATTAGGGTTGGTGCCCCCACAACCCTATGTCCTGGATTCTGACCCGGTAGTTAATAAACCTGGCAAACGTAAGAGAGAGGGGGTCATACTAAGGGAAGTAGAATTAAACTGGCAAAGACATCTGCTTCAAGAGTCTTCGCTAAACCACCTAAACAAAGGGGAACTTTGTCTGGGGAGTTTGGTCATTGGATTCATTGTTGTCAAAATAATAACAATGAGGAGCTCCTGGTAAATGTAGAGAAGCTGGTAAAAAGGCTCTTGACTCCCTCATAGAAAGAACACAAATTATCAACCTAAAATTGGATCAACTAGAGCATCTAATATCAGTTAACACACACTCGTTGGAGACTCTGGCTGAAAATAGTAAACCGCCTGAGCCCTTGGGGAATCGTATTACAACAAAGAAGGGGGCCCTGAAAAATCAAAATCAAATCAAACAAACCCAGCCTACTGTATCTATGGTTCCTGAGGGACCCCCGTACAAGCAGCTTTGACCAAACCTACATTGGCAGCTATTGTGGGCTCTCAGCTACAGACTGTTACAGCTATAGCATCAACATCAAGCTCAACTGCGTCCGTTCCAGCGGTCGCACTTGGAGGTAGTCGAACTTCATTGAGCAGACCATAAGCCCCTAGTAAAATAGCCCCCCTAAGTAAACCAATTTGTGTGAATATACCCCCTGACTAGGCTCCTTATATGGTAATCTTGACAGGTAATCCGGTAGTTGCAACAAATAAACATGAATCAAGTGAGGATCTATTAAACAAGGTAACATTTTGGCGAAGGGTGCCCTGGGTTTGACCAAGTAAGAAGGACCTAGAGGGAGATTGTATTCTTATCAATTTTAGGGATAATTGGGTCAAAGACATGATTTGTAATAAAGCAAGGTTTGCCAGAATGGGGGATATCCAATGTATAGGCCTAGAATATTTTTACCCCAATTTGTACCATGCACCCCCTAACTTCTGTCACCCTGAGTCAAGAGTTCAGGGTAACAGCCATTTTGGTTGGACACAGAGTAACGCTGTACCTCGACCTCCCCGAAATCACCCTGGTATGTGGTACCAGGGTGATGGATGCCTTATGGGGCCGCCAAGCATCAGCAATTTTATGCGAATACCCTATAATCAACCAAGAATAAGATTCCAGGGAGAGGAATATTTAGGGTGGATGCGAAACAAAAATATTCCCCCGAGAAACCGTTTTGACCCATTAGTGGGAATGGAGGGTCTAGACTGACCACCAGCCAGAAATAAGGAATATGTTCTACTTATGTCATATCTGGCTATGGGGGGAAATATGGGGAAATGCAGAAGGATAACCCAGTGGTAGCTGTCCCTGACCGTGATGCTCAGATTACTAGCCCTCCGAACACTGAGGATAATGGTAACCCAGGATGTGAGACCAATTCATCTTCTCCTGGGCAAGACTGGGTAACTCCAACAGAACCTGTGGGGGACAATTTAGGGGAACCCAGGCTGTGCTTAATTTCGTGGAATATCGCAGGTCTTGCGGGTAGACTGGAGGACGAAGCCTGGCTGGATTATGTGGGTGGCCAGGATATTCTGTGCTTACAGGAGACATGGAGCCGGACGGCTCGGGACATTGAGGGTTTTCAATCATTCAATGTTTTGGTGGTTCCATCACCAGCTGGGAGGGCTAGGGGTGGGATAATGACAGCACTATCCATTAAATTGCAGAATTTGATAACTTCCAAGATAGTAGATACTCCCTGGTACCAGTTGCTCTTGTTGGAAAACCTGTTCCCTGAGCCTTTGTTGTTGATCAACTGGTACCACAATGTTTTTGATGGGAATGATGTATCGACAATTCAGAGTTTGGAGGAAGCAATATGTAAGGCGCGTAGCGAACGACCTCTACTGTTTGTTATTTGGGTTGGTGACTTCAATTGTTCATTGTGTAGATTTGGTGGTTCAAATGTGTGTGGTTTGGAGGATCTAAACGCACAGCCTTTAATGCATTTTAAACACACAGGGGGACGCCATAAATAATATCATCGTTTTAAATGACTTATGTATGGTGGAACCCTGGGCTGCCCCAACGCCATCACCAATACCAACCTTTCAGGGAACAAGAGGTGTGATGAGCACTATCGATTTTGTATTTGTGTCTAGCAGTTTTCTCCAATATGTTAATAGGCTTGAGGTAGTAGCAAACGCTGCAAGTGACCATAATCGTTTAATGCTGTCTTTGTGCATCCCTGTAAGTGGAAAACTGCCGGTTTGGGAGCACCCCATAAAATATAACAAGAATCATGGCGTTACCTTGAAGTGGGGGAAAATAGATGCGGTTGGTCTAGAGGCAGAGATTTTTAACACCTGTAAAATTGAAATTGAATCGTGTCTACTCCCAGTATCTGATCCTGAAAAGGTTATTGAGAGTTGGAAAAACTATGTGGGCATGTGGCTAAACACCTTAAAAAAACCAGGGGGGAAAGAAAGTCTAAAGGGTTTTAGAGGATGTATGACGTTACAACGCATACTTTTACCACGCATACCATTACAACGCGGTATTTACAACGAATACCGTTACAACGCATAGCGCTTAGAGGTGCTGGATAGTGGTAAGTATAATTTTATATTCCAACTCCAGTCCCCGTGGACACTAGGGAAGGTGTTGGATATTAAATTATACTTATTCCCTATCCTAGAGCGCCCCCCAGCGCAATGCGTTGTAATGGTATGCGTGGTAATGCCTGCGTTGTAATGGTAGTGCGTTGTAAAAACTTCGTTGTAACAGTTGCATACCGTTTTAGATGGTTCGATTCCGTGTGCTCCGCCTCACATGAATCTCTAAAAGTGGCCCTACAACAAAAACCAAGGAACAGAGAATTGATAAGAACAAGTAGAAGGGCCTATAAGGAGGCTATCGCAAAGAGGAAGCAGGATTTAAAAAAACGTGCCTGGGAAGATCTAGAGAAGGCCTCTGAGTTAAAGGATAGCAGGCTCTTCTGGGAGGTATGAAACCGCCCCCTATTTAAGAGTGATACCAAGGAAACCATAGTGATGCAGGTCACTAGTGAATCATGGGAATCCCATTTTGGTAAAATTTTTAATCCAAAGGCCCTAACTGTGGAAATATTGGATAATACAGGGGACCTGGTGCTCCAACCACAGCTTTGGCCCTTAGCTCTTCGCTCACATTGGAAGAGGTTGAGGAAGCTTTAAGGAAAGGCATATCATTAAAAGCCCCAGGCCCTGATGCTGTCCCTTTGGACTTTTTTAAACACAATATTGAGGTATGGGCACCTTTTTTGTTAAACGTGTTTAGGGCTGCTGTTGTTGGTCGTATCCCTGTGTCCTGGAAGGAGGCAGTGGTGGTGCTGATCTTTAGGAAGGGCGATAGGTGTGATCCCCGATGCTATCGCCCTATATCTTTAATAGATGCATCGTGCAAAATATTGGGAAGGGTCGTTTTGGCCAATCTAGAGACATGGGCAGATTTTGTTGGCCTAATTGTGAACTCCCAGTTTGGTTTCAGGAGAGGAAAGGGCACGGTTGAGCAGTGTCTGAACCTGGCACTAATCAGTGGCAAGTACATGAAGGCAAGGAAGTCTGCAATACACCTTGCCTTCATGGACTTGTCAAGCACCTTTGACACTGTTTGCAGAAGTAAGCTATGGCAGATGATGAACGACATGGGTTTTGAGGAACCCCTGGTTACACTACTCTGCAGACTGCATGCAGCCACAACCGTGTCCATAAGGTTCGGACCTGGGGGTGAAATGACAAAATCCATTCCATCAACCGAGGGGGTGCGCCAAGGATGCATTTTGGCACCTTTTTTGTTTTTACTATACACAAATGGATTAGAAAAGTATTTGTTGGACCACTGTTCCGATTTCTCAAAGGTAAATGGTAAGAGCATTCCTATGCTCTCTTATGCAGATGATACTGTATTAATGACCCTTACAGGAAATAGTATGCAGGTGTGTTTAGATGCTTTTAATACCTTCATGCTGGACCTTGACCTGAAGTTTAATTTGACAAAATCCTTTGTAATGGGCTGTGGTCCAAAAGGGTCAAAAACCAGGAAATTTGTAGTGAATAACCTTACCATTGAAAAGGTGGACGATTTTAATTACCTTGGAAATCTGTTTAATAACAAACTAAGTTGGGCCCCATTAATGAAGGCCTGAGCTCAGAGTGCCAGTCGGTCCATAGAGGGCCTTTTCCGTTTTTGTAGTAAGCTGGGTCAAAAACCCGTTGCGCACCTCAAAACCCTCTATATATCAAAATGTTTATCTGTGGCCACTTACGGGGCAGGGGTATGGGGGACCAAAAACCCCGCTGTAATACAGGTGATGGAAAATAAATTCCTAAAGCGGGTTTTATCGATCCCATCCGGCTCGTCAAATAGCTTCTGCCACAGTGAAATGGGAATGACCAATGTGACTGATATTGTTCGTCTGTCGCCCCTATTACTGTGGGGTAAAATATGGTTATCCGAAGAGCTGCAGCTCTCCAAAGAAATTCTTCAAGACTGTATGACCCTAGATAATGCAAAGCAGATCCCTTGGTTGTCATATGTCAGTAATTGTGGAGAAGTGTGGCTCAGGGGTTAGAGGCGGCAGACCCGGAAGCTGAGATTGGCCCTGGACCAGGGTTCAATTCCCCGCCTCGGCAGGTCTTGGGCTAAAAAATTCCACGGACTCGATAATTCTCGCTCTGGTGCCTTCTTGACTCACGGGTTCACACTCTGCGACTCTGGGCAATAGCTTGCTTAATCTCCACAACGGCCCCTCGCTGGCTTTCACCTTGTGGATACCCTGCTGGGGCTATCTCACAGGGGAATACCAGGACGGGTTCCCTAAGCAAGCGCTTAGATACCGACCTCGGTCAGTGATTTGCGCTATACATTTACATTTGTTGCACAAGATAGGTCTGGGTCATCTTTATGATAACCCTGAAAAAATCCAGGGGAACATAAAAGCCCAAATAAAAGCAAGTTATTGGAAATCTTTAAACACACCATGTTTGGGAGAAGCAACAGTTTATGTCAAGCTTCAGCACCAGTTCTATCTAACTTTTATAACCAATGCACAATGGTGGTTTTATCTCACAAGGTTTAGGCTAGATATCCTTCATTTTCTGTTTGCCTTTCCTAAACAAGGGGGTTGGTGTGAGAGGCTGCCCCCTTGCCCTTGCAATAACAGAGTTAACCAAAGTACCATACATGTTGTCCTCTTCTGTTCTCTATATCAGGAGCCAAGGATTAGATTTGTTAAGCCCATCCTGAAGGGGCGGCAACCATGTACTTATAAAGAAGGTTACGTCTATCTGTTATCGCTATCTTCTGTTGAAGTTTGTTGTGCCATGTTAAACTTCATAAGAGTATCATTTCAGATTAGGAAACGCTATGGATAATTTAGCCATAGACCTGCATTCTGCCATGGGAATTCGTATATATGCTGTATGATGGCCTCCCAATTTACAATTATCATTGTGTGTAAGATTACTTGCTAATATATTGGGGGACAAATGTGGGTCCCACTATCAATTGTTCTCTTATATCCTGACAAATGACAAATGGTTATTTAAAAATAATGTTTAATCCCCTTTTTAAATGTATAATTATAGTGGTTCATTTCAATTGTGTATCATGTTTTTAACTTTGTACTTTTATGATTCGTTGTATGAATCGAATAAAGATTTTGAACGGAACCAATACTAGACACTCCGTCAGGGATACTTAGTGTATTTCAAAATTTATATCACCAATTATACACTGCAGAAGGGGAGGCCACCAATGGAAGTGTTATGGAATTTTTAAATGAACTACACACCGCGAAAGTCACACTTGAAAAAAACCAGGCTTTTAATAACCCAATCACTTGGGATGAAATCGAGATAGCAATCGGATCTCTAGCCTCGGGTAAAGCAGTCGGACCAGACGGGATCCCCCCTCGAGTTTTTTAGGAGATTTAGACAAATGCTAAGTCCTATGTTAACAGCTTTATTCCAGCTTGATCAACGGAGACAGACCCCCAAATCTTGGCAAAAGACTACCATTGTAGTATTCAAGAAAAAGGGCAAATCTGAAATCAACCCTGCATCTTACACACCGATCACACTTATTACGGCGGATAGTAAGATTTACTCAAATATTTATTGCTTCCAGGCTGGGCACAGTTATAACTCCTCTGGTATCTATCAGACAACACGGGTTCATCCCAGGAAGAGATACCACAGATCATGTCAAGAGAGCAATTGCTCTTTTTGACTGGGCACAAGCCACTGGATCACCGCTCGGGATGATCCTGTTAGATGCCAAAAAAACGTTTGACAGGGTCTCCTGGCGGTTCCTCTGGTTTGTCTTACAATAGAAGGGATTTACTTCTGAATTTATTCAAGCAGCCCAAGCTCTCTATATACAATCAGAAGCTGCTATTCGAATATCAGGGCAAACCTTGCAAGCATTCACCATTAGCAGAGGAACAAGGCAGGGCTGCCTCTGCTATCCACTGCTATTTTCATTATACATTGACCCTTTTTTAGATAGACTTGAAGGGGAAATTATTATTGACCCTGTAAAAATCAAAAATACTAGTTACAATCTCCACTTCTCTTGTAGAAGCAGTTGTTGACTTTGAATTTCACAGCCTCGATATTAAACCGAAAGTCTTACAGTTCTTGGATTGTTGAAATGTGGTAGCGTGGTAGATTCATGAGTAGAAGAAGCTGTCTATTTTGCGACTAGATATTAGACATTGGAAACATTTTGGGCAACTGGTGCAGAAAGAAAGTGCTGGCTCCCATGTCTTGTGATCAGTTTATTGTTTTGGAGATTTTGCAAGATGGTTTTGTGTTGGAGTTATCTCCATCAACACTAGCAGCAAAAAGGACAGCAGTTAAGGGCTGCAGACAATTGGAAAATTCAGAAGACAAAATACACTCTTTGGTAGGCAAATTGATGAAAAGTTTTAGGTTGAAGAAAAACCAGTGGTTTGTTCCCCTTCAGCGACATGGGACTTAACCTCTTGGCTGCTAATGACAAGGGTAACTCGTCATGGACTTTCCATTGATTTCAATAGAAATTATATGAGATTAATAATAATGCCTTAGCAGTAAAGGGGTTAACAGTGGCCCTAAAGGGCTTACAAGAGAAGTCATTTAAGATATTGCAAGAAGCAGATTTCTCTTGAGTATCTGCAAAGGTGGCATTTTTGCAGGCGATTACTTCAGCCAAGAGGCTGGGGGAACTTGATGCGCTAGTGATTACTGACCCATATCTTAGATTTCTAGCAGATTGGATGGCATTAAGGTCAGACCCAAAATTCAAGCTCAAGGTATAGAGAGAATTTCATTATTCTAAAAAAAAAAAATTACCAGCGTTTTTGGTAAGGTTGAATATCCTCCCTCTAGAATCCCTGGATAAGAAAAGAGCATTGGTAAATTCACCTGGTGAGGACAAAAGTATTTCCCTTAGCATATGCATTATTTTGGCTCATGATGCAGCAAACAAAAGGAAACTGATTGCTACTGTTGCCTTGAGCAGATGGGTGGAGCAAGCTATTCATCAAACTTCTGGGCCTGTACACAAAGGTAAAGTTAGAACGAAAGTCTAACTTTGACCAAAAGTCAAAAGTCTAACTTAACTACTTTCGGTATCCACAAAGGTAAGTTAGGGACCAATTTAGATCACGCCAGTATTACCGCCATCCCGCCGCAGTGTTCACCCCTAGTACTCCGCTGAGTTGATGGTCTTTTGCCCATTGTATTTAGATGCATGCAGACTCCCTCGATGTCCACGTTGACAGAGTGTTTCATGCCGCTGTCACATCACACTGTTGCCGAAGCAATGGACTGCAATTCTGGTAAATACCACTTTGTCGCCATCAGGGCAATGTTTTTCCGCTGATTTAGATTTCTCATTTGGGGCAGTGGTCTACTAGCAGCTGTTCCCAGACAGAGAGAGTCCAGCATGGTATGCCCTCAACAATGAACCATCACTATGGCCATTGGCTGGATGCTAGCAGAATACACCTGATGTCAATTGGCCAAATGGAAACACCTGCATGCCACCCTATAAACTACACCCCTTTTTAGTCCATGATCCTTTGCCATTCCAGCTCCATCATAACTTTGATCCCAGAGGCTCTGCCAGCGAGGTGAGGTTTATGTATTTCATTCTTCCTGTCTCCTGTCCTTTTATCCCCTTTATTTTAGTACTGTGTGGTTAATAAATTATTTACTTTTTATTTTGTACACAATGCCCAGCCCCAAAAATCCACATTTTACTGAGGAAGAACTGTCAGTCATAGTGAAAGAAATCCTAAAAGTAGAGCCACAATTGTTTGGAGTCCAAGTCCAAAAGGCACCCCTATCACAAAAAAGGGAAATGTTGGCCTGAATAGTTGTCAGAGTGAATGCTGTAGCTGACAACTTGCACTCACAGGAGGAAATTAAGTAGAGGTGGACCAACTTGAGGGGAGAAGGTGCATTCCCTGGCCTCCAAGCATAACATGGAGGCCAACAGGGCTGCTGGTGGTTCCCCCAGGACCTTAATACCATTCATACACTAGGAAAAGATAGTCTTTCAGATCCTACATCCTGAAGGCTTGACAGAAATTCCTTGTGGAGCGGAGTCTGGTAAGTTAAACTTTGCAAATTCACAATAAACCTTAATGTCCTGTTAGTTTTCAACTCAGCTGTTGCCAATGTGTCCTGTACATATTTTCCTAACAAACAAACCTCAGAGTATCAGTATCAGATAATAATATTGTTTTTGTGACTGTATAGTGTTGCATCTAAGATTACAGGTAAAGATATCCATTACAGCTCACATGATGGTATGGTGCCTGTAAGTGTTAGAAGACCAAATAACCCATTACCCATGTGTGTGTCAAAATGTAAGTGTCTGGCCCTTTTCCGCTGCATATTTACCACAGGTATATTCTTCTAACCATTTTGCAAGTGTTGGGAAGTTGTCTTTGAAATCACCACAAATACCATGATGCCCTATTTCTGTTTCTCAAAGAATATTTCTGGTCATAGTTGCTCATTCTCTCTTTCAAAATAGAATTTTAACACTTGGTAAAGTGTTATGCAGTGATCAATCCCTTTCAATGGTCTCTAATGACAATGGTCTGTGCTGTTTTCTGAATATTGTCCTGCTCCACTCATCAAATTGTATTGATGGCGTGAGTTTCACTATTCAAACTGTGTTGACACAAAATGTGTCATGTATGCCAATGACTATGCTGCATACAAGTGGAGCTCTCCACTGTGTTGGGCGGATTGGTTGGGAGATGTCAGGTATACTCCCTAATCACTTCATGAACATTTTAGGATATCTGATTACTTGCTGATTTGAATTTGTACTGTTTGAAATTGATAAAAGTTTGCGTAATATGTTTAATGCCACTGGAAAGTATTAAAATATGAATCTGTACCTATTTTGTCACATTGTTTTTCTCAAAAGATTTGAATGTACAATACACACTTTAACCAATAAGAATATTCTCTGTTTCTCAATAGGTCAAGCTGTCAGATCATGTGAGCAGGCTACACAACTGAAGGAACTTCAACTCCAGCCTAGGATGAAGACTTCAGTGAAGACAGCACTCCTGGTGATATGGAAGAGCTGGAAAAGCCTGGTGCATTGGTCAATGTGGGCAGATGACTCGAGTGACACACCCTGCACCCACACCAACATCTCCAACCTTAGCTGTAACACCTCAGCAACCTTAAGACTCCTCTTCCCATGTCCTTCCCACTGTGACACCAATTATGTGCCCAACAGTCCCAGTGACATTGAGACCACACCACCTTCAGCTCAACCAGGACCCAGTCAGATGGGACACACTGGGTTCAGGGCACAGGGTAGTGGGGTAAGGGTTGTGAGAGGGTATTGGTAGGCCAGCATACTGAGTTCACTGGGGTCACTGACACCCAGACCACCATTGACCAAGTCTTGGAAGCCTACCAACAATCAAACAACATGATGGGCCAGGTACTCAATGAGCACTGGGGTATGAAAAAGCTGCAGAGCACAACCACCATATTCTAATATGGGCTCCCTGAATATAGTGCTGCAGGGCATTTACACCCACATGATGCAGGGCTTTCCCAGCACCATCAACCCCTTCCTGGGGTCCTACAACATGAGTGCTATCTACATCGGCCACAGGAAGGGAGAACCTGCCACTGTAGAACCACCTGCAGCCCCCGCCCATGCAGCTGTGGATGCCTGCCTTCCTCCCACGACAGGGAACATCCACACAGATCACTAGGAGATGAGAATGGCAAGACCTATGCCAATGTCAGCAAGAAACCTTGATGCTAATTTCCTCCAGTGTGTGCCTACCATTCACTCTGTGGAATATTTCTGGACACATTTGCCTTTCTGGCGCCAGTGGTATACTGACATTGGACTTCAAACATTTTTGGCTTTGAAACGGTGGTTTCATTCACCAAGACTGACTTCTTCACTTTTTTCTTTTGCTTTTGTTATGTTCACCATCTTTAATTTCATCACATTTGGGACAATAAAAGTGCAAGTCAATTCATAGACTTGTGTTGAATATCTCGACTCTATCAATGCCTTTGTTTAATTCCATCATAACTTGACAATAGCAGATCATCGAAAGATTGTATCAACATATTTGCTTTGAAAGTAGGTGTTGTTTATTTCAAGTTCCCAAACATGAAACCCAAAATATGCCATACCATTCAATCATGGACTACTACGTTTATCCCATTTGACCAAAACTTGTCTGCCAACATTTACACTAACATCGTAATCCATGCATTACACTAATACTCAATGCCAGTTTGCACATTTCCAATTCAAGTCTTTGCCAACATGGAAGAAGCGGATATGTCCAAAACAATAAGATAGCGCAGGCACATTTTTGATGATTTATGTCATCAGCTAGATCCATATCTTCAGGCTTATGTAAGGAACCCCACATGAATAACACCAAGAGACAAAACCATGGCAGCACGACATATCTTAGACACAGGATCATTACAAACTGCTTTTCCAGTAACTAGTGGAATGTCACAACCAAGTTTCAGTGGTGTGCCACAAGAAGTATGCCCCACAATGATTTGACACATCAACACCCATATACAGTTTACATACAATGATTTGGCTCCACTACCACATGTGTTTTGTACAAATGATGGCATACATAGTGCTTTAGTGTCAATACACAACAGAGAACAAGTTCAGTGTAATCTTCAAATCTCCTAGGCAATCCAAGTGAAAGATGTCTTGGTACAAGATTTGTATATCCCTAGTCTGTGTCTGTCTTTCCCAGGATCAACCCAGGTTCCCCGAGTAGTTGTAAACAGCACCACAATCCTGGAAATGTCACAACTATGAATTGTGCAATTGAAGATGACATGTTGAAAGAACCTAAAACAGACTTAAAGTTATTTTTACCAATCACAAAGAAATGGTGACCACATTACAAAGTCAACTTTTGGAGAACTCTGTTTCACAATACAATAAGGAATAACCAGTGCAACTGAACATAGTAGTTAATGTGTCCACTCCTTGATCTATAAACACCTTTGGCCTGATTGTCCCAGAACTTGGCATTTCCAACAAAGTTCCACCACTTACATCTCTCAGCACCACATCAATAGTTGATGTAACGATGAAAGATATGACATGTAAAGATATACTTACACTCATAAAAAGAAGTTGTCAGTGACATCTAAACGTAAGTCTACTCCTTCCTCTTCACCACTATCATCTTCATATGGCATATGAGGATCTCACCAGGAGCCTCTTCATGGTCTCCATCCTCTGTGATGTAAAGGACATTCTGTCACAGGATGATGTTGTGAAGTATACAGCAGGACAAGGTGATATGGTACACCTTAGCAGGTGAGTAGAGGAGGGCTCCACCAGCTTTGTCCAGGCAAAAAAAACTGGCCTTTATGAGCCCAAAGGCTTGTTCAACTGGCCGCCATGTTTGTCCATGGCTCTCATTGAAGCAGAATTCTGCTGATGTTGTTGGATTCCTCAGAGGTGCCAACACCCATGGTATGTTGTGTTAAGCTGAGTATCCTAGATGGAAGACAAAAAAAAGCCCAAAATGATGTAACACAATTCCAGATCATTCAAGTATCAATATCCCAAACAATGCTATGAAAGATTGGACTTACCAACAATCCAGGCGCTCTCAGATCCAAGCTCAGACATTTGCAGGTGTATAAGGCTGTTTTGTACTACAAAGGAATCATGAACAAGGCTAGGGAAACTGGTACAGATGCCTGTGATGTAAACATCTAGTGAGCAGACAAACTGCACGTTGATTGAATTGAAGTTCTTTAGAATTGAGTAGGACTGATGTGTGGTGGCACTAAGGCAATATGTGTGCTATCTATTGTGCCAACACACATTTGGTAGGTGACCCAAACCAATGAAGTCACCCTTCACAGTGGCTAAATCCTGCTGCAGTGGAAAATGGATAAAGCTGTTGATGTACCTCATCATAGAATGTGAACTTCTTGTAGCACATCACTGAAAGTTGGTTGAGATATACATTAGACACTGCCACAATGTTTTGGATTTGGCGACAAATGAAGGACATACATTATTTACCAATTGGTGTATATGTGGGATTTATGTTCTTAGACTGTAGATCTGGTTCCAACTGATGACATAAATCCAGAATAGTTTGCCTATTGAACTGGAATTTCTTGATTACATCCCTTTCTTCCATGGTGGCAAGGTCTGGAAATGGGCGGTACACAGGAGGCTATTATTTCCTCACCCTCCCAGGGTTCATATGTGTGCATTGGAGTAACAGGTGAACATATTATACATGATACAAAGCAACATATTTTATGTGTGACACAAAAGTAATCTTTTTTTAACAAATGCATGTTGGTTTCTACATATTTTGAAGCTACATTTGCTTCTTGTCCTTTAACCATCACAAATGACATTCATGGCCTTAATATCAATCTGAAATATGAATGTGGAAATAATCCTTTTCAAATGCATTATTTACACATATTTACTACAAAAAGACCACCAACTAATGTGTACACAACACTGTGCTAATATTATGTTTCAGCACAGTAACACACTACCCATAAATGTTTATTTTAAAAACAATAAGTGTCCATCAAAGTGTTATTATTTGAACAAAGTAGACCCCATTTGGAGTGGTGGTGACATACTTAACAGTCACAAGCACACTCGTTTGAAGTCCTTAAATGGCAGTGGCCTGACCTTCCAGATAGGACATTTGGAGTAGGAGTGCAGCTGCACTCGACCGAACACTGAGATTTAAACTCTATGACAGACACAGCCATAGGCTAACGATGGTGAACATATCAGTAGAAGGTCAATGGCTCTGTCTGTCTCTGCTGATGATTGTGTACATCGCGTACGTGTATGCGACAGTTAGAAAAAAAATTACTTGCTTCCTAACACTGATGTTATCAAAATCTTCTTGACTTTTGCTGCTGTTTCTGACCTCTGGAAGCAACAATGCAAGGTGCAACAAATGAGAGGCCTCCTGCCTTCATGCCAGAGGAGCTGGAGTTGCTGGCAAGGGAGGTCCTTTCCCTGTATGGCCAGCTCTTTGGCTCACCCGAGGAACAGGTACATGTCTGGCATACATATGTGAATCTATCTAACTGGCTCTTTTCCATTTCCAAAGGTAAAACCTTTCCTTCGTGTTCAAGAGTGAAGTGTAATGATTGATGTTAAGTATCATATAATGTGGTCCTTACATAGGACAATGATGTTATGCAGTTGTATGCATTCTCTGATATCAAAATACAGTACTATAAATATGTGTTGTGTGTTTAAAGCCCTATATTCACATTGGTGTGTATGCACAGATCTATGCATGTATATGTTTGATGTACTTGTGATCAGTTGCCAAAGAAAATCATGGTAAATGGTAAATTCATCATAAAATCTTTACAGCTGAAGTTATGTATGTACTGTGTCCAATGAAATTGAAAAGTATGTTAGCTATGTATATAGTCCCACAAATCACTTAGACTAGATCAGGGCTCTCCACAATCTACTTTTGGTGCTACCAGTAACTCCCTGACCCTTCAGAGGACAACACTACCTTGAGGTCACTTATTCAATATGCACAAGGTGACCCTTGTATTGTTAAAGTTCAGGAAACAAAGTGTTCATGTAACATCATGATTATCAGGCTGCAGATAGCAAGGCCTGTATTTACGCAGTGCTCATTCATAATCATGGGCCAGGCTAGGCCTGAGTCACAGGGCCATAACATTGATGTACTGACGTACAGCTGTTAAGGACATATATCTTTTGCAGGTCAAAATTTGAGGTGTGCTTAG
This sequence comes from Lissotriton vulgaris, assembly GCF_964263255.1. Taxonomy (NCBI): domain Eukaryota; kingdom Metazoa; phylum Chordata; class Amphibia; order Caudata; family Salamandridae; genus Lissotriton; species Lissotriton vulgaris. The sequence goes on along the minus strand of NC_141691.1, from coordinate 1,191,314,598 downwards.
AATAGGTACCTGAATGCTTTTAAATGGACACCAGTTGAAAGTGAGAGATCCCTGACTTCTTGAGCTAACACTTCTTTTCAATGGACTCACATTTCAAACAATGTCATGTCCAAACCTTAGGCCCCTTATTAACAGTGACCATCATTTACAGTGCCATATTCAACAATAGTTAGCCTTCGGTAGTACACAATTTTTAGCATTGATCAGGAGTAGGTCAACTCACAGATTATGTAGGAGCCCCAGGGTGAGATGATTTCAGATTCCTGGATTTGTGTGGTGAGACCATGACATGGGATGAGAATTGGCTAGCAGTCACTATTAAAGTGTGCATGGGGATATTCATTTAGGTCAGCACGTGACAATAAACATGTTGTATGGTAATTTATGAGTTATGCTACTGATATCTGTAGAAATATTTTGTGAAAGCACTACAGACAAAAAAGTCTCAATACCCTTATTTGTTCTTTCCTTTTATGTATCCATACTGGTTAATGCCCATCAGAATCATGACAATTGAAAAGCCATTGCAAGGATGGTCCAAGCCCTGGTGGTCTACAGGTGGCACTGCACCATGGCCACAAGAGGCAGGACGGCCTAAGACGCTGGACCCGGAAGATTGCAGAAGTCTAGCACTGGAATCCTCCCAACGTGTGAGGGGCCTGCACTTCAGACTTCCCCTCTAATGGGCCTAATTCTTACACTAGCCAATTTGGAGATTGATGGGCAGTTGAAGGCCCAACAGCAGCAACAAGGTGGGTAAGTTCTTATCACATTTACACATGGTACTTGATCCATTTTTGGCTACAGCCAGGATACACATGTCCAACACTCAAGAGGAGTTCTTGAAGGTGTAAGTTTGTATAAGGTGTATGATGATGTGTTTTTTCATTTGATTTGGATAAAGATCCCACCTGAATCCTGTTCCTAACCAATGGACTTTTCTGAGCAGACACATAACTGCCTAAACGCCACACCACCAACGACATGCGGTGGACTGTGATTGAGCAGTTGAATACTGGCAGTAATATAACCAATCGGCTTTTTGAAAAAGAGCAGAGGTGGGTCTATAGATTGGGGACCCATCTACTCGGACTGAATGATGAAATTCCATGGAATTCTGTACTTAAGTCATTTCATAAAAGTACCACTAGTATCTATAAAAACCAGCCCAACTTGAAATGGTACACTGTGATCACTGCCCCTCCATAGTCCCGTCACCTGGATAATTTACTAGGTATCTCAACCACTCAGGTCCCATTGCAGTCTAACACTACGCACTACTTGTTCGGTTTTCTGGTCCATGACGTTATAACGAAGCTGAGCAATCTGCTGGGTGCTCATCAGGCTCGCAGTAACACCTGACCTGAACCCCTCTATTATTATGGACATCCCTGAAATATCCCTTACGTGTGTCCAACATATTTTATATCTGAACCAACTTGTGCATCCATCCGATTGCATGTAATTCCAGCTGGGTCCCTATAGTATGAACAAACTAATTGTCGACCCCCCAGTAAACACATTAACCTGATCTCATGACTCAAGTACAGATATCTATTTTTAGATTCGGCACCACTATTTAACTTTGAGCATCAGGTAGCGTTTTGTCTCAATACGAGCGTACAGAACTAATAAAGATGCCAGTCTTGAAACGCTCGAGACACGGTCTCCTTGATTACCTCCCCAGCCTCTATCTATGACGCAGTCCCATGTGACCCACCGTGTAATGCCACGATACAGGCCCTAATAGGCTAACATGATCAGGTGCCACCCCCTATCCCCGCGGGCACCGCCCCCGGATGCAACAAACACCTTGCTGACAAACATTGATAACCTGCTCCGCCGGCCCCGTTCTTGATCGTCGGGGTCCGGTTAGAGGGTATCGCAGGTATACTGAGGGTGCCTAGCGTCGAGGGCGTAAGTAAACTACTGGACTTTGGCGCTTCACTTCTCGGCGGCATATCACGAAGCTAAGTACCTTTTCTTTGTTTTTCTGATTTGTTGTATGTTTCTCTTCCTTACAAAGGGTGTGCCAATTACGCTACCACCCCCTCCCGTGACCCATGGTGTACACCTATTACACCATCAAAGTGAGACATTTTAATTTACTTTTGAGTGATCGTAATTCTAGACATATTGATCGCCATTTGGAACATGCGCTTCCTTTTTTAAACAAACCCACAACCACTGTATTATTTCTTCACTTATAGCACCCTGCACTGCCCAGTGATTAGTGCTTATTAAACCAGGGACAGAGGTGGTGATAAACATACCGTTATAGAGCCACATCTGCCTTTTCACTACGATTGGAGCACCAAAAATCTACAATTGTGATTAAGACCAACTACTAACTGTTTGTCTTGTCCTGTATGTATGTCTGTCATTTTTTTCTTTACACGTGCAGAAACCTTAATGCAGGAAGCCTCCTAAACCATGAGTTATTAGGAAGACAATTTCTCTTCCTTTTTTTGCACTTTTTTCACTTTCATTTTCACTTGCACGTCCCTAGGTAAGGGTGGGCCTTAGCGTGCCCATACCGCCAGGGTTTAGTACACTTATAGAGTCCTGATAAATGCCTGGTAAATTTACACCGTTTCAAAGGCAGAAACATGTTGACTGATGATTAGGAAATAACCACGCAACTAATAGTGGACTACTTTCCTACACATAATTTTTTTTAAATATGTCCTAAGTGATCACATAATAAATCATTTTTGATACACTACAGACATTTTTAATCTCCTCACTACCTATTTAGTTTATTTCACTCACAAAATCCTGCTCCGCAGTAGATCTGGCGTCGAAGCACACTAAAGAGGCACTCGGCCTCTTTAGTGGGGCCCAATGATGAAGCATGTCATCACTAGGTGGTAAGTGAGGGCTTTCCTAACCGACCTAAGTGAGGCGTTTTTTTTTTATTCTTTTTGCTCCTTCGTGTGGTCTTGTAAAACCTCATGACACTCTTTCTTTGTTTAAAAAGATATAAACGCCACATAATACATCATGTTGTTTTATGTCATTAGGGACAGTTGTAACAGACAAGCAACTGGTCTTCATTGCATTAGGTGTGATGCTCCTTTACTGCTGTGGATGATGTCATGTTAGCCCTATTACAGGTGATGTAGCATACTAGCCACTTATGATACAGTAGATGTACCAACCATCACATTGGTTAGTTGGGATTCTACACAAACCAGAGTGAGCGGAGGACAAGGTCGGTGCTTGCTAGGATCAGTCTCCGTGCACCTTCCAGCCATAACTGCAACTTTTTACGGTCAGTCAAGGGAGAGCGGGGCTGAATACCACAGGTAGCAGGAAGCGCTGTGTATACTGTTGATACTGTGAGACTGGTGGGCGATAAGTGTTTAGGTGGTTTCCATCATAAGTTGCTTTGGGTTGATATTGTCCCTGCCCCCGCCCAACCGTTGCAGCGCAGGGGGATGGACTTAGCCACACAATCAGCCCCAAACTCATTGCAATCGGTCTGCCCTAGAGTAATAGAGGCATCCTTGCTATTAGACCTCGAAAGTGATAAAGAGGTGACGCAGGTGCATGCACCTTCAGTATCATCTGCTAGGAACAGGTATCAACTGCGGTCCAATCTTGATCTACAAAAAACTGGACTTTCTCTTTTGAATGCTCCGGTGGGACCGGAGGTAGTTGCTCTCACTCCTAGGGGGCGAAGGAAAGAGAAAAAGGAGAAAAATATAAGAGTAGGGGAGCCAAAAAAATGGGGGCTGCCAAAAACATGTTTATCTCAACCACAACCAAAACCTACTCCTTCTTTAAAATCATATTTTAAAATTATGGAGAAGATGGCTGACCCTAAGGGGAGTAATGGGAGTAAGTCTCCCTCCCTCTGCCCCTGTTAAACAACCTGTAAATCTGGACATAGCACCCCAATCTGTACCCATTCCTGTACCCGTGAAAAATAGATACACTGTTTTAACGTGTGACCCAGAAGTAGAGGACCAGACTCTCCCTGAAAAGGAGATATCAATCCATCAAAGCCCTCCATCAACAGCGCATGGTTTGTCCGCTTCTGTGGATGCTGAAGCAGTTGAGAATAGTGGTGGCAGCTGTCAGGAGAGAGTGTCAGTTGACTCAGATGGAATCCTTTCGCAGGTGGAGGCACTCTTACATAACCTGAGAGTGGATCTTCTATCTAAATTCAAAATCTCGGAAGCGAATCAAAAAAGCATCCACGAGAAATGTTCCAACCTAGAGGCTAAACTTGATGATGTCTGTAAACGTACTACAATATTGGAAGAGGAAGTAACTTTGCTCTCGGGGGCTTCACAACGACACGAGAAGGGCTTAGAGACTCTTAAAGCCCAGAATTGAACCCTTCAGATGGACATCGAGAGACTAGAGATCCAGTCCAGAAGAAATAATCAGAAATTTCTAAAGATTCCCGAGGGGGCAGAAAATGAGGACGTAGCACACAGGGACCCTTTTTGATTACACACTGAGAGGAAGACCCCCAGGAAGATCTTGGTGAACTTTCACACCTACACAATAAAGGAGCTAATTTTGGGAAGAGCTTTGTCAGACACTACACTTCGAATAGATTCAGCTAAATACCTTATTCGTTCTGATGTGGGGAAAGCTACGGCACAAAGGCAGTGGGAGCTAGGGAGTAGGATGCCGGATTTGAGAAGCATGGGTGCGCAGGTCCAGATGAAATTTTGTAGCATTCTTAAAAGTAGTTTGGAGGAACAAAACACATAATTTTTTTATCACCTCAAGAAGTCGACTCGTTTCTCATCCTAATGAGAGAGAACTCTTAGTAGAGCATCGTTTTGCCTCTCCTTAATCCTCTCATAATGATATATCTCTTATTCTACTAAAGGAAATCTATAGTAGAATTGTAGAACTGAAGTTGAGATTGTGTGTCTTTTTCTTTTTTCTTTTTTTTAGCACTTACCATTTCTTGATCATAACACATAGTGTAGTTGAAAAAAAAAAGGGGGGAGGAAGGGGCGACTAGATAAAGATCACAAAAAGGAAAAAAGAAAAAAAAAATAAAGTGGTAGGAAGAACCAAAAAAAAAAAAAAAAAGAAGAGAAGGGAGAAAATACAACAACAACAAAAAAAAGCACTAGAGATCACATTTAGTTGCCTACTTTCCTTATAGAAGGGGGGAAATCCTGATCAGACATTGGAGGCCCCCCAACAGGCGACAAGATCGCCAAAGCACGTATGGGGGATTCCTCATGGGAGGTGGGCAGTTAGTTGGGTGGTAGGGGTAAAAAGGGAAAAAAAATCCTCATATACTTACGAAGAAACATGGAGCTTTTGAATGGGGGCTGAGCAGTGAATTATTCAAGGAAAGGTTGATATGGCCAATATGACCTGTAAAATTAAAATCATTAGTTGGAATGTAAATGGCTTGAGGGATAGGAGAAAGATGCAGAGGGTTAATGAATATTTATACAATTCTGGAGCTCATGTTTGCCTTCTCGAGGAGACTCACCTAGAGATGCGAGAGTGTAAGTTAGCGTTTGGTAAATGTGGGTGTGTTCAAAATATCCTTTGTTCAGATCAAAGTGACAGTACAAGAGGAGTGGCAAATGTGATTAGAGCAAATGTTGGGATTAGGCTGGTGAAGTCTGAGACAGATCATTCCGGGAGATGGTTGGTGGCATCATTAACATTGAGTCATACTCCCTTTACTTGCGCAGTCTATTACGGGCCCAATCAAGATGCTCCGGGGTCTCTTATGAAGCTAAAGGCTAGCCTGGTGGAGAACGTTGGACCTGTTATATTAGGGGGCGATTTCAATCTGATTTTTGATGAAAAATTGGATCGTACTTCCAGGGTCAGATTTACACCCCCTCAAAGATCCGGAACGGAGCTTAAGAATATCATGAAAGATTTCAACCTTATAGATATCTGGAGGGCGAAAAACTGTGCAAAAAGAGATTATTCTTTCTATAGTCGAAGATATGGACATCATTCCAGAATCTACTTTTTTCGCTTAGATCAATTGCTCTTCTCGGCGGTAGAACATATATCATACATTCCGGCCATATTGTCTGATCACTCAACTGTTGAGCTCGTAATTCACCTTAAACAGAAGGAACAGCAGAGGAGGTGGACTCTAGACAGAGCCTTGCTACTTCAAGAGAGGGTGAGGTTAGACCTAGTGACACAAACAGAGGAGTTCTTTAGGCATAATAATGGCTCAACCAGTCAACAGGTGATATGGGAGACATTTAAATCCTTTATTAGAGGTTCTTTGAGTACCCTGATGATTAGAAGAAACAAACAGATGAGGGAAAAGAAGGAAGCTTAAATTGAAAGAACAGGAGCTTCAGAGGGCATCAGTAGACCAGTCAGATACTAAACTCCACCTGCAAAGAGAGTTAGACAGCTTACGGGCAGAGTATCAAGCAGGCTTAGACAAGGTCTTAAAAGATAGATGGGATGCCAGTAAGCTCCAAAAATTTTCGTATGGAGAGAAATGCGGCCGCCTTCTTGCATGGAAAACCTGAGCAGATAAGACCAGAAACCAGATCAATAGCTTATCTCTCTCTGGTTCAGGTGAAATTACCCATGATGACGATCTAATCAGGGAAGAGGCTAAATCTTTCATGCAAAATCTATATATAGCTAACACCTGTCACTGCACACAGAGTGTGGAAGGCTGGCTAAGCAGGATACAGCTCCTGAATCTGTCTGAAGACGATAGAACGTCTCTTACCTCCAACATCCGAGAAGGCGAGGTGAGAACTCAGATTATGGAAATGGCCAAAGGGAAAGCCGGTCCAGATGGGCTTCCTGTGGAGCTGTACAGGATAGTTCTAGATCAAATAATATCTATAATATCTGTTTTAACGTTATTGTTTAACAAAATTCTCAGTGTGGGGAGCGGGCCCCAAATTCTTGGTCAGAGGCCACTGTTACTTTAATATTGAAGCCAAACAAAGACCCACCAAAAATTGAGTCCTACAGACCGATTTCCCTATTAAATTCAGATTATAAGGTATTTGCGGGGGTGTTAGCGGCGAGACTGGCTAGAGTAGTAAAAACTATTGCCCATTGTGACCAGAGGGGTTTCATCCCCGATAGACAACTTAATGAGTTAACATTTCAAGTCATTGCTGCAATTGATGTCGCTATCGATAGGAAGCTCCCTCTGACCCTGGTAGCGGTTGATGCCGCTAAGGCATTTGACCAGCCATAAAGTCTCTTTATTGCTCTCCATGCGTAAAAATCCTAGTCAATGGGTCTCTTACAGATTGGATACCAATTGCTCTTGGAACCAGACAGGGCTGCCCTTTGTCACCTCTTTTGTTTAATTTATACATAGAGCCTTTTGTTTGTTTGCTTAGGTCTGACCCATTAATCAAGGCTTTTAAGATCTCCAATATGGAATTAAAATTTGTGTTGTACGCTGATGCTTTACTTATGTTCACCTCAAATCCAGCTGAAGCCCCGCCAAGATTAATAGAAACAGCGTGGAGAGATCTCAGGATACACTATTAATAAAGACAAAACTGAGACTATGGAGTGGGACAGTGGGAACAAAGACTAGAATGAGATATCTGGGGGTACATTTGGCCAAAAAGATTGAGGATACACCAAAAATCAATCTGGATAGAGTCTCAAAGGATGTCTGTGCCCTTCTCCAGCGATGGTCATCTCTCCCTTTAAATATCTTTGGGAGAGTTAACTTAATTAAGATGATCATCCTCCCAAAAATAACATTTCTATTTAACTCTATCCCTCTATCTTTTTACACACCAGCAATTAATAAATTACAAGGGAAATTAGGATCCTTCATTTGGAATTCAAAATCTCCAAGAATCTCCTGGAAAAAGTTTAGGAGAAGTCTAAAAACAGGAGGGCTAGCTTTTCCAGATTTATTTGTATATTGCCACACATTCCATTTAAAAAAGTTTAGACTATTGGCTGATAAAATCAATTTATACTCCCTAGGCATACTCTTTAAAGCATTATTGCAAGACGTTCCACAGGAACAAGACTTCTTCCTCTTTAAATTTGGGGATCCAAATTAAAAAAAAAGTGAGACTCAAGATCCTGGGGGCAGCACTAAGAAATTGGGTATACATCAAGAAAAGGCTTGACATCCCATACTATGCAGCACAGGCCCCGATCTGGGATTCACCTGGGACACCAGTCTGTCTTGATGATCAACTCTCTCGGCCCCTGAGGTTGGCAGGGTTAGAACATTGGGGGGATCTTCACGAAGGCGTACAGCTTTTAAGTTGGCAGGCTCTTTCCAATCTGACTGGAGGAACACTTACTAGATTCAAATATTACCAGCTGTCCGGATGGTGGTCGACTAGATCTTGGAATTTCAATGATCCCAACCCGAAGTTTGATTTAGTATCTAGGAGCGGCAGGTGGAAAAATCAAATCTCACACTGTTATTCAGCTATATTAGATGTGGAGAGCGTTACGGAATTAGAGCTGCAAAAACTCTGGGATAATGCTTACAACCTGAACAGTGGAAATACTAAAGCTCTATGGACTGATTCTTTTACCATCCTGCAGGCGGTGGTTAAGCCTGCCACCTTAAAAACGAATCATCTCTATACTATGTATAGGGCCTATATAACCCCAAAAAAACTAGCTCAATTTTCCAAATTAGATTACCATTGCCCGAGATGTAGGCACCCTGCTGCGGATGATACCCATATGTTCGCTGACTGTCCAGAGATAAAAGACTACTGGGACCCAGGACTTTTTGGAAGATGTCCTTCAAGTATCCTTGGAAATCACCACAAGAACTATCTTCTCTTTAGTTGGATTCGGATTATGATGTAAATGAACCATCCACAAGATTTATTTTTTATGTTATGCTTCTTGCAAGGCGCGAGATATATAGAGCCTGGAAGGATCCAATTATGGTATTCCTATGAGTTATCTGGAGCCCTGTCAGTTCCCTAGCCTTCAAAGTAACACGGGGCCCAACTACGGTGTGAAATGGAGTGGACCGGGAAAGCAGTGGCTACTTGAGGGATCAGGCTTCATTGGGCGTAATTCAGCCATCTGCTTTGAGGGAAATAGGAGTCTGGAGGAGGAGGATAGAGGAGCATGTTCTTGTGAACTTGTGAACCTGAGGAATGCAGACTGCGGCACCTTCAAATCAATAAGCAAATAAGTGAAGACAGTTCTGCTCATGGGCTTGTTTTTGTGATTACATTTTTTTTATATAGACTTTGCAAAACAAAGAAAGACAGACACACAGGAATAAAAGTGAATAAGGACGAAAAAGAAAGTTATGGATTCATTGGCTCATTTTCAGGGCTCGGTGTCAGGGAAGAAGAGTTTGTCCTCATACTTTGCGAATTCAGGCGGGAGTAGGTCACCTAACAGAGAAGAACTTCTAAGTTGTTGTCCTCCTTGTCTTCTTCCTGCGTGTATTCTCGTACTTTGTAATCTGGTGGTATGAGGTGCTGATTCATCTTGATCATTGTTAACCTCTCCACATTTTTGGGCGAGTGGCGGGTCCTTTTGCAAGTTACAATGCCACCAGCAGCACTGAAAACACGTTCAGAAGACACGCTTGCGAGTGGGCAAGACAAGTAATTTATAGCCAGGTTGGAGATCTCTGGCCACAATTCTTTTTTCCCATGCCAATACGCCAATGGGTCATCATGAACATAGACCTCCGTTGAGTCATTCAGATAGTCCTGCACCATCGACTCAAGGTTTTCCACGGTTACTCCACTTTGCTTACTTTTTGCTGGAACCTTTTGAGAAGCAAACCCAAGCTGAGTTAGCCAATCCTCTTCTTCACACAATGTTACTGTTGTGTCTGGTGCAGATGATCCGGTTGCTGGTGTCTTTAATGGCTGAGAGGGAAAATCACTTACTTCTGCCACAGGCACAGGTGCAGAAGTGGATTCTTTTGACTCCGGATGGCCTGCTGATGCTGATGTACTGCCTTTTCCTTCAATTTCCTGCCGTTCTCTTTCAAACCTCATGGCTGACATAGCTAGCCAACGTTCGTACTTTGAAACTTCTGCGTCACCAAAAGGAAAGAATACTCTGCCTGCCAGTGCCTTTTTGTAGCGTGGATCCAGAATAGTATCACAAATGTAATGCTGTTCTGTGTGGATCTTTTAAAGAAGTTCATCGCATAGTAGGCGCTCTAAAAATTTCTCAGCCAAATCAAAAGCTTCTTGCTTTTCTTCATCTGCTTGAAACGTAGAAGACACTGCCTTCAGTTGGTGCTCTAGCATGCGCAACAATGGGATAGCTTTTCTCAAATTACAGTCCTCCCTGCTGACTGCACGCGTGAAGACCTCAAAAGGACGAAGCATGTCTGTCAGGCTTTGAACTAGCTTCCATTGCTCCACATGTATCCTCAGGTCCTTCATAGATGCACCCTGTCTAAAGAAATACTGATCGAGTACCAAACACTGCTCATACAGACGCTCAAGCATGTAGAGTTCCAACGTGTTGCCAACTCCTGGATGAGTGCTTTCACTGGCAGTTTATGTTGATATAGCAGGACCCTCAGATGCTTCCGGGCCTTAAAAGAATGGCTGAAATGTGTGCACATTCTTCGGCAGGTGGTCAGTAACTCAAACACTGGACTTTCTTCACTCAAGAACTTTTTAACAGCCAGGTTTATACAATGAGCCAAACACGGCACTCTGAAATAGTTACCCATATCCATGGCCTTAACTACATTGGCGCCATTATCCGTGGAAACATAACCAATCTTGTGTTTTCTTGGGGACAGCCATTGAAAGACCTTTGTGTTAAACTCCTGCAAAATGTTTTCTCCTGTATGACTTCTCTCCATGCCAAACATGGCTAGTGTTGCATATTTTCGAGCAGCTTTAAAAATGTTGTCCGGGTCATCACCTGCGTTTAGCTTTGCTTTAACCCCTGAAAAAGAGACCCAGTGTGCAGTGATGCACATGTAATCAGTGGCTGCGCAACTGGTCCACATGTCTGTTGTCAGATGTATAGTGTGAACAGCACTCTTCTGCAAAGCTGCCCCAATCACCTCCAGCACATCTTCATGTAGTTTTGGGACCGCAACTCTGGCAAAATAGAACCGGCTAGGAACCTTCCATTTAGGGCTGAGCGTTGCCACTAATTCAAGAAAACCAATCCCTTCCACAAAAGAAAAAGGGAGAAGGTCCAGAACTAGCATTTTAGCCAGCTTAGTGTTATACAGACGCGCCGTTGGGTGGTTGCGTTCAAATGGCGCACCTGAAAACAACATGCTTCTAATGGTGGGCTGGACCATGATTTTACGGGATGATGATGATGATGACTTCTTCGACCCAGTTACGCTCGGTGATGATGAACTTTTTCGCATTGGTGTCTCACTCTCTCCCAGACTCTTAGTGTGGCTCACAGGGGTTGGGCTGCTGACAGGGGTACTGGGTGTAAGTGAAGTGTTTGACGCTTCTTCCTCCTCGTCATCATCAGATGAAACATCAACGGATACAGTTTGTTGACTTGCAATTCTGGCTTCCTTGATCTCCTTTAGGTGCGCATGCATTAGACAGTGTGCTGTCTCTCAAGATGGCCTCTCTGGCCTCCGGCACCATAGTTGGTACCAAGCTTACCACGACTAACTGCAAGCTTTCAAATGCTACAAATGGCTATGTTTTCCCTTGTTGTGCAAACACTAAAGAAGTCCCAAACTGCGGACTTCAAATGTCTGTGGGGGCGGAGGAGGCGATACTGGTCATGCTGCTAATGCCAGATGAAGAGGAGGATTTGTGTTGTCGAACTTTACTACGTTGTGCACTTGCAGCACCACTAATTGAGGAAATTGAGGTCGAGATGAATGGAGGTCCCTTCTGGCGAGAAAATATGGAAGCGGTAGGTGGTGGTGTACTAGTTGACTGCAATGGTGGTGGTCCCATTTCCTCCTCGTCAACAACATCATGCTCAGCAGCTTTTCGGGCTAGGGTAAAAATGTCTGTTTGCTGCATGCCCACTGAGCCTATAGTGGCGTTTATGATGACTGTGTCGTCGTCGTGAGAGTCTTCATCAGCAGGAGTAGTATACGCCACTTCTTCAGCATCACACTCCATAAGTACGAGAGTTTTGGGGACCTTCCTTTTACGCTTAGCTACCTTTGTCAGATCATGGTGTGCCTTACTCTCAGACGGCAGTTGTGGTTCCCAAGTTGGATCCATATCATCAGAAGGAAGGGGGCTTGAAGAAGATGTAGACACCATCCTTGATCTTTTCCTTGCTAGGGATGTGGAAGACAATGAATGATCAGGAGGAGTGGCTTCCTCGAATGATACTTCAGCTTGAATGTCGATTTCCTGATGTGCCCCTACTTCGGGAGGAACAACTATTGTGGGCACTTGTGCCGCTCCATGCACCTCTGCTTGCGCATCTCCTTGCGCTTCCTCTCCTTCCACATGTACTTGGGCTTGTACTTGCACATGTGGTTGTTGTTGCGGCTGTGGTTGTTTAACACTGGTCAGATGAGTTACAACAACCTGTGCTGATTGAGGGATGCTGCTACTTTCTTGCGATGAGCCAACATCACTGGTCGATGGTGATTGAACAACTAGACTGGCTGCCTCTAAAGCACTCAATGGCTTGGACTTAAGTTGGCGTGGTGGTGGTGGCACTGAGCCCAATGGAGCGGGGGTGCTGCTGCCAGCTTGGTCCCCAGCAGATCCCGCTGCTGCTGCAGGCGAACTTTTTTTTGAATCCCATAAAATCTGGCGGGCGGCACACCAGTCTCCTTGGTAAGTGGTGCCACTTGCTTCTTCTGCTCCTTACTAGCAACTTTCTTGCTAGAGGAGCTACGGGGAACTTTTTTTGGGGCCATCTTCGTCAGATGTCAGAAGAGCAGGCCGCAGTTGCATGAGTTGCAGAGTTGCAGAGTTGTTCTTGTCTATGGCCACACGTGACGTTGCGTGACATTATGCTGCACACACCGCTGCAGGACTTCTTCCTGGCACTGGTGGTTCTCTTGTGCACCTAAAAGCAATGTAAGACAGAGGAACATTAGTTATACACCCCAAAAAGTCGAAAAACACACAAAAATCAGCACAGTCTCATGCCATCCATGCCCTCAATGATGTTTAAATTCAAGACACCCCACAGAAAGACTAGGCCCATGCACCACTCACTACCCCTGGGCATAAAAGATGAAAGCTAGGCAAAATGGGTGCTGGCCTCAGAACACTGCCTGCCTTCAAAATGGCCCCTTGTCCCCCAGCACATGGCCAGGGCCTGCCTGTACCAGCACTCAAAATGGCCCCCACCCACATGGCCAGTCCCTATCAACACCCCAAAAAATCGATAAACACACAAAAATCTGCACAATCCCATGCCATCCATGCCCTCCATGATGTTTACATTAAATAGACCCCACAGAAAGACTCAGTCCATGCACCACTCACTACCCCTGGGAAAAAGGCCCCAACAGCAGCCAAAAAAAATCGAAAAACACACATAAATCAGCACAATCCCAACAACACCCCCAAAAAGTTGAAAACCACATATAAAATCACCATAATCCTATGCCATCCATGCCCTCAATGATGTTTAAATTCAAGACACCCCACAGAAAGTCTAGGCCCATGCACCACTGAGTACCCCTGGGCATAATGGACAAAAGCTAGGCAAAATGGGTGCAGGCCTGAGAACACTGCATGCCTTCAAAATAGCCCCTTGCCCCCCTGCACATGGCCAGGCCCTGCCTGGCCATGCCCTCCATGATGTTTACATTAAAGAGACTCCACAGAAAGACTCAGTCCATGCACAACTCACTACCCATGAGCAAAAGGCCCCACCAGCAGCCCAAAAAATCGAAAAACACACAAAAATCAGCTCAATCCCATGCCATCCATGCCCTCAATGATGTTTAAATTCAAGACACCCCACAGAAAGACTAGGCCCATGCACCACTCACTACCCCTGGGCATAAAGGATGAAAGCTGGGCAAAATGGGTGCAGGCCTGAGAACACTGCCTGCCTTCAAAATGGCCCCTTGCCCCCCAGCACATGGCCAGGGCCTGCCTGTACCAGCACTCAAAATGGCCCCCACCCACATGGCCGGTCCCCAACAGCAGCCAAAAAAATCGAAAAACACACAAAAATCAGCACAATCCCATGCCATCCATGCCCTCCATGATGTTTACATTAAAGAGACCCCACAGAAAGACTCAGTCCATGCACCACTCACTACCCCTGGGCAAAAGTCCCCATCAGCAGCCAAAAAAATCGAGAAACACACAAAAATCAGCACAATCCCAGGCCATCCATGCCCTCAATAATGTTTAAATTCAAGACACCCCACAGAAAGACTAGGCCCATGCACCACTCACTACCCCTGAGCATAAAGAATGAAAGCTAGGCAAAATGGGTGCAGGCCTGAGAACACTGCCTGCCTTCAAAATGGCCCCTTGCCCCCCAGCACATGGCCAGGGCCTGCCTGTACCAGCACTCAAAATGGCCCCCACCCACATGGCCAGTCCCCAACAGCAGCCAACAAAATCGAAAAACACACAAAAATCAGCACAATCCCATGCCATCCATGCCCTCCATGATGTTTACATTAAAGAGACCCCACAGAAAGACTCAGTCCATGCACCACTCACTACCCCTGGGCAAAAGTCCCAACAGCAGCCAAAAAAATCGAAAAACACACAAAAATCAGCACAATTCCATGCCATCCATGCCCTCAATAATGTTTAAATTCAATACACCCCACAGAAAGACTAGGCCCATGCACCACTCACTACCCCTGGGCATAAAGGATGAAAGCTAGGCAAAATGGGTGCAGGCCTGAGAACACTGCCTGCCTTCAAAATGGCCCCTTGCCCCCCAGCACATGGCCAGGGCCTGCCTGTACCAGCACTCAAAATGCCCCCCACCCACATGGCCAGTCCCCAACAGCAGCCAACAAAATCGAAAAACACATAAAAATCAGCACAATCCCATGCCATCCATGCCCTCCATGATGTTTACATTAAAGAGACCCCACAGAAAGACTCAGTCCATGCACCACTCACTACCCCTGAGCAAAAGGCCCCAACAGCAGCCCAAAAAATCGAAAAACACACAAAAATCAGCTCAATCCCATGCCATCCATGCCCTCAATGATGTTTAAATTCAAGACACCCCACAGAAAGACTAGGCCCATGCACCACTCACTACCCCTGGGCATAAAGGATGAAAGCTGGGCAAAATGGGTGGAGGCCTGAGAACACTGCCTGCCTTCAAAATGGCCCCTTGCCCCCCAGCACATGGCCAGGGCCTGCCTGTACCAGCACTCAAAATGGCCCCCACCCACATGGCCAGTCCCCAACAGCAGCCAAAAAAATCGAAAAACACATGCCCTCCATAATGTTTACATTAAAGAGACCCCACAGAAAGACTCAGCCCATGCACCACTCACTACCCCTGGGCAAAAGTCCCCTACAGCAGCCAAAAAAATCGAAAAACACACAAAAATCAGCACAATCCCATGCCATCCATGCCCTCAATAATGTTTAAATTCAAGACACCCCACAGAAAGACTAGGCCCATGCACCACTCACTACCCCTGGGCATAAAGAATGAAAGCTAGGCAAAATGGGTGCAGGCCTGAGAACACTGCCTGCCTTCAAAATGGCCCCTTGCCCCCCAGCACATGGCCAGGGCCTGCCTGTACCAGCACTCAAAATGGCCCCCACCCACATGGCCAGTCCCCAACAGCAGCCAACAAAATCGAAAAACACACAAAAATCAGCACAATCCCATGCCATCCATGCCCTCCATGATGTTTACATTAAAGAGACCCCACAGAAAGACTCAGTCCATGCACCACTCACTACCCCTGGGCAAAAGTCCCCAACAGCAGCCAAAAAAATCGAAAAACACACAAAAATCAGCACAATCCCATGCCATCCATGCCCTCAATAATGTTTAAATTCAATACACCCCACAAAAAGACTAGGCCCATGCACCACTCACTACCCCTGGGCATAAAGGATGAAAGCTAGGCAAAATGGGTGCAGGCCTGAGAACACTGCCTGCCTTCAAAATGGCCCCTTGCCCCCCAGCACATGGCCAGGGCCTGCCTGTACCAGCACTCAAAATGGCCCCCACCCACATGGCCAGTCCCCAACAGCAGCCAACAAAATCGAAAAACACATAAAAATCAGCACAATCCCATGCCATCCATACCCTCCATGATGTTTACATTAAAGAGACCCCACAGAAAGACTCAGTCCATGCACCACTCACTACCCCTGAGCAAAAGGCCCCAACAGCAGCCCAAAAAATCGAAAAACACACAAAAATCAGCTCAATCCCATGCCATCCATGCCTTAATGATGTTTAAATTCAAGACACCCCAGAGAAAGACTAGGCCCATGCACCACTCACTACCCCTGGGCATAAAGGATGAAAGCTGGGCAAAATGGGTGCAGGCCTGAGAACACTGCCTGCCTTCAAAATGGCCCCTTGCCCCCCAGCACATGGCCAGGGCCTGCCTGTACCAGCACTCAAAATGGCCCCCACCCACATGGCCAGTCCCCAACAGCAGCCAAAAAAATCGAAAAACACACAAAAATCAGCACAATCCCATGCCATCCATGCCCTCCATGATGTTTACATTAAAGAGACCCCACAGAAAGACTCAGTCCATGCACCACTCACTACCCCTGGGCAAAAGTCCCCAACAGCGGCCAAAAAAATCGAAAAACACACAAAAATCAGCACAATCCCATGCCATCCATGCCCTCAATAATGTTTAAATTCAAGACACCCCACAGAAAGACTAGGCCCATGCACCACTCACTACCCCTGGGCATAAAGAATGAAAGCTAGGCAAAATGGGTGCAGGCCTGAGAACACTGCCTGCCTTCAAAATGGCCCCTTGCCCCCCAGCACATGGCCAGGGCCTGCCTGTACCAGCACTCAAAATGGCCCCCACCCACATGGCCAGTCCCCAACAGCAGCCAAAAAAATCGAAAAACACACAAAAATCAGCACAATCCCATGCCATCCATGCCCTCAATATTGTTTACATTCAAGACACCCCACAGAAAGACTAGGCCCATGCACCACTCACTACCCCTGGGCATAAAGAATGAAAGCTAGGCAAAATGGGTGCAGGCCTGAGAACACTGCCTGCCTTCAAAATGGCCCCTTGCCCCCCAGCACATGGCCAGGGCCTGCCTGTACCAGCACTCAAAATGGCCCCCACCCACGTGGCCAGTCCCCAACAGCAGCCAATAAAATCGAAAAATTATCGGTATGTACATCATTCAGTTAACATTGTAGACAAAGGCTTTTCTTTATCTTGACAGGCATTTAGATACCAAAATGAAGAGGGAATGTGATTGCCTTAAAAACAGTGCTCAAATAAACCGAGTATGTTTAAAAACTCAAAAAGATTACATCTGAAAACACACACACACACCTTTGCAAGTGGCATACAGAGCACAAAGTACTCCAAAAAGAGGTCAGCGGAGTAGTGCACTTACATATCATTTAATGAAAATGCGCCCCATGGGCATTGCGGCAGGAGGAATCTTCACGTTTGGGCGCTAAAAGAATTATTTACAAAAACGCGTTATTGCGTGTTTCCAAAACCACTGGTAGTAAAGTAACAGCTCTTATGTCCCGTGTGGGCTGGCGAGAGACTTACCACAATAATATGAGACATTTATTCCACCTGAAGCCTGAATATACATTGTAATAATATCACCGGGTTAAACAACGTAATCACGCTGTTCCTCTGTTCTTTTGATGTATTGTTCTCATAGTTCCCCCGTTGTGCAATGATCGCTCTATACTGTGCCCATAAACAAATCGGCCCCTTTAAAAAATGACGCGATCGTAAAGGTCACGTGACTGGCGTCACCGCCCCAGACGCATTGCGCGTTCCTAGTGTATATCTTCAACACGGCGTCATTACCGCGTTGGATGATACGGGCGGCGGATGTGGCCGTTTGCAGGTGATCCAGCAGGGAGCCGTTTGGTAAAAAGTAAGTCTCTCGCCAGCCCACACGGGACATAAGAGCTGTTACTTTACTACCAGCCTGTCAAGATAAAAAAAAGCCTTTGTCTACAATGTTAACTGAATGATGGACATACCGATAATATGGTTCCGCCTTGGTGTTTTGAAGGTATAATTCTCTTCCTTCCTTCTGAGTGTGGACACATTTTTGGTATTAATAATTAGGTGCACATGATTGGAGCTCTAATAGGGTAGAAGCATATATTTATGGTTCCTGAGTTTGACATTCCATATTTTGATTTCTTTCACTTTTTCTATCTACCCTTACAGATTCTATGGTGTCTCCTATAAGAAGGAGCTTTTAGCAACTTGGGAAAGACTTTTCTACTAAGTGCTTCGACAATTTACAGGTCGTATCATTAAGTGTCACTACTCCCTGTATCTGTGCACTTTAGGGTGCCCAGAACAGTGAGTCTATTTTTCTTCCTGGTCCTGACGAATGCCGAGCAAATTTGGCTCAACTGGCAGAAACATGTTGACCGTGTTTTAAATACTTTCTTTTCACTTTACTAATGGGACTATTTGGTTCAAACTTGCACAACCCTTAGTAGTCCAGAAAAATAACTAAGTTTTTTCGATCACTGTTTTTAACAGAGTTAGAGCTACCCTCTTATTAAATAACTTTGAGGAGTAGTGCATACTCTTTTTAGATTCACTTTCACTTTCCTAGCAACAAAAGGGACCCAATGAAGACAACTGGCTACCAGTGTTTCACTGGGGCCTGAGGGTCCTTTTAGCTAGTTCTTTGAACACGTGCACTCTATCTTTCCAACTGACAATAACAGCCATGTCTAATAGTTTAGTGGTATTTAGTACTAATTTTGGCTAGTAGAATTTGTCTGTTGTGGATACTAACACTCTCCTGTTGTTTGAGTTATGGATTCATAGGGGGCATGAGAGTGTTTTCTTATAACCCTTACTCTCTTGTTGATGGAATTGTATACACACCCTACCATCATGACACAATAGTGTATAGTGATGTACCAGCCCACCAAACAAAGAGAGCGAAAGGGAACACACACTGTCACGTATATCCCTGGGCTGATACGAATGTCCAGGTGGTGGTCAGACCGCCAAGATGTAGTCTCTCATTGAAGGAAGGCGGTTGAAAACCCTTAGGTACAATGCTAAAAATTGTGAGTCATGTGCCCAAATACCCTGCAGAACAATTCCCAACATAGGGGTAGGCTGTGATAACACACATGCATAGTGTCAACAATGGTGAATGCGTCCATGAAGGCATTTGTACATTCTCAAAACACAAGTACAGTGAGTAGCATGGATGGCACAGACAAATGAGCAATATACATCTGTGAGCAGGCATGGCCATTGCTGAAGGGAACCGTCACCAAAAAAGGAAATGTGCACACATGTCAGCACCACAATTGTGCAACTGTTAAACTCTCTTTTATATAGTGCTAGAATCACTGTCTGCAGTGAAGATCTCAGGTGTCACAGGGGAAGGAACACTCCTTGGGACAATGTCTCTAGCGAAACGGAACCCACACAACCAATGATTAATTGCAGAGACATTGTGATGGCACAGATACCATGGTCCACCACATGACCATCAACAAAAAACATCTTTCAGAACCCCAAAACATTACCATGACACCAACTCCAGGGCCCTCATCACCAACATCAAGTACCTGAAATGCAGTGTAGAATGGAAAATAAAAGGCTTTATTCAGCTTCAAATGTAAAGAAGTTCTGTAGGGGGATGTTGGGGTGGTCGTCTACCCCAAACTTGCTTGCACAGGAATGAACTAATGGGATGTTGAGCCTTGGGGGGCATCATCAGGTTCAGGACAAGGCACCGCAGGGACAGTAGTGGGAAGGGTATGTGTGCTGGGTGCAGGGTGAGATGTATCATCCTCAGTGGCTTGTGCAGCAGCAAAGGTGGAAAGATACTCAGCGCTGCACACTGCTGCCAGTACGTTAAGGCCACCCCCTGCACCCGGGGACACTATGGGAGTGGAGGTAGAGGGCTGTGAGGGTTGCGGACTGTGACTTTGGCTGCTTGTCTTTGGTCTGATCCCAGTCCCTGTGGGTGTGCCTGCCAGGAGGTGTGCACTTCGACTTTTGTTGGGGTGTGCTGCTTGTGTCCGTTGGTATGCGTGATCGTGGCTTCCTGCGTGTGCTTTGGACAGGTATGGGAGAGGTGTGGATGGGTCCAAAGGAGGGGGGGACGGACCGCTGCAGGAGGGAAACTGCTGCCATCAGTGAGGAGTCCATGGACGTGAGAATCCGACGTTGGTCAGACATCGTAGCTGACATGCCCTCCATGAACGACAACAACTGGGTCAGTATTTAAGTCTGGCCATGGAGGACTGTCAGCATTTATGTCTGACCAACCTGAATATGGCGGAGTAGGTCCACAGACTCTGCACTGATTCAGCAGGGGAGACAGGGGCAGGGGGTGCGGTGCCTGGTCTGAAGGAGACATGGGGGCTGCACGGACAGAAGGGACCGGAGCAACTGGGAGGGTGGAGATGGGTCTGGAGGAGGCGGGGACAGACACAGTGCTGTTGTCAGGTGTTGCAGGGTATTCCCCCTCCTCCTAAGAATTCAGAAGCGGACCCATCTGCATGGTAGGATGTGTCACCTTCCAAAAGGTCCGCAGGCTGACTCCCCTAACCCTCTGTGCCACTGGCTCCCTCCGACTCCACAGCGATGGTGGCACTGTGGCTGGGTCCCTCCTCTTGGTCCGTGCATGTGTCTACTTCTGTCTCTGTTGATGATGCTGTGGGCAAGTAGAAAAAACAGAAATGCATCAGACACCTGTACACATCTGACACAGGAGCACAAAATCAGTAGGTCACACTGCAAATCATGGCATGCATCATGAGTTACAACCATATAGCCCTGCACATATTTGAGACTTGTACTGCCCAGTTGGTATTGACACAATGCTACTTGGACACAAGGATCCAAAGAACACACCAGGCCACAACTTTATTGAAAATTACACAGAGAGGCTAATGTTTGTTTACAGGAGAGGAGATCAATACAATGATGTGAAGCCACCTCAAATACACAAAAAAATTAAGAGTAGTGATGCCCCTCTGGAAAAACTAACCCACCTCACTCCCCAACGTGATACAACACTCAAGAGCCCTGTAAGTACATTGTTGAAAAAATCAATGTAAATAAATGTTTGCATCTTTGGACTCACCACACTTTACACAATCGACATGTATTGAATGTGGTAATTCGCCATCTTGTGAAGACAACACGTATGTGCCTGCATGACAGATGTCTCACAATGAAATGCAGTACAAAAGGGGGTGGTGATGGACGTAGCATCTGAATCAATCAAACACTCACACCCAGTCAAAAGATCTGGGTTTAATCCATCACCGTTCTTTAGCCCACTCTGCCACCCCAGTTCAGACATGGCTATATGCAAGTCAGTCTGACCCTGTGCCTCATGGGAACAGTCCAGCCCGAACTACCAAGCCATGTCTTCCCTGGACCGGAAACAAGCTTACGAGGACCGGTTTCTGTCATTCCGGCCGTCTTCATCCCGGCTTGCTTGAATCCAGTGGCAAAGTGAGCAAGGGACTCACGTCTGAGCATATCCTGCCACACTTATGGCGGCCAAAAGCGGTACAAAAGGGGGTGGTGATGGACGGAGCATCTGAATCAATCAAACACTCACACCCAGTCAAAAGATCTGGGTTTAATCCATCACCGTTCTTTAGCCCACTCTGCCACCCAAGTTCAGACATTACTATATGCAAATCAGTCTGACCCTGAGCCTCATGGGAACAGTCCAGCCCGAACTGCCAAGCCATCTCTTCCCTGGACCGGAAACAAGCTTCTGAGGACCGGTATCTGGCATTCCAGCCGTCTTCATGAAATGCACACAAAAAAGATTTGTACATTCTTTGAAACACCTGGCACCCTTTAAGATAAAATGCTGTTAGAAACAAATGGCATTGCAGATTTGCCATATACCTGGTCCAACGGAGGACTGGAAGTCTTGACAATCATTAGTTTGTACAATTGACAACAAATGAGTTTCAAGACCTGAAGACCACTGTGGGGACATGTATATGGAGATCAAGGCACACCATTAATCACTAAGACTGGCCTCTTTCAAAAGCTGCCTGCTTCTTTAAAAAAATTGGAAATGTTGTTTTGTGTGCACTACCTTGTGAGACAACTATCATGCAGGCACAATTCATCATATTAACACATTCAAAACATGAACAACTTTTAATAAGTCTTGTGAGTGCCAAGGTACAATCATTTATGTTACAATACTTGAAATATGACAGTCCTTACATGGACATCCATTCCCTGATGACACAGTTGCTTGCACATAAGACCTACTGGCTGTCATGTGAAGTGGCACACATGTCCCAACTCAGGACAATGCTTCAGCAAATGGGCCTGCAATTGTGATGCCCTAAATCATTGCTGCATTGTGGATACACTGTTATCCCCAGGCAAAATGTCAACACAGAAGTGTGCACACTAAGACAAAACAGTGTTGCATCTGAACTACATAAATGTGGCCAAAATTTATCAGGCAGAAACATGTCTTAAACTGTCATATGGTTACTACGTTTCTTTATATTGTGTTAAGTTAGCATGAGCTTATTAAATGTTTAAACGCAATAGTTTCTTTCAGCTTGAGTTTGCACACGACACCTAATTGTTATTGTAGCTTTCAACCTAGACGAAAGATGTGATTTATTTGAGAATAATATGTTATTGCTCTAGTATCAGTCGTGCTTGGTACACTTGGTACAACTGTCTGTACACCGAGAACTGCACACTCTAAGAATAACCTAACACAAGGTTGCTGAAGGCCTGATCCTCGCACCACGTTAGACATAACACAAATATTGTTGCTGCCAACATTGGGCTCTACGCGGGTTTAAGATACAGTTACAGGGAATGAATCAACACACTTGATGCTTCGCATGCAGAGAGCTGGTAGCTGTTGATGTGATCTCCTCCTACTAAGAATTAGAGGTATGGGTCCGCCCTGCTAGAACCCAGATGAGACCTTCTTAGATATAATATAATATGCTAATTAGGGTGCGCGAAATATAGGTGATACAGAATTCTATAGATTTTTGCATTATAACATGCTATAACCTTTTGCTTATTATGGATTAGTGACTATGCTGCTGACTCTGATTTTTATAATATGTATGTTGATATTATACAAGATACTGCGTTTGAGAATGCTGCATTGAAAAATAAACATTTCAAACTTGCACATGTATTCTTTGCCTCCCAGTTTCGGTTTGGAATGATTATATAACGAAAGAGTGTTCATGTGTTCCACGATACCTGAGGTACCCTAAGTTCATGTTCTGGATTGTCTAAGTCATTGGTAAGTTATTACTACCGATGAGACACTGTAGCTAGCTAGGTAAGGGGATTTCTGAAACAAAGGTGAGTTTTGGATCATCCTAACTCACCCAGGTTCTAGATCTCTGTGCACAGTTCTGTGGGAGAACGGAAACCCTGCAACATAGCGCCCATACGTTGATTGGCCTTATATCATGACACTCGAGTAGTATATCATTCAAACCTTAACGCCTTCATTCCCGTTTCCGGAAAACGGCAGTGTCGGAAAAACCTACCTATTTTTGAAATAGGTCTTTTTCAAGCTTGAATCTATCTGTAAACGGTTTCTTTGAATTACTACCCAGTTGTGCTACAAAGTCATCTTTGTGTTTTCACTTTCCTGTGCTGACATGGCACAAGCCGTGGACATCCCGCAGCACAGTCGCATTGCGGTGCGTGACCATTTGCGGACTTATGATGTTCCTGTGGAAGGCTTGGCTGTCGTTCTGGTAGTGAGTGCGGAACATGCTTACCCATACGAACTGTTTTATTCGTGGGTGACATTTCCGCCAGTGGACGCTAATTCTGGAGTGTTCCATTCATACACTGCTTCGGCTGTACCGGTTGCGTATGCTCCGTACAGAGCACTGGAGGTTCCTATTGATGCTTGGCAGCATGGAGTTTGGTTTGGTGGCGCCCTACCACACGCTTTATCCGCTTCGAGGTTAGGTCCTTTGTCCATTCTGGGCACACCTTGGCCCGCTTTGGCTGGATTCACTCCTCACCCTCTACGCGCCACTTGTAACGTGGCTGATCTGTGGCGGCTTCATGAAGTCGCGGTGGCAGTAATTAGAGCGCTTGTTCATTACACTAGCCGTAATGTTCAGGACACGGCCCCTAGGGGTGCACAACTTCGTGCAGAACATGCTGGTCTGAAAATCAATCCGGTCATGGTGAATTCCGTGATGGGTAAAAAGCCCCAGGACAAGGATGATTTTCCGTTCTGGCTTGCTGAGAAATTCGGCCAGCTGGAAGCTGTGTTTCCCAACACGAGTCCGGAAGATAAACACTGGATTCTTACACTAAGTTTACCGAAGGATTTGGCACCTGAACTTGTTGACTGTGAGACCTGGGGTAAGACTTTTGCAGCGGTCTATTCAAGGTGTTATGGCACCCCGTCTGTGACCAATCTAGATGGGGTCCTTAAACGTGTTCAAGACGAACACGGACCGGAGTCGGCTGTTGAATTGGGTATGCGCCTGTGTGGCTCCTTTGATGTAGTTTGCGATCTGATCCTTGCGAATGTCAAGGGGGATGCAGTGAACTTTCAGGTTGCTAACGCATTGGCGTTGGTTCCCGAGGCCGAGCGACCCCGACGGTTGGCAAGGATAATTGTGGCTGCTTATAAAACGGTTGGCCGGGATGCCATGGGGGTTAAAGCTTTTCCTGTTAAAGAGAAAAAGCAGTCCCAGAGTCAGACATCGGAAACTAGTTGTCAACAAAAGTCCAAGAAACAAAATTGGCCTAAAAAGCAGAATCAGGGTAAGCAACAACAACAACAAACACAGGTTTCTGCTCCTGCGTCTCCGTTGCCTGCACAGTCGGATCTTGTTTATGATTTGCGCGACCGCGCGATGATTAAATCGCCTGAGAGGTTTCAGGCTTCTGACCAACGCTCTCCTCGTTCCTTTCAGGACTCATCGGCTCCGTCAACCGGTGGTGGAGGGGGCGGCAGGGGCCGGGGTGGCCAGCAAGGACGTGGTCAGCCCCGCCCACGTAACAGTGGAGAGCAGCAGGAAGGCTCTACGCCCAAGAGACCACAGTTTGCCACGAAGAAAGTCGCCGCCCTGACAGCGCATCGTTATGCCCCAGATAGTGAGAACGCGGCTTCGGAATCTGACGTGGGCTCTGACCTTGCTGGACAGCGCAGCAGAGAATACCATAGTGAGAGAGGCCCTCCGTCCACTGTTGAAGGTGACAGCGACTGATACTTATGTTGTGATTGAAACTGCTGATACGCATGTTGCTCCCCCTGACCGTCTTTTTGAAATTGTCCTGTTAATTGAAGGTGACATGCAGCGAACAGTAAAAGGGGTATTTTGGGAAAATCTCTCGTCTAAGTATGACATTTTGTTTTCGGAGGCTGACTGGCCCCCACCTTTTGTTCTCACAGCTCCGCGAGGGGAGGAGGTAATCCTACCCAGTTTCGCGCACACTGTGCCGAGAGTGGAAGCGCTGCATTTTGCAGAAGAGTGGGCTCTAGCGCTTGCGCCGGCTGTGTACCGTAATCAGTGTGGCTGGGATAAATTGTCACCAAGCCACGAGATTTCTTTACGGTCTCAGCCGCAGCCTCAACCTCAATATCCCATACGGCGTGAAGCCAAAGCTTCAGTCGCGGCTATCCTTGAACAATTGGAATATCAAGGTGTAATTGAAATGTGTGTGTCACCGATGAATAACCTCCTTTTTACTATGAACAAGCCGGATGGCTCATATCGTTTGGTTTTGGATTATAGGCATTTGAACTCGCATTGCCGTTACTGCGCAGTACAGAATACTCATGGCTCTGCGTTAGTGAATAGTCTTGAGCGTAAACGGTTCAAAACCACGCTTGACATTTCCAATGGTTTTTATGCCCATAGATTAGACGGTCTAAGTTCCCAATGGACCAGTTTTACATGCGGCGGTGTGCAAAAAATGTTTTGCCGTCTCCGAATGGGCTATAAGAACAGTCCTGGGGTATTCTCCGCCCGCATTGTCTCTCTTCTGGAGGGCATCGACCCAGTTGCTTGTTCGTATGTGGATGACATTTATCTCACAGACGACGATATTTGGGAGCATCTGTGTCGAGTAAATAGCATAATTTGTAACTTTGCTGACATAGGTTACAAGTTTAACTTTGCAAAGTCGCACATTGCAGAGTACACAGTGTTGTTTCTAGGTTACGAGCTTAACAACGAAGGGAAGGGTTTAGCACCCCACTTCCTGGAGAAGTGCGCACAATTGCGCTCTCCGACAACACTGAAAAAATTACAATCTCTACTGGGCTTTTTGAATTTCGGGAGGACTTACATTCCGGAATATGCCCAGCGTATCAAGCCTTTGTATGCTTTGATACAACCATCATTTTCCAAATCATGCTGGCTGCCTGAGCATTCAGCCATTCTGCAGTCATTGCAGGCTGATTTGCTCGCTTCTGAATACTTACAGACTCGTGATAACCAGACCAACCTGGTGATAAGAATTATCCCTGGGGCGGTGGGTTTCACGTACCTGACTTTTAATGAAGGAGATACAGTACCTATTGCTTACAAGTCACACTTGTACACTTCCGCTGAACTGCGCTTTTCCACTGTGGAAAAAGTTTTAACGGCGGTGCAGATGGCAATTCTTAAGGAACGTGCCCTGGCACAAGGAAAACGCATGTTGGTTGTTACCCCGTGTCCTGCCTTAGAGGCGGTTACGAAAGCCATTGTACCTAATTCCAAAGCTTTGCACCCTCGGTGGATTCAATGGGCTGCGTCCTTGACGTCCCAGGATGTCACGTTTATTTTTGACGCCACTTTACGGTCGCAGGAGTATTTACAGTATGAATTTGTTCATCCTGCTCCATTAGCAATGGAGGATTTCCATTGCATCATTTACACTGATGGTTCGGCGCAGGTTGCGCATGGCTCTAAACATGCCTACGTTTCCGCTTGCGCCATTGTGGTTGGTGCCATGGTGAACGATGAGTTCAAGTCCAGTGTCGTGCACACGCAGACGCTTGGGGGCTGCACCGCACAATTAGCAGAGTGTCGTGCACTGATGCTTGCATTGGAGTACGCAGATCCTAGTGTGACGACTTTGATCGTAAGTGATTCTTACTACTGTGTCCAGTCTTACAATGAGAACTTGTTCTTTTGGATTCAGAATGAATTTCGTGACTCCAAAGGTAGCACAATAAAACATAAAATGATCTGGGTCCGAGTGGCGGAACTTAAAGAGAAGCTGCCACTCGTGTTTGTGATTCATACTCTCGGTCATCAGCGTGTGGGGGTCCACGCTGTTGGCAATTCGCTTGCTGATGAAGCAGCGAAGTCAGCGGTATCAAAATACTTAGTTGCAGCAGTCACGATGTCCAAAAGCAAAATAGATGATGACATCTTGGCAGCTGTTGCTGCAACAGAGAAGGGAAGTAAATATCCTGCGGGATTCCCTTCTAAATACACATACCACTTAAGTCCCGATAAGGTTCCTTATGTGAAAATCCCTGATGTTGGCGAACGTCTAGTTCCCAACTCGGATCGCAGGGCTGCTTTGATTGCAGCGGCTCATGAAGGTGTGGCGTCTGCGCATGCGGGCGTCTCAGCCACTGTAACTCAGCTACAACAAAGGTTCTGGTGGCGGGGACTGTACAAACAGACGCGCGATTATGTTCTTCATTGTGACATTTGCCAGCAGATTAAGCCTTCGACTGCTGCGCGTCCGCCTCAGACACAGTTGTACATCTCGAATAAACCGCTTGGATACGTTTATTTGGATCACTGCGGTCCATTTTCTTCTGATACTGCATACAATTACATCTTAGTAGCAGTTGATTCATGCACATGCTTTGTGTGGGTATGGCCACATCGGAGCGCTGATTCACGTACTGTCATTAAGGATTTGCGAGCCTTTGTGGGAATTTTTGCCTGTGGTACCTTCCATTCGGATCAGGGTCCGGCTTTCGCCTCTAAGGCGTATAAGGATGCTATGGTTTCGATGGGGGTCCAAGTCAAGTTTTCGAGTCCCTACAGACCTAGGGTAACAGTGTAGTTGAACGAATGAACCGCGACTTAAAGCAATCTTTGACAGCTCGAGTTATAGGCACTGGCAGAAACTGGTTAGCCCACCTCATGGGCGTGCAGCGTGCGCTTAATAATCTCCCTAGAAGGTCTCTGGGTGGGCGGACCCCATACGAAATGCTCTTTGGTATCAAGATGTATGTCCCTGACCTCGATGGGCTGGACTGCAAGGCCCGGGCCACGGCCTTTGACGTAGATGAACATTGCAATGTTTTACAGAATCTAAAAAAGACGAGAGACAGTCTTGCAAAGGAACATTTGCCCTCCACATCGGATGATGCGCTGCAGATCCCGGTAGTTGGCTGGCTACCCCAAGTTGGAGAACTGGTTCGAGAGAAGATCGATAACAAGAAAGAGTTTGGTCCATCATATCGTGCACCGGTTCGAGTTCTTGGAGTGAAGGGCACAAGAACAGTCATTTTACCACCACTTCCAGGTCGTAAGGAAAACAGATTTATTTCTATTGACAATGTCAAGACACACAGGGTGGCCGATTCTTCATAGCATGACACCGGCTGTATCCTGTCCTTCCATAGTGAGGCACTCTGTGCTAGCAATAAGATCTGGTGCAGAACAGGAGGTGTCCCTCGAGATGCCTGCCATATCCAGTCCTTTATTAAATACTATTCCTGTTACTAACATTGATGAGCTGAACTACACTTATCCTGCTGATTTATCGATGCCTGATTTACAGACCCGTTTGGCAGACCAATCCAGATTCTCTTTTGACTCTGTTTCGGAACTTTCAAAGAAACCCTCAAATATTTCAAAATATGCCAAGTTTTTTTAAAAACATTTTTTGATTCCCCCATGGACATACATTTGGTTGATCCTATTTTCATTTTACCTTTTTATGTCGATTGGTTTTGTGTTTTATTTTTTCCGCCTGATCGATGGTCACTACGTTAAAGAAAGAACAGGAATTCGGTACCTAAATGGAACATTGGCCCCTCTTTCCTCTTCACATTCAGCGCACAGACTGAAACGAAACTTAAATACAGTCAACATTACTGCTTGGCCTGTCCTTGATGGGATTGTGTGGGATGCGGTTAGGTTTCAGATACATGGGCCCACTGAAGTGATAAATGTTCCAAATGTGCTTAGAGTAAACATGGGAGATGTGATTAAACAAAATATACGTTCTGATGATTGGGATATTCAGGCCGTAGAAGCATTATTCTCTGATTTAAAGTATTATGCTGCCTTCGATGCTGAGGATCTGTATTCAGATTCTACTAATTATGGTGATTTGTTTTGTTTTCAACACTATGGTAATCATTTTTTACATAAGACAAATTCCAGGAGGGTTGCTGTAAATTATACACAATGGGAACATTGCCCTGCTCCATTAGGTGGCAGCTCCAATACGTTTCTGAAAAAATACACTTATTTTACAGACTTTAATCAATCTAATCCCGAGTCATTTTATTTTAAAATGACACAAAAGTCCATGTCCAAAGTTAGACTTACCGATACAAAATTGCTGTATTCGAAGTCCTTTCTAGACAGGTTGGCTGTAGATGGCTACGAGTTTTGGAAAGGAACAATTGACCTTAAATCGGTTTGGGGTACCAAAGATTGGCAGGTACAAGGCACTGAGGCTTTGCACCGTGCATGTCTCATCCCGAATCACGTGTTGTTTTTAAATTCATCCATTTTGGAAACAACATGCTTTGGATTGGCTACTTCTAAAAAATTAAATACACCGACCATCCCAGATTTAGAGGAATATTAAGGTTGGGGTAATTTTACTGATTTGTCCATTCATGAGTTGCAAGCTCTTTTGCACAATTCATCCTTTAACGTTTCCAGTTTGGATTCCAAGGGTTGGCTGATGTGGCATAGAAGTGCTGATTCTTGCCAACGTCGTTTTCTGGATTTGGCTGAAGGGTTCACACAAGTCAGACCTGATCCCCGTTTTGAAACTGATTATACTGTCACGACTTATTCTGTGGGAAAGCTGTGTCAGAATTGGTTACAACATTCCACACTAGCTGCAGTTAAACTACATCTGTCTCAATGAAATGATAATGTGGATTTGAACGATTTTATAAAAGGCCCAGCTAAAGGTAGATCTAAACGATGGCTGTATGCGATTTACAATGAAATTTGGAAAGTTTCCCAAATTGAGGCTGCTAAACGACTGAGAGCTATTGATCAAGCAAATTTAGAAAAGGTGCTTGCAGTTGTCGATAACAGTATTAACACGCTTTCTTCCCGAATTTACACGTTGAACAATATTGTGTCTTCTGTTGTTGACATTGTACATGATGAAGTGTCCATGTTATATCATGGTCAAAATCAATTGCGTTCTGTGATGCAGTTTGCTTGGACACTACAGACTCTGAAGTCTGGTCGTGTGCCTTGGAATTTTATGAACGTCTCATCACTATTTGCCCCATTTAATTTGACTGAAAAACAGCGTATGCTATCAATGAGAGATGCATCATTTTCTATGTTACACGTTGAAAAATTAGAATCCTTGCCCTTTTCTGTGGCTGAGGTGACTGCTGCTACATGGCTTATCCATGGTGTTATTACCTTACCTTTTGCTCTATATAAATTTACAAATTGTATGAAATATATGGCTATAGGGCGATTTGAACCATTAGGCAATGCTTTCCTCCATGAGACATGGTCTTTACCATACACTTACAGATGCCTTAAAGAGGGAAATGAAGTGAATCTGAATGGTGAAGATTGTACACAGTCGTCTGACCGCTCACTAATATGCAGACACATCCAGTTGCATGGTTCTTGTAATCAGGACAAACCTAATTTGGCCTGTGTTTTGAAAGGGGCACCGGTTCCTGCAATAGTTCCCACGTTCACTTTATTGTCCAACGGTAGTTATTTACTTTTGAATAACGAACTATGTTGTGGGTTACAGGCCGGTATCGCTTATGTGGTAACCGTTTCAGAGAGGGTGGTTTGTTGCAAGAATGTGTTATATCCACCCACGCATGGGAATTCAGATGTTTCAATTTGGCCACGAATACCAACCTTGAAAGCCGAGTTCAATGGTTTAAGCCGTATAAGAGCCCTATTGTCTCAGAAGCAAGTGGCCCTGAGCTCTGCCTGCGAAACTTATGTCTTTCACATAGCTAACACACGCACAGAGGTGCAGGCACTTTTAAATACTGATTTGCCGTTTCATTTCTCCGAGCTGGTTCATCGAATCTTCAATGCCTCCTCCACAGTAGGCCTGGCTCATTTTTTTAAATTGGTTAGCAGTGGTCTCGTGACTACATTTGAAAAAGTATTTGGTATTATCCCTGCGTTCTTTCATTCTATATTCGCAAGCCTGTTTGGCGGATTTCCTGTTTTGCTGGCTTTGGCTGCAGGTGTTCTGGTGATATTTTACTTTATAAAACATGGATGCCCATCCTGCGCAAGGAAACGCTCAGCCCCTACTGATGCAGTTTCGCAACCGGATGCTTGATTACTATGGCTCCTTGCCGCTTGCGACTTTAAGCACGGCTTTTGGATTATCGTTCAGATTTTCCTATTTCACATGTGTCCAGCCCGTGTTTCATTGCCTGAGCTGTGATTTCGACTGGGCCATTGATTTGTGTCTCTGCTTACCGACTTCTCCTGACGTCGATTTTGATCAGCTGATGAACCCCGTAGTGGCTCACGAGTTGGTCTGTTCTGGCGATAGGTTTATGGCTGTGGCAGCGATGCATGGACTAATGGGTCAGTGGGACATATTCGCAGCGGCGCATGACTTTCTGGCACATAGTGTTCTCAAGAACCCACTGAGTTGTCCTCTGATGTTGCTAGAGGAATCGGTGTTGGAGGAGCACGTATGTTCTTTCCCATTGCTTAATTGGATGGCTGAACTGTTTTCGGATGATGACAGTGATTTCATGTTGGAAGCTGTAGCTACCTATTTTGCATATTCATTCAACCCATGAGTGACTTTGAAGACTTTCATTATTATGGCACGTGACTTTTTAGTAATTCTGAATGGTGCCTTTTTCAATACGAACATTCGACTTTCATATGTTCTGGGCCTATGAACTGGGAGTAGGCCTTAAGTTCGACTTTTATATTTTGTGTGGCCACTATAGGCATTCATACATATTTTTGTTTTTAAATTTTATATACATTTGCATACATTTAGCTTGGCTCAATATCATTGAACTCTGCTTTCATGTTTTACCTTTCATATGGTATTAGCTTGTGTTTTCTCCTTTTTAAACTGTCCTCGGATCCATGGAGGGGTGTCATATGGTTACTACGTTTCTATATATTGTGTTAAGTTAGCATGAGCTTATTAAATGTTTAAACGCAATAGTTTCTTTCAGCTTGAGTTTGCACACGACACCTAATTGTTATTGTAGCTTTCAACCTAGACGAAAGATGTGATTTATTTGAGAATAATATGTTATTGCTCTAGTATCAGTCGTGCTTGGTACACTTGGTACAACTGTCTGTACACCGAGAACTGCACACTCTAAGAATAACCTAACACAAGGTTGCTGAAGGCCTGATCCTCGCACCACGTTAGACATAACACAAATAATGTTGCTGCCAACATTGGGCTCTACGCGGGTTTAAGATACAGTTACAGGGAATGAATCAACACACTTGATGCTTCGCATGCAGAGAGCTGGTAGCTGTTGATGTGATCTCCTCCTACTGAGAATTAGAGGTATGGGTCATAACATGCTATCACCTTTTGCTTATTATGGATTAGTGACTATGCTGCTGACTCTGATTTTTATAATATGTATGTTGATATTATACAAGATACTGCGTTTGAGAATGCTGCACTGAAAAATAAACATTTCAAACTTGCACGTGTATTCTTTGCCTCCCAGTTTCGGTTTGGAATGATTATATAACGAAAGAGTGTTCATGTGTTCCACAATACCTGAGGTACCCTAAGTTCATGTTCTGGATTGTCTAAGTCATTGGTAAGTTATTACTACCGATGAGACACTGTAGCTAGCTAGGTAAGGGGATTTCTGAAACAAAGGTGAGTTTTGGATCATCCTAACTTACCCAGGTTCTAGATCTCTGTGCACAGTTCTGTGGGAGAACGGAAACCCTGCAACAAAACCAAATGACATTGGCTGCCAAGCCCCAAATGAAATTACTGGTCAACATCACAGGGGCAGTGCTTGGTGAAACATTGATCAGCCAATTCAAACCCACAGGTCAGACCTGGCAAGGCTAAATAAGGCAGGCCCATGTAGAGCTCTCCTGCACAATACCCCCATACCTCAGTCTGTGACTAATACAGCTCAAGAAGTGAGACCTCAGAATCAGGGTAACAAAAACTGTGCAGCAACAATTCCAAAAGTAACCCAAGCTCACCTTGTGGGGCTGGGAATATATATTACTCACAAACAACCAACAACAGATTGTTGTGAATAGGCACACAGGCACTGCCCTGTGTGAGTATGCACAAGCCAAATCTTCTATCCATGTCTAGTGGACACATGTAGCAGACACAGGAAAAATACAAACTATGCCAGGGAACAATACCAGAGAGGCAGACCCATGCTGAACCCACATACAATAGGCACAGTGTTGGATGACACACAAGATTAGGAGGCCAGGGTGTCTCAGGGGACCGTAGTGGGCACACTGATCCGTGGGTCTGGAAGGAGCTGACTCTACCATGAGTAACGGTCATGGAACTATGACTATCTCACACTGATGTACATCTTGTCTGAGAACACAACAGGGGTCATGCATGCTGCAAGGGTGTGCAGTTGTAACCTCACACTCCTATGTTGAGACTCATCATCAGTGCAAACAAATATGAAGCCCAAACACAGTGCACAGGTCATGGCACAGGCAAGGTCCAAACACATGTCAAAAACTACCCTCCCACATAATGCGGAAATTATTGTGCAGTCTTATTTTCTTCCACCCTAGATGAGCATGTTCAAATGTGATTACACACAGACCAGGGGACACATGTTAAGGAGGGGACGAGATGAAAATGAGCACCAGGTGACTATGGGGAATCTAAAAGACACCACTGCACATATAACCTGTCTGAGCCGACACCCCAACTGTGGGATTGTAGCCAGGCTTCAGAGCATTTCAAAAAGCAGGTGACACACAACACAACAAACAGCCATGTACCTACCCCCTCTTTGCTGCTGTCTATCCTGGAACTGCCTATCGAGGTCTGGAAACACGACTGCCAGGACCCGGAGCATGTAGGGGTTGAGGTGACGCCTTCCACCATGCCGGCCTGGGGGCTCCATCTTCAGCTGGTCTTGGGCGATACGCCGGGTCCAGCACCATATGTCTTGCCACCTCTTCTGGATGTTGCGCAGCCGCCGGGGATGGCCCCCTACAGACATGACGACCCTGACAACCTCCAACCATATTTCCCCCTTCTCATAGGTAGTTATCTGTCAGAAAGACAAACCAAAGTGAAACAACATCACTACACCTGCTCCATGTCCCAGACACACACACTTGCACACCATTGATAATGTGAACAGGGCATAGGATGGTGACAGGACTTGCATCACTGTCCATGTGAATTAGGCCTGTGGGCAAGCCCCAATGCACTACATGGCATTTAAAGGCAACAGATGGCGTAACTGATGCAACAGACTCACAGATTATGGCACACACTGGGCAACACATAAAACTGCAGGGTTTGGGACAGCACGTGCCAAGCAGTCACATATCCCACTCCACTTAAGAATCCTCAGCAGACCAGACAGACACACCCTGGCACAGATCACTTGCCTGTCACTGACAACAGCAGATACAACCATCACTTTGCACATGTGCCACTTGACAATGGGTTGTCACAGATGTCATGCTAGCTTTGCAAGTCAGGCACACAGCACTGCTTACTTGTCACATCAGATGGCAGAGCCGCTGCATACGCCATGCAGCAGTGGTGCAACACATCACATGCACACTCACCCAGATACAAGGAACATTCATGCACTTCAATGTCCATGAGGTCACATCATTTGGACTATCTCACCACAGGTCTCCTTAGGTCATAAACATCTGTGAGTACAGTCACCTGTCACTCCTGGGGGAACACTGTTCTACCTCAGGACATGTGAGAATAAAGCCACCAAGGTCTGGCATGGCTGAACGTGTCATTCACTATGCAGTGAAGCTCACAGTAAGCACAATGCAAGTGAGGAGTGAACACACATCAGGCTCTGCATGAGGGACACCACCATGTACACCCCCAGGACTCACTCACAACCACATTGCATGTCTGACCCACCAATATACAATGCCTGTTGTGACACTCACAAAACAGGTGCACACTCAAAGGTAGTGCAGTCAGCACTCACCTGCTCCTCTGGTCTCCCATACAGCTTGATGTACTGTGGTAGAAGGCCATCCAGCAGGGTCTGGTTTTCCTCCTCACTGAAGGCTGGGGCCCTCTCCATAGTATGAGCGATGAAATGCCAGAGGATGCAGAGACAGCAGCAGTGTGGTCCACTCCAATGTTGTGCAGGCAAGTGCCCTCTCAGGGCTTCATTCTGCCTTAAATCAGTGTTGCTGAGGGGCTTTCCGTTCGAGGAGTACAGAGTGATAGGTCAGATTCGTTCGCATCGTATGTTTCATCCAATCCCTTTAAACATACAGCTCTGACACGCATTCGCATCATTCAAAATTTGAGCTTCAGCTCCACAATCATTTTGCAGCATTGTATATTTTTGCTCAACTGACTTTTGCAGGGCACCTGTAGCACACACTCAAATCTCAGTATCCATGACAACCAGGATGCATTCAGGGCCTACTACTCGTCCCCTAACTTTTTTTTGAGATCCACATGTGTACGGTGCATTTCACGTGCTTGTGTATGGCACAATTACAATAGTGAGACGATGTGCACACACGCACGGAAAGTAGGGGTACTGTGCGCTCGCGTATGACAAGATTACAATAGTGAGACGATGCGCACACGGCCGGAACGTAGGGGTACGGTGCACTCGTGTATGGCATGATTACAATAGTGAGACGATGCGCACACAGGCACGGAATGTAGGGGTACGGTTCGCTCGTGTATGGCACAATTACAATAGTGAGACGATGCGCACACACACACGGAATGTAGGGGTACAGTACGCTCGCGTATGGCACTATTACAATAGTGAGAAAATGCGCACACATGCACGGTATGTAGGGGTACGGTTCGTTTCACACGCTGATGCCAATGTAGGGGTACGGTGCGTTTCACACGCTGTAGTGAATGCAGGGGTACGGTGCGTTTCACATGCTGTAGTGAATTCAGGGGTACGGTGTGTTTCACACGCTGCGTTTCACAAGCTGTAGTGAATGCAGGGGCACAGTGCATTTCACACACTGTAGTGAATGCAGGGGTATGGTGCGTTTCATACACTGTAGTGAATGCAGGGGTACGGTGCATTTCACACAGTGCGTTTCACACGCTGTAGTGAATGCAGGGGTAAAGTGCGTTTCACACAGTGCGTTTCACAAGCTGTAGTGAATGCAGGGGTACGGTGCATTTCACATGCTGTAGTGAATGCAGGGGTACTGTGCGTTTCACACGCTGCGTTTCATATGCTGTAGTGAATGCAGGGGTACGATGCGTTTCACACGATGCATTTAACACGCTGTAGTGAATGCAGGGGTGCGGTGTGTTTAACACGGTGCGTTTCACATGCTGTAGTGAATGCAGGGGTACGATGCATTTCACACGCTGTAGTGAATGCAGGGGTACGGTGCGTTTCACACAGTGCATTTCACACACTGTTGTGAATGCAAGGGTACAGTGTGTTTCACATGTTCGCGTATGGCACCATTACAATAGGGATACGAGGCATACACACAGCAGGGATGTAGGTGTACGGTTCAAACAAGGATGTCTATCAAGTTCTTGTCATTGCATACTTTCATGTGCAGGCCCTAGGTGTTGCAGGCAGTGATATAGCACAGGGCATCTGATCTTGTTGCACAATCGATGTGTGATGACCTGTTGACACATGTCATGTGTGAAGGGGCACTATGTGGTACACATCACCTCTACACTTGTCCCATATGTATCATTGTGCACCTGTTGTCATGCACATCAACACTAGGATGGCACAGTCATCACTACGGGCACCTGTCTCATGATGCCAGGAACCTGGGCAATTTGTCACTTGACATTTCAGGCTCAGCATGACCCTATGTGACAATGTCATGTGTGTGTCATGTTAAACATTGAGCTTGCTGTTTGTGTTCCGTAAACTGCATCTGCTGTTGGTGCATATAACATAGGTCTGTGTTGAGATGGGAATGGTTTCACATCTATGCACAACATACCACATGTGCATTCCCACGGCTTTTGGGTCAGATGGCATCATACATCATTTATCCCCAGGCATACATGTCTGCATCGTTACAATGGTTGTGTGGGTTTGTTGTCTCATGCACACCTTAATCGCAATGAGTTTGATATGTACATTTGACATTCCATGTGACCTGTGCGTGTGCCTTGCAGTCAGCTGTCTGGATGGGATGACAACCTACCACTGCAGGTTTAGTGACGTGCGTCACTCCAGTAATGTCTCGGGCTGTTCATTCAGACCAGCCTAGCAGCTCATTTGAGGGCATGCCATGTTTATTTGTCAATCAACAGGTGTATCTGGGTTTTCGTAGGAGGGCCAGCAAGCTGGCATATGTGTCCTGGATGTATTGCACACGCCAGACTCCATAGTGAAACTGATGTGTAGTAGCAGTTTTGCATGTGCTACGTACACTGATATCGATGATGGCTGACAGTTATTCTCCATTCTTCCAAAATATGTCCTGCAGGGCACCGCCTCTACCAAGGCCATTTCCAGACTTTGCTACCATGAGGGAACGTGCCTGCATCCGAGATTCACTCGACAGTTGATTCAGGACTTGACGAACAGGCTAGAACCACATCTCCAACCGCAACACAGGTATCCTACTGCGCTGACCCCCAAGTTAAAGATGATGGCAGCCCTCCATTTTTTTGCTACAGGTACGTTTCAATTAACCATAGCTGATGTCGGTGGGATGTCCCAAACAATGTTCAGCCGTGTCCTGCTTGATGTTTTAGCAGCCATGTTGGAGCACATTGATGAATTCATCAAATTTCCTACTCCTGAAGAGTTGACAGATGTCAAGGGTGAATTCTATGCCCTGGGAGGGATGCCACATGTCATTGGGTCCATTGATGGGACACATGTGGCTTTGGTGCCACCACAGGCTCAGGAGCAGGATTACCGCAACAGGAAAGATTATCATTCAATAAATGCCCTGGTGGTGTGTCTTGCTAACATGCTGATTTCCCATGTTTGTGCACGTTTTCCAGGATCGGCACACAATGAATTCATCATGAGGTGTAGCAGGGTGCCACGAATTATGCTGCAGCTGCGCAATGATCGGGCATGTCATGTTGGTGGGTAAACTCTGTTTGTCCTGTGTGTTTCAGTATTTTTGCTCTGACGGCATCTCGGGATAATCCAACATGCCATGGCTAATGACACCTCTACGCAACCCAAGGACAGCAGCAGATCAGCAGTACAATAACACAAACGGGCAGACCAGGTGAGTGATTGAGCGGACGTTTGGCCTCCTGAAGAGCCGATTGCGGTGCCTCGATAAGACCGGCGGATCCGTCCAATATACTCCGGCCAAGGTCTGTAATATCTTCATCATGTGCTGCATGCTGCACAACATGGTAGTTGAGAAGGCAGTGCTACTCATCCTGGATCCTGAGGAGCAGGAACATCCACCCGTTGAGGTTGAAGGGCTTGGTCACGATGCAAGTGATGAGGAGGATGATATCCGGAGTCAGCTCATACACAACTTCTTCTCATAATTGTGAGTCACTGGGAATGAGTGTGCAAGCTTATAGCATTGAGTGGCATGTGTTGCAATGTGTTTGTCCAGCTGACTGTATGCAAATTAACTTTGAAGTGTGTTCTGATGTGCTGATGTCATGCCACACAGAAATGCGCAATGACTTAGCTTGAAATTTACATGTGTACTACATTGTTCCTGTTTTTTACATGCCCATATCTTTAGCAAAGATTTTTAACGGTGAGCCCTTGTGTGTCTGTCATTCCAAGGTTGCTGTGCCTGTTGCCCATTTGTGTCATCTTAGTCCTCCTGCCATTCCTCATGACGATTGCAACGTGGGCCGAATCAGCGTTCCATGCACGGACATGTGTAAATGTCAGTTCAGGTAAGAGATCCAAACAGGCTGTTTGGGGTTGGTATGGTTTGGGAACAGGTGGGAACTGTTTCTGTGCATGTTGTAGAACCATCCATACCTGTCTCATCACCATGGATCAAATTACATGTTGCAGCACTCCATGACGGGACAGTCACCCTTCTTGACAGTCATCTGTTGTGGAGTTTTGACTCTGGTGAAGGCATCAATGTGTGTAAACCTTGACCCTGACACATTGGTGATACCATGCGTTGACATTGTGTGGGACATCACAACCACAGGCTCTATGGGGAATTGCAGCCTCACTGTGTGCAGCAGGATGTGTTTGGCTCCTCCACTTAATCTTGTTTGCCAGTACAGTTTGATTACAATCAACCATGTTGTGAAGGTGTGGGCCAGCGTATGTCCTGTGAGTCTGTTCGTATGGATGCATTACCCCTTGTGCCAGTATGTCATGTCACTGTCACGTCACCGGTGGAGAACACTGCTTTGCAAGCCTTCTTGGTAAGTTGATTTTAACTTTCTATTCCCATGATGCCAGGAATGTTGCGCTGATGTCGTCACAACGTTGTGCTGAAGCAAATGTAAACACTTCTGTGGCACCAGTCGGGTGACGTTAATCCCAGGATTCTCTTGTGGCGTGCTGCATAATCTGGTCACGGTAGGGGTGGTTTTGTGCCATTGCTCCTCATTACTCTCTGTTGAGTTCCCGCCCAGCAGCTTGTTATGTTAGGCAATTCAAAGCCCACTTGGACGAGCCAATAACTGGCTCTTGCGGGGCATCCTTGTGTTTACCTAATTCCCTCCCTCGTTGGATGAGCTTCTTAATGCTCTTGCGGGTGATGTATAATTTCCCTTCTTGACCCTCACTGATTCCCAGGGGTAACAACAGATTGTTGACTTTGTGTGAGTATCACTGCAGCGCATTGGAATTTCTGTTTATTGGAGCTTTATTTATACACTGTGATTTCCTTAATAACCGCATGGCTCTAATTGCATTGAAGCAGCCTGCAGAGTGTTATACCCCCTTCTTTTAGATGCAAAACTCTGCTACCTTTTATGTGTCTGTGTTCAATCCTCAGATCTAGTATCATTTTCATTACTGTGATCCCAACTACGATACAGTGGCTGTTGTTTTCCTTTACAGGTGTAACTGTTACAGTGTAGGTCCTGAGGTATTCTGTGATTCAGTGACAAAAAGTGTTGAATTCGTATGCTTGTTTACCTTTGTTTCAGATCTTCCACCCTGCTGTTCCCTTCCTTTCCTTCTTTCGCCTGATCACCCTTTTGAGTCAGTCATTTCTACTCAGACCAAGGGGCGTTCGGGAGATGGACCACCTTAAGCATCGCACGTTTCTGAGGATTCAAGGAACCGACAGTCCCAGGCAGTCGTGTGCAGATTGTTTCACCAGAATTAGAGGTAAACTCATTGCATGACTGTTATTTTCTTCAGAGCAATGGCACTGGCCATGGACATTGGCTAAAGCAGCATGGCCTCAACACAAAATTGATCCATTTGTGAAGAAAATGTGTTCCCCACAGTACAATGTGCCTCATTACTGTCACCGCAGATCTCTTGCCAGTTTGCATGCGTCATTTATGGCATTATTTGCAAAGATTGTGCATAGGGGAGAATGTGTACTGTGGCAACATGCATGCAGTTTATCATGGAGAATGATCCATATTGTGCATGAAGTACATGGTTTGTATGTATTGTTGAAGCTTGCTATCCACAACGTGCGGGCAACCCCTGCTGAAGCTGTGTGTCCTGTGCGCAGCTTCGCCTTTTGGAGCCTGATCCTGTGCCCGTCATATTTGGTGATTGTTCTTCCATTTTCTTTCAGTGACCCATGAGTAACCAGATACTCCTTCCTTTCCATACTCCTGTTAGATTGTACCTTTCAAACCACCTTGTCTTTGTGTGCTAGTTTTTGCATGGTGTCTCACCCCTTCAGCCGTCATGTGTGCACTCATTCCTGCTGCTGCCTCCCCTGCGGCACTACAACACTGACTGCCCTGATTCTGCAACACACACGCCTCCCAGATGCTCCTCCCTCCACCCATTCTTAATGCAGGCAGCAGCTTGTCAGTGCCACTGTTGCGCCACCTCCGTGCCAAAGGCAGGACCGTCAGCACCTGCAACATGCACAGTGCAAGACCCTCTGGTCCTTCCATGACGCAGGTAACACATTGCTCCAGCCACCCTCCAAACAGTAAAAACCAGACAATCATCCACCTGCTATCAGGCAACACCTAAGCGCACCCATGACAGCTTTGCAGGGTGTGTGTGCAACTCCTACTGCCGACACTGCGCTGCCCCGCATAACAGATCATATCCGTACAACCAGGTCATGTGCCTTCTACTGCATACCAGCTACATCCACCAGCACGCCATTGGACCTCATCAACACAACAGCCCCACACATCGCCTTCATTAAGTAACCTGGTTGAACGCATCCTCAGCACAATACTTCAACATTGCCATCACAGACGGATACGAGATCACCCGCAGGGATCACACCAACAATCCAGGAGGATGAATTGCAATTCTTTCTGAAGTACACCCTCAGAGTCACATACAACACCAAGAACACACTCAGCATTGTCTAATATTTGCACTTCAAGTTTCACACCAACCCCCTGACCACCCTCAGTCTAACTATCATCTACATATCTCCAGGCCTACACCCACAATTCTGCTAAGCCATCGACAATTATATTAATAGTAATTTCTTGAGCGCACCTCTAACCCAACGGGGTGTCCCAGTGCTGTAGTGGGCAGAAAATGAGGCAGCATACGGAGGAGTAACTAATCAAGCAGGCTAAATAGCCAGGTGTAAAGGGCTTTGCAAGACTCACATTCAGACAGAATCATACGCAGGAGAAGAGGTAGCTTAGTCCAACATTGGGTGGCTACCTGAAAGGTTTCACCTCCTTATCTAGGTTTTGCAAACCAAGGACCAATGAGCAAGTGCTTTTAATTGGAACATAGAGATCGTGATTGACAATAGGGACGGAGGCTCCTCCTAAGGTAGACCGGACAACGGCCTTGTCCTGCCCTGAAGGCGAGTGTCAGCACATTGAAATCTATTTGTGTAGCCATGAGCAGCCAATCGAGTAGTCTAAGATATGGGGAGATATGTTGTCAAAGTGGGACTCCACATACCAGGCGGACATCAGCATTTTGGATTGCTGCAGTATACGGAGCTAGCCTGATGTGAGACCACGTATGAGCCTTTCGCGTAGTCTAAATGGGAGGTGTGATAAGGATTCTGAAGGCTTTTAAA
Source organism: Lissotriton vulgaris (assembly GCF_964263255.1). Lineage (NCBI taxonomy): Eukaryota > Metazoa > Chordata > Amphibia > Caudata > Salamandridae > Lissotriton > Lissotriton vulgaris. The sequence continues at coordinate 1,191,272,031 of NC_141691.1, read as the reverse complement.
TCAGTTAAAGCTAGGTGCACTGCCAGTTCATACGCACACAGGTTTCAGAACAATTTTATCATAGGTGCAAATCGGCGAGTGGACAAACCTTAAACCACTCGGATTGAGTAGAAAGACTACCACTTGTCTAATTGAATGGGTTGCCGATGCACTCAAAGAAAATTAGTATATAGATTGTTAGGTAACAATATTATAACAATTCAACACAATAAATGACAGAAGTATTTTGACAGAACTCCAGCTGAAGAGTAAATCTCGGAGTCTTTAATGTAGTATACAGCCAGCCGACATGTGTTTCATCGCACTCGCGATTCCTCAGGGCTGAAACAAACAAATAAGTAACATAGAGCATGTGTCTTCTACTAATACAGTTCAAACATAAGACCTTTGTATTTGGTCTGTACAGCCATTATTTGCTTCCTACTGCAGTGAATACACAGTGATTCACCTTGCATCTTTTATGTGCCACCACAACACATTCGTGTCGACAGTGTGTCTAGTGCCGATATTATCTATGAACGTGCTTGTGACTGGAGCCTTTGTGATGACATTGGTGAAGGAACATGAATGCTGTTCCTGAGGCGAATAGTATCGGACGTTATGATTGTCGCAGCGGAAAAAGTGTGCTATCCGTTTACGACTCATTCATCCTTCATGCTTACTAAGTAGTGCACAGTGACAAAAACTGTGATTTGATGCACAGAATGAAGACATACCTAGATGGCCGTGTAAATGTCCGAAGGTCTGTATATTTAGATAAGAAAACAACACAAGAAAAAGAAAAGGGGAAAAACCTCATCACTAATAATCTAAATATGATAGTGAGGCAAGAAGATATAACCATAGTGTGACTGTCAAAGAAAGTGAATGGAGGCTCACCGCTCAGCTGGTGATAATTCCGACCCAGCCGGGCCCGTGACCGATGACACTCTGTATGAGTGTGTGTAACGAGGGTTATTATCCTTGATTCTGTAACTGGACCAAATAAGATGAGTGACTATACACAAGTGGGACTCTTATTAAACAAAGTTTTCTCCAGTAGTCATCTGAAATATGAATCCAATTCTCCATGTCAATTGTATTGATATTGCACATTAAGAGAAAAACATTGTGACTGATCGTTGACTGATATGTTCACTCGTGAACACTCATATTTCTATACTTAATTGTAATCCAGTTAAGGTCATTACGGCGAAAAACTCAAAAGTCCCTGACAAACAGGATTCTGTAGTTGAAGAAAAACTTACATATCTGCAATGTCGCCAAGTTTAAGAGGCTCGGAGGTCACAAAAATCTTGTGATTCTGGGTTATCGTGCCATCGAACAGGGTGCTGTTCTGAAAGAATTCGGGGCTTCAGTATGGATATTTCCAATATCTACTATATATACCACATCTATATCAAAATCGTGTCAGGGGTGCCGCTTTGTGCAAGCTTACCTATTCCAATGTATAATTCCACGTTTTCATGCCGGTTGTGGTTCACAAAAACGATGAAGACCCCAGGCTGAAATACAGTAAATTGTCCTATCTCGGGATAATCCAACATGCCATGGCTAATGACACCTCTACGCAACCCAAGGACAGCAGCAGATCAGCAGTACAATAACACACACGGGCAGACCAGGTGAGTGATTGAGCGGACGTTTGGCCTCCTGAAGAGCCGATTGCGGTGCTTCGATAAGACCGGCGGATCCGTCCAATATACTCCGGCCAAGGTCTGTAATATCTTCATCATGTGCTGCATGCTGCACAACATGGTAGTTGAGAAGGCAGTGCTACTCATCCTGGATCCTGAGGAGCAGGAACATCCACCCGTTGAGGTTGAAGGGCTTGGTCATGATGCAAGTGATGAGGAGGATGATATCCGGAGTCAGCTCATACACAACTTCTTCTCATAATTGTGAGTCACTGGGAATGAGTGTGCAAGCTTATAGCATTGAGTGGCATGTGTTGCAATGTGTTTGTCCAGCTGACTGTATGCAAATTAACTTTGAAGTGTGTTCTGATGTGCTGATGTCATGCCACACAGAAATGCGCAATGACTTAGCTTGAAATTTACATGTGTACTACATTGTTCCTGTTTTTTACATGCCCATATCTTTAGCAAAGATTTTTAACGGTGAGCCCTTGTGTGTCTGTCATTCCAAGGTTGCTGTGCCTGTTGCCCATTCGTGTCATCTTAGTCCTCCTGCCATTCCTCATGACGATTGCAACGTGGGCCGAATCAGCGTTCCATGCACGGACATGTGTAAATGTCAGTTCAGGTAAGAGATCCAAACAGGCTGTTTGGGGTTGGTATGGTTTGGGAACAGGTGGGAACTGTTTCTGTGCATGTTGTAGAACCATCCATACCTGTCTCATCACCATGGATCAAATTACATGTTGCAGCACTCCATGACGGGACAGTCACCCTTCTTGACAGTCATCTGTTGTGGAGTTTTGACTCTGGTGAAGGCATCAATGTGTGTAAACCTTGACCCTGACACATTGGTGATACCATGCGTTGACATTGTGTGGGACATCACAACCACAGGCTCTATGGGGAATTGCAGCCTCACTGTGTGCAGCAGGATGTGTTTGGCTCCTCCACTTAATCTTGTTTGCCAGTACAGTTTGATTACAATCAACCATTTTGTAAAGGTGTGGGCCAGCGTATGTCCTGTGAGTCTGTTCGTATGGATGCATTACCCCTTGTGCCAGTATGTCATGTCACTGTCACGTCACCGGTGGAGAACAATGCTTTGCAAGCCTTCTTGGTAAGTTGATGTTAACTTTCTATTCCCATGATGCCAGGAATGTTGCGCTGATGTCGTCACAACGTTGTGCTGAAGCAAATGTAAACACTTCTGTGGCACCAGTCGGGTGACGTTAATCCCAGGATTCTCTTGTGGCGTGCTGCATAATCTGGTCACGGTAGGGGTGGTTTTGTGCCATTGCTCCTCATTACTCTCTGTTGAGTTCCCGCCCAGCAGCTTGTTATGTTAGGCAATTCAAAGCCCACTTGGACGAGCCAATAACTGGCTCTTGCGGGGCATCCTTGTGTTTACCTAATTCCCTCCCTCGTTGGATGAGCTTCTTAATGCTCTTGCGGGTGATGTATAATTTCCCTTCTTGACCCTCACTGATTCCCAGGGGTAACAACAGATTGTTGACTTTGTGTGAGTATCGCTGCAGCGCATTGGAATTTCTGTTTATTGGAGCTTTATTTATACACTGTGATTTCCTTGATAACCGCATGGCTCTAATTGCATTGAAGCAGCCTGCAGAGTGTTATACCCCCTTCTTTTAGATGGAAAACTCTGCTACCTTTTATGTGTCTGTGTTCAATCCTCAGATCTAGTATCATTTTCATTACTGTGATCCCAACTACGATACAGTGGCTGTTGTTTTCCTTTACAGGTGTAACTGTTACAGTGTAGGTCCTGAGGTATTCTGTGATTCAGTGACAAAAAGTGTTGAATCCGTATGCTTGTTTACTTTTGTTTCAGATCTTCCACCCTGCTGTTCCCTTCCTTTCCTTCTTTCGCCTGATCACCCTTTTGAGTCAGTCATTTCTACTCAGACCAAGGGGCGTTCGGGAGATGGACCACCTTAAGCATCGCACGTTTCTGAGGATTCAAGGAACCGACAGTCCCAGGCAGTCGTGTGCAGATTGTTTCACCAGAATTAGAGGTAAACTCATTGCATGACTGTTATTTTCTTCAGAGCAATGGCACTGGCCATGGACATTGGCTAAAGCAGCATGGCCTTAACACAAAATTGATCCATTTGTGAAGAAAATGTGTTCCCCACAGTACAATGTGCCTCATTACTGTCACCGCAGATCTCTTGCCAGTTTGCATGCGTCATTTATGGCATTATTTGCAAAGATTGTGCATAGGGGAGAATGTGTACTGTGGCAACATGCATGCAGTTTATCATGGAGAATGATCCATATTGTGCATGAAGTACATGGTTTGTATGTATTGTTGAAGCTTGCTACCCACAACGTGCGGGCAACCCCTGCTGAAGCTGTGTGTCCTGTGCGCAGCTTCGCCTTTTGGAGCCTGATCCTGTGCCCGTCATATTTGGTGATTGTTCTTCCATTTTCTTTCAGTGACCCATGAGTAACCAGATACTCCTTCCTTTCCATACTCCTGTTAGATTGTACCTTTCAAACCACCTTGTCTTTGTGTGCTAGATTTTGCATGGTGTCTCACCCCTTCAGCCGTCATGTGTGCACTCATTCCTGCTGCTGCCTCCCCTGCGGCACTACAACACTGACTGCCCTGATTCTGCAACACACACGCCTCCCAGATGCTCCTCCCTCCACCCATTCTTAATGCAGGCAGCAGCTTGTCAGTGCCACTGTTGCGCCACCTCCGTGCCAAAGGCAGGACCGTCAGCACCTGCAACATGCACAGTGCAAGACCCTCTGGTCCTTCCATGACGCAGGTAACACATTGCTCCAGCCACCCTCCAAACAGTAAAAACCAGACAATCATCCACCTGCTATCAGGCAACACCTAAGCGCACCCATGACAGCTTCGCAGGGTGTGTGTGCAACTCCTACTGCCGACACTGCGTTGCCCCGCATAACAGATCATATCCGTACAACCAGGTCATGTGCCTTCTACTGCATACCAGCTACATCCACCAGCACGCCATTGGACCTCATCAACACAACAGCCCCACACATCGCCTTCATTACAGTAACCTGGTTGAACGCATCCTCAGCACAATACTTCAACATTGCCATCACAGACGGATACGAGATCACCCGCAGGGATCACACCAACAATCCAGGAGAATGAATTGCAATTCTTTCTGAAGTACACCCTCAGAGTCACATACAACACCAAGAACACACTCAGCATTGTCTAATATTTGCACTTCAAGTTTCACACCAACCCCCTGACCACCCTCAGTCTAACTATCATCTACATATCTCCAGGCCTACACCCACAATTCTGCTAAGCCATCGACAATTATATTAATAGTAATTTCTTGAGCGCACCTCTAACCCAACGGGGTGTCCCAGTGCTGTAGTGGGAAGAAAATGAGGCAGCATACGGAGGAGCAACTAATCAAGCAGGCTAAATAGCCAGGTGTAAAGGGCTTTGCAAGACTCACATTCAGACAGAATCATACGCAGGAGAAGAGGTAGCTTAGTCCAACATTGGGTGGCTACCTGAAAGGTTTCACCTCCTTATCTAGGTTTTGCAAACCAAGGACCAATGAGCAAGTGCTTTTAATTGGAACATAGAGATCGTGATTAACAATAGGGACGGAGGCTCCTCCTAAGGTAGACCGGACAACGGCCTTGTCCTGCCCTGAAGGCGAGTGTCAGCACATTGAAATCTATTTGTGTAGCCATGAGCAGCCAATCGAGTAGTCTAAGATATGGGGAGATATGTTGTCAAAGTGGGACTCCACATACCAGGCGGACATCAGCATTTTGGATTGCTGCAGTATACGGAGCTAGCCTGATGTGAGACCACGTATGAGCCTTTCGCGTAGTCTAAATGGGAGGTGTGATAAGGATTCTGAAGGCTTTTAAATCAGTTAAAGCTAGGTGCACTGCCAGTTCATACGCACACAGGTTTCAGAACAATTTTATCATAGGTGCAAATCGGCGAGTGGACAAACCTTAAACCACTCGGATTGAGTAGAAAGACTACCACTTGTCTAATTGAATGGGTTGCCGATACACTCAAAGAAAATTAGTATATAGATTGTTAGGTAACAATATTATAACAATTCAACACAATAAATGACAGAAGTATTTTGACAGAACTCCAGCTGAAGAGTAAATCTCGGAGTCTTTAATGTAGTATACAGCCAGCCGACATGTGTTTCATCGCACTCGCGATTCCTCAGGGCTGAAACAAACAAATAAGTAACATAGAGCATGTGTCTTCTACTAATACAGTTCAAACATAAGACCTTTGTATTTGGTCTGTACAGCCATTATTTGCTTCCTACTGCAGTGAATACACAGTGATTCACCTTGCATCTTTTATGTGCCACCACAACACATTCGTGTCGACAGTGTGTCTAGTGCCGATATTATCTATGAACGTGCTTGTGACTGGAGCCTTTGTGATGACATTGGTGAAGGAACATGAATGCTGTTCCTGAGGCGAATAGGTATCGGACGTTATGATTGTCGCAGCGGAAAAAGTGTGCTATCCGTGTACGACTCATTCATCCTTCATGCTTACTAAGTAGTGCACAGTGACAAAAACTGTGATTTGATGCACAGAATGAAGACATACCTAGATGGCCGTGTAAATGTCCGAAGGTCTGTATATTTAGATAAGAAAACAACACAAGAAAAAGAAAAGGGGAAAAACCTCATCACTAATATTCTAAATATGATAGTGAGGCAAGAAGATATAACCATAGTGTGACTGTCAAAGAAAGTGAATGGAGGCTCACCGCTCAGCTGGTGATAATTCCGACCCAGCCGGGCCCGTGACCGATGACACTCTGTATGAGTGTGTGTAACGAGGGTTATTATCCTTGATTCTGTAACTGGACCAAATAAGATGAGTGACTATACACAAGTGGGACTCTTATTAAACAAAGTTTTCTCCAGTAGTCATCTGAAATATGAATCCAATTCTCCATGTCAATTGTATCGATATTGCACATTAAGAGAAAAACATTGTGACTGATCGTTGACTGATATGTTCACTCGTGAACACTCATATTTCTATACTTAATCGTAACCCAGTTAAGGTCATTACGGCGAAAAACTCAAAAGTCCCTGACAAACAGGATTCTGTAGTTGAAGAAAAACTTACATATCTGCAATGTCGCCAAGTTTAAGAGGCTCGGAGGTCACAAAAATCTTGTGATTCTGGGTTATCGTGCCATCGAACAGGGTGCTGTTCTGAAAGAATTCGGGGCTTCAGTATGGATATTTCCAATATCTACTATATATACCACATCTATATCAAAATCGTGCCAGGGGTGCCGCTTTGTGCAAGCTTACCTATTCCAATGTATAATTCCACGTTTTCATGCCGGTTGTGGTTCACAAAAACGATGAAGACCCCAGGCTGAAATACAGTAAATTGTCCTAGCGTCAGGTTCCTAATCTATATTCCCATGACCCATTCCTGGTGAGGAATATCAGTCCGTACATCCTTTTAGTTTTTCTGTCTTACCCGTGTGCAGCTCTGAGATGCCGTACCGCGCGTCCTGTCCTCCGAGCTCAGTTCCTGTTTGGACACGTGACCGGGTCCATGCAGGCGTTATATGCGTCCTGACGTTGCGTGCCCGGTCCACTAGAACGTCTATGTTTATTGCGAACGCATCCATGTTGGGTTTCCATGTTGGGTTTCCATCGAACCCAAAGATTGCGATAATAAGGCAATGTTTGATGCCGTGGGTGATCCAGCGTCGGTATTCCATTAAATACCGTCTATGAATATAAAAAAGTCCACGAAACGTGTCACGTGTCCTGAAGTCAATTGCTCATATTACATAGGCAATGTTTGATGCTATGGGTGATCAAACGTCGGTATTCCATTCAACACCGTATATGAATATAAAAAAGTCAACGAAACGTGTCACGTGTCCTAAAGTCAATTGCTCATATTACGTAATGCACCAAGATAACACAGACGATCTCGGCGAACCTCCATACTGGTTTGTGCGCACCGTGAGTGAACGTGGTTTACCTCACAGTGTCTATCCCAGGCATACGTGAATGTAAATTCTGTCTCTTTATCAAATACAGTGACACTCATAATTGTCTCTTACATAAACAACGTCATTAAAAAATCTTGATTAACAGTATAATCGAAGTACAGGAGAGTTGTCAAAGCATGATGATTGATATTTGATCATATATGGTCTAAACTATCGACAAACACAGATCTACATGTAATGTGGTTCTATTACAACAATATCATATCTTTCATTTACAGTGATCCATTGCTCAGTCTCTTTGATTTACAGTGATCCATTGCCCAGTCTCCCAGGAAATACTGCATCTCCTGGTCATAATTGAGTCCTTGCTCCACAGATTTCAAACGCATGATCCAAGTTGCCTCTGTGCGCCTGAGTCTCAATTCTCGGTTTCCACCTCTCACTGTTAAAGGGACTGTTTCAACCCCAAAGAATTGGACAACTTTATTGATCTTATCTTTCTGACAGGAAGCTACATGTAAAGCTACAGGATATTTCGGGTCACAATTCAAAATTGCCCTGATGTGCTCCATCATTCTATCTTTTAGTTGTCTGATGGTGCTTCCCACATAGTATTTTCCACATTCACATTCAATGAGGTAAATCACGAATTTGGTTGTACAGTTTATGTTACTCTTAATAGTATAAGAAAACCCATCAGGACACATGAATCGTGTTGTACCATGCTTTGCCCATTTGCACACACTGCAGAACCCGCATTTGTAAAAGCCTAGACTACGTTGGGTCATCCAATTTGTGCCTGTTGTGTCCCGAGGTACCGTGGGACTCAATTTACTCCGTAAAGTGTTACCTCTTCTAAAAGAGATTTGAGGTCTATCTGTAATGTGATCCGTCAATGCTCTCTCTGATTTCAATAAGCTCCAATGTTTAGTAAGACTTCTCCGTAATACATCATGGAGTGAATTGAAATCAGTCACCATTCTGATGTGTTCTTTGCTAGAATCGGTGTGCTTTTGTGTCGTAGTCAGAGTGTGTGCTCTCTTGACTTTTCTGACTCTTTTTTCAGCTTTCTCAATCGTCTTAGTTGAGTAGCCCCTAGTGTAAAATCTTTCCTTCATGCTTGTCAAACATCTCCCGAACTCACAGTCCTCACTACAGTTCCTTCTTGCCCTCAGAAATTCGCCAAAGGGTATGGCGTTTATTTGGTGTGGGGGATGTGAGCTCGAAGCATGCAAGACTGCATTACATGCTGTGGACTTCCTGAAAAGTCTACTCTACCTCCGTGCCAAAGGCAGGACCGTCAGCGCCTGCAACATGCACAGTGCAAGACCCTCTGGTCCTTCCATGACGCAGGTAACACATTGCTCCAGCCACCCTCCAAACAGTAAAAACCAGACAATCATCCACCTGCTATCAGGCAACACCTAGGCGCACCCATGACAGCTTCGCAGGCTGTGTGTGCAACTCCTACTGCCGACACTGCGCTGCCCCGCATAACAGATCATATCCGTACAACCAGGTCATGTGCCTTCTACTGCATACCAGCTACATCCACCAGCACGCCATTGGACCTCATCAACACAACAGCCCCACACATCGCCTTCATTACAGTAACCTGGTTGAACGCATCCTCAGCACAATACTTCAACATTGCCATCACAGACGGATACGAGATCACCCGCAGGGATCACACCAACAATCCAGGAGGATGAATTGCAATTCTTTCTGAAGTACACCCTCAGAGTCACATACAACACCAAGAACACACTCAGCATTGTCTAATATTTGCACTTCAAGTTTCACACCAACCCCCTGACCACCCTCAGTCTAACTATCATCTACATATCTCCAGGCCTACACCCACAATTCTGCTAAGCCATCGACAATTATATTAATAGTAATTTCTTGAGCGCACCTCTAACCCAACGGGGTGTCCCAGTGCTGTAGTGGGCAGAAAATGAGGCAGCATACGGAGGAGCAACTAATCAAGCAGGCTAAATAGCCAGGTGTAAAGGGCTTTGCAAGACTCACATTCAGACAGAATCATACGCAGGGGAATAGGTAGCTTAGTCCAACATTGGGTGGTTCCTACCTGAAAGGTTTCACCTCCTTATCTAGGTTTTGCAAACCAAGGACCAATGAGCAAGTGCTTTTAATTGGAACATAGAGATCGTGATTGACAATAGGGACGGAGGCTCCTCCTAAGGTAGACCGGACAACGGCCTTGTCCTGCCCTGAAGGCGAGTGTCAGCACATTGAAATCTATTTGTGTAGCCATGAGCAGCCAATCGAGTAGTCTAAGATATGGGGAGATATGTTGTCAAAGTGGGACTCCACATACCAGGCGGACATCAGCATTTTGGATTGCTGCAGTATACGGAGCTAGCCTGATGTGAGACCACGTATGAGCCTTTCGCATAGTCTAAATGGGAGGTGACCAGTGCGTGAACCACCATTTTCCGGGTTACATTGTGCAGATAGCTAATAAATCTCTTGATGATTTAGATCTTGCCAAAATAAGCGGCACACACCTTTTGTACCTGTGTGGCAAGGGATAGCTGATTATCCCATCTAACTCCCAGATTCCTCACCAAGTCCTTGTGTGCCAGAGCAATGGCCAGTTCCTCTATCCACCACAGATTGGAAGAGAGGGGAGAAGGTTGGTTAATAAAATAGGACCTAGGTGTTATCTGGATTAAGTTTCAAGAAATTGTGGTCCATCCAGGCTGCAAAAATGTAGAGACAATTTTTGAGTGAGTCAACATTTTCCGCACACACAGCATTTAAGGTGAATAGATGCAGAAGATCATCAGCATATAATATGATTTTGACTTCAGACATGGCAATCGATTCGGCCAGAGGGGTTAAGTAAATATTAAAAGTCAGAGGGCTCAGAGCAGAGCCCTGTGGCACGCCCCACTTCAGTGGTTTGACTGGGGAGATGAATGGATAGGTCCAGACCTGCTGTGTGCGGTCAGATAGTAAGGTCGATATCCAGTTCAGCACTGAGCCCCCCATGCCTATGGTCTTAAGGCGGTTCTGAAGAATGGGATGGTCAACGGTGTCAAATGCTGTAGACAAGTCTAACAGCATCAACACCGCCTTGGAACGTACGTCGACCGCCCAGCGTATTGAGTCTGCCATTTCTATGAGGGCCAACTCCGTACTACAGCCGGGATGGAAGCTGGATTGTGAGTCGTGAAGGAGGCTATTATCTTCAACAAAGGCCATCAGTTGCTGCCAGAATACATTCACTGAAATCTTGGCCGGAGCTGGTAAAAGAGAGTTAGGTCTATGATTGCAAGGACATTCAGGATCTGCATTGGCTTTCCTTAGGATGGGCAGGAGGAACGTGTGTTTCCACGCATCCGGATTAGAGCACAATCTGATTGAAAGGTTCCAGATGGCATTTAAATGGTGATTGGGAATCTTTGAAAGGATGTTGTATTGCTTGGCGGGCAAGGGGTCAGTAGGGGAACCGGATTTACACATCTGCAATTCGAGCAGAGAGGCTTCCTATGACATTGTGGCAAAATCTGAGACCACAGAGCTGGGAAACGGCTTTACTGATTGGTCCTCAGACATTGGACAACAACATCAGCACGCAGGCCCTCACCTACACAGACTACATGGGTCAGGGGGACAGCAACTCCTGGCTACAGGACAAACACACCACCATCCTGCATTGGTACATCAACATTTGCATCCAGTTGTCCAAAAAACAACACACTGCACCACCGTCCGCTACAGATCCACCAAAAAAGCTTGACCTGAGTCAACACAAACGAGCTGTGTGGCACCCTCACACAGGACACTCCAACCAACGACACTGCTACACCCCGCAACCGCACACACTGGCTCAGCGACTGATCCAACACTCTTGCTACATTGGCGGACTTTCCTGTGAAGCACTAGTTATGCCACCAGGGGGAAGGCAGACCTACTGGACTCATACAGATCTAGACGGACTCATGTGCAAACCTTGTAAAACAAACAACCATCAGTTACCTTTCCGCCCTGAAATCCTCCACACACAGACATCACCATATCATCAGCACGGACAAGAGGACAACCTTCAGGTATGGACTGGGCACCAACACACACAACATAAATGACCTCATCGGCATTGTGAGTGAACTATCTAACCCCAGCTTTCCATCCAAAAGACATCCCACCCTTGCATGGTGAAGGGGACCCCTTGCAACTTACTTCCACTCCAAGCTCGTGGATTTACACGAAAGCCTTGTCACACAGAGGCAGACAGCGCTATTTTCCACAGGACATACCCCCTCTCAGGTCCTGGACTCCAGAAAGCAGCAAAGACACCACCCGGCTCATGTACACAATCCACTCCAGCTCTCCATCAGGAGCCTTCTCACACAACATCTCAATCACAGCATACACCATCCTTAAAGCCCATATCCGGCACGTAATGGATGTCTCCTTTAAATATGCCACTTTTCATGGGAGCTTGAGGCATGCAGAAACCCAGGCCCTTCTTTGACAACAGACGTAAGTACCGCAGGATGTCCTGGAACATCACCCTGCTTGCCTACCCGGCAAATGTCATCAAGAAGACAGTCAAGGACCATCTCCCGCCAAGCAAACATCTCCAGGCAACCCGCCCCAGACCATCTTCCACAGTAATCACCCCACTGCAACAGCCCTCATTGCCACCACCAACGACATCTTGGACCCTGCTCAACAATGGTGAGACTACCACCCTCACCCCATCGACTGCTCAACGGCATTCAACACAATTTTCTACCACACTGTCAGATCACACATCTTCAACACTGGGTTCCACAGGAAGACCCAGGATGAAATCGCCAAGTACCTCCTCAGCAAGGCCCAGGGAGTCAGCATCCCCCCTTCGTCACGAAGTACACTGGGGTCATCGGGCCCATGCCCCAGGCCTCATCTCTCAGTGTGACAATCTACAATGTCTCCATGACCCCCCTCTCCAACATCACATGCGCAACACCTCATCATTATGTCCTATGTCATTGACACCCAGCTGCTCCTCACCCTCATCAAAGACCCAGCTGCTCCCAGATCCAACATTCAAGAAGGCATGAGGTGCGTTGAAAAATGGATGAACATCAGCCACATGAGGCTGGACTTGGACAAGACTAAGCTCATCATCTGAGGAATGTCCCCTTACGGCTGGGACAACTCCTTGTGACACACCGGCCTGGGCAGCGCACAAGCACACAGTGGTCACGCACGCAAGCAGGTGCTCATCGTACACTCCTCGCTCACAATGACCATGCAAGTCAATACCATCACTACCTCATGCTGCAAGTCCCTCTACATGCTGAAAATGATCTTCAGATAGATCCACTCCTAGTCAAGACAGACAATCACCCAGGTCCATGATACCAGCCGGCTAAACTATGGCAACACCCTCTACGCAGGAACAAGAGCCAGACTTCAGGAGGAAATGTGCACTTCCAGGGTGCATGCGCACACCTCATCCTCAACATCCCCTGCCACAGCCACGTGACCGTCCACCTGAGATACCTACAATAGTCTCACTGTCAACTGCAGGATCACCTTCATACTCCTCAGCCACACTCAGTAGGCACTCCACAACCCCAGCCCCAAAGACGAACATGGACATCTCCCATCCAGCACCCCGTTGCCCCAATACCATCCAGCCACCCTTGCCCTGGGCACCATTCATCACATCCACAGTACAACTGCATGCAGGAGATAGTTCTCCCACATCACCAAACAGACCTAGTACACCCTCCCTGGGCACCTCCACATGACCCATGACCTCTGCACCTTCATGAAACTCTTCCTAAACTCTCTGTCAGAGCAGTATGGCAATCCCCCCCTCCTCAGCAGATTGAAACCATCACGGGTGACTATTGAGCTCCATGTATGTATTTGATGATACATTGTGGCCTATGTGTGTCCTCAACTGGACTTAGATCCCAGTGTATTGATGGCTTGAGTTTGTTCCACACTCTGGCATACTTTGACATATCCCCACACGTATGTTGTTGACTCATGTAAAAAGACTGCAACATCAAATTTTATTGTGTTTGTTTTGTTTATTTATCGATCTTGTGTGGGAAACGTGAGTAAGTGCTAGGTGTTGTACAAAAATTCTGGGAATCCAAAGTTCACAGAGGGAGATGTGATGCTTTGCAGTTTGAGTCAACAGAGTCCAGACCACAGTGCTTGGCATTATTGTTCAGACTGCAACCAGCAAGTCCATGTGGGAGAGTAGGACAGACAATAAGGTGATGCTGTTGCACACAAAGGCAAGATGCCAGACCAGGTGACCTGGGAGATGTGCATGGGCCACTGCCTCTCACTGTCTTTTCCGTGGACGTCCCACCTTCCTTGGGGGACCCTCATATGCAGGCCTTGACGATGGGACGCTCCGTTGGAAGATTCCTCCTCCTCCCTCCCTGTGCCTGTTGGCGGTCTTCACCTCAATGTTTCTTGCCTGGTGACACAGGGAGGGTGCTGCATGTTGTCAGCGATCCGACGGAGTGAATGGCTTATGTCCCTCTGCACCGCCAAGAGCTCATCCAGTCTTGCCTCCATCCGTCCTTGGTGTTCTCGTTGACTGGCGTGTTGCTCGGCCTGAAGGTTTTTGATTTCTGTGAGGGCCCCCACTACCTGGCTGAACTCCCTGGTGTCCCGCCGGTATGCATCCACAATGTTTCGTAGTTCAGACATACTGGGCCCTGCAGCTGGCTGGTCAGGTTGTCACCTCTGCCTAGTGCCACTCCCACCACCCCTGCGCACACAAGCCTGACCTGCTGTTGTGGGTGCATCGGGTTGACGGGACCCCTGAGGGATGGCAGTGGTGGTGTTGTCTGCCTCCTACTGGGTGCCTGGCGAACCTTGTCCCTCATTGTCAGACTGGCTCAGTTGTGGATTGTGGGCAGGGCTCTGAGATGTCTGCTGGGATGTGGCAGGAATGGGTGTGGTGGTTGGCGCAGATGTCCCTGATCAGTTGCTGCACAGGTTTGGGCTCCAGAGGTACCAAGATGGTCCGGGTCATCCTTGGAGGCATCGCCGTTGGTAGGATCAGGGTCCTGCATAGCCTGGGACTGTGATTCATCTCCCCCCTCTCTGGGGGTAGATTCTGCACATTTCCCTGTGGGTGTGAGAGACAGACAATGTTAATGCCATTTAATGCAACAGCCAATTTTCATAAACATTGTCGTTGGTACTGTTCCACCTGGTAGTTGTCTATGCTTTGGATTGTTCTCAATGTTCACTTGTGGATGGGTATGTTGTGGGGTCATATTGATCTGTGTTCAGGAGTCATTGACATGTGAGTAACTATTTACAATGACTGGCACAGCCATGCATGCCAGCAGGGATTTGCCAGTCATTGTGCACCACAGCTATGCCAGCATGGATGCAACACATCTACACTGCGGATAACCATGGTGTAAAAACGGCACAGCTGCGTCACGCATCTGTACCATAGAAGTGGCACATTGCTGGAGTTGTGTCGCCGCGCAACGCAGATCCAGCAATGCTCTGTGTGGCCCTATCTGCACAATGCTGCATCAATCCTTAAGCCTGCTTCAAGCATGCACAGGAATTTGAGGCAGCATGTGTATAAAAGTGACTGAGTGAAATCTTTAAGATTTCAATCAGCCACTTTTGGGAGGTGTTGCTGTGCCGTGACGGCCACCCACCACAGACCAGTACACCTACTTCTGGCGCAGGACTTTAGAACCTGGCACATCTCCCAGATGCATCACCTTGTAAATACCCAGCACCATGGCGCAACTTTTGAGCGTCTGCTGCGTCACAAAGGCGAAGCAAAGGAGTCGTGAAAGAAGCGCAAGGGACTTGTAAATCAGCACTGTGCATTTTTTGATTGGATGCTTCATCAGATTGGAATTTTTTTGTTGTGTTACATGACGATTGTGACAGTGGGGCAGTCCATTGCCTGTCCCAGGAGGCTATGTTTATGTAAGGGGTGTGTGTGACAGGCCGTGCTGGTAGTTGGAGTCTGATTTGAAACTGGGCGTCCCTCGTGGTGTGGCTGTCCCCCATGGAGCATGCTGCCATGATAGTGGTTGTGAGTTCCTGTCCAAGATATCTGACATTGTTGTCCTGGTGTTAGTGTTTGCACTGGTCACAGGACGGCCTTGTGCTGCCTACACCAGGGCCCAGTGTCAGCTATCTTGTCAGTACTTTCCCACTCCCTGTGCATTGAGCATGGTGCATGGATGTGTACCTGGGCCATATGGGATGAGTGCAATTAGCCATGGGCGTACACAGAAATGTTGATAGGGGTGGCCACATTTTTAGCTTCATCACCATCCCCCTTGCACCCTCCTCCCCTCCCGCTTGCACCCTTCTCACCCTTTGCCTTGCACCCTTCTCATCCTCTTCCTTGCACCCTCCTCCCCTCTGCCTTGCACCCTTCTGGTCCTACCCCTTGCACCCTTCTCACCCTCCCCCTTGCAGCCTTCTGGCCCTCCCCTTGCACCCTCATCGCCTCTGCCTTGCACAATTCTCGGCAACCCCCTTGCATCCTTCCCACACAATGGAGGGTGCTGCCACCTAGAACAATAGCACCATTTCCAAAGCATGATGGACTAGGGCCAGCCCTTACTGGCCCCACACCAGAAACACTTGCGATCCAGGGGGGCAAAGTGCCACCCTTGCCCCCTCCGCCCATGCAATTGGGTCTGATTTGGAGTCCCACAATGCATTTTGTGACACCCACCCTCCCAGCATACCGGACGTCCATTCTTGGGTCTGTGCTTCCTGTAGCATGGGACATAGCATGGCCTTGGTTTGTCAATGGGGCATACACATGTTAGTGGCATTAGCATTGTTTTTTCCTGTAGTTGTGGGCGATGGGCTCTTGGGGGTTGCTGTGGGCATTTTTTGTACTTGGGGTGTGGATGCCATTACCCCCATGTTACAAGAGTTGTTCGTATACTCACCAGGCTCCACGACTCCTTCAATTCCATGTACTCCCACCGGTGGTAGCAGAGCCATGACCTTCTCCTCCCAGGATGGTACTGTACTGGTCTGGGGGGACAATCACCTCCAGTGAGCTGGCTCTGGGCGTAGTCCTTGGCCATCTTCCGTTTCACCATCCTCCGCAGATCGTATCACCTGGCCAGGCAATCCTTCCTGGTGCGCCTGATAACTGCAACAACATTGACCCTATTGAAGATCTTCTCCTACAGGCGTGTTTTCTCAGCTATGCTGGTCCGTCTGACCAATGCGCCAAACAGCTGTGGCTCGACTCCGATGACTTGATCTACAAGGATCTCCATCTCCTCCTCTGTGATCTTTGGATTCTTCTGTGCGGACATGGTGTGGGTCTGAATGTGAAGGAGGTGTGGGCCGAATGTGATTGGGGGTATGTGTGAAGGTAGATGTGTGCAGTTGTTGGTGTGTTGTCAGTCTCTGTAACTAAATGGGTATGTTGCAAAGGATGATGGTTTGTGTGTGTGGGCCCTTTTTATTGGTCCATTTGTGGGTGGGGCGTAGTTTGAATTTTTGGTGGGTGCGTTATATGGGGTGGGTCTTAGTAAGGCACTCTGTTTGCCTGTTTGGATCTGGCCAGGACATTAATTTCCAATTTCCAATGGTTTGTACACAGGAGACATGTTTTGTGGTGTTGTGCGAGTCGTTTGAACCCTCCTTGTGCTGTTTTTAGGGGTTCACGTGCACTTCATTCAGGGGCGGTTCGGTTCGTATTTGATTGTGTAGCTCGCTCATACATGACATTTTTACAGGGTTCGCGTGCGCTTCGTTCAGAGGGGGTTCTTTTTGTATTTGATTTAGTGGCTCGCTCATACGCGATGTTTTTATGGGGTTCGCGTGCGCTTCATTCAGGGGGGTTCGTTTCGTATTTGATTGTGTAGTTCGCTCATACGCAACGTTTTTACGGGGTTCGCGTGCGCTTCATTCAGGGGGGATTTGTTTTGTATTTGATTTAGTGGCTCGCTCATATGCGATGTTTTTACGGGGTTCACGTGCGCTTCATTTCAGGGGGGTTCGTTTCATATTCAATTGTGCGGCTCGCTCATACGCAATGTTTTCCATACAAATCGCAGTTCATAGATGACAATGTTTTCCCGTACGAATCGTGTTCTCGGTCCCCGGTCTGGAACGTACTTTTCTGGTCGTACAGCATGTTTACGAATTATACGGTTCACTTTCCGAGTCTGTATCGTATGGATTTTTGCTTGATTTACGTACGTTCCCAAGGATTCGAACCTAATTTTTAACTCCGGATCGTACTACGTGATTCAGACGGGTTTGTACGATTCGTACGGAAACAGCTTCGTATACGAATCTTCGTACGGATTCCTTTCCCGAATCAGAATGGACCCCTAATTGTACATTAATTGTGCCTGACAAAGGAGTTTGTCCATGTGATGCAAGCAGGTATAAATATGCAGTGAATTGATGGGCAACTAGTACAAAATTATGGTTTGTGTATAATTTGTGAGTAATTCCGCGTATGAAGGAGTCAAATTGAAAATCGGGTGCAAATTTCATACCAGCTAATTACAGCCCCACAGATTAAAGGTAATTCATGATGTGTGCAATTTACACATGTACTTTTCACCACATTGAGGATATAATCCTTAGACATTACATCAGCATCTGAATATTAAGTTATCAACCAATCAAGACAAGCAATTTGCTGCAAATTACATATACCAGGGATACATTTGAGATCAAATGTGTACTCTTGTAGATTAATGACCCATCTTTTAATTCTACTGGAAATTGCCTCAACCCCATTTTTAGTTATTAACTCTTTAAGTGGCTCGTGGTCTGTTCTTAAGTTGATACTTGAAGAACCTTAAAGGTGTAAGGTGGAGCTCTTGAGCACTCCTATACGCAGAATAATTTTGCAGACAATTAAACCAAAGTAGTCCAAGCAAAGTTTTATTCACTTTCTAATCTACGTGCTTTGAAACGTATGTTACGGCTTCATAAACATAACACAATCCAATCCAATGAATTTCTGTATATTCCAAAGTGTTAAATCCACACAGCTTGTATGTATCCTATTAACATAGTTTTATATTAGCCCCAATGCATTTCGAGCCGGCGGCTCTTCTTCAGGGGTCCATGGATCTACTTAGAACTTTTCCGAAAAATGTTGTATTAAGTAATACAGGGCCCGAGGTCATGACTAAAGATTAGTGTAAACTAAAAAACACCAATGGTGCTGGTGCGTAAAATATAATAAATAGCTATAGAAAGTGCAATGAATATTAGTGCCCGATAGTGAGCAGTATAAAGGTGGGGTCTAAAGAAATGTGGGGTGAGGAGAATGGACAAAGTAGCAGAAAAAAGCGCGGAGCAAAATTACAACATGCTATCATTTGGGTAAGTGAACCGTTTGTGATATCTAGCATGCCTAGGAAAGACTGCAATTCACCGTGATAATACGTAAGGAAACCTCCGGAGAGGTGAGTTGATTATATCCCAGAAATCAACATGTGAAAATTAGTGAGACAAGACTTACCGCTATGCTCAGGGCAAAACTGATATTAGCCATGCTTGGTTTAGGATATTGTAAAGCAGGAACGATAGACGCCGTGTAACGACGCGGAAGTAAACGCGGTGCGAAATCGCGCATGTGTATAAATGTTGAAGAAAAAAGAATAGAAACAGGACTGTTATACTGCCCAGTGACTGGAGTGGGTACAAAGTGACGGTAACCTCCGTGACATAACGGAATGTGTAATTAACAGTTAAAAAACAGTATAACAAGAATATCGAAAGAAAAATAAAGTGGGGATAAAGGAACAATAGTGTGATTTGGAAAATAACGAAACATATAAACAGGATGAAACGAAAGGAAAACCAAGGCTGTAGAAATGAAAACAATAATATCAAAACTTATATATCAAGAAACTCCGGCGAGCAAAAGGAAAACAGAATAAAAAAGCAATATCATGAACAAAAAAAACAAAATTGCTGAATGAGTAGGGTGTATAAGGGCGTACAGTTACGGAGGTAACATAGTTTGAAGAGGAATTAAGGGTATAATAGCGAAAGATAGGACTCTATGAGAAGGAAAAAAGCAACAGGAACGGGAAAGGAAAGTCAAAGACTTGAAGACGGTGAAAAAGAATACTAAAAAAAGGAGGCAGGGCTGAGAGGCGAATGTGCGAAATGATAGCTGGAGAATCAACCCGAAGATAGTGTATATTACAGTAGCTGTACTCCATAGTGAGAATGTAGTTGAGGTTACAAGAAAAAGTAAGAAAAAAGTAAAGTGGAGAAATAGGAAACGAGTGGTGTATATAAAGGAGGTGAAGAAGATCGAGGTGAGGGTGTGGTGGAAAATTAGATGAGGAAATAAAGTTGAAAGAAACAAGGTAATCAGGTAAAGTTATAAGAGATGGTGCCAAGAGAGAACAGATTTATAAGGAAGAAACACATTATAAGAAACTACTATATTCCAGTCTCTCTTTAAGTCCATTCGGATGTGTGGTACAGAGTTTATGGATCCAGTATTGTTCTCACTGTAGTAAGAATTTTCTAGGGTCAATGCCTGTAGGTTTTTTCACTACCTCCAAGATCTGGAAGCGGATTTTGCTTGTGTTGTGATTGAGTTGGGTAAAATGAGCTGCCACGCAGGATTTAATGTTCTTATTTCTGATGTTGCTGCGATGTTCTGTGAGTGTGATTTTTTAAACCCGCAGGGGCACTTTAACAGGTATAC
Organism: Lissotriton vulgaris; assembly: GCF_964263255.1. Classification (NCBI taxonomy): domain Eukaryota; kingdom Metazoa; phylum Chordata; class Amphibia; order Caudata; family Salamandridae; genus Lissotriton; species Lissotriton vulgaris. Next base: position 1,191,251,686 of record NC_141691.1, on the reverse strand, counting down.
GACATTGGTGGTGTCACAAGTTGCATTCACGTGCAGGCGAATGGGGGTACCCTGAGTCGGGTGCATCACATTGTTTCCTGGAATATTATTGTGGCAGTTGGTACAATTATGGCATGGAATTGTACCCTTGAATGTAGTAGACTCTGTGGTACGGGGTTTAAGCATTGATTGTAGGTTTCTTGAACGCTGATAAGCAAAAATGGGAAGATGTTCAAAAATTTGATTGAAATCGGGTTCCAGTTGGAGGACTTGCCAGTGTTTGATGATGCATTGTTTGATGAGTTGTCTCTTAGTTGAAAATTTGGAAACAAATACGTTCCGCGGTTCAGCTGAACTTGTAATAGCTTTCGATGTGAGTAAGGTAGCGCGTTCAATTCCTGCTACTCTATCACTGGCTGCTTTTATAATTTGGTCTGGATAGCCTCTGTTCAAAAATGTGTTCAAGATGATTGTGCTGTCTTGTTTGTAGGCTTTTTCAGTGGATGCTATTCTTTTAGCCCGAAGCAGATTATTAAAAATAATCAAAAAAGATTTTAAAAGATTTTGGAAATTTAGGGGCCCATTAGGATGTTGGGTGGATCGCCACCGCCCGACATCCTTTCCCGCCCGCCACCCATTTCCCTCCCGCCGGGGGACCGCGGCAGACGGAAACACCGTCCGCCGCTTTTCCGACCGGTCGCCTTGCGACCCGGCGGAAAAGGGTTCATATGGTGGTGGTGTCTATCAGACACCACCAGCCATATTAGAATGGGCTTCGGCATATGCCTTTCCATGGCAGCAATGCCGCCACGGAAGAGCATGCGGTCTTTACTTTGGGGGCCACCTGCGAGCCTCCATGGTGAAGGTGAGATGGGGGTGCACATGAGGGGTACCTGTGGTACCCTCCTGCATTTGTATACACAATACAGCAGGCACCGCGCGGTGCCTGCTGCTTTGTGTATGCAAATGCATATCGTGCATTTATACCATGCGGAGGGTGTTGGCGTGAACAGCGCCCGCCACAATGTTATAAATGCATGATGAGCCCACCAGTGTGGCGGTCGCATCATAATGGGCATGGCAGGATTGCCGCTCAGATCGCGGGTGGTCCTGTATTCCACGAGGATGGTGGGCGGGCAAAGTCCGCTCGCCATCCTAATGGGGACCTCGGTTTAGGAGTTGGATTTTTTGTTTATAGGTGATAGGAGTGGGGTGTTTTTTAAAAATATTTAATTTAAATATTATTTAAATAAAAAATTGCAAAAAATGTAATTTACATGTAATAATAATTTGTAAATTATTAACAAATATATATATAATGTATTATTTGTAGTTAGAGTCCAACACCTTAAATTAAATGTAGTTTGGAGTGGGAATAGTAAATTAATTTTAATTAGTGTCCAGCACCTACTTCAATGTAATGTAGACTGGAGTTGAAATAGTAAATTAATTTTACATAATGTCCAGCACCTACTTCAATTTAATTTAGATTGGAGTGGAAATAGTAAATTAATTTTAATTAGTGTCCAGCACCTACCCCAATTTAATGTTGACTGGAATGGGAATAGTGAATTAATTTTAATTTGTGTCCAGCACCAACCCCAACTTTAAGTAGATTGGAGTTTGAATAGTAAATACATTTTAATTAGTGTCCAGCCCCTTCTCCAATTTATTGTAGACTGGAGTGAGAATAGTAAATTAATTTTAATTACTGTCCAGCACCTACCTCACATTTATGTAGAATGGAGCGGGGATAGTAAATTAATTTTAGTTAGTGTCCAGCACCTACCCTAAAGTGATGTATATTGGAGTTGGAATAGTATATTCATTGTAATTAGTGTCCAGCACCTACCCCAATGTAATGTAGATTGGAGTTGGAATAGTAAATTATTTTTAATTAGTGTCCAGCACCTACCGCAATTTTATATAGACTTGAGTGGGAATAGTAAATTAATTTTAATTAGTGTCCAGCACCTACCCTCATTTTATGTAGACTGGAGTTGGAATAGTAAATACATTTTAGTTAGTGTCCAGCACCTACCCCAATGTAATGTAGACTGGAGTTGGAATAGTAAATTATATTTAATTAGTGTCCAGCGCCTACCCCAATTTTATGTATATTGGAGTTGGAATAGTATATTCATTTTAATTAGTGTCCAGCACCTACCCCAATGTAATGTAGAGTGGAGTTGGAATAGTAAAATATTTTGAATTAGTGTCCAGCACCTACCCCAATTTAATGTGGAGTGGAGTTGGATTATTACATTATTTTTAATTAGTGTCCAGCAACTACCCCAATTTAATGTAGACTGGAGTTGGAATTGAAATTTTTTTTAAATAGTGTCCAGCAACTACCCCAATTTAATGCAGATTGGAGTTGGAATAGTAAATTAATTTTAATTAGTGTCTAGCACCTACCTCAATTCTATGTAGACTGGAGTGGGAATAGTAAATTAATTTTAATTAGTGTCCAGCTCCTACCCCAATGTAATGTAGACTGGCGTTGGAATAGTAAAAAATTTTTAATTAGTGTCCAGCAACTCCCCCAATTTAATGTAGCCTGGAGTTGGAATAGTAAATTATATTTAATTAGTGTCCAGCACCAACCTCAATTTAATGTACACTGGAGTGGAAATAGTATATTATATTTAATTACTGTTTATATTATGTGTGTATAGTGTATCTAATGTAAAGAAAACAAAGTAAATACCATTATTACACATTTTTTGAAGTTTTTATATTGTTTTTATTTAATATGAGTAGAATAAAACAATAAACATGGTTATTATATTGTTATTGTATACAAATATATCACTGCACGTATTTAGAAAAATATATTGTACATTTTTGATCAATGGTAACATTTTTCAAATGTATTTAAATATTGTACAATATATTAACAAATTATATATAATGCAGTATTAGGTATTGTATACAGTTTTTAAAAGAAAGTATAATTTTATTAACTCAAATGTACATTTTTTAATTTTGAATACATGCTGTGTGTACATATTACATTTTAAAAATTAATATTAATATTTTAAAAAATAATATTATTTTCTTACACTATTTACACTTGAAAACACATCTTTAATTATATATTTAAAAAAACATTTATTACGTTTTTTGTACATTTGTATTACTTTTTTAAATTATAATAATAAATATTATTATATTCATAATATTTAATTTTATAATTTTACAACATAGGTATATTTTGAAACATAGTTTAATAATAGTACAAAAATGTGTACAATTTTATTGACATAGTATTGGATTTTTTACATGTTGTGTAACATTTAAATAAATTAAATGATACATTTTTATGTTAACCTATTTATTATGTTTTGGGTCTTTTATTTTGTAACCAAGTTAGGTCGTTTGTGTCATTTGGGTTGAAGAGAATCTCGCATTTGGGAGACACTTCACGTCGCTAAAGGTAAGGTTTGTATTATATGTTTTAAGTGTGTTTTATATTAATTTTGATATTAGTTTGATACTGTTTAGTGTTGTTATAAGTTAGTTCGAATTTTGCTTTGCTATGTGTTTTAATTACGTGTGGTGTTTTTACGTATTGGTACGGTTGTCTAGGCCTTGTTCGAGAGTTAGTATTTCAGTGTTTAAAGTATATTTTAATGCAATGTGAAGTGAATATTATTGTTAGTAAGTGATTATGCGTTGTTTTATGTGGGTGGGAATGTATGATCTTTTGTTTAGCTGTTTTTACTTTCAGGAGTTCTTTGTATCGAAAGGAGTAGTTTTTTTTTTAAAGAAGTATGTGTTAGTTCTATGAACTAATATATTTTAACACTTCTTTATATTATTTGGTTTTCCTGGAGCATTTTTTTTACTCTTTTCTATATTGTCGTTTTTTTTTATAGATTTCTGAAGGATTTTCATTATGTGGATTATTCTTTTTGGGTACAGTTGTATTTTTTCTTTTTTTGGGGGGAAACACTATTTTTCATCAATGGATTATGCTGGTGGAACATGGATTTTGCAGTCTTTGGAATACATTTGGTAAGTTATTTTTTTTTATTGTGGGTGGGTACTGTTTTTATTGTTATTGTTATTTGTTTTTTATCACAATATTAATAAGGTATGTATATATATTTATTTAAGATATATTGCACACAATAATTATTTTTGTAATAAAATATAACAATTTTATGTGCATTTCATTGTTGGATGTATTTTATTAGGGATTTGTTGGTGGTACAGATTTAAAGGAGAGTTTTGGCTATTAGGTTTAAGTAGTCCATGTCTTTTGTACTAGGGTACAATTTTACCTGCTGTTCTAAATATTTGTTTTGTTTGTTTGGATGTTTTGGGCGTTAATTGAGTTATGGATTGTTCCATTCGAAACTCTTGGTAGCTTTGTTCCTTTTGTAGGCATTGTATACATTTTTCTAAACTAGATTTTGGTTTGCCTGTTGATTGAAGGATTTAGTGTACGTCTATACACATTCCACCAGGGTATTAAAAATTTAGAATTTCTTCTGTGGCGAGATCTGTGGAGTCTTCCTACCCATGTGTCCACAAAATAGTCCAATAATAAACTTAGTTTAGCTTAATTTTGTTTATAAAAGTTACTGACAATTAAGATGTTGTAGTGTTCTACATCGTCAGTTTCTGGGACATAAGCAAGCGCAGTTAATTTTTTTATTTGATAAGCAAAAGATGCATTTGTGGCATATTCAATGCTAAGGGCCCCATTAGGATGGGGGTAGGAAAACCACCCCGACTGCCATGGAGGCGGGAAACAACTGCCTGGTGGGACCGTGGATAAACCGGCGGGCAAATTAGGAACAACCGGCCAAAAAAAAACGACCACTGCGGTAGCGGGCCAACAAAAAACGCCCTATGTGGGCAGTGAAGAAGTCCAAAAACCGCCCACGGCTGTCGGAAACGCAGAGAAAAAGCTAAAACCCGCCCCAAGCAAAGTGGAGACACCGCACGGGAAATTAGTATATCCCCAATGGTTCCGCGGTACAAACCGTTGTTTCCGACCACAGCGGTCTCACACTGCAGTGAATGGGAGAGCCAGCGGGAGAGCTGCAGCATGGCCACCGCAGTAGACAATCCACAGAAAACAGGGTGGACAATGCAAAAACACCACAATAAAGGCAAACATTGCACACAAAAAATGTAGCCATGCCCCCCAAATACACAACACACTTCCAAATGAAATAAATCATTTTAGTTCCAAACAAAAACATACATTTTCCAGGACTTCCACAACACACCTGACTGCAAAATCCCATTATGACACACCTAAACAGCTGAGTATAAAACCAGCCCCTTCACTGACCACAATCCTTTGCAATACTCCAGAAGAGAGGGCACACACCAGACCTGACAGGAGAGACAAGACAAAACAGAACACCCAACACCACCACCATCACACCAGCACCAACAATCCCCCAGCACATAACACACCTCACACAAAAACACCACACCCATCAAGCACACCCCTGCTCTCACAAACACTCCAAACACCACACACCATGGTATCACAGAAAATGCCCAAATTCAAAGAGAGTGAGTTGTCAGTCATGGTCAATGAGATAGTAAGAGTGGAACCACAACTGTTTGGTAGCCTAGTCCAACAGACACCATTAGCCACAAGGACACAAATGTGGGAAAGGATAGTACAAAGGGTCAATGCAGTAGGGACCACCACACGATCCAAGGAGGAGATCATGAAGCAGTGGCATGATCTCAAGAGGGTTGTCAAAGAGAGGAGGAGCAAGAACTGGGAGCTGGCTAACCGAACTGGCAGTGGCCCTCCCATCCCACAGAAAACATACCACTACTCCCACCATACTCCCTGCCCCACACCCCAGCAGGAAAGAGCACTCCCACACTCACAAGCAGTTGTAAGCCATTGCAGTTTTCACCCTCACCTTACAGGTAGGTAGCCATCTTGCCTTGGAAGCATGTATGTGGAGGGAGGCCTGTACTCCTACTCCCACCATGCCCCCTGTCCCATACCCCAGCAAGATGGAGCCCTCCCCCACACCACCCAGGAGCACATGGAAGCCATTGCATTCTTCACCCTCACCTTACAGGTTGGTAGCCATCTTGCTTGGGAGTCCTGTTTCAGGGAGGGAGGCCTATACCACTACTCCCACCATGCCCTCTGACCCACACCCCAGCAGGATAGAACCCTCCCTCCCACCCACAAGCATGTGGCAGCCATTGCATCACCCTCATCAAACTTACAGGTAGGTAGCCATCTTGCTTGGGAGGCCTGTATGTGGGAGGGAGGCCTGCAATACTACTCCCACCATGCCCTCTGTCCCACATCCCAGCAGCATGGAGCCCTTCCTCCCACCCACAAGCATGTGGCAGGCATTGCATCACCCTCATCAAACTTACAAGTAGGTAGCCATCTTGCTTGGGAGGCCTGTTTGGGGAGGGAGGCCTGTACCACTACTCCCATCATGCCCTTTGTCCCACACCCCAGCAGCATGGAGCACCCCATCCCTCCCAGGAGCACATGGAAGCCATTGCATTGTCTGCCCTCACCTTAAAGGTAGTGACAGAAAAAATAAAAATATTTCTCCGCCGATAGATGGTATGGATAAGATCAAACTGTACGCAGATGATATTATGCTTCTGTTGAAATCCGATATGCAGTCGCAAGAACAAGCCTTTTCCATTTTTTCACAATTTGAAGCATTGGGGAGGTATCATATTAATAAACGGAAAACTGAAATTATAATCTGCGGTAATAACAACCCGGACCTGCATCCAGATATTTGGAGATGCATAACCAATAAACCCAAAAGATACCTAGGGGTTTATTTTTCATCTTCAGTACGCGATCTATATACACTCAATTTTGAACCCGTAATTAGGAAAGTCTGTGTTATGTTCCTAAGATTGGATACACTTCCTTTATCTATCTTAGGCCGAGTGGCATTAATTAAGATGTCAATACTCCCACTTTTCAACTTTTTGTTTTCAACCATCTCCTGTTCCCTTCCTGGCTTTTTTTTCTCAAAGATTGAATCCCTTTTTTCAGCCTTCATTTGGGCAAAAAAGACCCCACGAATAGCTATAGAAACCATATATGTAGATAAGGAACACGGTGGATTGGGCTTACCAAATTTAAAAGATTATTACTATGCATATTTTTTGCAGTACCTTTCGAGATTTAAATATCCAGCACTTAGAGATGTATTGTTTATTGATTTCTTTTTTGATTTAATCTGCAAAGAATCCAAAATACCTTCTCCTCTCGCGATTTTTAAATCACCCAAGCTAGTCAGATACAAGACTTTGCGTTGGTTTCTTAAAAAGCGAGATGTTATGCTGAAAAGGTACTCACTCTCTCTCCTGTCCTTAGTAACTCCATTAAGAGAGGCTGTTTTTGGACTGGGGACCAGATTAGAATTAGATATTACACTCACATAGGCGAGATATGGGTTCCTTAACTTATCAAATTTTATTAAGTTTGGAGTTTGGTTGACTCCCGTTGAGATGGTATTGTTAATACGTGGTAATTTTCTTCTTATGGGCTCATATGCAGCGCTGTATAGGTTATTGAGCAATATCGATATAACACAAATAAGTCAGATCTCTAATTTAACGAACAATATCTTTTGGTCCCCAGTATTCAAGAGGGCGGGATCATGGAGGAAAAGTTTGGCGGAAAATAGGGAGGAGGATGTAAGTGCCAAAGCGATAAAAAAATGGCAGAAACATGAAAGCTTCAATTTAAAGGAAATAAACTGGAAAACCCTAAATAAATTAAATTTCACGGTCCTTAGAGGTGCTAACTGGAGACGTATGCTTTTCTTTAGCAAATGGCTATTGTATTATACACCGGCAGCGATGTCCAAAATGTACAGTAATGCATCATCTAATTGCTTTAGATGCACTCAACCGGAGTTGGTTAACTGGTCACATATTATTGCCTTCTGTCCCAAAATCAAGGTTTTCTGGAAAATATGTTTTTTATATTGTCTCAATATTTACATTTTACGATTGGTAACTATAATAATTTAATTATACTTGGGGTTGATCCATAGCTTAATTTGGAAGATTCCTTAGTGAAGCTTTTGTACATCATTGTTGCAATTTCCAGATCTCTTATTCTTAAATATTGGAAAACAGAAATAATTCCAACAGCAGATGAATGTTTTCAAAAAATTAAGAGAGTTAGAAACAGCGAATTTAGGTATGCAAAAAGGATTGGAGCTTTACGTAAACTTACTAAAATTTGACTGAGAAAAGCGTTCAATGCTGGATATTTGGGATCTGGGATATCATGTTTTTGATTAAATACAAATGTTTTGTTTGATCTGTACCTATCTTAGGCGATTTCAATGTATTTTAGTTCAGTATGTTTAGATTTGCATGTCGGATATTTGGTAATCATTATGTCGTTGATTCTCTGCCAAGAACTCAATATAATTTTTTTTTTTAAACCTTAGAGGTAGTTAGCCATCTCGCTGTGGAGGCCTGTTTGAGGGAGGGAGGCCTGTACCACTACTCCCACTAAGCCCTCTGTCCCACAACCCAGCAAGATGGAGCACCCCAGCCCTTCCAGGTGCCCCTGGAAGCCATTGCATTGTCCACCATCACCTTAGAGGTAGGTAACCATCTTGCTTGGGAGGCTTGTATATGGGAGGGAGGCCTGCACTACTACTCCTACCATGCCCTTTGTCTCACACCCCAGCAGCATGGAGCCCTCCCTCCCACCCACAAGCATGTGGCAGGCATTGCATCACCCTCATCAAACTTACAAGTAGGTAGCCATCTTGCTTGGGAGGTCTGTTTGGGGGAGGGAGGCCTGTACCACTACTCCCACCATGCCCTCTGGCCCACACCCCAGCTGCAAGGAGCACCCCATCCCTCCCAGGAGCACATGGAAGCCATTGCATTGTCCACCCTCACCTTGCAGGTAGGTAGCCATCTTGCTTGGGAAGCTTGCATGTGGGAGGGAGGCCTGCACTACTACTCCCACCATGCCCTCTGTCCCACACCCCAGCAGCATGGAGCACCCCATCCCTCCCAGGAGCCCCTGGAAGCCATTGCATTGTCCACCCTCACCTTACAGGCAGGTAGCCATCTTGCTTGGGAGGCTTGTGTGTGGGAGGGAGGCCTGCATTACTACTCCCACCATGCCCTCTGTCCCACAACCCAGCAGCATGGAGCACCCCATCCCTCCCAGGAGCACATGGAAGCCATTAAATTGTCCACCCTCACCTTACAGGTAGGTAGCCATCTTGCTTGAGAGGCTTGTATGTGGGAGGGAGGCCTGCACTACTACTCACACCATGCCCTCTATCCCATACCCCAGTAGGATGGAACCCTCCCTCCCACCCACAAGAATGTGGCATCCATTGCATCACCCTCATCAAACTTACAGGAAAGTAGCCATCTTCCCTGGGAGGCCTGTATTTGGGAGGGAGGCCTGTACTCCTACTCCCACCATGCCCCCTATCCCACATCCCAGGAAGATGGGGCCCTCACCCCACACCACCCAGGAGCACATGGAAGCCATTGCATTCTTTACCCTCACCTTACAGGTAGGTAGCCATCTTGCTTGAGAGGCCTGTATGTGCGAGGGAGGCCCGCACTCCTTCTTCCACCATGCCCTCTGTCCCACACCTGAGAAGGATAGAGCCCTCCCCCTCCCAGGAGCACTTGGAAGCCATTGCATTGTTCACCAAACAAACTTACAGGTAGGTAGCCATCTTCACTGGGCTAGATGTTTGTGGTTTCAGAGACCTGCATCACTACGAGTAATTGATGTACCTCTGCGCCATGTAATGAGGCACCGTATTGCACTTAATAAAAAAAGTGAAGATCTCTCAATGGTGTAGTGTACAGACAGTGGATGACACGCAGCTAACAGAATACTTGCAGAGTGCCCAACACTGACCGTTCCCCATCTAATCCACAGGTGATGAATAACTCACTGCTGAGGACAACAATAATGACCAGCAGAGCCAGTCTCCACCTCCGGTCCATGGACTCTCGGATGTAGACTCCCAGGATACTTTGGACGATGAGCTCCAGGCCGGCCCATCTGGTGTTCCAGGGAGCAACAGGTCCCAGGCCCCCATCCTCCCCACCACTACGTCTCTTGCAACAATTGCACAGCAGACCCCTGCAGTCACTGGCTGTGCCTCCACCACCGCCACCTCAACCACCACAACCACAGTGCCACCTGCATCACCCTCCCTGTCCCAGGGGATGACCAGCCCACACCAACAACTGTGGACGGCAGGGAGAGTGTGCAGGGACCCACAGTGGCGAGGCAACAGGTCAGTGGCAGCAGGGCAGGGGGAGGGCCAGGGTCACCCCAAAGATCTCAGGAGGTTGGCACACCATCACTGGACCACTTCAACAGAGTCATCGGGGCCTACAAACAGGTCCAGGGGCAAAGTAGCCGGTCTGCCGATCTATTACGTGAGCTCATCCTGCTGATAAGGTCCATCGACACATGCATTGGACAAATGGTGTACCTCTTGGGCCAGCAAGGGGTGTTACTAAAAGACAGGCCTGCGTCTCAAACAACACCTCCGCCCGCCTCTGTTGTGCTGCAGGACGACAGTGCACCATCCTCCCCTGTGGCCACAGAGAGGGGTGAGTCCTCAGACGCCGCTGGCCAAGCAGCAGGATCCCCCCCAGCCAAACAACCAAGGGGGCATCCAAAGAAGAGCCTGGGAGTTTCTGGAGGCAAAGCACCAGCCAAACGCCAGTCACAGAGCCAGCCCTGATGGCAACCCTCTTCCCCACTGCATTGACTGTTTGGACTGTCCTTCCCCACACTGCCTTGTCAATGGCACCTGTCTGTTGGACTGGGTCACCACATCCATGTGGTGTCTACTCTTACATCTCATTTACCATGACTGTCAACTCACTGCTTCATCACCACCTTCATGTAAATCTGCTCGCACCCCTTACATGTCAACTTTGTAAATAAAATACCTTACACACTTCAATTGGTGCAGCTTTGTCTTTAGTGCAATATTTACAGTGTTCAAAATGTCCATGATGTATCCAAAAGATGAACAGTAGGTAGACCTGGATATTTTTGAGGCACCTAGGGAGACACAACGGAACAACAGTCACTGGCGAGAGTGTGGCATCACAGACATAACACTACACCAACCATCTACATAAGTCAACAGGCAGATAACACAATGTGCAACAAGTGTAAAGAAACAGAGATCTGTATATGTTTACATGTGAAATGTCACTGCCACATTTCCACACACAGGTGACTCCACATGTCCCTTTCTACACCATCCGCACATAGCCCTTCACGACAACAGCAATCTACAAACAATGTACAATTTGTACCTCGTGACCCCCTTCAAGTGAAGTAGCGGGTGATGAGCTGTTGACGAATGTCATCTCCTCCCTCCTCTCCACTGTCCTCACCATTGTCCTCAGGTCCCTGAACAGGCAGGGGTCCTTACCATCATCCAGGACCAGGGGAATCCCCTTGTGAATGGACATGTTGTGGAGCATACAGCATGCCACAATGATCTTGTAGACCTTCCCAGGTGAGTACGACAGTGCACCTCCAGTCCTGTCAAGGCAGCAGAATCTTGACTTGAGCAGGCCAAAAGTCCACTCAATGACACAACGGGTCCTGCCATGGGCCTCATTGTACTTGATGTCAGCCGGGGTCCTGGTATTCGGTAGTGGGCTCAGCAGCCATGTACGGCTAGGATATGCAGAGTCACCTGTGAATGACAAACACACATTGCAATGTTGCACAGGCAGAGGGCAGCAGGTCACACACACAGCACGCCATTTCACTAGGCATACTCACCCACAATCCAAGCATTCTCGGGAGGCAGATTTGCCATCATCCGGGGGCACAATGCTGTTCCTCAGGATGTAGGAGTAATGGGCTGAGCCGGGTAATCTGGCACATCATACGATATGGTCATGTCCACAAGGCACACCACCTGCACATTGATAGAGTGATAATGTTTTTGATTCCTAAAAATGTGCTCACTCGCCTGTGGTGGCATCAGACCAACATGGGTGCAATTGATGGCACCAACAACATGGGGGATGTTCCCAAGCGGATAGAAGTCTCCCTTCACAACAGCCAATTCTGCTCCCCTGGGGAAATGTATGTATCTATCCTTATAGATCATCATGGCTGCAAGTACATCCCTCAGCACCAGGCTGAACATGAGTTATGACATCCCTGCAGCGCTGACCACAGTCTCCTGGAGGGATCCAGTTGAAAAAAAATGGAGGGCTGACATCTCTTTGTAAGTTGATGTGAAAGCTGTTGGGTAGTGGCAACGAGGCTGCTGGTGGGGCTCCAACAGATCACAAAGGGTCTTCAGTGTGGGTCTGTCGAGGCGGAATTTGTGAATTCAAGTTTCAAGTGTCGCAGGAGATTAGGCCTTCTTCTAGTTGAGAAGAAAATGGACTCATGTCAACAACAACCTTCATGAGATGTCCACAGCATATCCCGTCAAGGATGTCAAGGAAAAACAAAGACTGCCATGTACATGGGTGTACATTTGAGACACACAGAGGGCACACCTCTCCATTTACCATACACAAGTGCCTCAAACAACACATAGGTCAATGTGAATGCACACATACTGAACCCCACATTTCACATGTGCACTCCTTGTAGCGTACCATCCAGCCAATGTATGTAAAATTAACATGACTGTATCATACTCATCTGCTGTACCTCTCACACCTCAATGCATCATATAAACTTGGCACACATCCACAACAAAATGATCACAGTAGGGGGCGAACTGTCATTTGTGTGCATGATCAGATATGAAAGCACAAGTAAGTAACAACACCATACAGTGAGACAAGCCTTGCCAAGGTCAGCAATGACCCACAACACATTGATTGGTTACACATTGTTGTGTCCACTACAACACTGTCACGTATCATCAACCATCAAATACATAATGACATGGCAGGGACCACGGACCGATGTATGTCACACATAGCCAACCGTGTCACGTGCGTCCACCTTTGGATTTGATGGAATAATGGCATTGTGTGCACAATGATGTGCCCTTAACCATGTTGCCGCTGTGTACTGTAGAAGTGTTCATGATGGACATTGCCATTGCATGTGTCCCAAATCGCGGTAGCTACTGTCTGGTCCCGGCGGTGTGACAATAGCACCACCCCCTTCACAAGTGCTGTAGTCAGTCAGTCAAAATACTCTTTATTCGATTTTTGTTAAAATCATAAAAGACATAAAACAAACACAAATACAATTTCTATACAACATTACTCGATCTCATTACAAAAAGTTTTCTGCTTAATGATTACATTTCCTTTGGTTGTTTCTCTTTAAGAACCAATTTGTGTTTAAGACAGGTCTATCCGGGGTAATCTTTTTTTCCTAGATCTAAATGCAGCAGTTAAAAAGCAAGCAACACTAAACATGGTATATGTATCTGCTAACATTTGGAGAAAGATTAAGGCTGGCTTAACTTGAGAAAAGCCCGCCGCTTTCAAAACAGGGAATAGATATTTTTTCCTTTCGCTACTATAAAAGTCACAAAAGAATATAAAATGAAGGGTATCTTGAACTGAAAATTGGTCGCAGCCGCATGGCGGTCCATCATCAGGTTTTGACCACACCGGGAAATTTCCTAGAGAGTAATGGATTAAGTTCATCCTGAATTTAGTTAAGAGGAGTCTATGGAGAGGATTAGTCACAATTTTTAAATAGGGTTCCATGGTGGGCGAAGTCGTTAGAGCAATATGTGCCCTCACCATGGGTTTCCTCAATTCCAATTCTTCTCTATCCATACAAACCCTCTCCAGAAACATCTGCTTGATCAAACTAACATCCTCCCTCCTGATGCTAGTTGGGTCATTAAAAAGTTCCGGCCTCCCCAACATTAATAATGTGGATTTAATATATTTTAGCCAGGGAATTCTCATGGCGTTATCCCTTGCGATGACGTCCTTAAGGATGGCATGGTTTAGCGCCAGCTCGGGGTTCAGCCATGTTTTGACCCAGAAAAGGAGGGGGGCTAATTTTAATTTGTCGGAGATATATGGTAAACCCATTTCCTCATGGATAGAGAAAGTGGGTGTGGAATCAGGGACAGATAAGATATTCCTAATGATACCATTTTCTATCCTCTGTAACTTTACCGTCTCTACATAGCCCCAAATTGCAGATCCATACATAGCGATTGGAACACACTTACTATTGTATATTTTAATAAGCGCCTCCATTGGTTTGGCTCCCAGTCTTTTTGTAAAGGCCAGCAAAGCTGATGAAGATCGTGCTAAACTAAGACTTTTTGCTTTAATCTGGGGGGCCCAGGACCCTCTTTGGTCAAAAAGGACTCCCAGATAAGGAAAGACTGGAACCCTAGAAATAATCTCCCCTTTGCAAATAAAAGATTTTTTCTGGCACATATTCACTTTACGACCAATAATCATAGTGTGGGACTTGGAGACATTGATTTTCAAGTCTAGATTCTCCATAAAGGAACCGAAACGGTCCAAAAGTATCTGTAAACTATTCCCTGTGCGAGCTATCAGGACGGCATCGTCCGCGTATAGGAGGGCTGGGATCTGCGCTCCTCCTACACGGGGAACGTCAGCCAATCCTGTTTCTAGGTGTTTCCCCAGGCCATTTATATAAATAGTAAAAAGAAGGGGGGCCAGGATGCAACCCTGGCGCACCCCTTTTTCAGATTTAAAACTTTCCATGCACCTTCCATCCCTGGTGACTCTTATTTTTGCCTCGAGATCTTGGTGTAACCTTGCCATAAATGCCACCAAGGACTCCTCTATGCCTAGCTCTAATAGAATAGTCCATAACTTACTCCTATTCACCAGGTCGAAGGCCGAGGAAAGGTCCATGAAGGCCAAATAAACTGACCCCTCCCCGGCCACCGTGTACCTAGAGACTAGGAGATGAAGATTGGAACATTGTTCCAATGTCCCTCTATTCTCGCGAAAGCCGTATTGAATATTCGAGAGTCCCCCGTTCAGATCTAAATTTTCCCTTAGTTGAACCAATAGGACTCTACCTAGGATTTTAAAAGTAGAGTCGATAAGGGAAATTGGGCGATAGCACCCGGGGTCCTCCCGATTTCCTTTCTTAAAGATGGGAACTATTATGGATGTTGCCCATGTTTGAGGTAGGAATCCTTCGGCTGCTGCTCTAAACACTCTGGACAGTACTTTACTCCATATTACTGGGCAGAATTTAAAAAAGTCTGCCGGGACACCATCAGGGCCAGGAGCCTTATTTTTTGTAGTATCCATGATGGCTTTTAGGACTTGCTCTTCCGTAAATGCCACTGCGGTTGCACATTGGGCCATCTCAGTAGTAATTGAGCAGACTGATGGTTCACCCCCATAAATATTGCTAAAATGCTGTACCCATCTCTCATCGGGAATTACACAATCTGTATTCAGATTGTTCTCCCCTGAAAAAAAGGGGTGGTTAATGATTTCCCAGAACTGTTTACTGTTTTTTAGAACATCTACATTGAATAAGTCATTCCATGCATTGTTCTTAATCTCATCTTTCCTTGCCCTCACGTTGGCTTTATAGACCCGTCTCAGATGAGAGATTAGCTCTTTATCCCTAACCTTTGCCTTAAGAGCCAGTTTCAGTTCTCTATGTGACCTTGAACATTTGCTATCAAACCATTTGTGGGGCATTGTAGGGTACTTTGATTTGGGTTTTATAAGATCCTTGACAGTTTGTGCACAGATACAATTAAAAGCTGTGACAACCTGAAGATTCGAGGCAGTTTGGTCAAGACAAGTTTCTATTGGTTCCTCAATTTTGGGGAGTAAGGTTTCCATAAACCGTTCCTCCATAGCCATACCCCATCTAAGCCGTCTGCCCTGATCACTGGGTACCGCCAAGGCACAAACCCGGGGCTGATCCACCTGTCTGCGCCATAAGTCACTCCAGTGTATTACAGTTGACAGAGGGTTATGATCACTATGGGGTGAGACAGTAACCTTATAGTCAGTTGTCTTAGGGATTAAGCCTATGGACATAAATATGTAATCAATAATTGTCCCCTTGGTTGTGCCTTTAAAAGTGGGGACCTTCTCATTAGAAGCAGTTTTGTATTGTTCGTATATATTAAAACTAGCACACAATAAATCAAGAGACTCCCCCATTTTGGTGTGTTCAAAATGAGGAATGCAGGCTCCAGCCGGAGTGTCTGCATCTAGTGATTGGCAGAGCAAATCACATTTGTGGCTATTAAAATCACCCATTAAAAAAATTTCGAAAGGAGTGTTTGAATTTTGACTGCATTTATCAGGTTCTCCAAGCAATGCACATGTTCCAATTCATTTGGTCCACCCCAGGCATTATAAAAGTTAATTACTAGTATGGTACAGCTTGGTGAGACTGACCATTCTATCGCTAGGATGTTTGGGGAACCTGAGTTCATTAAATTAAAAGTTCCTGCTAAGTCTAAAGAAAAAAATGTGATCAGCCCCCCTTTTGCTCTCCCCGCGTTACTGGTACTAGCGGGTACTATGAAACTTAGGAAGCCATCTAGGGGAAAAGAAAGTGAAGTGTCCCATGTTTCTTGCAGAGCTATGACCTTATGTTTAGAAATATGTTGTATCCAGGTAGGGTCCAATCTTTTAGCTCTTATCCCTGCAACGTTCCAGGTCATAAATGAACATGATAGGGAGGTTACCCTCTCGGGTATGACTATTGTAGGTGCTGTTAAGGGTGTGGGTAGTCAACCGTTGGTGTTCAGATCGCTTAAAGGATTAAAACGGTTAACCAAATCCATAATAGGGCCTGTGTTATGAAACATTGGTAAATTTTGACAATATCCCCATCTCAGGTACCCTGCGCCACCATCAGGGTTATAAACCTGATTATAACCATCATGTGGACGCAAGAAGGGGGCAGGGAGAGAGCTAGCCTCTACCCGTGGTGGCAAAATAAATCTCCGTGGCTCATTCCCCCCTGGGTAAGATAACTGAGGTCTTGGGTAGAAAAAGGTCAAATCCACAACGCCAATCCCACCAATGCTAATATTCCATCCAGGTTTTGTAATTATCCCTACTACCCTTGGGTCTTGAAAATTAATTATGATACACTCACCCCCCTGCTTTTTAAAAGTGTTCCCAATCCAATTGACCCTTCTGACCCCAATGATCAAGCCATCCACATCTCCTGGCAGGGGCCTATTTACCCGCAGCCAGTGCATGGCTTTATTTTTTAACATATCATAAGTTTCCCTTTGGCCATCCGGTAGGGGGGGAACATTGGTGAGAATGGCCACATATGGAAAAGAATCAGGGGTAGGTTGGACTGGGGGGGTCCGAGTTGGAGGTTTATTAGCATAAGGATTTGGTGGGCAGCGTTCTGGGGCAGCAACGCTCGCAGGAGCACTATTTCCCATGGCCGTACTAGCAATATTTCCACCGGTTGTGTGATTACCATTTCCTACATAGCCACCCTTATTTACTGGCTGGGAGACAGGCGGCCCATTTGAACCATCAAAAATTATAGCAGGGTTTTTATCTATGTCTATCAGTGTCCTCTGGACGCAGGCCATAGTAGTTGGTAAGGATGAGCTCTTTTTCTGAGCCACAGGGGCACAGTTTTTTATGCTATCCTTAATACTATTTGCCATTGTGCTAGTGCAGTTGGTATTAGTACACTCAGGGCCGCTATTTTTTACCGGTGGTCGGGGTACTGCTAGATTTTTTTTATTATTATTCAGTCCCTGTTTCTGCTGAGTGGAAACCCCACTTACTTTAGCGGGTAACAACTCGGCCCCTGTGGCCCTCAAAACCTGCTGAACTGGATTATTTTCTCGCCCAATCTCGTCCGACTTGTTCTGAGCCTTAATTAATGATTTTACTGAGAAAAAATTATCCAAACTGGTTTGTTCAATATGGTCAAGTTGTTTTGCTAACTTCTCCAGTTTGGTTTCAAGGGGACTTAAGAGGGAACGTATAAGTTTTTCCAAATCCAATAAATGTTCCGGGTAAATCCTCATTTGCCCTTGAGAAGCTGTAGTAGGGGGGGTTATTTCTGTTATTAGTGATGCCAGGATCTTAGGATTTTCTACATCTATTACAGTGGCCAATTCCTCCCCCCTTATTACCCCACTTAGTTGTTCATCTCGGACATCGATTAAGGGCGTTTTGATTGCCAATTTCCTGACCTTCCTTGCTGGATTAGGAACTATGGATTTTTTTAAAGTTGTAACCCTCTTCCTCTTTGAGCATACTTTGGGCTTGATAGCGTGTACTTGAACAATTGCTTTTGGTGTAACATTTTGTCCTATGCACGCAATATTAGAAGCCTTTGAATGCTCTGATGATAGGGCGGTAACCACTGTATCTATAGGAGAGGCACCCAACAGCTCATTACATACAGATATATCATACAGTGTTTCTTGTGTAAGTGGCAATACTGTAGACGATAACGGGGTGACTAATGCAGGGAAACTTTGTCCTAAATGTTTTTCAAGGGGGTTTTTCATCAGTTCGATCGATAACCTTCGACCAGCGCGTCTTTCCGCCAAGGCAATTTCCCTGTCAATATCTTGGGGCAGACGCTTAAAATACGAATCTAGAGGCCCCATCACCGCAGTTTCAGCATCCCCCACAGAAGTCAATAAGGCAGAAGTATTTAAGGTATTTGCCATAGTTGCTAACACCCTTATGACCTCGGATAGCTAACTGATCCTAGGAGACAAATAAGAACGTAAATGTAATCAAACACAAGCCTGTAAATAGAAAAGGGCTGGCCCAGCCCGGCCTCCTGCGGCCCCGGACGGTCACAGACGGTCCCGCCCTTGTCCCGGGCTTCTCCCGGCGCCCTCCCGCGCGCTCCCGCGCAGCGGAAGTGCAGGGCCCGTAATATATGCACGAATAGGTGAGAAGGGGGGAGGGGTCGGGGAGAGCGGCCCAGGTGTAGCAAGTCAGGAAGGCAGGCGGGCGCTCCTGGGATATGCAGTCCCAGTGCAGCGCGCGCACTCGCTCGCAGCCCCTACGAATATCCTTCCCTCAGCGTCCCCTTGTAGACAACGGCAGGCAGCACTCCAAGCGCAGCGGGACCCGCGGAGCGGGTTCCGCAAGAAGTGGGATGATGGCTGATGGCAAACTCCAAGCTCCCAACTCCAACCAGGTCACAGCAAAAATGCGGAAAGGCGTCCCACTCGCCAGAACCAAAGAAACAGCTGATAAGCGCTCGGTGAGAGGGGGGAGGGGTCGGGGAGAGCGGCCCAGGTGTAGCAAGTCAGGCAGGCAGGCGGGCGCTCCTGGGATATGCAGTCCCAGTGCAGCGCGCGCACTCGCTCGCAGCCCCTACGAATATCCTTCCCTCAGCGTCCCCTTGTAGACAACGGCAGGCAGCACTCCAAGCGCAGCGGGACCCGCGGAGCGGGTTCCGCAAGAAGTGGGATGATGGCTGATGGCAAACTCCAAGCTCCCAACTCCAACCAGGTCACAGCAAAAATGCAGAAAGGCGTCCCACTCGCCAGAACCAAAGAAACAGCTGATAAGCGCTCGGTGAGAGGGGGGAGGGGTCGGGGAGAGCGGCCCAGGTGTAGCAAGTCAGGCAGGCAGGCGGGCGCTCCTGGGATATGCAGTCCCAGTGCAGCGCGCGCACTCGCTCGCAGCCCCTACGAATATCCTTCCCTCAGCGTCCCCTTGTAGACAACGGCAGGCAGCACTCCAAGCGCAGCGGGACCCGCGGAGCGGGTTCCGCAAGAAGTGGGATGATGGCTGATGGCAAACTCCAAGCTCCCAACTCCAACCAGGTCACAGCAAAAATGCAGAAAGGCGTCCCACTCGCCAGAACCAAAGAAACAGCTGATAAGCGCTCGGTGAGAGGGGGGAGGGGTCGGGGAGAGCGGCCCAGGTGTAGCAAGTCAGGCAGGCAGGCGGGCGCTCCTGGGATATGCAGTCCCAGTGCAGCGCGCGCACTCGCTCGCAGCCCCTACGAATATCCTTCCCTCAGCGTCCCCTTGTAGACAACGGCAGGCAGCACTCCAAGCGCAGCGGGACCCGCGGAGCGGGTTCCGCAAGAAGTGGGATGATGGCTGATGGCAAACTCCAAGCTCCCAACTCCAACCAGGTCACAGCAAAAATGCAGAAAGGCGTCCCACTCGCCAGAACCAAAGAAACAGCTGATAAGCGCTCGGTGAGAGGGGGGAGGGGTCGGGGAGAGCGGCCCAGGTGTAGCAAGTCAGGCAGGCAGGCGGGCGCTCCTGGGATATGCAGTCCCAGTGCAGCGCGCGCACTCGCTCGCAGCCCCTACGAATATCCTTCCCTCAGCGTCCCCTTGTAGACAACGGCAGGCAGCACTCCAAGCGCAGCGGGACCCGCGGAGCGGGTTCCGCAAGAAGTGGGATGATGGCTGATGGCAAACTCCAAGCTCCCAACTCCAACCAGGTCACAGCAAAAATGCAGAAAGGCGTCCCACTCGCCAGAACCAAAGAAACAGCTGATAAGCGCTCGGTGAGAGGGGGGAGGGGTCGGGGAGAGCGGCCCAGGTGTAGCAAGTCAGGCAGGCAGGCGGGCGCTCCTGGGATATGCAGTCCCAGTGCAGCGCACGCACTCGCTCGCAGCCCCTACGAATATCCTTCCCTCAGCGTCCCCTTGTAGACAACGGCAGGCAGCACTCCAAGCGCAGCGGGACCCGCGGAGCGGGTTCCGCAAGAAGTGGGATGATGGCTGATGGCAAACTCCAAGCTCCCAACTCCAACCAGGTCACAGCAAAAAAAAAGTGCTGTAGTCATTGGCATGGAGTCATGGGTAGATGGCGGTGGGCATGCTCCGCCACCCAAATCGCGGTAGCTATCACCTGGCCCCGGCGATGTGACACCAGCACCACCCCTTCACAAGTGCGGTAGTCATTGGCATGGAGACATGGGTAGATGGTGGTGGGCATGCTCTGCCACCCAAATCGCGTTAGCTACCGCCTGGCCCGGCAGTGTTACACCAGCATCACCCCGTTCACAAGTGCGGTAGTCATTAGCATGGAGATATGGGTAGATGGCGGTGGTCATACTCCGCCACCAAAATCGCGGTAGCTACTGCCTGGCCACGGCAATGTGACACCAGCACCACCCCCTTCACAAGTGCAGTAGTCATTTGCATGGAGACATGGGTAGATGGCAGTGGGCATGCGCCGCCACCCAAATTGCGGTTTCTACCGCCTGGCCACGGCGGTGTGACACCAGCACCACCCCCTTCGTAGGTGCGGTAGTCATTGGTATGGAGACATAGGTAGATGGCGGTGGGCATGCTTGGCCACCCAAATCGCGGTAGCTACCGCCGGGCTCCGGCGGTGTGACACCAGTACCACCCCCTTCACAAGTGCGGGAATCATTGGCATAGAGACCTGGGTAGATGGCGGTGGGCATGCTCCGCCACCCAAATCACTTTAGCTACCGCCTGGCCCCGGCGGTGTGACACCAGCATCACCCCCTTCACAAGTGCGATAGTCATTGGCATAGAGACATGGGTAGATGGCGGTGGGCATGCTCCGCCACCCAAATCGCGGTAGCTTCCGCCTGGCCATGGTGGTGTGACACTGCCATGGGGCATTGCTTACAACCAATGGGAGCGATGATTGTGGTGGCAGGATGCAGTTTTGAAAATCGCGGAAGGCGTGCTCCGCCACCGCGAAGGGGGTCATTGGATGGCTTTGAAAGATGCACCATCACTGTAGCGCACACCGAGCCCCTGCGGTGCATCACTGCCATGGAGCATTGCCTACAGCCAATGGGAGCTATGATTGCAGTGGAAGGATGCAGTTTTGAAATTCGCGAAAGGCCTGCTCTGTCAACGCGAGGGCGGGTATTGGATGGGTTTGAAAAAGGCAGACCAGCTTGGCAACTAAGAAACGATCCCAGGGGGCTATAAATCTGTGGGAGTGAGCCTCACATTTCCACTGCTCACAGAGCGTGCTGCCTTGGACCCTCTCCTGCTGCTGCCTCCAGAGCGTGCTGCCTGGGACCCTCTCCTGCTGCTGCCTCCAGAGTGTGCTGACTGGGACCCTCTCCTGCTGCTGCATCCAGAGCGTGCTGCCTGGGACCCCTCACCACCCACTTCTACCACAGGTGTTCCATGTCCACAGGGATGGCAAGGACAGAGAAGATCCGTGCCAGTCCATTTACAAGCGAGGAGCTGGAGGTCCTTGTGGATGAGGTGCTGGCACAGTACACAAGGCCGTATTGGGCACCCAATGTTGTGGTAAGTCATTGTAAAGGGAGGAGTATGGCAGGGGGGGGTCAGAGATGTAGTTGTACTGCTGCCGTATATGCTTGAGTATGTATGGTTGCGTTATACACTCACAAACATGCTGTCTCTAGGGCGAGGGAGTGTGTGTGTCCCAATATCACGGTTTACCCGGTCTGCAGTTGTATGTCTCATTGGAGTGTGTTACATTGTCAGCCATACAGAGCTTCAGGATGTTGGACAAGCAGGTGACAGGACAGTAATTGCTTGGGTGATTGTCTCTGTGTGCCCCTGTTGTCCGACTCAGCGTGAACCCAGAGACTATACCCAGTGCCCACCCACCTAGACGAGATGACATCACTGTACTTACTGTGTCCTTACTCTTGTTTATTCACACTGAAATAAAGATATGCACCATCTCAGCCCTGTCTAATTGCACACGACCACATTTGTGTAGATGGCTATTTTGTTGGTGAGTCCATGTATCCCCTTGCCACACTGAGGAAATAGAAATTTTTGTATGGTCAATGTGTCCCCCACTCGCACCCTATCCACATACCTATGCTCCATGTTACCATGTTACCATGTAATTCCCTTCCTGTGTCTGCCACAATAATGTTTCTGCATTTTCGTCTAACATTGACATGTCAGTTATTAGGCCTTCCCTGAATGTAACGTTAATTCTGCACTAAGGCCTGCTTTTCCAATGCATTTCCATGATACACATTTAAATAACGCGAAGCACACGTTTTTGTGGTTCAGTCGAGCCAGACCCTGAATTGAGGCTTCGAGCCTCTTCTGTCTCAGAAAGCTGCATTTTAGGTATGCATCCCTGACCTCTACCTTACTTCCTGCTCAGGCGAGCGGTGCCCGGCTCGGCCTGGCCTGCCTGCCAAGAAGGTATTTTGCCTACAGTTATCTGTTCAAGCCTCCGTGAAAACACATTCCAGTCTAGTGAAATAGGTAAACATATTCCCGCCTGCAGAGCAAAGGGCCCGGCCTTCCTGTCTCCTTGCAAGTAATTTACTGCACCCGTTGCCATAGTAGGCCCATGCCCCCACGTAATGCACAGAGAAATATAGGCACGCACTAGCATTCAGTAATGAACGGCCTCTGCCCGAGAGACCTTTTACTTCAGACGATACATCCTCCAAACACAAGATATCAGATATGTTATAGGTGCAGGTCGTTCTGACATCCCAGACACCAGACTCCTCTACTAGTGCTAAAGGCAACCCCCAGCTCTCCCCAGTTACACGTCAATTGCGCGTAATGACTAAGTTGCGCGCGCATGTCGAGCAAAGGTTTCTGCTGACCCTGCAGATTTTCCTCCATACATCCACCCACCTGTGACACTCCTATGACATGCCAAGTATATGCCTCTTTACACACCTCTTTTTACGCCCACATGTTCTTATCTTTCTCTTTTTACTTGCTCCGCCTGGAGTGTTACGCCTACTGTACCCATTGCTATTATGTGATTTTACTATATATATTGTATGATGTTAATTAAAAGGTGACATCCCTTCCTGAACCTTAGTGGTGATGGAACATGATTCTCCCCTGGCTCGAGCCACTGGAATAAAGCCCGTATGACTCAGATACCACGGACTCTGCCTCTCATTTTATGAGCTATTCTTTTGATATTTATGGTATAGAAAAATGTATAGGTAATTTAAATTTACCACAACACACATTACATACACATATGTTCACAGGACATGCTCATTGAATGCTGCCCAGTCATGCACACAGTGATTCTACACACAAACACAGGTAGATATTTGATGTATGTAGTGGTCAGACGTGCATAGGACTGGAGAGGGTGTTCAGTGCAGTCATCCTGCATGTGTGAGAGATTATCAGGGACCCTGTATGCCCTCATAAATGCATGCAATCACATCTGTTTGGCCAATGCAGAGTGCCCTTGTAAGATGTACCCCAGTTTGGGATGGAAGGAGATTACATTTGCTAATGAGTCTGTGTCTTGCTACTGTACTGATAGATGTTGGTCCCTGACACTGTCCCACTGATCATTTACCCTTCTCTTTTCCCATGCCTGCAGCTCAAGGTACACCAGTGTAAGGCCGTGTGGAGGGCCATTGCAGCAAAGGTGCGACCCCTGGGGGTATCCAACCGACGACGCACCCAATGCCACAAGAGGTGGGACGACATCAGTCGGCTGGTTAAGAATGTGGCAGAGATGACATTGGGGCTGCTACCACGCACTGGGCATATGGCACGGCACAACATGACTCCACTGATGGGCCGCATATTGGCAGTGACTCATCCTGAGCTGGATGCACATCTGAAGGAGTACCGGCAGCAAAGCAGGAGTGAGTATTTGGGGAGGGTGACTTTGCCTGGGAGCGGATGCATGTGTACAGGGCCTGTGGCAGTGGTTGCCCATGTGATGTTCGTGGGGTGGTGCTATGCTGTGTCATGTGATTGGCTGCTGGGATGGGTGCCAGTGTCATGCATTGGCCCAAACTGCCCTTACAAGGGTGAGCCTCCCTGCTGTGCTTTCCCATTGCCAGATATGTTAGCATCTACATGGTCATTCAGCATTGGGATGGAGTGGGCAATCTATTAGGGGGTGAACAGCAGTGTCCACTATCTGAGTGTGACTGCATGTATGCCTACTTTGCATACACCATGATTGGTGAGGCACACACATCAGACAAGAATGTGCCCAAGAGTACCACATGGTCTTTGGTATGGCCTACTTGCCAATGTGGACTGTAATGTCCTAATAGGTGTGTGTGTTGTCCCCTCCTGTTCACTCAAGGTCTCTCAGTGGTAATAAGTGGTGTTCCCACATCATGTCCCTAGGTGTGGGCAGAGCAAGTTGTGTGTCTGGTACACTACATTCACGGGCAGGGTGTTGTGCTGTGTGGCCTCAACATGGCAGATATTCAGGGTTACAAGCACTGTTGTGGTCTATGTAGTGTGTAGTTGCAATGTGATTTCAGGGTGTGGTGGTCACCATGTAGATTTGGGCATCTCATGTACTGCATTGATTGGTTTGCTTTGTCCTGATGATGACACTAACACAGCCCTGCATCTCTCTCTCATGCAGAATCAACAGTGAACATGGAGGAACAGGAGCCGGAAACCAGTGGTGGCGAGGGCAGAACTACAGCTGACCCGGAGGCCAGTGACACAGAGCTCACCAGCGCAACGGAGGGGGACCGGAGTATGCAGGAGGAATCCCTGCCTGAGACACAGAGTACAACATCATCTGATGCCAGCCGAGATGCATCCATGTTGGAAGGCACAGGGAATGGGGACTCTGCATCATCTACTACCACACAGCGGCCAGTGCCCACCCTCCCATCCACTTCCTCTGGTGCTGCCCGTGTCCGTGTCAGTAAGGGGGGACGAGTTAGATTCACACCTGGCACCGCTGAGCCTGCGCCTGTCCCCCTGCTGCCCTTAGTGCTGAGTCTGTAGAGCTCCTGCACCACCTTTGTGTGGGCCAGACAGCCCTGCTCAATGCCTTCAGTGACCATGACAAAAAATTAGGCCAGGTGGTTGCCTACATGAAGGGCATATACTCTGACGTGGGTGGGCTACACCGTACAGTCCAGGCTTTGTCATCCACAGTGATGTCTGCCCTTCAACAGGCACATACTCCCATTCCTGCTCCAGTACCTTTGTCCATCCCCCAGTCAGTGGCCACATCAGATGATAGTGACCACGGTTCCCAATCACAATACAGCACAAGAAGCACCCAGCAGAAGTGACCCAAGCAGTCCCACCCACAGACACCGTCCCCACAGAAGAGCATAGCCAGTCCAGAATGCAAAGACAAGAGCCCGCCAGGGAAGAGAAAGGCAGAAAAATCAAGGAAGCAGGCATCAGGCTCCTATGCCTCAGAGCCATCACCAGCAAAGGACTCTCCAGGTCCTACACCTTCACACAGAGCTAGGCGTGCAGTGTCTATGCCCGCTGAGGGGGTGTTGTCTGGCAAGAGTAAACCTAGGAAGGGCTCAGGGCCACATTCTCCCACCACATCAACTCCAATTCCAAGACCAGTGAAGCAGGTGAAGGAGGGCACTGTAGGGGCTACCCCTGACAAACAGGCAAAGGAGGGCACTAGCCAGACAAAGCGTTCCGCAGGATCCAGCACATCACCAGAGGGAGTGCCAGTGTCTGCACTTGAAGCAGCTCTGTTGGTGTGTGCCTGTTGTGTCCCAACCAGTTCCCATTAATCCCAGTACTGGAAAGCCATTTCGCATTCCTAAGAAGCAGAATGGCACCTCTCCAACCTCTCCCACCCACACTGTGTCACAGACTTGCATGACTCCACCTCCACGTGCCACTACACCACCTGGTCCAAATAGCCCTCCAGCTTGCAAAGCCACTGATAGCCCTACATCACCTGGGCCCCTGTCTCCCCAGTATAGTGGTCCTGCTGTCCCGCACACACAGCCGGCTCCAAGTCCGCCTGACAGCCAAGAGTGAGTGCTAGTCCCCCTCATACACCTGTCTCTCACACAGGTGTGCTAGTCCTGCCCATTGTTTACAACCTGGGTGTGTTGCTGGCCATGGAAGGGTACAGTCAAACACACTCACTGTGCAGCTTCTCATGTCCTGACTCTGCACTTCTCCCTGGCCTTGTCATTCACTGCTGTTCTGGCATTGCCTGTGCAGCTTCTCATGTCACTACTGTACTTCTCCCTGGTCACTGGCATTGTCATTCACTGCTGTTCTGGCCTTGCCTGTGCAGCTTCTCATGTCCTGACTATGCACTTCTCCCTGGCCACTGGCCTTGTCATTCACTGCTGGTCTGGCCTTGCCTGTGCAGCTTCCCATGTCCTGAGTCTGCACTCTCCTTGGCCACTGCCTTGTCATCCACTGCTGTTCTGGCCTTGCCTGCACAGCTTCTCATGTCCTGACTCTGTACTTCTCCCTGCACACTGGCCCTGTTGCTCTGCTGTGTTGTACTCACACCTGTGTAGCCTCTCGTGTACTGCTGTGCCTCCTGCCCTGAACACTGGCCCTGTTGCTCTGCTGTGTTGGACTCTCCCCTGTGCCATGGACACTGGCCCTGTTGCTCTGCTGTGTTGTACACTCACCTGTGCAGCCTCTCATGTACCTGCTGTGCCACCTGCCTTGGACACTGGCCCTGTTGCTCTGCTGTGTCGTACTCTCACCTGTGCCATGGACACTGGCCCAGTTGCTCCGCTGGGTTGTACTCTCACCTGTGCAGCCTCTTATGTACCTGCTGTGCCACCTGCCCTGGAAATTGACCCTGTCGCTCTGCTGTGTTGTACTATCCCCTTTGCAGCCTCTCATGTACAATCCGCATACCCACACGCACTGAGGGACCAGCTCCTGTGTTGCTCGACCTGTGCCTGCACGCCCAGTCCGACCCTCCAGCCAATCACGGGTGCGGAAGGCGGGGCAGAGCCAGGAACATCCGGGGAGGCGAGCGGTTAGCGCTCTAGCTCTCCCAGACTCAAGGGCTATAAAGATAGCGAGGAGGCAACCGATTGTGCGGTAAGGGGGACGGTGGCAGCTTCTCCTCACCCCGCTTGGCGCCATTCTCAGAGCATTCTGCTCTCAATTGTTTTATTTTGTTGAACTTGCCTAAAGCTTGTGATAATTTTAAACACAACTTGCTATTCAGAAATAGCGTTTTAAAAAGGGGTTAGAATTGTTGCTGTGTTGTAACTGATTTTGCTAGTTGCACTCTGTAAAAAACAATCCGCATACCCACACGCACTGAGGGACCAGCTCCTGTGTTGCTCGACCTGTGCTTGCACGCCCAGTCCGACCCTCCAGCCAATCACGGGTGCGGAAGGCGGGGCAGAGCCAGGAACATCTGGGGAGGCGAGCGGTTAGCGCTCTAGCTCTCCCAGACTCGAGGGCTATAAAGATAGCGAGGAGGCAACCGATTGTGCGGTAAGGGGGACGGTGGCAGCTTCTCCTCACCCCGCTTGGCGCCATTCTCAGAGCATTCTGCTCTCAATTGTTTTATTTTGTTGAACTTGCCTAAAGCTTGTGATAATTTTAAACACAACTTGCTATTCAGAAATAGCGTTTTAAAAAGGGGTTAGAATTGTTGCTGTGTTGTAACTGATTTTGCTAGTTGCACTCTGTAAAAAACAATCTGCATACCCACACGCACTGAGGGACCAGCTCCTGTGTTGCTCGACCTGTGCCTGCACGCCCAGTCCGACCCTCCAGCCAATCACGGGTGCGGAAGGCGGGGCAGAGCCAGGAACATCCGGGGAGGCGAGCGGTTAGCGCTCTAGCTCTCCCAGACTCGAGGGCTATAAAGATAGCGAGGAGGCAACCGATTGTGCGGTAAGGGGGACGGTGGCAGCTTCTCCTCACCCCGCTTGGCGCCATTCTCAGAGCATTCTGCTCTCAATTGTTTTATTTTGTTGAACTTGCCTAAAGCTTGTGATAATTTTAAACACAACTTGCTATTCAGAAATAGCGTTTTAAAAAGGGGTTAGAATTGTTGCTGTGTTGTAACTGATTTTGCTGGTTGCACTCTGTAAAAAACAATCCGCATACCCACACGCACTGAGGGACCAGCTCCTGTGTTGCTCGACCTGTGCCTGCATGCCCAGTCCGACCCTCCAGCCAATCACGGGTGCGGAAGGCGGGGCAGAGCCAGGAACATCCGGGGAGGCGAGCGGTTCGCGCTCTAGCTCTCCCAGACTCGAGGGCTATAAAGATAGCGAGGAGGCAACCGATTGTGCGGTAAGGGGGACGGTGGCAGCTTCTCCTCACCCCGCTTGGCGCCATTCTCAGAGCATTCTGCTCTCAATTGTTTTATTTTGTTGAACATGCCTAAAGCTTGTGATAATTTTAAACACAACTTGCTATTCAGAAATAGCGTTTTAAAAAGGGGTTAGAATTGTTGCTGTGTTGTAACTGATTTTGCTAGTTGCACTCTGTAAAAAACAATCTGCATACCCACACGCACTGAGGGACCAGCTCCTGTGTTGCTCGACCTGTGCCTGCACGCCCAGTCCGACCCTCCAGCCAATCACGGGTGCGGAAGGCGGGGCAGAGCCAGGAACATCCGGGGAGGCGAGCGGTTAGCGCTCTAGCTCTCCCAGACTCGAGGGCTATAAAGCAACTCGTCGGCTCAACGCGCAGTGTTGACGCGCGGTGTGGCGCCTAATCCTGCGCCTAAGACGAGCCAAAGACCAGCCCGTCTGCGCCCGTCCGCGACTGGACGGGGCCAGGGGCAGGGGGCTATGGCGGATTCTATATTCACCCTCGAGCCTCTCCATCGCCATGGTCTCTCGTACACCAGTCAATCCCTACTGGCCCTAAACAGGTATGCCACCACACTGTGTTCACATAAGGTACAGGGGAGTCTGGAGGGACCGTTCTCCTGCAGGGTTTGTTTTACACAATTTACTAGTAGTGCTGTAATCACTCCTTGTCAGCTAAGGTCTACTAACTGTCAGCCAAAACCGATTGACAGTCCTCCTAATGATTCAACTCTTACTTGCAAAAACCTCTTGTGTAATGTCCGCTCTTTAGTTACCCATTCCACCCAGGTCTGGGATCTTATAACATCAGAAAAGCCACATTTATGCTTTTTAACGTAGACGTGGTTGAAGCCCCACTCTGTTCCGGCCATTACCATGGGGGTACCACAAGGATACAAATTAGTAAGGATGGACAGGCCAATTAAAATTGGAGGGGGATTAGCCATTGTTTTCAAACAAGAAATCGAGGTAGTGGTCACTGAGACCGTATGTAACTCGCAAATGGAGCTCCTCATTTTCACTATCAACCCTAATTCTGGGGAAACAAGGAAGGGAGCATTAGTCTATCGACCCCCAGGACCGCCTGGGAATTTCTCTCTTCAACTTGTTGAAATACTGGCCCCACATATACAGGTGATTTCTGATTTCATCTTGGTAGGGGATTTCAATGTTCATAGTGAACATACCTCCTGCGTGGAGGCACAGACACTCTTGGCGGATCTAACTACCCTTGGTCTGCATCAAGTTAATCAGGGACCCACGCACTTAGCCGGTCACACCTTGGACCTTGTGCTATATAACTCCTCCTCTATAAAATGTCTGCCTCCCTGTCAAGTGGATTGGAATGACCACTCCATTATTGAATTCTATACTCGGTCTAATCATGAGGCTAAGGGGGTACAGAAGACCTTGGCTGATGTCAGAAGACCCTGGAATAAATTAACGCCTGAGAGCTTTAGGGAGAAATTTACCGAACCTAACTGGGCTGAATGTGGCGACAACGTCACCGTGGCACTAGCCGTTTTCAATGAAGCGGTAATCATCTCCATTAATCACGTTGTTCCTTTTAGAACATATAAACCACGACCTGCCCCAAAACAAGAAGTCTGGTACACAGACGATCTCAGGCAACTAAAAATCACTGCACGGAAATCTGAAAAACGATGGAGAGTCACACGTAAGGCTGAGGATAAAGACATTTATAGGACTTCCCAGAAAAATTATCATAAAGCCATTCTATCTGCCCGGAAACATCACATAGCAGCCCAAATTTCAGCAGCGGGTAAAAATGCTAAAGTCCTTTACCAGATCTTACAGACCTTTGTCAAGCCTGCAGCTTGTGAAACAGAGGGGATTGAGTCCCAGGAACTCTGTAATAACATCTCGCAGTTCTTTGTAAGGAAAATAGAAGGCATTTATGCTAAGATCTTAGCCTCAAAATCTACCTCTAACACCTTGAGAACTGTTGATAGTATGGCTCCGCCACACCTCAGCACAGCAGAAAACAATGCTAGCAAGCTTGTTGAATTCCCCCCTATATCAATGGAGGACATTGACACTCTAATTAATCAAACTAAGAGTGGATGCCCTTCGGATATCGTTCCAGCTCGGATCATGTCACTTTTGAGCGATGATCTAGGAGCGGGGATTCAGTGGGTGCTTAATCTGTCCTTAGGATCAGGAGAAGTTCCTCCTAATTGGAAGCGTGCTTTGGTGAGGCCTCTACGGAAGAACAACTCCATTCCATGGACTGACCTCACTAACCTGAGACCCTTCTCTCTCCTCCCTTTTTTAGGGAAGCTTGCCGAGAAGTTTGTTAACCGGCACTTATCCAATTACATCGAGAGTGCAGGGGGACTAGACCCCTCCCAATCGGGTTTCAGACCTAGGCACAGCACCGAGACCGCCTTGCTGTCCGTCGCTGACAATCTTCATATGCTTCAGGATAAGGGGTACTCCGTTATCCTGGTGTTATTAGATTTGTCAGCGGCCTTTGACACTGTGTCACATGAGATCATGACCACCAGACTAGTTGACATCGGTCTGGGAGGCAAGGCGCTGGCATGGTTAAGGAGCTTTTTCACCAAACGCACTCAGAGAGTCATACTTGGTTCCTACCAGTCAGAGGAGGTGGAGATCTCAAAGGGGGTTCCACAGGGCTCCTGCTTGAGCCCAACGTTATTTAACATCTATGTGGCACCCCTAGCTAACATCATCAGATCCCACAGGTTTATCCCTGTATCGTATGCAGACGATACACAACTCCTCTTTCCGTTTAAAATCATGACTCCTGAAGTGCGTCACTCCTTTGCCCAAGGGATGAAAGAAGTGGCACATTGGATGGCAGCAAACTTCCTTCAGTGTAACGTCTCCAAGACGGAGGTGATGCTCTTTGGGGAAGCCAAACGTCTGTGGACTCCTGACTGGTGGCCTTGTGATCTTGGCCCAGTCCCTGAGCCAAAAATGGTAGTGAAAGACCTAGGAGTCAAACTGGATCAGGAGCTCACCCTAAAACATCACGCTACTCAAGTAGTAAGCTCCTGTTTCCATGTTATTGGGCTTCTCCGAAGGGTGTTCCCCTTGTTACCTGACACCATCAGGAAAACTTTAGTTCAGTCGCTCGTCCTGAGTAGACTGGACTACTGTGATGGTTTGCTGCTAGCCGCCAATGAGGGGGTCATCGCCAGACTTCAAATTGTGCAGAACACGGCTGCACGCCTTGTTCTAAATGCCCCGGCCCAGACTCCTTCAAAGCCACTTCTCAAAAAACTCCATTGGCTCACGGTAAAACAAAGAGTGATGTTTAAAACTTGTTGCATCATCCACAAGTGCCTTTCCGGTAGAGGTCCGGATGATTTAACTAAAAAATTCATCCCATATATCCCAGCAAGACCCCTGAGATCGGGAGACCATGAATTATTATGTGTCCCCATATTCTGGAAGACACGACAAGGTGGAAGAGCTTTGTCAGTGGCAGGCCCGAAACTTTGGAATGAACTTCCATTCGAAATCAGAGCATGTAGGGAACATTTTCCCTTCAGGAAAAAACTAAAAACTTTCCTGTTTAACTATTGATTCTGGTTGAACATTTATAGCACATGACAGGGCTATTTACTTTCTGATGACGCCAAAGGCGCGGAGATACTCCCCAGGGAGTCGATTCCCAGCGCGGTACAAGTTTGCAAATAAATAAAATAAATAAATGTACTTGCTGTGCCACCTCCCCTGGACACTGGCCTTCCTATTTGGATTTTGCCTGTGCAGATTATCTTGCAAATGATCAGCATTTTGTGCCTTGCTCTTGTCTACAGCTGTTCTACTGTCACTTCTGTGCAATATGTGATTAAAGACAGTTACTCCTGTTGTCTGTTTTCAGTGTCCTTGCTGATTAAAGTTATTTTGGTGTGTGCATTTGACTGCCTGTGCCCCATGCTCTATGTGTCACTTCACATTCCCAAGATATTTGCCCATATCACATTTTTATACAGGGGTGACAGTGTCTTCAGGCCATTCAGACACTGATACTATTGTTATCTGTGATGGCTCTTTTACCTGTCATGCAGTTCTCTTTTTAGTGTTTTGCTATTGTTGGGTGTATTTTTTGCATGTCAGGTTGGGGTACACTGCCAGCACAGGGTGTGATGCTGTGCACAGGTTTGCATGCAGGCTGGGCACTGTCATGATGTATGTGTGTTATTCCTTTATGTGTGCCCAGCTGTGTATGCGTATGGTCATCCTGTATTGGCCCCTAGTCCTGGTCCCATGGCCTACATGAGATGTGTGCTCTTGGGTAGTCATTTCAGTTCATAAGGCTTTATTCGGAACACAAAAATGCAATGTCCTCAAAAGCACATAAAATTTCAAACAGTATTACAATAACCGATAAAAATCATGGTAGAGATTTACATGAACATAATAAATAATTAAAAAATCATGCTTTTCCTTGCCCTAATTGCTTTAGGAAGGAACGTGGCAGTAAAAAAACAGACATCAGGGTGGTACATGTTAAAGAGCAACTTCATAGAATCATATACAGTCCTAACACCAAACTTGACAGATAAGGGTTTTAAAAAAGCTATGCGAAAATTTACATAAAGTTTACATAGCAATAAATAGTGCCGAGTGCTTTGTGCAGTAATTTTATCGCAAGGACACGGACCGGCCGGGCACTTATTATTGGAAGGGAAGGCCACCAGGTGGTGCACAATCCCCAGCCTCAACCTAGTTAAAAGAAATCGATGAGATGCTCTGGTTACTTGACTTAGATATAGTTGGTAACCCACACTCTCGTTAAATCTTGCATGGAACACACAGGTGGAAAGATTGACACTTTTGCTTAGCCGCCTCTCTGACTTATAGGATAGGAAGGCATTCTTCAATTCAGTTTTGGGCAAACCTGAGGCAGCAAGTTTGTCCGCTTTTAAGTCAAAGCCATCAATCTCCTGGTAGCTGTTGATTATATACCTAATCCAAGGAATCTTTAAATGATTGTCAACAGAGAGACAGTCAGTGATAATGGCTCTATTTAAAGATGTCTCCTCTTTCATCCAGATTGCACGCCATACCATTATCGGTCTTAAGGCAATCAGATCGGACAGATGTTGAATTCCGAGCTCATTGTGGACTAAGTCATTGGAGGCTGATTTGGGCAGGCACAAAAGTCTCTTTAAAAAGTGATTTTCCTCCACCTGTAAGCTCCCAGCTGTGGCAAATCCCCAGAACCATAGAGGGCAATGGAGAGACATCTCGATTGGTAAATCTTTAACATATCTTTAATCTGTTTGTCCCCTAACTTGGGGGCAAATTTAAACACCCCGTGGGCACTTTTCGCCATCTTGGCCCGAACGTTGTCAAGAGGTGTTCAGTGTGAGGGGTGACTTTGTAGTGGGTGTGGATGTGTGTGTGCCCCTGGATTGTGAAAGACACACATGTGTCACCCAGGAGTTGTGTGCCTGTTGTTTGTATTGTTGTGCCCTGTGGATATGGTTGTATGCACATGTGTGAGTTGTCTGTTGTGCACTGCGCAGTGCGTTGGCATGTCTGTGCTGTTCTGTGTGACTCCTCCTTATTGTTTTGGTCACATATGAGTGTGCAAAGTGTGTGACTTGCACATCAGTGTTGTGTTTGTTTGATCATCAATGTGTCTTGAGTGTGTTTGTGTGGACTGTGTGGCCCTGCTGATCCACACTGCCATTGTGGTTGTGCTTCTCATGCATTGCATGCACATGGTGCCTGTTCTCCTCCTATGTGGCACGGAGTGTGTGGTGTGATGCCATCCCCTAGGTGTGCCACTTATGGCTACCCATTGTGGGTCTGCACTCCCTACTTTTGTGTATGGTACACCCTTCCATGTCTATTTCTGACAGGAAAGTGAATTCATGTTGATGTCAGCTGTCCCCTTTGTTTACATATGTGTGTGACTCCCCATCACTTTATTTGTGACACTTTGCTTTCTTGTGCAGTTCTTGGGCCAGGGCAAATGTTCAACTCTGGACATTGCCCTAATGGTTTACGTGTGGTGTTCGTGTGCTATTAATCAGTGAGGATTGCTCATGTACACTTTAGCTGTGTGTGCTGCCCAGTAATGTGGTCAAGATGGCTCTGCTCTTGTGTCTCAGAGTGGAGTATCTGTTGTTGTTCTGTTGGATGTATGTGTGTTGGCTGTGGTATTGCTTCACTTCCTGGGTGTGCTGTTGTGTTTGTGCTTTGCTGATTAGTGTTGTGTGTGTTGAGCTGTGTCATTCATGTCTGTGTGTGACTGTTCTGCTTGTTGTGCACACACTGCTTGTTGTGCATACAGTACTGGGTGTATGTGGCCTTGGCATTTTTTTGATGTACATCCCTGATGTCCTGTGGTGTTTGTTCACGTTTGATTTCATGTGCTTCTGTGGTTGGTTTCATGTGGCAGTGCAGTTCTGTGATTGTGCTCTTCTTGCGTGATTTGTGGTATGTTGTGTGCATTTTGTTCCTGTGTGATGAGGTTGTACACTCCTGTTGTGCCTGTGCTCCCATTGCCTTTCCACAGTTTGGCTGACAGGGCATGTCTGTTTCTGATGTGGTTCTGTGTGTGTTCCTGTAGTGTTTGTGTGTGGTTTTTGGGCAGGCATCTGTTCAGGCATCCCTGTGTGTGTGTTCTGTTTATGGCTACACCCAGGGTGTGTGTTTGTTTGTGTGTGTATGTGCTGGCAAATATTGGCAGCCTTCAGTGCGTGTGGCACTGGTGTTGTCTGTTCCTTGTCAGTCACTCCTGCAGTGGCTGTCTCCCTGGTTGTTTTTGTGTGGTGCAAGGTGTGTATTGTGCTTGCTTGTTACTGTGCTTGTTGCTGTGTATGGGGGTGCACAGGATGGGCACCTGGCCTCTCACTTGATGGGGTGTGTTGATGTGTGGTTGGGGGAGGTGTGTCCCTGTGGTTTTGTGGCCTGTCCATGCCTTGGAATGGCCCTGCCTTCTGCATTGTGCGCATGTGTTGACCGCTGCGGTGACATGAACGGGCTGCAGGTTTGCGGTCGATGTGTGTACAGGATGCAGTGGGGTGACATGGTGGCAGGTGGGTCATGTGTGGGTGCCCTTGTGGATGTGGTGTTGCCCTCAGCAGGGTGTCTGTAATGGTTGTGGACCTTGTGTCAGCCTGTGTGTTGTGTGTTGTATTTGTATATTTGCGTACCTGCAGCGGCATCCGTGGCGGCCCATTAGATGATAGTGCTGTAGCAGGTACAGCACCGGAAACACATGTAGAGCTGGGTCCATGGCGGTCGTGACAGAGTGGTGTGGACGGGGTCTCTGCTATTGCGCTTTGCTGTCGAGTGTCCGACATCTCTGGTTGGGCGGTGTCTCCGCTGCGATGCATCTGCTTGTTTGGGCCATTCTAATTTGTGGAGCGGGGCGGACGTCATTCAGCACAGCAGTGAGTCTCCATTGGCTCCCACCGCCGCGGTGGCGGGCGATCTTTGATGGCGGTGCGCGTTGCTCTGCGGTGGACGGGAACTGACCTATGTTTTGCTTTACTAATATGGGGGACGCGAGCACCGCTGCTCGCGGGTGGAAAAATGCGCTTTTCCGCTCCGCGGTGGTGCCACCGCCCACAATCCTAATGGACCCCTCAGTGTTGTTTTCTGCAAATTTCTCCATAGGCACTGGTTGAAATGATAATAACAGCCCTGGATGGAGGTGTGGGGATGTACTTTTAATATTGTACTAAGCATTGATTGTTCGAAATCCACTATTATTTTTTCAGGGGAATAGTCAATTGTTTTTTGTTTTATTGTGGTTAATAATTCCATGTATGTGGAATTATTTTTATTTGGTAGTAGTGCGTAAAGTAATGGTATGTTGCAATTTTGATGTAGGCCGTGTATTGTATATAATTGGAAAAAAGGATTAGGACAAATATTAAAAGTCCCATCCCTCATCTAATGTTGGCTTTCCTGTAATTTTATTGGGTTATTAGAAGTGCCAAATATTATTACTCTTTTGTCATTGCTTTTGTTATCATAAATAACAAATGTTTGTTTGTTTAAGCTTATACTTTGACCAGGACTTAGAATGACTTCGCTATATGTTCTGGGAATTGGAGTGGTAGTGTTTTTTTTTAGTTCGTGAAATAGTTCTTTTTAGTGAAGCTACACTTGGCATTTGTGTTGTGGCTGTCTTTGAGATTTTTGGAATTCGTTCTTTTAAAATGACACTTGTTGGTTTCTGGGAAAACTTTGCTAGCTTCTTTCATATTTTCTAAAGCAGATCTTACTTCAATTTCTGTTATGTTCCGTGGGGGGTTATGCTCCCTAGTATAAAGGACTTTTGCTTCCCTAGTTGTTGCTCTCCCGTAACATTTATTTGAGTAATATTTACAACATTTCCAGTTCACTTTTTTTTTTTTTTATTTTTTTTATTCCTCATTAGCCTTTTCGCCACCCTTGTTCAGTAGTCTCCGCCCTGGGCTTTTATCTCAATATGC
Organism: Lissotriton vulgaris; assembly: GCF_964263255.1. Lineage (NCBI taxonomy): Eukaryota > Metazoa > Chordata > Amphibia > Caudata > Salamandridae > Lissotriton > Lissotriton vulgaris. Next base: position 1,191,214,317 of record NC_141691.1, on the reverse strand, counting down.
TGGCTGTGGACTCGAGTATGTGCAGCTCTCCAGCCTGGACTGGGCCACAATCTCCTATACCACCATGTGTGTATTATAACACAGCCACACCGGAGGCCGCAACCCGATTCTTCCACTCCGCCTTCACGAAGGACGGACCTATTCCACCGGCCTGCGAGATATGCTGAGGCCTTAATCATAGGAATTTTCCATTATGTACTAGTCTCTTATCCTGTACCCAGACACAAGTCTGCCTATTATCCAAAATGTTCCAAAAAGAGTAACCAAAATCTCTGTTTCTTATTTATCAGACCTTTAGAGTCTAGTGTCGCAAAATATCTCATGCTATTTAACCAATCTATGAGTGTCGGTGTCTTAGCTTCTACCCAGACTTTACAGATTTCCCTACGGGCTAGCAACACCCCATAAAAAACTATCTTTACTTTATCATTTATTCTGTTATCAAATAGGTCAAGTCTCCCGGTAATAATTAGTTCATGGCTTACCTCTATCGTGTGGCCGATTGATTGTGATAGACAGTTGCTTACCATCTCCCAAAATTCCCTGATGTTTAAACACTCCACAAACATGTGCAAGTCATCCACATTTATATTTCCGCATTTTGGGCATTCAACCCGTCCTCCGGCTTTAAACTTCGATAGTCTGCGGGGGGTCCAATAGGCTCTATGGATAGTAAAGAGAATATTTCTCCTTAAATTTGCAGATTTAACTGTTTTATATAGTATAGTCATCATTACTTGCCATTGATTTTCTGTGGCGATGTCCGGCAAGCAATCCCTCCATAATCGTTCTGGCAGTGTAAACGGGCCATCTTCCATGTCCACCATTGCCCAGTACCACATCGCAACTTCTTTCTTGAATGTTTGTGAGGAAAAAGTCTTGTCTTCAAAGTCACTTTGAAGTCCTACAACAATATCCATCTTGTTTGCCCAGCTTTGTATCTGCATGTACTTAAACTTAGATAACCCTTGCCCCCACAGCTGTGCCGCTTGTTTCCAACCAATCAATGCTCCCTCCGGAAATAGATCTCCCCAAGTTTTTAATCCTGCTGTTTTTAACGGGACAGCAAATGCGTCTTCTGCCCATAACGGTGATCCTGGTGTGTCCCATATGGATGACCTGTATCCAAATAGGTCAACTTTGCTATTTTCCTGATTTTATACCAGAGCTCTGCTGCCTCCCGTAGAGTTTTTAATCTCACCTTTTTGAAATATTTTGGGTCTGAGAATTTATACATGAATCCATCTTCATTATGGTTACTCAATCTCAACATAGCCAGAAAAATGCACCCAATAGTTGTAGCTTTTGGTATTCCCATTAGTTCTCTCAAGTTCTTTAAACGAAAAGCCCAGTCACATAACAAAAAATCTGGGGCTGATAACCCTCCCTTGTCCCATCTTCTTCTAATTTTTTTCCAGGATAAGCGAACTGCTTTAGTAGCCCATATAAAGGAACAAATTTCACTTTGTAGTCTCTTAAGCCCTTTCTTGTCAAAGTCCCAAGGAATTGTTTCAAACAAAAATGTAAGCTTTGGTAGGATCACCATTTTAATCAAGTTAGTACGACCAATCAGAGTGAGAGGTAAATGACTCCAACCTCGCAATGTCTCCCCTATTTCTTTTTTCACCCTTGAAAAATTGATTTTTGTTAATTCCGCTGTATTCTGTGTTATTCTCACTCCCAGATATCTCATCTCCTTCTTACATTTAAAGTTCTCAGTATCCAAGTTCCATGCCATTAGTTCTGTTTTGCTTTCATTAATTTCATATCCTGAAACTTTGCCAAATTCTTTAGTGAGCTTAAAAATATTTCCCATGGATTCTTTCAGATTTGAAGTAAAAATAATAATGTCATCCGCATAAAGACCAATCTTCTTGTTCCACTCGCCTGCCCTAAAAGGAGCTATTGCATCCATCGCTCTAATCTTACTAGCAAGCGGCTCTATATATAAATTAAATATTAAAGGGGAAATTGGACATCCCTGGCGGGTGCCCCTCATTATTCTGAAAGAGGATGTCAAAATACCATTTACCAGCACCTTGGAAGTGGGAGAGCTGTACAATGATAACAACGTATTAGTGTAGCATGTGCCTAAACCTAGATGTTGAATAAGCTTCTTCAGATATAGCCAATTCACACGATCAAATGCCTTGGCGGCGTCCAGGGCAATAAGAGCAAGAGGGAGATTGAAAACTGTCGCCATATCTATTGCGCCAACCACTGAGAAGGTAAGTTCTTTTAAATATCTACCCTTCATAAAACCCTTTTGGTCATCATGCACTAAAAGTGGAATGACTAAGCTTAATCTATCGGCCATGATTTTAGTAAACAGTTTATAATCATTATTTAATAATGATATTGGCCTGTAAGCATCTAAGTATTTAGGTAATTTGCCGGGTTTTGGGACCAGTACTATTACTGCCTCATTCCAAGACTTCGGCATTGCTATGTCTCCTCTAAAGATGTTGTTAAAAACTTGCTGTAAAAAAGGAGCAATTAAACCAATCAGAGTTTTATAAACTTCTAGAGGAAGACCATCTGGCCCTGGAGCTTTACCCCTCTTACCCTTCTTAATAGCTTTTTCCACCTCTACCAGTGAGATTTCCGAATTTAAAATCTGTTTATATTGGGTTGGGAGTGGACTTATTAACTGTACCCATTCTGTTATCTCTTGTGAATCTGGTACTAACTCCTCCTTATAAACTGTGGAGAAATACTTGTAAAAAGCTTCTGAAATCTCTCCACTATCTGTAATATCCGTATCTCCGTCTACTCTTATTTCTTTGATGAAGTTTCGAACCCGATCTTTCTTTGCTTTCCACGCCAACAGTTTACTGCACCCTTCTCCATAGCTAAAATGTGCCAAGTTACTAGCATCCCACTTCTCTTTGTTTCTTGCTGCAAGAACTGTGGCTAATTCAGCCCTCAATTTTGATATATTTAGGATAGCCTGGTCTCTTAGCTGCTGCTCTTCTTCTCCCACAATCTTAGCCTCGTTCTGTCTAATCTCTTCTTCCAGGTCCAAAATTCTACTATAGTATATCCTTCTCTTCTTCGCACCTAAGGCTCCCAGCCTCCCCCTCAAGAAAGCCTTACATGTGTCCCATACCACATCTAACTTAGCAGGGTGGGAGCAGGGAAAACATGGCGGCCGGCTAGTTGCGGGTCGCGAGTGCACGGAGGTGGTGGTGTTCAGAGTTATAATGAGGAGCTGTTTTGCGGCTGTTTCGTTTCGTGGCTCGTGAGAATTGCGGAGAGCGGCGGGAAAGAGTGTGGAATCAGGCTGGCCTGGCTAGGTTGAGCAAGCTGACGACTACGAGAAAGTTTCCCTGGAGTTTTCTTTTTTTTTTCTATGCGCCTCTCTGCGTAGCAGTTAACGCATGGAGACGAAAATCGCGGTGCCTGCAGGTGAGGACGGCGAGCCTCTGGAGCTTCTGGAGTCGGGGTTAGAGGTCAGCAGGGACGCCGCGGAAGAGACGAGCTCAGAGGTGAGCGCTGTAACAGAAGCCGCTGTCGGCTGGACAAGGGCTGCCCAGGAGGTAGGAAGGGGGAGAAGGGCGGCTGCAAAGATCACTTTGAGAGCCGGGGGCGGGCGAGGTAAAGGAATTGAATACACACACGAGTTGTGTGCTAAAACAGGAAATAACAAGCAGACTTCTCCGTATGAGGATCTTAATGTAAAAACGAGGACGAGAGTGGATTTAGGGAAAGCGGCATATGCGCTAAGAAGTGCAGGCTCGGCTAACATAAATAAAGCAGAGTTAGGAGACATACAAAGACTGCCAGAGAAGCTTAAAGAGAGGAAAGCACAGACTCGAGGCAGGTCATTAAAACGACACAACGCTGCTTTAGATAAAAAAGGAAAGCTTAAAGTAGTCCCTTCTCCTTCCCTTAACGCTTACTTTAAAACAATCCCAAAAACACTAATCTTGCGACCAAACACTGATAAGGAGGTTTTTGAGCAGGGCCAGATCCTTCCATTGAGTCCTAACAGATATCAAGTTTTAGTGGAAGACTTGGGAGGTCTCAGTCAGGAAGAAGGGGAGGGAGACGAGAATATGGCCGACGGAAGTGAGGCAGATAAAGCTGTAAAAAGTACACCGGGCAGCGAAAATACGGAGACTTCTGGAGTGGTTGTAGAAGACATGGCGGGGGCACAGGAGTCTTCACCACAAGACAACAGTAAGCATTCTGGGGAAGATACAGGGATGCCTGACCAAGAGGAGGTTATTCCACACAGTTTAGATAACCCAGACACATATATAGTCACTCTTTTGAGAAAACTAGATAGGGACATGAAGGAAGGTTTCCATGTTGTGAGAGCTAATCAGGCAAATATCCAGGCTTCATGTAATAGTTTGGAGGCCAAATTCAGCGAGTTAAATCAGCGCACAGAGGTTCTGGAGTTAGAGGCAAAGAAACTCCGCGAAGAGGTAGTCGCGAATCAAAAAGAAATCGAGGACATTAAATTCTTAGGTAGAGCCCAGGATGAAAGGATGGAGCGTCTAGAGAATATGCAGAGACGCAATAATTTAAAAATCTTGAAGCTACCCGAAAAAAGTGAAGGGACAGATATAAAAAGATATGTGGCACATATTTTAAGCACAGAGCTAGAGTTAGAGGTAGATGAAGAAACTATTTTTGCTGACATACAGAGGGTACATCGAGATCCTTTTAGGCTGAACTCAAATAGGACTAAACCAAGAAAAATCTTAATTAATTTCTTGACATATAATTTAAAAGAGAGTATCTTGTCGGCAGCCCTGAAAAAGAAATCTCTAACAATCAATGGAACAAAAGTAGAGATTAGATCAGATTTGTCTCCCGTAACGGCAAATAGACAGTGGGAGATGGGAAAGAGAATGGAGCCTCTAAGGAGTCTGGGCGCTACAGTCCAGCTTAAATTTCCGGCATTTCTTAAAGTTATGTGGCGGAACAAGATGCACTCTTTTCGATTTGTTGAGGATGTTGATGATTTTATTGAAAGATGTACAGAGTTATCACGAGAAGTATCTACTATAAATCAGGGACTGTAATGACTCTCTCTTAGTAATAGCCAAGAGACAGCAAACATATAAGATATTTTTGGTACTAGAGAAGCACCACCACCTTTGCACTCATAAGGCCTACGGCCATGGATAGACAGGAAGGGTTTTCCAGAGGGAGGGGGGATGGGGCAAGGGGGTGGGAAATGAGAAGGGAAAAAATTAAAAAAATAATCCTCAGATGCCAATGGGCCACCAGTGATGCAGAGATTAGTTGGTTTTTTAAGGAGAATGACGGGGGTTGATAAGAAAGAAGTAAAAATTTTGTCCTGGAATGTTAACGGGCTAAGAGTGAAATCCAGGAGAAGGATTATTTTTAAATACTTGGAGGATACATTGGCTCATATAATTATTTTGCAAGAGACCCACTTAAATGAAGAGGAAAGTAAGGTTATGTTTGGTACACAGAAATGGATAGCATACAAATATTATACGCCACAGACTATGGTGACTAAAGGGGTTGCAATTTTAGTTAGGGCAGGAGTTCAGTTCTCTTTTTGTGCTATGGCGGGAGATCCTGGAGGGAGGTGGCTTATAGTACAGGCCATGGTTGCTGGGAAAAACCTTGTATTGGTTGGGTATTATGGGCCAAACATTGATGATTTGGCCCCTTTGGACAAATTAGCATCAGAATTATTGAGTTTTTCTGGAGACATAGTTATGGCAGGAGATTTCAACACGGTAATGGACAAAGATCTGGATCGTTCAGGAAAGAGAGCACAGAGTAATGTTAAGATGTCTAACAGAGTAAAAGAGCTATTAATACAATATGGAATGTGCGATATATGGCGTATTAAATCAGGCAAGAAGATGGGTTACACATATTATAACCAAAAGTATAGACATAGGTCCAGGATAGACTATGTCTTGTTAGATTTAAGGATGGTGGAGTATGTCACAAACATCAATCATGTAGGGGTACATTTATCAGACCATTCAGCTATCCACCTGCATTTGATATTTGGTCAAAAAACTTGTGAACCTGTTTGGAGATTGGATCGTACAATCCTGTTAGACCAAGAAGCCATAGAAATCGTAGTAGGCGAATTGGATGCTTTCCTGAATGTAAATGTGGACTTCCAGTTCACTTTTAACCCAAATTGTTTTTCTTGTGTATACGTGTACCCCATATTACAAAGTAACACTTTTCCCTTCTGGCTTGTTATGATTTCAGCTCCTTCAATCATTTTGTTGTATGTTAATCTATAACAAATATAACTTTATAGTTATTTAAAATGTTGTTATATGCATTTAAATTCAAATATACAAAGATTGTTACATTATATACTTACATTGATGGTAATTCTGTTTTTGAATTTGCTGGCATTTCTCTTTTAGTTGTTGTATTTTCGTTCTGTATTTTCTTCCTCTAAAAAATAAAAGTATATTTGTTTGTATTAATTGTTCTTATATTTTTTATAGTTGACAGTTAGCATTTTTTATTTTACTTTTAACTTTGGCTGATTTTATCTATTGTTTTCTAATGGTTTGGTAAATACTTACTTTGTTATTTGTATCCTTTTTTGTGTTTTCTTGTTGTTGGTTGTTGTTTGTAGATTTTGCTGTAGTGGGAAGAGATAATAAAAAGAAAACATTCATTACTCTTTAGATCATTTTTGTGCTTTTTATACATTTTAGCTGTTATTATTATTTAGTTTAATTTAATTACTTCCTTTTAATGCAGTTTCTTTTCTGTTATATATTGATTTTCTTCTATGTGTAGTTGAAGTCCTCCAGAGTTTTCTCTCCTGTAGTTTTCTTTTTTTGGGGTGTGGATTGTGTTTGATCTTTAACTGTTTATATTGTGCTTTTGAAGTTGTAATTAGTATATTATTGGTTAATTTGAATTTACTGTGTTTTTATTGGTTAGTTTGTATAATTTTAATTTATTTGGGATGGTAATTTTCCAAATAAGGAAAAAGCTAATTAGTAGTATGCTATGTATAGTTACATTTATTTATTTAAAACGTTTTCGTTATATATTTTATAATTTAATACTTTGGTATTGTTATATATAATGTTAATAATATTTATTGGAGTAGTTTTTTTAGTGACATTTTTTTATTTGTGTGATATTTAATTTTTAATGGAATATAAGAGTTTTTATAAAGTAATATTTATTTTTAATATTTATAGTAATGAAAGATTATTTGTGTACTGTTATAATTGTATTTATTCCTATTGTATGTAGTCGATATTTTAAAATTTGTGATATTAATGTTGTCGATAATGTTGTTTCCGATATTGTTTACTTTGTGTATCTTTTTTAATGGTGGTCAATATTTTCCTATTTCGATATGTTTGTTATCGATATTAGTGCTATCGGTATTTATGTTTGTCGATATTATGTATTCAATATTTTTGTTGTTTTTTAGTTAAGTATAGGAGTTCGATATTATTGTCATCGATATATGTTTGTATCAATATTTATATAGGTCGATATTGTGTGTTTCGAAATTATGTCAGTGATTCCCTGGAAAGGGGTGATGTCCGTGGTTTTGCTGAGGGGCTTTGTGAATGTCTGGATGATGGTAGAGTTGCTTGGAGTTGCTGGCATTGGGGAGGATCTAATTTTGGATGAAGGTCCTTTTGGTGGATCTGATAAGTTAGTAGTATCCCGTCATGGCATTTTTGTAGGTGGTGCGGTCTTCTGGCATTTGGCTGCTTCTCCAGTTCTTCTCAATATGTCTGCAGGTGCGTCTGGATTCTTGGATGTCGGCTATGAACCAGGTGGCTTTCCTGGGGGGTTGTCTGTAGGGGTTGCTTAGTGGTGCAAGCTTGTCTGAGCTGTTGGAGTTGCATCTGTGGAGTGCTTTGGCTGGCAGGTTGGAGTCAGTCGAAGTGGTGGGGGCGTCACGGTTGAGGGTGGAGTTGAGTTGTTCCTCAGTTACTTTGCTCCAGGTCTTTCATGGGGGGCGTGGTGCAGGTTTGGGCAGCATGGGTTTGTCAACATAGAAGTGTACGCAGTGGTGGTCTGTCGATGGGGGTTGTGTGGTATGGCTAAAGTCGATGTTTTTTCCTACTGCGAAGATGGGGTTGAGGGTTTGTCCTGCCTTGTGGGTGGGTGTGGTGATGAGCTGTTTCAGTCCGATGTTGACGAGGTTGACCCGGAGGGTGGCGGAGTTGGGGTCGTTGGGGTTGTCGAGGTAGATCAAGTCTCAGATAAGTATGTAGTCCATGGAGGCAATAGCGTGGGGTGTGATGAGGTCGGTGACTGTAGTGGCAAATTAAGTGTCGGGTATGGGGGGTCTGTAGGCAAGGGTGCCACAGAGAGTGATTCTGGGGCTGGACTGGATCTGGAAGTGATGGTGTTCGGTAGTGGGGAATGAGTCCTTTGTTGTAGAGGTGGAGAGTCAGAGGGAGCTCTTGTGTATGATGGAGAGTCCTCCTCCTGGATAGTAGGGGTGGTCCCTCTGGATCTCGTATCCGTCAGAGATGGCAGTGGTGATGTTGGGGGCAGAGGCTGCATTGGTCCAGGTTTCTGTAAAGAAGGTGACGTCTGGCGAGAAGGTATCGAGGAGGTTCCAGATCACTTGGGTGTGTTTGTGCAGGGAGCACACATTGGGGAGGATGCACTTCCAGGCTTCTGTGTGGTTGGCGTTCGGTGCGGGAGCCGCGGGGTTGCGGTTGGAGGTAAAGGATTTGCAGGAGTGAGGGCAGGAGAACTGGCCGTGGGTGGTGTTCAGCGTTGACCGCTGGAAGTTGTTGTTCCTTCCGGGGTTGAGTGTGAGGAGGGCAGTGGAGTGTAGCAGTGGGAGGTTGCAGATCTAGGGTTGTGGACAGGTGTGGACTGGCACAGACGGGCTTGCCTTTGGCGCGCCAGCACTGCGGCCGCTGAGCAGCTGCCATTAAGTATTGGAGTGGGGAGGAAAGCGCAGCTGGTATGGGGAGACCAGCAGGTGGAGGGGCCACAGGGGCAGCAGCAGTGGGAAAAGAGCATGGAGAGAAAAACAGCAACAATAGAATACAGGCACAGGTACAATAACAGGACAGCCACAATAATAGAACAGTGAAGGAAGCTAGAAAGAAGACAGAAAAGGGGCACAGAAAGACAGAAAGATAGCACAAAAACAGAGACAGACAACAGCGGCCAGCAGAAGTGCAAGGCTCTCCCATAGGACCACCAGGGATGAGGTACAGGCAGGAGCCTGCAGGTTAAGGAGGGCCTCAAACACCTACCTGACCAAGCAGAGCACAGTGCAGGGAGCAGCTACACTTAATAGCAGAGCTGTGGGGGAGAGAGAAGATCAGTGACCAGGAGGTCAGAGGTCTTGCTCGCACTCACTTGCAATGGGCGCCATTGAGTAGGGGAGGGGGAGGGAAGCGCAGCTAAGAGGCGGGAGCGGGAACTGGCAGGGTGGAGGGGCTGTGGGGGCAGCAGCAGTAGGAAAGGGCACAGAGAGAAAAACTGCAACAATAGAACATAGGCACAGGTACAATAACAGGACAGGTACAATAATAGGACAATGAAGGAGGCTAGAAGGAAGACAGAAAAAGGGCAGAGAAAGACAGAAAAATGGCACAAAAACAGAGACCGGTAGCAGAGGCCAGCAGAAGAGCAAGGGTCTCCCACTGGACCACCAGGGATGAGGTGCAGGCAGGACCTTGAGGGTGGAGGAGGGCCTCGAACATCTCCATGACCAAGCAGAGCACAGTGCAGAAAGTAGCTACACATAACAGCGGAGCTGGGGGGGAGAGAGCAGGCCCCTGACCACTGCATTCTGTTCATTCAAAGAAAGACTCCATAGTTTAGCTGACACTGGAGCTGTTTTGTCTTTCAATTTTGTCTTGTGCACATATAGCTTGAGGCATAATAACTTTTCTGTGAATACATCAGAATATTCTTTCTCTACATCCTTGTTAACATTCTGGATCAGTATTTGCGGTTCAGCATTGAGATTCAGTTAAACTCCTATGTTGTTTGTGCTGACCATCCTAAAATGCTATCTCCTTTATGAGTAAGATAATCTTTGCATACTGTATATCTGTTCTAATACTTAATCAATCCTGCAAAGTATCCTATTATCTCTATTGGCTGACCACCATACTCTTTCAGGTGTACATCCATTTTGTGTACTCATCTGTTTCTAGAACAGTTTATTAAATACCTCCTCTGAAATTATTTTTAGTCTCGAGCATGAAATTAACATGACCTCAACCTTGAGATCTTCTATCCTTACCACACCTTGGGGATTGCTAGACCCTCCATCAGTCATCTGCAGTACAATTTCTTCAAACATCTCAGGCACACTATGTTTCCCAGGTTTCTTGCTACCAGAGCCACTTCTACAGCACATCATAAAACGTCCTTTGCTCCCATACTTATTATATAAAGCTTTGGTTTCTGGGCATTTCTCTGTGTTCGCCTTGTGGCCAACCCTCCCACATCAGTAGCATTGCCCTTTGAAGGCACCAATACGCCTCCTATCCTCTGGCATAGAAGTACCCTTCACTATTTGTAACTAATTTTTCTCATCTCCAACTATTTATACATTTTGGCTTAATTTCTTTCATACATCTCATCATGTTCTCTACTTTTAACACAATCGACACAACCCCCAAGGGAGGATTATCTTTTAGCCAAAATCCCTGTATCCTTTTCATTTTACAAGTAAACAAAAATCGGTCCCTGCTACGCTTGCGATTTGTTGCTTCAAACTTATAAGAGGCTGCAAATATATGCAACTCAGACACAAATTCCTCTACTTTTTCTCCTTCCTTTTGAGAGCAATTCCCAAAGTGATAAACCTCCATGATTGTACTGATCCTAGGAAGGACATGATTATCTCATTTATTTATGCCTATTTCATATTCATGTAACCCCATAGGTTCAACATCACTCAGATCAGGTACATGTTCCTCAGATTTCTTTCCCTCTCTTCCTCCCTTCCTCCTAACCAAGGTTGTAGTAGTGCTATTTTTCTCTCAACACCCAAATTGGGCCGACAAACGATAGAATAGTTGTGATTTTTTTTTCCAATTGTTCCACTTCAATGTATGCTTTGAATGTTAAACATACCAGCTTGGATTTGCTTTTTGCTTCCATAGGGAAAAAGTGCAGTTTCAAAAGATTTAGGGAGTTGTGACCACGTTTTTTCCGTTGGTAAGTAGTCTGGCTGCAGCTGTAAGGTTGCTTTAAGAGTGGTTAAGGCAGAGCAAGAGTACCCAGCAAGGACCATATTGCCTAAATCTAATTGAGATAGCATCAGAACATGGACAGCTGTGTACAGGTTATCGGGGTTTGGTTTTTAAGTATCTGTAGTTGGTTAAAGAGGGTTTCAGTGTTATTCCCAGTGAGCAGACCGATGGTGATAGTGATGGGATAAGATATGGCAGATGAAGGTGTTGCTGAAAATTACAGTTTCAGGATTTTGTTGGTTTGGGTGAGAACAGGATGATTTTGTTTTTATAAGAGTGAGAATTGTTGTTGTACATCCATATTTGAATGTTGAGTAAGATTTTTCTTAATGAGTGAATTGGTTGAATTTAAGTGTTCATGTAGATGTCAGTGTTGCCAGCACATAAGTGAAAGGAGACGGTTGAGTCTTTGGAAATTGTTACCATTAGTTCAACATATAGGTTGAAGGTGTAGAGGGTAAAATCGATCCTTGTGGGACACCACAAATGATAGGTGAAGGTTCAGAGATACTGTTGTTGGTTTTTACAATATGAGTGTGGTTGTGGAGGAAGGAAATAAACAATTTGAGGACTCTGTTTTGAAATTAAAGCAGTGTTCATGGAGGTTGTCTAATTGGGAGTGATTGACTATGTTGAAGACTGTGGTTAACTCAAGCACGACCAGCAAGCATGAATATCTTTGTCCAGTATAGAGTGGAGGTCATCCAGGATCACCAGGGATGCTGATAGTACGGGAAGATACATATTGTAAGTGGCTGCTTGCGATAACAATCTGCATTATATTTCAAATTGTGATGTTTACTGTAAAATCCAATGGTTTGTATGTGAGGCTCATGCATACTACAGATTAATTCAGTATTTCAAGTGGTATAGTGAAATAGAATCAGATGTGGCTGGAGGACTTTATGCACAGTTATCAGTTTTCTGTACCTTCTGAATTATATCCAATATTTTATTTCAATAGCTAGTGTTAAAAATAGCTAACATTTACTGTTAGAAGGCACCATCCAGCCAGGGAGAGAGTCAAGTTGTAGACGTAAAGACAGGGTTATTCTATCATGGTGTCAGTCTATTTGAAATGCTCATGAGGAGCACATCATATCACATCACTAATACATTAGTATTGAACTACATCAACACTACTGACATATCCCTAATGTAATATTACCATTACTTGGCGGGGGAGGGGCATAATACTTGTAATAACAAGTACCAATACTGATCAATAGAGCTACTCCAATGTGAAAGTCACAACATCTGCCAGGAAGAAAATTTACCTCTGTAATGGACAGTGCCAGCCTGCAGCTACAGGAATGCTCTGCATGTGATAAAGCGCATACAGCACTCTAATTGTAGGGGCGCATCATATTCATAGTTTGAACGTACCTACAGATGTTTTTAGTATCACTTTGTATTATGTTTTACATGCATTTAATCTACACTTTAATCAAGAAATGTAGTGCATCTGTTACACAGACTTTACATATACCAGAAGACATGATTATTTTGTATCCACAGGTGTAGGGAGACATTATATTCATATGCATATACTCGTGTGTTAAAGTTGACTGCAGTCTAGGCCTCGAACTGCAGGTTGTTTACGGGTTCGTTTCCTCAGCTACTGTAGAATCAATTAAATGTATCTTTGTTTGTGCCAGAACAGTATGTTTTTATCCCATTATAGGTAGAAGAAATGATTCCTCATTATTTTTAGTTTAAGGAGATAACTATAATGTCTTTGAACAGTATGAGAAGCGAGAAGTGAGGATATCGTCTGTTCCTGCCCTATCTACACTCCAAGGTCAAAAGAAGCAAAGAAGATTTAATTGAAGAAGTCATGGAAAACTACCGGTGTATTGAAAAAGTGAAATGATTTGTCACGTGATACATTTAGGAGGGGGCTGAAGTTATCTTTTTTGTATTGTGTGCAGGGACAGAAAAGGCAGACTTCTAGATTTTTGGAGAAGAAGGAGCATCTTAACCCCTTAGCTGCGGGGCATTTCCCCCCCATTGTGCGGGGGGAGGGGGCCGCACGCGGCGCCGCCATGCTGGTGACGAGCTCAGCTCGTCATGAGGTGCAGCAGAGCTGCCCTCATTACGAGCTCAGCTCGTCACGACAACACCCGTTTTTAGAACGTTCAGCACAGCGGGGAAATAAGCCCCGCGTCCGAACATTCCAACGGCCGTGACAAGCTCAGCTCGTCATGAGTGCAGCTCCGCTGCACCTCATGATGAGCTGAGCTCGTCAGCAGCACCCATGTGGTTAAGAAGGAGCTCCATAGCGTTAAGCTATGTGACTCATTTTGACATGAATACTAAGGAAGTCTACACGTGCTGCCTGACACCTTTGAGAACTGAGATAGGAGAGCAAGCTAGAATCATCATTCACTAGAGTAGTGTAGGAAAAGATATTTCATGCTTTCTTTTCTAATGAAAAGGGATTTGGACTCCGCCTCCTTCTTGGGCTGTGTAATAATCTTGGAGTTTATAGTTTTGTGTATCTTTTGCCGAATCAATTATATGCACAGATTTGGCTCTATATTAATTTTCCTGTACTTATATTGATTGATTTTGCTGTGTGTTTATATTCAGTTATTCTTGGCCTTATAATAAACATCCGTAAATGGAATTCAGAGTCTTTGGTCTGTATAGCTTGACTACATTGTGAGTTTATTTTTGATGTGCTTCTTCCCCTCAAAAATTTTTAGTAGGCAAACAAAAGACCATCATAGCTGAACTTGGACAGTAAGGACAGGCCCAAATTTGGCTCAATCACATGTAATATATACACTGGCAGTACTGGCAGAACATCTTAGGAGGGCTGCTATGTTTTAAGTGACACAACCACCTATGCTAGTCGTGGAAAATACTGTTACTTATTAGGAGGTCTGTTAGGCTATTGAAGAACAGTAAAGGTACTTCCCAGCATGCTACCAATGGAGAAGTGTGGCTCACTGGTTAGAGCAGGCAGACCTGGAAGCAGAGGTCAGCCCGGGACCAGGGTTCAATTCCCGGCTCGGCGGGGTCTTGAGTCCTAAAATGTCCATGGACTCGACAATTCTCGCTCCGGTGCCTACTCGGTTCACGCTCTGTGACTCTGGGCAATAGCTTGCTTAATCTCCACAACGGCCCCTCGCTGCGGGATGCCTGGCTTTCACCTTGCGGATACCCTGCCGGGGTTATCTCAAAGGGAAATACCAGGACAGGTTCCCTAAGCAGGCGCTTAGAAACCGCTCGGTGATTTGCGCTATATAAATTCCTGTACATTTACATTTACATTTACCAATGGTGGCTAGTGAAAAAGTAGTAGCCAGTAAACATTTCAGATGTACCCAAAACAAGTGAAAGCCTCAAATGTAGCTCAAAAATCTTTGCCCTGACCCATCTAACACAAAAAGACCTATGTTCTAAAATAGTGCTTATGATCTCAAATGAATAAAGACTTTGTTGAAAATAAAATTCCTGTCTTTGAAGGCACTTAAATACTCTTCCTGCTAAAAAAACAGCACCAAGGCTAAGAACTTATTTCATGAAGGCATGGCTTGTTCATTCCCCATTAACTACCCATGACTGCAGCAACAATCACACAAACAGCTATTTGCTGTTTTGACATTGCTCCAGTCACATACCTTAAATGGAAATTATGCATGTCTTTACATTATTCTGTTTTTGTTAGTGCCATCTGTGCTCTGATTATCCATTAAAAACTGAAAAACAACGTGCAGATGTGCTGCTTCCAGTTTCATGTGTTTCTATAACCGCTTAACTTGGTTATAAAGAGTTTCACCCTATTTTTTAATCATTAATGTGAGTGAAGGGCGGTATGCTTGTTTTTCATTCAAAGTAGTTGACTTTAGCAACAATAAAACATCAATCAGCTTGTTGTGTGAGTGTTGCTGCTGTTACTGGAAGTGTACTGAAAAAGCAGTGTTGGATGAAGGCACTAGCTTGAAAAGTGGATACAGAAGGTTGTTTTTCAAACTAAATAAAGTTATAATTGCACTCCTTAGTAAGTTGGCTGAGCTGAAGAAAAACAAAGTGATTTTACTCAGCAACAGCTTCTCATCAGCAACAAGTCAACATACTTAGGGCCTGATGTAAGTAAAATAGAAATACTGAAATCTTAATACCGAATTTTACCGAATAGGTATTAAGAAATCGGTATTTCCTATGTAGATAAAATATCGGAAAAAAATACCTAATCGGTAATAATCTGTAAAATATACTGATTCTTTAATACTGATCGGTATTACCGATTTCTAAATACTGAATCGGTAAATACTGAATTGGTAATTCAGAAAAACAGCGACTGAAGATTCAGCCAATCCTGTGCATCCACATCACCTCCCAACCTGAAGTGGCCACACCTATGCAGCTGCACTAAATCAGAATATGCTGGAGAGGCAGGGAGTGCAGAGGAGAACACAGGAGCAACTGAAAGAACATTTCCTGATACAAACTGCAGAAGGGCCAACAAGGATAGTGAAAATGATGCTGCAGAAAGGAAAATAAAAATCAAATTTAGTGAAAGGGAGCTGGAGGTCCTGATTGAGGTGGCAAGAGAACACACAAAGCTGTTTGGGAAACAGTCACTGCAAGTGCCAGAATCCCAGAAGAGAAAAATATGGATTGGAATACAGAAAAATGTAAATGCCATTGGAGTGACCCACCTTGAAATAGATGTACTCAAGAAAAGGTGGTACGACGTCAGGAGCCTGGCAAAGAAGAAGATGGCCGAAAGGAAAAAAAACCCAGCCTGACAGGTGGAGGAAGAAATAGAGCACCTGCACTAACCCGATTTGGAACTGCTGGTGGAGTCCACCATTGAGCCTGAGACTGTCAGTGGGATTGGGGATGCAGACAGCTCAGCCAAAGATGGCAACAAACAAGGTAAGATGCATGCACACTAAGTTGCGCCCCCCACTCCCTGACCCCATTCCCCAATGAGGCAGTGTGGATCCCACCCAGTACATGTTTTAGTAAACTTCAGCAATGCATTATGGGAGATGTAGTCAGTGTAACACCTATCATAACAGTCATCCCACTGAACACAAAGGCATGTGCCACACATCAGTGATAAGTAAGCAGAGGAAAGTTAGATAGATTGGCAGACATGAAAATGTATTTTTTCGAAATGCTGCCAGACAAGTGAGCTAATGTACAATTTTTCTCCACAGGTGAGACATTGCGCAGGTCGGCACATGTCAAGGCAGGAAAGACTTCCTGGAGGGAGAGAAAAGAGGAGGCCATTTCAACTGCAGTCACACCACATCACCACCACCGGCATCAGCACCACCACCGGCATCAACACCACCACCTGCAACACCACCACCACCGGCATCAACACCACCACCTGCAACAACAACACCACCACCTGCATCACCAGCAGCACCACCACCGGCATTACCAAGACCCAGGGGGCATAAAGTTGCCAGACTCCAAGAGTTGGAGTTGTCCGTGGAAGACTGCAGGGGTGGAGAACAGTCAACTGTGCCAGTGGATGGCAATAATGCATGATCACAATCCCCGACAGAGTGATCACACTCAGGTGCCAGATGCTGCAAGGCTAGGGAACCCAGTCCACCTTTGCAGGGCGAGGAGCATGGTGTGTTTTTAGGT
This sequence comes from Lissotriton vulgaris, assembly GCF_964263255.1. Classification (NCBI taxonomy): domain Eukaryota; kingdom Metazoa; phylum Chordata; class Amphibia; order Caudata; family Salamandridae; genus Lissotriton; species Lissotriton vulgaris. The sequence goes on along the minus strand of NC_141691.1, from coordinate 1,191,197,515 downwards.
CTGGGGGTGAACATGTTAAAGGTCCCGCATCTGCAAGGGAAAGCAATCAATCAGTTTAGCGGCAGATGAGACATGTGACAGCAAACATGCAGAATATAGAGAAGGGCATCTGCTCAATGAACACAACACTGGCTGAGGGCATGAGGGACATGGCTGAGGGCATAAGGGACATGTCCCAATCAATAAGGCTGCTGTGCAGCAAGCTTGATGAGGACAGGATGGTACGGCACAGGGAGAGGCAGAAAATGGAGAATTATACAAAGGCGGTGAACCGCCTCTCCACTGCCACTTCTCTGCTCTGTAGGCGCTTAGTGGCCATGCAGGAAAGGATGGCACACTGCAGCTTTGATGTGTCAAGGGGGCTTGTGACAGTTACCACTGCACTTGAAGTGCTCCTAAATAATCAGGCTGCCAATACTGGTGCTGGTGATGTGGGGGACAGTGAGGAGACAACTAGTCGCAGCAGTGTAACGTCCCCTGTAACTGAGTCCAGGAGGAGCAGCAGACATCAAGGTGCTGGCACTGGATTGATTGCCAGTGATGACAGTCTCCAAAGGAAATGCAGCAATGTGTGCGTGGCCGCAGGAGGTAATGCAAGCCACACTTAGTCTAGCTAACTGGGTGAAGTGAAGTGAAGTGAAAAAATACTTATATAGCGCGCTACCACTCCAGGGAGTATCTTGGCGCTTAGATTCCTGAAAGGACAGAAGAGATGTAATAAAGGTTGATGAGAGATACAACCTGGCTACGTAGCATATCCTAAGAGCCTCATACATTCAGGGTTGGCCAGTGAGTAAATCCAAGTTTTTAGCAGCTTTCTGAACTTGGGTTCAGTAGTGGCTTGACGTAGACTGGGAGGTGCCTTATTCCAGGCTTTCGCTCCAATGACCGCCATGGATTTGCCTCCTCTTGTTACCATTTTGAACCTGGGAACATGCAGCAGGTTCGCGTTGGAGGACCTAAGGGCTCGGAGTGGTTGATAATGTCTAAAGTATTTCGCAAATAGAGTGGGCCATGATGGTGGAAGGCTCTGTGAGTGATGATGAGCACTTTAAACAGTATGCGCTTGTGTATAGGAAGCCAATGTATTGTGTTCAAAGCTGCAGAGGCTGAGGATTTCCTAGGTAGTCTGAGGACCAGTCTGGCAGCTGCGTGTTGGACCATTTGAAGCTTATGCAGGGCAGATTTATTGATTTATTTGGTGACTTAACCCATAGCATCTTTGTAGGGTGTTTACAAATAGGACTTCCATGTTGAGCCCTTCATGTGGTGGCATGGTGCCAATATATTAAACTACGTCATTTAAATACACCTGGCTGTGTCTCCTTACTTACTCAAAAATAGTTGCGTGTTATCTCAGCCCATCTTTGTCTCCCATCTGGTGCTGGCACCACTCCGGCTACGGTGGGCTCTGACTGTGCAAATTCATCATCATCATCCTCAGAGTCAGTCAATTCAATTGCTGTACCTTCCTTAGTGACAAGGTTATGCAGCATAGTACAAGTTGCGTTGATCTTGCAGCAGATGATGGGAAGGTACTGACGTGCGCCTCTGCTTTTGTTGAGGGAGCGGAAACTACTTTTCAATAGTCCAAACATGCGCTTCACAATGTTGCCTGTTGATTTGCTTGCCACGTTGTATCGTCTTTCACTTGGGGTTGATGGATTTAGGTAAGGAGTGAGAATGAATGACCGCACAGCATATGCGCAATAACCTATTTGGGGAAGACAGTGCCATTAATAACAGTCACCAACACATTCATCTGCAGTATACATCAGAGTGTGCCACACATTTACCTAGCAGGTATCCTTCTCCAAATTCTCCTGCAGCCAGGCGTGTGTGTATCTCACTGTTCTGGAAAATGTATGAATCGTGGGTGTTCCCGGGAAATTTGGCCACGATGTTGGTGATTAAGTTGACTGCATCGCAGATTACCTGCACATTAATGGAGTGGGTAGATTTTCTGTTTCGGTAGATGTACTCAGTGGCTGCAGGTGGGCAGATTGGAATGTGTGTCCCATCAATGCACCCTATAACATGCGGGAAGTATGTATTTTGGTAAAAGTCTGTCTTGGTTTTCTGAAGTTCAGCCTGTGTGGTTGGGACGCTTATGTAGTGATGCATTCTCTGCATCATAGCTTCCAGGAACTTGTTAAAGAAACAGGACAGGCAACTCTGTGACACACCACCTACCGCAGCTATCATCCCCTGGTAACTTCCAGATGCAAGTAGGTGTAGGCTACAGCACACCTGCACATGTGGTGGTATAGCGTGCGCCCTTGGTGTTGGATGCTTCAGGAGTGGGTGCAGGTCCCTTATCAGGCCCAGGATGGTTTGGGGGTGTAGCCTGTACCTTTCATGGATCTCTGCCGCAGTCAGTTGGAAGAGTGTGATACGCTGTATGTAAACACGCTCCTCCCATCTCCAGATCCTCACTCCTGCTGCCTGTAGCCGTAGCCGCCATGCAATAACATAGAGGGCCGCCATAGTGATCACACTGTTGGATTTTGGGGCTGTGTAAATGCAATGCACCTGATTACCACCTGCTTTGAGTCAGTGGTAATTACTGACTCTTAAATACCAAATTTGGGGAAATTCAGTATTACTGAATTTTTCTACATCGCTTCTCGTTTTTACCTTTTCTTATTTACCGATTCGGTATTTGGGGGTTCTGTAACTCCGAATCTGTAAATTAGGAATCGGTAATAAGGAATGGGTATTTACCGATTCCTTATTACCGATTCCTTTCCTACATTGGGGCTTGCTAAATACCAGTCGGTAACGCTGAAATCGACCGATTTTCAGTATTACCGACCAGTATTTAGCTACCTATATCTGGCCCTTAGTCTTCAAAACTTCTCATTGATATGAAACTGAAAGTCAGAATGTCAGACTCCTCCTCCTGTCTGTGACCCTTAGCATTGAAAACCAATCCAGCAGTGGGTGGGTGCGGAGATGGAGCAGCAAATACTGAAGTATTTGCTACCCACTCTAATCTTGTACTCCTCCACCTGCTCCAACTGCAGCCCATTACTTGAATTGAGTACTATTGAACCTGCCCTAGATCACAGTATTACACGGCTGAATGTAAACAGGTTCAGTACTGCTAATCCATGCCCTGCATATCACTGTGATGTCACTGCCCTGGCTTGTGCCTCTAGGACAAGGTCTTTACTTGTCCAGTACATGCAAAGGGCTCTCCAGTCCTTGCAACAATTCCCTAGCACAAAAATACACAATTTAGGCATATTCATCACAAGCATTTAGTAGACTTTGTGCTAAACTGCTCAAATTTACTTTTCCTCTTCCACCTTGATAGCAGACCAACACTGCTAACGCCCTGGAACCAGCAGTTTGCAGAAAGACTGTTGCATCTTCAGTGAAACACCAACATTTCTGAGCAAGGCTACCACTCCCTAATGAAACAGTACCTGTATTTCACAGCATAATTGCGTAGACATATATTGGGACTATCTAATGCACTGCAAAACCAGTATGGAGACAGTAGCAACAATTCTCTTCAAGACTATACAAGCCTTAATAGGACAATGCCAGCACTTTTCCAAAGGATTGCACACATTTATCATCCAACAGTATCAACAGTGCGCTACACAAAACAGTTTTTTAGTTATTTCAGACCTTATTTAAAGTTTACCGGACATGATATTCCATCACAAACATTGTGATTTACCATCTTCTGTATCACAGGTGCCATAGGCTCTAATGTACTTATAATATTGCAGACAGGACATCTTCTATGTGATGGACAATCACATTCACCATACTCTAAATATGACCCTTATCATTTGCATATGTCGTATCTTTTGAGTAGGTCGAATGATTAAAAATAAAGACATATTTAACTCCTTGGACGCTCATGACGAGCTCAGCTCGTCATGATGTACACCTCCATACACTCATGACGAGCTGAGCTCGTCATGAACAATGGGGAATCTCACGTTACAGCACAGGAGGAAAATAACACTAGCATCGATGGTGTTAAAAAATATCTGTTACAATTGAGAAGATGATAAAGGATAACATGAAAAAATAAACAGTATTGTTTTTATGTGATATTTTCCCCATGGAAAATAAACATGCATGAACTGAGAGATTTGCCTCATTATCCTGCACTGAATTCTTTCTTCATGCATTTTTTATAACATCTCTTTATTGAATTTTGAAAGCTTACAGTGCGATTTACTCAGAACATTTTACAATATCATATGTAAATGTAAATGTTTTGTACTTGTATAGCGCACAGCTACCCCGGACCGGGGTCTCCCGGCGCTTGTACTCATACCGCTCAGGTACCCTTCCTGGCTTTCCTTGTGAAGTGCCCACTCCTGGGCACCTCCATGGTGAAACCAGGCATCCCTCGCGCTGTTGGGGCCGTTGTGGAGATTAAGCAAGCTATTGCCCAGAGTTGCAGCGTGTGACCCATGATTAGAATAGGCATTGAGGTGAGAATGTCCGGTCAGAGGAATTTATGAGCCAGAGAACCGCCGAGGCGGGAATCGAACCCTGGTCCCTGGCCAAAACTCTGCATCAAGGTCTGCCGCTCTAACCATTGAGCCACACTCCTCCACTCACTCACATACTTTATTTCATGGGTGTACCCTACTTCTCTGCCAGTCTTTTGCCTCCTTACCTTTGTGCCATGTTGTCCCGGGGGATCGTCCATATGGTTCGTCCTTCTCTTCATTTCCTCACCTGGGTTCGCACACAAGTTCCCTGGAAAAGAAGTTCCAGATCTGTTCCCACTTCCTGGGACACCGCCTGCTTTCGCACATGGAATGAATGAATGAATGAAAGAAAATTCATACCGCGCAACTAAAACCCGAAGGCATCAAGGCGCCTATAAAATAAATCTTAAAAGGCAGAGTCAAAACTACGGGTATGCTTTGGCATTGGAACTGTTTTTTCTGCTATCACAAACCATTCTAGGTCCCTCATCCATTCTCACCAATTTAGTGTTTCTGGAGCCCCCCAGTTTTGAGCTATGTTACTGTTTGCAATTGTCAGCCCAGTTGTTACCCAGCTCCTCCCTTTCTAGCTTAAGGTCTGTTGGTTTCCACACATTGAGGAGGCACCAACTCGGAGCAGGGTCATTTCTATCCCTGTGACCTCATTCATTTCTCGTACTATGGTGGACCAATATTGTTGTATGTGGGGGAAGTACCACAGTATGTGGTAGTATGTTCCCTCTTGGCCTCCAACCCTCCTACAGGTAGAGTCTTCTCCTCTACCCATTTTGATCAGACTGCTGCACAAGTGGTATATTCTATGAAGTATTTTTAGTTGTATTAGCCTGAGCCTACTCAATATGGCTACTTCTTTCAGGATGACAGAGCATCCTGCCATGCCTCATCATCCATCTCCCCTATGTCTTCCTGCCAATTTCCTCTGAGCTTAGTGACGGGGTCTGGGAATTTATTAACTAGTTTCTGGTATGTGATGGATATGGCCTTCTTGCTCATGTGGTATATTAGGAGTCTGTCCTTTAGGGGGGAAGACTCTGGGAGTTCTGTACCCTTCGAAATTGGTGCTTGCAGTGCATGCGTAGTCTGAAGACAGAGAAGCACTTCAGTGTTCGACAGTTCATATTCTTTCTGGAGCGCCACAAAAGATCTCACTTCTCCCCTTGCCCACGGATCGCCCAGGTGGGATGTACCTATTAGGTACCATTTTTTGAAGCCTTGATATTTTCCCATGGCCCCTAATTTTTCCGCATCCCACAGTGGGGTGTGTTGTATTATTTTGTTGTCCCATTCCATCTGTTTCTGAACCATATACCAGAAATGTACCATGATTTTGTTTGGGCCCGTCATGGGTAGGTACCTGGGTGAAGTATAAATCGCTTTAGTATATCCCCTTTTGCCTAAGAGGTATCTATCCATTCAATACGCGGGTTCCTCCGGTGATTGGTATATACATTGGTTGATGGCTAACTATTGCGCCGTCCAGTAATATTTACGTATGTTGGGCAATGGTGTACCCCCATCGTACCATCCCTGAACAAGTTTCTGCTGTGCACATCTAGGAGTCTTTTCCTCAAAACTATAGCAGTCTTTGTTCACTTTCTATTGTTTTGAAGTACTTGGGGGGCACATTGTATGGTGTGTTCTTTAGAATATAAAGGAATCGTGGAAGTTCCATCATTTTGAAGAGGGACGCTCTCCCTAACAGGGGGAGAGGCAACATGAAAACCCGCAGATAACACAACCCCTCCATTACACCTCTGCTGCACATTCGCTGGGAAGTGTGGGAGACCGTCCATGGAGTACATAAATGGTGGACTGGGTATAAGGATATTCTATCTTCCCATCCATCGGTCCATTGCACGCCCCTAATCAATGGGTCCCTCTGGACCCAGGGAGCCAATGGTTCCAATATTAAGGCAAAAATTAGCAGTGATGGGGGGCATCCATGCTTTGTCCCCCTCCTCAGGGGAAATCTGTGAGATGTTGTATTAATAACCACAGCTTTTGCTATGGGGTCAAAATAGAAAAGGCTGCACCATGCCATGAAGTTGGGGCCAAATCCCATTATTTCTAATACTGCAAACATGTATGTCCATTCCACAGTGTCAAAGGCCAAACGGGCGTCAAGTAAAATGAACACTGCATCCTCTCTTAGCGTGTTTACCCGTCCCAAATCCCCATGAGTTCTATGTAGGTTAAAAGCTGTATTTCATCCACACTTGAAGCCTGATTAGTTGGAGTGAACCAATTGCGGAATGACATGAACCAGGTGATCAGCAAGTACTTTGGCTAGGATTTTGGCTTCAGCTTTAATTCATGAAATTCAATTATATGACACACAGATGTCTTTTGGTTATCCATCCTTGTGAATCACTAATATGGGGGCAAGATGTTGGTCTTTGGGCGTTATCCCCTTGGCATGACTTTCCAGGTACATGTTTTTAAGATGGAGGGCTATTGTGGTTGTTGCAAGTTTATATAGCTCGTTGGAAAGCTGTTTGGCCCAATCCTTTCCCCGATCTGTTTTTGATTGCTTGTGCTATCCCTTCCTCTGTTATTTCACCTTCTGTTAGTGCTGAGGCCTCTGTATTGAGAGTGGGTGGGGGATGTCTGCAAGCACTTCCTTGGCCTCCTCTGTTGTTGATTCCCCAGAGGGTAATATGCCTCATGGTAATATGTAGCATATGCGTCTGACATCTTCTCTCGAAGCTATTGAAATAGGTAGTCTGCTGGCGTGTTCACCCCGGTCTAGCCAAGCGAGCAGTTTCTCTGTCTTGTCTCCCATTTCATATATTTGGTGTCTGGTTGCTCTATAGGGCACCCTTGCTGCGTCTGTGGCCAGATCACGTTATTCATTTTTTTAGATTCAGGATATGTTTGGTCTCCTCTGCATTACAATCGGTTAAGGCTGCCTCGATCTGCGGGAGCTTTGCTTAAGTTTTTCGATTGCTGCTATTTTCTTTTTTCTATGCCCCGCTACCAAGAGATGGCTTGCTCTCTTATTACAGGCTTATATGCCTCCCATAAGGTCGCAGCAGATTGGACAGACCCCACTTTTTCTGGGAAATATATTTTTGTCATTTAAAGCAGTGCTTGTTTTACCCTGGGGAATTTGAGCCACTATGGGTCGATAGTTGTCATCCCCCTTGTCGTTGTTTACCTTCTGGATAGACCGCCCAAACACGCAAGTGGCCCGATATTGCCCTAGTCAGGTGGTGTATTTCTCTAAACCTCCCCACCAGGACTGAAAGTGTAATTGATCTAGTGTATTCAGGGGAGGCTATTGTGTGCTCCCAAGTGAAATGTGTATGGCGGTATTGTTGGATTATAAGTTCACCACTTGTCCACCAGATCCATGGCATTCAGGAAGTCGAATAGTCATGAATTAGCCTGTTGTGTAGTCAGCAGTGGACATCTATCTGTCTAAGCTGACAGTCTAGCGTAGAAGTCTCCCCCAATAAACTGTTCAACTACCAGCAGATCCAACATTATGTCACCTATGTCTTGAAAGGCTTGTGTGTGCAGTGTTGGGGGGGCATAGACAGACATCATGTTTATTGTTCTCCCCTTCCATGTCCCTGGCACAGCCGCGTACCTTCCCAGGGCGTCCGCCCAGGTTCTGTCAACGGTCACGGTAAATGTCTTCCTATGCAAAATTCCCACTCCTCTAGATCCTGTAGTGGAGCCCTCATATACTATCAATTTGTATCCCCAACGGCCTAGAGCTTTGCAGGAGTTACCAATCAAGTGTGTTTCCTGGAGTAGAACTATGTCAGGGGAGTGACACTTAATGTATTGAAGTACCATTCCTCTCTTAAGTCTATCTCCCAGCCCATTTACGTTCCTGGAGAGGAGTCTTAGTACTGGGCCCTTATCCATATAAAGAGTTTCTATTGTGGTTTTTACCCTTCCTTCTCACCTCTGCCCTCTGGCGTGATTGTATTATATGCTTGAGATGTGGTGGGTCACCCATGTTCCTTTTTACCGTATCTGGTTTAACTTGTCTAACACATTGTACTCTTCCTGTTAAACTGAGAATTCCTGTCAACTAACCTGGAGTTGTCATTCTTCCCATTCCCTCCCTTCCATAAACATGAATACAAATTAACACACTGAAAGTGACGTTGTGGTGGCGATAGAGGCTTGTGAATTTACGACAAAAAAATTGCTAAAATTAAGTGACACAGAACTAATGGTTCGAGCCCACAGATCTAACAGTTGGCAGATCCCTTTATAGGACGCAATCCCTCACTCACCAAAGGTGACATGCTTCATCATTTGGGATTCTCCTCCCAAAGGAAACTCCTAGTTCCTTTGAGGGCTACAACCCCCTCCCTGAGAGGGAGGAGCTCTGGGAGGTTTTGAATATTAATGAAGTATACTAAACCCACAAGTGAGAAGATATAGTGTGAGTGAGGACTCAGTGCAAACAATAAAGAAAGTGTAAGAAATGTGAACTAAAACTAGCTAATAAGCACAAAAAAATATCATTTATTGGGATGTGCCTATTGACAGGATTAAAACGCAGTGCACTAGCGGTATGGATATAAACTGCTTTGCTAAGGTGAACAAAGGTGGTCAACATGTTTCAGCCTAAAAATTCCAAACCTGGACTGGGCTTTCGTCAGGACCTCAAGATGATGCTGCTGCTTCAGTGAAATAGTGAATCTAATCAAACAAGGATATCAAACACAGACAGAAATTCATGTCAGTCTGTCTCATGAAGAACCATAACCTGTATGGGAGGAAGAAACGCCAAAAGTCAGTCATTATAAGGCTATTCATGTGGTTGTTTAGCATTATGATGCAAATCTAGATTCTGTGAAAATTAGTGAATGAAAAAATAGTTTGTTACCCGCGCCTGCTGGGTAGTGAACCTCGCCTCCACCTGGCAACAGCTCAGGAAGGGGGCAAAGCTCTGAGAAAAAATGTTTTGTCATTGTCAGAATATGTTATCCTCATGTAAATCCAGGGATATATTAATCACTTTGGGATAACTGGGATGTACAAATAAACTGAAGCTTATTTCAACAAAGCTTATTTAAAAATAAAAGGAGCCTAGATGGAGATCAGGAATATAAAGATCACCAACACAGCAATGATGAAAAGGGAGTATATCTATCAGAGCCCTGAAGGATAACCCTCTATAAGTCAAAATTACATGGTCACCAGCAGGAAAGGGAGACAGGTAGGTTGCCCCCCCGCTGCAGCTCCACCAGCGCTTGAGTGTCCTTGTGCCCATTTTGTCTTCGTTCCTTGCTGCCCATTTCGCTCTCTTTCCCTGTGTGACCTTACTGCTGTTTCCTCGCACCCGCGCCCATTGCTCACTGTTCCTGCCGGTGCTGCCCCTGCGGCCCTGCCCCTGCGCCCATTCGCTGACCCCTGCCTCCCGCCTCCCAGCTGCTCCTCCCTCCCACCTTCCCTTAAAATGGCAGGCCGCGCCGCTTACATGCCGAAGGCGTGCCTAAGGCAAGCCCGTCTGCCACCATCCGCGCCTGGACTGCGCCGAATGCCAGAACCCCTGGCCCCCGCACCAGCCATGAAGACTGCCTCCGATACGACACCAGCACCCTCATAATTCTCAACCCAGGATGAACCCCCGCCTGCTGCTGAGCCACCCCAAAGAGCAGCCACGGTCCCTTCGCCTGCCAGAACTGCTGCTTCCCCTGCATTGAAGACGCAGAGACACCCACCACGACAAAACACAACACCTGCTCCGCATGCAAACATGCTGTCGAGCTCTGGGACCTACTCAACACCGTATCTCCAGACATCGCCTTCCTGTCAGAGACCTGCATGAACAAAGCCTTCTCCCCAGACATCACCATAGCCATTCCCGATGGATATAAGATCGCCTGCAGAGACCGCACCAACGGAGTCGGAAGAGGAATCACCATCGTCCACAGGAAAACCATCAGGGTTTCAACAAACACCGACGACACTCTCAGCACCGCTGAACACATGCACTTCCAGATCCACATGGACCCCAAGACCACCCTAAGAGGCACCCTCGTCTACAGACCACCCAGACCCCGACCGCAATTCTGCGACGCCATCGCCGACTTCATCAGCAAGCACGCACTGACCTCCACCGACTACATCCTCCTCGTAGACCTGAACGTCTACCTAGAGAATAACAACGACAGCAACTCCTCCCCCCTGATAGACAACCTTGCAAACCTCGGGCTGGAACAGCTCCTCACATCGCCAACCCACATCCCCGGACACATGCTCGACGCCATCTTCTCCTCAAGCCCACACGTCTCCTCCAGCCACATCACCGAACCCACCTGGACCGACCACCACTGCATCCACTTTACCTTCTGTAAACCTGTTGCACATCACCACACCCTACAGATCCCCCGTCGCTGCTGGGGCAAAATCACCAAAGTACAACTACAGACAAACCTCGCACTCAACCCACCGACCAACCCCAATGAAGGTGCCCGCACCCTTAGACGATGGATGGATGACTGCGCCAACACCTTAGCCCAGCTGAAAAAAACAACCCTCAAAGGCACCAGCAAGAGAGCCAACTGGTTCACCCCAGAACTCCTAGCGTCAAAGCGCACCTGTCGGAAGTTGGAGAACATATGGCACAGCGAGAAGTCGCCGCGCAGCCGCGCAGCCCACAAAAGACCCTATCCACATCCACCACCACCTCATCAGGACCGCCAAAAGGACCTACTTCAAAGACCGCCTCGACACCAATGCACACAACAGCAAGGAGCTCTTCTACGTCGTGAAGGAACTCTCCAACCCCAGCTCCAACACCACCGACATCCCACCGTCGCAAGTCCTGCGCGACTCCCTCATCTCCTTCTTCCACTGCAAGATCGCTGACATCCACGATAGCTTCAACCCCCGGATGTCCCTAACAGGCAACAACATGCAGAACCCACCTCATCCCACCGACGACAACCCCCTGACAACCTGGGCCAACGTTAGCATCGAAGACACAATCAAGATCATGTGCACAATCCACTCCGGTTCGCCATCTGACCCTTTTCCACACCACATCTTCAACAAAGCCGTCAGCTCCATTGCATCCCACCTACACAACATCATCAACCTCTCCTTCAAGACCACAACCTTCCCTGAAAGCTGAAAACACGCTGAGATGAATGCCCTACTGAAGAAACCCAAGCAAACTGAAAAACCTCCGGCCCTTCTCCCTGCTTTCTTTCCCAGCTAAGGTCATCGAGAAGATAGTTAACATCCAGCTCACCCGCTACCTTGAAGACAACAGCATCTGGGACCCCTCCCAGTCAGGTTTCCGCCACAACCACAGCACCGAGAATGCCCTCATTGCCTTGACAGACAACATCAGGATACTACTGGACAACGGCGAGACGGCGGCCATCATTTTCCTTAACCTGTCCGCCACCTTCGACACCGTCTGCCACCGCACACTATGCACACAACTCCACGATGCAGGGATCCGAGACAAGGCCCTGGACTGGACCTCCTCCTTCCATCTGGCAGAATCCAGAGAGTCCACCTCCCCCTGTTCCGATCGAAAGCCTCCGAGACCATCAGCGGCATCCCTCCCTCAGCCACGACGCTGTTCAATGTTTACATGGCGCCTCTCGCATGCATCGCCCGACATCACAACCTCAACATACTCTCCTACGCCGATGACACACAACTGATCCTCTCCTCACCAAGGACTCCATCACCGCCAAATCTAACCTCCACCAGAGAATGAAGGCCGTCACCGACTGGATGGAGGATAGCCGCATAAAACTGAACACAGACAAGACGGAGATCCTCATCCTCAGGCCCAATCCCTCCGCTTGGGATGACTCCTGGTGGCCTGCATCAGTGGGGACACCCCCTGCACCCACCAACCAAGCACACAACCTGGGAGTCATCCTCGACTCGAAACTCACCATGACTGAACAAGTCAACGCTGTCTCCTCCTCCTTCTTCAACACCCTCCGTATGCTCCGCAAAATCTACAGATGGAACCTGACAGACACAAGGAAAACAGTCACCCTGGCCCTAGTCAGCAGCAGACTTGACTACGGAAACACCCTCTACGTCGGAGCCCCGACCATGCTCATCAAGAGACTGCAACAAATCTAGAATGCCTCTGCATGCCTGATCCTCTACGTCCTGCGCCTTGACCACATCACTCCTCACCTGAGGATCCTGCACTGGCTCCCTGTCGACAAAAGAATCTGAAACGCCTGGAAGACCTGGAACAACCTACCCCTCATCCTACGACCAACCGAAGACCTTCTAACCTTCAGAAGACAACTCAAGACCTGGCTGTTGGACCAGTAGCAACAGCACCCCTTTTCTCCCCACCCCTCAGCACCTTGGAACCCTTGCTGGTATGTAGTGTGCTTTACAAATTATACGATTGATTGATTGATGGAGACCTTAAGCAATATAAGGCATGAAGTATACAGTAAAAATTTCACTCTTGCCTAAAAGAGGAGTGTGAGCAAAATAATGCATGAGGTCAGGATAGCAGGAAGACAGGAAAGCACACTAGCTATCAGAATTAGATCTCAAAGTGTGGACAAATTGGAACAATGGGAAGACTTGCCAAGAAGTTTGTACAGAATTAAAGTGCAAAGGCCAAAAATCCAACGAAGCAAAGCAACAGCCCAAGTGTAATACTCACCTCTCCATCGGTACTCCTGGTCCATTTGAACCTGTAACTGGAGGTGAGTGTGCCTGGTATGGCCGGTAGCTTATATCCTGCGGGGGCAGCAGGTAAATGGGCCACATGTGAGTCAGAGATTCCAAAGAAATAATCAAGTACGCATGCTCTTGTAACATAATACTATACAGAAACGCATGCGCTGAACGATATCAAATGACTTCATGCGTCCGTATGTACACCAAAAAAGGAGAAGTGTTTCTATTAATCTGATGTAAACCAATGCTGTATAAGTTGTGTACTCGTAACAGTGTAAACAGCTGCTAAATGCAAAAAGCGATCTCTGCAGCAAACAGAAGAGTGAAAAACGTGCAAGCGCAAAAAGTGCTATGGCAACCAGAAGGGACGCTAACTGGCAAGCTTGTATCTCATCATAGCGCATGAGCCATAGTTTGGAGTAATGAATTTATTGTATAGTTAATAAAAACCATTTCAAAAATAAAAATGCATTAGTTTAAAATTGGTCAGTATACATGCCTGTTTTAAAAAAACATTAATAACTATTTATATTCATAAAATATCAGATGTATGAATATTACTGAACTACATTATACAATTTCCTATTTGTTCTATACAAAATAGCTCTTATTTCAGGAGCTCAATATCAAATTACATCGGTCCATTTGCTAATGTAAAATGGTTCGCACAGCTCTTCCTACTCAAGATCAAAGTTGATTTGGGTCGATCTACTGCGAGTTATGTGAAGCATTGAATGGCGTGTGACGGCTGGTGCAATTACTTGCGTGAGAGTAGCAAAAGTTCTTATAGCCTCTTAACGTTACGTCTTGATCTGAATTTTTAACAACCCTTTTCAATGACACCTCTTTTGCTCTCAAAGTTCATAACAAACTTGACTGATCTGCAGATAAATTGTGGATCCGCTGTACACAAAACTTGTACAATGGCAGTTCGACAAGTACGTACTCCATGGTCATTAAATTTTTCCTTTAACCAGCGCCGTCGTTCCTCGTCCAATGTTGGACAGATGCAAAATAGGTGGATGAGGTCTTGTTTTGTGGCACCACATAAGTCACACTCCTTGGTGTCCGGTTTCATCCAAGCTGGTTGATCTGCATTTGTCGGCAGGTTTCCCATCCTTAAACTAAGGTATTTCAGTTTGATAAATGATGAAAAGGATGCCCCGAAATAAACTGCGGGTTTGAGCATAGTGTATGACTGAATTATCATCCAGGCATGTGCGCGGTGACCAAAGATTGACTTGTCATTAGTCAGAGAATGCCTGTTTGCCGCCTTTTTAAGTACTTGCTTGAACGATGATACCGGTAGCTTAGTTTGCCACAATGATGCAAGTTCGGTAGTATCAAGGGACAGATTTAAAAACTTGGTGTACTGGGAATTGGGACTATTTTGCATTGCCTCCCACGTAGCAGAATTGATCTCTGTTTGCCTGTTCATCCAGATGTCATACCAGAACTTAATGGTCTCATACTTTTTTTGCAGATCTTGGGATTGTAGGCCAAACTCGAGTCGGACCTGTGCCGGAGAGGCATTATACGGTAATCTGAATATACGCTTGAAGACTCTAGTTTGAATCTTGTCTAATTGTTGTGCACTTCTCCCATGGTGTAACACACTGCCGTAGGCTATTGTAGGGAGTAGCTTGGCCTTAATGACGGCCAAAAGTGGACTAAACAGAGGGCCCTTTAACTGCTTGGAAATACTGTTGAATGCATGTAACAGTGCTATTCCCTTTTTTTCGATGGCCTCAAAGTGCAAGGAAAAGTTAAGGCATCTGTCCAGTTGTATTCCCAGGTACTTATAGCTATCCACTACCTCCAGTTTCTTGTTGTCTATGACAAAAAGTGGCAGGGCTTTGCGCTAGCGAGTTATTATCATGATCTTTGTTTTTTGGCTATTTATTTCTAGAAGATTCTGTTTAGTGTATTCAGCCAGTTCATGCAGGAGGCGTTGCAGACCTATTTTAGTCTGACTAAGGAGCACCACATCATCGGCATAGGAGAGATGTGTCAGCCGTAATGTTCCTAGCCACGGTGGGTGGGCGTTAATCCCGTCCAGACTTGTTGTTAGGTCTGCCATGAATAGATTAAAAAGATGGGGCACCAAGACGCAGCCCTGTTTCAATCCGTCATATGTCCTGATCTTCCGTGTTAGTTGGTGCCCATTAGCGATCTTTACCTGCATCCAGGTATCCGTGTATAAATCCATTATGGGATTTAGAATAGAGTCCGGTAGTCCCTGCTGTTTTAACTTGGACCATAGTAGCTGACGATTGACACGGTCAAAAGCCGCCTTGAAGTCAACAAACCAGGCGTACAGTGCTCGACGGCTTTGTATACTCTTTTCGGCGATTAAACTTATTGCCATGGCATTAGCCATAATGCCTGTAACCGTTACGAAACCCTGTCTGATTTACCGGAATCTTCTTATTATCTTCAGACCATTTGGTAAGGTCGATTAGCACAAGAGATGCGTAGTATTTTGCTTCAATATCAATAAGTGCTATCAGACGGTAATTTGCTGGGTTTTTTCGGTCTCCTCCTTTGTAAATCGGATTTATAATCGCCCCTCTCCAGCTTTCAGGGAGCCCACTTGTGCTATTTATTGACCGAAATAAGATGTTTAATTTGCATGCCCAATATTGGGGGTCCTCCTTAACCCCTTCCACACTCATGACGAGCTGGGCTCGTCATGGTGTAGCCTCCTCGCACACTGATGACGAGCCCAGCTCGTCATAAAACAATGTAAATCTGAAAAGTTCAGCACCGGGGGGGAATGGGTGCAGCGGCGATGGTGTTAAGATGGCCTGGGGAACACCATTTGGTCCCGGTGCGCTATCTTGCCTGCTTCTTTTAATTATTTTTGATATTTCTGATTCCACGTTAGAGCTGAATGTCTGAGCCCCACCTTTCTAATTGGTACACAGATTGTTTAATTGTGCTAAGACGGAGGTCTTTAGGTTCTCTACATTTGATGCATTGTTAGTTGTTGTTATGGACGGCATCGATAAGTTTACTGAGAATGTGTCAAGTATATGTTGAACCCATTACCTGTTCTGTAACACAGGTAATGTTTATTATTTGTGCTGATCTGTTTAGTGAGTTTACCTGTGACCAGAACGCTCTGGAATCGGATTTCTTTATGTTGTTCAGTAGTTTGGTCCAAAAATCCGTATCTCTGTTTTTTTTTTCAATCCATATTTGTCTCTTATATTGTTTCCTTACATGTCGGATTGTTTGCCAAACATGCGAATCTGAACTGCGACCCTTTGCTTGCCTCATGAACTTCCGCAAACGCCTTCTTAAGGACAGAATGATCTTACTGGGCTGACCTTTATTCCTTTGGTTGAATTTCACGCTCAAGTTGGCTCTAGTCTTTAATAATTTATTCAAAAAGGTAGTCCATGTTTCTGCGCACATTTCATTTCCATTGGTTATATTTTGGAGTAAGTGCTTTGCATCCTGTGCAATTTGCGGTAGGGAGTTATTCGTCCATCTTAAACGCTTCAGGTTGACTGTCGATGTTTCCCCAGGTAATGATCGAGCTTTTAAATGTTTGAAGGGTGCCAGGCTGATTTCAATATGCTGCATTGAATGGTCGCTGTCAGCCGAACATAGAATTTGGAAATTTTTGATTAATCCCAGCAGAGGGAGCGAGACAATGGTATAATCCAAGATTGTACTTGCGCTAGGGCCTATATAGGTGTTTGAAGGGGGTTTATCCTGTTTGATTCTTCCATTAAGTACTCGCAACCCATGATTTTCCAGGGCCCACATCAACTGTTTTCCCACTTGATCAGCCTTCTTGGCGAGCGGGATCTCCTGTGTTTCAACTGCCCAAAATTCATTTGCAGCGATTACGTTATCCTCCTCTTCAGGGTGATGTATAAGATTAGTATTGAAATCGCCCGTGAGGATTATCTCCCATGCTGGTTGATCTAGACGAAACCCGGATATTACATTGTTAATGCATTTAAATAGCTCTTTTTTTACCTTCATTTTTGGGTGAGCATATATGTTGATTAGTATTATGGTTCCGATACCAGCCTGGGATAACCTCTCAAATTTGATTATTTGCATGTCGGTCGTAGAGTTTGCCAGTTGGGAGGCTTTGATGTTTAATGCAGTGTTTATGTAAACTGACAGACCGCCTTTTGCTCGTCCATGGCGCTGGGTGCGGGTTGCACTAACATGAAAACTGATTCTGCCTGGGACATCAATTGGCTCTGTTAGCCATGTTTCCTGCAGGGCAACGATGTCATAAGTGTCCCAAGTGTCCATTTTCCAGTTGTTGTTTAAAATTTCTTTTGCTCCAGCGATGTTCCAGGAGAGAACTTTTACTATACTTTGTTCGATGTTATACGCTCTGCTACTAATTCAGTCTTCAGTTGGACGTTGCATCGGCCTACTCTGTTGCTCAGCTTTTATAAGTTCTGCACCCCTGGCACCTTGCAATACCGAGTATGTTTGTTTTCGACTTATACCGGTATGATTTTCTCGTTTGATGTGCCTTCTTAATAGGGGCGAGGGATAGCCTGCCGTTTTCTCTTCTTTGAGCGAGATCCCCCACTCTTCAAATTTCGTGGTTTAGTTGAGTAACTGCTAAACTATTTCCACGCTCCTCCAGGTTGAGAGGGTGCCTTCCTTTGCTGAATTGTTACCAAGATTAACGAATTCGATTGTCACTAAGTCTGCAGGCGTTATATGGTTGAGGCTCGGAATAACCGAGATCAGGTGTAAGATGTTTCCTCGGTTTAAATAGTCTTGTGTATCTCGCATTGTAAAGTTGGGTATAAAAAGTAGCCTTCCTGTTGATGTTGATTTTATATCATGCACATTGCGATGTTGCCGAGTTCTCACATTTTTATTACTTCCGTTGTCCCTCGACTCATCCTTTATGATTTTGTCCTGTTGGATATAGTCATCATTCACTAATTGCTCTGTTGGCATTCTTGTCTTAGTTTTTACTTCCAGAATTGTTCTTTTCTGGCCGCATGATTTTGTGTTAGGCGTACAGTCGTTAATGGTGGTCACTAGAGAAGGCATTGGCCTTGTTGCTTTTTCCGGTCTTATGCTTTGATGTTTGTCATGCCGCTCTGTAATAATCTTTACTTGTAGTTGGTCCCGTTTACTTCTATCGACTCTTGCTGTAACTTGTCTTGTGTTAGTTTTGTCCCTTTTGGAGGTAATGTTGACACTCCTAGTTGAATCAGGATTTGGCATAACTTTATGTTTATTATCAAAACTGTTAGTCTCTACCCTTTGATCTCCTTGCTTGTTTGACTCGTATTTACTGAGTTCTTGTTTCATTCCTTGGTTGTTAGTGCCTTGCGGCTTAACGCAGGTTCTTTGTTGTTTTTTATTCCCATCATTATATGGTTCGTCCTTCGGACTCACTTGTACTCTGTTCAATGGTGAGTGGTCATGCTCGATACTTTCCAGACTCCAATCCGCACTACTTGATATTGTGGCTAGGGTTGCATGTTCATCATTATTTGAGTCATCTGTATCTGAGCTTGCGACATGGATCATCTCCTCTTGTGTTGTTGTTGTTCGTGATCTTTTTATTTGGGCTAAGTCGTTACACCATTCCTCTTTGGCAGTGTGCTGTTGCCCTTCTATTTTTGTGCTCTGCTTCCGGGGTTTTGGTGTTATTGATATTGATAGGGGGTATAACCCCTCTTCATTACCAACTTTGGCTTTAACTGATGGCTTTGGGCAGTTAAAGAACGGGAAGTTGATCAAGGTCTGCTTTGTTGCTGGCATATGGTTTAATAGTTGGTTTCTATTTTTCCTCGCCCGTTTTTTCTGTCTTTTAGTTAGGGGTTGTTTGGTGTTCGGATTTTTTTCACTAACCTGTGTGAACTGTTTCTTCTCTGTTAGGTCATGACAAATGCTATTCCGAGCTCCTGGGTTTGTCCCTCTAAGATTTTGGACATCCTGTTGTTCTTCAGTTATTATTTTTATTGACATGTTTTGTTTCGATTCCTTATCTGTTATTTGTTGTGCTGCTACTGTTTTCGAATCTGCCTTTCTCTTTTCTCGATTTGCTATTTTATCTTTGAGTACATGTTTTTGTTGCACGCTAAGGTCTCTTGTATCGAATGTACTGTTGACTCCCTGATTTGTCTTCTTGCATTCCTGTAGAATGTCTTTAAGTATTACCGGCAACTCCTTTAGTTTTTCCAATATTGGACTGCACGTACAATTCGGGGGCTGTGTCCGGAGGCGAGACTGTTCCTGAATAATCTCAGCCATATTTCCCATCGTATCCAATTTTTTGTTTATACTCGATATGTGTTCCGCTATTGTGCTCATTAGGTGGATTTGAATATCAAGATTGTCTGACTGCATATTCAATGTTTTGATTGAGGTTTCCAAAATGTTACCCAGTGCACTATGTAAAGTTATTATTGATTCCAAATTTTGGTTGAGACCGTGCATTCCTGCTTGCTGGTGTACGTTTGCTTTAGTATTGTTTGGCGTGAGTTTAGTGTATGGGTATTCATCAAGAGACACTAGTATTCGATGTTCCTCGTTTAGTTTGTGTAGAGATCCTTTATATACTGACTCTTTTACGGGTAGTGGCTCGCATAATGCTGTCAAACTTGAAATTTCTATTATTGATAATTCCTGGCGGTGCTCGTCGTCGTTACAGTTGAACAAATCTCTACATTTTTGGGTTTTGTGGGTTTCTATGTCCTGATTTGACCCACTAGATATCTCAATGAAGTTATTGTTTGGTGTTACCAGGGTTGATTGATTGCCTTGGTGCTGTTCATTTGAGGTATTTTCTTTTGCCTCTGTTGTTGGCGCTACAGACTTGTTGTGTAGTTTCATTTGTTTGGTACCAGTCAGGTTTGTTTGCTTGTCTTGCTTTACATTGCGCGACATTATGCTTTGTTTATTGTCCCAAAAGGTTTGGCAGTCCGTCCTGTGATTACACCCATCACTGTTGTCACTGGACTTTAACTTTATTTGATTTAAACGTGAGTCCAGTCTCGGGGTTGAATGATTATTTGATTGTACCTTGTACGCAGCATCAATCATACTAGCATTGTGGCTTCCTACATCAACACCCACCGCCAGCGGGCTACTGGTCCTTGGTAGTTCTTGATTTATGTCAATTATTAATGGAACTGACTGCGTTAGATTCATGGTGGTCCTTTGAGGCCACGTGGTCGACATACTGTCGCCCAACGGTTTTTCACTAGGATTGTCCAGTTTCCAGTCTATGATACCTGGCGGCATTGAGTGATTGATTTGTTCTTGCGCCGGGTCATGACTACTGTTATACGCGTGCTCCGTGTGTACCATATGTACTTGTGCTTGGATTTGTATCTTGTGCTTGTTGTTCCTCAGAGCTATTTGTGGGCTCTTGTCTAATTCAACTTTTCCAAAGCCCTTCGCTGGGGTGACCGTTGCACCGGACAGGAGGGGCTCTGGAGCAACTGACTGCATTGTAGCCTTGCTCGGAGTCATAGGTTTTTGTAGTCCATTTGGGATTGCTGGCATTGTGTATATCGCAGACACAGGATCTTTCAAAAATGTGAATTTTCCATTTGGCTTCATAGAGCCAAATATTGAGTAGATTGGAGGTATTAGTGGGGTAGTGGGGGGATTGGCTACAGTATCTTCACAGGGACTAGTGTTTGCTTTTGCTTTGGTTTTCCGTTTTGTAGTCCGTTTTGTGGTCTGCAGGGGGTTTCCTCGTGTTTTTCTCGACCTCATTGTTCCCACCGACTGAACTCCAGGCCTCTCGCTGCCCTTGTGGACCTTTGCAATGGGAACTTGCTAGGCGTATACTTGCTTAGTATGACGATCAATAAACACGTGTTGTGGCCATTAGTAAGTGAACTGACATGGCCCAAAAACCCCTCTCCAAAGTCCTTTCAAAACAGTGTTATGTTAAATGTTATGTTAAATAAATTTATAAGGGCGCAACTAACACCATTAGGTTTCTTGGCGCCAAAGTAAAGAGAGCAGAAGATAGAGCAAAGGCCGTTTATTGATAAGATTCTGTGAAAAGAAAAGTTTTAAGGGCAGATCTGAAGCTGGGGTACGAAGTGGTCAATCTGAGGGACAAGGGGAGGGAGTTCCAAAAAGTGGGGGCCAGGAAGGAGAACTTGAGCCCGCCGTGTTTCTTCCTCTTATATCTAGGGATGGAAAGCAAGACCATTTGGGAAGACCGGAGAGTGCGGGAAGGGACGTAGGATTGAAGAAGGGAAGAAATAAAGAGGGGGCCCTGGCCGGCTAGAGATTTGTAAATGATACAACCCAGCTTGAACTTACAGCGGGCGGCTACAGGGAGCCAATGAAGGCTCTTCAGAAGGGGACGGACATGATGATCTCTAGGGAGGAAGTGGATCAGGCGGGCAGCCTGATTCTGGATCAGCTGAAGCCGCCTGAGTTGGTAGGCTGGGATGCCTACATAGAGCGTGTTGGCGTAGTCTAACCTCGATATTACAAGCGCCATCAGGGCCAAGGTAAGAGCCTCGGAAGTAAGTAACCGGGAGATTTTCTTAATTTTCCTTAATTGGAAATGGCTGGAGGAGACTACCGCGCTAATCTGGGGCGTCATGGAGAGATTACTACTGATGACGACTCCCAGACTTTTAACACAGTTGGCGGGGCTAGGTGGACTGCCAAGGCTGAGAGGCCAAAAAGAAGAATTCCAAGGGTTGAGGGAACCCCCGAAAAGAACGAGTTCGGTCTTGTCGGGGTTGAGCTTCAGATGGTTTGAGCTCATCCAGTTGCTGATAAAGCACAGGGTATTTTGAAAGGTGGCAATAGAGTCAGCAGAGGAGTTGATGTTGAAAATTAGTTGTATGTCATCAGCATAGTTGAATGCTGTGACATTGAACTGACGGAGGGCACGGATAAGTGGGGAAAGATACAAATTAAAAAGGAGGGGGGAGAGGGAAGAGCCTTGTGGGACACCACAGGACAGTTTGACCTGGGAGGCAGTAAACTGGGATAGTCTGACAGCTTGATGGCGTTGGGTCAGAAAGGATCGGACCCAGGCCAGAGCGGTGCCCTGGATGCCAGCCTCCCTGACACGATCGACCAAAATTTGATGGTCGACCGTGTCAAAGGTGGCTGACAAGTCCAGGAGGACCAAGGCCTGGCAGATGTTCGCGTCCGCGCCCCTGCGCAGTTCCTCCATAACAGAAAGGATGACGGCTTCTGTTGAGTGCGCAGGTCTGAATCCAGCCTGCTGGGGGTCCAGTACACCAGATTCTTCCACAAAGGAGCTGAGAGCGTGAGTGACGTGCGACTCTAGAACTTTGCTAAGATAGGGAAGAAGAGAGATAGGGCGAAAGTTGCTCATGATGGAAGGGTCTGCCGAAGGTTTTTTGAGGATGGCAACCACCTCGGCCTGTTTGAAGGGTCCCGGAACCTCCCCTATGGCTAGAGAGTTGTTCAAGAGAGCAAGGGGGGGGTCAGGACAGGCGGTAAAAACTTCTCGAAGGACCGAGGGGGGGCAACAATCGCTGGGAGAGCCAGAAGAGACGTTGTGTAGGAGTGAGAGAAAGTTATCCTTGGAAATAGGAGGGAAGTGAGTAAAGGTGTGTGTGGGAGAATAACTGGGGACACAAAAGGATGTAGGGGCAGGTGGGGAGGTGGAAATGCTAGTTTTAATTTTGGTGATTTTCTCCACAAAGAATTGATTAAGGGAGTCGCACAAGGATTGGGAAGGGAGAGGGGCTAAGATGACTCTTTCCGGGTTGGATAATTCATCCACTATAGAAAAAATATTTTTAGATTTATTGGATGAGTTTAAAATTTTGCCTGAGAAGTAGCATGATTTAGCCACAGTAATAGCGTTCTTGTACTCCTTCAGCCGAGACGAGAAGATCATTTTCGATTCGGGGGAGTAATCCCGGCGCCAGCGTCTCTCTGCCTGGCGGAGAGTAAGTTTGTGTGCGCGGAGCTCAGCGGTAAACCACTTTTGGGCATCGTGCCTGCGCCTTGACTTAACCGGTTTTAGTGGTGCCACAGAGTCGGCCGCAGCGGTAAGCCAGTGTGTGAGGGTTTTGGACTGAAGGTCGGTAGAGATGTTGGGTCCAGTCATGAGTGGGGGTGAAGAACTCAGGAGAGCCGTAAGTTTGTTAAGGTCGGCTTTATTCCAATTGCGCGCCAGGAAATTGGATTGGTGGGCAGCGGTGATAGGGGAAGACAGGAATAAGGAGAAAGTGATGAGGTGATGGTCAGACCAGAGACAAGGGGCGATGAGGGGAGCAGAGATGGCAAGAGAGGTGGTCCAGACTTGGTCTAAAATGTGGCCTTTAGCATGTGTGGGTGCATGTATATGTTGAGTGCAGTTAAGGCTCGACATTAGGTCAGAAAAAGCACGCGAATCAGCAGTTTCATGAGTGTCTGATGGCCAGTAATTAAAGTCGCCAACTATGGCTGCCTTTGCCACTGCACGCCCCCACTGTCTCCTCTGTGCCGCTAGTACTCAACACCCTCCACCTCTCCTCACCGGGTATGCTGCTCACTGCTCGCTCGCAGGATTCCTCAAAAGATGCTTTAGGCGTTCCAAGCACTTTAGACACCTCCGTGCTGACGCCTCTCCTCTAAACAGGCTTTGGGCCGTCTCCTCTGGTCAAGCTTTAGGTCAGAAAAGGGGTCGGCAGCGCCTCGGGGGCTTCAGTGCTTCAGGGCTTCGGGATGCCACGGCGCTTCAATGCCTCGAAATTCACTTATGCTCCAGATGTTATTGAAAATGCTTCTGTTTGTTTATCTGCATCTGCCTCTGGCGTCTGGCACTGGTGCCAGGTGTAATAGTGTGATGCAGTACTTCAAGGCTCCGAGAGCCGAGTACCGACTCAGTCTGGGAGCAACTCTCAGCCTGCTCCCGGCACCCGGCTCCTGCTTCTACCTGAACTTCAGCAGGGCGGTGCAGCGCTGAGCTGTAGTGGAATCCTCTGGGCTTCCGAGGTTGTGACAGGCGCCTTAGGGCTTCCGAAAATACCGCGACGCCTCCGGGCTTTAGAGCGCCTTAGAGCACCACCAGCGCTCTCGGCTCCAGTGCTTTAGAGCTCCACCAGTGCTCTCCACTCGCGGCTCGCACCAGGCTTGGGTTCGCGGTGTGATACGGTGCAATGCGGTATGCCGGCTTTGATCCCACTGACTCTCCACCAGAGCTTTCAGCTTCAGCTCTCAGCCTGCTCCAACAGCCCGCTCCGGCACCCCCCTCTCCTGCTCCTCTCCCGCTGCAGCTCGACTGCTCCACGCCGCTCGATTGCTGCTCAACAGCCCAACAGCACCCTCCAGTGGCCAGTAGTCAGTCGTAAGTCGCGACAAACTAAGTATACGCGCATGCGTGTGTTGTAATGAAATTGTCTCGCCTCAACACCCTCAAAAACGATTCGGGGATATGCAGTAGGGCAGCGAATCAATGGCGCACAATATGATATCACTTCTGCAGGTATATTAAGTGTGACTAATAAGTACAGTTGTTAATAAATGGCTCCTCGGAACAAACAGTAAATGCATATTCAGAAATGGACTACACACAAGTATGTCGAGGGACGGACTGTGCATAATTGAAGAGATGCAGTAACTCGCAAAAGAGACAGCTGTGATCCTAATACAGTCTACTTGGAGGAACTGCATAATATCAAGAATCAAAGGCTTAGTCTCATTGATGCGGAATAATCTGGTTTTGTCGTAAAGTAAGATGTACACTATATTTAAGCATCTTGGTGTCTACAGAGACCTAGTGCCAATATCGGCCCAGACCCCATCCCGCTCACAACAACTTCCCAAATAACAGACACAACACAATGTTTTTGTTGGAGAAAGTTGTTGCAGTTTTATTTGCATAAACATTATGCCAACATGTTGGGTTATCTTACGGGCGATCCAGGGTCAGGCCGCCCCTCACGACCTACCCACCTGATGAGCCATCAACCCCCATGTGGTGTTAGCCGCGGGGGCATTTGTCAATAATGGGGGGAAGGTCTAACTCCCTCCCCCCGGAAGACCTCCAGTCCACCTGTTACTCACGCCCCTCCCCCTATGGGGGAGCCGAGCGTTGCAGGCAACCCCCGGTTGCTCAGGTCCACAATCGCCCGAAGGACTAACGGGGCACCGTCACTCCTCCGGGATCCCACCGAGGATCTCCCTGGGGATAATTTGCTCTTGCATCCTTACTGTGCTCCTGTAGAGGGTACCCTTCTGTACCTTCCTGCGTTGGATCGCCCTGTAACTCCGCCATGGCTCTGGGTGTGGCCGCCGCCACCCCAGAGCCCCCCACCTTCTAGAGTTCTTTCCTTACAACCTGCTGCTACTAGTGCTTCCGCTAAATCTAGCAAGAAGAGGGCCATCCCCACTTCTGATAGGCGTATACCATCAGCGTCAAAGCACCCTGTGCATTCTGCATGTAGCAACCCTTGTCTTATAATACCAAATCCACGTTGCTCGGTGCATTTGTGCATATCGCTGTTGACCCGCCTGCGACAGGTCTCTATCGCCTCGCCACTAACGCCTCGGGTAGTTTCGGTCCACCATAACTCACCAGTGCCCAGCAAGAGCTCAATTCGCACAAAAGTGCTCCTCATCATGTGCAGCAGGCCCCTGCGCCCCAGGCAGATGTATACACTTTGTTCAATATGTACACCAACCAAATTCTTCAAGCACTGCAACTCCAGGTCGCACAACCCTGGCACATCAAAATAGAGGCCTGTGCCTGCCTCTTAATGACGTATGTCATTCTTGTAGCAACTTGACTCTTAACGCCCCCCTTGTTTTATGTGTTCCACTGGCGAGCCTGCTTGGGAAGCCGTGGTTGATGCCCCTATTCTAAAGGCGTGGCCGCAAAAGCGCTTGCCCTGGACCTCGTTGCTTGCGAATTCCAAACACACCTCCATTATGCACTGTACTTGGTATTTGGTCACAGGGTCCCATCAGCATGTATCAGGAGGCCCCTCGCCTGGGGGTGCGCAGCGCCAGGTGTCTCGCCACTAGGCTCACTGGGCAGTACTTGACCTTCCAACCAGTTTAAAATATAACTCTTCTTGCCCCTTCCTGGTCCGTTATAGATCTCCTCAACCTTAGAGTCAGGACCTCGCCTGTCAGGACAGCATCCCGTCTGCACACGGCTACTCCTGATGTGTCCTGTTTGGGACTCGCCACTAGCTCCCCCATTCTAAGCGCACCACAGAAAGTCAGCGCAAAAGTTTCTGAAAGGAAAACTGCTTCACAAGCGGAGTGAGTGGCCCTCTAGACCCGGTGACCTTCAGCCTGTTCCTCCGGAAGCCTCCCTCGGCCCAAACAAGGACATGTCCTTTCCACCTCTGGACAGCTGTGCTGTCCAGCAACCAAATTACCCCATCTTTTCTGCCGCTGCACAGGACTGTGAACTGTATCAGAAAATCCTCTGACCCTCTCAACTATTGCCGCAAACTATGCTTAGGAGGTGTCCCTATTAGTGCTCCATCCCCTCCATTTCAGCACTGTCAAGGCCAATCGCACCCTCCTGTGAATGGCTCACTCGTGCACCCTGCGCAAAGCACTGCCTATCTTTGTGTAGCCCATAACCTTGCATTTATTCCAGACAGCGTATCAGTGTTCTGTAGAAACATAGTTTGCTTGACTGCCGAGTGCGCATTGTTCTGTCCCGATATGATTACTCTCTACTCCGTCTCCGGTTGCCAAGCTGCTGACCTTGCCGGCCCCAACCCTGGGTGAACAAAAGGACCCTATACTGCTATCCATAAGAGCAGCTGCTGTTGCTAATGATGGACCCCTACAGAACTGTCAAACTAGATGCTGTCCCGTATCATTTACATATGGTGCAGCACCCCTGGGCCCATCACATCAACTTATACAAACCCCACGGGCAAGCCCGAGCTGGCTACCCCAGGTCCATGCTGCACATGCCTTACTCTAAGGAGCTCTACCCAACGGAGCATACGTCCCACAGAACCTACCCATTTGTATCCCCACAGCTGAGTGTCAAAGAAGCGAACAAGGCCCTCTCATGGCTAAAAGGATGCCCTGGGCCGCAGCAAATGTCCCTCATGATCTTGGCAGGCCTTAGCTGTGCTGATGGAAGTCCAGGCTTGATAAACCATAGCCCCTGGCCCCTGGCCAGGCCCTCTACCCTAACCGGGATGTCACCTTGCCCCCCAAAAGCACTTAACCAGGAACAGCATACATTCTCCGAGCCCGGAGCTCCCGTGGCCATTCCTGCTTCCGTTCCCACCTGACCTTCTAAGAGTGGTGCCTGTGTACTTGCTCCGATTGTCCTGAAATTCGAAAACAGGTTATACTCCAATCCTGGACGTGCTGACCCAGAAACCAACATTCCCCTCTTGCACATGGGATGCATGATATACCTAGGTAGAGCAGTCGTTTCAAAGAAAACGCCTTACTTTTTTTGTCACCGGGAATGCATGATTTACACACACTTTGCCACTGCTTACAAAGAGAACACCCCAATTATTGCACAGTAAAACAACAAATTGCCCAGCCGCATCAGTTGTTATTGCGGGAAAACAACTTTGTTCCAAAGAGAAGAAAACAGATACCCGCATAGAAAACAAGCGTGGACACCGGAGAGTAGATAGTACCACGAATACTATCATAAACATATGGAAAGAATCAAAATGTTTAAATCATAAATAAAAGAGGAGAAAGATTACTATACTGCCATGTAAAGATACATCTCCATAACCCGGCGAATCTGGTCGCTAAAGCTACCTAAAGTACACGACTGCGTCAAACTGATAAGACTGCTCAAGAAGGATACCACTTATATGAAAGTGAGGACCCCGTTATTAATAGTCCTGATGAAGGTGTGACCCTATCCACGGTACCAACACCGAAACGCGTCGACGCACAGAAAGATAAAGAATCCAAATAAAGCCTAGAAGATACCAACTATATGTAAATTTAACAATTGTGGTATGAATATATGAATTGAGCAAGGCTATTGGATCCCACAAATTGGTAGAAATAACATTCGAGCGAGTACAGTTACTGGGGTGTTTCTGATACTTTGTATACTTTGTGTTATTGAAAATCATTGTATTGTAATGTATATGCACTGTACTGAGGTTTTTATGCACTTTTTTAATTGAAAAAATGTCTTTCATGTATTTTTACTTTTAAAGGTATGAAATGTTTCCTTACATAGTATGCTTTCAGAACAATTGTTTTTTCGGAAATTTTAATTCTGAAATAATTTGTATCTATTTTAATAAAAAGATTGTAAACGTTAGACTTTGGTCTTTGGCCTGTCCCTTGACAACATGTTTATGGGTGTCTTGGATACAGAATAATAATTTTTCCTATACATACTGTGGTCTTTATAATTACTCCAGGGATATTCTTTAGACTTGCTTGGTCATTTAGTACCCTGTTCTCTGGAACACGAGGGGTCTTCTCTCTTACCTTGACATCCATGAGATGATACCATGCGTGCGTTACCACATTCATCGAATCCAGAATGCCCATGCGTCGATCTCTAGGTCGGGATAATAGGGCCGGCAGCGGAGCCGGAGCAGCCACCAGTGTCTCAATTCTCAGATGCGGCGCATCTGCAGGGCCATGTATCCAGCCATACGCATGCGCCCCTTGTGCGGCTCGGTAGTATAATTCAAAGTCCGGGGCATTAAGCCCCCCATCCTCATTTGACCGAATAAGGATATTCCAGGCAACCCTGGGCTGTTTCCCAGCCCATACCAAGCGGAGCACTAATGCATGAAGCTGACAAAAGAATGTGCCCGACAAAACCATAGGAATGTTACTAAAAAATAATAAGAAACGAGGAAGCACAATCATTTTCAGCAATGATATTCGTCCCATAAGAGACAAGGGCAGTGCAATTCATTTGTCTACATCGTCCTCCAGCCTACAGACAGCCACTCCGTAGTTCTCCCTGAGGACTACGTCCGGATCCGTGTGCAGCTTAATTCCCAGGTAACGGACCGAGTCAGTAGTCCACTGTATGGGGTATTCCGTATCTACCCTCGTTGTCCCAGGAGTGAGGGGAAACATGGTCTTGCCCCAATTCACATGTATTCCTGAAAGCGAGCTGAATAAGACCACTTCCCTTAGGAGCGTCGGGAGATTGTCTTCAGGGTGCCTAACATATAATAAAGTATCATCCGCATACGTGGACACAATCAATTTATACATAGGAAAACCGAGTCTGCGATGGCTATGGTACTCTCGTGACTCACACGCCAGAGCCTCCGCAACCAAGGCATATAGAAGAGGTGACAATGGGCAACCTTGTTGGGTACCGCGTTCCACTGAGAAAGGCTCAGTCGTAAGGGAGCCTACATGGACCCTAGTCACTGGGGAAGCATACAGTGTATCCAAAATTTGTATAAAGAGGTCGCCCACTCCCATACGCCGCAACACTAGTCGGAGGAAAGGCCACTCTACAGAATCAAAAGCCTTTTCCCTGTCTAGGAAAACGGCTACAGCTGGGACATCCAGTCTCGTATGCTGAAAAGCTGCGAACACTGTCCGTATATTGTAAGTCAAATTACGATTGGGCACAAAGCCTGCCTGTTCGGGGGCTACTAGTTTTGAGATCAGCAGGCTTAGTCGATTGGCAATAATCCTAGCTAATATCCTTGCATCCACATTAAGCAGCGATAGCGGCCTATAGGAAGCGCAATCGTCGGGGAATTTTCCGGGCTTAAGGATAGCCACAAAAATGGCTTCCCTCATTGTTGGTGGCCTCACTGCCTCCTCCGCCATCTCCTCTACCAGTGTCAGGAATTTGGGAATTAGAAGCTCAGAAAACGTCTTATAAAAAGAAGCTGGGAATCCATCACTGCCAGGGGCACTTCCAGCTTTCATGGAAGAGAGCGCCCAAACTACCTCCTCCCTCTCACACAGTCTTATCAGAAACTCCCGGTGTGTGGTCCTTAGTCCAGGCAGTTGTATATGCGTCAAGTAGTCCAAAATGCGTTCCTCAGAGGCCGGGCCCCTCGATGCGTACAGTGCTGCATAAACATCTCTAAATCTTGTTACCACCTGGTCTTCGGACAATACCTCCCCCGTGTGTTTATCTCTCAGCACGGGCACCATAACGCCCTGCCTGCGTTGTTTCACCATTCGCGCCAGTACTGCACCTGGGCGGTCTCCCTCCCCATATGACCTAGCGATGCTATATTTCCCTAATTGATTTACTTCAGCATCAGCCTCCTTGTGATATTCACAAAGGGTCTGAGCCAATTCACTAGTCTGCTCCGCACCAGAGTCACGTAATCGTCGCGCTTCAATGTCTTTCAATTTGGATTCTAGTAAGGAAAGATGAGCCCTTATCAACTTTAGGACTCCCGCATGCTTAGCTATAGCCAGCCCGCGCACATAACCTTTAAAGGCCTCGCATACCGTGAGGAAGGAGTCCACCGAACCTACATTGTTTTCAAAGAATTCGTCAGCAGGAGTCACCAAATCTTCGCGAAAAGCTGCATCTTGTAACGCATACGGAGGCAAACCCCAACTAAAAGGAAGGGGGCGGTTTGTCAAAGCTCTGATCTTAACAAGGACAGGGGAGTGGTCGGAATACGTGCGAGGCAGTGTCAAGCACGACAGTACCACAGAGAGGAGTGAGGTGGAGAATAACCAATAATCTATCCGAGTGTGTATATCATGCTGCGCAGAATAGTGTGTGTACCCGCCCTGTATTGGGTGCCTAGTCCTCCAAACATCCTGCAGACCCAATCTAATCATCTCGGCATCAAGTACGTGGGCAGAACACGTCTCGCGTCGTACCAGGCCATCTGACCTATCCAGTTCAGGGTGTTGCACCATATTGAAATCGCCTCCCCAGAGGACCAGATGCCCACAGTGTTCCCTTATAGTAGAGGCTAAATTCAGATAGAAAGAAGGGAAATCATAATTCGGACCATACAAGTTGACCACATGGAGAGTCATGCCCTTACCTACACACTGTGAAATGACAAACCTCCCCTCGGGGTCTGAGACAACAGGAGTCAGCATCATATTCGCCTTAGGATTAACCCATGTGAGAACTCCCAGAGCGTGTGATGTAAACACTGCGGCGTGTATGTGTCTATGCAGTCCCCTATAGGACAATGTCGGGCTATCAGGGCGTAAATGAGTCTCTTGGAGGAGTGCAAGGTCAATAGAGTGCCTCGATAGATACTCCAAAACTCGTCTGACTTTTCTATGGTCATTTAGACCACGCACGTTACTCGTCAGTAGCATAATGGTGTCCTTTTCATGTGTCAACTGAGTCACTTCAGGTGGCATCGTACATGTGAAAAACATATATAACCGTCCACATCATGAAGACCCTTGTCCAGCACTCTGTGCTCATAACAACAAAACCAAAAACACATCCCACAAAAGCAACAGACCCCTCCCGTACCCCGATCAACCAATCTGCAACTACCGCCACACCCCAAAGGTAGCAAACCCAAGGTGCCCCACCCATGACCTCCCACGCCAGCCCAGCCCCAACATGGCAGCATCCCATCTCAATCCACAAACTACCCACCCCTCCCCTGCCCTCATCACTCCACATCCAATCACTCAAAAGGAACCCAAAGCCCAAAAAACAAATGAAAATTCTCAAATCAATAAAAAAGCAAAAATCACTGCCCCAAGCACCCTCCTAAACCTTCAGTCCTCGAAAAATCATGGTAAACAGGCAGGTGCGTAGGTAACTCGCTTACAACAGATATAAAGCTGTATCAATCAAAGTAGGGTACTGCAGTCCCTCCACCCTCCCCCGCCCCCAAACATCAACTAAGTTTGCAGCACAAGTCCCCAATCTACAACCATTTGCTCCATAAAATACAGATATATGTACATGCATCCCCCCGAGTGTGTCCGGTTTCGTCAAAGACAAAACCTGAGTCTTGAAAGTCCAAGCCCATCAAATAGTCATCAAGTTCCAGTAAATGGCACGGAGGTGGCAAACCCCCACAAAACATCAGTCATTGCATACGGCCCCAGGACATTAGCAGATAATTATTATCAGAATGGAGTGTCAACAGTTGAGACCCCTCTCCCCCCAGTCACACTCCCCACTCACAATTGGTGGTCCATCGTGTAAACCTTGCACCGATTACTGGATGCCCATTGACCGCCAACTCCTTACAACAAGCTCTGTAATAGGAGTCCCCATACCAGGCCCCCAAAGGGATACATTTCACTTATCAGGGAATGACCATCCGTAGTAGTGGACCTTGAAATCATTCCTGATCTGCCGGTGTGCAGTCCTCAGGATCTTCTGCACCTCCGCCTTCTGCCAGTCGTTGCATGCTCCTGATCCAGTCCTTCATGGCCTTCTGAAGCGCCTGCGGGTCCGTGAAAATAGTAGACTTCCCCTGTCTGTTGACTTTGACTTTTGCAGGGTACAGCATGGCATAGTCTATCCCCAGTTCCCGAAGTTGCCGCTTCATGGGCACGAACTTCCGCCTTGCTTCCTGCACCCGTGCAGCAAAGTCCGGGAACAAGGAAAGTGTGGATCTCTCATACTGCAGTGGTTGCTTGTCTCATGCAAGCTTCAGTGCCGTGTCCCGGTCTCTATAATACAGTAGTTTGGCGACAATTGGGCGAGGCGGAGCGCCTGGTTTGGGTCTCGGCCCAAGAGTGCGATGTACCCTTTCCACAATAAACATATCAGAGAAAGCCCCTTTGCCCAGCAGCTTCTTCAGCAAGGCCCCCACAAAGTGTTCCATGTTGCCCGTGGAAGTACTTTCCGGTAGGCCCGTGATTCGTATGTTACATCTGCGGGACCGTGCCTCCAAATCCTCCGTCTTGTCTTGCAAGATTTGAAGAACTCTACCAAGCTGCTTGTGGCCAGCATCCAGTGTAGTCTGTGCTTCTTCAGGTCCACCTCACCAATGCGGCACTCCTACATGTATTCGGTCCATGCGGTATGTAAGGGTATCCATCTTGGTTCCCAATGACGCAAGACCCCCCTGTAGGTTCTTCTCCATGTTCAACAAAATGGTGCATAGTTCCGGTTAAGGTGCAGGCTCCCCTCCCAGAGCTCCCGCTCTACCGCAGTCCAAGGTCGGCGGGGGCTCACTAGGCTTCGAGCTTCTGTTAGTAAAAGTCAATTTAGGCAGAGACTTATCTGGACGGCCCATTGTGGCGCAAAGATCTGCAAGCGCACTCGCGAGAGCAAGAGAAAACCACCAGGCAGGTATCCACACCGCTCCCCCTGTAGCCAGGCTCCAGGCTCCAACGACTAACCTCTCACCTCAAAGGCCGGTTGATGGTACACGTAGTGCCGCGCTCCACGCGCAGGCCTCAGCAACACTGCAGGCGCCAAACACCCTCTAAGCGCCACGCTGTACAAAGGCAATCTAGGCCATCAACTATGTCCTCCCTCAATAGATGGGCTGTCGCCACCACCAGCGTGAGAAAAGAGTCCCCGCGTCAAGGCACCACGAGCCTGTCTCAAATATATTTTGCTTTTGTGTTGTCCAAAGAGGTGCAAATCCAAGCAATCAGCCGCAATCAGAGAGGGGGCAGGGAGTAAGGTCAAGTAATCCACAGCCACTCGTACCATGCCCTATGTTTGGGCTCCCACTCAGAGCTCGTCGTTATGGGGAAGAGCGAGGTCCAGAGTCCGCGGTACCAGGCGGGCGTCGTCTAACACACTCCTTGAGTCCAAATAGGTTTGCCCCCGTAGTCCAGACCTCAAGGGCAGTTCGATCTCCAGTATCGACCCACAGGCCCCCCACCGGCACAGATGTGAGGGGGGCCTGCGCTCCGATGCAACGTTGGGCCTAGCTCCACGAGGAAAGCCGGGCGCTCAAGTATCACCACTCCCCCAAAACAAAGGCGTCCACCTCCAGGAACCTCAAGGCTCGATCACAATTAGCTTTCACTCTGCTGTCCAGGGCTCGCCGAGGCACTCCTCCGCACAACAGGTCTCAACCGGTGGCCTCCAGGCCCCGCCGCTCCCCCAGTTGGCCCCGCCTGGCGAGGGGGCAAAGGAGCACTCGAGCCCGGTCGGGCAGCAGGCTTCAGAACAGCTCCCCGAGCGACAGGGCCCGTCTCATAGCTGGGGCGCCTCCTCCCAGTGCCAAGGGGTGCTATCGGCACAGTGTCTGCCGCAGGCGTTCTAGAGCCAAATTCCGTCGATAGTTTATATGGGGGACTAGTCTGCAAGGAGGATAATTGGCAGGATAGTGTGGGAAGCGAGGGAGCCCTCAGACTAGGCAGCCATCGCCGTCGCAAGCTAGCTCCGCCCCCCGGGCAGCTGAGTGTTGAGGCGAGATGCCAACAGATCGATCTGACACCGGCCCCGAACCGGGACAGAGCCTTGAACACCCGGGGATGAAGCCTCCAATCGCTGAAGACCTGCAGATCAAGAGAGTTCCAATCGGCAATCAGATTGTCGCGACCCAGGAGATATTCTGCAATAACAGTGATCTTTCGCTGCAGACAAAAATGCCAAAAATCTTTTGCAATTATGGGTGATTTGGAACTATGCCCTGACTTGGGCGGCAACCAGCCCTGCTGTAGAGCGTAATCGGAGAGATGGCGCTTCAAAGGGGCAATGGCGCGCACCAACGCCATATTAACAGAGTGCTGGACCCCTTGATCAAGAGCCTCAACCAAATCCTATTCCAGAGACCCTGACGCCTCTTCGGCATCATAGTATTCATCTTCCTCATAATAATCACCCATTACAAAGTGTAACAATAAATGCCCACTTGAGGAAGGTATAAATCAAAATTGCAATAGCAATATCAGGGGGAGTGGAAAAAACCCCACAGCAAGCCTAAACAATGCAGGTAACCACCTGACTAAAGGCAAGGTAAAGCATGGAGGGAGGGCTTGCTGTACAAAAACTGGCCATTCTAGGCAAAGCCTATGGCAATTAATGCAGCTCCAATGTTAATCCTTTACAATTAGGGCATAAACGGGAGACATATGCAGGCTGTGGCCATGAGCAATGACAATACGCTGCTCCGGCATGTTCAGGTCCGTGCAAACACGGAAGAAAACAAAGAAAATGGCCACCGCGCATGCGCGGTAAACGGCCGACCGCAAAAAAGTACACAGAAGGCAGCGCGAGCAGCGCTCGCACAGCCGTCCAGTCCCCCTAACTCCCACTCCACAAGTAACGATGCGGGCGCTGCACGCCCGAACCCAGGAGGTGTCCACAGGCTCCAGAAGCATCCGACAAGAAAAAAATGCCAGTACAGACACTGCAACAATGCGCGGAGGCAAAAGACTGCAAAGAGCTGGGGGAAACCAGCGATAATCGGACAAAACAGCACAGCGCAATTCAATTAACAACTGTAAGTCAAAGCACAAAGCAATGTAACACAGTAATAAGTAAAAGGACTTAACTGGCTGCGGAGCAGCAATGAAAGAGGATATGTTATTCTCTATGGTTCCTTATATAGGGTGTATACTCTATGGTTTACCAGGTGATACCCTGAGTATTCATGGGTAATGTAGTTGTATTTCTTCTCTAATGTATTGTGATTGGCTGCTGAGCATTTCTTAGTAAAGAAATGAAATAGCATAATCGGAGCCTCCGGTCCTGCCATAGAATTGTGTGGGACATTGTTCATAGTTAAGACCACTAGGGGGAGATCCAAGTTAGGTAGGGGTCACCACTAGGTGGATCTCCAGGCTCGGTAAGGATCAAAGACCACATGATGAATTCTAAGTCCTTCAAGTAGATCCAGTCTCTTAGGCTCACCACAGTCCCTAGGCCCCAATTGTTTCAATTCCCCCACAAAAAATACCGCTGGTAGTGTCCACTTTACTTTGGCATCAGGCAGTGATCATAGGCCAGAAGGTACGGGAAAGGATATCTAGGGTCTAGTGGTTCACTCCCAGGCCATCAGCAACTACAAGCACTCTTGAGAGGTGGGAGGTAGAAGAGGTTGTTCCTGTAATTAATTTTTTTTATTAGGTTGTGGTCCGAACCATTCCAAGATGGCCACTGCATTAGATGTGAAAGAAGAGCTTGAGTTCCATTGGCCCACTTTCAGTTTTTATTTTAAGGTCGTGGTTAGCATAGGGACTCCAGCAATATCAGTGTTCTGATGGATGGGGAACGCCAGGGGCACCCGGGTTCCACTAGTCTTTTTTTAGTGTCAGTATGCAAGAAGCGGCCAGCTCATGAGGTGATGGGGAACGACGAGGCAGAGTCCAAAATGGCGGCTTTCAATCCCACAAATGAGCAAGGACATCTAGGTCAATGCAGTTGTGTTTAATATTTTACGTGAGCAAATAAATTACTATTAAATCATATCATAGCAAATGGGCTAATGGGTGATTTGAAATATTATATGGAACAATTCCCCTCACTCCACCTAAGAACAGAAGGATGACATACCCATCAGCTCAAAATACGGGCTGACCTTCTGAATCCCTCAGTGGGGTGAAAACTGTTCACTCAGTTTTATGTATCCTTTCAAAGGTGGCATGCCAGTCTTTATTTCCTTTGATAGGCAAGTGACAATCCATTGGCTTTGTCAATAATGTTGTTACATTTTACTTTACTGTTCTGAATTAGCAGTCAGCTGGATTGTAAAGTAAAACAACCAAAATGGCTAAAAGTGCATCGCACCGCATTTTTGCACGGTCATGCACCACTGCCATTTTGGCTATTTTATTTGACCGTTTCAGCATGGCTGATGGCCACCTGGAACAGTGGAATACAACGTTTTTTATAAATGCACAGAAGCACAAAATGAGTGATAAAGTAGCACTTTGCAGCTGAAAAAAGAGATCAATCATAAGTAAGGGGGTGAGCAAACAGAGTGAAATGGCAGTTGAACCATAATAGCCAAGCCTGAAAAGGACTGTCCATAAGCCCCCTGCCGTACATGTATCTGTAGGTATGTGTTTGTGTATGTGTGTTGGAGAGATCTTATTAAGGAGAGGGAGAGTGAGTGTATGTGATTGAAACAGAGAGGAACACTAAAAGAAAGTGAACAGCAAAAGTGAGCAAGTAAGACAGAGGTAAAGAGAGATTTGGAAAAAATAATGACAGAAAAGGAAGCTATCATAAATCTTGATTGAAATCTCCTGCTCCTTGCGTATCTATCTTCCTATCAAGTTCTTTCTCACAAATGCATTTTCCATGCATATTTCTCTTCTACAATATCCCTCTGTGGACTTTCTGTACATTTGTATGGAAATGTAACACTTGTAGGGCACTATGAAAAGCTACTTACATCAGAGCTAGAGCAGATGACATGAGTTTCATCGTCTTGTTTTTGAATAATGCATTTGATTCAAATTGCACAGTATTGTTTCAAAAGAACAGGCTTCTTATGATAATTTTATAGCTATATTTCTTGTTCACTCGTGTGGCTGATGATTGTTTTGATCGCTGTGCTTGTTTATGAAATGGTTATATTTGAGCAACATTTCATTTTTCCCCTTTATGAAATAGAAAATTCCAAATTAGCTCTAAATTAAAGGAACACTGATGCCCGCACATTTGATGTATAAAATGTGAAATGCAATGCATTGTATTAAGTGTTTGACATTTATCTACAATGCAATCTTAAATTTTGGGTGTTTCAAAATATTTTATTCAAAGTGATATCAACCACCAAATGCACAGAACATCTAGCAGTGCAGAAGAATAATAAGTTAATTTTGTGATGTAGTTCCAACAAATCTATATAGATCTGCACGTTTTGACAACATAACCTAAGGGATTGGTGTTCAGACTGATTCCAGACACACCCAAAGGATATGTTAGTCTGTAGACCAGCTAGCTCACAGTACCACTAAACACCCCACAACCTTACTAAGGAGAGAATCGTTTCTGGCAACTATCCAACATGACAACCCTGATCCCTCAGGGATCCTGGAAACAGTACTGTATTTTTCACTCAGGCACTCATGCTCACTTTGTCTCAGGGAGATATACAGAATAAACGGAGGGAACATTTATTGAACCAGCATCATTCTAGTATAAAATACATGAGCTGCAACAACCATGTGACAGAAGCATATATAGACGATTGCCAGCACCAATAGAGTAAATAAAAGGTAGAATTCTATTATAGTGCTAAAACATTGAATATATGCTGGCATATAAATACTTGACAGTAATAAAGCGTACTCCTATGATGCTACTCCTAACTAGATGTACCTAAGTGTACCTAGCATGTATGTAGGTGTATAGCCAAGGATCCCATTAGGAAAGCGCCAACCCCATTTTCTGATGTAAGAGTGAAGGACCCCATCTTGGTTCCGAGTTGGACAACTTGCGAGAGATGTCAGACCACTGTGTGCTGGAGTGTCTGCATGCAGCGACTTCTGCTTCTCGTGTCAGCATGGAAGTGTCTTCTCCTCTGGTCTACCCAGTGAAGATTTGGTACTTATATAACTGAAAGGTAACCTCAGGGGTTCTACCTAGATGTGATATGATACTGTGGGCATGTCTGCT
The DNA here is from genome assembly GCF_964263255.1 of Lissotriton vulgaris. Classification (NCBI taxonomy): domain Eukaryota; kingdom Metazoa; phylum Chordata; class Amphibia; order Caudata; family Salamandridae; genus Lissotriton; species Lissotriton vulgaris. The sequence continues at coordinate 1,191,158,986 of NC_141691.1, read as the reverse complement.
AAGGATGAGGATAGTGGTGACCCTTCTACAGAGATATTATGCAGAAGATAATAATCCTGCTGTGATACTGAGAATCCTCATGCATAATAAATTAGGCTAGTTTTCAGGGAAAACCACACCACATTTATGCAGCACCTAACTAAGAAAAAGGTCAGCGGCACAGCCATTATGTAGAAAAATGGTAGGACAGATGTAGGTAAAAGGTCGTGCAACTACCTTGGTCTATATCGGGGTACATTGGGATTCATATCAAGTTGCAATATTCAATATATAGCATGGAAGCATATGATCTAATAGTTCGCTTTATTTTAACTCAATTTCTGTTTATTGTATATTACAACAGCAATACATTCACAGTACAGTGTCAGCATTGTTGCTTAGAAACAACAGGTTGATCTGTCAGGGTATTGAGGTAACTTAAGGTACATGTGCACAAGTGGTTATTCAACAATAAAGCAACATCATATATATGCAAGATACGGCAGGTTGTAAAGCAGTTGCATCATATAAAACACAATATATAGTCTAATGACACCACTTAATGGAATAAACAAGAAAAAGACAGATATAATGGCATAGAAACATTAATATATAAATGTAAATTATCCGGAACAAACATGAGAAGTACATGTCGAGGTTTGCTGCAGGGGGCATTAGAAGAGGCGGTTAAGTCTTGCAGGGGCGGAAGGGAAAATCACTCTCCCCTACATAGTATTGGCCATTAAAGTACACCGGATATGACCACCAATTCCATTCAAAGAGCTGAAGCATTCAAAGTTTCACAAGATTAAAGCAAGCTAACTCCATGCCATGAGATAGCGGATCAGGGGTTTCCTTAGGTGTTGGAACTTCTTCTCTGTTTTAGCCAAACTTGTGTGATATCTGTTCCATTGCTAAGATATGCCAGATGCGAATAAACCATTGAGCTAGTGATGGAGGGGCTGTTTGCTTCCACATAAGAGCTATGAGTTGCCGCACTGCTAAGAGCAGGTAGCTGATAACCTTACACTCTGCATGCATCATCACGGCTAAGGCCCGAGGCATAATGCCCAAAATGACCATGATATATGATTAAGGAAGTTTTAAAACACCTCTTTTCCACAAACATGCTTTATAATTATAAATACGCTTTCAATTTTGTGTGTATCTTGAAAAACGTGAAAATTATAAAAACTGTAACTCGATTTATACAATTATCAATTAAGAAAAGAAAGGACTATGCGCACCTGGATGCATTGTTATATGAAAACCAGGAAGATTGTTTTTAGCATATACCTCTTAAACTTTTATCATGATAAGATGTGGCAATGTGCACTTTATGTACTGTTATGCACTTATTATGTACCAGCACTTTATCACATAACTTGTAGCAGCTTATATCTCATGCATACTTGGCACCTTAATGCATTAGCACTTTATAATTGGTTAATACGCTAAGTGAACAGCACAATGAGTAAAACCAAATCTAACTTAGACTATCAAGGATACTTTTTAACAGTATTTCGCACAATAGGCATATTTGTATTTATTTGTTTTGGAAATTGGCCTTAATCTCGTCATTGTTGGGCTTGAAATTTTATAAATTGTTAACTTCTTTTAAACTAATTATGTTGTTATGTAGGAATGCTATTAGTATATGTGTGTATTAGTATGCTTTTATGATGTTCTCTTTTACCTGCACCAAATAAAGCTGATTTTGACTTAGACTTGGAGTAAGGATTCCAGTAGGCTATAATATCTTTAATATGGCCCAGTATCTGCTTCCAACATATGCCAATTACTTTACACAACCACCAAATATGGTGAAAGTCGAATCATGACAGCGCAAGCAGATTGGGGAGGTACCTGTATAGATAGTGGAAAGATGTGCAGGTGTGTGATACCATTAAAACATCAATTTTCATGCTGTTTCTCTTAGAGAGAGACTGCGGTAGGTTTTGGGTATACCTTGCCACAATGTCCCATTGTAGGGTCGGACAAGCTTTTCAAAGGGAGTGTTAAGGCGTGTGGCCTCAAGATATACCGAGGGGTGTAAGGCCTAGTGCTGCAACTGGCAATATTGGAGACATGAAGTACCCTTAAGCTTGAATTCCACTTTGCACTGGTCGGAAGATTTCATGGCGTCTCCCACAAAGAGGTCACAAATGGTCTGACAGGACACATCACTCCAAAGGTGGAATGAAAGAGGAAGGGGGAAGTCTGAGTTACATGCAATCAGTGTATTTGGGAAAGAGAAAGTAATCATGCCCTTCTTAAGGGCCACTTTGTCCTAGATGTCGAGAACTGTCCAGGTAGGGGTAGAAACGTATGCCCTATGTGGGTGGGCATGTTTGGTCAATGTCTTGTTACAAGCACAGAATGTTGTCCTGTGGGATCGACGTGGGCAGGATCTGAAAAAGGTATAGTATCCGCAGGAGCACATTCATTTTCACAACATTAACATGTCCCATCCAGGAGATCCGAAGGGGCTTCCCCCTCTGGAAATCAGCCAAGATGGAGCGGCGAAGGTGAGGCGAATTTGCTCGAGACCAGGAGAAGAACATGAGGGTGATGTTAAGTCTTAGGTATTTAATGGCCCCCTGGGACCACTGAAAGGGGGCAATGTGCTGCAGGATTGGACGATCTCTAACAGGGATAGTTACATTGAGCACAGAAGACTTGGCCATATTGATCGAAAGCATGAGACTACCTCATAAGCCCATAGGCATATAATTATGCTTGGGAGGGAGACATCGGGCTGAGAGGGTGTGAGGAGAAGATGGTCCATAAATAGACTTGTGGGGTTGGCTCTTAAAGGGAATGCCTTTCACAATGTCCATGTTTTGAATTGTGATATCAAAGGGCTCAACCGCCAGGGCAAATAACAAGGGCGATAGAGGGCACCCTTGATGTGTGCCATGAAGAAGGGATACCAGCCTCTTGACTTGCCCATTTACTGGTACTGTGGCCAGCGGTGCCATATATGTAACCATTATCTTAGAGAGCAGGCCATACCCAGACCAATCTTGAACCCCACAACCCAGAGGAAAGACCAGTTCACCCTATCAAAGGCCCTCTCTGCGGCCAGTGAGAGAAGGCATGCTGGGATATGGTAACATTGCGACTTTAGAAGTAAATGAGCTACACGGCAGATGGTGTCTGAAACCTGTCCAAGGCAAATAAAGCCAACTTGATCCAGGTTAATAAGGCCCGGGAAATAGGGTTCAAGTCTAAAAGCTAGAATTTTAGTGAACAGCTTTGCGTCTGTATTGAGCAGGGCTGCTGGGAGATAAGTGGAGCACTCAGCCAATTCTTTGCCTCCCTTGGGTATAAGAGAGACTTTGGCTGAAGTCATAGTGGGTGTGAGTCCTGGTTTGTGTATATAAGAATTAAAAAGCAGCACTAGGGGATCTTGCAGTTCGGGTAAAAAGAACCGATTAAAACCAGCCAGAAAGCCATCAGGTTCTGGGGTTTGCCCAGGGGTGGAACCCGGACCGCGGCATGGAGTGCCAATTTATTTTTGAGAAGAACCACTATGCACTGCTACTCACTAAGAAAAAAATATTTAAATTTGGATTTATGATAACCAACAGAAGATTGTGTTGCATGAACTAAGCCTATTGAACTGAACTGAACTTTTAAACGTTTAAATATTGCTTTTGAGTTTTGATTTTGTACCTTAAAATTAAGCAATATTGTGAGAAAATGAATTGTTGTTTGAGTAGGTTGCTAGCCCTTCTCAAGCAACAACCACAATCCCAGTCAGGGAGAACCACATATAGGCACTAAATTAATCTGTGCTTGACCCTCTGGTAGCTCAACATAAAAGTAGCCAGGCTGAACTTAGAGGCAATGTAAGATGTATTCATGCATTACACAAACAGAAATAAAGTGGAAATACAAAACAAGAAAACTCTCATACCAATTTAGAAAAATAGAGTAAAATGGAAACAATTATTTGACACCAAAACAATAGAAATCCAGTGAGTAGGACTGGAGAAATGCAATTTTTAAGGTTTAGTTAGAAGTAGTGCCCAAAGGCAAAAATCGCCAATTGAGAGTATCTGGTCAAGCTAGACTGGGACAAAGTCAGAAGTTCAGGCTGACCACAATGGATTGCAGGCCGGGCACACGACCAAGGATTGTATCTTGTGTTCTTGGTGAGTGATCTGTGAGCATTGCTTTGCAAGGCATTGCATTATCCAGCATTGGTTCTGAGGTAGTAAAACAGCTGCAATGCGAAGTCCTGCTCCAAGATGTTTCATGCTGCATTGGTTCAGATGAAGTTGGCAGCTATGCTGTGTGGCTTTGCAGGGCTTTGTGACGCTTCTTGAGAGATTTGTTGTAGCATTCATTTAGGTAAGGGGGAGCTCTCCCTGATACCAGCAAATGGTAATGGACCTCAGAAGACACCACTTTGGGATCAACACCTCACTCTAGCAGAAGCCAGAATGGCTAAGGCAGATCCAGTTGCAGGATCAGTTCAGCAGGTTAGCTCGGCAATTGCAGGGAGAGCTCAGGAGCTAGTTATGTCCCTCTAGCTCTAAATAGTAGGATCTGTAAAGCTCTCAGCTACTCCCGGTATTGTCCCAGCTCTAGTGGACAAGTAAAAGAGATAGAAGAGGGAAGTTGTATTAAGTAGTAAATAGCCAGGTCTTCAGTTATTTTTTTTAAAGATCATTTATTGACTATTTTGAGTAACTCGGCTGGCAAGCTTTTGCAAGCTTGCGGGCCAAGAAGGGAATAGGATCTGCCTCCCTTTTTTACTCGTGTTGGCCTGGGAACTTTGGCCAAATCACCAGAAAATAACCACAGAGTTTCAAGTGGAGAGTAACATTGAATCCTAGAGGACAGCTACTCAGGACTGGACTCAGAGAGAGCCCTGTGCATGAGTCTTAACATCTGAGCATGATCCTTTTTTTGACCATTGACCAGTGCAGGTCATTTACATGGGTCACCGTTGATGCTCTTCTAGGTAGATGGAGTACCAGATGGGCTGCTGCTTTTGGGACATGCTGCAATTTCTGCAGCAGATATTGAGGTAGTCCTGAATAAAGAGCATTGGCATATTCGGATCAGGATACTACCAGGGCGTGGAGAATAGTAGCCCTAGCATGTAGGTAAAGGAATTCTAGGATTGTTTGGGTCATGCATATCAAACAAAAACAAATGCCAACAGCTGTGTTAGTTTGGATTTGAAAGTTCAGTAGTTTGTCAATCTTGACATCCAGGTTCCTTGCTACATCGACTTGGGCAGTAGATGGAGTCATCACATCCAACCAGTGATCTTGCAAGTCCAGAATGAAATTGTGACCAAAGCAAAGAATCTCAGACTTATTAGGTTTGCATTTCAGTTGGTTAGGACCCATCCACTGAAATACTTCCGAAATGCAGGGTTTTATGGCAATGCGATTCAATGTCTCATCTTTCTTAAATGAGAAGATTAGCTGTGTATTGTCAGCATAGCACACCATCTTGGCCCCAAAGGCCAAGAAAGACGAAGAAGTCTTGTAGATGTTAAAAATTGTAGAACTAACGGCCGAGCCTGAGGGAACACCAGCCGAGACAATACTCTTACTAGAGGAGAAAGGGGGTATCCAGACTTCTTGGTATTTGTCTTCAATGAAAAATCTTAACCAATTTAGTGCCATGCCACTGATGGCAATTTCCTAAAAGGGGGCAAGCAGCCTGGAGTGCAAAACCATATGAAAGGCGGCAGAGAGGTCTAACATATCGAAAACTGATTTGGCCCTGCATCTAAGTTATATTTGATCTCGTCAGATACTTCTAGAAGAGCAGATTCGGTGCCAAAATTGGGTCTGAAATGGCTGGGGGGGGGGTTGAGCCCTGTAGGCTCTATATAGATAGAAAGCTGACGATTCACAAACTTCTCTGCAATTTAAGATGAAGCTCGTAACATAAAAATTGCCCTGTAGTTACTTAAGATATTGGGATCAGTGTTAGGTGTGGTAAAATCTTGGCTGCTTCCAGATAGAGGGCATGATCCCCAAAGCCAAAGATCTTTTAAGAAGTGATTTATTCACTGGGTTGATGACATCCACTCCCTTCACTAGAAGAGATGTAGGGCAATGGTCAGCAGGCGATCTCAATCTCAAATTAAGCATGGCATGTCTCAACTTCTCTAAGGAATTTGGGTCAAATGAGGAAAGAACACAATTAATGTCAACAGGAGGGGGGAGCAAAAATCAGGAAGATTAATTGCTGTCAGATTACTTTAAATTTCTGCAATTTTGTTTTAAAAATAGGAGGCCAGTTGCTCACATTATACGACTGAATTATCTACACTATGGTGCCAAACAGCTGATGAAGAAACCTTTTAACAATCTTAAACAATTCACTTGACTTATTATCTGGCTTTTGAATCTTATCCTCATGTTCCTCATGTTGCAAGGTTTCCAGCTTTTTATGGTACGTGATACAGATAAGGAAAACAAGATTGAACAGCATAAACAATTGTTAATTATTTTTATGTTTTTTTGCACACTGTTTTATAAATTTGGAATGTGTATTTCATCTGTATGTATTGATTTTATGGTTTCGCTGTGGAAAAAATAATAAAGCTGATTATGGTGATGAGGATGATAATGAGGACTGTGACCATGACTGCATGGATGTAAAATACTTGTGTGCCAAGCCAAGACCAGTCATATCAGATGTTCTACTTGAACAGGCTGATCAGATTCTAATTCTATTTGTGGATGGTTCTTATTTGAAGGGTTTATTGAGAGTGGCATATGCAGCCTATACCTTATCTAATAATATGGAAGCCTTTAGAAGTAGAGGAGATAATTGCACGCTGCTTATCTGATGAATGAGGTTGACATCAGTATGGTTTTGCTGTGGACACTGATATCAGACAATCGTGGTTGCAGAGATGTTGTGATATAATCCAGTAATTTCTATATGTAATGGGACATGTATTTTGAATTGTTGAATGCATTGCATGAATCTAAAGAGATTTTTTGTGAATAAATGTGCTGCCACAGATCAGGAGCAGAGATGGTTATACTTAGCTACACGGATGAGGTAGCAAAATATTATGCTCTTCAATCTGCTACAATCAGTTAAAAAGAACAAAAGCAATGTGAAACAGAGAAAATGTCAATTGCTTTATGTTATCTTCAGTCCACGCATTAAGTGAGCTTAAGACGCTTCAAGATGAAGCACCAAAATATGAAAGTAAAAAATGGAATTGGCCGGTTGTACAAAAGATAAGAATGACGTGCCGGTAATGGTTAAGCAATTAATACTCTATGACTTAATGTTAGTTTATACGTTTCGACAAATTCTTGGCCCAACACACCTTGGTCGAGATTTCATTTTGAGACTTTTTTGTAAAACTGTCAGAATCCCCCCATTAGACCTGTTACTGAGAATTTGTATCAATGCTGTGCTATCTGTCAAAATTATAATCTTGTGAAGAGAGCTTTGGTGGCAATATGCCACTAGGGTAAGTTCTTTTACACTGATAAAATTCTGTGGAGATGCAAACTAGGAGAGCATACAGCATACTAGTAATACAACTATTACATAGGGACTTACAACCTATATTCAAGAGTCCAAATTCTTTATTTTCAGAGAATTGTACACACTTCAAGAGAAAAGTGATGACATTGCTGTGTGCAGCCATGCAAGCTGAGTAAAAGTTCCATTGTAGTTACAGACCAGAAGAATCAGGAGGTGTTCAGAGAGTGCATGGCACACTAAAATCCAATGTCGGAATGTTTGGTGCCTCAACATCTCTGAAATGGCTGAACACACTTAAACCTGTGCCCACAAGCCTCATGCGTACAGCAGATAACAAGATGTTTGTCTCCCCTGCTAAAGTGTTAATGGAGAAGGCAACCTGGATGGGTGACAGGGTATTGGTGAAGAAGCACATTTGCAAGTCATGTTTAGACTCCAGGTGGAAGGGTCCCTAACAGGTCATCCTAGTGACGAACACTGCTGTAAAGTGTGGAGAACTGCTACAGTGGATTAACACATCTCACACGAAGAGGTATAGAGAAAACCTACTGTTTCACAGTGTTCACCTCTGGGGTATCTCAGCATCTGTCCCCAAGACTATTGGGCATTCTCACTCACTCAAACTATTCAAGAACAAAAAAGCCATGCCAAATAGGACAAGAATAGATAACTCAGTCTTAAAGAATGCCCTGAGTAAATCTCAAGGGCAGGCTTCAAACTCAGCCAGAGAGATTACCACAATACCCACTTCACACAAGAGTAGTGAATCTGAATGGGGGGGCTAGCAGACACACTGAACATGACTTGAAAGCTGCGATGACAAGGAGAAAACAAAAGCACACAGAGTGACAACTCATTAAGAATATTCTCCTGGAACATCAATGGGCTCGACAACAATTGGATGATCCAAAGACGCTGCTGTAGGTAGGTTATTGAAGGAGACCTGGGTGTTGGAGTTTGTGCCACTGGAGAGTGTCTCCAATTTTTCATTCTGGCAACCGAAGTCCTGAAACATATGCCTTGGAAAGGGGGAATTGCAATCTATCAACAACTACTGAAATGAAAAACAAAGAACTTGAGGGCAATGAGGAGGGCTGCAATTTGTGGAGGTGGCCCTGAAAACATCTGTTGGTCTTATTGTCAGTATTGTTATGTTGCAGGGATTCTGCTCAGGAACAGAACTATGCTTGGAACCATAAAATATTAGCATATAGGGTCTGAGTTACCAAATCACATCAGTATCATGAGCCCAAGCCCACCTTGCTTATGCCTCCTCTGTCTTCTGAACCTTTCCAGAGGAATAAGTGAGTTGGCACCCCTAAACACAAAGCCTCAACCCGCTCAGGTAATTCCAGGAACAGGACACACCCTTTGGCTCTCTCACTCGTACTTGTCCACAATCAGATAAAAAGAGACACTAAGGAAGATTAGAATGTTTTCTTAAGCTATTGTGTTCTAAGATGCAATATATATGCCACAATTAGAAAACAAATGCCTGTTAAAAATATCATTATTGTGGTTAACAAACCTAAACCTAAAGCCCCTCCCCTTTTTTACTGAAGCTAAATTATTATATATCATAGATTTCTGGGATTAGTGGTGGATTCTGTACCTTTGCATACATTGGTGGATATTCTACATTTTAGCTGACACAGCACTCTTGCTTTAGGACCTTTGCTTTTGCAGAACCCTGTCCTCAGATCTATGAAAAGATATGTGTAAGCGTATGGGACACCACTTGACACTGCCATCGCCTTCTGGACCAATGGGGGGACTTCAAACCCCACAAATGATCACTCTCCCAGGAGGGAGGAGCTCTACACACACTCTTAAGTACTGCAGCAACCCCATAGCATGGGACACCACTTGACACTTGGGGGTAGGTGTTGACGGCTGAGACGGCGCGCTGTTTTGGGTACCTTACTCGAAGGTGCTAGTTCCATGGGAGCTGACTGCGGTGGCACCTTAGGGAAATCCTTCGGGTTGCATCATTAATGGCAGGACCAATCGGCCTGCACAATTATTGACCTAAAGACATAAGGTTGTATTTCTTTATTTACTGTGTAGCACATTGCACTTAGGTCCTGACGAATTGCTTAGAATGCAAGAAACATGTTGACCTGATCAGAGGGTAGTAGATTTTCTACTGTGAACCTTACACCAGTGCATTTCTCCCCTCCCACCTTTTAACCAAGGGAGTCAACCACACCAATAAAGTCCCTATTGGATTGACTAACCTTTTTTACCTCACATTCACTTCACGACTACACATTCACCCACATTTACCCTTCCCCTCTTACACGCATGCAAAATATGGCAGGAACAAAAGATCTCCGCTAAAGAGCCCCTTCGCCGGTGCCCGTCAGACATTGCAGTGCTAGTCTGACGAGGAGCAGAACCCATATGATGAAGCATGACACCTAGCTTGCTGGGTGTGTGAGGGTTTTAGTTCCAAAAAGGGAAATTCCCCGCCCTTTTAACTGTTTCTCTTTTTACGCTTTTCTCACACTCCTACTCATATTGGGAAACTTTGTACCCTTCGTGTGCCACACCACTTGACACTCCCGTTGCCTGCTTGACCAGTGAGGGGACTTCAAACCCGACAAACCATCACCCTCCCAGGAGGGAGGAGTTCTACACGCACTCGTATCGTAAGTGCTGCAGCAAACCCATGGCATGGGACACCACTTGACACTGCCATTGCCTGCTGGATCAGTTGGGGGACTTCAAACCCCTTACACCATCACTCTCCCAGGAGGGAGGAGCTTTACATGCGCTCTTAAGCACTGCAGCAACCCTGCGACACTAGACGCAACTTGACACTGCCATTGCCTGCTGGACCGTGGGAGGACTTCAAACCCCTCAAACCATCACTCTCCCAGGGGAGAGGAGCTCTACACATGCTCTTAAGTGCTACAGCAACCCTGTGGCACGGGACGCCACTTGTCACTGCCATTTCCTGCTGGACCGGAGGGTGTACTTCAAACCCCACAAACCATCACTCTCCCAGGAGGGAGGAGCTCTACACATGCTCTTAAGCACAGCAGCAACCCTGTGGCAAGGGACACGCCTGGGCTGTGCCTGGGTGAAGCCCGGGCCCAAGGCGGGCCCGTCCGGCAACCATCAGCACCACAAAGAGGCAGGGTAGGGCCACTCCCCTTGGCTTCTTCTCCATGCCCTCCATCGCAAACTGTAAGTACTGGGGGCCCATGTTGTTATATCCCTAGTTCTACTTTCTGTTTTCTGGACATTTTACAAACCTAATTGGAGAACAGAAAGGCATCAGACAAAAGCATGTGAGCAGGCAGTCTAAGGAAAGTCCCTCGCCATGCTGCAGAGAACTGTACCCTCGATGAGATTGACAAACTCATTGGGGAAATTGAGGACTTTCTGATTCTTTAGCCAAATAACAATGGCCTGGGTAGACAGGGGGAAAGGAAGGGCCAGGTGAGAATTTGCCACAAAGCATCACATAGTATAGCTTTGTACTTCAGCCACACAGCTGGCCCTTTCATAGCTTTATACTCCGAAAAACGGATCTCAAGTGACATGCCACTCCCTCCCCATCCCTATGACATCTCCACCAGCCCGGATGAGGAACATTTGGTTATTCAGGTTGATTGTTCAAATTAATTCAAGGTGCTGGAAAACCTAGAAAACCCTGAGAGCCCCAATAACAACATTCCACATGTGGGTAGGGGTCAGGCCAGTCCAAGGTCACACAAGGTTCAGACCATTGCTCTGAGTCCTGTTAGTCTGGAAGATCAATTGAATGGTCTAAGGTATGAGATTAAATCTCTGAAGATGAATATGGATGTGATGGCAACGTTGGTAACAGACAAGCTGGATACTTTACCTGCCTTGATCAGGTTATATCCAAATACCCTGGAAAGTTCTGACTCTGTGCAAACTAAGCACCACATGGCAAATACTGGAATACATAGCTCCTATGCTGAGCATCATAAAAACGTCCCAAAAGATCCCAGAGGCCAAGAGGGAGGCGCACTATATGAAAAGGTGGACTTGAGCGCCAGACCCAAGAACACCCCCACTGAAAGCAGCCCACAGGACCAAAAAAACAAGCCAACTCTTTCCAATGCCAAACCCTTTAAAGTCTATATGATTAATGTTCCCAAAGTCCAGAGGGCCCATACTGAAACTCACGAGGGTAACCAACTGGGTATGTCACAAAAGGGGATGCACATCCATAAGAGAGGATATATTGGACGTCAATAGGTTTATTTTGTATTTATTTATTGGGTTTTCCGTACCTTAGCAAAATACATACATAAGCATTATATCAGTTCCAAAGTATATAGCTATAAACCAAATTCTTACAAAAAGCAATCACACCACAGTACAATGTACACATTGCCCTTTGTTTTCACCAGCCCTATAGAGAGCAATCAAGAGACGATGCATAAAGAGGCCTGAGCACTGCAGGCCCATACTCCATGCATGAACCCAACTGACACTTTTTATTGCAATTCATCAGGGTTTTCCATTAGATACACCTCAACCGGACTCCAAATGTCCTTGGGTCTCGAGGTGATTGGCAGTTCCTCAGCATAGATGTTCAGTTGTTCCTTACAATATGCGATATCCTTAAACCAAGAGACAACAGTAGGTGTGGCTCTACCCCTCCAGCATTTAGCCACCACTCTTTTGACCAGCAGCAAAAAAAACAGCTGCCAATCTACCATTGCACACCTTTAAGGCCTAACAGAAGCCCAACAGATATATCTGGGGAGTACAGAGTACATATGCCATTAATATTTTTGCTAGATGTGCTGTAACACTACCCCAGAATTTTGATACTTTAGGGCACTCCCAGGCTAAGAGCTTAAGTCTGCATCCGCCACCCCGCACCTCACTCATCGTGAGTCTTCCCACAACGCAAATCTGTGTAGTCTAGCTTTAGTGTAATACATTTGATGTAAAAACTTTAAGTGTATTCGATACTCCAGAACAACTTTAACTTGAAGTGTGTTTGATACTGTAGGACACTCCCAGGCTAGGTGCTTAAAGTTTGTGTCTACCACCCCTCACCTCACATATCATGAGTCCTCCCGCAACCCATATCTATGTAGCCTAGCCGGAGTATAATACATTTGATGTAAAAATTTGAAGTGTATTATTCGCAAGTTGCAGTTTGCCGTGAGCCTCCCCGTTAGCGCACAACATGTCATCCAGTCCTCTCAGGATAATGGTTCATCCAATTGCGCTACTCACTTTTCATACACCCCGGAGATGACCAGCTGATTCTCCACCAGTGGAGCTCTTTATAGCCTAGTTATTAAGTCCCTTCTGCTACTACCAGTGAAAAGCGTCTGTAGCGCCTTCAGCATCAATGGCACTGCCGGGTATTCAGAATATTCAGCCCACACAGCCACCCACAACTTAACATAGGTAAACCCCAGCATGGTCGAATAGTCTGTCTTGGCCTTGAGATCCTAAATAGTGACAAAAGTGCTGCTCTGATACATATCCCCCAACGTAGTCAACCCAGCCTCGCCCAGTAGTTCCCTTGCCTTTGGCTCCTGGGTGACAGATGTGTTCGCGTGTGCTTTTAGAAGCAATGCTAGCACATCTAAATGCTCCCTTACCGCTCTAGCCTGTAGCCCCCTCCACGCTCGGACAGTGTTGTTTACCGTATTTATCTCCACCATGGAGTTTAATGGCCTAGTATGTAACAGCATGGCTATTAGTGGAATTGGGTGAACGTCATCCACTTTCACCGCCAAGCGAGGAAGGAAATTCTGTGAAAACTGCCAATAATGAGCAAACTGAGCTTGCACACACAATTAGTATAGTCACATGTCTGCCACCTCAAAACCTACCTTTTCACATTGTTGTGCCATAACAGCCAAACTGAACTGCAGCTGTTTGCCAGTCCACGTCAAAGTTAACAAGAATGACTACAGCGTTTAAAAAAAAGTTTGTTCAGTATGATAGGGATATTCGGAAAAATATTAATCTTGATCACAGCAATCCTATCTGCCAGGGAGATCGGCAGCCTTATCCATCCAGCTACCCTATCGGATAATACGGACATTGCCTGTCCATAGTTCAACTGGAGTACCACTTCCGGATCCCTGTGCACCCACACCCCAAGATATTTGACAGCATCCTGTGGCCACCGCAATGGTGAGGGGCATTACAACGGATTTGCTCCAATTTATCGTTAGGCCTGAAAACCCCCCGAACTTGACCTACTTCCAGAGCAATGGCCTGAGATGAGGTACTGGATCCTGAACAAACAACAGCATATCATCAGCATACAATTACATGGCCAGCGGCCTCTGCCTGAATCCTAATGCTGCTTACCGATGCTGCTGCCTGATCTTACATGTCAGAGGTTCTGGCCCCTCTTCTGTTCACTATTTATATCAATGCCCTCGAAAAATCATTGGACTTGGCCACACTGGATACTCCGCGTATAGGCGGGTCGGGTATCCCGGTCCTCCTATACGCGGATGACGCAGTCCTCCTTGCACGCACGGGCATGGGTCTAAGGAGGCTGTTGGATCACTTTGGTACTTTTATGGAAGCCTTGGATTTAAAAATTAACACTTCAAAATCCCATGTAATGGGGACCGGAGCACGGAAAAAGAATATGAAGGTTAAAACCTGCACGTACAATGGCATAGAAATATCAAGGGTGCCGTTTTTCTGCTACCTGGGAGTCTTATTTGATGAGAAAAGGAATTGGGGCCCCCAGATGAAGCATAAGAGCAACATGGTTTTAAGGTCTACCACAGCTCTCCTGAACTTCTCTAGGAGATTGGGGGCAAGACCTATGAAGGCAATGCTAAAGATTTATAAGTCTAAGTGTTTGGCAATTGCCTCCTACGGGTCGGATATCTGGGGTTACGTACCATCCCCAGGGATACAAATTGCAGAAAACAAGTTTCTTAGATCCCTTTTGTCACTCCCTCAATCAACCCCCACATTTTCTATACATTGTGAAGTGGGATTGGGTTATGTCTCTGATTACCTGAAAATGGCCCTGTTGTTACGTTGGGTTAATACCTGGTTGAATGAGGAGATCAGATTAAACCACTTGAAATTGAAGGACTGTATTGCCCTAGATAAAGAGGACAGAATTCCTTGGCTGTCGTATGTTAGAGCGGCATGCAGCAGGTTAGGGCGACCTGAAATGTATTTATCACCACAGGTTATCAGGAAAGAGGACGTAGGGTGGATCGAGTTTAATTTCCATAATTAGTTGGAGGCAGAGAGGGGGGAGGTAGAACTTAGAAAACCCATGGTGAGATCCATTTATGGCCTATCATTCACCGTACTTGAAGTATGTCACCAAGCCCTTCCATCGCTTTCTTCTGCTTAGATTTCGCTTCAACCTTATCCATCTTGTGTTGGGCTTATATCCTAAATGGGGGAAACCAGAAGATACAGCACCATGTACATGTGACAGCTTTTCCTCACAGGACACGCTCCACCTAGTAATGTTCTGTGAGCATTACTCGGTGTTTCGTAAAAATTTTTTATATCCAATCCTGAGGGATCTTGGTTTTGTCCAGGTAAGGCCTGCCCCTCCAATTACTTACAAATGCTTGGCTCTGTCCGGGTCACCCATAGTGTAGGTTTTTTTTTGGTGGGAACAACCCGTCTGAACAAAAGGAGACTGCTGCACTTATAAATATTCTGTAAGATCAAATGGGTTTATGGTCGTTAAATCATTACACTTAATAATGCATTTTGTATGGTCTTAAATTGCCGTCGGCCAAGGATTCTATGATATCTGGTTTTATATCGCATAATTTTTAAACAAACTTTTAATGTGTCTTAGGTGTAGGTTTTATGAACTGAATTGTAATAACTAAACATGTATTTAATTTCTAATATACATTTGTAATGTGCGGAAGATGAAGTTTTGTATTGCTTTTTATAGTTTTTATTAACCGAAATAAAGAGCTTTGACTGACTGACTGACATGTCAGAGGTTCAAAAACCAGGGAAAACAACATTGGTGATAGTAAGCACCCTTGCCTGGTCCCCCATATATCCTCCATATATTTCACTAATTCAGTTGTCTCAGCCTCAGACTTCCGTCTATACATGTCTGCGTAAAAGTCAGCAAAAACCAACACTATTTCTGCCATGGCTTAGCGCGGTGCTGAATTTTTATCTAGGATTTCGATTATGTGGCCCTGCTCTCTAATACCAGCTAGCTTAGCAGCCAATGCGTGCCCCGCTCTACCCCCTCACCAAAGGCTCTGGCTTCCCAGCATCGGGATGTATAGCATACCTCCTGTTCAGTTAGCTCGACGTATTCAGTATTGCATTCTCTTAAAGCCGCCAAGGTTTCAGATGTTGGATCACTGTTGTATTGCCGCTACGGTGACAGCAGCCTAGTCGCTATGTCCTGCATTCTGTTACGCAGAGATAGCAGGATACCAGCCTGAACTCCCATGCATTTGCCCCTTAGAGTGACTTTGAAAGCCTCCCACACAATGACCTTGCTGCCTACCGTCCTAGGATTTTCATTAAAAAAGTTGGTAATAACAGGACCTATAGTATAGCAGTGCAGAATACCTGGTCAGTGAGAGCATTTGGCTTCAAACACCACTGGAATGGGGGTCTTATGCATGTTGGAATAGCCAGGGTTAGCGTCACCGGCACATGATCAGACAAAGTTTTTGGCAAAGCTGATACAGGCTCCACCCATGAGCCAGCAGCGCGCAAGGTTAACCAATAATCCAGTCGAGAACAGGAATTATGAACTGCAGATGCAAAAGTATCCTCCTTTGTCCCTGAATTCCTAACTCTCCAGATATCAATCAGCCCTTCCTCATGCATAATTTCTTTGACCATACTAGCAGCCATTTTGCCATGCCAATAAGTGGCAGCCAATCCACCCAGCTCCGGGTCAAGATATAAATTCAGGTCCACCCCCCAGATGATTTGCAATGGTTCCAACACACATAACCTTCTCCACACATCACTGTAATATGCAGGAATGTTCACATGTAGCCAATAACTATTGACCAGGTGACCAACCCAAAAATCCATACAGCAGGACAAACCTACCCTGTTCATCGCCTTCACTGTGGAGCATCTGAAACGGAGTGCCCTTTTTGAGGAAAATCATTACCCTTCTGGAGTATGCCGAGTAAGATGACGCCATAGCCGTGACCGCCCACCTTTTACCTACATTAATTTCAGTATGTTTGGTGAGATATGTCTCTTGTAATAAGGCTACGGTGACATTGTGCCTTTCCAAATATGCAAAGACCTGCCTTATCTTTTTCGGATTGTTGAGTCCCCTCACATTCCATGTTATCATTTCAATCGCACCACTCTTTGATGCCATTCATGCTCTCTTCGAGCATACCTGAGCAGCGTACACTCTATGCTCACGCTGACGAACCACTGAACATATTGAGTACTATCTTGTACTGTGGTTGCAACATAAACAAATGCCCGTTTTCCTCCCCCACCTACTTCAGCCTCTCCAACTGGTTGAAACAAACCCATAAACAACACTCCCCAAAACACATTAGGGGTGCACCTGATTAGGGGGTGTCGCTGGCCCAAGGCACTTCCTCCTGATGGTAAAGGGAGGAGACTGAGCGAACACTTGGCACATTGAACTGTGCCCACATGCATGTAATTACGATCAGTCTACACCATGAACTAGTCACCATGTACTTTAGTAAAGTGTTACCTGAGATTCAAGAGAGTCTCTAGCAGTCCCCCCCATCTGTGATGAAATCAGAAAGCTGCTGGTGTTGCTAATTGTGTCATTTGCGTTGCTGCACATTTAAAAAGCATTAATCATGTTTGTCTTCCTCAACATGCTGTAAAATATGTTTAATTCTGCATCTATTGTTGTGCAGTTTAACCCCTTCCATGCTCATGACGGAATGGTTCTGTCATGAGCATCGGTGCTCCTGTGCTGATGACAGAACCATTCCATCATGAGGCCAGGGGCACGAAATCCCTCTGCTGAATGAATGAATGAAAATCATCTTATACCGCACGAACTTAGCCCAACGGGCGTCAAGACAGCAGAGGGATTTCCTTTTCCCCCCTCTGACCTTGGGAGCTGGGGAAGAACTTCCCCAGCTCCTGAGGCCCCCTCCCTGGTTTCTGTTCAATGACGATCAGCGCGCACGTCGTGCTGTCGTCATTGAACACAAACCGAAACTAAAATGAACCTTTATGCTCATTTCAGTTTCACTTTCTACATGCTCAGTGGGCTATCTCAACCCCCTGAGCACGTAGAAAGACGGGAGAGATATCATTGGAAAGGTGAGAATCTCCCCTTTCCAATGGTACCCCTCCCAAGCAGGGATCCACCCACTAGACACCAGGGAGGGGGGAGCGGCCCCTTGGGCAAGGGCCTTCACTCCCCCCATAAATAAATTTATAGTATTTAGTCTTTCTGCCCCCCTGGGGGGCAGATGGGGCAATAGCCCCCCAATCTGCCCCCCGGGGGGCAGAAAGCCCACTATACACCAGGGAATTTTTTGGGTGGCACTTTGTTTAGGGTGGGGGCTGCCCGAAATGGGCGTGCCAATGCCCCCACCCCTCCGGCACCATTACAGACTTTCTGCCCCCCTGGGGACAGATGGGGGCAGTATCCCACAATCTGCCCCCCCCCCGGGGGGGCAGAAAGCCCACTATGCACCAGGGATTTTTTTTGTGCACTTTTTTTTAGGGTGATGCCTGCCCGAAGCGGGCAAGCCAATGCCCCCACCCCCCAACATCATTACAGACTTTCTGCCCCCCCGGGGGGCAGATGGAGGTAGTAGCCCCCAATCTGCAACCTCGGAGGGGCAAAAAGCCTTCTAGACGCCAGGGATATTTTGGGGCAAATCTGAATTAGGGTGGGGGCTGCCCAAAATGGGCATGCCAATGCCCCTACCCCTCCTCCACAAAAATTACAGCCTTTTTGCCCCCCGAGGGGGCAGATGGGGCATTAGCACCCAATCTGCCCACAGGGGGGGCAAAAAGGCCAGCAGAGGTCAGGGAGTTTTTGGGCAAATGTTAATTAGGGTAGGGGCATTATCATGCCCGTTTTGGGCAGCCCCCACCGTAATTAAAATGTGCCCAAAAAACTCCCTGGCATCTAGTGGACTTTCTGCCCGCCCTGGGGGGCAGTTGGGGGCATTAGCCCCCAATCTTCCCCGCCAGGGGGGGAAAAAAGCCCACTAGACGCCAGGGATTTTTTGAGGGGGCAAATATGAAATAGTGTGTGGCTGCCCAAAACGGGCCGGCCCATGCTCCCACCCCCTCCCCGCAACAATTACAGCCTTCCTGCCCCCCTGTGGGGCAGATGGGGCAGTAGCCCCCAAATGGCTGACATTCTGTGAGTGGAAAGCAATAAAATATTATTTTCAAAAGAACAAAATAATTGTATGTTCTGTCACAATCAAACACATGCTTTACAATTCTGCCTAAAACATATTTCGGTTTGAATTAAGGAACACCACCCACTAAACATATATAAACACCACCCACTATTGTGTGATCATTGGTACACTAACTTCCTTCATGACCACACACACCATTAGGATCGGAACACTGACAGCAACAACCAGTTAGAAAGAGTGACATATAGCTACCAAAGTAAGTATAAGATTATACTCAGTGTTCTCCAATAACAATCAGACAATGGCAAAAGCTATATTTAGACAGATTTTTAGAAATATTTTACATACTTTGAAAATAACAACTACTGTGGGGAAATCCATTACTTATCACAGATCACCAGAAGGTAAATAAACTGCATAGTTTTGCAATATTACTAATTTTATTAAATGATAGACAATTGTACCATTTGTATCAAGTCAACATGATATCTCAGCAGAACAGTTTAATCAAGAAAAAATGTAGGTTTTAAAATATTAATTGTAACATACCCTGCAAGAGACCTCATGGCAGATGCTATATACTTGCTAGAGAAATATTTGCTAATGGTTTACACTGCCTAGAGTAAAAACTGGTAATGTAACTCTGACAGAGAGTTTACCTCATGCCAGGTGTTGGGCAGGGACAGAGAGCTAAATTGCTATTTTGACTGCACTGAAGGCTTACTATTCTAACTCTGCTGGGTACTTATCTCAGAAGCAAAAGGAACTGATGAATGACGGTATGCTGAACAATGCAAACATTCATCCCCATTCACAGATCCAAGTTTAATCTGTCGTTTTTTTTGTGCTCACCACACCAATCCAATTTGGCCTCAGCCATATGCAAATCAGTCTTGAACCTGCTTCTCATTGAAACAGTACAGCCTGAACTGTCAGGAAAGGTCCTGGGACTGGTTTGAGGGTAATACCCCTCATCAGTCAAGCTAGCTTGAATCATGTGGCTCAGCAAGCAAGGGAACTATGTCTGGGCATACCCTGGTCACTTATAGTGAACATACCAACACAACACGATGATGCACAGAGTGCTTAATCTTTTCAGCCACTCACTCCCATCACAGATCTAGGTAAAATCCATTGCTCCTTTGCTCACCATGCCACCCCAGTTTGGACCCAGCCATATGCAAATCAGTCTTGACTGTTCTCCCCAAGTACTCCATCCATCATCTTGTTGTGTTTGCTATGTTTGCCATAAGTAGCCAAGGGTATGCCCAGATGTGGGTTCCATGCTCACTGTGATATCCCAAAACTGGTCCCAGTATGCCTGTTTCTAGTCCAGGTTGGGCCTCGCCTTGCAGTTTGAGCTGGGTTGTTCCCATGAGGAGCGGGATCGAGACTGATATGCATATGGCTATATCCAAACTGTGATGGCACAGTGAGCAAACGAATGATGGATTAAACCCAGGTCTCTTGACTAGTGGTAAGTGGTTGAAAGGTTTCAGCACTCCATCCATCATCTTTTTGTGTTTGCTTTGTTCACCCTAAGTGGCCAATTGTCCCAGACTTCAGTCCCTCGTTCACTGTGCCACTGGACTCAAGCTAACCTGGCTGATGAGGGGTAATATTCGAAAACTGGTCCCAGGATCCTTGTTTCCAGTAGAGAGAAGACCTGGACTACAGGCTGGACTTTTCCCATGAGGACTAGGGTCAATACTGATCTGCATATGGATGGGTCAAAACTGAGATGGTATAGTAAGCAAAAGAATGATGGATTAAACTAAGATCTCTTGACTGGGGTAAGTGGTTGATATGTTTAATCACTCCGGCCACATTTTGCTGTGTTTGCTGTGTACTTACCTCAGGGCAGGTGCTGGACAGTGACTGTGGGCAAAATTATTATTCTAATTCAGCTGTGAACTTACCTCAGTGAAGGTGCTGAACAGTGACTGTGGTCAAAATACTATTCTAGCTATGCAGATTACTTACCTCAGGACAGGCCCTGGACATTGACTTGGGGCAAAATTACCATTCTAACACTGCTGGGTACTGACCTCAGGGCAGGTGCTGGACAGTGACAGGGGCTAAATTATAATTCTAGCAATGCTGTGTACTTACCTCAAGGGCAGTGCTGGATAGTAACTGCAGGGTAAAGTTACGTTTGTTACTCCACTGGAGACTTACTCTAGGACAGGTGTTGGAGAAAGACTGGTTTTAAATTGAAATCTGAAATATTACAGAATATAAGAATTTTTTTCTGTTTCTAAAACTGAGATCATCCTAAAAAATACAATTGGAAAAGCATCTGAGAACATAAAAAAATTCACAGGAAATTTACAAAGACAATTATTATATAACAATAAACACAAAGATTGAAAACAAAACCACCTTTTACTGTAATGCATGTTTCAATAATATAAATAGCATTTTTCCTTTTTCCACAGAAATAAAAGTAATCCAATAGTGTCAGTTTCATCCCAAAAGCAACTAACAATTCGAAGAACAAACGTTTCCTTCAACAAGGCACAATCCATTTCATCCTCAGGTAATAAAATGCACTGTAAATAGTCAAATGACTAACCCAGATGGTTAGCAAACCACCAAAAGAACAATGTACCATAAAATATTTCAGTTCAGAATTGTTGTTTAACTGTTTCCTTTCTCATAGGCTACAACAATTAACAAAGATATCTCTTTCTCTTACAAGACAATGGCACAGCGGGTGATCCATGGAGTAATTATGAACCTGCTTAGCAGGCTCCATGAATATATATCAGCCACAGTACAGTATAGTAGCAAGGGGGATCTAACTGAAGAATTCTCTTCTGATACCGGGGTCTGGCAGGGGTGTGTACTGGTCACATTTCCCTTCCTACTATACATAATGGACTAGGAGAAGAATAGTGCAGGGGAGGACACCCCGAGGATGAATTCATGCTGAATTCCTGAGTTACTGTATACAGATGATGCTGTCCTAACAGCCAGGACAGCTAATGACCTACACATTTTGCCTTGATACTTTTAATGTCTTTATGAATAAATTAGGACTTAAGATCAACACCTTCAAATCAATCACAATGACATGTGGAACAAAAAAGTCCAAAACAAGAACATCTTTAGTCGGAGGTGAACAAATTAAGAAAGTCCCTCATTTTACCTATCATGGGGTCCCATTTGATGTGAACTTTTATTGGAAATTTCTATGAAATGTCAGAGCCATGCAAATAAAATGGTCGATCAACGCCATCTTTAGATTTGCCAAGAGATTAGGCCACAAGCCAAAAAAAGAAAGGTTATGCGTTTATGAGAGCAAAAGTTTTTCAGGAGTAACTTTTGGGGCTGGTGTCTGGGGATATGTAAACTGTATTTAACTGCAAGTAGTGGAAAACAAGTTTATAAGGAGACTTCTCGAAGTGTTCCAGAGTTTCTCTGTCTCTTTCTGTTATGCGGAAGTTGGACTGAGTTTTATAAAAGATTATATTACATTGCAGCCACTATTGCTCTGGGTAATAATTTGGAACAACCCAGAGGCTCATTTCTTTAAAACAATATTAACAGACTGTATGAAACTGCATACCTGCTTAAATATACCCTTGCTAAGTTTCATTAAAATACGTTTTACTAGGATGGGCTGCACAGAATATCACACAAATCCTGAAACCTTAAGAAATGTCTCATCTGCTATAATGAAATCACTCTTTTTTTTAAATCAATGTCTTGAGCAGTCAATTGCAGCGTGCAATATCGCTGGACAATTGGAACTTTCTCTTCAACCCAAAATGTAACATGTCCTCTATTTGCAAATAAATCTGAATGAAAGGCAAAATATTTTTGGTGACCAGGTTCTGTTTAAAAACCATACACTTTCTGGCTGCTTTTCCCACCCAGGGTACATGGTTTTTCTCACTCCCTGCCTGTCCCTGCAATGACCTCACATCTCAAAGCACTAAGCACTTTAATGTATTCTGTAAATTCTATACTGCCCAGAGGAGGTAGTTTATATGTCCATTATTATTAGCATTGGGGACTAGAGCTCATAAGGTAACAATGGTTTGTTTGCACTCTTTAGGAACCTCAGATATTATATACGGAATTTTAAACAACATTTTTTCCTGTGTTTAAGATTTGTAGTAAATATTAGGCATTTTTCTCAATTTGTATTTTACTGGTTTTAAAAAAAGATTTTTTATTAAACAACTCCAATTATTACATATAGAAAAATAGAGATATACGTCAGTAACAAATATATAAATATCTTTATGATTAAAAAAACTAGCGAGAGTCCACAATTCATTACATTAATTCATTACATTCTGAGACGTCAATAATATACATATTATAGCAGTAGCAATTTATCTTATACACTTCTTACATCCCTGCTCCAGGCCACAATTGGAGACCAAATCTTGCTGTCACGTATTCTAGAATGTCTCCCTCTAGTGGAATAAATGGCTTTTTCCTGATTGTACACCCCCAAAAAGCTTGCTAGCCTCATTTGAAAGCTTGGGGGATCCACGTCCTTCCAGCGGGCTGCAAGTATTATTCTATAAACCGCTGTCCCCACAAAAAGACATGATTCCTCCTCGGTACTAAGCCCAAAAGTGCTATCATTGCCAAGAATAAGAAGAGTGGGCGATTCCGCCACCTTATAACCGAACGCCTCCTCCCAAAATTCTGACAGCGTCTTTTTAAGTGATGTTAATTTAACACATTCATAGAACATATGTGATGGGGTGGCTGGGCCCACTCCACTCCTGGGGCACTCATCGTTTATTCTTTTACCCCATGCATACAGCTTAGCAGGGGTATAGTACAAATTGTAGATGGTCTTGTATAGCTGGGCTTTTAAGTTAGAAGATAAGAGTAAACGTGATGTTAGAAGTAGGCTCATGTCAATATCAACATTGGGGTTATTAAGTTTACCAGCCCATGATGACTCAAGAAGCAAGCCTTATATTGTTCCAATTCTAGTCTAATTGTTACATATAATATCAAAGAATGGGATTTTTTCCAGTGTGATACTTGGAATTTTTAGGTTAGGTATAGTATTAACTTGAATACATTTAAAATAGTCATTATTAGAAATTTCAACATCTCTCCTGGTATTTGAACCACCTCCCCAAAAGTCCCATACTGTTATAATCCCCACGCTTTCCAGTTTTTTAGCAATGTTGTCATTTGCCTGCACCAGCAATAGAGAAGAATGCCACAGAGGGGTATATCTATTGAATTTTGGGATTGCCATATATCTAGAAACCTTCTTCCATATTTTCCATGCAATACTGATGACTTTGAATGTAACTTTTTTTAGTAGCTTGGCTCTGGTTGTCTCAGCAAGAGCCCTTGAGCTTCTTTCCAATTGATAATTCATAGATAGATGGTATTTCCATGACCTCTGTGTTCTCAGTGGCAGCAGTGGCATTAAAGAGTGGTGCCATTTCATGGAGAAGGGCAGCCCAAAAGTATAACATCATATTGGGAATTACTAGGCCACCTCTGTTTTGTGGTAAAGATAAATATTTCAGAGACCTCCTGATTTTTCCATATTGCCAGACAAAATTAGACATTTGTGATTCAAGTGTTTTAATAATATTATCATGTATAATTAAGAGAATAGCTCGAAACAAATATAGTACCCTAGGGAGTACATTCATTTTTAGAAAGTTTCCCCTACCAATGATTGATAAATGCAAACTATTAACTCTAGTAAGATCTTTTCTTATTACCCTCATTAGGGGTTCATAGTTACGTTTGTTAATGTTTTCGACCTTTGGGCTTAGACATACCCCAAGATACGTGGCTTTTTCTGCTTTTCTAGGGTCATCATAGTCAATGTTATCGGTGCATAAAACAATTGTTTTATCTCTATTAGAGAGTATCCAGAATAATGACCAAATGACTGGGTAATATTCTCTATTTCTGCAATTGCCTCAGCGGGGTTTGTTGTTAATACTGCCACATCATCGGTATAAGCGAGTATTTTTGTTTCATATGAACCGACAGTGATTGGTTTTATTTCCTGGGTCTGTAATAGTTTTATAATCAGGGTTTGATATACATAGCAAACAATATTAGGGACCAGGGGCATCCCTGCCTTGTTTCTCTCGATATACTAATTGGACGAGATTCAATACCCATTACTTGGAGCTTAGCTCTTGGTTCTTGATATATTGCTCTGATCGATTTAACAAGTCCAGGCCCAAAATCATTAGACTCAAGCACACCCCACAGAAATTCCCATGACACCCGATCGAAGGCTTTCTCTGCATCTAGAAGGATCATCGACATATGGCCCCCTGTCCCGGACATGATAGCGAAGAGCGAGATAGGTCTAATGGTATGATCCATTGTACCCTTACCATGGATGAAACCATGTTGCCAGGGGAAGACCAAATGTTCGACGACCCTCCCGAGCCTATTAGCCAAGATCTATGCATAAAGCTTAGAGGCGGAATTAATCAATGAAGTTGGACGGTACGATGATGGAAGCTCGGCAGGTTTACCCTTTTTAGGAAAAATAATTATATTAGTTTCTTTCCATGATTCTGGCGGGGTGCCGCTCCATTGTATCCCAACAAACAGAACAAATAGAAAAGGTAGTATTTGTTCTCCTAGTATTTTATAAAGTTCTAGAGGGATTTTGTTGGGGACAGCTGCTTTCCCAGAAGTCAGACCAGATAGAGCTGATTGTAGCCCTGCAATAGTAATCTCTTTTTCCATGTCCTCTCCAGTTACAGTATCTATGGCCTTTCTGCACCCAGTGTCAGTTACAAATTCCCTTAGAAATCTTCTAATTTCAACTGAATCGACTATAGTATCACTGTGGTAGAGCTTTTGGTAATACTGTTGAAATACTTCAACAATATCCCCTGGTTTTGTATATTCTTGACCTTCTGTCTTAATAGAAGTAATCATGTTATGTGAAATCTTCTGTCGAGTACGCAAAGCCAGTTGCCAACCCACCCTCTCTCCATTTTCATAAATACTACTTTGGTGTGACTGAAAAGTTTCTGCAGCTTTCTGAGTCAGCCCTTTGTTTAGCTCTGTTTTTAGGACCAGCATTCTGCGCATAGTATGTTTTCCATCTTCACCTTGGACTATTGAGGCAACATGTTCTTCCTCTGCTCTAGCCAGATCGTGCCTCAGTAGGTAATTTTTCTTGTCATGCTGTTTTTTTATTCTATATTATAGAAAATAGGGTTGGACCCATGTAGTCAGTGGGACCTGGGTGATTGATAGGTATACATAGAGTGGTCCCAGACACAACACAACCAATTTAAGAAATTCACAATGTCATAGTTGAATTAATTCAAAAGAATAAATCCTTCAAAATGCAAGGTGTTTTTATTTTCACCGCACCAAAGTCAATCAATGATCAAAACTCAATGGAAAATATATACACAATATATACAAATTCAATATGCCCACGGGAGAAGGGGGAAGGTACTAAGGAAGGGGTACACATTTTTTAATAGTTTAACATCACTAGTCAAAGTCTTTCATGTGCATGAATCTACAGATCACCATCATAGAAATTAATAGATCCCCAGACGTGGAGTCAAAAAGCAATGTGCAAACATCAAAATAACATTTCAAGTAGAAACTCCTATTCAGCTGTAAACATCCGGCTTTTCTTAGGAGTTCTAGATTGTAGAAAGAAGTCTACGTTTCGACCCTGAGATTGTAGGACATTAGATCCTTACTACGCGGGTCTTCGTCAGGACGTGGAGGGAGAAAGGGGAGGTAGGGTGGGGCTGTTTCCTGGTGAGAAATCACAGGTGGCCTGAAAAAACGTGTCCCTTGTGGTTGTCGTACCGTAATTATGCCCGTATAAGTCCGTATCCTTGCATTAAGTCATGATTTGCTCAAAGGAATCATTTGTATTATTCTTGGATTGCACCGTCATCATTTTGGTGTAGAATGGTGGAAATCAGACTGTTACTTATTTAATCCTGAAGGGATGGATCAATCGTGAAACTCTTAGGTTGCACCTCCGTCGTGGCGGGGTGAAAGTGTGGAAGTCAGATTTAATCGTGAAGGGATTTGTTGCAGGTTTTAGGGAGCACGAAGCGCAGCGTCTTACACCGTCAGGCAAGCACCAGGAAGTGATGTCATTTGAGATGTCATCAGTGATGTCATCAGTGATGTCACTGACCATGTCATGAATGATGTAATGTGTGACATCATCAGCAGTGGATTGCGGGTGCGCGATATATAGTTAGCGCAACTAACTATATATGCGAATTTCAATGGTTTTATGCGAGTAAAATAAGGTTTTGTAAATGCTAATCCCTAACTATATATGGTCTATAACCTATGGTTTTTTCAGTGAATTTTCAAGGTTTTGTAAATGCTAATCCCTAACTATATATGGGCTAAAACCTATGGTTTTTTCATTGAATTTCAATGGTTTTTTAATAGCAAATATCAAAAGCTGTCAAATGTCAAGTACGTGATAGGTAAAAACATTTTCGTATTTATGCACGCTGATGTGTTTTGAACACTCCCCCCCCCCCCTCTTTTCTCTTAGAAGTACTCTCTCTTTGCAGATAGTGAAGGGTAGTTAACAAAGGCCTTTGCCCCCGTTGTAATCCGTCGTGCCTGCTTGTCTCTCCATTTGATTGATTGTTATCCAAGCATTTACTATTTTAGAATTTATTCTCTTTGGTTCATTCTCTATTTACTAACAAGCACAAAGCCGCAATACTCTGTTTAGTCTTCGCAGATAGTGAAAAAACGTGTAAAAAAAAAAAATCGAGCAAAATCAGTAGGCCACTAATGGGATCTCTTTTTGACCTCGCTAAAATAGAAACATTAGGAACAACCCTTCATGAGAAATACGAAACTAGTGAGATGAACTGAGCTCCACACCATGATGGCTGCAAGACAGCTCGACTCCGCCACCCACCCCACCCAAAATAACGATAAACTCTATGCAAATATTATAAATATATACAACACACCAGCAAAGTAACAGGGTAAAACATTTTATTAAATAACTAATCACATAACTATTTTATACTTTTTGTTGCCTGACCCGGCTAGCTCAATCGATCGAGCATGAAACTCATGCACTCTGATAGCAAGCGTTGCTGCTGATGCTATGCAAACAAAAACTGGTTTTCAGTTTGTACATTCTTCAAGATTTTTCATCCAAGGCTGGTTGAGAGTTTGTAGAACGATGGCTTCAGATTTTCAACATACGGTGTGGTGGCGCGGACTGGGAGGGTGCGCTTGACTTCTGCCCCCTCCCCAAGTCGTGTTGCCCTGGCGTGGCCTAGGATCGCCCCCGACATAGGCGGCCGGCTCCCGGGGTCCGGCGGAACTTTTTGCCTTTTGATGACTCTTCCATTCTGGACCTTATCCCACAATCCGTTTGACCTGAAGACACGCTGTAGTGGGGCGCCCCTTTACCGTTTCAGTTGCCATTCCGCCCGCTTTTGCTACACTGTGCCTCTTCCGCCATTCAGCTGTTTACCGCCCGCTCTTGCGACTACAGCGTCTCGCTCACCATGTAGTTGAGTTGCTCCCGCTCTTGCGATGCAGCTATAGGCGGCTGCCACAGGACTCTCAAAATGGCGGCCGCCTCTTCAGATTTGGGCGTGGTCCACTAAAATGGCCATGGGACACCTTGGAACTCGGACGCTTGTCTGCTAGGGCTTGGGCCCCATTCTCGAAAGCGTCCACTGAGCCTTGAAGATTCTACAAAAGTCTTGGGGGCCCCCGACTCCCGCAGGCTTCTGGTGGGGAGCGGCTGCCATGATTGCTCGTGGAATGGCCACGACTGAGATACGAGATGGTGGTGCTCTCATGCTAATGCCAGCTTCAGTCTGAAACATCCAGAAACACTGTAGACTACCAATTCGATCAGTTCCGGTAGCGCCCCAACGTGACCCGGTAGGGAAGAACTTGCCCTCCCCTCTTTGACTGATGGTTCTTGTTGCCTGTCCCTTCTGTTGTCATTTAACAGAACTTTTTAGACTGCTGAAAGGGGTTGTGTTCCGACCGCTGGTTGGTGGAGACATTTTGACTATATTCTGGACCTATGTTGTCGCGTAATGCGTTATATGACATGCCGCGTTAGCGCACCCGGACGTACTCCATTGCGCGAAGCGCAGCTTCCCGGAAGGGATCCGGGGCGCGGCGCGCAGCGCGTAACGTAAGCATAACAGGTCATGTGACTTGTTAATAAAACTTTTCATTGGGTCATTTTACTTTTGTTATTCTAATGATGAAAGGCTTGGTCATATGACCTAAAAATTACGCTTTTTATTGCTTTCGAACATTATTTTTTCTTAAACATATATGTTATAATGTTCCAGGCTAATGTATTTTCCCGGAAAAATTACAACTGTCCTGCAAGTAAAATATATTCCTTTTTCTAGAAAAAGGGCGTTTCTTCGTCCCATGACGGAGCCGTTGAGCAAAAGATGCTCGGCCTGCTGTCTTAGTCGCCGATACGCCTGAATATCAGATTCTTATCGATCACTTTATGTTGCAGGAGTAAAAAACACAACAGCCCTTGACCATTTATCTTTACTGTGTTCCTGCGTATTATACCTTTTATCCGTCATGTAATTGGACTGCTTTATTTCACTTGCCTTTTACTGATTCGAAAACAGTGACTAAAATTAAAAACTTTACCAATGTAAATACTACTACCATGTTTTGTTTTAAAAACCTTTATTGTGAAAATGTCAGTATACAAATACGGGCCTATAACCACGTGGGCCGGCCACGAAGCAAACTGGAATCGTATATGATGAGGAGACATTTACACTGTAGAGGAACGCAACGAGCGGGCCATTAGGTTGCAAGAACTAAGGTATCTAACAGTTGCGGAATCGGTGGACGTACATTTTGTGATTAAAATACGACAGGGCCACTTACAATAAAATTATCTAGATATACATTTGCGGGCAAGTACCATGGGTGACGTTAATTCGAACTTTCAATAGTACAGTAATCAATAACACATCAGAACTTAATATCAATAGGGATGTCGAAATATTCAATCAATTCTCGTTCCCGCCTGCCATGTGCTTCAAAACTGCATACGTATCTCGTGATATCAAGGTTGTGCAACCAGTACACAACAAGGAGTTATGAGTCCCATTTATACCGGCGCCATTTTGGGCGAGGCCGGGCAGGTCCAGGATATAGTCAAAATGTCTCCACCAACCAGCGGTCGGACCAGAACCCCTTTCGGCAGTCAAAAAAGGTTCAGTTAAATGACAACAGAAGAGATAGGCAACAAGAACCAACAGTCAAAAGAGGGGAGGGCAAGATCTAAAGCCATTGTTCTACAAACTCTCAAGCAGACTTGGATGGAAAAATCCTGAAGAATGTACAAACTGAAAACCATTTTTTGTCTGTATAGCATCACCAGCAACGCTTGAGTCAGCTTTGTGTGAAGCCGCCATTTTGATTCAATCAATAGCGTCCCCCTGCACACATTCAGGGACCTGGTCGTGTCTAAAGGTCAAACGGATTGTGGGACAAGATGCAGAAAGGAAAAGGAAAAAAGTTCCGCCGGACCATGGGAGCCAGCCGCCTATGTCATGGGCGATCTTTGGCCACACCAGGGCAATAGTGAAGCCACAGCAGGTGCAAATAAGCTTCAGACAGTGTTACAAGCGCTGCTCAGAACTCTCAACTATGACACCACCTCCGTGCCATCCGGATCTTGGCGCCTTGTGCTGGTTCCGACCTAATCACACATCGGTCCGCTACTGACACCACCTTATAGGCCAACGGGACACCCCACGCCGACTTTCGGCGCAGCATTGTAGGATGGCCACACCAGTGCGGCAACTTGCTAGACACCACCTCGGTGCCATCCAGATCTCGGCGCGTTGTGCTTCCTTCGGCCTACTGTAGCCGCAAGTGCGGACGCAACTCAGCTGGATAGCGAGTGAAACACCAAGGGGCGCCCCACTGCAGCCGAGGAGCCTCTATCTTGGGGGTGACGCACAGCATCACATTGCTTTCTCAAACAGCCCCCACTGACTGACGCGACCTCACAGGCCAACGGGGCGCCCCACGCCGACTTTGGGCGCAGCATTGTAGGATGGCCACACCAGTGCGGCAACTTGCTGGACAGCACCTCGGTGCCATCCGGATCTTAGCGCGTTGTGCTGCCTTCGGCCTATTCGCACATCGGTCCGCTACTGACGCCGCCTCACGTGCCAACGGATTTTCTACGCTTTTTATAGCAGCGCGTAACGTAAGCATAACAGGTCATGTGACTTCTTTATAAAACTTTTCATTGGTTCATTTTACTTTTGGTTTCCTAATGATGGAAGGCTTGATCATATGACCTAAAAATAACACTTTTCATTGGATTAAAACATTTTTTTTTCCCAAACGATGAAAGCCCCACCTTGTTTCTAGATGTTTCAGACTGAAGCTGGCGTCAGCCTGAGAGCACCACCATCTCGTGGCTCCGTCGTGGTCATTCCGCGAGCAATCATGGCAGCCGCTCCCCACCGGAAGCCTGCAGGAGTCGGGAGCCCCCAAGACTTTTGTAAAATCTTCAAGGCTCAGGGGACGTCCGAGTTCCAAGGTGTCCCAGGGCCATTTTAGTGGACCAGGCCCAAATCCAAAGAGCCGTCCGCCATTTTAAGAGTCCTGTGGCAGCCGCCTATCGCTGCACCGCAAGAGTGGGCACAACTCAACTACATGGTGAGCGAGACGCTGTAGCCGCAAGAGCGGGCGATAAACAGCTGAATGGAGGATGAGGCACAGTGTAGCAAAAGCGGGCGGAATGGCAACTGAAACGGTAAAGGGGCGCCCCAGTACAGCAGACAAGCCTCCACCTGGGGAGGCCCGTTCACGCCGACTCCCCCCCCCGGGGCGCCCCACGCCGTTTTTCGGAACAGCATTGTATGATGCCAAAACCAGTGCGACAACTTACTGGACATCACCTGGGTGCCATCCACATCTCAGCGCGTTCTGCTGCCTTGGGACTATTCGCACAACAGACCGCTACTGACGAGGCCTCCCCGCGCACCCCCCGGGACGACCCACGCCGTTTTTCGGAGCTGCATTGTAGGATACCAAAAACCAGTGCGGCACCCAGGTAACATCACCTGGGTGCCGTCCAGAACTCAGCACGTTGTGCTGCCTTGGGACTATTCGCACAAAACACAGCTACTGACCATTGTTGCTTCTTTTTTCAAAAAAATGTTTAAATGTATTTACTGTTTTTGTTGCGTTCTATATATTTATAAGTTATTAAAGTGTTATAATCCTACTACTTTGTTGGAGTGCTATATATTTTTAATGTGACACATAATTGTAAAAACTTTGATGTACAAAGAGGCATCCCTGGAATCTTCCGCTTCAGGCTCGGTCCCACAAACCCTCACAGTGAGAATCCCCTCCCCAAGCAC
The DNA here is from genome assembly GCF_964263255.1 of Lissotriton vulgaris. Taxonomy (NCBI): domain Eukaryota; kingdom Metazoa; phylum Chordata; class Amphibia; order Caudata; family Salamandridae; genus Lissotriton; species Lissotriton vulgaris. Next base: position 1,191,126,792 of record NC_141691.1, on the reverse strand, counting down.
AATACAGGATGGTTATCAGATAGTAGGAACGCGTGTGGTGTGACGGATCTCATCGGGTGGGGGCCTTGATCTACTGTAACTCCTTTGAAGAGGGGTGATTCTCTACAGCTGGGGCCATAAACTACATCTGCAGGGCTAGGTGATAGCCTGGGACCGGCCTGGACAATCGGACACAGAGGAAGAGGAGTGTCAGAGGGTGCGGTAGTGAAAAGGGTGAAAGGGTGGTGTTGGGCGGGCACAGGGTGTGATTCTCAGGGAAGAGCAGCGCACATGGGAGGAGGTTTCTGGCCCATGCATGAGAGAGAGAGCGGGGGTGACCAGTGCGTGGGGGAGATGCTTGCGAGGGTGGAGAGCCATGCTGAGGATCGGCGGCGTTCAGAGAGTGGGTCTGGTCAAGGCATCTAAAATGGCTGCCGTGCTCAACAAAAGTGTGGCATTGCAAAAAAGACAAGATGGCGCAGACAATGTTTATCAATAAGGATTAATTTATAACAATTATTTTTAACAAAATATTTACTCGCAGTGACAAAATGGCGGTCAACAGTTTCTGATTTCCATCGAATCGAACGTTAACAGACGTCACGCAGCAAAAAAAAAAAAACGCTCACGCAGAGCCGCTGGAAGACATGTATCAACATATATGAGCCTCCTCAGCCACCCTCAGAAAACAAAAGGGGTCAGGATACGTCTCCCGTACCCCCTTATACCTAGTAATTTAATTAAATCGAAACACAAAATGGCGAATTCACGTTTCGCTACCAGTTTGCGACCCGGTTCGCGAACCGAGAAGCGCTTCTACCGCGAAAAATCAAATTTTTATTATTTGCCCCACGGGACCCTTTAATAACCCCAACATCATTCCTAGGGGGTCAAGAGGGGTCTACCTAGCCCCCTTTCATTAAATTCCCCCTTCGTTTTTCTCCTCCTCTTGTCTCTCGATCCTACCGACAGACAAGATGGCGGCCGCACCGGACTGTTTAGAATGTTTACAGACACCGAAGAGCCAATCAGCTTTGCTTCGCGAAGTTCCGTTACGCGTCAGGTACGCGAACCGGGGCGCTAACCGGAGCGCTGTTACAGATATATCTGTTTTTTAAAACGTTAATTTCTCAAAATCCACTGGACCACATATATTGAGACATAGCAAAGGCACGTCGGGCAAACTATATCTACAATTTTGCCAAGTTTCATGTAAATCCATTCAGCGGTTCGAGCTAAAAGTGATTCCAACCGCCCTATGGAAAAATGAATGGGAAAAACGCGTTTTGGGACCCCCTTTTTTCTCGGCCCCCCCTTGACAAACCCCCCCCCCAAATTTATATATATATAACGCTCCAAATCCTTCCAAACTCACAGAAGAATACGACAGCACTCGAGGGTGGAGGGTTTCAACACGCTTAGATTTTATTCAGCGAGGGGGTGCACACAGACGCGTTTCGGCGTTCTCCCTTCGTCAGTGTGTGATGCAGTGTATATATATATATATATATATACATTCCAAGGATAATCCTGAAAACACAGACACAGACCCAAATTTTGTGCAAGGTGGTTTATTCGGTGTTTGTGCTCCCAGCCATCATGACGCGTTTCATATATATATATACATAACATGCCGAACTACTCATATTTATGAATACAAATGCAAATACCAGGATACTCAGTTTCCTATATCATTTCTAATGTCTCATATTTTTTGCGTTTTTCATTCTTGATCTCTTCACACTATTCACATTTTTCAATATTTGCTAGTCCTAACGATGCGCATCAAGATATTCTTTGGCCTTTATTTCAGGGTGGAAGAATTTTGTTTGGCCCCCATAAATCACTTTAAGTTCAGATAGGCCTGTGCTTTTTTGTCTTGAAATGGGTTAATTACCTGGCGCAACCTCCTCCACCTTTCGACAGTAGAATGGCAAAAATCAGGGCGCACAAAATAGGAAACCCCATTTCTGGTGCGCTTAGCCTCAGGCCTGGCCTTCTCAAAAATCGCCTGGCGGAGCCGAAAATTGCCAAAAAACACAAGAATGGCACAGGGAAATGCCCTGGGTTTCGCTGGTTGTTTTAAGGTGAAGGGCATGCGGTGGGCACGCTGAATTTCCGCAACGCTAATTCCAGCCAGAAAGTTCCAGCAGAGAGTCATGAAGAAGGTCCACCACAAAATGCCAAATGTCTTCCCACTCCACCGCCTCGAGGACCCCTAAAATGCGTAAGTTATTCCCAAGCTGGTGATTTTTTAATTCCTCCAGTTTCCATCTGACATCTGCCAGCTCAGCTTCATGATGCTCAACCCGTTCTTGGTTCATAGTGATCTCAGATTCATTAGAGACAATTCCAGATTCCAATTCAGTCAGTCGGTCCTGAAATGTACTACAAGTCCTGATCAATTTTCGCACCACCCCTTGCACCTTACGTAGGGCTGCCTAAGCTTTGCGCCCAGCCTGAGATGTTTCCTCGTGATGTGACGCGATGGCTTGGAGAATAGTGTCAAGGGTTGGAGCAGCTGGATCTAAGTGCACAGGGTGATCAGATTGTTCTATTGAACTTGCCAAACAAGAGGAGTTAATGAGCTGGTTAGTCGGTGTATAGTCCCAGGCCAAATCTGGTTTTAATGCTTATCTTTTTTCAATTGAAAATGTATTAATGCAAACTTTTTAGCTCTTTGAGTTGAATAAACTACTTTGATTGATTGACACCATTGTTAGGACAACTGAGCATAACTTCTCTGCCCCTGTAATGGAAGTTATTTACAACAAGGGGTGGTGAGGGACAGAGTCTCTGAATTAAGCAGAAAGCTCTCACCCAGTCAAAAGATCAGGGCTAGATCCAACACCGTTTTTTAGCTCACTGCACCATCCCAGTTTCAGAACCTGGCTGTATGCAAATTAGTCTGTTCTTGTCCCAGTGCATGATGGGAACAGGGCAAACCAAACTACAAAAGCCAATTCTTACACTGGGAAGGAAACAAGCTCCCGGGGACCGGTTTCTGGCATTACAGCCGTCTTCGGCCCGGTTTGCTTGAATCCTGATGGTGCAATGAGCAAGGGTCTCACATCTGAGAATACCCTTCCACGCTTAGGGTGGACAAAAATATTTACAACAAGGGGTGGTGAGGGACAGAGTCTCTGAATTAAGCAGAAAGCTCTCACCCAGTCAAAAGATCAGGGCTAGATCCAACACCGTTTTTTAGCTCACTGCACCATCCCAGTTTCAGAACCTGGCTGTATGCAAATTAGTCTGTTCCTGTCCCAGTGCATGATGGGAACAGGGCAAACCAAACTACAAAAGCCAATTCTTACACTGGGAAGGAAACAAGCTCCCGGGGACCGGTTTCTGGCATTACAGCCGTCTTCGGCCCGGTTTGCTTGAATCCTGATGGTGCAATGAGCAAGGGTCTCACATCTGAGAATACCCTTCCACGCTTAGGGTGGACAAAAATATATAACTTAACTCAGACACTCTGTTCATCACCACCCCCTTTTCTAAATCATCCTGTAATGGAAGTTAGCAACTAGCACACACATCCAACAAGCCCTGTGGCTCAGTATCGAGGGAGGTTACCCAAACCATTTCCATGCACATTGCCCACCATACCCAACCTTAGGAGAATGGTCTCGAGAAAAAAAACTATCAAGTAACCCTCAGTATGTAACACCCCCAAACTTGTGGAGATGTGAAGATCCACCCTGAATAAACTGTGACTTTCCCTGAAGAACCTTTCCCTGTGCAAACTATGAAAACAGTCAGGAAAAGAATATTAATTTTTAACACAACCCAAGACCTGGTTACCCTAGAGAATAGTCAAATTTGGATGAAGGATGGGACATTTATGTCAACACCCCAACCATTCACCCAAATTTACACTATTCATGCCAACATAAATAACACAAATGTCCCGTTAGAATATAGCTTACTCCCTGACAAGCAATCCTCAACTTATACTGAGTTTTTAACAGCCATCAAATCCAAAACAATTACTAAAAGTCTTCAAAAAGTGATAATTAATTTTGAGTTGACTTTGATGAATGCAGTCATGAAAATATACATTTAAACCCAAATTCAAGGACGTTTTTTTCACTTTTCAATGGCATATTGGCAGAAAATGTAAAAAATATCTTTAGGTAAGGATTACATGGCAAGCAGTAAACTACAGTATGAGTTAAGAAAATAAATTGTGTTATGCTTTGTACCACCTAACAGTGTAGATGAGTTCTACTGAATGAGAATTTTCTCCACTAAAGGAATTCAAATTGGCACCCTTACTAAATTACTTTGAAGATACATGGATTGGTCATCTAAACTAAGCATGGGCGAATTCTGCGAATTCGCGATCCGCAAATTTGCAGATTTGCGAATTCGCAATCCGCAAAATTTGCAAATTTGCGCGAATTTGCAGATTTTTTATTTTTGCGTGTTTGCGGGGAACTTTGCGTATTCGCGGGGCGCTTTGCATGTTCGCTGTTTTTTTTTGCCTGGTTCATCACTGCACCCTCTTGTTTTTTATGCCCTTCTGCCCTATGTACCACTTGTTTTTGTGTCTTTCTGCCCTCTGCCCCACTCTTGTTTGTGCCCTTATGCCCTCTGCCAAACTCATGCCCTCTGTCCCACTTTGTACCCTTCAGCCTCAGCCATAAGTCAGCTTCAACAGGAAGCACTAATAGATAAAGTATAGCAGGTGCTTGAGTTGAAGGTCAAATTAAGTTACACAGTCATAATCACCCCAAGTTTGGGGTGATTAATGACTGTGTAACTGAATTTGAGATTCAACTCTAGCACCTGCTTCACTTTATCTATTAATGCTTCCTGTTGAAGCTGACTTTTTGTAACTATTTTAGAGGCTCTGGCAGCTTGCCGGCGCCATTCCAAAATAGTTACAAAAAGTCAGCTTGAACTTTTGACCCAATCCATTCCGCTTGCGGATTTTGCGGGTAATTCGCAAATCTCGCGAATTGCGAATTTACCGAAAATGCGCAAAATCCGCGAACGGAATGGATTTTCCGCCCATGCTTAATCTAAACAGGCTAGGTCGCAGGAGGAAGCCAAGATTTCCCATTAAATGTTGAAACGGCCTCACAGCATGTTTAGAGGGTGGTGCAAAGACTAAAAATGCTACAGAGAGTTTTCACAAATCCTTCAACAAATCAATTGGCAGACATCACCTGACCATACATCATTTATAGGAAATTTTGAAGAAGGAATTAAGCTTCCAAGTAATGAGACTTGCCCAGACACTGTCAGGTAGCCTGAGCCCAAGTGTGTTCAAGAAAATAAATTAAATGTCAGAGAGACTTTTGGGTAAAATGCAACGATTTTTTGTTGATGGTTGCTTCAGACTACCTAGACAGTCTTGCATACATATTACATTTCTAACCCTTACTAACAACTACCTACATTACTTGCCAGTTTTAAAAACCATTTCTTTTGTCATCTAAATTGAAGGAATATTGGGATTCCTACCTGTAGCTTCCTTCTTTTTTTCATCCCTTGGTGACTTTGTAAAACCACCTGTCACCAAGAGTTTCCCATAGTCCAATATTCCTTACAGGAAAAACAGCACTCCAAAAAAAAACAAGTCCCAAAAAATATGGTTACTCCACTACAACCATCTGTGACAAAAAACCTCTCAGATCACAACAAGTTGGCGGTCAGAATCGCAACCTTGAATGGTGCCGGTGCCAAGCCAGACACCACTGTCAGGATTTGAATATCCCCTTCTGACAGCCTTTTCATGGTGTGAACACTGCCATGAAAAAGGTTGTTGGAAGTTAAACAGGGCACCCTGGCATTGTAGGCCACTGAGAAGTGACCATGCAGCACACTCATTCACCTCCCTGCACTGGGTGCACTGGGTGCAATGCACTGCATGGTACAAGGCAAAAGGTACATGGATCTGTTGGTGGTGCTACAAGGTGGCAGCATGTGCTGCGGAAATTTTTATTTGCCGCAGCATGCTACCACCATTATTCCAACAGCTTTGCGACTGTCAGACTGTCCGTTGCATCGAAATTCGGCAGGTGGACCGTCTGCTGCTTGTCGTGTGGTGTCCTGACCATCACAGTAGTGACTGGTGGTCCAAACGACCCTAACCGTAATCCCTTCCGGAAGGAGCTGGCCAAGGGATTACTGAAGGCTTTCCAAGCCCGTCGGATGCCATTTGGAAATCCGGTCTGAATTCCATTCCAACCTCCCTCATTAAAATGGGTCAGTCGGAATGGAATCTGACCAGCCATTTACGATACAGGCTGAAGGGCTCCGAACGGGATTATGTAAAACTAGCTATTTTAATTTCTTTAGGGTATATAAAAATATTGAAAATGTTTCTGTATGAAACACACATGCTGCAACGCTGCTTGAGATATATGTCAAGGACATGAACCCCACTTACTTCATGTATCCACAAAAAACTCACAGATGCTTGCCCCAAAAATCACAATAAAAAAAACCCCTTAAATTAAGATACAGCGATATTTGGAAACGTATGTGTAACTTTGTTCCCGGTGCATCACCATTTTCCTGAAGCAAATGCAACCTTTTATGTGAATCTTAACCATGAATAGTTGTTTCATTCAATTGAACTTGGATGTCGACTTAGAGAAACAGTGAAGATGTATTTAATTTCAAAAGGGTACCTAGTCAGGTAACCCCAAGATATTACTGATTTAATGTAAACGTTTAGGACATGGGCGGGTACATTTTCTAAACTAATCAATAAAGTGTAGGCGTGTGTTGTTTTTTTTTTTTTAAGTAATCTTACTGCTTTACCTCTTTAAGCACCGCGGAGGGAGACGTACCAAATATTTTTGTCTGTAGCGTCTGCAGAGGTGCGACAGTTTGTATAGAATATCCAAGAATATGCTGATTGGCATGTTAGATATTCCACATTACCTCTCTGTATGAGTGACATTTTCCTAGTTTACTGTAACACACATCATTACCTTTTTCCTGCTTTTATGTTCATATATCACACACCATAATGTTTTATTTATTTCTCGCACGCTGTTTTTTATAAAGTATTTTGTAGCAGGGACAGTAAAATGCTCATATTTTCCATCGATGTAATTTTCCTATCAATAAAAAGAAGAGGAACACTAAATGAAGCCGGATACCATATGTTCATCTGCAGCTTTCTCGCGCTGCCCTGGGGAAGCAGATTCACCATAGTGGTTTCTTCAATATACCAATGTTACCATGATGACGCTGAAGGTCAACAGGTTCCTGGAAGCGAAACAAAGCAGCAGGTTCTTTCGCGTGAAGAAATAGCATGAAATATAATTTCTGAACTGACATTTAAAGAAACACCATTTTAACCAAGTGAATCAACAGTCTACACTTCATGGCATTCCCATTAAAGCATTCTTTTAAAAAGTCGCCTAAAGTAATATTCTCCTTAACTTTCAAAACTCGAAATTTGAAATGGGTGATTAATTTACCTTACCATTGTAAAGAACTGTCTAATTTTTAATTGGGTTATAATAAAACATTGAATGGCAAACTAAAGGACTTAAAGGCCCTTATTTATTAGAAGTTTTGCACTGATGCTCCTGCTAAGCAACGTGATGCAAAACATAATGTCAATTTGCTAAACATTTTAAAGGCCCATCGGCAGAACGCTAAATTACATTATGGCACTCAAGCACTGGCACAGCTTTCGGAAAAGAAAAAATGCAAGATGTCTCCTAAAGGCAAGAGCGCTTGACCTCAAATCTGGGGAACCGGGTTCTAGTCTAGTCAAGAACGCTCAACATCCTGTAATTCTGAGCAAATCACTTAGCTCCCCGTGCCTAACAAAAGAAAAAAAAATGAATGTATCTTTATGTAAGGTAACTAGTACTCATGTAAAGCGCTCGGGTACCTCTGGCTCAAGTTTGCGCTTTATAAAACTCAAAAAAAAAATTCGCTAAATGTATGTCTAAATGTGATAAAAACAAACATCTAGAGCAGATTCAGGAAAAACCCCACACCCAAGCATTCTCAGAAAGGGGCCTATCACACATTTTCAATGACAATTGTAATTTATACAATGCATATTCTAAGGCCAGACCCACATTGGTGTGGAAATAATGAGAGAGGTACAAATTCCCGTTTTTGCAGACTCATTTTTCGATATGGTGCACAATGAACATCCATAGTATTTGCCTTGACGATTTTTGCAAGGTCAGAAATCAGTCAAGCATCTATGACACACGGACGGTTTGTGCACCTCAAAATGAGGACTAGCATATGCTAAAGGCATACAAATGCCCATTCCAATGTGCATAAAAAGGAATTTTATGTAAATTGTCCATCCTGTAAATACCAAAATATACACCTCCTGGCCCTCATTTACAGGATTTTGGTGTAAGGCTGAGCAGCAAGTCACCTTGCTGTGCTGCCCAACGCCTAAGTGAAAGAGCAGGAATGCACCTTATTTAAACAAACCATGCATGTACTACTTTTAGCTAGTACGTACCCAATCTTATCATGAAACATCTGTAATTTTGATACTGGTTTTGTCAATCGTGGTGTTGAATTTCTCCCCCCTTCTGTTTTAAAAATTTTCACCAACATGTGTGGTCAGTATTAGGCTTGGGCACAGGACTACGCTACGCTTGCAGAGCATGCATACTTTGCGCGATTACGCGCTATGTGAATTGCACGTAGCACAGTGCAAAAGCGTGTAGCGTAGCAGGCATTTTTTGCTTGCTCACGGTCCTCAGCATCAAGTTGGAGAGTGCGAGCGAGCAAAATCAACATCCCGGCAAGACTTGATGTTGCTGATCGCGAGCGTGGAAAATATACCTCCAGGCGAGATTCTCAACACTGTGAGGTCAGGTTTCTCATTGCGAGTGGTGGCGTATGCTCGCGACCGCTCGCGATGAGAAACTACCAAAAACATTGAGAAAGCTGCAGCTCGAGTACAAATCTACTCGAGCGGCAGAAAATGACCGCTTGCACTGTGCAAGATGCCTTTTGGAATTATTGAACAGTGCGAACAAGCATCCGGCACTGTGCAATCAGTGCGAACAGCAGTTTACCTACCGCACTACACAGTTCGCGTAGTTACGCATAGCTCGCGTAGTGCGAAGTGTACTTCACGTAGCTTCACATAGGGCTTCTACGCAAACTACGCACAGGGTTAGTCAGTATATATTTTGAACCTTTTGCCCCATACATACAATCGTAATTGTTCTGCTGCATATGCACATAGAAGTAGCTCTCTCTCAATAACTGAGTAATTTCACTCAGATTTCATTAACTTGTGAGAAGCATATGCCATAATCCATGCAGCACTGTTAGTTGTCTGTGAAAAAACTGCACCAATTCCATAACTACTCACATCCACTGACAGTATACATTCAGCCTTCCTTACAAAGGATTTCAAACATGGCGCTTCACATCTTTCTTCTTTGATAGCATTAAACTACTTAGGAGCAGATTTTCAAAGAAGTCATGGAATGTAGCATATCATCCAAAAATTCTGTGCTGCATCAGTGTTTCCACAATAGCTTCTCCATGACTAATCTTCTCTCAAAACTACAATCCCAAGATATTCCACTTAATGCTTCCCAAACTTCCACTTTTCAATTTTCACAGTCAAACCATTGTCACTGAGTTCCAACATGACAGAGTGTAAGACCTTATCATGAGAACACTTATCCTGACCAAAATCTAAATATCGTCATGGAATGCTTTAAATCCCTGTATTCCATTTGAAATCCTGGTAATTTCTCTTTGGTCTGCAGATGCACTCAGAGGTCCAAAAAACATTCTACAGTATGGATACATGCCCTAACACCTTAGCTGCTTTGGAACGTCCAGCTCCAGTGCTGAACGTTCCATTGCGCAGGTGCAATTGGAACGTCCAACGGCCGACGGCAGCACTCCTGAGGTAGTGGTGCCGTCGGCCGCTGGTATAGGCGCAGCACTTAAGAGGCTAAGGAGTTTTGAAGGTCGTACAATGCCTTGATTCCTCTTCTGACTCAATTTAATGATATTCACTTGCTAGGTTAATTGTCAAAAGCATTCCTTATTGATTAAGTCAACTCTTGCAGATAAGGCAGTGGGAAGATGACTGCCATTATTACATCATTTAGACATCTCAAGTCCACTCATAAATGTAGCTCCCAATTGGCTATAATGGAAATCACCACCAGTGAAACCCAGTCAGAATTTACACCTGCTCAATTACCCCTTTCTTAAACAAATCCTGCAACATTCCCTTGAACTTCTCCCATTAGTTTAAAGGTATATTCCTAAGCTGAAAAAGGTAGCAACTCCACTAAAAATTATTTAGTACGTCAACCTTTGCATTTTTCCCAACTGTTCAGAAAGTAAATCAAGGTAATCATTTTTCAAGCTTCCATATTCACATTCATTGTCCCCCTATTTTTTTTACTTCTCATCTCGTTCGTATGCACCAATACACTGGAAGATTGACACAAGGATGGATTTTTAATCCCAGTTCCATCATGTGTGGCCAACTAAGAATCAGGGTTCCTTATTAGCTATAGAAACCTTTCCATGATACTTGTTGGAACCAAATTCTATATCAGCACAAATAGATCCTTGCATAGAAATGTCTTATTACTTACCGGTAATCTTCATTACCCCGATTAGGGTCCTCCCCGTCCCAGTCCTAACAACGTGAGGCAGTCCTGCCTCCACCCAGCCAATCACAACGCCAGTATTTCAATACTACATAAGCCCCGCCCACCTACCGCCATGCCTGTTATCAACAAGACTCCGACACAAACACAGCGGGAGGGTGGGAGGGAAGAGGACTGGGACGGGGAGGACCCTAATCGGGGTAATGAAGATTACCGGTAAGTAATAAGATATTACCCCCTCATGGGTCCTCCCCGTCCTAGTCCTAACAACGTGAGGAACTCACAAGCAGAGAACCAATAAAGAAAACACGCAGGACACCAGGGATCCATGCAGAGTACAAAACTTTAATCAATAAAAGATTAATGAACAACAGAGTTCAAGACGCCAACAGAAAAACTGTCAGCAGAGGCATGTAAAACATCAAGCCGATAATGTCGCACAAACGTGTGATGAGACTGCCAGGTGGCCGCCCTACAAATCTCCTGGATAGAGACCCCCGCCGCCTCAGCCCAGGAAGCAGACACAGAACGCGTCGACCGACCCTGTACATGAGACGGAGGAGGCAAATCCAAAGACTTGTAAGATTGACAGACTGCCAAACGGACCCACCGACTGATCGTGGAAGTGGAAACCTTCTTCCCTTTAGCCACACCCCCACAGGAGACAAACAGGGCAGGAGAACTCCGGAACCCCAGGGAACGTTGGACGTAAATCTGGAGAGCCCTGCGAACATCCAAAGAAGGGGGAACAAGGGAATCCCCATCAGCAGGCAAATCAGGAAGAATCACCTCCTGCTGCAAATGAAAACTCGAAGAAACCTTAGGCAGAAAAGCTGGATCAAGCCGCAAAACGACCTGATCTGGGAGGAACTGCAAATAGGGAAACGAAACAAGCAAGGCACCCAACTCACCCAACCTGCGAGCAGAGGTAATGGCCAACAGGAAAGCCACCTTAGCGGACAGCCACAACAAATCCGCCTCCATCAAAGGCTCAAAAGGGGGCAACTGCAGACCACGCAATACAGTAGGCAAATCCCAAGAAGGAATGAGAACAGGAGAAACCGGCCGACGAAGCCGAAAACTCCGAAGAAGCCGACTAACCAAAGGAGCAACACCCTCCAAGGAGGCCCCAGGACCCCGTGGAAGGGGAAAGGCCTTTCAAAAAACCATCCCGGAGAATCTCCAACACAGAAGTAGGAACCCCCAGTACAGGATCCACCCCATGAGAAGAACACCAAGAAACAAAAGAACCCCAATGGCGGCCATAGCACTTAAGGGTCGAAGGGCGCCGAGACAACTGGATGTCACGAGCCACCACCGACGAACAACCCAAAGACTCCAAAGTCAACCGCTCAAGAGCCAAGCCGTCAGCTGCAAACGACGAAGACAAGGCAGAGACAGGAGTGGAAACTGAAGAGGAGATGGGCACAAAGGAAGCCGGACAAACCGACCCTCCGCCAGCTTCAGCAGGAGAGGAAACCAAATGCGGCGAGGCCAGAAAGGAGCAATCAACAGGACCGAAACCTTCTCCCTCCGAATCTTCTGCAGCACCCTCGGGAGGAGGGGAATGGGAGGGAAAGCATACAGAAGGCCCGAAGGCCAGGGAATCGAAAGAGCATCCACCGCCCAAGCCTGAGGACACAGCACCTCCGAACAAAACCGGGGCAGGAGAGAGTTGTGAGGGGACGCAAAAAGATCGATCCAAGGAGTCCCGAACCGAAGGCAAAGGGACAGGAACAGAGGAAGAGAGAGATGGTACGGAACAGAAGATGGAAGGTCGCGGCTCAAAGCGTCCGCATGAAAATTCAACCGTCCCGGAATGTACACCGCCCTCAAGGCCAACAGATGAGATTCCGCCCAAGCACAAATCATGGAGGCCAACAAGTTCAGAGACGCGCACCTGGTCCCCCCCTGACGGTTCAAGTAACAACGAGCCACCTGGTTGTCTGTACGAACCAACAGATTCGCCCCCAGGAGAGGAACCTGAAAGAACTGCACCGCCTCCCAGACAGCCGCCAACTCCCGCCAGTTCGAGGAACGGGTGCAGTCTCCCTGAGACCACCGACCCTTGGCTTCCAAGGACCCCAAAGTGGCCCCCCAACCCCAGAGACTGGCATCCGTCGTCAACAAAAGGGGAGGAGGAAGACAAAACCGCACCCCCTTCTCCAGGTTGGGAGTGTAAAGCTACCAGTCCAAGTCCAGAACCAGAGCAGGAGAGAGAGGAATCAGAGCCTCGTAATCCGCCCGGGAGGGGTCCCACCGAGCCAACAGATGAGTCACCAAGGGCTTGAGATGGAGGCGAGCCCAAGGAACCACAGCAGTGGTCGCAGCCATCAACCCCTGGACCCGCAACCAAACACGAGCCGGGGCAGAGGGACGACTCAACAGATCCCGCAGCAGAGTTTGTAAGGAAAGGATCCGAACAGGAGGGAGAAACACCGCCCCCAGAGAGGTGTCGAACAGACCCCGATGAACTGAAGTCTCTGAACAGGAACCAGATGAGACTTGGCCAAATTCACCTTGAACCCCAGCTCCCGGAACAGGGACAACGTAGCCTCCACCGCCAGAAGAGCCTGAAGGAAAGAGGAAGCAGAGACCAAACAATCATCAATATAGGGAAACACGGAGAAACCCTGATGTTGCAAAACCCCCACAGCAGGAGCCAATACCTTGGTAAAAGTCCTGGGAGCAGTGGAGAGGCCGAACGGCAGAACCCGAAACTGGAAATGCATCCCCTGGACCACAAACCTCAGGAACCGCTGACTGGCAGGATGGACCGGAACGTGAAAATAGGCGTCCTCCAAGTCCAGGGAAGCCAAAAAATCTCCCTCCTGGATGAGGGGAATGACGGACTGCAATGTGACCATCCGAAAATGATCCAGCCGCACCAACTTGTTCAGGGAACGGAGATTCAATATGGGGCGGAAGGAACCATCGGGCTTCGGAACCAGAAACAGACGGGAATAGAACCCCAGGCCCACTTCCTCTACTGGAACCGGCACCACCGCCCCCTTCTGGAACAACAAGTGGACGCCGGACAACATGGCAGACCGCCGCCCAGGGTCTCTTGACAACGGGGTAACCAGAAGACAATCCAGAGGGGGAGGGCCTCGGAAGGGAATCCGGTAACCCCACCTGATGATATCCAAGACCCATTGATCGGAGACCAGATCCGACCAACGGTCCAGAAACAAATGGAGACGAGCCCCCACAGCGGCATAGTCACTTTTGTCCAGCACCAGAGGGAGGCTGCGGCAGCTGCTGCTGCTGTTGCTGCTGAGGCCGGGATTTATAATGGAACGCGGCCCCCCGACCACGGGCCCGACCACGAAAGGGCTGAGAGGACAACACCCCCTGAAACCCCTGCTTCTGGAAAAAAGACCTTTTCTTAGGAGCAGGCTGAAAAGGCTTCAACAACTTCTTCTCCTCCGCAGAGCGCTGCACCATCGAATTCAAGGCATCCCCAAAGAGACGAGGACCCTCAAAAGGCAGTTTATGGACCAAAGACTTCTGAGCAGCATCAAGACGCCACGGCTTAGTCCACAGAGACCTCCTCCCAGCCACTGCCGCCCCAGCAGCCGAGGAGAAAGCCCACAAGGAATCAAAAGTGACATCAGACAGGAATTGCGCTAAAACCTCCATTTGAGCCAACACAGGAGTAGGGTCCCCATGATCCTGAAGACAGTCAAACAGCCTCTCGAAATCCTTGAGCAGGACCTGTGACGCATAGGCCGCATAAGTGCTAGCACGCACCCCAAAGTGAGAAGCGGCGTAAGAACGCTTGAGAGCAGATTCCACCTTACGCTCGACCGGATCAGACAGGGAAGCCTCTTCCGAAGACAAAGAGGAAGAGGAGGAAGCCATAGAAGACAAAAGAGAATTAACCTTGGGAATCGCAGGAAACTGGGAATCAAAGTCCGCCAGGCGATATCGCTTCCCCAGGAATCGCGGAATACCCTGCTTATCCACCTCCAGCCACTCTTTCGTGAGGATATCCTTCAGGACATCATGGAAGGGGAGGTCATCCACCACAGAGGAACTATACTGTGCGTAAAACCCCTCTTCAGACAGGGATTTAGGGTCAAACCCAAGCACCTCACGAATATGCACCAGCATGTCCGAAAAAACTTTGCCCTGGATGTACTTTCCCTTAGGGGAATTGTCCAGTTCTTCCTCATCATCCTTAGCCCGCTTAGCCGCAGGCTCCAGCAGCGCAGACTGGACTGCAGAATCAATCAAGTCTTGTAAATCAGCCCTAGAAATCTGCAAGACGTCGTCCTCCTGCAAATCCTGAACATTATGCTGCTTGGAAGCAGCCTTAGCCGGCACAGGAGAAGAAGCCCCCTCACTCATGGTGAAAAAACCCAGAAGTAACCAAACAGGAAATCACCACAACAAAGGAAGTGCCCAGCAACCTCCAATAAATACTGCCCCCAATCAACCAATCACGCAAAGGTGTGTTGAAGAATGAAATAAAAAAAGGGCAGCCCTGACGTCTCCACCCACAGCCACAGGTCAAAAAGAGAATGGCCGCGGGGGCCAGACGCTGCGATAGTGCAGCAGCGCCGGAACGACCCGAGGACAGGACACCATCAAAACTCCCCGCCCCAGCCCAGCACATGAGCGGGGAGCGCACCTGACCCCAGAACAGGAGCCCGGCCGACCGGAAAACCGGAGCAGCCGAGCCGTGCATACAACATGAAAACAACAGTTTCAAATGAAAACACAGTGAAAAACTCACGGAACCGCCACCAAAGGAAACTGGATCCAGGGACCGGAACCGGGAGCACCAGCGTTCCGACAGCCGTCGGAGCAGAAAAAAAACAGGCATGGCGGTAGGTGGGCGGGGCTTATGTAGTATTGAAATACTGGCGTTGTGATTGGCTGGGTGGAGGCAGGACTGCCTCACGTTGTTAGGACTGGGACGGGGAGGACCCATGAGGGGGTAATGTTATGACCAGAATAGCTACCATGATTAGCATCTAGTTCACCTAGTGTACTACCAGACCACAATCTGTCAAACATATTTTTCCCCATACTGGTGGTATGCAATGCACAGGAATCAACCATAGTTTCAACTTGTTCACCATCCAAACATACTACACAACTTGATAATTTAATAGGCTTTTAGCTTCCTCTTGCTTGATCATCTTGCACACTCAATACCACATACTGTAAACTCCCTTCCACATCTGACATATCTTCCACAGTTGGGACAACCTTCTTTCCCATATTCTTGCACCCTCTACTAAAATGACAATTTTTCATGCAAATGCTACATACCTTGTTCAATGCTGGGCACATTTTAAAGCTAGCCAAAGGGCTACTCGTACCACATCTGAAACATAAAAGTCCTTTGTTAGACATAAATCCCCCTGCATTAGTCTTCACGTCACTAGCTTTATATTTTACACAGCCCACAGCCCTTCATGTAACTACTCCTGGCTTCATGTTGAATGTCCATAGCCCGATGATAGCCAACACTTGACGTCTTGGGGCTCTATTAGTGTCACCAACTCCAGAACACCGACAGGCACACAAATCCCAAATGGCTAAAGTAATCCAAAACGATTCCTTAGATGCTGGCAATTCTCCATCCCTGCCTCGTCACCATTGTTGGAAAGATTCACGGTCCACCACATGGTAAGGAAGAATGTAGTATTTATTTATAACAGAGATCCTGTAAGGATTGGCACCCGCATATGGCAATACAGCACTACCCACCAGCAGTTGATTTTCCCCACCGTCACCCTTAGAACCTCGCACAATATCCCACCTCTATATTCTACACAGTCCAACATTCAGTGTTCTCTTACCCACCTCTATACCATAACAAGCAGGGTTGCTTTGCGTGGCTTCATAAATCTTTATGTTTGTCTTAGTCACACATGTACCACTTTGCAGGTGCAAAACGTGGTGCATAGCTCTCATAAATTAGCACCCTTGTTATTTGGGGACCTCGGCATTTGGCTCCTCTGGTGATAGGCACATAGGAAACACTTTTCACCCATACTTGTGTATTTTTGTAACAAAATAATCACTGTGCACAATTTTGCACAGATGTAGTTTTGAAACCTATCTCAAAGAAGAAATGCTACTATTTCAATCACCTAGTTGCCTAGCATTCAGTCTTCTAGGCACTCACTTCACTTAAACACCTGGAGAGACTGAAAATTCAAGTAGTTATTCATTCTAGCAGTTAACTTCTTCACTCCCTCATTATGGGCCTGAATTAGGTGGTGGTGAAACCGCCACTGACAATCTGTCGGTGGTGGTTTCACCACCATCGTAAGCAGGTTTTACGGTCAACTCTCCGCTTAGTTTACCACAACCCGGGAAGAGGTGAGCCCTTGTCCCCTTACGGAAGATCTTTAAAATGCAATTTCTTCCAATCGCTACTATGGGGCCAAAGTCTGGGGAATTGATGAATGTATTTAATCTAAGTGGAAAAGAATAGATACTGCAGAAGAATCTTAGGGGCTCGACCTCTACTTCAAACACCATATTACAATGGTGGTCATGTCTTTGGCAGTCAGAAAAACAGACCACCGCAGTTGCGAAGGGCTCTAGGAGTCTGTCGGACCCTCAGTGGAGAATCATATCCCTACAATGGTCGCAGTGCTTACCAGACTCCGCCGTAGGGATTATGATGTCCCTTTCCGCCTGCCTTTTTTTATAGTGGGTAACATGCCATGAAAAGACAGGCGGAAAGGGACTTTGGGGGCCTGTAGTGGGCCCCCATTCCCCTGCACTCCAGATATATGCACTGGGAAGGCACATATCCCTGCACCATGTGACAGGCACTGAATGGTGCCTGCTACGTAATACAGGCATATGTGCAGTGTCCCCTTTTTGTCTTGCGGCATGTGCTGTAGCTAGCAGCACACCTCGCAACACAAAATATAGGCATTGCAACCGTCGTGGTGGCGGGCGCTTTTTAATGCCTATGTCGGAACCGTGCACAAACTGTCGGGCAGTTCCGTTTTGGATAACCCTCATCGTAATCAGCCCCTATGTTTAGAAGGATTAGTTTGTTTCATTCCTCTTCTGGACCTCACATAAGTAGTGAAGGAATGTCACATGGTAAAATAAATGAACGAGAGACCACAGTCTCCATAAGTGTGACCCTTAGCACATGATTTGAGAGACCAAAACCGAACTCTAGTCTATCCAATAAGTTTACACTTAGTAAACATTTGGAAGTTTGGGATTAGCATAAAGGTAAATCTGCAAAGTCATTCTACTCCACAGAATAAATAGTGGGTACATTGCTACAGTACAGTTGACCCCCGTGGGGGAAATAGAGGGCACAATATATCAGTCTATTGGGGGCAACGTTCCAGTCCCTGATGGGGTCCCAGTTGCTCTTTTTAAATATAACCTGGGATTCTGGGTACCTTTATTGATGAATGTTTTTAACAGTCTCTCTTTTGCCCCCAAACCTTACATATGGTCAACATCTATTACAGTGCCCATTTTTAAGAAAGACAATCACTCTAAGCCATGTTGTTACAGACCCATATCATTAATAGATACAACTCTAACAAATTTGGGCAGGGTCCTATACAACTGAATTAAGGAATGAGTGAAAGAGAAGTCAGTGTTGTATTCTATTCAGTATGGTTTTAGATCTAAGGTCGCCCAGAAGAGCAGTGTCTCAACCTTAATCTGGCAATAGGAAAATACACCATAGCTCAAATGTCCCTAATTTATCTAGCTTTTAATGGATTTGACCACAGCGTTTGACAATGTAAACCATTCGAAGCTGAGGTCTATTTTGAGAACCCTTGGATTGGATGCAGGATTGGTGCATTTTTTGGTATATCTGCACAGAGCCATGAAGGCTGGAGTAAGAATTATTGCTTAGGGGGAGGTGTTTCGAGACTTGGAAATTTGCAGATGTATGAGACAAGGATGTGTTTTAGCTCCGCTTTTATTGATTCTGTATATAAACTACCTTCATCCCTATTCACTCACCACTACCCCCTACGTTCCCAAAGTTAATGGCAGTTTCTTGCCATTGCTACTATATGCCGACGATGATGTGTTAATGGCCCATACTCCGAAGGCCCTCCATCAGCTAGTATGTGGCTTTGTAAATGTTATGGCATCGCTGGATTTATGTACTAATTGTAACAAAACTTTTATCATGACCTGTGGCCTAAAGAAGCATAACTTGGTATCCTTAGCAGTGGGCAAATTTAATTTAAAATGCACAAGCAGTTTTTCTTATCTAGGAATGGTCTTTTCTGATAACACTCATGGAGATCCCATAACATACAGTTGGAATATACTGTATGTTGAGAATGATCAACTCACTGCTTAGTTTACCACAACCCGGGAAGAGTTGAGCCCTTGTCCCCTTACTGAAGATCTTTAAAATGCAGTTTCTTCCAATCACTTCTTTGGGGCCAAAGTCTGGGGAATTGATAAATGTATTTAATCTAAGCAGAGAAAAATAGATTCTGCAGAAGAATCTTAGGGGCTCGACCTCTACTTCAAGCGACATCTTTCAGAGCGAGCTGAACATTCCATGTGCTGAAGATTATTTTAGCGATTGTCCCATTTTGCTATAACTCGGCTTATGGAGAAACAGGGAGGAAGGTCTCACCAGATACATGATCAAAGATTGAATCTCTGGTAATAAAGGCAGGAGCATTCCATGGCTGGGGTACGTGGAATCCCACCTGCGTAAGGCAGGATGTAGTCAGTTTTTTGAGAACCCCAATGACCCACATTCTATCAGTAAAAAACTGTTGCAGATCATATGGTTTATTTTATATTTTTTAATTTTTAATTTTAAAGGTTTTATATAGCGCTGGCTAGACCCGGAGGTATCAGAGGGCTTTACATGAGCATCAGATCATAGTTACAGGTTACATCGTTACAAAGGTTACACAGTTATTAGAGCATTGAAACATAGTTACTTGTAAGGTTAGGATAAACAATAAGCACAAATATGTAAGGGGAAAAGCAGGCAAGGGGAACGATTTAGGGGAGGGGGAAGGAGCTGGGGAAGTAGACAGGTAATGAAGGCGAGAAAGAGGAGGGGAAGGTGAAGGACACCGCAAGGAAAGAGGAGGGGAAGGGTGACTGTGACATAAACTGGTAGACGAGTCAAAGCAACGTCCAAAATCCAGTAAGCTGTGATCCCAGGGGAAGTGGTATCACTTCCCTAACTCTGTTGGGGGAGGCTCCTTTTACGCAGTGGACTCTCTCAGAGGGGTCTCTGAGACTCCTAGGCCTACATACTGGATTCTTCCCCAAAAAGGGGGAGAGGGAGTGCTTTGGCAAGGGGTGCCATACCATACCTTAGCTGTGAGTGGGCCCCTTGGCGCAGTGGATTCTCTCAGCTGGTACGCTGAGACTCCAGAGTATAATATATTGGATCTTTCCCCAACAAGGGGAGAAGGAGTGCTTAGTAAAAGGGCACAAAAGACAGGGGGCTAGGCAGACTAGCAAGCAAGGTGAGAGATTCAGGGGAGAGTGGATAGGAGCTAGGTGCTAGAGAGGAAGTCAAAGAGAGAAATAGTACTAAATGGGAACAAAATTAAAGAATGAGTTAATACATAGCGCTGTCTAGACCAGAAGGAATCAGAGCGCTTTACATGAGGGACAATAATGTTGCAATTTACATCAGTTAAATGTTACATAAGGATCAAGAAAAGCATTTAAAGAACACAGGGGTCAAGGTGAATGGAGCAAGGAAGGGTAAGGGGATAGGGTAAAGGGGTAGGAGGAAGATAGGACGTAGATACGAGGGGAAAATTCACCCAGGGTCCGGCTGGGTAGGTGACAGCAGGGAGGGGGAGTCCACAACCCATCTCCTCTTTAGCTATATGGTTGCTCCACCGGGCATCAGCCAAATTGCTAGGTCTCCAGAGAGTGGGGTAAGTTCCGCAGGTTCCATGTCCTGCTTTGAAGGCAGGTTAGGGGATAGATTCAAGGTCTGGTCAATGTCCAATTGTTGTCCCAGGGAAGTAAAACAACGTGTAGAGGTCCACTATGGAAGCCATCTAGGGGTCAGGCAGGGGACTGTATGGTACACTGGTGGCCATCCTAAGGTCAGGCATCAGGCAGTTAAAGTCAATATCCAGGACAGCAGCCGCCAGAAAATAACAAATCCAGCGTGCACACACCATCACACGCACAGAAATGCATAAGCACACACCAATGTGAGCACACACTCATATTCACACTGATGCACACAGACATGCACATAGCCAGAACCATCCAAGAACACAAGCACACATGAAATCCCAAGCACTAATACAAAAACACCCAAATACATGCACAAGCAAAGACCATCATATGCACAGACATGCACAAGCAAACACAAATGCGCTCACTCTAATACACGCAGACACGCACAAAAACACAAGCACACATACAATCACATGCTCCAGTACAAAAATACCCAAGGACATACACACAAATACATGCCCACACACACACACCATCACACGCACAGATATGCTATTAATGTCCGGTTTCATATTGAGCGGTGAGTCCGAAAGTACTGAGTCCCCCTTACTCTTTTTTGCTGATGTAGTTTTTGATTCTCTGTCTGCCATTTTTGATGTGGTTTTCCTGCTAGTACCCCCAAGTCGTGGTTCTCGTGTACTGGTTTGCGTTCTGTTTACAAGCTACTCCAATCCCCGGTTCTTGTGTTGGTTCATCCGCGATTGGCGAGGGTGCTAAGTAGCTACTGCGCTTTAGGCTCCCGGGAGAGGCAGAGTCTGCCTAATGTAGTAGCGTCTGGGCCTCTACCCTTGATGTGACCACTCTTGCTTTATGGCAATGCACTGCTGGGCTACGCGCTCAGGATGTCCTTATGTTCGCCACTTTGGAGTCAGGCAAGCGTGTTTATACCGATTCAACGACAAGGGGTGCACAGCTGACTATGCTTATGGTGTCAATTGCTCCGTTATAGACATATCAGGTGGTATCTTACGTTGTTTGGTGAGTTGGAGTGCCGGTCCGAACCTTATCACAGGCTTTGTTCGGCAGGCGCGATTTTGCGATTCAGTTCTCGGCGAATGCCAGTTTCAGTTTCGATTTCGAGCTTCTGTTTCGGTTGATCCCACTTTAAACACACACAAGTCTCATTGAATCGCTACAGCCCTGGTTAGCTTATAGCATTAGCTTATATAATTCAAACGCACAGCTTCTGATTCAGTTACCGTGCAGAGCACCTCACTCGTATACGCCACTTCCCCAGTCACTTTCGTGATTCCTGGCGATCTTAGGATGTGTGTATGCATGCAGTATCTTGACCAGCTCCTTGGGTGTACCTTGGTTCCTGGCTGTGGATCACACTAATTTGCAAGATCACCCCCCAGCACAGGGCTGTACTCAATGAGAGGCAGTCCTATGTCTGTCTGAGTTGCTGCTAATATGCTCGTTTTGCCACAGACACAGGAGCACCCGCCGAAATGAGCTTAAAATGCTTAGCGTACCATAGCACTGTTTTGGTGGTAGCTCACCGGGTGATGGTGAGGCAATGCGCTTACGATATGTCTCCACTGGTTTCGGTTTCAGTTTGCGGGCACGGCCATTTTGCCTCCTGCGTCCCGCTCTCATTCCTGAGACATAATTTCGGATTTCTTCCTTCTTAGGACACCGGAGGTAGTCGCGGTGGAATCCTCAGTGGGAGTGACCCTTCCGATAGATAAATCTTGAGTCGCTGCATCCTGCTCGTTCCTTCCTCATCGGGAGATCTGCATTCATTCCTCCGATTCGACGGAGCAACGGGATCAGGCAACCATTACTACTCCATCAAAAGCTGAGTGAATAACAAACGAGTTTGCAAAGAGTGACTGCTTATTTGGACATAAACATAGGAGAGAATAGTTTAATCCCAAGGTACCTGACAAGTTCCATGGGGCAACAGCAGTGCTGTTTGTTGTTTCACTTCAGGGCAGGCACTGTCAAATATTTATTAGGCTTCCAACTAGGTTTTCAAGTAAATTTAGACACGTGCCTATGCTCGTGCAATTGGAGATCAGGCCAATCTATCTTACTCTGTTTATTATTCTGCGGTTTTTACTCCTTGTATACAAAAAACATTTTCCTTCCCTTAATCAAGAAGTATCTTATTAATGATTTAAGAGACGCCCATAGCAAATTCCTACAACAGAATAGCATCTTTCATGTAGGTCTGTTTTTGAAACTTGCTTTGTCTTACAATGACTATGTTTTAGCTTTAATTGCAGGGTGCAGCTGCAATTTTATTGAGTACTTTTTCTGGATTGATGATATAAAAATGTATAATTGTTTTAAAAAATACTTATTTCTGCATGCACTTTCACGGATACTTTTGTATCCAAATAAAGATTGAAATTGATTGATTGATAGAGGGTAACAAATATGGGCTTACAGATGAGAATGATACCAAATATGCAACCGTGTGAGCCGTCAGGAAGTGTGTTTGGTACCCTATACATGCTCACACATGGCATGCACTCAATTGCAGTATTGCCAAAAATATTGAAACCAATACAGGACTGCATGGAGCTAGGTACACCTGCAGTAGAAATAGGAATGAGGTGTATAGGTAATATAGACACAGTAGTTGAGGGAGTTCTTGGTACTATTAAAATCGAAACAGCAGTATTGTCTACTTTCCAAACAGATGCTTCTACGCCACAAGACCAATAGGAGAAGGCGTTGTCAAAAATAATATCTCAAGTCTATGTATCCATTGCATAGATATCCTAGTGGTGCGATCGCAGGGATCCCAACAAAAAAATAAAAATCTAGGGCAGAGAATGATAATCTTCTAAAAAGAACTGTAGAAATCCTGAGTGGAGAGTATAACGTTCTGGGGTGGATTTACAAACTTCACAAAGGGTAAGGCAGGCAGGAAATACCTTGGCTGATAGGAGAGATATAGAGTTCTAGTAAGAAATCAATCTTCTGATGAGATGCACTTCTTGTTTGACATGGGATTGTGGAGATAAGAAGGCAGAGTCAAACAAAGGTGTCTGTTCTTCCCAAGGACCTGAGGATATGAGTTTAGCTTCTTATGTTGATGATGTATTTATGACAGATGATGATGTGTTAGAACATTTACATCACATGGACAACATAGTTACAGTGTTAGCAGATGCAGGTTATACATTGAATTTCAGGTAGTCCAATCTATGCTTTTTAAGGTATTATTCATCCGATATGAACTATCCAGCGCAGGAAAAGTACGTGCACGTGGGTCAGTAGAAAGAAAGGTGATGCTTGAGCCTTCAAATTCCCTTAGAGAATTACGAACATTATTGTGATTCCTTTTTTTTCAGAGCATCCTTGCCACATTATGCTGAGAGAGTGTGACCCTTATGAAAGTTGATCACACCTACATTAGTCAGGTAAGATTGGAAGAAAAAGCACATGCAAACATGCAGAGACTTGCAGAAAGACGTGCTTATACCAGTACAGTTACAATCACACAATAACACATTTAATTTGGTGGTCAGAATAATACCCAGTTAATCTTATATTACGAAAGACAAATCATACCAATTGCAGACCATACTAGATGATTTATCAATAGCAAGATGGCATAATCTGGAAGGAATTAGTGCATCAAATTCTAGGGACAGCAGTTGATGTCTAGGTTCCACATACATGCCATCTGGATTTAGATTACATCTTGCCTCGAAGTCCATTTACCAATATATGGGATAGAGACTGTGAAAAATGTGCTCATGGAATTACAGACACTCAATTCAATATGCAACGCTGATCCCCATTTCCACCATATAAAAATACAAATGGATATCCTGGTACAACCGATTTGCTGATTGGTATCTACATATATTGAATGCAACAAGAACAATACATTGACTACAAGAATGGAGGAAGCCCCAGCTTCTAGCAAATTTCCCTTATGTTATGCGTCCATTGAGATACAAAAATGATGCTGAAACATATTTTTCTATTGCAAATATTTCAAACACTCTTTTTATTCCCATGTTGCTCAATTTGTTTGCTTTTGTAGATTACTAGCTTACCCGTCCCGCGTTGCTGCGATCTCAGAAGAAAGGAAATTCAAGGAAACTCGTTAAGATAACATTAAATTTACATTGTGTCATTGTTATTGAAACGTATTCATTTTATTTTTGAAAACATTATTGAGTGTGGCTTGAGCAGTGCGTCCTCGATTGGCTTCTAATCTTGATTCTGGTTGCTCTCCTGTTTCATTCAAGCGAGCTTGAGCAGTGCGTAATTGATTGTATTCCAATCTTGAGTCTGGTTGCTCTCCTGTTTCATTCGAGTGGGCTTGATTAGTGCATAATTGATCTGTTTCCAATCCTGATCCTTATTGCTTGTTTGTTCGTTTGAGAAGAACGGGCTTGAGCAGTGTGTACTCGATCGGCTTCCAATCTTGATTCTCGTTGCTCGTTCGTTTGAGAATTACGGGCTTGAGCAGTTTGTATTCGAACAGCTTCTAATCTTGCTTCCCATTGCTCATCTGTTTCTGAAGCTCGTAATGCCTTTTACTTTTGTGCTTCTGATGTAGATTGACCAATCGATTTCCGTTTGAGGGTCATAACTGTCGACGAGGCTCGCAAATTCACTGTCTATTTCAGTATTCGAAAGATTATGAGGGCCCTGGGGGGGCAATTAAAAAAATACAAAATTGACAGAAACCTTTGCGGGAGTGTACTCAACAACTTCCCAGTGTTTCATGGCGATCGGATGAATGGTGTAGTAATGCATAAAGGACAAACAGGCAGACAGACATACTTTCGTTTTTATATATATAGATATACTGATAAAGATTATGCAATATGGAATGCAGTTTGAGGAAAGAAAGCTGGCAGATTCAACTGTCATAAGGATTTGCTTCTGGCATGTTATTTTCCAGAATATTTTGTTTCGGGAATGAAGGTATTATGCAGGTTTTGCTACTTTTAATAAATTGCTAATACCTTAAATGGCAAATAAAAATGATTGTCACTTCTCAAACGACTACTGAGTAATAATGGAATGCAAGCATTAATTACTAGCAGTACTTTCACCACATTATCACTTGATTCAGTGAGTACTTGCATTACATGTTCGCAAATGAATTAATGTCATTACAGATTTGTTAAAGGGATAGCAGTATCAGTGGCAAAAAAAACAGACTTCAGGTATACTATAACAGTGTACACATTGACACTTGTACTATAGGCAGACTCTATAACATTTGGATGAATGAGTTTTCCCTAGAAGCTACAGAAAACACATAGATATATTGTGTAAAATGTGAATATTCATGCTTTTCTTAAAAGTCCAAAATTAAATGACAAAAGAATAAATCATTACTTGGTTCCTTTAACTGCTATGGTTGTAATGCCTAAAACTACCGCAGAAGCTTATAAAAAAAGGAGACTGCAGGCCATTGTGGAGGAGTACCGCCGGCTGGTGGCTGAGGCCGAGGAGGAGGAGGAAGAGGCGGTGGCAGCAGCTGCTGCCTCTTCCAATGCATCAGGCCCCAGCAAGGCCCCACCTGCAGGAGTACAGCGCCGCGGCCAGGCAGCCGCTCGCCGCCGGCATTTAACATCTGCCACCCCCCCACAGCATGGATGCAAATGTAGGTGCCGTGCATTTCGGCAACAACTTCTCTCCAGGTGGCCAAGCTGGAGGACCAATTAGAGGAGCGCATAAAGATAATAGTGGACAAACACCTCAAAGTCCGCCAATTGTAATGGACCCTGTTCATTTGCCCCTTTTTTTAATACTTTTGTATGTGGGTGGGAATTGGGTGTTGGGGTTATTTTTGTGGGACATTCTTTGGACTTGGACATTGTTTGGGGTTAGGGTGGGGATAGGGGTGGGATAGGACTAGGAGGATATTTTTTTATATACATAAATAAATGTTATTTATTTTCAACTTACACATATGATTTTGTTTTGTGGTGGGGTGTATTAATTGACCACATGTGTAACATGTAAACAGATAGATGCGGTACCCCTCACTCAGTTATATTTGTCCTATTAGTACTACCAACCTCTCCTCCATTATACCTCCCAGCAAACTTCTCTTCTTACCTGTGATTGATGATGATTAAGTTTGACACCGCAAGGGCTTCACGGTTTCCCAAGACAACGGAGAATATGCCGTGGTTGTGTGATGGTAGCAGTAGACTAGACACTGGCACTAGCATTGGCAAACAAAAACAAATAGACAGTCATTTGCCTGAGAGAGAATGTGGGAGAAGTAGAAAAATACAGTACATAAGACTGACAAAAAAATACAAACTATATTGCAACTGCTAACAAACTCAAAGAAATCAATGGTGTCGGGGACTGCCAAGTACAAGAAGATAACTGTAGTTGTGTTGGAGTCACTAAAACACAATCGTATTTGTAAACTTAAATGCTCTAAAATTAAATTCAAACAATGCCAGCAATTATTTAGATTTATTTGTTGGGCCACTTTGGGAAATTAATTGCCTTGTACACTAGTACATAAAGTGAGCTTGGGTGGGCAAGCAGAAGAAGATCCTCGCCCTGCCTTGTTGACATTTGATTTTATTAGTGTTGCTTTCACCACATCTGCCCCAGCAAGCGTGTGATCAATTGTTAATGTAGATTTAATGTAGTAACATCACACCTCAATATAAAACCACACAGCCCGGGGGAAGAGGGTTAGGGTTTGATGAATGGATGGGAACGGGGGTTTGGGGAAAGGTATGACAAAGAAAAACAGTACACATGGAGACAACAAAAGCAAAACAAAGAAGACGATGATTGATGATCCACTACTACCCAATAAATCTAAAGTTAAGAAAAACAAAATGCATGCATGATGAAGATAAGTTATAACTTGATGGTTACTAAAAAGTGGTACTTAACTACTACTACACAATTCAAAGGAAGTATTTCTTATATATGATATGAATTTGACTTTTGCCTAGGCTGTATGCCCTCTGAGAAACCGTAATACCTGCTGTAGCGGGCTGAAAGCTAGCAAAGAAAAGTAAGCAATAGTTTAAGTGAACAATCAATTACCAAACACAAGCGTGAAATAAATGAAGAGGAAAAAGGAATCCCAAAAAACTACGAAAATTATACTGAAGTTAATGTATTATCCAGGTCCAAATGTGTAGTTGTATCTCGTCATTCATCTTTGTCCTCCCTTCCATGGACACTGTGACTGAATATCATTCTTGGGCGCCTCTGGCTGGATGATGAGGAGGATTGGTGAAAGGCCAGCCTGTAAGTGTTGATAAAAAAAGAAATGGGGTATTCCAAAATAAGTTAACTAAATGGAAACATTTTAAAAAATAAATTACGGTGTAGTGCAAAAAAGAAAAGACAAGACTCGTGAGCGAGAAGATTCAGACTGAGGCGGCTTGGATACATTGATTAACTCTACTCTTCTAGTTGCACAGCAGTCATCGAAAAAAACAACAAGATAGGAGCCAGCACAGAACAGTTACAGGACCACACCACAAGACCGGGCCGTGAGTCTGTGGCCCAAACTCCATTTACCTAAATTTTTTACAGTTCCAGACAGAAGGCATATACAGCAACCTAGCATTTGCCAAATCAAGTAATTAAATCAATGTGCCATTGTCAGTCAATCATACCACTATGCTATTCCACCACTGCACACACATGTAGCCTAGGTCTGCTGTGGTTCTTGTTGATTGGTTGTGATTACCTTGTATTCCACTTCCTGAACGTATTCCACCAATCATCACAGATCAAACTGACTGACAGCGTGTAAAGATGGTATGGTGGTCATCATCATCCGGTGTGGCACGTGTACGTGTTGTCCAACAGAGCACCAACAGCAACTCAGTCTGTAGTGAGTGAATACGATTAAGTCCAGCCTGCACCTGCAGTAGTAGGAGTACAATTGGATATTATCAAACAACATGGAAACATTGACCATCACTTGAGACACAAGTACTTTGTTATATTATATTAAACTACTGGTATAGTTCTACTTCATGCACATTTGCTCTGAGTCAGCAAGCATCCAATGCTATGTATGGCATCATTCATTTCATATACCTGTCTTTCTCTTCTTTGTGACTGTCAGATCACTGATGCAGCAGAACCTTCTGAAAGTGATGACGAGTTTACTTTAATTTTGTAGCCCAGCTCAAGTTCTGACATTGAAGAGTTGTGTATGCCAGTGCAGAAAGAGGTGGTAGCCTTAAGACAGTGATGCATTTCAGATTAGAAACAAAACAGAAGATGGCTATAGTCACGTACGTTTCACTTGTTATGGAGGGACTGTTAGACGCTACATTATTGTACTATTCTCCATCTCCATCCAATGTATGGCAAGATGGAAATGTATTTAGGGTGAGTCAGGAACATGGAGCAGGACTGTGAGGACTGGAGTGCACAGTTAAATGCACATATGTGCAACTCTAATAGGTAATTAAAAAAGTAAAAGAAAGGATGGTGTTGGTTTTGAAGTTTTAACCATAAAGACAGATACACACAAATAAAGGAATGGAGAATGTAATGACTTAAAAGCCTAGTTGTCAGGAAAGAGGAGCTCGTCTTCAAACCCTGGTGGTTCTTCTGACAGAAGTAGGTCATGTAACCCAGTAGTTACGTCTTCCGACTCGCTCTCCTCTTCCAGCTGTGATTCACGTATTTTGTAGTCTGGTGGTATGAATTGCTGATTCATTTTGATCATGGTTAAGCTCTCCACGCTTATGGGCGAGAGACTGGTCTTTTTCACAGTTACAATGGCACCAGCAGCACTGAAAACGCGCTCAGAAGAGACACTTGCAACAAGGCAAGCCAGATACTTTATCGCCAGCCTGCTGAGCACTGGCCAGTCGCTTCTTTTCCTATACCAATACACCAATGGGCTTTGCTCCATGAACACCTCTGTTGTGTCATCCAGATAGGCCTGGACCATCCGCTCAATGTTCAGTGGTGCTCCGGTTTGCTTGTCATCTTTTTGCTTTGTGACAGCAACGGACTTACCCATCCCTTTCTGTAGAAACCAAGCAGCTATTTTTTTGGTTGTGTCTGATGAAACAGTTCCTGCTGGTGCTGTTGTTGTTATTGGTAGTGTTGGTGACTGCTGGGAAGCAAATGCACTGCTCTCAAGCTGTGAAGAGGAACTTGACTCTGTAGGATGCTCAGTAGTACTTGCACTGTCCTGGGCTGGCACTGGCAGGCCTCTAATTGAGAGCCGTTTGTTTTCTAAATCAGTGGCTTCCTCAGCTATTAGAGTTTTGTACTTGGCAACATCCCCTGCTGAAAAAGGAATTACTGCATTACTGTTCACAAATAATTTGTACAGTGGATCCAAAATTGTGGCAGTAATGTAATGTTGATGTGACACAATCTTATGTTGAATCCTTGTATTCTCAGATAAGCGGCCGGCTAAGGCCTTCGCCAAATAACATGCTTAAAGTTTTCCACCAACACCTTTGTATGTTTCAGACACCTCCTTCAGCTCTTGCTCTAGAATGTACAACAATGGGATAGCTTGGCCCATAGTACAGTCCTCCCTGCTGACTGCATATGTGAAGACCTCAAAAGGAAGTAGCATCTCTGTCAGGCATTTAATGAGGTCACATTGCCACATCTCAACGGTCATGGCTTTAACAGTAGGATCCCCTGATCTTCTTGTCATGACATAAGCATTAAGTGGTATGTACTGCTCAAACAGCCGATCAAGCATGTAATAAGTAGAGTTCCAACGTGTTGGGACCTCCTGGATGAGTGCTTTAACTGGCAGTATGCGATTTCTCCACAATGAACATGGCTACAGTTGCATGTCTGCGAGTATCTTTAAAAATCTCAGCAGTGTCAATGCCTGCAGATACCTTGTCTCTAACACCTGAAAAAGAGATCCAGTGTGCAGTGATGCACATGTAATCAGTGGCTTGGCAACTGGTCCACATGTCTGTTGTCAGGTAGATACTATGAACAGCACTCTGCTGCAGGGCTTTTTCAAGCAATTCCAGCACGTCGTGGTGTAGTGCTGGAACAGCGACTCTGGCAAAATAGTAGCGGCTGGGAATATTCCAATTTGGGCAGAAGGTTGTCACAAATTCCAGGAAACTTACCCCTTCAACAAAAGAAAAAGGGAGAAGGTCCAGTGCTAACATTTTAGCAAGCTTAGAATTGTACAAACGTGCTATTGGGTGGTTGCACTCCTACTTTCCCTCCTGCCTAAACATGCTAAGAATGGTACGCTGCTTGGTATTTCCTTCAGTAATGCTCGATGCAGTACTTCGCGTCGCAGACTTCGCAACCGTACTCCTTGCGGTCTCTGGGTTACTCTTACTCTGGTGTCACTGAGATTTAGCTGATGCAGAAGATGTGGGCTCTACCACTGCAGTGCTGGGGACAGGGGTACTTTGTGTACCACTACCAGAGAGAATGTCTCCCTCTTCTTCTTCCTGTTCAACCGTGAGTGGACCTTTTACTACTTCCCCACCAACATTAATGGTTCCTGCTTTCATGCTACGTAGGTGGTCCTCCCACTGGATTGCGTGGTGTTTTTTCAAATTGGTCATTTGGCCTCCGGTACCATAGTTGGTACCAAGCTTACCACGACTAATAGAGGTATGACAAATGGAGCATATAGCAATGTTGTCCTCATTTGCGCTAACTGTAATGAGGTCCCACACTGGAAAGCTTAACTTGTGTCTCCTGCTAGAGGTGCCACTTCCAATGCCGGATGAACTGGAGGTTGTGTGTTGAATTTCACTATGTGGCTGCGCAGTAGTACCCCAACCTACTTCTGCTGAGGTGGAACTTCTGCTGGATGTAGGACGCTGCCGGCCCTGTGCAAATGTAAAAATGGAAGCAGGAGGTAGTTTTGCTTTTGGTGTGGCCTGTGTTGGAGGTATGTGGGCTACATCCCTACTAGTCGCAGCCATTCTCGCTAGGGTTAAAATGTTGGTCTCCATGTTCTCAGGCCCAGGAGTAATGCTTGTGATGACTGGGTCTGACTCGTCATCACCATCATTATTCGGCTGTTCAACATTGCACTCCATAAGTATAAGGCTTCCTGGACCCTTCCTTTTCCCTAGCCTGGTCTTCTTGGGATGTCTATCCCTCTCATGCTCAGATTGTTGTGGCTCCCAATAGAGATCAAGATCATCAGAAGGGATGCTTGGTGAAGAACTCGATGGACTAACCCTCCTTGGGCACTTTACCACTGCTGGCCAGTGCTAAGGTGCATATGCTCTGTACTATGAATACGGTGACATTGACTTGTCCACAACAGCATGTTCAATTTACTTGTAGGTCCCTAGTAAAGTGCACTATATGTGCCCAGAGCCTGTAAATTAAATGCTACTAGTGGGCCTGCGGCACTGATTTTGCCACCCTCTCAATAACCATTTAACCATGGCTCAGGCCTGCCACTGCTAAGCCTATTTGTGCAGTTTTAAACTGCCATTTTGACTTGGTAAGTTAACCTACTTGCCAGGCCCAAACCTTTCCTTTTATTACATACAAATCACCCCTATGGTAGACTCAGGCAGCTCTTTGGGCAGGGTGCAGTGTATTTAAAAGGTAGGTCATGTACTTTTGAGTTTTACATGTCATGATAGTAAAAAACTACAAAAGTCTCTTTTCACTTTGGCGGCCTATCTCTCGCCTAGTTTTAACATTGGGATAGCCTTTAAACATCTTTTAAGTGTAATTTCCAATTGGCAAAAGAAGCATATTTGGAGTTTGGTGCCTCTGGACTCAATCTAAAATCCCAACTTAGGGTAAAGTTGGATTTAAGAATTGTAAGTCTGAAAACGACACTTTTAGAAAGTTGCCGTATTTTAACCATTCTGTGCCTCATCCTGTCTCTCAAAACACATCTGGTTTGGGTGACAGCTTGGCTTTGTGCCTCCCCCTAGACAGTCACATAAAGGGAGCTAGGGTGGGACATTTGCATCATAATGGCCAATCACTTGGCTGATAGGCCGTCCTTAGGTAGATTAGGAGGGAGTAGCTGACACTTGCACCTGAATAGTGCTGTGCATTTTCCCCACACAAAGAGCTGTAGGCCCCCCTGGAGTAAGTCTGGAGTCAGGGCAGGGTAGGCAGGGACATTTTGATCTTCAAATTCCTCATTCATGTCTCCCCCACTTTAAGGACACATTGGGAATAAGTATTGGACCCTTGTCTCCCCAAATCAGAACTTTGCTGGAACCAAGGACATTCTGCCTGGAAGAAGAGATGCTGTGCTGTAGGAGGAACTGCCAGTTTGCTACCTGCTCTGCTGTGGTGGCCTGCTGCTTCTTTCCTGGGAGTGAGAGGAACTGGACCTGTTGTCTACATCCTTGAAAGCAGGATTCTCCAAGGGACTATTGGCCTGCCTCCTGTTTCTGAATTCTCAGGTTCACAAAAGGCTACTGCTAGTGCTGCTGCTGGACTCTGCCATCTGTGAGTCCTGGGCCTCAGTGGTGGGTTCTGAAGCAGTTTTCTGCAAAGATCGACACAGGGTCCCTTTGCACCAATCAGAACAAACACAGTGGCCGCTGACACAATGCCGATTCGATGATAACACGAGTCTCGACTGCGAGGCTCAACAGCGATGCAGTGCCAATCCAGAGATGCTGCTGCAAGGCTCGACTTCAATGCAGTGCTGATCCTTCCACTCCGACGGCGAGGCTCAACTCCGGCGCATGGAACGACTGCGTGAATTTGAACAGACGCATTGAGTCTCAGACGTCGACGCCTGCAGCATACAAAAGTACTTTTTCAGTAGGACTTGAGTGGGTTCCATAGCTGGTCTACCATCCATCGCAGTCCGTCTGCACTTTGGCTATACCCTGGTTTAGTGTGACCTCAAGTAACCTTTTAGCGCTATTGACTTCTAAACACTAGTTTTAGATTTAATTTTTCAAAATACGTATCTTGAGTTTTACTGATAGGATTTTTGTCATTTTGGTCTTGTTTTACTCACATAGGTATTCTATATTTCTCTAAACTGGTGTGGAGTCCTTTTGTTGTGTTTTCACTGTGTTACTGAAAGTAAAGTGTGACTCTTAAGTTAAGCCTTACTGCTCAGTGCCAAGCTACCAGAGCGTTAGCATAGGTCAATTTAGGCTGTGTATCTGACTTACCCTGACTAGGATTATGGCTTGGACAGGGTGTCCACTCTGCTAACCAGAAATCTAATTTCTAACAGCGACTCTGTTGAAAAGTGGGTTATTGGGAGGGATAAGTATGCACCTACCACCAGCAATAAAGCCACCATCACAATAGAATGTTCGGTAAAGGTCTCAGTAAATTAGTCCCTTGTACAAGCCTTGGTAGTTAGCAATCAGGCTTAACTTAGGAGACAGGTGTGAAAGCATTTAAAAACACCAATACACTAAGTAAGACACAACACACAATAAAAATAGCACACCAATTTATAAAATAGCAAATATTGTTATCCTTAAACCTACACTGAAATGACAAACGTCCAATTTAGGAAACCAGATTTTTTTTTTAAGATGAACCATTTTATGGTTACCTAAAAACATATAACACTCACTTAGGGCATCTGGTTCCGCTTGACCGGGACAAAGTCAAAGTTTGAGGCTAACCGCGCTGGAACCCTTGTTGGGAACGCTAAGCGGGAGGCTCTGGTCAAAATTTTACCTACACACTTAGAATCTTTTCTAGAGCTTTTTCTTCTTCATAAGGCCAGATTTCGTGTGGGTTCACCTACTTGTGATTCAATGAGGCCATGGTCAAATCCTGTAAATCTGGAGCTTTCAGTGGGGCAAACCTGAAATGCCGGCCAGGTTGCGGTTTTGACTTTCGACGTTGGGTCGGTCACCATATGGAGCTTTTATTACCAAAGTTCTTACAACTTCTCCAAACTTCTGGAAGTCCTTTCAGAAGGTCTTCTTGTAGGTTCAACGTGTCCAGAACATCAATCCAAAGGTTTGTAACTCCTAGATGGTCTCTGGGATATCTTTACTATAATTCCCACAATGTACCTGGCCAAAACCTAAAAATGTCCACTGGACGCAATCCAGGTAGGGACTCTTGGTGTAAATGATGCAAGTGGGCTCTGTTTACCTGTAGCTTGTAGGGAGTCCACTCCCTAATCCTACTTGAAGCAAGGCAAATTCCTTAGGGCTGTAGTACCATATTGTGCAGCAGGTGCAGTCTTTCAGAGTGCAGTCCTTCGGGTGCTGATCCAGACTCCAGCAGGGCAGTTCTGCTTCTCCTTGTAGTTCCAGGCAGCTGATCTGAGAGGCTCAGCAGCTCTCACATATTTATTCAGCATTCTGGGATAACAAGCAAAAGAGCACCTCTGTTCAATGAGATGCTGGGGGCCACCCAAAAGCATTGTAACTTCCTGCAAAATGTTGCATCTTTTTGTCCCACAAAGCACTGTGCTTCCGAAACCCAACATAGATTAATGCTCTTAAGAGCAGTAAGAGCTGGCTAAAACAACCCAGAGTGCGCCTCACTTCCCTTAGCTCTCCTCCTCCTGCCCTCTGCAAATTCCTGTCCTAAGCCCAACATCCAGCTGGGGGTCTCGATGGCGGGGCAGGTAGGCCTGACATTCCTTTACTGCCATCCTCTCTGCGAAGCACATGGTTTATTACTCATCCCCCTGCCTGGTCTTTACAGCTGCATAAATCCCACCATCCAATAACCTCTGGTCCAGCCAGGCCACTTATCGCCTAATCAAAGCAGCCTGGCTACGTTTGTTAGAGTGACCAATCAATGTAGACTGCTAGAATGCTGGAATCTGGCCCACAGAAGAGAAAGTCTTTTTATGTATTTTCCGTACTAATTATGACAAATTCGACAGTGGCAATTTGTTGAATTCATGAATACCAATCTTTTAAGTCACTGAATGACATTTTACTCCTTTCTTAGCAATAGCTATACTTGAATAAAATATTGCAATGTTAGCCTATGGAGCTTAGTACCTACAATGCGGAAAACTGGATTGGGTGTTTTTTCCCTCACCAGGAAACAACATTTTTAAGGCCGCTGCTTATAGTTACATGGCCTCCCACAACGGGACACCTACGGGACGCCTTGGGGGTGTCTAACCTGTAAAAATAATGTAGATTATCACTTTTATTGAGCCCATACCACCAAAGACGAAAGTGCATATAATTTACTTTTAAAGGCATTCTGCAAAGCAAGGCTGCCTTCAAAATGGCAGCAGGCACACAGCAATGCTCACATTCAAGTGCCAGGAATCTGATGGGCCTTTAAACCTCCAGGCCCTATTATATACTTGGGACTTATAGGTAGCTTGAACCTCCTGGTCCTATTATATACAAAGGACTTCTAGGGTCTGTCAGTGCCAATTGTAATTAGACCAACTTACCATAACTAAACTTACCGGCAAGGCAGGGCTGTCTTTAGAAGTGACAGTGGGGCCACATCAGCACACTTATCTAAGTGCAGGAAATCTGCTGGGCCTCTACACCTCCAAGCCATATTATATACTAGGGTTGATAGGTAGTTTGATCCCCTGGCCCTATTATCCCGTATGGACTTAAAGGGCTCTGTCATTGCCAATGCAATCATACCCAAGTACCATACACGTTTAACACAGAACAAAGGCCCGGGATCTGGTTACCAGAGCCCAGGGCACAGTCAGAGTCAGAAAGTTAACACCTAGGGTTAAAAATGGGTAAAAAACTGCAATGGCTCGCCTACTGGCTGGCAGGACGCAATCTGCACGAAATTGATATGTCTGACCCAGAATGGAACAGAGGGATGGTTCACGCCCTATTGCTCCCGAAGGCGGGGATCCCGAGGTCCACGCCCCCCCTTCTCCGCATAGCGATTGAACACTGGAGGCGGGCTGTAAAATACGCGTCTCCCACGTCAACTTACGCCCCTACGATACCACTACTGGGGTTGCCAGCCGGGCTACGAACACTATCAAACCACATGCTTACGGATTGGCACGACTTGGGAGTGACACAGGTGGGGGACTTCTTTAATGATGGAAAGATGATGACATTTGAAGACTTCCGCATTACACACCACTCACCTGGGAGGTCGTTCTTGCTACACGCACATGTGAAATGTTACATAGCACAGGCATGGGCCCCTGACGGGACGGAGCCACCCACGAACCCACTAATCACGATGCAATATCTAATGGGGGCTGGCAGCCACCTGACCAGGTGGATAACGCATGGCATAAGAGAGGGCAGGGCCATCTCGCTGCAACCATTACGAGATAAGTGGGAACACGACATTGGGAGAACGCTCAGAGATAAGGAGTGGGACAGGATCTTGAAATACCCCAAAAAGGTATCGAGGAACCAGAAGTTTAAATTCATACAGCTCATGCTCCTACACCGAGCATATCTGACGCCTCACCGCCTGCACACTATGTTCCCAGACACTCCTGATACATGCCCAAGGTGTGGGGGGGAGGATGCCCGACTGGCTCACATGCTGTGGGCTTGCCCTAAGCTGGGGTACTACTGGACCACGGTACAGTCTGACCTGGCCAGACTAGTCCCTTCCAAACCATACAACACATTGGAATATGCCCTCCTGGGACTGGGCCCTGTGGAGCGGAGGAAGAGCGTAGGCACACGGTTCACAGACTTGGCCATGATATTAGCGAAGCGTGCGATCACTATGAGGTGGAAGTCCCCCAAGCCACCAGACCCTGAGATGTGGAGGGCGGAGCTAGTGAGGTGGGGAAAGGCTGAAAGTACAACGTTGCAGCGCGAAGAATGCAGAGGGCTTAGGAAACACCCCATTTCCCTAGACTGGAATGCTTTGCTGGGGTCCTTTGAGTCGGGGAACGATTCAGAATCAGAACACACTGTGGACTTGGGCTCCAACTCATAGACTGACACTTATGCGGCGCTCACCAATAGGTGGGACCCTTCGCACGAACCTACAGGTGCACAGACACGAACGGCACTAACATGACAGTGTTTAACCCCACATACCCCTAACACGCATACAGCAGGGATTCTACAACACACGCTGTATATGCATGTAAGAATGTCCGTCACCGCGGGCTGCTATAAATGTGAATAGGAAGTGCCTGAAGGGGGGAGGGCGAGGGTGGGGGGAGTTTAGTTTGGGTGTTGTAGTACCATAATGGAAAATGGAAAAATGTGTATATCCTGTCAGTGCGAACATATGATGCAAATATGTGACTCATGTACCGAAATGCTCTGCACTGCTTACTATAACTGCATTTATCCTGCTAATAAAGAAATTTTCAACAACAAAAAAAAAAATGGGTAAAAAGGGTGTGGGAGAACACAGCAAACAGGCTCTAATTTCTCACAGACCCACTGTGATATACTGTCATTACAGGGAAAGTGGCATGCTGGAATCAACATGCCACAATTTCATGGAACATAACCTGCTCCTCAAATATTTTTGTGAACCATTCACAGGAAGGTGCCATTAGGGACCCCTTCTCATCTGCAAACGTGTAACCACTACCTTTCAATAGACTGTAAAATATTGATTTTTGTGATTGGATTTAAGTTTCAAAACATAAATACATAACTTAAAGAATCACTATTAATATGAGGAGAAGTACGATTGCCCCTTCCAAATAGTGATCTCTTTGGGTTTCCTAGACCTGTTTAGTGCTTTGGTAACACGTTATCAAATTGCTAAATGGGTTTAGTACATTTGAAAACCGAATTTTGTGTTGGCAACCCTAGGATTTACCGTAGCTAGAAGTGTGCGACCAGAACATTTGTTTGTACATTTGGCCCCTTGCCCATTAATTGGATAGCGGTGCTGGTGTGAAACACCTTCAAGTGCTATGAAAGGTAACGGAATGATGTGTTGTTTTCTACTAAGGAACTCTGTGGAAGTAAGTCTCAGGGGCTGATTAAAAAAACTCGTCTTTTAAAAGTCAGAAATCTTCTCTCGTTTCTTCCTACGTTTGGAGCAGATATCTGATTTATTTTGAATTCAGTCAAAACAAATGATGGTGTTGAAAAGTCATAACGTGCATTTCGATTGAAAATCCACAAGTAACTTTCGTTTCTCAACAGGGAAACGTGGCTCTCCTTGGAGAAACACCTTTCCGCCTTCCTCATACAATCTGGTGACTTTCCTCACCCAATTTACACAATGAAGGTACTTCA
The DNA here is from genome assembly GCF_964263255.1 of Lissotriton vulgaris. NCBI lineage: Eukaryota > Metazoa > Chordata > Amphibia > Caudata > Salamandridae > Lissotriton > Lissotriton vulgaris. The sequence goes on along the minus strand of NC_141691.1, from coordinate 1,191,088,175 downwards.
ACCTTTATAAGGATGGAGCTTTACAAATTCTATTTGTTGAGAAAGGTTGAACGCTAAATACTTGCACCAAACCAGCACTTTATGAACGTAAATTGTAGATCCTGATTCTGAGGAAGCAGCAACCTTTAAATTTCAAATAACTAAGTTGGCATTATAAATTCATTTGTTAGGCTTGTTCAGCGCCTGAGCATTAAGGCATTTTTCTTATGGTATTGTAAAGATTAAATATTTCAATATTCACATACATAATGCTGACCTCCCAACCTTCGCTCAAGAGAAACGTTACCAATGTTTTGATTCCGTTTTATGCACAATGCACATTTAAAAAGGTAAAGAAGTGAACAGAATAAAAGCTAGTCAACCGCTTTTGGAATCACGATGTAGCCACATAACGGTAAGATTCCGGGAAACGTAAATTAAGTGGTGTCAGTGCCGTCTGCTGCTTCGTGGGCAAACCCACACGCACATAAATGGAGAAAAAAAATACGATAAGGGCCCCTGTCTGTAGCGGCGAGACAAGGCGCGTGTCAGAGATGAAGTGTGAGTGGTAAGCGAGCACAATACATGGCACTGGGATCAAAGACAACATCAATAGTGAAATCAATATCCGGCTACAGGACTGAATGAGGGGGCTGTCACTATACGGGAAGAGGGAGAAAAATGGGATGGTTTTACGAGCATCGCCATTAGTGTTGACTTAATGAGGGCGGGCCACATAAAGTATTAGCTCTTCTTTTTGTTCTTTCACTTTGTATTTTACTACTGGGCTCAGCATTCTCATATTGTTTTCATTCATGCCAATCTGTTCTTATACTATATATATAAATATTTTTTTATAAAGCATATGTGATCCCCTACCCTAGCAAAGAGCTGCATATCTTCTCACAAATGCCGTGCTTCAGCTCGGAGAACCTTTTAAGGCATGGACACATTTGACCATTGCCAAGGGACCCCACCTCCCTGGGCAACTGAACGTTCTGGGTTTGACCTCTGTCTACTCTGTTTCTCAATCGAAACCACTTTCGCTCCAGTTACTCCTAAACTCTGCCTCTCACAACCAGTGTCATCTTAAGGGCTTATGGGGTGTGGGCCGAGACTTATTGCAGCTGTTTTTGTATGGCATTGTTACAATTTACACAGAATATAGTATTGTTTGGCATTACGTGGACCTAAAAAGGATAGACACATTCAAAAGGGACTCACAAAATATGTTTTGCCCTGGGGTAAGAATCCTTAAACATGGCACTGCTTGTGCTACAGACATCAAAGGAGGGATGGGGCTACAGGCTTGGGGCCGTGTCCATGGTGGTCTCTCATTGTGCTGCTGCTCAATACAGTTTTTCGCACGCCGTGTGAGATGAGTGAAACGTGTGACGATTGGCAGTTTGTGCTTCTGTATTTGAATGGCCATATCTGGCACCTTTCCCACTATTTGGAATCACTTTTAGAAAATGTAATCTCTTCGTTTGTGAAATTGCGATTGATTGTTTTATGTGAACAAATCATTATCAACTGCCAGAATGTCGCACGTCATCGGTGACATATGAATCCAAGGGTCTTATTTATGAAGGCCTTGCGCCGCCGGTGCGTCACTTTTAACATGGGAAAAAGTGACGCACCGGTGGCGCAAGGCCTTCATAAATGAGGCCCCAAGTCTGTATTTTGTATTATACCTATCGAGCGCTGAATGCTGTGCTAAGCTTATAGCCCGTTCTATCCGCACTGCTCACACTGCCCCTTTCTCATCATTCTCCTTTACAGCGTGGCTCAACTTCCCAAACCACGTTTATTTTTGCAGTAAAACCACATGAATAAGGTATTATGTTGTGGGAAAAACCTGCTGAAATGAAAAGACCTGTGCAGTTTATTTTACAAAATAATCTGTATCAACTATTCCGAGCATCTGGGTACATATATGCCTTCCTCACAGCGTGGCCAGTAAAGTTGAATCACGTGCACATATGTTTTTGTGCCCAACCCATGCAACCTGATATTTCACCAGGTTGGATGTAATGCCCAAGACGTCCAACCAGAGGCGCAACTAAAGCCAAATTCCATCAATAGGCAGAGTGGAGATGCAGGGGCTCTAAGAAGGGATGAAAAAACAACAAAGCCTCGTTAACAAGTAAATGGTCTGTTAAAGACCAGTGAAGTACTCGGGAAGCTGTCTCTGCCTGGACTGACACACACGAGGGGCTGAAGCCCTTTGAGCCCTACGGGTGTTGCGCGCCTGAGTCCAACCATACCGGAGTGAGACCCTTTCCTTTAACCGCATGCGCACTAGCGGGTTTTCCCGCTGCGCGCTGAAATTTAAAAAAACCCGCGTTACGTGACGAAGCCAGCTCGTCATGCGCGCAGAGGAGGTAACGCCCATGACGAGCTGGCTTTGTCACCAGCATCGAAGGGGTTAAAAGCAGCCATTAGAAGGTCTTATAATATGAAAGTATCTCAAGGCCAGAAAAGGAGCCATACACATGGCCTTTATGGACTTCTCCTGTGCCTTTGACACTGTAAATCGAGCCAAAATATGGGAACTTATGGGGAATTTGGGGGTAGAAAACACTTTAGTATCTCTACTCAGGGGTCTGTATAATGATACTTTTGACAAACTATGTGCCAATGCCTTCTCCTGTCCATCATTAGAGTTCATGTACTCCCTGTCTCTGTGTGTGTAAGTGTTATTTTGTCTACTACTGATGCTGTTTCTTAACTCCCCTAGTGCAAACATGTATTCCGTATCCTATAGTAGTGTGTTTCCTGTCCCATTGCAAGTGTAAATCCTTTTCCAATGTATGTTTAACCTGTTACGTGTGTCAGATGGCCAGGAGCCACATGACGTCACAGTGGGCGTGTATGTCGGACAGCTCCTGGCCGTCCAAGCACCCACCCACAGGGTAAGCTCTGGGGCTCCCCCCGTGGACCACACATCTACGGGACCCCACCAGGGATGGCAGCAGAAACCCTTTTGCTGCCCCCCAATTCCTCTCAACATCATCTAATGACATAAGTGTGCATCACGCGCCAACATCATTAGAGGTAATGGGGCAAGCTGGAAGCCATTTGCTTCCAGTGTGTCGGAGGGAGAAGGTAAGTTTCTCCCTGGGGAGGGCGGAGGTTTTTAAATATAGAGGCATTGGAGGAAAGGAAAGGGATTTCCTTTCCTCTGATTTCATTTTAGAGCATTCCTGCTGAACGATCATGCATGGGGCGCGATCATGTAGCAGGAATGCCCACTGGACACTAAGGATTTTGTTTTGGATCTGTTTCGGGTTTGCTGGGAGCAGCCCCTTGGGCAAGGGTCGCTCCCCTTGGGGGGAGCAATTATTTTGGCAATTTCTGCCCCCCAAGGGCAGATCGCCTGATTATTTTGTGTGCCCAACTATGCCACCACCAGGGATTTATTTTTGTAAATCTTCACAAAAACTCCTAAAGAGTGCAATGAGGTACATCGGGACCCCCATTTCAGAAAGAACTCACCATAATTTTTCCCGTGGCACCAGATCAAAAGCTGACCTAAGGTCAACAAAGACCAGATATAAACTACCACCCTAAAGGCAAACTGTCTTCCAGTATAGAAGCTGTAACCTTTGTACCTGATCTAGGGTTGATGTCTTTTCCCTAAATCCTGCCTGTAGGTGAGACAAAACCCTCGCTTCCTCCATCCCGGATTGTAACCTAACTAGCAAGACCCTTGCAAATAACTTTTGTGCGATGTCAATTAAACTTATGGGTCTATAGTTGGAAGGGGGTAGTGGGGATCCCTTTCTGAAAATAGGGATAATCTCTGCTCCTAACCAGCTATATGGAATCTTCATGCCCTGTGTAATGGCATTAAAAAGGCCAAGGAAATACGGAGACCAGATAGCTGGTTCGCTCCTGTATATGTCCCCTGGAATCTTATCTAGACCTGGGGCTTTACCTGGAGCTATTTTCGAAAGACCACTTTCTGTCTCCTTTAAGGTTATATATACAGTACTGGTGGTACCTGGGTTTCCTTCACAGTCTGGGAAGTTGCCTGGTATTGCTTCATGATCTGGTATGTTAACAAAACCTTTGCCAGGCGGGGCCAACTCAGAAGGTAGCCTGCTCTTTAGGAGGTCTTGACAGGGATTTTCATCAGTGTAGAGGGATTTGAAATGCACCCGCCATACCTCTTCGCTCAGGTTTAGTTCAAGAGCAGGATTTGGAGAAGGTGCACCTGTATTGACAATATTCCAGAACATCCTCAAGTCCCTATCCCCCAGTGCCGTTTTGAGTAAATCCCAGTTCTCCCTTTCCCAACCTTGTTTTGCCTTCTGTATTGTTAATTTGTAGATTTTCCTGGACTTACTGATAATAGGATGGTTTTTACTTTTAATAGAATCCATAAGTGCCTTTCTAGCCTTGCGGCATTCACTGTCATACCACAGGTGTTTGGGAGGCCTATTGGGTCTGGGGGATAAAAGAATGTCATTAGTGTCTTCTTTAACTTGTTATAATTTGTCTCTACAGGATCCCTTACTAAGCCCCCATTACTAAGATATAATTTTGATGCCTCTTCTAAAACAGGTATGAGGGCTTCATATAAATTACTCATCCTGTCATCTGACTGGAGAAAATTGCTCCAGCGAACTTTCCTCCTAAAATTAGAAAGAGTAAAGCCATAGTTTTTTGGGTCCTCTATGGGGGTATCATGAGGATTTATGTCCTTTATTTCCATTACTAGGGCATGGTGGTCACTGTCCACTCTAGTGAAAATTTAAAAATCAATCCTATCCCAGGAGTTGATATTTATTAAAATATATTCCAATATAGACCCACGCTTCTTACTATGGAAAGTGTAACCATTGGAAGAGTCTGAACATGATCTACCATTGCACGCTCTTAAAGAGTGGCTTAATGCCAGGCAATTCAGCTGTATAGCTAGGGGGGACCAATGTTTAACTGGAGGACATCTGGTTTCGGGCATTGTCAGGGAATAGTCCTCACCCCCCGTATTTTCCAGGGACAAGCCCTCTAAGGGCTCAAACTGGCAAATAAAATCTCCGCCACCAAAAATCATTTGGTTAGGGTCTATGGAGGACAAAAAGTTAGATAAAATCTCTACCGTTATGGAGTCTTTGCCCCTAGGCATTGGTCGCGAATATGCATTAACTAACATAACAGGGAGTTTAGAAGGAAACAATCATTTGACACAAAGAATATCTAAAGAACCAGTTTCAACTTGGACAGCCCTACATCCTAAATGTGTCCCTATCCAGGTCATAAGCCCACCAGAGGGTCTTCCAACACCACCATTAGTGGCCTTAATACTGAAGATGGCATAGCCTGGATATGTTGTCTCTTCACAGACCCAGGTCTCTTGAAACATACATATCTCGTATAGGCCTATAAAATCCACCCAGTCAGGATCCAATACTTTATTTTTAATGCCCGCCACATTCCAAGATAAAACCCTGGTTAATTGTCTGTCTTGCGAGGGGATACATGGAGATTTTTCAGTGAATGGTCTTTTTGATAGGGTTGTCAACCTAGTATTGGGCTCACTTGGAGCCCTCATAGTTGTCAGAGGGTCTATAGTTCCCAGCTGGGAACAAACTCCTGTGGGAATTTTATGGCTATTGCCAGAGGAGCCGCTCAAACTTCTACTGGCAAAACCATCCCTTTTGCAAGGATAGACACAACTATGATCATTTCCCTTATCATAGGATAAAGAGAGACCCCTCTCCCAATTGCATAATATTGCTCTGTTTAGTCAGTCTACACCTTCTAGTGGGCTAAATCTGTTACCTGTCGGGATGCCGAAAGTGGGGTTTGGTGTCCAGTGGTGTTCACGTAGGGTTGGTCTATGCAATATAGTAGGTAAGCTCCTGCTCTTTCTTTGGTCAAAACTAAACTTGCGTGTTCTATTCGGGGGATAAAAGTAACTTAAATGAAGAGGTAAAATATTGCTCATGTTCCTTCCTAACTCATTTATTAAAATACTATGAACTGTAGGAGGGTTCCTAAAATTAATTATTATACATTCCCCTGTTCTATCTTTATTCAGTTCTCCTATCGAACCCACTCTTCTCGTAGTTAAAATCTCATCTACAATTTCAAAACCCTGAGTGCTATTGTTCACTAGCCAGTTAACAATCAGTTTTGTGTTTCCGGGGAGAGGCCTCTTGGGCAAGGGTTGCTCCTCTTCGGTGAGAAATCATTTTGGCCGTTTCTGAACCCCTGTTAGGGATATCAGCTGATTATTTTGAAATTTGTGTGCCACACTAGGCCACCAGGGTTTTCTTTTTTTGATGTTGAGCCTTATGTTTTTAGGCCTATCTGTCCCCAAAGGGAGGGGGGCAGAAACTATTAGACACCAGGGATTTTTTTGATATAGTTGTTGGGGAGCGGCCCTTTCGGAAAGGGTCGCTCTCCTTTATGGGGTGATCATTGTGGCTGTTTCTGATCCCTTTGGGGGTAGATCGGCCATATGTTTTTAGGCCCATCTGCCCCAAGGGGGCACAAGCCAATATATACCAAGAATTTTTTTATGTTGTTGTTGGGGAGCTGCAAAAATTTCTAGAATTGCTAGGATAGGGAAACAATGCTTTACATAATAACAATTCCTAGGCAACTTAACACCTGTCTGAAATCAGGTCTCACACATTCAGGTTGAAAGACAGAAACTCAGTGTACTACCAAAACACAGTTAAAAAGATGTATTATTTAGTTCATGCATGTATATATACAAGGGTCACTGAATCTGAGTAGATAAGGATGACAATGACTTATCTACTCAGATTTAGTGACCCTTGTATTATTTTATTATCTGTTGTGGGAAACATCCGTTACAACGCGGATGTTTCAACGCGGTGCTGTTACGACGCGTCCGTAACAACGCAAGTCGTGACCACGACTTGCGCTGGAGGGCGCTAGAAGATTAAAAATAGTAAATTTACTATTCCAACACCTTCCCTAGTGTCCACGGGGACTGGTGTTAGAATAGTAAATTATACTATTCGATATCCGCGCCCCCAACGCAAGTCGTGGTAACGACTTGCGTTGTAAGGGACGCGTTGTAACAGCACGCGTTGTGATGGTACGCGTTGTACCGTCACCCATCCTCTGTTGTCCCCTGCTTTTTGAAGATTCATGTAACAATTGATTGTTATCTATGATCAAATTGTGTTTGGTTAGGTAACTGATGTTTTAATGTTCGTTTTAAAATCAAGATATTTATACATGTATGTACAAGCCGCTCTGCCCTTTGGGGGCAGAGCGGCTATATGTTTTTTAGGCCCATCTGTCCGTAAGGCGGGCAGAAGCCACTAGACACAAGGGCTTTCTAAATGTTGTCTGGAAGTTGTCCCTAGGGCAAGAGTCACTCCCCTTTTATGGAGGTGAATATTTTGGCTGTTTCTGTCCCCCTTGGGACCAGATCAGCCTTACATTTTGGCCCTTCTGCCCCCAAATGGAACAGAAGCCACTAGACACCAGGGATTTTGTCAAAATCTATTTCTGTGATCAGGGGAGTGGTCCCTTGGGCAAAGGTTTCTCGACTTTTAGGGGGTGATGTTTTTGGCTGTTTCTGCCCCCCTTAGGGGGCAGATCGACCTTTTGCTTTAAGTCCCATCAGACCCCCAGCTTGGCTGGTGGCTTGTGTGTGGACTGGTGCATTATTTGCATATGTGATTGTAAAGTTTTATTTCTCCTTTTTATTCTAGTGCGAAGCTTTTGATTCTTGTTTCCGGTTAAAGCAGTGATTAATCTGCAGTTTGCGTAGTTGCATGTATTTGGTAAGAATTGTTTTGTTGTTGTGTTTACTCCAAATGAGTATTATTGTCATGCGAGAATTTTTTGCAAGTGGTGTCATAACAGCAGCATATTTAGTTTATGTTTTGACAGTGAAATTCTGTTTGGATTTGAGCATGAAGTGTATTGCGTTGTCTTCTGTGTCATTTTCTTTTCCTATTCTTTTTCAGTGGGATATTGTTGGTTCTTGCTGTGTCTGTGCAGAGTAGGTGGTGGTGAGTCTAGCTGTTTCTGGAAAGTGAGTGCTATTGCTTTGGAGTATATAGGTCTTTGGGATAAAGCCAAATTTTGTTTAGTACTTATTTACAAAGTGTTTGTTGTTGTTGACTTAATTGACAATTTACCTTTATCAGTAAGGATTATGGCTAGCCGCAGAATTATTGCTCAACAGGTGGTTTGTATGCTTTTTGACCCTCCATCTGACCATGATTATGAGACTGACAGTGTGTCTGAGGCAGAGGAGGAAGTGCAGGATTCTGGCTGTGAGTTTTCTGTCCACGACAAATCATCTGATGATAAAGCTATTCTCAGTGCGGATGAAGCTACTCTCAGTGTGGATGAAGTGCCTGTTTTAGAAGAGGAAACTGATGTTTCAATGGTGCAGCAAGAGGCATCTGGATTGCAGCCTGCAGTTGTGAGGCTTCCCATTGGAAGTGCTGGACTCTGGGTTGATCCAAACATAGTGCAGCATGTTGCCAGCCTTTAGTGGTTATTCAGAGTTTAGAGTGAATTGTGAAATATTTTTGCCTATACAGTTTTTTCAGTTGTTCATGCATGATGTATTTTTGGTGAGCAGACCAATTTGTATGCTAAACAGTATTTGAGGAACAACAGTGCGAGACGTATGCCCCACTCTAAAACTACCCGGTGGACTCCCACAAATCTGGATGAGTTGAAAAAGTTTTTCAGTTTAACTCTTTTGATGGGTTTCATAAGGAAGCCGTCCCTGACTTCATATTGGTCTACCAGTCCCTTGATGACACCAGCCATATTTCCTGCAATTATGAGTCAAGATCAGTATTTACTTTTGCTTTGGATGCTGCATTTTGTTGATAATGCTTCGGTGTTGCCACAAGATCACCCTGACTGTTACCACCATTTTAGGATTCGGCCTGTCCTTATCCCTTTGTAGATCGATTTTCAAAGATCTACACTCTAGGCAAAGAAATAGCTGTTGATGAGTCTTTGGTCATGCTCGAGGGCCATTTGATTTTTAGGCAGTACATTTCTAGCAAGAGGGCACATTATGGAATTAAGATGTATATGTTATCTGGGAGTAGGACAGGATCTGTCTATACTTTCCGGTTGTACACAGGTAGGGATTCCACTGCTGAGCCCCCTTGTTGACTGTCCACTTTAGGAGTTTCAGGAGAAATTTTTGTGGGAACTTTCTAGAGGACTTTTTAACAAAGGTCACCATTTGTACCTAGATAACTTCTACAATGCTGTGCAATTGTTTAAGGAATTGTTCAAAGTGGACACTCTTGCTTGTGGCACAATCCGCTCTAACTGTAAAGTTACCCGAAAGAACTTGTTTGCAAAAAGCTTCAGAGGGAGCAGTGCAGTGCCTTGCATAGTGATTAAACGCTAGCTGTGTAAATTGCGGACAGGAGGGATGTCTACATGCTGACTACCATCCATAATGAAAGTCCTTCACGTGTGACTGTCTGGGGTCAGGTTGCTAAAGTGCACAAACCTGTATGCATTGTAGACTACAATAAGCACATGGGTGAAGTAGTTAGAGTAGATCAGAGGTTCGAACCTTACACTTCTGTTCATAAGTCTTACATTTGGTATAAGAAGTTGGCCATCCATCTCTTCAACTTAGCAACTTTTAATGCTTTTGTTGTGTTCAAGGAGTTTTCCCCACCATCAAGGATGACTTTTGTTCAGTTTCAGGAGTCTTTGATAGGCAGCCTTGTTGTATCAGAACAGGCAAGTGTTCCTAGATTTGGAGTGGTGGAGGATGTAGCTAGAATGAAAGATCGTCATTTATTTCCTACCATGCCCCAAAAAAACAATCCCTGTAAGAGATGTAAAGTCTGTCTGTGAAGAGGTATGTGGAAGGAGAGTCGTATGCACTGTGCTCATTGTTCTTCTGCTAATCCTGGGCTGTGTGTGTCCACATGTTTCAGATTGTATATCACTCAAAAAAGATCTTGGGAGCAACTGTGAGTCCAATAGGGAACTGCCTCGTCTGAATTGTTTTGTATTTATAGTTCTGTTTCACGGTTGGCATTAGAATTATGTAGTTAGTTACAGCTGTTGTGTTTTTAGTTTTAGTTTTGTATTGAGTTACAATTTGTTTGTGTTGTGTTTCTTGATAAAAAGAAATGTGATGATGGGGTGTGTGGACAGGCATTTGGCATGGCGGTGTGCATGGACAGGCTCTTAGCTGGTGCTGTGTGTGGTCTGGTGCTTGGCTGGCAGTGTGCTTGGACTGGTGCTTGGCTGAGGGTGAGCATGGAGTGGCACTTATCTGGTGGTGTGCTTGTAGTGGTGTTTGGCAGGCAGTGTGTATGAACTGGCGCTTGAATGGTGGTGTGCGTGGGTTGGCACTTGGCTGGCGGTGTAGGTGGACAGGCATTTGCCTGGGGGTGTGCATGGACTGGAGCTTGGCTTGTGGTGTGCGTGGCGGGTGCTTGGCTGGTGGTGTTTGTCGGCGTGTGCTTGGCTAGCGGTGTGTGAGTAGTGACTTGCTTCTGGTCATTACACACACTGCTAGCCAAACACCACTGCACACATTATGTCAACCACCAGCCGGTGTGATTGCTGTGTCAGTCATGTGGGCGAATAAAAGTGATGGGCCCTTGAATGGTGCTGTCTGTTTATGTGAATGTTGTAATGTGCTGGGCCCACAGCTGGCAGCATGAATGGTCTTGTGTGTGTCACGTGTGAAAGGTGTGTAAATGGCCTGTAAAGAGATTGGTGCCTTTCCCTGGCTTTACAGCTCAAGAGCTGTGAGTCATTCGTTCAGGTTTTTAACCTTTTAACTATTAACACTGTATTTTCTTTTTGTGAAATCTCTTGTTAATAAACTGTTATGCTCTGAACCTTCACTCACCCTTGTGCCAAACCCAACCAGTATGAGTGTGAACTTAAGGAATAGTTTCTTTAGAAGTAATATTTTTCTTTTCTGTTTTTCTTCTAGGGTGTAAATTGTCTCTACATTGTCTGTTGATGTGAGTGTTGTAATTTGCTTTGCTTACAGCCTGTAGTGTAAACATTTGTGTCAAGTATGAAAGGTGTGTGAATGGCCTGTAAAGAGGTTTGTGCCTTGACGTGGATTTACATCTCACGAGCTGGGAGTCATTGGTTCAGGTTTTTAACTTTTCAAATATTAACAGTGCATTTCCTTTTTGCGAAATCTCTTGTTATCAAAATATACAGTTTGAACCTTCCACTCACCCTTGTGTTAAATCTAACCAGTATGTGTGTGTCCTTGAGGAACACATGGATAGGTAGTCATATTTGTCTTGTCTGTCTTTCTGTGCTAAGATATAGTTTGACTCTAGGGAATGTCTACAAACTGTAGATATTTTTGTAAACTAAAAAAAAGGGTGAGTACTGGGTGATATGCCTTCCAAGGATACCAACAAATATATTTAAACACAATGCCATGCAAACCTCAAAATGTGACTATAGTCACACATTTTCCTTGCATAACTGTGTCATATTCTTCTGGTATCAGAAAAACCACAATTTTCCTACTACCAGTGTTCCCCCAGGTCTCCCAATAAATATGATACCTCACTTGTGTGAGTGGGCTAAGCACACGGGACAGGCAAGGGCCAGAAACGTACTGTGGAGACATCAAAATGACCTATTTCAAAACAACCTGTTTTGAAAGGGTGTCACCTGGGTTTTTGGCCCCAGGCTCGGTGGCCATCTAGGGAAACCTACCAAATCCAAACATTTCTAAATGTCCAGAGGAGTCCAGGAAGGTATGGCTTGCATGGACCCCAAGCCCTTTGTTGATACCATTTAAAGGGAAAAAATAGACACTTTCTTCTGCAACACTTTCCTCCCATTTTTCCAGAAAAAAACAAAATGTAGCTGTATTTTTGCTAATATCTGAGTCCTCTCCAGGGGAGTCCACAAAACCTGGGTACCTTTAAAATCCTCATGATTTTAGAAAAAAATGATGCAAATTTGGTGTGGATGGGTTGTATGGACAAAAAGTTACAGGGGCCTAAGCGCAAACTACCCCAAATAGCCCAAAAAAGGTTTAGCACGAGGGAGGCCTAGCTAGCAACAAAAGGATGATTTATAAAGTAACATACAGTCCCATTGTATATGTCTGCTTGTGTAAGTTTCAAATGCACACCTTTCTGTTGTCTGTATCTAATCGTCTTTTTTACTTTGTTGCCCATTTGGGACACTCTTACAGTTGCAGAAGCACTAGAAAAGATAGCGTTCGTGAACGCCTGTAGTATCTCTCTCCACCATTAAACCTAAGGAAAACTTCAGCTAGGCCAATGGATAAGAGAGCTCTTACCAATACGGAAGTATTTCCCATGATACATGTACTTACCTTTTGGAAACAAAAAGCAAATGTAGTTTGGTGACATCTTGGACAATCTGCAAATTGCTGATGCACTCTTCCCGAAAAAGAACTGACCGTGAAAGACAAAAAACTTGTCCAGCCAAAAAGTATTACTCTAAATAATACAAAGGCATTCCTCACCTGTTCCAATGAAAGAATCTTTCCACATCTTCTCTTTATTTATACTGCAGAAAATCTCACAGATACTAATTCCGTGAATAGGCCTGCTTCATGCAGGACAGTCGCACTTCATAAGCACAGGGAGATACCCCCCTAATATCTCTTCCTTGTCTAGGTATTCCTACCTACAGGCAATTACCCATTTACTTGGTGGTAGAACCCAACAACATACATTAGAATAATCGAATCAGATTTTCTGTTTCTGCACCTGAGAATTCATTATGCCCAAAATAATCTTCTGATTAAAAAAAAATGTATTAAGATTTAATTCCCGCTAGCTCTACAATACAAATGAGAAAAGCAAGGCTGAATTATTTATATGTGCAAAATACCCTCATGGACCCCAAAAGCCGCAAACCTGCTACATCGTATGTGGGTGTTGCCTGCTATTGCAAACGAAGGAAAAGTGATTTTCCATCGACCACTTCTGCTTTCTCATAGGTTTTTGAGGGGGTTGGGTAGGATAAAACTATTCAATGCATTGCAACTGCACAAACAGTCTCAAGGCATTTACGCAATCTCTTTAGAATTGCAGTGCCAGTGATAAAGTCACAAATTCTTGAAAAAGTTTTGAAAGATGGATATTGCAAATGTTAGTAACGGTTGTAAATTCCAGCCCTTATTCTGTACATTGTGAATGGGGTCTTTGTGTCAGGATGAGCTTGTCACAGAATTGTACAACCCGTGGTTATACAGTCAGGTTTTACACGTACTCTCTGTAGATGTGATAAACTGGTTCTTGTATTTGGACACTATTTTTTTCTGCACACCGTTGAGCATAAAAGTCAGATGTCATATATGAACTGCAGTGTGGACATATACTAACCTTTAGACCTGTCAGTCTTAGGGTGGTTTTCCGTCAAAAGTTTTGCATGCTTGTCTCCTGTAGGGTGGTCTTCCCTCAAACTTTGTCCCTTTTTGCCTCCTATTTTGTTGAATTATTTTTGTTAGCCTTAGGACTCTGAGCACTTTAGCACTGCCAACCAGTGCTAAAGGACATGTGCTCTCTCCCCTTAACATGGTTTGATTGGCTAACCACAACTGGCATATTCAATTTACCTATAAGCCCCTAGTAGAGTTCACTACAGGTGCACAGGGACTGTAAATTAAATGCTGGCAGTGGGCCTGCAGCACTGATTGTCCCACTCACACCAGTAGCACTTTGTGTCTCAGGCCTGTCATTGCAGAGTCTGTGTGTGCAGGTTACACTTCCATCTCAATTTGGCATTTGAATCCACTTGCCTAGCCTTCAACTCCTCTTTTATTACAGATAAGTGACCCTGAATGTAGGCCCTAGGCAGCCCATTGGGCAGGGTACTGTGTAATAAAATGGTAGGACATATACTTTTAAGTTTTGCATGTCTTGATAGTGAAAAAAAAATCGTTTTTTGCTCCGGTGAGGCCTTCCTCTCTCATAGGTTAAAATTGGGAAAACCTTATCACACTTCATAAATTGCAGTTCTTGACTGAGAAGGAGAAGATCTGATGTGCTTCATAGCACTGGAATTTTAATGATCAATACTCTTTACTGGTAAAGTCAAATTTATCACTAACCTTTTGGAAAGACAGCATTTTTCTTCTCTTAGCCCTGTGTGCCTGCAGCCTGTCTCAAATACACGTCTACCTTGGGTGACAGTGGGCTTTGTACATTCCATCTAGATTTCCATATACAAAGGGACCTTAGGTGTGGCTGAGTAGGCATCTACATTCATAATAGCTGTTTCAAACAGTATCAGCATCCCCCCCCTCCCTTCAGTGCCTTGAGACCCTCACGGGTGAGTAGCGCACTCTATAAATGTTTTTGATTGATTGATTGATTTCTAGGCAGGATGGGAGGCAGGAGGTGAACCCTTCAATAGGCTGTGTCATGTCTACACACAACTCGCAGCCCACTCGCCCTAAAGGAGTAGCACTAACTGTAGACTTGAGAGTCGTGTCTACAAATTACCGAGAACAAATAGAACAGTGGGGAGCTCAATGGGTCAATCCAAAAACATTGGAAAGAAAATAAAACAAACTGTTCGGTCAACACAGCCTGAAAATGGACAGATCACAAGTGATTTAGAGAATGGTCTTGCAGGGACGGGTAAACTAGGACCCCTAGGGGAAGTAACAGACAAAGGCAACAGCCAAAAACACAAAGTATCCCTCGTCCAGCAAACAACGGTTAATCCTAGAGCAATTCTTAGCAAACAGGACTTTAAAAATCCTAGGCAAGTTACTGTGAAAGTTGATAAGAGCTTGCGAGACCAGCTCTTAGTCAACATCAACATGGAACATGATGGCCTAAAGATCATCAGTGGTACGGAAAAAGAAGTAAGGTTCTGCCCAGCCTACCTGATGACCACCCAATAACATTTCCTAATCTTTGGGTTCAGTAGCCTGAAGAGAGACAATTCGAAAGTACTCGCAAAAGTAAACGAGTCTTGAGAGGATATTGGGAAGGATAATAACAAGAACAACGCAAAAAATCAACCAAGCGATATAAATGATAAAGACAATAAAGCCGTAATGATACGCCGGACAAATAAGCAGGCATTAACTTCCTCCGTGCAAACACATGACAATACTTTGAACACAAAAGGAAGGATACTACTCATTCCAAATTATCAATCACAAGGCCCACAAGACTACCTGAATAGAGGAAATATCCTACGCCTAATGGCAGAAATCCCAAGTCACTAGAAACAACAAACAAACCTGACAGTCTATAATTGAGCTGAGTCAAAAGTGTTCTTACCGAAAAAACTAGTCATCAGAACTGGACATGCCCTGGACCAGCCTTAGAGTAGTCAAAATACACTATTGATGTAAACAAAGTCCTATCAGCCCACCCTCGTGGCGGAGCATCTTCATTTAGGACATATGAAACCTGGCTAGTGTCTCCGTGCCTAGATGAATTGGCAGGATGACATATGCCCAAGGTTCAATGAGTGATAGTGTCCTCGCCACTGGCGGTGCTGGTACAGTGCAGTGCAGTGAAAGTAGTGAGTGATGTTAAAATTACTATCCAGACAAAAATTCTTTTTTATTTGGTATTCACCTGGACGTCAATTAAAAACGAGTGAGAGAACAGTGTGAAAAAATCACTGTATTCTTTGCTAATTGGTCAAACAGGCCAACATGTTTCTGCCTTAAGGTGAAAAGTCCACCGGCATTCTTCAGGGCCAGAGATGTTTATACTGCTACTGCAAAGTCGTACTCAAAGTGTGAAGTAAATTTAAAGTGAAAAAAATGATATATAGTGACTTATATCGTCAATTGGACGATCCTACCGTATCCTTGTCAATTCTATGATAAGTAGAGGATACATTCCTGTAGGGAAAGAAAAACACAGAAACACACCCACTAATTATTATGTTGATGTGTATGTACAATGCCAGGAGCCATAGGGGTCCTGGATCAAGTCATTCAGTAAGAAACAAAGCAACTCAGCTAAGCCAAACTTCAATTAAGTGGCCAGTAGTATTAAGATATCGGTTGCCCCCCCCCGGTTATACAAAATTAATCCATAATTTGACTTACCCAGAAAGTTTTGGGAGTACAGCCTCACCTCACTTGGCAACGACTCAGAGTGATGAGGCCCCGCTCTGTGCACACAAAATATAAATATGAAAGGCACAATTGAGAAGCCTCATAAGTGTCTTATACCATTGGTATCTACTGCTATGTGCATATAACTAGTTCGTAATCTGCCCGTAATATTCACTTCGCCTTGACATCCATGGTTAGTGAAGCATTTGAGAAAAAGGGGTTTGTAAAATATTAATGGAGCATGACCTTAATAAGTCCTGCTAGGATGACGTGGAAATTCCACTCAATTGTCTATCATGGTCCATATGGTAAGGAGATGTAATGTATTCTTACAACACCTTGTCAGTGAAGACAGTGAAGCCCTGTGCTCTCTGTTGTTTATTGGTCGATAACCTCACTCACCCTTGTTTTTAAAAAAATGTTGGAGGATTGATGACTCTGCAGTTCACCAAGGGTAGCCTGCACTTCGCTGTTTTTAAAGAGCTTGAGAAATGTTAAATCAAAATATCAAGAGCCAAGGTAGTCTTAACTATCAGGGACCCCCAAGGGAAAACAAGTAGACAAATCAGTTCCTAGTGGTCCGTAACAACCCGCAGCACACTCACCTCTCCGTCGGTACCCCTCGGCAAAGTCCTGAGCCGAAGAGGAGGCACCGACGAGAGGCGGGAGGCGTGTTTAAATACCCGCGTTGATTGGGGTAGAGAAAGGCGATTAACCACACCTGTTGAAGTCTATGATGTCAACCCGTTCAACATCCGGGCAATGTATTTAAATGCGCATGGGCGTCAGTGAAACCCAAAGCGGGAGCTGCGTCCAGAAGACCTGGGCATGCGCAATTAAAGCCTCGCCTTTGCGTGCGCGCATGCACAGCAACTCGACACTACAAGGTAAACAGCGGCGCATGCCCGATCACTGTTACGCCGGTTCAGGGTTCTACAAGGATGTATAATGTGATCGTAGCGGCGTAAGCTTAACCCAGAGGCCGAAAATGCAAAGTGAAAAACCCGGCCTATGGAGTTGAAGCATCACCTTATGTTTGTAAACCATAAACAGTTAGTAAAGGTATGGTGATGAACGCGCATGCGCAGCAGCTTGTCACTACAAGATGAGCTGTGATACATGCGCAATTGCTAATGCACCAATTCTGATCATCTCGGGGTGAATGGAATAAGCGTAGATGCATGAGTATCACAGGGAGGCCGAGAGTGTCAATAAAGGGTGAAAATCAGCCGAGCACCCGTGGCCACCACCAAGGAACAAGGTCAGAAAAAGGCAAACCCAGTCTACAGTACTTTACATCTTGTTAACCTGTGATTGCCCTGTGCGTGTTATGGAAAAAAGTGTACCCCAGGGCAAGGGTCAAAAAGATGGTGCTAGGGAGCTCCCATAATAAGTCCATATAGTAATGAATGTGTAGTCCCTGCAATAAAGGATAGCTTGAATGTGTGGTCAAATGTAGGAATCGACCCCACCAAGCTGTCACCCGTGCGACCAGACCCTGCTTAACTTATTGGTATTGAGCTATTCCAATGGACAAGTGTGCTGGTCAAATAGACACCCATGGAATGTTGTCATTCAGCCCTACCACATCCGTTTTCAGTTTGAAAATCCAGCGTTGTTCTTTGACAAAAAGAAAACGGGAAACATCGGTGATGTGTGCAGGGATAAACGGCTGGTCAAGGACCACCCACCTCAGTTCATCTGCTTTATGTTTTGCTGCCAGGAAGTGATTGGTTAAGCACGTAGATTGTTTGTTGCAGCGAATTGTGCTCTTGTGTTCGCTTATACGTGTTTTGACTTTCCTGGTGGTGTGCCCTATATATGCCAGCTTGCATGGGCACGTGATCATATAGATCAACTTGTCGGAGTTGCAATTGGTGTGGGTGTTTAGTTGCCAGGGTCTGGATGTTCCGATGTCAATGGACAGAGTCTTCTGGGTCTGTGGACACACGGTACATCCTCCGCAAGGGTAATGTCCTCGTACAGGAGGAATGTTCCAAAGGGTATTAGTAATAGCTGAAGGTGCTCTGCGCACACAGATGGGTCTAGTGTGTACTAGACTGTCTCTGATACTGGGCCCTCTTTTGAAGGCGAAAAGAGGTCTTGGTATCTCACCAGAAGCTGTGTTCAAAATCTTCCAGTGTTTCAACACTGTTTTCTTCACCCCATTGGATAAAGTGCTGAACGTGTGTACCATCGTCAATCGATCTGAGGTAGTCTTGCTCCCTCGATGTTCTAAGAGGGCCTCTCGATTATTATTGAAGGCTCTCTTCTGTGCTCGGCGTACTAGATGACCGGGATAATGGCGTTCTTTCAAGTGTTTTGTCAGTTCAGTCGCATGTTGTTTGTACAGATTGGTAGAGGAACAATTTCTTCGTACCCTCAAGAATTGTCCTACGGGCAGATTTTGGCAGATTTTGGCGAAGGGACTGTGGATGGAAGCTTCGATAAGACAGAAGAGAGTTGCGTGCCATGGGTTTCTTGTAAAGTTGACTGAGTAAGCCTCCTTCGCCTGGAAAAATAAGTAGATCTAGAAATGGCAACTGTTCTTTACTGTGTTCCATTGTGAATTTAAGATGTTGGTTCCTAGAGTTCAGCCAGGTGTGGAAATTAGTAACCTCCGTCTCAGAGCCTCTCCAGATAACCAAGATATCATCGATGTATCTGCGCCACAGCAACACCTGACAAAAGAAAGGGTTGCTGTGGGTCAAAACATGGTCCTGCTCAAACTGATGCATGTATAAGTTTGCAAGACTAGGGGCAAATACACTCCCCATTGACGTCCCAGAGACTTGGAGGTAAAGATTGTCTTGGTATTGAAAGTAGTTTTCCATCATGGCCAGCCTCGCACATTCCATAATGAAGGGCACAGGCGTGATGGTATCCAGTTGTCTGGAGTCCAGCAAGGTCCTGATGCAATCCAAAGTATCTTGTTGCGGGATGCAAGTATAAAGGGACTCAACGTCGAAGCTTACCAGCAGGTCGGTCTCGACATTGAACTCAGTATCGGCTAGTAGGCGCAATACATCTGCAGTATCTTGAAGATACGTAGGGGTTTCCTTAACAATTTTCTTTCCCTACAGGAATGTATCCTCTACTTATCATAGAATTGACAAGGATACGGTAGGATCATCCAATTGACGATATAAGTCACTATATATCATTTTTTTCACTTTAAATTTACTTCACACTTTAAGTTTGAGTACGACTTTGCAGTAGCAGTATAAACATCCCTGGCCCTGAAGAATGCCGGTGGACTTTTCACCTTAAGGCA
Organism: Lissotriton vulgaris; assembly: GCF_964263255.1. Taxonomy (NCBI): domain Eukaryota; kingdom Metazoa; phylum Chordata; class Amphibia; order Caudata; family Salamandridae; genus Lissotriton; species Lissotriton vulgaris. The sequence continues at coordinate 1,191,068,868 of NC_141691.1, read as the reverse complement.
GAAACATGTTGGCCTGTTTGACCAATTAGCAAAGAATACAGTGATTTTTTCACACTGTTCTCTCACTCATTTTTAATTGACGTCCAGGTGAATACCAAATAAAAAAAAAATTTTGTCTGGATAGTCATTTTAACATCACTCACTACTTTCACTGCACTGCACTGTACCAGCACCGCCAGTGGCGAGGACACTATCACTCATTGAACCTTGGGCATATGTCATCCTGCCAATTCATCTAGGCACGGAGACACTAGCCAGGTTTCATATGTCCTAAATGAAGATGCTCCGCCACGAGGGTGGGCTGATAGGACTTTGTTTACATCATTAGTGTCTTTTGACTACTCTAAGGCTGGTCCAGGGCATGTCCAGTTCTGATGACTAGTTTTTTCGGTAAGAACACTTTTGACTCAGCTCAATTATAGACTGTCAGGTTTGTTTGTTGTTTCTAGTAGCTTGAGTAGGGGTTTTGACCTCGACAGTCTTTAAACTACTTACCCTTGACCCTCCTTTGAAATTTAGTATTTTCCAGAAATCCCAAGTCTACAACACATAAAACCTGCTGACCTATTATCAATAGAATTTGTAAATCCTGGAAACAACACAGCAAAGGAAGGCTCCCTAGCAACTTGGAGGAACACAGAAATAGTCAAAGACATACTACATGAAATTACCAAATTTGACGAGTGGGGAATCTCTCCCAATGAAGAGGTAATACCAGGTTATCCTTCCCCCTTTCCTACTGACAGGCGTCCCAAGAGAAAAATTTTGAACCTGAAAAATGTACCACATACTCAGTGCTGCAAGGTGCCAAGGGGGCGGAAAACTCAAAATCCGAACACCTATACATACCAAACAGAGGAACTAGAGAGGAATGAAATTATAATCAGGGTGGTGTCTCCATAAATATTCTATCTTGGAACATCGCTGGAGCAAAAGATATCTTAAGTGATAAAGGAAAGACAGAGTCCTGGGAGATGTATGAAATAATCGTATTACAAGAAACATGGCCAACAGCCCCTGTTGAAGTCCCGTAGAATAGGCCACCACGTTAGTGCTACTTGAACTCAGCACTATGGACGAGCCAAGGGGGGCCTGGCTGTTTATATTTCTACGGCACTAAAAATTAAGTCCTCTCAACTAACCTCGACCACCCCAGACATGCAAATAATAAAATTGGAAATGGGTTCACCCGTCGGTAGAGGTATCATCATACTTATTAATATATATGCACATCCAAAAACTAAAATAAAACAAGAGCTTTTCAAAAAAGTCAGGGATGTTATAGCAGAACTTCGCCTTGAACAGCCAACCTGGGAGATAATTCTTACAGGAGTTTTTAATGCCAACTTATTACACCCCCATGAAGAGGAAGAAAATATCATCACTGCTAACGAAATATGGGCAGTAGAAATGCAGGTGATCCCATTGCCAAAAAGAATGGGCAAGGTGGGCCGGCAAATAATGTGGGACCTTGAACAGCTAGGGATGCGCGCGTTAAACTGGAAAATAAAACAGGACAGACCCGCCAATTGCACGTACATTGGTCCCAGTTCAAGTTCAATTTTGGATTACATTATAGTCACACTCCCCCTCCTAGGGTTAACTAAGAAGTTTCAAATCATATATTCTCCTGATAGTGATCATTCGGTACAGCACATTGAAATTAAAATAACTCCTCCCAAACATCTAGAGGCCCCAATAATAACGGGGGAAATGTCAACAATAAATTTGAAATGTTTAAGGTGGACGTGTGCCACACTACCTCAGATAGCATTGGATGCAAAAGATCTAATGCAAACGCTCACCTCAGAAAACCAATTGACCGTTGAAACATGGACCACCTTTTTGAACAAATTACCAAAGGTAGGAGTCAACACCAAAATGTCGCATAATGGAAATAAAAACAGCCCCCTTAGCCAGACATCACGAGCTTTGAGAAGGTGTTTGAGACAGTCCCTGAGGAGAGCACAAGGTCATAATTCTCAATACAAAGTATGGCAGGATGTACGTTCCCTAAAGAAATTATACAAAAAACAAATCTGGAATGGGAAAAAAAAAGGACATCAATTTCTGGACAAAAATAGTATATAACGCAAAGAAATCCGACTCCAGAGCATTCTGGTCGCAGGTAAATTCATTGAACAGAACCACAAGCACCATAAGTACGACCTGCGTTTCGGAGATGGCATGGGTCCAGTATCTAATTGATACATTCTCAATAAACACCATGATACAGTCATCATCAACTGTAACCTCTGTATATAAAAGTATAAACGCAGAGACTCAGTTCATAACTGTTTCTGACCTGATAAACATCTTGGATAAGAAGAAGGAAGACTTAGGCCAAACCTCCCGAGATTACGCTGAAGTAGAAATACTGCGAATTATAAAGAAAAGTAGGCAAGATAGTGCCAGGACCGAACAGCGTCCCCCAGGCAATCTACAAGCATGATCGAAATTTATGGGATCAGTAATTTCAATAATCTGTTCCGGACGATCAATGTCACCAGTCGGATCCTGGAAAGCTGAAGAGGCGCGATCATCAATCCAATATACAAGGGTGGGGATCGCAAGGATCCAGCAAATTATCGCCTGATCGCGCTGATAGATGCGGAGGCCAAATATTACGCTTCACTGGTGCTAACCGACCTCGTAAAATGGTCCGTTGATAACAATAAAATCCCCATAAATCAGTCGGGGTTTCGGCGTGGCACAGGTGCAATGACAAATGTCATAGCATTAAGCCTGATAGCTGAAAAAAGCCTACAAAACCGTCAAGCATTACATCTATGTTTTGTGGACTTCAAGGCGGCCTTTGATCGTGTTAGCCGACACACATTATGGGACAAACTAAAGCAGCAGGGCCTGCGGGATACGATCTTAAACCCAATAATGGACCTTTATACCGACACCTGGATGCAGGTTAAGATTGATAATGGCCGAAGGCTGACAAAGAAGATCACAACCAGTGAAGAATTAAAACAAGGCTGTGTCTTGGCCCCTCATCTGTTTCATTTATTTATGGCTGATTTGACACCCAGGCTAGATGGGGTCAATGCACATCCTCCACGGTTAGGAACTTTGTCCCTTACACATTTATCCTACGCAGACAATGTTGTCCTCCTTAGTCAAACGAAAATAGGACTGTAACGTCGTATGCATGAGCTGGCTTGATATACCAAACAGAATCTAATGGAAATAAACAGTAAAAAAAACAAGGTCATGATTATAACGCATCGTCGCACTAAACAGTTGAACTTTACAATTGACAACATGAACCTGGAAGTAGTGGATAGCTACAAATATCTTGGGATACAACTGGATAGACGGTTCACCTTGTCTATGCACTTTGACGCTATCGAAAAGAAAGGAACAGCGCTACTACATGCATTCTGCAGCTTATCCAAACAGCTAAAAGGTCCCTTGTTCATCCCCCTTCTCACAGTTATCAAAGCCAAGCTACTTCCAACAATAGCTTATGGCAGTGTGGCACATAATGGAAGAAGTGCACCGCCATTAGATAAAATCCAAATAAGAGTATACAAACGCATATTTGGCTTACCATGCGATGCCTCACGAGCACAGGTACGTCTCAAATTTGGATTGCAGTCCCCAATATTGCATAAAAGATATGAGTCAATTAAATTTTGGTACAACATCTGGCTCAATCGCGATATAGAAATTAACTCTGCTCTTTGGGAAGCCCTGCAAAGCAACTCCAAATCTCAGTATGCAAAGTACCTTAAGTCCTCCCTGAAAAGCACTGAGATGTTATCTGTGTGGCAAAGGAAGTTATCAGTATTTTCATTTAAGCAGACCGTAAAAAAAGCAGTTAATATGCACTCGCTGATCGAATACAAAACAACTCTAAGACGCCGTGCACATGCTTGGATGATAATACAATCCTACAAAAGGCCGGTACCAGCTGCCTATTTAGGCCTTGCTTTTCCACCGCATTTAAAACTAAATTACCTAAAGCTACTCATGGGAAAACTGCCAACAAACGCCAACCAACCTGGCTGAAAGACTCCGGGCCCGAAGGATTGTAATCTATGTGGTGCTACAGTACAAGACATCATTCACCTGATCTGTATTTGTCCAGTACTGGAGCGTGATCACCGCAGTTTACTCAGGCAAAAGTTTAACGAAAAAGGTATTCGTACATGCCGCTTAGCGATATTAAATGCCTTGGACTCAGTGGATCCGCAATTCATTTGTCGAATAATCAAATATGTAATCAACTTTGAAAATTTACTGAAAAGCTAACCCAAATTTGAACTTTTGAACTTTGATATTGCACTGGCTGATTGTGAATTTGTTTCCGAAACTATTTATGATATTGAGAACACTTGTGCTTTTTTTTTTTTTAACCTACGGTTGTTTAAATTCGTATTTTTTGTATAATAATATGCAAAGGAAAGTATTTTATTAATTGGTATATTGTAACGGTTTTTATTAACTACACAATAAAGATTTTTTTTAATGTTTACACACAAATGGCTGCATAACCCCCCCCCCCTCCCCCACCAGAGTGATTATGGAGCCAGACCTGGGAGGGAGGACTTCTATGCACTACAAAACCTTTGATCTCCACTTCAAAGGCACAACTGGGAATAAGTACTGGACCTCTGATCTCATCAAATCAGACACCACTGACCTGTGGAGAAGTCTGCGTGGAGGAGGGACTATTGTGCTGCTATAAGGTCTGCCACTCTGCTGGACTGCATCTATGGAAGAACTTATTTTGAGCTGTGCTGCTCTGCTGCCTGCTACCCTCTGTTCTATTGAGGAAGATCTGGACTAACTTACATGAACCCAGACTGATCTCTAAGGGCATGCTAGCTTGCCTCTTGTTTTAACATTCAGGGATATCAACGTCTTACCCCCTGTTCCTGTACCTGGTCCATTGGAAGTGGATCCAGGAGCTTGCACCAGTGGAACCAACACATTCTCTGCTGCATGAGTAGAGTCAAAACATCACTACTGCTGTGGGAACAGAATCGACGCATTGCCATTGCAACCAAGTCACCCCCACTTCAAAGGCACCACTTGTGAAGGACTCCTATACTGCTAAAAGGACTGCCACTCTGCTGCACTGCTGCTCTGGGAGAACTGCTGTTCTGCTGTGCTGCTTCTGCCTGCTACTCTTTGCCCTGACCGAGAAGGACTGGACCCACCTCACTTGAACCCAGAGTTGCTCCAAGTGCATGCTGGCTTGCTCCCTTTTCTAAGTCTCAGGGACATCAAAGACTTCAACTCACCCGGCCAAGTGGTGCCAACCATGTTCTGGGACCTTGGAAGTGGGTATAAAGTGCTGCTTAACAAGAATGAACCATCCATGCCATTGTCCCACTCGGAAACAACACATCCCCATCAACACTGCAAAGAGCGGATGCCTCACTTAGCCAACTGCTCAAAGCATCTCAACTTTATATGGCTTGGAACCTGCACATCCATGACGACAATGCATCACTGCAGCTGTGAGTATTAATTACATTGCTTTGATAGCTGCTCGCATTTATCCCCGAGTTCGTGCAGCTTGGATCTGACGCATTGCCTCAATCGAAAGGATTGACACCATTGCATCACTTCCACTGCTCCCTGCATTGTCCTAGACCAATTTAAGGTACTTTTTTAGTGGACCAAGACTGGTCCCTCTATCACTCCATTGCTGTCAGCCTGAACTGTAGGACTCGACTCAGTCTAGAGCGACCAGTTAGCCCCTGGTTGTCTCTATATATTTTTCAGAACCCCAACATTCTGACTCATCTCAAACTTAATTCTACTGCTCTTTCCAATACACTACCCTATTTCACACCCTATACTTCTATCAATATATCCTCTACATCCACTCTCTCATTTATCCCAAACCCCATACTACTACTATGATCTTGACTCTCCCCTACTCTACCCCTCCTTGCATCATCTGACACCTCTTTTACTTTACTGATCCCCCTAAACAAGCCATTCTAAACTCCTTCCCTCTAACTCTTCCCCTCCATATCCCATTTGACTCATCCCAAACTTCCTCCTACTGCTATGAGTTCCAAAACAAACAAAAACTAGTCTAAATCCTTCACAATTTCCTTTTCAATCAAAATAACAGACTAACATGTCCACTTCTCAACTTTCATATTTCACTGCGTGACCATTAATATTGGCTGTGCGCGTGGAATCGCTCGCATGCAGCGGTGGTCCCGATCCCCCTGATGCTGCCTAGCTGGACGCACTAATTAAGTGGCTCCGTTGTTGCTTGGTGCTGAGGGAGTGGGCAAAAAGACATCACCATACACTGTGGGGCTGTGTTGAGACCAGGAGCATGCTGGGAGGCCTTGACTGAAGCGCTGCATCTCTTAGGTGTATGGTGGGGAAAACAATGCACAGCAACAAACAGTGAGTGGAGTTAGAACTGGGCTCCCATGTGAGACGTCCCCGCCCCCTTCTTGCATTCTGCGATAGAGGACAACCAGATTGGGTTTGGAAGTCGGTGCTGATTTCCACGTGCTGTGCCCTCTTTCTCTCTCTCTGGCACCAGCCTGCATAGCCTAAGCAGAGAATTGGCAGTCCTAATATTGGTCAGAGACATTGACGCCCAGTGGTGCAGATACCTGATGTGCCTCAACCCGCCACTGTGCACGACCCCTTTTGTGACCCCGGTTGGCCTGTTTGCTGTGCAGTTGGGCTCTAGGGGTCCAGCAAACAACACCATTTGTGAGTACATCAATAAACATTGGTTTGGGGATTGGCTGCCGACCCTGAGCTCAGGTAGAGTTGGCCCCACCACGTAGAGTCATTGCAAAGTGGCCTGGGGCAATATAGCAGTGGAGATCAAGGAAAGGAGATAAAATGCAAACAAAAATCCAGTTCGATCAACATAGTCGTCCAGGAACAGAGATGAAGATCCTAACCTCCTAACTGCAGAGCAAAATGAGGAATCAACCGGCACTAGGGATGATATCGACATATCCTGGTGGCCATGAAGCAGAGTTTGGCATCTATTGACGGCAAGATAGACTCACTGGCTTTCCATATGGACCGAATATCCAAACATGCAGACAGCCACGAAGAGAGACTAGACATGCCGGAGCACAAAATATCTGAAGCCGAAGATGCACAAACTGAAAGGGGACGGCACAGAAAAAACAAATGCCAAAATTACTGACATTGATGCGCGACAAAGCTGAAGATCTTGAAGCACATTCTTGGCACAATAATGTGCACATGCTGGGCCTTCCTGTGTCCACAGCTTCAAGGAATATTGAAATATTCGTCAAACAGTTACTGGTGTCTATTTTGGACTGAGAAACATTCTCAGAGGTGTTGGTAGTAGAATGTGTAAATCGCACTCTGGGCCACAAACTTCTGCCTGGTGCCCCGTCTCACCCCCTGATTGCAAGGACATTTAACTATAGAGACAACGATGCCGCTTTGTTGCACACCAGGGACCTTAAAGAACTCAAGTATGAGGAATCAGAGATATCTTTCTTTCCAGACTTCATCCGACTGGTGCAGGAGGCATGCAAGGAGTTCGAGCTGCAAAGCGCAAATTAAGAAAACTCCAGCTGGACTACACAATGCTTTACCCGGGCAGACTCAAGGGAAAATCCAAAATACACATTGATCCTAACCAGTTATAAAAGGACCTCAAAGAGTACAGCATTGAGAAGTTGCAAAAATCTGCAAGGTCGCCAGCATCAGACCGTGACCAGGCGGTCAAAAACACAGAACAGGATAATCAGCTGGAGCTGATTACAAAAAGAACTATTGATGAACAGAATGCAGAACAATGTCAAACATTCACCCAAGAACAGAGATATGGGCCTAAATCCATCGTTTTTTTGCCCACCATGCCATTCCAGTTTGGACTCAGCCCTATGCAAATCAGTCTTGACCCTGCGCCCAATGGGAACAGTTTAGCCCGAACTGCCAGGCCAGGTCTTCCCTGGACTGGAAACAAGCATCTTAGGACCAGTTTCAGGGTTTCACCCCTCTTCAGCCAGGATAGCTTGATTCCAGTGGCATGGAGGGCACATGCCTTACGTCTGAGCATATCCGTTCCACTCGGGGTGACAATTGTAAAAAGAACTATCGATGGACAGAATGCAGAACAATGTCATACATTCACTCCAGTACAGAGATCTGGGCCTAAATCCATCGTTTTTGTGCTCACCATGCCATTCCAGTTTGGACCCAGCCATATGTAAATCAGTCTTGACCCTGCGCCCAATGGGACCAGTCCAGCCCGAACTGCCAGGCCAGGTCCTCCCTGGACTGGAAACAAGCATCCTAGGACTGGTTTTGGGGTTTCACCCTCTCCAGCCAGGATAGCTTGATTCCAGTGACATGGAGAGCACAGGACTCAAGACTGAGCATACCCGTTACAATTGGGGTGACAATTGCAAAAAACAAATATTGAAGGACAGAATGCAGAACAATGTCATACATTCACCCCAGTACAGAGATCTGGGACTAAAGCCATTGTTTTTTTGCTCACTATGCCATTCCAGTTTGGACCCAGCCATATGCTAATCAGTCCGGACCCTGAGCCCAATGCGAGCAGTCCAGCCCGAACTGCCAGGTCAGGTACTTCCTGGACTGGAAACAAGCATCCTTGGACCGGTTTAGGGGTTTCACCCCTCTTCAGCCAGGATAGCTTGATTTCAGTGGCATGGAGAGCAAAGGACTCACGTTTGAGCATACCCGTCTCACTCGGGGTGACAATTGCAAAAAACAACTATTGATGGACAGAATGCAGAACAATGTCGTACATTCATCCCAGTACAGAAATCTGGGCCTAAATCCATAGTTTCTTTTGCTCACCATGCCATTCCAGTTTGGACCCAGCCATATGCAAATCAGTCTTGACCCTGCGCCCAATGGGAACAGTCCAGCCTGAACTGCCAGGCTAGGTCCTCCCTGGCTTTGCAGTTTGGGATGGACTGTTCCCATGAGGCACAGGGTCAGACTGATTTGCATATGGCATGTCTGAACTGGGGTGGTGGAGTGAGCTAAAGAATGATGATGTATTAAACCCAGATCCGTTGACTGGGGTGAGTGTTTGATTTACTCAAACGCTCCGTCCATTATCCCCTTTGGTATCGCTTTGTTCACCCTAAGTTGGCAGGGTATGCCCAGACATGGGTCCCTTGCTCACTTTGCTACTGGATTCAAGATAGCCTGGCTGATGAGGGCTATGAACCTGAAACCGGTCCCAGAATGCTTGTTTCCGGTCCAGGGAAGACATGGCTTTGCAGTTCGGGCTGGACTGTTCCCATGCAGCACAGGGTCAGACTGATTTTCATATGGCCATGTCTGAACTGGGGTGGTGGAGTGAGCTACAGAATGATGATGGATTAAACCCAGATCCGTTGACTTGGGGTGAGTGTTTGATTTGCTCAAACACTGCGTCCATCATCCCCTTTGGTATCAATCACCTGGAGCCGGGCACATCGGCAACATAAGTGTAATGTAGACCGCAAGTCAAAACAAAGTAAAGGTAGACTTTTCCTGCATAGAGCTGCCTGGAACACAAACTCTTTGCTGGAATAATACTGCCAAGATGAACTCAATGTAAAAGCACTGCATATAAAAATAGAAATATTGGTCATACGCCTGGATAGTAACTCAGCGTGTAAGCTGTTACGGGCCACCAAGTAGCACCTCATGTTTGGTATTCACCGCCAGAGTATATTACACCTGGGTATTATTAGTGGGATAATTGATTTGGGGGAGGTGGGGTTATTTCATGTTGGGGAGGAAGTTCGTTGTGGGGTTGTAAAAGTGCAATGTCTTACTGTACGGAAATGGTATGAGATGTTACTTTAACTCAGCAGTCAGCATCCAGCACTTAATGCACTTACAGGTCTTGTTCCCACCAAAATACTTAACATTATGTACCTCACACAATATGTTAGTATGTATAGGTAAATGAATGTACAATGCAGTACTCTAATGGTAAAACCCACATTAGGGCATTAACGATCAGAGAAAAATCTGTAAAGTAGTGGCCTGTTTGCATGGACACAGCAAAAACATAGGTATACTACAAGAAACACACCTTACCCCTAAATCTGGGCTACTGACTCCTAGAAGAATGAAAGTGTGGCATTCTAAGATTGTACCTCCTGTTGCTAAGAGCATTAATATGCCTGGTTGGGAGAAACTACAGTTGATGCAGTGCTGACTGGATGTATGTTCTGTTCCTGTGGATGGAATCTTTTACCATGAATAAATCTACTTTTATTGAAACACCATCTGCGCAGAGTTCATTATCTTACATTTGGCGACAGAGGATAATGGGATTTCCTTGGAATATCAAGATAAAGGAAGAGTAGTAGATCTCAACACTGAACATGTCTTTCTTTCTGAAGATTCACTAATGACTGCAGGACTACAATATTCCTGAGGCACTGTGATTTGTTTTTTACTCTAAGACTCTGCGCTGATTTCATTTTTATTTTCCATTTAAAATATTATTTTAAGAGAGGTTTCACTCAGTAGTCAGCATTACCCTTAAACGTCTAAGCTTAATGCTGAGACTTTAATTTTTGGTGCGATATTCTTAAAATTAACAAGTCTGCAAGTACTCAAAGGAATTTCACACTGTTTGATTATAATTATCATCCATTCTTTAACAGCACGTTGCTAACTTGTGTACCTTCAAACTGCACCCCGGCAGTTTGTTTTTCCTCAAATAGCGCCCGTGCTCACGGCTTGGAAGTCACTCTCATGGAGCAGAATTTAGAAGTGTTTGGAGCGTCATCTGATGTCCCTGGGAATTATGAGTTTACGTGTGGTTTGACGAGTTCACGTCCTGCATACTACGTCAGTTGGCGGCCATCTTGAATGCTTCAATTTCTTATTTCTCCTGCAGACGAGTTCTTCATTATTCGTCAGACGCATATTTCATATGAAACGGCCGTATTGGATAAGTTAACTTTACTATCAGCTGTGTATTACTTCTGATACACATACTTTTTTCCAACGTTTTATTCATCGTGCATTACTTCTGTGATACGCACACACTTCCCAACGTTATTCATTGCGAATTATGTTTTCTGTTACAGCTAAATTTATGGATTTTGTTGTAATCCATCACCTCGCGTCTCACCTCTGTGATGCACACACAAATTAATTCCATCTTCAACACTGAAGTAAAATCCTTCACCTTGCGTTTCACCTCCGTGATGCACATACAAGATGAATTTCATCTCCAACAGTGATGTACACACATAAATTATTTTATGACAATCATTCATCAGCGACCTGCATTTGTGATTTCCTCACAGTAAAGCCAAGTGTGTCTTTGGATGCATTCTTCAACACTGACACACACAGTTGAGAATTAGACTATTGTCTCAAATAACTTTATTTCTTTAATATTAATATCAACTGTCTTGAAGTTAGGACTATCATTTTACACGTACTACCTATACTTTGTTCTTATATGCACAATGCTTAATTTCAAAAAATCCTTTTAGAGTGGTATTGGGATTTGATGGTAAATATTTTTTTTAAGAAAAAAGAAAAACGTACAAGGTGATATTCAAAACATTTAACAATAACTATAGAAGGAACACTCTTTTATATATAAGTGTTCCAATTGGAAGTTACATTTGATCTTACTTATTGATTCACAGTGCAGTTACATTTCCAACTTATTCCAAGATGCAAAATGTACCTGCTCCCCCATTTTTTCGTTCTAGCCCTGGTGATCCACCCAGTAAGTGGAAGAAGTGGCGTAAAGTCTTCGAGAGATATGCAAGAGTTTGCGGTTCCTCTTTGAGTGCTGAAAGGAAAACTGTGTTGTTGTTGCATTGTCTAGGATCAGAGGGACAGGAAGTTTTCGATCATCTTTCTGACATCCAAGAACCTGACCTTAATGAATATGAGATTTGCATAGTCATGTTAGACAAACATGTCTTGCCGAAAGTTAGTACCACCCTCGAGAGGTATCACTTTGGGCGCAGATGTCAACTTGAGGATGAATCCATTGAAAATTGCATAACTGCCTTAAGGAAATTGGCGTCATCATGAAAATTTGGGTCATCTGTAGATGAAAGAATTAGGGATCAATTTATTCTTGGTGGTAATATTGAACGAGTTAGGGAAGAGCTATGGCAAAAGGATGAACCATCACTTGAAGATGTGTTAGTCATAGATAAAAGAATTGAACATTCACTCAAGTGTGTAGAGGTGATAAAAAAAATGGTGATAAAAAATAAAAGGATTCTGTTCAAGTTGTTTCAGAAGGTAACTAAACAACCTGAAAAGAAGAAATTAGATTCATGCAAAGATAAGAAAATGAGTTATTTTCAGGCCAAATGTTTTCTCTGTGGCAAACTAGGTCATTTGACTAATGATAAGTCATGTCCAGGATGGAAAGCAACATGTTCAAATTGCAAAAAGAAAGGCCATGTTACTAGTGCATGTAGAATCAAATTATACAAAGGAAAGGTTAATGAAATTGAGGATGACTGCAAGGATGCCAGTGACACTGATATTGAACTTGATTGTGGTCAAATTATTTTACAATTGGTTAATAGTGATAGTAAGAATGGACCTATAGATGAAGTCTTAGTTCAAGGGAAATGTAGTTCCCTCTCATTTGACTCGGGAGCTAAGATCACCATTGTTTCAAGAGAGGTTTATTTAAAGAAAATGAAAAAAATTATAAAACATTATTTTCCTGATATAACACCACGTGCTTATGGGGGCGTTCCAATCAAACTGTTGGGTTATTTTTGTGGTACTTTACAGTACAAAGACAGAATAATTCATGGTAAGATCTACATTTCTCAAAAAGGAGAGAGCATACTTAGCTGGTTCCAACAAAGAGACCTAGGTGTAATTTTGGATCCTAATTCGATGCCAGCCATTAAGTTGAGAGAAGAGTTTAATACACATTTAATCTCATCAGTAACAGACAACTCCTCTGAGAATTTTTTACAAATGATAAAGCTCGTTTCCTTGTTTTTTGCAAAAAACTATGTTGTCTCAGAGATCATGTTCACCACATACGTTTAGTTGAGAATGCCAAACCTGTGTGTAGTAAGGTGCACAATATTCAGGTTGCTGTGCGTGAGCAAGTGGTTTCAGAATTAGAGCGTCTAAAAGCAGAAGGCATAATTGAGGAAGTGGAAGCTACCCCTTAGCTTGCTCCGGTAGTCGCATCCAAGAAAGCTGATGGGCCCTTGCATCTCTGTGTTGACCTCAGAGAGTTGAACAAACATGTTGTTGTGGATTGTTATCCTTTGCCAAAGATTGAAGGTTTATTGATGCCACTTCAAGGTGCTGACGTTTTTAGTACAATAGATTTAAAATCTGCATATCACCAGATCATGTTAAGTGAAAAATCTAAAGACCTTACAGCATTTGTAACTCCTTTTGGTACCTTTTACTTTGTCAGACTACCTTTTGGGCTTGCTTCAGCTGCTTCGGTTTTTCAGAGAGCTCTGGAAATAGTTCTAAAAATCTCTGTGGTGTAATGGTATATCAGGATGACATATTGATATATGGTCGAGACAATGATGAACATGATAAACGTCTTATGCAAGTTCTGGGCAGACTGAGTGATCACAATCTTACTGTCAAGATTGAAAAATGTAAGTTCAGGAAGAAGTCCATTGATTATTTGGGCCACACTATTTCTGCTGGTGGTGTTATGCCCAAAGCAGATTTGGTTAACACAATTCGGAAATTGCACTCCCTCACAAGTAAGGAAGAATTACAGCCTGATTCATGAAAATCGAAATCTGCGATTTTCAAATTGCGATTAACAGCGAATCGCAATTTAGAAATCGCAGATCGGTATTCATCAAATTTACCGATTAAATAATGCGATTCGCACGCGGCCGCAAAAAGCGTTAGCGATTTACGGAAATCGCAGAATAATCGCTATTTTCGTCAACATCCGTGTAGGAATTGCGATATCGCTAATTGCGATATCGCTAATTGCGATATCGCTAATTGCGAGATCGCAAAATGCGAGACCGCAAAATCGCAAGATCGGAAAAACGGGAAGTCGCATTTCGAGCACAGTGATGACATCACAACCAGGAAGCAGCCAGTTCCCACCCCCATTCAGAACAGTGAGGCTGATCTCCAGGCTGCAACTAACTGAGCTCCTACCAGGACACCAGCAAACTTACAAAATCACTGCTATTCTCACTGCAGCAATGGCAGAGGAGGCTGTACCAGGGCCCTTCAACACCGGGCGCAAGAGGAAGATGAAATTCTCTGGAGCACCTCATCGATGGGGGGGTTGACAACCACTCCAAACTTTTTGGGAGAGAATCCAGGAGGGTGCCAGAGCCGGAGAAACGGCAAATCTGGCTTGGGATAGCGGCCAAGGTAAACTCGGTGGGCGTGGCACACAGGTCACTGGAGAAGCTCAAGAAGAGGTGGTACGACCTCCGAGGTCGTGCCAAGGAGAGGGTGGCCGAGAGGCTGGGCGAGACCCTGGCCACTGGAGGGGGAGACCACACAGTTCCTCTAAACACCCCCATGGAGGACCGTGTTGGGAAAACCTTAGAGCCAGAGGCGGCCATCGGGGTCATCAGATTGGACTCATCCCGCCCCACCCAAGAGAGCCAAGGTAAGTGGCATGCGACTGCGACCCTGTCCCTTATCAAGGGCCATGACCCTATAGTCTCCCATAATATTCCAAAGTAATGCCATCCATGCACATTAGGTAATGCCCTAAAGCATTGTGGGACATGTAGTCTGACCACAATGTACAAGTAACCCAATGCAGCCAGACATGTACCAAAGTACGCAATGCCACAGCCAGTCAGGGAATGTCATCCAGCATGCATGTAGCAACTGCACGTGTGACAGATACATGCAACTAATGAACGTCCACTTCCGCTCACAGGTGGAGCTGACAACAGCAGCGACAGTGACAGGCTGCTAATCGACGAGCAACCAGAGGATGCCGAGGAGGTGGAAACAGGAACACTTCCTGCACCAACAGGCGCAGCACCGACCCCCGCAGCCAGGGCGACAGCATCTGCGCCACCACCAACAGGCGCAGCACCCACCCCCGCAGCCAGGGCCACAGCATCTGCGCCACCACCATCAGGCACAGCACCTACCCCCGCAGCCAGGGCCGCAGCATCTGCGCCACCACCATCAGGCGCAGCACCTACCCCCGCAGCCAGGGCCACAGCATCTGCGCCACTACCATCAGGCGCAGCACCTCTGCCTACCTCGACTCCACCAGCAGCTGGACCCTCCACATCTGGTCCAGCGACTGCGGTGACATTGCGCCCACCCACTGTGGCCAGCCAGCAGAGCAGGCATGGCAGGGCTCGCCTGCAGAACAATGCACGCAGCGGCAGGAGGGGGATGGATGTGCGCGTGTGGGGCTTGAGCATTGAGCGTAGGATGCTACGCATACACCAGCTGCAGGCACGACGGCAAGGGGCCATCCAAATGCAGCTACATAACATTGGCCGCAATGTGGCAAATGTGGCAGAGAGGATGGCCAACACTGCTGCGCTAATATCGCAGCGCAACACCGCCCGCCGCCGCCGCCGGCAGCTACTGACGCGGCTGTCCGCATACACCAGATCTAACTATGTGATAGGGAATGCAACGTCCTAGCTCTCGCGACAGTCCCTGGCGCAGCAGCAGCAGTTGATCCAATGCTGTGAGAATGTGGCCAGAGTGTTGGAGCACGTCATCACTGCCGTACTGGCATTCCATCCCACTGTCCCAGGCAATGTCGGGGGGACGATACCAGCGAGGGCACCTCCAGTGTGAGCAGCTAGTCTGCCTCACAGGTTGCGGTGTTACGACTCAGCACCAGGCCCACTGCAGGGTCACGTGCGGTGGCAGAGGAGGAGCCGGAGAGGCGCTTGGGCGCTGCGCGCCGGAGGCGCACTTGAGTTACATGTACTTTTACAGGGACATGCTGACACTACAAGCCTGTCCTATGTTTTGTACTCAGCAGTATGGGGAAATACTGATTGCATAGGAAGGATAGCAACTTAACACTATTATTGTGAATCCAACAATAATATTTATTCTTGCAACATACATTGGCGTCCTGTCATTATTTCCATTTACATGCAATTGTGATTTGTTGGGTGAGGGGAATGGGTGCACTAGAAACTGTTCATTGTGATGTGGTTGCGGCATCTGTGGCCTTCAGCTGGGTTCTCCCCGCGTGTATGGCGCACATGTGCAGGTGGCCGGTCATCCCCTTCCGACTTACTGCCAGAGATCCGGCGCTTGGTAGCAAAGTTGTGTAGTATTGCACACACAGCCACAATGCGGCAGCACACATCAGGACTGTAGTACATGGCCCCACCTGTCTTGTGAAGTATGCGGAACCTGCTCTTCAGTAGCCCAAAAGTCCTCTCAATGCAATTCCTTGTGCGTATGTGTGCTACATTGTAACGTCGTTGCTGTGGTGTAGCAGGGTTGAGGTATGGGGTGAGGAGGTATTCACGCAGGGCGTAGCCACTGTCACCTAAATGAGAGGAGAAGAGGGTGAGTGCCTGTGCAGCGCAGCTTCTTCTTCACAGTGTGACATTGTGGGCAAAGTGTACTTACCAAGTAGGTGTCCTTCCCCGAAGTCTCCCCTGGCCAGTCGTGTGTGGAGGCCGCTGTGCCGGAATATGAATGAGTCAGGTGTACTCACCCGGTACTGTGCCACTATGTCCGTGATGTATGCCTTAGCATTGCAGACCATTTGGATGTTGAGGGAGTGGTAGGACTTGCAATTGCGGTACATGTACTTTGTTGCAGCTGGTGGGTAGATGTGGATGTGGGTACAGTCAATGCATCCTATCACATGTGGGAAATGGGCAACATTGTAGAATTGAAGCTTGGTCTCATCCAAATCCTGTTGGCTGGTTGGAAATTTGATTTGGTGGTGTAGCTGGGTCAGCATTGCGTCAAGGAAACTCCCTAGGCAGCGGGACATGGTGGGCTGGGATATCCCCCCAGCAGCCGCAACTATCCCCTGGAAGCTCCCAGGAGGCCAGGAGGTACAGGCTACACAATACCTGGACATGTGTTGGCACAGCATTGGTCCGCCTTGTTGGGTGCTGCATCAGGGGGTCAAGGTCCTGAATTAGCTTGATCATCATTCCCCCATTCAGGCGGTACTTTGCGTATATTTGCTCTCTGGTTTGGCCCAGCAGGGTGACCCGCTGGCGGAATATCCTGTCCTGGATTCTGCGTCTCCTCCGTGCTGCTCGCTGTAGCCTTCGCCGCCTGACCACCATGTACAGTCCTGGAATTCTGACACTCCTTATGCTGATGCTGCTTCTCCTTAAGTGTGTTTGGTCAGGCCAGCACCAGTTACTGATTACGATTTTTCAAAGATTTTTTTTACAATGGGTTTGATGGTTACTACCTGCTTTGGGTTGTCCCTAAATTGCGACTCGCAAACTGCGATTTTGTTTTTTTTCGCTATTTGCGATATTTCATGAATCCCGATTGCGAGAAATTTGCGATTTCGCTATTATTTTTGCAGATTCCGTGATTTCTCGCAATTTCCGATTCGCTAATGGTCTACTGCCGGGATTCTGCGAATCTTTTTGCGATTTCGCAATTCTGTGTTAGCGATTTCGCTATATTCGTGGTGAATACCGATTAGAGAAATTGCATTTTCGCAGCTATTGCGAGTGCAATTTTGCTTCATGAATCAGGCTGCAAATGACTCTCCTAGAGATGGCGGAATATTACAATAAATTTGTGCAGAGTTTTGCATCTCTTTGTGTCAAAATGCGATCTCTTCTACGTAAAGGCTGTGAATTTGTTTGGGACCAAGAGTGTGAAAAAGAGTTGTGCTATCTGAAAGAGAAACTGAACTCACCTCCAAAGTTGAGTTGTTTTGATCCCAAGAGGAAATAATTTTTAGTAACGGATGCCAGCATGAAAGGTATTGGTGCTGTCCTTTAAAAAAAAAATGGTGTTCAAGATGATGTAATTCTATTTTTGTCATGGAGCCTCAGAGGAGCTGAATTTAGATATTCGGTTATTGAGAGAGAAGCTCTCGCTGTTTTCTGGTCCGTTTAAAAATTAAAGAACTTATTATGGGGAAACGTGTTTGAAGTCAGATCTGATCACAAACGGTTATGTGAAATATTTAAATAAAAAGGAATTGATGCTGTGTCTAGCTGGATCACTGAGTTGGTTGTGTGTCTTCAGGACTATGATTTTGAGATCAAATATTTACCGGGTGTGGATAACAAGGTTGCTGACGCTTTGTCAAGATTGGTTGATGTTGGTGAACAAAATTCCTCTGATGAGACTGATGTTTCTGTTCAGGTTGAGGATGATGAGGAATTAGTATGCAGCATAGATGGTGAAAGTATTTCTCGTAAAAAGAGGCTTGAAGCTATAACCGTTGACGATGTGTTACCTAAAGTGGTAGCACATTGTGTGAAAACTGGTTGGAAAACTAGAGTCAAAGATAATACAGAGTTAAAGAAATGTTGGCATGTAAGAGATGAACTCTCTGATCAGGGTGGTTTATTGGTTAGAGGTTTGAGGTTATTTCCTCCTTTGATCCTTAGAAATGATCTTCTTGATTTAGCTCATACTGGGCATCAGGGAATGATGAAAACAAAAGAAAGACTAAGGTTGTCATATTGGTGGCCAGGCATTGATTTACAGGTGGAGCGCACTATTAAAGATTGTGTACAATGTGCGTTAATTGATAGAGTTGCGTAACCCAAGGTTCACCCGATGGTATTACGAGAACATCCGCAAGGTCCATGGGAAGAAGTAGGTCTAGATATACTTGGTCCTGTTAATTCTAATGGCACTGAGTGGTATGTAATTGTGTTGGTTGACCTATTTTCAAGATGGCCTGAGATTTACTTTACACGTGGTATAGAAATTAAACACTTGATCACATTTTACAGAGTCTCATAACTAGGGAAGGCACTTCTGGTTGCATCTTAACAGATAATGGGTTCAATTTGTGTCTAGAGAGATGCAAGATTTTTTGGGTCGGTATGGAATCAAGCACAAGAAAATCGCTTTATATCATCCAGAAACAAACAGAATAGTTGAGCGCTTTAATCGTGTTCTGGAAGAAACGATTGAAATGGCTAAGTCTGCTGGTGTGAATTGGCGTGATGACATTCAGAATAAAGTGGAGGTCTACAGAATTTCTCCACATGCCACAACAAAGAAAACACCTCTTGAATTATTTAGAAAGAGATGCTCAAGCACATTAGTAGCACCTGCATGGGTAAATGGACTTCAAAGTTCTCAAGCAGTGCGTGGTGATGAGCATGAATGGAAACTGGTTGAAGCAAAAAAGGTTGCAGCTCATAAAGAACTCTATGAGCACAGGAAATCTGTGAAGGAAACATTTGTAAGAGTGGGAGATTGGGTGTTGGTTAAACATCCTTGCAGAAGAGCTAATTCCTCTGCTTTTCTCAAGCCATTGAAAGTTATCAAAATCTTTAAAAATGCAGTCAAAACTGCATATCACTGCATATGGAGTCTTAATAGGGTGATTGTTGTTAGAGATGATCTTGTACCTTTTCATCCTTTATTTGAAGACTCTAATAAAAGTGGGTATAAAGACTCAAATGTTAAAGGTAATTACTCTGGATGTTCTAAGAGTCCCAAGCTCTCTTGTAGAGAACATATCACATCTGGGACCTCAAAAGATTGTGTCAAAGCTTTTGAAACAGTACGTAAGTTTACAAGGGTGTCTGTCACCCCTAAACACTTAAAAGATTATGTACAATAAGTCATTAAATGGTTATAACTCAAATCTATCATATGTGTAAATATCTTAGTTAGTTACATCTTTCTGTATTTATTATATTATATTGGAGGGAGATGTGTGGCATTCTAAGATTGTACCTCCTGTTGCTAGGAGCATTAGAATGCCTGGTTGGGAGAAACTTCAGTTGATGCAGTGCTGACTGGATGTATGTTCTGTTCTTGTGGATGGGATCTTTTACCATGAATAAATCTACTTTTATTGAAACACCATCTGCGCAGAGTTGATTATCTTACAGAATGGCAAGCGTATTTTGTCTGGGTTTACATCCCATGCCAGAGGGGTGCACACTTGGGTGAATAGAAATTCAGGGCTACAGATTCAAGAAGTAGAGGTGGCAATAGGAGGCAGGTATCAGATACAAGAAGTAGAGGTGGCAATAGGGGGCAGGTATGTGCTGGCCAGATGCCGTAAAGATAGTTTTAGTGTGTTGCTTGTGGGCGTTTACAGGCCAAATCACGATGACCCTCAACTTTATCGTGGATTACAGGACAAGATAATGAGACATTCCCATATGTCAATACTCTGGGGGGTGATTTTAATTGCATACAAAACCCTGAATTGGATAGGTAAAATGGCGCTCCCAGACGTCCATCGTGCACAGCCTGCACCATAGCCAACATTGTGGACTCAGAAGGTCTTTGTGACATCTGGCAACATTGCTCTCCCTTGGGTAAAGAATATACATACTATTCCTTGGTCCATGATACACACGCTACAATAGACTATTGGTTTGCTTCCCATGCTCTACTCCCGTTCATAGACGACTGCTCACATTTAGCGTGCACCCTTTCTGACCACTCACCTGTAACACTACAGATCACACTAGCCAGCCTGTGCAACACTGCGCACATTTGGCGTTTCCTTCAATACTCAGTTTTGGATACAGTTTTCTGGGCAGAATTGGACAATGTAATTGACAAATTCTTTGTCACAAACATAGGCAGTGTATCCACCTTGTGCTCCAATTGAAAGACTTTAAAAACCTATATAAGGGGAATGGCGGTCTCTAAACATGCAGGGGTTCTAAAATCTATTCGTACCCAACTACAAAAGGTAGAGCACCTGCTTAAAACATTGGAGTGTAGTCTCCAGGAAGGTGAGGATCCCCAGATTCTAGCAAAAATCGACAAGTATAACAAATTGGCAGAGGCCGAAGTCAAACATTTAGGAAAATATGCCATGGCTAGTATGTATGCAGAAGAAGACAGACTCAGCGCCACTTTGGCAGCGGTAGTTAAGCCCACCAGGGGCGACGGCTATTTCTTAAGAATATACAATGAAAGGGGGGTACTGGTAGACAGCACACCTGAGATAGTGGAGGCCTTTGCCAGTTACTATGCAGACTTATATATCTCTAGGCGGTCCTCCACTTCAGAATCAGACAAGGAGTATATGCACATATACCAATGACATGGTTGGCAAATAAAGACAGAGAGAGACTCATAGCCCCTCTTAGAACAACGGAAATTTTGGCAGCCTTAAAGGAAATGCCTAATGAAAAGGCCCCTGGGGCAGATGGTTTAAAGGTGGCCTTCTGTAAGGCATACCAGGACACATTGATCCTGCATTTGGTGAATCTCTTTAAAGAGATGGCTTAGCAGGGCGAGATGCCACCAACTATGAGAAAGTCCACCCAGATTACCCTATTAAAAGCTGGAAAGCCCCCTGAACATTGTTTTTCCTACATACCCTCATCCCTGCTTAACACAGACACCAAACTGTTTGCCAAAGTGCTGGCAAACAGCTTGGCACCGCTATTGCCGAGATTGGTGGGGCCAGAACAGACAGGGTTTGTCCCGGGCACTCGCTAACTAGCAATTTGCGTACTCTTTTTGGTACTTTTGCTAGAATCAACCCGAATGTCAAAGCGGCATCATTATTTATAGATATCAAGAAAGCGATTGACTCAGTAGAGTGGAGGTTCCTATATGCTGTCTTGAGAATAGTAGGCGTGGGGGATATTTTTTTAAACTAGTGGAGGTCCTGTAAGCACAGCCATTGGCACATGTACGAGTAAATGGCACTCTGTCATGGGCAATAGTTATTGCCAGAGGCACTAGACAGGACTGCCCCCTTTCCCCCCTTTTGTATGCCTTCGTAGCAGAGCCTCTGGCATGTGCAATGTGTAAATATCACGCATATAGAGGCATACGACCACTGCCATATAACTTAACTATTGCAACCTATGCAGATGATACATTACTCTACATACGCACTCCAGAGCTAAACCTCGCGTCAATGCTTCAGGAGGTGGAGAGATTCGGGCAACACTCAAGTTTATACATCAATTGGCATAAGTCAAGAATTTTTCGGCTAACAGCAATCACTACACCCATTCAAACCAATTATCCCATAGAGTATACCACGGACCCAGTAAGATGTCTGGGTATAAAGATACATACTGATCCTGAGATTGTACTGTCGGAAAACTATGGTTGCGCTTTACAAAAATTAACAGAAGTCATTGAAAAGTGGATTAAACTCCCACTTTCATTGGTGGGCCGTATTGCATTAATAAAGATGGTGGTGCTCTCTAGGTTTTTTTTTGCTTTTCAAAAACATTCCTATTAGTCTGCCTAGATCTTTTTTTAATAGTTTGCGCTCATTCTTTACACGTCTCACCTGGGCCAGTAAAAAACCTCATGTTAAATGGGACAGCTTTATTAAACCATACTCAGAGGGTGGGCTAAATGCCCCAGATATGGAGAGTTACTACAGGGTGGCACAGACATTGCATGTGCATGGCTGGATAGATGGCCCACACAACTTGCCACATCTTTATATAGAATGTAACACTCTGCTATCGAAATTACTAACTGGTAACTCTCAAAGTAAACCCTGCATACTAAATCCCCTATGGTGCACAGGGTCTCAACTGCCCAAAATAGCAGTCACTCAACAGCTGAACATACTCTCCCAAACTGCCTATAGAGTGGTACGATTGGTTCTCACTTAACAGTGATCGCACAGCAATAAACACTTTATATAAGTTGAAAATAGTATACATAGGAGACTTATTCCAGGACAGGGTTGTGAGTACTTGGGAACAAGTGTCCTCTTGTGCCCAAAAGGTATATAGATTATACACTCACCAGTACTACAGACTATGGCAGGCACTGCGTTCGATCCTGGGTAATGACAAGATGTACCACAGGAATTGAAATTGCTGACTTATCTTTTACAATCACAGACCCCACAGCACAGCATCACAATAATTGATATACTTCTAAAAGGGCAGTCAGCCCAAATAAAGAAGAAATTTCAATTAGCATGGGAATACGAGGGAGGCATGAAATTCACAGAGGCACAGTGGACCCACTGCTTTAGCAATATTAAGTCACTTTTGCAGAATGGACGGCACAGATCATTTTAAATACCTTCATAGAGTTTACTACACCCTGTTATGACTCTACAAACATGGCTGACGATAGGTGCAGGAGATGCACAGCAGCAAATGCTAATTTTACACACCAAGCCTGGGAGTGCCCCAGGATCCGTGCATTTTGGGGTGAGGTGTTCATTGCTTTGAAGGAAATGCTGGAACTGGCAATACCAGAGACACCGCTGGTTGCCCTCTTGGAGTTTTACAAAGATATACCCAAAGGAGTGCACAGGTTGACCTTCATCGGCCTATTACTTGAAAAGCGAAGCGTTGCGATGAGATGGATACAGGGCCCCGTAACCAAACTGTTAGAATGGCACACAGACCAGGCATACTGTGCCGCACAATTAGAGAACGATAATGCATAAATTCCAGTTAAATGCCAACCGAAAGATATATGGGAGCCATACAAAACGTATTTGCTGAAAAAAGCTGCAGAAGACACTGCCCGTGCAGAACAAGATAGAGTGGGAGTAGGTTTAATAAAACTAGCGCTAATATGTAGAAGGCTGACAAACATTCTTGCGGGCGGTGTCAGATCAGGATAACTTGGGTGTTTTATTATACTGGAATTATATATTGTTTTAAAAATAAGAAAACGTTTTAAAACCCCCTGGTAAAAGCAATGTGCCTGTTTATAATGCATGTGGATTATTGATTGTGTGTTAAAAATGCTACTTAGATTGACATCATGGTACTATATTAATGCAATATGAATGCAAAAGTGAATGTAATTTGTATATACTGCATGTACTGTTGGAATGTTCTTTTTTTCTGAAAACCACAAATAAAGTTTTTTTTTAAAAAAGACCAAAATGACAAAATCTAACACACGTGTTTCAAATTACAATTTTAAAACAGTTATTGCAAAAATAAAGCTTGTAGAATACACATAGCTCCACCTGGAGTTATAACAATGTTATGACAGGAATAAATCCAAAGTAAAGAGCCGAATACAAGGTTCGCAATGTCACACATGAACCCCCAAACAAACAGTACCTTGGATAATGTCTATGAGGATGCACGGCATCGTGGAGGTAATGTGTTGGTGCTGAGGTTGAGGCCGGCTCCCTGGTTGCCATAGGGAAGTGAGGCATTGTGTTCGTGAGAAGGCAACGTGTCGAATCCAGGACGGGAACTCAGTGACTTCAGCAATGAGGATTCAGTTCCAGTGGGGCAGAGCGAAGTCGGTAAGCTTGAGCAATCACCCTTGGTGATTGCAGGCTGGGGTCAGAAAGGCTGATAACTGCAGGCGTTGGCAGCCGTCGAAGGGTATCAGAGCTGCGGTGCAGGGAGGGCGACGCATCGTGCATGTCGTGAGTGGTGCCCCTAGCCTCGGTGCAGGTTGTGGCATAACGGCAGCATTACTGACATCGTCAGAGATTGGTTTTCTTGCTTCTCCTAGGTTTCTTCCAGGTCCCAAAAGCTGGAACAACCTCCAGAGACCCAAGACTGTAACAGGCACCTCCTAGCAGATCAGAACTTTCAGCAGAAGAGCTCAGGTGAGCTGGGGGTGAAGTCTTTGTGTCCTGGAGACTTCAGAACAGGAGGCAAGCACACATAAGCCGTTGAAGATTCTTTTTCAAGAAGGTTCAAAGCAAAGTTCCAGTCTGTGTCCTATTCCTTGAGAGAAGCAGCAAACGCACACAGCAAATGGGCAGTACTTCTCCTTCCTGCTCTCTGTATCTTCTCCTTGGCAAAAGGTTCCTCTTGAGTCCATAAGTGATCTAAAGTTCTGGGGTTTAAGGTCCTCTACTTATACCCCATTTTGTCTTTGTTCTTCTTTGTGTCAGGGTCTCTGAGCCCAGTCCAAACCAGTTCTGTCCTCACTGGAGCAGTATAGGAACGGCGGGAAACAGCATTGTGCAAGGAAGACATGCCCTATTCAGGTACAAGTAAAACTCCTACCACTACTCTAAATGCAGCCAAGTTCTATTCAGCTCAGCTCTGAGTCATCCAGAAAGGGCCAGGAACACATCAACCCCCCCAGTGGCTGTCTACAGTGACTGCACATCCCCAGCCCTTGTCAATCCACAACCAGGCAGAGGCACACATAATGATTTAAGAAGAAAATGCTTACTTTCTAAAAGTGGAATTTTGAAACACACAATTTAAAAACCATCTTTACGAAAAGATGTGTTATTAAATTCAGGGTCCAGAGAGCCTAAACTAACTCAATTTCTCTATCTTGTCTCAATGGGAAGTTATACGTGTAAGATGTCACAAAGTAACTCACATGTTAGCCTATAATATTTATAATATAATATAATAATAATGTAATAATAATATAATATATTTTAATTATATATATATATATATATATATATACATATATATATATATACACATATATATATATATATATATATATATATATATATATATATATATATATATATATATTATAATATATAATCATAATATCATAATAATATGTATATAATATTTCATATACACTGCACCCTGCCCATGAGGGTGCGTTTGGCCTACCTGAGGGGTGTCTTCTATGAAAGAAAGGGGAAGGTTAGGGTTTCGCAAATGGGTGCACTTGCCAGGGTGACAAGGCTGTTAAAAATGTGCTCAGACACTGCAGTGGCAGGTCTGAGTTACATTTGCAGAGCTTCTTATGTGGGTGGCACAATCAGGGCTGTAGGCCCACTTGTATCATTTGTTTTACAGGCCCTGACATGCCAGTGCACTTTACGAGGGACTTACTAGTAATACAAATGTGCCAATGATGCATAACCAATCATAATACCAATTTATACACAGAGCACTTGCACTTTGACACTGATCAGCAGTGTCAAAGAGCCCAAAGCATCTAAGCCAGCAAAAACACGATCCGGCACAGCATTATAAATACAGGAGGTAGAGGCAAAAAGTCAGGGAAAACCACGCCAGGGATGCCAAGTCTAACATAACACTATCCACATAAGTAACTAAAATCATTGCATCAGGGTTTTGACAAAAATGCGGACTGGCTCCAGGCTTATCTGTAGCACACACATGTCAAAATAAAGTATTAAAAAGCTAACTGCAAGATTAGTTAAATTACCCCAAATAATGCCGTGATTATAATAATGATGCCTAAATGTATAATCTGTAGAGAATGGATACATCGTTCATGAGTTTTGCATGCCTCTGTAGTAACGCAATTTAGAGGTGCTACTTATTCCACAGGGTTGAACAGAGTCTATATGTTTGCAAAGACCTTCATAAGGCTAAAAAAGACACGCTTGCAACTTGGCTTACATAATGTTTTGAAAATGTATCTTTGCCTTTTTTTACTCATTTAAAGGGTAATTCATGAGCATACAAATGTACTTTAAATATCAAAAAGATATATTTTATAAAATGTGTCATCGCTGCCTGAACCTGGAGAGCATCTAAACAGATTCGACCTAGTTTCCACTACAGTGTGATTGGAATATAGTTCTCTACTCCAAAGAGGAGGTATGAATGCTACCTGTCTACATCCTCCCACAAAAAGCCTTCTGAGGTTGACACCTGCCAAAAGATACCTGGTGGGAAAGGAGGGGGAGAATATTACAAAGGCATTCAGCTCCACTTATATAAGGAATATCAGGGAGGGCAGGAAGCAGTGACATCAGGTGAATACATAGAGGCCATAAACACATTATAATAGTAGCATGTTTATATTGCTCTGGAGTTACTTTGCATTTGATGATTGCTTTCTCATGGTTAGGATGGCTCCTGTTACACCAGGATGTGAGTCAGACCCAGAACTAATCATTGTTGTTTTTCAACACAGAAGAGAGGAGGGACTTCACTTTACAAGACCAGTAACTTGAAGCCTGGACAGAGTTCCAACACTAAATGAGACATTCTGCCAAGTGTGAAAGACCTAATGGTTGGAGGGATTTGTTTACAATAAAGGTACAGGGGGTAATTCAATAGAGTGTTGGACTGGGTATGGACGATTTCTTAGGATTACCTTAAATTCCTTCAACACTCATTTGCCAGTGACTAATATAGAAAAGCAACAACTCATACACTTGAAATCACAACAAGACAGGGAAGGACGCAATAAAGTACAGCTGCTATATGCCTGAGAAATAGCTGAGGCCTTGGCTTCTGCTTTCCATTCTACTTAAACTTTGGAAGTGCTTCTTATGGTGAAATCAGCTGGCATCAAGTAGTCATGGGGAAATACAGTACAAAAATGAGCATCTTTGCAGAAGATCCTGATGACAATAAGGAGCTACACATTGCACTAGCCCCTACTGGAGTGGTATGTTGAGCCAGTCACATTACTATTTGTGGTCTAGTGTATTAGAAGCTCATCCCAAGAGTCTGGGAGCTTTAGATGTGACTAAGAGGGAGCTTCCCAGCATACAGAAAAGTAAGGAATAAAAAAATGTGTTCACCAATGGGGGACCAGGACAAGCTGCCAAGGCTGCCTGAGAAAGGCACAATCCCGGGACACAAGATATCCTGGTTTATAACGCTCACATGAATTTGTGACAGGAAATGATTGGAACTTATCAAAAGAGGTACCCAGCCTCATGAAGCCCTGTTCACATATGTCTCTCAGGTTGGTACCACTTGAAGATTTGGAGCTCCAGGCCTAGTATTATCAGGAATAATAAAGGGGTTTGGAGACCTGGGATTACCCCCATGAAACGAATCCCTGTAAAATTGTGGTGGACCAACCTACAGAGGTGTGGATACGAAGACTACTAGCCTGGGAAAGTCGAGTCACAGGTCTTCTGGGTCACCTTAAGCAGCTGTGCTATTTAAAACGTGGATTGTCATTTGGAAGATGACTGACAACTTTCCACGTTGCATTTCACTCTCCATGACAGTTTGTTCACTGTTCCGCAGGCCACATATTTATTACTTTCCTCCTTTTTGGTTCCCTTGGTTAACCAACTTCTTGCCTGCATTTGACTCTAATTTATGGAACCTGTTTTGGCTTTGTTGCTTTCCTTGTGCCTTGTTTCAATTATCCATGTTTCCAGGAGATTCCTTGAACTGGCTCATACTACCAGTGGCAGAGGTTTTCTTTTGTATTGGTTTAGGATCACAGGGGTCCACCATTCTGAAGCCAATAAACTAAAAATTTTGCTCTATCCATACCGCTACAGATCTATTGATGTTTGTTAATGGTACTAAAGATATCTGTGCTTTATTTAAGCTTGGCTTATGCCTAACCTGCTTGAGAATGCCAACCTGTGATCACTCTCTCATGAAAGGCCTGAACCCAAAGAGAGTTGTGTCTGATAACACAGTGGCATACTAGCTAACTTCTGTCTCTCTCATTCACATGCCCATCCCATAAGGTATTTCATTCTACTCTCTGGACTTACCTTAGTGCAAGAAAAAACACGTTCTTAGGAATGGACCTGATTTTCAGCAGAATCTAACACACAAGATTTACATATTCTGATAAGTATTGAGCATGATGCAGTGCTTTAACAATGTAGTTGTAGCAATGTAGTTAAGTGCACCATCATATGCCTATAATTGTTCTCAAGTCACTTGTCTCCAACATTCTACTACTAGAATTAGAGAAGTAATTTACCCACTACATGAATACAGTTGAGCGCATTTTTCAAACACAGCATTTCAGTCAAAAGTAGCTAAGAATGTGAACCCTATTTTTAGATTGAAGGGTTTTAATCAAAAGGTTTCGATGAAACTTCATGTTGATGTTTTCCTTGTATTAATACACATATCCACCTCAGTTCCTCAACCAATTCTAATCCTGCATCAGAAGTGTCCAGTAGGTTGATGGTTTCAGTGAAGATCTGATATTGTATGATATCTAGAATTATAGAGGAGTAACCAAGATTAACTAATGCTTTTCACAGATGAGTTGATAGTTGTTAGAAATTGGGGTATTAGTTGTGTGTCCAGCACAAGTAATAGTTCCTCAGTTGTCCTCAGTGAGAACCAATCATCCCATTGTAGTGTTTGACTCTCACAGGGAAGCGAAGCAGAGCAGTCTAAGGCGTACTCAAGGGAGGTGTGCGGGCGAGTAATCACCAATCATTGGCATGCAACAAACACGTTAAATGAGTGTCCAGTTTGTGCTTTTTTGGACATAGGAAAACGTACATATATTTCACACACACACTACTTGATAATATGCAAAAATGTACACATATGCAGAACCTGATAAAAATAAATTTGCATGACAGTGCCTAATGATTGCTGTCTCTCTCAAAGGGAGATTTAAATCAACAAATCACATGTCAAAATCTTTCACTTGTGTGCTGCTGCCATACTTGAAGCAACTTTGGGTGATAGCACTTACTACTGGCAATCAAGCATGCAAACATTGGTGAGGAGTGGCTTTCAGCATCATTAGTTCATGTAAACAGGGGTAAGTAAAATGTATAGGCATGTTTGGCATGAAATAGGCATTTGAACTGCAGCCTCTAATTGGCATCACCTTCATAATTACATCACTATGCAATTATAGCAACATAAACTTTTAGAACTTTCAGCATGAAAAAACGACACTTCAAAGATAGCTCATAAGGGACCTCTCTGATATAAATGGACACAAGCGCAGTTATCACCTCTCAACACTAGAGGGAGTTTACCCAACGCAGCACCTCACATTGAACAGATCAGGCCACAAGAACTGCAACCATAAACTTTGCAATCACCTGTAACAGTTATAACAACCTCTAAAGTGCATTGCAATCAAACAACATAATGGATATAAACATTGTAATGTAACCATACAATCAGCCCCTAGTGGACACCACTACATGAACAATGCATTACTCATTGTAATACTTTCCAAACCTTCATAAGTATTACCATACACAAACCCTTAAAAATCAAACAACTCCTTTCTGAAGTGCAACAGCCATAGAAAGCTTTAAAATGCATCCACCAGTGGAAAAGGGGATGATTTTGGGGTACTTCCCAACCTAGGATGAGGACCGAAAAGAGAACCTGCATAGCTAGAGCACGTCGTGCTGAACGAGTTGGTGGTGGCCCAAACATCCTAGGACCACCCCAAGCAAAGATGTGGGAAACAATGCATTTGAAAAGGAATGACCTGCAAAGTATTATGGAGCAAATTTCCAGAGTGCACTGAATATTAGAACAGAGGCTTCCCCGCTGTGCCAGAAAGAGCCACACTGAGGATTTCCTTTGCAGCTTTATAATGTGGCCTCATGCTGCAATGCTCTTCCTCTTGATGGGGGTGTTCAGTCCCACTTGGGCACCCCCAAAATTGCCACAGTTGGAGGGCAGCTCGGCAAGCCCACCACTGTATGCCCTCATTGGCTCAATGCACTTGTAGTTCTACCGAGTGGTGGCATGAGGTCCCAGCAGCCTTTCTTGGTGTCCACTCAATCCTGCGGGCATACTTCTGGGGCTACTCCTGTACCACCAGAGACACGGCACATGGAGCAGGGAGAGTAGACAATGCGAGGGAGCGGCAGCACTCCTCCGTCCTCTTTCTACTTAACAGGGCCCAGAGATGGGGTCCTGAGCCCTGCCGCCTTCAGTGAAGGGAGCATGGTGGCACCCCCATCCTCAGAATCTTGGAGAAGAGCGATAGTGCTTCCCAGCACCAGGGAGCCCATGGAGCTACGGGAATGGGGTCCCGGCTCCCCTTACCTAAATATGCATGGGGTTTGGGGTCCCCCGGTGAGATAGAGATGTGGATGTGACCCCACGCACAGCCCTCTCCCCCAGTGTTGCAAAAGCAGATTTCTTGCACCATCTCTCGGGCCCTGGTCCACGACGAGGGAAATCGATCAAACAACAGAGTAGCCTCATGCTCTCAGCGTAGAAAAAGGTCAAAGGTCACCAAACTTTAAAAATGGCATCACCCCCTTTGGGCCGATTTGGATGACCTCAGGCTTGTTTTACTCCTGGTGATGAGCTCTATCCACCAGGTGCAGTTGCACCAAATCTCCTCACCTTCAGAGCAGTGCAGTCCTCCAAAAATGGTTTTCCTGTCACCCTCTGACTTTTCTCCTTTATGGTTTTGTAGGTGGGTGCAGAAAAGTCCAGGGCTTCCCACAACTGCACCTCAGGGGAGTAAGGGGTTAGTATCACTGGCTCTTGGGGAGACCCACTGGTCCTGGGGTCAACTGGACAGAGTCCTGGGTCCAGAGTGGAGGTTCAGGGGGTTCCTCCTACCAGTTCTCCATGTCAGTTCCAGGATACAGCAGTGAAGCAGGAAGGAGATTTACAGTCAAGAGAGTGTCTTCCCCCTGTGAAAGAGTTTATAAAGGGGAGAGTAAGGTTCCAGCATACAGGCACCCCTAACCAATACTAGGGTGCAACATCACCTCTCGACCCTTGTCCTAACCTTCCTGCACAGTCTGCTGGGACAATCCAAAATGGACTCATCAAGGAGTCACTGGGCACATCAGCTCCTGGAGTCTCAGCCCCACCCCTCGCTGACATCACTGCCAGGGACTAGCTTACTATAATGTCAAAGGCTGGCCCCCTCTGTGTAGGCTCCAGTTGTCTGGACACTCTCCTTTGTTCAGTGGGCTTGGGCAGGCCTTTCCCTGTTGCAGTGTGACAGCTGAGTGATTGATGCAGATGAGCCCGCCCACCTATTTCCTTCTCAGGAGCTGGGAAAAGTACTGCTAGTTGCTCATTTTGTGTGGGGCAGCCTTGATTCCTGCTTCTTAGAAAATGCAATTACTGAGCACTGCAAAAAATAGAAACTTTGAAATACCCACTAGATGTACAGTTAGCATTTTGGAAGTCACAAATTTGATTTTCCCACACAGTTTACACCATATTTCAAGAAGTTAAGCTGCATTCTAAGGAAGTCCCCTCCCTATGAGTATAATGGAGTGTCACTATAGTTTAACAGTAAAGCACACTGACTTTTCAAGTTAGTGTACACCACCCTCATGAGGCTTATCCCATGTGAATATCTAACTCTGCAGAGTCCCCATTGCACTAGGCTACCTGTGTGGTATTACCGGGGTGTGCACAACAGTAGTGGCGCATGCACAGCCTGCACACGGGTGCACATACGTGTTCATGTGCAACCAGGCAAGTGCCCCTTATTCTTGCTGCATCGCAGTTACCTTACCCTAAAAGGCGGACACTGGTGGTAAACATAGTCACTCCATTTACCATGTGCTTACCATGGGTGAGACACTGGTAGTATACCTCAACCACAGCAAAAAGTTTAAAAACTGGATGATCAGAAAAGCAAAAAATCCAGGCATACTGCTGAGGCAGAACCCAGTGCAACAAAAGTAATATCAAACAGACAACAAAAACAAAGATTGAATTTTCTATGATAGTTCTTCAATCCAAATTAAATAAAAAGTATTGATTCACACTTAAACGTATAATTTTATGTTATGAATGGCCACACCAATTCAATCCCCCCTACTCTAATTAGCTGTTCAGGTCTAGATGAGTCATGGAGTAGCTAAAGACAACACGGCCTAATTGCTTAATTTGAGGCTGTGGTTTCCGGTGCTCAGCACTGGCACTTATTCAACACGGGTGCTTTAGGCACAGGGAGATTAAGTGATTTGACCAGAATCAAAGGATTTTGAGCTGACGCTGAGACTCAAACCTGGTTCCCTAGCCCCGAGGTTGGCAGTTCTGGCCATTAACCACATCCTCTCCACACTTTCATGGTTCTGTTTTAGGTGGTGCTAAGAGGAGAAATTAGCTGATGCAAGCTCTCTCCTGACCAAATATGTTTTTTTACAAATGAAACCCTGCATGGCCTTACCTGTGTCTGCCCCCAGCTTTATATTACACCTGGTGTCCTGCACCTCCAATACACTCTGGCATCCAACCCACCCACATTTTAGATCTATTCTTACCATCCTGGCACTTGTGAACCAAATGCACCTGGTTTCCTTGCACCTGCACCCCATGTTTCTTTACTTATTCTCTTCTCCGCCACCTAAATTAAAAACATGTGTCCTGTCATCCACCCACACCACCCTCTCTTTAATAAACCCCCTTTCTCCACCCAATTAAAAAATAAATACGTGGCTTCCTTTCACCTACCGTGTCATCCAACTAGCATTTCCTCTCCTCCCCGCCCCCATAAAGCCATGGTTTCTGATCGCCTGGTGGAGAGAGCAGGTGCTGTGCTGATAGGGTCTCAGAAAGCTGCGTCATTGAAATTTTGAAATCTATGCCAGCACAGATCTGCAGAAAAAGTAAATAACAGGTAATACAGTGGTTGGTGTAGACAATCATTGTCTACTTTCTCCAGACTTCTTCAGGTCTGCAGAGAACTGAGAGAGCTGGGAAAAGTATCCATTCTACTGGCTCTTAATTAGAGCCATGCATAACAGTTAGTTTTCTATCACTAAATCATGATAGGAGAAATGATATATGAAGGAAGTGGCAGTTGCAGTGCGGTGAAGAATGTGTCTCTTAGTGAGGTCACTACTGCTTATGTTAGTGCTTCTGATAGAGTGGAGATCTGATCTCATTTGAAGAGGTGCTTTATATTCACACATAGAGCACACATGCATATAATCATATGTTGTATTAACGTGAAGTGTTGGATTTGTGAAATGTATTATCATGAAAAGTGATGTATTTTAGGCCTTTGAAAAGTAGACCGAAGAATCAACATAGAAAATGAATGTAAATATCAGAAATCATTATGATGAAGAACATGTGTTGTGCAACTGATCACCATTTTTGCATTAAATGTGCTTATAAGTCTTGTCATTTCATACATAGGTAAATACATTAGTTAAAAGTGCCTTAACATTATGCAAATTTGTAAAGCTCATATGATGCGTTCTTAAGTTAGTTGAACTTTGTAGGCCTGAAATGCAAGTCCCTGAATACTTTTGCTTTGGAAGTAACAGGTTAAACTTCATGTGTGCTGTGAAATATGTTATTTCTCTTATTTTGTGTTGCAGGTGAAAGAAGCGCTCTCACTGGTTAGAATAATGCCTTTGCTTTACTAAGTAGGCCGGGAGAGAAGAAGTTACAACCGTGTGGTTCTAGCTGATAAAAGAAGGTCATTGTGCTTCACACAGGAGAAAGCCTTGGAACCAAGGACAAATTGTATCAAGGAAAATGCACAGTTGTCCCGTGAAAATCACCTTCAGGATTGTGCGCAGGGCAGATGGCGTGAATTGTATTGCACCCTGGGAATGCCATCAGCGGAAAACCATTGTTGTTGAAGTTAGGGATAGTGCCCCATTTTATCCTTGCCTTCAGAGAGAGAGCATCCTAGAATGAGCTCTGTCTTTGGTAGCTTTATGCTACTTGACCAATTGATTGTCGAGAGACTTCTTTGGAAGACTCCACGTACTGACACCTTTTATCCTTCCACTGAAAATGCTTATTTAGGGATGTCACATTGGTGCTAGAGTCAGAACAGATTTAAGGCTTTTCACTCACCTATCCTCAATGCAGGTAAATTTGGACTCATGATTCCTGATTTTCTGTATCTTACTTATTGAATTAATCATATTGCCTATGATACGCCGTCTAAATTGGATATGCAAATTGGCCTTTATGCTGATTGTTCTCTACTTCTATACTCTGGTGTTGAGGTGTCTTTGAGCCCGACTCACAGAACTAACTTAAGACAAAATCTTAAACTTACTACTTTTGGCCAAAGTCAAAGTAAAAAAAAACTTTACTCGGTGCAATAAAATCACCATGAAAGCATTTACATACAAAACAAACTAACATTTTAAACATCATAATGATACTTCAAATTAAAATAGCATATTCAATTATTACTACGTATAAGACTACATAAAATGCCTAATAGCAATAATAAAAAACATCCACAGGGTTTCAAGTATGAGGATATAATTCATACCGGTTAGTGTAGCTGGTGATTATAGGTATGTCATAATAATACTACAGATTAAAATAGCATACACAATTGTTACTGCACATGGGCTACACAAAGTGCATGGAAACAATAATAGAAATGTTCCTAAGATTTGTCATCCAAATTTTTGTATAACAAATCATACAAGTATGTCAATCTTTTCTTTTTCTAATTGCAGATTGCATATATCTAATGACAAGGCTTATATTTTTCACATTTTCCAAACTACAGACGTAGATAAAAGCTTGTCTATAATTAAAAATCATATTTGATACGAAGAGAGGCTTTAAAAATGCTTTCCGCATATCCTTATGAAAACTGCAGAACGTTAAACGTCGTTTACAACGCGGTGTTTACACCGCACAACCTTTACCACGCTGCCATTACAACGCAAGTCGTTACTATGAGTTGCGCTGGATAGCGCTGTTAGTTAAGGAATATTGTTATTTTATATTCCAACACCTTCCCTACTGTTACGTGGACTGGTGTTGGAATATAAAATTAAAATATTTCTCAATCCGCGCCCTCCAACGCAAGTCGTTGTAGCGACTTCCGTTGTAATAACTGTATTGTAAAGTACTGCGATCTAAAAGATTGCGTTGTACTGACATACATCCCTGCAGTACAACATAAAATGCAACGTAGATGAGGTGTTTTTCCATCACAGGGGCAGTTCTGTAACTTGTGATGTCATTTTTCCATATTTGGGAATGATACTAAAAAGTGCAATGTGCCCAGCCTTAGCCTAGTTAGATAGCATCTATGCTGCGTGTTGCTTACCAGCATTAGGTATGATTGTAAACCTTTCATTATTGGACATTCGCAACAATGCTGTTTTTAAAAGTAGCAGCCCTATGCCTTTCTGTTTCTGTAATGCTTTAAGGCCAAATATTGGGAATGGTTCCAGTATGAAAACATTAGACAAAGTGAGCCATCTTCACTATCAGGCCTATTTTTAGGAACATAAATCCATGTCGAAGTTGGAGACTTACTGGGACCTAATCATGAAACCGTTAGACCGCAAACAGTACTTCCAGTTTAGGGTAGGCACATTGCCAGTGACAGTATTCACCGCTAAATGGACTACGCAAGTAGTTGACATATGCCCGGGAAGTAAGTCTAGCAAAGAATCTTTGGCTCATTTTCTTTTTGTTTGTGCTGCTTATGCTGCCCCGCATCGTGCCTGATTGCTCCCAATCTGTAAGCTCCTGGGCACCAGACAGGCCAGCGAAGCCGGACGTATCCTGCGGACCGATACGTCACCACCCATTGCAATAGCCATGGCCAAATTCCTAGGGTGGTCATGGGTGTTAAGGGCCCGTTTATTACGTCTGAGTGAGGTTACATAATGATGTAGTCTAAAATAGCTACTTTTCCATTTAGCACTATAGGGTATAACAGCGAGAGTCATTCATCACGGCATAAATGACTTTTACATGTAGAAGGGTTCAACAACAAATTGTAATGCTTAAATATCTAGACTTTAGGTATTTTTACTGAGCTCCGTTCTTGATGTTGGATTAATTTTATTAACGTCAATATTACAACATTTTATTTGTTTAAAAATATATTCCAGCCACAGTATTTTCCTGCTATGGTCCAGGGTTAAACAATCCATTATTAGGTCTTTAGTAAATTTGGTTTCTTCTTTAACCCATAACCCACTCCAGAGTGTCATCCCAGCCAAGTTTATAAGGTCACTTAAATATGAGACTAACAATTTCTTATGTACAATAAAATTGCAGTAGATCTTGGTACTGACAAAAATCTTTTGAAGAAATTATCTTCCAGGGTTTGTAGTGAGGCTATATTTGCTCGCCCCCAAATTGCTGCTCCATAACAAACCTCTGAAATACATTTACTTTGGTAGAATGTTAAAATTTCACGTGTTAGTTTGTTACCTAGCTTTGCGGAAAATCTAAAAATACTCTTGTGCATCTTAAAAATGTCATATTGCACAAATCTATATGAGTATTCCATATGCCTTTCCTGTTAAAAAGCATTCCCAAATATGAAAAAGTTGAGACCCTCTCAATATGAGTTCCACCTACATGATGCTGTCTAGACTTTGGTGTAGTACTCCTACATGTCATGATAAATGTTTTCTTTAGGTTTAACTGTAAATCTATATTAGTCATAAACAATGCAAAGTTTTCTATATGGAGTTGCAATCAATTTGCTGTTCTGGACATTAACACTGCATCGTCAGCATATAATAAAACAGGCGTAAGACGTATTCCTATTTTTGGGGCATCTGCATTTAAAGTTTGCAAGAGAGGGTCAACATTGTTACTATAAAGGGAAATAAAAGTGGTGCTAACACACATCCTTGTCTAATACTGCGCATGACTCTGAAAACCGATGTACATTCTCCCATTTTCCCATAGTGAACCTTAGAAGTTAAAAGGTTATAAATCTGGGAGAGGTATACTATGATGTCTATTGGTGCCCCTAGATCTTTCAGTATTTGCCAAAGTTTATGGTGCTTAACTAAATCAAAAGCGTTTGTAAGGTCGACAAAATATAAGTGCAGCGCCCCTTCCTTTGCTAATGTATATTCTCCTATCAATAAGTCTAAATTCAAACATTGATCTACTGTCCCTATACCCCTTCGGAATCCATATTGGGCCTCTGTTAGGATATTCTGCTCACTAACCCAGTTTTCAAGCCTTTCCAAGATTATGCGGCCTATCGCTTTCTAGGAGGAATCCAAAAGGGATACAGGCCGATAGCTACTTGCTTTTCCTCTGTCCCATTTTTTAAAAATCGGGACGATAATGCTTTCAGTCCAGGTAACTTTTGACATTCACAGAATGATTTACTACTTTTGGTATTCACAGAATGAACTTACAACTATTGGTATTCACAGAATGAACTTACTACTTTTGTTATTCACAGAATGGATTTACGACTACTAACTTTACGTCTGCACTCGAGCCGGAAATTCCACCACGGAGCAGAATTTTCACTTACTGCCCGGAATCTCCACTTACGGCCCGGAATCTCCGCTTTTGGGACGGAGTCTCCGATTTCGAGACAGAATCTCCGATTTCGAGCGGTAATATATGCATTGTGGTCGTTGATCATTTCCCTCAAGGGTAAACACCTGTCCAAGTGCCTACCATCCCCCACTATGCATCAGCTGACACACTGCACCCCATCCCAGCCTCGCAGGATGTATAAATGCAGAGCAGACACACACAAACCCTTTCAACATGTCGCTGAATGTGTTTGTTGCTCTGCCTCTTGCCATGCGGCAAAACTACTTGAGGAGGAGGAGGAGAAAGGAGGAGAGCAGAGAGGATCTTCATACAGAGGATCAACCTATTTGGAATGTCCTGCCAAGATGTACAGGCCAGGTACCGTTTCCCTCCAGAAGTCATCTTGGATATGGTATGTGAGTGGGAGCAGGAACTTGACTCTGTGACCTGCTGCTCCCATGCAATACCAGCCTATATCAAGATTCTTTCTTCTCTTCATTTCTTTGTCACTGGGTCTTTCCAAAGGGTCTCCAGTGACCATATGGGCATTTCCCAGGCAAGCCTGTCACGGTACCTGCATCAGGTACTGCGATGCATCACTGCTAGAGCCTACAATCACATACAAATGCCCCATACACTGACCAGGAGGTAAAGGGCAGACGAGGTTTCTATCTCATTGCACACTTCCCACGTGTGCTGGGTGCAATTGATTGTACACATGTGGCCCTTCAGCCACCCCGCCACATTGCACACATCTTCTGCAACAGACACCTATGGTATTCCATCAATGTACAAGCTGTCTGTGATGTCAGTGGGAGGTTCATTGAAGTGCATGCAGTGTTCCCAGGCACTACCCATGACAACTTCATATTCCGCATGTCACCTTTTGCTCAGCGGATGGCTGCAGGAGAATTTGGCAACATGTGGCTACTGGGTAAGTACCAAGCACTAAAACATAGGGATATATGTGTTATTGAAATGTCTGAATGCCACACGACATTAACAATTGTACAATAAGTATCATAAAGCTACATACATGGCCTAACACACACTGCATGTACTAAAGTATAGATCATGTCCTGTGCAAATCAAAGAGGGAAATGTGACTAACTGCCCTTTCTTCCCACCTCAGGCGATGCTGGGTATGCAATCTCCCTACATCTCCTCAGCCCTTACAGGCGTGCAAACACTTTATGTCAGTGTAGGTACAATAGGGCACACATATGGACTAGAGCCATCATAGAGCACACTTTTGGTCTGTTGAAGTTGCGATTCAGATGTGTTGACCGTACAGGGGGTGTGCTGCTGTACTCCCCTGACGTTGTGTGCAAGGTCGAATTAGCCTGTTGAGTTTTGCACAACATTGCTTTAACGCATGGCTTACACATAACTCTGGAACCTCAGCTAGATCTGAATCTGGGAAACCGGGCCATTGCCCATAACCGAGGTCAGGGTATGCAAGTCCGTGATCAGCTCGTTGCCACGTTTTTCACATGAGCAACCTGTAGTGTCATGGACAAAATGTGGTTTGCTGTCTGTTGTCAATGATGAAACTTGGATATCCCCTGATTGCCCATTGGCCCACACTGGTTGTAGGTCCATCATCCTCATCGTCTTCCTCTTCATCCCCTGGAACACAGAGGTTGCAACCGTGTTTGACCTGGTATTACATGTGATGCAACATAAGGTTTGGATTAACTGTACTTTGCATCAACAGATGAGGATCATGTGACCAGGTTAGTGTACCACCACAATTGACAGTTCACACCATAGCACTGAGGTGTTAAACTGAGATGTTCATTATACAAGCAAACTCACCAACTCCAGCCACAACTTTCTGTCCCTTGGCGATCACCCCAGTGCTCAATTGCTGCACCTGTCTGCTCATTGATGTTGTTGACATGGCTGTCCACGATCCAGCAGCTATAGAGGGAAGTGACAACATCCTCAATGATCATCATTACTAATTCACAAACAGGCACATGTGACATTCATAATATGTATGTCGCTTTGTAAACAACATTGCTGATTCCATACAGAAGGGGACGTTGATCTCTGACATGGTCTAATATTCTAAGCAAGTGACATACTTTATGCCTGAATTACCTGATGAACGGGGGTGCAAGAAGGTTTCACTGCTGCAGTCAGGATGTCATGCATTTCCAGGGATGGTGTACGATGCACTGGTGTTATCCTGTCAGCAGCTGTGATGAGACATGAATGTCCAAATTTCAATGCAACAGTGGTAGCTATGAGCTAACATGGCATTCTCAATAACCATTGAACGGATAAATCAGGACAATGTGCAGCATATTTCTCTCATGGACTTTACATGTGAGCCCCTGCTCACATTCAGCAGTTGCCAGCTGTTAACTCTACGCAGCACTGACATCAATAAGATGACACATCCACAAACAAACTTGTATGAGAAGGTTACTGAAATTTCAAGGAAGGGGATAAATGACCCGGACTCCTCCGCATTACACCGATTTCACCTTCACCATTAAGACCAACAGGTTTCATGAGTGTAATGTTGTC
Organism: Lissotriton vulgaris; assembly: GCF_964263255.1. Lineage (NCBI taxonomy): Eukaryota > Metazoa > Chordata > Amphibia > Caudata > Salamandridae > Lissotriton > Lissotriton vulgaris. The sequence continues at coordinate 1,191,028,402 of NC_141691.1, read as the reverse complement.
TGTAGACAAGTCATAGGGTGTTCATGTGTGAGATGTGCAATAGCCAGGTACATACTGTTTACTGAGAGCACACAGATTTCTTATGGCCAGCCTTTGAGTGTCCTCTGTTTGCATACCCTAATTCCGACATCATGGTAGTATTGAGCTGACAACGGATGGTGTCTTGTACAGCAGACATCCTAACCTCATATGTCAACCACTCACCTATATGTAAATAAGGTAGAAGAGGAGGCAAGCAGAATGCAACATTTGGTAGTGATCCAAAATTGCGGCTAAGTTGAGAAGCTGTGATGCTTTACGCCGGCACTGGATCAATGTGTTGCTTTTCAGCCTAGTGATTTGAAAAGGTAACTGCATGGAGATTCAGCTTAGCAGCCCATACATCTCAAAGGTACACAACTGGCATCAGTGTGAGCCTCATCCATACCAATTTCAATATGATTTTGCCATTGAAATTTCGGTAGGAAGTTTTCATATCATTGAATTGCAAGCCTGTTGTGTTTAGGACACTTCATATGACACATTGTACTATTTTATGTCCATTCCGCACTCACTTGGCATACATTTTGTGTCATCCTTTCATTAGCCACCAAAGGCTGATCTGGTATGTGATTCAATGCCATATGTGAGCATATTGTGATGCAGAACAACAGTGTTGTACAACACATACAACGTACGGTGGAGATCAAAGGCACATTTAATGAGCATTCAGGTACCTTATTATTGGGATTACTCACCATAGCCGAGCATTGGCCCAGTGTGTGGTCCTGGACCAGATGTCACAGCCAACCTTGTAGCAGAAGTCAGTGTGTGTCTCTGATTCTGGGAGGACCTCGTTGTACCTACAATGATAAGTGTGCTTGCAACTTTACATTTCTGGTAGAACATGTGACACACTCAATTTCAGGCACAAAGGATAAGCACTAGCACTTATGGGCACCACCGTTGCAGAAGTGTGTGTCACTTAATATTGTGAGTGATACCACATATGACTTATAATGATATCACTACCTAGAAGCAACGTATATCAGAATGACATGACTCCGAAATCTGAAATGAGGTCCACTATCGTATTTTGATGATGACCAACAAACTAGCGATCCAATGTGAGAAGTGCATGACCAGCTGGGTGGACTGGGCGATTTCATGTATAGTGAAAACATTCTGAGTTGGACAGTGGATGCATTGTCATTACTACTGACAATGGTAGCTCAATTCCTGTTCCTCATTGCATATATGTTAACATTTTAATTATTGATCATGTCTACAGACATTATTACAATATAGTGGAGACACCCTTTTGACTTTTTGGGGCATTCGATTTCAGGATTGAATTACCAGGTCTGGGACTATTGGTGAAATACATGTTATATTCACCAATTACAAAGGTATGATGAGTCAAGACATTTTATATTTTATCTTTCGCTATTCACATATGTCATTTGCTAAAGGTGGATGTCCATTGACAAATCCAATATTTGTTAAGCTAGTTTTTCATCTCTGGTTACCTTTCACATTCGGGCACTACATGTCTCCTGACAATGTATGCCTTTTATACCATCTCCTGACCAGTTTGACTTACCAGTTTGTGAGGGTGGTATGCCTTGCTCTGGACGATGTTGTTTCTTCCCAGAAGAAGGAGGGACCTCTGCCACTGTGGTTGTCTGTGCTCTGGCTGAATATGTCAATAGGTGAGAAGAGAGAAAAGTAAACAAATGGGAAATGTACTTGTGGAACTTTTCAGGCATTTCCCCATATCTTCTGCATGCTAAACGTGTTGTGAAGTTCTGCAGCAGACTGGGGAGGTAGGTGCAGTGGGTCGTTGGGGATGTAATGGTGTGACAGGGTGGCAAATTAACAACAGAATTTGTGAATTCCATACTTTAATCTGAGGATTCTCTCACCTCCTGCTTTGTGATTTTTGCTGACACAGAGTGAGTTACTTCTTGGATAATTTGTGGCAAATTTACAGGCTCCTTGCTAGATATTTAAGTCGCCATTGTGTCACTTCTGTGACACAGCAGTGGCGAGAACCATGTGCCACTTTGCGACTTAGTTACAACGTTATGCATCTAGGGAGATGCGTCACGTTGTGTGCCCTTGCGCAACATTAAACCTGCCTCAGGTTTAATGTAAGCAGGGTGGGCATTCCTTTGTGAAATGCCTCGTAAAAGTGATGCAGTGAAAAATATAAGATTCACTGAGTCACATTTCATAGTCCGTTGCGACGAAACCTTACGTTTGCTTGAAGCAGACATATGGACTGGCGCAGCACATTAGGTATGGGCAGTCTATGAACATTGTTGGAGTTGCATTGCACTTGCGACACATCTCCAGCAAAGCGCCGCCTTTACACCATCAGAAGAGACACACATATGTCGATCCCAGTGCTACGGTGTGAAGCATTGTTAATGCGACACATCCGTGGTGGTGCAAGGGTAGAATTGCTTGTTGCATTGGTGCAGGCGTATCCCTGCTAATATGCAGGGTTGCACCAGTCCTTGTGGAGAAGTGTGGCTCACTGGTTAGAGGAGGCAGACCTGGAAGCAGAGGTCAGCCCGGGACCAGGGTTCAATTCCCGGCTCGGCGGGGTCTTGAGTCCAAAAATGTCCATGGACTCGACAATTCTCGCTCTGGTGCCTACTCGATTCACAGGTTCACACTCTGCGACCTGGGCAATCGTTTGCTTAATCTCCACAACAGCCCCTCACGGCGGGATGCCTGGCTTTCACCTTGCGGATACTCTGCTGGGGTTATCTCGCAGGGGAATACCAGGATGGGTTCCCTAAGCAAGCGCTTAGAAACCAGTGGTGATTTGCGCTATATAAATACATGTACATTTACATTTACATTTGTAAATCTGCCCCCTTGTATTGTCCCAATTCAATTGTCAGTTGATTTTCATATGCTCCGCAACCCCTTACATTTCTGACCGGCTCAGACACATCTCGATGTGTGGTAATGGCACTTTGTCAATTGCTACTCAGTTGGGTTAGGTATATACAGCAGCAGTACTGTGCCCATGTTTTCAATAGTGGGAGAGGGATTTTCCATTTCTATTATAAAGGATTTTGGGACTTTTGGTGCAACATAAAGAGGGTAACACATGAGTCTCTGACTGATTTTATTTTTATATACACTTTGTACAACTTCCTTACTCACAATGCCAGTGCAACACAGACAATCTTTTCACATACTTTTTCTTATCATCCCATTTACCTGGCACCACGTTGTGGACATCAGTCACAGGCAGCCCATGGACCATGTGGGTGTGGATTGTGGTGAGGATAACCTCCTCTTGTGTGGTGAGATGGAGGCGGGTCCCAGAGTGTGGGGCAGGGATGATCCTGGTCAATTCAATCCTGGAGTACTTCTCCTTCACCCTCTGATTTCCATCCTGCCACTTCTCCTTTACAGGCTCCTTGCTAGATTGTTAAGTCGCCATTGTGTCACTTCTGTGACACAGCAGTGGCGAGAACCATGTGCCACGTTGCGACACTGTTACAATGTTATGCATCTAGGGAGATGCGTCACGTTGTGTACCCTTGCGCAACATTAAACCTGTATCAGGTTTAATTTAAGCAGGATGGGCATTCCTTTGTGAAATGCCTCGTAAAAGTGATGAAGTGAAAAATATAAGATTCCACTGAGTCACATTTCATAGTCCGATGCGACGAAACCGTACGTTAGCTTGAAGCAGACATAAGGAGTGGCGCAGCATATTAGGTATGGGCAGTCCATGAACATTGTTGGACTTGCCTTGCACTTGCGACACATCTCCGGCAAATTGCCGCCTTTACACCATCAGAAGAGACACACATCTGTCTATCCCTGTGCCACGGTGTGAAGCATTGTTAATGCGACACATCCGTGGAGGTGCAAGGGTAGAATTGCGTGTTGCATTGGTGCAGGCGTATCCCTGCTAATATGCAGGGTTGCACCAGTCCTTGTAAATCAGCCCCCTTTTATTGTCCCAATTCAATTGTCAGTTGATTTTCATTAGCTCCGCAACCCCTTACATTTTTGACTGGCTCAGACACATCTCGATGGGTGGTAATGGCACTTTGTCAATTACTACTCAGTAGGGTTAGGTATATACAGCAGCACTACTGTGCCCATGTTTTCAATAGTGGGAGAGCGATTTAAAATTTTTATTACAAAGGATTCTGGGACTTGTGGTGCAACATACAGAGGGTAACACATGACTCTCTGACTGATTTTATTTTTATATATACGCTTTGTACAACTTCCTTACTCACAATGCCAGTGCAACACAGACAATCTTTTCATAACTTTTTCTTATCATCCCATTTACCTGGCACCATGTTGTGGACATGAGTCACAGGCAGCCCATGGACCATGTGGGTGTGGATTGTGGTGAGGATAACCTCCTCTTGTGTGGTGAGATAGAGGTGGGTCCAGAGTGTGGGGCAGGGATGATCCTGGTCAATTCAATCCTGGAGTACTTCTCCTTCACCCTCTGGTTTCCATCCTGCCACTTCTTCTTTATATCCTAGACTGTGTGCCTCTCCTCCCCCAAAGCTGTGCCAGCAGTGGCTAATTGCTGCCATAAAGCTGCCTTGTGTGTGCCACTGCTGCAGTAAGGTGGGAGACCATATAGGCATTTGTGGTGCCTCAATATGTGCTCCACAAGCATGGTGGTGGTCTCAGTAATAAAGTTCTTCTTCCTCCTCATTTGTTCCATTTTCCTCTGGCGATGTACAGTGTTTGTAAACACACACTCTTTGTTGCCAAACCTGTTCCTTTAATGTGTGCTGCTTTAATATGTTTGGTGGTGCTGGTCTTGCAGTTAGCGTTCATTGACTTCACCTGGAGCGTGATGGGAATGATAGGCACTTCAAAAGTTCATCAGGCCAAAATTGTGGTATTCCAACTAAAAATCGGGAGTTCCGGCCCGGAAGCGGAAATTCCGGCCCAGAATCGGAAATTGAGGCCCGTAAGAGGAATTCCTGCTCTGGGTGCAGAAATTCCTGCCCGAGTGTGGACGTAAAGTTAGTAGTCAAAAATCCATTCTGTGAATACCAAAAGTAATAAGTTCATTCTGTGAATACCAAAATGGTAGTAAGTTTAGGATTTTGTCTTAAGTTCATTCTGTAAATCGGGCCCTTTATGTTCAGCTGTTTTTGGCATTGTAATAAATTAACTAACCTTAAGTAGTTTTCCCTGAGTTATTATGTACCTGAGGGAATTGTTAGCTAATTGATTGTTTGCCTAACGACTATCCTCCCCTTTACCCTTTCATGCTGCAAAAAAGAACCGTCAGACTCTAGCTCTAGAACAGGTCTAGAACTTATGGGCCTGGCCCTTTCATTTATTTGACAATGCCAGAAATAAGAGAAAAGCGGATGAGGCATTGGATCACCACAGCCACAAACTGGTACAAGTCTTTGGTTGTTTCCCAAGTAAAATATCACTGAAAGTGTGCCTAAAAATAGCAAAATGCAAAACTTTCTCTTTTCATGGAGAGAGGATTGGGACTGGCAATGCCTGTTCTAAGTGGTCTCACAGTTTCCCTAAGAGTTGAACCTTTGGAGAGGCTGAATTCATCAACAGGCAAAGTAAGGTCTATGTATCAAATGAGTGCATAGTCTGCACTTTTTTTTTTACCTTATGAGTGGTCAAGGATGCTTTTTTGGTCAGTGCAGGTCCGAACAACCAAAAATTGTGATTGTAATATGTATTTACTGATGTCTTTCATTCTCATGAATACAAGAGAATCCAAATCGAAAACTGAAGCAGAAGCTGAAAATCTTCAAATTTGCTCAAGGGATATTGGTGGGATGCCTTTATGTAAGGGGGCCATGTTCTTTTGAGAGAGAGTAGGGAAGGTAACAGAACACAAAATCAAATTACTTGTTTAAGACAACAGTGCATATTATTCAATCAAAGTGGTTCTTGTACTTCCGGAAAATGTGTTAATTATATTTAACAGTTTACAAAATACCTCTATAGAGGGTCCGAATAATCTTGGTCTAACTGTCTCTAACTGTAGGAGGAAAGTTTGTTGGACTAAGTTCCTCCAGTCACAAGATAGGATGAGCAATCTATATGAAGAGCTCATTCCTGTGTTTGAAGAGGCGTCAGTTTTGCATCAAAGCAATGCGGTCCTAGATTTGGGAGCTGTAGATATAAATTACAGCAAATGAATGGAGGCATCATTGACATTTTTTTCCCCTAAAGTTTCCCCTAGACCAAATAGGCCGCCCAGCCACCCCTGGTACAACAGCGAATGCCGTAGGGCTAAAAAGGCACTTCGGATTCTATTAAAAGTAAAAACCATCCCCTTATTAATATCTTAAGGTAGTCATATAAGCAAATGATTCAAAAGGCGAAAGAGAGCTGGGAAAGGGAGAACTGGGACTTAATTAAAATGGCACTGGGAGACAGGGATATGAGGACGTTTTGGAGCATAGTTAATATAGGTGCCCCTATTGCCAACACAGCAATTGAAAACAACCTGGACGAAGAGGTATGGCGGGTGCACTTCAAAACCCTCTACACTGACGAAAAACCTTGTTCAGAACCCTCAGAGGTGGGGCCACCTCTAAAGCTAACCCTACCTGAGGAGGGTAGTGTTAGTATTCTGGATTGTGTTGTAAACCCATGTACTACCACCTGTCCATTTATAACCTTAAAGGAGATCAAAGGTGCCCTATTAAAAATAGCCCCAGGTAAAGCCCCCGGCCTGGATAAGATCCCCGGGGATTTATACAGGAGCAAACCAACTATTTGGTCCCCGTATTTCTTTGGTCTTTTTAATGCCATAATCCAGGGTATGAAGATCCCACATAGCTGGCTTGGAGCCGAGATTATTCCAATCTTTAAAAAAGGATCTCCACTATTGCCAACAAATTATAGACCCATAAGTCTAATAGGTATATCCCAGAAACTATTTGCAAGGGTCTTGTTAGCCAGGCTACAAACCTGGATGGAAGAAAACAGGGTCCTGTCCCCTCTCCAGGCGGGGTTCAGAGAAAAGATCTCAACCCTGGACCAGGTACTTAGGCTAAAGCTTTTATATTGGAAGACAGTTTGCCTACAGGGGGTAGTTTATACCTGATATTTGTAGACCTGAGGTCGGCATTTGATCTGGTGCACGAGGAAAGTTATGGTCAGTTCTCTCTGAAATGGCTGTCCCTGCATATCTCATCAATCTCTTTAGGAGACTGCATGATGACAACTATGCACAAATCAGATTTGGGAAGGACGGTCAACTCACTGCCCCAATGCCCGTTAACCGTGGGGTACATCAGGGGTGCATTCTTGCACCAACATTATTTAGCCTCTATATCAATGGGCTAATTAATGAACTGGCTGCGGTAAAAGACCCAGATGCACCCAAGATAGCGTCCCGTCATGTTTCAGCAATGATGTTTGCTGACGACACCCTCCCGGTTTCAAAATCACCCATGGGGATCCAGAGGGTCCTGGACAAATTTGAACTTTTCTGTACAGAAAGAGGGCTAGATATCAACTTACAGAAAACTAAATACATGGCGTTCAATAGTCCAAAAAGTTCTCGTTCTAATCCCCAATTAAATGGGAAACCCCTGGAAAGAGTGTCATCTTTTATTTACCTGGACCTTACCATTGCTGAATACATGAAATGGGAGGCTCACATAAATAAGAGCACACTAAAACTAGCACAATCGACTGGTGGTATACTAAAGGTCTGTAGTAAATCAAGCAAGGGAGCTGTTAGCCCAGCCCTAGAAATCTTCAATGCCCAAGCTAGAGGAGGAGTACTCTACGGTGCAGAATTGTGGGGTCACACCAAACTAGACGCCCTTCTAAAGGTAGAAAATCAATTTCTGAGGCAGTTGTATGGACTTCCAATGAGTACCCCGCTGATCCCAATACGACTAGACTCAGGACTAATGGCGATAACAGACATTTCAAGCCTTAGACCAATTCTATACTGGCGGCGCATCTGGACCACACCCGAACTAGAGCCATATAGGGAGGAGCTAGCGGAGGTTATGTCAGCTTGGGGTGCAGCTAACCTTCCCTGGTTTGCACATATAAAGTCTGTATTAACCAACTTGGGCCTGGGCAACTGCTGGTCGGACTCAGAACATGCTTGCCCCCAAACCACAAGAAAGGTGATCAAATCCCGGTTTGTAGAATATAGAAGTGCACAACTCCACTCTTGCCCCAGGACGGGCAAACTAACCCTGGCTTCCTGGAAGTCAAGGACGTTGCCCGTTTTGAGCCAATACTAGACATGATTTCACCGGTGTAGGCAAGAAAGATCTTTCTACAATTCAGGTTTGGGGTCCTTCCACTCTGCTCCTACACGGTAAAATGGAGTAAGGATAGTGAGGCACAGTGCCCTGCTTGTGGTTTCCCAGCTGAAACAGTCTTATATGTGTTTTTCGCTTGCCCTGGCTACTGCAAGGCTCCAAAGTGAGGACTGGCACAGATCTGTAGAAACATTGGCTCCAGGAATCATCTGGAAGCTTTTCGGATTCTGAAATCAGACCTTAGTACCCCAATTGTGTTTTCAGTCTCTAGAATTACTCAATGAGGTTCAGGGCAAGTGGGAATGATTTTACTGTAACATTTTTATAATTGTCTTTTTTAAACCATGATTAAGTTGCTATAATGTGCTTTTTTAACTTTTTGTTAGAATAGTAGTTTTTAATTATTTATTCACCCTTATTATGCATCTCCAGATTTGTATAGTAAAAATTTGTCTGTTTTAATATAGTCTATGTATTGTAAAGGAAAATGAGCTTTTTAAACTATTGTTGTTCCCCCATTTTGATACTGAGAATCAATTATATTGTTGTACATGTTTATTTTAGCGCTGCACTTTTTAAGGTCGTAATGACCGAAATAACGTTTTTTCTGAACTGAAATGTTAATTATATTGGCAATAATGTAGACAAAATGTAAGTATGTGCTTTCAGAATAATTTATCTGGCACTCTTTCATATGGCACAATAATTACAAAAGTTTTGACATCTCTACAGCATTTAAAAAGCAAATCCAACAATTTGGCTTTGTATCAAAACATATATTATATGAAGAGGAAATTCTATGAAGACTATCTTGGTCATGTTTACCTTACAGCAAATAATGACATATATTTCAGATGTACATAAAGAAAGTAGAGGCATATTGGCCCTCATTACAAGGGTGGAATTTTTCCCTGAGTTGAATTGCACCAATCCCTATTACAATTGACCTAGCATCTTTGGGCCCAAAATTACTGGGTTTGCAAATTCTGAAACCTGTAATGTTGGTTCTGCAAACTTCGGATGAGGAAAATAATGGCTCAGAGGCATCCAACCATGTGAACTTATAACAAGCCTTAAAAGCCATTTTTCCTCCAGACACCCTGCAAAACACGAAAACTCTGACACAAAATTGGCTCCTTAAAGGTCATTACAGGAAGTATCTACATGTTTTCTTGAATGACACAGTAGTTCATGACTGCACTAATAGTCATGGGAGCCTCGAGCTCCGCCTTTAAAAGACACAAATATTATGTCACTGACAGCATCAGGATCCTCCTGTCACTGATTTTAGAGACTGACATGGCCACAGTAATGGGAGGCTAATGGTTGCCTGGGGCCCTGGTTGTATAACTCACAGCCCTCATCGGCTAATTGATTTTTTTAAATTTCCGGCCTCATGTGGAACTTGGGGGCATATATACAAGGAAATGTTGGAACGTGAAGCAGTGGCAAACTTTGCAGTGCACCACTCCGCAATTACCAAAAGGCAGACATGCACCTTATTTACAATGCAGCTCATTCCTGTGTTTTTTCCTTAGCACTAGCACTAAAAATAGCTGCTTAGTGCCAATCCAGACATACTTGAAAAGATTTTACAGGAGGTATATACATGGTTTCTTAAATAGCATAGCAGTTCATGACTGCACCAATAGTCATGGGAGCCTCCAGGTCCACCTTTAAAAGACACATATGTTGTCTCATTGACTGTCCTTGCAAGTGTGCTTGTGTAGCAGGGATGCTTACTTTGTGAGCAGGAAAGCGTCCCTTCCTGCACATTAACTATCGATGATGGCGATTTAACATTCCTATGTGAGCTGCTTTTTACAATACAAACAGACGTAGCAATTTGCCATAGATTGATTGACCTTGTGCAGGAAGGGACAGCTTCCTGCCCAATACAATTCTTTGCTGGCATGTAGATCCTGTCATGTGTGTTGCAGATTGTAGTACCTTCTACTGTGCAAACAACTAAGGTAAATAAAGTTGCATCCTTGTTGCTACACTCTTAGGCCTGCTATCCCCTGGTGTTTGTAAATGGCGCTAGCTATGATTACTTGATACATGTAAATCTGGGGCAATGTCAAAATGAAATTGGTCTTGCAGTTGATAAAGCGGGCTGCAGAAAATATTTTATTCTGGCCTGTGGATTCAATTCCCTATAACATTAACTGATTAATGAATGCACTGTTGCATGATTTATTTTACTAATCCAACCTAGATTAAGTTTGCACCACACATGAACACGCGGGAAACTAATTATATGTGCTTATGTGCATTTGCAAGTCTGTTTTTGTAACACATTATTAATATTGTCCTGTTTATTATGTCTGTCCTATTGTCTTTGTCACCATTAACATGCAGCTGATCATTCATGGCATGTGCTTTTATATGTGCTTATATGTAAGTCTTATGTTGTGTATTGTCTGTCTGTGTATCATTTAATTATCTTTTTATTCTTTCAGAATCATAAAGCTGGACTACATGAAGAGTGGTGGTTATTTTATGTGCTGCTTTAAATGTTTGCTTCTGCTAAATATTTTTATTAGTGGGTTAATTAATAATTAATAAGGGACTGGGTGGTACACAAGGGTTTGCTTTACTTGAATTAATCACTCTTTTGTGTTTTTTTAAATAATAGCTCAAGTGTGAGCTGAGGCCTAGTTCTTGCTTGGAGAAAATTGGTCGGCCTGAATTGAGCAGAAGCTGAGCCAAGCTGCACGGTGAAAGAAAAAAAAAACATTGCAAGAGGTCAATGAACTTGCTTCTCTGGCTCAGACCTTTTATTAAAGAAAGACTTTTTAAATGGAGTTTATTTCATGGACTGCTCTGGCTGTTCCTATTCAAGGCCGAGGAAGTGACAAGTGTGAATCTGCCGAGCTCTGGTGGAAGTGGATTGGCAACTTTTTGTTGCAAATGCCTCGGAAGTCGTTGTCACTTTAGATGGACAATGGCACAGTGACGCGCATATTCTCTGGACTGGTAGCTGAGGTGGCCTGATGGCCATAAACCAATCACAGTGCTGAACTTTTCAGAATAATAACATTTAGTTAGATTTGGGAGCGAAAAAATGATATAAAATTGGCTCTCTTGTGGGGTTTGGCACGTTCTTTTCCAGAGGGGCGAAGCGCTGTCGGATTGCCTTGGGAGAGAGTAAGCATGCAACTGTTTATTATTTGTTTCCCTTTCAGGCTTGAAAATTAACTTGGAGAAAAAGCTAATGATTACTTAAATTCATCATTTTTGATTAATTCTGACAGCTTACTTTGTGCCAATGATTAATGTGATTTGAAATTAATAAAACTAAATGTTTGATTTTAATAAAGTGAGTTATTAAAGATTTTACTTATGAATTCTAAAAATAAACTTTTCAAAATGACAAGCTGGACTTGTTTTTGTAGATAGTTTATTGCTAAAAGTTACACAACATATAGAATCCATTCACCTCATTCACTATGTTTATGGGCCTGGTATTGTTGGTAAGTGTGATAGTAGTGGATTGAGTCATCATTTATGAAGAATTTTAGTTTCTGGGCTCTATCAAATGGATACGCCCAAATATTCACACAATGCATGGATCTTACACGCAAACTGGTGTGGGGAAAACTCCAGTTTGTACAAGACAGCATTAAGCCACTGTAAGTGGATTTGCGCTGCTTAGCAATGCGGAGCAGTGTGATGGAGCGAAAAAGTTTAAAGACGTTTGCCTTTATCAATTCTCACCATTCAATGGGGTTACGGTACTTATTTTGACAAAATGTGCAAATTAGAATGATGACAAAAAACATGAGATCCTAAACTTCATCGTAAAAGCATGCAGAAAGGTTCTGAAATGTAAAAATGTGACAAATATAGAAAAAAAGAGCAGAGAAATAGTTAAATGTTCATAAAATGTAGACACGTGTTTTAATAAATAAAATGTGGTTAGCTTGTAAATATGCTGCTGATTACCCAATGTGACTTAGGGAAAAGAATACTTATAATAGTGATTCAAAATAAATGTGATAAAATCGTTAATAGTAAAAGTTTTGCTGCAATTAAATTAAAGTATGTAAACTATAAACGTAAAGGGTGAAGGTGATATGCATATTAATCTGTTTAAAACGTTGAAAATAGAATAATGAGTGAATATATGAAGAAAACTGAACTATATATGTGGGTGTCTGTCTTATATTAATTTTAACGAGGTAATGATTTTAACAAGTTTTCGTGTAGGCCTTAAAATGCTTTCTTTTCTTTGTTTCAAGAAGCAGACACTAGCTGAAGTTATCACTTCAGACACCATGAGAACTTTTTAGTGTGTTCCTTTCTGTTAATGACCAATGGGTCTTCTTCCGATTGAGTAACACTTTTGACAGAAAATGTATCAATACAATTGCAAACCCAGAGAGAGCGACTGGGAACGGACAGACAGTGGACAAAATGATATACCTATCATCTGAGGAAAGGATGCAAATTATGATGAGGTTGAAATTTATAATTTGACAAAAGGATTACTTAATGCTTCCAAATTTCTTAGTGAGGTATTGATCACACCATGAGCAGCCTACTGTGGACAACCAATGGGAAATGTAACGTACAGCAGATATCATACTTTGTGGTTGTAGACTGAGAATTTTGGAAGTATAATTGCCCCCATTGAGAAGGAGTTAGGGCCGGCAATCATATTAAATTTCCCTGCCTGAAATGCTGACAGATGGAACTTTGATTGATTCTTATGCCTATCCCAAATTAAACTGAAATTCCAAACTGAATCAACTTATTCTTTGCTAGCTGGTAAGGTGTGCAGGTATAACTCTTCGGCTGGAGAGTTATGGACTCAATCCTGTGACTCCATACGTTCCAATCTCTGCATATTTGATTTGTATAACCTAAATGCTGAACTTGATTTTGCTATGTTCTCTCTTTCTCTCTTATTCCCTAAGTAAACAGCATACATCTATTATATTGAATCTGCAAGATATTGTGTGACTAATTGTACTAAATGAAATCCATATAGAAAGCCTAAATGTTTCTTGACCATTCAAATTGAGGCATAGATAAATGATATTCATGTGAAATTTATAATTTTCAGTCATTCTTGGTGTGAAGTCCTTATTGAAATTTGCTTACTAAGGTTATAGAAGAAATTGATGTATGCATGAATTTGGCATTTTCTTATTCCAGGTCCTTATAAGGATTTGCTGCATGTTCTCTAGTATCTAAGTCCCTGTTAGCTCACATAAAAGATTCATCAGAGGATCTATAGTTTATATGTAAGTTAATTAAATATTGGGCCCAGAGAGGAAATAGTTTGAACACTAAGAGAAAGATGAAAGTAATGTGTGTGTAAAGTTTTGATTAACTTTCTGCTGCAACAAGCAGAGGATGGTGCCACCATAGCATATGTAGAAATGATGCTCAGGTGGCGCAAGTGTCCTGTAAGCAAGCCACACACTAGTCTGACAAAATCTGCGGTAGTGAAAATAATATGTGATGTTGTTGTACACCCCTTCTTGAAATTGCACTGTGCTTGCATCAGGACATTGGTAAACATAGATATCTACTTGTCCTTCTGTACCTTTTTGTCCCAAGATTACACACACTTGACCTATGCTGCACATGTGTATGCATTGCAGACATTATTGCTATGCTATTGGAAGGGACAGCTCTCAGCACATGGAAACTCCAAGGCAGAGTGAATCAATTGTGAAAGTGTGCTTTAAAAGTTTTCAAACTTGCAATTTTAAACTACACGTGATGATGTGCCAATGCCTCCTTGCAATGTCTCCCCTGGGTAGTTCATATTAATTGGGGAATGCCATGGCTTACCATGCTCAGGTAACCTGTGAATGCTTTGAATGAAATGATTACGGATCCTTATTTATAATTTCAATGAGACTGGTATGGCTCTCTAATGTTCACAATGGGTACGCTGTGTCTATCACTAGCTTGTCTGACTACATACCTCTGCATGCAGAGCAAATTACACAAATTGGCTTGGGATGGCCTTATGGAGGTGTTGGTGAAGGCTGACTAACTGGAGCTGCGCTAACATATGTGACTCCAGTTGTACATGTTAACTGTAAATGAGGGTCAATGTATGTCAGAGATCGCAACACATACATGATACTGTATCTCAGGGTGTGACAAGCAGTATCTTACACATCTAACGAGTGTTGCAATACATGGCATTGTGAAGTGTCAAAATGTGTATCTTAAGTATGCTTGGGAGATGTCTGAATTTCTGCTGGTACTGTGCAGCATTGAAATGTAAAACCTAATCTTATAAAGGGCTCAGGTAGTCATGTGTGACATGTGCAGGGTACTCATATCCTGGTGTCTACTATAACCTGGGTATATTTTTAGAAACTCTTGGACAAACTAGTCTGTGAGTTATGTAGGTCATGTGACACCTGAGACATAACTGCCATGGTGACAACTGTCTAGTAATGAGGATGTAGGAGTGGATCCAATATTTTCCCTGGAGATTAATGTCCTGAATAATTTGTGTTTTTAACACTTCAGTTGCCTGATCCATAGGTAGAGCTGATGATTGTCAACTGTGCCATCTCCTTAAATACAACCTGATGGGTTCCATAGTCACTAAGCATGCATTAAGTTCACCGCTAATTTGGCATTTTAACGATGAATGTATCTAAAGATTACAGATTTATTTTACATGTCATGTCTTGTGGGTGGACCAGCATCATTCTCATGTGTATGTGGAGTCGTTCAAGGATACCAACATCACCAGTGAGTGTCTTCATCTATTCTAATTGTGTTGTGGAAGGAGTGAGTGTTATGTATGATGCAGTGCAAAATTGGTGAATTGATGTGTATCCCTTGCACTAAGACACCTTTCATTATTTGATGATAGATAGGATGCAGTGGTTCCTGACGTTTGCAAGTTAGTTTCCCTCTCAATAATGTCTATGAGGATACATTGACAATCTGTGATGCAACACGTGACAGAGGCCTGATGTGAGAGGCTTGACCACAATGGCTGGTACTGTGCTGAATCACATCTGTACATGTCTGTGGGTTACTGAGTTTTGGAATGCATGTTAGTTGCACATCAAATAATATGGGAAGTATGCAATGACCAGTGGACCTATAACATGCCTGATTGGAGAGGTGCCATATGTGTCTGTGTGATGTGTGCTACGTATCCCGCCTCCATTTTTACATGTGAACAATGCCATGTGTTCAATATAGTTAGCAATGTGTCATGATAGGGACATGTAGCTGTGGAAAAAGCCATTCTAAATGATGGCCATTGCAGGATGCAGAAGGCACACTTCCGTCCTTTGAGGTTGTGATGTGTACCATGCCATGGGTATAAAACAGCACGATAGCCAAGCATTACGTGTACTAACATGGTCATAAATATATATGGCACGGAGGCTGCCATTGCTACGTGCAACGTTTGGCATGCTTCTGAGATTTGGCATCAGTGCATCTGAGTTGATGTACTTTGAGCATGTGTTTGGTCCCTCTGAGCTGCAAGATGATATTAGGCTGTAGGGATTGCTACCTTGATGTTGTACAGAAAGTTGTCTCATCGGATCTTTACCTATAGCTAGTTGCCCTGTCACTAACATCTTTACATTTTAACACTTACAGACAACATGACACCTGAGCAGTTGCATGCTCACAACCTCCAAAAGGAAAGGTATCTACACTTCAGGAGATTGGCCAAAGCACACTGGGCTGTGAAACACCGTTATGAGGATGAAACAGCATTAGGGAAATGGAACAGCTTCCCTCAGGGATCACCAACAATCTTGAAAGCCAGCAAGGATAGATATACCAAGGCAGGGAAAGGAACAAAGAAGGGAGCTGTGCTGAGTACATCTTGAATGCAACCTTCAAGACCACCTGCCCCTACAGTAGAGCATACAGGAGGGCCCAGGACATTGGACATAGTAAATAAAAGGAACCTCTCGAACCTCAAATTAAAAGTGATTGTGCTGGAGCACAAAATAGACAGGGCCCTCACAATGCTGGAGGGGATAAAGCAGGCCCTTTCAAAGCCTTAGTTTTGTGTATGTCACAGGCAGCCTACGTGCCCTTCCTCCCAACCCTGGTTTTAATATTTGTTTCATTGATGGTTTTTTAGATTTGTATAGATTAGTCAGAGTAGGGCTAGTTTAAAATTAGGATTATTTAGTGATTTTTAAGGGGTGGGTTGGTTCTATTTAGGGGTTTTAGGGGTTATTGTTATTCAAGGAGTGGTAGGGTTGAAGTGTTTATATATGTGTATTAATAAAAATAAATAGAAACCGCAAAAACACAATTAAAAACAAAAGCAAAAACATATATAATTGTTTAGGACTATATGTGTAGTTGCTGTTTAGGTGTAGTTTCTGTTGTCCTTGCGTGCATATATCTCGTTGAGGGGGGGTTGATGTTTTATTATGTTGTGATAAATGTGTAGTGTAATGTATGCTACGCTAAGATTAGGTAGAGTTAGTACGTGGTTATAAGTTAGAATAGTAGCTTTTTGTAGTTTTGCTTTAGGTCTACATCATGATTTACTTTGTTGGAGTTAGCATGCATCCTTAGGTAATGTTATGTACATGCACATGTATTTGCTAGCAGTGTTTTGCAACATGTGTGAGTAGGTGTCTTACCTACGGACAGAGATATGTCTGGTTGGCCATGACTTTACATTTTCAGACTATCAGACATTGTTGAGCAGTGGACGTGGCAATCATGATAGAAAACGCAGAGCGTGCAAATCATGTGTTAACATACAATATCTCTGTGTGGTACATCATGCAACATGCCTTGGAGGATTGTTGTTGTCTAAAGCATTGGGACAATTATTATGTTTTTGGACTCACACACAGATTGCAGCCCCGTACCCAGTTACACTTGCAGCATTTAATTATCAGCGCACTGTGTGCTTGCAAGTTACTATGGTAGACCTGGCACTTGTGGGGTGATTCAATTCACCATTACAATTGACTGCATGACATCAGTATAACTTAATGCTTGCCACCTAGAGTAGCCATTTGCTATTCATAACACCAAGTGTTGACAAGTTATGTTGCACTCTCACTGCCTAGCATTGTCTCTGACTCCACAAGATTACAAATGCCCGTCTAATAGTTGTTGTATTTGCCTCACAGAACGTGCAATGGCCAACCAGCTCCTGACTCCTACAGACAGAAAACACACAGGTAGCACTTTTCGCTATTCACAGAAGTTAGTAGTCCTAACTTTAGGACTCCTAAATACGTTCTGTGAATACTGAAAGTCTTAAAGTTAGGATTTTTCTCAGTTTAGGAGTAGTAAAGTTAGGACTCCTAACTTTAGGACTCCTAAATGCCTTCTGTGAATACCGAAAGTCTTAAAGTTAGGATTTTTCTCAGTTTAGGACTCCTAACTTTACTACTCCTAAACTGAGAAAAATCCTTACTTTAAGACTTTCAGCATTCACAGAAGGCATTTAGGAGTCCTAAAGTTAGGAGTCCTAACTTTACTACTACTAAATTGAGAAAAATCCTAATTTACTTGTCTTTTTAAAACGAAGCACTTCTCAGCGCTCGCTCTTACCTTAGCGCTCAGCTGATCTTAAAAGCTGCTCGCGCCTTTGTTGTTCCTTGCCTGCAGCCACCATCACCAGCGGCGTGCGCGCTGACTCCGCCCCCTTGGAGGCCACGCCCCCTTTTCGCCCTACTTAAACCCGCTGATTCCTAGCGGTCACCAGCAAACCTTGACCCAGTCCTGAGGCGGAAGCCTGGGCTGGAGGTACTCTGTTGTTTTAAATAAATCTGTACATTTCACTGCACTCTGTCTCCCGTGTGGTGTCACTATTTACTTGTCTTTTTAAAACGAAGCACTTCTCAGCGCTCGCTCTTACCTTAGCGCTCAGCTGATCTTAAAAGCTGCTCGCGCCTTTGTTGTTCCTTGCCTGCAGCCGCCATCACCAGCGGCGTGCGCGCTGACTCCGCCCCCTTGGAGGCCACGCCCCCTTTTCGCCCTACTTAAACCCGCTGATTCCTAGCGGTCACCAGCAAACCTTGACCCAGTCCTGAGGCGGAAGCCGGGGCTGGAGGTACTCTGTTGTTTTAAATAAATCTGTACATTTCACTGCACTCTGTCTCCCGTGTGGTGTCACTATTTACTTGTCTTTTTAAAACGAAGCACTTCTCAGCGCTCGCTCTTACCTTAGCGCTCAGCTGATCTTAAAAGCTGCTCGCGCCTTTGTTGTTCCTTGTCTGCAGCCGCCATCACCAGCGGCGTGGGCGCTGACTCCGCCCCCTTGGAGGCCACGCCCCCTTTTCGCCCTACTTAAACCCGCTGATTCCTAGCGGTCACCAGCAAACCTTGACCCAGTCCTGAGGCGGAAGCCGGGGCTGGAGGTACTCTGTTGTTTTAAATAAATCTGTACATTTCACTGCACTCTGTCTCCCGTGTGGTGTCACTATTTACTTGTCTTTTTAAAACGAAGCACTTCTCAGCGCTCGCTCTTACCTTAGCGCTCAGCTGATCTTAAAAGCTGCTCGCGCCTTTGTTGTTCCTTGCCTGCAGCCGCCATCACCAGCGGCGTGCGCGCTGACTCCGCCCCCTTGGAGGCCACGCCCCCTTCCTTCCCCTGCAAATGTGCATGCACAGGACGCGCAGCGGACGAGCGCAGCGGGAGCGCCTAAGGCAAGCCCGTCTGCGCCCGTCCGCGCCAAGACCGCGCCAGGCGCAGGAACCCCTGCCCAAACCCCCCCTAGTATCAGGTATGCACCCAACGACCTTCTCCGACTCCGAGACAGCTCCGGCTGCTTATGCAAGTTTGATATATCAAAAGTAGTCGGCCCTACCAGCTGCTCCAAATGCCGCTGGTCACTCACTATCGACCACGACTAACCAACTCCCCCCAAACACCAACGTCCCTTCTTTACAGGTGGCCTGATAAATGCCCGGTCGATGTGTAAACATAGTCAGGACATTCACGATCTTATCACTGACTATGACCTCGACTGCCTCATGATCACTGAAACGTGGCTCACTGAAGACAGTAATCCCGACATAGCCGTAGCCCTTCCACAAGGTTACTCCTTCCACAGACAGGACAGACAGAAAGGTAGAGGAGGAGGTGTTGCAATTAAACTGAGGAACACCTTTAACTTTCACACCTTCTGCCTTGACCCCCTCATTGACGCAGAGGGATTAGGCTTCTCCATCAAACTCAACCACTCCCTTTCCCTCTCCGGCGGCCTGATCTACCGCCCACCCGGCAATGCTGCTAAATTTCTCGACTCCCTGAATGACGCTTTAGGACACTTCCTACCCCGGTACCCACACTTTACCCTGCTAGGAGATTTTAATTTACACCTTGAGACCTTCGCCGACTCTCAAACTAGCAACTTTCTTCGGACACTCGAAATCTTTAACCTACAACAAAGTGTCACGCTGCCTACTCACTCTCTTGGCCACACCTTGGACGGTGTTTGCTCCAATTTCCCTTCCATCACTACCCTGCCCCCCCTACCCCAGATATAGACTGATCATTGCCTGATCCCCTTCCACATCTCTAGTCATCACCCTCCTACCAGCAATAAACGCATCTCTCATCATGCTCATTCTACAAACTGGAAAACTGTCCAGAAAAATCTCACTCTCAACCCCTTTTCCCTAACCAACGCCCCCTCTCTATCCGGTAACATCGACAGAGATGCAGACTGCCTTCACAATTGGCTCTCACAAGAAATTGCTAATCGATGTCCATCCAATCACCAGGATAAAATACTGAAGAAAACAAAAATCAAAGCTCCCTGGTACACTCCGGACTTAGCCTCCGCTCATCTACTCTGCAGGAAAGCGGAACGTAAATGGCGCAGATCCTACGATAATGGCGACCAAAATGCCTATATTCTTCAGAGGAAAAGCTATCTCTCTACCATCAAATTGGCCAAGAGAACATACTATGTAAATGCCATTAAAGAAGCCAGCCAAAAGCAAAAAACTCTATTTTCTATTGTGAAGACTTTCACCCACCCTAAAGCCCTTCAACTCGAAATCCCTCCATCCCAAGAGCTATGTGACAAAATTTCTGACTACTTTGACGATAAAATTACCTCCATTCAAAAAAACTTCCCCCCTCCCCCTTCAACTCACAAAATCCTCGACCCCGACCAACCTTGTCTGACTGTCAACAGCCTCAAGATCTTCACTCCGGTGACCCTGGCCCAGTCCAGAGAAGCGATCCTTTCCTGCAAATCTGGATCCCCCTCTGACCCCTGCCCCCCTAAGATTCTCCATCTCATCATTGATGAGATCAACCCTATCGTCAATGACATCATCAACCTGTCTCTCAGCTCTGGTTCTGTTCCCCTCTCATGGAAGAAAGGCGTGGTCAAGCCACTGATGAAAAAAGCCAACAAATCCCCAACTGACTTGACCAACCTCCGCCCTATCACCCTCCTTCCCGCCCTGGGCAAAATAACAGAGCAGCTAGTCCACAAAGAACTCAAAACCTTTCTGGAAACCCACAATATACTCCACCCCCAGCAATCCGGGTTCCGGTCTAAACATTCCACCGAAACTGCCCTAATCGAACTGACCGACACCATTAAAACCCTGCAAGATCAAAGGAAGAAGGCCATTCTGATCCTGCTTGACCTTACGGCAGCATTCGATACCATATCCCACTCCATCTTGATCAATAGACTTATGGACATCGGCATCACCAACTCAGCCCTATCATGGATTAGATCTTTTCTTAGAGATAGGTCCCAAACTGTCACCTTGGGCTCCTTTCAATCCAATGAGAAAAAGGTGTCCTCAGGAGTCCCCCAAGGCTCCATCTTAAGCCCCCTCCTTTTTAACATTTATCTTATCCCCCTTCTCACACTGATTGAATCATTCAGCATAACTGTCACTTCTTATGCCGATGATACTCAGTTGATCATCCCCCTTGACGACAATTCCAACAAGGCAGAGCTCAATCTGAAACACTGCCTAACTGCAGTATTCCAATGGATGGACACTAACCACCTCCGCTGTAACTCAAATAAAACCGAGATCCTCCCCATTGGAAAGAATGCCTCTTTCTGCCCTGCCCTGTGGTGGCCTGACAACTCTGTTGCTCCCCCCCAGACCGTCACCTCTGCCCGGAACCTCGGAATCCTTTTTGACTCTGACCTTTCTTTTGATCACCATGTCACGTCTGTAGCAGGAAAATGCTTCGGCATAATCAAATCCTTGAGAAAGTTCTTTGATTTTCTCCCCCTCGACTCTAGAAAGGCAGTAACAGTAGCCCTCATACTCTCACGTGTAGACTACTGCAACAGCCTACTGGCAGGGACCAAGAAGTCCACTCGTTCTAAACTTCAAAGTGTTTTACACACTGCCGCCCGCCTCGTTCTAAAACTCCCAAGCAAATCCTCAATCTCCTCAGCCCTGAAGACCTTACATTGGCTCCCCTTGCACAAGAGAATACTCTTTAAGATTCTCACCGTTGCCTTCCGAGCTTTTAACAAAACAGGTCCCTCTTACCTTACCAAGCGCTTCCCTCATTACAATCCGAGTCGTTCCCTTCGATCTTCTCATGAAAACTTCATGATCTCCACCAAGTTCAACCTAAAGTCTAAAGGCGGAAAAACCCTCAGCACCCTGGCTATTAGAGCCTGGAACAGTATGCCGAGACACCTCAGACTCCAGACACTTGAGAAACCCTTTAGGAAACTTCTCAAAACCTGGGTTTTTAATCTCTCCGACGACTGGACCAAAGCATCCATCTAGTCCTCCCCCTTTTCTCTGTGTGACCTCGATTCAAGGATTTTCAGTGCCATGATGCCCCTTCCGGAGCGAACGCTGTGCTCTATAAATACCCCTCCAAAAAGTGCATTCTGTGAATACCAAAATAGTAGTACGTTTAGGATTGAGTCCTAAGTTCATTCTGTGAATCGGGCCCAGTAATAGCACCCCGATCATGCATTGACAATCATGTGCCTACAAAACCTATGCCTGACCAAATCCAATGGATGGACATGGCATGCTGTTATAGAGAGACATATGTCAGGCAGCACCCCAGATGGTAGTAGTGTTGGTAATGGTGACATGTACCCACCTAGGGATATAGTCATATATAATTTCCACAAAATGGCAGTGCAAGCACTTTAGCTGTGCTACCCTGCATCGTTCCACATACATAGGAAAGCACCATATTCACAAGGATACGGCGCACCTCGTGTGCTTTCCCTTGCACCAACACAGATAAAAACTGCCAAGAGCCAACTGTTAGCTTTAGACTCCAGCCACTCACCTGAAATCCAGTGATGTTTGCAGGGGCAATGATAGTTCTCCAGTCCTCTTGGAACAACTCTCAGTGCTACTGAATGGAAACAGGAGCTCTGGCAGATGTTCCAGAAGGGAAGGGGAATTGGGAAGACAAAGAGAGAGAAGACAAGAAACAGCAACCGTCTGGACCAGCCAGGATCTGAATTCTCACTGGGATGTGTTGCACCTTATTGTCAACCTGTAACCAAGTAGGAAGCTTAGTAATTTGTATTTGTTTACAGCTTATATTCAAATTTAACATCAATATTTCTTGCAATTAGGTTTACCTCATATATATTGGTGGTCACACTTAGATTCAACTCTTTAACTTTTTAGGACTTTAGCTGAGACTGAACTGGGTTTTTGAGGTTTTCACAAGTGGTACCTAGATTAAACTATGAAAAAAAGGGAATATATGCATTAAACAAATGTATTTCTAATCAACACGATTGACCAATTTCCTTTACATGAGTTCAATACCTTGGAGTTTGTAACCAGAGAGTTATAAATGGCTTCATTATGTTCCAACTTGACAAGTATGAAAAGTTTGCAAAGTCTTAATATCCAAAGTCTTGTAATCTTGGTAGAGAGAAAGCCTTTTACATTACTGTCTTTAAATATGAACTAAAATCCAGTGAGGGATCAAATGAATGCACCTGCAATATTCCGTTGATATGCGGTGCATTTCAAATTTACAAAAGCGCCCAGAAGGTTTCTTAATAGACGAAAATGTTCACAATGTTCGCAAACCGTTCATTAACACTCGCGCTAAATAACTAACTCTTTCTGGCTGAAGCGAGGTAATTCTATCCTAGAAAATAAGTGCCATGAATCTGACAATGCGCAGTTAAACAAACAAGTTAATCTGTACTAAGCTTGGAATCGTAGCGGATATTTCTGTTGCTTGATGCGAGTTCTGAAGTCCTAGACGGCCTCGCAGGGAAGTCCTGGAAGCGTCGGGAGGATTTCCTTGATGACGGGATGCCTGCTCTCTCGGTGATTAAACAAAAAGTCAAGTGCTCGTAACTTATTGGGTGTGATTATTTATACCCAACAGCAGGGCATTGGCTGATATGTTATGTATGCGCTTTGCTAGAGGATTCTCTTGGCATTTTAATCTGTCCACATAGCCCTGCCAAAAACCAACAAGCATTGGCCAAGCGACAAACAAGCATTGGCAATGCTTGAGCAACAAGGAAAACACCAACACAGACATCCTTGTGCCATGGTGCAGGGGAGCATGCATTGGCACACGTCTGTTGTTTTTGCATCAGTACAGTGGTGAGCTCACGCATGGCACATAGTCTAGCAAATGCAGCCCATCCATGCATTGTTGCAATGATGCTTACACAGCTGCACCATTTCACTTTATATATGCACCCGGTTTTCTGGTGTACGTCACTTGCATTCACCCCTACACCCAGTCATATTTCTTAGATCAGAGCAGTTCCTTTGGACTATACCATGGCAGCTGACACCTGTGTGGTCTGAGCCTGCATGTCAGGATAGCTGTGCACCCTGTAGTTTAATCTAGGTGAGTATGGACGGGATTCTTGAAATGTCCCTATCTGTAGGTACTACCCTTGGCCCATATATCCCCTACCCCTCAAGTGTGTTGTTTCTCCTGTGAGATACCAATTATATGCTAGGGGTTTGGAGGCTACATTAATATGAAGGGCCAGGTGGGACAGAGAGGCATCTCTCATAGACATGTGGTGCAGCACAGAGCAAGAAACCATCTTGCTGCACCAAACTGTGTGAATAGGAAAGTGAGTGTTACACTGTGTTTACTACATACAATGCATCCTTTTGCTTTCCTTTATGCTGGTGCACACTCAGCTGGCTAGCACCACCACCAGTACCCTTGTTATGTGACTAGGGTGCCTGCCTTGGAGAACGTCTGATGTTCCTTTTGACGTAGTGTAGCACAGCTAGAAACTTGTGACGCTGACCCACGCCAACATGTTATCAAAAAACTCATGAGCCTCCTATTGATGTCATGTCTAACAGTAGATGAGCCAGGTGCCTATCCTTTGGCCTGCAGACAGTACAGCTGAGGGCTGGCACATAGCTGCCTAGATTGTCCAACATTATGTAGTTACCCACATTTGCCCTCGTTGGAACGAACACTGTTGCTGTAGTGGTTCATTATAATCAGCACTGTCCTGTCCGGCAACTACAACCACCAACTCCTCAGAGATGACTGCAGACATCTGCTGCCCGAAGGGATCCAGGTCCTCCTGGGACACTGGACTACCAACACTAGTCGGCGAAGCTGCCTAGAGATTGGTTGCCAATGTTTCCTTAGTTTTACCCTTACATTCATGCCAGCGCTTCTTTCAGTCAGTCATTGTCCTCTTAAGTTTGACAGCGCAGCTCATCTTGTTCACAATGGACTGCCATGGGGTCATTTTCCTACCTAATGACACTTCGGAGCTGACGAAGAGCTGATGTTGTTGCTCCGTTATATCCCTAATTAATATCTCATTCTCCTCCTGACTGAACTTGCACTTTCTCTTCCTCTTCGCTTCCCCTGGGGGTTCGGCTGGTCACCATGGCTGGTAGTGGGGTTGCTGAGGTTGTTGTCCTGTGCTGTACTCACTCCTGGGTACTCTATTGCTGTTTTCAGGTAAGTGTAGATTTGTTTTTGTGAGTAGCAGCGTTAGGACAGCTAGCATGCATTTACTAGCCACTAATTCCCAAACATCACTTTTTTATACTGTAGTGTGATTTTTTTTAATGACTGGATGCACACATTAGCATCAGCTTTTCTTACGCTAGCTCTTCCTAACACCATGTAGTGCAGTATTGTAATTACGGTGCCACCAAGGTGTTAGGATCTGTCATACTGCAGTGGTAACATTTTTGGTGCTCCTCTGCGGCAAAACAGTGAAGTGATAGTTCTTGTAAGTATACCCCTATGTGTGCTACAGAATGCAGCACACATAGAAATAGAAAAAAACAAGGAAAAATAAAAGTATTTCTTCACGTTGCACCATTCTAATGCCTACTATAGCATGGCGTTTGTTTTTGGAGTTGCCACAGATTTACACCTCCTTGTAAATGTGGGCAGTATCAAAAAGCAATGAGTGTTGCGGTGGAACATCCACAGAAACACCCATTGCATGCCCCTTTCACGCAGATACCTGTGTGAAAGCGTACCCTATTCACAAAGTGGCATTAAGCCACAAAGAAGTGCCTTAACAGCACTTTGTAAATATGGTGCAGGGAATTGCGCCACCGGAACTTCAAAAAAGTGACATTCTAATGGCGCAATCCCTCTGTAAATATGCCCCTTGGTTTCCCCTGGTATCTATAACATCAGGGCAACATGCGCTGGGGCAAAGTACATATCTGCTTTTAGCACTTGAACAGCACCACAAAATGATGTAGTGAGCTTTACAAAACTAGGCTTATGCAATTAATTCCATTACTCTCATCACTGTGTGACACAAATTATGCAAAATATTAGAAATTATGCCAATGTGAAATAATTTTCCACAATTGTTCTCTGCAATGGACTAGAGCCTTGCAGAAGGCAGATTAGAGCAGAAAATGTGTCACTATGGACACTGTCTCTGCGAATCAGCCCCTTTGCTGGTGTCAAGAGTGAATTGAATGTGAATTATGCCCTTATGTATATTTCACTCATGTTACCCCAACATGCATTTCTAACAATGTGTGTGGTGCTCACAATTCCCGAAAAATGACTGAAAAAATTGTCTACAAACTTGCCTCTTAGAAAATAAGTGTGACATATTTACATGATTCTTTCATTTCTGCCAGTGTTCTAGGCATTAAGAATCGGATTTAATTCGGAAGCTGCATTTTAACATTAACAATATAGCTTTCAGTGATCCCAACCACCTTCTAGGAAAATGAAGAGCTTGTCGAAGAGAAAAATTATGTGGTCGCCTCATTTGGGTTTGCTGAATCTTTAATATCTTTCAAATATGCAGAAAAAGATGGATTTAGGGCATTTTCAGCTACATGAAATAGGACAAGCTATTGACATTTATGTGCGCATGTTCAATGAATAATGCAAAACTTAAAGAGAGATGTGTAAAATCATTCCCAGCGAGAAGGCTTCATGGCTCAAGGTTCAGTGTAATAAAATTCCAAAAGCAACATTTGAATAGTAAACCATTGTCAGTGTAAGCAATTATATTTTTTCATCTAAAGGTAAACATGTCATTGCAATTTCCTTTTTCATCTTGATAATGGACGCACAGGCAGTATAGTATTAGTAAGAATGGCTAATGACTCATGTTAGCACAATATCTCAGAAGAAATCAACAATCTAACATCGAATGCAGGGGATTTGTTTGAAAGGAAGCTATTTTTAACATAGTCACAGCTAGCGAAAGAAAGGGAACATTTTAATACATCAAAATTGCTTGACGTCTATTTATCTCTTTATATATAAGCGATGGAACTGTGCATTTATTTCGCACCACAATGGAGCTCCAAGTAAACATTGCATACATTTAATACAGTCTTAAAGTACAATATCAACGAAACTATTGTTAAGGGGTCCTTATAAACGGTATTTAAAAGCATATAGCTGTCTTCAACTCGGTATGTCAGTTTTTCTGTGTACTTTTCAAAGTCACTTGTTGCAAATAGGGCTTTTTTTTTACAAGCACATAGAGTGATACGTCACAGTGAGCGACTGAGATATGCCCCAATGGCAGCACAAAGCATCTGCTAATTTTAAAAAACTTAAGAAAAAATTGGCTTCTTAATTTGGGAATTGTGACTACTGGAATAGAAATAATGGAAGAAAGAATAATTGACCTAAAGATCTAGGTGAACAGTTCATGTACTCTTTATTTCTCAAAGTGGCATTTTTAGCGGTAACAAGGCGTCAATGAGTGGCACTTTTAGCCCCACAAGGCACACTATCTTTATAACGAAATCAAAGAGATGTTTGTTCAGTGGAATAAAAGAAAGCGGGGTTTGCCTTTTCAGCCATGTGTATTTTCTAGAAGATTTCTAGTGCTTCAGGTGTGCAGTTACTTCATTGTGTAGATAAAGTAACCTGCAAGATCTCATAGTACATTAGAATGGGACTAAGCATTGTTCAATGTCATAGGGTAGTGAGAACAATCTAACGAAAAGA
The DNA here is from genome assembly GCF_964263255.1 of Lissotriton vulgaris. Lineage (NCBI taxonomy): Eukaryota > Metazoa > Chordata > Amphibia > Caudata > Salamandridae > Lissotriton > Lissotriton vulgaris. The sequence continues at coordinate 1,191,000,757 of NC_141691.1, read as the reverse complement.
GAAAATTCCAGCAATGAGAAGAATAGACTGTACCTACGTGCAGGAGCCTGATGTTTTGGATAATTTCAGCACAATTTAGAGCTGGGTCCAGGCTAAGAGGCTTATGGCTATTGTGGTACATCTTCTGAAAAGCAAGAAAAAAGGTTTACAAAATGAAAAAGGAAAACTGATAGTCGCTTTCACATGGCAACTTTTGGTCTTCCTGAAAAGGTTCTACAACCTCTTTGGAATGTCTGTTTTTTAAACCCCTATAAATTCTCTTCTTTAAAGATTACATGAAGCTTATATCCAGAGCTGGCTTTCAAAGGAGTGGCCAAATTCCCAGCGATGGCTGTTTTTTTATTAATTTGCTACCAGAATCAATGAATCAATCTCTGCCCTTTACTTCGGCTCAAGGCCATTAAAGCACATAGATAAGAATAAAACAAGAAGAAATAAAATTCCATAAATACATAATTTAAAAAATAAAATACACTTACAAAAAGCTTTGAAAAAGATAATTATATGTACAAAAATTGCTGATAGACTCCTCAAGACCTGGTTCTTCGAGCAGTAGCAGCACCCCCCCCCCCCCCTCCCCATAGCACCTTGAGACCCTCACGGGTAAGTAGCGCGCTTTACAAGTACTCTGAAATGATTGATTTATTGATTGATTGATAGACAAGTAAATACAGATGCAATTAATGCATGTAACTTAAGAAAGAAAGGAAGGCTCAAAAAGAGAAAAAAGGGGACAATGTAAAAAATGTAAAACATGCATTTTGTTGCGTTTGTACACATTAACACAGGAATTCCAGTTTACTTGCTATCGGGAACACAGAATTTAGGGCCAGATGTAGGTAAATGGCATTTACCGAATCATAAATACCGAATTTTACCGATTCGGTATTTACAAATCGGTAAATGCCATGTAGGTAAATATTCGGTAACATTAACCGAATCGTTAAGATTTGGTAATTACCGAATCGGTATTTACCGATTCGGTAATTGCCATTGATTCCTATGAGCCTTGAGGCCCATAGGAATTAATGGCAATTACCGAATCGGTAAATACCAATTTGGTAAAATTACCAAATTGTCAAGGGGGACAGGATGTCACTTTGACACCCTGTTGCAACCCTGATTCTTGCTTGTGTGCCATGTGACACACATAGGAATTCGTTATTTACCACAAAATATTATTTCGTGGTAAATAACGAATTCTTAAGGGCCTGTGGCACTGTTTTCAGTGCCACCTACATCTAGATTTACCCATTCGGTGTATTTACAGAATCGGTATTTTACAGAATCGGTAAATTTACCGATTCAGTAAATTTACCGAATCAGTAATAATTAGGCCCCCTACATCTCAAACTCCAAATACCGGTCGGTAACGGCCGAAATCGGTCGTTACCGACCGGTATTTGGCCACCTACATCTGGCCCTTGGCCCTGATTTTCTACATAGCCAACAGGTAACGGGAGAATGCAAAAAACAATGGTTTACTGAGATCAGTTTTTAGTATCTTTAGGGCATACTTGTGCTCTCTGACACCCAAATTCCGACAAAGAGGAAAAATCCAGCACCACCTATTAGTTAAGAAGGCTGGACAAAAAATATTACTTGTTCTAAAGTCTCCTTAGTAGCCCCACATGCTTGTCTCTGCCATTCGTCCACTGTAGTGAATTCAGCCCATTTGGCACTAAATTCATGGATGAGCAGAGTCTCATAACAGAAAAAAAAGGACGCCTCGTTTGGGGGGTTCGATCTCATCCATGAAATCTTCTGTGATATATAAACCTTTTAGCAAAAGGAAGACATCAGTCAAAGAGCCATCCCAAGCCTTGGAGAACATTAAAGGATCACTGTGCTGCCAATATGCTAATTTAATGTTGGATTTAGAGATTAGTATAGCCTCTCTTGGGGCACTCCACAAAGATGACAGCTTTATCCCTCCAGAAATGGCTTTAATAAACTTGACCAATCCTTCGTGGGCCTTCTTGTCTATCGTCCCGCGGGGCCCCTGGGTTCATTCCATGAGGATTTACAGGCAAGGGCCATTGAGCTATGTTTGAAGGTTAAACATTGTATGGTCTTGGGTGATCTCAACATTCATATGGACCAAGGAGGTGAGGGAGACACTATTAAAATCTTGAAGGTCACCGCCCCTCTCGGTCTTATCCCCTACCTGGCTGTACCGACCCATAATAGAGGTCACACCCTTGATCAGGTGTTTTCTACCCTGCCTCTCATTATGGCTAGCCAGGTCCCAGGGCTCTGGTCGGACCACTTTCTGATATCCTTTCAGATTGTTGGGGTCGGTAAGCCTGTGTGTGCCGTCCCTCCTCCATCGGGGCAACCCTGTCGGGCCTATCATAAGATTTCCCTTGAAGATTTGGGACAGGCTTTTATGGATAATCCCTGCCCGCTGTTGGGAAATCTGGAGTCCGACCTTGCCCAGTTGCAAGACTGGTTTAGGGAGCGGCTCAATGAACTTGTTCCTGAGTCCTCTCCTCGTAAAACTCCCAGGCGGACTTCTGCACCTTGGTTCACAGAGGCCTTGGCCTCATACAGACGTGCTTGTAAGAGTGCTGAAAGACGGTGGCGCCATAGGTATGAGGATGTGGCCAAGACAGAATACAGGGTAGCTATTAAGGTCTATCATGCTGATATTCTGCTAGAAAAACGGCTTTACTTCTCGGCTAGAATAGAGTCAGCCTCCAGCTCCTGCAAGGAGATCTTCGCTATTGTGAAGGAGTTCATGTCGCCCAAAGCTACTGCATCTCAGCACGAGTTCTCTGAACCGTGGGTGATTGCACTGGCCTGTTTTTATCATGATAAGATCAAGTTAATCCAGGACTCCTTCTCAGCCCCTGTCTCTAAGACGTTGGTATGCCAGGAGGATTTTTGGAGTCTGGCGGAGGATTCGGAGCGTACTCTGTTGGAATTTCCTCCTCTGTCAATACCTGCGTCGCTTGTTTTGTTATCTCAGCTTAAATCAGGTACACCTGCTGACCCGTGCCCTGCCAGGTTCTTCGCGAGGATGGCGGAGGTTGTCAATCCTCTTGTGAATCCTGTGCTGAATTGCTCTTTGACCAGTGGCTTTGTTCCTGGCGTCTGGAAAGAGGCGATGGTGGTTCCGCTTCTCAAAAAGCCGGGCCTTGATCCGATCCTTCATGTTAACTATCGCCCGATCTCTCTCCTACCTGCTTTTGCCAAAATCGTTAAGAAGCATGTCCACAAGGTCCTCTCGGTTTTCCTTGAGACACATAGCTTGCTGCATCCCACTCAGTCTGGCTTCCGAACCAACTTTAGCACTGAAACTGCGCTTTTAGAAGTCAGTGAAGCTATCAAGGAAGTGCTGGAATCTGGTGGTAGGGCCATGTTGGTCATGCTTGATCTGTCGGCGGCCTTCAACACCGTCCCTCATGAAGGTCTTCTCCGCAGACTTTATGAGATCGGTCTGCGAGGGACGGTGTTGAGGTGGTTTCAATCTTACCTGGCTGGTCGCCGGCAGGTGGTCTGGGCCCCCCCCTACTCAGCCGAAGTGCTGCCTCTGGAGGTCGGAGTCCCGCAGGGCTCCGTTCTGAGCCCGACTCTTTTTAATATCTTTCTGACCCCGTTGGCGGTGCTGGCTGAGTCTTTTGGGGCCCAGATAATATCATATGCCGACGATACTCAGCTCCTTTTTATGTGTGCAAAGGGGGCTGAGTTTGATGGAGAGAGGATTCGTGGTTGTCTTGGAGCTGTCTTTGAATGGTTCCAGGGCAACAGTCTCAAGTGTAATCCGGGCAAATCTGAGGTGCTCTTCTTCGGGTGTAAATCTGACCCGAGTTGGCAAGCCTGGTGGCCGCACGACATGTTTCCTCCGGCGTCTTCCTCCACCGTGGCTAAAAACTTGGGGGTCAAAATTGATAATGGGCTGACTATGAAAGCCCAAGTTCTTGGTCTTGTGGGCGTCTGCTTCGGTCTGCTTAGGATGCTCCAGAGGTTTCTTCCTCTGCTTTCATTGGACCATCGCAAGATTACCGTCCATGCCCTCATTGGTTCGAGGCTAGATTACTTGAACGTTCTCTACCTGGGTTTGCCCGAGTATCTGTTGCAACGACTTCAGGTAGTCCAGAACTCGGCGGCCCGGGCTATTTATGGTCTTCCCCATCGTGCTAGCACTTCTGACCTTTTAATTACCCTGCACTGGCTTCCTGTCCGGAAGCGGATTGTTTTTAAGGCCCTTACGTTGGCCCGCAAAGCACTGTATGCCACTGGAGCTACCTATATTCAGAAAAGGTTGGCCTTCTATAAACCTGCTAGGGCTCTCAGATCTGAAACCCTCTCTCTTGCGGTGGTGCCTGTGGTGAAGAAGGTCCGGACTGGTGGACGCTCTTTTAAGCGTCTGGCGCCTCAGCTCTGGAACACCCTTCAATTGTCACTCCGCAGCACTGCCAATTTGCTTGCCTTTAGGAAGGGTCTAAAGACTTGGTTGTTTTGTCTCCAGCTTTCTGTTATTTTATTATTATTTTTTTTTCTGGTTCATTCTACTGTTGTGTTGTGTGTTAGTGTCTGATCCGTGGGTTGAAAGCGCCGGGACACTCCTTTGGAGTAGCTGAGCGCTATATAAAACACCCACATAACATAACATAACATATACTGCTGCAGCCCAGAAGCTTAAATATTTCTTCTAGGCCATCTTGACATTAACAGAGCTCTGAGGCATCCCAGATTCGCCTTCAAAATAGGATTGGATAGAGGCCTATTTTATCTGCAAGGGATAGCAACCCAAGATCAAGCCCAAGGGGAAGCAATGGGATACTTACAAGGACGCCCAGTAAAATGCCATGAGTCAGTTTTCCACCAAGTCGAAAGTTGAAACATTCAGATGACCCCATACATTTGTACTGTGGGTCACTAGCACTCATTGGGCCATCCACTCAAGTTGCCCTGTAAAATAAGTCTCCGGCCTGCCACTGCAGCCGGCAGAGTGGTTTTAAACTGCCATTGTGACATGGCAACATAAACCTTTTGCCAGGACAAAACCTTCTTTTTTAATACTTACAAGTCACCCCTAGGCTAGGCGAAAATGGCTCAAAGGGCAGGGTGCAAAGAATTTGATAAACTGGATAAGTCCTAAGTTTTACACGTCCTGACATTGAAAAACTCCTGAAGTCATTTTTAAACGTGGCAAGGTTATCTCCCTCTTAGGCTAACACTGGAAAACCTTTCTTGCACTAAATAGGTGATAACTTTGGTTTGGGAACAGATGCAGTCATAGTCTTTCCACTCATTTGATTTGTAATTTAAAATTCGATTTCATGGTAAAGACGGATTTTAAGTTACTATCCTGAAAATGGCGCTTTAAAAGTTGATATTTTCTGTCTAAACCAAATGTGCCTTTCGGCAAGTGTTCAGGGTACCTTTACTGTGAATGGCTCTCCTAAGGTGTGTTATTAATTCTTTCCAGATATGGGGAAGAAAGGGCCTTGCGTGTGGGGCAGTGTGTTCTTCTCCTGAGCACAATGGCCTGGGGATTATTTTGAGCCCTTTCTGAGCTTCAAAAGGCAGCTCAAGGGCTATGTTCACCCGTTCCTTACTTCTAAAGCTGCCTGCCATGTCACTAACAAATGCAGTTCATACATAAGTCCTACCTGCCTTTGTCCTACTAGACAGATTTGAGCCAAAATCATGAAAAAGGGAAGGTTAGACAAAGGGGGATTCCCACCCAGAAACTGACACTGGATATAAGAATGGCATCTCAGAAACCCACATCAGAACAGTCTTGGACTTGTGGAAGAATCATAAAAAGTGAGTCCGGAGGTCAGTTGGCTGACCTCCTGTTCCAACAACAGGAACACAACAAGCTTCCAGAGACCTTCCCTGTGAATGCCCAGCTGCCCAGCACCAACTGGACCTGCCTAAGGCCTGCTGCTGGACCCTTCTGCAGTGTGGTTCTGACCCCTAAGAGGGGCTCAAACCACTAAGAAGGGGGACCGTGGATAACAAATAATAGGAAGGTAAGGCATGGGAGTACAACCAGACTACTACTAAAGAGATCAACCTGCCTATATGTAGAACAAATAGTGCCCTAATAGGGTCACCAAATAGTTAACAGAACTGGGCTAACATAGAAGCATTTATCCCAATCAATCCAAGGACACAATTTTCACAAAACTTCTATATATTTATTTTAAATATTATAATTCATTTTGTTTATCAAATTTACCAAGAAAAAGAAAAAGACAGATATGCAATACATATCAAATATATGTATATGTAAAACAAGTCCCACACATTCACATTAACAAACAACACTCATTCAGGGTTCCAATGATACATACACACTCATACATCGCTAACAATCAAAAACATTCTAACAACAATACAAATCCATGAGATTAACAAATAATTAGGGTTCCTATACAGCCAAATGATGTAGATATAGAAGGCTCTTGTGTATCCTCCCAAATACAGAAGGTTATTCAGCGCCAACACGTGTTTCGGTGCCAGGCCCAGTGTGGGCTACACCTTCATCAGGACGGCACAAATATATAGGGTGTGGGACACACAAGAAACAACCTAATGGGATAGGGGCACAGGAGATGAAAAAATAACAAACAATCAGAACATATATTACAACAATTAACAAAGAGCATATACTATACAAGTTACAATAAGTATATAATATACATGGCTATAGGATAACATAGTTTTTCGAACCATCGTGTCTCAAGGGAGAGGATATGTTAGCCACAGAGATGCCACAAAACTTTATGAATGCTAATAAATCAGGATAACCTTTCAATAAATGAAACGGAGGAGAGTGAACCTAATTAGACGATAGAGCATGTACAATGACCAAAGAATGAAAAAGGTGTAGACACAAAGGGCCTCATTAGGATGGCGGACGGACCTGCGTCCATCCGCCTCCCCCGAGGTGGAGGGACCGTCCGCAGGGGCAGCGGTGGTCCCTCTGGTGCAATTAGGATGTGACCGCCACCCTGGTGGTCACAACCTGTATCTTTAACCTTGCAGCGGGTGCTGCTTGAAGCAGCAGCCGCCGCAAGGTTAAAAATGCATGTTTAACATTTACATGCACAAAGCAGCAGGCACCGCACGGTGCCTGCCGCTTTGTGCATGTAAATGCTGAGGGTACCATAGGTACCCCCCATGTGCACGCCCCACCCCTGACACCCTGGGGGCCTGCAACGGGCCCCCAAACACCAAAGACCACATGCTTTTCCACTGCGAAAAAGCCGCCGTGGAAAAGCATGTGACGATGCACATCCTAATTAGGCTGACGGTGTCTTGCAGACACTGCCACCAAATGGCCCTCCACACCCCATGGATCAGCGGCGGACGGACCTGCCGTCTGCCGCTGGTCCCACCGCCATCCTAATCTGGCGGTGGGTGCATTCTGTGGCCGCAGCAATGAATCTGCATCCTCCGGGCCGGCTGTTGCTTCCGCAGGCCCGGAGGATGCGGATTCACCGCCATCCTCATGAGGCCCTAAATAGGAACTCACCCCAAACTCCTGTATATCAGAAAGAAAATACATAAGGTGGCACCCATAAAACCAAGTGTGAATACATACATATATACAAGTGAACCAGAAATACCTTTATATAAAAATCCACTCAAATAGAAACAAACAATGTTGAGTCCAGCTCAACAAAAGATATCTGTAAGAGTAAGAATACATTTAGATATCAATTATATTTATACAGAAAAAGGTAGAGAGCTGATTACAAAAGTAATCCACAGAGAGACCTTACCTACAGATGAATACAGCGAACGAGCTCCGGAGGATTAGTAAATGTCGAGATGTAAAAGGATAAAGAAAACACAGAGACCATAGGTCAGTATGTTTTTCAGAGTGTATTTAGGCAATTCCAATAAAATCTATAGGAGAGGCAGAGAGGTAGAGTTCTGTTCGTAGATTGTGCTTTTTGTTAAATGGTGTAAATCTGTTCAGTAGTTTCTGAGAAAATTGCAAGTAAAATCATAGCGATATCTAGAGAAGGAGTTCAGCACGCGTATGGAACTCCGTTCAATTACGAGCGCGAGCTGCATGCTGATTGGCTGTGAACTGTCCGTCAACATTCAAAACCAGGAAGTGTTGGTGGCCATCTTGTGCCTCGGTAGAACCGAGTCACAAGAAAACAGTAAAACAAAGTTGAGAAATAAGGGAAGGGGGAAGGCTAGAAACATTCTGAACCTCTAGGCTTGCTCAGGGGGTCGTACATGGATGTTTAGGCTCTATTTTTTTTATATAAAGAAAAATCACGGCTTACATGTACGGAAATCCATACAATTACGAGCAGGAGCTGGATGCTGATTGGCTGTGAAAATTCCAAACCAGGAAGTGTTGGCAGCCATCTTATTTGTCACGAGAGCCGAGTCACAAGAAAACAGTAAAACAAAGTTGAGAAATAAGGAAAGGGGGCAGGGTAGAAACATTCTGAACCTATAGTGTTGGTCAGGGGGTGGTACATGGATCTTTAGGCTCAATTTTTTTTTTAAATAAAAAATCACGGGGTACTCATCCAGTACTCGTACGCGGTGGAAAAGGTGGAAAAAAAACTAGAAGTCCATATTATTCATTAGGTCCAGGGGGGCAAATTACGGGGTCAAATATTTCGCATAATGGGGGCTTGTAAGGTGCCTCGAGCACTGGGGAACGGCACTGCTGTGGTTTTATTTTGAAGTATGTGGGGGCGTTACGGTCCTACTCCCAGCAGTCTCGGGGAGCAGCACCCCTCGGTCTTTTAAAAAAAAAATATGTTTTGAGTTCTCCCTCCCTCTATCCCCGTACACATCGCGGGGAACGCCACGTTTTAAGGGCAGTAATATGTAAAATGATCTTCCAGCTACAGGTATCTGCACTGTCTGGGGTTTTTTATTAATGTTGGGAGGGTGGGCTTGATAATACGTCCTTGTTAATTCCCATAGAAGCCCATGTTCTGGTGTTAACATGGGTTTCTATGGGAAATAACAATGCTGTATTATCAATCTCATTATCGCAGTTTTATCCGCAGTTTCCTGCCAATAAAACGGAGATATAATTTTTACACTGGTCTTTGATAATATGCACCTAAGTTTACCGGTCAAAAAAAGAGCAATGGGCCATATTATCAACAAAAGGCGATAAATTATCGCCGCTTTTGTCGGCAGGAGACTGCCGATAAAGCGGCGATAATGTTCTTTATAATATGCCCTTGTGAATTGCCATAGCAGCCCATGTTAATACCAGAGCCTGGGCTGCTATGGGAATTTACAAGGGCCTATTATCAAGCCCATTATCGCCGCTTTATCGGCAGGTACTGGCTGTTGGAACCTGGGATGTCAGGTCACCTAGGGTAGCCTGGCCTAGGGTAAGACACAATACTAGAGGCTCAAGTGTGAAGGTTGCAAACCACCCAGCAGTAAATCCACGCAATAACACACAAAAACAACACTACACCAAAATATGGAAAAATAAGAGCTGCTTTATAAAAATATTCTCTGTTCTCTTATATTTAGTATTCACAGTTCAGTACTATACATTCAGTCAGGTGAAATAACATTACGCTTAAGTCTTGGGAAAAACTACAGCTCAGTACATGCAGATGCAGATGTCATGAAATTAATAGTAATATTTTTAGCAGAGTTAACTGGCATTAATAATCAACAATAATAGTACTTTTCATTACATAAGTCTCCAAACTTTACTGGCTTTGTCTTCTCTATAGTGCCTAAACCTTTACCTCCCTTATCTGTACCTTTTCACAAAGTGAGGGCATACCCAGTGAAAAGCGTAGGAAATGCCCAAGTTCTATGTTGACACCAGTAAGCTCTAAGAGGAACTTATAACTTTCCTCAAATCATTAGTACTTTCAGGACTCTCTTTGCAGGTCGATTCCTCAGTCTACTCCCCACCTCACTAATCACCGTTGAGGAAGAACAACCAAAGTCTAAGTCATCAGCTTGCAGGCTCTAGCGCCACCTTCCCCCTTTAGATCACCTCCTTACTTGTTGACAAGTTGTCAGGTAAAGCCTTGCAACGCCAGTCGGTGGGGAAGTTCACTCAGCAGGTCAAAGGTGCCCAGCGCTGGCAAGACTCATCAGCCTCTCAGGCCCCTCCGCTCTCCTCAACCCGCTCGAGCCAACTGCTCTGTGAGGCACACGAGCGGAGAAGGACAGATTATGCAGAATTCCCCCACCGCTACCGGGCCCCTCAACTCTCCCTCCTTGCTCGGGCCAGCTCCTCCGTGTGGCCCGCGAGCAGAAGGAAAAGGCGGGACACTCTCTCTAGCTGCTGTGGCACCCGGCGCTCCTCCTCAGCGTCGATCGGCGGGGACACTACACTGGCTGTCATGCGCGGTAGCGCTCACGTTGGTGCCGCCTCCCACTGTGCTTGCTCCCAGAAAGGACGCTTCACTCCCAGGCCTGCTCGATCCTAGGCCCCTCCTGTGCCAGCCACCCGGCTCAGCTGGGATCATGCGCGGTAGCCCTCGAAAGTCAGTCAGTATACTAACTCTTCTCACTCCTGGGGAGGCGCTGCCACGGAGCGTGATCGGTGCCCCAGGGGTCCCGCTCCCAGTTTACACGAAGGGAACTGGATCCTATCCCCTCACTCTTCCGCCTCACAGGATGAGAGGCTTGCCACACGCCTCAGGGGCAGTCACTGGTAAGGGGATCCTAATGTACTTTGGAGGAGAGCCTTCCTCTTCACTCTAGAGAGAGGAGGGAGGGAGGATAAAAGGGGGGCTTCTTCAGGATGGAGCCAAAGAGCTCTTCTAAAGCATTAATCCCCTAACCCTCCTTACTGGACAGACCTAGGGGCACAGGGATTCTCTTAATTCAGTTCCCAGTACAGGGGCCCTCTCAACTCCACAGACTACTGGAATTAACCCCTTCACCTAACTGTCCAGGGTCAGCACGATGAACTAACTTGGCTAGGACAACAGGAAATGAGAGGTGGAAAAGCCTTGACAGAGGGCTACCCTTGTAGAGCAATCTACCCTTCAGGATCCTACCCCTTCCAGACCTCAGCCTTCACTCTAGCTGCTCCTCACTGACAGACAAACTGGCTGTCCAGCATTCCGCCTTTTATAGGCTGACCCTCAGAGGTCCAGAAGGGACCAGAAGGTTCTGGAATGCCCTATACTACTCAATGGGACAGGTTCTGGGTGTGTCAGTTAGGGCAGTTGGTAGCCATCATTTTGTGACTCCAACTATTCCTGTCAGAACAGGCCTCTAGGCCTGAGGTGAAAAACTATGAGGGGGGGAAAGAACACCTATCCCCTTGACCAACACCTAGAAAAAGCTAGTGGACACAAAAATTAATAAAGGTATGAGGGGCAAAAAGGGGACAAAATAAATAATTAATTGGAGGGACTACGCAAAAAGCCAGACAGGTCTAACACTGGCGATAAAAGCGGCGGTAATGTATCGCCATTTGTTGATAATATGCCCCTTCATTTCTATGATAGTATGTAAAACTTTCCTTTTTTTGTGTAGCAGTTGTACTCTGTACGTATGCGCAGCTTCGTTTCGAAGCCCACGTTTTTGTCTTTTTCTTCAAGTTCAACAAACAAATCTTTCTTTATTTCAGGTATTAAATTTGCCGCTTTGTTTTCCGGGTCATGTGTGTCATCCGCTGCTGTACTTTTGTAGTATATTAATAATCATATTTTATCTAGATTTATTTGGAACGTAGTGCCTAGGCGCCAAACGTTGATCACGTACTCCGTCCACCTCCATTTTAGTAGTTTTTCACCATTTTTTTAATTATATCTGTTACTTTCATTTTATCGTCCTCCTATTTTCTTTGTGATTGAGGAGATTTCGAGTCAGGGACACCACGGTGTTTGTCCTTAAACTCTGATGTTATCAGACTTGGTCACACGTATACCTAAAAACTAATTTGAAGGACGTAAGTCACAGGCATTACAACGCGTGTTCGTCGACACAAAGACTTTATTGGGATTATGCGTGGTAAATGGATAGTACTTGTAAAAGCATGCGTGGTAAAACTATGGGGCATATTAGTTTATTGCCGCTTTTATCGGCAGGAAACCTGCAGATAAAGCAGTGATAATGGGCTTGATAATAGGCCCTTGTGAATTCTCATAACAGCCCAAGTTAACACCAGAACTGCTGCTATGGGAATTTCCAAGGCCCTATTATCAAGCCCATTATCGCCGCTTTATCTGCAGTTTCCTGCTGATAAAAGCGGCGATAATGTATCGCCTTTTGTTGATAATATGCCCCTTCGTTCCGTGCCCTGCATCGCATTTTGCGATGCATGGTGCAGGATACGAAATTCATTTTATTAATTTAATTGTTTACTTACCTGCAATGATCCTGATTCCGCTGTTTATAACCTCCCACCTGCCCCTCCCCCGCCCCACCTGCCTACCCCACCACAACTCCCTCCACGGGCCGCGGCTGAGTCAGTTACTTGTACTTACCTTAAGCCAAATAAATAATACAAAAATTATACATGATAAAATTATCACATGTGGAAGATACAAAAAACATAGTTACAATATATATTTCACAACACTAAATAATTTGTTAAACATTTCATTAGCCTTTTTTGCTGTTCTCAGAATATATTGAACTTCACTACAAACAGTGAGGTCAAAAATACTCATCACAAAACAGCAGGCAAAAAAAGACAATCCATAAGGATATCTTAAAAAAACCCAGTCAACATTCTCAATAACAATATAAAAAATAGAAATAAAATATATCTTAAATGTTTTTGTCGAAGAGAAATTTCTTACTTAAATATGACACATCTGAAACAATCATAAAATAACAAAACATTATGATTAATTTTCTTACACTGTAAATAATGTTATTTACAAATATATGCTGACAAACTACACAGCAAAAACTCCTTAATGGTTTCACACACTTTTCTTTACGGCCAAATAGTATGCATCAAGTCCTTTGTTTGGAAGTTGTTCAATAGTAATCCTGAATGTCCGCCTCCCAGCCTTCCGATCCAAAAACACCAACATCATCTACAGGTCCCCCAGGACTCATCCATCAGTCCGAGGCTGTTCAACATCTACATGGCCAACCTAACACAAGTAGCCCGCCATCACAACTTCAACAACATCTCCTACACAAAGAACGCCCACCTCATCCTCTTCCTCATCAAGAAGCCATATACCACCAAAATCAACCTCCACAACACAATGAAGGACGTCACCAGCTAAATAAAGAGCAGTACTGTAAACCCAAACTGGCACAAGATGAAGGTACTCATCCTCAGACCCACCCCCTCAGCCTCAGACAACTCCTGCTACCTGACTGCACTGAGAACAATACCAGCATCTACGAACCATGTCCACAACATAGGATTCAAACTCAAGTCCTCCCTATCCATGTGTAACAAAGTCTACACAGTCTCCTCGTACTGCTATAACACCCTCCACATGCTCCGCAACATTTACAAGTGGATCCTAACCAAAAGAAGAAGAACAGTGACACAGGCCCTCATCAGCAGCAGACTACACTGTGGCAAAACACTCTACACATGAATTCCAGCCAAACACCTACAACAACTACATAAAATCCAAAAGACCTCCACCTGAGTGATCATCAATGTCCACGGCTGCACCCACATCATCCACCACCTGATACACCTACACTTCCTCAATATCAACAAAAGGATCACCTTCAAGCTCCTTACCCTCACTTACAAAATACTCTATAACACCAGACTAATCAACCTTAACAGCAGTAATCCTAAAGGGCAAATATTGATCTTAAAATTTTGCCTTTAAAAATATTAGGTAAGAATTTGGTAACTCTTTGGGCAAACGTTGCTTAAAAACGAATTGAGTATCATTACAATGTATCCAACCTTTCAGCCATTATACATAAACAATGTAATGTCCAGATGTGGTAGAAGGTCCATCATGAAAAATAATAGCAACAGCTACAAAATTTCTTCCTGATATTGCACATTGACCAGCTACAAAAATTGTAATTAAAGTTTTCAATTTTCTTCCATTAAGTCTACAACGTTGCAGCATTAAAATAACATACTGTCCATATGTTGATGACATTTCTGATTTACATTGGCTACACTCCATGTTTTGACTTGCTCCTATAATTAGATTGTTATGAGACACTGATTCACAGTCAGGTAAAGTCAAATATATGAATCTCTCAGTGTCTATGTCAGTGCTACATGTAAACAAACAATTTTGACAGTCATGTTGCTATTTATAAGAAAGGCCAAAAAGGTTTTCAATATCTATACCTTCATCTTCCAGTACACCAAGGATAACATTAAAAGTTCCTGACAATCTTGCTGTATATTCTGCGTAAATTGAGTACAACCAGAACATATGTCCAAAACATTTCGATTATCAGAAACACTTTGTATTTTACTATTATCACTACTACATTTCTCATAAACAGAATTCAACAATGAACCGAATCTTTTGTCCCGGTTTTCCACATTTTGCTGTTGCAAACTTTCACAAAAAACCAACATTAACAACTACATTAGCATAGCAGTTGACACCACAACTATTTTCAAACCAATACCCAACATTCTCTTCAACACTGTCCTTTTTCTTTTTGCTTGCAAGCGCAACTTCATCTTGGTTTTTTTCTTTCTCTACAGTTTCACAACAGATATTCTCAAATCTTCTTTTTCTACCTACCACACCCTTTTTAACTACTTGATATTGACCTAAATTGGGTGCATATTCTCTTCTTAACCTGTTATACTCTTTCAAACAATTTGCATCTGCACAAACCTTTGTCTCATCAAAACCAATCAAGTACAATCCAGATAAAGTTATGACTCGAGACAAAGCAACATATGTCATAACTTCTTTAAACACGGTACTTCCAATATTCACTAAATCACAACCTACACTTAAACCTTGAGATTTATGAATGGTCACCGCATATGCCAAACAAACAGGAAACTGTTTTCTGCAGACATACAAATCTTTTACAAGCAAAAAATGAGCTGCACAATGACTAACTTGTTGTAGTTCAGCAATTTCATTGAATTTGATTTTTAAAAATTCAATCCCACCTCTATTTACATAATTAACAAAATCAACAATTTTTCCCATTCCTCCATTTACTAAACGTTTTTCCACATTCAAATTAGGTCGCAAAATTACCCGACAATTTACACATGCATATAAATTCTTTTCGAAACCAGCAGTTTTACTTATCGATTTCTCTAAACAATCCAATTTCCTCTTTAACTTTTCACTCAAAATAATACTGATTCCTTCATGTTCTATTTTATCAATTGCTTCCAATTTTATAATTTCTTCATTTTCCAACCTTAACATTTCTTCATTGAATATAGAACATTCACGCAGTGTTGGCATTAATCAGATTACAGATTTGTTTTCTGCAATTCTCATGTATATTTTCTCTGGGACAATATTTGCATTTGGAAACAAATTGGAAAGTAATCATCTCTGTAAAGTTTGTTTGCCATGTTTGGTCAATTTTCCAATTCTTATATCTTGATGAATAGTTCCATAATCAACATCATTTGCCTGTCGCATATTTGTAGTAAGTTCCTTATACTGAAAGTATGACCAAATGTTTACATTGCCAATACTCCCCAAAGACTTTCTAGTATCGCCATGCACCAGTGTTTTAAACACTGGCTGTCCTTTTACAGGAGTAAGTTGTAGAAGATCTCCCAAAACTATGACGTGTTTTCCTCCGAATAATACGTCATACTCTTTTTTTAAGAATTTGCTGCATTCCTAAATGCACAAAAGCAAACATTAAGTTTGATACCATGCTTACCTCATCAATAATGAGAAGCTTCATTATCCTCAACACTCTTAAAACTTCACAAGAAGCTTCTCCAGAAAGCTTGTGGTATTCTAATTTGTTGTCATGCTCTACTGGTAGCATTAATAAACGATGTAAAGTAATTCCTTTAATATTGTGAGCTGCTAATCCAGTTGGAGCAGTGACAACACAAGACAAATGCGACTTAGTTCTTTTCTGTAGAAAACTTGTGATTACTTTAATTAAAAAACGTTCTCCTGTTCCAGCTTGTCCACTCACATACGTTATGAATAGGTTCAAATGATGAGCAAGAGCATTCTTTCATCTCATGAAGTAATTCATGGTCAATCTGTTCTCTCACTTGCTCATATATTTCTTTCTGCTCAAGATTTAGTTGTTCTTCCAAGGTTCTCCTAATGGGTTCTGACTCAATGGAGCAGAAGTTTGACTGTCTTGAGAACTGTCTCTAGCAATCTCAGCTGCAATTGTAGCTTCATGCTCAATTTCATCATTCAACATTTTCACATAATTAGCAAAAACAGGACATTCTATAGTATCTTTAGTTGCATTGAAGGAATCTTCATAGCTCTCAAAATCTCCAAGTAATTCCAATTCTGAACACCATGGCTTGAAAAGTTGCAAAAGAGCTAAATAGTAAAATTTCCTTTTGTCAGGTGTTTCGCAACTCAGTTTACGGTGAAATAATCAAATGTCCTTTTCTTTGTTTCACCAGACATCCTTCGGAACCAATCACAGCATATATACCATTATTGATGTTTTCGGTAATATTCCATTTAAAAATATAGTTTTGCAGCACTTCGTAGAGACAAATGTTCTCAAGATGATGACTTCTATTTGGATAATATGTATCCAACATATTTGTTTTCACAATATCTGTACTTTCTGGCTCTTTTTCAGCTAAATATTCAATTTCCTGTACAGATTTAAGAACTCGGTTTCGTGTTGCAGCAATACCTAGACTCACCCAAATGATTCTTCTAGATTTAAAGCACAGACTTGCAGATGATAAGCGATCCGAGCATTCATACCCTCCAATTTCTCACTGAGATAACATCTCCAAACTGTAACTGTATAATTTCCTACTTAGGCTCTTCTCATGCGAAATCTCTACCCACATTTCCTTCAATTCCGTCTTTTCTGACTTTGTTATGTACGATGTCACATATTGAGCAACAGCAATTGAATTGTCTGCAACATATTGAATATCCATATTAGCATTCCACATGGACAAAATGACTGGGTTGTAGTCATTTATGTATTTTGACTCTTCATTTCTTCTTAAGTTGTAGGTATTTTTAGGAGACTTTCTTGTGATAGTTTGTCGCAAAGATGACATAAAACTGTTCACTCTTCCTTTTGATATTACAGGTCGAGGAAATGCAAAACGGCATTTGCTGTAGAATTTGTCCTTAGATTTGTACTTTCGACAACAGTATTTCCCACAACGATTGCTTTGGAATCGTAAGACTTGTTGTCTTAAGTCCTTATCTTCTTCATCGCCTGCACCCTGGTTTAAGCGGACCTAAGGAGGGAGACCAACCTGTTGTGCTTTGCCACCCGAGCCTCCCGAGCCCACGGCTACAGTTCGCCGGACCCGCTTCGCGGGTCCCGCTTCATCTGGACACTCTGCGGGGTCTGTGGCAGCGAAACAGGGCTGCGAGCGTGACGGCAGGGACTCCATCTACCAGGAGTCCCTGCGTGGCCAATAGTTGACACCTGGCCCGCTCTCCCTGTAAGCCACGCCCACAGCGCACCGGCTGACGGTAAAACAGCCCCTTCTTCCTGCACTGGTGGGTTCTTCATCGCCTGCACCCTGGTTGAAATGGACCTAAGGAAGGAGACCAACCTGTTGTGCTTTGCCTCCCGAGCCCATGGCTACAGTTCACCGGACCCGCTTCATCTGGACACTCTGCGGGGTCTGTGGCAGCGAAACAGGGCTGCGAGTGTGACGGCAGGGACTCCATCTACCAGAGGCCCTGCGTGGCCAATTGTTGACACCTGCCCCACTCTCCCTCTAAGCCACGCCCACAGCGCACCGGCTGATGGTAAAACAGCCCCTTCTTCCTGCACTGGTGGGTTCTTCATCACCTGCACCCTGGTTTAAGCGGACCTAAGGACGGAGACCAACCTGTTGTGCTTTGCCTCCCGAGCCCACGGCTACAGTTCGCCGGACCCGCTTCGCGGGTCCCGCTTCATCTGGACACTCTGCGGGGTCTGTGGCAGCGAAACAGGGCTGCGAGCGTGACGGCAGGGACTCCATCTACCAGGAGTCCCTGCGGGCCAATAGTTGACACCTGGCCCGCTCTCCCTGTAAGTCACGCCCACAGCACACCGGCTGACGGTAAAACAGCCCCTTCTTCCTGCACTGGTGGGTTCTTCATCGCCTGCACCCTGGTTTAAGCGGACCTAAGGACGGAGACCAACCTGTTGTGCTTTGCCTCCCGAGCCCACGAAACTACAGTTCGCCGGACCCGCTTCGCGGGTCCCGCTTCATCTGGACACTCTGCGGGGTCTGTGGCAGCTCAACAGGGCTGCTAGCGTGACGGCAGGGACTCCATCTACCAGGAGTCCCTGCGTGGCCAATAGTTGACACCTGGCCTGCTCTCCCTGTAAGCCACGCCCACAGCGCACACATACATATCCAGTCCAATACTGCGCAAGCGGAATGCATGCGGGACGGCGCCGGGCGAAGCCTGGGCCAAGGGCGGGCCCGTTTGTGCCCGTTCGTGACCAGTAGTGACCGGACCGGGCCACCCCTCTTACTTTCCTCCTAAACCACCTGCACGCTCCATTGGGATTCCATGGCTGGTCGGGAAACACGGAGTAAGTCCTCGCTTGTCGGAGGACCTGCAACTGGAGGTATGGAAAAATTTCTCATCAGGGCGAATACCATCATTGACACTGAAATCAATATCCTTGAGAAACGTTTATCCAAAGAACTGTTGTTTATCAAGAGATCCTCCCTGGGGACATTAGCTAATGCGAAAACACCTGAAAGACTTGTTGATACCGTTACCACTGTAGTGGCTGACCAACCCCCTCTCCCTGAAGCCGATAATCAGGCTTCAGTGGACCTAGACATTTTGGTGAACGAAATTCCTTCCTGAAATCAACCAAGTTCTTGATATAAATAATGTTTTCATTGTTTCTGAACACAAAGATACCTTTAATAATACAATGTCTCAGGGGGTTAAGGAAGGGGCTACTGCTAAACGGAAAAGATCGTATAATAAGAAAGCTGGTGGGAAATTGAAAACAGCAAAGTTACAACATGACCCCACCCCCCCTCCCACGAATTTATCAACAGATCCGTCTAGTAGAGAGGTCGCTATTGAAAGTTTGGCCGTCCTATTTAAATCGATTCTATTCCCTCTAGGGGCCAAAATGGAAAGGATAGAACTTAGATTGTCTAATATAGAAAAAAGCCACTGCCACTATTCTAGCCAACTCCAACAAACCCAGTAGCTCGAGTACTTTACAAATCACTCCTACCATCCCAGGCATTCCACAAGCTAATGAGGCCCAACACCCTACCTGTCCCCCCATAGGTCCCTCTGTAGCCCACCAAGATTCCAACCAAGATTCCAACCAGGGTAATAATGTACCCCCACAAAATCTACTTGGACTGCAACCCTGCAATACTAACACATATGGACCAACGGTTGATGGCATACAAGGGTCTCCAATTAAAGCACCCAGAGCCCATAGACCACGACTGCCTGACCTCCCCCCGGAAGCAAACCGCTATATGGTAGTTTTAGCTGGAGCCCCCACCCTGGAAACAGGAGAAACTGAAACCTTTAGCTCCCTGAAAGGCAAAGTTGTTAAGTGGCTTAACTGGAATAGACCCCTTCCGACCCATCTCCACAATAAAATCATTATGGTAAGGAGGGTGCCCTGGCTAGGTAAGACGGCTAAGTCCATTAATGGGGATTGCATTACGGTCAGCTTCAGAGACCCTAGAACTGTATCCCATATCTGTGTGGGTTTTAACAGGTCTTTTGACTCAACCATCCAGACCCTCCCAGTGTCCTTCTTCTTTCCACCTAACTATATAACCCATGGTAGAGGAAGGTCTGACTGGACAAGGGTTGAACGGAGGGGCAGACAAAGAAGATATGATACTAGACCGGCTATGTTATCCCAGTATACCCCTCAGTATAATCCCTTTTTTGATAGTAATCGGTATAGCTGTCTAGATGGTCTAGAGGGAGTTGATTGACTACTCCCAACATGTGATTTAAGGTCTTCTCCACCTGAGATGGTTATTGGTTTATTGGACGGGAAAGTTGTGGCTAATGCAATGCGTCCAGATGAATGCTTGTTAACTCCTTTAGCACCCAAAAGGTTGCCCTTGGTACCCCCTCTGCAAGTTGACATAGCGGATATCCATCATCCGCCATATGCCTTGGGTATGTCAGATGAGTTGTTAACTACTCCGGTTTCTTCTCCAACTAACCATGTGCTGGCAAAGCCGGTACCGGTATCTAGTCCCCCAGGTTTTAAAATGGCGAGCTGGAACATTGCCGGTTGGCGGCAGAGGATGTCAGCCCTGGGCTGGAGGGAATCTATCTCCGGGTTTGACATCCTCTGCTTACAGGAGACCTGGTCTACGACTGATATTCTTTACGATGGCTTTGTCTCTTATAATTGCCCAGAGCAAGAATCTTCCATGGGTAGAGCAAAAGGTGGGCTGTTGATTTTACTGTCTGTGCATTTTCCAGTACGTGTGAGATCCCACTCCACTGTAGGTTCACACTCACAAATACTTAGGTTAGAATATAGAGGGGGCCGGGACACTCTGTTGATCAATCATTATAACAATATATTCGACCCCACGAGTACCCTTGTTGTAGATGAACTTGAGTCAGCTATAAATAAAATTTGTAGTGACACCCATAAGCCATATGACATTATCTGGGGGGGGGGGGATTTTAATATTAGATCCTGTCCCTACTCATATACTAATGTATGTGGGTACGAAGGGGACAATGGGGAGAACCGGGCTCATTTTACCCACACCCCTTATGTCGACTCCCTTAATACCCTCCTGTTAACATGTGATCTGGTCATCCATCAACTTGCTTTGGATAACAAGGGTAATATCATCCCGACTTTCACAGGGAGGAACTCTGCATCCGTTATTGACTATTTGTTGATATCGGCACACACGGTCCCCCTTTGTACGGTCCCCATTATTGTGGATTTTGGAATTAGCGACCACAATGCCATTACTATGTCAATCCTCATCTGGGGTCCTATGACCCGTTTTAACGGTAGGATTGTTGATGAGATTACACCTTGTAGGCAAAATGGCATCCAGATTAAATGGTGTGGAGATAATTCCGATAAATTATTACGGAAAATTGTGGGAGCAGGCTCTGAAGTGCTATTCCGCTCTCTTGAAGCTGATGCCGCCCCAAGTTGCATTATAGCCGATTTCAAGGAACTTGGCAATATAATTAAAAAGTCCCTCACCATCACAAAGGGCATAACCAAGCGGGTCACGCTAGGTTGGTTTGATAGAGCCTGCACGTCTGCGTTACAAGATCTTAAGAGGGCACTATCCAAACACCCGAGAGATAGGGATGCTGTAATACTTTTGAGGGCTACATATAAACACGAGTTGAAGCGTAGGAAACAGGAATTAAGAGAACAAGCCTGGGAGGACCTGACTAAGGCGGCAGCACTACGGGATTGTAAGTTATTCTGGAGTACTGTCAACAGCCCATTCCTCCAGAAGGAGGAATTCCCAGTTTTAACCGCACAGGTTAGTGAGGACAGTTGGGTCCAATACTTTACAGGAATTTTTGAACCCAATCTGTGAGGTACAGGATAGATCCTGTGTTAACTCCACCAGACTCAATCAACCATTGGGGATTACCCTTCAAGAAGTTGACATGGCAATCCGAAACAGCAAAGGGGGGAAAGCTCCAGGACCAGATGGGGTGCCGGTCGATCTATACAAAACCGATCTGGCCCTATGGAGCCCCCTACTGACCCAGGTGTTTAACGCTGCTGTCAACGATACTACCCCTCTACCTGGAGTGAATCTGTAACCCTGCCAATTTATAAGAAGGGAGATAGAGGAGAGGCTAATAACTACCACCCTATCTCCCTCCTGGACTCCTCGTTAAAAATCATGAGCAGGGTTTTACTGCTACGTCTAGAGGAATGGGCTGAAACTAACAACATCCTTGCGGTCTCCCAATACGGTTTTAGGAAGGGCCTTGGCACTATTGAGCAGTGTATCAATTTAGATCTTTTAATAGGAAAATACACCAAAGCTAAACAGGGTTCTTTGTTCCTTTGTTTTGCGGACCTCTCTAGTGCCTTCGATCTGGTTGACCATACTTTGTTGTGGTCAACCCTACTCGAAATGGGAGCACCGGCAGTGATAATTCATTTTCTGGCAAGACTTTATAACAATCTATCTGCCCAGATTGGCTACGGTCATGAGGGGGAATGCACGAGGAAGATCAGGGTTAAATCTGGCATTAGACAGGGTTGTGTCTTGGCCCCGCTGCTTTATTCCCTTTTTATAAACTCCATGGAGCTCGAACTGAAAAACGTGCAAGCTGACGCCCCACAAGTCGAGGGACAACCAATCCCGGTGCTGCTTTATGCAGACGATACCATCTTACTTTCAAGAAACCCCATAGGCCTCCAGAAACTTATGAACCATTTTTATGATTTTATACAGGGGAAGAAATTAAAAATTAATAACTCCAAAACCTTCATCATGGCTTGCGGGAAAAAGGTGAACCAACTTAAATCATTTTATTTTAAGAAAAAACGATTCGAGGTTGTGAACAAGTTTTGCTATCTGGGCATTACTTTTAATAACGGTGGGTCTTGGGCCCCAGAACAACACAATGTTAAAGCTAGGATGGGCAAGGCTTCCTTAAGTGTATTTCGTTCTGCTGCTAAACTGGGAAGCCGCCGCATACCAGACATGCTGAATGTTTATCGACACAGGTGTGCATCTATTGCCCTTTATGGCTCAGGGGTTTGGGGACACAAGACCCACAGGGATTTGCAAATAGTTGAAAACATATTTCTTAGGAGACTCCTTTGCCTCCCAACCTCGGCATCTATTGAACTGACCCATAAAGAACTAGGGCTGTATTATATAACTGACTTAATCGGATTGAGACCCCTAATGGCCTGGAGGTCTATTTGGTCAAAGGATGAAACTGGCTTTACCAGGGGAATAATTCAAGACTGTTTACGCCTGGATAATGCCTACCAGATTCCGTGGCTAAAATATGTCGTCTCATCTTTTAAGGAAGTTTTCGATCTGGATGTCCACGGTGACCCCAAGTGTGCCATTGTCTTACCGAAGCAGGAGGTTAAAGGAGTCTTTTTGAGGCATAAATATAATAGGCGTAAAGAACAATGTAGTCATTAATCAACCCATACTTTCTATTTTTCAAACAAGGAAGAAGGGATCGGTATTCCTATGTACCTTTAAGTTATCACTAGACAGCCTCATCAGTACTTACTCACAAGGCTGAGATTAGGTATTGTGCATAACCTGGTGGCATTCCCAAGGATGAAATTTATTCTGCCACCCCCTGTCTATGTGACGGAATCACTAAACAATGCACGTTGCACTTTATGCTAATATGCCCTCTCTACAAACCTTTGCGTATTCTCTACCTCAAACCACTGTTTAAGAAATACTCTGTGTCCACTACTGTTAATGCCATGAGATTTCTATTTGCACTTGCCTCCCCGGATATTTGTTTTTTATCGCAACCTTTAATCTAAAATCAGTATCGGTCAGAAAAAGTTTGGTTTTTTAATATTGTGTTAGTCTAATCTTGTTGCTGCTAGTCCATGTTCCTACTTATCTGAGTTTTGCTATTTTAATGTACTGTATTCCCCTATTTTGTACCAATTCATAAGTGCCTTTTTATTCTGTATACTTTTATGATGTTTTTTATGAACAATCAAATAAAGTTTAAGAACTGAACTGAACTGAAGTCCTTATCTTGTGTACTTTTGGGTACTTCATATGTAGCATATTCTTCAATAAAGGACAACACAGTATCATCTGAGTCTGTTCCAAATTTGGGAGCATCTTTGATCCATAATAGCATATGTATGTGAGGAGCACCTCTTGCTTAATACTCCTTTCCCCCCAAAAAATCCAGAACCTCTCCAAGAGGAGGATTTTTTTATTGGTGATAAAAGACATCATAGCTTCGAATCTATGATTGAAATACCTGCATACATTAACAGGATCCAAAGAGCATAATTCTCCAGGTGTCTTGTATTCGATATTTAGTATATTTGGATTTGCCTCTCGAAGAAATAGAAGTAAATCATCCCAAACATATTCAGCACAGCTTAGAGTTCCTTAGCATACATTTGAGTTCTCCGTGACGACGGTACCAGTACTCATTAGTACCACGCTTACATGGCATCAGATTAATCATCTTAGATTCCAAAACATTATCTTTCTGCTGTACTTTATCCATAAATTCCTTTGCCAAAACATTTTGCAGATATACACCTGTTTTCAATATATGGTTTACTGCATAAGAAAGTCCAGATAAATCACTCTCAAGCAAAAGATGAAACAAATATGGAATACATTGTCGAAATCTTGGATCTTCTGCATATAATCTTGATGTCCGGTATTCAGATGCAGGAATCAGCACAGGTCGTTCATCATATCGTCCTCCTTTTCCTGTAGGAAACAACTAAGGGAAACAACAAGCTTCCAAGCTTTTTTCCCACACACTAATGGGACTTCCTTTCGCTTCTTTCATTTGAAATAACTCTATAGCATTCCCCATAATTTCTTTGGAATGCAATGGATGAACACTGTAATGTTCATAGATTTCTTCAGTTCTGTATACATCCACTTTTTCAATTTGTCCCGATGGCAAGTCACTATCTTCTTGTACAGTTATTTCTTTATCTCCCACATTTTTGTAATATTGGTTATTTTTTACCAGATACAACGTTGCCTTTTTCAATTTCCTAACATCCACTAATTCTTGCCAGATTTTTTTACTCTTAGTAGGAACGCCATTAACAAGAATAACTAAAGGTTCATCCTCTACATTTTCTACGCAAATAGTTCCAATATTTTTCTTTAAATCTAGAGGCAAATATACAACTCTTCCCTTTAATCCTCTCTGTAAATCAGAAGGAGGCAATTTTCCTGTCTTAGGCTCCATACGAACAATAGCCTGAAAAGGATGCACACATTGAATAAGAATAGACTCATAGGTATTTAAATCCATCAGTTCCAAAGGAATATTTACCAACTCAAGATTATTATGCAAAGCTCTGGCAGGAATTTTGTTCTCATCTAATTTGTTATAACAATATTTACAAATACGCTGATCAGAACCCCAATCAAAACAATTCTCTACCAACAAATACGTTGCAAAATCCTTCCACTCATTATTATTTTCCTTTTCACTTTTTAAATAAAGATCAACAGTCCTGGTCTGATTTTTATAATGAATTTGTCGACCACAGATACAAGAAAAATTTGGCCTTTCACCTGAAATCAACTTAAACTGTATAATTTCTTGCTCACAATTTTGTACACTGCACTGTCCTACATTCTCTTCCACATTTTCTTCTATTAATCTCTCACTTTCTCCACTGTCTTCCTGAGGACCAAAGTAACTAATCTGAATTTCATCACAAACATTTGTTACATCTGATACAGATCCATGCAAAAGAGCACTGTTCAACTTTTTTAACATCAGTGCTGGACATTCCGCGCAATACAATGTTCTGACTAATTTCCTCATCTGAGTATGATGAACTGCTAACATCCTGAAATGGTGGAAAGCATCATACTTTTTTAGAAAGACAAGCCAGAGAATGACCTTGCAAACCAGTATTTTCTCTCACGCTGCAAGGGTCTAGTCCTTGCAACATCTTAATCTTTTGTTTAACACTTTTCTTAGTAAAATTACGTAAGAAATTGCGTGAAAAATCAATAGATTCTTGCCGCACACTGCAAATACAACTACAATTCCAAGTGTTAACTGGAGCTTTAGGACGTCTCCCTAAAACTTCACCAGCTAACACCTCTTCTGCATTTCTAGAAACAATTTTCTCTTTCTCAATAGGACAACCATTTCTAACCTCATAAGCACGACCACTGGTGTCAACTGCATGCAAAAAATCATTACTCTGAGATAACTTTCTTCATTAAAAAAAGGCTCAGAACTTGAACTATGTTTCTATTCACCCAAAAAACCTCACAAAAATTATTTCTGTTAATTAATCTTCTCCACTTACTTTTGGACTTCATTAAATGGATTAGCTTATCTAGTGATCTAACTCTATTGATTACTAAAATAAACAAATTTCTATTCAATTCCAAAGCTTACTCAACTTCATTTTCTATTACTTTCTTCTCCTTATAAAATACTGTTTTTTTTACATACCTTAATTTCTTTAATTAAGTTTGTCACAAATCTATTATAAAACATTTGTTTCCTATTTTCTATACATTGATAGTATTTTTTTCTGTTGCTGATACACTAAAAACATTTTTCTCTTTCTGAACACTACTCTTACAGCCAGATGCATCAACAGATGGAATTGCGATTCCTAAATAGCGATTTTTAAGGAATCGCTATTTAGGAATCGCAAAAGCCTATGCATGTAGGAATCGCTTAAAGAATAGCGATTCCTACACATTCCTTAATTGCGACTCGCAAATTGCGAATCGCAATTAAGGAATACCTCCCCATTCATTCCTATGGGCCTAGAGGCCCATAGGAATGAACGGGAAGACATTCTCAATTTGCGATTCTCAATTAGAGAATCGCAAATTGAGAATGCAATTTCAAGGGTGCCAGGGTGCCAAAAGGACACCCTGTTGCACCCCTGAAAATGATCTGTTCACATATGTTGTGCACACACATGCCCTAAGGGCATGTGTGTGCGCAACATGAAACTTTGAAAAATGCACAAAAGTGCATTTTGCAAAGTTTTTGCAAATTACCATGAAGTTTAACTTTATAGTAATTTGCTACTCCTATTAGCGAAATCGCTAATGTTTTGACTTTGATGCATTGCATTTAAGGAATCTCAATTTGGGATTCCTTAAATGCAATCGCTATTTAAGGAATCTCAATTAAGAGATTCCTTAAATTGAGATTGTTGTATTTGGGATGATGCATCCCGAATGCAAAAATACCGGTCGCAAAGGGGCAGATTCTGAGAATCTACCCGTTTGCGACCGGTTTTTAGCTTGATGCATGTAGTTGTTAGTCTTTAATATTTTCCTCAAAAAAGTGCTCCTGCTCTTACCAGGACTTTCTTTCTCTTTGTTAAGACATCTCTCTTCATGTAAATCTTCTTGATGACTACTCTTCAAATACACACTTTTCTTTCGTTGCTTCCACTTCTGGAGCTTCGTTGGCATAATACAGTATTTTCAGTATCGAGAAACACAACCTATAATAAAAAAATATATATAACATTACAAAAAAAATCTAATATTCTATTATATTGCTTACAAGAACAGAGGGAGGATTATGAGGACAAACCTCGGACTATAAAAATGAAAGGATAATATAATAAAAATTGAGGGTATAAATAGACACTGCAATATAACGGAATAAAGAAACAGCCGCGGCCCGTGGAGGGAGTTGCGATGGGGCAGGCAGGCGGAGCGGGGGAGGGGCAGGGTGAGGAGTGATAAACAACGGAATGTGGATCATTGCAGGTAAGTAAAGAATTAAATTAATAAAACGAAATTCGGGACATATTATCAACAAAATATAATTGTTGATTATTATTGTATTGATATAATTGTTGATAGATTATCGCCGCTTTTATTGGAAGGAAAATGCCGATAAAGCGACGATAATGAGCTTGATAATATGCCCTTGAGAATTCCCATACCATCCCAGGTTAACACCAGAACCTGGGCTCCTATAGCAATTTACAAGAAGTTAGGGGCATATTACCAAGGGAGCGATAGGCAGTTATTGCTGATTTAGCGGCCGTTTTCGTCCGCTAAGCGGCAATAATTCTATCGCCCTATTAGCAAGCTGTCGCTAACTGATGTTAGCGACAGCTTTTAGGCGATACCGAGCGGTTTAGGGCCCGCTTTGCATGTCAGTGATGTTTATCGCTAATGACATGCAAAGTGGGCGTATCCAAACAGTTAGCACCTGAAAGCAGTCGCTAACGTCGCTATCGCCTATTAGCAAGGCAGACGTAGCATTGGAAATATTCAAGCTAAGCGCGAATATCTCCAAATAGTAACACCTGCCCAGACCAGTTTTTAGCCATGTTATCCAATGGGAGGTGGATAACATGGCTAAGAGCACTTAGTCGCTAATGCGTGAATATTGCTGTATTCTCAGCGATATTCCAGCATTTTGCCGCTATCGCTGGATATTTTAGTACAATGGAGAAAAACGTTGCTAATAGCATGTTTTCTCCGCTAACATATCCAGCGATAGTCAGCGATAAAAAAATCGTCGCTAAGCCTATTTAGCGATAAATATCGCTACT
Source organism: Lissotriton vulgaris (assembly GCF_964263255.1). Lineage (NCBI taxonomy): Eukaryota > Metazoa > Chordata > Amphibia > Caudata > Salamandridae > Lissotriton > Lissotriton vulgaris. Next base: position 1,190,972,467 of record NC_141691.1, on the reverse strand, counting down.
TGTTGGTAATATGCCCCTTATTACCAAGCCCATTTTCGCCATTTTATCGGCAGTTTCCTTCCCAAAAATCGTTGATAATTTTAACACTGGTCCTTAATAATATGCCCGTCAGTGCCATATTATCAGTAAAGGGTGATACATTATCCCCGCTTTTACCGGCAGGAAACTGCCACTAAAGCGGCGATAATGGTCTTGATAATTTATCAATTTGAATTCCCATAGAAGCCCAGGTTAAGACCATAACCTGGGCTTCTGTGAGAATTCACAAGGATATACTATCGAGACCATTATCGCTGCTTTACCGGCAGTTTCCTGCCGATAAAAGCGGCGATAATGTATCACCCTTTCTTGATAATATGGCCCATAATCCCTTAATGTACAGAGACGCACAAAATGATATTAAACAAAAAAACATAACAGCATGCATTATAGCAAAACACATTTACTACTATTAAACGTTTAACAACGGACGAATATAGGGGCAGATTATCAAGACAGGCGATAACGTTATCGCTGCTTTATCTGCAGTTTTCCACCCATAAAGCGGCAATAATGTTATCGCCTGTCTTGATATACCCCATAATTCCTTAATGTACAAAGATGCACCGCACGCACTCCCATACAACTTATCAACTCACCTTTCAAATTAATTTGTAGATTAAGACGAATACCACTCACACAGTGGATATTCTTGGACAGAATCTCTCTAGTTCCGTGTTTGCAGCAGAACTGTCAAATGGAACATTTTCCCTCTAATTTTACACATACATACATATAATTAATCAATTAAAATCCTGTACACATTAATTGAAAATAAAACACACATTTCTGTGGGTTTAACATTCCAAACCTTTCCAACTAACAAAACTTTCAACTCTTCTCCCATTCCTCAATCTGCCAGTTACCATAGAAACAGTTCAGGGAACACCTAACTAAGCACACAGGTGAAAAGTTCATCATACATTGTTGCAAATTGAAACAGCAAGTATGCTTGATTGGAGAATATACCAGCTTATTTTATGTAACATTCTTTTCAATCACTTTTTCTTAACCAATAAAAATAAGGCTTTTAAAAAACAGAAATATGCAACCTAGTTTTCTGTAAAATGTTGTCAAACAAACAATCATCTCTTTTCTTTTTTCAAAACTGCATGTTGTCCACCATTTTAGAAAAATCTTACTTTTCAAACTACCATTTCATTTACAGACGCCATCAGAGTGCATCCAGACCTCTCTTCAAAATGCTTACAGTGTGGATTGTGGGACACAGCTATATTTTCTGGAGCCAAAGGTACGCACAACAGAAAAGAATTTACAAAGACCTAGGTTTTACCAAATGTGGACATTAAATGGATTGGACAGAGAGGATTAAAGTGTCACCAATTGATGCCATTGGTTAAATCCTTTATGCATCTCCAACACCCTGTCCTGAAAATTGTGCACTGTGGTGGGAATGACCTAGGTACTTTGACTGGGGTAGCTCTGGAAATGCTTATGAAGGACACCTTTGCACAATTGATGACACTGTTCCCCAAAACTGCCTTTGTATATTCTAATATATACCAAAGGCAGAAATGGAAGAGGTCCAACGACTATTGTCCACAGTTTGAGAAAGCTAGGAAACATGTGAATAAAACTGTTTCTGCCTTTCTCCGAGACTAATGAATGGGTCCATTTACAACAACAATCTGCGTTTCAATATGCATGGCATCTATAGGAGAGATGGTGTACATTTTACATATGAGGGGAACAGAGTCTTCCTCATAAACTTGACTCTGCATCGGTACTTACTTTAAGGTACTAAAATCTCCCAATAAACACAATAGCTCTTTTTAGAGCCACACAACACATAAACAAATACAATTCATAAATATCTAAAATTATTTTTATTTTTCTTGCTTACGTATGCTTACGTGACGACTTTCAACATTCCAGCTGTATGTCATCCATACATGCTTGGTAGGCATACAATAAATCTATCACACCCTGAGCAACACTATATGTTCAGAATGTTTTTACTGTTTCCTTGTGAGGGCTGTCATGACAAATAAGATGGCTGTCAACACTTCCTGGTTTGGAGTATTGACAGCCAATCAGCATTCAGCTCCTGCTCATAATTGTATGGATTTTTGTACGCGTACGGCGCGATTTTTCTTTTAAAAAGAAAAAGAGAATAAACATCCATATACGACCCCCTGAGCAACCGTAAAGGATCAGAATGTTTCTACCCTGCCCCTTTCCCTTATTTCTCAACTTTGTTTTACTCTTTTCTTGTGACTCGGTGCTACCGAGGCACAAGATGGTCGCCAACACTTCCTAGTTTCAAGTGTTGATATTATCAAACCCATTATCGCCACTTTAGCGGCACTTTCCTACCGATAAAGTGGCAATAATTTTGACGCCCATTCTTGATAATATGGCCAAGAGTGCGTAGTGTAAAGCAGCTTCTCTGTAAAATCTATAATTACCTTCGAGCAGTGACAACAGATACCTTACAACAGTCTGACAAACAGATCCATAACCTTATTACGCCACTTTTGAGTCACTTTTACCATGGGTAAAGTAACGCAAGGAGCTTGTAAATCTACGTCTCACTTTTCAAAAAAAAATCTCAACTCCAGACTCTGCGAGACAGTTTTAATGTTCTTTTCTCTCTCTTTCTCTCTCTCAATATCTGTGACATAATTTCTCTTTCTCTCTTAAACTTATAGACACTACTGTCCACTTGCACATGTAGAAGAACAGCTTAACTGAAGTTGTGAATTCCACTGGCTGAAGTCTTTGGCCGCAGTGTTTATACAACGGTAAGCACAGAGGCCTAGATCTGCAAAGCCTTCATAGCATTGCATTAGAAACAAGTTGACATATTTACAATCCCGTTATGCCACTTTTGTGTCAGTAACGCAGTGAGCACTTCCATATAGACATCATTTGAACATGGCATTAAAACAAATGAAATGTACGAGGCACAGTGCACACGTAAAACCATAGAGTTACCTTGACTTGTAATGCTTCAGCTCATTTACTCACAGCTACATAATTCTAAACTCTAATTTCCTTTTTTATTTCAAAATTACCAATCGGACATCTTATGAAGTCCATTTAACAATTTGCCTATAATATTGTTTGTTGTTAAACTTATTTTTCTACTTGTTTGCAATATAAATATGATTAAGTTTCGTTTAGTTATTGTTTTATTAAAAGTTATTAAAAAAAAGACATACTTCTTTTATTTTGTGGTGGGGGGGGGAGGGGTGTATGACGGTCCACAATAGAAATAATGTTGAAATAGTATAGTAAGATATTGAAGACTAGGATTGAAAACTAATGACTTCTATTTCCTCTGAATAGACTACAACTTAGAAAAGAAATCAAAATAATACGAAACAATGTGTACCACATTTACTAACCTCTTGCAACAATTTACCATGCAAACTTACCCCCCTACAAAATTAAATGTTTGGGCCTCAATCACACCCCTCAAACCACAGAAACAATCACCCCACAAAGATTTCTATATTGTATGAGGAGCTGCTGTCGTGTTTATATCTAGGACCCTAATTCGATATTCCCGATTTATGCCCTTGTGAGGTTATAATCAATAATATCCTGATAAAGGCATAAGAATCAGATCCATATTCAGTAATAGCCCATGCAGTCCAAAGCACAGCACGGCTACTCCCATCGACTCCTAGAAAGCACAACGCGTTCATTAAACAAACCAATCCTCCAGCCACACGGGAAAATCCCCCCTGCTTTTGTTTTGATTTGAACAAGAACTCCTGAAGTCTAGAAAGAACTGCTAGTTCTTAGTGACGTCTTATGTCCAACCTTATGTCAAACCCAACACCTTCCAGGTATAAAATACCAACAGTTGCCTTAAGCAAACACACAGTGGTTTGGAGCAGGGGCGGCCATCTACTTGCCCGAGAGCCCAGCTGATGCGAGAGCCCACGGAAGCCGCCCCTCCCGTTTGACGCACTGAGAGAGACGCTGTCTTTTTCTCCAGCCAAGTAAATCCAGCTCCGGTGTTTCCAGCCTACCCTTGCGGGTTGCTGGGGGATCGAGTCCTGAGGAAAGAGACACCAGACCTCCCACGTTCTATTACCAAGGTACAGAGCTGACTAAACCCTTAAGAGAATTCTTGATGCAGATTCTTTGCAAAACAATCTTAAACAACTTAACTTAAACTGCTACTTACTAATCCCTTCCCAAGTATTAGGCTTAGGTCAGGTACACCGGGGTAGGCTTAGTTAAAAGCACCAGTTGAGTACGTTAGTCAATGTATTTATGTATGTATATATTTTATCCATTTTAAAGTATCATATGGCTAAGAAACCATATCAATGCTTTTATAGTATTATTTCCTAATACTACTTTTACTGTACGCACTTTACTTTATTATAAGTATTGCAATTGTGGCAATTCATTTCTCTTGCATGAGAAAGAAGACTGCTCAATAAATAACACCTTTTTATTGAAAACGCCCGTCTCTCTATTTCTCTGCACTCTGGTGAAAGTAAGTATGCACAATTGACTGAGCAAAATAGCTGTCTATTGTTTTCACATGACTCTAGAGAGACACTCTTATTCTGAGGGAGCAAATTTGTCATGTTTATGCGGTTGTCGGAAACTGAATCCCTTCTTATCTGAGCCAGGGAGTTCATCCCTCCCTATTCATTAAGGAAAGTTTCCAGTGACCTCTGAGCTAGCTGGCGCAAACCTTAATTAAGTTTAACATAGTCAGTAGAGACCTAGATGACCTCAGTCCTACGTCTACACTGTTGTTTATGTTATTCCAATGCGCAGAGCCTATTGGAAAAATAGGAACTACTATACAGTGCTTGGCCCTCCGCCTACTGCCCTGGAGTCCACGACCCCCAGACCAGGTTGCTGCAGTGTCCTGGGGGGAAACAGCCATTACAACGCAGTCATAACCACACATGATCGTCACCACAAAGCCCTTAGCATGCGTTTCGGGCCATATTATCAACAAAAGGAGATAGATTATCGCTGCTTTTTCAGCACTTTCCTGCTGATAAAAGCGGGGATAATGTATCGCCTTTTGTTGACATTGCAGTTTGTTGATAATATGGCCCGAAATTTGTTTTATTAATATAATTGTTTACTTACCTGCAATCATCTAGATTCCGTTGTTTATCACCCTTCCCCTCCCCGCCCCCCCCCTGCCTGCCCCATCGCAAGTCCCTCCACAGGCCGTGACTGAAAGACGTGGTTGCGATTTAGTCATTTACCACAGAGTTGTGGGGAATCCTTGGTGAAGCGCGCGCTCACTAACGAGTGCGCACTTCACCGAAGACGTTCCGGAGTTCAGACCCATTTTCAATTGCTCCTTAGACATTCATGAAGAGAAAGTGAGAGTTAAAGGACGTTGTTTGACAAGTTAGTGAGTAAGTAAACTTACCTGACATTATGGACAATATTGAATGTACTCAGTCAATGTATTTTCTCTAACTTAAAACAAGAAACGATAAAATTTGTGTTAAGGAAGGTCTTAAGGGAAAAGAACACATTGAGTTAGGAATAGTAGGAAGACTTTTGAAATAAGAAGGAACATTAATCAAAAACATATTGAAGAATTGAGAGAATAGATAACGAGCAACTGCATAAAGAAAAGTAAGTAGAAGAGCAGGAACATAAAAATTAGACAATAAACTGAGAGGCCTAGGTTAATGAATGTTAAGTAATTATAGTTGTATAATTTTGCAAAGGGCTAAAACTCCACTAATAGAATGTTATTAAATATTAGTATTTATACAGTATTTTTTGTAGGCCAAAATAGGTGAAAACAGTAGTTTTGTATTATACATTCAGAAAAGTGATAAAATTAACTGTTTATATTTTTATACAAGGAGCAAGAACATAAAGGAAAAATTATGGAAAGAGAACAGCTTCATACTCAGGAGATTTTGGATATTACTTTGAGTATAATTGAAGAACCTATGGTGTCTGTCACAGGCAATAAGAGTGAAGAAGGAGAAATTAGTGCTGCAGACATGAATTGTTATTTTGAAGATGAAAGCTTTGATGGAGAATTTCTGGAAGTTTTAAATTATGTTGAAATTTTTAGTACAAATTAAATCAGAAACTGCTGACGAGGAAATTGATCTGAGTGATATATCTGATGAAGTTGCATTGGAATGTCTGTTAAATTACGAGATGTTACAAGAATACGTTTATTGTTGAAAAATAATAAAGGTTTGAGCACTATCTACTAATGTATTTATTGTACTAAAAGTGAAGCTGTTATAGATTCAGTTATATATTCTTTATATGTTTGTATTGATTTAAAATATGCAAAGTGGGTTTGAGGGTGTCGATTGCTTAAAATCCGTATGGAGTATACATGCAGTCTTGTATGCAGCTGCAAAACTTGTGTTTTATGCCTTCAATTGCCCAGTCTGTATCCTTAGACTTCCTGCAAACACTGTGACACTGCTGTTTTAGTATTGTAGTGAGCCAGTCAGCAGTATGTTCTTTTTCTTTGTACCGTGGTAAAACTGAAGCTGTAATAAATTTAGTGAGGAACTTTTTTTGCAGAAGTGTAATGATCCAGTCAGTATTTAGATACTCATGGATTAAAAGAGGCCTTAGTGCATAGGCTGTTTCAAACCTCTATAGACTGTGCATGCACTGTTCTATGCACCAGCAAACTTATGTTTTATACGTTCAATTCCTCAATGTGTATGCTCATACTTCTAGCAAACATTCTCAAACTACTGTTTCAATATTGTAGTGAGCCATTCAGCAGTATGTGTTCATCTGTACACTGTGGGAAAACTGAGGCTGTTATAAATTCAATCAGGTTCTTTCCTTGCAGTCTTGTAATCATCCACTCACTATCTAAGTACTCATGCATTAAAATAGGCCTTAGGGCATAGACTGCTTCAAACCCTTATAGACGATTTATGCAGTCTTCTATGTACTTGCAAATTTGTGTTTTATACGTTCCATTTACTAGTTTGTATCGTTACACTTCGTTCCACTTCCAGCAAACACTCTGTCACTGTTGTTTTAGTTTTGTAGTGACTCATTTATCCGTATGTAGTCATCCTATCACTACATTAAAACACTAATGGGCACATATACAATAACTGGCATATCCCCAGGAATATGTCAGTTATTGTGCTCTGTGACACCACCACCATGGATGCGCCGTATTTTCAATGTGGTGTACCATGGGACAAATATGGCACATATATGTGATGTATCTGTGCTGTAAAGGGGGTGCTTTGTTTGAGTTATGTTAGAGGTGCAACGTATCTCCAGCAATGGTCCGGGGGCTCTATGTTTAGACTGCTGTGTCAATCCTCATACCTGCTTCAAGGTAGTGCAGGGCTTTAACACAGCATGAGCACAAAAGTGACAAAGTGAAATCTTGTAGATTTTATTCAGCCACTTTTAGGAGGTGTTCCTGCGCAGGAACGCCTCTCCATGTAGGAATGTTCCTTCGGGTACAGGGATTTACAATATGACATACCTCCCAGATACGTCACATTCTAAATACCACAAGTCGTGGTGCATCTTTTGCACCACTAGTTCATCAGAAAAGTGATGCAACGGTGGTGTAAAAGAGGCACAAGGGTGTTGTAAATCTGCCTCTAACAAACACTTACAAATTCACCGAGGTATTTTCACTACCAGTGCATTCTTTTTGAATTTACTTTTGTTATTATTTTACATTAAAAATATGAAATGTAACTTTAAAAATAAAATACACATAAGTGTTTATAATAAAAATGTAGGAATTTACTATAAAAAGGAAGAAATATAATAATTAGTATATTTCAAAATTATCATTTACAAAACCTTTGAAATTCACTGAAAAAACCATAGGTTTCACACACGTTGTAGTTAGGAATTAGCATTTTTAAAAAAAACTGGAAATTCACTGAAAAACAGTAGGTTTCACCCTTGTTATAGTTAGCTGCACATTTCTCTCATACAAAACCATTGAATGTCATTTGAGATGTCATCAGTGATGTCATGAGTGATGTCACTGACCATGTCATGAATGATGTAATATGTGACGTCACCAGCAGTGCATTGCGGGCGTGCAAGTTATAGCTGAACTAACTATAACGAGGGAATTTCAATGGTTTTGTATGAGAGAAATGTGCAGCTAACTATAACATGGGTGAAACTTATGTTTTTTTCAGTGAATATGTTCTTCGTTTTTTCAAATTAGTTTCATTAAGACACTTGTTGATTATTTCTTTGCAAGTATGCATGTTTACATGTAATATTTTCAAAATTGTATATATTTATATATACATTGTTTTGATGTAACGGTTTCCTATTTTTAGCGAATTGTTACTTTACAATATCGACTCCATTTAATGTCAATAATGTTTAGGCACTGATTTGCTGTGACTCACTCAATATGGCGTTCACTTTAGTCTGTCTTTGATTTTTACTTTCTTTTTTGACATGTGTCAAATCAAATCACCTGTGTACAATCTATAAATTGTGGTTGAATTTTGGAGCGCGTTATGTTAACAAGTTCCTTTTGGGAGTGAAACGCGTCATGGACGACACCATGTCTTTCATTTTCTTTTGTGTGGAATAAATATCCTGCCTTCATTGAAAAGGATTTGCTGCCTCTCCTTGTTTATTTTCATCGTGTAAGAGGTCCTCACCTGGTTTTTCTCACCGTGGAGTGGTGGAGTGGTATATATATATATATATATATATATACATTTTTTTTTCTTCCAAAGTTACTGCATTCAGCGATCCTCAGCCAAACAACACTGATGCCGTGGGTGGCCGCAGCTGCCACGCTATATTTTCTCCCAACTTCTCGATCACATTCGTGTTCGGTTTCACAGGAAAAAGACGGCACACCAGGTAGGTCCGGCACAAATAACTTTATTGCGCACTCAGTAAACAAGCATATACATATATATACATACATATATATATATTTATATATGTATATATATATCATCAAGGTATCAATGCTTGTGAATTTTATTTAAGCAAACGTGATATATGCTTTCGAGACCATAATGCAATGTTGATAGACATGATTAGAATCTGTCTCACTTTAAACTTCTTCCGATTCCGAGGTCACATCTACCAACAACTGCGAGGTGTGGCGATGGGCTTGTGCTTTTCCCCCAGTTATTCATGTTTACATGTGGGCTGGTGGGAGGAGCACGAGCTCAAAACCCCGCACCAACGTTGGCTGCCTAATATTGTCAACTATTGGCGATTTATCGATGATGTGTGTATAATTTGGAGGGGGACAGTGGAGGAGGCATCAACATTTGTATCTGATTGGAACATGAATACTCTCAACTTATAATTCACAGCTACTATAACTTCAGATATGGCTGAATTCCTTGATGTACAGATGTTTATAAAAGATGTTAAACTTGAGACTCGATTACACCGTAAATCTACAGTGGGCAATTTAATTCTTCATGCCCACAGTGCCCACCCTTCCCATACTATTAATAGCATCTATTTATACGCATCTGTAGAATTTGCAGTGACATAACATCTCCGGAGCAATGTCTATATGAATCAAAACAATGCTTTCTGAACAGGGGTTATTCAAAATATATTCTGGAACAAGCTTTAACTAAAGCCAGGTCATTTGACCGCAAATCCCTACTTGCGCCTAAAAAGCCTGACACTAGTAGTTCAGAATGCTCAGTCAGACTTATCACTACTTTCTGTGCACAAAAATTAGACGTATCATCTGTAGTGAATGGCCAATTATATTAACTAATGTCATTCTAGGCCCTATATTACCTATCACACCGAACATAACATTCAGGAGGGCGCCTTCAATGCGTGATGCATTAGATAGACCATCACCTGAGGTTTCCCGAAAAAACGATGGTATCAGAAAATGGGGTTCTTTAAATGCACTTCCTGTCGCGCATGCACATTTGCAAAAAAACAGTACCCAATACATGACAAATTTTAGTGAGGTTCCTGTACGTATTCGAGAACACCTAACGTGTAGGTCAGAGTTTGTAGTTTACAAATTAAAGTGTACCTGCAATCTCGAATATATAGGGAGCACTAAACTCCCAGTGCATAGCGCATCTTACAGCACATAAGAGCTATTGTCAACAACAATGAGAATTATCCTGTGGCAAGGCACTTTCGATCAGTGCATAACAAACTACTGAAAGACCTAGAATATACTGTTTTCTGTTCGGTATCTCAGCCCGGACGGGGTGGAAACCGGGACAAATTACACAGGCAAAAAGAATTGCATTTCATTCTATCTTTAGATACCAAGGCTCCAAATGGTCTGAATCTGACGGAAGATTGAAATAACTTTCTGTAAAGTCATCTCTAACGACTAGTTCGGTCAGGCAATACATATGTTGTTTAGGTATCTCTTTCTCTAGTTTGACTAGACTGCATTACAATAATTTGATTATCGGATGATAACCAATATAACGACCCTTTTTTAGTTAGAAATTTATCTGCAATAACATCCTCAATAATTTCTAGATATTAATTCAGGACTGTGTTAAACTGTCATAATTGTTCACTCGGCTGTGTCCTACATATATTTTTATCATATTATTTGTGGGTTATAATATTGTTTTATGTTTTGAAACTGCACTTTTTTAAGCACTTTTTTGACAACCGACAATAATTTTTTTTAAAACGTATATCAATACCAAAGTACTCATATGCATACTTGATATAATTTTGTCTTTAACATAGCAACATCATTAATTGTGGAAATAATAATATGAATTGTTTATATTTATTTTTCTGTTGACACTTGTCAAAAAGTATATTTATCTGCAATGCAAATTTTTATTAAGACACTATGTCGTAATTATCTTTTTTGCTTTGCACAAGGGTTATTATCTTTCAATCAATCAATTAATCAATCAAAAACATTTATATAGCGCACTACTCACCCTGCTAGAACAGCCAGGTCTTGAGCTGCTTCCTGAAGGCGAGGTGGTCCTGGGTCAGGCGGAGGTGGGTCGGGAGGGAGTTCCAAGTCTTGGCGGCCAGGTAGGAGAAGGACCTTCCTCCTGTTGTGGCTCTTCAGATGCGGGGGACGGCGGCGAGGGCGTGGCTGATCGATCAGAGCTAGCATGTGGGAGTGTAGAAGTTGAGGCGGCTGTTGAGGTATCTCGGGCCTTGGTTGTGTAGGGCTTTGTGTGCGTGGGTGAGGAGACGGAAGGTGATTCTCTTGTTGACCGGGAGCCAGTGCAGGTCTCTCAGGTGTCCGGAGATGTGGCTGTGTCGGGGGATGTCGAGGATGAGTCTTGCTGATGCGTTCTGGATCCGCTGGAGTCTCTTCTGAAGTTTGGCAGTTGTTCCGGAGTAGAGGGCGTTGCCGTAGTCCAGTCGGCTGGGGACGACGGCCTGGGTGACCGTCTTCCTGGTCTCGATGGGGATCCACCGGAAGATCTTACGTAGCATGCGCAGGATATTGAAGCAAGACGAGGAGAAGGCGTTGACTTGTCTGGTCATGGAGAGGGAGGAGTCCAGGATGAAGCCCAGGTTGCGTGCGTGGTCTGTCGGTTTGGGTGCGCTTCCCAGGGCGGGGGGCCACCAGGAGTCGTCCCAGGCGGACGGCGAGGCACCCAGGATGAGAACCTCCGTCTTGTCTGAGTTCAGCTTCAGGCGACTGTTCATCATCCACTCGGCGACGTCAGTCATCCCTTCGTGTAGGTTGGCTCTGGCGGTGGCGGGGTCGTTGGTGAGGGAGAGGATCAGCTGGGAGTCGTCGGCATAGGAGATGATGTTGAGGTCGTGTTGGCGTGCGATGGCCGCAAGGGGGCTCATGTAGACATTGAAGAGGGTGGGACTGAGGAACGCCGCAGATGACTTTGGTGGCTTCTGATCTGAACGGGGGTAGGCGGACTCTCTGTGTCCTTCCGGCGAGGAAGGAGATGATCCACTCTAGTGCCTTCTCCTGGATTCCGACGTTGCTTAGGGGCTGCACTAGGGTGCGGTGGCAGACAGTGTTGAATGCCGAGGAGAGGTCCAGGAGGATGAGGGCCGCTGTTTCTCCGTTGTCGAGCAGGGCTCGGATGTCATTGGTGGCTGCGATGAGGGCGGTCTCGGTGCTCTGGTTGGCCCGGAAGCCAGACTGTGAGAGGTCGAGGGATCCATTCGTCTCGAGGAAGGCGGCCAGCTGCTTGTTAACGGTCTTCTCAATGACTTTGGCTGGAAACAGGAGGAGCGAGATGGGGCGGTAGTTTTTGAGGTCGGTGGGGTCCGCTGATGGTTTCTTCAGTAGAGCGCTGAGTTCGGCGTGCTTCCAGCTCTCCGGGAAGGTAGCGGTGTCGAAGGAGGTGTTGATGATGTCCCGCAGGTGGGGTGCGATGGCATTGTCGGCCTTGTTGAAGACGTGCTGAGGGCAGGGGTCGGTTGGAGATCCGGAGTGGATAGAGTTCATCGTGCGGATGGTGTCTTCGGTGCTGATCGCTGTCCAGGTGTGGAGGGTGGTGGTGATGGATGTTGGTGTAGACGTGGGGAGCGTTGGTTGCGCGCTGAAGCTGTTGTGTATGTCAGCGATCTTGTTGTGGAAGTAGGAGGCGAGGGAGTTGCAGAGGTCTTGAGATGGGGTGATGTCGTTGTTTCCGGCGTTGGGGTTGGAGAGCTCATTCACGATGTTGAAGAGTTCCTTGCTGTTGTGTGCGATGTTGTCCAGTCGTTCTTTGAATGCGGTTTTCTTGGTGGCGTGGATCAGTTGATGGTGTTTTCGAGTGGCGAGCTTGAGGTTGGTCATGTTGTCTGGTGTTGGGTCTCTGCGCCAGGTTCTCTCAAGGGCTCGACAGTTCTTCTTGGAGCTCTTGATTTTGTCGGTGAACCAGGGTGCTTTCTTGCTGCCGGTTCTGCTAGGCAGAGTCCCCAGTGGGGCGAGGTCATCTGCGCAGTTGTTGATCCACCTCGTGAGGTTGTCGGCGGCCTGGCTGGAGTTCGTTGAGCTGGTGGGAGGGTGTTGGCTCAGGGATGCGGCGAGTTGGTCGGCTGTGATCTTGTTCCAGCTTCTTTGTGCAACCTGTTGCTGGTGGTGGTGGATCGTTGTTCTTCTGTAGCTGAAGTGGATGCAGCTGTGGTCCGTCCAGTTGAGTCCGGTGGCGTGGCTGAAGACGATGTCCTTGCTGGATGAGAAGACGGGGTCGAGTGTGTGTCCGGCGTAGTGGGTGGGTGTGGTCACCAGCTGCTTGAGACCGAGGATGGCGAGGTTGTCCATCAGGGTGGTGGTGTTGCGGTCGTTGTTGTTCTCCAGGTGGGAGTTGAAGTCCCCGAGGAGGATGTAGTCAGCGGAGGGGAGGGCGTGCGGGCTGATGAAGCCGGCGATATCTTCGCTGAATTGTGTGCGTGGTCCCAGGGGTCTGTAGATGAGGGTGCCTCTGAGGGTGGTCTTGGGGTCGGTGTGGATCTGGAAGTGCAGGTGTTCGGCGGTTGTCAGGGTGTCGTCGGTGTTGGTCGTGATGCGGATGGTGTTCCTGTGGATGATGGAGATGCCTCCTCCGGTCTGATTGCCGCGGTCCCTCCGGGTGATCTTGTATCCGTCCGGGATGGCGATGGCGATGTCGGGTGCTGAGGAGGCGTTCATCCAGGTTTCCGTGAGGAAGGCGACATCTGGAGCTGTGGTGTTGAGGAGGTTCCAGAGTTCGATGGCGTGTCTGTGGATGGAGCGGGTGTTGAGCAGGATGCACTTCAGGTGGTTGCTGCTGGAGTTCGGCTTGCTGGGTGCTTGTGTGGTGTAGGTCCCGTTGCAGGTGAGCTTGCAGGAGTGGCAGCTGAAGGGTCCGTGGGTGCGTCTCGGGGTGGCTCGGTAGCATCCCGGGATTCAGCCGGTGTTGAGTGCGTTGAGTTCGGTGGCATCGTAGGTCCGGCGGGTGGGCTGGTGTCTGCGGGGGCCAGGGGTCCTGGCACTGTGCGCGGTCCAGGCGCGGACGGTCGCAGACGGGCTTACCTTTGGCGCACCTTCGACGCTCAATCGGTGCTCCCGCTGCGCGCGTCCGCTGCGCGGTCGTTCAGGGGGCGTCATAAGTAAGGAGCCGGGAGGGCGGGTCAGCTGGGTGGCGGGAGCCGGGCAGCCAATGGGCAGGAGGGGAGCGGAGTCGCCGGAGGTCTGTGGCGGGAAGGAGGTCCGCGGGCGGCTCAGCGGCGGCTGGGTCGTCCGGCTGAAGGAACAGCACACAGTTGGGGGGGCAGCAATAGGGGGAAAAAGGATTACACAGAGGAAAAACGAGGGAGCAGATGGGGGATAGGGGAATAACACTGAGGCAAAACGAAGGCAGCAGAGCACAGGCAAAACGAGGCAGCAGCTGGGGAAAAACGGAATAACACTGAGGCAAAATGAAGGCAGCAGAGAACAGGCAAAAACGAGGCAGCAGATGGGAAAAAACGGAATAACACTGAGGCAAAACGAAGGCAGCAGAGCACAGGCAGTCAGCGGGCAGGAGCAGGGGTGAGTGGGGGCGACCTCGCCTGTAGCAGGCTCAGCGGTCGCTCTTTTACCTCAAATCAATTCATTTGCCAATGATCCCGCTTATACAGTGAAAACTATTTGCTTTAATACGAATGATTGCAAGTTATGCTTTGAGTCGGAAAAATGTATTAATATTCACTAGTACTTGAATCGTTTTAAAATGGCGTCTAAGTTTACATACTATATGTATAGCTAAAGAAATTGGTTTGTCATTTGTTTCTACACCTTTTTCACTGTGAGGGCGTGCACTTTAATTAATTTGTCCCACTACTATGTTTAGTATATAATGTTTCATTTCCCTCAGCGTGGTATGTGATCAAGCTCCCTAGAGGAGAGAAACGCATTGTCAGAGGGACATTTGTCCTTGAATTTAAATAAAAAACTTCCCTCTGCCACCTACTTGAGGTTTTGGATCTTCTTTTGGAAAGAATCCTTTCACTGCTGTTACGAGGTTGGTTGGAGGTCCGCACCTGGTGTGTTTCCATCACCCATTGACGGGAGCAGGAACATTACTTTCATATATATATTCACTGAAAAAACCATAGGTTATAGACCATATATAGGGCCTCATTAGGATCATGGACGGACTTGCGTCCGTCCGCGACCCCAGAAGATGAGGGAACGTCCGCATGGGCTGCGGCGTTCCCTCATGTGCGATTAGGATGTGACCGCCACCCTGGCGGTCACATCCTGGATATTTAACATTGCGGCGGGTGCTGCTTCAAGCAGCACCCACCGCAATGTTAAAAGTGCATGTTTAACATTTACATGCACGAAGCGGCAGGCACCGCGCGGTGCCTGCAGCTTTGTGCAAGTAAATGCTGGGGGGTACTATATGTACCCCCCATGTGCACCCCCCACCCGCCAACACCCTGGGGGCCCGCAACGGGCCCCCAAAATCAAAAGTACACATGCTTTTCCTCGGCGGAAAAACCGCCGCGGAAAAGCATGTTTACAAGTGCTTCCTAATTTGGCTGGCGGTGTCTGACAGACACTGCCAGTCAAATGAGAGCTGCTCCGCCGCGGTTGTAATCTGACCGCAGCGGAAAAGCAGCGCACAGTAACCAAGACCCACCAGCCATCGTAATGCGCCGGTGGGTCTTTGGTGAGTCCACAGAGGATTTTCCGCCTCCTCCGGGCCGGAGGTGGCTTCCCCCCGCCCGGAGGAGGCGGAAAATCATCCATCATAATGAGGCCCTTAGTTAGGAATTAGCATTTACAAAACCTTATTTTACTCACACAAAACCATTGAAATTCGCATATATAGTGAGTTGCACTAACTATATATCGCGTACCCGCAATCCACTGCTGATCATGTCACATATTACATCATTCATGACATGGTCAGTGACATCACTGATGACATCACTGATGACATCTCAAATGACATCACTGATGACATCACTGATGACATCTCAAATTACATCACTGATGACATCACTGATGACATCACTGATGACATCTCAAATGACATCACTGATGACATAACTGATGACATCTCATTTGACATTACTGATCACATCACTGATGACATCATTCATGTGATAATACGATGAACCTCTTCAGACTCTAATATAACCTTAGATACACTCAGTGTAAACAGACACTCACAGACTGTCACTCATCCATGGAGTTACTCACACACCTAGTCAGTCATGCAAAGAATCAATCACACCTCCATTTCCTCAACTATACAGTTATACACACCTTACTTATTCAAACATATACTAACACATATTTACTCTCTTATACAATCCCTGATACAAGTTCACAATGATCCACACATCTAGTGAATCAACTGCTCACACATCTATGCACAGTCATACACCTCCCAGCCACCCACACACACACACTCAGTCTCCCATACAAATACTTGGGCAACCAATCAATAACCCATATAGTTACTCATATAGCTACTGATCAACACATGCAGCAGTTTACAGAACAACAGACATAATGATGCACAAATTAAGACAGTTTAGTCACTAACCCATACACTCAGTGAGACACATTTAATCACTCACTCATACAGTCAGTCATGCACCTACTAAATCCTTCATCCAGACACTTATACATCCACTCATTCTTCAATATGTAAGACATATTTTAACTTTACAGAAACATGCGTCTTATGGCACGCCGCGTTAGCGCACCCGGAAGCGCTCCGGAACGCGAACCAAGGCGCGAAGCGCAGCGCCCCGGAAGCGATCCGGGGCGCGGCGCGGAGCGCGTAACATAAGCATAACAGGTCATGTGACTTGTTTATAAAACTTTTCATTGGTTCATTTTACTTTTAGTTTCCTAATGATGTAAGGATTGGTCATATGACCTAAAAATAACACTTTTAATTGGTTTAGAACATTTTTTTTTCCCAAATGATGAAAGCCCCACCTTTTTTCCTCATTCTTACTTTCTACTTTGAGAGAGGAAGACCTATTTTGGAGAAGAGAGAGGAAGAGCCACTTTGGACTTGAACAATGGCTAGTGTTGTTGCTTCAGCTGGTGCACCACCACCACCACCACCTCCACCACAACAAGGACCACCACCACAGTACTTTTGTGGTCAAGAAGAGGAGAATGAGGAAGAGGAGGAGGAGGAGGAGGAAGTGACCTGCTTGGCACAGGCTCAAAATACTGAACTTGCCCAAAACCTTTCAAATCCTTTACCCAGCACCTCCACTGGACAAGCCACTCAATCCAGACCTGAAGGAGACAACATGGTCCTCAACATACAAGAAAATTTTGGAGATTTGAAATTTATTTGTATTTTTTGTGGGGCAATACTTTGTTTTGGTGAAAAAAATATCACCACAATCAACAATACAATGGAGAAACATAATTGCAGTAAGAAAAAACAATAATTAATTTCTTTTTTTTTTGCTCCTGTTGAGCCATTTATAATTCTCTGTTTTAAGTTTGTTGCCTTTTTTTAACACAAAAAACAAAAAAATCAAAAAACGTTCAGAAAATTAAAAAAAAACACATAAAACTACAAAAATCAAAAAACAGTTCTTTTCAGAAGTACCTCCCATTTATAAAATATTCCATAAGTTTTTTAAACTCTGTCATTCTATTTTCTCTTTGGTGAGCTTCCCGGTTCGCTTCCCGGTACGCGAACCGGACGCTAACCACGCGAACATTTTTTACTTTTTTTTTTCTTTCGCATATATGGGCCTCCTCAACCACCCTCAGAAAACCTAGGGGGTCAGGATACATCTCCCGTTCCCCCTTACACCCATTTCCCACATTCTTTGTCCTCCATCTTGTGTCTCAATTCTACTGATACTCAAAATGGAGGACTCCCGTTACGCTGCCGGTTCGCGTACCGGGGCGCGCACCGGTAAGCGCTCCCTAAAAAAAGGTGGGAAAGTAATTTACAGCAAAACTACTAGAGACACTTTCATCAAATATAGAATAGCCCCTACTACATAGCAGTCCCTACCATTTACCCAAATTTGATGAAATTCCATTGAGAAAATTATGCTGTAAGCCTGACTAAATATCCTGAGGTAAATTACCTTACAAAAACACTTATGAAGTGTTACAATTGACAACCAATCAAAATACTACTTTCAAAATCTTCTATTATTTCATGACATTTGATTGGTTATGTACCTGAATATATATAAAGATAGAGATAGAAACACAGACATTCTGACTACTACTTCCTGAAGTACATATCAAGTGCATTTCAACTGAGAACTTAAACTTCTTTTTGAAAGGTAAGATGTTATTTTAAAAACTTAAGTATGTTCTGTACTTTAAGTTAATTAGGAAAACATTTTCTGATAGTTATATACTATCCCTCTGTAATACTTATAGAATAAGATAGACTTCTCTGTTTTAGTTATGGATGGAGTTAGGCTTGTCTTGTATAATTAAGAATTGACTTAGGCTTTATCACATACATTTTTTTATATTTCTACTTCCAGTCTGATACCATACACTGGCCAAAGATAAAATCACTGTTTAAAAAACCAAACTACCTGTCTGTACTTAAACCCAACAGTGCCCTATCAGTACTGATATATTTTTTTTAAATTAATTTTACAGCTCAAAAATGGAAGGAGAGAACAAAACTAACTTGGAAATTGTTGCAGAATGCAACAAAGATACAGAAAATGAATCAGAATTCTTTGATGAATCACGGGACTTTGAACTTCTACAATGTGTTGAATCTGTGGATTTCCTAATTGAAAATGAGACAAATTCTGACAAAGAATTTTTAGAAGTTCTTTTTAATTTTGAAAACAAATCAGAAAAAGAAATTTATATATAATAATTCAAAAATTGTTTGACACATTATTCATTTTTATATGTATTTTTTAAACTACTAGCAAATTGATTATAATGTAAAATTAGACTTTAAAAATAATGTGCAACTTTAAGTTTGCTCATAGTTACTTCCTTTCTTCCACTATATCATCTCCAATGTGTATTTAACATCTCTTTATCATCTCCTACCTCCATGGTGTTTCTGCTTTCCTGACAGACTACGCTATTAATTCCATATACCACAATAACTTCTGAAACAACATGCAAGATATCTACAAAG
Organism: Lissotriton vulgaris; assembly: GCF_964263255.1. Taxonomy (NCBI): domain Eukaryota; kingdom Metazoa; phylum Chordata; class Amphibia; order Caudata; family Salamandridae; genus Lissotriton; species Lissotriton vulgaris. The sequence continues at coordinate 1,190,953,448 of NC_141691.1, read as the reverse complement.
GAAACAATGTATTTTTATTTTTAGACTCTGCATTGGTACCTACATGTTGGTACTTAAATAAAAAAAAAAAAAGAACAATCAATAAACATACAATATTTGAACATTCTTTCATCTTATTTTCCCAATATTATGCTTACCGGACCGCTTCCCGGTGCGCGTACTGAGCGCTACCCCCCGCAAAAAAAAGATATAAAAATTATTATTTTTTAACCCCGCGAGGCCCTTTTAAAGCCCCCTCATCAAACCCAGGGGGTCAGGGAGGATGTACTCTGCCCCCTTATGCTTATTTCCCCCTTTGTTTTTGCCACATCTTGTGTCTCGATCCTACCGAGACACAAGATGGTGGTAGCTCCGGACTGTTTAGAATGTTCACAGTCACCGGGGAGCCAATCTGCTTCTCCTAGCGAAGTTCCGTTACGCGTAAGGTACGCAAACCGGGGCGCTAACCGGGACGCTGTCACAGATATATCTGTTTTTTAAAACGTTAATTTCTCAAAATCCACTGGAGCACATATATTGAGACATAGCAAAGGCACGTCGGGCAAACTATATCTACAATTTTGCCAAGTTTTGTGTAAATCCATTTAGCCGTTCGAGCTAAAAGTGAGTCCAACCGCCCTATGGAAAACTCAATGTTAAAAACACGTTTTGAGACCCCCCTTTTTTCTCGGCCCCCCCTTGACAAAACCCCCCCGAATTTTCAGGGGCTGCTCAGAAACAAACTGTGCCATTTTCCTGAAAATTTCAGCCAATTCCGTCCACAAACGCCAAAGTTATTCCACATAGAATTTTCAGAAATCCCATAGGAAAAAAATCCTAACTATATATACCTACTGGCGACTGCCAGTAGGTTATATATATATATATATATATATATATATATATATATATATATATATATATATATATATATATATATATATATATATATATATATATTACCTACTGGCGGCCGCCAGTAGGTAGTTATAGTTAGGATTTTTTTCAATGTTAAATCTCAAAATTCTATTTGGAATAACTTTGGCGCCGGTTGACGAATCTGCCTCAAAATTTCCTCAAAATGGCCTTGCGGCATTCCGGTCCTTCCCTGAAAGTTTGGGGGAGATTCGTCAAGCGGGGGCCGAGATAAAAGGGGGGTCCCAAAACGCGTTTTCCCCATGTTAATTTCCATAGGGCGGTCAATTTCACTTTTAGCCCGAACGGCTGAATGGATTTCCACCAAACTTGGCAAAATTGTAGGGACTGGTAGCCCGATGTGCCTTTGCTATGTCTCAAGATATGTGCTCCAGTGGATTTTGAGTAATTAAGGTTCAAAAAAATATATATATCTAGAGCAGCGCCCCGGTACGCGCACCGGGGAGCTTACCGGGCGCGCCACGCGACTTTCGTACGGAAAGCTGATTGGCTCTCGGGTGTCTGTAAACATTCTAAACAGTCCGGAGCGGCCGCCATCTTGTGTCTCGGTAGGATCGAGACACGAGAGGTGGCCAAAACAAAGAGGGAAATGACCATAAGGGGGCAGAGTAGACCCCCCCTTGACCCCCTAGGTTTGATGTGGGGGCCATAAAAGGGCCCCGCGGGGCAAAAAAAAAATAAAACTTTTTTTGATTTTCGCGGGGTGAGCGCCCGGTGCGCGTACCGGGGAGCGTACCATGGGGAAAAAGAATGACAGTTTTAAAAGTAGCTGTTTAAAAAAAAAAAAAAGTTTTGTTGTTTTTTTTATACATACACATACATATATATAAATGCATATGCATATATATATATGCATATATGTGTATATGTGTGCGTGTAGAGAGAGGTAGAGAGGTAGAGGTGTAGAGGTAGAGAGGTAGAGAGGTAGCGGTAGAGAGGTAGAGATTAGTAGAGAGAGAAGAAGAGAGAGGTAAAGAGGTAGAGAGTAGAGTGTGAGTAATAGAGAGTAGAGAGTGAGTAGTAGAGAGTAGTAGAGAGCAGTAGAGAGAGTAGCAGAGAGTGAGTAGTAGAGAGTAGTAGAGTGAATAGTAGAGTGAGTAGTAGAGAGTGAGTAGTAGAGAGTGAGTAGTAGAGAGTAGTAGAGAGTAAGTAGTAGAGTGAGTAGTAGAGAGCAGTAAAAAGTGAGTAGTAGAGAGTAGTAAAGAGTGAGTAGTAGAGAGTGAGTAGTAGAAAGTGAGTAGTAGAGAGTAGTAGAGAATGAGTAGCAGAGAGAATAGTAGTGAGTAGTAGAGAGTGAGTAGTAGAGTGAGTAGTAGAGACTAGTAGAGAGAGAGTAGTAGAGAGTGAGTAGTAGAGAGTAGTAGAGAGTGAGAAGTAGAGAGTGAGTAGTAGAGAGTAGTAGTGAGTAGTAAAGAGTGAGTAGTAGAGAGAGAGTAGTAGAGAGTGAGTAGTAGAGAGTAGTAGATAGTGAGTAGTAGGGAGTAGTGAGTAGCGAGTAGTAGGGAGTGAGTAGTAGAGAGAGAGTAGTAGAGAGTAGTAGAGTAGTAGAGAATGAGTAGTAGACAGTGAGTATTTGGGAGTAGTGGAGTAGGAGAGAGTAAGTAGTAGAGAGTAGTGGAGAATATTCCAAAGTTTGGCACAGCACCACTTTCACAATGAGTCCAATCAAATCATATCACTTAGAGTCCTTATTGAAGCGCTGAATCTTGGTGTATATTCAAATGCTTTTATTTTCCTTAAGTTTATGTACCACAGCCAGCCGAAAGGTTTCGTTCTGTACAACAGAACTTCTTCAGGGCGTTCTTATTTCCTTCAAGTTATGTCGGTATCCAGTTGTCATATAACTAGATATTTCTTCCAAATGTTAGACGAGACATAAGTATATTCTTATTCAAAGTGACTAGGTATCAATTTTACCCACACAATTCGGGCAGACTTGAGTAATTTATAGCATCCTCAAAGTCAGTCTTTCAAAAATTTCAAAGTATAGGACATGATAATCCAAATCCAAATGTTTCTCAAGAAAAGTCATTTTCAATCGTTCGGAATATCGGTGTTTGGGCAGATATGACCCAGGGACCCCCAGTATGCAAGGGGAATTAGTCCCCCCTCTGCAAACGCACCAGTGGCCAGCGTTGCAGAGAGGTGTAAAAAGGGTTGTGGCTTCATTACACCTATCTGCAATGCAGTCCCCTGGCGCATACTGGAGGTTCCAGGTGGGCTAATTGGCCCCCAGGGGCCCCCAGTATGCAAGGGGAATTAGTTCCCCCTCTTCAAACATGCACGGGGGCTGCGTTGCAGAGAGGTGTAAAAAGGGTTGTGGCTTCATTACACCTCTCTGCAATGCAGTCCCCTGGCGCATACTGGAGATTCCTGGTGGGCTTTCAGGTCTTATATAGTTAGGAATTAGCATTAAAAAAACCTTTGAAATTCACTGAAAAAAACATAGGTTTCACACCAGTTATAGTTAGGAATTAGCATTTAAAAAACCTTTGAAATTCACTGAAAAAACCATAGGTTTCACACCAGTTATAGTTAGGAATTAGCATTTAAAAAACCTATTAAATTCACTGACAAAACCATAGGTTTCACACCAGTTATAGTTAGCTGGAAATTTTACTGACATAAAACCATTGAAATTCCCACGTTATAATTAGTTGGACTCACTATAACTTGCGCGCCTGCAATGCACTGCTGATGACGTCACATATTACATTACTCATGACATGATCAGTGACATCACTCATGACATCACTGATGACACCATCCTTGTGACAGAGTGACAGACCTAATTTCAGTGTAATGTAACGCTTGAAACATATATTCAAAAATAGAAATAAACATTTTCAAAAAAATGGAGATACCCAAACCAGTAACAACAACCAATTCAGTAATTCCACCATCTATATACACATCCACTCATTCACCAACAGTTCTACATAGTCACTCATACATATATTCACTCATCATATGTAGTGAAACACCTATACATCCTGTTACACACCGACAGTCATCCAAAAGTTACTCACACACATAATCACACGTGCAAATAAACTATTGAACATCCATTTATTTGCATATACAGCTATACACACACTACCACCTTACTTCTAAGGAAACTTACACATACTTACTCTCTTAAACAATCACTTATAGAAACACATACTTATTTAAACAAGAACTCTTTCAATCTCTCACTCTCACATATACTCACTTATATACATCAATACTCACATATACTAGATTAAAACATATGTAGTTACTGATAAAGACACTAGTGAGACAGTCATTCACTCACTAACACACACATATACACACTCATCCACCCATACAGTCCAGCACATATGCTGTCTTCAAAACGCATACAAACAGTGAGTCAGTCATTGATGCATCTATGTGCTAAGTAACACCCCCACCAAACCATACAGACACTCATACTGATACTAAAAAAAATCTAATAACCCATATACACACACATGTAGCTACTCACCAACCCATGCAGCCACTTATACACAAAGTGAAACACTGATACAAACATTTAAATATTTAAACAATACTCGCTAATATATGTATTCACTAAGATACACTTAATAAGCCAGTTAACCAATCAATTTTTTTTTAAACAAACATTCATTAAGACACTTATTTAAACATTTATTCTTCCATCGACCTTTACATATACATATATAAAACATATTTATTTTTCAGAAAAACACACATTCACTGGATGGTGTCATCAGTGATGTCATGAGTGATGTCACTGACCATGTCATGAGTGATGTAATATGTGACGTCATCAGCAGTGCATTGCAGGCTCGCAAGTTATAGTAAGTCCAACTAACTATAACGTGGGAATTTCAATGGTTTTATGTCAGTAAAATTTCCAGCTAACTATAACTGGTGTGAAACCTATGGTTTTGTCAGTGAATATATATATATATATATATTCAACACACACAGAGATGGTGTGCTCAAGCCTCTTGAACGGCGGGCTCACGACGGGGTTCACCAGCCCCTATAATTTCACACACTCCAGGTTTGTGTTCCTTTTCGAGAAAAACCAGAGTCGGAGCCCGATTGTAGAACGGTGTTGTCAGAGTTTATTTGACAGACAAAAACACCCAACGCGTTTCGAGATCAGCCGATCTCCTGCTCACGGGTGGAGCTTATCGGTACCATCGTTCTTTTTAAAGAAACAGACAGTGTTATATTTTAGTCACACGTGATCATAGACATAGTGGAAACATTTTGTGTAAACAAACTTGGCAACAAAAATGAAAAGTTTCATGTGAACAACAAAATAATTAAGCATTGTAGAACGGTACATCAGCAATTAAAGTCACATTGCATGGCAGATAATTAAAGCAGTGTAAATGATAAAGCACTGGCCAAACGAAATTCATAGATAGCCATGTGGCCTTTGAATTATAAATATCCGCCGGACATTCCCTCGGCAGAAATGGCCGTGAGCAAGAGATCGGCTGATCTCGAAACGCGTTGGGTGTTTTTGTCTGTCAAATAAACTCTGACAACACCGTTCTACAATCGGGCTCCGACTCTGGTTTTTCTCGAAAAGCAACACGAACTTGGAGTGTGTGAAATTATAGGGGCTGGCGAACCCCGTTGTGAGCACGCCGTTCAAGAGGCTTGAGCACGCCATCTCTGTGTGTGTTGAATTGCAAGTAATTGCTCCTGCCCGCCTGATCGAAACTACGCTGCATCTGGGGAATCGCTGCAACAAACGGGCTTTGAACTGTAATAAAGCCGCATAAGCTTGCAACATTGTATCCGGCCATCGGAATTAATCATTTGAACTAACGGGCTTTGAAACTGTATCAAAGCCGCGCAATCTTGCAACAGTGTTTCCGGCTATTGGATCAAACGTAGGAGCATTTTGTCACTTACTTTGGAGTGTGATTTCCCGCCCTTAGTTGGGTCAGTTTCAAAACAGAGCGAGACGGAAACGAACGGTGTACACGGCTATATACCGGCTGGTTAGCTGTGTCAGTAAACATGACGGAATCCAGAAACAATAGGAGATTAGAGCAGCAGCGAAACTCTTTACACTTACAGAGGCCAGTGGTGGAGAAGAAATGAGACCACCTGGCAAGCAGATTGATGAACTCAGAACACTTTGGGATGCATTGTGGAAAAACCTTAAACGTGAACAGTCGCGCTGGTGGGAGGCGGCTGCCCTCACCAAATACCTTAAATGTAATAGGATACCGCGAGGTTTAAGGATTTTTGTCATCCCTACATTCCAAAACCCCGACCCCGAACTCATTAGTGAATGGATGGACAATAATCATACCTGTTCACTTAACATGTTAAAAATGCTAATCAAGAACGCAGAGAAGGAGTGCACACAACTGAACACAGAGGGTGAAGCACTAATTATGAAACTGAAGGCCAAGCACACGGAGAGTGAATTTACCACAGAAATGGAAAAAATGAATAAACGCCTGGAGAAAATAGAGGAGGAAATAAAAGAAAAAAAGCAGCGGAAATTTCATCGAGATGAAATTGACTACAGTAAAGGCCAATAGTGACCTTTGCTAAAAGGTACGACGTCATCAGGGATGCTGCTAAGAAAAACAAAGCACATGCGACACCGGCAACAAAGAAAAAAGTGCATAATCAAACGGAAACAATCCAGGGGGAACTCGCAAACTTGGATGAAGACAATGAATCAGTTGAGAGTGATATTTCCTAGCCAGCTGAAACAATCCTGGTAAAAGATTTAATTTTAAAGGAGGTAGCCCTAATGGCAAAGGGTCGCCAAATAGGCACCCCATCAAAAGGGCGTGGAAGAGGCGGCAGAGGCGGATACGGAAGAGGCAACAAATCATCCAAGGCAGCACAAAGTCCGGTGGGCGTCGTAACCAGAGGCAAAGCGGCGAAGAAGTGAATCCCATGACTGTGGTAAACCTTTCTAAACGTACTTTAACTCCTACACAACTTGAGGTTTTATCTAAGGGGCTATCATTCTGCCTACATCCACATTTAACTTTATAATGCCCGCATTGATTTGTTTTGCTTCACACGCAAACTCAAGTTAAAGAAATGGTTTGCGACTAAACCTCGGCTGAGAAAAGACTTAATGGTTGATAAACCCAGTGTGCTAAGTGTAAATGATGCTGAACTTCTAGAATCTGTGCATATATTAGCAGGTTGTGATAATGTGTGCGATGACGCATTATTTAACTTAGTTGACACTGAGTTCTCAGTCAAAATGAGCAGCAAGAGTGGGTTTACCCCCAAATCTATTTTTGTACCACAAATCACTAACAGCTATATCGATAGCTTCGAACAAGGCATGATACAAGAGATGAGAAGGATGGACAGAATGAAGCCCAAAGTGAATTGGAATCTTAGTAAACAACAGTTTCTGGCTTTAAAGGAGATGGAGGGTTGGGCGGATGTGGTCATTAGGAACAGTGACAAAGGTGGGAATGTGGTGGTCTGGCCACTTGATATGTATCTAGAAGAGGGCCGCATGCAACTGTCTGATGTTAACAACTATGTTAGAGCAACCAAGGAAGAGTACAATGTGGCAAAATGTGCATATGGAGACAAATTGAGAGATTAGAAAGCAAGGGGTTTGATAGAGGATGATGAGTACAATTATCTCTATGTAAAATATCCCAAACTATCTGCACTGTATCTACTGCCCAAGCTGCACAAAAGCCTTCAGACACCACCGGGTAGACCTATTGTTTCATCGATAGGGAGTCTGTATGAAAATACTTCTAGATACATAGACCACTTCCTGCAGCCCTTTGTCACTAGTTTGCCCTCATATGTGAGGGACTCATCTGATTTCCTAAAAATTATAAAAGACATGACATGGAGCCCTGAGTACTGGCTGGTGAGCTTTGATGTCGCCAGCTTGTACACAAGCATTCCACAAGAACTCGGGGTGGAAGCATGCAAACATTATCTGAAGGAGAGATCTATCTCTCATTTGTCACATACAAACATGCTCCTTGACATGATGTGGGAATGCCTGACAAACAATTTCTTCATCTTCGACAAACTTTTGTTGAAACAAATCAGGGGGGTGGCGATGGGTACTTGCTTTGCCCCCAGACTGGCATATCTCTATCTGGGCTGGTGGGAGGAGCTGGTGGTGAATAAGATCTCCCACTTTAGTACCCACGTCACCCTCTGGAGACAATATATTGACGACATCTTCTGTGTTTGGAAGGGCACCCTTGACCAACTACAGGAATTTGAGTCCATCCTGAACCAAAATTCTATGAACCTTAGGTTTACCAGTGTTACCAGCAAAGACAGGTTAGAATTCCTAGATATTAGCCTTTAAATCATTGAGGGAAAGCTAACTAGTTCCTTATTTCGTAAGAGTACCGCAGGAAATAGTCTTCTCCATGCGGGCAGCTCTCACCCTCCCAGTCTAATACGGAGCATACCGATGGGGGAATTGATCAGAGCTAAGAGGAACTGTAGTTCTGCTGAGAGTTTTTCCTGTGAAAGCAAGGTAATGGTGGAGCGGTTTTCAGAAAGGGGCTACAGTCAGAAAATAATTCAACAAGCTCTAGTCAGAGTTAACAATATGGACAGGGATGAGCTTCTAATCCCAAAACAATGTGTACAAGATGAAAAAATACGTTTCATCACCACGTACAACAGCCAATCTTGGAAATTACGTAAAAGCTTATCCAAGTATTGGGATACACTCAAGTTGGACTAGGACATACAGGAAGCAATACATGACGTTCCTTCTTTGACTTTTAAAAAAGCTAGATCACTGAAGGATGTGCTCAGCACTACTTTACTGAAGGAAAACCAAAGGACAGACACTATACAAGGATTTTTTCCTTGTCGTAGATGCAAGGCTTGTAAGTACAGCAATAATTGTAAGACTATACAATTGTCTAAAGACCAGTGTCCACATAGAATCACTAAACACCTTAGTTGCACTACGAAATACGTCATCTATGCACTGGAATGTCCTTGCAACAGATTTTATATAGGATGTACCACCAAGCAGGCCAAGCTCAGAATTTTGGAGCACCAAAGAGCAGTCAGGAATGTAAACCAGCAATATCCTGTAGCCAGGCATTTTGCCGAGGAACATAACAGAAACCCAAACTTGATGAAATTCTGTGTTCTTGACAGCGTTGATAGCAATGTGAGGGGTGGCAACAGGTGGTTGGAGCTGAGGAAATTAGAATCCAAGTACATTATTATGTACAACACAATGCAACCTATAGGGCATAACTTGGGGGAGGAACTAGCAATTCACCTCCAAAATTGAGAATTGAGTTCGAAACTGGGTTTTGAGAAAGCTGCTGCCTCTTGGGTAACTAAAGTTTGATATAACATTTTAACCTTGGTTTTAACAGTGATCTGTATGGAAATAAGTGTTACATGTAGCAATGGGCTTTTTTCTTTCCTTGCAGGAACGGGGACACCACTGTGAATTTTGCCCACTCGGGCATGACTGGATAAGTCACTACAAATGGCGGTTTTTGAACTCTGCAGCACATGCCCACTGGGGCTGTATAGTTATTTAATAGACTGGTTCCTTAATGCGTGGTTGTGACACAAAACAGCCATTTCTGCCGAGGGAATGTCCGGTGGATATTTATAAATCAAAGGCCACATGGCTATCTATGAATTTCGTTTGGCCAGTGCTTTATCATTTACGCTGCTTTAATTATCTGCCATGCAATGTGACTTTAATTGCTGATGTACCGTTCTACAATGGTTAATTATTTTGTTGTTCACATGAAACTTTTCATTTTTGTGGCCAAGTTTGTTTACACAAAATGTTTCCACTATGTCTATGATCACGTGTGACTAAAAAATAACACTGTATGTTTCTTTAAAAAGAACGATCGTACCGATAAGCTCCACCCGTGAGCAAGAGATCGGCTGATCTCGAAACGCGTTGGGTGTTTTTGTCTGTCAAATAAACTCTGACAACACCGTTCTACAATCGGGCTCCGACCTTGGTTTTCTCGAAAAGGAACACGAACCTGGAGTGTGTGAAAATATATATATATATATATATATATATTACCTACTGGCGGTCGCCAGTAGGTAGTTATAGTTAGGATTTTTTTCAATGTTAAATCTCAAAATTCTATTTGGAATAACTTTGGCACCGGTTGACGAATCTGCCTGAAAATTTCCTGAAAATGGCCTCGTCGAGCTCCGGTTCTTCCTTGAAAGTTTGGGGGGGATACGTCAAGCGGGGGCCGAGATAAAAGGGGGGTCCCAAAACACGTTTTCCCCATGTTAATTTCCATAGGGCGGTCGATTTCACTTTTAGCCCGAACGGCTGAATGGATTTCCATCAAACTTGGCAAAATTGTAGGGACTGGTAGCCCGATGTGCCTTTGCTATGTCTCAAGATATGTGCTCCAGTGGATTTTGAGTAATTTAGGTTCAAAAAAATATATATATCTATAGGCGCTCTCCGGTGCGCGCACCGGAGAGCGCTCCAGGCGCGCCACGCGACTTGCGCGCAGAAAGCTGATTGGCTCTCGGGTGTCTGTAAACATTCGAAACAGTCCAGAGCGGCCGCCATCTTGTGTCTCGGTAAAATCGAGACATAAGAGGTGGCTAAAACAAAGGGGAAAATGACCATAAGGCGTCAGGGATAGCCCCCTTTGATCCCCTAGGTTTGATGTGGGGGCTATAAAAGGGCCCCACGGGGTATTTAAAATGTTTTTTTTTTTCGTTTTGCGCGGGGGAAGCGCCCGGTGCGCGCACCGGGGAGCGGCCCGGGGAGCGTACTATGATGAAAAAAGGTGACAGAGTTTTTAAAAAATGAAGTTTTGATTTAGAAATTGGAGGTAGTTCTAAAAAGAACTTTTTTTTTTCTTCTTTTTGTTGTTTTATATTTTTTTTGTGTTTTTTGAACTTTTTGAACTTTTTTTGGCTTTTCAAAACAGTTTTATATTTTTTTTGTATTTTTTTAGGGGGAGAAACAAAAAAAGGGAATTGAAACTGGCTCAACTGGAGCAAAAAAACAAAAAACCCAAAAAATTACTTCTTTTTGGGGCACTTGTGATTATCACCTGCAAGGACGATGAGCTTAACGCTTTTTTCGCCATAGGCGATAAGCTTGCCACATGCAGAACAAGTGATTTTAAAATCTGCAAATCTCGGCTGAATGCAAGGCATCACCTCGGATGTTTCTGGTTCCGATGAAGTGGGTTGGTTTCTTTGGGAGGGGGTCCTTGATGACTGGGGGAGGTTACTGGCCAGTTCCCTGAACTCTGCACGAGAGTAGTTGATTGGGTGCTTTCTGGTCATGTGCCGAATCATGGTATAGTTACCAAATGAATATTTTTTGTTTGGGTTGCCCCGTGAAAGTTCATCATTGCAGATTAGGCAAGTCACCTTGGGCGCATTCACCTTTTTTTTCCCCTCTGGGATTGAAAAAAACTCCCATACAATGTGTGGTTTGGGTTTGTATGGGGTATTTTCTTCTGGCAGCCATCTTCTTCTCCCCTCCTCCTCTTCCTCTTCCTCCTCCTCCTGTTCTTGACCACCAATATAATTTGGAGCTGGTCCTCTTGGTGGTTGTGGTGGTGGTGGTGGGGCAGATGCACCAGCTGATGCTACTACTGAAGCCATTATTTGGAGCAAAAAAGTAGAGAGAGCTACAAACAGGTCTTCCTCAGTCAAAGGACAAAGTCAGAATAAGGAAAAAAGGTGGGGTCTTTCATCATTTAGAAAAAAAAACTGTCCTGAACCAATGAGAAGTGTTATTTTCAGGTCACAAGACCAGGGGCTTCATCATTATGAAACTAAAACTGTTATGAACCAATGAAAAGTGTTATTTTCTGGTCACATGACCCGACGCGCTTACGCTACGCGCCCGGGGGCGCGCCCCGGGTCGCGCAGCGTAAGCGCGTCGGATGTTTACGTTGCGCGATCGTATTCGCTCGAGTACTTCCGGGTGCGCTTACGCCGTGCGTATCACGCGGTCGCGGCTACGCGATACGTCACGATCATGTTTTCGTTTGCGATATTGGCGCTCACGGGACGCTCCCCGGAGCGCACCCCGGGGCGCTTTTCAGAAATACGCTTTTCGGGGCGCTCCCCGGGGCGCGCTCCGGGAGCGCTCCCCAAAAAAATAAAAAAAAAAAAAATGGGATAATTGTAGGGACAGGTAGCCCTATTCTGAAGTGGTTTGTAAAAAAATTAACTTTAGAAAAATATGTATTGTGCTACATTGGGCTTAATATATGTTAGAGCCAAAATGTAGCCCAAATGTAGCCCAAAGTAGCCCAATGTAGCCCAAAGATGGCCACCAGAGACCAAAAAATGTAAATGTAGCCCAAATTTCAACTAGATGTAGCCCAACTGTAGCCCAATGACAGAATGTACCAGAGTGTTCTAAAGAACAACTAGAGTGCTAACAGTCTTATTTATAAAGTGAAACTTATAGTTAGGAATTAGCATTAAAAAAACCTATGAAATTCATTGAAAAAACCATAGGTTTCACACCAGTTATAGTTAGGAATTAGCATTTAAAAAACCTATGAAATTCACTGAAAAAACCATAGGTTTCACACCGTTATAGTTAGGAATTAGCATTTAAAAAACCTATTAAATTCACTGAAAAAAACATAGGTTTCACACCAGTTATAGTTAGCTGGAAATTTTACTGATATAAAACCATTGAAATTCCCACGTTATAGTTAGTCGGACTCACTATAACTTGCGCGTGCAATGCACTGCTGATGACATCACATATTACATCACTCATGACATGGTCAGTGACATCACTCATGACATCACTGATGACACCATCCAGTGAATATGTGTCTTTCTGAAAAATAAATATTAGTGAGTTATGTTTAAATATTTAAATATATATATTAGTGTTTCACTTTGTGTATAAGTGGCTACATGTGTTGATAAGTAGCTACATGCGTATGTATATGGGTTATTAGATATTTTTATTAGTATCAGTATGAGTGTCTATATGGTTTGGTGGGGGTATTACTTAGCACATAGATGCATGAGTGACTGACTCTTTGTTTGTATGTGTTTTGAAGACAGCATATGTACAGGACTGTATGGGTGGATGAGTGTCTATATGTGTTTGTTAGTGAGTGAATGACTGTCTCACTAGTGTCTTTATCAGTAACTACATATGTTTTAATCTAGTATATATGAATATTGATGTATATAAGTGAGTATATGTGAGAGTAAGAGATTGTAAGAGTTCCTGTTTAAATAAGTATGTGTTTCTATAAGTGATTGTTTAAGAGAATAAATATGTGTAATTTTCAATAGAAGTAAGGTGGAAGTGTGTGTATAACTCTATATTCAAATAAATGGTTGTTCAATAGTTTATTTGCACGTGTGAATATGTGTGTGAGTAACTTTTGGATGAATGTCGGTGTGTAACAGGATGTATAGGTGTATCTCTTCATATGATGAGTGAGTATATGTATGAGTGACTATATAGAACTGTTGGTGAATGAGTGGATGTGTATATAGATAGTGGAATTACAGAATTGCTTGTTGTAACTGATATAGGTATCTCCATTTTTAAAAAAATTTCAGTTTCTATTTTTGAATATGTGTCTCAAGGGTTACTTTACACTGAGAGGAGGTCTGTCACTGTGTCACAAGGATGGTGTCATCAGTGATGTCATGAGTGATGTCACTGACCATGTCATGAGTGATGTAATATGTGATGTCATCCGCAGTGCATTGCACGCGCAAGTTATAGTGAGTCCGACTAACTATAACGTGGGAATTTCAATGGTTTTATATCAGTAAAATTTCCAGCTAACTATAACTGGTGTGAAACCTATGGTTTTTTCAGTGAATTTAATAGGTTTTTTAAATGCTAATTCCTAACTATAACCGGTGTGAAACCTATGGTTTTTTCAGTGAATATATATATATATATATAACATTTCTATGGCAAAATTAAACCCCTCATTTTGTTCCTTTTCAAATTAAATGTATTAAGTGTTACCACTTTATTCCAATCAAGATGACTTCAGGTGTGCCATACTTTTGTCATAAGTAAGACTGTTAGCGTTCTAGTTGTTCTTTAGAACACTCTGGGACATTCTGTCATTGGGCTATAGTTGGGCTACATCTGGCTGATATTTGGGCTACATTTGGGCTCTTTTGTCTCTGGTGGCCATCTTGGGAGACTGCATATCAGATTTTTTTTAATGAAATATAAGAGGATTTGAGAAGTCACTCAAAATGTGCCCTAATTTTTCTTTCTTCAGCACTAATCATAATTTCTATGGAAAAATGAACCCCCTCATTTTGTTCCTTTGCAAATTAAATGTTTCAAGTGTTAACACTTTATTCCAATCAAGATGACTTCAGGTGTGCCATACTTTTGTCATAAGTAAGACTGTTAGCGCTCTAGTTATTCTTTAGAACACTCTGGGACATTCTGTCACTGGGCTATAGTTGGGCTATATGTGGCTGATATTTGGGCTACATTTGTTTTTTTTTGTCTCTGGTGGCCATCGTTGGGCTACAATGGGCTACATTGGGCTACATTTGGGCTCTAACATATATATAGCCCAATGTAGCCCAATATATATTTTTCAAAGTTAATTTTCGTAAAAACCACTGGAGCATATATCTTGAGACATAGCAAAGGCACATCGGGCTACCAGTCCCTACAATTTTGCCAAGTTTTGTGGAAATCCATTCAGCCGTTCGAGCTAAAAGTGAGTCCAACCGCCCTATGGAAAACTCAATGTTAAAAACACGTTTTGGGACCCCCTTTTTTTCGGCCCCCGCTTGATGAAACCCCCCAAACTTTCAGGGGACGCTCAGAAACAAAATGTGTCATTTTCCTGAAAATTTCAGCCAATTCCATCCATCAACACCAAAGTTATTCAGCATAGAATTTTCAGAAATCCCAATTTCAAAAAATCCTAACTATATATACCTACTGGCGACCGCCAGTAGGTAATATATATATATATATAACATTTCTATGGCAAAATGAAACCCCTCATTTTGTTCCTTTTCAAATTAAATGTATTAAGTGTTACCACTTTATTCCAATCAAGATGACTTCAGGTGTGCCATACTTTTGTCATAAGTAAGACTGTTAGCGTTCTAGTTGTTCTTTAGAACACTCTGGGACATTCTGTCATTGGGCTATAGTTGGGCTACATCTGGCTGATATTTGGGCTACATTTGGGCTCTTTTGTCTCTGGTGGCCATCTTGGGAGACTGCATATCAGATTTTTTTTAATGAAATATAAGAGGATTTGAGAAGTCACTCAAAATGTGCCCTAATTTTTCTTTCTTCAGCACTAATCATAATTTCTATGGAAAAATGAACCCCCTCATTTTGTTCCTTTGCAAATTAAATGTTTCAAGTGTTAACACTTTATTCCAATCAAGATGACTTCAGGTGTGCCATACTTTTGTCATAAGTAAGACTGTTAGC
Organism: Lissotriton vulgaris; assembly: GCF_964263255.1. Classification (NCBI taxonomy): domain Eukaryota; kingdom Metazoa; phylum Chordata; class Amphibia; order Caudata; family Salamandridae; genus Lissotriton; species Lissotriton vulgaris. The sequence continues at coordinate 1,190,938,102 of NC_141691.1, read as the reverse complement.
GCTCTAGTTATTCTTTAGAACACTCTGGGACATTCTGTCACTGGGCTATAGTTGGGCTATATGTGGCTGATATTTGGGCTACATTTGTTTTTTTTTGTCTCTGGTGGCCATCGTTGGGCTACAATGGGCTACATTGGGCTACATTTGGGCTCTAACATATATATAGCCCAATGTAGCCCAATATATATTTTTCAAAGTTAATTTTCGTAAAAACCACTGGAGCATATATCTTGAGACATAGCAAAGGCACATCGGGCTACCAGTCCCTACAATTTTGCCAAGTTTTGTGGAAATCCATTCAGCCGTTCGAGCTAAAAGTGAGTCCAACCGCCCTATGGAAAACTCAATGTTAAAAACACGTTTTGGGACCCCCTTTTTTTCGGCCCCCGCTTGATGAAACCCCCCAAACTTTCAGGGGACGCTCAGAAACAAAATGTGTCATTTTCCTGAAAATTTCAGCCAATTCCATCCATCAACACCAAAGTTATTCAGCATAGAATTTTCAGAAATCCCAATTTCAAAAAATCCTAACTATATATACCTACTGGCGACCGCCAGTAGGTAATATATATATATATATAACATTTCTATGGCAAAATGAAACCCCTCATTTTGTTCCTTTTCAAATTAAATGTATTAAGTGTTACCACTTTATTCCAATCAAGATGACTTCAGGTGTGCCATACTTTTGTCATAAGTAAGACTGTTAGCGTTCTAGTTGTTCTTTAGAACACTCTGGGACATTCTGTCATTGGGCTATAGTTGGGCTACATCTGGCTGATATATGGGCTACATTTGGGCTCTTTTGTCTCTGGTGGCCATCTTGGGAGACTGCATATCAGTATGTTTGTAATGAAATATAAGAGGATTTGAGAAGTCACTCAAAATGTGCCCTAATTTTTCTTTCTTCAGCACTAATCATAATTTCTATGGCAAAATGAACCCCCTCATTTTGTTCCTTTGCAAATTAAATGTTTTAAGTTTTAACACTTTATTCCAATCAAGAGGACTTCAGGTGTGCCATACTTTTGTCATAAGTAAGACTGTTAGCGCTCGAGTTGTTCTTTAGAACACTCTGGGACATTCTGTCACTGGGCTATAGTTGGGCTACATCTGGCTGATATTTGGGCTACATTTGTTTTTTTTGTCTCTGGTGGCCATCTTTGGGCTACATTGGGCTACATTGGGCTACATTTGGGCTCTAACATATATATAGCCCAATGTAGCCCAATATATATTTTTCAAAGTTAATTTTCGTAAAAACCACTGGAGCATATATCTTGAGACATAGCAAAGGCACATCGGGCTACCAGTCCCTACAATTTTGCCAAGTTTTGTGGAAATCCATTCAGCCGTTCGAGCTAAAAGTGAGTCCAACCGCCTTATGGAAAACTCAATGTTAAAAACACGTTTTGGGACCCCCTTTTTTCTCAGCCCCCGCTTGACGAACCCCCCCTCAAACTTTCAGGGGACGCTCAGAAACAAAATGTGCCATTTGCCTGAAAATTTCAGCCAATTCCGTCCATCAACGCCAAAGTTATTCAACATAGAATTTTCAGAAATCCCTATTCAAAAAAATCCTAACTATATATACCTACTGGCGACCGCCAGTAGGTAATATATTTATATATAACATTTCTATGGCAAAATAAAACCCCTAATTTTGTTCCTTTTCAAATTAAATGTATTAAGTGTTACCACTTTATTCCAATCAAGATTACTTCAGGTGTGCCATACTTTTGTCATAAGTAAGACTGTTAGCGTTCTAGTTGTTCTTTAGAACACTCTGGGACATTCTGTCATTGGGCTATAGTTGGGCTACATCTGGCTGATATTTGGGCTACATTTGGGCTCTTTTGTTTCTGGTGGCCATCTTGGGAGACTGCATATCAGTATGTTTGTAATGAAATATAAGAGGATTTGAGAAGTCACTCAAAATGTGCCCTAATTTTTCTTTCTTCAGCACTAATCATAATTTCTATGGCAAAATGAACCCCCTCATTTTGTTCCTTTGCAAATTAAATGTTTTAAGTTTTAACACTTTATTCCAATCAAGATGACTTCAGGTGTGCCATACTTTTGTCATAAGTAAGACTGTTAGCGCTCGAGTTGTTCTTTAGAACACTCTGGGACATTCTGTCACTGGGCTATAGTTGGGCTACATCTGGCTGATATTTGGGCTACATTTGTTTTTTTTTGTCTCTGGTGGCCATCTTTGGGCTACATTGGGCTACATTGGGCTACATTTGGGCTCTAACATATATATAGCCCAATGTAGCCCAATATATATTTTTCAAAGTTAATTTTCGTAAAAACCACTGGAGCATATATCTTGAGACATAGCAAAGGCACATCGGGCTACCAGTCCCTACAATTTTGCCAAGTTTTGTGGAAATCCATTCAGCCGTTCGAGCTAAAAGTGAGTCCAACCGCCCTATGGAAAACTCAATGTTAAAAACACGTTTATGGACCCCCCTTTTTTCTCGGCCCCCACTTGACGAAACCCCCCCCCCCCCAGACTTTCAGGGGACGCTCAGAAACAAAATGTGCCATTTTCCTGAAAATTTCAGCCAATTCCGTCCATCAACGCCAAAGTTATTCAACATAGAATTTTCAGAAATCCCTATTCAAAGAAATCCTAACTATATATACCTACTGGCGACCGCCAGTAGGTAATATATAACATTTCTATGGCAAAATGAAACCCCTCATTTTGTTCCTTTTCAAATTACATGTATTAAGTGTTACCACTTTATTCCAATCAAGATGACTTCAGGTGTGCCATACTTTTGTCATAAGTAAGACTGTTAGCGTTCTAGTTGTTCTTTAGAACACTCTGGAACATTCTGTCATTGGGCTATAGTTGGGCTACATCTGGCTGATATTTGGGCTACATTTGGGCTGTTTTGTCTCTGGTGGCCATCTTGGGAGACTGCATATCAGAATTTTTGTAATGAAATATAAGAGGATTTGAGAAGTCACTCAAAATGTGCCCTAATTTTTCTTTCTTCAGCACTAATCATAATTTCTATGGCAAAATGAACCCCCTCATTTTGTTCCTTTGCAAATTAAATGTTTTAAGTGTTAACACTTTATTCCAATCAAGATGACTTCAGGTGTGCCATACTTTTGTCATAAGTAAGACTGTTAGTGTTCTAGTTGTTCTTTAGAACACTCTGGGACATTCTGTCACTGGGCTATAGTTGGGCTACATCTGGCTGATATTTGGGCTACATTTGTTTTTTTTTGTCTCTGGTGGCCATCTTTGGGCTACATTGGGCTACATTGGGCTACATTTGGGCTCTAACATATATATAGCCCAATGTAGCCCAATATATATTTTTCAAAGTTAATTTTCGTAAAAACCACTGGAGCATATATCTTGAGACATAGCAAAGGCACATCGGGCTACCAGTCCCTACAATTTTGCCAAGTTTTGTGGAAATCCATTCAGCCGTTCGAGCTAAAAGTGAGTCCAACCGCCCTATGGAAAACTCAATGTTAAAAACACGTTTATGGACCCCCCTTTTTTCTCGGCCCCCACTTGACGAAACCCCCCTTCAGACTTTCAGGGGACGCTCAGAAACAAAATGTGCAATTTTCCTGAAAATTTCAGCCGATTCCGTCCATCAACGCCAAAGTTATTCAACATAGAATTTTCAGAAATCCCTGTTCAAAAAAATCCTAACTATATATACCTACTGGCGACCGCCAGTAGGTAATATATAACATTTCTATGGCAAAATGAAACCCCTCATTTTGTTCCTTTTCAAATTAAATATATTAAGTGTTACCACTTTATTCCAATCAAGATGACTTCAGGTGTGCCATACTTTTGTCATAAGTAAGACTGTTAGCGTTCTAGTTGTTCTTTAGAACACTCTGGGACATTCTGTCATTGGGCTATAGTTGGGCTACATCTGGCTGATATTTGGGCTACATTTGGGCTCTTTTGTCTCTGGTGGCCATCTTGGGAGACTGCATATCAGAATTTTTTTAATGAAATATGTGGTTCTGAAATTCTGGACCCTGCTTTCTGTTGGTTCAGAGGCCCAACGCTCGTGTCACAAAATATCATCGTACCTTGACGAATATGGTGTCTACAGACCGGTAATGATTAGGACATTATCCCTATGCATTTGCGTCTTGATTGAGTGATACTGTCACCCTTAAATCGTGGTTTCCGCCCCGAACCCTCGGACTCCATTTTGTGAAACAGCATCCATCTTGTGGCTTGCCCTGATATAGTCAATTGATTAAAGCAGAGTTTGATCCGAAAGGACACGTCCACCTTAGCTGACTCCCCCATGACCTGGCCGAGCTGACTCCACTGCCTCCAGCTGAACCTGTTCAGACAGTCCCTCGCCCAGTGGCCGAGTAAGATAGCATCAAGGCACAACATGCCATAAACCATATGGCCGAGATACCCGCCACCCCCTCTCAACACAATCCCCAAAAGGAGGGAAACCGGAAACAGTTCTTGAAGTTTTTGGAAGTGGGATGGAGTGACCATCCCGGCCGTATTTATTGAAACAAAATTAAAACATTAAACGTTTCATGTTATGTACAATTTCATTACCATATTGCGATGTTTGGCTAACCTTAACAGATTCTCTAATACAGAGGTTCTCCTAGCCGAACTAGCATCCTACAAAACATTTCTTGACATATTGAAATTGTACAACCTAACGTTTAAGGGCCAACGGCAAGGTCATAACCGGTGTCAAGATCCCTAACCAGACTTACCCCTCCCACTTGGGCTGGGCGACAGCACGGAGGCGTACCTCAAGTGCAACTATTACCAATTTCCCTTGACTTGACGGGGGCACCTAAAGACTCGACGCCAGTTAAAGGTCGTTCGAATACTCGTGTGAGGTATCTAGAAGGTACCGTAGACCTTATCCCAACCCCACACAACTTACCGCATCTGCCGTCGCAGATGTCACTGGCCCCGGGAAATTCCCCAGGAGGGGGCTGTAACCCCTCCTACAAAGGAAGGGGCCTTGACCGCCTTTCCTTTACTTCCGGCGACCCATCCTTAGAAGGGACCGCCTCCCCATTGAGGGGCCAATGGCCACCTCTCCCGAGCGCTCCCATCCGTGTTGGGTGACGCCCACTCATAGGGATCTACTAATTAGTGCTCACCGATCATGACCTTACCGCCTACCAAAATAAATACGACAGTGCAAATTAACCTACGAATACATTGGCCACTATGACCGAAAGAGCATGCATTCAAAATTCAACACTAAACTGAATATCTTTAATGGCAAACATACTCAAAACGACCATTCTTTATTAACTCAACATCAACATGGCACTACAACCTGTATACGAAAACCGAAGCAAAATTAATCAACTTTATTATACACAACTGGCTGTCTTCAGGGGCTGGTGGGTGGGTCAAAATTGGCTCTTCGTTCTGTCCCGAGCTCACGTGCAGCGAGGAGGTGCAGCTTCAGAGCACAAGAACAAGAGGATGTCTTCTGGTCTTGCGTCCCTTTTTATCCGTCTTCAGGGCGGGCGTATACCCGCCCCTGCCTGCCCCGAGGGCGTGGCTGGCTGCGTCGGTGTCTAGGCCAGCCCACTCTAGGGCGGGAACGAGCGCGCCCCAGCTACGCCGCTTCGGGCATACCAGCTGAGGCGCGCCTCCCGCCCAAAAATGGCTTCCCGGGGGGATCGAGGCACTCGGCCATACGTTCGGGGGGACCGAGTTGGTCGCCCCTTTCCATATGGCCGAGATACCCGCCACCCCCTCTCAACACAATCCCCAAAAGGAGGGAAACCGGAAACAGTTCTTGAAGTTTTTGGAAGTGGGATGGAGTGACCATCCCGGCCGTATTTATTGAAACAAAATTAAAACATTAAACGTTTCATGTTATGTACAATTTCATTACCATATTGCGATGTTTGGCTAACCTTAACAGATTCTCTAATACAGAGGTTCTCCTAGCCGAACTAGCATCCTACAAAACATTTCTTGACATATTGAAATTGTACAACCTAACGTTTAAGGGCCAACGGCAAGGTCATAACCGGTGTCAAGATCCCTAACCAGACTTACCCCTCCCACTTGGGCTGGGCGACAGCACGGAGGCGTACCTCAAGTGCAACTATTACCAATTTCCCTTGACTTGACGGGGGCACCTAAAGACTCGACGCCAGTTAAAGGTCGTTCGAATACTCGTGTGAGGTATCTAGAAGGTACCGTAGACCTTATCCCAACCCCACACAACTTACCGCATCTGCCGTCGCAGATGTCACTGGCCCCGGGAAATTCCCCAGGAGGGGGCTGTAACCCCTCCTACAAAGGAAGGGGCCTTGACCGCCTTTCCTTTACTTCCGGCGACCCATCCTTAGAAGGGACCGCCTCCCCATTGAGGGGCCAATGGCCACCTCTCCCGAGCGCTCCCATCCGTGTTGGGTGACGCCCACTCATAGGGATCTACTAATTAGTGCTCACCGATCATGACCTTACCGCCTACCAAAATAAATACGACAGTGCAAATTAACCTACGAATACATTGGCCACTATGACCGAAAGAGCATGCATTCAAAATTCAACACTAAACTGAATATCTTTAATGGCAAACATACTCAAAACGACCATTCTTTATTAACTCAACATCAACATGGCACTACAACCTGTATACGAAAACCGAAGCAAAATTAATCAACTTTATTATACACAACTGGCTGTCTTCAGGGGCTGGTGGGTGGGTCAAAATTGGCTCTTCGTTCTGTCCCGAGCTCACGTGCAGCGAGGAGGTGCAGCTTCAGAGCACAAGAACAAGAGGATGTCTTCTGGTCTTGCGTCCCTTTTTATCCGTCTTCAGGGCGGGCGTATACCCGCCCCTGCCTGCCCCGAGGGCGTGGCTGGCTGCGTCGGTGTCTAGGCCAGCCCACTCTAGGGCGGGAACGAGCGCGCCCCAGCTACGCCGCTTCGGGCATACCAGCTGAGGCGCGCCTCCCGCCCAAAAATGGCTTCCCGGGGGGATCGAGGCACTCGGCCATACGTTCGGGGGGACCGAGTTGGTCGCCCCTTTCCATATGGCCGAGATACCCGCCACCCCCTCTCAACACAATCCCCAAAAGGAGGGAAACCGGAAACAGTTCTTGAAGTTTTTGGAAGTGGGATGGAGTGACCATCCCGGCCGTATTTATTGAAACAAAATTAAAACATTAAACGTTTCATGTTATGTACAATTTCATTACCATATTGCGATGTTTGGCTAACCTTAACAGATTCTCTAATACAGAGGTTCTCCTAGCCGAACTAGCATCCTACAAAACATTTCTTGACATATTGAAATTGTACAACCTAACGTTTAAGGGCCAACGGCAAGGTCATAACCGGTGTCAAGATCCCTAACCAGACTTACCCCTCCCACTTGGGCTGGGCGACAGCACGGAGGCGTACCTCAAGTGCAACTATTACCAATTTCCCTTGACTTGACGGGGGCACCTAAAGACTCGACGCCAGTTAAAGGTCGTTCGAATACTCGTGTGAGGTATCTAGAAGGTACCGTAGACCTTATCCCAACCCCACACAACTTACCGCATCTGCCGTCGCAGATGTCACTGGCCCCGGGAAATTCCCCAGGAGGGGGCTGTAACCCCTCCTACAAAGGAAGGGGCCTTGACCGCCTTTCCTTTACTTCCGGCGACCCATCCTTAGAAGGGACCGCCTCCCCATTGAGGGGCCAATGGCCACCTCTCCCGAGCGCTCCCATCCGTGTTGGGTGACGCCCACTCATAGGGATCTACTAATTAGTGCTCACCGATCATGACCTTACCGCCTACCAAAATAAATACGACAGTGCAAATTAACCTACGAATACATTGGCCACTATGACCGAAAGAGCATGCATTCAAAATTCAACACTAAACTGAATATCTTTAATGGCAAACATACTCAAAACGACCATTCTTTATTAACTCAACATCAACATGGCACTACAACCTGTATACGAAAACCGAAGCAAAATTAATCAACTTTATTATACACAACTGGCTGTCTTCAGGGGCTGGTGGGTGGGTCAAAATTGGCTCTTCGTTCTGTCCCGAGCTCACGTGCAGCGAGGAGGTGCAGCTTCAGAGCACAAGAACAAGAGGATGTCTTCTGGTCTTGCGTCCCTTTTTATCCGTCTTCAGGGCGGGCGTATACCCGCCCCTGCCTGCCCCGAGGGCGTGGCTGGCTGCGTCGGTGTCTAGGCCAGCCCACTCTAGGGCGGGAACGAGCGCGCCCCAGCTACGCCGCTTCGGGCATACCAGCTGAGGCGCGCCTCCCGCCCAAAAATGGCTTCCCGGGGGGATCGAGGCACTCGGCCATACGTTCGGGGGGACCGAGTTGGTCGCCCCTTTCCATATGGCCGAGATACCCGCCACCCCCTCTCAACACAATCCCCAAAAGGAGGGAAACCGGAAACAGTTCTTGAAGTTTTTGGAAGTGGGATGGAGTGACCATCCCGGCCGTATTTATTGAAACAAAATTAAAACATTAAACGTTTCATGTTATGTACAATTTCATTACCATATTGCGATGTTTGGCTAACCTTAACAGATTCTCTAATACAGAGGTTCTCCTAGCCGAACTAGCATCCTACAAAACATTTCTTGACATATTGAAATTGTACAACCTAACGTTTAAGGGCCAACGGCAAGGTCATAACCGGTGTCAAGATCCCTAACCAGACTTACCCCTCCCACTTGGGCTGGGCGACAGCACGGAGGCGTACCTCAAGTGCAACTATTACCAATTTCCCTTGACTTGACGGGGGCACCTAAAGACTCGACGCCAGTTAAAGGTCGTTCGAATACTCGTGTGAGGTATCTAGAAGGTACCGTAGACCTTATCCCAACCCCACACAACTTACCGCATCTGCCGTCGCAGATGTCACTGGCCCCGGGAAATTCCCCAGGAGGGGGCTGTAACCCCTCCTACAAAGGAAGGGGCCTTGACCGCCTTTCCTTTACTTCCGGCGACCCATCCTTAGAAGGGACCGCCTCCCCATTGAGGGGCCAATGGCCACCTCTCCCGAGCGCTCCCATCCGTGTTGGGTGACGCCCACTCATAGGGATCTACTAATTAGTGCTCACCGATCATGACCTTACCGCCTACCAAAATAAATACGACAGTGCAAATTAACCTACGAATACATTGGCCACTATGACCGAAAGAGCATGCATTCAAAATTCAACACTAAACTGAATATCTTTAATGGCAAACATACTCAAAACGACCATTCTTTATTAACTCAACATCAACATGGCACTACAACCTGTATACGAAAACCGAAGCAAAATTAATCAACTTTATTATACACAACTGGCTGTCTTCAGGGGCTGGTGGGTGGGTCAAAATTGGCTCTTCGTTCTGTCCCGAGCTCACGTGCAGCGAGGAGGTGCAGCTTCAGAGCACAAGAACAAGAGGATGTCTTCTGGTCTTGCGTCCCTTTTTATCCGTCTTCAGGGCGGGCGTATACCCGCCCCTGCCTGCCCCGAGGGCGTGGCTGGCTGCGTCGGTGTCTAGGCCAGCCCACTCTAGGGCGGGAACGAGCGCGCCCCAGCTACGCCGCTTCGGGCATACCAGCTGAGGCGCGCCTCCCGCCCAAAAATGGCTTCCCGGGGGGATCGAGGCACTCGGCCATACGTTCGGGGGGACCGAGTTGGTCGCCCCTTTCCATATGGCCGAGATACCCGCCACCCCCTCTCAACACAATCCCCAAAAGGAGGGAAACCGGAAACAGTTCTTGAAGTTTTTGGAAGTGGGATGGAGTGACCATCCCGGCCGTATTTATTGAAACAAAATTAAAACATTAAACGTTTCATGTTATGTACAATTTCATTACCATATTGCGATGTTTGGCTAACCTTAACAGATTCTCTAATACAGAGGTTCTCCTAGCCGAACTAGCATCCTACAAAACATTTCTTGACATATTGAAATTGTACAACCTAACGTTTAAGGGCCAACGGCAAGGTCATAACCGGTGTCAAGATCCCTAACCAGACTTACCCCTCCCACTTGGGCTGGGCGACAGCACGGAGGCGTACCTCAAGTGCAACTATTACCAATTTCCCTTGACTTGACGGGGGCACCTAAAGACTCGACGCCAGTTAAAGGTCGTTCGAATACTCGTGTGAGGTATCTAGAAGGTACCGTAGACCTTATCCCAACCCCACACAACTTACCGCATCTGCCGTCGCAGATGTCACTGGCCCCGGGAAATTCCCCAGGAGGGGGCTGTAACCCCTCCTACAAAGGAAGGGGCCTTGACCGCCTTTCCTTTACTTCCGGCGACCCATCCTTAGAAGGGACCGCCTCCCCATTGAGGGGCCAATGGCCACCTCTCCCGAGCGCTCCCATCCGTGTTGGGTGACGCCCACTCATAGGGATCTACTAATTAGTGCTCACCGATCATGACCTTACCGCCTACCAAAATAAATACGACAGTGCAAATTAACCTACGAATACATTGGCCACTATGACCGAAAGAGCATGCATTCAAAATTCAACACTAAACTGAATATCTTTAATGGCAAACATACTCAAAACGACCATTCTTTATTAACTCAACATCAACATGGCACTACAACCTGTATACGAAAACCGAAGCAAAATTAATCAACTTTATTATACACAACTGGCTGTCTTCAGGGGCTGGTGGGTGGGTCAAAATTGGCTCTTCGTTCTGTCCCGAGCTCACGTGCAGCGAGGAGGTGCAGCTTCAGAGCACAAGAACAAGAGGATGTCTTCTGGTCTTGCGTCCCTTTTTATCCGTCTTCAGGGCGGGCGTATACCCGCCCCTGCCTGCCCCGAGGGCGTGGCTGGCTGCGTCGGTGTCTAGGCCAGCCCACTCTAGGGCGGGAACGAGCGCGCCCCAGCTACGCCGCTTCGGGCATACCAGCTGAGGCGCGCCTCCCGCCCAAAAATGGCTTCCCGGGGGGATCGAGGCACTCGGCCATACGTTCGGGGGGACCGAGTTGGTCGCCCCTTTCCATATGGCCGAGATACCCGCCACCCCCTCTCAACACAATCCCCAAAAGGAGGGAAACCGGAAACAGTTCTTGAAGTTTTTGGAAGTGGGATGGAGTGACCATCCCGGCCGTATTTATTGAAACAAAATTAAAACATTAAACGTTTCATGTTATGTACAATTTCATTACCATATTGCGATGTTTGGCTAACCTTAACAGATTCTCTAATACAGAGGTTCTCCTAGCCGAACTAGCATCCTACAAAACATTTCTTGACATATTGAAATTGTACAACCTAACGTTTAAGGGCCAACGGCAAGGTCATAACCGGTGTCAAGATCCCTAACCAGACTTACCCCTCCCACTTGGGCTGGGCGACAGCACGGAGGCGTACCTCAAGTGCAACTATTACCAATTTCCCTTGACTTGACGGGGGCACCTAAAGACTCGACGCCAGTTAAAGGTCGTTCGAATACTCGTGTGAGGTATCTAGAAGGTACCGTAGACCTTATCCCAACCCCACACAACTTACCGCATCTGCCGTCGCAGATGTCACTGGCCCCGGGAAATTCCCCAGGAGGGGGCTGTAACCCCTCCTACAAAGGAAGGGGCCTTGACCGCCTTTCCTTTACTTCCGGCGACCCATCCTTAGAAGGGACCGCCTCCCCATTGAGGGGCCAATGGCCACCTCTCCCGAGCGCTCCCATCCGTGTTGGGTGACGCCCACTCATAGGGATCTACTAATTAGTGCTCACCGATCATGACCTTACCGCCACAGGCCCGGATAGTTGACCGGCTATCCGGGCCCCCCACAAAACTCCTAGCTAAAGGTCATGTTCCAACGTTTTTAACCATGCTAAGAAGTCTCCTATGAGTAACTCATTTCCTACCCGAGACAAATGCACACCATCCCCCAGATACATACTGTCATCATTAATACAACCGTGCGAGATAGAATGCAATGTCCTGGAACGAAACAACCTACTCACTTTGTTATTAAGTTTTCTAACAGAATGGTTCAAAGCAGGGATCGAAATAGCCCCCCGCCACTCTTTTCGTGGGATCATATGAGACCACGCAATTATGCACCCCGGAACTTTCCTCGCTAACCAACTTACAGTGGAAAGCATTGCCTCCAGGAGAAGTCGTCTACCGGTGGTGACCAAATCATTGCCCCCTAAATGTACTATGACTATAGCCGGCGGTGACCTCGTCCGCCCTAACAAACCCTCAAAGAATGCCTGAAACTGGTCAATACAGAGACGGCCCCTTCCGTAGAAGGACATTCTGTACCCGTATTCCCCAGCTACGTGAATCATGTCACCTGCTTCGAATACGTCTGCGGCACGCCTCACGTATGAGTGGCCCACGACCCACACCTCCTTTCTCACAGCCGGTGATGTCTGACCGCTGGCCTGGTGTTGGGTCGACTGCATAGTCCGCCCCGCCTCGAAGGCTTGCGTAACTGAAAACCAAACAAAGACAAGAAGCGTGAGTACATTATTACAGCTTCACAACATGTGCAACCGCACATACCTCTTATAACAATTGGAGGACCAACGCCCCACTCGTTTTACTTGTTCCACATTAAGACCCCTGGCTGTAGCTTCAGTGGCAGCCCCTATCCGAAAGGAATGGGTCCCAAACTCACCCGGGTCCAAGCCCGCTGCGGTAATTGACATCGCGAGAACCCGCTGAAACTGAAACTTCGTCAGCGGGGTGGCGTCCGCGTGTCTCAACAATGTCCCCCCCCATGATGCCACCCTTCGTGCTAGGTAATCTTCTAAACACTTCACCGGACACATGGAAGACCCTGGGATCCTGCGAATGACTATGCAGTCTCCCACCCCACTTTGATCGGTTTTTGACTTGACAAAGGATACAGTCATCGTCTCACCCCTGATCTGAACGTGTTCCCGGCACAAACCCCCCAGCACATCCCGCTTGCTCCTTGCTACCAGCTCACTTATCCTCATTGCCCTGTGAAATGCAAGCGTAAAAGCAGCTCGGAACAAACAGGCCTCGAACTGAGACGAGCATGTGGCGGGGAGTGTGGCCAGCAACTGGGACAACCTATCCAGACCTATCGGGCGCCTCTCATCTACTTTGCGACCCTCAAGGCGTTGCCACCCACGCAGCGCTTTCTGTACCACAAAAGACGCTGTCGGGTCCTGGATATTATGAGCCCTGGCAACAAAGGAAATGGCAGCACGATGCCTCTGGGCTGTAGCCACCGACTTCCCAGCCTTACGCAAGGACATCAGAAAATGTACTACCCAATCCTCATGCCCCCAAAGTCCCCCTCTCTCAGTCCCCAAAAAGGCTAAATAAGCCCGAAACGCCCCTTCGTATGCCTTCCTCGTCCTTGGTGCTAGACTCTCTCCCACGAGGTAACGAAGTTCGGGGCACCGAGAGACCAGAGAGCTTCGGGAAAGGGTGCTGGCTCTGGGTCCGCTGAGGGAAGGAAACCCGAGAAAGCCTGCATTTGAAAACGAGAGAGTGCATCAGCAGCCTGATTCATCACCCCTGGGACATGTTTTGCTCTGAATACCACGTTCAGTTGCATACACAGTAAGACAATTTCTTTAAGCAGCCTTAAAATCATTTTACAACGTGCTGCCTGACTATTGATGCATTCTACAACGGTCATATTGTCAGACCAAAATATGACAGAGTGATTTTTGAACCCATCGGGCCAGGTTCTGAGGGCCACCAAAATGGGAAACAGTTCAAGGAAAGCAATATTACTCGTCAGCCCCTCTTCATGCCACCATGTTGGCCACCTTTGTGCCGACCATTTTGTGCCGAAGATGGCGCCGAAACCCATGCTTCCCGCTGAATCCGTCCATAGACCAAGTTCTTCAGAGGACAAGGCCGGTTTGTTCCAGACGACTCGACCATTGAAATCCGCCAAAAATGCTAACCAAATACGCATGTCTTGGCGGACCTCGGCCGATAATCTCGTGCGATGATGACCCTCTTTTAGGCCGACCATCGCCTGGGCAATCGAACGGGAGAAGGGGCGGGCCATCGGGATCACCCTTAGGGCAAAATTCAACTTCCCCACCAATTGCTGCAATTGATGCAGCGTAACTTTAGATGCAATAATACACATTTGCAGGGCTGCCCTGAATTTCGACACTTTGGCAGCTGGTAAACGAAAACAACCCTCACTAGAGTCCAACTCGATCCCGAGAAACTCGAGGCAAGTCGTGGGACCCACAGTTTTACCTGGTGCCAATGGCACACCAAATTGATTCATTAAAACACAAAACTCAGTCAAGGCCCGGGCACATTCATCATCCCCAGCGGCCCCAAGGAACAGAAAGTCATCGAGGTAATGCATCACATTTCGAAAACCCGTTTTCTTCGTGTAAACCCATTGTAGAAAACTACTGAATTTCTCGAAATATGCACAAGATATAGAGCACCCCATCGGCATACACCTATCCATGTAATACGAACCTTGAAACATGAATCCCAAAAGACGTTGGTCTTCCGGGTATACCGGGAGCAAACGGAACGCTGACTCGATATCTGATTTCGCCATCAGCGTCCCGGGCCCCAGGCGATTCAAAATGGCTACGGCCTCATCGAATGATGCGTATCGCACCGAACATATCTCTGGATCAATTGCGTCGTTTACAGAAAGGCCATGAGGAGCTGATAAATTGTGAATCAACCGAAACTCACCTGGGTCCTTCTTGGGGACCACCCCTAACGGAGAACAAACAAAATTCTGTACCGGGGGAACACTAAACGGGCCGGCAACCCGACCTCGGGTAACCTCTTTCCGGATCTTATCCTGTACTACAGTCGTATGCTGCAAGACGGAAAGTTGGTTTTTGCACGTCCCGACACCCTGAAAGTTCCCCACCGGGATGCGGAAACCATATGAAAAACCGTTTCGTAGCACCCCAGCAGAGGTACGATCTGGGTATTCGCTGAGCCAGGGAATCATCGCCAGGGTATCAATCGGGGTTGGTAAAGGCGCCCCTCGGACTATATTAGACCTGTTTGGCGCCCCCTCTACCCCCATTTTCACCCGATTTGGCTCTGCACGAGGACTCAGGATGGGGTGCCCCACAACCACTACATTCGTGTTTGAATTTACAAGATCCTGGGGGCCTAGTACATTTACTTTTGTTAAAATTGAAACAGAAACCCCTCTTCCCTGTATTGCCGGCGGGTCTCGGGTAATCGTCTGTACCCGTACCCGACCGAAAGGGCGTCCCCCCATTTTGGCGGGAGGACTCACCAACAGTACTCCCCACCAACGGCACTTTCAACATCCCCGACTCTTTCATTTTATTCCATGTCAAAGAATCGTAACAGTCCCAGGTTAAAATTTTGTTATGCTCCATCGCTTTCCTGAAAAGGTTGTCATAACAGAACCATTGGTTACCTTGGTGCGATGTCGAGTACCCCATAATTCGTGACTGATATACTGGAAATTCAGGAAGCAATTCAGGCCTACGTTCCCCCAAAATTGACGTAAAAATTCCCCAAGCATTACCCCAGTTGCCAATATTCTCATTCACTTTAAAGGCGGCCATTTTTGCGCGCCAAACACTTGGATGCATCAGATCCTTTTGGCCCTTAACAGTTTCAACCTCATAATGATCCACGAGCAAGGAGAAAATGTTTACGTATTCCCCCGCCCAAATCTTTTCCTTTATTGCCAAAGGAACATGTTGCCCCAACTTTTCTCTACGAGAGGGTGTTGACTCATCTCTTGCGATCGGCAATGGCCGCTTACCTGCACCAGACGCTGCCTCCGCCACTCGTGGCTTGTCTATCACCGCATCCGACGCGGGCACCTTGGCTGTATCACGTTTCTCGCGCAACTGTTTAATGAGTGCTTGCGCTTCGGCAGCCGTGGCGCCCTCGCTACTGTCCCCCAACCACGCCGCTAACTGTGCCGCCAACTCGGGAGGCATATCTTCAGCGGATGTCGGGGTGACTACTACGGGAATCGGATTCCCCTCCTTCGGTACCGGGGCCGGTACCGGGGCTGGCGCCTCGAGCGGGGAACAGGGAACCGGGACGTCTCCCCCGACCGGCCCCCTTCTCGGCCTCTTCGGCTTCCCTCCGGCCGGTGGACGCCCCGATCCCTCCTCGCCGTCTCGCTCCGCCAACCGTTTCTTAATTTCGGACATGTCCTTCATGAGGGCCCGAACCAACTGGTCAGTCGACATTCTCTTCGCGCCTTTCTTGGGCATCTTTACAGACGAAGTATCTAGAAGACAAAAAGAGAGATTAAAACGCTCAAAATTGGCTCTTCGTTCTGTCCCGAGCTCACGTGCAGCGAGGAGGTGCAGCTTCAGAGCACAAGAACAAGAGGATGTCTTCTGGTCTTGCGTCCCTTTTTATCCGTCTTCAGGGCGGGCGTATACCCGCCCCTGCCTGCCCCGAGGGCGTGGCTGGCTGCGTCGGTGTCTAGGCCAGCCCACTCTAGGGCGGGAACGAGCGCGCCCCAGCTACGCCGCTTCGGGCATACCAGCTGAGGCGCGCCTCCCGCCCAAAAATGGCTTCCCGGGGGGATCGAGGCACTCGGCCATACGTTCGGGGGGACCGAGTTGGTCGCCCCTTTCCATTCACTACGTACAAACAATGTTATCCACCCACATACACCTGTCCATGTTTCTTGTTTATGGCCAGTTTTACGATGAGGAGATGCCCGATTTTATTGGGGTTTCATCGATATCTGATGGGAGTTCTGGGCTTGGCTGGGTAATCCATCACGAACTGGACATCTCAAATGTGGGTTGGCCGTCATGACTTCGCTTTTTGCTTTATTGTGGAAATATGTATATGACCGTATTGTAAACTAAAGAATTCTTGCCTGCAGCTGTTATTTTTGTATAAAAGGAGAAGGCTGGTTCTGTAAAAACGAACAGTCTCCTGAGAACTTACGACCCGTGCTGTTGTAATTCTAGGACGCTTGTTACTTGGTTGCAGCCAATAAAACTTGATCTCTGACCTCACCTAGAAGACTCTTGGTTTCTGTGGTCCGGAACATGGAGAACTCAGAGGTCTTTGGGTGTTATCCCCTGGCACCACCGGGTTCCTAAAAACCCGGCACCTCAGTTGGCGCCCAACTAGGGGCGGTATCAAGCCAGATGTTCGTGAGGAGCTTCGTGTGAAAATTCCAGAGGATGGCCAGCTACTTCAGCGACCCCTGTATGTCGACGTGGTTCCGAAGGTCTTTGCTGCGAGGTTCCCCGCGTCCCGACGGCTACGAAGGACTGCTGCCCTGACTATCGCCCTGTTTTGGACCCAGTGATCCTTGGTAGAGCGAAACGATAGACGAGTCTTCTAGTGACGTCATCGATCATCAATACTTCAGTTAAGTATAAGTGGAGCGTCTCCCAGTCCTTAGTTTTGTTCTTAGTTTTGGTATCCTTGAGATACGCTTTGATTTGGAACTTGCAAGCGCCAAAGCCGAGGGACTCGTGTATTCACGAGAATATCGTATTCGATAATCCTTTGAAGTTTGAAGCTAGACTAGTGAGTGAAGATGCCTGGTCTTAGCAGACTTGGAAACTTGTTTTGTCTTGGTTGTAGTAAGGACTCCCGATTAGAGGATTCGTGTCCGGTTCCTCCGATTGGAACTCCAACATATGAGCTCTACATAAAGCACGGAGTAAGCGCTATCACATATAATGAGGTATGGATAAAGTACACCAGAAAATATGGTGTTTTAAAATGGCCCCAATATGGTAGCTTTGACGCAGAAATTTTAGATAACCTCGAGGTCAAACTCTTCAAGAAGAAAGCCCGGCCGGCGATGTTTGACTCATTTCGCTTGTGGCGCAAAGAAGCCAAACAGAAAGAAATAAAACTAGCTAAGAAAAATAAAAGAGGTATGTCAATGGTGCAAGCTGCCATTGCATACAGGGATAATGAGGAAGAGCAGGAGAGTGAACAAACGCTCAGAAGCAAGAAGTTAGCAGTTGATAAATGCTACCCAATGTTGCCCCATGAAGGACAAGGTTCGAAGGGAACATCAGAGAAAGATCCATTAATGTCCCATTTATTGAATTCACCACCCCCATATTCATCGAGTATTACTGGACCCCCAAAGCGTTTTGTTATACCGCGCCCCGGCGCACGAAATGCAGCTCTTGCACAAACACCAGCTCCTCTTCAGCTGGTTCCTACTTCTCCGGCGCAGCCTTCTCAAGGGCCGCCGCCTTTGCTACATACTCCATCTACTTCTTCTACGACCTTGCCTACTGCTCCAACTGTTTATCCTGATACTACTTCTGCCACTGCCTCGACTTCTTCTGCTATTGCCTCAACTTCCTCTTTGCATCAGCCTGTCTTTTCCGGCACCTCTGCCTCTCCGCAAGCTTCTCCTTCTGTTTGACAGAGAGTGGCAAGTACTGTCACTGGTCTGTTCTCACTTTTCTTTGGGTTGCCTAAAACGACCCTTAAGACAGGACTTAGACAGTTGCGTAGTCAACTGCCTGATTACGAGGAAAGAGAAGTGCTGAATGAGTTAGCACGCAAATGGGTTACTGATACTGTTAGATACGATGTTCAGTCTGTTATGGAAGTTTTCCGTCAGTGGGATGCACCCACTCAGAGATACGTATTTGAAGAGATGTGTGTATATCTTTGCGAAGATTTGGAGACAAATGATCCCAAACGCAAAATGAAGGAATTATTCCATATGCGCTTCAAGATTTATGAAGGCATGATTGTAGGTGCCGATGTTGAAAGAGCAATAGATTTGTTGTTATCTTATAGGAGTAAGGGAAACGTGTCTAGATCACTATATGAGGATGACATGTCTTGTAGGAAAAAGGCACGACAGTACCCTATGAGAGAAGTTCCTCCCGTTTGGAGGGAAGGTGACGCGAATGCAAATCCACCAATTCCACCACATTTCCAGCGTGTATGGGTACATGTCCCCTGGAAAAGATCTGAAGTTTTAGCACTCAAGCAGACATTACCTGATCCTCGCAAAAATCCTGCAGGATACTATACGGAGTTATCACAGACTGCAAGCTCATGTATAATGAATTTAGCGGATGTAGACATGTTGTTTGGGAATGTTGTTCCTCAGCCCTTGTGGAGTAAGATTCGTCATACAGACCATGACCAAGAATTAGGTGACACATGGGCTAATATTACTGCTGCAGATGCTAGGCAAGTTGGTGGTTCCAAACCTGAGCCTTTAGTAGCTGAACTTCCTGGTAGAATTGTCACGTACATGAAAACTTTAATGCCTGAATTGCGTGTGAATTGGGATAAGTTATCTGCGTGCAAACAGAAAAAAGATGAGAATGTGTCTGACTTTTTCACAAGGTTTGAAGAGACTTTCGTCGACCACAGTGGTCAGGATATGGCTACCGAGGGTGGCCAAAGATTGTTTGTAGACAAATTTGTACATAATTTGCTTCCTGAACTGTGTAATAAATTGAAAGATTCGGAGAGTGCTTGGGCTGTTTCCACGTCAGCGCAGATTTTAGCCACAGCCCAGTACTACGAAAATAGGCGCAAAGACGAGCTAGATAAGGCAGACAGAAAGACTAAAGATTTAAAAACTAAAGTTCTTCTCCAGCAAGCCTATCCGCCTCGCACTCCTAGTCAGCCCAATTATCAGCAACCACAGCAGTATTCGAGAAACTCGCAAGGGAACGAGTTTTCTCATCAGCGTTTACCGTATGGTCCGAATCAGTGTGCGTATTGCAAGGAAGAGGGTCATTTCAAGAACAATTGTCCAGCTTTATTGCGATGTTTAACTGGTGTTTCTGGTGCAAGAGGTAGAGGTGTTCAACAGGCTCCTAGGGGTAGGGGCCGTGGAAATTTCCCCCAGAATGCCACACCTTTTCCGCTTAAGAATTCTATGAATAGCTTTGATCAACAGAATAATGCGTCTTCTAGGTCAGCTCAGTACTATGCTGATGACTATTACGCAGAAAACGAGAATGAGGGTAATAATTGCTAGGACAGCCATGAACAAAGAGAGGGAGTTGTTTCAGTTCCAGTAGATCAGAATGGACCTTATGTTGAGGTGATTACATCAGGAGTGTCAGAACCTTTTCTGCTGGATACTGGTGCTACAAAAAGTTCGATCATGCACTCAAAACTTCCTGGCGCACCTTTGTCTGGCGAAATGAATGTTTCAGTAGGTTTTTCTGGCGCCCCGGTTAGAAACCCGATCTCTAGTCCTATGCCCCTTTCTGTTGGCCCATGTGAATTAGAAGCACCCCTCATTCTTACAACAGGTTGTGGTGAAAACTTGTTAGGTTTGGATTTGTTAAAGAGATTATATGCTACTTTGTACTGTTCTCCTTTGGGAGTACAACTTACACTAGGTAAGAAGGTGATTTCCCCAATGTATTTGGCGAAGGAGAATATTCCAACTGAATTGTCATCTCTTCCAGATATACTTTGGGCTAGTGGTTCGAATGATGTGGGTCTTTTGGAGATAGCGCCGTATGTCATAACATTGAAAGCCAATGTCAAATTGCCACGTATTCCCCAATACAAAATCTCTAGCGAATGTGAAAAGGCGTTGTTAGCGATCATTTACGATCTGATCGAGAAAGATGTCATTGAAGAGACAACAGGCAACATTTGTAACAGTCCTATTTTGCCAGTCTTTAAGCGTACCGATCCTTCACAACCACCTGTTTACAGATTTGTGATTGATCTCAGAGAAGTGAATAAAATTGTTGTACCACAGTTTCCAGTTGTCCCTGACATTACTGCCCTATTGACTATGGTTCCAGCTTCAGCCACTTGGTTCTCGGTGATTGACCTGAAGAACGCTTTCTTCAGCATCCCGATTGCTGAGGAGAGCAGAGATATTTTTGGCTTCAATTTAGGAGGACGAAGCTTCCGCTTCAAACGCGCTCCTCAGGGCTACTGTGAAAGTCCATCTATATTCAGTCAAGCTCTGAAAACACAACTTGACACAATTGTTCTACCTGATGGTGCGACTCTGATTCAGTATGTAGACGATCTACTGATCGCTGCAGATACTGAAGAGATTTGCAAGCAAGCCACATTGTCGTTGTTGCGTCATTTATGTGACATGAAGCACAAAGTCTCCCTTTCGAAATTGCAATATTGTCGACAAGAAGTGACCTACTTAGGTCACATCTTATCGAAGGAGGGAAGGAGATTGACCCCAGAGAGAATACAGGCAATTGCAAGATTGAGTGTCCCAAGGACACAGAAAGAAGTGCGTGCTTTCTTGGTCATTACATCATATTGCAGGCAATGGATACCAAACTTCTCACTATTGGCTAAACCTTTGGTGGCATTAACCTGTAAGGATACACCCAATCCTGTGCCTTGGTCTGAAGATTGTCAGAAGAGTTTTCACGAGTTGCGTGATGCATTGTGTTCGGCTCCTGTGTTGGGCAACCCCGACTACAGTAAGCCTTTCACATTATACGTCCATGAGAGGGAAGGTTGTGCATTATCAGTCTTGACACAATCCTTTGGGGACAAACAGCGTCCATGCGCGTATTTCTCAGCGACTCTAGATCCTGTAGCTAAGGCATTACCAAGTTGCTTGAGGGCCACTGCTGCAGCAGCTGTCTGTATTCGACAGTCTGCTGGGTTAGTCATGAATAACACTCTGATCGTTGAGGTCCCACATGCAGTAGACATTTTGCTGAACAGAATGAAGACACAGCACTTAACTAGTGCTCGACTGTCGAGTTTTGAACTGACACTATTAGTGAGTCACATTCACATAAAGAGGTGCGATACACTCAACCCCGCCACGTTATTGCCCATCCCAACAGAGACAGGTGAGGTCGAAATGCATGATTGCTGTTTTAGGACAGAAGAAGAGACAAAAGGGAGAGTAGACCTACTGGACACTCCCCATCCTGAATGTAATGATACTTTATGGGTTGATGGTTCATGTTTCAAGTTGAAAATACAATTTTGAAAACGGATAGATGCACAGCTAATTGTTTGTGATCAAAGTTTTTTTTTTGGATTTTTGGATTGTTAGTTAGTTTTTTATAGGTGCTCCAAAAGGTGGCGCCAAGGGTCCAGTGGCGTCAGGTAAATTAGTGCAAAGATGTGAACCTAGAGGGTCTCTAGAATCATCCCTTGTTGGGCACACTTGCCATTATCTTTCTATGAAGAAAAGATTTACATTCCAATATTTTTTGATGTTTGGCAGGAAGTTTATTCATTTTAACATTTTGGTTAAATTTCCATGATATTTATACTTTTTTTCAACACTTATATTCCAGGCAATGTCATTATTATTTGTCCTATCCAATGCATTTCGGGCATTATGGAGTCATGCCCTTCATCAGGGAAATAGACACTGTAAAAACGGAAATGAGGTAACGTTACTCTAATAGTAAAACAAATTAGATTGCATAAAGTCACATCAGTGCATAAACATGTGGTAAAACAAACTGGGACATGTAGGTATAGGTGTACGATCTGGGGTAAGGGAGATAAGTTACTTACATGCCTTTCTTCGAGTAAGTATCAAATCTGGAAAGGAATGGGAAGGATACTGTCAGACTGGCCGTTGTGAAAGGTTTTAAACGGAACATAAAACGAGAGTTTGCACACGGGTCGAAGACGCGTGTTGGGGTCGATAACTAACCTGAATGGTGAATCGGTATCGCTTTGTTGCCATAGTACGTCTCACGTAGCGACGGCTGGAGGGGAATCCGGCCTCGCTTTTCTTATTTCAAAAAATTGCGATCATGTGGAAAGTCACATGATGGTAACGAGTGATGAAAGACTACGACATTATGGTGCCCCGGCCGGGGAGTTAAATCAAATCATAAGAATCGAGCCAGTGAGATTTTTAAAAGTACGATGGGTTGATGGAAAAAATTACTGGAAAGTAATCATAGTACGGCTATGGAAATAGCGCGTGCAAAAAAATAAATACGGGGTCAAGTGGAAAATGACCAAGACCCAAAGGGGTCGCGAACTCTGGAAAACTGGTGTGGGAGTCGACACAGTAGAAGGTTGTGCGACAGGATATGTGGAGGGGGTGTGGTAACTGATAGGGTGTGTGTATACAGATGTCAGATTTTCACGAACATACAGCAGTATACACAAGCAGCAGTCTACAGAGCAATTAATTTACAAATAGCACGAAAATTCGATTCTTTCATTGAGACCCATTGGTTTTTGGGTGGAAAGTTTACATATCCAGTGGTTCTCTCTTCTGAGTAAAAATTTCGTATTGTCTCTTCCCTTAATCTTCTGGACAGTCTCAAGGATGATATATTTGTTTTGGGAAGCATTATGTTGCGCTTCAACAAAATGTGCTGATAGGGCTGATTTGATGTTTTTCAGACGAATATTAGACTTATGTTCAATTAAGCGTGTCTTGATACGGCGCTCGGTTTTACCCACATACATTTTCCCACATGGGCATCTGATTCCGTAGATCAAGTTGGTCGATTCACAAGAACCATTTACTTTAAATTTGATGGGATAACCTTGTGTAGGATTACATATTTTGTTGCCTCTAATGATATTGTTGCAACTGCCACAGTTCAAACAGGGTTTGGTACCTAAGTATGTGGTGGTGTCAGAGAGTTTATTCCGAAGGGTTTCCCCCATGTTCTTGGCTCTAGTAAAGGCAAAGATGGGTGTTGAGCTGAAGGATTGTTTGAAATCCGGTTCCATATTCAGAATTGACCAGTGTCTCAGGATGGTTTGTTTATATTTTTTACTGGCAGTAGAGTATTTGGATACGGCCACAATACGTGTTTGCTCAGTTTTTTCTTTTAGGGTTAGAAGTTTAGATCTGTCTGTGTTTTCAATTCTAGTTTTGGATTCTTCCACTAGGGTTAGTGGGTAACCTCTTGAAGTGAATTTATTGGTCATTTGTTTGAGTCTGATTTTCAAAGTTTGGTCATCCGAGGTGATTCTTTTAACTCTGGCCATTTGCGAGAATGGTAGGTTCCTGATGAGGTTGGGTTCATGGAAACTTGTAAATAGAAGCATATTGTTCCTATCAGTAGGTTTTACGTATAGGTCCGTTTTAAATCCTTCAGGGGAAATTGTTATCTTGACATCTAAAAAGTTAACCTCTGTGTCCGATATATCCCATGTCAATTGAATCCTTTGATCAATTTCATTGAATTTCATCAGTTGTGTGCTGAGCGCTTCCTTAGTATTTGTCCAAATGTGTGTCAAGATCCGTGTTCAAAAGGGCATTTTCCATGGCTTCTATACCCATATCATGGGGTATGCTCGTGTACAAGCTGCGTACATCAGCTGTACATAGAATTAATTTGTCCGTGTGGTTCACTGATATCTCTTGTAGTTTCTGTAGGAATTGCGTAGTGTCTTTAACATAGGTTTGCATGGATTGTACTGGCTTTTGCAGATATTTGTCAATTAGTTGGCCAATGGGTTCGTGTAGGCTACCTATTGTTGATACTATGGGTCGCATCGGGGGATCATAGGTATTTTTGTGAATTTTGGGGACCATCCTTAATGTTGGACTTTTAGGGTTCAATGTTGTTAAGAAATGTTTGGTTCTGTCCGTGATGGTACCTTGTTTGTGGGCTTCCTCAATAATAGTTTTAAGGATTTTAGAATATTCCAACGTGGGGTTTTGGTTGAGTATTGTATAGGTTTGAATATCAGAAATATGTTCCATCACTTTCGAGTTGTACATCTCTGTATTCATGATAACGATGGCTCCCCCTTTATCAGCCTTAGTGAAAACGATACTGTTGTCAGTGGCCATTCTGTGTAATGTATCAAGATCTTTTTGTGTGATGTTTCTTTTTTTGGGTTTAGTATGTTTCAACTTCAGTAGGTCTTGTCTTACTAAATTTTCAAATAAGTCTAATGTCTTATGACTCGTGGGAGCTTGGAAAGTACTTTGAGGTCGTAGGCCTAATAGTTGGTCTTTTTCCGGTTGTGGACGCTCTGGTAAAGTATTGTCAAAGAAGTGTCTCAATCTTAATTTCCGCATGAGTTTGAAAAGGCTCACTTCCAATTCCAAGTTATCCGTGCTGGTGGTGGGAACAAAGGACATGCCCCTTTGTAGTAGTTGTAATTCGTACGAGTTTCAAATTTTTGTCGCTGATGTTTATCACTAGTTGTTCTGAGGTTGGTTCTTTTTGGTCTTCTTTTCCTTCTCCTTGATGATTGCCGACGTGCTCCGTGTGGTCGATGGGTCTCTTTCTTTGTCCTTTTCTAGTGCTTCTCCTGGGTCTCCTTTTTGGGCTTGGCCCTGGTCTAAAAAAGGATTTGTTTCCATGGATTTGCTCGTAGTAGGTTCTTCTGTGGTTGTCTTTTCTTGAGTGGGTCGACTCGGTTGAGGTTTACGAGGTTTTTGGGTGGTTTCACTATCCGTGGACGATGTGTCTGTATTCGAATTGTACGGCTTTTTTCTACGTTTTTGGGCATAGATGTCTGCCCATGTATAAACTTCCCCTAGACGGTAATCGAGGGTATCTCTCTTAAATTTGTGAATTTTTCGTTCATTGATCTCTTTTGTGTGGCGATCTATTTGATTTTTGATATCCTCTAAGGTGGTCTTTAATTCATCTTCCGTCATCATTTTGGAAAGGTCAGATGAAGTTTCCTCTATCTCCATGCTCAGTTCTTCTAGTATTGTAGAAAGTTCTTGTATGATCAGTAGGATCAAGTCTAAGGAGCATTTGTTTAAAATTTCATACCAGCGCTCCTGGAATTTTTTGGAGTGTTTACATAGAGATGGTTTTAGAGCGATTCTTAAGCCTTGTGGTATGCGTGAATTTCGATGGTATTTTATGAGAGTACTGGCGTGTAGTTGTTGATTCGTTTTCCTTTTAGAAAGGTATAATAGTTGTTTAATATTTTGCTCTTTGGACCGGCTCATGGTTTCCTGTGTAAGCTCATCCCTGATTAATGAGTAGATTTGGTCAGCATCTTTAGTTTCAAATGCGAAAGTAGAGGCACGGGCCTCTGTACTTTTAGCGATATCCTCGTAATTGCTCATTTTTGTGGTTGGTTGTATAGTTGTTAGATGCGTGCTATCCTTCCTGTGGACGCTCAATGGTGAAAATACAATTTTGAAAACGGATAGATGCACAGCTAATTGTTTGTGATCAAAGTTTTTTTTGGGATTTTTGGATTGTTAGTTAGTTTTTTATAGGTGCTCCAAAAGGTGGAGCCAAGGGTCCAGTGGCGTCAGGTAAATTAGTGCAAAGATGTGAACCTAGAGGGTCTCTAGAATCATCCCTTGTTGGGCACACTTGCCATTATCTTTCTATGAAGAAAAGATTTCCATTCCAATATTTTTTGATGTTTGGCAGAAAGTTTATTCATTTTAACATTTTGGTTAAATTTCCATGATATTTATACTTTTTTTCAACACTTATATTCCAGGCAATGTCATTATTATTTGTCCTATCCAATGCATTTCGGGCATTATGGAGTCATGCCCTTCATCAGGGAAATAGACACTGTAAAAACGGAAATGAGGTAACGTTACTCTAATAGTAAAACAAATTAGATTGCATAAAGTCACATCAGTGCATAAACATGTGGTAAAACAAACTGGGACATGTAGGTATAGGTGTACGATCTGGGGTAAGGGAGACAAGTTACTTACATGCCTTTCTTCGAGTAAGTATCAAATCTGGAAAGGAATGGGAAGGATACTGTCAGACTGGCCGTTGTGAAAGGTTTTAAACGGAACATAAAACGAGAGTTTGCACACGGGTCGAAGACGCGTGTTGGGGTCGATAACTAACCTGAATGGTGAATCGGTATCGCTTTGTTGCCATAGTACGTCTCACGTAGCGACGGCTGGAGGGGAATTCGCCATTTTGTGTTTCGTTTTAATTAAATCACAAGATGGAGGAAAAACAATGTGAGAAATGGGTATAAGGGGGTACGGGAGACGTATCCTGACCCTCTATGTTTTCTGAGGGTGGCTGAGGATGCTCATATATGTTGATACTTGTCTTCCAGCGGCTGCGCGTGAGCGTTTTATTTTTTTTTTTTTTGCTGCGTGACGTCTGTTAACGTTCGATTTGAAGGAAATCAGGAAGTGTTGACCGCCATTTTGACACTGTGAGTAAATATATTGTTAAAAATAATTGTTATAAATCAATCCATATTGATAAACATTGTCTGCGCCATCTTGCTTTTTTTACAATGCCACACTTTTGTCGTGCACGGCAGCCATTTTAGATGCCTTGACCAGACCCACTCTCTGCACGACGCCGATCGTGACGTCTGTTAACGTTCGATTCTTAGGAAATCAGGAAGTGTTGACCGCCATTTTTACACTGCGAGTAAATATATTGTTAAAAAAATTGTTATAAATTAATCTGTATTGATAAACATTGTCTGCGCCATCTTGCTTTTTTTCTAATGCCACACTTTTGTCGTGCACAGCAGTCATTTTAGATGCCTTGACCAGACCCACTCTCTGCACGCCGCCGATCCTCAGCATGGCTCCCCACCCTCGCAAGCAACTCCCCCACGCATTGGTCACCCCCGCTCTCTCTCTTATGCATGGGCCATAAACCGCCCCCCATCTCTGCTGCTCTTCCCTGAGAATCACACCCTGTGCCTGCCCGACACCACCCTTCCACCCTATTCACTACCGCACCCTCTGACACTCCTCTTCCTCTGTGTCCGATTGTCCAGGCCGGTCACAGGCTATCACCTAGCCCTGCGGATGTAGTTTATGGCCTCAACTGTAAAGAATCACCCCTCTTCAAAGGAGTTACAGTAGATCAAGGCCCCCCACCCCATGAGATCCGTCACACCACACGCGTTCCTACTATCTGATAACGATCCTGTATTGTGATTGGGGAGGGGATTCCCACTTTGAGGGTGTGTGGGACCGAGCCTGAAAAGGAAGATTCCAGGGATGCCTTTTTGTACATCAAAGTCTTCACAATTATGTGTCACATTAAAAATATATAGCACTCCAACAAAGTAGTAGGATTATAACACTTTAATAACTTATAAATATATACAAAGCACAAAAAACAGTAAACACGTAAAAAAATTTTTTAACACAGCAACAATGGTCAGTAGCGGTCTGTTGTGCGAATAGTCCGAAGGCAGCACAACGCGCCGAGATCTGGACGGCACCCCCTTGCCATTCAGCGGTTTTCCGCCCGCTTTTCCTGCACTGTTTTTTGTCAGTAGCGGTCTGTTGTGCGAATAGTCCCAAGGTAGCACAACACGCCGAGATCTGGACGGCACCCAGGTGATGTCCTTTACTTGCCCAACTGGTTTTGGCATCCTACAATGTTGCACCGAAAAACGGCGTGGGGCGCCCCGGGGGGGGGGGGGCGGCATGAACGGGCCTCCCCAGGTGGATGTTCGTCTCCTGTAGTGGGGCGCCCTTTTACCATTTCAGTCACCAATCAGAAGTTTTTCGCCCGCTTTTGCTGCACTGTGCCTCATCCGCCATTTAGCTGTTTACCGCCCGCTCTTGCGGCTTCAGCGTCTCGCTCACCATGTAATTGGATTGCATCAACTCTTGCGGTGCAGCGATAGGCGGCTGCCACAGGACTCTTAAAATGGCGGCCGGCTCTTCGGATTTGGGCCTGGTCCACTAAAATGGCCCTGGGACACCTTGGAACTCGGACGCTTGTCTGCTAGGGCTTGGGCTCAATTCTCGAAAGCGTCCCCTCAGCCTTGAAGATTCTTCAAAAGTCTTGGGGGCCCCCGACTCCCGCAGGCTTCCGGTGGGGAGCGGCTGCCATGATTGCTTGCGGAATGGCCACGACGGAGCTACGAGATGGTGGTGCTCTCATGCTGACGCCAGCTTCAGTCTGAAACATCCAGAAACACTGTAGACTATCAATTCGATGACTTCCGGTGGAGCCTCAACGTGACCCAGTAGGGAAGAACTTGCCCTCCCCTCTTTTGACTGATGGTTCTTGTTGCCTGTCCCCTCTGTTGTCATCTAACGGAACCTTTTTGGATTGCCGAGTGAGAAAAAAAAAGGTGGGGCTTTCATCGTTTGGGAAAAAAAAATGTTTCAAGCCAATGAAAATTTTTATTTTTAGGTCATATGATCAAGCATTTCATCATTAGGAAACCAAAAGTAAAATGAACCAATGAAAAGTTTTATAAACAAGTCACATGACCTGTTATGCGGCTTTGGGCTATAAAAAGCCTACAAAATCCGTTGGCCTGTGAGGCGGCGTCAGTAGCGGACCGATGTGCGAATAGGCTGAAGGCAGCACAACGCGTCGAGATCCGGATGGCACCGAGGTGGTGTCCAGCAAGTTGGCGCACTGGTGTGTCCATCCTACAATGCTGCGCCGAAAGACGGCGTGTCCAGCTGAGTTGCGGTTACTTTTGCTGCTACAGTACGCCGAAGGCAGCACAACGCGCCGAGATCCGGATGGCACCGAGGTGGTGCCCAGCAAGTTGCCGCACTGGTGTGGCTATCCTACAATGCTGCGCCGAAATACGGCGTGGGGTGCCCGGGGGCGGGGGGGGAGGCAGCGCAAACAGCCCTCTCCCGCCTCCCCAGGTGGAGGCACCTCATGTGCAGTGCGGCGCCCTTTGCCGTTTCACTCGCCATTCAGCAGAGTTGCGGCCGCACTTCCGGTACAGTGACTCACCCGACATCCAGCTGTTTTCCTCCCACTCTTGCGGTACAGCGACTCACCCGCCATCCAGCTGAGTTTCGGCCACTCTTGCGGTGCAGTGACTCACCCGCCATCCAGCTGAGTTCCGCCCGCTCTTGCTGTGCAGCGACTCACCCGCCATCCAGCTGTTTTCCTCCCACTCTTGCGGTACAGCGACTCGAACGCGCAGAGATCAGGATGGCACCGAGGTGGTGTCCAGCAAGTTGCCGCACTGGTGTGGCCATCCTACAATGCTGCGCCGAAAGACGGCGTGGCGTGCCCGGGGGGGGGGAAAGCGGCGCAAACAGCCCTCTCCCGCCTCCCCAGTTGAAGGTACCTCATCTGCAGTGGGGCGCCCCTTAGCGTTTCACTCGCCTTCCAGCTGCATTGCGCCCGCTCTTGCGGCACAGTGCCTCTCCCCCCATCCAGCTGAGTTGCGTTTACTTTTGCGGTGCAGCGAAAGGCGGCTGCAACAAGACTTTCAAAATGGCGGCCGGCTCTTTGGATTTGGGCCTGGTCCACTAAAATGGCCCTGGGACACCTTGGAACTCTGACGCTTGCCT
Source organism: Lissotriton vulgaris (assembly GCF_964263255.1). Taxonomy (NCBI): domain Eukaryota; kingdom Metazoa; phylum Chordata; class Amphibia; order Caudata; family Salamandridae; genus Lissotriton; species Lissotriton vulgaris. Next base: position 1,190,907,990 of record NC_141691.1, on the reverse strand, counting down.
GCTAGGTCATGGGCCCCATTCACGAAAGCGTCCCCTCTTTGGACTGATTGTTCTTGTTGCCTATCTCTTCTGTTGTCATTTAACGGAACCTTTTTGGACTGCCAAAAGGGGTTCTGGGCCGACCGCTGGTTGGTGGAGACATTTTGACTATATCCTGGACCTGCCCAGCCTCGCCCAAAATGGCGCCGGTATAAATGGGACTCGTAACTCCTTGTTGTGTACTGGTTGCCCAACCTTGATATCACGAGATACATATGCAGTTTTGAAGCACATGGCGGGCGGGGACGAGTACTGATTGAACATTTGGACATCCCTATTGATATTAAGTTCTGATGTGTTATTGATTACTGTACTATTGAAAGTTTGAATTAACGTCACCCATGGTACTTGCCCGCAAATGTATATCTAGATAATTTTATTGTAACTGGCCCTGTCATACTTTAATTATAAAATGTACGTCCATCGATTCCGCAACTGTTTGACACCTTACTTCTTGCAAATTAATGGCCCGCCCGTTACGTTCTTCTACAGTGTAAATGTCCCCTCATCATATACGATTCCAGTTTGCTCCGTGGCTATAGGCCACGTGGTTATAGGCCCGTATTTGTATACTGAGATTTTCACAATAAAGGTTTTTAAAACAAAACATGGTAGTAGTACCTTTTTTGGTAAAGTTTTGAATAATAGCCACTGTTTTCGAATCAGTAAAAGGCGAGTGAAATAAAGCAGCCCGATTACATGATGGTTAAAAGGTATAATACGCAGGAACGCAGTAAAGATAAATGGTCAAGGGCTGTTGTGTTTTCCACTCCTGCAACATAGAGTGATCGATAGGAATCCGATATTCATGGCTATCAGCGACTAAGACAGCAGGCCGAGCCTCTTTTGCTCAACGGCTCCCTCATGGGACGAAGAAACGCCCTTTTTCTCGAAATAGGAATATTTTACTTGCAGGACAGTTGTAAATTTCCCGGGAAAATACATTAGCCTGGAACATTGTTAGTGATAAACTGTAAATGCATGTGGGTCCTTTGCTTTACAAGTCAGAGCGAGAAAAAAAAAGGTGGGGCTTTCATCATTTGGGAAAAAAAAATGTTCGAAAGCAATGAAAAGCATGAACATGACCTGTTACGCTTACGTTACGCGCTGCGCGCCGCGCTCTGGATCGTTTCCGGGAAGCTGCGCCTTGCGCACCGGAGCACTTCCGGGTGCGCTAACGCGGCGCGTCATATGACGCATTACGCGACAACGCAGGTCCAGAATATAGTCAAAATGTCTCCACCAACCAGCGGTCGGACCAGAACCCCTTTCGGCAGTCCAAAAAGGTTCCGTTAAATGGATGGTGGGCGAGACGCTGTAGCCGCAAGAGCGGGCGCAACTCAGCTGGTTGCGTGAAGCGCTGGGGTGTACCTGAGAAACCTCCACCTGGGGAGGTGGGGGAGGCTCGTTCGCGCCGCCTCTCCCTTCTAGTGCATCCCACGCCGTCTCCCGTCTCCTGGCGCAGGAATATGTGATGGTCAGACTAGGGCACCGCTGGACGTGTCTTCAGGTCAAACGGATTGTGGGACAATGTTCAGAATGGAAGAGTCACCAAAAGGCAAAAAGTTCCGCTTGACCCCGGGAGCCGGCCGCCTATGTCGGGGGCGATCTCAGGCCACACCAGGGCAACAAGACTTGGGGAGGGGGTCAGCGCCATTACACCGCCCCTCGGGGGCCTCCATAAAGCGGTTCAGGGAGGCACCGAATCACATTGATTTCCAATGCAGTCATGTCCACAAACAGCCCCCACTTACTTTGAGAATAGTGAAGCTGCAGCAGGTGCAAATAAACTGCAGACAGTGTTACAAGCGCTGCTCGGAACCCTCAACTATGGCACCCAACATCCAGGACTTATGCCATTTGTGCAAGGCAGTTACATCGAAGTAACTCAGGGACCAAGGAACATACCATATCCAGAGTCCTTCCCACAGCGTCTGTCTTCCTTGTTACCTAGTTATTGTTCTTTCACTCCCACTCCAGGCTTTTAGTCTGTGGATGGAAAACCATGAACCTACACTCACGTATGAAAATGTTACTATTGATGCTTGACTGAGGCCAAGGAGATCAGAGTGCATGAGTCTCATGCTCGATCGATTGAGCTAGCCGGATCAGGCAACAAAAAGGTGATGGTGGGGGTGGCGGCATCAGCAAGGCATCCTCACACACAACTTGTCGGACATCAGCTCTGGATGTACTGGGGACGAGTCTTGGTGCATGGTGTCGTCCCCGGGTAATTTGCACAACGGTTCTCCACCTATAGGCTGCCAGCTATGGTACCTCGACAGGAATAGTGATGGATGTTGCAGCAGGCTGCCATGTAAATAGATATTTAATAAAATGTTTTACCCTGTTACTTTGCTGGTGTGTTGTATATATTTATAATATTTGCATAGGGTTTGTCGTTATTTTGGGCGGGGTGGGTGGCGGAGCCGAGCTGTCTTGCAGCCATCATGGTGTCGAGCTCAGTTCATGTCACTAGTTTCATATTTCTCATGAGGGGTTGTTCCTAATGTTTCTATTTTAGCGAGGTCAAAAAGAGATCCCATTAGTGGCCTACTGATTTTGCTTGATTCCTTTTGTTTTTTTAAATGATTTTTCACTATCTGCAAAGACTAAACAGAGTATTGTGACTCTGTGCTTGTTTGTAAATAGAGAATGAACCAAAGAGAACCAATTCTAAAACAGTAAATGCTTGGATAACAATTAATGAAATGGAGAGAGAAGCAGGCACGACGGATTACAACGGGGGCAAAGGCCTGCGTTACCTACCCTTCACTATCTGCAAAGAGAGAATAATCCTAAAAGAAAAGAGGGGGGGGGTAGCGTTCAAAGCACATCAGCGTGCATAAACACGAAAATGTTTTTACCTACTACGGACTTGACATTTTAAAGCTTTTCATATTTGCTATTAAAAAACCATTGAAATTCACTGAAAAAACCATAGGTTATAGACCATATATAGTGAGGAATTAGCATTTACAAAACCTTGAAAATTCACTGAAAAAACCATAGGTTATAGACCATATATAGTTAGGGATTAGCATTTACAAAACCTTAATTTACTCGCACAAAACCATTGAAATTCGCATATATAGTTAAATGCACTAACTATATATTGCCCAACCGCAATCCACTGCTGATGATGTCACATATAACATCATTCATGACATGGTCAGTGACATCACTGATGACATCACTGATGACAACTCAAATGACATCACTGACAACATCACTGATGACATCATTCATGTGATAATACGATGAACCTCTTCAGACTCTAATATAACCTTAGATTCACTCAGTGTAAACAGACACTCACAGACTGTCACTCATCCATGGAGTTACTCATACACCTAGTCAGTCATGCAAAGAATCAATCACACCTCCATTTCCTCAACTATACAGTTATACACACCTTACTTATTCAAACATATTGTAACATATTTACTCTCTTATACAATCACTGATACAAGTTTACAATGATCCATACAGCCACTCACACATTCATTGGCTCTTATGCACAGTTATTTATATATGTCAATCTCACATGTACTGTGTTTTACATATGTACTTACTTTCACATGTAGCACTGAGATATCCATTCACTCACCAATACACTTATGCACACAATCAACCACACATACAGCTGTTCCACATGCACTTTTGAACCCATACATCTAGTGAATCAACTGCTCACACATCTATGCACAGTCACACACCTCCCAGCCACCCACACACACACACTCACTCTCCCATACAAATACTTGGGCAACCAATCAATAACCCATATAGTTACTCATATAGCTACTGATCAACACATGCAGCAGTTTACAGAACAACAGACATAATGATGCACAAATTAAGACAGTTTAGTCACTAACCCATGCACTCAGTGAGACACATTTAATCACTCTCTTATACAGTCAGTCATGCACCTACTAAATCTTTCATCCAGACACTTATACATCCACTCATTCTTCAATATGTTAGACTTATTTTTACTTTACAGAAACATACAGTCACCGGATGTTGTTATCAGTGATGTCATTTGAGTTATCATCAGTGATGTCATCAGTGATGTCACTGACCATGTCATGAATGATGTAATATGTGACATCATCAGCAGTGGATTGCGGTTGCGCAATATATAGTTAGTGCAACTAACTATATATGCGAATTTCAATGGTTTTGTGCGAGTAAATTAAGGTTTTGTAAATGCTAATCCCTAACTATATATGGTCTATAACCTATGGTTTTTTCAGTGAATTTATATATATACACAACACCAGAGAGGATATCTTTGCAAGCACGGGAGAGAGTATTACGTTTCCCCGTACTTTGTCCAAATCACGTCGCGGTAACAACTCACCTAGGGGCACGCGTTCGATGTAGAATGTTTTTGGCTCCTATGGTCCCCCTTGGGAAAGTACATGTTCTCCCAACACACTTACACAATGTCCGCTTGAGGCTTCAGCAAGACAATAATGCACAGGCAAACCAGATGGGCTACTACGACAGGACCTTTATTTTGGAACATCCATGGCAGAGGCCAACGGGAAAATGTAGCATGTTGTGTTAATTATTATTTTTCTATTCACTAGTGCTACCACTGATGGTTACAAGACGACCTAAATTCAGCTGTGATTATAACATGCTGTATGATGAAAAGGTTATAATTATTTTAACATTTATTTTAACACATGTTTTTGGTGAAATACGAAATAATGTAAAATGTTTCTGGAAATAATTCTGAAATAATGCTCGCTCTGGGTGTAAAAAGTGTGAAAAGACTGTTCAATGCAGGTTTAGCCACAATGTAACCATGGCAGCATCTGGATCGAACCTGTACGCTAATTGAATGACACACCCATTTCTCTGTGCATATATATACGTCCTCTACTCAAATGCAGATGTAGTGAACAAGGCGGCAACGCCGAAACGCGTCTAAGCAGACACTGATCTAAGAATAAAGTTTGGATTCAGATTCACGGAGTCAGCGCCTTCTTCAATCGTACGAGTATGGTATGAAAGAATATATATATATATCTATATATTACCTACTGGCGGTCGCCAGTAGGTAGTTATAGTTAGGATTTTTTTCAATGTTAAATCTCAAAATTCTATTTGGAATAACTTTGGCGCCGGTTGACGAATCTGACTGAAAATTTCCTCAAAATGGCCTCGCGGTGTTATGGTCCTTCCCTGAAAGTTTGGGGGGTATTCGTCAAACGGGGTCCGTGATAAAAGGGGGGTCCCAAAACGCGTTTTCCCCATGTTAATTTCCATAGGGCGGTCGATTTCACTTTTAGCCCGAACGGCTGAATGGATTTCCACCAAATTTGGCAACATTGTAGGGACTGGTAGCCCAATGTGCCTTTGCTATGTCTCAAGATATGTGCTCCAGTGGATTTTGAGTAATATAGGTTAAAAAAATATATATATATCTATAGCAGCGCCCCGGTACGCGCCCCGGGGAGCGCTCCGGGCGCGCCACGCGAGGTGCGCACAGAAAGCTGATCGGCTCTCGGGTGTCTGTAAACATTCGAAACAGTCCGAAGCGGCCGCCATCTTGTGTCTCGGTAAAATCGAGACACAAGAGGTGGCTAAAACAAAGGGGGAAATGACCATAAGGCGTCAGGGATAGACCCCCTTTGACCCCCTAGGTTTGATGTGGGGGCTATAAAAGGGCCCCGCGGGGCATTTAAAATATTTTTTTTTTTTCGTTTTGCGCGGGGGAAGCGCCCGGTACGCGCACCGGAGAGCGGACCGGGGAGTGTACTATGAGCAAAAAGATGACAGAGTTTTTAAAAAATTAAGCCTTTTTTTAGAAATTGGAGGTAGTTCTAAAAAGAACTTTTTTTTCTTCTTTTTGTTGTTTTATATTTTTTGGGTGTTTTTTGAACATTTTGTACTTTTTTTGGCTTTTCAAAACAGTTTTATATTTTTTTTGTATTTTTTTATGGGGAGAAACAAAAAAAAGGGAATTGAAACTGGCTCAACTGGAGCAAAAAAAACAAAAAACCCCAAAAATTACTTCTTTTTGGGGCACTTGTGATTATCACCTGCAAGGACGATGAGCTTTACGCTTTTTTCACCATAGGCGATAAGCTTGCCACATGCAGAACAAGTGATTTTAAAATCAGCAAATCGTGGCTGAATACAAGGCATCATCTCTGATATTTCTGGTCCCGATGAAGTGGGTTCGTTTCTTTGGGAGGTGGTCCTTGAAGACTGGGGGAGGTTCGTGGCCAGTTCCCTGAGCTCGGCACGAGAATAGTTGTTAAGGTGCTTACGGGTCATATGTCGAATCATGGTATAGTTACCAAAGGAATATTTTTTGTTTGGGTTGCCCCTTGAGAGTTCTTCCTTACAGATTAGGCAAGTTACCTTGGCCGCATTCACTTTTTTCTTGCCCTCTGGGAGTGAAAAAACTCCCATACAATGTGTGACTTGGGCTTGTATGGGGTATTTTGTTCAGGCAGCCATCTTTCATTATCCTCCTCTTCCTCTTCCTCCTCCTCCTCTTGTTGACCACCAATGTAATCTTGAGCTGGTCCTCTTGGTTGTTGTGGTGGTGGTGGTGGGGCAGATGCACCAGCTGCTGCTGCTACTGAAGCCATTATAAAGATCAAAAAGGTACAGAGAGGTACAAACAGGTCTTCCTCAGTCAAAGGACAAAGTCAGAATAAGGAAAAAAGGTGGGGTCTTTCATAATTTGGAAAAAAAAACTGTCCTGAACCAATGAGAAGTGTTATTTTCAGGTCACAAGACTAGGGGCTTCATCATTATGAAACCAAAACTGTTATGAACCAATGAAAAGTGTTATTTTCAGGTCACATGACCCGACGCGCTTATGCTACGCGCCCCCGGGCGCGCTACGGGTCGCGCTCCGGGTCGCGTCGCGTAAGCGCGTCGGATGTTTACGTTGCGCGATCGTATTCGCTCGAGTACTTCCGGGTGCGCTTACGCCGTGCGTATCACGCGGACGCGGCTACGCGATACGTCACGATCATGTTTTCGTTCGCGATATTGGCGCTTACGGGACGCGCCCGGGGGCGCTTTATAGAAGTACGCTCTTCGGGGCGCTCCCCGGGGCGCGCACCGGGAGCGCTCCAAAAAAAAAACAGTTTTAAAAAATGGGAAAAATTGTAGGGACTGGTAGCCCTATTCTTAAGTGGTTTTTACGAAAATGAACTTTGAAAAAATATGTATTGTGCTACATTGGGCTATATATATGTTAGAGCCAAAATGTAGCCCAAATGTAGCCCAATATAGCCCAATGTAGCCCAAAGATGGCCACCAGAGACAAAAAAAAAATATAGCCCAATGACAGAATGTACCAGAGTGTTCTAAACAACTAGAGCACTAACAGTCTTACTTATAAAGTGAGACTTATAGTTAGGAATTAGCATTAAAAAAACCTATGAAATTCACTGAAAAAACCATAGGTTTCAGACCAGTTATAGTTAGGAATTAGCATTTAAAAAACCTATGAAATTCACTGAATAAACCATAGGTTTCACACCAGTTATAGTTAGTAATTAGCATTTAAAAAACCTATTAAATTCACTAAAAAAAACATAGGTTTCACATCAGTTATAGTTAGCTGGAAATTTTACTGACATAAAACCATTGAAATTCCACGTTATAGTTAGTTGGACTCACTATAACCTGCGGGTGTAATGCACTGCTGATGACGTCACATATTACATCACTCATGACATGGTCAGTGACATCACTCATGACATCACTTATGACATCATCCTTGTGACAGAGTGACAGACCTCCTTTCACTGTAATGTAACCCATGAAACACATATTGAAAAATATAAATTAATGATGTAATATGTGACGTCATCAGCAGTGCATTACACGCGCAAGTTATAGTGAGTCCAACTAACTATAACGTGGAATTTCAATGGTTTTATGTCAGTAAAATTTCCAGCTAACTATAACTGGTGTGAAACCTATGGTTTTTTTAGTGAATATATATATATGTTTGATATGTATTACATACCTGTCTTTTTCTTGTGAAATTTGATAAACAAAATGAATTATAATAATTAACATAAATAAATAGAAATTCTGTAAAAACTGTGTCCCTGGATTGATTGTAATAAATGCTTCTATGTTTGCCCAGTTCTGTTACCTATTTGGTGACCCTATTAGGGCACTATATATTCTATATATAGGCAGGTTGATCTCTTTAGTACTACCTTTAGAGGAGTTCCCCATGTTCTGGACCCTTGGCTGGAATCAGAGTGTACTACTCCTACTTCAAAACTGACCTGCAGGTGAAACTACAGAGGTTTAGGGCGCTTTGCAACCGGAGTCAGGCTCCTTGCATTAGCAACAATTGCTGCAGAGAAGTGGAGAAGTGTGGCTCAGGGGTTAGAGGCGGCAGACCTGGAGCTTGAGTTCGGCCCGGGACCAGGGTTCAATTCCCCGCCTCGGCGGGTCTTGGGCTCAAAATTCCACGGACTCGTTAATTCTCGCTCCGGTGCCTTCTCAACTCACGGGTTCACACTCTGCGACTCTGGGCAATAGCTTGCTTAATCTCCACAACGGCCCCTCGCGGTGGGATGCCTGGCTTTCACCTTGTGGATACCCTGCCAGGGTTATCTCACAGGGGAATACCAGGACGGGTTACCTAAGCAAGCGCTGAGATGCCCCAGGGTAAGTTGTGCGCTATATAAGTTTCATTCATTTCATTTCATCTCCCACCAGTGCACATATCTGATAGCAACGTGCTCTTTACATCCAACACCAACCTCTATTGATGACCTGCTCCTCATGCTGACAAGCACCTCCTCACTACCCCAGAAATACAAAGCTCCAAAGGACTCTGCAAAGGTAAACTCTTCACAAGGATTCATCTGGTTTCAGCATCTGACCCTAAAGTTAAGCATAGGTTTAATTAGTGACTTTAGTGGTTCACCCTGCAAGGATGGTGTTTATTACTTGAGTGGGGCTCTCATCCCTCTCAACTAATAACCCAATTACTTAGAAGATGTCTGTCAATATATGCAATAAGAAGTTGCAAACTAAGGACACCAGCATGAAGGCAAATACTCAGCCCATGTGTCTTTGTCAGAAGCATCGTGGTAATCACATTTATCATGTGGATTAACACCCTGATCCTTACTCCCACTCTTAGCTGAAGTTCATCCTTAAAATGACCCTGGGATGGAAGAGTGCAAAGAAAACCAGGCTGGCTTCACATACCCATCATGTATGGATCTATAAGTGTGCTGATGCCAGGTTGCTTTGGAGCCACAAAAGCAGTGTTTCACCCATGTCAGCGTGCAGTGTGAACCTTACAAAGTGTAACATACTTCCACTTGATCCATTATACCCATACACCACTCAGCCTGGCTGCTTTGCATGTTGGGCCTCACGGATAGCAGTGTAGAGGTGCTGCCTTAATTGTTAGTCTGTGAAGAATTTTTTGAGCAGGAGCAAAATCCCATACATTCTATGACAGCTGAATTTGGCTCTAGACTTTCTGTAGGATCCAACCTTCAAGTGCAGTGCAATAAACAACTTTTATGCTACTCCCACTGATTGGATCACTATTTACATTATGTTAAATCCATTCCAAAATAAATACTTTACAGTTTTCTCTTTGTCTGATTGTTCATCAATGGCACTATCTTGTGTAGTCCTCATTTACGTTATCAGCGTTCAATACTATTTTATTAATAAGCAGGGTTTTGTCATATAATTTAAAAACACAATGACCTCTGAAGGATTTATTCCATCATCAAAAAAATAATATTATTTACAGTTAGTGGTACCCAAAGTTTCCAATCACATATATGTATTTCAGAATATATTTTGCTTGTCCAATTCCATTAATTGTTTATGATTTTTTTGATCATATGTCAATGACAATGAGGCACATCCAAAGGATAAACAATCATACATATTTAATTAATTACACCAGTTTTCTTAACTCAGTTAAAATGTTTTTACAACTGAAAATAAACCATGGGTCATCTAAGAGACACACTTCAACTTACCCAATAGACACCAAAAAGAGATTGAAATATGAAAGTGACTATAGTTTGCATAATCGTCCACTCAACGAGTCCCTTAAACAGTCCTTATAAATCAACATTCAACAGGCTTGAAATTATATTACAATTTGCCCATCTGAAAATAGTTGTAGTTGAAAGAAATGTTCGTTTCGGTCTCTGGTGTAAGTATACAGTACATGAGATCATCTCAGGAGAGTGACAGTGTAAAAATAGCTCACTTGTATAAATCTGATTATAAATTTAGTAGCTAATATCACTATTAATTGTAGCCAATTTTGAATATAATCAAGGAAAGCTGTAGTGGACGCTTCAACCATAAGCTTCCTCTGGAACTGATCAATAAGCTTTGTCATATGCTCAATATAAGTGTGTACTTTTAAATTGTAAAACGATAAACTAATAACACTGGAGCAAGCATTAGCTGTTATTCAAACACGAGGGCAAGAGCTTTTCCAGTAGTGTGTGCTTGTCAATTAAAATTTGATTTGAGGTTGATACAGAAGCGTTTACCGGCAATACTAAAGATAACATCAGCATGCATGAGAACAAGCAGATATCTATGCCTGCATTCTTCCGATGTTGGAAGATAATGTAAGAAGCAGAACAGGATATCTTTTTTTCTGTTCTGAAGGTTTTTTGTGCACCATCACAACAACCAGATTGCTCCAGGTTTGAAAGGAGGAAGGGAAGCGGTCGAGTGCTGTGTACACCTACATGGTAGTTTGAAATGGTGGGTTAATCTAGCTTAGATGGTTGAGCTTATTGTGAGGTAAATGTTTCCCTACAGAAAAACCAACCTTCAAGAGTAAGCCTTGACTGATGAAACTCGATACTTCATGTACGTCAAGGCCAAAAAAGAGGTAGACAGCAGTTCAGTGACCTCACTAGTAGTATCTGGATTCTGTGATACAAGGACAACAGGAATACTAGTTTTAAGGTGTTCCTAGTAACCTCTGAGTTTCCAAAAACAAAGAGAACTGGCCTGACAGGTTTCTGGGTATTTATTTTATGTTGGATGTTGGGATTAGCAGTTTGGCTTTCAAGGCCGAAAATGTAAAAATGTAAGGACAAAAAGAAGATTGATGTAACAAACATCTAATGAACCATGGCACAAATGCAAAACGCCTGTTCTTCCTAGTAAACGCCCACCTGCAGCATTGTTTTGTGTTGCTGTACTGTGGGTTAGGAGCATGTACTTAGATCTGTCTTGTAGTGGCTACCGGCACTTGTTTTGTGCGAACCATCAGAGTTTGACCATGGCGAGAGAGAAAAGGAAGGCAATGAGATAACAGTGATGCAAGACAAATATAGGGAAACAGGAGAAAGAATGAATAACAAGTAGTACAAGGGAAATAAAGGGGCAAGGAGTAAAGGGTGTGGAAATAAAATGGCTTTAGGAGCAATCAAGGCTAGGCAGAATTTAAAGTTGATTAATCTTGGCATTCAAACACACATACGATGATTGGAGGTACATGGGAGGAATGCTTGCAATTTATCTAACAACTGGCACTTATTACTGAACCAGAGCACATACAACACAAGACTGGTGTTGCCCTGAAATGGCTGGTCCAAACTGAGGTGGCATGGTGTATAAATAATCATGGGTCTGAATGCTACACCAAGCGGTTGCCAGTACTTAAACTAATTGTAAGCCTTTCTCCCATCACTTCTTCCATGTTTGATGTCCTGCCCTAAGTGGATAGGGTATGCCCAGATGTGGGTTGCATACTCACTTGGACACTGAAAACAAGCAACACCCACAGCCCAAATCAGTGCTAAATCCGGCCTGGGTTGTGTTGAAGCACAAGCATAGTATAAAACATGTCTGTACTCTTACTCTTCTAAATGTCCTAACAGTACTGGGCCCTTTACAATTAAAAAATCTGCAGCATTTCCATACACTGCAGAGGCAATGATCCTCTGATTAATCTTTCTCTGCCGATGATAGGAGAGGTGGAAATTAGGGTGACCAAAACACTGAGTTAACTGTTGCATGAGGACCATAAATTGACCGCTGACTCACAAATTTAAAATCAGGTTAAGTACACCACTTTCAAGACCATACTGTAGAAATAAAGAATTGCAAGAGGAAGATCCAACCTCCTAAAGAAGTTAAGTGAGACTAGAATTATGCAGACCAAAAGTTCTGATACAGAAACACAAAATAATAGAAGCAGAACTCGATATTCTGTAAAAGCTCGCTGATTCCCCACACAACACACTTAAATAATTGGAGAAATAGCACAGTTTCAATGGAGTAGTAAACAAGACTCTATAATAGACTCTGACAGATATTATATTATTTTGGTTATTGTATTAAAGATTAAAAAATCATTGCAATAATCAGCCTTTTAAGCAATCCTGTTAAACTTGGCAGAGCTTGCAATATAATGTCACACATTTAGGCCACCTTTCAAAGGATAATTATCTTATAAATCGATTTACAGAGTCCTACAACCATCAAAGGCAGAAGGAAACTTAATTTATCTAACAGCTCACAATCCTAAAGAAGAAGGTAAAAGGATTCAGATGTAAAGTCCAAGAGCAAGTCCATTAGAATGGTACTTAAAGGAAACCGAGAAAATTAAAATGTACTGCAAAGAAGGATTTCCCTCCATCTGCTACCGACCGTACTATCAGCAGAGGCAGTCAAAAAGTAAAAAGCAAATTCGATCAGCCTATTGTTCTTTTCTCAAAGTATAAAAAATTCAGAATGGCATTGATGAGAGGCAAAATCAAGTGGTGTTGCCCCTCCTTTGGGTTTCTGCTTACAATATCTATGTTACAGTCCTACAGATGCTCCATCTCACCACTGCCATACTATTTCATGTGCTTCGATACACATAATGTCACCTAGGACATTAGTAACTATACGATGGTTTCCTATGGTTGTCATCAGAAACTAGAAATGTAAAGTCCTCATAGGTCTAACAACATTGAAAAAGAATACAAAGTATCAGTCAGGATTACCAGCTGAAAACCTAGTTTCCACAGAACATTTCACTGTGAACAATAATGAAATATTTAGGAATGTCAAACATTTCTCATGTGCTTAAACAAATAAAGTAATATTTACTAAGCTGCAATGGACTATTGTATTAGATTTAGGAATAAGACAGCTTTAAAGAAAGAGCATATTTGGAAAAGGCCTTATGTTTGCATCTCAATTTTAATTGAAATAAACTCTAAATTTACATCACATATAATTAATGCTCCTGGTTTTTCTGCTTTTACAGACAGAAAACATAGTGTTTCCCGTCTATATTTATTTTTCAAAGTGGAAAAATGCAGAAGAGTCTGCTTCTTGTGGTTGACTTGCCATGCTGGTTTACGTGATTTCTAGTCAAGTCAAGTCAAGTCAAGTAAATAGTTGTATAGCGCACTACTCACCCAGAGGGTCTCAAGGCGCTTGAGGGGGGGGAGTCGCTACCTATCAAATAGCCAAGTTTTGAGTTGTTTTCTGAAGGAGAGGTGGTTCTGTGTGAGGCGGAGGTGGGTGGGGAGAGAATTCCAGGTTTTGGCCACTAAGTAGGAGAATGATCTTCCTCCCATGGTGGCTCTTCGAATGCGTGGAATCACAGCAAGAGCTTGATTGGACAATCGTAGTTGGCTGTGGGGGGTAGAATGTCAGGCGTGTGTTGAGGTATTTGGGTCCTAGGTCATAGAGGGCTTTGTGTGCGTGGGTGAGGAGGCGGAACATTATTCTCTTGTTGACGGGGAGCCAGTGAAGGTCTCTCAGGTGATCGGAGATGTGATAGTGGCGGGGTATGTCTAGGATGAGTCGGGCGGAGGCGTTCTGAATGCGTTGGAGTTTTTTTCTGTAATTTGGCTGTGGTTCCGGCGTAGAGAGTGTTTCCGTAGTCCAGCTGGCTTGTGACAAGTGCTTGGGTGACCGTCTTTCTTGTTTCAGTGGGGATCCATCTGAAGATGTTTCTGAGCATATGTAAGATGTTAAAACATGATGATGAGATGACGTTGACTTGTCTGGTCATTGAGAGGGAGGAGTCTAGAATGAATCCCAGGTTGCGAGCATGGTCCGTTGGTATGGGTGTGCTGCCCAGGGCCGGTGGCCACCATGAGTCATCCCATGCAGAGGGGGATGATCCTAGGATGAGGACTTCCGTCTTGTCTGAATTCAGTTTTAAGCGGCTGTTCTTCATCCACTCGGCTACGTCTTTCATCCCCTCGTTTAGCTTGGTTTTGGCGGTGTTTGGGTCTTTGGTGAGAAAGAGAATCAGCTGTGTGTCGTCAGCGTAGGAGATGATGTTGAGGTTGTGCTGGTGTGCGATGGATGCGAGGGGGCTCATGTAGATGTTGAAGAGGGTGGGGCTGAGCGATGATCCTTGTGGTTCGCCGCAGATGACTTCGTGGCCTCTGATCTAAAAGGAGGGAGGCGGACTCTCTGGGTTCTTCCGGGTAAGAACGAGATAATCCAATCCAATGCTTTTCCTTGTATCCCAACGTTGCTGAGCCGTTGTACAAGGGTGCTATGACAGACCGTGTCAAACGCTGCAGAGAGGTCCAGGAGGATGAGGGCAGCTGTTACCCCGTTGTCGAGTAGTGTTCGGATGTCGTCTGTGGCTGCGATGAGGGTGGTTTCGGTGCTGTGTTTGGCTCGGAAGCCGGACTGTGAGGGGTCGAGGGAGATGTTAGACTCGAAGAAGGCGGCAAGCTGACTGTTGACGGTCTTCTCTATGACTTTCGCAGGAAAAGGGAGGAGCGAGATGGGGCGGTAGTTCTTAAGTTCGGTGGGGTCTGCTGTAGGTTTCTTCAGGAGGGCATTGAGTTCGGCATGTTTCCAGCTTTCCAGGAAGGTGGCAGTGTTGAGGGAGCAGTTCATGATATCCCTGAGATAAGGTGCGATGATGGAGTTGGCCTTGTTAAAGATGTGGTGGGGGCATGGGTCGGTTGGTGATCCGGAGTGAATCGAGTCCATCAAGCGGATGGTGTCTTCGGTGCTGATTGGGTTCTAGGTGCAAAGGGTGGTGGTGGGGGGCTTCAGTTTGGTGGTAAGGGGGTGGACTGGTCGCCGAAGCTATTATGTATGTCAGCGATTTTGCTGTGGAAGAACGAGGCTAGAGAGTCGCAGAGGTCTTGAGAGGGAGTGATGTCGTTGGTGCCGGCGCTGGGGTAGGTAAGCTCTTTGACGATGCTGAAGAGTTCCTTGCTGTTGCGGGCGTTGTTGTCGAGTCGATCCTTGAATGCTGATTTCTTGGTGGATCGGATCAGCTGGTGGTGTTTGCGGGTGGCGTCCTTGAGGGCGGTCATGTTGTTTGTGGGTGGGTTTTTTCTCCAGGCTTTCTTGAGGGTGCGGCAGTTCTTTTTGGAGTTCTTGAGGTCGTCATTTAACCAGGAGGCTTTTTTGCTACCTGGCTTGTTGTGATGGTTTTTCCAGGGTGCTAGTTCGTCAGCGCAGTGGGTGATCGATTGTGCGAGATTGATGGCTGCTTGATATGGGTCCGATGATTTAACGGGAGGGTTTTGGTTTAGCGATGCGGTGAGCTGGTCGGTGGTAATTTTGTTACAGTTTCTGCGGGGGACTTGTTGTGGGTGGTGGTGGGTCATGGTCTTTCTGAAGTTGAAGTGGACGCAGCTGTGGTCCGTCCAGTGGAGTCCTGTGGCATGATTGAAGGAGATGTGTTTGCTGGAGGAGAAGATTGGGTCGAGCGTGTGTCCGGCGTAGTGGGTGGGGGTGTTTACCAGTTGTTTGAGTCCGAGATTGGCGAGGTTGTCCAGAAGGGTGGTGGTGTTGCTGTCGTTGTTATTTTACAGGTGGAAGTTGAGGTCCCCTAGGAGAATTTAGTCCTCGGAGGGGAGGGCGTGTGGGCTGATAAAGTCAGTGATGTCTTCGCTGAATTGTGTGCAGGGTCCTGGTGGTCTGTAGATGAGGGTGCCTCTAAGTGTGGTCTTGGGGTCGGTGTGTATCTGGAAGTGAAGGTGTTCGGCGGCTGTGAGGGTGTCGTCGGAGCTGGTCGTGATGCGGATGGTGTTCTTGTGGACGATTGCGATGCCTACTCCTGTTTGGTTGATGCGGTCCTTTCAGATGAACTTGTAACCGTCCGGGATGGCCATGGCGATGTCGGGGGCAGATGAGGTGTTCATCCAGATTTCTGTAAAAAAGGCGACGTCCCGAGTTGTGGTGTCTAGTCGGTTCCATAGTTCAATGGCGTGTCTGTGGACCGAGCGGGTGTTGAGCAGGATGCACTTCAGGTGGTTATTGTCGTAGCTCTGTTTGGCGTTTATGGATGTAGTGTGGGTCCTGATGCAGCAGAACTTGCAGGATTGGCAGGTGAAGGGTCCATGGGTGCGTCCTGGGGTGGCTTGGTGGCAGTCGGGTAGACGGCCAGTGTTGAGTGCAGAGAGGGTTGCGGCGTTGTATGTTAGGCGGGTGGAGTGGATTCTGCGGGGGCCAGGGGCTCTGGCGTTGGGCAGCATAGCAGCTGAGCAGATAGGCAGCATAGGAAGTTAAAAATAGGTTGAGATTTCCCTAAGTGCAGGTGTATGGTCACAATTTGCAGAAATGGGACAGGAATCAAGATATGGGTGCATGTTTATCAATTAAATAAATGTGGAAATATACTATTTTATGAATCAATAAATGTGCAAAACACAACATAAATATGGCTAGATACCAATAAGATGAGGAAAAATAAATATAGATAAATACAGATAGAAATGTTAAAAAAATGAATACTATAAAACTGGAAGCCCTAAATATAATTCACTAAAATCATTTCATATAGGAAATAAAGTGGAGTACTCACTAAGTATTATCACATGAAAATAACTAGTGGTAAAAATAGCCAACTACCACAATTTTTCCCAACTTTCATGTATATTTAATTTTCTAACTTCATGTAACTACAATGTTTTTTAACTTTTTATTGACTATAGAATGTCTAGTATTATCAGTTTGAATTCCCAGTTAATATTTAGTATTTTCACAGTTTTGCACCAACATTTCTACATGATGTATTCTAATGTAAAGCATTAGAAACACTAGGCCATTTTATGAATAGCTAATTTTTTATCAGTAAATGTCAATAAACAACATTTTCATACGTAATCTCTTTAATGCAACTCATTTATAAGTATTAGCGTTGATTTGTATATATGTTTCTTCGTCTTTCATTTCAAGGCACGCTTTTACAGTGCTACTACACTTTTTTCAGTTTTATGTGTTACTATGTCTCACATATGCAAGTTGCATTTTCAGCTTTTCATGTCTTAAATTAGTGAATGTGTCTTATACAATCATTTTTTATTTCTTACGTCATCAGGTACTTGTTCTCCGGTTCAGGGAGAACAAGGCATGGCAGTTTTGGCCAAACTCTTCCTATTCACTCAGGGTTCAGACTGATTTGCATGTAGCTGGGCCCAAACTGAGGTGGCTTGGGGGGAAAAATAACGATGGTTTGGAAGGCTACCGAAACGATTGCCAGTGGTAAGACAAATTGCAAGCATTCCTCG
The DNA here is from genome assembly GCF_964263255.1 of Lissotriton vulgaris. Classification (NCBI taxonomy): domain Eukaryota; kingdom Metazoa; phylum Chordata; class Amphibia; order Caudata; family Salamandridae; genus Lissotriton; species Lissotriton vulgaris. Next base: position 1,190,890,441 of record NC_141691.1, on the reverse strand, counting down.
CATCACCTTTTCGGAGTTTGAAATCTCAGGATTTGTCAGCATCGGTGGAAGGGTCCCAAGAAAACTTTAGATCTCTGCACTTATTGCTCTGCAAGCATAATCACTAGCACAGCCCATTAGATGTTTGTAACATGGTCCTTCACTTAATACAATAGGTGGAGCATGCACAGTTTGGAAATTTGTACATTCTGGCTTGCATGCAGTGTCTGTATGTTATAATCACAGCAGGAGGTGGTGGTGGCTGGAGGCCATGTGATTGACATCGTAGCACATATCTGCTGATGTCACTACCAGTTTGTAATAAGTAATTACAAGCTATTACTGATACACGTCTTAATACATGCGCATTCTGATGCCAGAGCATGCCTGGATTACAAAACATAGGGGCATATTACCAACAAGTAGCGATATTTATTGTTAAATGGGCTTAGCCATGTTTTTTTTTATCGTTGAGCATCACCGGAATTTATCGCTGAGAAAACGTGCTATTAGCAACGTTTATCTCCAAAGCGATAAATGTTCCGGCTATAGCGGCAAAATCCGTGAATATCGCTGAGAATACAGTGATATTCACGCATTAGCGACAAAATGCTCTTAGCCATGTTATCCACCTCCCATTGGATAACATGGCTAAGATCTGGTCTGAGCAGGCGTGAGTTATTGGAGATATTCGCGCTTAGCGCAAATATTTCCAACGCTACGCCTGTGTTGGTAATAGGCGATAGCGATGTTAGCGACTGCTTTCAGTCGCTAACAGGTTGGGAACGCCCACTTTGCATGTCATTAGCAATAAATATCGCTGACATGTAAAGCGGGCCCCAAACCGCTCGCTATAGCCTACAAGCTGTCGCTAACTGCTGTTAGCGACAGCTTGCTAATAGGGCGATAGAAGTATCGCCGCTTAGCGGCCGAAAACGGCCGCAAAAGCGGCGATAATTCACTATCGCCAACCTTGATAATATGCCCCATAATTTATAAGTTTATATATGAAGATTATCTTCTCCCACTTATGCAATGAACAACTAGACCTCCACTCTGATAGTTACTACCAGCTTCATGGTGCTTTACCTCTGCCTTTGAATATTACTGGAACCGGTTTGGAACTGTGATTCATCGATGGGGAGGGGCAAGTTATCCTTACCTCCTGTTGAACATATTCTTTATGCAAACAAGGCTAGCATCGTTTTCAATCAGAACATTGCACGACCTCTTGTACTGAGGGTTGCTGCAGTTAATTGTTTCTACAATAAATAGTCAATCCGCTACTGCTTTCACAAATTGGCTGACAGTTCAGATCACCGAGTACAGAACGAACTACACCGAAGGATCTCCCGGAGTCAACATTACCCAGTAAGCAAGTCAGCTGTCGGTACTGATTTTATAATTCAGATCACAGTGAAGGTCATCTAAAGGTAAAAGAAGAATGAAGGCACAGAAGGTATGGTATGAGGAACAGTTATTCGCATCAGCTATTTGCTTCCAGTGATTTGGACACGGAGTGACTGCGCCATAAGATGTTTTCCATTTTCATAAATGCGTAATAAGAAACACATATTTTCCATTCCTCTTATTTATTTATGTGTTCTCCTAGAATGGGCTGTGAGCCACCGCACAATTTAATTGTCTTGTGTTTTTAAGGCCGTCTGCCAGTTTGTTTTCCAAAACTAAACACCCTTTTGGTAATTCTTTGTAGTTTCAATGGTATAACTTCGCTTTACTTACCGAGTGTAAATAATTAAACACTTATTTTTCACTTCAAACACCTCTTTTTTTCAGCTGTGTAGATGAAAGGTGGAAAGAAACCTCTGAGAAGAAATGATTCGGTCATCCATTTGAAGACTTACTCACTTGTCTCTTTCGCTCCAATTTGTCAGGTGACGTATGTCAGACTCTGTTACATCTATACTCCGCAGATCCTTGAACTACATCAGATCCAATTCTGCAATATTCATTATTCGAATACTGAACATGCTTTGAGGAGTCCAAATAGATGAGGTTTGAGATCTCAATTTCTTTGTCTGTTTTATTCTGTGTTCACTACGTCGAATGAAATCTGCAATCACGACAAAGCAGTGACTAATAGCATTGCCTGGGTCTCAGTAAATAAACTTTTTTTTGTAGCACTCTGTTTTGCTCTCCCTCATCCATTTCCTCAGATTATGATGTACAGATCTGGGTCTTGTAATAGACAGGCCGAAAAGTAAACTTTGTACTTGTTAAAAACAGTAGTATGGCCAATCCATAAAACATTTTTTTTTTACTATTTTGTTATTAGGACGAAGCTGTCGCATAAACGGAGTCTTTGGTTCAGCCCTACAAGGTTTATTTTAACACCCATGGAGTGACCCACATGAACTTGGTTCAATTCAACAATGGCGAATGCGAAAGACAGAGGGCCATATTTATGAGGCCTTGGGTCACTTTTACGCCGCCGGTGTAAAAAGTGTGCCTTGTTGCACTATATTTACAAAGTGACGCATCTAGATAGATGCACCACTTTGTAAACCCCTGCGCCACATTATATCTGCGCTGGGTATAATGTATGCAGGGGAGCGTTGTGACGTAAGAAAAGGTCATAGAAGTGACGCACTGAGCTGTAAAAGATTTAACTGTGCCACTTCTAGGACCCAAATGCTTCAAAATCTTACGCCTGCCTCAGCAGACGTATGACTGACACAGGCACATTTCACATTGGACTTGCCCATGTGTAATGATCCATTGCTAGAGTTGCGTCAGTTTTGTGACACACTCCAGCAATGCGCCATTTTTCCACCTACAGATACATCAGAAATACTGATGTATCTGTAACTCCTTGCAACATGATGTGTCATACTGTAAACATGATGCATCATTGGTGTCGCAAGGAGGGCGCTTTGAAGAGTGGAGCATCGCTGTTTTCTCGCAACGATGTGTCACTTTTCATAAATGAGGCCCAGATTATTGTAGCCCTTCAGACTCTCACCAAATAATACATTATTGAAGTGATGTCAATCTTTTTCGGCACTAACAGGGAGCAGTGGTATTTCAAATGCTCATTCATTAATAATTTACACACTCAGGAGCACTAGAAACTGAACACGTATGTCAACATATTTATTTTAAAAATATTATTTTAAAATGCTGAGATCTAGCACACATAATATTGGTAACATCACAGAATATAAGAATTAAAAGCAGCTAAGCTTTCCAAAACAATAAAAAGAGGATAAACTCATACTATCACAATTTATAGCCCTTAAAGTCTTCTCTGTTCTGTCCCTGAGTGCTACGCTAGTTCTAGCAGATAAATATGTTTCAGAGGTGGTGTGTATGCCTGGACAACAGGGATTGTTGTCAATTTGGAATAACATATCAGCTACTTCAAGCCTAAAGCTAAGAGCTAATAGATTGCGTCTGTGTGAGAATACAATCCTGGCACCAGTTTATGAAGGTAAGATGGAATGCTTTACAAAACCTTGGAGAGTCTTGCTTGAGGCTTCTTCAGTCAAGATGGAATGTGGTGCTGTGCTCATCTATATCTATGATCTGCATCTGTGACTTGGGTAAAGTTTCTCTCCTGACAAGTGGTAAAGTGGCAGGCCTATTATACTGTGTCTTATCTAAGATGGAATTTGCAACATTAGCTTAGGAATGTCCTTACATAAACATATACTTCAGTAGATGTACTAGTAAGGTAAAAATACTTCAATGTAGACTACATTACTCGGGTTAAGGGTGTTATTTCACTTTAAAAAAAGCATCTGTCCCAGACTGATGTCGACTTGGGGGGTTTTGTCTATGCCATTGGCAGGAGGATATGATACGTTTAGAGGTCAGAAGGATGTGTCACATTTACAGTTAATGGAGCAGGGTTTTCAGAAAATAAAACCTGCTTGAACTAAACCCTCAGTAACATTTTATTAAAACCGTGTTGTGAAAATATTAAAAAAGATAAAATAAGGGGTAATGCTTTCACGCATGTGTGAACTAATGCATATACTAGTTCATGAAAACTAGGCCATAAGTGCTTTGATTAAGAGACTAATGCTGCTATGTGCACAATAATAATAATTGCTAGGAATACTAAGGTTGTGCATGGGTTAGTGCAATGCTGGGATGGTGCGCATTGAAAATTACATTTCATGAAAGTAATAAATGTTTGTGTGTTGTTGTCTGTAGAAAAGCAAACACAGGCCTACATTTTTGCATGCCAGTGTGGGGTTAATATTTGCTAAAGAAAATGAATAAAAGTGGGTTTTGAAATGAGAAGAGAGGACGCACAGGCATGAAAAATGACCGTCATGGTGTGCTGACTGACTGCCAAGACTTGGAAAAGTAATTTTGATAAGCAATTGGAAGCGATGCAACTTCCTCACAAGATGGCAGAGGCAAACAAAGTAAGCGTGAAAGACTTCATACACTTGATACATGAAAATACACTCTAGGAAATATGTGCTGTGATTGTGTTCGAAATTGTTTCCTGGGTAGAATCTGTCGTAATGCTCAATGTTCAAGACAATGGGACATTAAATGAACTGATTATGATGAGAGTGGTGTGACAGAACACCCCCATTCTTAGCCAATAGGAGACAGAGTTAGGACTCCTAGTGAAACATATGTGGGTTGGACATTTGGGTTATAGGGTATAATTGAACGTCCCTAGTGGGTGCGGTCAGGTCGGCTGATGTTTTGCTAGCGGGAGATTGTCGATGACTTCGTTTGCTGTTTCCAGATCGAGGCCTACCTGTTTCCTGATTCCTGACTTAATCTTTGCAACTCAACTCTTCTCGAGGGCCTTGCTGCCAATTTTGGTCAGAGGGTAGATTTCCTTGATTTTTATGTGGGTTAGTATAGATGATATCTTGAATTTGCATAATCATTTACAAATGAATTTGTCTCTGAAACTCTTAGCTTTTCGCCTATCCACTCCTTCAATGCACTGTTTATTGACATGAGTTTGATTTAATGTATTACTAATTATTTTTCTCTCCTTGATAATCTATGTTTGCATTTGTGGAGAAGTGTGGCTCACTGCTTAGAGGAGGCAGACCTGGAAGCAGAGGTCAGCTTGGGACCAGGGTTCAATTCCCGGCTCGGCGGGGTCTTGAGTCCTAAAATGTCCATGGACTCGACAATTCTCGCTCCGGTGTCCACTCGATTCATGGGCTCACACTCTGCGACTCTGGGCAATAGCTTGCTTAATCTCCACAACGGCCCCTCGCGGCGGGATGCCTGGCTTTCACCTTGCGGATACCCTGCTGGGGTTATCTCACAGGGGAATACCAGGACGGGTTCCCTAAGCAACCGCTTAGAAACTGGTTGGTGATTTGCGCTATATAAATTCCTGTACATTTACATTTACATTTGTGTGACTGTACTTAATGTTATCTTATGTTATGTTATTTGCACTTGTAGAGCGCACGGTTACCCTGGAGTGTCCTGGCTTATGAGCATTCTCATTCCATATTATTTTGATAATACATTATAATTATACATACTGAGTCTGTTAATATTTAGTAGAATAGAATGAGAACATAATTATTAACATCAACTCTTCAACGCGTGCAGCCTGATTTGATAGACTTGCCGCCAGCTGCTTTTTAATCCATTTAACCCGTTTGCACTTCAACTCTACAATTGTGATTACTGCTTCTACTTCATTGCACTGAACGCGCGCAGCCTGATTTGCTAGACTCGCCGCCAGCTGCTTTTAAAACTTTTTAGCTTTTGTTGCACTTTAATTGTACATCGTGATTACTGCTCCTACCTTAATTCAGATCGCAGTTTCTTCCCGAAGCCCCGGTCTGACATGGCTTGTGCCGATTGCTCGGAGGGCTGACCCGGGAGCTTCTGCAGCACTTCCGGCAGATGCCGGAGCTAGCACACCAGTCTCTGAGGCTCCCCACACTACAAAGGGCACAGAGCAAGGGCAGTCGCAGTGAACACGCACAGCCTGATTTGATAGACTTGCCGCCAGCTGCTTTTTAATCCTTTAACCCCTGTTTGCACTTTAACTCAACAATTGCGATTACTGCTCCTACCTCATTGCACTGAACATGCGTAGCCTGATTTGCTAGACTCACCGCCAGCTGCTTTTAAAACCTTTTAACTTTTGTTGCACTTTAATTGTACATTGTGATTACTGCTCCTACCTTAATTCAGTCCGCAGTTTCTTCCCGAATCAATCAATCAATCAATCATAGGCATTTGTAGAGCGCACTACTTACCCGGAGGGTCTCAAGGCGCTAGGGGGGGGGGGGGGGTGCTGCTACTGCTCGAACATCCAGGTCTTGAGCTTCTTCCTGAAGGCGAGGTGGTCTTGGGTCAGGCGCAGGTCGGGAGGGAGGGAGTTCCAGGTCTTGGCGGCCAGGTAGGTCGTTTGGGAGCGTAGAAGTTGATGCGGTTGTTGAGGTAGCTCGGGCCTTGGTCGTGAAGGGCTTTGTGTGTGTGGGTGAGGAGACGTAAGGTGATTCTCTTGTTGACCGGGAGCCAGTGCAGGTCTCTCAGGTGTCTGAAGATGTGGCCGTGTCGTGGGACGTCGAGGATGAGTCTGGCTGAGGCGTTCTGGATCCGTTGGAGTCCCTTCTGGAGCTTGGCGGTGGTTCCGGCGTAGAGGGCGTTGCCGTAGTCCAGTCGGCTGGTGACGAGGGCCTGGGTGACCGTCTTCCTGGTCTCGGTGGGGATCCACCGGAAGATCTTCCGTAGCATGCGCAGGATGTTGAAGCAGGACGAGGAGACGGCGTTGACTTGCCTGGTCATGGAGAGGGAGGAGTCCAGGATGAAGCCCAGGTTGCGTGCGTGGTCTGTCGGTTTGGGTGCTGTGCCCAGGGCGGGGGGCCACCAGGAGTCGTCCCAGGCGGAGGGCGAGGATCCCAGGATGAGGACTTCCGTCTTGTCCGAGTTCAGCTTCAGGCGGCTGGTCGACATCCACTCGGCTACCGGTCCGACACAGCTTGTGCCGATTTCTCGGAGGGCTGACCCGGGAGCTTCTGCAACACTTCCGGTGGATGCCGGAGTTAGCACAGCAGTCTCTGAGGCTCCCCACACTACAAAGGGCACAGAGCAAGCGCAAGCGCAGCAGACACGCGCAGCAGGCGCGCTGGCCGCGCACCGAAGGCGTCCCAAAGGCAAGCCCGTCTGCGCCCATCCTGGCCTGGTCCCATACCCCCTGGTCCAAAGAATGCAATTATTAGGCACCACTACTCTTGCACAACCTTACTCAACATAAGACCCCCCACTAAATGTCCCGGCACCTGCTTCACTTTTTATGGTCTCGCTCACCTCACTAAAATCTGTACTCACTGTCTTTTTAAATTACACAGTAACACAAACTCTCACTTTGTTTTCCCGTTGCCTCCAACCAATAAAACTGTGACCAACATTGCAGCAGCCCTTATCAATGCCAGGTCTTTGGGTAAACACAAAGAGGAAATAGCAGACTTAATTATATCTCACAAACTAGATCTCCTTTACATCACGGAAACCTGGACAAATCCTTCCTCAGAGCTAGACCTATTAGTGGCTGTCCCAGAAGGCTACAACATATTAAGACAAGACAGAGCCTTAAAAACAGGGGGTGGAATTGCCATAATCTATCGTAGCAATTTTAAAACAGCCATAAACCTAGTCCCACTCACTACATGTGAGGCAGTATATTTTTCTATAGCCCTGGATCCCTCTCGACGCCTAAAGGGTATTCTACTCTACCGTGCTCCCGGTAGTAAAACACAGTTCCTGACTACCTTCATCGATATGGTAGAATCACTAGCTACAGACAATTCCACTATCGTCCTTGGAGATTTTAATTTTCCCTTGGAAAATTCAACAGACAAAGATTCCTACACCCTCTTATCAGAATTAGAGGCACTTGGCCTCACCCAACTGGTTCTTAAAAGCACCCACGAAGCCGGCCACACCTTAGATGGGTTATTCACTAATCTCAAAAACATTCAGGTTAAGGAGGTCTTGGCTCTCGCCTGGTCAGATCATCATGCCATAATCTTCGAAATCCCGCCTGACTCCCCAATATACCCAACCGCCTCAAAAGGCGCATCTAAATAGTTTAAATCATGGAAAGATCTTGACAATCAACAACTCAAGAACCTCCTGCCCACCCTACAACCAGCCATCTCTAATGATCCAAGAATAGCTGCCAAAGAATGCACCCACTGGCTAGCCACCGTCATGGACAAACTAGTTCCTATGAAATCCCTGTCCAAAAATCGTAACTCCCCCTCAGCCCCTTGGTTCACAAGTGCTCTCAGGGAACAAAAACAGTTATGTAGAAATCGAGAGAGACACTGGAGAAAAACCTATTCCTCTGATGAGAAATTCTTTATAAAAAAAACCTCTCTTAATACAAAGCAATAATTCACCAAGAAAAAAGCTTATACTATTCAACTCAGATTGAACAAGCTAAAAATTCCAACAAACACCTCTTCCAGGTTGTTTCCAAACTTTCACATCTACCCTCCCAAACTGTCCCAGCACCTTCGCAAGCCTTCTGTAACAACTTAGCCACTTACTTCTTTGACAAAGTTAATAACTTATATATCAACTTCTCTGATCGAACTAAAGAACCTGCCCTTTCTCAGCTCATAGATGTTTCAAGGCCAAATTTCAGACAGTTCCAAATGGTCACGGCCACCCAAGTAACCAAAGCTATGACCACTGTCAAATCGGGCTTCGTAAATGATCCCAGTCCACCGCCATTCTCCTTCCGGTGGTCAACATTATAGCCCCTCTACTTGCGGAAATATTCAATTCCATGTTTCGCACGGGTATCTACCCCGATATCTGGAAGGATACCCTTGTCAAACCTCTCCTGAAAAAAACCCATCTAGATTCAGAAGACACTAAAAATTACAGACCGATTGCCAGTCTGCCATTTGCAGCCAAAATTATAGAAAAACTAATGAACTTACAAATCTCCCAATACATCAAAGTTAACTATCTTTTGGACGATACCCAATTTGGTTTTCGCAAGTATCACAGTACGGAGACAGCTCTTATCAAATCATCAGACGAAATAAGAACCGTTCTTGACCAAGGAGGGACGGCTGTGCTCATCCTGCTGGATCTATCAGCCGCTTTTGACACGGTCGATCACAAAACCTTGATCGACCGTGTCAACATCATAGGCATCCAGGATGAAGCCACTGACCTTCTTTCATCATTTCTCTCCAATCGTATCCAGACGGTCATTCTGGGCGACTTCAGCGCCGCTCAGATGACATTACCGTGTGGCGTCCCACAGGGCTCATCCCTGAGCCCAACGCTATTTAATGTCTACTTAGCTGACCTAGCTAGAGTCATCAAGTCTTATGGGATGAATCTAACATCATACGACACTCAGTTGGTCCTGGCAATAAAAAATAATGGAGTGCAAATAGCGGCCAACTTCCAGCATGGCATGATCACCATCAGCAATTGGATGACTACTAACTGTCTAAAATTAAATTCCGAAAAGACGGAAGTCATGATTTTTGGCAAGCTCAGCCCGACCTGGCCCAGTTCCTGGTGGCCCACCGAGCTAGGTCCTCCGCCCAACCCTGTCACCAAGGTTAGAAACTTAGGAATATTACTTGATGACAAACTTTTGCCACTCATGCAAACACCATTGTCTCCTCCACCTTTTATAAACTGAAAACTATTTAAAAAATCCTCCCCTACCTCCTCCACAACTCAGGAAAAGCACTGGTCACAACTTTTGTAATGTCCTCCTTGGACTATTGCAACAGACTCTTTGTCAACACCCAGCAACAAGTCATCCGTAAACTGCAGTCAGTGCAGATGGCGGCTGCTAGAATGCTCTCGGGTACTCCTAAGTTTAAACCCATTGCCCAAGTCATCAAAAGCTACCATTGGCTTTCAGTGAAAAATCGTATCAAATTCAAGGCTTTGTGTATTGCCTATAAAGCCTCACGCAAGCAAGGACCCTGCTTTCTCCTCAACTCCCTAGCCTTTCATGTCCCCAACCGACCACTTCGATCTACCAATGCCCTCTTGATGTATGTACCACGCACCAAAATCACCTCCTGGGGCGATCGCCGTTTCACTGTCTCAACAGCCAAACTCTGGAACTCTCTTGATTTGGATACCAGATCCAGTCCTACTCTCATTGCTTTCAGGAGAAGAATAAAAACCTGGTTGTTCAATCAATAATTCCTCTCTTTCCTTTCTTATCTGCCACGTTCATAGCGCCGAGACGCCCTTGGGCATTTGTTGCGCTTTACAAGTTTCATAAATAAATAAATAAATAAACTTTAGATCAATCGCCACAATTATATGAAGAGAAATGCAGGTTTGATAGTGTTTGTGGTAAAATAGGTATACATTTGCATCTCACTGAACGTCAACGTGAAGGGATTAGTTGGGTAGTGTAAATGGGCCTATGCTTATGAAAAATTATTGATCCCTGTTCACTGGATCACAGTTTCTCCAGAAGATTGAGGCCACCATGTTTTAGACCTAGGGAGTTAAATACCACTAATAGCTTTACAGGCCTATAACAAAATGGTGCCTTGGCTTGGAAAAATGGAGTTTGCATTTATGTGTTCAAGACTAAAATTAAAACAGGTAAGTCTGAAAGTAAGTGATTAAAATTGATAAAATACCGTAGAGAAACAGATTTATGCCATGAAATAATTTATAAACTAAATAGTCACTAACTTACCACTAAATGTGTTTTTGATTGATATTTCTTATCAGGCATATTTATGATGCATTTATTGAATAAAACCACATGCCAGAAAGGTGCATTTGATGAAATAGCAATTCATCACTTGTTACAAGTTCAATAACACATCTTCAAACTGCAATGAAAATGGGGTTTCTCCGCTGGCAGACATGATCCTTACAAGAAAGCAAACAGAGAACTGCCCCATGGTATCAAGTAGGAAGACTCAAGCTACTTCCCTTGAACCCAGAATCTCCAGCAGCAAATCCAAGGGTCAGTTGGCTGACCTCCTGTTTGAGCTACTGAAACACAAAATGCTTCCAGAGGCCTTTACCGCAACTGTGCGGCCGTCATCACCAACAAAACCTGCCTGAGCCCTGCTTCTGGCCTCTGTTTAAGTGAGTCCTGATCCCTAAGGGGTGCCCTCCATGCCCTGGGCTCTTGATTGGCATCAGAGTGCACTCCTGCCAACTGAGCTGCAGGTGAATATCTAGAGGTTTAAGGCTCTTTGCAACCTTAAGCATGATCAATGCATCTGAACAATCATTGTGACTCCTGATGGAGCCTTTTAGTTGCCTGAGAGGTAGAGGGGATTTAACATCAATGCAACAATTCAATTTGCAGTGTAGCTTATTTGGCCACATAGTAAGGACCAGGAATTGATAAGTAAAGTTAAATAAGTTGTATTACAATTTAAAGACCAAACTGATGTATATGAATCCCAAGAACATTTTTTATAGATACAGAATCACCAAAAGTAAATTGAGACATTGAATGAAATTAAGTCTTAAGAGTATAAGTCATACAAGAAATTCAGTTACAGCACTGCAAAATGAAAAAAAAATAGGATTTGATGATCAATGTACAGGTTTCGATCCTCCTGTCTATGTATGAATAAATCTAAACTAGCCCTAAACTAAATTGGGAAAAACTGGGGAAACTGTAGCAACGACTACAACACAGCCAATGTGCCAAAGACTGGTGGCTGAATATGATGGTGGTCGTAGGCATAGGGGTGGTGCTAGGGGTGGCGGAAAACGTCCATTTAGTTACTCCTGCGGCGGTCCCCATGACCACCGTCTCCGAGTTACCAGATCCGCCAGATTTTTGGTTCTGTAACAGTGCAGGATGGAGCCAATAGAGAAAGACCACTGTGCGCAGTGACGTTCCAATTGCCGGACAAATCACGATGCCTCAACCAGCCCCTCAGATTTCAGCGTAGAAACCAGCCCTTCAGAGATGGCGGAAGCAAACTGTGGAGATAGCAACTCAAGTCCTAGACACTTCCACATGTTTCTGGCCACCATTGATCCCACTCTAAAATCCCTCCCGCTGCTGTACCTGATCCACTATGAGCAGATAAGACGCCTGCGTGGTCAACACTGCAGGTAAGTCAATAACACATCCCTGCATACAACCCATGTATAACAACAACACACATCTGTCATGCTGAAATACATGTCCTGTCTACATTAGACACCCTGGTGGAAACAGGAACATGTACCCCAGTGTAAGTGCACATGTATTGCACGTCACAAATTGTCACCTGTGCATCGGGGTCAGCCATTCCCATAGGAATAATTGCAACTAGCCCAGTCGTGCCAATCATGTCACCGCAGTGGTGAAGCCTCGGGAAATCCTGCCCACAATGTAGTCGGAGTCCAAGACATTGTCCCAGACAAGCATGACCAACAACACAACATCCACAACACATGTATCATGAAAGAAGGGCCACTCAGCACAACATATCTGCAGCAATAAGTCATGTGCAGGGACACTGTCTGTAGTGACATCTCATTAAGATCATCACCAATTGTATAGTAACATGAGTGGTGGTGAGGCAAGAGTCTCTCCAAAATGGCAATAGTCATCATTGCACACAAATAAGGGCCAATGCAAATACAATGTGGAACAGAGGAGAGCAGACCAAGTGGGTTGTGTGTGTATTTCACAGTATCCAACAAGGTATTGGAATAAGTCAGTGAGCCCAGTTAGATGACACATCATATTAGACCATACAATCACAGATCACTACAGCCTCCAAGCAGTCATTGATAGGCCCATCACATATAATGTCAGACCATATCACACAATGACATCCCATACCATGCAACACTGTAAGAAATTCCTGACTCAAACAGCAAACTCAAAGTAAGCACCACTGTGCATTTGACTCCTAAGTGTACAGCTGCAATAATTGACACCATGTTAGTGTGTCCAGTACATCAACAGCACTGATTATACTGCCACTTTTAGAACACCTAGACACCATTACTCCACCTCAACAAAGGGAACACCAACTACAAAGTAGTGAATGAATGCCAAAGGGTCAGGAAGAGTCCATCTTGACAGCAAAGAAACTCTGACCTGAGACTCATGTCATCCCACCTCCTCACACCTGCCTTCCACTCATGTGAATCAAAGTGAGTAATTGAAGAAATGAAGAGTCACTTTGCAGATTAACAACCTTAGAACTGTTCACACTGTATGTCAAGTGCTTCAGATATCTCACACTTAAACGTAGGCTCATACACATACCATACCATAAGTCAGCAGCAATGTATGATAATAATTAAACTAGCCTAAAGTGAAGTGCACAGTGAAGGAAAAACATGGAGAAATGTCAGATACCATTTGTACGAGACATGTTATGTTATGTTATGTAATTTTAATTCGTATCGTGCACATATACCCATAAGTGTCCCAGAGCAGAGTAGAGAGAGGTAACCATCAGAAAGTTAGGCAAAGAATCCGCGGGTTCTGGATATTCCGAAGTGTGAGAGGGAGAGCGTTCCAGGCAACAGCAGTTTTCCGTGCCAAGAAACTGCCTCGAAGCCACTGACGTTGGACAAGGGGTACCAGATCTAGGCACTGGGACAGAGAGCTCAGATGACGTGCTGAAGTGCAGAAGGTGAAGCATTTCTGTAAGTAGATAGGACCAAGCCCATGAAGAGCACAATGGGCCATGACCAAGTAATTGAATTTAACCTGTTTAACCACCGGGAGCCAGTGCAGAGAGCGCAGGTAAGGTCTCATGCTAGTCCTGGCCAGAATTTCGAGAAGGAGTCTGGCTGCCACATTCTGGTCTACCTGGAGTTTTTTTAGCAGGTAGTCCGGAATACCCACATATAGGGCACTGGCGCTTTCCAATGGAGACAAAATAAGGGTGCAAATAACTGACTCCTTTGCCTTCCTAGGCAGGAGCCGGAGAAATTTCCTCAAAGATTTCAAAAGACCAAAGCAGGTACCCACAAGTTTCTTGATCTGTGTGGCGAAAGAAAGATTCTCCTCGTACCACACCCTTAGGTTCTTTGCTGGCTTCCCTGTAGAGGTGGGGCTGGGGAACTTGGGGACCAGAAAGTATCTCTAAAGGTCGGGGGTAACTTTCCATTGAGAAGAATCTCTGATTTTTCTTCGTTGCACTTGAATTGAGCTGCGGCTAGCCAATGAAAAATAGAGGACAGGCAATGTTGGTCAGAGGAGACCGAGTCCACATTCTTATCCCAAGTGAAAAGGAGCTGAGTGTCATCAGCTTAGGCCATAACCTTAGCCCCAAGTTCCTCTGCTAGGTACACCAGAGATGTGACATAGATATTAAAAAGAAGGGGGCTGAGGGAGGACCCTGCGTAACCCCTGTGGTCACTGCCTGAGCAGAAGAAGAGGACGTTGGAAGCCATATCTGTTGAACCCGCCCCTTCAGGAAGGATCTGAGCCATCCCCACACCGCACCCGACACCCCAATCTCTGTTAGCCGCAATAGGACGAGGGAGCGGGGGACAGTGTCGAACGCCGACAGGTCAAGCAAAACCAACGCTACTTTCCCGCCAGCATCCAAACACTCCCTGATTGACTCTGCAACCTCCACCAGGGCAAACTTGGTCCTGTGAGAGGCTCTGAACCCTGACTGAGCTGAATGCAAAAAGCCCTCTCTCTCAACAAACTCCGTAAGTTGTCTGTTTACCACCTTCTTGCATACCTTGGCCAGGCTAGGCAGCAGGGAGATGGGCCAGTAGTTTGTTAGGGTAAGTGGATCGTGGGACAGCTTTTTTAAAAGAGGCAAAATCTAAGCCTGCCTCCAGGCCGGTCACCCCACGCACCGAGCTCACTCCTCCTGGTGTGAGTAGAGTGTGCCCCCGCTGCCACCAAGTGCCGCCACTGCCCGTTGCTGTGCCCCTGCTTCCAGGCGTGTGCGGCCGCTGCCCGCAGCGGTGCCCCTGGTCCCCGGCCGCTGCTCCTGGTTGTGCCCCACCTGCGCTGCCTGCTCCTTCCTCCCCCTGCTTCTGAGCTCCGCCGTGTCTCCGTGTGTGTCTGTCTTCTCTGCCTGTGTTGCCTGTGCCTGTGTTGCCCCGACGTTGCCAGCTTTTTTCCTGCCTCTGCCCACCGTTGTCCCCTGGCCCCCTTGCTGAGGCCAGCCCCTGCTGCGTTTTCCCGCCACCTACCCGCCGCTGCCCCCCTGCGGTCTCGCCCACTCCTCTGGGTCGCCCACCCATTCGCCGCCCCGCTCCCGCCTCCCAGCTGCTCCTCCCACGTTCCGCCCCCCCACTCTCCTCATATGGCAGAGTTGCCAACGCGCAGCATTAACGTGCAGCGGGTGCGCCCCAAGCGCGCCGAAGGCGCGCCAAAGGTAGGCCCGTCTACGCCCGTCCGCGCCTGGACCGCGTCCAACGCCCGAACCCCTGGCCCTCGCAGACCTCAGCCCACCCTCCGGACGTTCGACGCCGCCACCCTCAATGCACTCAACACCGGCCGATTCCCGGGATGCTACCGAGCCACCCCGAGATGCACCCACGGACCCTTCAGCTGCTGCTCCTGCAAGTTCACCTGCATCCGGACCTGCACTACACCCGCACCCACCAAGACCTAGACGAGCAACAGCAGCAGCCACCTGAAGTGCATCCTGCTCAACACCCGCTCCGTCCACAGACACGCCGTCGAGCTCTGGAACCTGCTCGACACTACTTCACCAGACGCCGCCTTCCTCACGGAAACCAAACCTGGATGAACGCCTCTTCAGCGCCCGACATCTCCATCGCCATCCCAGACCGCTACAAGATCATCCGAAGGGACCGCATCAACCAGACCGAAGGAGGCATCGCCATCATCCAAAGGAACACCATCCGCATCACGACCAACACCGACGACACCCTGACAACCGCCGAACACCTTCACTTCCAGGTTCACATCAACCCCAAGACCACCCTCAGAGGCACCCTCATCTACAGACCCCCAGGACCACGCACACAATTCAGCGAAGACATCGCCGACTTCATCAGCCCGCACGCCCTCCTCTCCGCTGACTACATCCTCCTCGGGGACCTCAACTTCCACCTGGAAAACAACAACGACCGCAACACCACCACCCTGCTGGACAGCCTCGCTAACCTCGGACTCAAGCAGCTGGTAACCACCCCCACCCACTACGCCGGACACACACTCGACCCCGTCTTCTCATCCAGCAAGGACATCGCCTTCAGCCACGCCACCGGACTCCACTGGACGGACCATAGCTGCGTCCACTTCAGCTTCAGAAGGACCACGATCCACCACCACCAACAACAAGTTGCACGCAGAAGCTGGAACAAGATCACAGCCAACCAGCTCGCGACTTCCCTGAGCAAGAACCCACCCACCAGCGCAACGAACCCTAGCCAAGCGGCCACCAACCTCACGAAGTGGATCAGCGACTGCGCTGACGACCTCGCCCCCCTGAGGACCCCGCCTAGCAGACCCGGCAGCAAGAAAGCCCCATGGTTCACCGACGAACTCAAGAGCTCCAAGAAGAACTGCCGAGCCCTCAAGAGAACCTGGCGCAGAGACCCAACACCGGACAACATGACTACCATCAAGCTCGCCACCCGAAAACACCACCAACTCATCCACGCAACCAAGAAAACTGCATTCAAGGAATGATTGGACAACAACGCACACAACAGCAAGGAACTCTTCAACATCGTTAAAGAGCTCTCCAACCCCAACGCCGGAAACAACAACATCACCCCTTCGCAAGACCTCTGCAACTCCCTCGCCTCCTACTTCCACAACAAGATCGCGGACATACACAACAGCTTCAGCACTCAACCGACGCACCCCACGAACGAACCACCGCCCCCCACCACCACCCTCCGCGCCTGGACCCCGATCGGCACCGAAGACACCGTCCGCACGATGAACTCCATCCACTCCGGATCTCCGACCGACCCCTGCCCTCACCACGTCTTCAACAAGGCAGATGCTGTCATCGCACCCCACCTGCGGGACATCATCAACACCTCCTTCGACACCGCTACCTTCCCAGAGAGCGGGAAGCACGCCAAACTCAGCGCTCTACTTAAAGAAGCCATCAGCCGACCCCACCGACCTCAAGAACTACCGCCCCATCTCGTTGCTCCCGTTCCTTGCAAAAGTCATTGAGAAGACCGTCAACAAGCAGCTGGCTGCCTTCCTCGAGACGAACGGATCCCTCGACCCCTCGCAGTCTGGCTTTCCGGTCTGGGAAAGATATGGCTGTGTAGTTCGGACTGGACTGTTCCCATGGGGCACAGGGTCAGAGCTGATTTGCATAAAGCCATTATCTGACCCAGGGTGGTGTGGAGTGCAAAAAACGATGGATTTAGGCCCAGATCATTGTACTGTGGTGAATGTAAGACATTGATCTACATTCTGTCCATCAATTTGTTTTTTGTAATTTTCTCCCTGAGTGTACTGGGGTAGCTCAGACGTGGGTCCCAGAGCCTCCACACCACTGGAGTCAAGCTAGCCGGGCTGATGAGAGGTGTTACCTCGAAACCGGTCCGGTCCTCGGATGCTTGATTCCGGTCTGGGAAAGATATGGCTGTGTAGTTCGGACTGGACTGTTCCCATGGGGCACAGGATCAGAGCTGATTTGCATAAAGCCATTATCTGACCTAGGGTGGTGTGGAGTGCAAAAAACAATGGATTTAGGCCCAGATCATTGTGCTGGGGTGAATGTAAGACATTGATCTACATTCTGTCCATCAATTTGCTTTTTGTAATTTTCTCCCTGAATGTATTGGGGTAGCTCAGACGTGGGTCCCAGAGCCTCCACACCACTGGAGTCAAGCTAGCCGGGCTGATGAGAGGTGTTACCTCGAAACCGGTCCGGTCCTCGGATGCTTGATTCCGGTCTGGGAAAGATATGGCTGTGTAGTTCGGACTGGACTGTTCCCATGGGGCACAGGGTCAGAGCTGATTTGCATAAAGCCATTATCTGACCCAGGGTGGTGTGGAGTGCAAAAAACGATGGATTTAGGCCCGATCATTGTACTGGGGTGAATGTAAGACATTGATCTACATTCTGTCCATCAATTTGTTTTTTGTAATTTTCTCCCTGAGTGTACTGGGGTAGCTCAGACGTGGGTCCCAGAGCCTCCACACCACTGGAGTCAAGCTAGCCGGGCTGATGAGAGGTGTTACCTCGAAACCAGTCTGGTCCTCGTATGCTTGATTCCGGTCTGGGAAAGATATGGCTGTGTAGTTCGGACTGGACTGTTCCCATGGGGCACAGGGTCAGAGCTGATTTGCATAAAGCCATTATCTGACCCAGGGTGGTGTGGAGTGCAAAAAAGATGGATTTAGGCCCAGATCATTGTACTGGGGTGAATGTAAGACATTGATCTACATTCTGTCCATCAATTTGTTTTTTGTAATTTTCTTCCGAGCCAACCACAGCACCGAGATCGCCCTGATCGCAGCCACCGATGACATCCGAGCACTGCTTGACAACGGAGAAACAGCAGCCCTCATCCTCCTAGTCCTCTTTGCGGCCTTCGACACTGTCTGCCACCGTACACTAGTGCAGCGACTCAGCAACGTCGGAATCCAGGAGAAGGCACTGGAGTGGATCAACTCCTTCCTCGCCGGAAGGACACAGAGAGTTCGCCTCCCCCCGTTCAGATCTGAAGCTACCGAAGTCATCTGCGACGTTCCTCAAGGCTCCTCGCTCAGTTCAACCCTCTTCAACGTCTACATAAGCCCCCTCGCAGACATCGCATGCCAGCACAACCTCAACATCATCTCCTACGCCGACAACACCCAGCTGATCCTCTCCCTCACCAACGACCCCGCCACCGCCAGAGCCAACCTTCACGAAGGGATGGAAGAGGTTGCCGAATGGATGAAGAACAGTCACCTGAAACTGTACTCGGACAAGACGGAAGTCCTCATCCTGGGATCCTCACCCTCCGCCTGGGACGACTCCTGGTGGCCCCCCGCCCTAGGCAGCGCACCCAAACCAACAGACCACGCAAGCAACCTAGGCTTCATCCTGGACTCCTCCCTCTCCATGACCAGACAAGTCAACGCCATCTCCTCGTCGTGCTTCAACATCCTGCGCATGCTACGTAAGATCTTCCGGTGGATCCCCACCGAGACCAGGAAGAGGGTCACCCAGGCCCTCGTCACCATCCTTCTGGACTACGGCAACTCCCTCTACGCAGGAACCACCGCCAAACTCCAGAAGAGACTTCAACGGATCCAGAACGCCTCAGCACGACTCATCCTGGACATCCCCCGTCGCAGCCACATCTCCGAACACCTGAGAGACCTGCACTGGCTCCCGGTCAACAAGAGAATCATCTTCCGTCTCCTCACCCACGCTCACAAAGCCCTACACAACCAAGGACCAGTATACCTCAACAGCCGCCTCAACTTCTAAGCTCCCAAACGCCAGCTTCAATCGACCGGCCACGCCCTCGCCGCCGTCCCCCACATCCGAAGAGCCACCACAGGGGGACGGTCCTTCTCCTACCTCGCCGCCAAGACATGGAACTCCCTCCCGACCCACCTCCGCCTGACCCAGGACCACCTCGCCTTCAGGAAGCAGCTCAAGACCTGGCTGTTCGAGCAGGAGCGGTTCCCCCTCCCCGAGCGCCTTGAGACCCTCTGGGGGAGTAGTGTGCTATATACATGCTTTGATTGATTGATTGATTGATTGAGACAGATTGATAATACCGTCGACCTCGTTATTAATGGTCTCGACAACAGCTGCCCGCATTCTAGCCGGGCAATGGTCCGAGGGGGAGCCCGACTTCAGGCTCTTGAGAATTTTAAGGGACTCAGAAAGGTTCACAGGCTTAAAGGTGGGCAGAGAATGATCTGGATCAGCCGGTGGTGATGCCATCATTGTCCTAGTGTCCATATTACAGGGGGCAAACGCCACCTGAATAGAGAGGATTTTGTCTCAGAAAAAAATGGAAAGGCTCTCACACCAGGTGTCTGTGGTTTTAGACTCCCTAGATAGAGCAGCAGGGGATGTGAAGCTACGTACAATAGGGAACATTTCTTTGGCATTGTTTTTTGCTAATTCAATGTGAGAGGCGTAGAATTCCCTCTTAACGTTGTTTATTGCATCATAGCAGATATTTTTATTGAAAGCGAAGCCTCTGCTTGGCCCTCGGGCAGTATTTACTGCAATGCCAAGCCCGCTCTAGGGTCTTGCATTCATGTTTAATTGCTTTGAGAACAGGAGTGAACCAGGGCTTGAATGGAGAGTCCCTGGAAAGTCTTGGACAAATGGCAGGGCAAGCGACTCCACTGCACTGTAAACCCAGTAGGTGAAATCGACAAGCCGTCCCTCGAGATTAACCAAAAGGGAGGGCCTAAAGGTTTCCAAGGCTTGGCTCAGTGCCAGAGGGTTGATTTTCCCAAAGGCTGGTTTGATGTACGCACATAATAATGGCTCGCTGTTAATGACTTCCCAAGAAAAATACATTATGAATTGGTCAGACCAGGAGACCGGACATGGTTCCTTCACCAAAATAGGAAAGTTAGTACAGATAGGGTCCAATATGGGTCTGCCTGGTGGGTAGGAAGATTGATCCACTGGGACAACTGAGCCAGGTTCAGGGACTCCAAACAATCGAGTGAGTACTTGTTGCCTGCCTTGGTAAAATGAATACTGAGGTCTCCTTACACCATGTACTGGGTGACCTTAATGCTCGGGAAAAGACAGCATCGCACCACATTTCTAAAAAGGGACCCACCGTACCGGGAGGCCTATAAATTAAGGAGTCTGCAAGAGGTTCAACAAATCACACTACACCTAAACCATTAAATCTAATATGGGTGGCATAGTGATTGAAATTGAACTAAAGTAACATCTGTGCAATATCCCTATGTTACAGCAATGCAAGCAATGCATTGGCACAGGATGATAGGAACTGTCATAAGCCATACAGTGACCAGCCCCTCATCTGTGTCAATTATCTTGACATGTGTATGCCAACATTTAGCAAAATACAAGTGATGCCAATGGTGTTCAATTTGAACGTAATTATTTAAGGACAAGGATACCATCAATTATCCCTCTCCACTATACACATTTACAATGACTTGATCCGATGTCCTACTTTTTAGTTCATCTTATGGTTAAATTTCTAAAGAAACACCAAACACATAAATGATATCGTTTTTTCTTTTTAGTAATCTTTTCCCCAAAAGTTTTTTTTGGGGGGAGTTTTTCAGTATTGTAATCATATACATCAAAATTACACAATATCTATTTTCTTTTGTCAAACAATTTTCAACAAGACATACATGCAGAAAAACACATAACAAAATAACATTTGAACAATTGTTAACCCTTAATCCATGGGTTATGTCTGAAGCCCAATAGCTTACAACTAAGGAAAATTGGAAATGTCTCTTATAACCTTAATTCCTTTTTCGAACACCACAATTGTTTATGGGAGTTGTTGAAGCACAACTCAATGTTTTTTGGCTTCTCAAGTCACTCCAACTCCTCGAGCATATATCTCATATTACTTCCAAGTAAAACAAAGTGTGTCGAGATCAATAATCAACTGTCGACGCGTTTCGGCCTGTCAAACAGTTTCAGGCCTCATCAGGACAATGGGCAAACAAAACAAGCAGTACTTTACCTATGACAAAAATCAAAAAATACAATAAATAGGCAATAAAAATAATCACATTATCATGACATTTATATACACGGACACAGGCACCCAAGGGTGCCACTACCATTCTCGAGGGAGAAGATCTTTCCTGAGGTTGGGGTCTCTAATAAAGAATCACCCATAAAATAAAATCAAATAAAGTGAAATAAAATCCAATGTGATTGAAGAGAGAAACCACCACCAAGTGAATATATTCAAAAATACCAAGGACCAAATCTCTAGTCACACTTCCCTTATAACCTAAATACACCATGTCAACATGCATCGTTTTAATAGTCAAACCAAAGACAAACCAAGCACACCCTCCGTGGGACTCATTACGTCACCTACCACATTCAATTCTGGTAAGTATTCCCAGTTAATTATCAAAATTCTTCTTCGCTTTGGTATATCACACCAAGCATCTCATTTGGCCAATCTTCGTATTAGCAAAGCAACCTGCAATGTCAACGTGTAAACAATCAAAACTAACTAAATCAAAAAGAGCAAGGTACCATTAATCCTAGCTATTCACCCTAAGGCCAATTATTCATGTGTAAGATAATTCACATTCATATTTGTATCCATGCTTCAAAATTAGTGCCCTGTCCAAACTGCCATTGTTGACATTAAAATCATAGTACTGTAATAATTCCTAGAAGTGGGTCCCCCTTTCCCCCTTTATTCTGCAGACATAGAAGGCACAGGCAGCTATATTCATTCAAATTGTAGAGTGCCTACAAGTCCTCAACATGTCTAACTCGCCACTACTCATTGGCGATGTGTGAAAACATATCTTCAACTCGAGACTGTATAGAATCTAAACACGACTAAACATCATGTTACACCCTAAATATAAGGTGTACCTGGCATTGAACTGCGTGAAGAAATCCACGGTCCGATCTGAACAAAGGTCCGGTCGTAACAACCGACCAACATCGTCAAGCGTCTCCAAGTCACGCCAACTCTTCTCTCTTTCTCCCAGTCACCGAGGAATTACCAAACAGTTACGGTTGTCTAACGCGCATCTCCGCGCCAATTTCAAAGTGTTGCCAGTGAGGAAGGACTAAAGCCTAACAACACGACCCAAACTAAGATGGCCGCCACAGAATGCAAAGCTCTCGTCACTTCTAATGTCAACAGCCCTACTTGCTGCCAAATAGACAGCCAATGTCGATATACGCAGCTTAAATATATCGTGGGCATGCATGGAAAAGATAAATTAATGTACTTCAATTAAAGCTGAGAAATAAAAATAAAAATAAAATTAAACAATAAAAAATAAACAATAAATCAATCGTGATAGCAGCAAAAAAATTAACAGTTACTGTTATACCAAATTATCCCAAAGATTATACAAATTAACACCCGTGTGAGACCGTACCCCTCTTACAATCTATAACATAAGTTATTTAGCACAACGAATATTTGCTACAATATTCCATTACAAACACATAACATAAAATATGTCCAGACATTTAGCGTAATGGTAATCAATTCATTATATTCTTAAGACTTAACACAATAACACATCACGGTACTCTTCTTTCTACATAGTTGAACTTATGCGACTGCTATCCCTTAAGAACTATCAACCTATCAGGGACCACATTTCATCTCTCTCGTTCAAACCAGTTTTAGATGTCTGATATTTCTCAATGAGTCTTGCCTCCAATTGGTTCAGTTTGGTTTCAGTGTCTGTTTTATTTCTGTTAGTAACCACACATAGTACCGACCAATGTATGTCGTTAAATGTGTGGTTAGATGTCTGGTAATGGTCGACCAAAGGAGCCCCCAAGGTCAAACATTTAATTCTAGATTTATGCTGTAAGACTCTCGCTTTAACAGCTTGAGTCGTTTGTCCAATGTAAAAGCGATTACATGGGCACCTGATACAGTAAATCAGGTTTCTAGTATTGCAATTGGAAAAATGTTTTTGAATATGTGTGTGTCCATTGACCTTAACCTCTTTGGAATCATTTGTCATCTCACAAGCCACACAATTGTGGCATCTGAAATGGCCAATGATTGGGGGTAATTTAAGTAAATCCCTAATAGTAGTAGATGTTGGTTTTGTGGGATTACTTTTAGCTCTTACCAATTGATTACGCACATTAGAGCCCTTCTTAAAAGCAAAGAGTGGTTTAGGTATCTCTATGTCTCCTAGTAATTTCCAATTGTTTTGGATTATCTTTTTCACTTTGTTCGCTCTAGGATCATATGTCAGTACACAAGTTAATGGAGTGTCATTCTGCTCTTTAATTTTAGGGGTCAATAAAGTCTCTCGGGGCGTGTACCATGCTCTCTTGAGTGCCACTTTAGTTAATCTCTTAGGGTATCCGCGAGAAATCAATTTTTCTTTAAGGTGGTTCGCATGTAGAAAGTATTGATCTTTATTGCTGCAATTTCTTCGAATACGAAGAAATTGCCCATAAGGCAAATTTTCTTTCAGTGACCTAGGATGTCCGCTACTGAAGTGAAGTAAAGTATTACGATCCGTCGGTTTAGTATATAAACCGACAATCAATTTCCCTTCCTCATGTTCGATGTAGACATCCAAAAAGTTTATTTTCAAGGGATCACTAGACACCGTAAATTTGAACTCTTGGGTTCTGTTATTCAACCAAGTATGGAACTCCTTCAATTGTCCTGAGTCCCCATTCCAAATCATGAAAATATCATCTATATAGCGACACCAGAGCCCACAAAGATGTTTAAATGGGTTGGTGTCGCTATATATCCATCTCTTTTCAAACTGATCCATGACTAGATTCGCAATTTCCGGTGAAAAGCTACAACCCATCGCGACTCCTGAGATCTGAAGGTATAATTTTTCTTTAAAATTAAAGAAATTATTTTTTAAACAGATCCTAGCCAGTTGAACAATAAATTCAGTCGGCACTTGATGGGGACGTTGTCTCGAATCCAAAGCAAACTCACACACACTCAGAGCATTTTCCTGCGGTATATTCGTGTATAGCGATTCGATATCAAAGGTGGAGAGTAGTTGTTTCGTAGGATCAAAGTCCAACCCCTCCACCTTTGATATCAAGTCCATCGTATCTCTTATATATGACGGTATTTCCTTCACCAATGGGAATAAAAATATGTCAACATATTGCGCCAACGGTTCCAACAAGGAGCCACATGCTGCCACAATGGGTCTCCCTGGAGGAACCGTAAGAGATTTATGAATTTTAGGTAAAACATAAATATTCGGAATTTTGTTATGTTCGCTATTCAAAAAATCAAACTCATTCTTACATAACCAACCCGAGTCCAAGCCTCCCTGAGTAATATTTCTGATTTGTTCTTTCAGTCGTAGAGTGGGGTTAACATCTAATTCTCTGTAGAATACCATGTTAGAGAGTTGATTGTTAATCTCTTGTTCATACTTCACAGTATCCCACAGCACTATCCCACCCCCTTTATCTGCGGGTTTCACAGTAATATTCATGTTTTGGGCAAGATTTTTAAGTGCATTACCAATTGGAGGCAAGACTCATTGAGAAATATCAGACATCTAAAACTGGTTTGAACGAGAGAGATGAAATGTGGTCCCTGATAGGTTGATAGTTCTTAAGGGATAGCAGTCGCATAAGTTCAACTATGTAGAAAGAAGAGTACTGTGATGTGTTATTGTGTTAAGTCTTAAGAATATAATGAATTGATTACCATTACGCTAAATGTCTGGACATATTTTATGTTATGTGTTTGTAATGGAATATTGTAGCAAATATTCGTTGTGCTAAATAACTTATGTTATAGATTGTAAGAGGGGTACGGTCTCACACGGGTGTTAATTTGTATAATCTTTGGGATAATTTGGTATAACAGTAACTGTTAATTTTTTTGCTGCTATCACGATTGATTTATTGTTTATTTTTTATTGTTTAATTTTATTTTTATTTTTATTTCTCAGCTTTAATTGAAGTACATTAATTTATCTTTTCCATGCATGCCCACGATATATTTAAGCTGCGTATATCGACATTGGCTGTCTATTTGGCAGCAAGTAGGGCTGTTGACATTAGAAGTGACGAGATCTTTGCATTCTGTGGCGGCCATCTTAGTTTGGGTCGTGTTGTTAGGCTTTAGTCCTTCCTCACTGGCAACACTTTGAAATTGGCGCGGAGATGCGCGTTAGACAACCGTAACTGTTTGGTAATTCCTCGGTGACTGGGAGAAAGAGAGAAGAGTTGGCGTGACTTGGAGACGCTTGACGGTGTTGGTCGGTTGTTACGACCGGACCTTTGTTCAGATCGGACCGTGGATTTCTTCACGCAGTTCAATGCCAGGTACACCTTATATTTAGGGTGTAACATGATGTTTAGTCGTGTTTAGATTCTATACAGTCTCGAGTTGAAGATATGTTTTCACACATCGCCAATGAGTAGTGGCGAGTTAGACATGTTGAGGACTTGTAGGCACTCTACAATTTGAATGAATATAGCTGCCTGTGCCTTCTATGTCTGCAGAATAAAGGGGGAAAGGGGGACCCACTTCTAGGAATTATTACAGTACTATGATTTTAATGTCAACAATGGCAGTTTGGACAGGGCACTAATTTTGAAGCATGGATACAAATATGAATGTGAATTATCTTACACATGAATAATTGGCCTTAGGGTGAATAGCTAGGATTAATGGTACCTTGCTCTTTTTGATTTAGTTAGTTTTGATTGTTTACACGTTGACATTGCAGGTTGCTTTGCTAATACGAAGATTGGCCAAATGAGATGCTTGGTGTGATATACCAAAGCGAAGAAGAATTTTGATAATTAACTGGGAATACTTACCAGAATTGAATGTGGTAGGTGACGTAATGAGTCCCACGGAGGGTGTGCTTGGTTTGTCTTTGGTTTGACTATTAAAACGATGCATGTTGACATGGTGTATTTAGGTTATAAGGGAAGTGTGACTAGAGATTTGGTCCTTGGTATTTTTGAATATATTCACTTGGTGGTGGTTTCTCTCTTCAATCACATTGGATTTTATTTCACTTTATTTGATTTTATTTTATGGGTGATTCTTTATTAGAGACCCCAACCTCAGGAAAGATCTTCTCCCTCGAGAATGGTAGTGGCACCCTTGGGTGCCTGTGTCCGTGTATATAAATGTCATGATAATGTGATTATTTTTATTGCCTATTTATTGTATTTTTTGATTTTTGTCATAGGTAAAGTACTGCTTGTTTTGTTTGCCCATTGTCCTGATGAGGCCTGAAACTGTTTGACAGGCCGAAACGCGTCGACAGTTGATTATTGATCTCGACACACTTTGTTTTACTTGGAAGTAATATGAGATATATGCTCGAGGAGTTGGAGTGACTTGAGAAGCCAAAAAACATTGAGTTGTGCTTCAACAACTCCCATAAACAATTGTGGTGTTCGAAAAAGGAATTAAGGTTATAAGAGACATTTCCAATTTTCCTTAGTTGTAAGCTATTGGGCTTCAGACATAACCCATGGATTAAGGGTTAACAATTGTTCAAATGTTATTTTGTTATGTGTTTTTCTGCATGTATGTCTTGTTGAAAATTGTTTGACAAAAGAAAATAGATATTGTGTAATTTTGATGTATATGATTACAATACTGAAAAACTCCCCCCAAAAAAAACTTTTGGGGAAAAGATTACTAAAAAGAAAAAACGATATCATTTATGTGTTTGGTGTTTCTTTAGAAATTTAACCATAAGATGAACTAAAAAGTAGGACATCGGATCAAGTCATTGTAAATGTGTATAGTGGAGAGGGATAATTGATGGTATCCTTGTCCTTAAATAATTACGTTCAAATTGAACACCATTGGCATCACTTGTATTTTGCTAAATGTATATTCACCCAGATGCCTAGTGTTTGATTGGGTACCCCCTGTTTTTTGTTAGAGATGTGTATGCCAACAGCACAACACCTATGGCTCATTGTGACACTCCTTGACTGTCAAGCCCAAGAATGACCTTCATACATAACCGCTCATCTACCCATCCATCTCACACCTTCACTACTCTTGAAAATAAGGTCCTGTGACTTTCCTGATAACCAATGTCACACCTTGGTGTGTATCTACAAATGTCAGAATCCCACTCAGGGATGTCTGAACGAATGCTGGTTAGAAACCAATCACCAAACACATGTATCACAAACAACATCAAAAGAAGTCCAACTAGCTCAGCCATGTGCAGGCAAACAGTGGATAGGCAATGTGATCCTAGACAGCACCAGGATATATAACTGTTGGCAATGGTCCTTTTTGCAGGGTTATCCCCAAACTGTTAGCTTCTTCCTCCTTTGTTTTTCCTGACCTGTGATTGTTGGCTATAGTACTCTGGGCACTTTATCACTGCTGATCAGTGCTAAAGTGCATATGCTCTCTGAGTAAATTGTTACTGTGATTGTTTATCCATGTTTGGCATATCTGTCTTACCAGTAGGCCCCTAGTAAAGTGCACTCAGTGTGCCAGGGCTGGTAATTCAAATGCTACTAATTGGCTTGCAGCACTGATTGTGCCACCTACATGAGTAGCCCTGAAAAGAGGTCTCAGGCCAGCCACTGCAGTGCCTGTGTGCAGGTTGCTAACTGTCATGTTGAGCTGGCCAGTGTACTCACTTACCAGGCCTTATCCTTCCCTTTTCCTACACCTAGGACACCCATATGGTAGGCCCAAGGTACCTCCCTGGGCAGGGTGCAGTGCATGTAAAAGGTAGGACATGTACTAGTGTGGATAACATGTCCTGATAGTGAAATACTGCCAATTTAGTTTTTACATCTGAAAGGCTAGGCTGAATAGATCCATCTGCATTTGCAGTGGTGGGAGGAGTAGCACCTGGGACTGAATAGGGCTGTGCCTGCTGGATCCACCTTCTGTGGTGTGTCTGATTACCCTAGCCCACACTGACAAAGGAATCCATTGTGCACTGGCAGAGTGCACCCAGAACTGGTTTTGACTGGGTCCAGGACCCCTCACACATAGAGAACAAAGACTTTTGGGTAATAAAAATGAGAGCTGAAACCCCTGAACACTAGACTACTTTGGAAAGAAGGAGAAACCTTTGCTGAGGAGAAAAGCTGAAGACCTGAAGGAGAAGTACTGCCCTTGCTGTGTATCTGGGGTTGGCCTGCATTTGCTATTTCTGCCAAAGGAAGGACAAGGGACTTTGCTGTGTGCAGTGTCCCCCTGCTGCATGACAAGGACTTTGCTGTGTGCTGTTTCCTGAAAAGGAAGTATCCAAGGGCCTGAGAAGAGCAGGCCTCCTGTTGTGGAAACACAGGGATATAAACGTTTTCAAGACTACTTTGTGATCAAGAGGAATCCCTGCCAAAGAAGATCAGCTGAAGAGACTGAGGAGAAGTACTGCCCTTGCTGTGTGTCTGGGGTTGGCCTGCGGTTTGTTGTTTCTACTGAGGAGAGGACCAAGGGACTTTGCTGTGTGCTGTGTCCCCTGCTTGAAGAAGACTTTGCTGTGTGCTGTGTCCATCTGAAGAAAAGTCTCCAAGGGCCTGAGAAGAGTTTATCTCCTGTTTCTGAAGTCCCAGACACAAAAGGACTTCACCCCCAGCTTCCCTGACTTCCTTGCTGGAAGTTCTGACATGCCTTGAGGTGTCTGTAACAGTGTGTGAGGCACTTGCTGCTGGGAGCTGAAAGCGCGATGCAACGAAGGAGAAGCGTGATGCCCCTGCGTAGCTGCCATTGCATCACCAAGGAAGGGTGTCGCTGCTACCGCTGTTTACCGTCACATCCCCGAAGAAGTGTGTCGCCGGACCGTTGTATCCCTAAGTAAGCATTCCACCGCCGCCACCAATTTTAGAACTGGGGGTCTCTAGTTGGCAGAGGTAGGTACCTTTGTCCAAATAGGGACCCTTGCTTCTAGTCAGGGCCCAGTTCTAACAATGACATTTCTACTCTGGCCAACTGCACAGACACCATCATCCAAACCAATAAAAAAAAAAAAAAATAATGCCAATCATGAAAACTAACTGTGTGCAATAACACAAATCTGCAAACACAGTCATCGACACTCCACCAATTACAAAGTGAACATGATGTTAATGTGTGGCACAATCATGCACATGCACAATCCTGATAAGTGACTGTACAAATATAGGAGGCCATAGCACAATTGTGCACACAAAACAAGCAAATGAACAAGACTCCACATTGCTGCATGTTACATTCACACAAGAAACACACACTACAAATTCAACACACATCTGAATGTATTCCAATACACAAACTCCTCACACACAATGCCATGCAAAAATAACATTACACACACATGGGCCTGTCAGTAGAAAGAGCCAACACAGGCGAAAAACTGCATCCCTCAACAACAAATACATACCATATGCACATACGAAATAATTACATAGCACACTCAACTGAACATCATGGGGACTCGCACTAGGCAAGGACAATGCAACAAACACTGACAGCATGCACCGTAAGCAGTGTGTGAACACCACCAAAATCCGTGGCACACATATCTGAGTGCTCCACCATGAACTTCAACATCACAAATAATCACAGGGCACTGATTACATCACACTCAGGATGGGTAGCATTATGTCAGCAAACACACATACACTTTAGCTATCACCGACTGCTGCACAACTCTGAAAAACACAGATGCATGGAACATGACTAGAGGACTGTGCTGGAAAAACATCTGCACTGTACATGACCAACCATGACTGCAATCAAGTAGAAGAAAATAGCGGATCACTGACATAATATCAAATACAAAAATATAGACTTACCAAAATATCGATGACAAAATATAGAATGCAAAAATATCGAATTCCTATCTACAAACAGGTAAGTACAAAAATATCGAATCAAAAATATTGTTGTAAAAAATATAGTTAGTCGAATTTTTCTAAATGTCTTAAAAGTAATTAAAAATTAAAGAAATAATAAATATAATTAACATACTTAAAATACTTAAATAAGCTTAAAATTATTACATAATTAATTTAAGTTATAAAAAATATTAAAAAACACAAAATTTAATTTCATAATACATATATATATATATATTAATGTAATATTAACAAAAATATACAATATTGTTACCGTAGGATAGCGGGAGGGTAAAATGTATTATTACCACTCCAGTGAGTAACAGTAGGGAAACCGTTGGATAGCGTAGGGGTAAAAATTACTATTCATACTCCAGAGAGCGCAACAGTAGGGAAAGCGTTGGATAGCGGGAAGGTAAAAATTGCTATTCCCACTCTAGAGAGTGTAATAGTAGGGAAAGCGTTGGATAGCGTAGAGGTAAAAATTACTATTCCCACACCAGTGAGTGCAACAGTAGAGAAAACGTTAGATAGCGTAGAGTTAAAAATTACTATTCCCATTCCAGAGAGTGCAACAGTAGGGAAAGCGTTGGATAGCGGGAGGGTAAAAATTACTATTCCCACTCCAGAGAGTGCAACAGTAGAAAAAGCGTTGGCTAGCGTAGAGGTAAAAATGTATTATTCCCACTCCAGAGAGTGCAACAGTAGGGAAAGCATCATGAGCACCGGAGCGCCGTGGCTCATGACGAGCTGAGCTCATCATGAGCATGGTGGTGCTGTGTGCACCCCCCACCCCCCAGCATAGTGGGGGAATTACCCCCCCGCAGCGAAGGGGTTAAGTGGAGGCTCAGTGGCTGATGGTGAATGTTGAGGTTTGGGTCTCATTTGTTTTGGAATCTGATTTCCAACAAGTGTCTTGGCAGGAGTGATAAGTGAGGTGAGCACACCAGCCTCACTCTTCTCCAAAGGTGTAGCAGGTGCTGGTGGCTCTCCTGTGGGGATTTGCTGGACCTTGTGGTACGCTGGGGGTGGGCTTGCCTTTTCCCCTGCATTCCCCGTTGTATAGGTACACTCCCCACTTTGCTCTCTTATCCATGCTTCACAGGGTGTGGGTGAGAGTTGAGGTTTTGGGTGAAACTGCCTTTGGAATGTGTTTGGGCTTAGTTGTGGCAGGAACCAGGTTCACTGCAGACAGGGCAAGTGTTTGTGAGTCTTTAGGGTCAGGTATGGGGATGGGAGATCCCTTGGATGGTGATGATTCGGAGAAATATAATGTAGATGCATGCTTTTTTGCTTTATGTCCTTGAGTGTCCTGTGATGGGCTTTTTGTCTTGTGTTCATGTGTGTTCTTTCAATGCTGTGGTGATGGTGTATGGTGTCTGGTAGTGCTGCTGTTGTGGAATGCGTGTGGATGACTGGGAACCTGAGGGCTCTGGTATGTGTATACTCTGGTCAGGTGGGGGCACTGGCAGGTTGGTTGCCAAAGGGACATGAGCTGGACTGTGAGCTTGGTGGAACTGTTGAATGGCTGCCATCACTGTAGAGGACAAAGACTAAACAGTTCGGTGCAGGCAACCCACACCTGAATGAATGCCCTTCATGAGAGCAACAACCTGGGACAACTTGTTGCCATGATCCTGGAGGGCATTCAGGAGAGCAGTCTGACCCACACACAGCTGCCACAAAATGTCTATTGCCTCCACACTGAGGGCAGCAGGGGAGACGGTGGCAGAGACAGCGGTTCCTTGAGGGAAGGAGACTCTACCCTTCTTAGGGCTGCGGGCATGGATAGCACTTGGGGGAGCATCCGGGATGGTGGACACTGGATGGGGTGTGGTGAAAGAAGATGCAGATCTTGAACTTCCAGTGCCTGCCAACATCGAGGAGTCACCATTGGAAGGTGAAGATGTGGAGGTTGGTGTTTCCAGGCGGTAATCCTATAGGGCACTTCTGTTCCCCTCCGAGGTGCTGGTAACCACAGTGTCACTGAACTCCTGTGTAGCAGTCATGCCAGTAGTTTCCCCAATGCTGTCCATCTCCTGTCCTTCCCTGCCCTCAGTAGATGCTTAGACAGAGACTTAGGTTCCGTATAGTGCCATACTCACAAACATCTTATGCAATACAAACTTGTTAGACCTGGTACCATTGGTGTGTGTTTCTGCTATTCAGGGCCACAGTGCAACTGCTCCCTATTGGAAATTGTTGTAATGGATTAGTGACTCCCGGATTGGCTTATTTGATTTACTTGTCAGACCCTAGTGCAGGGTACCATGTGTGCCCAGGGCCTGTAGATCAAATGCTGCTAATGGGATCACAGCACTGATTGTGCCACCCACATGAGCAGCTTGTAAAGTGTGTCTCAGGCCTGTCATTGCAGAAAATGTGTGTAGTCTAATACTGCCATGTTGACTTGGTAAGTGCACCCACTTACCACTCCCTAAACCTTCCCTTTTCTACATGTTACCCACCCCTAAGGTAGGCCCAAGGGCAGGGTGCATTGTAAGTAAAATGTAGGATATGCCCTGGTTTGTATGGCATGTCCTGATAGTGAAATACAGCCAAGTTCATTTTTCACTATTGCAAGGCTACCTGTCCCCATAGGCCAGAATGGGCGTTTTGATTATAACATCCTATAATCCTAACGGACCCAGGGAACATGGTAGAAAAACAGATTTAGTACGGCTGCAGTCAGAATGTTAAAATACATCTTTAAGTGAAGGTGATTTTTACATTCTGTGTTTGAAAATACCACTTTCAGAAAGTAGGTATTTTCTTACCTAACCATCTAGCCTGCCTCTCCTAGGTTGTATATTGCATGTCTCGTTTGTGAGTGACAATAGTGCTTGGGCTTTAGCAGTCTGATAAGTTAGAGTTGGGATGAATAGGACCTTGGCTGCATACAGAGTGTGGAGTGGATATTTCTTTTCCCCCCTCCGAGCCCTCATAGAATAGAGAGTAGGGGGAGGAGATTTCCTTTCAGCTACCTATGTCAGGCCTTCTTTCAACAATAATGTCTCTACCTCCTGCCAGGCAGCTGCACCAGTGAGGACAGAACTGGTTTTGGCCAGGTACAGACACTCTCTGCCTTCAGAGAACAAATAAACTAGCAGTATAAATATTAGGGCCCAGACCCCAAGACTTTAGATCCCTTCTGGGAATCAAGATTAACTGTTGCCAAGGAGCAGAACCAAAAGAAGCTGAAGGATTTGACTGCCCCTGTGCCAGTCTGCTATTTTCTGGGGTTGGCCAGCAGGGGTTGCTTATTTGCCAAGGAAAGGAGAATGAACTTTTATTGAACTTTCATTATCTGGAAGAAGAATCTCCACTAGCTTAAATTGTGCTTGCCTGCTGCTGAAGTCTCAGGGATACAAGACTTTACCACCAGCTCCTCCCTGAATTTCCTTGCTGGAAATTCTGTCTGCAGAAGTCTGCTTATTGTTAGGAGCTAGAAACGTGTCGCAACGGGAAGAAACGTTTTGCCGCCGCAGCTGTTGCCATCGCATCACTAGAGAAGCATGTTGCTGCCGCAGAGGTCGCCGTCGCATCCCCGGGGAAGGGTGTCTCCGTTGCAGCTGTCTGTCATCGCATCAACGGATAAGCGTGCCGCCACCGCAAAGGTCGCCGTTGCATCACCGGAGAAGCAGTCGCAGGGCCTGTCGTGGCTCAGAAGTACCTGTGTCGCCGCACGGCCGGTGGGTGTGCCCACATCGTCTTCATATCGTGTCATCACATCAAAGACGCCATCTTATCGCACCAGAACATCGCATCGGGCGCCATCTTGTTGCATCGCAACCGGAACGCACTACTAGAGCAATGCATCACCTCCTCTCCAGTAAGGAACAGACGCATCACCTACTTTGCGCAAGCACTGAGGAGCAGGCGCATCGCCTCCCCAAAGCAAGATACCGACGCATCGCTCTCCCTGCAAACCTTTTGTTTTTCTTGCATTACGCATCCAAAGGGACCTTGTGAGAAACGTGTTGCATTTATCATCATCTTTGAACTAAGCTATTTTTACCATTTAGAAGTCATTTTCCTAACACTGTATTTTGGATTTTTGTCGTTTTGGTCTTGTGTTAAGCCTATATAAAGAACTCTTTTTTAAATAAAACCTATGTAGTGTCAATCTGTAGTGTTTTCACTGTATGACTGTATGTGTTCACAAATGCTTTACAAACTGCCTCTGAGATAAGCCTTCGTGCTCATGCGACACTACCACAGGGTTGAGCACGGGTCATTTTAGGAGTGTAGCCCCTTTTTCCTCACTAGAAGTAAGGGTCTCTATTTGGACAAAGGTGCAAACCATTGCCAACTAGAGACCACCAGTTCTAACAAAACTCGAATCCTTTGAATGAAACGCCCATGTTAAATTACTCCATGTACCTTCATCAAATGCCACATTTATGCAATCATCAGCTGATGCATGGAAACATGCTTAGTTGGTAGTCATGCTCCATGTTGCGTTGACAGCCAAGTAGCTGGGCTGTGCCTACCTGTACCACACATACAATTGTCTGTGGGCACACCTACATGCTTGTAGGTAAGATAGCTACACATCCAAACATGTTGTCTCAGTCACATTTGAAGTATATTTCACGGAACACCACGGATGCAAAGTCAAATATATCCTTTTGCAAGGGAGATCATCTCCTGAAATCTATTTGGTGTCAGCTGTGTAGATGTAACAATTTCTTTGATGTGCACCTCACATATCTCTAAATGCACACTAACATGATGCTAACTTCTGTTCACTGCCACATGGATATCTCTGACACTCACACTGCAGCTTAGGTCACAAGGACACATCTTATTGGTTGATGAAGTGCAAATAAGACCCATGTAACAATGTAGTCACATAGACAATGCACAATAGCTTGAGAAAGGGAATTTAGTGCAAGGCCTTCATAGGTTGTGACATGTCACATCCAAACATCCCCACAAGTGCCTGACAGGCCCTCATTCATCCAAGGCATGATAGTGTCTTCTGTAGATGAGGAAGTCAGTGGCTTCTATTGGGACAGCTAATGTGTGAGAATGACATTGAGGACATATCAATGTGCCAAACATTCAATCACTGATTAAAAGAATTAGCCACAACTTTATCATGCACTTATGAATATGGACACCCCTCCACAATGCACACATACTGAGGAATGACACTCTGAGTAACCTTTGCTCCTCATTATCTTTCATATTAATGTATAACACCTCAGTCACATCACAGTTTGCCATACCACTGATTGCATCCAACCATGTTTTAAGTCATAGTGGCAAACAATTTATTTGACAATAACCTGGTTCAGCTCCATTGCATTTAAATCCCAGAGTCTAACCATCCCAGTCATGTTGCCATGTGCACAAATGGCAAATGTAAATCAGCCAATGCATCACTACAATCATCACCATCTACCCCATGAGCACCGTTGTACACTTGCTGTCACTGTGGCAGGAAATTACATCATGTTATGCCAGGCTGCTAATATTAGGCTAATAGGTATTGCAATTGTGCTGTCCTCTCCATCATTGTGAAAAAAGAACCCATGGGACAGGTGTGAACTCTACCAACTCAATGCTCCCTGGGTCCACATCTGTGCATGTCTCTAGCCACTTACACATAATCACATGAGCACACTATTGTGGTAGCCAAACAGCACACACAAGCCTGACAAGTGTACTGGGCTACAAACTTCACACAATGAATTTTCCTGTGTAGGAAGGTCTCAGTTCAGACAATATTCTCAAAATGTGAGATCGCAACATGGCAAGATGATTTGCTATGACAATGTTCGAAGATTTTCCACATGAGAAACAAAATGCTGTTCAAGTGCAGACCCTCTACACTCAACACTATGGCCACTTGGAAGCCATTGCATCACACTAGAGACATCACATAGGTCTGTACTTGCTCAGTGCTGGAATTCATGCAGTCACTCATACACAAAGTCACACATTGCACAATACTCACCCCAACTTGCTGATGATGGGCTCTCAAGAGTCCATCCAGCTCTGACTGTGTCACTGCCAGGATGCGGGCCATTAGTGGTGTCCTGCTCCTGCACACCAACCTGCCACTTCAAGGGACCAGCCCCAGCGTCTTCTCAGTGACGTTTTTGCTTAGGCAGCAGATGTCGTCCCACCTCTTGTGGCAGTGTGTATGTTGTCAGTTTGAGACACCCAGAGACCGCACCTTGTGGGCAATCGCCCTCCATATGGACCTATGCTGATGGATCTTGAGCTGCAGGCATTGGAGACAAGAAGAGGAAGGTTTTGTAACACTATGTTGTGCACCACTGTGTGACAGTACAGGAACATGAAGATACATAGCACACTATTACATCAATGGACAGCAGAGCCAATGCAGCATGTCACATAGTACACTTGGATCAACCCATATCATAGCAATGTATAGATCTATGATGATGGACACACTACATGCCCATCTCATACACATGCAGAGTGCCAGCACAGAAACCAATGTGAAAATGGGCCTCATCTGTGATACACTGTGTGAGTGAGAATGACATACAATACACTGGAAATGATGTATAGGGGTCAGACTCACTGTGTCTTACACTACACAACCCTTAATATCCTTGACCATTGTAAAGCTACATATGTCATGGCAGTCACCTTTAGGTCCCCGATCTTACCTTCTCACACTCTTCTCACAAGGTGTAGTCCTGTCTTGTGTACTCCTCAAGCCAATGATATCCCATTAAGAAATAGTATGGTGGACAATGCATATGTTTTTCTAAGTCCTTTTAGTGATGGATCCTTGTAACATTGGGCAGTTACTGTGCTGGCCAGATGGCCTTACATTGAGGATAAACGTGGTCCTTCACATACATCACATGCATGTACAATGAGAATGGAGAAACAGTACATACACATGCAAAACTCTACACATCATGGAATCAATAGAAGGATGACATGTCCACCTTCCATTTAGCAGATGTGGCATAGGGGATTTACTGCCAATAGTGATAGACTCAGGCATTGTACTCCTGTGCAGAATGGACACATCTCCATAGGATCAATTTGAAAACAGTACACACATTATTCAATACCCTCTGGCCAATCTACATTTGAAATGGCACAAATGAGCATGTGAACACTTAATGAACTATGACATTACATGGCACAGGGAATGTGTGTTCAGAGTTCGAGTGTCTCAAATCAGCAGTGTAACTGTATAACTGCTGAACCACAATATATCCTTTCCATCATTAAATACTGTCAGGGATCTGGGGAACTAAGGCTACACACCTCATTGACATGAAGTAAGCATGCTAGGCAGTGTACATTACCCAGTCTAAGAACAACATGTGTGTTTTTTGGCTTCAAATGAGCTGCACCAATGTCTATGTTGCCCTCTTCCCCACATACTAAAGTGCAATAATTTCTAGGTCATGTATGGACCATGCTGTTGGCAAAATATTGATGCAGGAACATTGGCTTGAACGCACAGGCACATACTACTGTACAGTAACACCATGTGAGCATTCTGAGCACTCAACCTTTTACTCATACACTTACCAGTACCTCTGGAGCACCATATAGTCTCACATACTGGGCAAGGACCTAGTCCACCAGGACCACCAGCCTCTGTGTGAACTTCTAGGCCGGGGAGGACCTGGCCTAGAAGTTCAGGCTGGACTGTTTCCTTCGGGAGCAGGGTCAAGCCTGATTTGTGTATGGCTGGGTAGAAACTGGGGTGGCATGGCTAGCAAGAAATGATGGATTAATCGCTGATCTGTAACTTAGGGTGAATGCTATAAATTCAATGCTTTTACTGAGGTTTAGAGGTACCTTATCTTCTAATAGTATGGAGGGTGAACAGGGTGAAACAGTGGTATTCAATTTGTTGTTATTTATTGCTCTGTTAGAGATGGGTGTTGAATTGACAAAATCGGTAAGGAGGCTAATGATTTGTGGAAAAGACAGCACTTCCTTTCAACATTTTAACTGGGTTTTTAACTCCTGGAAGTACCCCATCTGGAATTGTGATCCTTAGCTTGGCCATTTCTCACTATCATGCTCACGGCCATGATAGAACCTTATTTGGCCTATCTCTATGGACTTCTCCTCAAAGGATATAGTGGTCTAGATATAGTTACCTGCACATCCACTTAGTGGGAATGTAAGACGTTACAACGCAGTCTTTAAAGTGCAATATGCTTAGAACACAGTCATTACAACGCAAGTCATTACAAGGACTTGTACTAGAGTCTCTGGACTTAGGAAAAGTATTATTTACTATTCCAACTCCAGCCTACCTAACAGTAGGGAAGGTGTTGGAATAGTAAATCATACTATTCCTTAGTGTATAGCGCAATCCAGCGCAAGTTGTTGTAACAACTTGCATTGTATTGACAACGTTGTAACGTATAGCGGTGTAAAGACTGCATTGTAGCACATGTCTTCCCTTGGAGGTAAAGGTCACTACGACTGAGAAGAGGTTAAGAGAGTCATAGTTACTCCCGCTGTTTGCCTGCTCTTCATTGAATTTCTTCACTTTGACATTCAGAGCACTGGGCAGAAATCACATTGCGTCAACAACTGCTTTGGTCCTGCAAAATGCTTTATTTAAATTGAACAGTTGGATTCTCCTAGTCCGCACCAGTTCAAAGTCAGCTGCTAGATGCCGGCCAAGGCAGAATGCCGGCCCTGTGCCCTAGGGAGGGGCATAGGTAGAGGCAACCATTGCAGCTTGGGGGATCCACAGGAAGGGCCTAGCTTGATTCCAGAGTTGCAGCACATGCCCAGCCCCGCTTGGCACCCCAGTCCAACAGACCCAGCCCTTAGAGCCAATCCTTATCTCAAAGTTATGGATCTGACCTGCATACTTCCCCTACCTACATTGCTCCAACATGCCAAAGGCTATTCACCTTGGTGACCTGCTTCGGATATAGGTACAGCTCGGAGTGAGTTCTAAACCATCTCCCCCAGATTTTCAAGGAGCAGCGAGAGCTCACCGGATGCCAGCCTTTAAGATGGTCTCACATTACACCCTGATCATCAGACTCCACCACATTGGAATCCAGAAGCACGCCGTCATATGGATTGAATCATTTCTCTTCAGAATAACACAGATGACCTGTCTCCCACTGCTCACAACAGAGCTGAAGAACATCATCTGCAAAGTTCCCTAAGGACCGTTAGTCAGCCCCACCCTCTTCAACACCATCACTGATACCCTGGCACACACCAAAAGATCACACAGACTCAACATCATCTCCTGTGCTGACAACACTCTGTTCATCATTTCATTGACCAAAGAGCCTACCACCACTAGAGCCAACATACACACTTGCATGCTGAACGTTGCCAAATGGATGAGAGTCAACTGCTTCAAACCCAAACCAAACAACACCATCGCTCTGGTGGGTGTAGGAAAGGGACCCTTTTTTAAATGGTTACCCCACACTTTCTGCCTAGTATCTGTTGCAACTTTGAATGAGAGTATACCGGGTTCCTGCTAGGGGTGGGCGTAGTTCGCGAAGTAGTGCTACGCGTAGCCACGCGAAGTACACTTCACACTACGCGAGCTACGCGTAGCACTTCGCGAACTGCGTAGTAGCATGTTCACACTGTGCAAGATGTCATTTTCAATGATTGCACAGTGTGGACAAACATCTAACACTGTGCAATCATTGAAAACTGCATCTTGCACAGTGTGAGCTGTACTTTTCTGCCGCTTGATTAGATTTTTACTCGAGCTGCAGCTTTCTCAACGCGGACTGGTAGTTTCTCAACACAAGCGGTCGCGAGCATGCGCGACCACTTGCAATAAGAAACCTGACCTCCCCGCATTGAGAATCTCGCCGGGAGGTTTATTTTCCATGCTCGCGATCGTGAACAAGGAAAAAGTCTTGCGAGAATGTCATTTTGCTTGCTCGCGGTCGCCAACTTGACGTTGAGGAACGCGAGCAAGCGAAAAATTACCACTGCACAAACTTCGCAAACTACGCAAGCTAACCAGGTCCCCAGTACCAGTATTCTCTCCCTAAATGTATGATTCTTCCATGATTGCCACCCCTTTGAGATCTCTGTAAATCCCTAGTAAGTACATAGGGCCTTGGAACTAAAGAGGGCCCCTAAGGGCTGCAGCGTGAATTGTGCCACACTAAGGGACCCTCACTAAGCTCATGCAAACTGCCATTGCAGTCTGTGAGTCTTGGTGCTGAGAAAACTGAAGAGTTGACATGGGTGCCATGGATGCCATGCATGGCAGTACTACATATGGTACAGGTAAGTCACCCTTACGGCAGGTGTTACAGCCCTAAGGCAGCGTGCACTATACGGATGTATGACGGTACGACACATACCGTCACAAAGCGTGCTTTTACGATGCGTCTTTAACAACGCAAGTCGTTACAACGACTTGCGTTGGGGAGCGCTGATAGTGAATAGTATAATTTACTATTCTAACACCAGTCCCCGTGAATACTAGGGAAGGTGTTGGAGTAGTAAATATACTATTCTTTATACTCTAGCGCCCTCCAGCACAAGTCGTGGTAACAACTTGCGTTGTAACGGACGCATTGTAAAAGTACTGCGGGGAAACATCCGCGTTGAAAAGGATGTTCCCCGGACTATAACCATGGGAGGGAATATCTGTGAGAGTCGATGTGTCCCGGTGGTATCTAAGATCATCTTTAGGTATTACCAGTGCACAGGGAAGCAATAACAAGTACAGAGGTTAGACACTCATCATTATCAGTTCCCCAGCTGCATAATGACTTTATTATACCACAAGGAATTTGGTATCAAATACCTCATCCTAATAAACCCTCACTGATGCCAACGTTGGATGTAATAAGAAATGCACCCAGGAGGGAAGCACAAGATGGCGGAGTGAAGACGCCACGGAGAGAATGCTCCACAGTGAACCCCTGACCCTCGAGCTTGAAATTACTTGAAAATTACTCGATGGGTTTTTTCGTAAAATGAACGGGCCATCGAGCTGAAGGTGAAGAGAGGTGCAGAGAAGTTATCATTGAATGCCACATTCATTGAATGCCACAGAAGTTGCTCACGGCGCTGTCAGTTACAAGATCTTCAGTGAAAGCAATTACTGTTTACTTACACGGCGTAGCACGGTATTACAGCAACAATACAGCAACAAGCTGGCAGAATGTACCTGA
Source organism: Lissotriton vulgaris (assembly GCF_964263255.1). Taxonomy (NCBI): domain Eukaryota; kingdom Metazoa; phylum Chordata; class Amphibia; order Caudata; family Salamandridae; genus Lissotriton; species Lissotriton vulgaris. The sequence continues at coordinate 1,190,848,926 of NC_141691.1, read as the reverse complement.
AGAGCCATCTGTCTGCCTGTCTACCATCTGCCCGCTTGGCTTGGAGTCTGAGGTCTGTGGTCTGCAGAGACGCGGGCTGGTGGTGGGACACATTTGGAGGAGTAACGGCAGCGGAAGCCGAAGCGGGCTGAGGGAGTTGGTAGGAGGAGGAGCGGCCAGGCATTCCGAAACCGGCTGTGCTGGGGGCAGAAGCGGAGAGCAGCAGAAACGGCCGCGGTGGAGGTGGGGCAGCCGTGGAATCCTTGTAGCACCGGCACCGAACTACGGGGGAAAAGAAGAGAAAGGAGAGCGAAATATACCGGGCCCCTCCCCTTTTTTTTTGGATCTAGCTTCAGTAATAGCGTTACGTTGCTAGGGGCTCAGGTACACTTGTATATTGGCATTATTTGTATATTGTGTCAAATTATTGGCTAATGGCTCCTAAAATTATCAAGAATAAAGCAACCAGAGGCACCCCCATGGAAGATGGGCTTGATGAAGGGGTTACTCCAGTATTTAAACCAATATCACCGGCAGTGGTAGCAAGGATGCCTCGCCAGGTGGATAAACAAACTGGTAAACAGCAAGTTATTCAGTTTTCTGGAAAAACTCCTAATAAAGTTAATACCGCAGCTGCCAAAAATAAGGACAAAGGAAAGGATAAAAATGAAGCAGCAGGAATATATGACAATGATTCAGAACAATCTATTGGAAACTCAGCTAAAGACTGTAAGGGGGCACTAGATATGGCGGGCAAGAATGCTGCAGATAAGGTGGACTGCGGAAATAAGAATGAGCACAATAAGATCGTCACAATTGATACTCCTACTATTCTTACCACAGATGCTGTAGATACTGTTATTGAACTTCAACTTAAGTCCCCCCAACTTTTACCGGTTTTAGATCAAACTGAAGCTGGCGAGAGAAACTTTGATCTCCGTAACGTTACTGATGTAAATGGCGTAAATGAGGTTACTGATAGCGAGGCACATCTAGAGGTTAACTCTGACGATGCAGAATACGAGAAGCTGGTTGAAACTGGTGATATTGAGAATTGTGAAGATACAGGTGCGGTCATAGAAAATACCTCTGCACATTTAAAGGCTATCAGATCTTCTGCTTTGAGGAAAAGAGGGAAGGCAAAAAAAAATAAAGTTAAGAAGGGGGGGAGAAATATGACCCCTGCAACTTTAATAAATACATTGATACCAACTATTAGCGGGGGGAAGCAGCTTATAGATCAGAGCCCACTCGGTAAGTGGTTTCAGGCTCAAAAAAGAGAGGCCAAAATTCTTCCCCCAAGTTTATTAGGAGGGTGCTCTATGGTAGAGGTGAGCCCTATAGCCAACTTAATAAACCCACAAGCTACTCCGGCCAAAAGTGACACTTTATCTAATAAGGATGTAAACAGAGAATCTGATCTGCCAATGTCGCCTTTTATAACTGATCCCTCTGCTTCTTTTGGTATCACCAGGATTGATAACACTGCTATTGCTATAGCTGGGGAATCTCAAAAGGACAAATTTATCACAGTTACTACCCCACACTGCGGTTCAACAGCAACACCGATTATCTCTATCTCCTCTCCACGGCTCCTGGTCACGCCAATGCTGATGCTAGTGCCAATACTTCATCTTTGGATTTAATCCTAAAAACATTAATGGATCATCGCCAAGAGGTACAAGAGAACTTCCGACAACTAAGAGAAGATAACACTAAAATGCACAGCTCCCTTCAGGAAGTAACCAATAAACTAAGTGGCGTGACAAAAGAAATCGAGGAACTACAGCAAAGAGTTGTGGAAGTGGAGGAAACTCTCGCAACGACCTCGACTTCATCTGATTGCCATAATGAGGAAATAGGGGCTCTGCAGAACAAGGTTGAGGATCTGGAAAACCGACAAAGGCGACAGAACCTGAGACTCTTTGGGATACCCGAGGGATCTGAGGGAGCTGATGCAAGGGCCTATATGGTAAAGATTTTACAGAGGGCTTTCCCGGATTTGAGCGATTGGGATTGGGATTCACAGCTTCAGAGGGTACATAGGCTACCTATTACCCCTAGAACCCAAGAGAGTAAATATTTACGGCCCTTCTTAATCTATTTTGGGAACTATCTGCTGCTACAAGCAGTTTCAATGAAAGCTAGGCCAAATACTCCAGTTATAATTGATAATATAACCTTTTTTGTTAAATCCGACCTCAGCAAGGTTACTATGGACAAAAGATGGGGGCTACGTAAACTGATCGATTCTTTTAAGTCCCACGGAGCAATGGCCTATCTACAAGAACCTGCTCGTCTCAAAGTTATTAAATCCGGACATAGTTACTTTTTTCATGATGTCAAAGAAGCGGAGCATTTTCTCTCAAAAATGGATTTAAAAACCTAACTAAGTTAACTGAGAAAGTAAATGGATTAGAATGAAATAGAGGAGGGAAAAAAGAAAAAGAAAAAAGGGGAAAAAAGGGGATGGGGGGAAGGTAAGAGAAAAAAAAGGGGGAAAGGGGAAAGGGGAAAAAAAAAAAACTACACCACAGAATAACCTGGTATGGGTACTACTGCTGTTTATAACTCACTAGGACTATTCTTTCTTCTTTTATTTTTGTATTTCACCTTTTGGCTGATGGTCATTCTATATGATGGCAATATACAGGGCTTGGGTTCCTGTGGAATTCTCTCAGGGTGGCTGCCCTTCTAACGGCAGCAGAAGATAGAGGGAGGCTTCCGGGTAGGTACAGGGGGGAGGGTACCAGTGGGATGGAAGGGAGGCAAGGGTGGGGGGGTGGATGGGGGGGTGAGAAAAAGAAAAGGACAAGGCAAGGTTTAAGGCGGTTAACGTTAGAAATGGTAGACAGGTAATGTTATGGCAATTAATGAGAGGTACAGAACGTTTTTTCTTATTAAGAATTTATAATGCTGCAATTTAGGTGTTTAGCTTGGAATGTTTCGGGCTTGAACAATAAGAACAAAAGGCGTATGGTGTATGAGGAACTTAAAATGTACGATCCACATTTAATTATGTTAACAGAAACGCATATTTGCTTTAAAGACAAAAAAATACTGAATCAACTGGGATACGAAGTGGTGGTGTGTACTACTTTTAACGTTCCCATTAGAGGAGTCGCAATTTTGAAAAAAAAAGCAACCATGGGGGTAGTGATTAAAACTGCTTCAGACAATGGCGGCCGGTGGGCCATTACCCAAATGCAGATTGAGAACCGTAAATTTGTTTTCTGTGCTATATACGGGCCAAATATAGATGACCCGCGCATTTTTGATTGGTTAAATATTGAATTGCTTTCGTGGCAGGGGGAACTTATCATGATGGGGGATTATAACTGCGTGTTAAACTATGAACAGGATGTGACTAAGAGAGGCCTATTTAGACGCATGCGTAAAACTAGGGCGGCGATATTAGAATTAGCTCGGATACACAATATAAAAGATGTATGGAGGAGCTTGTATCCAGATCAACCTGGCTATACGTTCCACTCCTCACCCCACAAACTGTATTCACGAATAGACTTGGCGTGGGCATCAGACGAGGTTATTGAGGTTGGACGTATGGAGATCTTTCCAAAGGTCTCATCGGACCACAATCCAATTTTATTGTCATTCAGTATAATACAAAAGGATCCGGAAGTTAGACTGTTTACCTTTCCTAGATATATATTGGCAGACACAGTTTACATCAGAACGCTGAAGGCGCAATTTAAAGAATTTATTGAAATCAATTTAGGAAGTGCATCACTTTTACCTGTTTGGGATGCCTGTAAAGCCTCTATTAGGGGTCACGTGCAACAGTATGTATATAAACAAAATGCAGAACAAAGGAAAAAAGATAAGATTGTTACAAATGGTATTTTGCAGCTGGAAAAACAATTAGCTGACAATTTGAGAGTTGGTGGTTTGGGGGCGCAAGATATTGAACAATTAGAAACTAAATTAGTAACTGCACGATCGACCCTCAAATGTGCTTTAAGGGAAAATAATAGTCGAAAGCTTCTCAAATATAAACTAGCACAATATGAATGTGGGGACAAGGTAGGAAAGGCCCTGGCTTACAGGGTGGCAGATGACCGAGCTACAACTTTAGTCAAATCCATAAAGGGCCCTAATAATATATCATATACTCAGCCAGTACAAATAATGGATCAGTTTGTAACATACTATAAAAATCTATACACTCCAGAGGGTAGTTGTACAGAAACGCAGACACAAATGTATATTAATCAAAATCTCCCCGTTCGTGAATACCTAGATCAAGAATGTGTTAATAGGCTCGAGGAAGAAGTTACGTTAAAGGAACTGCACTATGCTGTTACCTCCCTCCCATCTAATAAAGCTGCTGGTGAGTATACCCTTCCCATAGAACTATATAAAATCTGTGCAGATGAAATTTTACCACTTTTATGTTTAGTTATTAATTTAATTGGCGTTATTGGGCAGGTACCAGAATCGTGGAATACAGCTAAAATTATGTTTTTTCTCCAAAAAAATAAATCACCAACGGAATGCGGCTCTTATCGTCCTATATCATTGATTAATGCTGACGCTAAAGCATACTCCAAGATATTAGCTCTTCGCTTGGCCCCACTTATGCCGTTGTTGGAAAATGAACAACAACATGGTTTCGTAGCTGGGAGGGACACTACTACCCATGTTAACATGGCGATTACTACCTTTGATGTTGCAGCAACTAATCACACCCCACTCGGGATGATACTTTTAGACGCAGAGAAGGCGTTTGACCGAGTGGGGTGGTATTACTTATGGGGGGTGATGAAACAATATGGCTTTAAAGGACGTTTTTTAAGAAGTATACAAGCTTTGTATAAAGATCCTAATGCCAAGATCAGCTATGCAGGGGCTGTTTCATCTACATTTGTAATCTCACGGGGGACAAGGCAGGGGTGCCCTCTGTCACCCCTACTCTTCGCTCTTTCTATGGAGCCGTTTATTAATGCCCTTCAAGAGCAAGTCAAAATAAAACCCATGCATCATGAAGATAAAATCTTGAAAATCACTGCTTATGCCGATGATTTAGCTATTTATACCACCAATGTGGTAGAAGCACTAGTAGGGATTTCAGAAGAAGCCAACAATTTTGGGGCTATTGCAGGTTACAAACTTAATATAAATAAAACGCAAGTCATAATGAATTATCAGTCTAATCCTAAAGTTTCAGGACATTGCCTGGCAGCGATTTATTTAGGGGTTAAAATTTCTTCAAAGATCTCGGATATAAACTCATGAAACTATGAACCTTTATTGAAAGAAGTGGCAGTTCTTTTAAAAAAGTGGCATAAGATTCCGCTTAACTTGTTGGGTCTAATGAATTTGATTAAAATGAATGTCCTGCCCAAATTCTTATATCTTTTTTGTTGTATACCACTGCGCGTTAATAATTTGTTTTTTTAAAAATTGGACAGTATTATTAATAGTTTTTTGTGGGGCTATAAAAAGCCTCGAAGATCGATGGCAATTCTGAAACTACCATTAGAAGAAGGAGGCCTTAACTTCCCTGATTTTAGAGCCTACTTTTTTGCTTCTTTTTTGAACCGGCTTCGTAGTCTGTTTACTAGTTATAATACATTCTTCTTTCATCAATTTATGCTTGGCAGAGAGGCAAAACAATTTTTGGCAAAGGTGCAGGACCTGAATTATTTTAAACGTGTAAAATTCAAGACTGCTCGGGATGCAGTTAGTATTTGGAATATGATTATGGCTAACTGTGAAACTTCTTTTTTTCACACTGATTTGTTACTTTGGGGTAATCCTGGACTCCCAGGGATTTTTAGCGATAAGACGGGATGAGACTGGGCTAAATATGGTATTCTAAAACTGGGAGACTTATACGGTTCAAGTGGCTTCTTACAATTTGAAACTTTGAAACTTTTGTTCAAATTACCGGATATGATGCGGTTTAAGTATATTCAAATAAGGGACTATTTAATTCGTAAGATGAATCTGATATCTGTAAGTAGCTCAGAGTTATGGAGTTGTTTTTACTCAATAAATCAAACATCATTAATTAGTGTGGGATATAAGTGTTTAAACCAAAGCAAGCTGGATGAAACTCCTCGATTAGCGATAAAATGGACTTCCATATTAGGATTTAATGTGACAACTCAGAATATTTCAAATGCTTTAGTAAACATCAACAAAGGGACTCATTCATCTAGTCTAATGCTTCAATCCTACAGAACAATATCTCACTTATATTATACACCACTGAGAATTTCCAAATGGGCACAAAACAATCTGAATAGTGATCGTACTAAATGCCCTAAGTGTGGGCTGGTGGCTGCAGATATTGTACATATGATTTTTACATATCCGATATTAATAACGTTTGGTCGGCCTTAGAAAACATTCTATTTAAGCAAAAAGTGATCAGTTCTGCATTATCCGCAGCCTCAATTTTACTTGCAATATACCTATCTAGCACTACCAACATAGATTTGTTAAATATACTTCTGACCAGCGCTAGATTGGTTATTGCGAGAGCTTGGATCTCCCCGAACCCTCCTCACACAATGGAATGGTGGGCGTTAGTTAATGAGATCTATACTATGGAGGGCTCAATCGCAAGGAACCGGGGAATAAAAGCAACCGGGAAGTTTGTTAAAATTTGGGGCACCTTTTTAGCATAGTATATGACTACAGAAGACACTAATAGTAGTAGGCCTCAGGGATTATATATCTGTGTTTTTCTAATTTGTCATTTTGGATACAGAAATATACATAACTTCTTCATTTGCTTTTTGTTCTGTCTTATGGTTATAATTGAAGGAGGTGTAACGTAAAGAGTCTGGCGATATTTTATTTGTATTTTGATCTGTACTGTTACTTGAATTTATATTATATGTTTTGTTAAAAATGTATTCGTTGATCTCCTTGCCCTGCTTGTCAATAAAAAGTTTTAAAAAAAATAAAAAAAATAATAATAAGAAATGCACCCAGAGAGCACCTTAGAGGTGTCCTCTGAAAACCTACTGACTACTAATGTATTGACTAACTGGTCTTGAACAACCAGCCACCATAGATGGGTTTATCACCTTGAGAGGTGAGAGCCTTCGCTCTCGGAGGTGAATAACACAGCCTGCTCTGGGCAGATGTTCATATATTATACAAGCATAGTGGGGATTCCAGAGTGGGAAACCTCAAAGGCCCTGCCGCCTTTTTTTATTTGAACCACCCCCCTCACTTAACCCCAAATTAGTAAGATTGGGAGGTGTGCCCACATTTAGCCAGCACCATCCTTAGGGGGGGCAGCTGATGTGGGAACCACTTTTCAGATTCCTCCATTTTGTTTTGGTTGGAATTAGCCTTCTAGGGTCAGGGTTATGTCCACTTCCCACAGGCCCAATGTTAGATTTGGGGGTCTCTAGTTGGCACAGCTAGGCACTTGTAACAAATAGGGGCCCTCTCCTCTAGTCAGGACAAGGGGATTGATTACACTCCTAAATAACCCCCGCTCACCCTCTAGGTTGCGTGGCGCGAGCAGTCAAGGCTTATTTCGGAGGCGTGGAGCAGTTGTGACCACATACAGTAACCCAGTGACAACACTACAAATGGCACCACATAGGTTTTATATAAAAAATAAGTAGACTTTATATAGAGTTACCACAAGACAATAAACGACAAAAATTAACACTATGATCACTTTAAGATGGTAGATTTAAGCTTAGTTCAGTTCAGTTCTTCGATGCGACACTCTGCGTCAATGTACCTTAAGTTGCATTACGCTTCCATGACAAGCAATGTCGCAGCGATTGGAAATGCGGTAAAGTTCAGATACAAGGAAATAAAGACGTGAAGACCTTCCAGATGTGGCACGACTCTCGGGGATGCGAGAGGTCCTCGGTTCGATGCGTGGACTGCAGCGGCGACACCCTGACGATGCGACGGCAACAGCTCCAATGGTGACGCTCTTCTCCACGATGCGTGAAGCTACCGCTCGATGCGACAACTACAGCGGCGACATCCAAGATGCGACGGAAGCAGCTCCAATCGCGGCGCGCTTCTCAGGCATGTGAGGTGCTTCCGGTCGATGCAGTGCAATGCGAGAGTTCTAGTGGCGACACCCTCGACGACAGGCACAGTGACACGCTCTGACCTCGTTGTGAGATTCTTCTCCTGATGCGGTGCAGTGGGACAACAACAGCGGTGACACCCTCCTTCTTCGGAGTCGCGATGGCAGCGGCAGCGACGGCGACACGCTTCCTCTTGGTTGCGGCACGCTTCTCTCCGATGAAGTGCAGTGCGACAGTTCCAGCGGCAACACCCTCCTTCGGAGTTGCGACGGCAGGCACAGCGACAGCGACACGCTTCTTCTCGCCGAGTCGCGCTTCCAGCTCCTTGCGACACGCAGTTCCTCAGAAGGCCCAAAACAGCAGCAGGCACTTCCACAAGAACTCTGGGGAGCTGGGGGTTGAAGTGTGCTGTCCCTGAGACTTCAGCAGGAGGCAAGCTCTTTTCCAAGCCCTTGGAGATCCTTCACAAGTTGAAAGCAAAGTACACAAAGTTCATTTCTCCTTCCTTTGGCAGTAAGTCAACCACTGCAGGCCAATCCCCCAAGCAGCACTTCAGCTTGGGAATAGTCTCTCCTCAGTTTCTTCAAGTTCCTCTCCTCAGTAAAGGTTTCTTCTTGTAGTCACAAGTTCATGGGATCAGGGTCCCAATATTTATACCCCAAAATCCTTTGTTCTCTGAGGGGAGAGGGGCCTTTGCCCAGTCCAAACCAGTTCTGAAGCACTCTGTTTACCAGACTTCTCCTTTCCTTTCACAGTGCAGGGCAGAAACATCAGACGCCCCACAGGAGGAGAACCCAGCATTGTGGAGGGCAAATACAGTCCTGGAGCACTTTGTTTACAGGACTCCTTCTCTTCTTTCAGTGTGCAGGACAGAGACATCAGCCGCTCCCCAGGGGGTGAAGCCAGCATTGTGGAAGGAAGGCACAGCCCTATTCAAGGTTCAGGTGCAACTCCTACCTCCCATCTAGATGCAGATCTCTCTATTCACCACTGGGTGACTCAGCCTGTCTCCTGGAATTCCCCAGCCCTGTCACTCACAAAACCAGATATAGGAATACACAACCTAGCAGAGGCAGGTTTGAATGGGTAGACAAGCAAATACCTACTTTCTAAAAGCGGTATTTGCAAACCCAGAATATTAAAATAAACTTTACTAAAATATGTATTTTATTATTCTGAGTTCAGGCATTTTAAACTCAAATTTCTACCATGTTCTCTGAGACAGTTAGGAGTATAAAATGTAATAACTCTAACAGCCCATTCTGGCCTATGGAGAACAGGTACCCTTGCAATTGTGAAAAACGAAAATGGCTGTAATTCACTATTAGGACATGCCACACACATCAGGGCTTGTCCTACCTTATATTTACAATGCACCCTGCCCTTGGGCCTACCATAGGGGTGACTGATATGAAGAAAAGGGAAGGTTTAGGAACTGGCAAGTGGGTGCACTTGCCCAGTCAGCATGACAATACCAGACTGCACGCAGGCTCTGCAATGGCAGACCTTAGACACATTTTACACGGCTGCTTCTGTGGGTGGCACAACCAGTGCTTCCGGCCCACCAGCAGCATTTGGATTTACACACCCTGGGCGCACTCAGTGCACTAGACTAGGGTCTGACAAGTAAACCAAATAGCCCAACATGGAACCACTGATTCACACATCAATTTACAATAGGGAGCACTTGCACTGTGTCACCGAATTGCAGTGGCACAGTGCCCAAAGCATATAACACCAGCAAAAACAAATGAGGCAACATCAAAAAAATGGAAGAGAGATCCACGCCAATGGTGCCAGATCTAACACCCAAGGCTTGCCCTGTACGCCAGGGTCTGGCCTGCTCTATCCCACTCACCATACATTCTAGTCTATGTCTCTCTACCAAGTTAGTTAATCTCCCCTCCACTGCCTCCTCATATTCTGCAGCTTACTTCTGATTAACCCTGGGCTAAGTACTTCGCTACGCCCACGGAGTGGGCGTATTGTTGCCTACTTCGCCCTTTGCGAAGTAGGTGTAGCAGGCAACACTACGCCCACTCCGTGGGCGTAGCAAAGTTGCCCGCCACCCGCCTCCCTCCCGCCCTCCCGAAATACTTAAATTAACTTTTAAAAATGAATAAAAACCACTTACCTTGTCCGCTACGTCCCCGGGGATCCCTCTTGTAATCGCGCCGCCTTCTCGAATACTAATGCGCATGCGCGCCTGCCCGTACATGCGCATTTCTCGCGAGGAATGCGCATGTGCGGGCGGCCACGCATGGTAATTTAAGTATTTAGGGAGGGCGGGAGGGAGGGCGGGTGGTGCGTAGTGGGGCTACGCGAAGTGCGTAGGTGGGCGTAGTTTCTTGCCCACTTCACTTAGCTTTGCGTAGCCCTACTACGCCTACTTCGCCCAGGGTTACTTCTGATGAACCTTCCAGAGCTCTGATCTACCCCTCCAGGTTGGTGAGCTTGCCACACATCGAAGGTAATATCGCAGCCTGTTTTGAAATGCCTGCACCTCTGATGACAACATTAAGAGGGTGGATCATGACATCTCAGGCCTATCATTGTGATCAATGTATTCTAAAGCTGCCAATCTAATTTTTTCTCAATATACTCGATCGCAAGCCGCCACGTGAATGCCTGTGGGGTACGATCTGGGAAATCAAGTTCCAAAAACACATGGACATCATCGAAGAGTATCTGCAGTAAATGTGAAACTTCTCTGGTTAGAGGAATCTACATTGTGTAAGGATAACTAATAATCTGTCCACAATCATTTGACATATGATGCAAGTTCCCTCTGCATCATTTAGGTGTCTGGTGCACCCTAGGTCAGTGAGATCAAAGTCGCTCTGATTAGGTGCAGCTGGGCCACTGCCATTGGAGAGGACACCTGGATGCGCTGGATCTGTACGTCTCAGTCATCCACCACACCTCAGTGAAAAAAGTATGATAATCTAAGTGTGACCCTTGAACAAAAATTAGCATATACGGGTGGCCGTCCAGAATTCCAGGCAGTATAGCATATCTTCCTTGCTTGATGAAAATTGCATGTTGCAGATGCCATGCCATTCCTTTGCAGATAAGTATAGCCACGCCTCAAGCATAACTTGAATAATACATCACAAGCCACTCACCCACCTAGTCCGCACGTAGCCACATCTGAGTGCTCTCTGTGAGATGCAGTTCCTGTAAAAAGTAGCTATCCCCTGAATGTCTCTGAAAGTACGCTAGAACTTGTCATGAGTCATTCATTAAGACCCCCGGATATTCCAGGAAATACCTTAACTGACTGCATGCAGTGCAACGTGTTGGATCAGGAGTCTCAACCGTGTCAGTAGCATTCACCATGCCATACATAGTACAACTCTGCTGGGTGGTCTAACGGAAAAAAGAGGAAAGGAAGAAGCAGAGAGCAGCCAAGGGTCCGCAACCAACATTAACTCACATGCATTCCCCTGCCACCCTCTTCAGCCCACCAAATAGGCCAAATGCGACTGACCCACCTTCTTTGCAACACCCAACAGTGCAGTTTAGTAAATGTCCATGACTCATGCCGTGGGGGTGATTCAGCAGTCTGGCGCACTCCCAACTTGATGACGGCTAGAGGGAAGAGATTCAAGGAGTCATAGATGTGCTCAGTAAGAAAATCAGGATCTTAATGGGCCTGTCACTGCCATGCCCCAGCTGCACCAATATAACATCCAACTGGAAAGGCAACATTTATCTCAGGTTTAGACCCTCTTACCAGGAGTAGTAAAAGAAGAACAGCGGTCCATCTCCTACACAAACTCCATAATGTGATTGAGGACCAGCTTTTTTCCATTGGCTAGTTCCTCCTCAGGTGCAAACTCAGTCTGCACATCATCACCGAATCGTCTCTTGTGGAGATTTCATTAAGTTAATGGTTATCGTTGAGGTAGTCTGCCCCTACCCCACTTGAGCGGTACAAAAGGGGGTGGTGATGGACGGAGCATCTGAATCAAACACTCACACCCAGTCAAAAGATCTGGGTTTAATCCATCACCGTTCTTTAGCCCACTCTGCCACCCCAGCTCAGACATGGCTATATGCAAATCAGTCTGACCCTGTGCCTCATGGGAACAGTCCAGCCCGAACTGCCAAGCCATGTCTTCCCTGGACCGGAAAGAAGCTTCCGAGGACCGGTTTCTGGCATTCCAGCCGTCTTAAGCCCGGCTTGCTTGAATCCAGTGGCAAAGTGAGCAAGGGACTCACGTCTGAGCATACCCTGCCACACTTATGGTGGCCAAAAGCGGTACAAAAGGGGGTGGTGATGGACAGAGCATCTGAATCAATGAAACACTCAAACCCAGTCAAAAGATCGGGGTTTAATCCATCACCATTCTTTAGCCCACTCTGCCACCCCAGCTCAGACATGGCTATATGCAAATCAGTCTGACCCTGTGCCTCATGGGAACAGTCCAGCCCGAACTGCCAAGCCATGTCTTCCCTGGACCGGACACAAGCTTCTGAGGACCGGTTTCTGGCAGGAAACGGGAGCAGCGAGATGGGGCGGTAGTTCTTGAGGTCGGTGGGGTCGGCTGATGGCTTCTTTAGTAGCGTGCTGAGTTCGGCGTGCTTCCAGCTCTCCGGGAAGGTAGCGGAGTCGAAGGAGGTGTTGATGATGTCCCGCAGGTGGGGTGCGATGACAGCGTCGGCCTTGTTGAAGATGTGGTGAGGGCAGGGGTCAGTCGGAGATCCGGAGTGGATGGAGTTCATCGTGCGGATGGTGTCTTCGGTGCTGATCGGGGTCCAGGGGCGGAGGGTGGTGGTGAGGGGCGGTGGTTCAGTCGTGGCGTGCGTCGGTAGAATGCTGAAGCTGTTGTGTATGTCCGCAATCTTGTTGTGGAAGTAGGAGGCGAGGGAGTTGCAGAGGTCTTGCGAAGGGGTGATGTCGTTGTTTCCGGCGTTGGGGTTGGAGAGCTCTTTAACGATGTTGAAGAGTTCCTTGCTGTTGTGTGCGTTGTTGTCCAGTCATTCCTTGAATGCAGTTTTCTTGGTGGCGTGGATCAGTTGGTGGTGTTTTCGGGTGGCGAGCTTGAGGGCAGGCATGTTGTTCGGTGTTGGGTCTCTGCGCCAGGCTTTCTCGAGTGCTCGGCAGTTCTTCTTGGAGCTTTTGAGTTTGTCGGTGAACCATGGGGCTTTCTTGCTGCCGGGTCTGCTAGGCAGGGTCTTCAGAGGGGCGAGGTCATCTGCGCAGTTGCTGATCCACTTCGTGAGGTTGGTGGTTGCCTGGCTTGGGTTAGGTGCGCTGGTGGGAGGGTTCATGCTCAGGGAGGTCCCGAGCTGGTCGGCCTTGATCTTGTTCCAGCTTCTGCGTGCAACCTGTTGCTGGTGGTGGTGGATCGTGGTCCTTCTGAAGCTGAAGTGGACGCAGCTGTGGTCTGTCCAGTGGAGCCCGGTGGCGTGGCTGAAGGTGATGTCCTTGCTGGATGGTACATCAATAGTCTCAAACTACCTTATTTTTACATATGTCACCCCTAAGGTCTACCTTGTAACTATAAGCATAGACGTTATAACATATGTATCATATGCCCTGGTGAAAATAAAATGCCCAATTAAATGTTTCCTCATTGTAGCCCATTGTCTCCATAGGTTAACAAGGGAATACTTTTATAGGAGAATAGGATCTGCTTCTTATAGTTATCCCCACTTTTTGATGATGTTCACTGTTTTCGACTTACACTGACTGGGATCCTGCTATCCAGGACCCCAGTCAAGTTGCTTTCTTCTCTAAATTGTTGCATGTACTTTAGGTACACTCCAGATTGGATTCTGGGGTGCCCTTATCAGTCCCTAGTATATGGTATACTATGTACCCAGAGCATCGGTACCCCAGAGGCCTCCCAGGGGCTGCAGCATGTATTGTGCCACCCCTGAGAGACCATTCAAACTGACACCATGGGCCTGCTGCTGCAGCTTGTGGAAGGTGGTGCATGCACCCCTTACTTAGATATAGGATCACTATATCTATCTTAAATCACTGCACATATAAACCTATCGGTCTTACCTATGGCAAGCCTTATCAATCCTGAAGGCAGGGTGATGTGTTTTATATGAGAGGTGCCCATGCATGAGCAGAGCCCCTCTGCAGCCTTCAGACCCTATTTTCCGGGGCTGTTTGTGATGCAGCCAACCATATATATTTAAGTGCATTTTAACCCTGCGGTAAATGCTAACTTTAAAAAGGGCTGTTTGGAAACATGTCATGCTTGGTCTCAAACACCTTGGAATCCTACTTCCCTGCCAGTAACTGGCGGGGGAGGTATGATTCCATCCTCCTAAAGGGACATATGCAAAACACCGGTACACCCGGTACCAGCTTTCTCGACCTAGGCGTCACAAAATGGATTCTGCCAGCCACAGACACAAGTCTGCCCTCCTGCTGCCTGCTGAGCCAAGCTTGAGATGGGGAAGGCTTGACAATAGGTTTCCTGTCACAGGGAGGTGTGACCACCTCCCAGACAGGATTTAGTGTATTGGAGATGGATGGATGCACTCTGAGAGTGCCTGACAGTCTGCACATGGGCACATTTGGAGTCCCTATGCATAGTTCAGTTCAAACTGGTTGCAGGAGCCATTTGATCCTGCTGTGGTGCAAAATTGGACAAAGGAAATGGGTGTATCCACCCATCTGTCCTAACCCTCCCATAGGTGGGTCCCGAGAGTTTGACTCACCCCTTCCTTGAGTATAAAGTAGGAACCCTGACCACAGGACATTAGATTTTGCCTGGACTAAACTCTGCAAGCAGAAACCAAGTACGTCGACAAACCTACACTATGCTAGATGACTGATGAATCTTCCTTGGAGTAAAGGAGTTACTCCCCTGCAAGCAGGTCCCTTTAAGGCATCTGACTGATTTGCAGCTCCCAAGCTCCTGAGGACTCTTAAGATTTCTGCAACACTGGAGGTGGGTTACTGAGCATCCCTGAGGTTGATATACGCTCTCAGCAATTCTGAGACCAGTATCCCTTGTGGGGAACGTGTAACCTGAACCGCTATGCACCTTGTACTTTTGCAGCAGCATATGCTTTTTGGCAATCCCTGAGGCTGTGCTTTGGGCTACATGTAGTCCTGACCCCAAGCAGTAATTGCACCAAGGATTTCCACGCTACACTCCACAAGTGTACCGTGAGCTGGTATTTTGTGATTCAACTCAAGGTCCCTTTGTGATACCTGATCCGTTGGCCTGTGGGTCCCTGTGAAGGTAACTTTGAATTCTCTTGGGCTATTCTGGTTGCTCCAAACGTGCCCTGATTCTCCATAGCTTGGAGAGTCTCCTGGATCTTGCTGGTCCACACTCGGCCTGCTTTCACTTGGGTTGCATTTGCCAAGGCTTGTTGGCATTCAATCTCGTCACTGACCCCTCTGCAATTGACATCCTTTGTGGGAGAGCTCACCTCTGGACTTTGGTCATCGTCATTATCTCCTAGTTCCCGTGGCTGCAGGGTCAAGCTCCCCATCATCTCACCTGAAGCACTCCACATCAGTGGGCATTCATTTACAGAGCCCCTGGTCACCCTGAAGTGACCCAGACTCTGTCCCCTCTGCTTTCAGGTTCTTCTCACCTCGCACCAGGCTTGGATCCCACCGGACACTTTTCATCTTCCCAGCAACAGCACTTTTTTGAGTCACGCCATTGAAAACGACAAAGGTTTCCAACATCACTTGACAACTATGCACCCGGCTCCCCTGGGATAGGTAACACGGGTACTCCAGTACTCTCAAGGGTGCTGGTCTTCAAACCTTCTATGTTCCAAAGGGTTTGCTTGAAGTCATCTCCGAAGTGTACTTATTCTTTAATTTTCCAACCGCGACTTTCCCGTAGAGTTGTACAGAGCTCTCGTCAGTGTTCTCACACTGCACCCGCCTCCGTCCTCCATGGGTCCCCTGTGTCACTACTTTGGGTGGTTCCTTGGTGTCCCAGTTATTTTACGTGCACTAGTCATTGTGTCTAGTTAATTTGTGGTTCTTATACCACTTTCTTAGTACATGGTTTTGTCTCCCCCTGGAGCCCACTGTGTTTTGTGCTATTTACTGTTGTTCTAGTGTTTTAATATTGTGTGATTTGTGCTCCAATCTCATAAAGAGGTTAGAAGAGAGTGTTTAGTAATACATACATATATTTTATATATCTCTTGTGTGGTTATCCTTTCATTTGGTTATTCAGGAGGTTCTAATCTGGTAAAACAAGCTGCTTTACATTACTTCGAGACTTATCCTAAAGGCTGCTCTCCACAGCTATCACTAGGATAGCTTTCTTCAAAGGTTGTCTTTGACCTAATCATCAATAAGGTATGTTTGGACTGGTGATAGGTGCCCACTCTAATTAGTGGACAGCATATACCAGGCTAAGTTCTCACATTGGTGTGCAGCAGTTCGGATTCAAGCTTACTACTGTTTTACTAGATAATCTCTTTGAGCAATTAACTGAAAACCACTAAAGGTATTTGGGAACATATAAATCAAGACTAGAATAAGTAAGTTCTACTGAACTTGGAATTGGGCAATCCAGGGTTTAGCACACCCTTTCTCCAACTCAAGATAGTTTAGTTCCCACTAGGTTGGTGCCTACACCGCATAGCACTAGTATGTCCTCCAAATGAGAAGCCAGTGGCTCTCTGCCTACTAGGTATGACCTGATCTCATTCCAAGAATTAAGAAACATGTGTGCATCCAGGATGCTGAAGACAGGAAGTGGACCCAGCACTCAAGGCCTAATAGAAATCTTAATGCTAGATGACCTCAGAAAGACTCCAGGGTCTGATGAATTAGGTAGAGGGGATATGGCAGTGGATGTGGACAGAGCAGGACGTGAACATGTCTTTCATCTGGAGTGGCCAGGATGAACAAGATGATTCTAACCTGGAAAATCCAACTTTGCCCTTGGGTGGAGGAGAAGGCCTTGGGGGTCCTCTCTTTACTCCCCCTGGTAAGTTGCAAAGTTTACCTAGAAGGTCTAGATCACCCTCCAGGGAATATACTCAGTCAGGTGCTTCTGTAGGGACCGCTGCTTCTCATAAAAGCGAATCCTCTTTTGATAAGAAGTGCCAACTGCTTGAGTTTGAGAGAGCTAAGCTCAGAGTCAAGAGAGCAATTTACCTTAGCCACAGAATCCCTAGAGCTCCAGAGAGTTTCCAGAAGGTTGGGGCTAGAGCCCCATGGTGGCAGCAACAGTGTCCCTAGACCTAGAGAGTATACTCATGATCATAGGAACCTGAACAAGATTGCCCCCCCCTATCAGAGTGAGGATGACATCCACAAATGGATAACTGTACTAGAGAGAGCCTATAAAGTACAGAGGGTCCCTCAAGAGCAGTGGACAGCTATCTTGTGGCTCTCCTTTGCAAACAAAGGTAGGCCCAAGCTCCTCACTGTAAGAGTAGAGGGTGAAGATAATTACAAAGTCTTGAAGAGTGCTCTCATTGATGGATTTGGCTTAACCACTGAACAATCCAAGATTAAGTTCAGAGACACCCAGAAGGCACAGACTCAGTACTGGGTTGACTTTGTAGATTGTGCTACCAAGGCTCTGGAAGTCTGGTTACTTGGCAGTAAAGTGTGTGATTTTGAAGGATTGTACAATTTAATTATGAGAGAGCAGATCCTTATTAATTGTCAAAACCAGTTGTTGCATCAGTACCTGGTGGACTCTGTTCTGACTGCTCCCCAATCATTGGGAAAGAAGGCACACAAATGGGTCAGAACCAGGGTGAAGCAGAAAGCTCAGAACCAAGGTAGTGACTCTAAGAAGCAAGATTCTAAAACCACAGATAAGGGTGGGGAGAAAGTTAAAGACCAGAAGTCTTCACTAGGACCCCCAAAGTCTTGCTCTGGTGGGTAGTCACAATCTAACAAGAATAAAAGCAGAAAGAAACCTTGGTGTCACATCTGTAAACAGAAGGCACATTGGACAAATGATTTTACTTACTCCAAGGAATCTACTCCAGCCACCACTCCCCATAAGGCAACTGTTCCCCCTAGTTCAGTCCAAAGTGATGGTACTCGCAATAAGGGTGAAGTAGGGTTGACCCTGGGATCTGAGATGGATTTAGGCCTAGTCAGAATTCCAACTCAGGCTGTGTTAGTCTGTGATGGAGGCCTGGATATTTCCTCCTTATTTGCCAGTCCCAGTAATCTGGGCAAATACAGACCTTTTGATTAATGGCAAGGAGACCATGGAATTTAAGGAAACAGGTGCAAGTGTCACCATGGTGACAAAAGATCTTGTGACCCCTGAGCAAATCATTCTTGGTGAGATGTACCAAGTGACCAATGCAAGCAATGTCAGGACAGTCCATTCCTTGGCAGTTGTGAATTTCACCTGGGAAGGGGTAATTGGCCCTAAGGAGGTTGTGGTAAGTGCAGATCTCCCCGTTGAATGCTTGTTAGGCAATGATTTAGAAGCTTCAACTTGGGCTGCAGTGGAGCTCAGGACTCATGCAGAAATGTTGGGCATCCCTGCAGATGTGTTTGCTATGACTAGGTCACAGGCAAAAGTGTCTTCCACTGACCAGGCCCTGGATCCTGGAATAGTGGACCAGGTCCCTTCCAAGAGAAGGAGTAGTAGGGGTAAGGCAGTGTCTTTCCCCCAGCCTCAGAATACAGATCAATCTCTTGAGGGAGATAATCTTAGTCCTGAAGAAAGAACTGTCCCAGAGGAGCTTGACCATGATCAGGTTGAGTTCATGGGGACAGGGGGCCCTTCCAGGGCAGATATGAGCCAGAAACAGCAGAGCTGCACCTCGCTTGAACCCCTCAGACAGCAAGCTGCTGCTGAGGCTGTGGGGAGTGCCAGTGGATCCCATAGGATCTATTGGGAGGATGAACTCTTATACTCAGAGAGAAGAAACCCCAAGCTTGGCGCTACCAGGAGGTTGGTTATATGTCTGAGGTTTAGGGGCTTCCTATTGGCACCGGCACATAATATCCCATTAGCAGGGCACTTGGGCCAAAACAAGACTTGGGACAGGCGTGTCCCTGACTTTCATTGGCCACATATGTCAGAGGACACAAAGGAGTTTTGTCGCTCCTGTGTCACTTGCCAAGCCAGAGGTAAGGCAGGTGGTACTGCAACGGCCCCCCTAAAACCACTACCTGTGGTGGGGGTTCCCTTTGAGAGAGTTGGGATTGACTTTGTTGGTCCCATGGATCCTCAAACTGCATCTGGGCACATATTTATACTAGTGGTGGTGGACCATGCCACTAGGTATCCAGAGGCAATCCCTCTTAAGACAACCACAGCTCCTGTTGTGGCTAGAACCCTCCTGGGAATCTTTTCCAGAGTCGGTTTTCCTGAAGAGTTGGTATCAGACAGAGATGCAAACTTTATGTCTGGTTACTTGACTGCTATGTGGAAGAAGTGTGGAGTAAATTACAAATGTATCTCCCCTTATCACCCACAATGCAATGGGTTAGTTGAAAGATTAAAAAAACCTAAAAGGCATGTTTAAAGGTCTCCCTGAAAAGCTCAGGTGTTGATGGACATACTTTTGCCCTGCCTTCTCTTTGCCTACAGTGAGGTTCCTCAGAAAGGGGTTGGTTACAGCCCTTTTGAACTTCTGTTTGGACATCTAGTTAGGGGTCCATTATGTCTAGTGAAGGAGGGATGGGAGTTACCTCTCAAACCGCCTAAACATGTTATTGTGGACTGTGCACTTGGTCTCCGCTCCAGGATGGCTGAGTACATGAAGAAGACATCCAAAAACCTTGAGACTAGCCAGGAATTTCAAAAGGCCTGGCATGACCAAAAGGCTGTGTTGACTGTTTATCAGCCAGGACAGAAAGCATGGGTGTTGGAACCTGTGGCCCCAGCAGCCCTCCAAGACAAGTGCAGTGGCCCCATATAACCATTGAGCATAAGGGAGAGGTTACTTACCTGGTGAACCTGGGAACTCCCAGGAGCCCCAATAGGGTGCTACATGTGAACAGGCTCAAACCATATGTTGACAGGGCAGACATGGGTTTGCTCATGGCTACTGTTGAGGGACAGGAGGAAGAGAGTGATCCACTCCCTGACCTGCTCTCACAGATCCCTGTTGATGGTTCAGTAGATGGTGTCGCCTGGGCAGGCAGCGTCACTTGCCAGCAGAAATCTGATTTTAGGTAAGTCCTGAATCAGTTCAGACATATGTTCTCACTGACTCCAAGTCAGACTACCTAGCTCACTCATTAAGTGGACACAGGTGGCAGTCTGCCTGTTAACAATAAGATTTACAGGCAATCTGACCATGTCAGGGACTGCATCAGGACTGAAGTTCAGAAAATGCTGGATTTGGGAGTAATTGAACTCTCAGATAGCCCTCGGGCTAGCCCAGTAGTCTTGGTACCAAAACCTCACACCCAGAATGGCAAGAGAGAGATGAGGTTCTGTGTTGACTACAGGGGACTCAATGCAGTTACTAGGGCTGATGCCCATCCAATACCCAGGGCAGATGAGCTTATAGATAATTTGGCCTCAGCCAAGTTTCTGAGCACATTTGATCTGACAGCTGGCTACTGGCAAATCAGATTAGCTGAGGAAGCGAAGTCAAATACAGCATTATCAGCCCATAGTGGACACTACCAATTTGTGGTGATGCCCTTTGGCTTGAAGAATGCACCTGCCACTTTTCAAAGGTTGGTGAATAAAGTCCATACAAGTTTGGAAGCCTTTAGTGGAGCTTATCCAAATGCTATTGCTGTCTTTAACTCCACCTGGGAGGATTACCTGGTCCACCTGAGAAATATTTTGGAGGCCCTGCAGAGAGAAGGTCTCACTATCAAGACCACCAAGTGCCAGATAGGGAAGAGTCAGGTTCTATACCTAGGCCACCTTGTTGGTGGAGGTCAGGTTCAACCAATGCAGAGCAAAATCCAGACCATCATGGACTGGGTTGCTCCAACCACCTAAACTCGGGTCAAAGCTTTCTTGGGCCTGACTGGGTAGTATAGGAGATTTGCCAAGGGATGTGGATCCATACTGACCCCTTTGAATGATCTAACTTCCAAAAGAATGCCTAAGAAAGTTCAGTGGACAGTTAGCTGTAAAAAGGCATTTTAGGATCTGAAGCATGCCATGTGGACTGCTCCCATTCTGCAAAGTCCTGACTATTCCAAACAATTCATTGTTCAAACTGATGCATCTGATTGGGAGTAGAGGCTGTGTTATCACAACTAAATGAAGAGAGTCCGGATCAGCCAATAGCTTTTATTAGCAACAGGTTGACCCCCAGAGAGAAACATTGGTCAGCTATTGAGAGGGAAGGATTTGCTGTGGGTTGGGCTATGGAGAAGCTGAGGCCATACTTGTATGGTACATACTTCATTGTTCAGACAGACTATAAGCCCCTCGTATGGATAAAACCGATGAAGGGTGGAAACCCCACACTTGTGAGGTGGTCCATTTACCTACAGGGGATGGTATATACAGAGGAACATAGACCTGGGAGTAACCATGCCATTCCACATGGATTCTCCAAATATTTCCACTTAGAAAATGAAGACTCAACGGGTCAAGGTTAGTTTAATGTCCGTACGTTTGGAGGGGTTTTGTAGAATAGTAGGATCTGCTTCTTATAGTTACCCCAACTTTTTGCTGATGTTTCACTGTTTTCGACTTAGACTGACTGGGATCCTGCTATGCAGGACCTCAGTCAACCTGCTTTTTTCTCTAAATTGAGTTCATGTACTTTAGGTATACTCCAGATTGGATTCTGGGGTACCCTTATCAGTCCCTAATATATGGTATACTAGGTACCCAGTTCATAGGTACACCAGAGGCATTCCAGGGGCTGCAACATGTATTGGGACACCCCTGACAGACCATTCAAACTGACACCACAGGCCTGCTACTGCAGCCTGTGTAAGGTGGTGCATGCACCCCTTACTTAGATAGTGTTCACTATATCTATCCCATATCACTGCACATATAAACCTATCAGTCACCCCTATGGCAGGCCTTATCAACCCTGATAGCAAGGTGCTGGTTTTTATGTGAGAGGGTGCCCATGCATGAGCAGAGCCCCTATGCAGCCTTCGGAACCTATTTTCCAGGGCTGTTTGGGATGCAGCCAGCCATATATATTTAAGTGCATTATAACCTTGCTGTAAATGCTAACTTTAAAATGGCTGCTTGGAAAAATGTGTTTGGTGTCAAACACCTTGGCATCAAACCTCCCCCACCAGTAACTGGCGGGGGAGGTATGATTCCACCCTCCTAAAGGGACACATACGACACACCGGTACACCCGGTACTAGCTTTCTTGACCTGGGCTTCACAAAATGGATGCTACCAGCCA
This sequence comes from Lissotriton vulgaris, assembly GCF_964263255.1. Lineage (NCBI taxonomy): Eukaryota > Metazoa > Chordata > Amphibia > Caudata > Salamandridae > Lissotriton > Lissotriton vulgaris. The sequence continues at coordinate 1,190,826,619 of NC_141691.1, read as the reverse complement.
CAGACATGAGTCTGCCCTCCTGCTACTAAGCCAAGCTCAATCAGGGTAATGCTTGTCAATAGGTTTCCTGTCACAGGGAGTTGTGACCACCTCCCAGACAGGAGTTTGTGTATTGGGGCTGGGTGGGTGCACTCTGAGAGTGCCTGATAGTCTGCACTAGGGGCACGTTTGGGGGCCTATTCCGATCGGGTAAAAAGCGCTCCGAATAGCCGTTCAGAGCGTTTTTCCCGTACGAATCGTACCCTGCAACGTCCCCCGTACGTACGACGAAGTACGATTCGTACCAGGAGCTGGACTCCGTACGAATCGTACAGAGACCGTACGACTCTAATCTCCGTACGAGTCTCACTCGGAACCCGCTGTACGGGACATCTGTACAGTTCACGGCTGGTTTATACGACCCAGCAAGTACGATACGTGTCGGGTACGCACCGTACGACCCTTTTACTACCGGAGCTGAAAACAGCCGTAAAAGCAGAGTTCGCGATGAAACAGGTACGGAATGCCCCCCCCGGGTACGGCGCGTACCATCAATGATGGGAGGGGTTCGGCGATCATGGGGGGTAGGCACCGTATACCCAGCGTACATGGGGTATGCACCGTACCCCATGTACGCTGGGTGTACAGCGCGTACCCCATGTTCGCTGGGTATATGGCGCGTACTCCCCCATGATCGCAGGGGTACGCGCTGTACCCCTCCGATCATGGGAGGTACATGCCGTACGGTGTGTATGTGATTGTGCGCTTTTCCGTATGAATCGCCCTTACCTGACATTGACCGTACGACTCGCGTCCTGATACCCGGGCCGGATCGTACTCGTCGGGTCGTACGGCATGTGTACGAGTCGTACGGTTCACTGTTTCAGCCTTGCACTATGAACGGATCGCGACGAATCGGAAGGATTGACGGAATACGGATCGTACTACACAACTCAGACAGACGGGTACGAATCGTACGGCGATGTCTCCGGATGAAAATCGTACGGATGTTTTTTTTCCAGATCTGGAATCGGCCCCAAGGTGTCCCTGTGCATAGTCCAGTTCAAACTGGTTGCAGGAGCCATTTGCTCCTGCTCTGGTACAAAACTGGACAAAAGACATGGGTGTAACCACCTCTCTGTTCTGACCCTCCCATAGGTGAGTCCCAACCCATCCTTGGGTATAAAGTAGGAACCCTGACTACAGAACTATAGATTTTACCTGGACTATACTCTGCAAGCAGATACCAAGGACTTTGATGATCTGCACTACGGTGGACGACTGAATAATCTCCCTTGGAGTAAAGGAGTTACTCCCCTGCGGAGCAGGCACCTTTAATGCATCTGACCGGTTCGCAGCTCCCGAGCTCCTGAGGACTCTGAACATTTCTGCAACACAGGAGGTGGGTTCCTGAGCATCCCTGAGGTTGATCTGCCCTCTCAGCAATTCTGAGACCAGTATCCCTTGTGGGGCCTATGCAACTCGAACCTCTGTGCACCATGTACATTTGCAGCAGCATATGCTTTTTGGCAATCCCTGAGGCTATGCTTTAGGCTACGTGTAGTCCTGACCCGAGCATTAATTGCACTGAAGATTTCTGGCCTACACTCCAGGAGTGTTCCGTGGGCGTGTATTTTGTGATTCAGCTCTTGGTCACTTCGAGATCCTTGGTCCGTTGGCCTGTGGGTCCTTGTTAAAGTAACTTTGATTTCTCTTGTGCTTTCCTGGTTGCTCCAGACATGCCCTGACTTCCCATAGCTTGGAGAGTCTCCTGGACCTTTCTGATCCACCCCGGGCCTACTTTCTTCTGCCATTGTGGGAAGGTTTGTTGGTGTTCAAACCGGACACTGACCCCTCCACACTCAACATCCTTTGTGGGACAGTTCACCTCCAGACTTTGGTTATCATTGACATCTCCTGGTCCCTGTGGCTGCAGAGTCAAGCTCCCCATCATCTCACCTGAAGCACCCAACATCGTTGGGCATTCGTCTACCGAGCCCCTGGTCACCCTGAAGTGACCCAGACTCTGCCCCCTTTGCTTTCAGGTTCTTCTTACCTCGGATCCAGACTTGGATCCCATCGGACACTTTTCCTCTTCCCGGCAGCAGCGCTTCTTTGAGTCACGCCATTGAAAATGACAAAGGTTTACGACATCATTTGACACCTCTGCACCCGGCTCCCCTGGGATTGGTAACACAGGTACCCCAGTACTCACAGGGGTGCTGGCCTTAGAACCTTCTATGTTCCAAAGGGTTTGCTTGAAGTCCTCTCCAACGTGTCCGTAATCTTTAATTTTCATACCGTGACTTTCCCATAGAGTTGTACGGAGCTCGCATTTGTGTTCTCACACTGCACCTGTCCTCCGTGGGTCCCCTGTGTCACTACTTTGTGTGGTTCCCTGGGGTCCGTGCGATTCTACGTGCTCTAGGCACTGTGTCTAGTTAATTCATGGTTGTTATACCACTTTCTTAGTATATGGTTTGGTCTCCCCTTGGGACCCACTGTGTATTGTGCTATTTACTGTCATTCTAGTGATTTAATATTGTGTGCTTTGTACTCTAATCTCATAAAGAGGTTAGTAGAGAGTGTTTAGTAAAAAATATATATATAATATATATCTCTTGCGTGGTTCTCCTTTCATTTGGTTATTCAAGAGGTTTTAATCTGGTAATCCAAGCTGGTTTATATTCCTTCGGCACTTTGCCTGAAGGTTGCTCTCCATAGCTACCACTAGGATAGCTTTCTTTAACGGTTGTCTTTGACCTATTCATCAGTAATGGTTGTTTGGACTGGTGCAACGTGCCCACTTTAATTAGTGGACAGCATATACCGGGCCAACTTCTCACAACTTTAATAAAGTATAACTACTGAAAGAAAGAATCTAAAATAAACTTCAAAGTTTCAAAATGATAGCTAAAATAAATTGAACAACTTGCCACTGTTAGATTTATTATAACTATCACAGAAAAGAAGTTATAGAAATTTATTTTCTGTAAGCCAAAATCCAGCCTTCCAGCTGCCCTGCTCTTATTGGTCAGCCTCTGCCAAGCAGAGCCAAGCTGTGTTAACCCCTTCCATGCTGATGACGGAATCGCTCCGTCATCAGCTACAGTTGAGCTGTGCTGATGACGGAGCGGTTCCGTCATGGCCCGGCCGCCGCGCCTGCGCGGCGCTGATTTCGCGCCTGCGCGGGCGTTCTAAAGAGCGGGGCGGGTCATGACGGAACCGCTCCGTCACCAGCACAGCTCAACTGTAGCTGGTGACGGAGCGGTTCTGTCACCAGCATGCGGCGGCCGCGCGGCCGCCCCGCCCCTTTAGCGCTGCGGCGGAATAGCCGCCGCAGCGAAGGGGTTAATGTGGTGTGAAGTGGTCAGACTAGAGACAAAGGATTTCCTGTGGGAGGAGAAATGCAAGCTGCAGAGCAAAAGGAAGGAGGGGGTTGGAGTAGGCAAACTGATCTTCAAAGAGACATTGACAGTTTAGAGCAGTACAGGCTTACCCCACATCCTGCACCCCCAGCCTGATAGGAGCCCAAGAAAATGATTAGTAGAGTGCCTGGAAGGGGTATGTTAGGGAAACATAGCCACTCCAGTTGTATGGCTAAGCCAGATCTTAACCTCTAGGAGAGAGTTACTCCATTTTGGATTTTAGAAGAATAGTGCTTTCTGGGTCAAGAAGGTATCACATTTTGGAAGAAGCGTCATACCCTAGGGTGGCACCCTGTACCCCATTGGTCGGGGGTGCCCCCCTGCTTTTCACCCAGGAACAGTGAATAAATATGGGAACATGCCCAGCAATTTAGATCCCTCTCTGAAACTACAATGAGAAGGACTGCCCTGATTGAACCTTGACCTGAGTCCCAAAGGATTGCACTCCATCAGTCTTACTATTTCCATGCATGTTAAAAATGGCATTCGTTTACGTTAGCCAGAGTTAAACTTATAGGGTGTGAATGCGGGATTGAAAAGCAGCTGGTTTGTGCTCTTGGTGTCTGGTAAGGTTAGTATAGTTTAATTGCAATACATTGTATATACCTTTCTGCAAGTTCATGTTAGGTCTTCTGATTCCAATTTGGGTTTCATTTGTTCAAAAATTTCTCGGCAGCTTTAATCTAGAATATAAATGAGAACATCTCAGTATTTTATCCATATAGTGCTGTTAAATACAAATTGTAATTCATTAAGCATTCGTTCCAACAATCCTTGTTCAAATATAGGGTCTGTCCACTCACTGCCTTCCTTATATATTCAGGAGCAGTAATGTTACTAACTCATTAGTGCAGGCGTGATTAGTTATTGGCTCCATTTTGTCTGTGTCTCTTCACATAGTGACAAAGTTGCAGTAAGAAAAAGTAATAAGATATGCCGCTTGAGGATGAGTAAAAAGATCCTGACATGGTGAGGTACATAGCGCTTTAATTTTGAGCCAATTATTGTTCCAGTGTTAGCAAGTATGATGTGCTCAATTGCTCTCGTAGCAATTAGTCTGCCTCCTGGGGGGGTTAAATCATAGATTGCAGCATGTCAGACAAGCATTGGCATAGCCAATAGGTCTCGCCTTTGGGACCTTATAAGTGGACTACAGTTAACAAGTAGTCTGTGGCTCTTGTATATGCTATCCCTGCCATAGAGCCTCATGCAGTCAAGGAGAATGGGTTCCAGCATCTCGGGGGGAGGGGGGTAGTGTAAAACAACATAGTAGACCTGGACCCATTGCCCCTGCTGCGTTCATGACAACTAGGCCCTTGATGCATTACAAAAATGGTCATGCTTTCTCTATGAAAGAAGTGCTAAAAAAGTAAACATAAGTGCAGCAGAAACTTTCCAAATACACAGCTACTTCATTGTGTTTAATCCGGAAGTGAGGTGCTGGGTGACTGGGTTCAGGCGGTGTGTTTGAGGTGTGTATTTCAGTGTTTGTTGGTCCTTTCCCAGTGCACCCTCGCTGACGGCACCGGTTGGAATTGTGGTGTGGGATGCTGGAACTCTGAGCAGTGAGCACAGCGAGGCAGTTGAAATGCAAACACACTGGCTATCGCTGCTGCTTGTTACTGCTTTCAAAGCCATTAGTAAATCTAAAACAGACACAAAGAAGTCTAGCAGTCTAGCAGTGAAACATCAGGTGTGTGTGGCTGGTTTGAAAAAAAGCACTTTGCGGGAGAACGTGTCAGGCAGGACAAAAACAATTAGAGAAAACAGTGCAAAACAGATGGTGCCTGTGCGAGCCACTGAATGTAAACAAGCTCGCGCATGAAAGCTCAATAGAGAGAGAAAAAAAAGATCCCCCTGTGCCCGCCGCTGCTTCCAAATACCCGAGCCGACTAGAAAGTGAAAGTGATGAACAGTGACGTGAGCAGGGAAATGTAAACCAGCGCGAACATTGCTCGCTCCAGTAAGGTGGATGCCACCCTGAAAAGAGCTGACTAATTTCTAAAGGTCATCTCCTCGGGCAGTGCATGCGAGCTGCCTAGGCGAGACCTAAAAAGTGATGGATGGAATGCTCCCTAGTACAAAGGTATTTGCTTGCACTGGGTTGTAAGGAAGGATAACCTTCCAGTGAAAAATCCCATGCTTAAACAATGTTTTTTTAACATTTTACACATTGAATGTGTGCAGTACAGTGCAGCACATGTTCACTGAGTGAAATGTTAGGAGAAATTAAAACAATTCTCCGACTTTGGGCTCACCTAAAGGAGGCATTATTTTTCTACACAAATCCAGGATTGACCATTGTTGCAGATCTGGCTTTGCATCAGAAACCATGGGTGGAGGCTTTGGAATTCTCAAGTACAACCATTGGAACACACCCTTGCTACAAGGTGCAAATTTCATTGCCTTAAGGGCAAATGTCCAGCACAAAGAAAAATTTGCTACTGAAAAGTAAAGAATTTATCTACATAAATCTGCCCCATTTCATTCTTTTAATGCTGGGCATTACCATAATAAACGTTTGTGACTACACGAAAGCCTAAAACTGTTAAGCGGATGCATTTTGCCTGCTCTTTCCCCTACTTCCCTCTAAACACCCCTCTGCCCCTCTCTTCCTGTCCATATCTTTTAACATGTGTATGTCAAAAATCTGCTGTCTGAAGTTTATATAACCCACTTCTTGTAACCTGGGGTTTGAAAACATGTCCAAAACTAGATTTTATGAGCCTGCAGTGGAAGTGTAGATGGGATCGTGAAGAGACTTTATTCCACCTCAGGTCATTGCCAGATTCTGTACTTCTGATGGTCCTCAAGTATTGAATTATAACTCACGAAACAGGTGAGAGGGTCAATAAATCTCCACTACACCGAACCCCCTAATATAACATGTTAACACTGAGAGGGGTAGAGAGGAAAACACCCGACACAAATACATTAACAGACATGCAGTGGTACAAGTCGTGTGTTTTGAAAACTGCCCTCACTCACACACAAATGTGTGTGACATGCTTCATCATCGGGTCTGCTAACAAAACGCCCTGGCGTAGGCACACACAGGACGGAGCATAGGGAGGGGAAAACACAAAACAACATAAAAGTGACCAAACAGTGATAACAAAGTGAGTGTTACCCTGTGACTGGATACAGTGATAGAAAAAAATGCACAGCAATAGAAAGTGCTTACTGGCTCATGGATACCTTTCGGACCTTTATTCATAGGTTCCACAGTCAGGATTAAAATAGTGAAAGATGGGAAGTGTTTATAGAGAATGTCAAGTTCGCAAAACACCCCTCCTTAAACTGCCAATGCCAACATGTCTTACTGTGCCCCCACTGAGCTAGTCACGCCGGTCTTCATCAGGACTTCTACCAGTCCCAGTCCACTCTCCCGACTTACCTCAATCAGGTTAATAAATAGATGGGGTGAAATGATCATTATCGTTCAGAAACGTGCCTGCTCCTGGGTTAGCCTCAAGTATCGGACCCTGATGACATGGTGCTAAATCCGAGCTGTGTGATAATTCTTTACAGTTCTGTGCTTCTCTCCAGTGCTAACATCACTGACCAGTGCCAATCGCATCAATATCATTTTTCTGTCAGCTTTTTAATTTAGTTCCTAATTTTTACATGTTGCTCCAGAATCCCTTAATGTTTAATCTTCCACAGAACGTCCTCCATGTCATGTACATTTCATTTATTGCTACCATATGTTGGGTACATCCAGATCCTCACATTTGATACATACATGTTCCCATTGCCCTATATCAGGCATATCTACAGCCATCTAATACAAAGCTCTTCCAACCTGTTTATGCCAAGCCTCCCTCGAGTAACAACATAACCATCAAAATATTTAAAATAAAATACTGCTGACATTGTCGGTCAGAAGAAAAGCTATATATGGGCCTACACAGAGTAATAGGAAAACAAGGCTAATATTCATTGGTACACGTCACCACCCATTCCCTCTAAACATTAAAAGTAAAGTGTTGCTCAAATTGCGTATACCACTGGCACCCATGGCAGCCAAGCTTCCCCATCACACCTAAAGAGGCACAGCACGCGAAGAAGAGCTACTGCCTGGCGGCTGCAGTACAGGCTCACCCTCAAATACAATGCAAGATCTGTAGTAGTAGAAGCAATGCAAGACTGCCACACGAAGTTAATGCAGTTGATGCAAGAGCCTCGTGTACTTTTCAGGATCCAGGTAGTGATCACAGAGAATTCTTATGTGGATTTAGTGCTTGTTGCAAAAATCTGCTTTTTCACCATCTTCACATATTTTTTAATCCTTCCATGACTAAAATGTTAAACTCTTAGGAAATGAGCTGTTTAGTGTGTTGTATATTTATTTTGTTCACAGTATAAATTGAAATGTTTGTTGTGCTTAAATAATAGTCTGTGTTGGGTGTGACAAGATGGATTAGTGATAATAGCCTCATGTCTCACAAGCTGTTGGGCGTTAACAGCTGTTAATTATTTCTTCCTCTCGTCATACTCTCTCCTTTGGCCCCTAATTGTGGGACACAGGTTTAACAAAGATTAACATCCTCTGAGGGGGGCGTTAACCACTGTTAGTACCATGAGCAATTGAGAATAAGGTATCAATTTGATGATATTAGGTTTTGAGTAATGAAAGGCCTAGTCAACTCAGTTAGGATTTGAACCTGTGACCTGCAGGACCCCAGTCAGCAGTAGGCCTACTGAGCTTTCTCGCTGGCTTTTCTATCTCTTGTAGGGCACATCCATGCGCACATTTTTTTACCCCGGAGTTTTATATACCGCGAACTTGACCCGAAGGTATCAGAGCATTTTGCATGAGCACCAGTTGCATTACACAAAGACACAATTATTTTTGTTAGGTACGGGGAGATTCAGTGATTTGCCCAGAATCACAGGATGTTAAGCATCATTGATGAGACTCGAACTTGGCTCCCCAGATTTGAGGTCCACCATCCTAGCCATTAGACCTACTTGCTGATTGGTGCATCTGGTGTCTTTTCAGTCTGTAAAGCATTCACTCACTCATTCATTCATCCATTTGTGCTGGAGCTCTGCTGATTAGTGCACCCAGTGTCTTTTCAGTCTGTAATGCATTCACTCACTCATTCATTCACCCATTTGTGTTAGAGGTCTCTCCAGTGAGTGTGGTTATTGAGGGCAGACTTAGGGAATGCTATACAAAGAAAAGGGTGGTGTGAGGGGTTCAATTGTGACTGGATCAGGTAGGGTGGTGGGAACATTTAATTTTGATCCTACTAAAAACACAAAGTACAGTTGTTTTTTCACATATTTAGTGTAACATATTTACAAAATGAGACATAAAAGACAGAGGGGGATATGTACAAGGAAGTGGAGGAGAGAGGTGTTAGTCTTCCTGGCTTAACGCCTATCTCCTCCACTTCTTAAATGCAAGGCTGCACCATATGTACATGAATGTGGTGCAGCCTTGCGTTTCCCCCTGTGATGGCGCTAAGTTTAGCAACTTAGCACCAACACAGGCACCGTTGCACCAGAGTGCAAGGGTGTCTGTGTGCAAGGGAGGATTGTTTATGTGTAGGAAGGTGTCCCTTTCTGCATATAAACAATCCTAGAAATGCCATTCTGTTACTTTCATTATTACTGTTTCATGTCCCTTCGAGTACATTGTTTATGTACAGGAAGGGACACCATCCTGTACATAAACAACAATGCTTTGCTTTTTTCATGTGTGCTGCACAAGGCAGCACACATGAAAAACTCAAAATTGAGGAGAAATAATGGATTTTTCCTTGATTCGCGTTGCCTCCTATTTATGCCACCCTTGTACATAGGGGGGCAGAGTCATAATGAATGGGTGTTGCGATGGAACCCCCACTGCCCACCCCTTTCATGCTAACCATAGTGTGAAAGGGATCCTTATGTGCAAGGCAGCGTTGCCTAGTGCATACGGTGCAGCCCCTTTCGCCACCACAATGTCACTATAAGTGACGTTTTGGTGGCGATAGCGGCTTGTACATATGCCTCAAAGTGAGCTCCAAAATCAGCAATCCAGTCACTAGAGTATCTCCCATGTTCTTTTTTCATGATAAGGACTGTTTTGATTGGCACACATTTTAGGTTTTCCCACCATTTAAAATGTAGAATATTGTCAGAGAACTAATGCATCCACTCCTGGGCGCTCAAGCGTTTGACCTCATGGGCTTACAACAGCGTTCTTCACACTTTTCAATGCCAAGCCCTCCTCCCCCAGAACTTGTAAGAAAAAAAAGAGTAATAGGGCCTCCGTAGAAATGCAAACATTGTACATGTCTATAAAACTGGCCACTCTTAAACAAGTCAAACACGGCAGTTATGCTCAGTTGTCTCTGTGAAAATGCAATCAAATGCAAGCTTACCAACATTGTATTTGTAGCCAGGTCTCCACAGTATGGTTCTTTATTAGAAATATAAGGGTGGGACTTTGAGCACTATTTGGAGCCCCCACTTTGACACCTGACCTAGTCAGCATCCGGTCGCTTCACCCGCTCCTTGGCTCACTGGTATCGTATCGTCATCTCGTCCTGCATTCTGTGCTATTGCTTTATTTAATTAATATCTGTGCCAGTATCCTATCATCTCGTCCTGCATTCTGTGCCATTGCTTTATTTAATTAATATCTGTGCCAGTATCGTACCGTTATCTCGTCCTGCATTCTGTGCCATTGCTTTATTTAATTAATATCTGTGCCAGATTGTGCCCCCGATTTCGTCCTGCATTGTTTTGTTTTCGCTGTGGTGCCATTTTGTTGTGCCTTCTAGCCCGATCCCCTCCCCACTCGCTACCCCGCTCCCGCCTCCCAACTGCTCCTCCCTCCCGCTGACAACATAAGGGAAGACCCGTGTGAGAAAGAACTGTGACCGACCTGACCTAGTCATCATCCGGTCGCTCCACCCGCTCCTTGGCTCACTGGTATCGTATCGTCATCTTGTCCTGCATTCTGTGCCATTGCTTTATATAATTAATATCTGTGCCAGTATCGTATCGTCCTCTCGTCCTGCATTCTGTGCCATTGCTTTATTTAATTAATATCTGTGCCAGATTGTGCCCCCGTTTTCGTCCTGCATTGTTTTGTTTTCGTTGTGGTGCCATTTCGTTGTGCCTTCTAGCCCGATCCCCTCCCCACTCCCGCCTCCCAGCTGCTCCTCCCTCGCTCCGCCCCCCTCCACTCTCCACTTATGGTAGAGTGGCAAACGCGCAGGGTCCACGCGCAGCGGGCGTGCCCCATGCGCGCCGAAGGCGTGCCAAAGGTAAGCCCCTCTACGCCCGTCCGTGCCTGGACCGCGCCAAGGGCCAGACCCCCTGGCCCCGGCAGAGGCCATCCCCCCGCCGAACATACGACACCGCAACCCTCACTGCACTCAACACCGGCAGACTCCCCGACTGCCACCGAGCTTCCCCAGGACACACCCATGGACCCTTCACCTGCCAATCCTGCAAGTTCTGCTGCATCAGGACCCACAGTACAACCACAAACGCCAAACAGACCTCCAACAACAACCACCTAAAATGCATCCTGCTCAACACCCGCTCGGTCCACAGACACGCCATTGAACTATGGAACCTACTCGACACCACAACTCCGGACGGCGCCTTTCTCACGGAAACCCGGATGAACGCCTCATCAGCACCCGACATTGCCATAGCCATCCCGGACGGATACAAGATCATACGAAGGGACCGCATCAACAATACAGGAGGAGGCATTGCGATCGTCACAAGAACACCATCCGCATCTCAACCAGCTCCGACGACACCCTCACAGCCACCGAACACCTCCACTTCCAGATACACACCGACCCCAAGACAACACTCAGAGGCACCCTCATTTACAGACCCCCAGGACCCATACACAATTCAGCAAAGACATCGCTGACCTTGTCAGCCCACACGCCCTCCCTTCTGAGGACTACATTCTCCTAGGAGACCTCAACTTTCACCTGGAGAATAACAACAACAACAACACCACCACCCTACTGGACAACCTCGCCAATCTCGGACTCAAACAACTGGTGAACACCCACTACGCCGGACACACGCTCGACCCAATCTTCTCCTCCAGCAAACACATCTCCTTTAATCACACCACGGGACTCCACTGAACGGACCACAGCTGCGTCCACTTCAGCTTCAGAAAGACCACGACCCACCAGCACCCGCAACAGGTTCCCCGCAGAAGCTGGAACAAAATTACTCTCGACCAGCTCACCACATCACTAAACCAAAACCCTCCCGCCAGATCTACGGACCCAAATCAAGCAGCCATCAATCTCGCACAATGGATCACCCACTGCGCTGACGAACTAGCACCCCTGAAAAACCGTCCCGACAAGCCAGGAAACAAAAAAGCCTCCTGGTTCAACGACGACCTCAAGAACTCCAAAAAGAACTGCCGCCCCTCGAGAAAGCCTGGAGAAAAAACCCAACCACAGACAACATGACTGCCCTCAAGAACGCCACCCGCAACACCACCAGCTGATCCGCACCACTAAGAAGTCAGCATTTAAAGATCGACTAGACAACAACGCCCACAACAGCAAAGAACTCTTCAGCATCGTCAATGAGCTCAACAATCCCAGCGCCGGCAACAACGACATCACTCCCTCTCAAGACTTCTGAGACTCACTAGCCTCGTTCTTCCACAGCAAGATCGCAGACATACATAACAGCTTCGGCGAACAGTCCTCTCCCCCTACCACGGAACCAAAGCCCCCTACCACCACCCTCCGCGCCTGGACCCCAATCAGCACTGAAGACTCCATCCGCATGATGGCCTCCATCCACTCCGGATCTCCAACCGACCCATGCCCCCACCACATCTTCAACAAGGCCGACTCCGTCATCGCACCCCAACTCCAGGACATCATCAACTGCTCCTTCAACACTGCTACCTTCCCGAAAAGGTGGAAGCATGCTGAACTCAGCTCCCTCCTAAAGAAACCTTCAGCAAACCCCACCGAACTTAGGAACTACCGCTCCATCTCTCTCCTCCCGTTCTCCGCCAAAGTCATAGAGAAGACCGTCAGCAGCCAGCTCGCCACCTTCCTTGAGTCTAACGGCTCCCTTGACCCCTCACAGTCCGGCTTCCGAGCCAACCACAGCACTGAGACCGCCCTCTTCGCAGCCACAGACGACATCCGGACACTGCTCGACAATGGGAAAACAGCGGCCCTCATCCTCCTGGATCTTTCCGCAGCGTTTGACACGGTATGCCACCGCACCCTAGTACAACGCCTCAGGAACGTCAGGTTACAAGATAAGGCATTGGACTGGATCATCTTGTTCCTCGCCGGAAGAACCCAGAGAGTCCGCCTTCCCCCTTTCAGATCAGAGGCCACCGAAGTCATCTGCGGCGTACCACAAGGATCATAGCTCAGCCCCACCCTCTTCAACGTCTACATGAGCTCCCTCGCATCCATCGCACACCAACACAACCTAAACATCATCTCCTGACGACACTCAACTGATCCTCTCCCTCACCAAAGACCCAACCACCGCCAAAACCAACCTACACGAAGGGATGAAAGACGTAGCCGAATGGATGAAGAACAGCCGTCTAAAACTGAACTCGGACAAGACGGAAGTCCTCATCCTAGGATCATCCCCTCTGCCTGGGACGACTCATGGTGGGACCCGGCCCTAGGCAGCGCACCCAAACCAACGGACCATGTTCACAACTTGGGATTCATCCTAGACTCCTCCCTCTCGATGACCAAACAAGTCAACGCCGTCTCATCATCATGTTTTAACATCCTACGCATGCTCCGAAAGATCTTCCGATGGATCCCCACTGAAACAAGGAAGACGGTCACCCAAGCACTTGTCACCAGCCGACTAGACTACGGAAACACCCTCTACACCGGAACCACAGCCAAATTGCAGAAAAGACTTCAACGCATTCAGAACGCCTCTGCCCGACTCATCCTGGACATACCTCGACACAACCACATTTCCGAACACCTGAGAGACCTGCACTGGCTCCCTGTCAGCAAGAGAATCACGTTCCGTCTCCTCACTCACGCACACAAGGCCCTCCACAACTTGGGACCCAGATACCTCAACAATCGCCTATCCTTTTACACCCCCACCCGCCAACTACATTCGTCCAACCAAGCCCTCGCCATGATTCCACGCATCCGAAAAGCCACCATGGGAGGAAGATCCTTCTCCTACCTGGCGGCCAAGTCCTGGAACTCCCTCCCCTCTCACCTCCGTCTTACCGAGAACCACCTCTCCTTCAGGAAGCAACTCAAGACCTCGCTGTTCGATCAGTAGCGAACCCCTCTCCCATAAGCGCCTTGAGACCCTCTGGGTGAGTAGCGCGCTATACAAATTTCTGACTTGACTTGACTTGCAGTGTCAAAAGAAGTTACTGTTGGCCCACCTCAAAGTGAATCACTGCCACTCTGTTTTCTTTCACTATAAACACACTGCTTTCAGCATGATGTGTGTCTCTGTTCCACAGAGGCAAAAGTGCTACTAAGGGCCGGAGCCTGGTGCCCCTCCTGAAATCAATGAAGGCCAATTAATTAATCGAGGCAGCTTCTGGTTGAAGACCTTGGTGTTAACACCTTATCAAGTCCAATCAGCCTTGTAGCATTCCGAGGCCACTAAAACGAGTTCCACTGACTTGGGTAACAATAAATATGTTATTCAGCATCAAACTGCTCCCACAGGTGAACGGACACTTTACAAATACACTCTATGCTATATCACTTTGCTGTTCAAATATATAGTCTGCCCAAGATGGCTGTAAAGGCGACAAAGGATACAGACCAACTCTGTACTGCAGCGCTCATCTTTTTCAAGACTTCCGCTCCTTCAGGGCTTTAAGTGGGCCAGGTCCTGCCAGTGCTCAGCATCAATAGTTCTAAATAGCAGGTGCTAAGACAGGTCACTACCGGGCTCTCCATTTTTGCCCGCACCGTCAGGGTGAAGAAAAAAAAAACTTAACTTTGCAGCAGTCCCACCCTTCCCTGCCTTGATGTAACTTCAATGAGACTCCTTATAGTTCTTTTATTTCAATCAGGTCATGTCAGAACTGAATCATTTTCAATATGATATACAACAAAACCGTAGTTGTTGCTTATTTATCTTATGCAACTAACAACCATTGACAAAGTCAGCAGTCCTGACTTGCTGTAGGTGTATTGTTCCTGGATGCAATTACAGAAGCAGCAAAATACCAGTAGGCGGCACACTATGCTAAGCACAGATTTTTAATTTACGTGTTTTTAAGCGCCCTTAATTACATCGGCCACTCCCCTTTGAGAGACCCCCCTTTTTTTCACCCCTCTGCTCCCCTGCATAGTGCCACGCATCACAATTGAGATGCAATCAGTGCTAACTCCTGCATCACTGCATTGAAATGCATTAGTCACTCATTTACAGCTCTTGTCTGTCCCTCAAAATTAATTGAGTCTCTCTCAGCGCTGTTGTGTGATTTCCAGAATCGGCTGCAAGCCTGACACTGCACATACACAGCCTTCTGGATTGAGAGGTTGCCATTGATATACTGAAACCTTGTCATGGCATTCGGAGATGAATGGGATTTGGGCCTCCACACTTTATTGCTACCTGGCATTTACAGGAGAGAGTCATAAACATTTCATACTCCTTTGGCCTTGGTGCAATTCGAAGGAGTCTGTGCTCTTCCCCTAGGTAGATTGTTGCAACTGTAGGATCCTTTGTGGAGCTTGTGTTCCAGTAGTCACAAACGTCCCACACTTCTTTGAGAGGAGACTTGTCCTGTACCCTTTATGTGACCTAGATTCGTATTATGGATGAAGCAACATTATATTACATTTAATTAAACACAAGAAAGTGTTTTGTACAGAGCATATCCCAAACTCTCATACTCAGTGAAATAAAATGTTTGCCTTGCATCACACACTTTGGTGAAGTTGAGACTGATCCCAGATTTTCTGGTTTCACATTGGGCAATTCTGCCACTAAATTGATATCTTTTTCTTCTGTTTTACATCAAAGTGTAATGTTTTTTCTTTAATTCTGGCCATGCGAGCTCACAATGCGGGTGTAGGCTGAAGTCGCATGAAAGGTCTGCTCATTAGGGACTTGAGGGTCCAAGAGGGTCCCGAGCTGAGCCAGAGCCAGGCATCTTGCAAGAATGAGCTTGGTGCGAGCATTCAGTCACTCGCCCACCTCTATGCCGAAGTAAGCTGAGTTACTGAAGATTTCTGTAAGTGAGTGCTGCGTCAGTCACTAGCTCAGAGCGTGCAGCATAGTAATATATACTTAAAGTCTTAATAGGAGTATGACTAGACAGAAGATTATTGTGAGTGAGTGACAGCGTGGAGTGAGGAGGGCAGAATGATTCCAATGAGCTGGCAGCAGCAGTGGCACTCAGTGCCCCCCTTTGAGAAGAGGCCTCTGAAGGGAGGTGGGTTCCAGGATGGGAACTTTCAGGGGACGCGGGCCCTTACCATGTGGAGCAAGGTAAGTAGAAACCAGATACGTTATTTAGATCTAGAGGGACGGTGACCATCCTCAGTGCAAAAGGCAGTTGGTTGTGTTCACTCTCTTCCCTCTCAATGGAGGACTCGTGGTGCGTTGTGACTGCAGCATCGGGGGTTGGCACCTGTGTCTCACTTTCTGTAGCTGCACCCCCTGCAAGGGCTATAGGTGCTGTGAAAGTCCTTACTGTGAGAGGCTGTGGGGGCCCCATTCACTAAACACTCAGGAGAGACCTCATGGTGCAGTCACGATCCTCTGTCAGGGACACACTTGTGTATTATTTAATATCATGGTGCCACAATTACAGTACGCAATCACGTTAGACAGGGAATCAGGTAAGTATCTCCCATTTCAGGAGTGTTTCAACAGTTTCAAGGTTTTACGTGACCTTCACATTGCAAAAAAAAGTGGTAGTTTATTATATTTTTCTGTTTACATAGACTTCACAGCTCGGTTTACTCATGCTAACGTGTCCCTCGAAGTTTCACACGTTTGGCAATCGAATGGCACTCATACGCACATTGAAGCCTTGACAATGTCACACATACATACATAGTCTGAAAACCTAGCAGCTTAAGACTGCACCACCGACAACTTACATAAAAGTAGGACACCAAACGCTCTTGTTATCTGGCTGCTGTCAGAGGAGAATACATCACACAGGCTGCCCTCTATCCCTCTGCTGAGGGATACCACCGCTACCCGCCACAACTCGCAGCACCCGCTTCGCAGGTGCCGCTTCGCGGTTAGCTGTGAGGGGCTGACGCTGCTTGGGCTCCAGTGCTGCTGTGCGGGAGGAAGATTCCAGGAGCCTCAGAGGTGGTGCGTGAGCAGGGACTCTCTAGACCAGGAGTCCCTGCGCTGACCAGGTGTTCTTGGCTGTGCCCCCTGGGAGACACGCCCCGCTCGTCCAAGACTAAAAAGCGGGAGCACCCGGACCTCGGCGGGACACCAAAGGCTCTTGTTATCTGGCTGCTGTCGGAGGAGGATACATCGTGCAGGCTGCCCTCTATCCCTCTGCTGAGGGATACCACCGCTACCCGCCACAACTCGCAGCACCCGCTTTGCGGTTGCCGCTTCGCGGTTAGCTGTGAGGGGCTGACGCTGCTTGGGCTCCAGTGCTGCTGTGCGGGAGGAAGATTCCAGGAGCCTCAGAGGTGGTGCGTGAGCAGGGACTCTCTAGACCAGGAGTCCCTGCGCTGACAAGGTGTTCTTGGCCGCGCCCCCTGGGAGACACGCCCCCTGCTCGCAACGCCCCCTTTGTAACGGTTAGCCCAACGCTTAGCTGGACGCCGAGCGAAGCCCGGGCAAAGGGCGGGCAGTCTGTGGCAGTCAGGGGCTGTCAGAGGCAGGGCTGGGCCACCCCTCTGTTATCCGCGCCCGCGGACCTTGAAGTTACTTGATCACCGGTTGAGGGAGCAGCTACTATCATGTCTACTAGGTCGGGTAAAAGTCTCAGGGGTGGGGGGGAAGGAGTTGCTGGGAGTGCAATAATAGGAACAATGGACACATTTATAACCAGAGTTGCCGCAGTTATAGAGAAGGAGATAGTGAATACGGAACGCCGCCTATCTCAGGACTACTTACCGGCCAGACGCTCCTCTCTTGGTTCTACGACACAGGCCTTGTCTCCCACCACTGTGCCGGACCCTTCCCCTCTCCTTTTTGACACGTCCGAGCAGCCACGGATGTCTGCTATAAGAGCAAGCATTGACAGGCTGGAGAGCTTGGTAGTACAATCTCCACCTCCTGGTAACAGTCCTGCGGTCTTGAGCCCCTGTACCCTCGATCCACCTTGCCCCTTTATCGGTCAGGTCTCGCATCGATTACACCAAGATCTTCCTCAGGCTCTGTCTCTGCCGTGCTTGGCCCAAGGTTCCCCAAACCGGAAAAAAAGGAAATGGGCTGTAAGCACGCGGAAAGGCAGCCACACCACACTGTATAAGCGCCCCAGGAAACAAGTGGCAAGGGGCCTGGGCACTTAATCAGGCAATGGCTCAGCCTTAACGAACCTCGACAGGGTAGGAGGGAATCTCTTTCTAGGAACGGCACCTGAGGCCGTGCAGGTAAACTCCAATTCACCAGACAAACCAGCAGCCTTGCAGGACTCTGCTTCCTTTAAGCAAATTGAGGACCTGATCAAAACCTTACTAGTCCCGCTCATTGACCAAGTTAAGGGCCTGGGGGATAGGCTAGATAAATTTGAGCAGTCCACCCTTGACAACTTCTTCTCACTTAAAACGCTCATCAAACTCCAGTCTAGAGCCAGTGAGGATAACATGGGTGGGATTAGGGGTAATCTGGCACCCACAGATCTAGTGCAGGCCCCATCACCGTCAATGTCTGCACCTACTGTTGTAGCATGTAAGGACCTGACCGTTACTCCTGAGGTTCTAATTTCGGCTAAACCGGGATCTACCATTCATACTGCCCAGGTCCACGTAAGATCCCCCAAGACCTCTAAAGCTCCGAATAAGAAACCAGGCCATGCTAAGCTGCCAGCGGGTGGGGACTCGGCTAAGCCTAGGTGACCGGTTCAGGGAATAGACCATGGCAAGGGATTTGGGCCGGCTCCCTTGGCTAAACCTGCCTCGAGTCATCTAGGAGCCGGTCCTCCAGCAGATATAACTCCAAAAGCAAATTCTAAGAGCTCCCCAGTAAATCTCCCCCCGGAGTGCCACCCTTATGTTGCTGTTCTTGTCAATGTCCCTCCCCTGAAGGATTTTCAGTTTGAAACCCACCAGGCCCTAAAAAACTAAACTCTGCATTGGTTAAAAACAAACAAACCGTTACCTAGGGGTCTGGATGGGCTGATTCTTGGAGTGCGCAGGGTAGGTTGGGTAGGCCAAGGCAGGAAACGACTGGAAGGAGATTATGTGGTAGTCAATTTTAAAGACAACAGAGTAGCACACACAATCTGTAACCAGAATCAGTACGTGGGTGGTCCTGGCTTTGGCGTTGTGGACTTGACTTATTTTTACCCGTGGCCCTCCATGAATTACATCGGGCCAGTATTTGGGGAAACACGCTATAGCACTAGTGATTATCCAGGGGCACCTCAGTTCTACCCTCAGGCAGCCTGGCCAGGATCGAACTGGGGTAAAACAGGGTATTGACTTGAAGATGTCTGTGGGCTGGTCTCGGGGGTCCTCAACTTTGGAGGGGCTGCCCATTCTACCGAAAGGCTGACCAGCTTGCCCTCCTCTACAGAAAACTCTACAGCACTAATTGCCAGCCGGGAACTCGAGGGGGGGCAGGTTATAAACGGAGCAGGTAGCAGTCTTTTTGTCCCACTCGGGGTTGTTGCCGACTGTGATGTTGTATCCAGTCGCGTCCCAGCTGTAACAGATCCAGTTTTTAGGGTTTTCAGCTGGAACGTGGCTGGAATAGCCAGAAATCTGGCCTTGCCCGACTGGAATGTTCTTGTGGAAGAGTATTCCATCTGTATCTTCCAGGAGACGTGGAGTAGGGAGCCCACCCATAAGGCAGGATACTCTTCTTACTCTACTCCAGCTGTCTATCCAGAATCAGGGAGGGGACGCCCTTTGGGGGGCCTCCTCGTCTGGGTGGCTACTTCTTTAAATTGTAGGGTAGAGGTCCATCAGACCAACAGCCCTGATCTCCTTAATATCACCCTAAAAGATGCCCGGGGCCGTGTCATTCTGAATATCTACAACATCTATGCACGGGGCACAAAGGGTGGTAGACAGTCGCCCACAATCGCTCTCTTGGAGGGCCTGTTAAGGACATCCCCATATAAGTCATGCACCCTGGTTGCTGGCGATCTAAATTGTATGTTCGAGCCTTTGTGCTCGGATGACATTTTGGATCTGGAGGTGGAGGATCAAAGGAGGGGGATCCCGGCCCTAGAGCTAGCCCCTATTAAGAGGTGGACTGAAGTGGCACTTCAGATCAACACCCTTAATATGGAGTTCGATATGAGGGCCCTCAATGGGAGGTCATGCTCGGATAAGGCGGGTGCCCATACATACAATAGGCCCGATCACACGTCAAGAATAGATTATATCTTGCTCGACGTGTGTTTATGGAGCTCGGTGAGGGACATGGTAATTATTCCGTCCGTCGAGAGCGATCACAACTTGCTCTCTCTTACCCTGATTCCCTGGTGGTCAGATAGCATAGGGGGCCCCTTATCTTGTATCACTGCCAGTCCTAGGGATACATCTGTTTCGCATTGTGGCAGGCGGCTGAAGTGGCCTAAGCTCAAGCTCTCCTCGGAGAAGGTTGAAGCAATAACGCTTCTCCTGGCTGCAGCCCAACGCAATTTGGCCACTTCCGAGGGCGCCCCAGCGGAGGTGTCCGGGAAGTTCTGAGACTTGATTGCGGCCATAAGCAAATTGTCCACTGCACCAACTAGTCAAAAGGGGGATAAGACAAGGCCATTGAGAAGACAGTGCTTGTATACCCATAATTGCAGGGTGAGGAAGAAAATGTTGGTGGAGGCAGTTAAGTCAAAATCCCAAACTAGGACCAGGGAGGCCAGGAAGCTCTACTCCCAGAGTCTGCAAACAGCAAAAAAAGAATGGGAGGAAAAGTTCTGGGCGGACCTTCTGGCTGCTAGCCAAGGGAAGGATGCTAGGGGTTTCTGGAACCTGGTGGGATCTAGGAACCGACCAGATGACACACTGAGGACTTGTACCATCCTGTCCCAGACCTGGTTCAATCATTTTGGGGCCTTATATTCCCCGGTAGAAGGCCCCTCATTGAGCCAGTTTCACCCCCCATCTTGGCAAGGGATAGTGTCCTTGATTTTTTCACCGTCCGGGAGGTAGTAAATGTAATCAAGTCCGTGGTACCACTGAAAGCAGCCGGCCGTGACGGGCTTCCAGGGGACTTACTCCGAGCCTATCCGACTGAATGGGGCATTTTGGTCTCCGCCCTTCTGAATGCCATCTTGGAGGGTGGACATGTCCCAGAATCTTGGAGGGGGGCGGAGGTAGTCCCCATATTTAAAAAGGGATGTCGGGACAAACCAGGGAATTACAGGCCGATAAGCTTGATTGACTCAACACAAAAAGTGGCATGGAAGGCGATTTTAGGGAGGATCCTTTACTAGGTGGATAAAAACCATATCCTATCTGACTTCCAGGCAGGATTCCCCTCAGGAACGGGTACCATTGAACAAGTTTTTAGATTAATGCTTCTGCACTTGAAGGTGGTGGAACTGGGAAAGGGCAGTCTTTACTTGGCCTTCATTGACCTAAAGACTGCCTTTGACCTGGTTCCCAGGGAGGAACTCTGGAGGGTTTTGCAGGGTCTTGTGCTGCCCCCCTACATTCTGTCGCTCCTGATTAAACTTCATACTGACAACTATGCCCAGGTGCGGTGGGGCCAGACTGGGGAAACGACTGATAGGATCCCGGTATGTAGGGGTGTCCGACAGGGTTGTGTGTTAGCTCCCACCCTATTTTCCTTGTATGTAAATGGTGTGGTAGAGCACCTGCTTCAAGAACCAGTGGATGCACCCTCCCTGGGGGGCGTACGGATCCCTACACTGTTGTTTGCAGATGACTCCCTCCTCATCGCCAAGACTCCCCAGGGTCTTCAGAAGCTTTTGACCCGATTCCAGGATTTCTGTTTGGCAAGGGGATTGGTGATCAATGTGGACAAAACAAAATACCTGATTATGCATCCACCTCGGAAACCAGGATGCCCTCCAGTCTTGAACTCTGTCCCTCTTGAGAAAGTTTCAGAGTTTGACTATCTGGGAATACGCCTGTGCGACACTGTGAGCTGGATGTCACATATCAACAAGATGGTCATCAGCCATAAAAGGATAGGGGGTGCGTTGTTAAGGGAGTATCGCGCCTCATCCAAACAGTCTGTGGCACCCGCAATTGACATTTATAAAGCAAGAGGAGTCACTTCAGCACTTTACGGGGCGGAGTTATGGGGCCTTTGTAACTTGGAGTCCCTATCCAAGTCGGAGAGCAAATTTTTGAAAGACCTACTTGCTCTCCCCTTGAGCACCCCCACAGTCCCGGTACGCTTGGATGTGGGCTGCAAGTCGATCAAGGACCAGGCTCGTCTCCACCCGCTGCTTTTATGGGCTCGTTTGTGGAGGGTTCCAGAGTTAAGATCATATGCTGATGGTCTGTCCGAGGTGATGGAAATGGGGGGCTGGCACAAGATCAAGTGGTTGAGGGATATTAAAAACCTCTTGGGGGAGCTGGGTTTGGGGGACTCTTGGGTTACAAAATCTGCTCCACCCAAGGCTATCCTGAAAAAACTGTACTGGGACTGGGTGTCCTCCCAACTTATCGGTAATCCACGCCACTGCAATTCGACTGCAGCATTTCTAAGAATTAAGGACGTGGTGGCCTATGAACCCTATCTGGATTTGATCACCATGCCAGTTGATAGGGCTCTTTACTTCAAGTTTAGAGTAGGCACTCTTCCGATAGGGGACCTTCTATCCAGATGGAAATCGCCAGTGCAGTTATCGCCCTTTTGTGCCCTCTGCCCTACAAGGCCTGAGATGGTGGCGCATATCCTCTTTGAGTGCCCGGACTATACTTGTCTAAGGAGGTGCTGGCTTAAACCCCTATTCAGATGCTTGGTGGTGCTACGCATTTTGTTAACTGACACTTCCCCTCCCATAGTTTGTGGTGTCTCCAAATTTTTAAAATTGTCATGTTTGATTCGCAGAAATAGACTGTCTATCTCAATTTAATCCAGTTTTAGTTAATTTATTGCATGTATAAATGGCATTTTTACTTGTTCTTAATCTTTGACATATTTGTATTGTCGATCTGCAGCTTTTATATGCATGTAATGCTTTCAAGATATAATTGCATATCGAAATACAGCTTTCAACCAAAAAAGTAGGACCATACGGCTATCACAAGAAAGTCTTACCTTTTGTCCAGCACCGGCTCCGACCCGCTGTCGACCCATTTCTGGTTCCGAGACTGGAAGCATCTAGAGAACCGAGTCATGGTTGGTATCGGTTGCTCCGGGCAATCTGATCTTGAAAGACGTCGTCGAGCTCCGAAACGAGAACGAGTGCAGCCTGGTGTGAAGGGGAGAGAAGGACACCTATGCAAATGACTGCCACTTAGAAGGGCATTCAGGGTCTTCTGAAGTTTGCTTTCGAAGTATTTCCCTTCCATACAATGGTTTGGGGAGGGGCTTACTATGATGCCATATGCTTTAGGGGCTAAAGACACAATCTTAAAACACATATGACAAGTACACCTAAACAAAACAACAGCACGAAGGCAGGGGAAGAAAGACTTGCACGCGCTGCACACAAAAATACATGAGTAGCATGAAAACAGCAGTCACTTGCAGTAAACACTGCAGAGATTCTGTCTGAGCCTTTCTCTTTCCAGACTTGCTTAGGACTGTAGTTTAAACTTTTTTATTCCTGCTTTTAAGCCTGGGTGATATTTTGTTTTTCTAAATATAAGCAATTAGATGGCAGATAAGAAAACCTGTTCTATCAGTATGTCTCCTTTATAAATTCAAAACGGGTCACTTTTTCGTGACGTTTGATTACTAAAGGTTTACACTGTTACAACAAATGCAATCAATGCTTTTTTGCCTGATAAGGTATAGACTATCAACAACAAAAACCCCTATCTTACGGATGTGAGTTATGACAGTAGATTTTATAACAGACCAGTCAAATAGTCCTGATCACTGTTATACTCCCCTATATATTTTATTTTGTTTCGGGGATGTTTACTGCACTACGTCCAAAGTTTTAAGAATAAAAAAGAGGGGGTACCTATTGGCCAACAGTTCTTGACAGTCACATAGAACAAAAACAGACAACTGTCTGAAACCTTAATCAATACCAAGTATACACCACATAGGATTGGAAACAGGCAGAGTTCTACTCAAAAAATATGTGAAGAACCGAATGACACCTCACGGGAACACCACCCTCGGGGAAACTGGCATAAAATCTCCAGACTGGGCCCCTTTCTCATCATTGGTTGTCATTCAGTTCAAAAGAAAATGTGTCCAAAAAAACAAACCAAAAAGTGCAAGAAAACGTGGTAGCAGAAAAAATCTGCTTGTGACAACCAAAAGTACTTAAAATCAGCAGGCACACCTCTCTGCAAATGTATTCATAGAAAATGGGTGTGCACTGTTGAATTAAAAAAGGCTGGTAGCTATTCTCGCAAACCATTACCTATCGCTGACATGTTTCTCTGCCGTAATGTCTTTGGCAGATTCAATCGTGTGGTTTCAGGACGAGCGCCTTGTCTCCTTGACGCTCGTCCTGAAACCACACAATTGATGTTTACAGTCGTTGTGATTACAGAAACTCTCCTTTGGAGTATTATTTTATTCTCTGGAGCCCTCGGTAGCTGGTATGAGCAAAGCGGGCTGCTTGAGGTTGACATAGAACAAGTGTCCAATAGTGGTGTGGCAGCAAAGTGTGCAGCCCTGATGAATCTGGCTCTGAAAATAAATCTGCCCCCATGGAGCGCACTGGCTCCGGAAATATTTAGCAAGACGTTGGAGCCATCGGGCTTTGGAAGCAACTGTGGGGCCTGGAACTGCCCTGGGTCCACTCTGGCCCTTATAGTAATAATGTGGGATCGGCCCGCTGACAGACGGGGCAGCTCTGACGAGGTGCCTCGCACTGCCACCATAAACACAATCTGCTCCCTCGTGGAGCGGGAGCGAGAATGCGGCCATGTCCCCCCCCAGCCCTAACTCACCGGGATCCAGCGCAGGGAACTTCTCTGTTCAGGAAGCCGCCACAGCAGGACTCCTCTCTCGAGAGGCGGCACCACCCTTCACCCGGTCCCCCATCTCGGGACCGGGACTTAAGGTAGGGAGCACTCAAGGCTCCGGGCTAACTACTTTTCCAGGGCTCCCCCAGCTAATGGGATCCCTGCAAAGCTTGCACTGCTTCTAACTTCCGCTGGCCCAGCCGCAGGCCACGCCCACATCGCAGGCAGCCTTGCCTGACTTCCGGGAGGCTGCGGCTGGGTGGCAGCAGTGGCAATCTCAGGCGGTAAATGAGGGGTAGGCTCCCTCAGTACTCAAAGTGAAAAGAGGGGTGGGTACCCGCTCGGAGTGGCAAATGGGGGTGTGGAGAACCGGGCCTTATGGGCCTGGCGGCGCAGGGCACGCCTTAAATCCCAGAGTTCACCTGCCTTGTCGAACAGAGACACAAGACACTCTTTTGAGCCTGGAAAACCAGGTTTATTAGCTGCAGCCAAGCACAGTTATCCCAGAAGTTAAGCGCAAGGTGGGTTCTGAGGATACTGCCACTTCAATCCGTGGCGCACAATCTTTTATAGGAAACACATTTACAGAGCTTACTCCCTACACATACAAAACGAACCAATAAGAAAAGTTGGAAACAAGCTATCAGGTGTCTCAAATACGCCCCTCTCTCAGACCCCGTGTGTTACCCCTCCCAACAAATTAATCAGTGCTATTACCAACAATCCAATTTGCAGGTGGCAGGACGTATTTGTGTGCCTCAAAGGATAGTTGTGTAACAAGAGAATACAAGGAGAGAATAGCGAAGGCCAGTCGGATAAGATAACTTAAGGAAAGAATAGGAGAAGGTAAATAGTCAGTCGAGATGGGGATCAATCAACCCAGACATGGATTAACAAACTCGGCCAGACCCTGACATCGGTTTCGTAAACAAGGGCAAAAGAGTTACTTTTTAACAGAAGAGACACGCAGCAGCTGAGCAAAGCAAAAACACTCTGTCCGCCTCGCTGCCTGAGTGAGGGCAACACAAAATGGCGACGAGACACAAAATGGCGGCTGAATACAGGAAGAAATCAGAAATCGAAGAACCTCAGACCCCCCTTTTGCCATTACTCAGGCAAAACACAAGGGACTCAAGTTATTCTGAGTCGATGTCAATGGCCATGAGGTCATCGAGCTGCTGCTGTAACATCATTCTAATATTCTCTGTTTTCTATGATACAGGCTTTGGGACACACATAGTGGCACAAAGACCGCAGATGGCAGGTCCACACTGTACACAGAGACAACAAGAGAAAATGATGGCCAAGACCATTCCAACGAAGGTTAGTATCTTCCATCCCCAGGTGGACAGTAGTCCCCAAAACCATCCCATCACTGACCAATCTCCTGTGTCCTGATGTGTAGACTCGGAGATGATATGCAACTTGGAGATGGCTTGGTATACCGTAGGGGCATTATCAGGAATGTAAATGCAGCAACTAGACCCGATCAATTTACAGACTCCTCCACGATCTGCAAGGACAATGCCTAGAACCATTCGGTTCTGCAAAGTCATAAGGCGATCCGCCTGAAGTTTGGCTGTCAAATTACTCAAGGCACCAGAAGTTACATTTATGATAGCCCCAACAACACAAACTAGTTGTCTGATGTCTCTGCTATTGGCCATTGGGGCCCAGAAAGGAAGCAACCCTTTAATAAAGTCACCTCCTTCTTTTCCTGCTGTGTCTTTCGAATCAATAACTCTCCTGCCATATCTTTTCCTATGATGACCTGAAGGAGCAGTATATTTTGGAGGAAGAAGAAAAGCCACATAGCAAGTTCCTGAAAAGTAGGTAGGAAGCCACGTATAGGCTCTATCATGGCAGATAAAATATGTGCCTTGTGATGGCACTAACGGTGAGGAAATCTGAGGTGAATAGACATAAGTATGGGAACAGACACTCTTCTCTTGTTGATTTTTAACATTCTGACCATTAATCTGTAGACAGAAATTACCTCGATGAGGTACAGTCCAAATTGGTGGGGATCTCCTTCGCCTAGCCTTTTCTGTAAGGCTAGTAACATAACGGGTTACATTCCAGCCATCATATGCTCTTTTCTCATCCACCGGAATCTTACTAATCTCAGCAATTCTAGCCACAGCCACTATTCCCTTTATCAAAGAACTGTGACTAAAATCTGCTCCACCACCATATGGACTACCAGGAGGATACCGTAGTTGGTTCTGATAAACATTAGAGAACATAGCCAAATAGGCCCAAGCGGAGCTTTCATAGGAAAACGGAAGGACTAAATATGGCATCCCTCTCTCTGTATTATGGGGCATGAGCCCACAAACCCAACAATCAGTGGTATTCATTACCAGTTGATGCTGAAGCAATAACTGAATAAATGAATCATTAAAGTATTCTGTTCTCCTAATCTGCTCATGTTCTGGGAGTGTATGAAACCGATGTGGGAAGGCAGTAGTAGGGAAAGATAAAGGAAACAGAAGTTGGAACAGGTGATTGCTGCATATTATAAACAACCCAACTTACACACGCTAATAAAATACATGAACATATTAAAATGTAATAAGGTTATGCCATATGGACTAACCAATAATTTCTTACATTTAATTTTCTGCATGGAATTTCTGCCTAATACCAAGACCTGTACCCACTTTCTGCATGATTTGGCCTACGAATTCACTCCCATTGTCACTCCAGACAATGCGCAGCAAACCGAACCTCGGGAAAAACTCCTTCAAAAGGACTTTGGCAGTAGACAAAGCAGTATTGTCCTTTAGGGTGTAGGCCTCTATACATCTAGAAAAGGCACACACCACCACCAGAACATACTTGAGATTATTACAACAATCCATATGAATGTAATCGATTTGTAATACCTCAAAAGGGTACGTAGGGGGAGCAAAATGACCTGCTGGAGTTGGGGTTCACTTTCCTGGATTATGCATTAAACAAACGATGCAATGCTTCACCACATTTTCCGCACATTTAGGAATTCCTTATTTCTGCCATACTGGAGCCAGAAGTTTACATATGCCTTTTGCACTAATGTGGGCTGGACCATGCGCCATAGTAACTACAGGTAGTACATAGGCGTCTGGTAACAGCCAACGCTGATGATTTGACAATTCCGTCCAACACCCTGTCGCGTCCAACATTCCCGACTTTCTCTCCACTTCCTCAATTCCTTCTCAGTAGCCTCTTCTTGAATCATTCTCACACTTTCTATCGTGTCCTCACATATTCCTCCCTCTCTGACCCAACTTGCAGGGCCTGCAACACACATGCGACTTGTAGCATCTTTCGCCGTTTCTTTCGGTACCTCATCTGCAAAAGCATTCCCACGACCCACATCATCATTAATCTTCTTATGAGCACTACACTTGACTATTGCTATTTGGGTAGGCAAAGCAAATGCTTCAAGAAGGTCATTCACCAACTGACCATGCTGTATCTTAGTCCCATGGGAAGTAAAGAATCCTATTTCCTTCCAAAAGCGACCGAAGCTATGAGTCACACCAAAGGCGTATTGGCTATCAGTGTAAACATTCACTCTCTTTCCCTTAGCCAACACACACACTCTCGTCAGAGCAATTAGTTCAGCTGCTTGGGCTGAATTCTGTGTAATGCGTGCTGTCTCCACTATCGTATACAAGGTGGTAACAGCATACGCTGCAGTCGTCTCGCCATTTGGAAGTTTGAAACAAGACCCATCCACCCATAGGATCCCATCCGGGACCACAAGTGGTGTGTCTTTTAAGTCTATTCTGCCTTTCGTTTCCTCCTCTGTTCGGAGAAAACAATCATGCTGTTCTTGAATGTCTTTCTCGGCCGGGATGGGCAACAATGTTGCTGGATTCAAAGTATTACACCGCTTGATATGTATATGGCTAGCCAAGAGCTTCAGCTCATATCCAGACAAGCGAGTACTCGTGAGGTGTTGTGTTTTTGTTCTATTCAAAAGAGTATCTACTGCATGTGGTACCATAACAACAAGAGTGTTATCTAATACCAATACAGCATATTGGTGAATGGAGATTTCTGCTGCTGCTGTAGCTCTGAGACAACGAGGCAATGCCTTGGCTAATGGATCCAACGTAGCCAAAACATTGGCACATGGCCGTTGTTTGTCTCCAAATTGCTGCGTTAAAACTGACAACGCACAACCTTCTCTTTCATGAACGTAGAGTGTGAAAGGCTTACTGTAATCTGGAGTACCTAACACAGGGGCAGAACACAAGGCAGTACGTAAGTCAGAAAAACTCTTTTGACATTCATCAGTCCAAGGAAGACGTTGTGGTGTATCTTTCAACGTGAGTGCCAACAGAGGTTTAGCAAACAAAGAAAAAATTGGAATCCACTGTCTACAATAAGTGGTATTGCCCAGAAAGGCACGCAACTCCCTTTGTGTGGATGGTACAGATATTTGTGCGATTCCTTGAATTCATTCTTGGGTCAATCGTCTTCCCACCTTTGACAAGAGATGACCTAAATAGGTAACCTCTTGGCGACAATATTGCAACTTAGAGAGGGACACCTTGTGATGCAAGTCAGACAAATGACGCAACAGTGAAACAGTCACATCCTTACAAACATCCTCCGAATCAGCAGCAACCAACAAATCGTCCACATACTGAATCAGAGTGGCACCTGGAGGAAAAATGAAAGCGTCAACCTGAGATTTCAAAGCCTGACTGTAAATGGAGGGACTCTCACAATAGCCTTGAGGTGCACGTTTGAACCGGAAACTTCGGCCTCCAAGAGAGAAGCCAAAAATATCCCTACTTTCCTCAGCAATAGGAATACTAAAGAAAGCATTTTTGAGGTCAATAACCGAGAACCATGCCGCTGAAGCGGCTATCATAGTAAGCAAAACAGTGATATCTGGGACAACAGGAAACTGGGGAACAACAATCTTGTTGACCTACCGAAGATCGATCACAAAACGATATTTAGGAGGCTGAGAAGGATCAGTGCGTTTAAGAACTGGTAGAACAGGACTGTTGCAAACATTACCTCTCGTCTCTTCAACCACACCCTTCTGAACCAGATCATAGATAATAGCCAAAAAGGCTCGTTCACCATCATTAGAAATCTTATACTGAGGAATGCGTGGCAATTTAACATCAGGCTTAATAGTAACCACGTAAGGTGGAATCTGGGGCAGACCAAGTTCATTCGGACCTGTAGCCCAAAGTGTAGCAGGAAGAGACTGCAATTCAGGCGGGAACCGATCTTTAGATAAATACGTAGGAGAAACTAATTTCTCACCCAAGGTAAGATGCACACCAGAGGGGGAACAATACAACGTTGCATAAAGACGTTTCAACAAATCCAAACCCAACAAGTTCTCTCCGCAACCAGTCGTTAGAATAAGCGGAGCTTCCAGATTGTAAGGACCAATCGAAAGAGGCAAACGACAAGAAACTGGGTTAGCAACTGGGGCGCCAGAAAATCCTACAAAAACGTTTGTTAAGCCAGACAAAAGTGCCCCAGGGAGTTTGGAATGAATGATAGAACTTCTCATTGCACCAGTATCCAAAAGAAATGGGTCTGCAACACCCAATGCAACAACTTCAACATAAGGCCCATTCTGATCCACCGGAACTGATACAACTCCCTTACTTTGTCCATGGCTGTCCTAACTAGAATGAAAATCCTGAACCTAACCCTCAACACTATAATTGGAATTATAATATTGCGCAGACTGAGTATTCTGCTGATCAAAATAATTTAAAGAGTTCTTAGGGGGAAAGGAACGCTGTCCTGGAGGCAACACACCTGGCCCTCTACATCTAGGTGCTGATTGAAAACCACCACGGCCTTGCAGCCCTGGAAATTCACCATTACGCTGCAATAAAACCAGACAGCTATTCTTAAAATGGCCTTCCTCTTTACAATAGGCACATTGATTAAGACCAAGCAAAGGTCGCAGAACAAAAGGTTCAGGTTTCTGTAACAACCTCTGAGGCTGGGGAGGCTGTTGAAACTCACGCTTGCCAGAACGAGGGGGATAAGCCTGCCGAAGAAGAACCTTCGTTTTTAATTACTTAGTCTTCTTCTCGATCTTATCTTTCTTTTCCTTATCCCTATTCTCATAATACTGAGCAGTGGCTAATATCTGTGCAGACGAAGAAATAGCCCAGGAACTTTGGGAGTCTTTCAACTTATGCGATAATTCAGGAAGTAAATTAAATAAAAATGTAACCACAAATAATCGCTGTCCACCTTCAGTACTCATATCCTGACCACTGTGATCGATAAACGTCTCCTCAAAATGAATAAAGAAATCAGAGACACTCTCATCTTTCTTCCGCGTACACGCAGCTAACTTATCCCAGTTAACGCGTAAGGCAGGCATCATCGTCTTCATTAAAGCAATGATTCTACTAGGCAATTGTGTAATTAAATCATCCTGCTTAGCACCACCCACTTGTGCTGCATCTGCGGCAGCTATATCTGCCCAATTACCACCTAAAGCTTGGTCGTGGTCCTCCCTACGAATCCGAGCCCACAACGCTTGCGGAACTACATTCCCCATAAGCATATCAATATCGGCCAAATTCATAATACACGGATCAACAGTCTGGAACAGCTCTTTATAATATCCAGCAGGATTTTTTACGAGGGTCCGGTAGAGACTGTTTAAGTGCCAAAACTTCAGATCATTTCCAAGGGACGTGTACCCATATACGCTGGAAATCAGCAGGGACACGCGGAATATTGCCTGCCTGTGGAACCTCTTCTCTCCAGACTGGAGGAACTTCCCTCATAGGATTATTTTTCATTTTCTGTCTAACTGCAGGATCAGGTTCAAGAACAGTCTGAGAAGAATATAAAGACCTGAAAGTAACAAGTGTCTTTACAGCGTCCTCAACTTCGGAACCCACAATAAGTCCTTTATCAAACTTATCCTGTATATGTAACAGACCCTGAGGAGTTAAATCCAACTCCATATCCTCCCATCCTTTGACAAGAGCGTCACACATGACATTAAAAACATATCTCTGCGTGGGCAGATTCCACTGGAGAAAGGTATTCAAAATATCAGGTACACTATACAGTGGACCACTCATGATCCATTTGTGAGCGACAGAGTCCAATGCAACTTGTTCAGCAGAATCTGGAATTAGATTACGAGATTGCCTTCGAGAAAAAACAGGAGTCCTATTAAAAGACCCAAAAAGGGGGGAGAAAAGACCGGAAACAGTATCAACCAACCGATTACAAGTCGGGGAAGAAGCAGACAGTAAAACTGGAGACGCGGTATTAAGCAAAGGAAGAGAAGGACTATCCGTCACAAGGGAAACTGAAGATGAAGGAGACTGAGGTACAGAAGTTGGCGGTAAAGGAGGTGCAGGTGGCAATGCAGGAAGAGGCAATTGCGGAAGAACCGGACCACCTGGCTGAGCAACAGGTTGCTGGACAGGTGGCAACAATACAGGTGCATTAGCTCCTGGTACATAAGGCGGAGGCAATCTCAACAAATGGGACATTAAGGGATCTTCGTCAAGATCCTTATTCTGTGGAGAAGTAGGCAACACAGGGTAGCATCTGTCTATTGCCATAGGATGCTGTCTGTCAGAGACTTCAATCGCTCGATCAGTCTCGTTATCCTTGAACTGCTGGGCAGCCTGTATGATCGTCATATCTTTCGCTTTTCTATCTCTTTTTGCCTGCTTAATTTTCAAACATTTCCGGCTGGGCTTCTCCTTTAAACAAAATTGCTTCCAAATTATCTAATATATCAGGCTCAAAGCTACCATTTTGTGGCCACCGTAAAACACCATCTTTCTTCGTGTATCGGATCCATGCCTCATTAAAGGCAATGGGGCCAACACCATGTTTAGAATAGAGCTCATAAGTGGGAGTTCCAACCGGAGGAATCGGACACGAGTCCTCGAGCCGGGAAACCCTATTACAACCAAAACGACAAAACTTCCTAAATCCGCTAAAGCCAGGTTTCTTAAGGTCATTGGTCTGTTTACCAACTTCAAGGAGTGAAAGCAAAGAACACAGTAAAAATGTGCTCACCCCTTGGCTTTGGCTTTTGCAATGGTCGAATAACAAAATTCAAAAACAAAACAAAGAAGTGGGCGCTACCCACGAATACTTAACTAAATGGTTTTCTCATGCCAACAGAGGTCCGTCTAACGTCTTGCGATACCAATCATCACCAGAGGGTCCAAGGCAGGGCGGCAGTCAGGGCAGCAGTCGTCAGCAACCATCTGAAAGGAGTAGCCACGCTGCAAAAGACCTTTGGTCCACTTCCACATACAGGGGTCGCTTGACGTGGCTCGCGAATCCTCCGGAATTTTTTTGCGGGGCTTCTCACGACCCTTGGGCTGAACTGCTACCACTGAAGCTGCCCCACGATGAGCGCCAGTTGGAGAACCCGGCCTTATTGGCCTAGCGGCACAGGGCACGCCTTAAATCCCTGAGTTCACCTGCCTTGTCGAACAGAGACACAAGACACTCTGTTGAGCGTGGAAAACCAGGTTCATTAACTGCAGCCAAGCACAGTTATCCCAGAAGTTACACGCAAGGTGGGTTCTCAGGAGACTGCCACTTTAATCCGTGGCGCACAATCTTTTATAGGAAACACATTTACAGAGTTTACTCCCTACACATACAAAACGAACCAATAAGAAAAGTTGGAAAACAAGCTATTAGGTGTCTCAAATACGCCACTCTCTCAGACCCCGTGTGTTACCCCTCCCAACAAATTAATCAGTGCTAGTACCAACAATCCAATTTGCAGGTGGCAGAACGTATTTGTGTGCCTCAAAGAATAGTTGTGTAACAAGAGAATACAAGGAGAGAATAGCGAAGGCCAGTCGGATAAGATAATGTAAGGAAAGAATAGAAGAAGGCAAATAGTCAGTCAAGACGGGGATCAATCAACCCAGACATGGATTAATGAACTCGGCCAGACCCTGACATTGGTTTCATAAACAAGGGCAAAAGAGTTACTCTTTAACAGAAGAGACACGCAGCAGCTGAGAAAAGCAAAAACACTCTGTCCGCCTTGCTGCCTGAGTGAGGGCAACACAAAATGGCGACGAGACACAAAATGGCGGCTGAATACGGGACAAAGTCAGAAATCGAAGAACCTCAGGTGGGCACCCGCCTAAAGCAATAAAAAGGCACGTAAAGTGGCAGGGTGGCACCTGCATGATTAAAGAAACAATGAGCGGAGTAAGCGGGGTGGGCACCTGCAAAAGCCCATTACGAGGGGGGAATCCCTACGAGGGGGATTCCCTCGGCAAGGGCCGCAGCTCCGCGCAGCTCAGCCCCCAGGCTCCAAGGCAGCATCAAGCCTTGGCAAAAGCAAATAAAGCAATAGGTCCAATAAATCCTGGGCATCAGGGAGGGCAGTCTAGGGCCCAGGGGCCAGCATACAGTGCACTCCAGCAATGAGACAGCCCCCATGGCAGTCCCTCCTGGGCCCCACCAACAGCAAGCCCCCCTCTGTCAGGATCCAAAAGTAGATCACTTTACATGGGGTCACAGCCCATTTATTTATACATCTATTTCCTTTGTCTAAAACTGTAGGGCAAGGGGAGAACCAGATACAATTGGCTCTGGACCACTTTGTTTTGCTCAGCTCCCCTCTCTATTCACAGGAAAGGCCTGGGACATCAGCCGCACAACAGGAGGTAGAGCCATCATTGTGGAGGGAAGGCACAGCCCTATTCAGGTCCCAGGTGCAACTCCTCCCTCCCATCTACATTCAGATCTCCCGATTCACCACTGGGCAGACCCATCTGGCTACTGGAGCCAAGCACACCAGCCAGCTCCTGTCAATCACAAGCCAGACAAGCAATTCACATCATTCAGGCAGACACTGCACACAGAAATGCCAACTTCTAAAAGTGGCACTTCTCCACTAGTCACAATGAATCTGCGCACACCAGAGCGCAGCATTTAATCTCACAAGTTTGCACATACCAAACTCGCCCCTGCAGTCCTCTCACATCAGGAATTACCATGGAAACACATATCCCCCATGCATTCGTATGGGAGGGCAGGCCAATCTCACCACATGCATTCAGAGAGCGCACGCATTTTACACTGGGCCACAGTGCTAAAGTGCGCAGAGGCCACAAATCACTACCATCATGTCATATTAATAGGTAAAAAGTTCAGGTATGAACCTGCCAAAAGGGACAAGTCCAACAGTAATGTTCTTGTAGTTTGATTTTCAATGCTCTTATGGAGTTCCCTATGTAGTGCTTGTTGCAAGGACAGAAGTATTATATTGGTGCTTTCACAGTTGATACATTCTCAGATTTGGTGGTTGTGTCCATAAACCACAAATTCTTTCATTTTTGTTTTGCCTAATTTGCAGATTGAGCAGTTGGAGCAGTTGTACAATCCTTTAGGTTGTTGTAAGAAGGATTTGGATTATTTTTTCTCCTGATAAAGAATGAGCAGAATTCTTCTCTGAGGTTTTTGCATAGTTGGAAGCTGAACTGTGGTGTTTCTCTGATTGCGCCTGCAACTGTAGGATTTTGTGTGAGTAGGTTCCAGTGTCTTTTCAAGATTTTGCGAACATGGTATTGGCCATTGTTGTACTTGGTTGTGAAATGGAGAGTTGGATTAGAGTCTGTATGTTTGCATTTGTATAGTAGGGAGTTACGATCTTGTAGTGCAAAGTGGTACTGTACCCTGGTCAATTTTCCTTAGTCATATCCTCTCTGTCTATGTCACTTGGTGATCTCCATGGGTTTTGTTTCATATTCTTTCGGTGAGCTGCAGTTGACTCATGCCCTCCGGTATACTCCTGATAGAATATTGGAGATTGCTTGGCTTGGATGGTAGCTTGCTGCATGAAGGATTACATTGTCAGCTGTAGGTTTTCTGTGAATTTGTGTGTGGAGTGTATTCTGTTCCACATAAAAAGTTAAGTCCAGGAATTCAATTTCTGTTTGTGAGTAGTGTATGTGATTTCTATGCCCCATTGTGGGGGGAGAAGTTGTTGATGAATTATTTTCTAAGTGTTTCTGGTCCTTGCCAGATGAGAAGCATGTTGTCGATTAACCGTCCACAGTAAACTATGTTACTGGAAAGGTATTCCGAGCTTGCGTTCCATAGCCATTGCTGTTCCACATCTCCCATCAGCAGGCAGGCATATGGAAGATCTAATTTAGCCCCAATGGCGGTCTCCTGAAGCTCTAAGTAGTAGTCACCATTGAAGAGAAAATAGTTGTTGTTCAGGCAGAATTCCAGCATCTCAAAGATCATCCGGTTTCTTCCCCAAAAATGTATTGATCTTGTTTGTAAACACTTTTTTTTATAGCTGCCGGTCCATCCGTGTGTTAAATGGAGGTATAGAGACTGACTACGTCTATGGTTGTTAGGAGGAAGTCAGCTTGCCATGTGATGTTTTGCAGTTTCTGTAATATATCTTTTGTGTCTCGTATGTACGAAGCAAGTCCTTCATGAATGGCTGGAGTCCCGAGTCAATGAATGACCCCAGGTTGTAACAGATGGAGTCTATTCCCAAAATTATTGGTCTGCCCTTAAGAGGTATGCCTGGTTTATGTACTTTTAGAAGTTAATAAAGCGTAGGTGTCACTAGGTTTTCAATGAGATGGTATTTATCTTCTTCAGGAGTGAGTAGTTCTAATTCATACCAACCGTTGATCAAAGTTTGAAGTCTTTTTTGTATCTCCCTTGTTGTGTCACAACTGAGTTTCTTGTAGGAGTCTGAGCCCAGTTGTTGTTTTGCCTCCTCTCGGTAGTTTGAGGTATTGAGCAGAACTTCATTGCCTCCTTTGTCGACTTCTTTGAGGATGACATCAGCGTTGTTTCTAAGTGCTGTTAATGCTTGTCGTTCTTTTTGAGTGGTATTGGAAGGTAAATTCTTCTTTTTTTTGTAGATATTTTTTGGTGTTCTGTATCTAGGTCTCTATTCACAGCTGAAAAAAAGATGTCTATCAAATTTCCAGTAGGTAAGAATGGTGTAAAGTTGGATTTGGCACCCAGCGGTGTTGATTTTGAGTGAAAGATGTCTATCCCTACCTCTTGGGCAGTTGTTGATAATGAGTCCAGGCCATCCAGATCTGCTTCCGTTTTCAGGTTAGGCAGCAGATGGATGGTCTCAAAGTCCTGTACTAAGAGTTCACTGGTATTTGATTGAATTGTACTTATCTTCACATTGTGGAGGTTTATCCAAGAGGAATAAGTGTAGTTTGAGTATTCTTGTGAATTTAAATACATCCACTTTGGTCTGGACTAGGTCCCAGGTGGCCGTTGGGCAGAAGGATAGGCCTTAATTAAGAATCTGATGGTCAGTTTGGTTTAGTGTGATGTTTGACAAGTTAATGATTAAGTTGTTCAGGTCATTGTCCAGTTGTTGACTTGAAACATTGTCTAGTTTTTTGTTCGCTGTTGTCCTTTGGTAAGTTCCTTGCTCCTGTTCAGTAGTTACTCTTGTGGTACTTGGGTTTTGGAGATTAGTTTTGGGAGTCCGGTTCTGTTGTCTTGGGCATTGCCCAGCCGGTGTCTTCTTACCTACTCATGAAAATATACAGTTGGTCTTATTCCTCTTGAAGGTTCTGTGTCCCCTACCGATTCAGCTTCTGACGAGGGGATTGTTTCTAGTGATCGGTTTGCTTGGGATGGAGGCTTGTGTTGTGATGTTGTCATACTTCTTGGCGAATGTGTATATGTGGACCAGTTGGTAATCCGTTACATCCCATCTAAATTTTATGTTCTGTCTTTGAATGATGTCTTCTTCATGGTCATCCAATATTCTGTTAAGAATCTCATAATTTTTGGTTGTGGTTTCTCCCCAGTTTGCGTCCTTGATTTGTTTGGTTAGGGAGTATACTTCTATTTTATGTTCCTCAAATTCTCTTGGGCTATATCTATTAGTTGATGCATCATGTTGCTTAATGTCTTGGAATGGGGTCATGCTCAAGGTATTTTCTTAGGGAGGCTCCTTCCCACCATTTTAAGGTATCCTTGTTCATGGCTTTCTCTAGGGCTTGAAAGGTACTTCTGGCCGAGGACAAGTTGGTACTATTTGGTTGCCTTGATTGGCCCTCACCGGCTGGATCAAACATTTCATTGAGTCTAATATTTTGTCAATCTCTGCGATTGTCAATGTTAGCCATTTTGTTGAGTTGTGGAGCTGATCAGCCTCCTGGAGGTGGTGCATTTGAAAGAGAGGTAGGCTTTCTTGAAGTGTTGGTATCGCGTTGTTGTATTTATTATCCTTGTTATTCTTTGGGAGTCCATTTAGTACAAGGTTTAGTAATGCGAGAAGGTGCACAGGATCCCTTCCTGAGCGTATTTGCCTTGTTCACTACCGTTGAGGAGGTAAATCTCGAGGTATTGAACCTGATGGTGCCTCAGTCTACATAGGAAACAAGGCAAATATACTCAGGAGGGGAACCTTTGAACCTTCTTGCACTACTAACCCTCATAAGGCATAGGTGACTACACTTGACAATGTGAGGCTATACCTCTGCATGTTGTGAGTTTATAGGGACCTCTAATGAATATGGATGGGTGGTTGAGGTGCTCCAGGCATTGAGAGTAACAGGGTGGCTGTAACAAAATATGAATATTAAGTTTGCAATAGCTATACATAAGCAGATGGGGGTGGAGAGGCGGAGGGGGGAGGTTAAGTAAAAAAAAAATATTTAAGTTACCTGCTTGCCGCATCCTCTTTACTGCTCCTCCTGGTCGCGTCTCCAACCAGCAGTAAAAGGAAGAAGCATGGAAGCACCCAGGCTCCCCATAGCTAATCACAACGCTGCAATGCAGAATTGTGATTTGCCTGAGTGCCGTGGCTCAGCACTCAGACGGGGCATGGGGGCCAGG
The DNA here is from genome assembly GCF_964263255.1 of Lissotriton vulgaris. NCBI lineage: Eukaryota > Metazoa > Chordata > Amphibia > Caudata > Salamandridae > Lissotriton > Lissotriton vulgaris. The sequence continues at coordinate 1,190,788,161 of NC_141691.1, read as the reverse complement.
GCATGTTCTCCACTCAGGCTGTAATGGAGCCTGGTTGGAGGAGAGGGAAAGTGTGTATGACTGTTGTGGTCAGCCCAAGAGGGCTGACCAATTAGTCATTGCGCACTTGGGAGTTTGGGCAAACCACTTCTTGGCCTTGCCTGACAAAGCTGCCTCGCAAAAAGGAAAAAATAAAATGATAATAACTGAGTTATCATTTCATTTTTTTCCTATACTGCTGAAAAGAACAGTGGGGCAACACTCCTCCACCTTAGCGGAGGAGCCGCCACTGCTCGGCAAATGGTGCTTGCTAGCAGGTATATCATGACAGTAACAATACAGTAACACGAATTTGGTAACAATAAGAGACATTTATCTGCTTCAGTAGTGGTTTGTGATTATAATCTTTGAACTTATCATTTTTATTTCAGTGATATCACATACAGGGAAGTTGTGAGGCTCAAATGTGGCATGACATCTCGGCATTTAATCATGTCAAGGGTAATAATGTCACTTCCTATCATGGTAGGCAGAGTGGTTTTACTTCTGCTATCCCTGACACCTTTAAAAAAATCGACGTTCATTAAGTGTGCAAAACAATGTAAGTGAATTCGGGCCAAAGCGAAAGTTCCAAGCTCAGAAAAAATAAGCATAGTGGCAAAAATTCCATTGTTTATGGAAAAGTATTTTAACCACTCCCCTGTTAAAACCGCTCCGTCATCAGCTGCGGTGGCGCTGTGCTGATGACGGAGCCGTTCCGTCATGGCCCGCCCGACGCTCCTGCGCGGCGCGAATTCCGCACCTGCGCTGAGCTTTCTATTGAGCGGGCGGGGCCATGACCGAACCACTCCGTCATAAGCACAGCGCAACCGACGCTGGTGACAGAGCGGTTCCATCACCAGCATGCGCCCGCCGCATTTCTGCCCCGCTCCCTTAGCACTGCGGCGGAATAGCCGCCGCAGTGAAGGGGTTAAACATAAAAATCCTGTTTCTTTTAACAACTGTTCACTGAACTAATCTGCCCTTGGACCATGGTCCCATAACGTTCTTTAACAATTCCAGCTAAATGCATAATATTAATAACACGAGAGCTGTGATAGCTGGATGACACCACGAGGAATGGTTCATAGTTTAAACCGGTTTGTACATTTTCTCAATCTAAATAATTCAAGCCAGTACCCTGTCATTATTGACAAATGAAGTGACGACACTTGGATACTGTGTCCCGGATAATGCCCGTGATTTTATGGGATTTATATTTCAAACCCTTTGCTTGTTGTTGTGGATTTTTTCCAGATACATACCATTATCACTAATAACTATGCAAAGGGTGCCAGAATAGGCAATTGACTTTCAAATTAGCACAAATGTTTTCACTCTTAGGGCAGTATCATTGTAGCCTTTTTCTAACCTTTGTGTGGAAAGCAAATTAAATTGTTCATAGAAACGATAAAAGCTTTAGTTTCTTGAAGGCAGACAGGGAGCAGCAATTTGAAAATCCAAGATAAACATTTGCTCTGGATGAGATCTGATGAATATTCATGGCTCATTTTCTATGATAAAATTAAAAGTTTTGTAGAGCAATTATTATGGAAAAAAATCTCACCCTTAGCCGAGGGGAAGCAGTGGATTGTATTGTTCACTGAAAATGTCAAAATTCAGCGTGACAATTAGTAGATTGCAAAAAAGCGATGCTCATTTTTAGCCAATTTAGTTCTAAGAATTTTGCGAGCGTTTAATAGTAATTCTTAAAGAAAATGCTAAGCATGTCATGGGCAGAAGGTTACATTGTAGAAGTGGTTAAATTAGGACGGCAGTGTACAAGCTCCAGATTTGTGGGAATGGACTTTCTTTTTCTCAAAAGAGGCAAATTATTATGTAAAAGATGAATGAATACAAATCTGTATCTACACATATGCTAGGAAATGCATGCAGAATCAGAGAGGGCCTTTATTTCAAAACAACACTGGGGAGAGACAGTGCACGTTTCTCCTTTTTCCTTTGCAGCGTGAAGTATCCCAGAACTCCAGTTTGTATCAGCCCTTATTTATCCTTTCCACAGAATGTCTAAGAATCATATAAATAGGACATGACAATGTTATTCACCAGTGAGTGTATGTGACCTGAACTTGTCTCTAAGGTTCATCTCTGGTTCACATCCTTAACATCCTCACCTTCCTCTTTGACTGGAAGACTTCTTTCTAACTTAGACTAAATACTGCTCACTCGTTGATGGTAGGTCACTGCTATTGGTCCAGTCGTTACTTTAACACATTTCACCTTTTGACATTGTCTCCACTCTTTTTTCTTTTGCTAAAACTACTGAATTCAAAATCACTTTCCATGTATCTATTCAAGAATATATTACCATTGCTAGCTTTTATCAAATACCTCCTGTCCTTGGCAGATTACCGGACTGAATTTCATGTGCTAGCCTTTTTTCACCTTAGTGGGAAAAAAGCCATAATTCCTACTCTACCAAAAACCTCCTCCACATCCATTATCCTTATTTTATACTTATATGTTCAATACATATAATACCATGGCTATTTCTACCCAGGACTGCCCTTTCATGATTGTATTTCATAGTATTTGCTTATTTGTAAAGCACTAGGTGGCTCAAAGAGAACCATGAAGCTAGAAGAATACAGGGAGAGGGCAGATAAGGGAGAGACAGAGATTAAATATTTCACCAGAGAAGAAACAAAAAAAATCATAACAACCTTCTAAAAACTGGTTGCCTGTATCAATTGGATCCTGCCCATTCAGTATGCCCATATATTTTGCTTTTTGGGCCACCCACGGGAATCACTTGGCAAATGGACTGGGAGCGCTAACAGCCAGGGTCTGCCTTTTAGGATAAGGCCACTGCGATGCAGCAAGGGTAGGAGGCGCTTGGCTGGTTACATTTGAAGACATGTACACATGTGTGTGAATACATGTGTGGGCTGTGCATGGGAGAAAACAGTGCGCGCAGTCCAGTACCTGCCTATAGGTAGCCTGGCGCAGTTGGGACTCTGCAGGATCAGATGGTAATATTGGTAATCGGTAAAGTTAGTGTGATTTACTGTTTTGTCTATAGTGACACTTTATTATACATAGAGAGAGAAAACTACCTTAGTGTGCAGTTATGCATCCCTTTGGCTTATAAAGACCAGTGATGCATCACACTGGGGTATACACTGTGTGAGAAAATCAAATCTGCTAATTCCACAATGATATCTGTACACTTTATGGCACATTCATTATCGCCATATTTCCCTTGCTGAGCTCCGGGTCAGAGTCATGGCCTTTTGTCACACTGCTGTGCCAGGTTAATTATATTTCTGTACATTGGCAGGAACACAGGCTACCCAACACATAGGGAGCGATAACAGTGCTTCAACAAAGAAGTGGCTCCACTTTCAAAATCTAGTGTGAAAGGCCCTGGCAGTGATGTCGGCGAGGGGCGGAGATGAGGACCCAAGAATATAAGTGACTAGTGACTTCTGGTTGAATTGCATCAGTATGCTGTGTAGGAGGGTTGGGACTAGGGTGTAGAGGTGACATGGCACCCTAGGATTGACCGGTTGTTCCTGGCTTCTGAAACATTCCACTCCCTTTTAAAAACTCTTGCACATGGGAAAAGACTTTCTCTTACCAAGTCATATCTCTGCGCTTCACTGCCGGAAACTGGGACCGCCATGGGGAACTGCAAGGAGGAACCCAATGATGCCCAGAAAGTGGGTCTCTCGAATGGCCAGTGAGGCTAGCCTTCTTGCACCACTTTGCGACCAGTTGGGGGGAAGTCCTGGACTTCTGTGGCCAGAAACAAAGAATAGGAGGCATGCTGACGCAGGGAGCCAGGAGAACTTGTTTCCTGAGGACTGCCCCACTTTGAAGGTGAGGAGGTCTGCTGCAACTGCACTTGGTTGCTAGAGCTCACCACCAGCAGTAATATGATGCAAATATCATGAACATTGGCCAAACAGGGTCCGAGTTATAGCATATTGAAGTTTGGCAACATATGACATATTCAGTGACAAAGCACATGGGGCTCTGCTGATATTTCTTAATTTATCCCTGGTGTAGGCCAGGGCCCAGGGGTCCAGGCAGGGTTGATTAATTTAATTCCACCAGGCAGGGCATGTGTGCTGCCCCTACCCATCTTCACTTTTGCCCCCAGGGGCTCCATCTCCTCGGGGACACAACAGTTCTGGAGGAGCCCTGTCATGCCTCCCAAATAGCAGTGGCCATGCCCCCACTACCCGTGCTGGTGTCTGAGTGGAGCTGGATTACCACTGCATCACACATTCTTACCCACATGGAAGTGCCAGCTCCCACAGCAGCAAAGGAGCAAGGCTGCTGTGGGGAGCTGGTGAGGTAGACATGGGTGGGCTTCCTAGGCTTCCTCCAATGTGGGGAGCATGTGGAAGACAGTGGTCTGGCAAAACACCAGCAAAAAAGACAAGAAAACAAAAGTAGAAGCTCAGTTGCACAACCGTTCCTTAAATATTCTATACTCCAACTAGAGCACCCCATAATGTCCTGCGGGCTTTGTCAGTTTTACATTTTCGTTTATGGTGGCCCTAGGATGGCAGGTGAACCACCAACGTACTAAAAGGAGCTTGGACAGGCTGCCGGAGTGCAGCAGCTCTCACCTAACTATTTCTCAAGCAGGACTGACCCCAAGTTTGCAAGGTCATTAAAAGAAAGACCAAGGCAGAAGTTTCCCTTTTAAAACACTCCTGTGGCTTGGGCTTCTGCTCAACAGATGGGAGTGCTGCACCTTTTACGGGCTTACTTTATGGTTGCATGTATTGTTACCTAAAGTTGTGATAAGGAAGACCATATGTTGAAAGAGTTCTCTAGGGTCTATGGCTGCATGAATATGTAATCTAAATATAATGCCTTCTACGGGCTGCTTTTATGATTGCATTTTCATGGTTTAAAAGTCTTCTAAAGCAGAAAGACATGTTTTGTTTATTTGCATTTTTTTATTGACTTACTAATGTTGACAGTAAGTATTGATCACAGTAAATATGCTGTATTGACATTCATAAGTTTATTTGCACTTGCTGATTATTACTGATGAATAGATTGATGTATAAAATGAAGTCTTTAATATATTGCTTGTTGATCTTGATCCTTTGGCCAGGCCAATAGACCTACTTATAGATTAGGATGATCCATTTAGGAGGTCAACAGTTATTCTGCACATTCATCTATGGTGTTTTCCATCTACCTATGTACATATTTGTAAATTAATGTGTAGTATTTAGTAGGCTTAGCGTTATAGATGTACTTCGACTTTTTCTAAGCAAAATGTACTGACTGGACAATAATTTAATGAGTGCTTCTATTTTGTGCCAGTGAATGATGATTGCTAGCCCACATCATCTCCCCTGAGCAAGCATTGAAAATCAACCATTCCAATAGAGTGTTTGGTTCCCATTAAGGAGAATGGTGGACCTATTACTTGTGCAGGCCACACAACTAATAACCCATTTCCTACGTTGTCTAACAGAGGTTAAGAGGGATATCATTCCACATTTTAGGATCAGCGTAATGCAGGTATTACCCGCCTATGTGTGCCAGTCTGAATCTACGAACCTGCAGTGGTAACGCCTAGAGACCTGGCATTTTAGAGGGTTTACCCCCTAGACTTTTTGCTTTTTGAACTCCTTTTTAGGTCTCGACCTACAGCATTGCTTTAGCTATGCATGTTTGTCGAGATGAGAGTGAGGCTTTCAAAAGTCTACCCAAACTGCTGCGGATCGGGTACAGTTGATGTGAGCCAGAAGCGTGCACGTCGCCAGCAACATCCCACACCATGCCTTGGCATCAGACTTCAAAGGAAGCCGCTCCCCCTCCCCCTCCGCGCAATGCCAGAGCTTGTTCAGCTTGCCCATGGCTCATCTCCCCGATCTCCCTTGTAGTGCCCAACACCATCTCACCCCTCCCACATGCCCACCCCTTCCTCAGAGGTCGCTGGATTAGCAGACCTCTTTCGGCAGTGTATTGACTTTCCTCCTCCCCTTTTGCAGTTTTATGCAAAGCAATCTCAGACCGTAGGTATTGGAGCGCTTTACACAGGCAACGGTTTCATTACACAGTCTAAGATAAAAAAAAATGTTGGTAGAGGCTCGGGGAGATTAAGTGATTGCCATGAATCACTGGATGTTAAGGCAGGGACTTGAACTTGGTTCCCTAGCTCCTGAGTCAGCAGCTCTGGCCATTACCTATATCCTCTGCCTTTCGTATCTGCTTCTTCTCCACTCCCATGACAAAAGTGGTGTTTTTATTATTTACGATCTAGTGCTCATTTAAGTTTTTCTCTCCTTTGATGTTTATTTTCTGCATCATTTTATCAGCTCCACCTAAAACTGTTTTTCACGAAACATTCTCCAACATATCCACACCAGGTCATCAGTCCGAAGGTGTGAAAGGCTGATCAATTGCAGAGGGATACATCATCTCTGCCTCTCATTCCCAATCACAGAGTAGCTTTCCTGTCGTCCATCCAGTGCCCTCCTTCTCTGCTTCTGGCTGTGGTAGTTGGGAGGCTTGAGTGGCGACTGGAACCTCGTGGTGGATGTTGTAAATTTCTCCAAATTTATATCTTTCAGGAAGTATTTCGGCCACACCGAGGGAACTAGCTGTTTTCTGTGTCCACAAGGTGTTCTGCAGGAATTTATTATTAATTGTTACATTACAGGGCCGGTATAGTTGTGTGTGCTGGCTTGTCTTGAAAATCAATGTTAAAGGGGTGGGGGTGTTTCTTAAGGTTGGAGCATAGTTTGCTGGTAAAAGCCACTGGAAACCTTGGTCTCTGTCTCGAGCTTTCCGTAGCTCCGCATCATCTACTTATTAAGTTGCACAGAATGTTCCACACTTAAACAATGTTGTCATACTTTGCTTTCCGTCTAATTAGGTTCTTTCTCATAAAGCTCAAGTCCTATCTTTCACTGTAATTGAATTCCTCTGGAGAATATCTCAGCTGTATTAACAACTACAATCAATTTCCAGCAACTCATATTCACCCTTAACGGTATTATGTGCCGCTGGTCAAGCATGAATAGCTGGCCTAGTGCAAAAATTCCCTCCCTTTCCATTTTAACTAGCCTCTTGCCCTAGGTGTGTCTTTCTTTAATGAAGGTCAAACGGCTGGTAAGATCAGCTACCTAAGCTGCGGATAATAATAACTGATAAAGTCTCTCTCTACACCCCCTCTCTCTCTAAACCCCTCTCCCTACACCCTTCTCTCTACACCCCAATCTATTGCCCTCACTCTATCTATCTATCTATCTATCTATTTCTCTATCTATCTCTCTATCTATCTATCTATCTATCTATCTATCTATCTATCTATCTATTTATCTATCTATCTATCCATCTATCGCCCTCACTCTATCCATCTATCGCCCTCACTCTATCCATCTATCGCCCTCACTCTATCCATCTATCGCCCTCACTCTATCCATCTATCACCCATCTATCTATCTATCTATCTATCTATCTATCTATCTATCTATCTATCTATCTATCTATCTATCTATCTATCTATCTATCTATCTATCTATCTATCTATCTACCTATCTATCTATCTACCTATCTACCTATCTATCTATCTATCTATCTATCTATGTATCTTTCTAGCTATCTATCGGCCTCACTCTCTCCATCTATCGCCCTCACTCTATCCATCTCTTGCCCTCACTCTATCTATCTATCTATCACCCTCCCTCTATCTATCTATCTATCGCCCTCTATCTATCTATCTATCTATCTATCTATCTATCTATCTATCTATCGCCCTCCCTCTAGCTATTTATCTATCACCCTCCCTCTATCTATCTATCTATCGTCCTCACTCTATCCTATCTATCTATCGCCCTCACTCTATCTATCTATTACCCTCACTCTATCTATCTGTTGCCCTCACTCTATCTATCTATCGCCCTCACTCTATCTATCGCCCTCACTCTATCTATCGCCCTCACTCTATCTATCTATCTATCGCCCGCACTCTTTCTATCCGTCTATCTATCTATCGCCCTCACTCTATCTATCGCCCTCATTCTATCTATCTATCTATCTATCTATCTATCTATCTATCTATCTATCTATCTATCTATCTATCTATCTATCTATCTATCTATCTATCTATCTATCTATCTATCTATCTATCTATCACCCTCACTCTATCTATCTGTCTATCTATCTATCGCCTTCCCTCTATCTATCGCCCTCCCCCTATCTATCACATCACCACAGCTTCGCTCAGCACCACCACAACATCACTATGCGCTACCACAGCATCACTGAACGCCACAGCATCACTCGTCGCCACCACAACATCACTCAGCGCCAGAACAGCATCAATCTGTGCAACCATTCAACAACAACTGGTTCAAATATGTTCTCTCAATGTTTCAAGCTTCATTACAAATGTCACAAAAAGATTTTAATATTTTACTTCTGTTTTGGGATTTTTGTCACAATAAAATACACTGAACATAATCTTCGCAAACGTTATTTACAAAAGTTTAAGCTATTGCCATTATAAATTACAATAACTTTTATTTAAGTATTAATTATAAAAAAAATAATAGCCATTGTTATTTGTAATATCAAGACATCTAAGTCACGTAAATAAAACACATATTGCATTACAAATGCTACTGGTGTCACATTTGCGAAAGTTAAAACTATTGGCATTGTAAATGACAAAGCTAATAATTTAGCTATTTTCAAAACCAACACATAAATACAAAATTTGTCATTTACATTACCAAAAGCTCAAACTTTCCTAATGCGAGACCTTTTGCATTGCAAATGCTTGTTGCACCTGTTTTCAATTGAATTTAGGTCACTGGGCACTTTACAGCTGCTATTCAGAGCTAAAATGCATATGCTCTGCGTGTAAACTGTGCTACAGATTGGTATATCCATGATTGGCCCTGTTTGATTTACTAATAAGTCCCTAGTAATCTTCACAGGTGTGCCCAAGGCCTGTGAATCAAATACTACAAGTGGGCCCGCAGCATGAGTTGTGCCACCCAAACACGTAGCCTTTAAAAACTGCCTCAGACCTGTGACTGCACTGTGTGTGTTCAGTATTTAGGGCCATGTTGACCTGGAAAATGCAACCACTTGCCAGGCCCTAACCTTCCCTTTTCTTACATGTAGGTCACCTCTAAGGTAGGCCCAAGGTAGCCCTATGGGCACAATGCAGTGTATGTGAAAGGTAGGGGATGTGGTAGTGTGTTTTATATGTCCTGATAGTGAAATACTGTGCATTTCGATTTTCACTATTGAAAGGCTGTCTGTCCCATACTTTAACAAGAGAGCTGCCTCGTAATATCTTGCTGTGAAAATTTCCATTGGGTCAGGATTAAGAAAAGGAGTTGAGGCTCTCCGAACTCAGAATTTAATAACACATATTTTAGTAAAGGTGTTTTTAAATTGTGTGTTTGAATACACCACTTTTAGAAAGTAGACATATTCTTACTTAACCATCCTATGTACCTCTGCCTGATTGTGTATTTACTGTCTGGTTTTAGAGTGACCGGAGCTAGGGATCTGTATTCAGAATAGACAGTCACAAGGGGGGGTTGATGTATATCCTGCCTTTCCTGAGTGGCACATAGCCAGGGTGAATAGAACTTTCTTAGAGTGGTGGGAGGAGATATCACTAACACCTGAATAGGCTGTGTCTACTCTGCAGAATGCTGTCTCCACTTTCTGAGGTGAAGCTAAACTGGAGAGGACAGAACTGGTTTCTTCTGAACTCGAAGAATTTCTGCCAAAAACTTCACAGGGAAAAGTAGTGTTAACATTGGGGCCCTGACCCCAGAATTTGTTTTAAACTATTTTGGACTAAAGAACCTGCCAAGAAGAACAGCTGAATAAGCTGTTAGGAGGAATGACCACTTTGCTCTGTGCTTGGCCGTGTTGGCCTGCAGTAGCTGCTTCTGTCTTGGGCAGTGAAAGGACTGGACTGGACTTTCTGAACTTATTTTACTGAGTTTCTCCAAGGACTTGAGGTAGAGCATGTCCCCTTTTCAAGACGACTCAGGAACAGCAAAGACTTCACGATCATCTGCCACCAGCACTGGGAACTGTGTGTTTTGTGCTGAAATAGAAGAAAAAGCAACCCAACGTCAACAGTGATGCGGCTGTTGGCTCCAAGATCTGTTGACATTGCAGAGAACACCACCCCACTTCGCACCTCAAACATGGTCTTACTGATGACAATGCCTGATATTGCTACTGAGTTTGTCCTTGCACCATGACTTGAGGGCACAGCACTTCATACCGCCTCACTTCACATCGCTGCTCTAGTATCGCTGACAATTCTCCATGCAGACATTGTTGCCACTGCCTGCACCATGGCCTAAGGGCACTGAATACCACACAGTTACACTTTGCCGCAGAGCCCTGATGTCTGCCGACGCCGTGGGTCCTGACTTCAACCTTATGGAGTGCAGTTAATGCCATCTGAAAAAAGGTGTTTAGAGGGGAAAAAATATTTCTGCTTTCTTTTCCTACTTTCCCTGCATGCTGCACTGTGCAGCACACATAGAAAGTGGGATACGTTTTTGAACTTGACTTGTAGTGTACTTTCTATATTCCCAATAGGCTCCCAATAGGCTCTGCACATTGGAATAATATATCCTATAGATGTGACTTAGGTCTACTAGGTCTCTATCGAATATATTAGACTTAATTGTGAGTGCCAGCTACCTCAGAGGCCACTAGAAACTTTCTCGAATTAACAAGAAGGGATTTGTTTCTGACAACCACATAAACATGACAACTTTGTATCCCCAAGATAAAACTGTTCTTCAGAGTCGTGGAAACAATAGATAGATATTTTACTCAGTCAATCATGCATGCTTCGTTTCACCAGAGGTGCAGATAAATAGAGAGATGGGCGTTTTCAATAAAAAGTATTTATTGAACAGTCTTCTTTCTCATGCAGAAGAAATCATTTCGTAATACTGGCTGTAAAGTATAATGCGTACAGCAGGAATAGTATTATAAAATAATACTGTAAAAGCATGATATGGTTTCTAAGCCATAAAATACATACATAAATAAATAAAGACTAAAAGTACTCAACTGGTGCTTCTAAAATACGCCTACCCCGATGTACCTATCCGAAGTCTAGTACGAGGGAAGAAGTAAGTGTGATGTAGCATAAGTTTAGTATTCCTTTGCCAAGAATCTATCCAAGACTTCTCTTAGGGTCTAATCAACTCCGTAAGGTGGTTTAAAATGAAGGAGGTCTGGTATCTCTTTGTCTCGGGACTCGATTTCCTAACACTCCGCAAGAGGAGCTTGGAAACACTGGAGTTTTGTTGGCAAGAGAAAAGGCAGCGTCTCTCTCAGTGCGTCTGCTGGTGAGTCGGCTTCCTTCGGCACTTGCTGTAGCGAGATGCGTTGGGCAAGTAGATAGTCAAACTGCTCCAAACCACTGTGTGTTTGCTTGGGCAAGTGTGAGCATATTTATACCTTAAGGTGCCGAGTTTGACGTAAAGGTGGACATAATAACGTCATCAAAGAGTTTCAGTTCTTTGAAAACTCCATGAGTTCTTGGACAAATCAATATTCAAGCAAGGGGAAGTCCCTAACTGCTGAAGCCGAGTTTTCCAAAAATCGTTGAGGATTTTGGAACTAGTGGAAGTAGCCATGCCGTATTTGGACTGCATGGGCTATATCTAAATATGGTTATGATTTCTATGCCTATATAAGGACTAGGTACTCTATGCCTATATAAGGGCATGAATCGGGAAAAAAACACTAGGGTCCTAAAATGCTATACAACAGTCTAGGCATAGTATTTTGCTAAACTCAGGCACGTACCTTAGCGCTATGGTGCTATGGTGTGTGCCTAGTGCACAGCCGCTGAAATCAGTGCCAGCACTAGGGAAAGGGGCAAGTCATATCTCTGTAGATATGGTGTTCTCCTTCTCCCTCCCTGTCATGCAAGACAGTGCAGCCTCTTTGCGGGCTGCGTTGCGTTGAGACCCTTTTAAAAAAAATCTGCCCTCTTGTGTCAATTCTTCATCAGAATGGAGAGGCATTTAAAATTGACCATTAATAAATCAAAATGGTATTAGACGCACATGCATACAATGGCATTTTGTTTGCTTTGTCACCTTTCTTTAAAATGTAGCTACCATAACATTCCACAATTTAAACTCCTAAATGAAAATGAGCCAGTTGTATGATGGAACCACACATGCATTTACCATGTATGCAGCTTCCACGCAGGCTGAACAGCAATATTCTTAATCACAAATATGCCTTTACCACTCATGCCTTAACAACAAAACCATATGTTGTTAAGGCATATATGGTAAGCACATATCTGTGGTTAATACTTTACCGGTAAGTCTTAACCACCCCCCCGACCCCTGCTCCCGGCCTGAGTTCCTAAACTACCCAAATACCCCCTAGCCCTAGTAACTTTTTTCGGCCGTCCACTACATAATTCTAAAAACTACCCCCAAGCCCTAAAAACTACCCTGGCCCCCTAAGACCTAAAAAGAATTTCTATCCCTACCCCCAGCCCTGAGCCCGAAAACGGCCCCCAAGCCCTGAAAACTATCCCAAACCCCCCAGCCCTGAAACCTACCCTGAACTCACCACCCCTAAAAACTTGCTCGACCCGCTCCAGCACAGAAAACTTCCTCAGCTCGTCTCCCAGAACACAAAAGTACTCCTGAGCCACCCCAGCCCAGAAATCTTCCACAACCCACCCTCAGCCCACAAAATAAGCCAACTCATTCCCCAGCCTCACTTAAAATTGCCCTGACCCACCCGACAAAATACTCCAGACCCACCCCAGCCCACAAAACAACCCCTGCCCCCACAGTCCACAAAAGAACCCTGACCCTGCCCGACTTTAAAACAACCCAGACCCCGCGGCCCCATTTCAAATAAACCGGACGACCCAGCCCCACTTGAAATAACCCAGACCCTCCAGCCCCACTTACCTTACCCCAATTTCTTCTTGCTTCTGGCTGTCTGCAAGCCCTACCGTGCAAATACCTCAACCATGCACATGCGTGATTAAGGCATATGCGTAATAGGGCTTGCATAATTCAGCCTTCATTGTTAAGGCTGTTCGTTGTTCAACCTTCATGGTAAAGGCTGTTTCCCAAATCAGCCTGGTTGTTAAAATGTGTTAACTTTAGAAAGAAGTGATTTTTTTCACATTGTTGTCTTCAATGGGCTTCATATATTTATGCCTGATATGACGCTATTACAAGAGTGAAACAAATCGGTTAGCAAATGCCATCTCTTTGAAGCCACATAATGTTAATTTAGATATACACAGCAAGCAAAAGTGCAATCACGTATTTAAAGTTGTTCACTGTGCCATTGACCTTTCACTACATTGGAATAAACAGTTAAGCATATATGAAATGAAAACTGATTGAAGACCTGGTTTGTTTTCCATTGTCTTTCTGATCTACGTCTAGGTCTGAGGGTGCTATAGCACCTGCCACAACCCTTGTTTCAGTGCGTCTGCACCAAGTGCTACATACCTATATATTTTTGCATAAATCTGGGAATACGGAGGTGTAAAGATGCTGAAAGAATTCTATTAACAGATACACATCAGGTTCTTGTATTTAGCATAAGCAGGTATCTCCTTGCAGTGTATTATACAAGGAAAAAAGCGGGGGAAAAATTATGAACTGTAAAAAGATAACTGATCAAAGTTGGCTCTGTTCAGGTTGATAGGAAATGTCTATACAGTGTTTTAAATGAACTTTTAAATTTTCTTTTAAATAACAAACACCTTTTTAACCGTGTATTGTAAAAATTCGATTAACTAAGACATAGGGAATACCTGTATTTAGTGATGTTCTTATGTATATAATGTTTTTTTAGATATTTGATGATTGTACTCATGTATTTATGAACTTTTATGATATTTTTATCGAAATAAAGTTAATTTAATTGAATTGAATATATTTTTGCTATGCTCCAGCAGTTCGAGTACAGAGCATAACTCTGTCATAAGAGAAGAATGAAGGATTGTCAACAGTACTGATTCTTTAGAGATGTGAGCTGTGTTTAACAGTGATGTTGTTTATATTTCGGTGGAGTAAGATGAGAGTTTGAAGGGTACAGTGAACGTATTTTTAGCTAACAAAATTGGAGTAGAGAAACAGTTTTATGTTAAGGCGATGACATTTAGAAGAAATATTCACAAAGGCATGATTTTAGTGCTGGAATCGGCACCACCGGACCTTGTCACCAAAACATTTATGAGTATGGGAAGTATTACTAAAGAAGTAGTCTTTTACATACTGTAACATCCATTTTGCGTATCAGCAGTGAATGTTTGATTCACTACTAATGAAAATGCAAAGAGGTCACATAGGGCACAATCTTTTGTAATTGTACCAACTATAAATAAATGTTTATTTCCTGATCATTCCTAATGTATTCCGATTTGAAATGTTTTGGAGCCAAGATATATGTTAGAGTACATTAAAAGCTGCTATTAGAGTACTACATTACATACTTCAAAATGCCCTTCTGAATAGGTAGGTCCCCTTGCATCACAGCATAGGTATTTCCTTTAGGACAAAGGATGATTTTGAGGGGTGCGGTGAATTATTGGATAAATACCATGGGGTATTGATGTTGCCACTGCGCAAACACAATGGTAAAAGCAATGGTAACATTTTTACAAACATGGCAGGTGTCTTGGGGGTTGCCAGTCATTGGGACAAGAGTTATAGACACATGATTTTAGAGAAGCAGGCAACTACATCACATTTTTTAAATTATTTCCAGTGCTGTTCATAATTAAGGTATGGGAACATGCTTTCTTTTGGGTCAAAAGCGTGAGGGTCACTGTGACTAGGGCAACTGAGGCAGTTTGAGAAAATAAAAGACAAGCAAAGTTGTACTGTTCTTAAGGTCACTAAGAGGGTATGAGCTGTACAAAAATGGAATGTGTATTTATTGGTTTTGTTTATACGTGTTATATGTTATGTTACGTTATGTTATGTTATGTTTTGGCTATTTGTATATCGCAACTGCTACCCGAAGGACTCCTGGAGCTGTATGAACTCCTGCCAAGGTTTGAGGATGGTAAAATCTGACAATGGCATTTAATTGTTGAAGAGCCATCTTTTCTAAAGGCCAGTAGATTAGTCATATTCCTAAGGTAAACTGGAAGGTCATTCCATTGGTTACAAAGCTTCTGCCTCCCAAGCTGGCTGTTTTTGCCATTTGCACCGTTGCCAGTTTGCCACCCGATGATCTTAATGCTCTGTTCGGAGTGTACCAGCGTATTTGTTGTTGCAAGTAGTCTGGCCCATTACCATGGAGGGCCCTAAAGACCAAGCATAGTGTTTTGAAACGAGTGCGCTTCCTAACCTGTAACCAGTGAAGTATCTTTATCTCAGCCGAGAAAGAGGCATACTTAGGGGTACCGGTCAAGAGTCTTGCCGCAGCATTCTGCAGAATCTGCAGTTTATTTAACAGGCCTTCATGTATATTGCAATAGTCCAGTTTGGACATTGTTAACGCTGTTATGACAATTTTTTGAGTATCTTAGGGAAGGAGTGGCAGTATTTTCCTACAGGATCTGAGGATGTATGAAGTACTTGAAGCCACAGTGTTCACCACGTCCTTGAAACTGAGATTGTTATCAATCCATACTCCCAGGTTTTTCACTTTTCTACTTGGAGTGGGGAGTGGGCCTAAGGTGTCCAGCCAAAAGAGTACAAGCTCCATTTTTCCGGAGTTAAGCTTTAGGCAGTTTTGATTCTTCCAGACCCCTACGGCATTCATGCAGTCCTGGTTCTGGGTCGCTGTATCCTTAGTCCCCTCTAGTCGATTCAGTGTGCAAAGATCAAGCATCAGGGGAAAAGGACTCGCACTGGCAATCTCTTTAAAAGCACTGAACAACAAACTTTCTGGCCCTTCTCTAAAACCTCTGGTACAAGTTATCCGCACCAAATTGTTGCCAACAATTACCTACGGGAGCGAGGTGCAGCGAGGCAGAGACGCAACAACACTTGATAGCACGATCACAGCTGCATATAGAATCATCTTCAGTCTTCCCAAGCGAACCTCTCCATCGCAGATTAGGCTGGAGTTTGGCATTCAACGACAGCTCCTGGCAAGACAGGGGGCCTACATATGCGCCTGGAACAAAGTGAGGAAATCCGCACAAGGAAACTGAACGACTATCTATGGAAGGAGCTAGAGCAGCATCCAACCTCACCAGCAGCCAAGTATCTGGCAAACAGTCTTGTAAATACTGGGTTAGAACAGCTCTGGGCCAACTCCACAAATCACACAATGCTCAAAAACTTGGTCAAGAAGTCAATCAAACAACTGTCATGGGTTCAAGACAAAGCTGAATTCTCAAAAAGAACGCACGCCTGGATGATTCTGAACTCGTATTCGGCAAAAGCTCCTCAGAACTATCTTGGCCTGGGCTATGCCAAAACTACCAAAATGTGCTTCCTAAGGTACCGGTTAGGTCTGCTACCCTGCATTCAGCATTTTCCACACTGGTTAAAAAAGAAAGCAGGCACGCTATGCCGGCTATGTGGCGCTATGCAAGAGGACATGCTACACTTGCTATGCTCCTGTGAGAAACTGCTAGATGAGCGGAAACTCCTGCTGAAGCGCCATTTCATCCAATACGGGACACGCACACGAAGGAGTGCAGTTTTCACCTATTTTTCATCTCAGGACCTCCAGCTGAGCTGCAGCCTGGTAAAATTTATAAAGGCAGTAGAAACAAAAATACCCAGAACCGATTTTTAAACCGCTTTTAAAATAAAAACTATTTCCACTGCCAAAGTACTTTTTGCGTGAAAAATGAAAGGACAATACACCTTATTAACAGCATGAATAGAACAGCAATGTCCATGTTATGTTGGTTTTTAAAATACATGTCATTTTATATTCTTGTTTTTATATATTCTGCTTTTGTATTGCATTGGTTTTAATTAACTGTGCTAATAAAATGCTACCCTACCCTACTAGTCCCCTCTGGCCGAATAGACACAACAAAATGGGTGTCATCCGCATAGGAAGTCAAATTGAAACCAAAGGTTTCAGTTAGTGGCGCCAGAGAGGAAACATAGATATTAAAAAATATATATATATTAAAAAGGTTCGGACTCAAAAATGACCCTTGCGGTACTCCACAAGGTAGTGAGAAAGAAATGGCTTCGTTTTTGCCCAGAACCACCGTTTGGGTTCTGTTGGAGAGAAATGAATTGAGAAATTTCCATGCAGAACCCTTGACTCCAATCTCATGTAAACGGTCCATCAGCAAAGCATGATGGACCGTATCAAAGGCTGCTAAGAGGTCCAGCATTATGAAAGCAGCTTTTCCTTCCTGATCTAAAATTGTTCTAATTTCTTCTGTGGATTTGAGGAGCACGATGTATGTGCTATGTGCCTGTCTGAAGCCAAACTGAGTAGGGTCTAGCACTTGTGATTCCTGTAGGAACACCTTAAGTAGAGTGTTCAAGTTGCTCTCAATGATTTTTGCTGGTAGAGGTAATCTGGATATGGGCCTGAAGTTATTAGGGTCTTTTGCATCCAAGCAATTTTTTTTTGCCAGGGGCAAAATGGATGCCTGTTTCCAGGCTCTAGGAAAGTAACCCTCTACATACATTGAACTTATCATGGGGGTCAAATAGCGTTCAACTGGATCCGCTGCAAGTTTTACAATAGCTACAGGACATGGATTGTTTGAGGAACCTGATTTTTTTAACGGCCTCATTAGCATTTGTCTTGTTGCAATCTTTTTGGTCTGGGGTCTTCTTGGTATGTGAGTTTGAGAATGTTATGAATATGGTGTTGACCTTATCAGAAAAAAAGTTCGCTATTTTGTTGTACAAATCTCGGCTGGGAGTGGCAGTGGGCGCAGTAGGGTGAGCCAGGGAGGTGACAGTTTTAAAAAGCTCTTTTGGCGAATTATTATCAAAATTGATTTCTTTAGTAAAACACTCTCATTTGGTTTAAAAAAGTAACTGTTTGTATTGTGCTAGGCTTATTTTTTATGTATTTTATTCCTTATTGCGGTATTCCTTCCTCCAGTTTCGTTCCCTATGTTTATAGAGCAATTTTTATTCTCTGAGTTCCTCAGAGTACACTGGGGATGATGGACGCTGTCTATTGTGGTGAAAAAGTTTTTTTGGGCGCTAACTTTTTCCATGCCGCTTCCAGCCAGGATGTGTAGGAACTTGCAGCATCGTCCAGATCTCCGGGCAGCATAATAATAATAATAATAATAATAGTTACATTTGTAAAGCGCCTGGTTACACTGAGAACAGTGTGTCCCCGCGCTAAGGTAGCAGCTAAAAGAACCAGCAACAACCGGAGCTAAAGACAGAACAAATTAAGCAGCAGGAAACAGATGAGTCTTCAGACCTTTCCGAAAGACAGATTCAGAGCACTCCAGCCGGAAAGCCTGAAGGAGCGTGTTTCACAGCTGGGCTGCCAGGTATCAAAACGGACGGCCACCCATCCTGGCTCTCTTAATTTTGGGAACATGCACCTTACCTTTCCTGCTGTACCGTAGCAGTCTAGTCGGTACGTAGGGAGTTAGAAAATCATGCCGATACAAGAGCCCCTTTCTTTGTAAAATCTGGTGACTCACTCACATGGCCTTAAATTTTACTCTCTCCCTAATGGGAAGCCAATGTAGAGAGGCCAACGCACGTGTGGCTGAGGCTCTCTTCGGGAGCATGAGAACCAGTCTGGTAGGCATCCAGGATAGAGCTTCTTGTAAATCCTCTGCTTTGACCTTATTCCTGGCTCTCGTTTCTACACATATTTTTTGAGGTGTGGGAGAAATATTGATCAATGACCGTGAGCTCGAAAAGTACAGCCCTGTGGTCTGATCAGACTAAGGTAAGAAGGAGTGAAAATTTCAACTGAGTATTATTAGAGAAGATACCGTCAAGTGTATGACCTGCTTGGTGAGTGGTACCGACCACTAATTGCTCCAGGCATCCTCCTTTCATAAGGTCCAGAAACTTTAAGGTTTCTAAATATGAAAGCAACTCAAGATGAAAGTTAAAATCTCTGAGTATTGTATAGGAATTAGCACTTATTCCGTTCTCCATTATGCAGCCTGCTTGAGCTAGAAAACGTCCTCTAGGGCCTTTTGGCCTATAGATGAGGGTACCTCTAAAAGTATAGTGGTGGGAGAGGTTAAAACAAAATTCCAACGCTTCACATTGCTCATTGGCTAGTGAGTTGAAGGACACCATGAGTGAATTGTGATATATGACAGCTAGACCTCCACCTTTCCTTTGTGACCTGTTGAGTGTATAGCAAAAATACTCTGGGGGGTAGCTTTAATGAGGTCTGGACCGGACGCATTTTCGGTCCATGTTTCTGTGATAAATGCAATATTAATCTTCTCATCATCCTCTATGAGAGATGCGCACTCAGTACTATGTTTGACCAGGGACCTTGCTTTGTGAAGAACACATTTCCAAGTTCTAGGAAAATTATTCTTTTCTTCCTTTGTCAATTGCTTATTTAGTGCCGGGACTGGCTGAAATAATAAATCTGGTAGGATGGTGCTACAGCCAGGGCACCTCCATTGGGGCTGTTGGGATCTAGTCTCTGGATGGATCACCCAGCATTCCTTGTTCGTGTTGGTAGTGTTTAGACCTTTTAGGAAGCGACTAGATTAGTGTAGCGGTGTTGGCTTAGCTAGTGAGTTTTGGGCAGGGGTGCTGGTGCTGAGTACGGAACAAGCAAGGATGTCGGCGTTCCAGCGGCGCGCCCGCTGCTCGTCCTCGCTAGCCTGCCCTTAAGTACCTTCAAGGAGGGAAAGACTAGCCCAGGCCCTTTGCATACTCCCAATATGGCAGCCGCGCGTGTCAACTGCAGGGCCGGGTAGTCAATACCTTACAGAATGTGTAAAAAATCACCAAAGCGCAAGTTTCAAGAATACTGGTATTAAAACAGTTGTTAAAACAATTTAAAGCAGGTTACAAGCTAATCGTAGGTCTACTCCCGGATCAAGCCTCAGGAGGACTTCAGGACACCTGTTTGCGCCGGCCTGCCCTTAAGTGCCTTCAGGGGGGGAAAGACTATCCCGCGCCCCTAGGGTACTCCCAATATGACGGCCGAGCGTGTCAACTGCGGGTCCCAGGAGTCAATAACTTATAGAATGTGCAAAAAATCGCCAAAGTGCAAGTTTCAAGAATTCTGGTATTAAAACAGTTGTTCAAAAAATTTAAAACAGGTTACAAGCTAATCTTAGGTCTCCTCCCCGCTCAAGCCTTAGGAGGACTTCTGAATTTCCTGGGTTGGAGAATTATGTTGTTGAGTCATGCAAAATGACAGAAAATCATTGTTAAGGCAACAAAGGATGTTTAGAAGTTAAATAAGTAAATTAGGTACAGCTGGTTGAGAGTTCAATATAAAAATCTATAAGAGGATAAAATAGGCAGACCAAGAAGGAAGGCTTGAAAAAAGATCCAGACACACCAGCTGGAAATATATAGTTGTAAAGAATATGGAGTAATTTGACAAAGTTTATGCTCAACCTGGTCAGGTGGGATATGGCCACAGCAAATGTTGTTAGCCTTTTAATGGGGCAGATATAAATGGAATACAGAACATTAAAAGAATGGAGAAAAAATGGAGACCAAGCAGGATAATGGGAAACTGTGACTGTCTTGAGGAAAGCTTTATGAAATGTTGATATCTTACTGATGAGTGTAATGTACCCAATTATTTCGAATTTCAGTACACACAGTGTTCCAGTTTGGAATCGAAAGAGAAGAACTGTTAGAAATGGGGACCTACTGTTGGTTAAGGCTTGCGCCAAAGTCGGGCAGAGACCACCACTCTAGTCAGGGAAAGGGAGTTGCATGCCAAAGATAAACCATGGTCACTCACTTGGTAGCTTGGCACAAGCAGTTAGGCTTATCTTGGTGGCGATGTGTAAAGCATTTGCACAACACACAGACACAGTAACAACACACTAGGCACACCTCAAAAGGAACTCCACACAAGGTTATATAAAAATAGCCTTTGCATTATAATAAAAACACATCAGATAGTAATCACACAATATACACTGTGCCAACTGTAACGGGCAATATTTACAAGGGATTATTTACACATGACAGGGCCACGTGGGCCACTGTCAGAATTAGCACTTGGTAAAGAAATAGTAAAAGTAAGAATAAATAAGGAACTTAGAACACAGCCAGTAAACACTGGCAGACATTATACTCAGCGTCAACCTGTAATATAAATCATAACAGGCACAGTATCACATAAGGCGAGAACTCTATTCTGCGCCAACCTCATAAGTCTAAATCTAGTAGACCACAACTCCTAAACATAACTTGCATCAGGAAATAAACTTAGTAACATAACCTGTAGTAGGGAGTAAATGAAACCTAGACCACAGTAGAGAAATAAAACAGTAGGTAAAACCTAATAATCATAAAAGCACATCTATGAGCATTAATCAAGGTGCAAAATCATACTACAAACATTACATTTCTGAGCACCTAAAAATTACACAAGGGCCTTGTGCCCTATAAACCTAACTGGCCATCTCTAAGGGGCTCAAATGCCCTCTGTCCACAAAGTCAGGGCTGCTGCCTAAGCAGCGACAGTCAAGGGGCGCACTTGGCGCAAACCTAAACATGGCAGCTGCCCACTATTTGCTGGGCAGCTGGGAGTCTCAATGAAGGCCTAAACGTTGCAGCTGGCACTAAGCGTTGCGCAGCTCTGCAGGCTGAGATGGGGCAAAGGAGTGCGTCTCACTCCTGGGTTACAAGAACATATCCCCCTAAAATAAAGAACCTAAACGGTGCAGCTGCCCACTACTTGCTGGGCAGCTGTGAATCATTCAAATGAGGCATGGGGTTTCAGTGGCGCTTGGAATTATTTTGCAAAACGTTGGTGCCATCTGGCGGTAAAAATAATGGGAAGCCTTGAAGCCACCTAGGCTCTAGGCACAAATAATGCACAGATTGGAGCCCTCAAGGCTCTAGAAACAAATATGCGGAATGTTGGAGCGGCCCGCTGCCATCAAGGGCCGCTCTGGAAAATGACACCCCTATGGTGCCTGGGCAAATAGAGGGACACCGGCCTTTTAAACAATTATTGCCTTAAAAGGAAAATATGCCTCAAGCACTGTGGAGTTTAAAAATAAAAATGGCATGGTGGTGCGGGCCTGCTCTGGGACTGTACTAATAACACGGCCACCAACGTTGGAGCGGCCCCCTTCCAGGTGGGGGCCTCTCAGGGAATCCAGCATGGCTGCCCGTGCGCCTCACGAGCACTTAAAACAAGGAAGGCAGCACCCCAGGCCTTTCCACCCCCGGGCTGCTCTCTCCTTCACCGGCAGAGGTGGCAGGCTCCTGTCCGGTACTCTGCTTCAGCTGGGGGCTCTCTTGAGTGCCTCCGGGACCGGCACCACTTCTACTTGCACGGCCCTGCTTCACCCGGTCCCCCTTCTCGGGACCAGGGCTCTGTGTGGAGCCAGCGAGGCTCCGGACTGTCGGCTCATCTTCCGTCCTGGTGCAGGAATGACCCCAACCAGGCAGACAGCTTCCGGGTCGCATTAGGCAGCTGTCCGGGGAGAAAAGTTCTCTCGAGGCTCGGGCTGCGGCGGTGAGACACGGGGTGGGCACCCGTGCAAGTTTGAATCAAAAGTCTAATTAATAGTAAGTGGCCATAAACGGGGTGGGCACCCGTAATTTAAATAAGGACAAGCGGGGTGGCATTTTAAATAAGGACAAGCGGGGTGGCACCCATAATTTCCTTTAAAAAACATAAAGCGGAGTAGGCTCCCGCTATGTAAAATATTAAAATAAGCGGGGTGGGCACATGCTAGTAGCACAAAGGGGGGGAATCCCTGGGCTGGGGATTCCTCCAGCAATGGCTAAAATAGAGCGCTGCCAGAGGGGAGAATCAAGTGCTCACCAGGCCAGCATTTGAAAAGTACAGCAAAGCACTCCCATGCCACCAAAGGCACTGGGGGCTAGGAAGAGAGGTGAAAGGGTGCCGGAATCATTCCAGCAAAGCAGGAGGGTGCCCAAGAAGTCCTCCAGGCATCCAGGGGCAGGGCAAAGCCCAGGGAGGCAAGCCGTTCCCTGAGCTCCAGCAGCAGCAGCACGCCCTAGTAGATTCCAGTCCAAGACAAGAACATTTTACATGGGCCACAGCCCCTTATTTATACTACAAACTCCTTTGTCTAAAAGGAGCAGGCAAGGTGAGAACCAGAAGCAACTGGTTCTGGAGCCCTTTGTTTTGCTCAGCCCCTGTCCCTATTCCCAAGGCAGGCCAGGGACATATGACGCACCACAGGGGATGGAGCCAGCATTGTGGAGGGAAGGCACAGCCCTATTCAGGTTTCATGTGCAACTCCTCCCTCCCATCTAGATGCAGATCTCCCTATTCACCACCGGGCAGACTCACCCTGACTCCTGGAGCCAAGCACACCAGCCAGCCCCTGTCACTCACAAGCCGGATGGGCAATTCGCATCTCACAGCACACAGAAAGGCCAACTTCTAAAAGTGGCACTTCTACACTAGACACAATAAATCTGCAGACACCATTGCGCAGCATTTATTACCACAAGTTCGCACATACCAAACTCACCCCTGCACTCCCCACATATCAGGAACTACCATGGACACATATATCCCCCATGCATTCTATGGGAAGACAGGCCATCTCACCATATGCACTCGGAGTGCGCACGTACTTTACACTGGGCCACAGTGCTAAAAGGCGCAGAGGCCTAAAATCACGATTACCATGCCAGAGGCTAAAGTCAAAAAGTTTAGGGGTGAACCTGCCAAAAGGCCCAAGTCCAACAGGAATTTAAGATAGAGGGCCCACATTTGGGAAATTGACTGGCTAAAATATTCTTATCTATGAAAATTCTTCTTAGTTTGATATAAACAAAGGCTTATGCCTGTATATGTGGAAACCCATTTTCTCAATGTTATTTGATAACATGTAACGTTACCTTACGAAGTTCATGTTAGTATTCACCCTGCATAATATATTTCAATTTCTCCTGAATGAGAACTTCTCTGGTAAAAAGTGCTTTCACACACTGGGTCTTGGCCAATCATATGAGAATACTTAATAATCGATGGCGATCTATACAGGTTAGAGCATTCAGTCAGTGGTGATGCAAGTGTTGCTGTAAGTTTGTGTCATTTTAAATGTTGTAATTTTGGATTATTAGAACATTACCTTGTTAAAAGTGAGAAGGCCTGAATCTTTGGTCGCATATATCATCTTCCATCTTTCAGTGTTAGAAGTGCTGCTCTCGAACATACCACGCAGACTTTTATAATTCAGTTGCAGCTGGAGGTCATGAAGCAGAAGAAGCTCAGAAGTGATAGCTAAAGTGAAATGCTTTTAACTAAAAATAAGCCCTTGAATCTTCATTGGATTGTGCATATCTTTACTACACTGGTGATGACTGGCAAGAACATTCGCCTTGTTTTCAGCTCAAATGTCATCAAAATTCCAAAACAGATATTGACAAGATGCCTGTAGTGTAGTAAAGTCAGGAGTGTTTGAAATGATAACAATTTTAAGCAGGTTGTTTTAGGTGTATGTATTATGGACACTTGGTAAACAGCAAAGACTATATATGGTGGAAAGCTGTTTGTAGCCTTACGAAAGGAAAGCACATTTTTTCAAAACGCTGTAGAGGTGTCAATCAGAGAAAGAAAGTCTGAGAGTCTGGATATGGTAAATAGCAAGAATGTGATGAGATAGCTTTCCAAGTTATAGACAATGTATGAATGCTCCAGTTGAGGAAGTTGGAATTGAAAATGGGCTCACACAAATGTTATTTAATTCTGTGGTAAACAATTACCCCAATACCAGGGAAACATTTGAAAAAGATTTGAGAGGAAAGGAACTGTAGAAAAGCTCGATATTTGTCCCACATTTACAGAGGGGAATCCATAACATTGTTGGGTTATTTTATAGGCTGCAGTCATTTTAAAGGTAGGTACACCACAGGGAAAATATTCATCTCAGTAAAAGAAGACTCCTTGATAATTTGGTTTCATCAGAAAGACTTAATGATGTACATGGACTCAAATACATCTCAGCAGTTACAGTGATGAAAAAGAACATATTTGACAAGTTGTTGTGGAAAGACCAGAGTATGAGAAATCATTTTCTGAGCTGTTTCAGGATGAGTTGGTGCTGTCTGAAAGTATAGGTTCATAAAAGAAAATCAAAAGAAAATTCAGAACCAAATGTAAGTAAAGTTTAGTAATGTACCCAATATGATAACGGATGCAATTTGTGAAAAAATAGAAAAGCTGAAAGGTAATGAAATCATTGAAGAGGTAGAAGCAACAGAGTGGCTCGCTCCTGTTGTTATGGCATGTAAGGCCAATGATGAACCCAGGCTATGTGATGACCTGCGAGTGCTAAAGAAATGTGTTGTTGCGTATCACTACCCACTTTCTAACATAAAGGAAATATTGTCCATTTTAGAGTGTGTAACATACTTTTTAACATTGACTTATCACCAAGTGAGACGGCATCATGACTCTCTGGATCAAACAGCATTTGTGACCTCTTTTGAGACATTTAGGTTTCTGAGGATGCATTTCAGTCCAACATTGGCAGCTTCTGTGTACCAGAGACCCATGGAAAGTATGTTGAAGAAAGTACAGTGTGGAGATATATTAGGACTAGGTTTTGAAAATTAGGAGCAGCATTTGTGAGCATGATCAGAGAGTATGCGAGGTACAATTACGGTTGGAAGTGTGTGGTTTAAAGTTAAAAGGTAATAATTTCAAGTTTAATTTGACAGAGGTAGAACACCTGGGACATAACATTACATCATCAGTTATTGAACCTACACAAGAATTGATAAGAACAATAGGTGACATGCCAACTCCCAGCTGTAAAACTGAAGTGGTCACATTCTTAGGTATGACTGAGTATTATAGCAAATTCATTCCTAACTTTGCTGACAAAAGCAAAAATATGATAAGCCTGTTAAAGAAAGGAGCTGTGTTTCAGTGGGATGTGGAGCACGAGAATTAGTACAGGATGTTGTAACTGTGTTTGGAAAAAATTTCAAGTTTCAAACCTGGTGATAACATGGTAACAATGACCAATGCTAGTTCTATAGGTCTGGGAGCTGTGTTATTGCAACATTACAATGGCGTTCACTGAACCGTTCTATTATTACTCAAGGTTTGAAAAATGCTGAATTAAACTATTCAGTAACAGAGAAAGAGGCCTTGGCTGCTCATTAGGCAATAAGGAAGTTAAGAAAAATAGTTTAGTACAGCAGATACAAAATCAAAATGGACCATAAACTTTTGAAGGAGGTGTTAAAAATAACTAATATTAATGCCATCTCAAGTGGAATCAGAGAATGGGTGGTTTCTTTTCAAGAATTTGAGTTTGATGTAATATATGTACCAGGAGCATAGAACTACTTGGCAGATTACTGCTCACAACCTATAGCAGATAAGAATCACAAACATGTGGGTATATAGTCATAGAAAGGCATTATGAAGGTAGAAGTATGATTTAGGGAGATATGTAATATTTCAGTATTTCAAGAAGTTATTTGGAGACTAAATGTGGATGGACTGATGATGAGAAATATAATGCTTAGTGCAAAGGTTTTTTGAATATTATAGATGAACCTTTGTAGAACGATGGGCGTGGGTCAACATTAGTCCCCCCTCCCATTTTATTCTGTGGAAATATTAATTCGATATTGCACATGAAAGTCATTTGTGAATTTCTAAAACTAAAGTGAGGAATGTATTGGTGGCCAGGAATGGACATACTGATTGAGAGATCTGTCAGAGAATGTGTGCAATGTAACAATATTGACAAAATTAAAAAATGTATAGTACAGAACGTCACCTAATAATCCTTGGGATGAATTTTAATTTGGGCATTGTAGAAGCTACCATATATTTTGTAGTGTAGGTAAGTACAATATTGGCATATTAGATATGTATTTGTGATGGGCTGAAGTTAACATTACCAAAAATTAGATTTTTTGCAAGGATGGTTATCCTGCTACCATCTTAACAGTCAGCGGGGTACAGCTAGTGTAGAGGGAAATGGAAAATTATTTCCTAGTCAAGTGAATTAAGCACAAGAGAATAGCTCTGTACCACCCAGTAGTGAACGGCATGGTGGAAAGCTTTAGAAAAGCATTAAAAGAAAAAAATTGGAGGAGCTTTCTCAAATAAAATGTGTTGCAAAAAGGAATTAGACAAATTGAAGATGTGTAGATTGACTTATCATTCCACCACTGGTGTTTCTCTGTTTAAACTTTTTAGGAAGAGGAAAGTTAATAATATGGTGAGTCTATCTTGGGTGAAAGCTAAATTCATGAATGTGTGGATGATTGGAGGGATGTGCAAAAGGAAACAGTGAAGTAAAAGAAGGAACGGTTCAATAATCGCAAGGCTCCGCAGAGTCCTAAAGTAGAAATTGATAAAGTGAATTGCAGAAATCCCAGAAAAAGTAATATACCATTTCTTGACTCTTATAAAAGCAATCAAGGCTTTTAGGAATACTGTAAAGCTGGAAAGCCATATGGAAGTTATATGGAATGTGAACATGAGGGTGAAGCTGCCTTGTGGGGACAAGGTATTATGTAGAGAAAGTAAGGCTGATGGTGATGAGAGTTCCAAAGATAATTGAGGATGAGAGAGGTAAACCTGAACGACTATTTGTGACCTATACTTGTATATAGTAGGGTTTCTCACATTGTTACCCAGATGGGAAAAAAGGTGAATGGATAATATTGTTTGTAGTTAATGTAGTGCCTTGTGAGTTAGAGATGATAGGAGCCTTTTGATTCCTGACGGTTTCTGTAGAACAGGGACATAAGGGTGTGGGTTTGGGTGATAGAATTCTCAATTTAAAATGTTCGTTTAGTAGTTACATGCTGAAGAATAAAGATGTGTAATACCAACCTCCCTGTGTAGCGTAATCATTTACAAGTGCTCAGGCTTGGGTTGGATGCTACAACAGGCGACAAGACAGAGGAATAAGTAAGCCCCTGTGACTCAAAGAACCGCAAGTGCTTTCCCAAAGAGTATGCCGTGGGACAGAAAACTGCTTGTGTGTGCAACATGTGACTCTGTTGAAGTTACAATAACCAGTTGAAGTCTGTGTAGAAGAAAGTGACACTCCAGCCAGTGCAAGGTCTGTGAAGAAAGTGAAGTCCTTATAGAAATTGTATTTGCCATCAACTAGAAATTTGCTGATGAAGTCAAGACAAGGGGTACTGCACTAAAACATGATGCCAAATTGTCATTCACACAGTACAATAATGGTAAAGACAGTGACAACCAGGTAACGAGATTCGATTGAGGCTGTGCTAGGCAAGTGACAGTGAACGTTAAGAGCAGAGACATTTTTAACATCAATAAACAATGAAGGCAGATAAACAGTAGAAGCTGCAACAGCCAAACATAAACAGAACACATTCACACTTACGAGAACTTGAGTAAAGAGAGTCAACCTACCACAGCCTTTGGGCCATGGGTTTTGAATACTGAAGCCAGTGATCCCCGAAACAGACACCACAGAAGGATTTGGATGCATTCAGTAAAGGACACATGGGGTCTGCTCACCACCTTGGAAAGTCCATTACACAATATTATTTGCATTTCATTACGCAATATTCTTTGCATTTCACGCACCTGCCTCGATCTCTGCCAACTCTATATGTAAGGAGTGAGACTTGTCTGCCTGAGAATCCAGAGAGCCCAATGACTGTAGCAGTATCGTTGCCACCAGTGCCAGTCATCAACACTTTTCCTGTGATTCTCCAACCTCGCAAGACCAGATCTTGGTTATTCATTCAATCACCAAAATGACTTATTGAAGAGTTGTAATGAATATATGTATCATATGTTTTAATGAATATATGTATTATAGGCACTTTTAGTTTAAGAAAGGGGGTTATGTAGGGTCTTGTGAGATAGAGATGACAAGACCCTTTTAGTTTCTGACAGGCTCCGTAGAACAATAAGTGCATGAGTGATGGTTACACACTGAGTAATAAAGGCATATAATACATAGCTCTGTGTGTGGTGTAATCATTTACAAGTACATGGGCTTGGGTAGGACACTATTGTTAAGATGTTAGGATATATTATTACCCTTACACATGTCTTTAACTCTCATTGTTTGCATAGTTTAACAATTTTAGTATGTAGTATTAGAGCTGTCACCCTTAGGTCGTTCCTCCTCCATTTTTCCGATCTTGTTTTTGCTGTCCTTAGGACTCTGCAATCTTCACCACTGCTAACCAATTCTAAAGTGTTTGCGCTCTCCCCTCTGAACAAGGTAACATTGGTTTATCCAACATTGGCATATTTAATTTACTAATAAGTCCCTAGTAAAGTGGTACCTCCTATACCCAGGGTCTGTAAAGTAAATGCTACCAGTGTGCCTGCAGCATTGACTGTGCCAATTACTTATGTAGCCCATTAAACGGGTCTCAGAACTGCCACTGCAGAGCCTGTGTGTGCAGTTTTAAACAACCATTTTGACCTGGCACAATAAACCTTTTAGCTAAGTCAAAACCTATCTTTTTTTAATGCATCTAAGTCACCCCTGGGGTAGGCCTGGGACAGCCCAGAAGGTAGGCTGCAATATATC
Source organism: Lissotriton vulgaris (assembly GCF_964263255.1). Taxonomy (NCBI): domain Eukaryota; kingdom Metazoa; phylum Chordata; class Amphibia; order Caudata; family Salamandridae; genus Lissotriton; species Lissotriton vulgaris. The sequence continues at coordinate 1,190,758,511 of NC_141691.1, read as the reverse complement.
TTAAAGTAGGACATGTACTATTAAGTGTTCTGGTAGTGAAAACCTAACCTGTGTTTTTCACTACTGCAAGGCCTATCTCTGTCCAAATGATAACATTGGATTTGCCTTAGTACATGTTGTAAGGGTTATCTCCAAATGGGAAGGGAAACCAGTCCCTTTTTGGTGTCTCTTGAATCACAATTTAAAATCCTAATTCATGGTGAAGTTGGATTTTAAATTGTAATTCTGAAAAGTCCTCTTCTTCATAGAATTCAGAGATAAATCTATGTTTTTATCATTATTACTTGTCCTGAAGGAGGTGGAGGGAAAAAGATAAGACCACCGAAATGTTGCTTCGACATTTTGAGTGATAACTTTGAGGAGCTTGTCAGGCCTTTCGTCGTTGCTCCTCAGGATTGGATTGATGCTCAACAGGGGCCCACCTCTAGATCATCCCAAGTCTGGCTCTGTGTGACACAGACTATTAAGGAGATCAAGCGGGGGAAAAAATAAGGTAGTCCGGAGGGGAACAGCTGGGCAACTGGAACTGGATACCTGTAATATATAAAGCAGGGAATAAATGGGAGAGCCAATCTATGCTTAACTACTCCCTACTACTAACGTTATGTTTCACACCCACCTGAAGACTTCAATGGGTGAGATGAAATGAAGAGTGACAGAACAAGCTTCTTCTCACTTCCCAGGCTTTCCTGCTTAAATATATAAAGAAGACCATAAATATGCCCCTTCCTTCCCACCACTATGCACAGGGTTTCAAAGGTACCAAAGGTAAGGAAGAACATACACCACCTACCCACTGAGAACTGGAAGAGAACCTAAATGCCAATGAGGGTTCCTCTTGCCTGTCACTGTGTAAATAAATAACATTCCCCTCCGACTGTACAGGGAGAAATAGTACCAGTTAGTACCAAAAACACCCTAAGAGTTTCTCAACCAACACGGGAGTCAATTAGGGTATTTATCCAGGAAAATATGACATAAATGTAACTCTTGCCCAGCGAAAACAAAACTGAGGAGAAGGACTTAACTCCTCTGCAGATACGTCCCTGCAGGGGAACAGCAGGACGACTCCTTCCTAGAAGTACACGGACACTTAGATTCAGTATCCGACCAAACCTCCGAACTCAGCCGAGTCGGAAACCAATGTCAACAGTAGCACCAAGTACAGTATAGTAATAGCACCACCCCTAGCTCGGGGAAAACCTGTAGCTGGAACTCGAGAGACGCGATGTGGGCGCTTCCTAAGCCCCTCCGAATAATCCACGGGAGCGGAGCAGAACTGGGTTCCCAAACGCGGGAGAGCAGCAAACGGAACGGGCGCTTCCTAAGCCCCACCTATTAATCCAGCGGGTTTCCACAAGTAATCCGGCGTGAGCTTCCTCCTGCCCACCCGAACAAGCACAACACAAAGGAATGTTCACACAAGCCTCCTGCATGAACGTCAAGTTCGAATAATCTGCAAGGCGTTTTCCGCTAATGCCATGATATCCTGTTTTCCTGGTCGCGCATCGTCATTCTGACGCGCCGTGATAGGAAACATGGGAAATGTAGTTTTGTTCGTGTTAACGCTAAACACGCATTGCAGGCAGTGATTTACCGGCGGCCGGGGATTCCTGACAGAGCTTTTGTTTATTTTATTTGCAGAGTTTTATATAGCGCTGGCTAGACATGGAAGTATCAGAGCACTTTACATGAGGATCAGTGAGTTACAGGTTACATGATAACATAGCCTACTATAGAAATGGGGGAAAAACATGAGATTACACAATAATATGAGTTATTAGCATGTACACATGTTTTAAGCGGAGTGAAAGGTAGAGGGGGAATGGTAAACAGGGGGAAGGAATGCAGGTGGAAGACACAACTGGTAGACGAGGGAAAGAATGTGCGATGTCCCGAGGGGTGAACCAGAGACAAACTTCTCTATAGCTGCATGGGACAGCTCCACCGGGCATCGGCCAAAGTTGCTCTGGCACCGCGGTAAGTACATAATGTTATGTATTCCGCCCAGGGGGTATCGTCAAAATTCCATCGAGAGCACCGGTCACAGAGTTACTGGGAAGCGCTGTCTGCCCCATCCTCCAGCTTGCCCCCAGGTTCAGGTTTGGTGCGCTTGTTGTCCAGCTTAAGCTCCTTATCTGCCATGGTTTTTGCAGTGGGAGGCTGGTAAGGCAGCGTTGGGTAGATACCAGATTTAGGTAGAGTCTGTGTTATAGATGGGGCTGGTTTTAAATATATTACGCACCCTCTACTGAAAGCAGCATACAGCAGATGAGTTAGGTTGTTGTGGCAACCTGGAGGAACTGCAGAGCCCTGACAGAATCCATCAAGGAAAACAACCAGGAATGAGTAGGTCTAAATTGGCCAAGTGCTTAGATCAAATCATCATGTGCATGGATGCCATTTTAGGGTCAGACTGGGCCCTGTGCAGCTTCGGTACATCAACAACCCCCACTTCAGACCAGAATAGTTTATGGACTCCTTGATAGGGAGAATATTGTCCTAAGAAGAGCTTAAAGGGGCAGCTGCTGTTCATGTCAGCTCCTTTTAGGTGACCAGACTTAAATTCCTATTCGGATCCGGACGGCGTTTTCTGGTCAGGCAAGCCGATAGAAACGGAGAAGCCACATGAAAGTCCTGAAAGAAGAAAGCACAGGGGGGCCTTGTGTAATGAGCGCTTCACTTACTGCTCTGTCACCACAGCCGCCATTGCAAGGGACTGGCCGCCATTACAGGAAGCGACAATTTGTTGGTATTGGCCTCAGAAGGCCGCCTGTCTCGGCCCCGGAAAAGTTTCTAGAGGCCCTTTTAACCTTTTTGTGCGCCCTCCAGGTTTTAGCTCCACATCGGCCTACTACATTGTGGGGGACCTGCCCTCGCCAGCGACTCACCTCCTCACGTTGCGGGTGGACCCCTTGACCCAGATGCCGCAGGAATGCCCGATCTGGCACCAACCGTGCTCTGCTAGGTCAGCGCTGCCCACATCTTCATACGAGTCACCGCTGTATATTTACTTATTGCTTCGAAATACACTTGGGCCCGGCGGTTCCACTAGAAATAAAAAAATATTTGTGTTTTTGTAATATTGGTTTTAATTGACTGTCTACTGGATTAGTGTTCAGTCAAAAGTGATTTAGACTGATAGGAAACGATTATTTTTTAATATCTAGACACCCACTGGGGGTGTTTCTTACATACAAAAGGACTAAATGTTCTCCCTTTCTTTTTTATTCAAGTTGAATTTTGAATTGTGTATACGCTTTTAAAATTTGCAACAAGGAAAATTGTGTGATATATTTGACTTTTTTGCATAAATCAGGGATTGGTGTTTGAAGAAAGGTTTAGCAAGTGCAAATTGGTGAGAAGGTTTTTTAAGTAGATTGAATGAATGATACGAGTGTGTGAATGAGGTGAAAAGAAAGGGAGTTTTTGGTCTCAGTGAATTCACTTTGAGACCCTGGAGTTTAAAAACTGGAAGGCTAAAGACTCAACTGGTCTAATTAATGTCATCAACTGATGCATTTAGACATCAGGTGGGAGTTACAGAGGGGAAATCAAGGATGTGAAAAAACCCAGTTCAATTCATTCAACTGTAAGTCGTTGTTCAGCCCTTTGGTGTTTGTGGAAAGGCAGAAACCAAGGTTGTTCCTTCTTGAACAAAGTATTTTTTTCCCACCGGTTGTTGGCCTCCAGAATTGTCCATTTGAGAGAAATCTGGGAAATGGCGGACCTCAAGGAAGTTGACACTCCTCTTGGTGGTGCTATGCTGACACTAAATGTTGCTCCGGTGTTCCACAATTCTGGTCTAAATGGCTCTGGTAGTCATTCCAATTTAGCAGAATGAGCAAGGGAAGTGCATGAGGTAAACACAATTCTTTGTATTGCAGTTTGAGTGGTCTCTTTGGATCCATGTGTCTGTGTAATCTGATACGATCTCCTTAGATGTCTCCCTGAAGTGGCAGATAGTGCAGGAGCCACAGGGGAGCCACAGAGGAAGTGTCCTGTGACTGGGAAGAGGCTTAAGAGTGTACTTTGCACTTCTGACCGTCAAGGCGAAGCTCAAGTGAACCCCTCTATTCACACTACAGTGGCTGGAAGCAACGACCTGCAACGCAAGATCTGCACTTTGCACTACATAATCGACGTGATGACCATTCATGATGGCCAGATTGCACTTCAAGCTGCAGTGACAACTATCCACAACTCTGTCCTTTCTCCTCGTGGCCTCTTCTACTGGGAACTGGCTCCTGCGTGTCAGACTTTGAGACGATAACTTTTTCAGAGGGACTAACCTGGTCTCTATATCCGGCCCTTGCTCCAATGCAGTCGGCCTGAACTTGTGACTTTCACCCGGCTTCACACAGCCAGATAGCAGCAAGTTGTGCTTTTATGCACTCCACTTACCTGAACTCTTTGAAATTACACATCTCCAGTACTACTGATTGGATTTTTGTCTTTTTGGTATCAAGTATTTTGAAAAATTTGACTTTTTTTTATTAAATGAGTGTGGTATTTTTCTTGTGTTGTGTTTGTGCTTTATTACTGTTTAACTGTTGCATAAATACTTTACACATTGCCTCTAAGTTAAGCCTGACTGCTTTTGTGCCAAGCTACCATAGGGACAAGCACAAGTTAATTTAGTGACTTTCGTGGTTCACCCTGACAAGGATTGTGGCTGTTGCTTAAGAAGGACTCACACCCCCCTCAACCAACAACCCGGTTTCTCACAGATACTGTACATTTAAAAATAACTCACCACTTTGTGAACGGTAACCACATTGGCCACATAGAATATTGTAGCCATAATCAAGTCAAGTCAAGTCAAGAAAACTTTATTCGGTTGTTTAAAATGACAACCATAAAAGCATTTTACATTATACATATGTTAGTTCATATTAACATAAAAGAAACAGTTAAAAGAATGACTTAACATGTGAAAGATACTCACAAAAGTTGCAGGCATATTAAACATTCAGGTTAATAAATAAAAAAGTTCAAAGGACTTAAAATATATCTTTTCAATTAACAATACTATTATCCTTCCATACTTTTCCTAAATTTCATTGCCTGTTTTAAAAAGCTACATATATACAGGGTACAGTCACAACTTAGTAGCTGAAGATAATAAAGTGCTGGTCTGTATTGAGAAAAGTTCATTTTTTTTAGGCAAGGTGAGATGAGAACCTTTGGGCACAGCCAGGAGTAAATGAAATAAATCCAACCTGAACCTTGTCAGTAAGAAACGGTCATAACTAGACATTGGCCAGGTTAGGTACGGTTCCATGTACAGGGTTGTTTTTATTAATACATGATTTCGTACACTGTCTTTCCTCATTTCACCAGTCTCCCTGTCTAAGTATCTGGAAGAGATGAAAGCCTTCTTCACAAAGATAACATCTAGTTTGGTGATGGATTGAGGAGCTGAGAAGAGTTCAGGTCGTCCTATATCAATAAAACAATTTCTCAAATACCTTATCCAGGGAACCTTCAGCCTATTTTCCCATGTAAGTGCTTCTCTCAGTATGAGGTGAGTAAGTGGTATGGTAGCATTTAGCCAACAATTTAGCCAACATATTAGGGGATTTACTGCCATTTTATCGCATAGAAAAGGAATACCCAATTCTTCGTGTACAGAAAAATTTGCCGTTCCCCTGGGGACTCTCAGTAACTGTTTTAAGAAATTGTTTTCAACTATTTCTAAGGCTCCCAGTGGAACGTTTCCCCATATCTCACTACCATAGCATGCAGTAGTAACACTCTTGGCTTGGTAAAGTTGGATTAATGCAGCAACTGGACTGTTTCCCATTTTTCTTGAGAAGTCAAATATTGCCGTATTTGCCCTGATTACCTCTCCCTTTTTTTTTTGTATTACGGGTCCCCAGATCAGTTGACAGTCGAACAGGACTCCAAGGTAGGAGAATGTATTTGTTACAGGGATTGGTACTCCATTAACATTTAAACGATTTGGCTTTTTGTTTCCCTGACCAACCTTCATTACGAAGGATTTAGAATTGTTTATACTCAGGTCTCTAGATTTCATAAAAGTGAAGAAGGAGTCTAGTAAAGTTTGAAGACCATTGGCAGATCTGGAAAGAAGGACTGCGTCATCCGCATAAAGCAGAACCAGCAGTTCCTTTCGTCCATTGTACGGGTAGTCTGTGTTTGTACTTAAAAGGTGCTCCTCCAATTCATTTATATATAAATTAAAGAGAAACGGGGCCAGAATGCATCCTTGACGAACTCCCCGGTACACTCCAAAGTCTTTTGTCACATTTAGGTCTTGTGTGTACCTGACATTAGCTTTCGTATCGAAGTGCATGTCTTCTAGCAGATTAGTTAAATTCTACTCCACGCCCATTTTCGCCATGGCGTCCCAGAGCTTTCTACGGCTTACACAATCGAAAGCCGAAGAAAGATCCATGAACGCCTTGTGAATTGTTCCTCGTCGGGCCTTGGTATACTTCCCTATAATTAGGTATAAATTTAAGCATTGAGTAATCGTAGAATGACCAGGCCTAAATCCAAATTGGATTGGAGATATTATGTTATTTTCATCTGACCATGTGACCAGTCTATTTAGAATTACTCCTCCCACTACTTTGGCAACAGAGTTAATTAACGATATTGGCCCATAGCAGAGGGGGCTATTACGGTCACCTTTTTTGAACACGGGCACAATGGTAGATACCCCCATGACTTTGGGCATCCACAGGTCACAGCCGCATTGAGTACATCTGTGAGGACTGGTGCCCAGAGTGTTATACTGGATTTAAAAAGGTCCGGTGGAAGACCATCCGGTCCTGGGGCCTTGTTATTTGACAGCCCTTCCATTCCCTTTACAACCTCATTAATTGAGAAGAGCAGCAAATTTTCTTTAAAATTAACTGGAATATGTTCAGCCTGCAACTCATTATTTTTAAAAATAGAACTAAAATGATTGACCCACTCTTCCTCTGGGATGTTAGTACCTATTGTGGAGTTTCTAGGTTGATCAAATAGGGGTTTGTTTATAATACCCCAAAACTTCGAGCTATTTTTCAGTGTTTCGGGATCTAACAAAGACTCCCAAACGCTTTTCTTTACCTCTCCCTTACGGTTAGCGAGGGGCTTTTTATACCTAGACCGTATATCCTTGATAAGCACCGGATCTCTAGGTTTTGTTTTCAGTGCTTTCTTAAGCTCGTGGCTAGCCTTGGAGCAGTCTTTATCAAACCACTTTGGGTTACTATTTGCATTTATTTTCCGTTTGACTGGTACCGTTAACAATGATTCTACTTTTATGGCAACCTCCTCAAATGATACTAAAATTTGTTGTGGTGCTGATACAGGTGATATACATACTGAAAGTTCAGGACTACACATATTATTAATAGAAGTATACAAATTTTCACGGTCCACCAATGACCATTTTAAGCGACGCTTTCCATCTATGCATTTTGTGGTTCCACAATCCACACTTGGATTTTGTTTTTCAAAAATGTTCCCACCCATTTTAATGCATATAGGATTGTGATCGCTATAAATGCTCATTTGAATACAGTAGTCCAAAACAACATTAACAAGGTCTGCAGACAATAAAATATGGTCTATATATGATCCTGTTGTATGGCCTTTAAATGTGGGAATAGAGAAGAGAGTTTGATCCGACACTGTGGACATCGCTGTAATAAGGTTGTTTTCATTCATTAGCGCATTTAGTTCTGTTCCACTCCGTGAATGGTCAAAATGAAAACCTTCCAGACTATTACAACCCAATTGGCCAACAGTAGTCGTTCCAGGGTTCCCACATGGATGTGTGTTAAAATCACCTGCAATTATTATTTGGCGGGGCAAAAATCCAACATTTTCCCTTCAGAATTCACATAAAGGCTGTATGTTACAATCGCCAGACTGATTCACGGCATTATAAAAATTAATCAGTAAGAGCTTAGTTTTTCCCCTCTTTAGCTCTAAAACCTCGATATTTCTGTTTCCAGTATAATGTTCAACTTTGAGACATGTAAGAGCCAAGTTGACATAGATTGCCAACCCCCCTTTTGCTCTACCGCTGGCTGAGAGAACTGCTGAGATAAAGAAGCTTTGATAACCTTCAATGTGTACATTTTTATCCACCAGCCATGTTTCTTGGAGACATATTACCGTGTGTTCCTTGACAAAAGACAGCCAGTCTTTATCACTGGATTTGTCATAGAGCCCAGCTATGTTCCAAGATATTAAACTTTCATTATATGTTTGTGGTGAACACAGAATTGTATCTACATTTTCCTGATCATCCAAAAAAAGGGGGCATTGGGCCTGTACTACAGCCTGCCTGTACTTCTACAGAATTATATATAGTAGGAGTTAAAATAGAGGCAGGATTTATTACATTAGATGAACTTATTGGTCCCTTTATCTGAGCCAATGATCCCATCATCTCGACATTGAGACCTTGCACCACGGGTACTTGGACCTCATTTCCTAGGCCTACATCTCGTTGCGTACGATCATTATGGGTAGGAGTGAGTGGTCTATCAAGTAGTCTTTCCACCCCTTCCAGCCCTCCCTGACCATAGAAGGCATCAAACCTGTTAGAGATGGGGATGTTGTACTGGTTGTTAAAATGGATAGGGTAATGATGTTCCTGTTGGTGTAACTGTTGTGGACAATCCCATCTAGCTGAACTGTACCCCCAATTGTTAGTTGGGGCACCCTGGCCCCAGCCATTTGTTGTTCCGGGCCATACTGGTCTAGTATAGATATGAGTTGGTTTAGGGTATGTCATGCTTCGCTGTTTTTTACCAAAGAATTCTAAAGTAAGTGGAACAATGGTGCCTCTCCTGCGCTGCGGAGGGAGAATGTTTGATAGAATATTTGGTAATGCAGCAGAGTGTGTAAAGTTTAAAACTATACAGTCACCTTTAACTTTTTTGGGGTTTTACCCTATCCAAGGTACCCTTCTAGCTGATTTAAGGTCTCCTGCTAGCTGTTGTTTCCCCCAGGGGGCCAACTGCATATTACCAGACAGCCAATGCAGGGCCTTACTTTTCAGTGCTGTGGGGGATTCTAGTTGACCTGTAGCTAATGGGGGGACATTTGCCAGTACCAACACTAGGGGTGATGCGTCTTCTATGAATTGTAGTGAGTCTTCTTCTGTTCCTAGTGTAGTCGATACAGATGGATTTGGGGGCTGATCCTCTCTTATCATTGATTGATTATGCACTATTACTGGAGCCTGTTCAGTGGGGTTGGCATGAGATTTTTTTATACCTCCCTCCATTCCTCTCTCGGTAAGCTCTTTTGTAGAAACGGCCAGATTTGTGACTAAGATTGATATATTTGTCATCTCTTCCACTATCTTTTTCTGGTCCGCACCTAACTTCTTTACGTCAGCAGAGAGCTTATCTAGTTTAGCCACTACTGGTTTAATGAGTGCCTTAAATTTACAGTAAATCATGTCAGCTATCCTAGATAGAAACTCTTCATCCACATTTTGTTTCACAGTTTCATCACCTTTCCCCCTATTTTTATCCTTAAATTTCGGTGGCGACGCAACCCTCTTCCTCCCTGAAAGAGAACCACCCAGATGTATTTGTGGTTTTCTACACTTTCTAAACGCCCGTGTAACCGGTACATGAACAGGGGGGTCTTCATCTACAGTGTTAACCTGTGCACCCTCCTGCACAGGGGGATCTTGTTCAGTGTCATCTATCTGTAACTCGATATCATTATCATGGGCTAAGTCTTGGTCAGATTCTATGAGAATACTCTGATTAGGTGTCCCACTATTATGTGTCTCTGTATCTGGGATTTCATTTCCCTCATCTTGAGATGGTATGTCTACCCATGGTGAGTTTGGAGGTGGGCTCAGGGGGGAAAGATTAGGGGATTGACTTAGGCCCAATGATTGTCTCCTTTCATTGTTGATCTTAGATACTACATGTACCATATAATTGTCCATGGTATTTCCCACAGCAGGTCGGATCTTTTTTGGCATCCTCAATGAATTTAGTAACAGAGCTTGAGTTTTTGCGTGTAGGTACGTTTGGCAGTATATGTCAAAAATTGCTATACAATTAAAACAAAGATAGGAGAATATTCAAGAATAAATAGTCTTACTGCAGCCAGTTATGGCGTATACGGCAGGGGCAGTATAACGTGCCCAGTCCAGTCACGGCCTGTCTCGGACTGTCTAAGACTGTCCGCCCTTTGTCCGGGCTTCGTCCGGCGTCCCGCACACGCGTCCCGCTATGCGTTAGGGGTGTGACTTTGTAGGAGGAGTATGGGGCGGGAAGAGACTCCAGGTGCGCCTCGATGATCCCGCGCGGAACCCTGGGTCTCGCAGTCCCAGCCCCCGTGTGGACAGCCTCACGAACCTGGCGGTAGATTTCTCCTTTCCTCCACGCACCGAAAGCCAAAAAGCCAAGCAGAGTCACGGTAATAACAGTCAGGTGCGAGCGGCTCACGCGAAGCGGGGGCCCCGAGCTGTTTTATCAGGCAGGCAGGCAAACAGGGCGGATTAGGGGGCGGGAAGAGACTCCAGGTGCGCTTCGATGATCCTGCGCGGAACCCTGGGTCTCGCAGTCCCGGCCCCTGTGTGGACAGCCTCCCGAACCTGGCGGTAGATTTCTCCTTTCCTCCACGCACCGAAAGCCAAAGAGCCAAGCAGAGTCACGGTAATAACAGTGAGCTGCGAGTGGCCCCCGTGAAGCGGGGGCCGCAAGCTATTTTATCAGGCAGGGAGGCAAACAGGGAGGAGCAGGGGGCGGGAAGAGACTCCAGGTGCGCTTCGATGATCCTGCGGGGAACCCTGGGTCTCGCAGTCCCAGCCCCTGTGTGGAAAGCCTCACGAACCTGGCGGTAGATTTCTCCTTTCCTCCACGCGCCGAAAGCCAAAGAGCCAAGCAGAGTCACAGTTATAACAGTCAGCTGCGAGCGGCTCCCGCAAAGCGGGGGCCGCAAGCTGTTTTATCAGGCAGGCAGGCAGGCAAACAGGAGGAGCAGGGGGTGGGAAGAGACTCCAGGTGCGCTTCGATGATCCTGCGCGGAACCCTGGGTCTCGCAGTCCCGGCCCCTGTGTGGACAGCCTCACGAACCTGGCGGTAGATTTCTCCTTTGCTCCACGCACCGAAAGCCAAAGAGCCAAGCAGAGTCACGATAATAACAGTCAGCTGCGAACGGCACCCGCGAAGCGGGGGCCTCGAGCTGTTTTATCAGTCAGGCAGGCAAACAGGGAGGAGTAGGGGGCGGGAAGTGACTCCAGGTGCGCTTCGATGATCCTGCGCGGAACCCTGGGTCTCGCAGTCCCGGCCCCTGTGTGGACAGCCTTACGAACCTGGCGGTAGATTTCTCCTTTCCTCCACGCACTGAAAGCCAAAGAGCCAAGCAGAGTCACGGTAATAACAGTCAGCTGCAAGCGGCTCGCGCTAAGCGGGGGCCTCGAGCTGTTTTATCAGACAGGCAGGCAAACAGGGAGGAGCAGGGGGCGGGAAGAGACTCTAGGTGCGCTTCGATGATCCTGCGCAGAACCCTGGGTCTCGCAGTCCCGGCCCCTGTGTGGACAGCCTCACAAACCTGCCGGTAGATTTCTCCTTTCCTCCACGCACCGAAAGCCAGAGAGCCAAGCAGAGTCACGGTAATAACAGTCAGCTGCGAGCGGCTCCCGTGAAGCGGGGGCCGCAAGCTGTTTTATCAGGCAGGCAGGCAAACAGGGAGGAGCAGGGGGCGGGAAGAGACTCCAGGTGCGCTTCGATGATCCTGCACGGAACCCTGGGTCTCGCAGTCCCGGCCCCTGTGTGGACAGCCTCACGAACCTGGCGGTAGATTTCTCCTTTCCTCCATGCACCGAAAGCCAAAGAGCTAAGCAGTGTCACGGTAATAACAGTCAGCTGCGAGCGGCTCCCGCGAAGCGGGGGCCGCAAGCTGTTTTATCAAGCAGGCAGGCAAACAGGGAGGAGCAGGGGGCAGGAAGAGACTCCAGGTGCGCTTCGATGATCCTGCGCGGAACCCTGGGTCTCACAGTCCCGACCCCTGTGTGGACAGCCTCACGAACCTGGCGGTAGATTTCTCCTTTCCTCCACGCACCGAAAGCCAAAGAGCCAAGCAGAGTCACGGTAATAACAGTCTCTTGTGAACGGCACCCGCAAAGCAGGGGCCGCGAGCTGTTCTATCAGGCAGGCAGGCAAACAGGGAGGAGCAGGGGGCGGGAAGAGACTCCAGGTGCGCTTCGATGATCCTGCGCGGAACCCTGGGTCTCCCAGTCCCGGCCCCTGTGTGGACAGCCTCACGAACCTGGTGGTAGATTTCTCCTTTCCTCCACGCACCGAAAGCCAAAGAGCCAAGCAGAATCACGGTAATAACAGTCAGCTGTAGCCATAATCACAATGGGAGCTTTACATAGGACAGTGGTGATGTGGCAAATTTTAGGCTAACATCAAATTAAAAGAGATTCATAATCAGCATTTGTGAATCAGTGGGGCTAATAAATTGCCCTATCTTTAAAATTAAAATTAAAATTAAGTTTCCTAAATTTTGCTCTAGATGATGATAAAAAATAATCATTTTGCAAAGCAATTAGATTCTGCTTGGGTTGTGAACCAAAGTTGTATCTAAGATACTCATTGTGAAGTAGGATGGTTGTTCACAGAGCATTTACCTCGGGTACTGGAACATTTAAACATCAGTGTAGTTTTCATTGGTGATTATAAAGCTTTCATTTTAATTCCCTCCTCCAGCTTGTCTGTTGTCCAGAAGTCTTCTTTAACATTTTGTCTATTTGAGTTGTCTCCTTTTGATACAGTAGCTTTCCTTCCTCTTAATGTGTTTGTCCAGCTGAAGAGTATTTTGATTGACTTGCATCCTTACACTGCTGATATTGCATACATTCAGGGAATGTAATTTTCTTTCATTTTAAGCAGTCCGCAGTTCCTAGTTATTTCCCTACCCAGTGTGCCTCTTTCCCTTTACTTTCCTCTACACTGTCCGTTTTGCTCCCCACACTTCCAAAGCTTGTGTGTTGCTAATTGTTTTTTTAATATTCCTGCCCATAACCACTGTCTTCATTTGCTCCTCTATCTCTCCTCACCAAGGGGCAGATTTATGTTAACTGGCGCATCCCCAGGGATGTGCCAGTTAACATGCGCCACAGTGCGCCACAGCTCCGCCAGCCATGGTGCGCCGCATTTATAATGCGGCGCACCATGGTGGCAAAAACGGCACAGATGCGTGACGCATCTGTGCCGGAAATGTGGCGCATTGCTGGAGTTGCGTCGCAAGCGCGACGCAGCTCCAGTAAGGCTCGGGGGTGCCCCATTTTAACAATGCTGCGTAAAGACCTACGCCTGCTTCAAGCAGGCGCAGGCTTTTGACGCAGCATTGGCTTAAAAGTGACTGAGTGAAATCTCATAGATTTCACTCAGCCACTTTTGCGAGGCGCACCTGCCCCGGAACGCCCACCCTGCGCCAGAACGCCCACAAGCGGCGCAGGGCTTTACAACATGACGCATCTGCCTAGATGCGTCACGTTGTAAATCGTTCGTAGGGATGCGCCACGTTTACGCCGCCTTGCGTGACGCAACAGCGGCGTAAATGTGGCGCAAGGGCCTCATAAATCTGCCCCCTAGTTTCTCTTTCCCTCTTTGGCTGAATATTTTTCTAATCTGTAACATACGCATCTTTCTCAAGCTACCACATACAAGACAAATTACCTATAATGAAACCCTGCAAGAGTGCATGATAAACCTGAAGCTACACTAGGAGTATGATCTGCATGAAACCATGTGCCAGAGGCAGAAACTGAATGGGCCCATTCAACCACAGTCCCACCCAGATGATATTGACCAAAAGCCAGCTATACAGCTTAACCCTAGACAAAATACTGCAAGCAGCAACTGGAGGGTGCGGTGTCCGTCCAGTAATGTGCCGTCAGTTAGGTTCATCATAAATACTCTCCAGGGTTCCCAGAAGCTCTTTGGGGGGGGAGTTCCCCCTACTGTACAAGCTTCTGTGGTCCTTGGTTTAGGTAATAGAATTGTCTATCTCATAGTAAACTTAAAACATACTGTGCTGGTGATGGAATTGCTGCACAGTAGCATCAATGCATTGAAGTCACAGCTACAGATTTGTAAAGCTGTGTTCCAACAAACCTGACACTCCATTACAGATATTTTGCTTCATAAGTGGGTGGTGTAGCGATCTGCTGGACACGGACTAGTGTTTCATCATATGCCCTATGTAACCAGCCACTCCCCAAGCGATGGCCTGTACTCTCAGCCCACACCCATCCATTACAGGTGTTATCAGTCAGGTGAGCCTGCTAATGAAAGAGGCCAGGTAAACAGGCTTTGGGTCAGTTCTAGTCCTATACTCTTGGTGTCTGTTTGGTCAGTGTGTCCTGCATAAGAGCCTAGCGCCCTAAACTTTACAATGTTGATGAGCGCATCCAACCTGCATGTAGGCTGGCTGCAACTCTGCAGTTCTGTGTCTGGGAGATAAAATAGCCCATGCCTAAGGGCACCCCATGTGCTTGCTACCACCAACTGGGAGCAGTGACGGGGTGAGGCATCCCGGCAAGTACCAGGATTGAGACGCCTGCAGGCTATCAACCTACACCGTGACAGGCAGTCCCCTCATCTGCATAGCCCGTGAGGGGCTAGAGAATGCCAACTAAGTGCAGACAACAAGGGGGAAGTAGAGCTAGCCTTGGATGTGTCCTGGTCCATCAAGGTAGGTCGAGGCCCACACGTGCTCCCTTCGTAAAGCAGCACAAGTAAGCTGATCGGGGGTGAAAGGAAGGGCCCACACAATGTAACTGACTGTAAATTATGTGCTGGAGTCACCCTTAGCGGTCAGACTGCCACAGAGGTATTGCTGATGCCTGCAGCGGCAGCCGTGGACTGCCCAAGCCTGTTGTCCATGTGCCGTGGGGAGGTTCAGTGTGTTGCGGCGCCCGACCATGGAGGGATCCGCCTGGCATGTTGGGGAGCGGAAGAAGCTGTCTGGACTGGCTTTGCCCCGAGTGGTGTACACAGGCACGGACAGCATTGCCTGTGGGGCGGCTGCAGCCTGTGTGGAAGGCGGTTGCACTGCCCTATGAAGAAGATGAGTGTGATGGCCCAAACTGGGCAAACGTATGGCACCAATAAGCCACCCAGCAAGTCCCCAAGTTGAAACCCCCCATATTTGCATGGATAGTAGTAAGCGCTGCACTTGCTTTGCAAGCCCTCCCATTTGCCTCCTCTGGATGCCTGCAGCAGTGAGGGGGGCCTCCCCTCTCAGCATGGAAAGCACCATCAGAGAAAGAGAGAGGGAGTAATGAGGCCTGCAATCTCAGGAAAGCTTATGGGGCCTAGGACTAAAGCTGCAATGACACCTAATGGCCATAGTTGGTTACTGCACCAGTTCCAAGCAAACATTTTCCAGAGACATGGGCAGCAATGCTACAAAAGCTGAAGTTGCCCCCAGTTGAGGTCGCTGGCAGCATCAACTGCATGAACTGCTAAGAGAAGACACTGCAATGCAGAAAGTGACTGGCCAAACCTGCGCCACACCCCCCTGGTGGGCTACTGACTGTTTTGAAGGGAGAGACTACGAGCCCTGTAGAAGAAGAACCCCAGGAAGCCAAAAGCTGCTCCTTCCAAGAAAGCTGCCAAGAGTACAGTGAAAACAAACTGAGGGAAACCAAAGGTAGCACAGAAGAAGATGAAAGAAAGTAGAATGGCAGAAGTGGGTGTTCACCCACGCAAGGCCCTGATAATGTTAATGTTAATGTTAGTCAGCATTTATTAAGCGCTCGTACGCCCAGAGGCTTCATGGCGCTGTAGAAAGGAACAAGGCGCGACAGTCAATCAGTAGAGATGAAGCAGCTCAGTAATGTGCCTGAGAAAAGAGCCAGGTCTTCAGGGAGTGTCTGAAACTGAGGATGTTGTCGTTCAGTTTCAGGTGGAGGGGAAGAGAGTTCCAGAAGGCAGCTGCAAGATGGTCAAAGCAACTGCCTCCGAGACGCTTCCTCTTGTAGGGAGGAACAGTCAGAAGGGATTTGTGTGTGGACCGGAGGTTGCGAGAAGGGCTGTATCTTTTGAATAAGTCTCTAATAAATAGAGGACCAACGTCATGTAAAGACTTAAATAGGATGCACCCGGCTTTAAAAGCCACACGCTGCTCAACCGGCAGCCAGTGTAGCTGTTTCAGGCCAAGTCTGACAGACTGCCTCTTAGGGAGATTCAAAAGAAGTCTGGCTGCCTGGTTCTGAACCAGCTGGAGGCGTTTAAGCTCTCCAGTTTGGAGCCCAAAGTAGAGGCTGTTGGAGAAGTCCAATCTGGACAGAACCAGGGAGATGACGATCTGTGTGAGGGCAGCTGAGAAGAAACACGCAATTTTCTTAATTTTCTTCAGCTGGAAAAAGCTGGATGACACAACTGCTCCAACCTGTTTTTTTAGGGAGAGATCCTCGCTGATAAAGATACCTAGGCTCTTAACCGAGGATGACTTAGATGGGGGGGCGCCCATGCTAGAGGGCCAGAAGCTGGGATTCCAACTAAGTATACTCTGTCCAGGCATGACCAGTTCGGTCTTGCCTGGGTTAAGTTTCAAATGATTGCAGTTCATCCAACTCAGAATGTGGGACATGGTGTTTTGGAATTCTACCACAGAGTCCTTGGTGTTCAAAGGAAAGATGAGCTGCAAATCATCAGCATAGCTGAAGATGGTTACCTTTGCTTTCCTGAGGGAGTGTAAAAGGGGGCGTAGATACAAATTAAAAAGCAGAGGAGATAAAGAGGAGCCTTGAGGTACTCCGCAGATGGTGGATATAGTAGGAGCTGTGAAGGAACCCAGTCTGACCGATTGAGTTCGGCCAGTGATGAATGAGCGGATCCAGCTCAGCGCAGGGCCCCTAAGACCTGCCTGCTCGACACGGTCGACTAAGATGGTGTAGTCGACCGTGTCGAACGCAGCAGAGAGGTCCAGTAGCACCAGAGCCTGATGGATCCCTTCGTCCGCGTTCCGCCTCAAAGTGTTCTGCACCGAAAGAATGACCGCTTCAGTAGAATGGCAAGGACGGAAGCCAGCCTGATTAGGTGCAAGATACTCTGATTTTTCCAAAAATGTGGAAATGCTGTCGCAAACATGAGCCTCCAGAAGTTTGGCACAGTATGGCAGCAGAGATATGGGTCTGTAATTAAGCGGATCTAGCGGATTAGCTCCTGCCTTTTTTATAAGGGGGATAAGGAGGGCTTTTTTAAAATTGTTTGGGACTTCACCCTGTGTGAGCGATCCGTTCAGCATGGAAAGTAAACCCCCGGGGATACTGGTTCCCACTTCTTTCAGAATGTAAGGGGGGCAGATGTCATCAGGGGAACCTGATTTAACCTTAGTAAGGAGTTTGGATAGATTGGCGCTTTCGATGGAGGGAAAAGAGTCCAGGGTCGCGGAATTATGAAAAGTGTCCGCAAAAAGGAGGGGGGGCTGAGTGGTAGGGATACTTTGTTTTATGGTACGGATTTTATCGAAGAAGAAGGAGTTTAACGAGTTGCAGAGCTCCTGAGTGGGGACCATCGGGAGAGAAGTTCTGTCACTGGCGCTAAGATTTTCCACAATATTGAACAATTCTCTTCATTTGTTATGAGCCTTGAGAATTTTTTCCGAAAAGTAGTCTGTTTTGTGTTTCAAAATGAGCTTTTGGTAATCCTTACGGGCCTTGCAGTAGTTGGCTCTGTCTTGTTCTGAGTAGGCTGTTCGCCACTTTCGCTCCAATTGACGAACTTCGAGTTTAAGAGTTTTCAGAAGAGGTGTAAACCACGTGTGAGCGTCGTTGGGGCGAGAGCGGGGAAAGTTGGTACAGGGAGCATGAGCATCAGCTGCCTGGAGTAGCCACCCAGAAAAGGCTTCTTCCATTTCTTCGATGTCCTGATCAAGGGAGGGGAGGGAGGAGGTTAAGGAGCCAATAAAAGCGGGGATGTCAACATTCTTCCATACTCTTGTTTTTCCTCCTAGTTGGGGCAGGGGCTTTCTACTTCTTTCGGTGGTCATAGTGAAGTTGATCAGAAAATGATCCGACCAAATGCAGGGCGTGATGGAATTAATAGCCAGGGAGATGTTTTTGAGGCCAAATTTGATCAAGGCTATGCCCTTTTTCGTGAGTTGAAAGATGAATCTGTTGGGTAAGGTTCATGTCTAGGAGGGTCTCTTTCAGCGTAGCTGCCTGAGAGTCAGATTCAGCAGAATCCAGCCAAAGGTTGAAATCGCCCAGCAGCACGATTTTTTTGTGAGAAATTATCAAAGGGGCAAGTTGTTCTGCTAGAGATGCAGTGAAAGTGGGCATATTTTGAGGGGGATGGTATATGAGGATCAAAAGTAGTGATCCAGTATTGGTGTCCAATTTAAAAATCAGGTTGTCTGATCCTATTAGGTCAAAGGATGGTAAGGGAGAGACTTTATGGGAGTTGCGGATAATCACAGCGACCCCTCCGCCCCTTTTACCGGCTGGTCTGTCGACATGCAGAATGTAGTAGTTCGAGGGAACTGCAGCTAAAATGTCAGGCAGGGATCCTGCATTAAGCCAGGTCTCTGAGAGGAATAGAAAGTCTGGTTGTTCGGCCTGGAGCAGGAGAAAAATGTCCATGTGATGTTTAACCATGGACCTAGTATTTAAATATAGACATTTGAGAATGGTCTCAGAATCAGGAGGGGTTGAGGGAGGTAAGAAGGACCTAGGCTTGAGAGCTTTGCCAGGAATGAACTCAGGGTTCAAAATACCATAAGTGGCGGCACGCTTTAAGGCATGAGCAGGTGGGGCGAGACCAGCGCTATCAGGGGGTCTGAGTGACAAAAACGATGAAGAGGAGTATTTATAAAGTTGTCCAGGGATTCTGGCCCCGGGCCCCGGACTGCCGCGGACGGGCGCAGACGGGCTTGACTTATGCGCAACCTGAGTTTTGTGTTGCCCGAGAAGGCTGACTGCAAGTTGACCGAGAGAAGAGGCCCACAACAGGGAGAAGAAGGTCCCAAAGAGAGAGGACTGGGCATGCAGAGAGCGCATATGGAGAAAGACTGAGAGAACATGGTCAGAAGTTCACAGAAGGCTGCACCAGGAAATCTGACAGCAGGGCAGGAACATGGGAGCGAGAGAGAGAGAGAGAGAGAGAGCCCTCTGAGAGTAAGAAGCAGAGGCCGCACCTGTCGGCTACCCCACCACAGAATGTCCACCTTTGGCCCAACGGGCAGTTCACATGGAGTGACCAACCTTGACAGGCATGCCAGCACTTGGGCATGAACAAGTGCCTCAAAAGTGTAGTCCTGAGGTGCAATCAGTGAATTCTCAAGTGAAGAAGAGGTGAAGGAAGAAGGGTGACCTTCCGGGCAGGGATTGAAGCACCAAGACGATCCCTGAGGGAAGGGATAGGACTTTTGAGATGCCCCATGAGGAGAAAGAAGACCTGTGAGTCGTCCACAAGGAGAAGAGTAATGTCCGATCAACAGGACAAGAGTCAGGTTCTACAGAGAGGACAGGACATGATCAGGGAGGTCCCTGTGAAGAGAAATTCACAGTGAAATCCCTGGTCAGGAGACAGAGGAGAAGAGAATCAGTACTTGGAGAAGGACATGACCAAGGAGTGTATGTCACATCGAGAGGCCTGATCAAAAGGGAGAAGGGTGTGGCACAATGCCATGTCGGGAAGAGCAAAAGGAAGAAGAGCATAGCAAAATGTCAGGATGCCACATTACAAAGAAGAAGAGCATAGAGTAGAAGAAGAGTGTCATGATGCCACATCATACATATTAGCGATGAGAGGAAGAGTGTGGCAAAAGGTCACAGTATCACATCGCAAACAAAAACATTAAAGAAGAAGAGAGAAAAGAGTGTGACAAACTTGGCGCACTGAAGATCACTGACAGTCATCTGCAATTGTCATCCTTATCAAGTGCGTCATATAAGTCACCTAAGGAACATTGCACCAGCAGAGTGGAACCGTGTGCCTGCAAAACAGCCATAGTTTATCAAGGCATCCCTGACATAGTGGTAAAGCTGGCCACCCAGAATACTTCTGTTATACCCAGTGAACCTGGATACTGCTGAAGAGAGCATACTCAACCATTTGTACCATCCACCGTTGGGGCTGCATGAGAGACTTGGTTGTGGTCCTGTTCAAACTTCCTCAGTCTCCGCGGACATGAGACCCATAAGAGGCTCTGAATAATCCACACAGGCCCGTGGCAATCCACGGGCAAGGGCATTAAGGAATTCCGGTGAGAGCAGATTCCAAATGAAAGAGATGTATCTGCAGCAGCTCCACAGCAGGCACCAGGAAGCACGTAGGTTGCGGACAGAGACTGGTCAACCAGAGGCAGCCCAGGAAGAAGGACCTCAAGGAAATTCCAGTGAAAGAGGAGTCCTGGCATGAGATAGAATCCTGAAATTCATAGACCTGGGGGTAACTGAAAGCACAGCGGCCCCCAGGCATGAAATCACCGACCTATCGTCCTCCATCTTTCCTGGTTAGCCATCCTGGGAGACAGGGTGTTTTTAAAGATATCTCTGCTGCGGACTCCACCTTTGCTCCTGATGCACCATCCAAGTGTACCGTGCAAAAAAAGACTCCAACATCATGAGACCTGGTGGGACAGAGCAACAGTGCCCATGCATACTGCCTGAAGAGACTGTGGTGTTTTGCTTTGTTGTTTTTTTCTTTCCGGCAAGTTTCAATAACGTTTGGGAGGGATATAGTGATCTGCTGGACTTGGTCTAGTGTTCCAGGATATACCCTATGTAACCACCCACTCCGCGATGGAGGGGCTGTACACTCACCCCACACCCATCTATTCATCACAGGTGTCACAGGTCAGGTGACCCTGCTAATAAAAACATCCAGGTGTACGTGCCCTGGGCCAGGTCCAGTACTAAACTATTGGTGTCTCTGCTGTCATTTGTGATGCATGAGGACCATGGACCCTAAACATGACAGATTTAGTTTTATCCGTTTACTTTCTTTAATTAAAGGATTTGTCAATAAAGAATTACTGAGATATTTAAAAGAGTTTTTTTTAAAATATCAACAGTTTGATTATATAAAAGAGGGTGTCTTCCTCTAGAGCTAGAGATCCGAATACTGTGCTGTTTAAGGTGCGATGGCATTAATTCACTCCTGACTTTGATACCCACCACCTTCGATGAGGCTATTCATGCAACTTTAGGGAAGGTCGACATTCAGTTTTCACTTCTCTCTGTAAACTATCACAGAACGGCATTTTGTATGACACTTTATTTATGGCAATTTCCCACAGGGCTGAGATATCCCATCAGTCTCTCCATATCTTATGTACATTTTGGGAATATTGTATGTGGGAATATTGTATGTATACCTTGCTGCCAAGATACATGAGTATGCTTTATAAATACACCTGAAGTGATCAATGCTGATATCCAGGAAATGTAGTGAAAACCATGATGAATAGAGCTTTTTTCACCTACCAAGCACATGTTGGTTCTATTCTTGCACACTTCATTTATACTATACATATTTTTTTAAGCACCATTGTGTTAAATGGCAACATATTGAATTATAAAGTTAGGAACATTACACCAATAAGATGATACAGCCAAAGTTAGATGTTGGGAACAATAAAGTTGGATCATTAAGCTTTTATCATTAGCCAATTAGATGACTAAGCAAGTTAAGAGCTAGCCTATATAAAGTTCATATCTTAAAATATCTTACTTAGCGTCTCATGCTTCGTAAAGAATAAAAGTGAGTAATTTCAGGCAGGACTGTCCTCATTGGAGCAGGGTCAAGACAGATTTACATTTAGCTGGGTCCCAATGTGATGGGAGAAAAATTATGGGCCAAGATGTGGCCTAAGTGATTGCCAGTGACTATGATTAATTGAATAATTCCATCCATCACTTTGTTTCTGATGCCCTAATTGTGAGGGGTATGTGGCATGAGCCATTTCCAGTGGCAGAGATCAATTAGAGCATTCCATCCATCACATTGTTATTGATGCCCTAGTTGTGACGGGTATACTCAGTCATGGGTCCCTAATCTGGCTGATGAGCCCTAAGAAGGGAAAAAGTGGTTCTGTGTTTGTTTTTTTCTTTCAGGGATGACCTGGCCTGGCAGATATGGCTGAACAGTTTCCATTGGTGGAGGGTCAACATTGATTTGCACATGGTTTGGTCCAAGCCGAGTTGGTATGGTGAGCAAAAGTAAGTTGGATTAGGATGTGGCCCGAGCTATTACCAGTGGCTGAGATGAATTAAATGAATCAATCCACCACCTTGCTTTTGATGCCCAAAGTGTGACGGGCATGCCCAGACTTGGTCCCTTGCTCATGTGCCACTGAAACCAAGCTATACCTTGCTGATGAGCCCTAATAAGGTAAAAAATGTCCAGGATTGCTTGTGTTCTGGTTCACAAAGGAGCTGGCCAGGCAGTTCAAGCTGAACCGTTACCATTGAAGCAGGGTCAAAACTTATTTGCATATGGCTGGGTCCAAACTTAGGTGGCATGGTGTGTGAAAAATTATGGATTGGGTTGTGGCCTGAGCAAACACCAGTGGCTTATTTTAATTCAAGCATGCAATACATCATCTGGTTTTAGGTGCCTAAATGTGACAGGTATACCCGGACATGGCTCCTGTGCTCACTATGGGCCCAATGTAGGTGGCCAATACCGGTCGGAAACGGCCGAATTCGGCCGTTTCCGACCGGTATTTGGCCTTTTGAGATGTAGGGGACCTTTTTTTTGTACGATTCGGTATTTTACCAATTCGGTAAAATTACCGAATTTGAAAAATACCGAATCGGTAAGTTTACAGAGTTTTAAAATTCGGGATGTAGGTGGGACTACTTTCAGTCCAACAGGCCCTTCAGATTCGGTATTTTAACACCCAATCCAATTGGGTGTTAAAATACCGAATCCAGGTGTGCATGCACATGTGTGCATGCACACCTATGCCATGTGACAGACAGACATGCCCTTAGGGCATGTCTGTGTGCCACATGGCACACAAGCCAGTATTGGGGGTGCTAGAGGGTGTTAAAGTGACACCCCCTGCACCCTTGCAGAAATCGGTAATTACTGAATCGGTAAATACCGATTCGGTAATGCACATTGATTCCTATGGGCTTCAAGGCCCATAGGAATCAATGGGGGATACCAATTTGGTATTTACAGAATCGGTAAATACCGAATCTTACAGATTCGGTATTTACCGATTCTGAAATACCCACATCCCCCCCCCCTCCAATTTACCACTTCTTAAATACCGAATCGGTATGATTCGGTATTTAAGAAGTGGTAAATTGGAGTTTACCTACATCGGGCCCTATGTCACTGGAACCAATCTGTTTCTGGCTGCTGAGCCCTAATAAGGACAAAAGTGCTTCTGAGTTGTTTGTGTTTCTATTTCGGGGAGGACCTGGCATGGCAGTTCTGGCTCAATAGTTTACATTGGAGCAGGGTAAAGACTAATATGCACATGGCTAGGTCAAAACTGAGGAGACATGGTGGGCAAAACAAAGTTGGATTGGGATGGAGCCTGAGAGATTACCAGTGGCTGAGGTTAATTCAATCATTCAATCCATCACCATGTTTTAGATGACTTAAGTGTGATGGGTATGCCCAGGCATGGGCCCCTTGCTCAATGTCCTACTAGAAGAAAGCTATACCTGGCTGATGAGCCCTTATAAGGGGCAAAAGTGGTCCTGTGTTGTTTGTGTTGCATTTTAGGGAAGACCTGGCTTGGCAGTTTGGGCTAGACAGTTCACATTGGATCAGGTCCAAGACTGATTTGCATATGGCTTGGTCCAAACTGAGGTTGCATGGTGGGCAAAAAGTAATGGATATGGATGCAGCCAGACAATTGCCAGTGGCAGAGATTAATTTCAGCATTTCATCTACCACCTTGTTTTTGATGCCCAAGTGTGACATGTATGGACAAAAGAGTGTCCCTTGCTCACTGTGTCACTGGAACTAAAATAACCCTGACTGATGAGCCCTAAAATGGTGAAAACAGTCTTGGGTTTCTTGTGCTCCGTTTCATGGAGGAGTTGGACAAGCAGTTCAGGCTGAACTGTTCTCATTGGAGCAGGGTCAAGGCTGATTTTCATATGTCTGGGTCCAAACTGAGGTGGCACGGTGGGTGAAAAATGATGGTTTGGGATGCACCCTAAGTGTTTGCCAGTGGCTGAAATTATTTCAAGCATTCCATCCTTCACCATGTTTTTGGTACCATAGGTGTATCAGGTATGCCCAGATGAGGGTCTTCTGCTCACTATGTGACTGGAACAAAGCTTAACCTAGCTGATAACCCCAAATAAGAGTGAAACTTCTCAGGGTTGCTTGTGTTCCAGTCCAGGAAGGACCTGCCTGCAAGTTCATACCAGACTGTTCCCATTCCAGCAGGCTCAAGACTGTTTTGCATATGACTGGGTTCAAACTGGGGTATATAATTGGTGAAAAATGATGGATTGGGAGGCAGCCGAGCAATTGCCAGTGACTGATAATAATTCAAGCTTTCCATCCATCACCATTTCTGATGCTCTTATGCATTCAGGGTAAATACTTTGAGTGTCATTACATTGGGTAATACAATGATCTGTTATTTACAATGCTCAGAAATGACCGATTTCTCTGCTACCTGCACCAGCTAAGATGCTTGAAAAGATGGTGCAGAGACAACTGGCCAATTTTTTTGAGAGACACGGCACCCTGCAAAACACTCAATCTGGCTTCTGCGCTGGCTTCAGCACAGAAACAGCGCTGATAGAGGTGGCGTATTCAATCAGTATGGCGATGGATTCAGCTATGCTGTTGCTCCTGGATCTTTCAGCAGCATTTGATACAGTGGACCACTCCATACTGGTCCAGCGCCGCTCGGACACAGGGATAGAGGGCACAGTACTGACATGGCTAAAATCTTTCCTTCATAAGCGCACGCAGAGGGTGGCGCTTCAACCATATCAGTCCAATCGCAAGCACTTATGGTGCGGGGCTCCGCAGGGTTCGGCCTTGAGCCCACTGCTTTTTAACATTTATGTGAACCTTCTATTTTTGCTGATTTCCAACTGGGGGTGAAGGCCATCTCCTACATCGATGATAGCCAGCTGGTATTTCCTTTCAAAGATCTGTCTAGTGATTCTTTTGAGAACTGTGAGAGCTGTTTAAAAGATATAGCTCAATGGATGAATAACAATAAACTCAAGCTGAATACATATAAAGGGAAGTGCTGTTTTTTGATAAAAATCAACCGCCCGCATCAGACCTTTGGTGGCCAGAGGAAATAGGCTGTCCACCTGCCCCTGCAGGCTGTGCAAACAATCTAGGAGTAAAATGGCAAGTGGACCTCTCTTTTTTGGCTCAGATTCAGCAGGTGACAGGTGCACGTTTCAGCAGTCTGTGAAACCTGCGAAAAGTCATACACCTTTTGCCTGACAACTGTCGCTGGGTTATCGACCATACCACAGTCACTTCTTGCTTGGCCTTTATCTAGGTCTACTGGCGTACCAGATAAAGAAATTGCAAATGGTCCAGAATGCGGCTGTGAGAGTGATGAAACGTGTTCCATTTAGACAGCACATCTCTTTGCATCCTAAAGAATTGCACTGGTTGTCAGTTGCTAATAGAATTTAATTTAAGGCCTTAACCCTTGCCTTTCGGGTATTCAATGGATCATGCCCCAGCTATCTGAAGCTGAGGCTAGGTGCATACAAGCAGTCTCGGCTTCTCAGGTCGACTCTGAACCTGCTATGCACCCACCGGGTTAGAAAAGCTCGGATGGGTGGCAGATATTTTATGGTCAGGGCGTCCATGATTGGGAATGCCTTGCCCAACGCCCTGCGCCAGATTACCTCAGGAACACAATTTAGGAAAGCATTCAAAACATGGCTTTTTAATCAGGATCAGTCTCCTGGACCCAGTATACCTTGGTGCACCACTATTTGCTATAGCGATGGGACACCTCTTCGGAGGTAGCTGTTTGCGCTCTAAATATGGCAGTATTATTATTATTATTATTATTATTATTAGAGTTGGAAATAAACATTATTATTGTACATTAACTATACTAATATGATAAAGAGATATCCCAAACCTTTGAGGCGGGTAATCTCAGGAACCACAACACCAATCACAACACCCAATATAGCGTTGGAAAGGGCAGTTGCAGCAGAAAGACATAGGCTATGCAGACGCCCACCATATACATTTAAAAGGTAAAAGAACCGTGCCAGCAAAGTAGTCCCTTGTGGGCGTGTCTGCGTTGTGCTGTGGGCATGTGCTGTGGGTGTGACAAACGCTGGGGGCGAGTGGTACGTTCTGCTCTTCATGCCATGTCTCATATTGGGTGCTGTGGGCGTGTGCTGGGGGCGTGGGCGTGTGCGGGGCACGGGATTACGGAAACAAAAAATTAGCGTTGTGCCTAGTATTTCATTGTTTTTTCTTCCCAGGTTCTGTACATTTTAGCTCCGGGTGTCCACTCTGCTCCCTTTAAATACCCCTGCACCCCATAATCATAACCCACCCTTACTCCTTAAAATACTCCAACACCCTTAAACACTAACCCATCTTAACCCTATAAATATACCCTGTACCCTAAAACCCAAACCTATCCCTAAACCCTAAAAATACCCCTGTACCCCAAAACCCAAACCTAGCCCTGAACCCTATAAATACCCCTGTACCTCAAAACCCAAACATACCCCATAACCCTAAAAATACCCCTGTACCCCAAAACCCAAACCTAGCCCTGAACCCTATAAATACCCCTGTACCTCAAAACCTAAACCTACCCCTGAACCCTAAAAATACCCCTGTACCCCAAAACCCAAACCTAGCCCTGAACCCTTAAAATACCCCTGTACCCCAAAACCCAAACCTACCCCTGAACCCTAAAAATACCCTCATACCCCAAAACCCAAACCTAGCCCTGAACCATAAAAATGACCCTGTACAACAAAACCCAAACCTAGCCCTGAACCCTTAAAATACCCCTGTACCCCAAAACACAAACCTAGACCTGAACCCTAAAAATACACCCCAAAACCCAAACGTAGCCCTGAACCCTTAAAATACCCCTGTTCCCCAAACCCACCCCTAAACCTAGAAATACCCCTATACCCCAAAACCCAAACCTAGCCCTGAACCCCAAAAATACCCATGTACCCCAAAACCCATACCTATCCCTAAACCCTAAAACTACCCCTGTACCCCATAACCCAAAACTATATCTGAACCCATGAAATACCCAAACACCCCAAAACATATACCTCAGTACCCCAAAACATATACCCCTAAACCCATACTTACCTTATCCAAACATTAAAAAACATGATTTTACCATTCATGCATTTACAACGAATTTTGTTGTAAATGTATGTGTGGTAAAAGCATATAAAATGGAATGCCATGCGTTATAATGGCATTGCGGAGTCCTGGTACTTTCGTATTGAAAGTATGCGGAGTGATGGTATGAGGAAAGAAAGTTGAGGAATAATGGGTGTTTACCCTCCCCTAAACCCTAAAAATACCCCTGTACCCCAAACCCCAAACCTAGCCCTGAACCCTATAAATACCCCTGTACCTCAAAACCCAAACATACCCCATAACCCTAAAAATACCCCTGTACCCCAAAACCCAAATCTAGCCCTGAACCCTATAAATACCCCTGTACCTCAAAACCCAAACCTACCCCTGAACCATAAAAATACCCCTGTACCCCAAAACCCAAACCTAGCCCTGAACCCTAAAAATACCTGTGTACCCCAAAACCCAAACCTACCCCTGAACCCTAAAATACCCCTGTACCCCAAAACCCAAACCTAGCCCTGAACCCTTGAAATACCCCTGTACCCCAAAACCCAAACCTACCCCTGAACTCTAAAAATACCCCCGTACCCCAAAACCCAAACCTAGCCCTGAACCATAAAAATAACCCTGTACCACAAAACCCAAACCTAGCCCTGAACCCTAAAATACCCCTGTACCCCAAAACCCAAACCTAGACCTGAACCCTAAAAATACCCCTGTTCCCCAAACCCCAAACCTACCCCTAAACCTAGAAATACCCCTATACCCCAAAACCCAAACCTAGCTCCGAACCCCAAAAATACCCATGTACCCCAAAACCCATACCTATCCCTAAACCCTAAAACTACCCCTGTACCCCATAACCCAAAACTATATCTGAACCCATAAAATACCCAAAAACCCCAAAACATATACCTCAGTACCCCAAAACATATACCCCTAAACCCATACTTACCTTATCCAAACATTAAAAAAACATGCTTTTACCATTCATGCATTTACAACGAATTTTGTTGTAAATGTATGCGTGGTAAAAGCATATAAAATGTAATGCCATGTGTTATAATGGCATTGCGGAGTCATGGTACTTTCGTAATGAAAGTATGCGGAGTGATGGTATGCGGAAAGAAAGTTGTGGAATAATGGGTGTTTACCCTCCCCCGGTAAGTACATTGGTGGCACAGCGGCCAACATCTCCAGCAACATACTCATATTTTTTCACCACCGATTTGAAAAATGCACAGGTCTCTCTCATAGATGGCCAGCACCGACATACACTTTTAGACACACCTCCCGCCACAAGTTCTAGAATTGCGAACTTTAGAGCTGGAGAGCTACGTTTGAATCTCTGCATCAGCTCAACATCCTCTGATTCCAGGCAAATCGCTTTGTCTCCCCGTGCCTACCACAAATGAATGTGTTCTTCTGTAATGTAAATTGTGCTCACGCCATGTTATCGAGTTTGCGCTATATAATATTGCAAGGAAAAATAAAGAAGGGAAACTCGAGTTCACACACTACTGAACGCACACTCTTAAGAGCATCAGCAGTGCACTGTGAATCGGAGCGTTTCACAGGCCTGTCACAGATAAGAAATGCTATCAAAACGAAATCCTACAAAACAATATACTACTGCCCAGCAGCAATTCATGCCCGGACAACGTCGGGACGGGCTGCTAGTAACTATATAAAACAGATTCATGAGAAACCTTTGAATTCACTGGAAATGTTGGACTTAAGGGATAGCTGTAAGCTGAAATTAACAGAATTTGTTTATGTTTGAGTTACATGTGGAGCTAGAATTAATACACCTTTTTTCATTCATTGTAGGTCATAGTATTTAAATATATCTGTTTTTGAGTCGCAGTTACAGACAAATTTGGGTGTCCCTAGGTAGACCTATTGTTTCTAATACAGAACATAGACTTTGAGTAGAATTTGGTTCACTCCCTTGTTCATTCTTGGCTGGCATTGCTGTTTTTCTCAGTGATCTACTACCGATAAATTGTCTTTTCTCACTACTCTTGTAGGAGTTTTCCCACCCACAAGCTTTTTAGTTTTCATGTGTTCTGATTAGTTTTACCCTTCAGCTGTATATCTGAGATGACTGTTTGTTTTACTTCACATTTAGCACTCCATGGGTGTGCATGTGTTTCCTAGCTTTCTTAAACCCCCCCCATCTTCTTGATCGTCCCACCCACTTTCCACTCCTTGTTTTATTAATATTATTTTTCTTTAGTGAGGGTCTGGAAGCTCTTCCTCCTTTTTCTGTATGACTTATTTTTTCCTTTTAACTTACAAGTCTAGCATGGCTGTCCACCTTGTTATCTTGGTAAATTAAATATGGCTGCCTGCCTCATGACACAAAACATGCACAAGCAGAAATTATGATGCATACAATTGTATCAGACGGTAGCTTTGAATAGATTTCTTTAATAGAGAACCCTTTCCAACATTGTTAAACACGTGTGTGAATGCATCCTACTGCAAGTGTCCAAATGTGTTTTTTAAAAGGCATTGGCAAAGCTAGCAGCTCTGTCTTTTAGAGCTTAGACAAATTAGTTTTCTCAATGCTTGTTTAACTTTTTTTATTAACTTATCATGTAGGTGAGTGATATTATTTTTGAAAATTGTTCTTTTTTGTCATTTTATGTAGAAAATGGTAAATAAACATGTCCCCAAATTTTCCAATTGAGAATATTTTAGATGGGAGTATAGATTATTGCTCATATTTAGATATATGTAATTTGGTGAACAGTTTATCTCAAGAAAATGCCTCTACTAACCATATCAGAGGCAGAATAATGTCTTGTTACTTACCGGTAATCTTCATTACCCTGATTAGGGTCCTCCCCGTCCCAGTCCTTACAACATGAGGCAGTCATGCCTCCACACAGCCAATCAAAACGCAAGAAAAAACTAAAGGCTAATGGTTACATAAACCCCTCTCACCCACTGCCATGCCTGTTCTCAACAAGACCCAGACATAAAAACAGCAGGAGGGAGGGAGGGAAGAGGAGGACTGGGACGGGGAGGACACTAATCAGGGTAATGAAAATTACCGGTAAGTAACAAGACATTACCCTTCATGGGTCCTCCCCGTCCCATCCGTACAACGTGAGGAACTCACAAGCAGAGAACCATGAAGAAAAATGCTGGACACCAGGAATCCATGCAGAAGGTTCAAAAGGTTTAATCAAACAAATGATCATCAATGAACAGCAGTGTTAAGAACTCCAACTGCAAAACATCAAGACAATAATGCTGAACAAATGTGTGATAGGGCAGCCAAGTGGCCGCCCTACAAATCTCTTGGACAGAGACAGCCGCCGGCTCAGCCCAGGAAGCGAACACAGAACTCGTCGAACGACCCTGCACCTGAGACAGAGGAGGCAGTTCCACATACTTATAGGACTGGCAGATCACCAAGCGCACCCATTAACTGATCGTGGAGGTGGATTACTTCTTCCCTTTAGCCACACCCCCACAGGAGACAAACAGGGCAGGAGAAAGACAAAACCCAGCCGAACGTTGCAGGTACATCTGAAGAGCCCTGCAAACATCCAAAGAAGAGGGAACAAGGGAATCCCCCTCCATAGGCAAATCAGGAAGTATCACCTCCTGTCGCAAATGGAATTTAGAAGAAACCTTAGGCAGAAAAGCTGGATCATGCCGTAAAACAACCTGATTCTGCAAGAACTAGAAGTAAGGGAAAGAAATGAGCAAGGCACCCAACTCACCCAAGCGACGAGCAGAGGTGATGGCCAGCAGAAAAAGCCACCTTAGCGGACAACCACAACAGGTCTGCTTCCAACAAGGGCTCAAAAGGGGGCAACTGCCAACCCTGCGAAACAGTAGGCAAATCCTAAGGAGGCACGATCACAGGAGAGACCGGCGGACAAAGCTGAAAACTCAGAAGAAGCCGACTGACCAAAGGAGCAACAACCTCCAAGGAATCCCCAGGAGCCCAACAAGCACGAACCACCGCCCACTGAGCAGACAAAGTAGAAGGGGAAAGGCCCTTAAAAAACATCCCAGAGAAAATCCATCACAGAGGCAGGATCCCTCAGCAAAGGATCCATCCCTTGGGAAGAACACCAAGAGACAAAAGACCCCCAATGATAACCATAGCATTTAAGGGTTGAAGGCCGTCGTAACAACTAGATGTCATGAGCCACGACAGAATAACAGCCCAAAGACTCCAACGTCAACTGCTCAAGAGCCAAGCCATCAGCTGCAAACGACGAAGACAAGGCAGAGACAGGAGTGGAAATTGAAAAGGAGCCGGAACTAAAGGAAGCCAGACAAACCGACCCTCCGCCAGCCGCAACAGGAGAGGAAACCAAAGGCGGCAAGGCCAGAATGGAGCCATCAACAGGACCGACACTCTCTCCCCCCAAATCTTCTGAAGCACCCAATGGAGGAGGGGAATAGGAGGGAAGGCATACAGAAGACCCGAAGGCCAGGGAATCGAAAGAGAATCCACCACTCAAGCCTGAGGACACATCACCTTCAAAGTAAACCGGGGGAAAAGAGTGTTGTGAGGAGAGGCAAAAAGATTCATCCAGGGAGTCCCAAACCAAAGACAAATGGACTGGAATAGAGGAAGAGAGAGATGGTATAGAACAGAGGACGAAAATTTGCAGCTCAAAGTGTCTGCATAGAAATTCAACTGTCCCAGAATGTACACCGCCCTCAGGGCTAACAGATGATATTCCACCCAAGCACAAATCATGAAGGCCAGGAGGTTCAGAGATGCACACCTGTTCCTCCCCTGACAGTTCATGTAACAATGAGCCAACTGATAGTCAGTACGAACCAACAGATTCATCCCATGCAGATGAACCTGAAAGAACTGCACCACTTCCCAGACGGCCTCCAACTCCTGTCAGTTCGAGGAAAGGGCACTTTCCCTCCAAGACCACTGACCCCTGGCCTCCAAGGACCCAAACGTGGCCCCCCCAACCACAAAGACTAGCATCCATAGTCAACAAAAGGGGAGGTGGAAGACAAAACTGCACCCCCTTCTCCAGATTGGTAGTGCAAAGCCACCAGTAAAAGTGTTGAACCAGAGCAGGAGAGAGAGGAACTGAAGTCTTGCAATCCACCTTGGAGAAGTCCCACTAAGCCAACAGATGTGTCTCCAAGGGCTCGAGATGCAGGCGAGCCCAAGGAACCACTGCAGGGGTGGGAGCCATCAACCCCTGGACCCGCAACCAAAAACAAGCTGGCTAGAGGTACGGCTCAACAGATCCAGCAACATAGTCTGCAGGGAAAGGATCCAAAAAGGAGGGAGAAACAACGCCCCCAGAGAGGTGTCTATCAGACTCCCCCTGATGAACTGAAGTCTCTGAACAGGATCCAGATGAGCCTTGGTCAGATTCAGCTTGAACCCCAGATCCTGGAACAGGGTCAACGTAGCCTCCACCACCAGAAGAGCCTTAGGAAAGGAGAAAGTAGAGATCAAACAATCATCAATATAAGGAAACACAGAGAAACCCCGATGCTGCAAAACTCCCACAGCAGGAGCCAATACCTTGGTAAAAGTCCAGGGAGCAAACTGAAACTGGAAATGCATCCCCTGGACAGCAAACTTCAGGAACTGCTGACTGGCAGGATGGATTGGAACGTGAAAATAGGCATCTTTCAAGTCCAGAGAAGCCAAAAAATTGCCCCCCTAGATGAGGGGAATGACGGACTGCAAGGTGGCCATCCGAAAATTATCCAACCGCACCAACTTGTTCAAAGACCAGAGATTCAGAATCATAGAGAAGTAACAATCTGGCTTTGGCACCAGAAACAGATGGGAATAGAACCCCAGCCCCACTTTCTCCACTGGAACCGGCACAACGGCTCCTTTCGACAACAACATGGTGACGCCGCCCAACATGGCAGATCACCTCACGGAATCTCTTGACAACGGGGTAACTTGAAAGCAATCCAGAGGGGAGGGCCCTGGAAGGGAATCTGGTAACCCAGCCCTATGACAGACAAGACCCACTGGTCGGAAATCAGAGCTGACCAAAGGTCCAAAAACAAACAGAGCCAGGCCCCAACAATGGCATAGTCACTTCTGTCCTGCACCAGAGGGATTCTGCTGCTGTTGCTGCTGAGCCATTAATTATAATGGGGTAACCCAGTAACCCTCAGAACCTGAGTATTGGAGCTAAACAAAACAGTGGTTCTGTCAGGGAAAAAACACACACAATTCCTTTGTGTACTGTACTTAATACGTATTATGCAAAAACACAATCCATAAGTTCACTGTACTTAATAGATATTATGGGAAAACATCAAATGAAGGGTACACAGAGACACACCACAATGAATTGAGTTCCAAAGGTAATTCTTTAGTCTATACCTTATCCGTATTACTCAATAGATAATTGGCTGTCTGAAACAAAAAAACACATAAACTGTGAAGTACTTAGTGACTGGTCGTGGTGGATGACAACAAGTGCTGTACATAGGTAAACTAAGTGACACGCATTCATACATAAAGACAAAACATATTTGCTCCAGTGTCCACTTGTTAATGTTAATGTTATTGGCATTTATAGAGCGCAACTTCTACCCGGAGGTGTCCTGGCGCTTTATATGCTATCCATCCTTGGCCTGAGTTGGAAAAGTGCAACTGGTCTTAAAGCGTAAATAGCCATGTTTTCAGGTCCTTCCTAAAATCCAGATGTTTAGTTATGCTTCTGAGATGTAATGGGAGAGTTTTCCAAGCTTTGGCCGCTCCCACTAAAAAGATTTGTCGCCCCCAGTTAACTTTTTTTGTGATGGGAACTGAGACTAGTTTTACCCCTGATGACCGCAGCGCTCTTCTGGGTATATACCAGCGAATGCGCTTGGTCAAATGAGAGGGTCCATGTCGATGAAAGGACTCATGGAGCACAAACATGGCCTTAAACAAGATTAGTTTTTTAACAGGTAGCCAATGTAGCCTTTTAATCTCAGCCAAGATTGAGGTTTATTTTGGAATGCCAGAAATCAGTCTGGCGGCTGCATTCTGCAATAGTTGGAGTTTTTTCATTCATAAGCCCCTCCTGGATGTTTGAGTATAAGCTGTTACAATAGTCCAATCTGGAAAGGGCCAGGTATGTAATGACTATTTTTTGGCTATCTTTCAGTAATAGAGGCGAAATCTTTTTACATGACTTCAGTGTGTACGATGTAGCAGAGACTACAGCATTAACTTGATCTTTAAAGGAAAGCTTGTTGTCAATTATAATTCCAAAATTTTTTACCTTCGCGCTAGGGATTGGGAGGGGTCCAAGTGAATCTGGCCACCATGCTGGGGTCCAGAAATTTGGGTCATTTCCAAAAAGAACCACCTCCGTTTTGTTGGAGTTTAATTTAAGGCAGTTATGGGCCATCCAGCTGCCCACCGCAGTCATGCAGTCCTGAAACCCAGAAACTGTCTTCTGTAGTCCCCCTGGGAGCAGAGACACCACAATCTGGGTGTCGTCAGCATATAAAATAAGGTAGAACCCAAAGGATTCAATCAAGGGGGCCAGTTGTTTCACATAAATATTAAAAAGCATTCGGCTTATGGATGACCCCTGGGGAACTCCACAAGGAAGGAAGAAAGATTTGGCAGTAAAGTCTCCCAGAGTAACGGTCTGTAGTCTTTCATCTAGGAATGACTTAATAAGTTTCCAAGCTGTCCCGTTTAATCCAATCTCCTGCAGCGGTCCATCAACAACACATGATGGACTGTATCAAAGGCAGCGGAGAAGTCCAGCATAATCATAGCAGCTTTTCCTCCTTGATCCAATATAGACCTGATTTCTTCCATAGACTTGAGGAGAGTAGACTCTGTACTATGTCCCCCCCCCCCCCGGAAGCCATACTGGGTAGGGTTTAGTACCGGACCTTCTACCAGAAATCGACTGAGTTGGATGTTCATTATTTTTTCAGCGATTTTTAGCAGGGAGTCGAGGATGTTAAGTTTGCAGTGTTTGAGAATGTGGAGAAGATAGCTAAATCCCTCTTTAATAAGGTCGAAGCTATCTGATCACAGAGCTATTGACACGATTTTAAATGGGGAGGGGGCTGGGTGAGCTAAGGCTGTAACAACGCGTCCCTTACAACGCAAGTCGTTACCACGACTTGCGTTGGGGGCGCGGATATCGAATAGTATAATTTACTATTCTAACACCAGTCCCCGTGGACACTAGGGAAGGTGTTGGAATAGTAAATTTACTATTTTTAATCTTCTAGCGCCCTCCAGCGCAAGTCGTGGTAACGACTTGCGTTGTTACGGACGCGTCGTAACAGCACCGCGTTGAAACATCCGCGTTGTAACGGATGTTTCCCAATTTGCCTACTTCAAGATTACCTTACGAGGGTTTTGTCTGACATTCCGGTGATTAGGACCCATTGAAGCCATGAGTTCAGGCTTTCCCACGTAATTTCAGGCTGTCCAACCCCCACACCCAGTCCTGATGAAGACCCGTCCCAGATGCATATAAGTCTGAACTACCACATAGGGTTGAAATGTCGACGTTGTTTATGTCAGTCCGTCCATGCAAAGTCACAACTCAAATAAGGAAACACTT
This sequence comes from Lissotriton vulgaris, assembly GCF_964263255.1. Classification (NCBI taxonomy): domain Eukaryota; kingdom Metazoa; phylum Chordata; class Amphibia; order Caudata; family Salamandridae; genus Lissotriton; species Lissotriton vulgaris. Next base: position 1,190,722,666 of record NC_141691.1, on the reverse strand, counting down.
CACCTTGTTGTGGCTATTGTGCCTACAAGTAGACACTGGAGAAAATATGTTTTGTCTTTATGTATGAATAACTGTCACTTGGTTTACCTTTGTACAGCACTTGTTGTCACCAACCACGACCAGTCATTAAGCACTTCACAGTTTATGTGTTTTTATGTTTCGGACAGCCAATTATCTATTGAGTAATACGGATAAGGTATATACTAAAGAATTACCTTTGGAACTCAATTCATTGTGGTGTGTCTCTGTGTACCCTTCATTTGATGTTTTCACATAATATGTATTAAGTACAGTGAACTAAAGGATTGCGTTTTCGCATAATACGTATTAAGTACAGTACGAAAAGGAATTGTGTGTTTTTTTCCCCGACAGAAACACTGTTTTGTTTAGCTGTTGCTGCTGAGGCCGGGGCTTATAATGGAACGTGGACCACCGACCACGGGTCCGACCATGAAAGGGCTGAGAAGACAAAGCCCCCTGAAAGCCCTGCTTATGAGAAAAAGATTTCTTCTTAGGCACAGGCTGAAAAGGCTTCAACATCTTCTTTTCCTCTACCAAGCGGCTGTACCATTGCATACAAAGCATCCCCAAAGAGACGGGCCCTCAAAAGACAGCTTATGGACCAAGGCCTTCTGCTCAGCCTCAAGAAGCCAAGGTTTGGACCAGAGAGACCTCCTACCAGCCACCGCTGCCCGGCAGCTGAGGAGAAGGCCCACAAGGAATTAAAAGTCACATCCAAGAGAAACTGCACCAAGACCTCCATCTGAGCCAACATGGGAGTAGGGTCCCCCTTATCCTTAAGAAGGTCACAATCCTTCAGAAGGACCTGTGAGGCATAGGCCGCATAAGTGCTAGCACACACCCCAAAATGAGAAGCTGCATAAGAACGTTTGAGAGTAGACTCCACCTTCCGTTCCACCGGATCCATTAGGGAAGCCTCCACCGATGACAAAGAGGAAGAGGAGTCAGAAGCCATAGAAGACAAAAGAGAATTGACTTTGGGAATCGCATGAAACTGGGTGTCAAAGTCCGCCAGTCAATACCGTTTCCCTAGAAAGTGAGGAATACCCTGCTTATCCACCTCAAGCCATTCCTTAGACAGAATATCCTTCAGGACATCATGGAAAGGAAGGTCATCCACGACAGAGGAACAATACTGGGTGAAAAAACCCTCATCAGACAATGATTTAGGGTCAAAACCAAGTACCTCCCGATTATGGACCAACCTGTCGGGAAAAACCTTGTCCTGGACGTACTTCCCCTTAGGAGAATTGCATGTCCTCTTCATCGCCCTTAGACCTCTTTGCCGCAGGCTCCAACAGCACACACTGGACAGCTGAATTAATAAACTCCTGCAAATCAGCCCTAGAAATCTGCAAAACATCATCCTCTTGCAGGTCCTGGACATTATGCTGCGTGGAAACAGCCTTTGCAGGCACAGGAGAAGAAGCCCCCTCCCTCATGATGAGCAACACTGGAGTAAACCTCACAGGAACTCGCAAAACACAAAAAGGTGCCCAGCAACCTCCAATAAATGCTGCCCCCAAACACCAGGTCTCGCAACGTGAGCCATTGAAAATCCAACAAATAGGGGAGCCCTGTAGTATCCACCTACAGCCCCATACTGCAAACATGCCGTGAGGGCCAGAATCTGCACTAAACCACCAGCGCCAGAATGACCTGGACCACGAGAGCGCATGGAGCGTCCTGGCCCCAGAACAGGAGTGCGGACGACCAGAGCACCGGAGTGGCTGCGCAGGGAGAAAACAACAAACAAAGAAACATTAGCCATTAAAAATGGAAATAGAAATACTCACGGGACCACAACCATTCCACATGAAATACTGGAAAGAGACAGGAACCCAAAGCACCAGTGTTACGAAACCGCCGGAGCAGAAATAAAACAGGCATGGCGGTGGGTGGGAGGGGTTTATGTAACCTTTAGCCTTTGGTTTTTTTCTGGTGTTTTGATAGGGTGGGCGGAGGCAGGGCTGCCTCAAGTTGTAAGGACTGGGACGGGGAGGACCCATGAGGGGGTAATGGTGTATCCTGATGCCCCAAATAATATTGAAAATCAATTTTCATCATTTTTCTATTTTTGTGCTACAGAGTGGAGCAAATGTCGCAGCTGGACAAAGCATTTTAAAATGATGTCATACTCTTTCAGTCTTTAAATAAAACATCTGTTAAAACGTCGTATATTCCCTTAATTATAAACATTATACGTGTTTCATTGTCGCTCTTGCACAAACATCTTTCAGTAATATAGGCAGATGCAATATTTGTTGGCACTATTACATATCACCTAAGGAGCGAACATGATGCAAAGACATATGCGCTTTTGCTTCTTTTGTGTACCCCTGGACTAGAGCCTTTCTGGGAATTCAGAAAGGACGTTTAAGGGAAGTCGTAGTAATAGGATGAATTAGTCAGGAGCAAATGGGAAAATCTCTGAAACCGGTTAAAAATGATGCAGGTCTGCGAAAAAATTACCTGAGGCGCTGAGCTAAAGGGATCGGTTCTATTCCCTTGTGCAAGGCTACGATAAGAGGAAGGTTGAGAATGGGCCATTGCATTACTGTTCGCCAGTGCGAATGTATGTTCGAGTTAAACTAGTGATGTGTCTTGAGAACTCCTCCAGCACTTCCAAAGAAATCGATTTAACACCGAAGGACATTGCACTACACCACTTACAGCTCTGATCCCTCGGCCAATACGTAAAGCTGTCTATTTATGTACAACTGCTGTAGGGAAACAAATCATGCCTGCTGCCGAGTAGAAGACAAACCAGGGATCAGGAGAAAGTGTTATGTCCACAGGCGGAGAATCTGAACACATCTCATGAAGCAAGCACCGTTCACTGCTTGCTGTTGATAACTGAAACACTGCTGTGAGGGAATTTACTCGGCTTCCAATCTAGCACTTTAATTAGAGAGTTTATTTCTGAAACTGTTCGCTTCCACGTTTTACTCAATCAAGCGAGGTCTCTCGATTTAAGACTGTATTTCATTGTATGATATTTGATGCAAAACAGTTAAAGTATTTTTAAGGTTTTTTGCCATATGAGAACCACATATAAAACAAGCATTTGCAATGCAATAGCTCTCGCATTAGGAAAGTTTGAGCTATTGGTATTGTAAATGACACATTTTTTATTTATGCGTTGGTTTTGAAAATAGCGAAATTAATAGCTTTGTCATTTACAATGCCAATAGTTTTAACTTTCGCAAACGTCACACCTATAGCATTTGTAATGCAATATGTGTTGTATTTACAAGACTTAGATGTCTTAATATTACAAATAACAATGGCTTTTATTTTGTTTAATAATTAATACTTATTGCAATTTATAATGGCAATAGCTTAAACTTTTGTAAATAACTGCTTGGCATTCAGTGGTGCTGAGTGATTCTGTGGCGCTGTGTGATGCTGTGGCGTTGAGTGATGCTGTGGCTTTGAGTGATGCTGTGGCATTGAGGAATGCTGTGCGCTGAGTCGTGCTGTTGCTTTGAGTGGTATTGTGGCATTGAGTGGTGCTGTGGCGTTGAGGGGTGCTGTGGCATTCAGTGGCGCTGAGTGATTCTGTGGTGCTGAGTGATGCTGTGGTGTTGAGTGATGCTGTGGCGTTGAGGGATGCTGTGCGCTGAGTGGTGCTGTGGCATTGAGTGGTGCTGTGGCATTGAGTGGTGCTGTGGCGTTGTGGGGTGCTGTGGCATTCAGTGGTGCTGAGTGATTCTGTGGCACTGAGTGATGCTGTGGCGTGGTAATCTGTAAGAGTTGTTCCGAACAAATGGACTAAAATATAGGGGAAATGGAACGCGTATCGGGGAGAGTTATGTGCACCTATGTCTGATACTGACAGTGATGCTCAGGGCCAAAGACATCTGGACTTTTTTTTACTGTAGGAGAGTAGGGTCTGCTATCCTATGGTCGCCCCTATTTTTGCTTTTTGCTTCACTGGTTTTCTACTTAATGTGGCTGTGGGCCTGCTAATCAGACCCACAGCCTGCTGTTCTCTCTCTAAATTCACAGACATGTACTATAGGTACATAACCAAATTAGTCCTGGACACCTTGTCAGCCCCTATACAGTGCACCATAGGTGCCATGGGCATAGGTGCTTCCAAGGCCTACCAGGGGCCGCAGCATAGCTTTTGCCACCCCTGGCTGGTTCTTAAATTGACACAACTGGCTGATCACTCAGCTGGGGCAGGTTGGTGTAGTCACCTCTTGCTTAGATATAGTATACCTATATCTAAACCTATATTTGGACCCATATAAACCTATAAGTCACTCCTATGGCAGGCCTTATCAATCCTGGAGGCAGAGTGCGTGGTTTAACCCCTTCGCTGCGGCGGCTATTCCGCCGCAGCGCTAAAGGGGCGGGGCGGCCGCGCGGCCGCCGCATGCTGGTGACAGAACCGCTCCGTCACCAGCTACAGTTGAGCTGTGCTGGTGACGGAGCGGTTCCGTCATGACCCGCCCCGCTCTTTAGAACGCCCGCGCAGGCGCGAAATCAGCGCCGCGCAGGCGCGGCGGCCGGGCCATGACGGAACCGCTCCGTCATCAGCACAGCTCAACTGTAGCTGATGACGGAGCGATTCCGTCATCAGCATGGAAGGGGTTAACTTGAGATGGTCCTCGAGCATGAGCTGAGCCTGTCTGCAGCTGTCGGGAACAACTCCCTGAGCTGTTCCGTGATAATGCCATACCATATACTCTTAAGTGCATTATAATCCCTCGCGGGTATGTGCTAACTTTGGTTTGGCTTTATCAAAACATGTCGTGTAAGGTGTCATACGATTTGGAATACTATCCCCTCGACAGTCCTGTCGACTGGGAAAGCATTCCACCCTTCTAGAGGGAGAAGACATGTTACTTTACTAAAACGCGGTTGATTTCTAAAAGAGCCTCAGCATCACAAAATGGATGCTGCTGCCACCGACACAAGTCTTACCTCCTGATGCTGACCGAAACTTGGCAGAGGAGGCCTGTACAAAGGGTTTCCTGTCGCAGGGAGGTGCTACACCTCCCCAGACAGGAGATAGTGTATTGGGGCATGGTGGGTTGAATGAAACCAGACACTGCCTGGGGCGCACAAGGCTTCCCCTTGCATAATCCGGTCAAACTGGTTCTGGGGCACACCAGCCCCAGTCCCAGCACAACCCAGGACAAAGGGAAAGGGGTGTAACCACCCCCTTCTTGGGTCCCACCCTTAGGAGAGACCTAGCAGGTATTCCAGCCCACCAGATTGGTATAAGAGTGGGAGCAATGCCTAAGCATTCAGATTATCCTGACTGAAACTTATGAAATGAAACTCTGGACCCTTCAAAATCCTACTCAATGTAGAAGACTGAAGAATCTCCCTTGTGGTCAAGGAGTGACCACCCTGTGCAAACAGGCACCATCCAGCACCTCGACGTTTGCTTTGTTGCAGTTCCCGCCGGAACTCGAGCAACAGAGTTCAACATGACCCAGCGTGCCTGCCTTCTAACAGCCTGATCCACAGTCCCTGCAGAGCTGAGACCCGTGGAGGCGACCTGAAGCGTGGGGCCCGCCATCTTGGAAAGACCATGAGACGCTGACCGTGCAGCCCACGAGTGCTCCTCGAAGCTGTGCATTGGGGTTTAAGAAGCCCCAGCCCTGAGCCTCTCTTGCACCGAAGCTCACCCTTCTACACTCACTGAGTGCTGCGTGGTGCCCTTCTGCATCTTTTGGATCAAAGCGTTTGCCCGGTCACTTGCCCGTTGGCTTGTGGCCCCTGTGCCGACGAACCTTGAATCCTAACTCATGAGTCTGGTTGCTCCAGACTTGCACTCGCTCCCCTGAAAAGGAGCACCCGCTCTGACCCTCCTGGTCTGAGAATTAAGCCATCTTTGAATCCTGCGTGGGCTGCTCTTGTCAAGGGTTGTTTGCTCCAATTCGGAAGCCAACACCGCCGACAGCGAGAGCATTTCTGGGACAGCTCGTGATCCACTCTTAGACATCCTCGGTGCCCCAGAGTCCACATGGCAGCATAGAGAAGCTTCACAACAGTGACCTGAAAGCGCCCGACATTGCCTGGTTCCTTCCTGGTTCCACCCTGGTCACTGCTGAGTGACCCAGACTCTGTCCCCTCTGCTTTCAGAACATCTTTATCTTCGATCCACCCTTGGATCACACCAGACACTTCTCCTCTCGACGCCTGCAGCATCTTCAGCTCCAAGCAACAGAAACCTGTGTGACAAAACCCGACACTACTTCGCACCTGTGCACCCGCTTCCTGTGGGTGAGGTAACTCAGTAACGCTGGTGTTCCTACACTGGTACACACCTCAAGCGTATGTGTCTAAAGTTTCGTCCTTCTAGGTTGAGCGGAAGTCTCCTTTAACAGTAACTTTATAACTTTTACGCACCGTTGACTTTGCATTGGTGCATGTGTGTGCCTTAAGCGCTGCACCCAAATCCCGCGGGCTATTCCCGACTTCAGCATTGCTAGTCCCGACTGCTCCAAGCGATTCCCTAGGCCCAAGGCCTTACCACTGTTCGATTGGTATCTCTTATACCACTTTTTTAATATATGGTTTGCGTGGTCCCTGGGCCACATCCATAATTGTGCAACTTTTATATGTTTAACTGTGCTTTTGTTTAAATGCTTGTGCCTCTGCACTCATAAAGAGTACAGAGGATTATTCTAGTAATAAATACATATATTTTTATAATATATAACTTGTGTGGTGTGCTTTCATTTGATATTACAGGATTGTGATTGGTAAAACAGCTTGCTTAACACAACCTCTTGAGTTAAGCCTTTAACTCCTTCCACGCTGATGACGAGCTGGGCTCGTCATGGCGTAGCCTCCTCGCACGCTGATGACGAGCCCAGCTCGTCACGTAAAGTGCGGTTTTAAAAAACTCAGCACAGGAGCGGAATTGCGCTAGCGCGCATGCGGTTAAGGCTGCTTAGTCCATGCTACCCTTAGGATAGCTTGTCTATAAGGTTGACTTACAACCATCACCATAAGGGATTGTTTGGACTGATACAGGGTGCCCCCAGAAATGGAGACATCACATATCAGGCCAACTTCTCACAGTTACTAATTTCTGAATGGTTAGGGAGGGGGATGGGTGAGGGGGGCTTCAGGGATCAGATGGAAATTTGCCAATGTATGCTTGTGTTTTAACATTGCACAGCAAGCTGCTGTCTCAACGTTTTTCTTTGTTTTCTGTGCAATAAAAAGATCTTTTAACAAATAAAACAGAGTACATTAGTATTTAAATCATTAAATAAATGTTGCCCAACAAACGAGTAACAGACTGCAGTCTGTTTCCATCCACATTACCTGCAGCATTGCATGCCTATTCACAGGAAGTTGCTATATAGGCCATGCAATCTTAACTGAAGTGCAAGTAAAAACATAGGTTTTTATTTAGGTCAATTACCAGCTACAAGTACTAGCTTCTGCCAAGGGCTCTTATTTTGTGTGAGACACAATAATCCAGCCTGAACTTTACAGTAAACAAAACGAAGAATGTTGGCATTTGAAGTTCTATTTTCACGTTATAAACTGTGGACCTACATATCCTTGCATGCAAAATGCCACTGTAAAACAAGCCGGTAGAGGAAAGGCAGCGCTGGGAGGGGGGCTGGGCAACCCCCTTTTGTACCGGGCAACCATGCCAGCATTCCGATTCACGAGCAGGTGGTCCTGTTTATGACTTGCAGAGTGCGTGAAGTGGATGGTGGCAAATGGACTCAAAGCAGACGGTCGCTTTGATGTTCTTGGCTTGCTTTGTGGGATGGCGGGGGAGCAGTTTGGGAGGCTCATCACGTCTGTAACATACCATTTAAACAATTATGTGTACGTTTATAAGCAAGCCCCTAATAAGGATAATAACGGTCTTAACTTTTGTTGATGACCAGGTGATTCTAGTATTTGGCATCCTTGCAAAGCACCCGTTGGGCGACTAATGTATTTTTGCATTTTGGGAATCCAAAATATTCCTTGCAAATATGAATATCATACAGTTTATGTGGTTTCAATGTATATAACCGAAGACTTTCAAAGTCAGTGGAGTGTCAATTATTTATGTACGGATATTTAAGAAATAGTTCATCTTGGTTTTGGTGCAAGTAATTTTCAAAATGTTGATCGGTTGTCTGCGTGAATAATTACTATTAAGTAATTTCATGGTACTGAAATAAACGTGTCCGTGTTGTTGAGCATCTTTGATTAAAGTGACCGAGTTGGAATGTAAAAATAGTTCCGTTATCTGTGGCGACGAACTAAAGAGTCCTCACATTAACTTACCAGGCTAAATTAGCAAATAAAATGCACCATTTGATATGATACAAAGAACTCTATACCCTGAAACGTATCACTACCCTTTCATCGCTGCCCCCTGTCAAGTATTGGAAATCACAACTAAGTTAACAGAGAAGTACATCCCATGAGTAATAGATGTCTATGTTATGTTATCACGTCTTGACTGCAATGAATGGGGCCTGATGTGATGATGCGAGGCACAGACTGGGGGGAGCGGGAGGATTGGGGCGGGGTTAGCGAGCGAGTGGGAGGGAAGGAGCATGGTGGTGTGCGAGGCGGATGGGGGTGGGGGAGCAGGTTTTTTCACTTCCTAAAATATTCTGGTAGCACCTAGACACGAGCTATTCTATAAATCCAGCCTAGGAGCAGCAGAAATACTGCAAGTATGTACTAGGGAACAAGAGAGAGGGGCTCGTGTCAGAATCCGCTGATTGTCGCAGTTGCCCAGAGCGAAACTCGGATGGGGCGGGCCCTTGGATGGAGGCACGGATGAGGGACTGAGCGAGTGGGAGGAAAGGAGCATGGTGGTGTGTGAAGCGGATGGGGTGGGGGAGCAGGGGAGCAAGTGAGTGGGAGGGAACGAGCATATGGGGTGTGAGTGAGGCCAAGCACGCGCTGGTGAAGCGTCACAGGCGGGGGAGCTGCTTGGGAGGCATTCCATTGAAGTCTGATGCTGCGAGGCTTATGGAATTGACGTGGACGCGCGTCTCACACGATTGGGTCACATGAACTGCACGTAATCCCCTTGGAATCCGCTTGGTCAAAGAGTTTGCAAAACAACCCAGTTTGTTTCAACTACTATACACTCGACTATTAATCCCTGCGGGATGTAAGAGTCGAGACCTAAAAAATAGTGCTCGTGCCAGGTAGAACAGTTAAAATACTTACAGTTGGAAGAGGTGTGGCGCCGCGGCTAGGGCGACTGACTCCGGGCTCAGGGTATCACGGTTCGGGCACCGGCAGCAGATTAGCCCAGCACCATGTGACTCTGGGCAATAGCTTGCTTAATCTTCCCGACGGCTCCCAGCGTCTAGAGACCCTTACGGGTGATTGTGCGCTTTACAAATGTGGGTTATTATTAATATTATGTTGCTGCACTGTAAATATTGCCATAATAATGGCGGTTGTTGTGTTGATCGGAAGTTACAGATGACGCAATTACATCTCCATGGACAATAATGAGTGAGAAGCAATGTGGGATATCAGACTGCATTGTTCTTTACAACCATGACGAAAACCCTGGGCTAACATCTTGAGGAGCAGTCAAGGAACTTGACAACTTTACTGTGTTGTTGGGACTGTATGCAAACAGTTCACACGTTCTGAGGTCAGGGTGTGTAGCACAAGAAACAAATTCTGCACTGGTTCTACATTTTCATGTTACCCCTACTTTTATGCAACCTGAAACAATATTTATTTCCAGAGACCCAAACAACTTGGTCGTGTACGATCTGTCTGCTTAATTTCAAACTGTTAAATTGTTACTTTCAAATTTGTTAATGACCTGAACATACACTAACACATTACACACACTTTTTAGTGGTAATAACAGAAGTGATGCTGCTGGTACCTGTTATGCTCCACATTGTACATTGTACATGGGGCAGATTAAATCATCTTCAATTTGTGCCCTCAATTTCTGCATCTGCACTATTGAATTGTCAATATGGCACTCATTCTGAGTTAATCGTCATCTCCGCAGGGAGATACAGTGTCTGTGCTTAACAACAGAAGCTAGTTTCTCCCTGTGATGCAATGGGGACTACAAACCAACCCACCCCCTATGGAATGAGGAATAACATTTAGACTCTAATACCAGTGCCAGTTTTCCAGGGTTTCCCCTTCTGTTGGAAATAACAGTTGGGGTGGTCTAGTGGCTGTGGGCAGTGGGAGGACAGATATCTTTTTCCTTTAGCTAGGGGGTGATTTTTCTGCTCCCTCTCAGCTGAAGTATGAGGACCTATGGGGACGGGCAAAACAGCAGCTACCCTTATTCCCAGCAGCACCTCCATAGTCTCTAGGCCTGGTGACTCTGGGCCCAAAGGTTTCTGTTAGGGATTTTGAGACACTGCAAAAACTGCAGTTGCCAGCACTGGTATCACCCTAAGGATACCACACTGGGCAGTCCATAATGAGGGCTTACCGCATCAGGTGGGTTGTTCTCTGTGCAACTTTACCTGGCTGTTTTTTCACTGCCCATGTCCAATGCCTTCAATCTTTGCTAGATTCCTTAATGGGACAGGAGTCCCAAGGATCCATCGTACCTGCCCCAGTACTGACGCTAACACCCTGGGTATGGACTACAAGCCCCAGGGTGCAACTCTGCCTGCACAGCTGCCGCGAGTGAGGGGGAGGCGTCAACTTTCCCTGCACGCATAAAGCGCTGCCTCTCCCCCCGCGGCGCAGGAGTTTGTTCTCTGTTTAACTTTACCTGGCTGGTTTTTCACTGCCTGTGTCCGGTGCCTTCAATCTTTGTTCGATTCCTTGGTGGGGCAGTAATCCCAAGGATCCATGGAACCTGCCCTAGTTGTGACGCTAACACCCTGGGCAGGGACTACAAGCCCCAGGGTGCAACTCTGCCTGTACAGCTGCCGCAAGTACTTTCCCGCCGTGCATAAAGTGCTGCAACTCACCTCGCGGGACGCATGCAGGCTACACCTGGGCGAAGCTCGGACCAAGGGAGGGCCCATCTGAGTCCGTCAGTGACCATTTGAGGCCGGACTGGGCCAAACTATTGATACTTACATTTCTTTTTTTCAAATGCTGAGATTCTTTGATTTCTTCTACTGTGCCATTACGCTATTTTGTCAAAGGGATCTAAGCTTTGTTAAAATCTTGTTATTGTAGGTCTATTTATTCTTTAAGGGGCTCTAACAATGAGCAAGGGTAAGTCCTTGACAGGGAAAGGGGGTTTGGGAACTCTGGATCCTTTCCTTACACTGGCTGAATCTGCATTGATGCACAAAATCTCATTAACTAAACCCAGACTATCTATCGAGCCCCTTCCAGCTGGGTTGCACCCCTCCAAACCTGCTCAAGAAGCCAATTCTCCCATTGCATGAACCCCTATGATATCTCCCCCTTCGAATCCCCCTATAACCGGGTCACTACACGTCAACCCATGTGACACGCTGAAATGGAATAATGAGGCTGTTAGATCCAAAGTCGTTACCAGGGGTCAAAAAGCAAAAAGTCGCCAAACAACGAGCATCAAACCCCCAGGGAAGAAAAGGAAGCTGCAGGTTAACAATAGGCAAACCAACAAGCGGCATATACCTTCAGGGTCTGAGCCGACAACGGGTCTGCATAAGTCGACTTCTGAACAAACCCATTTACCTCCTGCCGAGGTGGCTACCACTTCTTCTATAGGTCTGAATTCTGGGGAGATTTAGTGGAAGAATGAGGAAACCCTCACAGACATTGTTAGCCCTTTAGTAGCCACTCTTATCAATATGAAGGGAAGGCTAGCTAACTTGGAGAGGCTCATTAACTGCTCTTCCGCTGTGCCATCAGGTCCTAGCCAATATGTCTCCAAGGTTCCTTCCAGTTCCTTGGATGACTGTGCATTTAATCATCCCCAGATCAATACTACGCATAAGAACCCTTTACTCCAACAAGCGTTTTGAAACTCCGCTTTTGAATGGTTACAATGTGTTAACCCTTTCATCACTTTTATTAAAAAGCCCAATATGGTAAAGTATTAGTGTATATTTGCGAATCATTAGCAATCATCGCAACACATTCACACAAAAATATGGGGGTCCCAAAATATTATTACCTTGGTAGTTTTATGAATGTAACAGTACAGTACACTTTATTAACAAGATTCTACTAGGAAATGTAATCTTTCTAACATAACAATGAGTCTAAAGAGCTCAAAATTTTTAAAACAGACAACTCTCTCTTTAACGGCCTTACCCCAATACACTCTTAGCACAATCTCTAATACAACCCACTAGAACCTGTAGGCCACAAGTTTGAAGCACATTATAAAAGGACCATACCAGTATCAAAATGAGCTGCAGCAGGTGTAGTTTACTGTATAGAATAAAAAGCATATCCAAGACAGTCTGCATTACATTTTTTTATTTTTACTCCAGCCAATCATAGATCTAGTTAGGTAAGCTTTCAAGAAACTACCTGATTTTATTCACCTCTATATTCATAGCATCTAATCAGCTATGTTTTTTTAAAGCAGGAACATACATTCATTTTAACTGGCTCTCATTTTCGAAACTGTCTCATTCAGCTTCAGCCTTCTCCTAACTACTACTGCTGGTTCACTTCAAAATGGTCAGAGTGTGGATAGTGGGCCACAGGATTTGTGTTTTGGGCCAGAGAGGCTACCAGAAAAATGGGTATTGACAGGGACTTTGGTTTGACTAATGTGGACATTACTTAGATTGGTCAGAGAGGCTTGAAGTGGCATCAATTTCGCCCTTTCATTAAAAGCATTTTGGATTCCCAACCTCCTGACCTCATGATTGTGCACTGTGGCAATGACATAGGCACACTGACTGGGGTAGGACTGAAAATCTTAATGAGGGATACCTGTGCACTATTAGTGACACATTTCCCTCACACTGGTTTGGTCTACTTCACTATATGCCAAAGTCAGAAATGGAAGTGGTCTAATCATTTCTGTCCACAGATTTACAAAGCCAGGAAACATGTTAATAAAACGGTTTCTGCATTTCTCAGAGACCATAATATGGGCTCTATCTACAACATTACACTGTGTTTTGGCATGCATAGAAACTATAGAAGAGATGGCGTTCACTGCACAAACAAAGGCAACAGGGTGTTTTTCAGCAACCTGACACTGCTTCTGGTCTTATGTGTAGCTGTCATATACAAACAATGAATGCAAAAGCTCTTCTCAAAGCCACCCTATTGCCCAAAATGTTGTTCATTTCCCTTATCAATATTTATTTTATTTTTGTTTGTAATATTTGTGCTGCTGTTGTGAAATGCAGAATTTTGCAAAACAAAAGCAGACATTAAATTGCCACTAGCACATTGAAAATTCATAACTATATAATTGTTTCTGAACATCACACTAGATATGTTACTATCTAAATAACTCTATAACAACATATATGACTCTCTGAATGTGTCTATGAGTGTGTGTGAGAGTGTCTGGGTGGGTCTGTAGTGAGTGCATGAGTGTCTGAGTGGGTTTGTGAGAGGATGCGTAAGTGTCACAGTATGTCTGTGAGTGGGTGTGAGAGTGTATGATTGGGCCTATCAGTTGATTTGTTTGCGTCTGAGTAGGTCTGTGAGTAGGTGCGTAGATGTCTGAGTGGATTTGCTAGTGGGTGCATGAGTGTCTAAGTAAATCTGTGAGTGGGTGTATGGGTTTCTGGCTGATACTGTGAGAGGGTGCATGATGTTCTAAGAGGGTCTTGAAATGGGAGCATGAGTCTCTGAATGGGAATGTGAGTTGATGTATAAGTGTCTGGGTGTGTCAGTGGGTAGATGAGTCTCTGAGTGGGTCTGTGAATGGGTGCATAAGTATCTGAATAGATCTTTGAGTGGGTGCATTAGTCTCTGTGAAAGACTGTGAGTTGTTGTGTGAGTCGCTGAATTGGTATTTGAGTGGGTACATGAGTCTGTGAGTCATTCTGTAGTGGGAGCATAAGTCTCTGGATGGGTGTGTGAGTGAGTGCATGAGTTTGGTTGGGTTGTGAGTGGGTATATGAGTGGGAGTGTAAGTGTCTGAGTAGTTCTCTGAGTGGGTGGATGAGTGTCTGAGTGGGTCTCTGGGTGACTGCATGAGCCTCTGAGTATATCTGTAAGCGAGTGTGTGTGAGATTCTGAGTGGGTCTCACAGTGAGTGCATGAGAGTTTGAGTGGATCAGAAAGTGTGCGCATGAGTCTCTGAGTGGGTCTTGGAGTGGCAGCACGAGTGTCTGATTGGGTCTGTGAGTGGTTGCATGAGTGCCTGAGTAGGTCTTTGAGATGGTGTGAGTGTTGGAGTGGGTCTGGGTTTGGTTCCTTGAGTGTGTGTGGGTCCGGGAGTGGCTGCATAAGTGTCTGAATGAGTATGTGAGTATTTGCATGAGTGTCTGAGTAGGTCTGTGAGTGGCTGTGAGAGTATGTGAGTCAGTAGCGTTCGGTGGAGGGAGTAGCTGCTGGGTGGTGACGTGAGATGGGGGGCAGGGTGGGGGTAGTAATCTATGGATTACGGAGGAGTACAGCGAAGTAAACATATAAATAAATAAAACAAATTTCATTGCGTGCACTGCATTGCATTTGGGGATGCAGTCTCTCTAAAGCAGTTTCCTTAGTCTTTGTCAAATTTTCTTGTTTTCCTGATGTTATATTGTCCATGCATTCAAGGTCTGCAATCACTAAATCATGGAATAGATCAACATTATTGCCAGGACTTAGTGAGGGACAGAATTTTGATGTAGGTTTAAATCCAGAACTTATATTCTTATCCGTGACGATGTTCAGATCTTCCAAGATTTGAGTCTCGGTAATATCAGTGTCATTCAGATTCAGCATTAAATCATAAGATGTTTTCAGAAATGTTGTGTGTCCACCAACTTGAGTTGTTCGCTCTTCCTCGCTGGGATCAGACTCTGATCCGCTGGTTGTTATTCTTACTGTTGTTATTCTTACTGTGTAGTGACGGATACGCTGAATGGTTGTGGTGTGCGTGTATACCAGTCATGAGGGAGTGTGTGTCGATCCGATAACTAGGCTTGCAACTAAGAAATCACTACAATGGAAATTTGGGCCTTATAGTGTCGTTGTATTTTCCTGGTAGCGTAAGAGTGGCTTTCTTTTTTCTATATGACGTTACAATACAGTCACCATGTATGTAGCCTATTTTGTGACGCATTTTATTGTATAATGCGTTTCAAAAACTAGATTTGGTAGCATGCTTTTAAATTAAACTGTGCAGTCTGCTTACGAGTTTGTTGAGTGAGGAAGTTTTTTTTTCTGTTTTCTATTCTATTATAATTGTGCTGACTTTTCTCCTTTAGCGTGCAGTACTATATTATTTTATAAAATGTATAAGTGTTGAAATCATCTTTGAAAGTAGAATGGAAGCATGTAAGTTGCTGTCTGTGACGAAAAGCAATGCTGGTTCCCGCAGGAAATGGGGAGCCGGCTGGGACCGTGGAAACCTTGGGGCTCTTCCCACGGTCTACAACGTTACATTTGAGCCCCGGGGGTTGGGATCCTTGGGGATTATAAAAAATTAGTGATGAAGTCTATTTTTTTATGGTTGGTTTATTGTACGCATACCAAGCACGTATGGACGACGTACGGTGCGAAGATTGGAAGTCGTCCCATAAGCATACTGAAGGAAGAAAAAGAAGAATATTTTTCAGATATTTATGAAGTGTATGTGTTTAGATGTTGGGTGGCTCTAAAAAGAGCCCTTGTGTTTATTGGGAGATTTTAGTACCTACAAGTAAGTACCAATGCAGAGTCTAAAGTTCAAAAGGAATACTCTGTTTCCCTCATTTGTAAAATGTACACAGTCTCTCCTATAGATGCCATCCGTATTGAAATGTAGATTGTTGTGGTAGATGGACCCCATTCTATAGTCTCAGAGAAAGGCAGAAACAGATTTATTCACATGTTTCCTTGCATTTTCAATCTGTGGACAATAGTGGTTGGACCACTTCGCTTTTCTGCCTTTGGCCTTATATTAAAATATACAAAGGCAGTTTTGGGGAACAGTGTCATCAATAGTTGAAAGGTGTCCTTCATAAGCATTTCCAGACCTATCCCTGTCAAAGTGCCTAGGTCATTGCCACCACAGCGCACAATCATGAGGTCAGGGTGTTGGAGATATAAAAAGGATTTCACCAATGGCATCAATTGATGCCACTTTAATCCTCTCTGTCCAATCCATTTAATGTCTACATTTGGTAAACGTAGGTCTTTGTGAATTCTTTTCTGTTGTGCATACCTTTGGCTCCAGGAAATATAGCTGTGTCCCACAATCCACACTGTAAACATCTTGAAGAGAGAACTGGATGCACTCTGAAGGTCTCTGTAAATGAAATGGCAGTTTGAAAAGTAAGATATTTCTAAAATGGTGGACAACATGCAGTTTTGAAAAAAGAAAAGAAATGATTGGTTGTTCGACAATATTTTACACTAAGCTAGGATGCATGTTTCTGTTTTTTAAAAACCTGATTTTTACTGGTTAAGAAAAACTGATAGAAAAGAACGTTACATAAGATAAGCTGGTATATTCTCAAGTCAAGTACACTTGCTGTTTTAATTTGCAACAATGTATGATGAACCTTTCACCTTTGTGCTGAGTTAGATGTTTTCTGAAGTGTTTCTATGCTAACTGGCAGATTGTGGAATGGGGGAAGTGTTGAACGTTTTGTCAGTTGGAAAGGGTGCAAAAGTTCAAGCAATATAAAAGTGTGTTTCGATTTGATTTAATGTGGGAATAAATGTGATTTTTTATTTATTTGTATATGTGTGTAGATTGAGTGTGTAGATTGACAGGAAAAGTTAGCTATTTGCTATAGTACTTCCTGTCCCCCTAGGACTGCTTAGGGGTGTTTACAATGATCCGCATGGTCAAAGTCTTGGATGGGCTTTGTTGAGCCTTTGATGGCCGTGAGGACCACCACCTAACAGGGCCGGCTCCTGTAGTGTTATGGGGTGCCTATCCCTGGGACACTGCTGTTTGCTATGGTAGGGCGAGAGTTCTGTTTCAAGTAGGAAAGCAGATTGCTTTTCATCTGAGAGAGCAGCATGGAAGCTGGTCTCTGACAAAAAGCAATGCTGGCTCCCGACGGACGCAGGGAGACGGCTGGGACCGCGGGGATTTTGGGGCTCTCCCTCCAGTGCTGAACGTTATATTTGAGCACCAGGGGATGGGGTCCCGGGGTATTGAAAAAAGTTAGTGATAGATGCTACTTTTTTTTTTTACGGTATATTTAGTGTACGTGTACTGTGCGAATTCTGAAAGGCGTTTCACATTAGTGTACGTAAGCAAGGAAAAATCAATAAAAAATATATATTTTACAGATATCTATCAAGTTTATGTGTTTATATGTTGGTTGCTTGTAATGAGAACCTTTTCTCTTTATTGGTACTTATACGTAAGTGCTTATGCATAGTGTAAAATTGTTGAGGAGTAGTGTTTTATACAGTGCTGAATTTTTCACCTCTGTTGACAGTTGACTTTTGCATGATCTGTTGGGGGTAGGGTGGAAAGTTATGTCAGTTGGAATGGTTTGAAATGTTAAAGCAATAGAAATGTGTGTTTCTTTTTGAATTAATGTGTGAAGGATTTTAATTGGTTGTTTATATGTATGTATGTGTAAAATGAGAGGGAACATGTTCCATTTCGTGGTTTTGCTGCGAACACTAAACTGGAGAGATTCTGTATAAGAATATCTACTGTGTGAGTGGTATTCTTCTTAATCTAGAAATCAATTTGAAAGGTGAGTTGATAATTGTATGAGAATGTATGTGGTGTATCTTTGTACATTAAGGAATTATGGGGCATATTATCAAGACAGGTAATAACATTTTCGCCGCTTTATCTGCAGAAAACTGCTGATAATGCGGCGATAATGGGCTTGATAACATGCGCTACGGAATTCCAATCAAAGCCCATGTTAGATGTGAAGGACATCCAACATGGGCTTTGATTGGTATTCCATAGAGCATATTATCAAGGCCATTATCTCCGCTTTATCGGCAGGTTTCTGCCGATAAAGCGGCGATAATTTTATCGCCTGTCTTGATAATATGCCCCTATATTCGTCCCTTGTTAAATGTTTTATAGTCGTAAATGTGTTTTGCTATAATGCATGCTGTTATGTTTTTTTGTTTAATATCACATCGTGCGTCGGTGTACATTAAGGAATTATAGGTAATATTATCAAGAAAGAGCAATACATTATCGCCGCTTTTATCTGCGGGAAACTGCTACTAAAGTGGCGATAATGGGTTTGATAATATGCCCTTGTGAATTCCCATAGAAGCCCAGGTTATGGTGTTAACCTGGGATTCAACGGGAATTCACAAGGCCATATTATCAAGCCCATTATCGCCACTTTAGCGGCAGTTTCCTGCTGATAAAAGCGGCGCTAATGTGTCGCCTTTTCTTCATAATATGGCCCTATATTAGTCCCTTTTTCCATAATTTCTAGCCTTTCTTTTTACATTTCCCTCTCTCTCCTCTTACTCCTTTCTCTCTCTCGGTACTACTGTCTTTTTCTTATATTGTCCTCTGTGGTCATATTGCCCTTGTTTGTTTTAATATTTTCCTGTTTCTTCTCTTATTCCTTCTGTCTCCTCATTTTCTTACCTTTCGCTTCATATTTAATTTTTTTCTTGATACTGCCGGTTCTGTCCTCTTTCTTGTTTCTCTCCCTCTGTATATAGTTTGGGTTGATTTACAAGCCTCTTGTGCGTCTTTGTTGTTTTATTGTGTTAGGGGCATATTATCAAGGACCGGTGTTAAAATTATCGTTGTTTTGATCGGCAGGAATTTGCTGATAAAACA
This sequence comes from Lissotriton vulgaris, assembly GCF_964263255.1. NCBI lineage: Eukaryota > Metazoa > Chordata > Amphibia > Caudata > Salamandridae > Lissotriton > Lissotriton vulgaris. The sequence goes on along the minus strand of NC_141691.1, from coordinate 1,190,703,858 downwards.
GCAGTAATGGGCGTGATAATACGCTCTTGTTAATTTCCATAGCAGCCCATGTTCTGATGTTAACATGGGCTTCTATGGGAATCACAAGGGTGTATTATCAAACCCATTATTGCCGTTTTATAGGCAGTTTCCTGCCGATCAAACTGCGATAATTTTAACACTGGTCCTTGATAATATGCCCCTTAGTTTTTTTGATGTAATAGTGGCAGAAGAAAAATGGTGTTAAATTGCATATGTATTTGGAAAATGAGTCAGTGTTGTTCACTGAAATGTCGTAAGCATATACATGGAATATGTATAGTCATTTAAACGTTTTTCAGTAGTAAATGGTAAAATGCATGGTCTCATTTTTTGTGTCTAATATCACACTGTGCATGTGTGTACATTAAGAAGTTTTATATTCACACCTTTTTGAACGTTTTACAGTAGTGAATGTGTTTTGGTAAAATGTATGGTCTTATAATTTTTTGGGTAATATCACACTGTGCATGTGTGTTTATTAAGGAATTATGGGCCATATTATCAAGCCTGGGAGATAAAATTATCGCCACTTTGTCAGCAGGAAACTGCCACTAAAGTGGCGATAATGGGCTTGATTATAGGCTCTATGGAATTCCAATCGAAGCCCATGTTAGATGTGAAGGACATCTAACATGAGCTTCAATTGGAATTCCACAGAGCCTATTATGAAGCCCATTATCGACACTTTAGCTGCAGTTTCCTACCGATAAACCGGCGATAATATGGCCCTATATTCGAACATTTTTGCATATTTTCTACACTCTCTTGTTATACTCCCTCCTGTCTCGTCTTACTCCTTCCTCTATCATTACACTATCTTCTTTTTCTTATACTCTGCTCTCTTTTTATACTTTTTTTTATACTTGCTGTTCTTGTTGTATATTTGTCATCCTCTTTATATTTTTATATTCTCTCTTGTCTTTATATTCACCACTGTTGTCATAGTTCTTACTGTCTTCTCATAGTACTCCCTCTCTCCTTATACGGTCAGTCTTCCTTAATAATTGTCTTTTGTCCACATTTTTGTCTCTGTGTCTTTTTACAGTCTTTCCTCTTTCTTCATATATACTCTTCTGTTCTTATATTCTCTGTGTCTTGTTATTCTCGCTGTTCTTTTCTCACACTTTTCATTTTTTTCTAATACTCTTCTCTCTGTACTCACATTTCTCCTCTCTTTTCTAATACTTTGCACTCTCAACTAATATTGCCGTCTTTTCTTATTGTCATATTCGTCTCCTCATTTTACCCCCTGTTCTTATACTCCCCCCTGTTTTCATATTCTCCTCTCTTTTCTCTTACTTGTGTATGTCTCCTTATAGTACAGAGTTTTTCTTATATTTCCTTTTGTCCTATACTCCTCTCTGTGTTTATATTTTCCTCTTTTTCTTTATATTTCTTTTCTCTTTTCATTTTCTGGCCTCTGTTTATACTTCTTAAATCTGTTGATATTGTTTGCTCTCTTCTCTTACTCCTCCTTGACTCCCTGCATACACTCTGCAGCACTTTCTTCATATTCTCTGTGTTTTCATACTGATCTCTCTCTTTATATTTGTTTCTCTTGTCATACTTCTGCCTCTTTCGTCATACACTTTTCACTCTTCATAATATTCCATCTGTTTATACTCCTTCTTTTCTGCTCAGACTGTATCCTCTGTTCTTGTACATCTCTTTTTTCGTTATGCTCCACTTTTCCCCACATTCTTCGTGCTCTCTTCTGGTACTGTTCTGTCTGCCCTTATACACACTGTCCTTTGCTAGTATTCATTTTTTGTTCTTATAGTTGCGAGTCTTTTCACATATTCCTTCTTTTTTCTTTAGAGTCTTTCTCTGTCTTCTTATAGTGCCCCCTCTGTCTTCTTAGTTTCTTTTTTTCTTCTTATACTCTTTCTTCTCTCCTCATATTTCCATCTTTCTCTTCATAGTCTCCCTTACCTATTGATACTTTCCAGTCTATTCATACTTCCTTTATCCCGTTAAATTGCAGTGTCTGTTTATACTCCCCTTTTTTGTTATATTTTCCCTTGTTTTATACTTCTTCCTCTCTTGTTGTAAGTACTTTTATTTTCATAGTCTCACGTTTCTTGTCATAATCCTCCCTCTGTTCTTATAACTAATATTATAGAATATTTCATATATTTATTTTTGTAATGTCATATATATATATTTTTAATAGATTATGTTTATCAATACCCGGAAAAACTGTATCATGCCTACCAAATGTCAAAAGAAGAAACAACGAAAGAAAGGTGTTTATTTGAAGAGAAGTCATCCACAAGATTTACATGAAGAACCATGTGTAAAGAAAAAGGAAAAAAGTCCTGGTAAGAGAAGGAACACTTTTCTGAGGAAAATATTAAAGACTAAGAGAAGTGTGCACAAAGGAAAAAATGATATCAGTGTGTCTGCAACAAAAAAGAATAAAGAAGAATAAAGAGAACAATCATGGAAAGTCAACTGCAGAAAAAATAGTGTATAGTAAATGGAGGAGAAAACAATTTATGGAAATTAGGAAAATCATGTTTTTAATAGAGTTGTATTAAATTTAATTGAAGAAATTAAGGGATGCAAAAAAACAGTATTTTATAAGAAGAAAAAAGGTATAGAAAATGTAGTTGAGAAGGCTTTTGAATTGAAAACAAAATTGTTTATTTTAGTAATCAATAGAATTCAATCACTAGATAAACCAATCCATTTAATGAAGGCCAAAAGTAAGCGAAGAAGAGTAATTAACAGAAGCAATTTTTGTAAGTTTTTTTTGGGTGAATGGAAACAAAGTTCAAGTTCTGAGCCTTTTTTTAATGAAGAAAGTTATCTTCAGAGTAATGATTTGTTGCATGCAGTTGACACTAGTGGTCGTGCTTATGTGGTTAGAAATTGTTGTCCTATTGAGAAAGAGAAAATTGTTCCTAGAAATGCAGAAGAGGTGTTAGATGATGAAGTTTTAGGGAGACGTCCTAAAGCTCCAGTGTACACTTGGAATTGTAGTAGTATTTGTAGTGTACGGCAATCATTTATTGATTTTTTACGCAATTTCTTACGTAACTATCCAAAGAAAAGTGTGAAACAAAAAAAAATATTAAAATGTTGCAAGGACTAGACCCTTGCAGCGTAAGAGAAAATACTGGTTTGCAAGGTCATTCTCTGGCGTATGTTTCTAAAAAAGTATGTTGAAGTGTTTTTCACCATTTCAGGATGTTAGCAGTACATCATTCTGAAATGAGGAAATTAGTCAGAAGATTGTATTATGCAAAAAGTCCAGCTCTACTGTTAAAAAAGATGAACAGTGCTCTTTTGCATGGATCTGTATCAAATGTAAAGAAGGTTTGTGATGAAATTGAGGTTAGTTATTTTGGTACTGAGGAAGACAGTGCAGAAATTGAAATATCAATAGAAGGAAATGTACAAGAGAATGTACAACATTGTAGTACAGATCATTTTAGCAAGAAATTACAAAGTTTAAGGTGATTTCAGGTGAAAGGCCAAATTATTGTTGTGTCTGTTGTCGACGAACTCATTATAAAAATCAGACCAGGAGTGTTGATTTGTATTTAAAGAGTGAAAAGGAAAATAATAATGAGCGGAACGATTTTGCAACTTATTTGTTGGTTGAGAATTGTTTTAATTGGGTTCTGATCTGCGTATTTGTAAATATTGTTATAACAAATTAGACGATAATAAGATGCTTACTAGAGCTCTGCATAATAATCTTGAGCTGGTAAATATTCCTTCTGAATTGATGGATTTAAATACCTATGCGTCTATTCTCATTCAATGTGTGCATCCATTTCAGGCTATTGTTCGTACGGAGTCTAAGACAGGAAAATCGCCTCCTTCTGACTTAAAGAGAGGATTAAAGGGAAGAGTTGTATATTTGCCTCTAAATTTAAAGAAAAATATTGACACCATTGGTGTAGAAAATGTAGAGGATGAGCCTTTAGTTATTCTTGTTAATGGCGTTCCTACTAAGAGTAAGAACATCTGGCAAGAATTAGTGGATGTTAAGAAAGTGAAAAAGGCAACGTTGTATCTGGTAAAAAATAATGAATATTACAGAAATGTGTATATGAGAGAAGAAGAAATAACTGTAGAAGAAGATAGTGACTTGCCATCTAGACAAATTGAAAAAGTGGATGTGTCCAGAACTGAAGAAATCTACGAACATTACAGTGTTCATCCACTGCATTCTAAAGAAGTGATGGGGAATACTATAGAGTTATTCCAAATTAAAGAAGCAAAAGGAAGTCCCATTAGTGTATAGGAAAAAAGCTTGGAAGCTCATTGTTTCCCTCAATTGTTTTCCACAGGAAAAGGAGGACGATATGATGACCGACCTGTGCAGATTCCTGCATCTGAATACCGGACATCAAGAATATATGCAGAAGATCCAAGATTTCGACAATATATTCCGTATTTGAGACATACTATCACAAGAAAGTCTCCGAAAAATACCTACAACTTAAGAAGAACTGAAAAGTCAAAATACATAAATGACTATAACCCAGTCATTTTGTCCATGTGGAATGCTAACATGGATATTCAATATGTTGCAGACAATTCCATTGCTGTTGCTTGATATGTAACATAACAAAATCAGAAAAGACGGAATTGAAGGAAATGTGGGAAGAGATTTCCCACAAGAAGAGTCTAAGTAAGAAATTATATACTTACAGTTTGAAGATCGGATCACTTATCATCTGCAAATCTATACTCCAAATCGAGAAGAATCATTTGGGTGAGTCTAGGCCTTGCTGCAACACGTAACCGAGTTCTTAAATCTGTACACAAAATTGAATATTTAGTGAAAAAGAGTACAGATATTGTGAAAACAAATATGTTGGATACATATTATCCAAATAGAAGTCATCATCTTGAGAACATTTGTCTCTATGAAGTGCTGCAAAACTATATTTTTAAACGGAATATTACATAAAACATCAATAATGGTATATATGCCGTAATTGGTTCTGAAGGATGTCTGGTGAAACAAATAAAAGGACGTTTGATTACTCACTGTAAACTGAGTTACGGAACACCTGACAAAAGGGAATTTTACTATTTAGCTCTTTTGCAACTTTTCAAGCCATGGCGTTTAAATTGGAATTACTTGGATATTTCGAGAGCTATGAAGATCCTTTCAATGCAACTAAAGATACTATACAGAGAAGTGTGGCTCAATAAATGGTTTTTTTCAGTGAATTTAATAGGTGTTTTAAATGCTAATTCCTAACTATAACTGGTGTGAAACCTATGGTTTTTTCAGTGAATTTCATAGTTTTTCTTTTTTTTTTTTTAAATATATATATTTTTTCTTTCATTACACAATATGTCACATACGTAATACTAATACATATATTGTACATTTGTCAAGTAGTTTTAAATTTATACTTAACCACATCTGATTTGATGAGATTCCTCCTATTATGCAATACAAAAGGGAAATAATAAAATACATTTACATTTACACAATATCCACCTGGGCTTGTGGTTTACCGATGTCTGTGATTCCAAAACCATTACAAAAACAAATAAATTACTATGTTACCATGGTCTCCTTCCATTTTATAATTGGCTCCCAAATTTTTAATCCTAACTTTCTTCCCCTTTTTCCCTTACGTGAATATATTGCCTTTTCCAAATTATACATTCCTAATAAATTTGAAAGCCAGGTTTGAATTACTGGGGGGATTTTCTCCAGCCATGCTCTAGCTATTGTCAGCCTTAATACTGCGGTAGAAATAATCATAAATTCTTTATAAATGTAATCTTCCACCATATCCCTCCCCAGCAATATTAACAGTGGCGTTAATTGCACTCGTATTCTTAAAGCATTACCCATAAATTCTTCTATATTTTTAATTAAAGTGTGTATTTGGGGGCAGCTAGCAACCATGTAGTCAATATCTGCGCCTACAGCATTACATCGAGGGCAGGTGGTACCGGTCAAGCCTCCCCATTTAGCTATTCTAGCTGGTGTATGGTACAGTGAAAACAGGGTCTTGTAGTGTTGAGATTGGAGGGGACCCGAACATAAGATGGTATGACCCAGGTCAAGTGATTCCACAAAGTTTTCAGTCTCCCCCCAAAATTTATCAGCCCATTTGTTACTAAATGTATCCATGTCATCCACCTTCCCTTTTGCTAGACTTGCATAAAAAGATCTTATCATGCAATCCCCTCCTCGTCCTATTTTCTCCAGTATTTCATTGCGGCTGAAGCCAGCTGCCCCACCCCGTTTATTGCTGAGAAAGCTCCTTATCTGTAGAAATTTAAAAAAATCCCTCCTTGCAACACCATATTTGCGGGTTAAATCTTCAAATTGAACAATCCCCTCATCATCCATTAAGTCCCCAATCTGTATTTTCCCTTTTTGCGCCCATCCAACCTTTATTTCATCAACATAGACTGCGGCCGGGAAAGATTTATTCTTATATAGCCTGGTATACCTATTGTATCTTCCTAGGTTCGCCTTTTTTAAAAAAGCATTCCATATCTTAACTGCTGCTTCTACGGTCTAAAATCTAGTCCTCTTGTAATACCCGAACTCCACACGATTTATTAAACAATTTTCTGTCTCGACCCCCAACACTGCACAGTACACTTCCGTGGACATAATCGTAACTCTTTCCTCAAGTCCACCACCCCTATTAATCCCTGCATGTACTGTAATGCTGCTGCCATTTGGTACATTCTAAAATCAGGGGCCCCCCACCCCCCTCTCTCTCTTGGAAGGGTCATATAACGATATGCACGCCGGGTCTTCCCATGTGCCCAAATAAATCTATTCAATACATTCTCTAACAAATTAAATCATTTAACTTTGAAAACCAAAGGGATAGTTCTAAAAAGTAAAGAAATTTGGGCAATATCAACATTCTTATTACATTAGTGCATCCCAGCAGAGAGAGATGCAGATTGTTCATTCTCTCTAAGTCACTCTTAACCTTCAGCATTAATGGAGCCATATTACTCTCAACTACTACTCTCAAGTCCACCGATAGTGAGACCCCCAAATATACTGCGGAGCTAACCACTCTGTTATCATCGCACCTAGTATATGTATTTTTTATAATCTGCGTTTTGGCTCTGTTCAAACTATAGCCAGATATCTGCCCAAACAATACGGCCTCCGCTTCTACCTCTTTTATAGCTAAGGTAGGATTCGATGTTAAAATTGCTACGTCGTCTGCGTACGCTAGTGTCTTCACTATACTAATATTTACTTTTATCGGTGGTATATCCACATTAGATTCAAAACGCCGCAATAACGGCTCCAAATATAACGCGAAAAGAAGAGGCGAGGAGGGGCACCCTTGCCTGGTCTCCCTAGCAATATTAACTGCAGCTGAAAGCCCTCCGTTAACTCTAATTCTAGCAGTGGGGGTAATATATAAAGCCTGTATAGCTTTTATAAACGTTTCCCCTATCCCACACCACTTCCTCACATACCACAGATAATCCCAAGAGACCCTGTCAAACGCTTTCTCAGCATTAAGAAAAAGCGCTGCAACAGGGTCTCCTAAGACATCTGCGGCATCAAAGGTGGTAACTACAGTCCTAACGTGTTGGGTTGTCCCTTTACCAGGTATAAACCCGTGCTGGGTGGGGGTTACCAATTGTTCAATATTTTTTGCCAGTCTTTTTGCCAGAATTTTTGAGTATATTTTTACATCTGAATTCATCAGTGTTATGGGTCTATAGGACCCTGGAGCTTCTGGTGGTTTACCTTTTTTTTTTAAATAACGATAATATTAGCTCCGCCCCAGGATTCCGGAATAGATACCCCTATTTGTGCTTGCGTCAATGTATAAAACATATCTGCCAGTAACACGTCCTTAAATATTTGGTAGAATTCGATTGGTATTAGGTCTGGTCCTGCTGCTTTCCCTGCTGGTAGACTTATAATGGCAGACTCTAGTTCTTCCAGCTGGAAGGGGCCCTCCATTAACTCCCAATCATCTACGGGCAATACCGGAGGTGGAATATTCAAGAAATAATTTTCAATATTTACCGGGCTTGCTATGTCCTCCGGGGTATATAGATCTGAGTAGAACCTTCTAAAAACTTCCCCTATTAAGTTAGAATCTATTACCACATTCCCCTGTCGATCCCTTATCTCTTTTATTGTTGCTGCTGCTGTTTTCTGCCTAGTTCTAATTGCTAAAACTTGCCTAATTTTCTCACTATATTCATATGTTCTTTCCTTTTTCGTTAAATAATTATCTGCCGCTTTCCTAGCCAATCCTTCAGCAGCTTCAGCTTTCAATGCTATAATTTTAAATAAATGTTCTTCCAGCGGTAGCTTCCGTACAATAGCCCTACTCAAGCTATCTTCCTCTCTAAGTAGCTCTTTTTCTGTTTGTTTTCTCTTATCCCTTTCCCTCTTCTGCCTTGCCAAAACAGAACTCATAGTTTCTCCCCTTACTCCAGCCTTAAAGGTGTCCCAGGTCACCCCTGGGGACGCTGTCCCTCTATTAACTTCCCAGAAGTATTGTATCCATGGAACCATATGTTCCCTATATGTAGTATCTTTTAGTAAAGCTCTCTCGAAAGACCATTGCGAAGGTATTCTTTGTATTTGTGCAATTTTAAACATCCAGATCAGCGGACTATGGTCCGATATAACCCGTGGTAGTTTTTCTATATGTAGGGTAGTAGACGTTAAGAAGTAATCCAATCTGACCATTACTTTGTGTGGTGCGGAGTAAAAAGTACTCCGATCCAGATATGGATGTAGCTTTATCCATGGATCAAGCAAGGCATTGTGAGACACCATAGCAGCTAGTGCTTTATATACCTTCTGCTTCCTTCCCCGATATGCCCCGCCGTGCTGTGTAAAAGTACTCTCTGGGTCGTGTATATTAAAATCCCCACAGCACACTATAGGCTCGGGCCATTGGGCTAGCTCAGTATCTAAACATTGGAACACATCTGGGTCATCTTCTGTGGATCCATAAACTGAAACAATAGTTATTGTCTGACCCCTACATTTTATTTCCACTATCACCCATCTGCCCCATTTATCTTCCTTCTTTCTCCCAATAATCACATCCCTACCTTTTCCCAAGATTGCTACTCCTCTAGTCCTGGTACCCTGTTTAGTGCTAGCCAGAACACTGAATCCTAGTTGCTCCTAAAGATAAGATTTACTCTCTTCTATATGTGTCTCTTGTAGACAAATTAGATCCAAACACAGGGTTTTTAAATATTCCGCCACTTTCATTCTCTTATTCATGTCTTTAAGGCCACAGACATTAATTGTTGCTATTTTGCACGGCATTGCAAAAGTTGTTGAAAAATGTGCCTAGTGAAACCATTTCTCTTTAAGCTCATCAACCAATATATCGGTCTACCATAAATTCTAGACAGGTGACAATGTGCTAAAACATATATTGAAAAAAAATCATTGTTACTGTTTCCACCACCCCCTCCCCTGAGCCCTCCCCTACCACCCCTTGTCTCTCCCCTCTCCCCCCCTCCCCCTTTTTACAGGCAAATAGGTCAGAGACCTATGTGTGCCCGCATTAGGTTGCGCTAGTCGCATCCCTCTCTCGCTTAGACTTTATATTTATGCTATACTGCCCATCCACCCTTTTAGCCTTTTACCTGGGTACTACTAGCAGTGCTTAATATAAATCACATACCACGCCAGATCTAACCTTCCTTCTACTCTTTCATCTCTTCCAAGAATAGCTGTGCTTTGATTTCAGATGTGAACATCCATGGTTTACCCCTCACGATCACCTTAAGCCTAGTGGGGAATAAGAGATATGCCTCCATACCAAGGGCCTGAAAAGGGGAAATCATCTGCCGTAACTTCCATCTCCTCTCTATAGTAGCATGGCAGAAATCAGGCCTGGCGAAGAAGGTTACACCTTCAAATGTCCACCTATTATCCGGTCTAGCCTTACTGATAATCTCTTCTCTGAGCAGAAAGTTCCCTACATTTATTAAGATAGCTCTCGGGAGGTTTCCCTGCCCATCACCCCCTGCACCACCCGAACCATAGGCTTTCTTCATTGTGAATGGGAATCTATGTGCTCTCTGTATCTCCCTATCCCACTACCACTGGGATTCTGGGAAAGCCCCCTTCAATAGGTTGACCACAAATTGCCTGACGTCCTGCCCTTCTGTCCATTCTGCCACACCCAGTAATCTAACATTATTCCTCCTCTGCCTGTTTTCATAGTCCTCCATTTTCCAACACATGTCCACTGCTAGCTTCTCGTGTTCTGTTTTGAATATCTGCCAGCATCCAACGTCATCTTCCAGTCTTCCAGTGCGCTCCTCCACCTCTGTTACTCTGTCCGCTATCCCATCGTAGAGCTTGTTGACCTTCCTTAAAGTGTTCTGAATTTTCTTTGTGGCCTGTCTTGCTCTTCGACTTTCAGCCCTGGCCTCCCCTTGCATCTGTTTAAGAATACTAAACAAACTTTCAAAAAAATCCTGCTTGGGGGGTGGGAGACCCCCTGTGGCCCCCCTTAACGGACAATGCAGCACTGGCCTTATCGTTGTCATCCTCCTGGTATACCTGCGATGTCGCAGAATAGTCCCATAACAGTCGTTTCTCCGTACGTTCAGGAAACCCAGATGACTGACTCCTTAACTTCCCACGTTTTTTTCTCGCTGTAGATTCTTTTCCTGAGGTGGTGTAATCTGTACCAGTTAGATCCTCATCTTCCTCTTCGGAGCTAATGTCAGTAGAGACTGCCGACTCAGAGTCCTCATTCACTGAGTAGAATTCTGGCTCCACAGAGGCACTGTCCCCTCCACCCTTAGCTTGCATATTTATATTAACTGTAAGGATGTCTTTCTCGGCAAGGCTGGCCCTGCTGCCCCAAGTACTATCCCGCTGTTTTACTGCGTTCATTTCTGCGTTCATTTCCTCCTCAACACCTAATAGGGCTCCCAGCATATCAGCTGTCGTATCGCCCCTTGCTGTGACCATATTTGGGCCCCCTTTAATATCCTCTTTGGCCCCATTCAGAACCTCACCTCTGTCTTGCACACAGCCAGCAGCATGAGCCTCAGGAACCTCGGGAATGGTGCTTCCTGCAGTGTTCTCTGCCGGATTCGGTCGTTGCTTAGCAACCAGCAGCATAGCGTCTCCCTTGCTTGCAGCGTCTATTGCGTCCTAGAGGACGTTACAGGGAGACAGAGCCACTGTTTCGTTTGTGTTCTTCCGCGGAGCGAGGTGCTCTGAGTTCTTCGCTTCAAGTACCTGCTCCAAGGTAGGTTGTCTGAGGACTGGCTCCCGATTCTTACTACTGCCTTCTCTTTTCGTGGGGTCAAACAAGCTGGGTGACTTTCTTCCGCTGTTTGGCCACTCGTGCTTTTTGTCACTGTGCTTGGCTTCCCCCACATCTCTCCTCTTTTCCCCCCACCTTTCTCGATCATAGGAGGGGGGAGTGCCTTCCTTATCGCTCCGGTGCTTTTCCCAGCAGGGGTATCCAATTTCACGAACACAGTCGATCCTGTTTTAACTGCTACAGGATCTTGCGCCTTCTTGCTTTTCTCGCTCCCCTTCTCCTGGGTCCGAGGGGGGAACTTCGGTGCCATTCTCCGGCTGATAAATAGCTTTGCAGCTTTGCCCTTGACCCAGGTCCAGGCCACTCCGACCCGGTGTATGCGTTTCTGAATGTACTTTTTTTCTAGGACTCAACTAAACCACCAGCGCTCCAACTCCATTAACAATCCAATAAGGGTTGGATTTGATGAGCACAGCGTCCATTTTCGTAATTCATATTGTTGATGCGAGAGAGGGGTTAGCTGCGACCTCTCAGCACAATGCTGCAGCGGACATCTTGCCTCCAAATTTCATAGGTTTTTTAAATGCTAATTCCTTTCTATATCGAGTTTGTAACCTACGAGTTTTTTTTAATTTGCTGTTTTGTGTGAGTCTTAATTAGTATTATTCATTTTATAATAATATATTTTTTTATTTTTTATTTTTATCATTTTTTCCTGGGGCGCTCTGGGTGCGCGCACCGGTAAGCTCTCCGGAAAGCGCACCCAGAGCACTACTTGCGTTCGTGTAAAAAAATATGAATGAAAAGTAAAGAATAACGCAGGACATTTAGTACCATACATATAAAAAGAGTTTTTTGAATAAGGAAATGAAAATAATTTTGCATTTCCCTGAAACTATCAAAACATCACTTAGGCGCGCTGTGTAAGCTCCCCCGGAAGCGCCTACGTTCGCGCCGCGTAAGCGCCCCCAGAAGCTCTCCGGTGCGCGCAGCGTCAGCGCGTCATGTCACATGACCTTAAAGTAACACTTTTTATTGGTTGCTAACAGTTTTTTTTACAAAGAATGAAATCCCCACCCATTTCCTTCACTTCTTCTTTCACTTTTGTGACTGAAAGACCTGCCTTAGGATATCTTGGATAATCATGGCTGCCAGACCATCCAGCAGTGAAGATGACTCCAATGAATTCCTTGATGAAGAGCCTCCTCAGCCGAAGGTCAAAGAGCATTTCATCTGGAATTTTTTTTCCATACCTGATGACCAAAAGAAGGTCAATGCTCCAAAAGTGGAGTGCAGGATCTGTCATACAGTCCTGTCACGGGGTGACCCCACTAAGAAATATTCTTTTGGGAACTCCACAATACTTCGCCATGTGGAGAGGAGGCATCCCCAGAATTTTGCCCGGGAAAGTGTCAGGGCTCTGGCACAAGAGGTTCCCAGTGATGGGGCCTCTACATCAACCAGAGGACCAACAACATCGGTGAGGGGGAGATCACAAGAGCTGGTTCCGAACATTTAGCCTGCATTTAATAAAGGCGTCCTGAAATGCAGATACTGTGATCAGCTACTTACCTTTGGGGAGAAAAGTGTTCTGCTCATGGTTCGAGCATTGGAGAACCATCGCTGCCGTTCCCAGCCCTAATTTTTTTGTTTTTTTTGCTCCTGTTGAGCAGTTTCCATTCCCTGTTTTTGTTTTTGTTCTGAAAAAAGAAAAAAGAAGAAACAAAAAGTTCTTTTCAGAACTACTTCCAATTCTCATCAAAGAGCTATATTCTTAAAAAAATGAAAAAGAGTAAGTGAAGTGGAGTGCATTGATAATGGAAAGGAAAATGAGTAAGAAAGTACAGAAAGGTAGGAGAGGAGAAAGGAAGTGAAGTAGGTGGACTGAAAGAAGGTGAGTGTTGGGAAGGAAAGTAAGGAGAAGGAGAGTGAACATGGGGAATGTGGATATTCAAAGAAAATGTTGAAAAGGAACGGGAATGTGGAAGGGTAAGAAAAGATGCATTGCTGGAGTTGCATCATTTTTGTGACACACTCCAGCAATGCATCACTTTTGCGCTTACAGATACATCTGAAATACTGACGTATCTGTAAGTACTTCCAACATAATACGTCATATGTTTAATATGAAGCATGACTAGAAGACTGAAGGCCTCATTTATTTGGCCATGCGTCACTTTAACGCCACCGGTGCGTCACTTTTTGTGACGCACCAGTGCTGTAAAAAATTTACCTTATTCAGTCATATTTACAAAGTAATGCATCTAGGTAGATGCGTCACTTTGTAAATCCCTGCGCCACATTATACCTACGTCAGGTGTAATGTATGCAAAAGGGACGTATTTACGCAAGAAAGGGCCGTAGAGGTGACGCAGTGAAATCTATGAGATATCACTGCATCACTTTTATGACACTGTTGCGTCCAAATCTTACGCCTGTTTCACAGCAGGCGTAAGACTGATGCAGGCCCTTTCACATGGGCCTGGCCCCATGTGAAAGGATGCATTGCTGGAGTTGCATCATTTTTGTGACACACTTCAGCAATGCATCACTTTTGCGCTTACAGATATGTCTGAAATACTGACGTATCTGTAAGTACTTGCGACATAATACGTCATATATTTAATATGACGCATGACTAGAAAACTGAAGGCCTCATTTATGAGGCCATGCGTCACTTTTACGCCACCGGTACGTCACTTTTTGTGACGCATCGGCAGCGTAAAACATGCACCTTATTGAGTCATATTTACAAAGTGACGCATCTAGGTAGATGCGTCACTTTGTAAGCCCCTACACCACATTATACCTACGTCTGGTGTAATGTATGCAAAAGGGACGTTTTGATACCAGAAAGGGTCGTAGAGGTGACGCAGTGAAATCTATGAGATATCACTGCGTCACTTTTATAACGCTGTTGCGTCCAAATCTTATGCCTGTTTCACAGCAGGCCTAAGACTGATGCAGGCCCTTTCACATGGGGCCTGGCCACATGTGAAAGGATGCTTTGCTGGAGTTGCATCATTTTTGTGACACACTCCAGCAATGCATCCCTTTTGCCCTGACCAGTTCAGAAGCGGCCGCTCCCTTTTGCCCTGCTGCCTGCTCCTTGTGTGGTATCGTTAATTGGATGTGCTTTGTTTAATATTTTGACTGCATTAACTTGATCCGCTTGCATAGCGCTGCAGCGCGAGTGCTTCCACACGCATTTAGGACTTTTAAATTACTGCATTAACTTGATCTGCATTAACTTGATCGGCTTGCATAGCGCTGCAGCGCGAGTGCTGCCACACGCATTTGGGACTTTTAAATTACACGGGAGTGCTGACTCGGCGCTCATTGACCTCTTAAATAGACTTCGGAACGCTTGGGGGCATTGTACTATCGGCGCTCTCTCTTTGTACACCTATTTAAACAGGATGCTCCAGCTGCAAGCGTAGTCAATTACATCAGCCTCAGCATAACGCAAGTAGCGTTGTTTATAGATAGCTGCCGCCATCTTATGCCTGTTGTTGTTGTTGTTAGTGCCCCAGAGACCGGCCCCCACAGCCCGCCCTGCCTCCCTGCTGACCCTCCCTCGCCCCTCCCCCTCCACCATCCATATATGTCAGAAGCATTCTCGCGCAGCGGTCAAGCGCAGCGGTCGCGCCCAGTTTGCGCTGAAGGTGCGCCAAAGGTAAGCCCATCTACGCCCGTCCGCGCCAAGCCCGCGCCCAGCGCCAGACCCCCTGGTCCCCGTACCACCCACCCCTCCCGCTTTACATACGACGCCACCACCCTCTTAGCCCCAAACCCCGGTCGACTCCCCAACTGCGCCCAAGCCGCTCCTGGACACACCCATGGACCCTTCTCTTGCAACTCCTGCAGGTTCGACGGCACCAAAAACACCTCCTCATCCACGAACACCAAACAGAGACCTGACACCAACCACCTAAAATGCATCCTGCTCAACACCTGCTTGGTCCACAAACACGCCATCGACCTCTGGAATCTACTAGACACCATCTCTCCGGACGTCGCCTTCCTAACAGAAACATGGATGAACGCCTCCTCAGCCCCAGACATCACCATTGCCATCCCGGAAGGCTACAAGATCATCCGAAAGGACCGCTTCAAGCAAACAGGAGGAGACATCGCCATTGTTCATAAGAATTCCATCCGCATCTCAACCAGCTCAGATGTCAACCTTGCCAGCGCTGAACACCTTCACTTCCAGATCCACGCCAACCCCAAGACCACACTCAGAGGCACCCTCCTCTACCGGCCTCCAGGACCCCGTGCACAATTCAGTGATGACATCACTGACTTTATCACCCCACATGCACTACCCTCCGAGGACTACATTCTATTGGGAGACCTTAATTTTCACCTGGAAAAGAGCAATGACAGCAACGCCACCTCCCTTCTGGACAATCTCGCCAACCTCGGACTCAAACAACTCGTCAATACCCCCACCCACATTGCAGGTCACACACTCGACCCTATCTTCACCTCCAGCAAACATGTCTCCTTCAGTCACACCACAGTTCTCCATTGGACGGACCACAGCTGCGTTCACTTCATCTACAATAAGACCACAACCCACAACCATCCTCAACCTACTCTGCGAAGAAACTGGAACAAAATCACCACCGACCAGATCTCCTCATCGCTTCTTCAAAACCCCCCTGCCCACTCATCGAACGCCAACCAAGCAGCCATTAACCTCACTCATTGGCTAGCCAACAGCGCCGACATCCTAGCACCATTGAAAAAACGCCACATCAAACTAGGCAGAAAAAACGCCTCCTGGTTCAACGATGATCTTAAGAAATCTAAGAAACTCTGCCGCTCCCTCGAGAAGGCATGGAAAAAAGACCCGAACATCAGCACCAAGGACGCCTTCAAAAACGCTTCCCGCATTCACCACCAACTAATCCGGTATGCCAAGAAAGCCGCATTCAAAGACCGACTAGATAACAACGCCCACAACAGCAAGGAATTATTCAACATCGTCAAAGAATTTACCAACCCATCAGCCAACTCCAACGACATCACCCCCTCTCAAGCCCTTTTCGACTCCCTGGCTTCGTTCTTCCATGACAAAATCGCTGACATCCACAACAGCTTCGACAACCAACCCGGAGACCAACCCACCCAACCGTCTGCCGTACCTTCACCCCCCCTTGAACATCCTCAACGACTGGAACCCAATCTCCACTGAGGACACCATCCGCCTGATGAACTCCATCCACTCAGGATCCCCCACAGACCCTTGCCCTCACCACATCTTCAATAAAGCAGACTCCATCATAGCACCACACCTCAGAGACGTCATCAACTGCTCCTTCAACTCCGCCACCTTCCCGGAAAGCTGGAAACACGCAGAACTCAGCGCCCTTCTGAAAAAACCCACAGCTGACCCCACCAAACTCAAAAACTACCGCCCCATCTCGCTCCTTCCATTCCCGGCCAAAGTCATCGAGAAAGCTATCAACAACCAGCTCGCCGCCTTCCTCGAAACCAACAAATCCCTCGACTCTTCACAGTCCGGCTTCCGAGCCAAACACAGCACTGAGACCGCACTCATCGCAGCAACAGACGACATTCGAACTCTACTGGACAATGGAGACACAGTCGCCCTCATCCTCCTCGACCTCTCCGCAGCCTTCGACACAGTCTGTCATAGCACCCTGCTACAACGCCTCAGAAACATCGGAGTCCAAGGAAAAGCACTGGAATGGATCACCTCGTTCCTTACAGGAAGAACTCAGAGAGTCCGCCTTCCACCATTCAAATCAGAGGCCACTGAAGTCATTTGCAGCGTGCCACAAGGATCTTCACTTAGCCCCACCCTCTTCAATGTATACATGAGCCCCCTCGCGACCATCGCACGCCAACACAATCTCAACATCATCTGCTACGCTGATGACACTCAACCGATCCTCTCACTCACCAACGACCCGAACACCGCCAAAACCAACCTACATGAAGGAATGAAAGAAGTAGCCGAGTGGATGAAGCAAAGCCGTCTGAAACTGAACTCAGATAAAACAGAAGTCCTTATCCTAGGTACCTCCCCCTCCGCCTGGGACGACTCTTGGTGGCCAGAGGCCCTTGGAAAAGCACCCATCCCGACGGACAACGCACGGAACCTGGGCGTCATCCTGGACTCCTCACTCTCAATGAACAGACAAGTCAACGCCGTTTCATCATCTTGCTTCAACATTCTTCGCATGCTCAAAAAAACATTTCGGTGGATCCCAACCGAAACTAGAAAAACGGTCACCCACGCACTGGTCACGAGCCGCCTGGACTACGGAAACACCCTATACGCCGGTACCACCGCAAAATTCCAGAAAAAACTCCAACGCATCCAGAACGCTTCAGCCAGACTCATACTAGACATCCCGCGTAAAGACCACATTTCCGGTCACCTGAAAAACCTCCACTGGCTCCTCGTCAATAAGAGGATTACATTCCGCCTCCAAACCCACGCACACAAAGCACTTTAAGAACTTGAACCCGAATGCCTCAACACACGACTTTCCTTCTAAACCACCTCCCGCCAGCTACGATCCTCCAACCAAGCCTTTGCTACTGTACCTCGCATCAATAAAACCACCATGGGAGGAAGATCCTTCTCCTACCTGGCAGCTAAAACCTGGATCTCACTTCCCACTCACCTTCGCCTCACTCAGAACCACCTAGCATTCAGAAAGCAACTTAAAACCTGGATATTCAACAAATAATTCCCCACCCTTCTTCAAGCGCCTTGAGACCCTCTGGGTATGTAGCGCGCTATATAAATCATTTGACTTGACTTGACTTGACAGATACGTCTGAATTACTGACGTATCTGTAAGTACTTGCGACATAATACGTCATATATTTAATATGACGCATGACTAGAAGAGTGAAGGCCTCATTTATGAGGCCATGCGTCACTTTTACGCCACCAATACGTCACTTTTTGTGACGCATCGGCAACGTAAAACATGCACCTTATTGAGTCATATTTACAAAGTGACGCATCTAGGTAGATGCGTCACTTTGTAAACCCCTGCGCCACATTATACCTACGTCAGGTGTAATGTATGCAAAAGGGGTGTATTGATGCAAGAAAGAGTCGTAGAGTTGACGCAGTGAATGAACTGGGTTTTCCCCATGCTACGCTCCCCGGTACGCTCTCCGGTGCAAGTACCGGGCGCTCCCCCCGCGAAAATAGTAAAAAAGCCCTTTTATGGCCCCCACATCACACCTAGGGGGTCAGGGGAGTCTACCCTGCCCCTTTTTGGTAATTTCCCCCTTTGTTTTTGCCACCTCTTGTGTCTCGATCCTACCGAGACACAAGATGGGGGCCACTCCGGACTGTTTGGAATGTTTACAGACACCCGAGAGCCAATCAGCTTTCCGCGCGCAAGTCGCGTAGTGCGCCCGGATCGCTCCCCGGTGCGCGTACCGGGGCGCTGCCATATATATATATTTTTTTTAACCTAAATTACTCAAAAACCACTGGAGCACATATCTTGAGACATAGCAAAGGCACATCGGGCTACCAGTCCCTACAATTTTGCCAAGTTTGGTGGAAATCCATTCAGCCGTTCGGGCTAAAAGTGAGGTCGACCGCCCTTTGGAAATTAACATGGGGAAAACACGTTTTGGGACCCCCCTTTTATCTCTGCCCCGCTTGACGAATCCCCCCAAACTTTCAAGGAAGGACCGGAGCTCCGTGAGGCAAATTTGATTGAGGAAATTTTCAGGCAGATTCGTCAACCGGCGCCAAAGTTATTCACAATAGAATTTTGAGATTTTGCATTGAAAAAAATCCTAACTATAACAAAACCTACTGGCGACTGCCAGTAGGATATATATATATATATATATATATATATATATTGTTTCGTAGGTTTAGTATCTAACTGAGTCACAAAGAAAAACTGAGAAGAAGAATAGTACAAGCAATAGAAGAGAAGCTCAGTTATTGGACACTAGGGGTAGGTAAGGTAGAATAGGAAAAAGAGTAGAGATAGAATAGAGTAGGACAGGAGTTAAATATATTGTGCTTTCTGTTATAGGTACTCAAGTAAAGATAGTCTGCAGGTCAGACTGAAGTTAGCAGAGAATAAACGAGAGAACCAGCTCCAGGACCAGTCTCTTCTGGTTTATTACTTTATCCATTTTCCCCTTCCCCAGGGAGGTATTCTGGGGTCCAGTTTAATTGTAAGTTGTCCGGATCCCAGGGTTATCTTTTGGAGGGAGTCGGAAACCTAGCATCTCTGTTCCTGAGCAAGTTTTAAGGTGAGCCCTGACACATTGATGATCACTCAGGTGGAGGTGTTTTGGATTTGTTGTCGTTGTTGCAGGTGTTTGGCTGGAATTGCTGTGTAGAGTGTTTTGTCACAGTATTGTCTGCTGCTGATGAGGGCCTGTGTCACTGTTCTTCTTCTTTTTGTTAGGATCCACTTGTAAATGTTGCGGAGTATGTGGAGTGTGTTATAGCAGTACGAGGAGATGGTGTAGACTTGCTTACACATGGAGAGGGAGGAGTTTATGATGAATCCTAGGTTGTCCGCATGGTTGGTAGGTGTTGGTACTGTCCACAGTGTAGTCACCTAGCAGGAGTCGTGCAAGGCTGAGGGGGTGGGTCTGAGGATGAGTACCTTCATTTTGTTCGAGTTCATGTTTAGAGAGCTGCTCTTTATTTAGTTGGTGACGTCCTTCAATGTGTCGTGGAGGTTGCTTTTGGTGGTATGCCGCTTTTTGGCGAGGAAGAGGATGAGCTGGGTGTTGTTGGCTTAGGAGATGTTGTTAAATTGTGATGGTGGGCTACTTGTGTGAGGGTGGCCATGTAGATGTTGAATAGTGTCAGGTTGAGGGATGAAGTCTGGTGGACGGAGCAAATAATGTGGGTGGTTTTGGAGCAGAAGGCTGGGAGGCAGATGCTAAGGATTACTATTGTCAACAACACCACTGGGTTGGCTCCCAACAGTAAGGCAGAGCCTTTAATAACTAAGTAAACAAAATAAGTGCCAATACTGGAAGTCTTTTTTCTCTCTCAATTACCATCCACTAATTGACACCTAACAAAAAGTGACGTAGACGGCTTTTTTGGTCTGAATTAATCAAAATAGAGTTAGTATTTATTTAAAAAAACACATCTTTTACTGCAATTGTTATGCTTTTTCCATTTTTCATCTTATTTCAACATTAAAAACATATATATTATATACAATTTTCAAAAACAATATACTCTCACGCATACCATTTTTTCTGATTTTTTCACCTTCATTCACACCCACTCTGCACATTCACCACACACAACAAACACAATATTTACAATTGTTCAGTTTTTCAATGATTCATTTGACAATGCCATAGAACATTACATTTCACCACTTCATATTTTCAATTATTTTCAATATTGATGTTACTAGATTCTTATGGCTAGAAAAACGGGTCTACGCATTTCGAACTCAGGATGGTTTCTTGAGTTCTCATCAGGACCAAAAAAGCCAAGCTGTGGGAAAAAGGGGAAATAACCTAATTCATTTCTTATCTTTCTTACTCTTGCCATCTCCCTATTTACATCTGAAGCATCTCTTACCTGTCTATGCGTGGGGGTAACCAGAATAAATCCGTCACAGGACACTACAACAAAATTAATCTATGCATTAGCCCTTAAACCACAACACTACACATAAAGACAAAGGCTTGCTTATGTGAGTTCTCAAATAAACTAAACTATCGACTTACAGGTGGCTTGTAAAATCACGGATAGCGTCTGTATGTTTTTTTAAGAGTGCTCGGGGTCTCAAAGATCTGTGGTTAAATGAAAGCGGAGTAATAATTAATCCGTTGACTCTCTCAAGCTGTATAATGGCGGCAGGTCATGCAGGCTACTTACTTGAAACACACCCAGTGGCAGCGTCTGTTATTTTCCGTTGCGGCGCACTGCAAAATACAAGGGAGTTTCAAAAGGTCACTCTTAATCAGCGCTACTCCTAAAGATGTTCCCACCATTATGATCCATACCTGTTTTATTTGCAGGGCGCTTCTCTACGATCTCATCAGTTATGGCGGATCTCTTTCGTTCTGCCTTTGTCTTGAGCTACGAGTTTTACACGTTTCTCTCGTTTGCTGATTGTCCCGCTTCTGCGGGGATCATGGGAGTTGTAGTCAAACCTGACGTGGCTCATGGGAAAGATGTTTTTTTTGGGGGAACGAATCGCAAGATCCATCAGGTTGAATTTGTCTTTATTGTACAAATTTGAGAGACGTCTACAAATCCATATATATGTGTCCATTTACTTCATTGGACGCACCCGCTTTTAAGAGGATCAAGGGAATAGTTGGTACTACCACACTCACAATGCGAAATTATTTGTATTTTGAAAGAAGTGGAGTATATCTCACAGGAATTATCTTTCTTGTCTACAGTCCATGAGTATTATACTATCCATATCTAGGTGTCATTGGGCTCCATTCTCCTTTCTTACGACATTGTAATAACCACACTGACAACCTTGATATGAGACGTCCAGGGAAGTTTTTTGGACGCCGGTGTCTTTGAATCACCACAGTTAAATTGCATATTCTTTCCTATCGAATCCATTTGGGTGTGGTCTGGGGGGCATCAGAGTACATTAGCTCTAGATTTTATCCAGGTCAATGTTTCTTTCAATAAGTCAAGTGAGATTTTAAATCTCAGATAACTCATTTAATCCATCTGTTGCGGTGTTATATTTGACAATTAACATGGCTTCTCTTCTTGAGAGTTTAAGATCCAAGTCTCCTCCTCTTGAATCTCTCTCTACTTTTGAGATGACAGTCCGTGCAAGATCTTTTTCTTTGGGATCCTGCAGGCGCCAATGATTAACCAATGGTGCTGTTATGACTTTATTTTTGATCCTTGTTTTATGTTGTGTTATCTGTGACCGGATCTCCTGGTTCGTTTTACCAATATATAACATATTGCAGGGGCATATGATCCCATATACCACGTATCTTGATTTACAATTAGTGAACATGTCATGTTTCCAATAGATGTTGTGATGCTCAAAGATATTTCCTTCTTTTGTGGAGGAACAACATGAGCACGTTCCACATTTCCGATGTCCCTGGATCGGGGGTAAACCCATGTAAGATCTCACTGACATTAGGCTGGTTTGGGGAAGTGCTGCTCGGACCAAATGATTGGCTAAACTGCAGTCTTTCTTGAAAGCGAAGAGGGTTACTTGATTTAGAGATGAATCTAAATTTTTGACTAAATGCCAATTTTCGTAATCACCCTTTTCAGCCTATTTGAGTTAGGACCAAAGGTTGAGACACAGACAATCCTGTCAGTCTCTTTCTTAGGGTTCTTGTCAAGGAGACATTCATGTGGGGGGGGGGCAGCCAAGCTCTTTTCAGAGCTCTTTTTTAGTAGTTTCTTGGGGTAACCTCGTTGTTGTAGGTTTGCTGAAAGTTTTTTGGCATGTCGTAGATACTCATCTTTAAAATGACAATTTCGTCTGATCCGGAGATATTGTCCGAATGGAAGGTTTTCCTTTAGACTCCGGGGGTGATTGCTCGAAAAATGCAAAGCTTTATTTCGATCAGTTTTTTTCTTGTGCAGCGTGGTTAGTAGTTTGCCATCTGATGGGTACACCTCTAGGAACGGCATTTTACTTTGGGAATAAAATTAAAGTAAACGGTATCTCCTGTGTGCGGTTATTTAACCATTGATGGAATAAAATTAAATTTTCTTCTGTACCTGTCCACACCAGGAAGACGTTGTCGATATAACGACTCAGGTTTTTATGAATTGTCCAAATGGATTGTTCTGGTATATGAATTTCTCTTCATATATGGCCATAAACAATGTGGCCAATTCCCGGTGAAAGGACAGCCCATGGCTATTCAAATTCAAAATTACTTTATTCGGTTTTTGACAAAACAAAACCATAGTCCTGCAATGAGATCACTAGCCCCCTAACCAAGATGACGCCTGCTATTCGGCACTCCCTGGTTCCCTCACCTAAGATGGCAGCTACAATCACCGAGTGAAGTAGTGTGGCTCACTGGTTAGAGGCGGGAGACCCGAGAGCAGAGGACGGCCCGGGACCAGGGTTCGATTCCCGGCGCGGCAGGTTTCGGTACCAGGGTCAGCGGACTCGATAATTCTCTCGCCTCAGTGCCCACTCTGATCAGCGATCACACTCGGCAACTCTGGGCATTAGCTTGCCTCATCTTTACTAACGGCCCCACCAGACCGCCGGGGATGCCTGGTCTCACCCTGGAGATACCCATCAAGGGACCATCTCTCAGGGAAGCCAGGAAGGGTTTCGCAGCGGTCGAAGCGCCTTGGGACCCTACGGGTAAGTAGTGCGCTATATAAATGCCAATACATTTACATTTACATTTACACCGCGACGCGATGTCCCCAAGAGCCCAAGGTGCCCTGAAGTGCTCTAATTCCCGCAAAATGCGGGGTGAGGTCACAATTATGGTGCAGGTAAGAGCTATTCTAAGTGTAGCCCCCCAATGACAAGCTAAGAAAAGGTTGCGCCTAGCGCCAAGAGTGTGTAACATGGGATCACCACATAGATGAACATTAAAGTCCCCGGCTAACACCACATTCCTTCCAGAGGTTCCCCGGCATTGATCCTACACCCCTCCCCTTGACAGGTGGCATTGTAAAAGTTAATCACGCACATACTGTTCTCGCCTTTCCCCAGCAGGATGGCCTGGAAATTTTTGTTGCATGAAGTAAGAGCCTTTACGCTGCATCTCAGCGCCAGAGAAAAAAAGATGGTTAAGCCCCCACAGGCACACCCACTCCTAAAGCGTGTTGCCGGGACAAGAAAGGATATAAAGCCCTCCATAGCGAGGTTAGAATCAGTAGCCCAGGTCTCCTGGAGACAGATGATCGAGTAATTTTTTACAAACTGGGTCCATACAGGATCTGAGATCTTACTTTCTAACCCTGCTACATTCCAAGAGATTATGTCATAGGGTAGAATGCCCTCTGGGTTTTCCCCACTATTTTCCACAGATGGAGCGGTCTGTGCAGTGCTAATGATGGGTTCCTCCCGTTCCCTTTCAATGTTTAATACCCGGGCTGAATCCACTTTTTCAATTGCGGAACCGGCGCGCAACGCCCCACTGCCGCAGGATGTTGCGGGCCAGTCGGGGTTAGGGTCGGGACCATCAATTGTTGGGGAAATTGCAATGGTAATACTCAGTCAGTCACAGCATTTTAGGCCCGATAAAATATTATATCTGTTTGTTACCTCTAGGTGTGATAGGGCTTCCATGCCACCCCATTTTTCACCCCTAGATTACCAAATCGGAATTGTATTCCACCCTTCTGGACCATTTCTACTCATGATGGGGTATCTGTTAGTGCTGCTGTTGTTAACCCGTACTTCCTCTGCTCTATAGAAAACCCCCAGGGGAAGGATATCTATACCTTATCCTCTCGGTACAGTAGTAGACTCTGCCTCCCTTATAATCCTTTCTACTGGTTGGGTGCTGTTAAAGTTGACCACTATGCAGTCTCTATCTTTGCATTTCCTAGTGCGGCCCAACCATGAGACTCGCCGTGCCATTATGATGTTATGCCCTATATTTTGGCCACTGTAGGTGTTGTTTGCTAGCCAGTGGGTGACTTTGTTGGCTACTCCGCCCACCTGAAAGTAGTAAGACCCATTAAAGTTGAAATAATTCTTTTTTAACTCAAATTTGGCCAACTTGAGGATAAAGTCTGTCGGCACCTTTGTTGGTTTTTCATGTGTCTCCAAAAAAGACTCAATCACTTTTAAGCCTTCATCTTGAGGTATTTTAGTGTATAGAGACACTACATCAAGGGTCACTAAATAATGTAGATTTTCATCACACTTCAAAGTTGGCAGTTTGTTGATAAAGTCTTTTGTGTCTCTCAGGTATGATTGAACCTGAGGTAGAAAGGGTTTCAAAAAGAAATCGACAAATTTGGAGATGGGTTCCATCAAAGATTCACACCCGGACACTATTGGACGACCGGGTGGTGTGGTTTCATCTTCATGCACTTTGGGAAGTACATAAAAAAGAGGGGTGCGGGGACATTTAATTTTTAGATATTCAAATTCCTTTTTTCCAATAAAACCCTCAGTTCTTCCTTCTTCAAGAATGGAATATAATTCATTTTTTAATTCATTTACCGAGTCTTTATTGATTTTTTTACAACAGGTTACGTCCTCTAGCTGTCTTGATACCTCTGTGATATATTTGGATTTATCCAAGATTACAATTGATCCACCTTTGTCCGCCTGTTTTATTACGACCGAAGTGTCTTTTTTAAGGTTGTTTAGGGCTTCCATTTCCAATTTTGAGATATTGTATTTAGTCCATCGTCTCTTTTCCATTTCAGTAATAGCTGACAATTAGGTTTTTTCAAAAATCACTACTTCTTTCGGAATTTTGTTTGACGGAGGACAGAAGGTTGATTTAATTCTTAGACCAGTTGTTTCAATTGGTATCATATTTTCAGTTTCACAAAATCAGTGTGTTTAGATGGTACAAAAGTTAAACCATTTTGCAAAATACTTTCTTCTTCCTTAGTTAAGATTTTGTTGGATAAATTAAAAACTGGTGACACCATTAATTCTTGTAGTTGTGATGGCGTGTGGACATTTCCCATGGTTGATTGAACCGTATTCACGATCTGGTTTTCGGTTGTCCTCTCCCAAAAAAGGAATCTGTTGTTGCTGGTGTTGATAAGAGCCTCTCCTATTACGATTTCTCCGAGGATCACTCTTTTCCGCCTCACTACTACTTTCTGAGGATGAAGTTTCTGAGAAAGTTAAATAATGTTTTTTTGATCTCCCTTGGTATTCCTGAAGGTGTCGCCTTGATTCTGGTCTTTGATAGAAATCCACCTGTAAATAGGGGTATACTTTATCTAGATATAAGTTTTTTTTATCTTTTTCAAATTGGTTTGTCTTCTGGGTAATTGTATAATCCTTAAAATCAGCGATTTCTTTTTCAACTTTATCAAGTAATGCTTTTGAATCTGTTATAAGTTGGTTTGTTGAGATTTGCTTTTTCTAAAGACTCAATCTCTTCTAATTGTTGTTTTGACAACCTTTGTGCTGTTTCCACAGTAAGGACTATCAGGTCCGTACTGTATTTTGTCTCTATAAAACTATATCCTTTCTTATAGATCGGGTCTTCAATAAAAATTACTGGAACGTTTTTAATTTGAAGTCCTCCTGGGATAGTACCCGCTCTCAGATGTTGAATCAGAAAGTGACCATGCAGGTCAGTTCTTATCTGTTTCTTTTTTAATCTGATTAATTTATCTGTTTCATTTTGGTTTTGAGCTGAGAGGCTCAGGGATGCTGATGCAAAAAGGGGAGGGGCAGCTATTATTTTTTTATTATGATCTTCACTATATCAAAAGGTATCTTTCTCTGACATTTTGTCATACACCAAACACTCTAGGTTGCAAAACCCAACTACCGTTATTCTCGCGTTGCGGGACAAAAAACGCTAAATGACACACTTAACAAACCTGCTCAAAACACTGAATGCTTAAGAAGGCAACGTCGCAGACCTCCGTCTGCTATAATCATCAACAACACCATTGGGTTGGCTCCCAACAGTAAGGCAGAGCCTTTAATAACTAAGTAAACAAAACGTATTTTAAACTTTTGTTTTGTTATTATTTTACATTAAGAATATGAAATATAACTTAAAAAATAAAATAACTATAAATAATTATAATAAAAATGTAGGAAATTAGTATAGAAAGACAGAAATATAATAATGAATACCTTTAAAAATTATCATTTACAAAACCTTTGAAATTCACTGAAAAAACCATAGGTTTAACACCCGTTATAGTTAGGAATTAGCATTTAAAAAAACTTTTAAATTCACTGAAAAAACTATAGGTTTCAGCCACGTTATAGTTAGGAATTAGCATTTAAAAAACATTAGAAATTCACTGAAAAAACCATAGGTTTCACACATGTTATAGCTAGCTGGATATTTCACTCATACAAAACCATTGAAATTCTCCCGTTATAGTTAGTTCAGCTAACTATAACTCGCGCGCCCGCAATGCACTTCTGATGACGTCACATATTACATCATTCATGACATGATCAGTGACATCCCTCATGACATCACTGATGACATCTCAGCTGAGACAAATTGAAAGTAAATGAAGTTGATCATTGTGGGACTTAGCCCTTTTTGGCTAAAGTTCCCTAAACTTTTTGCTTTCTCCTGATCTTTTTTTTTACAAGGTACTGCCAACTTAGATGCTTTGGGCACTTTGCCACCTCTGATCAGTGTCAACATGCAGGTACTCCCTGTGTAAATTGTAATGGTAATTGGCTATCCATGATTGGTATGTTTGCCTTACTAGTAAAGTTCCTTATTAGCAAAGTCCTTAGTAAAGTGCACTACGTGTGCCAGGGCTGCTAATGCAACTGCTACTAGTAGCCCTGCAGCACTAATTGTGCCACCCACACAAGTAGCATAAAAGAGGGCACTCTGGCCTGCCATTGCAGTGCCTCTGCACAGTTTGTTAAACTGCCATGTAGTTCCGACAAGGGCACCCACTTGCCAGACCTTACTCTTCCCTTTCTATGCACATTAGACACCCCTATGGTAGATCCAATGTACTTCCTGGGCAGGGTGCAGTGCATGTGAAAGGTAGGACATGTACTAAGGTGTTTACCATGTCCTGAGAGTAAAATCATCTCCATTTCGTTTTTCGCTGTGGAAAGGCCATCTCGCCCATAGGATAGAAGAGGGGGATGTGTAATATGTTTTCCAGCCTATCTTCCCAAAGGCTTAAGATGGAGAGGTGAAGTTTAGTATGCCTGAACTCACAATGTAATAACACATCTTTCTATGAAGGTGGTTTTAGCATTGTGTGTTTAGTAGCCACTCTTTTAGAAGTGGGTGGGTTTTTGTGCTCTAACATTTCTGTGTGTCTCTGCCTGGTTGTGGATTGACTGACTGGATTTGAAAGTGATACGATCTGGGGAATGTCTTGACTCAGGGGAAAAGGTGAGACAGCAACAGGCAGACCTGCATCTGTAGAGGGGAAGAGGCCTTGGGTGCTGCCATAATACAATGGTCCTATCTCCTGCTGAGTGTTCGAGAATCCAGACTCCCAATAATCAAAGCAAGAAGGTGTCACTGGCAGGGAGACACCCAAACCTGGGTTGAACAAGGGTCAGTGCCCCCTCAACACAAAGACTTCAAAGACATTTAGGGGTATAACAATGAGACCTGAAGCCCCTGAACTTTGGAGAATGGATTGATCAAGTCTGAACAAGACTGAAGCTACTTTGTGGTCAAGAGGAACTTTTGCCGAGGAAGAAACAACTGAAGAGACTGAAGGAAAGGACTGACCCTTGATGTGTATTCTGGTACTGGACTGCAGTTTCCTTTTTTAACCAAGGAGAGGCTAAAGGGACTTTGCTGTGTGCTGTGTCCCCCTGCTTGAAAGGACTTTGCTGTGTGCTTTGTCTGGAAGTAACTTATCCCCAAGGGCCAGGGGTGAGCTGGCTCCCTGTTGCAGAAATTCAGGAACACAAAAGTTTCCAGGAGAGTCTCAGCGACGCAGTGTGCATGTGCTTTTTGTAGCCTGAGACCCTCGTAAGAAGTGCCCAGTTATCGTGGGTACCTGAAGTCCAAGGGAGGCTCAATGATGCTGTGTGTGTGTGCTTTTTGGCAGCCTGAACCCTTTGTGAGGATTGTCCTGTTATCATGTGCACCGGAGTCCAAGTGAGACTCAGTGACGCTGTGTGCATGTGATTTGTGCTGCCAGAGACCTTTGTGAGGATTGCCTTGATTATCATGCACACCCGGAGTCAAAGTGAGTCTCAGCGACACTGTGTGCGTGTGCTTTGTGCAGCCTGAGACCTTCACAAGGATTGCCTTGTTAGCATGCACATCTGGAGTCCAAGTGAGTCTTAGCAACCCTGTGTGCATGTGCTTTGTGCAGCCTGAGGCCTTCGTGTGGATTGCCTTGTTATCATGCACCAAGAGTTCAAGTCAGTCTTAGCGACGCTGTGTGCGTGTGCTTTTTGCAGCATGAGACCTTTGTGAGGAGTGCTCTGTGATTGTGCACCTGAATCTCAAGTGAGTCTCAGTGACGCTGTGTGTGTGTGCCCTGTTGCAGTCTGAGATCTCTGTAGAATCAGCGCCGGAGCGGCAGCTCCGGAGGAGCTGAGTCGCCAGCCCAAAACCGCCATTGCCAAAGCAGGACCTCGAACCAACCTCATTGAGGGAGGGCCCAAGTTCCACTGCCTGAAATTCACAAAGATTGCATCGGAGGCCTAAGTAGCTGGAAGTGAAGAGGAGAGCGAGGTTGCACTCCCCCATGTAACCTGTGTCAACTCCTGAGGTGGGGTGCGGGCTCGGTGGGAGACACGCTCGGCCTCTCCCATTCCTGCAGTGCGAGCCTGTGCTTTGGCTCATATTGGGGCCTGTACTTGCCAAAGGAGTGGCAGTACCGGGGCCGGAGTGCGGAGCTGTGCTTTTTGTTCCACCATACCCATGTGGGGGCAACTGTTGACAGAGGCTGACTGCGAGTCAGCACGAGTGGCAAATAGACCACCTAAGGTACCGTGATCTGTGCTGGATTGTATTATGCATTGCATCATTTCTGCATACCAAACTACCTGATTCTTGTATTACACATTGCATAGCTTCTGTATAACAAACTACCTGATTGTCGTATTACGCATTGCATTGTTTCTGCATAATGAACTACCTGATTATTGTATTAAGCATTGCATTATTCCTGCATAACAAACTACCTGATTAGTGTATTACACATTGCGTTATTTCTGTAGAACGAAGTACCAGATTGTTGCATTACGAATTGTATTATGTTTACATTGCAAAGTGCCTGATTCTAGCATTACGAACTGCATTATTTTTACATTGCAAAGTGCCTAATTCTAGCATTATGAACTGCATAGCATTGCATTAGGACTGCAGTGGAACATTTAGAAGCGCTCATTAATATCGACAGATCTTACAAGGGCTGGCTGGCCTATCAACCGGCCAGGAGGAATATTACAAATATGCACATTTTGGATTTATATTGTGTGGTCTTATTGTATATCTTTGTATATAAATGTATGCTCGTTTTTCTAAAACTTGTGGGGAGGCCATTTGTGGTGTCATCATTGGGTTGCTGTGAGCGTAGTTGCAAATAATTTACACATTTGCCTTGAAGATAAGCCTGGCTGCTCATTCCAAGCTACCAAGAGGGTGAGCGGGTGTTATCTGCAAAGGTGTCCTTCCTCTCCCTGACGTGGAAATGAGGGTCCCTATTTGGCCTAGGGTGCCTGCTTTGGCCAACCAGGGATCCCGGGTCTAACAACCATTATCAAAATCTTCTTCCAATACTTCTTCAATTTCATTACCAGATGACAATGAGGAAGACGGATGAGCAATATCGATGTTTATCTCAAATAAATGTGTGCATGTCGGACTGGCAGCATATAGAGAAGAATATGAATCAAAGAGAAGTCGACAAGTAAAATCCTAACAGTCCTTCAAACATTGTCTGAAAAATACACTAAATGGTTACACTTGCTCCATAGCTTTTAATATTGACTAACATATATATATATGGGCTGCATCGAAGCCATTAACAAGTCAAGGTTCATTCATAGCAAACATGAAACACAAAAGGACAAAAGTGAAAGCTCCTATTCATGTATTTCAAGCTACTGCACTAAGTGTCTGTTTACTCTGTTTCAATACTGCTGCCCATGTGGGACTGATATATGTGATCTACAAAATTAATGCTCATCACGAAATAGTAAGTCAGTTCCTGTCGCTGTTTCATCGGATTGGGAAAACTTATGACCATGAGAGTTCAACTGCATATCAAAAAGGACATTTATCCTGTTGCTCAGAGACATATATGAATTCCATTTCATCTGCCAGAGGCTGTTGAGAAACAGCTTGAGACTTTACTAAAGCATGATATCACTGAGCGATGTACTGGTCCAACTCTGCGAGTTTCACTCCTAGTGGTAATGCCTAAAAAAGAGGGTGAAGTAGCTTTATACATTTGTGATGATATGCATGAAGCCAATAATGCAATTGAACGACATCCCAGTTCGCACATTGCCAACATGCTCACACAGCTGAATGGTGCCAAAGTCCTCCCTCTCATTGATCTGAACAAGGGAAGCCATTAATTGAAACTCAAAGAAAAATGCTGGCACATTACCACCTTTTCTACCAATATTGGTTTGTTCAGATATAAAGGCTTACGTTTCAGTACTGTACTGTACTGATGGCTTCCTCTTTATTAGAGTCCTCCCACAGCTAGCACTGTGATTGAAGTACTATATTTCATTTACCTTCCTCTGTCATCCTTGCCGCTGCTTGTCTTCTATTCCCCACCTCCCATTGTCTATGTCTGTTCTTCCCTCTTACCTCACACTCCTGTTATCCATGTTGCTTCTTCACTCCATAACCTCCATTCTCCTATTGTACTCTTTCACTCTTCCTGCCAAACCCCCACCATCATGCTGTCTGTGTTGCCTTTTCCCTCCCTCCTGTTGTATGTGTTGCCCCCGCCTACCATACGTTACCACAATGGACCAACAGAAGATTTACAACAGATGGTGAACTTTGTCAAACAGGCTTGTGCCATAAGCAAAAGATTAAACTATATATCAACAAGTGCTGAAGTGCCAAAAACACTACTTTCAAAAGGTGCAATCGAGTATTAGTGTGACAACAGAGAAAACCCAAATCTGATGCAACCTTTGATGCGCAACGCTTTAAAGTTGTTACTAGCAAAGGGCACATGATGACTGCTTACCGTCCTGGAAAGTCCATTAGCAAAGGTTCTTCGCACTTCAGACATCTGCCTCATCATTCGCCAGTACCTGATGTCAGAGATTAAACTGGTTCAATTAAGAACCTAGAGAGACCGTTGACTTCATCTACCCCTACATCACCAGTGCCAATCATGGACTCTTCTCTTTTCTCTTCCCAGCCTCGGAGGACATGATCTGGGCATTTGGTCAGAGCTCCATGACAACTTATCGAGGAGTTGTGATGGAGATATATATATATATATATATATATATATATATATATATATATATATATATATATATATATATATATATATATATATATATATATATATTCACAGAAAAAACCATAGGTTATAGTCCATATATAGTTAGGAATTTGCATTTACAAAACCTTGAAAATTCAATGAAAAAATGAAAAAAACATTGGTTTTAGGCCATATATAGTTAGGGATTTGCATTTAGAAAACCTTATTTTACTCGCATAAAACCATTGAAATTCCATATATAGTTATAAGCGCTAACTATATATTGCGCACCCGCAATCCACTGCTGATGATGTCACATATTACATCATTCATGACATGGTTAGTGACATCACTGATGACATCACTGATGACATCTCAAATGACATCACTGATGACATCACTGATAACATCTCATTTGACATGACTGATCACATCACTGATGATATCATTCATGTGATAATACCATGAACCTCTTCAGACTCTAATATAACCTTAGATACAATCAGTGTAAACAGACAGTCACAGGCTGTCACTCATCCATGGAGTTACTGACACACCTAGTCAGTTATGCCAAAAATCAATCACACCTCCATTTTCTCAACTATACAGTTATACACACCTTACTTATTCAAACATATACTAACACATATTTACTTTACTCTCTTATACAATCTCTGATACATGTTCACAATGATCCATACAGCCACCCACACATTCACTGGCTCTTATGCACAGTTATTTATAGATGTCAACTCTCACATGTACTGTGTTTTACATATGTACTTAATTTGACATGTAGCACTGAGATATCCATTCACTCACTAATACACTCATGCACAGTCAACCGCCCATACAGCTGTTTCCACATGCACTTTTGAATCTATACATATAGTGAATCAACTACTCACACATCTATGTACAGAGTCACACACCTCCCAGCCACCCATACACACACACTCAGTTTCCCATACAAATACTTGGACAACCAATCAATAACCCATACAGTTACTCATATAGCTACTGATCAACATATGCAGCAGTTTGTAGAACAACAGATATAATGATGCACAAATTAAAACAGTTTAGTCACTAACCCATGCACTCAGTGAGACACATTTAATCACTCACTCAATCAGTCAGTCATGCACCTAGTAAATCCTTCATCCAGACACTTATATATCCACTCATTCTTCAATATGTAAAACATATTTTAACTTTACAGAAACATACAGTCACTGGATGTTGTAATCAGTGATGTCATCAGTGATGTCATTTGAGATGTCATCAGTGATGTCATCAGTGATGTCACTAACCATGTCATGAATGATGTAATATGTGACATCATCAGCAGTGGATTGCGGGTGCGCGATATATAGTTAGCGCTTATAACTATATATGGAATTTCAATGGTTTCATGCGAGTAAAATAAGGTTTTCTAAATGCAAATCCCTAACTATATATGGCCTAAAACCAATGGTTTTTTCATTGAATTTTCAAGGTTTTGTAAATGCAAATTCCTAACTATATATGGACTATAACCTATGGTTTTTTCTGTGAATTTCAATGGTTTTTTAATAGCAAATATCAAAAGCTGTCAAATGTCAAGTACGTGATAGGTAAAAACGTTTTTGTGTTTATGCACGCTGATGTGCTTTGAACGCTGCCCCCCCCCCACTCCCCTCTTTTTCTCTTAGTAGTACTCTCTCTTTGCAGATAGTGAACGGTAGTTGACGCAGACCTTTACCCCTGTTGTAATCCGTCGTACCTGCTTGTCTCTCCATTTGATTGATTATTATCCAAGCATTTACTGTTTTACAATTGGTTCTCTTTGGATCATTCTCTATTTACAAACAAGCACAAAGTCGCAATACTCTGTTTAGTCTTTGCAGATAGTGAAAAATCGTGTAAAAAAATAAAAGTAATCGAGCAAAATCAGTAGACCACTAATTAGATCTCTTTTTGACCTCAGTAAAATACAAACATTAGGAACAACCCTTCATGAGAAATACGAAAATAGTGAAATGAACTGAGCTCCACACCATGAGGGCTGCAAAACAGCTCGACTCCGCCACCCACACCGCCCAAAATAACGACAAACCCTATGCAAATATTATAAATATACACAACACACCAGCAAAGAAACAGAGTAAAACATTTTATTAAATAACTATTTACATAACTATTTTATACTTTTTATTGCCCGATCCGGCTAGCTCAATCGATCGAGCATGAAACTCATGCACTGATAACAAGCGTTGAGAGTTTGTAGAACGATGGCTTCAGATTTTGCACATACGGTGTAGTGGCGCGAACTGGCAGGGGGCGTTTGGATTCTACCCTTTCCCCAAATAAGATTTTCATACGTGAATGTTTGTTCATGCTTTTTGTCCCTGAGTTGCTTCCATGTCACTGCCTTACACAAATGGCATAAGTCCTGGTTGTTGAGTGCCATACTTCAGAGTTCTAAGCAGCTCTTGTAACACTGTTTAAACCTTATTTGCACCTGCTGCAGCTTCACTATTCAAAGTAAGTGGGGTCCATTTGTGGACCTGACTGCATTGGAAAACAATGTGATACGGTGCCTCCCTAAACCGCTTGACGGAGGCCCCCGAGGGGCGGTGAGATGGCGCGGACTGAGAGGGGGCGCTTGGCTCCTGCCCCCTCCCCAAGTCGTGTTGCCCTGGTGAGGCCTGAGATCGCCCCCGGCATAGGCGGCCGGCTCCCGGGGTCCGGCGGAATTTTTTCCCTTTTGAAGAATCTTCCATTCTGGACCTTGTCCCACAATCCGTTTGACCTGAAGACACGCTGTCGTGGGGCGCCCCTTTACCGTTTTAGTTGCCATTCCGCCCGCTTTTGGTACTCTGTGCCTCTTCCGCCATTCAGCTGTTTACCACCCGCTCTTGCGACTACAACGTCTCGCTCACCATGTAGTTGAGTTGCTCCCGCTCTTAAGATTTAACCGAACTTTTTGGACTGCTGAAAGCGGTTGTATTCCGACCGCTGGTTGGTGGAGACATTTTGACTATATTCTGGACCTGCATTGTCGCGTAATGCGTCATATGACGCGACGCGTTAGCGCACCCGGAAGTGCTCCGGTGCGCAAGGCGCAGCTTCCCGGAAACGATCCAGAGCGCGCCACGCAGCGCGTAACGTAAGCATAACAGGTCATGTGACTTGTTAATAAAACTTTTCATTGGTTCATTTTACTTTTCTTTTCCTAATTATGTAAGACTAGGTCATGTGACCTAAAAATAACACTTTTCATTGGATTAAAACATTTTTTTTCCCAAACGATGAAAGCCCCACCTTGTTTCTGGATGTTTCAGACTGAAGCTGGCGTCACCATGAGAGCACCACCATCTCGTAGCTCCGTCGTGGCCATTCCGCAAGCAATCATGGCAGCCGCTCCCCACCGGAAGCCTGCGGGAGTCGACGGCCCCCAAGACTTTTGTACAATCTTCAAGGCTGAGGGGACGCTTTCGAGAATGGAACCCAAGCCCTGGCAGACAAGTGTCCGAGTTCCAAGGTGTCCCAGGGCCATTTTACTGGACCAGGCCCAAATCCGAAGAGCCGACCTCCATTTTAGGAGTCCTGTGGAAGCCGCCTATCGCTGCACCGCAAGAGTGGGAGCAACTCAACTACATGGTGAGCGAGACGCTGTAGCCGTAAGAGCGGGCGCTAAACAGCTGAATGGCGGAAAAGGCACAGTGTAGCAAAAGCGGGCGGAATGGCGACTGAAACGATAAAGGGGCGCCCCACTACAGCAGACAAGCCTCCGCCATGTGCTTCAAAACTGCATATGTATCTCGTGATATCAAGGTTGGGCAACCAGTACACAACAAGCAGTTACGAGTCCCATTTACACCGGCGCCATTTTGGGCACGGCCGGACAGGTCCAGGATCTACTGAAACATAACAAATGAGGCTGATGTCTCTGAAGCAGTTGACGAACAGCAGAACATAGCAAATAAACATGAACTCTCTAAAGCTGTTAACTCACTGCAGGACAAAACAAGTGAACCTGAAACCTCTGGAATAATTGTCGCTCAAAAGAACAACACACAAAACTCTGTAGAGCCTGAAGAAAAAAAAACAGAAGGGCACTGTAGTTTCAGACACACTTAACACTAATGACTAAACAAAGATATCGTCTGTTTATGAAGCAGTTATCATCTTGACAGAATTGACAAAGAAGTGTACAGACACCAATGCTATTAAGAAACACAAGGAAATCCTAACGCATCAGCATTCTCGGAAGAGGTTGACACAGATAACATCTTAAGGAACAAAGAAAGACCTGTTCACTCTTGACACCCCAGGTGCTGTGTATGTTGCACTATAGTGCTGCATCGAGAAAACGGACAACCCTATTGATGTGGATTTTTCATTATTGATTATTGTAAAGAAATGGCGACTCCCCCCTTTAGCAGATTAGCTAAATATTTGCGTAATTTAGGCATAAAAGTTATATTATTGTTGTTGTTGTTGTTATCGTTATAGTTCTGGTTAATTTCAAAAAATGGTTAAATATATTTACAGTTTTTGTTGCGTTCGTTATATTTAAATGTTAATAAAGTTTTAAAATCTAACTTTGTTGGAGTGCTATATATGTTTAAAAAATCGGGTGAATGGGGCCTTGAATCGGGTTATTGTCATGTGTGGGCTTTGCAAGTGTACTGCTACAAGATCGGACATTTCAAACTCAAATGCACGTTCTTTTTCTTACCTTTCCGAAGCATGGAGCGCAATAGCAGGCAGAGAAAGGGTGATGCACGTGTTGAACACTGCCTGGCCTGGCAAGTTGCTGCCAGTGCCCCCCCGCCCGCTCCTGAAAGAGGGCACACACACACCGCCGCCCGAGTACTTCACAAATCTTTAAAAGACCATGCGCTTGTTCATGAGGCTTAAATGGTTTATCACCCCTTCTAGAACCCCTGCATCGACCCTCTGACGTTTCCTGGAAGAATTAGCACGTAACACAATACCAAGCCCTGTCAGCTGAAACCCCCGAGAAATCATGGGGCATATTATCAAGGGGGTTTATTTCCGCTTTTTTGGCTTTAAAAGCCAAAAAAAAAAGAGATAAAATTATCTCCCTATTACCAAGCTGTCGCTAACACCAGTTAGTGACAGCTAAAAGGAGATAGCGACCATCTTGGGCCCCGCTTTGCATATCAGTGATATTTATCACTAATGACATGCAAAGTGGGCGTGCCAAGATTTTAGCGACTGGAAACAGTCCCTAACCATCGCTATCTCCTATTACCAACTTTTGGAGATATTCACGCTAAGCGCGAATATCTCCAAAACCTAACACCTGCCCTGAGCAGTTTTAGCCATGTTATCCAATGGGAAGTGGATAACATGGCTAAAAGCATTTGCTGGATAATGCATGAATATCGCTGACTTTTCAACGATATTCATGCATTGCGGCCGTTTTTTATCGCATTTG
Organism: Lissotriton vulgaris; assembly: GCF_964263255.1. Taxonomy (NCBI): domain Eukaryota; kingdom Metazoa; phylum Chordata; class Amphibia; order Caudata; family Salamandridae; genus Lissotriton; species Lissotriton vulgaris. The sequence goes on along the minus strand of NC_141691.1, from coordinate 1,190,666,075 downwards.
CGATAAACCTTGCTAATAGCAAGGTTTATGTGCGATAAAATTCGCCGAAGTGCGGCGATAATTTTTGTCTCTAAACAAGTTAGAGACAAAAATTACCGCTAGTTGTTGGTAATATGCCCCCGGGTTTTTCCTTGCAGGAATCGGGAAGCGAAAGACTAGCACTGAATCAGTAGTCTCACGCCTGAATCGGGAGGGTTGGCATGTCTGGATACTCTACAGCTGGGGCCATAAACTACATCCGCAGGGCTAGGTGATAGCCTAGGTCCGGCCTGGACAATCGGACACAGAGGAAGAGGAGTGTCAGAGGGTGCGGTAGTGAATAGGGTGAAAGGGAGGTGTCGGGCGGGCACAGGGTGTGATTCTCAGAGAAGAGCAGCGCAGATGGGGGGAAGTATATGGCCCATGCATGAGAGAGAGAGCGGGGGTGACCAGTGCGTGGGGGAGATGCTTGCGAGGGTGGGGAGCCATGCTGAGGATCGGCGGCGTGCAGAGAGTGGCCCTGGTCAAGGCATCTAAAATGGCTGCCGTGCACGACAAAATTGTGGCATTGGACAAAAACGCAAGATGGCGCAGACAATGTTTATCAATAAGGATTCATTTATAACAAAATATTTACTCGCAGTGACAAAATGGTGGTCAACACTTCCTGATTTCCATCGAATCGAACGTTAACAAACGTCACGCAGCAAAAAAAAAAAAAAAAGCTCACGCACAGAGCAGTTTTTAGCCATGTTATCCAATGGAAGGTGGATAACATGGCTAAGAGCATTTGCTGGATAATGCATGAATATCGCTGACTTTTCAGAGATATTCATGCATTGTGGCCGATGTGCGGCGATAATTTTTGTCTCTAAACAATTAAAACGAAGCACAAAATGGCGAATTCCCGTTTCGCTACCAGTTTGCGGCCCAGTTCGCGGCCCGTGAAGCGCTTCTACCGTGAAAAATCTTTTTTTTTTTATTTTCCCCACGGGACCCTTTAATAACCCCAACAACATTCCTAGGGGGTCAAGAGGGGTATACCTTGCCCCCTTTCAATAAATTCCCCCTTCGTTTTTCACCTCTTCTTCTCTCTCGATCCTACCGAGAGATAAGATGGCGGCCGCTCCGGACTGTTTAGAATGTTGACAGATACCGGAGAGCCAATCAGCTTTCTGCGCGCAAAGTTCCGTTTCGCGAAAAGTAAGCGGACCGGATCGCTGCCCAGAGCGCTGTTACAGATATATATCTTGTTTTGAACGTTAATTTCTCAAAAACTACTGGAGCACATATATTGAGACCTAGCAAAGGCACATCGGGCTAACAGTCCCTACAATTTTGCCAAGTTTCGTGCAAATCCATTCAGCCGTTCGAGCTAAAAGTGAGTCCAACCGCCCTATGGAAAAATGAATGGGAAAAACGCGTTTTGGGACCCCCCTTTTTTCTCAGCCCCCCCTTGACGAAACCCCCCCAAATTTTCAGGGGCTGCTCAGAAACAGAATGTGCCATTTTCCTGAAAATTTCAGCCGATTCCGTCCTCAAACGCCAAAGTTATTAGACATAGAATTTTCAAAAATCCCATAGGGAATTAATCCTAACTATATATACCTACTGGCGATAGCCAGTAGGTAATATATATATATATATATATATATATATATATATATATATATATATATATATATATATATATATATATATATATATATTCACCGAAAAAACCATAGGTTATAGACCATATATAGTTAGGAATTTGCATTTACAAAACCTTGAAAATTCACTGAAAAAACCATAGGTTATAGACCATATATAGTTAGGGATTAGCATTTACAAAACCTTATTTTACTCGCATAAAACCATTGAAATTTCATATATAGTTAGTTGCGCTAACTATATATCGCGCACCCGCAATCCACTGCTGATGATGTCACATATTACATCATTCATGACATGGTCAGTGACATCACTGATGACATCACTGATGACATCTCAAATGACATCACTGATGACATCACTGATGACATCTCAAATGACATCACTGATGACATCAATGATGACATCTTAAATGACATCCCTGATGACATCACTGATGACATCTCATTTGACATTACTGATCACATCACTGATGACATCATTCATGTGATTATACGATGAACCTCTTCAGACTCTGATATAACCTTAGATACACTCAGTGTAAACAGACACTCACAGACTGTCACTCATCCATGGAGTTACTCACACACCTAGTCAGTCATGCAAAGAATCAATCACACCTCCATTTCCTCAACTATACAGTTATACACACCTTACTTATTCAAACATATACTAACACACATTTACTCTCTTATACAATCCCTGATACAAGTTCACAATGATCCATACAGCCACTCACACATTCACTGGCTCTCATGCACAGTTATTTATATATGTCAACTCTCACATGTACTGTGTTTTACATATGTACTTACTTTGACATGTAGCACTGAGATATCCATTCACTCACCAATAGACTCATGCACACAGTCAACCGCCCATACAGCTGTTTCCACATGCACTTTTGAACCCATACATCTAGTGAATCCACTGCTCACACATCTATGCACAGAGTCATACACCTCCCAGCCACCCACACACACACTCAGTCTCCCATACAAATACTTGGGCAACCAATCAATAACCCATATAGTTACTCATATAGCTACTGATCAACACATGCAGCAGTTTACAGAACAACAGACATAATGATGCACAAATTAAGACAGTTTAGTCACTAACCCATGCACTCAGTGAGACACATTTAATCACTCACTCATACAGTCAGTCATGCACCTACTAAATCCTTCATCCAGACACTTATACATCCACTCATTCTTCAATATGTAAGACATATTTACACTTTACAGAAACATACAGTCACTGGATGTTGTCATCAGTGATGTCATCAGTGATGTCACTGACCATGTCATGAATGATGTAATATGTGACATCATCAGCAGTGGATTGCGGGTGCGCGATATATAGTTAGCGCAACTAATATATATGAAATTTCAATGGTTTTATGCGAGTAAAATAAAGTTTTGTAAATGCTAATCCCTAACTATATATGGTCTATAACCTATGGTTTTTTCAGTGAATTTTCAAGGTTTTGTAAATGCAAATTCCTAACTATATATGGTCTATAACCTATGGTTTTTTCTGTGAATTTCATTGGTTTTTTAAAAGCTAACATCTGTAGCTGTAAAATGTATTCTTCTTTAAATCCCAAAATATATTTTAGATGTTTATTGATAATTTTTTTTTTAATATTGTTTTTTCTTTGCTTCCGGTAAGCGAACCGGGAAGCTTTCCGTTAGCTCATCTTGATGCCGCGACCTAGTCCGCGAACCGGTAAACGTTTCGTTAGCGCAACTGTGACACGTCGCGGAAGCGCAACGTATCATTGTCGCGTAATGCGTCTTATGACGCGCCGCGTTAGCGCTCCCGGAAGTGTTCCGGACCGCGAACCGGAAACGATCCGGGACGCGGCGCGCACCGCGTAACGTAAGCGGAACAGGTCATGTGACTTGTTTATCAAACTTTTCATTGGTTCATTTCACTTTTGGTTTCCAAATGATGTATGACTAGGTCATGTGACCTAAAAATAACACTTTTCATTGGTTCAGAACTTTTGCTTTTCCCAAATCATGAAAACCCCTCCTTCTTTCCTCACTCTGACTTTCATCTTGGTGAGAGAAAGACCATTTTTCTGTAGTTCAGCAATGGCTTCTATCCTTGCTTCAGCTGGTGGACCCCCACCACCACCTCCACCTCCTCATGAGAAGAGAGGACCACCATCTCAATTCATCTCCAACAGAGAGGAGGAAGAGGATGACCTTGAGGAAGAGGAGACAGATGAACCACAGTTTATACAGGAGCTGCCCTGTGTTTCCCGACGGAAAACAAGTTTCATATGGCAGTTTTTTTCAATCCCTCGAGGGGAGAAGAAGGTCAATGCGAAGTATGCCACCTGCCTCATTTGCAAATACAGATTATCTAGAGGCACAGAAAAAAAGTATAGTATGGGCAACTATACTATGCATCGCCATATGGCCAGGTGGCATCCACTAAACTACAGCCGGGCAGAGTTGCGTGACCTGCAAGATAATCCCCCGACAACTCCTGTGGCCAGGTCAACGTCAACTATCTCTTTGACAGGAAGAGAGGCACAGGAAACCGTGCCAAACATACAGCAAAACTTCAAACACATGAAGTTTACCTGCATATATTGTGGTGCTCTGCTCTCATGTGGGAACATGAGCGTGAAATTAATCAACATTGCGTACGAAAACCACAAGTGCCCTAACCCACCCAAACAGTAATTTTTTTTTTGCTCCTGTTGAGCCCTTTTCAATGCCTGTTTTTTGTTGTTTCCCCTCCATGAAAAACACAAAAAAAACATAAAACTGTTCTAAAAATACAAAAAAAACAAAAAATGTTCAGAAAAAAAAAAAAAATAAAACAACAAAAACATTAAAAAAAAGTTCTTTTCAGAACTACCTCCCCTTTCAAATAAAATTGCTAGAATGTTTAGCACTCTGGCAAGCTCTATTTCTTTTGGTTCGCTTTCCGGTTCGCTGCCCGGTTCGCGAACTTGAAGCGAACCAAAAAAATATTTAAAAAAAAAAAAGAAGAGTTAGTATAAGGGAAGTAAACAGAGAGTAATGTTAAAAGAAAGACAGCTATAGGGAGTAAACCAGAGATACTGTTTAATAGATCTATTTATTAATTCAGGATGACGATAAGGTGTGATCTCTCCTGAGGTTTGTTTAAGGTGAGACCTACTCAGGGTTACAGATCAATTTTACACTTGTTGAAGAATACAGAGCAGATAATGCATGTGAAGGCCTACCAATGAAGTAAGTCATGTCCTCTTATTACATCATTCATGACATGGTCAGTGACATCATCAGCAGTGCATTGCGGGTACAAAGAGTAGAAAACATTTACCTTATAATTCTTGTTAACTTTTTAAAATATTTTTTCATACTTTCAATCTGTAAAAGAGAGAACAAACATTTCCAAAAATATTAAAACATGTATTTAAAAATTAGAAAAGAAAAGGGAAAAGGTTCAAGAAGAAACAGTTTTTCAACAACTTTGACATTTACAGAAGCCTCTGCTTCTCTACGTCCCCTACACAATCCTAAAGATATATATTTTAAACAAACAGTATCTTCATGCTGATGAACTGAGGCCTATTTTGGAACATGGTGCTTCTTTTGCACTGCTGATGTCTCACAATAGTGATGCAATAGCAGCGCAAAAAAGATGTAAAGCCATCATAAAATTGTGTCTAACATTTTAAATGATTGTTTCAGGATGCAAATAAGATGTGTGCTTTCAAGAGCTTTCTTTGAGGTGAGGCCTATTCCTTTTTTTTAAAAAAAAACAGTACCCAGAAGTACAGCACTGTAAGCATTAAAATTGACACTTACAGAAGACTCAGTTTCTCCATATCTACCTCACATTTCTAAATGTATATCATAAGTACAAAAAGCAGAACATTAATTATACATGTTAAATGGTTTATTTTTGCTGTTCTCAGAATGTATCAAATTTCACTTAAATCAGTGACTTGAAGGTATTCATCATGTAACAGCGGGGAAAAAAAAACACAATCAAAATGATTGTGTTTAAAAAACCCATACAACCTAAGAAATCTGAATTCAAAACTCCTTAAAATTAACTTACTTTCAATGACGTCGAAGGATGTCCTATGAACAGCGTCCACTCTGTTGTGCTATAGATATTTTCAGCCCGCCACTTTCTGAAAGAAAACCTCCATCGTTTTGAAAAATATGTTACATACAAGAAAAGACTTCTCACATTCTACCACATGTTTCCACTAGGCCAAATCATGTTGCAGCGATTCACAACTCTTGTAATTCTTCCAATCAAATCCCGTCATTTTCTATTTTCGCAACTTTCAAAAAGAAAACATTTAAGATTATTTTCACAATCCTGGACTACTAATATCTTACCCTTCTTTGTCACTCATGTTCTCCTTTTCCTATGACACTGATACTGCTTACTATGAAGCAGACTTACTTGCATCAGGTTTATATAGTTGGATTTTTAAATTGACATTATAATTAAAAGTTTTGGACCAATAATCTAGACAGCATTGCAGACTTACATTCCCTCTACTTGATGAACCTTTTGCAATTCCTCACAGGAAATCCCGAGATTCTTTCTTTAAAATGTTGGTTTTAAAAACACCAGGTAAGAATTTTTAAGGTCAAACGGCAATTTTTTTTTGAAAGTTACAACGGAATCATTGCAGAATGACCAGCCGTTTCGAGACTTTTAAATAAGCTGTATAATGTCCTGATGTTGTTGAAGGACCATCGTGATAGATAATTGCTACAGTTACAAAAGTCCTTCCTGATATTGACAGCTGAGAAGCCACAATTTTTTTTATTAAAGTTGACAATTTTGATCCATCAGGCCTACATCGTTGGATCATTAAAATGACATACTGGCCATATCTACGTATAAATAATGTTGACATCATTTCAGATTTACATTGGCTACACTCCATGTTGTGATCCGCTGCATTTACTAGCTTATTAAAGGAGACTGATTTACTGTCTGGCAAAGTTAAATATATAAATCTTTCTGAGTCTACACTAGTAGTACTTGATACCATACAGTTCTCGCAGTCATGCTGCCATTGATAAGAAAGCCCAAACAGGTGATCTACATCTACACCCTCATCTTGCAATACATCAAGCATATACATTAAAAACTCCTGACAATCTTGCTGATTATTTTCAGAGAAGTCTGTTTGACCTGAACATTCATCTAACAGATAACGAACTTCAGACACACTTTCTACTTTTGTTCGATCAGTGCTACATTTCTCGAAAACAGAATTCAACAAACAGCATAAAATTTGTTCTGAATTCAACAGAATCTGTTCTTTTAAACTCTCTAGTGAAAAGAGAACATTAACCACTACATTTGCATAGCAGTTGACACCAGAACTGTTTTCAAATTGAAAACCGACAACATCTTCAACAGAATCCACTTTCTTTCTGCTAACAATTTTCGGTTCATTGACTTTTGGTCTTTTTGCTACAACCTCCCTACTATTACTGATATTTCTACGTTTCCGGCCCACCACACGTTTCTCAAACAAAGGATATTGAGGCAAATGTGGCGCATACTCTCTTCTTAACCTATTGTATTCCTTAACACAATCTAGATCCGCACAAATGTTTGTGACATCACAGTCAATCAAGTACAATCCCGATAAAGTTCTAACTCGTGACAATGCCACATATGCCGTACCCTCCTTGAACACAGAACTGCCAATATTCACCAATGCACTGTCTACACTTAAACCTTGCGATTTATGGATTGTCACCGCATATGCCAAGCAAACAGGAAACTGTTTACGGCGAACATATAAGTCTTTAACAAGCAAAAACCTAGCAGAACAACGACCAATTAGCTGTACTTCCTCAATGCCATCAAATTTAATTTTAAAAAATTCTATTCCATCTCTATTTCTGTATTTCTCAAAATCAACAACATTACCCATTGATCCATTTACAAGACCTCTTTCAACATGTAAATTCCTTCTCAAAATGATTCGGCAATTTAAACACACATTGAAAGTCTTTTCAAAACCCACTGTTTTAGATATAGTCTTCTCTAATGAATCCAATTTTGATTTCAAATTCTCTGACAAAATAATTGTTGATCCCATATGCTCTATTTTGTCAATAGCTTCAAGTTTCACAATCTCTTGCTTTTCTAAATTCAACATTTTGTTGTTGAAGATGGCACATTCTGCAAGAGTTGGCATCAAACATATTCCGGATTTCTTCTCAGTAATTTTCTGAAAAATATTCTCAGGCACAATCTCTTGTTCGGGATATAAATTTGAAAGTAATCGTGCATTTAAAGCTTCTTTTCCATGCTCGGTCACTTTTCCAATTCTAATATCTTGTAGAATATTCTTGTAATCTTCATCCTTCGCCTGACGCATATTTTCATGCAGTTCAGCATAATTGAAGTTTAACCATATATTGACGTTGCCAATGCTCCCTAGGCACTTCCTGGTATCTTCATGCGTGAGTATTTTGAACACAGGTTGACCTTTTACTGGTGTCAGCTGCAGAAGATCTCCGAAAACAATGATGTGTTTGCCACCAAATAACACATCATATTCAGTTTTAAGTACTTCTTGCATTCTCAAATGAACAAAGGCAAGCATGACATTGGAAACCATGCTTACTTCGTCAATGATAAGTAGTTTCATTTTCCTCAAGACTCTTGAAACTTCACAGCAAGCATCCCCAGATAACTTGTGGTATTGTAATTTGTTGTCATGCTCCACTGGCAGCATCAGTAGACGATGCAAAGTAATACCTTTAATGTTATGTGCTGCCAGTCCAGTAGGAGCGGTGACAACACAAGACAGCGATGACTCAGTCCTTTCCTGCAAATAACAAGAAATTGCTTTAATGAGGAAACTTTTTCCAGTTCCCGCTTCTCCACTCACGTACAGTCGGACAGGCTTCAACGATGTACATGAGCACTCTTTCTTCTCATGACTTAATCCGTGCTCAATTTGCTTGGTAACTTCATCATATATTTTCCTCTGCTCAACGTTGAGTTGTTTTTCCAAGTCTTCTAAGTTAACTGAATCCTCCTGAGCATGTGCCATGGCTCTTTCCACTTCATTCATAGCAGTGGCAGCTTCATTTTCGATAATAGGTCCTCCAAGTGGATCTTGACTCAATGAAACAGAACTCTGACTGTCCTGAGAACTGTCTCTGGCAATCTCGGCTGCAATCGTTGCTTCCTGCTCAATTTCCAAAGTTAGCATTTCTTGATATTTGGGAAAAGCAGGACATTCTATGGTCTCCTTAGCAGCAGTGAAAGAGTCTTCATAACAGAGGAAATCTCCAAGCAGTTCCTCTTCTGCACGCCAAGGCTTGAAAAGTTGCAAAAGTGCTAAATAGAAAAACTCCTTTTTTTCTGGAGATTCGCCACTCAATTTTCGATGGTTTACTAATTGGCATTTTCTTTGCTTGACCAGGCATCCCTCACTTCCAATTACATCATACACTCCTTTCTCAATATCTTCTTTGATGTTCCTCTTGAATATATAATTTTGTAGAACCTCATATAGACAAACATTCTCAAGGTGACTGCTTCGATTTGGATAATATGTATCCAACATGTTGGTCTTCAAAATGTCGGTACTGTTTGGTTCCTTTTCTGCCAAATACTCAATTTCCCGGACAGGTTTTAGAACTCGATTTCGCGTTGCAGCAAGACCAAGACTCGCCCAAACGATACTCCTGGATTTGGCATAGAGACTTGCTGAAGACAATCGATCAGAACATTCATAAGCTCCGATTTCTCGATGCGACAACATCTTCAGACTGAAACTGTACAACTTCTTGCTGAGGCTCTTTTCATGGGAAATGTCCTCCCACATATCCTTCAGTTCTGTCTTTTCTTTTTTGGTGATGTAAGATGTCACATACCGAGCCACAGCCATACAGTTGTCAGCCACAAACTGTATATCCATGTTAGCATTCCACATGGACAAAATCACTGGGTTGTAGTCGTTGATGTACTTGGACTCTTCGTTCCTTTTCAAATTGTATATATTTTTGGGTGATTTACTCGTCACATTATGTCGCAGTGAAGACATCAAACTGTTCACTCTTCCTTTAGAAATCACCGGTCGTGGAAAGTTGAAACGACATTTGGTGTAGAACTTGTCCTTGTTTCTGAATTTACGACGACAGTACTTTCCACAACAATGGCTTTGGAAACGTAGAACTTGTTCTCTTAGGCTTTTCTTCTCCGTTGCGTTTGGAACAGCACACGTAGAATACTGTTCTATGAAATTCATCACTAAGTCATCCGGATCTGTTCCAAATTTAGGTGCATCCTTGATCCACAACAACATATGTATATGAGGAGCACCTCTTGCTTGGTACTCCTTTCTCCAGAAGAAATCCAACACCTCTCCAAGAGGTGGATTCTTCTTATTTGTGATGAAAGACATCATAGCTTCAAATCTATGATTGAAGTACCTGCATACATTCACTGGATCCAAAGAACACAGTTCTCCAGGTGTCTTGAATTCAATGTTTTCAATATTTCCATTTGCCTCTCGTAGAAATTTAAGTAAGTCTTCCCAGCCATACTCGGCACAGCTCAGAGTGAGGAACCATGTCGGAGTTCCTAAGTTCCTCAGCATACATTTTAAATCACCATGACGACGGTACCAGTACTCATTAGTACCACGCTGACACGCCATGAGATTAATTAAGTGAGAATCCAAAATACTGTCTTGGACATTGACTTTATGCATAAAATCACTTGCCGAGATGTTTCGCATCTGTATACCACTTTTTGAGATGTGGTTCACTGCATATGACAGTCCAGACAGATCGCTTTCAAACAGGAGATGAAACAAATAGGGAATGCATTGACGAAACCTAGGATCTTCTGCATACAATCGTAAAGTCCGGTATTCAGATGCAGGAATTTGATGAGGTCGCTCATCATATCTTCCTCCTCGACCTGTGGGAAATAGCTGTGGGAAACACCGAGCTTCCAAACTTTCCTCCCAAACACTAATGGGACTCCCTTTGGCTTGTTTCATTTGAAACAACTCAATAGCATTCCCCATGACTTCCTTGGAATGCAAAGGATGAACACTATAATGTTCATATATTTCTTCACTTTTAGAGGCCTCTACTTTCTCAATTTGGCCAGCACACAAATCGCTATCCTCTTCATCACTTACTTCCTCTTCTGCAACATATACATTCTTATAGTACTTATTATTTTTCTTCAAACACAATGTTGCCTTTTTGACTTTCCTAACATCCACTAAATCTTGCCATATTTTCTTATTCTTTGTTGGAACCCCATTAACCAAGATAACCAGAGGTTCCTCTTCCACTTTTTCTACTCCAATTGTGTTAATGTTTTTGTTCAAATCTAGAGGCAAATAAACAACTCTTCCCTTTAATCCTCTCTGTAAATCTGCTGGAGGCAACTTCCCTGTCTTTGGCTCCATTCTTACAATAGCCTGAAAGGGATGGATACTTTGAATCAAAATAGATTCATAAGTATTTAAATCCTTCAATTCAGAAGGAATCTCAACCAATTCCAGATTATTATGAACTGCCCTAGCAGGCATCTGGTTTTGGTTTAATTTATTACAACAATAAGTACACACACGTTGATCCGATCCCAAATCAAAATAATTTTCTACCATCAAGTATGTGGCAAAATCCTTCCATTCACTATTATTTTCCCTTTCACTTTTTGCATATAAATCCACTAACTTAGTCTGATTCTTATAATAAGTGCGTCGACAACATACACAAGTGAAATTAGGCCTCTCACTTGATTTCATCTGAAACGTGGCAATTTCCTTCTGAAAATTATCTGTACTGGAAACCTGTACATTATCTTCAACATTACCCTCTACTTCTGGGTCAATTTGAACATTCTCATCTTTACTACCAAAGTAACAAAACTCAATTTCTTCACAAATATTCTTCACATCTATTTCAGAACCATGCAAAAGAGCATCACATAATTGTTTAAGCATAATTGCTGGACTCTTAGCATAATACAACATTCTCACTAATTTTCTCACTTTATTATGATGCACTGCTAGCATCCTGAAATGATGAAAAACACTCTGGCATACTCTCCTGGAAAGACAAGCCAGTGAATGACCACGCAAACCTGTCATTTGTCTCACTCTGCAAGGATCTAAATCTTGCAACAACTTCATTTTCTGCTTCAAACTTTTCTTATTAAATGTCCGTATAAAATCACAAAGCAAATTGATGGAAACCTGTCGCACACTGCAAATAGAACTACACTTCCAAATGTACACAGGACCCTTAGGACGTCTTCCTAAAACCTCATCACTTAGCGCCTCTTCTGTCTCTGTTGTCACAAGTTGTTCTTTTTCAACTGGACAACCATCCTTCACTTCATAAGCTCGACCACTGGTGTCAACTGCAAACACCAAATCATTATCTTGAAAATAACTCTCCTCATTAAAAAATGCCTCACAACTTGAACTATGAATCCATTCTCCGGAAAAAACTTCACAAAAGTTACTACGATTTACTACTCTCTTCCATCTACTTTTTGTTTTGAAATCAGAAATTACCTTGCTTAGTTTCCTAATTCTATTGATTACCAAAATAAACAACTTTCGCTTAATTTCAAAAGCATGATCAATAATTTTCTCTACATTTTTCTTCTTCTTATAAAATGCCACTTTCTGTTGGCCTTTCTTAATATTTTTTAATAAATTAACTATTATCCTGTTACGGAACATTCGTTTTCGAATGTCCCTAAACTGTTGTTTCCTTCTACTATCATGCACAGAGTTATCTCTTCCTCTACCAGTAACATTTTTGATGGGTCTTTCCTCTCCATTTAAATTGCTTTTCTTTTTCTGAACTGAAACATTTTTGGGATAAATACTTTTTTTACTAAAAATATTTCTTAAGAATGATTTTGTGCTCTTACCCGGAGCTTTCTTGGTGTTTTGAAAAGTATTTGGGGAAGAGGACTGCTGCAATAAAAGATCATCCTGCTGTCTTTGACGTTTTCTAGCCTTTCTAATTCGATTTTTCGTTGGCATTTTTCAAATTAAGAAAAGATCTGCAGTTGAATCTGTGGAAAAATATAATAAAAAATGTTATTAACCACTATTACCAAACAGTAAATGAATAACAGTCATCAAAAACTTATTGCCCTACTTATTATTTAACATAGCACATCTTTTGCACCAGCACTGCATCACAAAAATGACACACAGTGGTACAAAACAGGCATATAACAATCATAAATCTCTCCCTAATATTTTAAATGATTAATTCAGGATGACGATAAGGTGTGGCCTATCTAAAGGTTTGTTTAGGCCCAGATCTTTGGACTAGGGTGAATGTGTGTCATTGATCCACATTCGGTCCATCACCTGTTTTGTTTGTTTGAGGTGAGGCCAACACATGGTTGCAGATAAGATTTTCACTGAAGAAAACAAAGGAGATAATACATGTGAAGGCCTACCAATGAAGTAAGTCATTATTTGAAATCAATTACATTTCTGGATATGTCCTGCTAGAGCTTCATAGGTTGTTTTGGGTCATATTTATAAGGCATTTGAGTGTCTATTATGTTATTTTACCCTTTTTAAATGGAAAGCGTACCTCATGGGGCAAGTTTCTTGTAAATACGCTCCCACTTGCGCTTGGCAAATTTAGATTTTGATTATGGGAGTTACATAGCCATGTTAATAATGTCCAAACAATGGTGCTAGGGCATTCCAAAAAACGCTTTCATGTGTCTCAAGGACATTTTCAGTCATTTCCTCTTGAATGCAGGTATACAATTGATTTATATGCTGTGTTTAAAAACGATTTTTTGAAATCAATTACATTTCTGGATATGTACTGCTAGAGCTTCATAGGTTGTTTTGGGTCATATTTATAAGGCATATGAGTGTCTATGATGTTATTTTTCCTTTTTAAATGGAAAGCGTTCTTCATGGTGCAAGTTTCTTGTAAATACGCTCCCACTTGCGGTTGGCAAATTTAGATTTTGATTATGGGAGTTACATAGCCATGTTAATAATGTCCAAACAATGGTGTTAGGGCATTCCAAAAAACGCTTTCATGTGTCTCAAGGACATTTTCAGTCATTTCCTCTTGAATGCAGGTATACAATTGATTTATATGCTGTGTTTAAAAACGATTATTTGAAATCAATTACATTTCTGGATATGTACTGCTAGAGCTTCATAGGTTGTTTTGGGTCATATTTATAAGGCATATGAGTGTCTATGATGTTATTTTACCCTTTTTAAATGGAAAGCGTTCTTCATGGTGCAAGTTTCTTGTAAATACGCTCCCACCTGCGGTTGGCAAATTTAGATTTTGATTATGCCCTTACACCATTTTTGGGACATTATTAACATGCCTATGTAACTCCCATAATCAAAATCTAAATTTGCTATGAAGCTCTAGCAGGACATATCCAGAAATGTAATTGATTTCAAATAATGACTTACTTCAAATCGTTTTTAAACACAGCATATAAATCAATTGTATGGGCCCCCTCAGTGCCTGTGAATGGTCTCCTTGCAATTGAGGGAGCGTCTCCTTCTCCCTCCCCTATACCTCCTGACACCATCCATGGGAGGCCCAAGGAGGGGGCCCCCTGCAATAGACCTTAATTGCAGGCGACACCTTTCTTTGTGAAAAAAACACTATATAAATAACCAAACTGCCAATCTGTACTGAAACCCAACAATGCCCTTTCTGTACTGATATATTTTTAAAAAAATCATTTTTCAGAATTGAAAATGGAAGAACAACAAAACAACATGAAAACTGAAACAGAAGAAAAAATTGAGACACAAGATGACATGGATTTCTACGACGACACAATAAATAATGAACTTGTGCAATGCGTAGATGCAGTAGATTTTCTACTAAAAAATGAAGAAAAAAATGATCACAATTTTTTAGATTTTCTTTTAAATTTTGAAAAACAAAATGAAAAATAAATTTTAATTTCTTAATTCAAAAATTGTTTGACACATTATTTATTTTTATATGTTTATTGAATGTTAAAAGTTTAATGAATTATGACACACAATCAAAATAAAAAAAAATACTTTTAAAATAAAGAAAACAAAAAAAAACCCAACAAAAACAACAAACAATTAACATACAGTATTAGAAAAGTCTATCATTCTTTTATCCTTATAGTACGCTGCCCAGAACGCTTTCCGGTTCGCGAACCTGGGGCTCACCACGCAAAAAAAAAAAAAATTTTTTTTTTTGACCCTCCTGGGCCCTTTTAAAACCTCCACATAAAACCTAGGGGGTCAACGAGGATCTACTATGCCCCCTTATGGTAATTTCCCCCTTTGTTTTGACCTCCTCTTGTCTCTCGATCCTACCGAGAGACAAGATGGCGGCCGCTCCGGACTGTTTAGAATGTTGACAGACACCGGAGAGCCAATCAGCTTCGCTTCGCAAAGTTCCGATACGCGAAAAGTTCGCGAACCGGAGCGCAGCCCGGAGCGCTGTTACAGATATATATCTTGTTTTAAACGTTAATTTCTCAAAATCCACTGAAGCACATATATTGAGACCTAGCAAAGGCACATCGGGCTAACAGTCCCTACAATTTTGCCAAGTTTCGTGGAAATCCATTCAGCCGTTCGGGCTAAAAGTGAGGCCAACCGCCCTATGGAAATTAACATGGGAAAAACGTGTTTTGGGACCCCCCTTTTATCTCAGCCCCCCCTTGCCGAACACCCCCCAAATTTCCAGGAGCTGCTCAGAAACAAAATGTGCCATTTTCCAGAAAATTTCAGCCAATTCCGTCCACAAACGCCAAAGTTATTAGACATAGAATTTTCAGAAATCCCATAGGGAAAAAATCCTAACTATATATACCTACTGGCGACCGCCAGTAGGTAATATATATATATATATATATATATATATATATATATATATATGTATATATAGTTAGGATTAATTCCCTATGGGATTTCTGAAAATTCTATGTCTAATAACTTTGGCGTTTGTGGACGGAATCGGCTGAAATTTTCAGGAAAATGGCACATTTTGTTTCTGAGCAGCCCCTGAAAATTTGGTGGGGTTTCGTCAAGGGGGGGCTGAGAAAAAAGGGGGGTCCCAAAACGCGTTTTTTACATTGAGTTTTCCATAGGGCGGTTGGACTCATTTTTAGCTCGAACGGCTGAATGGATTTGCACGAAACTTGGCAAAATTGTAGGGACTGTTAGCCCGATGTGCCTTTGCTAGGTCTCAATATATGTGCTTCAGTGGATTTTGAGAAATTAACGTTTAAATCAAGATATATATCTGTAACAGCGCTCCGGGCAGCGATCCGGTCCGCTTACTTTTCGCGTTTCGGAACTTTGCGCGCAGAAAGCTGATTGGCTCTCCGGTGTCTGTCAACATTCTAAACAGTCCGGAGCGGCCGCCATCTTGTCTCTCGGTAGGATCGAGAGAGGAGAAGAGGTGAAAAACGAAAGGGGAATTTAATGAAAGGGGGCAAGGTATCCCCCTCTTGACCCCCTAGGAATGTTGTTGGGGTTATTAAAGGGTCCCGTGGGGAAAAGAAAAAAAAAAGATTTTTCACGGTAGAAGCGCCTCACGGGCCGCGAACTGGGCCGCAAACTGGTAGCGAAACGGGAATTCGCCATTTTGTGCTTCGTTAATTAAATTACTAGGTATAAGGGGGTGCGGGAGACGTATCCTAATCCCCTATGTTTCCTGAGGGTGGCTGAGGAGGCTGATATATGTTGATACATCTCTTCCAGCGGCTGTGCGTGAGCTTTTTTTTTTTTGCTGCGTGACAGTCCGGAGCGGCCGCCATCTTGTCTCTCGGTAGGATCGAGAGAGAAGAAGAGGTGAAAAACGAAAGGGGAATTTAATGAAAGGGGGCAAGGTATCCCCCTCTTGACCCCCTAGGAATGTTGTTGGGGTTATTAAAGGGTCCCGTGGGGAAAAGAAAAAAAAAATGATTTTTCACGGTAGAAGCGCTTCACGGGCCGCGAACTGGGCCGCAAACTGGTAGCGAAACGGGAATTCGCCATTTTGTGCTTCGTTTTAATTGTTTAGAGACAAAAATTATCGCCGCACATCGGCCACAATGCATGAATATCGTTGAAAAGTCAGCGATATTCATGCATTATCCAGCAAATGCTCTTAGCCGTGTTATCCACCTTCCATTGGATAACATGGTTAAAAACTGCTCTGTGCGTGAGCTTTTTTTTTTTTTTTTTTTTTTTTTTTTGCTGCGTGACGTTTGTTAACGTTCGATTCGATGGAAATCAGGAAGTGTTGACCACCATTTTGTCACTGCGAGTAAATATTTTGTTATAAATGAATCCTTATTGATAAACATTGTCTGCGCCATCTTGCCTTTTTGTCCAATGCCACAATTTTGTCGTGCACGGCAGCCATTTTAGATGCCTTGACCAGGCCCACTCTCTGCACGCCGCCGATCCTCAGCATGGCTCCCCACCCTCGCAAGCATCTCCCCCACGCACTGGTCATCCCCGCTCTCTCTCTCATGCATGGGCCATATACTTCCCCCCATCTGCGCTGCTCTTCTCTGAGAATCACACCCTGTGCCCCCCGACACCTCCCTTTCACCCTATTCACTACCGCACCCTCTGACACTCCTCTTCCTCTGTGTCCGATTGTCCAGGCCGGACCTAGGCTATCACCTACCCCTGCGGATGTAGTTTATGGCCCCAGCTGTAGAGAATTCAGACATGCCAACCCTCCCGATTCAGGCGTGTGACTACTGATTTCAGTGCTAGTCTCCCGCCTCCCGATTTCTGCAAGCAAAAACCCGGGGGCATATTACGAACAACTAGCGATAATTTTTGTCTCTAACTTGTTTAGAGACAAAAATTATCGCCGCACATCGGCGATTTTTATCGCAGATAAACCTTGCTATTATCGCAGAAAAGTCAGCGATATTCATGTATTATCGAGCAAATGCTCTTAGCCATGTTATCCACCTCCCATTGGATAACATGGCTAAGAACTGCTCAGGGCAGGTGTTAGATTTTGGAGATATTCGCGCTTAGCGCGAATATCTCCAAAAGTTGGTAATAGAAGATAGCGATGTTAGGGACTGTTTCTAGTCGCTAACATCTTGGCACGCCACTTTGCATGTCATTAGTGATAAGTATCACTGACATGCAAAGCGGGGCCCAAGATGGTCGCTATCTCCTTTTAGCTGTCACTAACTGGTGTTAGCGACAGCTTGGTAATAGGGAGATAATTTTATCTCCGCTTTCATGGCTTTTAAAGCCAAAAAAGCGGAGATAAACCCCCTTGATAATATGCCCCACGATTCCTTGGGGGTTTCAGCTGACAGGGCTTGGTATTGTGTTACATGGTAATTTTTCCAGGAAACGTCAGAGGGTCGATGCAGGGGTTCTAGAAGAGGTGATAAACCATTTAAGCCTCATGAACAAGCGCATGGTCTTTTAAAGATTTGTGAAGTACTCGGGGCGGCGGTGTGTGTGTGTCCTCTTTCAGGAGCGGGCGGGGGGGGGGCACTGCCAGCAACTTGCCAGGTCAGGTAGTGTTCAACACGTGCATCACCCTTTCTCTGCCTGCTATTGCGCTCCATGCTTCGGAAAGGTAAGAAAAAGAACGTGCATTTGAGTTTGAAATGTCCGATCCTGCAGCAGCACACTTCCAAAGCCCACACATGACAATAACCCGATTCAAGGCCCCATTCACCCGTTTTTAAAAAAATAGATAACACTCCAACAAAGTAAGATTATAAAACTTTATTAACTATTAACTATAACGAACGGAACAAAAACTAAAAACATTTAAACATTTTTCAACACAAAAAGCAACAATGGTTAGAAGCTGTCTTTTGTGCGAATAGTCCCAAGGCAGCACAACGTGCAGAGTTCTGGACGGCACCCAGGTGATGTCGCCTGGGTGCCGCACTGGTTTTGGGATCCTACAATGCAGCACAGAAAAACAGCGTGGGGCGTCCCGGGTGTTGCGGGGGGAGGCCTCGTCAGTAGCGGTCTGTTGTGCGAATAGTTCCAAGGCAGCAGAACGCGTTGAGATGTTGATGGGACTGTGTCCAGTGTCACATGGCTGACACAACATGTACGACAGGCACCCAGGTGATGTCCAGTAAACTGCCGCACTGGTTTTGGTATCCTACAATGCTGCTCCGAAAATTGGCGTGCGGCGGCCCGGGGGTGGGGGAGGCGGCGTGAACGGGCCTCCCTAGGTGGCGGCCATCTAGCTGAGTTGCGCCCGCTCTTGCGGCTACAGCGTCTCGCTCACCATGTTGTTGAGTTGCTTCCACTCTTGCAGTGCAGCGATAGGCGGCTGCCACATGGCTCTTAAAATGGCGGACGGCTCCTCGGTTTTGGGCCTGGTCCACTGAAATGGCCCTGGGACACCTTGGAACTCGGACGCTTGCCTGCTAGGGCTTGGGCTCCATTCTCGAAAAGCGTCCCCTCAGCCGTGAAGATTCTACAAAAGTCTTGGGGGCCCCCGACTCCCGCAGGCTTCGAAGGGGAGCGGCTGCCATGATTGCTCGCGGAATGACCACGACGGAGCCACGAGATGGTGGTGCTCTCATGCTGACGCCAGCTTCAGTCTGAATGATCCAGAAACAAGGTGGGGCTTTCATCATTTGGGAAAAAAAATGTTCTAAACCAATGAAAAGTGTTATTTTTAGGTCATATGACCAAGCCTTCCATCTTTAGGAAACCAAAAGTAAAATGAACCAATAAAAAGTTTTATAAACAAGTCACTGTGGTGTATGTCTTCCACTTCCATTGTAGTTCTCTTTATTTAGTTTTGTAGTTCTTCTCCTTTGTTAGACTCTTAGCTATGTAATATGGAATTCTGTCATTGTATTCTGGTGATCCAGATTCTACTTCAGTGAAGCGGTTGGAGCTGAACTGAAGAGATGCCTGGACTCTAGCACCAGTGGGTCTATTTGTAACATTAAGAATAAATAAGTTTAAAACCTATTTCTGCCTCCTCCCGCTCTTTACAATGGCGACGAGGTTAATTAATTAATTACTGACCCACTGTGTAGCCATCCTAAAGAAAATAAGACTTCTACTTTCCAGAAGCCCTTTGATTCGGACCTCTGCGTGGTTGTGCCGGCTACCACTGTCCTCCTATTGAAGATCCAGGCATCCGGTGTGAAATTCTCGTAATTTTACTACGTTTTAAGGTACTGTTACGAATTAATTAATTTTGAGGATTTAAAACGGCCCTTACTTTTCTTTTGCCGTTAGTTGCCGCTCGCGCTGACTCCTTGCGCTCAAGACTCTTCTACGTCTTTGAGTTCTGAGCTCTGTGACGCTGCTTGCAGTCACGTCTTCACGTATTTGAACGTGTGAGCTCACTGAAACGCATCGCTTTGCACGCAACGGGCGGCCATTTTAACAACACTTTTCAAAGTTGTCATGGAAACTGTCCACACGCTCGTATTTTAAGCGCGTACTTGTTTCCATTCCTCAACGAGCCTTGATTCGCCCTTCATTCATCACAAATTTAAAGCGGTTTTCAAACTAATTTTTCAGCGAACACAGTGATTCGCTCACTTTCTATTTTTTTTTTAAAAAACACATGCATTTATTCTAAGTTACTGTATTCAGACATTATTTATTTTAAGCATTACGCTTTTCTTTTATTTTGCATCAGTGATTTGCACACTGTCATTTTAAGTGCAAGTTATCTTTCAGTGATTTGCACACTGTTATTTTAAGTGCAAGTTACCCTTCAGTGATTTGCACACTGTCATTTTAAGTGCAAGTTACCTTTCAGTGATTTGCACACTCTCATTTTAAGTGCAAGTTATCTATTCAGTGATTTGCACACTTATTCTACGAGTGCAAGTTTCAGTTAATTTCAGTGATTTGCACACTTTTCAGTTTTATTCTTCTCCAGTGTTTGCACATTTATTCTACGTGCAAATCATCTACTCAGTGATTTGCACACTTACTCTACTAGTGCAAGTTTCTGCTAATTTCAGTGATTTGCACACTTTCTTGTTTGACATGGCTTCTTCTCAAATTTGCAACCAACCTTCTATCTTCCTGCAAATTCCTGGAAAACCTAAGTTATCTTGGAAAAAATGGTTTGAGTCCTTCGAAAACTATATTGTTGCAATTGATGGTTCTAAATTTTCACCAGAAAGGAAAAAAGCCATTCTTTTTAGTTATTTAGGTACAGCTGCAATTGAGATTTTTAAAAATCTTGAACCTATCACAGCTCCGGGAGGTGAAGGAGATGTTTGGAATGTATTTTTAGAAGCTGTTGCCAGACTTGAAAAGCAGTTCGAAGATGAACCTAATGTGTTAATTGAGAGACATGCTTTTCACAAAAGAAAACAGTTGTCCGATGAGTCAGTAGAAGATTACGTGGCGGCCTTGAGGGTATTAGCTGCCAATTGTCAATTTGGAGCACTTGTCGATTTCTCTATCAGAGACCAATTTGTTTTTAATTGCTTCTCAAAGAAGGTTCAAGAAAGACTTTTTGCGTGCCGCAACCCTACGCTAGGAGAGGTGATTGATCTAGCCAAAGGCATTGAAAGATCCATAGAATCTTCTAAAATCATTGAAGCGGAATCTGTTAAAAATGCAAGTGTCTCTTCCATTTGCTCAGTTCAAACTCGAAGCAAAAATCTTTTCAAGACTAACAGGGAGTCTGGTTTAAGCTGTTTTAGGTGTGGTTCTAAATCACATTTAGCGAACTTCTCTGATTGCCCTGCACTAAAAAAGAAATGTACCAAGTATGGCAAAAATGGTCATTTTTCTGCTTTCTGTAAAACTGTTAAGAGAAATGTAAATACCACAGTCAGTTATGTTTCTGATGTTGAAAATGATATGCATAATATGATTATCACCATTTATGATGATACTTTTGAGAATTATATTAACAGTGTTATTCTCCCTTTCAAAGCTCCTTTGGGTATTGTTTCTGTTGGAAAGGTTGAATTTGAAGCCATGGCTGATTCTGGTTCGCCAGTAACCATTTTATCTGACATATTTTTCAAGGAAAATTGGAATGGTGTCAAGCTTAACATTTCCGACATAAATCCTAAGGCGTTTGGTAATTTTAAAATTAAAATGTTGGGTTTCTTTCAGGATTTCCTAAAATTTGAGACTCGCCAAATCTTTACTAAAATTTACGTGGCTATTGACGGAAAGAATATTGTGGGTTGGTTTGACCTTGGCAAGCTTGGCATCAACTTGTGCCCAGGTTCTGATCACCCAATCCAATTAAGAGATATGCCTGTCAGTAGTATTATTTTAGAGGATGATTCCCTGTCTTCTATTCTTCATAAGCATAAAAAAGTTTTTGAGGATGTTGTTGGACAGGTAAAAGGATTTTCTCATAAAATCAAACTCAAGAAGGATGCTTTGCCTGTCCAACATAAAGTCCGCATGGTACCTCTGGGAGTGAGAGATAAACTTAAAGCACATTTAGACGACCTGTGTTCTCAGGGCATCATAGAATCTACGGACAGTTCTGAGTGGGTTTCTGCTATAGTTATCGCTCTTAAAAAAAATAATGATATTAGGCTGTGTGTTGACCTTCGCTCTTTAAATAAAAATATTGTTATTGAGACCTATCCCTTACCTAGGATACAGGAAATGTTGGCGGCGGTTAATGGGGCAAAGTTTTTCTCCATTATTGACCTTAAATCCGCCTATCATCAGGTGACTTTAGTTGAGGAGTCAAAGGACTTGACAGCCTTTATCACCCCTTTTGGCCTATATAGATTTCTTAGAATGCCTTTTGGCCTAGCGTCAGCGGCCAGTGTTTTTCAAAAATTGATTGAGAATCTGTTTCATGGTCTCAAAGGTGTACAATCATTTCAGGATGATATACTAATTTTTGCTAAGACCATTTCTGATCATAATGTTATCTTAGAGAAGGTTTTAAGCACCTTAAACAACAAGGGAATGACAGTGAGTAAAGATAAATGTAAGTTTCTGGTCAGTGAAATTAATTATTTAGGCCACAAAATAACTCCTGAAGGCATCTTTCCCAAAAAAGACATAATTTCCAGCTTAGAAAATTGCAGTAAACCCAAAGACAAGGATACCTTGTGCTCATTTCTTGGTTTGAGCGAGTATTATGCCAAGTTTGTGAAGGGGTATGCCTTGGTTGTAGAGCCACTCAGATTATTACTTAAGAAAGGTGCTAAATTTTTGTGGACAGATATTCATGATTCTGCCTTTGTGAAGGTTGTTAATCTCATTGCTAAGGCACCCGGTTTAAACACTTTTGACCCTGAAGGTGATTCTTTTGTGACTGTTGATGCCAGCACTGTTGGTTTGGGTGCGGTGTTCACTCAGATTGTTGAAGGCAAAGAACGTGTCATTTCTTTCATCTCCAGGGGTATTAGGGGTGCAGAAGCTCACTACAGCACTATTGAGAAGGAGGCCCTTGCCTGTGTGTGGGCTGTTGAAAAGTTTAAGAACTTTTTGTGGGGGAGGCCTTTTACTTTGGTAACTGATCACAAGCCGCTTGTCTACATGATGGACGGCGTGAGAAGTGGTAATGCTTCCTCAAGGTTAGTTAGATTAATTGCGAGGTTACAAGAATTTAACTTCACCATTCAGCACATCTCTGGTGGGAAAAACGTTACCGCAGATTGCTTGTCCAGATTACCTCCTGTTGATGACTCTGGTGATGAACTTCTTGATCTGCACGAATGTGTCGTAGCTTCTGTTGACGCTTTAGAATTCTGTTGTTTTGGTGTTGAGGAGAAGGATTGGAGACTTCATTTTTCGAATGATAGTGTTTTGCAGAAGGTTAAATCTTATGTTGCTAATGGGTGGCCTTCTGTTAAGAATTTAGAGTTACCTCTGAGAAGCTTTGCTCAGGTCTCCGAGGAATTGTCTATTCAAAACGATTTTTTGCTAAGACAAGATTTGTTCATCCCTCCTGCTGGCCTCAGGGATAGAATTATTCAGTTAGCGCATTCCGGGCATCCTGGTGTGTCTGCTACCAAGAAGCTGTTAAAGTGCCATTACTGGTGGCCTGGTTTAGATGCTTCAGTGGAAAGGTTCATTGATAACTGTTCCGTTTGTATCAATTCTGATAAGCACTGGAAGGTTGCTTCTGAACCGTTGTCCTTAGGTAATGGTCCCACAGGCCCTTGGCAAAGGCTTTCCATTGATTTTTCGGGACCTTTTGAGTGTCTGGGTAGAGAGATGAGATTTCTCATTGTACTAATTGATGATTTCTCCAAATGGATTTATTTTTCTTTTGTAGAACACCCCACCACTGATGAAGTTGTATGTTTTTTGGACAACATTTTTAGGGTTGAGGGAGCACCTGTTTCTTTGATGTCGGACAATGGTGTCCAATTTGTTTCCAGTAAGATGCAAGTTTTTTTGAATAAGTTTGGGGTTACTGCCATCAGAGCTCCCCTTTACAGTCCTCGCTCAAATGGTCAGGTGGAGAGGGCTAACAGATTTTTTAAGGAAGGCGTTCAGGCCGCTTTAGAAAGCAGCCTTGATGTTTTGCAGTTTCTTAAGGAGAAAATTTGGAGTTACCATTTGACCCCCAATTCTTGCACTGGCGTATCTCCTTACTTCTTAATGAGAGGCAGAGAACCCAGATGCTTGTTCATGCCTTTAATTGGTAATCCCAAATCTAATAAAATCAGTTTGGAGGATTCTATCATTAAGGCTAGGAACAATATTTATTCTGCTCGTGTGTCTGGTAAGGCCTATCATGATTTGTCTCATCATTCTAAAAGCAAAAATGTTTCTATTGGTGATTGGGTTAGAATTATTAAACCATCTTTCACCCCCAAGGGTTCGTCTAAGTTCTCTGAACCTTTTCAAGTTGAGGATGTCACCAATTCCACTGTTTTGCTTAAGGATAAGGGTTGGTGGAGCAAGAGTTCTGTGATAATCCTTAAACCTGGTCAAGAGCGTTTCTTTTCTAAAATGGGAGATGGTGCCTTGTTTGATGATATTGCTCTTTCCAATGACAATAACAATGCTTGTTCTGTTCCTGGATCTGTTCATTCCACCGACAATGCTGAGAAATCTCCAGATCCTGAGTCTGTCCTTTCCAGTGACAATTTTGAAAATTCTCCTATTCCTGTTTCTGACACTGCTTGCTTACCTCTCTCTGATTCGGTGGGCACTGATCTAGGAAATGACATGTCTTGCTTAGCTCTCTCTGATTCGGTGGGCACTGATCTAGGAAATGACATGTCTTTGAATTCCTCTGTTCTGGATGCTCCTATTTTATCTAGAAGAAGTGTAAAATTGCCTAAGAAATTCTGTGATTATGTGTTAGATTGATTTTGTTTTCTTTATTTTATTTGTTTCATTTTGTTTAGAAAGGAACATGTGGTGTATGTCTTCCACTTCCATTGTAGTTCTCTTTATTTAGTTTTGTAGTTCTTCTCCTTTGTTAGACTCTTAGCTATGTAATATGGAATTCTGTCATTGTATTCTGGTGATCCAGATTCTACTTCAGTGAAGCGGTTGGAGCTGAACTGAAGAGATGCCTGGACTCTAGCACCAGTGGGTCTATTTGTAACATTAAGAATAAATAAGTTTAAAACCTATTTCTGCCTCCTCCCGCTCTTTACAGTCACATGACCTGTTATGCGGCATAGGGCTACAAAAAGCGTAGAAAATCCGTTAGAACGTGAGGCGGCGTCAGTAGCGGACCGATGTGCGAATAGGCCGAAGGCAGCACAACGGGCCGAGATCCGGATGGTACCGAGGTGGTGTCCAGCAAATTGCCGCACTGGTGTGGCCATCCTACAATGCTGCGCCGAAAGATGGCGTGTCCAGCTGAGTTGCGGTCACTGTTGCGGTACAGTGACTCGAACGCGCCGAGATCCGGATGGCACCGAGGTGGTGTCCAGCAAATTGCCGCACTGGTGTGGCCATCCTACAATGCTGCGCCGAAAGACGGCGTGTCCAGCTGAATTGCGGTCACTGTTGCGGTACAGTGACTCGAACGCGCCGAGATCCGGATGGCACCGAGGTGGTGTCCAGCAAATTGCCGCACTGGTGTGGCCATCCTACAATGCTGCGCCGAAAGACGGCGTGTCCAGCTGAGTTGCGGTCACTGTTGCGGTACAGTGAGTCGAACGCGCCGAGATCTGGATGGCCCCGATGTTGTGTCCAACAAGTTGCCGCACTGGTGTGGCCATCCTACAATGCTGCGCCGAAAGTCGGCGTGGGGTGCCCCGTTGGCTTATGAGGTGATGTCAGTAGTGGACCGATGTGTGAATAGGTCGGAACCAGCACAAGGCGCCAAGATCCGAATGGCAAGATCTGGATGTTGAGTGCCTCAGTTGAGAGTTCTGAGCAGTGCTTGTAAGACTATCTGAAGTTTATTATAAGAATCAGAGTAAGTTGAAGACTGTCTGAAGCTTATTTGCACCTTTTGCAGCTTCACTATTGCCCAAGGTGGTGTCCAGCGGAACTTTTTTCCTTTTCCTTTCTGCTTCTTTTCCTACAATCCGTTTCATCTGAAGACACGACCAGGTCCCTGAATGTGTGTAGGGGGACGCTATTGAGTGAATGAAAATGGCGGCTTGACACAAAGCTGACTCAAGCGTTACTGTTGATGCTATACAGACAAAAATTGGTTTTCAGTTTGTACATTCTTCAGGTTTTTTTTTTCCATCCAAGTCTGATTGAGAGTTTGTAGAAAAATGGCTTCAGATTTTCCACATACTACTCTTCAACATTCTTCCTAAATGTAACAATGTGAAACTCACTAGGAGAACGGCTGTTTCTGTTTCCTTTCAAAATGCTGCCAACAATATTTTCTGAATGGAAGACACCATCTTGTAGCATAAAGGGCCGAAAGGGGTTCTGGTCTGGCCGATGGTTGGTGGAGACATTTTGACTATATCTTGGACCTGCCCGGCCTCGCCCAAAATGGCGCCGGTATAAATGGGACTCGTAACTCCTTGCCCGCAAATGTATATCTAGAAAATGTTATTGTAAGTGGCCCTGTCCTATTTTAATTACAAAATGTATGTCCACCGATTCCGCAACTGTTAGACACCTTAGTTCTTGCAACCTAATGGCCCGCTCGTTACGTTCCTCTACAGTGTAAATGTCTCCTCATCATATACGATTTCAGTTTGCTCCGTGGCCGGCCCACGTGGTTATAGGCCCGTATTTGTATACTGACATTTTCACAATAAAGGTTTTTAAAACAAAACACGGTAGTAGTATTTACATTGGTAAAGTTTTTACTTTTAGTCACTGTTTTCGAATCAGTAAAAGGCAAGTGAAATAAAGCAGTCCAATTACATGACGGATAAAAGGTATAATATGTAGGAACGCAGTAAAGATAAATGGTCAAGGGCAGTTGTGTTTTTCATGTCTGCAACATAAAGTGATCGATAAGAATCTGATAATCAGGCGTATCGGCGACTAAGACAGCAGGCCGAATCTCTTTTACTCAACGGCTCCGTCATGGAAGGAAGAAACGCCCTTTTTCTCGAAAAAGGAATATATTTTACTTGCAAGACAGTTGTAAATTTTCCGGGAAAGTACATTAGCCTGGAATATTATAACATATGTTTGAAAAAAAAATATTGTTCGAAAACAATAAAAAGCGTAATTTTTAGGACATATGACCAAGCTTTTCATCATTAAATTAACAAAAGTAAAATGAACCAATGAAAAGTTTTATTAACAAGTCACATGACCTGTTATGCTTACGTTACGCGCTGCGCGCCGCGCCTCGGATCACTTCCGGGTGCGCTAACGCGGCGTGTCATATAACGCATTACGCGACAACGTAGGTCAAGAATATAGTCAAAATGTCTCCACCAACCAGCGTTCAGAACACAACCCCTTTCAGCAGTCCAAAAAGTTCTGTTAAATGACAACAGAGGGGACAGGCAACAAGAACCATCAGTCAAAGAGGGGAGGGCAAGTTCTTCTCTTCCGGGTCATGTTGGGGCACTACCGGAACTGATCGAATTGGTAGTCTACAGTGTTTCTGGATGTTTCAGACTAAAGCTGGCGTCAGCATGAGACCACTACCATCTCGTAGCTCCGTCGTGGCCATTCCACGAGCAATCATGGCAGCCGCTCCCCACCAGAAGCCTGCGGGAGTCGGAGGCCCCCAAGACTTTTGTAGAATCTTCACGGCTGAGGGGACGCTTTTCGAGAATGGGACCCAAGCCCTATCAGTGAAGCGTCCGAGTTCCAAGGTGTCCCAGGGCCATTTTAGTGGACCAGGCCCAAAACCGAAGAGCCGGCCGCCATTTTGAGAGTCCTGTGGCAGCCGCCTATCGCTGCACTGCAAGAGCGGGAGCAACTCAACTACATGATGAGCGAGACGCTGTCGTCGCAAGAGCGGGCGGTAAACAGCTGAATGGCGGAAGAGGCACAGTGTAGCAAAAGCGGGCGGAATGGCAACTAAAACGGTAAAGGGGCGCCCCACTACAGCTTGTCTTCAGGTCAAACGGATTGTGGGACAAGGTCCAGAATTGAAGAGTCATCAAAAGGCAAAAAGTTCCGCCGGACCCCGGGAGCCGGCCGCCTATGTCGGGGGCGATCTCAGGCTACACCAGTGCTATAAGACTTGGGGAGGGTGTCGGAGCCAAGCGTCTTCTCCGAGTCCATGGCCATCACACCGCCCCTCAGGGGCCTCCGTCAAGCTGTTTAGGCAGCTAACATATCACATTGTTTTCTAATGCAGTCAGGTCCACAAACGACACTCACTTACTTTGAGAATAGTGAAGCTGCAGTAGGTGGAAATAAGCTTCAGACAGTGTTACAAGCACTGCTCAGAACTCTTAACTATGGCACCCAACATCCAGAACTTATGCTATTTGAGAATGGCAGTGACATCGAAGCATCTCAGGGACCAAAACCATTAACGTACTTTCACGTATGAAAATCTTACTTGGGGAGGGGGCAGGAGCGAAGCGCCCCCTCCCAGTCAGCGCCACCACACCGTATGTTGAAAATTTGAAGCCATCGTTCTACAAAGTCAACCAAACTTGGATTGAAAAATCTAGAAAAATGTACAAACTGAAAACCAGTTTTGGTCTGCATAGCATCAGTAGCAACGCTTGAGTCAGCTTTGTGTCAAGCCGCCATTTTGATTCAACAAAGCACAGGCATTGAAAAAGGCTCAAATTCAGAACTCTAAACTATGGCACCCAACATCCAGGAGCTTGCCATCCGGATCTTGGAGCCTTGTGCTGCTTTTGATCTATTCACACATCGGTCCACTACTGACATCATCTTATAAACCAACGTTATGTAAATAGTTTTTTAATAAAATGTTTTACCCTGTTTCTTTGCTGGTGTGTTGTCTATATTTTTAATATTTGCATAGGGTTTGTCGTTATTTTGTGCGGGATGGGTGATGGAGCCGAGCTGTCTTGCAGCCCTCATGGTGTGGAGCTCAGTTCATCTCACTATTTTCGTATTTCTCATGAAGGGTTGTTCCTAATATTTCTATTTTAGCGAGGTCAAAAAGAGATCCAATTAGTGGCCTACTGATTTTGCTCGATTACTTTTATTTTTTTTACACGATTTTTCACTATCTGCAAAGACTAAACAGAGTATTGCGACTTTGTGCTTGTTTGTAAATAGAGAATGATCCAAAGAGAACCAATTCTAAAACAGTAAATGCTTGGACAACAATCAATCAAATGGAGAGACAAGCAGGCACGACGGATTACAACGGGGGCAAAGGCTTGCGCTAACTACCATTCACTATCTGCAAAGAGAGAGTACTACTAAGACAAAAGAGGGGAGGGGGGGGTGCAGCGTTCAAAGCACATCAGCGTGCATAAATACGAAAATGTTTTTATCTATCACGTACTTGACATTTTAAAGCTTTTCATATTTGCTATTAAAAAACCAATGAAATTCACAGAAAAAACCATAGGTTATAGTGGATATATAGTTAGGAATTTGCATTTACAAAACCTTGAAAATTCAATGAAAAAACCATTGGTTTTAGGCCATATATAGTTAGGGATTTGCATTTACAAAACCTTATTTTACTCGCATAAAACCATTGAAATTCCATATATAGTTATAAGCGCTAACTATATATCGCGCACCCGCAATCCACTGCTGATGATGTCACATATTACATCATTCATGACATGATTAGTGACATCACTGATGACATCACTGATGACATCTCAAATGACATCACTGATGACATCACTGAAAACATCTCATTTGACATGACTGATAACATCACTGATGATATCATTCATGTGATAATACGATGAACCACTTCAGACTCTAATATAACCTTAGATACAATCAGTGTAAACAGACACTCACAGACTGTCACTCATCCATGGAGTTACTCACACACCTAGTCAGTCATGCAAAGAATCAATCACACCTCCATTTCCTCAACTATACAGTTATACAAAATGTACTTATTCAAACATATACTAACACATATTTACTCTATTATACAATCCCTGATACAAGTTCACAATGATCCATACAGCCACTCACACATTCACTGGCTCTTATGCACAGTTATTTATATATGTCAACTCTCACATGTACTGTGTTTTACATATGTACTTACTTTGACATGTAGCACTGAGATATCCATTCACTCTCCAATGCACTCATGCACACAGTCAACCGCCCATACAGCTGTTTCCACATGCACTTTTGAAACCATACATCTAGTGAATCAACTGCTCACACATCTATGCACAGAGTCATACACCTCCCAGCCACCTACACACACACTCAGTATCCCATACAAATACTTGGGCAACCAATCAATAACCCATATAGTTACTCATATAGCTACTTATCAACACATGCAACAGTTTACAGAACAACAGACATAATGATGCACAAATTAAGACAGTTTAGTCACTAACCCATGCACTCAGTGAGACACATTTAATCACTCACTCATACAGTCAGTCATGCACCTACTAAATCCTTCATCCAGACACTTATATATCCACTCATTCTTCAATATGTAAGAGATATTTTAACTTTACAGAAACATACAGTCACTGCATGTTGTCATCAGTGATGTCATCAGTGATGTCATTTGAGATGTCATCAGTGATGTCATCAGTGATGTCACTAACCATGTCATGAATGATGTAATATGTGACATCATCAGCAGTGGATTGCGGGTGCGCGATATATAGTTAGCGCTTATAACTATATATGGAATTTCAATGGTTTTATGCGAGTAAAATAAGGTTTTGTAAATGCAAATCCCTAACTATATATGGCCTAAAACCAATGGTTTTTTCATTGAATTTTCAAGGTTTTGTAAATGCAAATTCCTAACTATATATCCACTATAACCTATGGTTTTTTCTGTGAATATATATATATATATATATATATATCTGTAAAAAAGTATTTTTTATTTAACAAAGGGGTAGATGTAGTATCTTGTGAGTTACCAATGATAGGACCTTTTTAATTCCTGATGGACTCTGTAGAACTATGACGTAAGTGTTCGAGTGTGGTGAATAGAGTTCATGTTTAGTCACAGTCACAGTTATATGCTGAGGAATAAAGACGTGTAATACTAAGGTACATGTGTGGCGTATTCATTTAGGAGCTCCGCGGCTGGGGAGGACACTTAAATGGGAAACATCGTCTACAACAAATTTTTAACAACGACTTACTTTATCCACGAAGTCTTAACAACGAACCATGACATTTCAACAATGACCTGAACCACGAAGTAGGGAACCACGAAGTATGGAACAACGACCCGTCACTGTAGACCGGAACTGGATACACTTTGTTTTGAAGGCTGACGTCATGTTTTGGATTGGGAAATAATTATATGCACGTCTCTTCTCTCAGCCTCACTAAACATGATGTCACTTTTCTCCGCCCCCTCTCTTCTCTGAACTGAAATTTAGAGAAACGGGAACTTGCCTCAAAATATTTTGTGAAGGCACTATTTTTAAAATAAATATTATTTTACGCAATCCATGCCTTTTGAAAGGAATTCTTGCAAACAATATAACAGGAGTTAAAAAGAGTGTTTGGATGCAGATTTCATTATTCAAGATTGCTTGCACGACATGGGAACTGCTACTTTTGGAATTTACTTGCATTTTCAGGTAGGTCAATCTTTTTTTAAACATATATTATTAACCTTTTACATAGAATGGATTGTGGTAGTGGGTTTGGGAAGTAATTTAGTACTCGTTATTCCTCCATTTTAGTATTACTTACAGACAGCTGATATAAAATAGATAATGGACTAAAAAACTTGTGGCGCAGGGTGAATTAGCGTACTTTTCTTGTCTTTCAACGTATTATGAAGTATGTCTTTCCATTGAAAACATTTTTTTATTTACGTAATCATCTCCTTTAAAATAAAGGTATCATTGTGCTTCACTCTGCTTTATTGTGCTCCAGGAAGAACACAGCTCGTTATGTGTTTATTCAAAATAACATAATGGCTTTAATTGGTAATGGGCATTTAAATATGTTTAAAATCGTTGTTTAGGAAGTAGTTGTTAAAAAGTAGTGGTTGAGGACAGTTCGTTGTTTAGCTTTCGTTGTTGAGGATGTCGTGGTTTAGGCAGTAGTTGCTAAGTCATAAAACCCACTTAAATTGCTATTTGGGTGTTATTCGCATAGTTCACTATTGAGAGACTGTGTTCTGACCGACTTTTTCGGCCCTCCTTTGAGGGAGGATGATTGGATATGACTCTAGTCTATTATCATTCTAGTGCAGGGATTAGAACTACAGACAGGGCCTATTCATGAGGCACAGTAATGCACTTTCGTACCCTTTTCCTTAGATCAGGGCTTATAAACTTATGTTAGGGGATAGATTCATTAGTATTAGTGATAATCCGTCCTTTTGCAAGAGTGTTAGCATACCTTCTGTGGAGTTTTGCTTATTTCGGGCCTTGTAGGCCTCAAACGGGAGAGACTCCATCTTGCTTTCTGCCCCGGCAGCTTGAGATGCTTCTAGGTCAAGTGTAATGTTTTAGTTTCGAAGTGTTGTTCGCTTGGAGAGAACCGGCTCAGGCTGGCCCTTATCGAAAGACTGTATTTTTCTCCACTCCGAAGACACAACATCAGGCTGGCCGGCTGGGAACGTGTCCTTGGTACGGGGAGGTACAAGAATTTGGTGGGCGGCAGGTTACTGGCCGTAACTTTCCATGAAAGGACAAGCTTCCATATTAGCGAAAGCGTTAGACTGTGAGTCAGTCAGTCTGTAGGTGGCAGCTAGCCGTTAGCATCAATGCCATTAATTATTTCCAGGCAGACAGTCGCCATTTTGAAGACCGAGAAAGATCATGAAGCTGATACTCTCTGAGAAAGATTGAAGAGGAAAGAGAAGTAGTGCAGAACGACCAGAGACAGAGAGAGACAGCAGCTAATAAAAGAAAGGTTCCAGTGACTTGGAGGAAAGCAGGGAAGACAGAGCATAGCGGTGCAGACGTGTACTCGTGACTGCTGAGGTGTGATTCTAAGACGAGCCAAGGCACAGACGAGAATGGAACCTAGATGACTGCCGAACCCCGACTTCGTGTCCATAAGGTGACGTCCGCCCATACCCCATAGTGTGCACATTCTAACCTTTTACTTTTCTTTGCAGGATATATGTTATAGTATAGTATTGTGTTTTTATGATCATTGTAATAAAATACCCCAGTTCTTAGTGAACCAACATGTGCCTCGTATTCTTGTTCACTCAGGGTAACCTGGTCTTCTAGTCAGGCATTGTTTTCATGAACGGATGTAATTCCCGGTCAGGTAAGAGGTGACTGAACAATGAGGGAGAGAGGGACCATTTGATGTGAAGAATAGAGGGTACATGCTTTAATTTGGCAAGTTGTGGTAATTCCTATTATTGTAGTATCATATCCCGAGTAGCCAATGGGAGATTCCTTCCAAAGCTATTTATAGGAGAGTGATCGTCGTTGGTAAGCGGCGTTAATGAGAACACCAGGTGCGACACTGGTGCATAGATCCGCCGGATTGCGGATCGGGCTGTGAGCGAGAGAACACTGGGGGGGACACCAGTGCTTAGGTCCGCCAGATTGTGGACTGGATTCTGAGGAAGAGAGCACTAGGGCTGCAGCCTAGTTTGTAAGCACGCAGGATTGCGACTTGCCGAGTGAGCACTGATTGTGGTCAGTGTGTAATGGTAACTAATCAGAACTGCCCTAGGGTAGATTAGTCTGGGCATAAGTTGCTGTGAGACTAACTGGTATGAGTGGGATATTGTAGAAAACCTATGCATGTACATTGCTATTTCCCCATCCTTAGGTACAAGATATATATATATATATATATATGTACATACCTATTGTAAATACGTTCTAAGGAGGGAGGTGATTACGTTCTGACTGGGTTGGAGGTGCTCTGAGGAGCTGATCCCATCTGGTCCAAGAATCCGGTTGTTACATCTGGCGTCACGAACTGTTTACGAAGCCTGTGTGCGCTGCATTGTTTTCATCTTGTTGGTTTGCGCTCAGCTCGTACGTATTTTCTTTGTTGATAATTGTGTATATATTTTTTGTGTGTCAAAATGTTTTCGCGGAAATCGAAATCTACTTTTAAATTGCCTGTTGAAATTCCCGGCTGGTAATCGACGCCTTACGAGGCTTTGGCCTGTGAGTGGGCCGATTCTACTGGTTTGAGTGAGAATTGGACTTCTTGTTTGGAGCATGCGGAGCCTGCTGATGTGGTTTATTGCTTGCAGAAGACACCAGTAGTGAAGGGTGATGAGCTTCCTATTTTAGGACGCAGAGGTTGGATTGTTTTGACTGCCTACAGAATTCTTCATGAGAAATTTGTGAAATTACAGCAACGATTTGTGGATATGGAGGAGAAGTTTGTTGAAGTGCAGAATGCCCATACTCTTTTACAATGTCAAAATAAATTGCTTGCCGACAAACTTGAAACTTATCAGACTATAGCCGAAAGGGCTGCTGTTCGCATTGCGAAATATAAGTATAGACACCGTTGCGGTCGTGTTTGTAAACGGTAAGTGCGTCTAGTCGTGGCGAAAGCCGGACTGGATTGGAACCCCGACGAGTGGGATGGTAATATCTGGGACTCGAATGATTCTGGCTCCTCGGCTGAGGAGGCTGATAGACGCGGGTCTTCTCGCTCTTGACGTGATTGTAAATCTGCTTCTTGTGATAAAAATGATGATTCTAGCGGCCGTGGTTGCTCTTCCCATTCTGATGACGTATCTCGTCCTGATTGTTCTTCTAAATCTATGGATCGGGCTTCTTCGGAGGCTCGTCCGGAGGTTTCTGCACACCGGGTTTTTCGACGCAAACTACAACAGGCTCCTGGTAACCCAAATGGTATTGCTTTGGATAGCCTGGAAGACTTTACTCAACAGGAAGTTAGTGACATTTTGCAACGATTTCGACAACGGCCTGGTGAGGCCTTACTTACTTGGATGGTGCGCCTTTATGAACTGGGCGCTGCAGGTATCATGTTAGATGCAGGAGATGCCTTGAGATTTTGCTCTTTGAGTTCCGATTCTACTGTACAAGATCATTTTCGAAATTTTAATGGTGTTGGCCAAATTAGTCTACTCCAGCTAGCAACTGATGGCTGTAACCATAAATACCCTACTGAATCTGACTGGCCTGTCAATGACAAGCCGTGGTACACTTTGCGCGATGCGGCGCAGCGGTTGAAAGAGGAGGTGATGAAAACTGCGATTTTTCTCAGTACTGCTGACAGGTTGTTGGATGGTTTATTGACATCTTCTGTGCGGAATCGCATTATCTGTTCTTCCCCTGTTGCTTATAAGCAGGTTATGATGACTTTGTTGATTAATCAAACTGGCAATCCTTTATCTATGGTGCTTGAATCTGTCCGTCAGCTTGGTGAGTTGGGTGACTGGTTTAAACCTGAGAGACAGTCCAGACCGGAAGGTCGTACTGCTGGAGATTATAAATTCTCTAGACGTGATATGTTTCTTGCACTGTTGGATGATGGTGTGAAAAAGGAGGACATTGATGGTGAGCCTAATAATCGCTTATGGGACATGTTTCGTAAGCGTGGTTTGGATCGCAAGGAGGGTGCCCGTCGTGTGCGAAAGAATGATTGTGATCGTGGATGTTCTGATGACAGTGGTGACGACAGGCGTCGTGTGGATTCTGATCGTCGTGGTGAACGGCGGTATGAGCGTGATGTGTCCCCTCGTCGTGGGAAGGAGAGGGGGCGAGAGGGGGAAAAAGAAAGGGGGAGAGATGATCGTGTCTACAACAGATATAGAGATGAAAGGGATCAGTCCCCTGAGTTGAGGAGAAGGGAGGATCGACACAGGCTTTCCGATCGTAATTCACAGTATTATGCAGATGACAAGAATCCATTTCGTAATGGAGATGGATATGAACAAGATGTTTTGATACCCAAGAAACATGAGAGCATTTACCCTGATTTGTCCTGAATAACAGAACGCAGTAAGAATGACTAGGAAATAGGTCAAGCTCCAGTACGCAGGTGGGCTCACAAAGACAATAGACCCTATGTAGATATTGAAATTTTTTGGAAACATCGTAATGTCCAAAGGGCCCGAGCATTGGTAGATACAGGAGCGGAGGCCACTCTGATTCATGGTAAATCAAAGAAATTCAAAGGCCAATTTTTCACAATTACTGGTTTAGGTGGAAAGGAAACTCGCGCAGTGCAAACTACACTTGAAATGAGAATAGGTAGAATTCCCCAAAGAGAATATTCTGTATTAGTTGTTCCACTCTTGGAATACATAATTGGAATTGACATTTTAAAAGGAATGATTTTGCATTTAGATGACGGTTGTTATCAATTTGGAACTAAACACTACATATCGTCCAGACCCGTACGGGTTGGTCGTTTATGAATGCCCCCCATAAAAATCCCTTAGGCTACAAAAGTTGTTTCTCAGAAGCAATATCGTATTCCAGGTGGCCATGAAGAGATTAGTGCCACTATTCAGGATTTGGTTGATGCAGGAGTTATAACTCCGGTTACTTCTGCTTGGAATAATCCCGTTTGTCCCGTGCGCAAGAGTGATAATTCTTGGCGCATGACTGTTGATTATCGAGAGCTGAACAAACACACTTTGACTGTTGCAGTACCAGACATTATTACCGTGATTGAAAGAATCCAAAAGCATCCAGGTACATGGTATGCGTCCATTGATATTGCTAATGCTTTCTTTTCAATTCCGATTGCCCCCGAGTGTCAGGAACAATTCAGTTTTACATGGAATGGGCGTCAAATGACGTTTAGAAATCTTCCCCAAGGCTATGTACACAGTCCTACGATCTGTCACCGGCCTGGTGGCGGAACATTTGTCCGAAGTATCTGTACACCCGCAAATTCAGGTATGTCATTATATTGACGACATTTTGATTCAAGGTGAGACACAATATCAAGTTCAGACCCAATTAGATCAAATCCTTGAGTGCTTACGTGAAAAAGGTTGGGAAATTAATCCTGATAAGCTACAAGGTCCATCCCAAAATGTAAAGTTTTTAGGTATCAATTGGCATGAAGGTCACAGAGAGGTGATCCCGCAGGTTAAACAAAAAGTTTTAGATTTTGCGGTCCCAAGGAATCGGAAGGAAGCCCAGCGCTTCATTGGCTTGTTTGGCTTTTGGCGTCAGCATATTCCACATTTGAGTCAGATATTGGCTCCTTTATATCGAGTCACTCGCAAAAAGAATGTGTTTGAATGGGGTGAACCACAACAGAATGCGTTTAACTTGCCAAAGGAAGCAATTCAGTACGCTTTGGATCTGTGGCCTGTGTGCGAGGGTGGTGTGGATTTGAATGTGTCCGTGCAAGGTCTTTATGCTAATTGGAGTCTGTGGCAAAAGCAAGGCAGACAAAAAGTGCCATTAGGTTTTTGGACTAAAAAGTTACCTGAGGCTGGTGAGCGTTATACACCTTTTGAGAAACAGTTGCTTGCATGCTATTGGGCTCTGGTGTATACCGAGCAATTGACTTTAGGTCATGATGTGATTTTGAGACCTGAAATTCCTATTATGCAGTGGGTTTTGAGTTCGCCGAAAACTCATCGAATTGGACATGCTCAAGAGGCGAGTGTGATTAAGTAGAAATGGTATATTCAGGACAGGGCACGTGTGGGTCCGAAAGGTGTGGCAGCATTACATGAGCAAGTGGCGCTGGCGCCATCGAATGAGACTGGGAGTGATTGCTCTGTACCTGTGGTACAGGAATCTCCTGTCAAGTGGGGTAAGCCATTTGATGATTTGTCCGCGGAGGACAGAAAACATGTGTGGTTTACGGATGGTTCAGCGAGGTTCATTGGAGAGAAACGGCATTGGAAGGCAGTGTCCTATAACCCAATCACACAGAAATTGTTGAGTACAACTGGTGAAGGAAAGAGTAGTCAATTTGCTGAGTTATATGCAGTTTACCAAGTTTTGAAACAAGAATTACCTGGCACATGTCATATTTTCACTGATTCCTTGTCCACGGCTAATGGACTGGCGGTGTGGTTACCAACTTGGCATTCTCATAATTGGGAATTGCATTCGAAAGAACTGTGGGGAAAAGAATTATGGCAAGAAATTTGGGAAATGCTCCCACAGAGTACTGTGACAATCTTTCATGTGGATGCTCATACCCCGATAGACTCCCTTGACAAATTCTTTCATAACATTGCAGATGAGAAATCTAAAATTGCTGAGGCAGTGGTGGACATGCAAGATTCTGATTTGGCGGGATTGGCGAAATGGGCCCACCAGAAAGCAGGTTATTTTGGAGAGAGAGCCACTAGCAGGTGGGCCGCCGATCGAGGAATTTATATTCCTTTAAATTACATTAAAGATACTATTCTGCATTGTCCCATCTGTCAACATTCCAGACAACGAGAAGTACCACAAATTGTTAAAGGTCATTTACATCGAGGAAAATTGCCCGCTCAAATTTGGCAGATTGATTATATTGGTCCGCTCCCTATGAGCAAAAATTGTCAATATGTTTGTACAATTGTCGACACCTACAGTGGCCTTTTGGTGGCCTTTCCCTGCAAACAAGCTACCCAAGTGAATACCATTAAAACATTGGAATTAATTATATTGTATTATGGAGCTGCATTTCAAATTCAATCTGATAATGCATCCCACTTTCGTGGAAGATTGGTACAGGAATTTTGTGCGGAAAACAATATAGAATGGGTGTTTCATATTCCATATTATCCACAGGCATCAGGCCTTATTGAAAGAATGAATGGTTTACTTAAAGAACAATTGCGAAAATTAACTGACAATAAGTATAAAAATTGGAGAGATTATTTGTTTCAAGCATTGTTAATTCTGAACAATCGTCCCTTTTTAAATGCTGAATCTCCTTTAATGCGTTTGTTTCCCCCAAATGTCGATGCGAAACCCAACACCATTGGCAATACTGTAATGTACTGGGAAATTTCCCCCGGAGCCCTGGCTCCTTGCAGAGCAACCCCAGGTTCCGCAGGCTTGGACCTGCATGCCATGAATGATACTGTGCTTAAGAGTAAAGATCGAATCATTATTGAGACAGGCGTTGGTGTCTGTATACCACCTGGAAGTTTTGAACTGATTGCCCCTAGATCGGGCCTTGCCTTAAAAGGTGTTCAAGTACTCGGAGGAGTGATTGACAGTGATTATCAGGGAGAGATTAAGGTCCTCCTGCTGAATAGCAGTGAGGTTGATTTATCAATTCAAAAGACTGACGAGTTGCCCAATTGCTAATTATGCCTGTTTTCAGTGGTGAGATTCAGAAAGGCACTGCCCCAACGTTGCTAACTGTACGAGGAAAATAAGGTTTTGGCTCTACGGACAATCCTGGAGCGAGAATATGGGTGCAATCGCCTAAAAATCCCCCTGAACAAGCTGAAGTCATTGCAACCGGTCATGACAATACCATATTTGTAATGAGACCAGGGAAAGATAGCTGGGAAGCTGTCCCGGCTGACAAATGTTACTTACGAGAATGAATAATGCCTGTATTTGATTTTCTTCCAGATCATTCTCTGGACTGCTGCTGCAGGATGTGCCGGCGTTGGACTCCTTTTTGTCTGCTACGTCGGGAGAGGAGGGAACCCACAGACTTTGGTTGATTCGAGAACCCGAGTACCGCGTTCCTTCGCTGCGTGGGATTCATCATCGAACTTTTGGACAACTCTGGCTAAACGAGTTACTAATTCTCCGCATTTCTGCCTGACACCTATGCGTTCAGTAACTGATATTTTAGCGGCCTGGTTGGTTGCTGTCCCTGCCTCAATAGAAACTTTGAAGCGAATGTCTGACATAATATCGACAGACAGAATATCGAAATACAAAAATATCGGAACAAAAATATCGACATCAAAAATATCGGAATCCTATCTTCATAAAGGTAAGTACAAAAATATCAAAAAAATAATATCGTAGTACAAAAATATCGGAATTAAAAATATCGTTTTTTTAAATGTATTAATAATAATGTAAAAATAATTTTAAAATACATATAATTTTACAAATATTAAATAAAAATATTAAAACAAAATTAAAACTAATACATATACATTTAAAATAAATAAAACACTTAATAATTTAATGTAATTTTATTTATTTTAATGTTATTTAATTGATTTAATGTAATTTTTTTTTTACCCTGTACGCCTGTACCCCAAAAACCCAAAACTGACCCTGAACCCTAAAAATATCTCTGTACCCCAAAAACCCCAAACTGACCCTGAACCCTAAAAATACCCCTTTACCCAAAAACTGAAAACTGACCCTGAACCCTAAAAATACCCCTTTACCCAAAAACTGAAAACTGACCCTGAACCCTAAAAATAGCCCTTTACCCATGAACTGAAAACTGACCCTGAACCCTAAAAATACCCCTTTACCCAAAAACTGAAAACTGACCCTGAACCCTAAAAATACCCCTTTACCCAAAAACTGAAAACTGACCCAGAACCCTAAAAAT
The DNA here is from genome assembly GCF_964263255.1 of Lissotriton vulgaris. Taxonomy (NCBI): domain Eukaryota; kingdom Metazoa; phylum Chordata; class Amphibia; order Caudata; family Salamandridae; genus Lissotriton; species Lissotriton vulgaris. Next base: position 1,190,625,535 of record NC_141691.1, on the reverse strand, counting down.
ACCCCTTTACCCAAGAACTGAAAACTGACCCTGAACCCTAAAAATACCCCTTTACCCAAAAACTGAAAACTGACCCTGAACCCCAAAAATACCCCTTTACCCAAAAACTAAAAACTGACCCTGAACCCTAAAAATACCCCTTTACCCAAAAACTGAAAACTGACCCTGAACCCTAAAAATACCCCTTTACCCAAAAACTGAAAACTGACCCTGAACCCTAAAAATACTCCTTTACCCAAAATTAATTAATATTATTTAATTACCAATTAATTATTAATTAACAATAACAATAAAGTAAATATATTAGCACATTAGCTGTAATTAATTTAATTTAATAATTAATATTATTTTCCCAATTAATTAAATAACAATAACAAAAAATTATATATAAAAAAATTACTATAATTAATGTAATTAACTAATTAATATTACTTAATTACCAACTAATTAATAATTAAAAATATGTACAAAATTATATTAATTAATTAACTAATTAATATAAATTAATTATCAATTAATTATTAATTAAAACATGTACAAACATATATTAATTAATGAATTATTATTACATTACTTCCCACCCTATTCCCCTATAAACCCATAACCCGCTACAGAACATATGTATCAATTAATAAATTAATTAAAATTAATTAAAAATTATTTCTCAATTAATTAAATAATAATTCCTACTAATTAATAATTAATTTAACATAATTAAATTACTTCCCACCCTATTCCCCTATAAACCCACAACCCACTACAGTAGTAAAAGACAATATTTAATTAAATTACATTAAAAATAAATAATAAAACATAATAAATACAATATAATATACACTAAATTTATTTAAAAATTGATATTAGTAACATCGAAGGTATTTATTTCGATATTATTGACATCGATATTTAAAACTTCGATATTACTGATATCATACTAATATCGATATTAAGACTGTCGATATTACTTACCTTCGATATTTTGTCCCATCGATATTTAAACTTCGATATTATTGTATATCGATATTTAAAACTCGATATTTTGTCTGTGTACCCTTTGAAGCATATTTTTAATATATCAAATGCCCGACCCAATGTAATTCGCGGCGATATTGCTGCTCACGAGTATTGCCCTTTATGTACTATTCTTTCAGATTCCATTCCCCCAATTCATTCTCAAATCACTACCTATAATATCACACAGGGCGACTTGTGCTTTTTCTTGACTTGTGATCCTTATGCAATTACTGAATGTGTAAAGCTGAAACTTAAAGCAGCCACCTCTTTTTCGACTCATGAACGAACTTTGTGTTCCCGAAGACCCCCGAAATCATGTACTTCTGTTAAAAATAATATGACTTGTAAAAGTATAGTAGTTGCCCCTAGCCATTACCGTACAATGTTGATACCTTCTGGTTGGTTATTTTCCTGTGGCAATACCTCTTGGCCCTATGTTGGTATACAGCAAGGAGATTTTTACATTTACCAGAGAGATTGGGCGCACACCTGTATATCCGCAAAATGGAGAGTACTGTGAAGTGGCTGGTACAGGCAAAAGGGCGAGCGGTAATCTCACACAACCGCTCAAGGTTGGACCAAGAAGATCCACACAAATAACAATAGAACAGCAATGCCCTTGCACTATACAAAATTAGAACATTTTAGTAATGGTAGTGTTAAAAGAGATGATCAGTTTGTATACATCCACACTTTCGGAGTGACTTTAAGAGAATCAATCATCCAAGTTGAGGTATAGAAGTTCAAGAAAGATGTTCTGTTCTTGGTGTTAAGTGACTGTTTATTGTTCCTTTAGTTATGCCAACACGTGTTTCATCTCAGGGAACACACTGCGAATCTTCAGGGCCTCATGAAGAACGTATGACACTAGTGCTGGATATGTCCGTTTCAGGGCACTGCTTTGGTTTATTTAGTTTCTGGGTGGTTCGAAATCTGTGAACACGCTGTCTGCGTGGTTGAGGGTGGTTCGAAATCTGTGAACACGCTGTCTGCGTGGTTGAGGGATCTTGCTCAGTAGTGGTGTACGTCGTTACCGGGAGGAGTCGACAAGTGTCTTGAAGAGTGAAAACTATAACGTTCTATTTTCTTAAAGGCGGGTACACCTTATTCGTGCTAAACTCCCTCTTGAGGTTCCCGGTGCCGTTTTCCTCTTGGCCCTATATTCCTGCACATATTTCCGGAGGCCCGTGTGCCATCACTAGACTGAGTTTATTAATGTTTTCCTCACATCCCAATACCTATTCCCGTATAGTTCGTGATGCTATGATGTTACATGAGGACTGTGATTCTTCCCTACATCTTTATTCTCAATCGGAATACCTTCGTTTAGCTATTTCCATTATTGGTGTCCCAGAATTGGCTGTTTATAAGGCCAAATCAATTGGGAAAATGGCCTGTTGGATGGTCAAATCAATTAATCAAACTTCTACCATTTTATCGGATATGTTATTAGATGCCCAGGGTGAACGCCGTGCCATTTTACAAAATCGTGCGGCCATTGATTACCTTTTGTTAAAACATGGACATGATTGTTCTGATTTTGAAGGTCTTTGTTGTTTTAATCTTAAAGACCATACTAAGTCTATTCAAGCTCATATTGACAAACTTCATGACTTGACTGAGGAGGTTCGAAAACACATTGATCAGGGTTGGTTCGACTGGCTCTTCAATTGGTTACCTGACTTACATTCCCTACGACGAATATTAGGGGTATTATGATTTCAATTAGTATTTTAGTAGCTATTTGCTGCTTTATTCAGTGTATCCCTTCCCTATTCCAATACTGTAGATTTGGCAGGAGGAATAGATCAGTTAGTTTTGTTTCCTATTATTCTTCCACAGATGTTAGTTCCATATAGCGAATAATTAATAGACTGGAGTCAAGGGTGAAGTGTTCTTACCGACTTTTTCGGCCCTCCTTTGAGGGAGGATGATTGGATATGACTCTAGTCTATTATCATTCTAGTGCAGGGATTAGAACTACAGACAGGGCCTATTCATAAGGCACAGTAATGCACTTTCGTACCCTTTTCCTTAGATCAGGGCTTATAAACTTATGTTAGGGGATAGATTCATTAGTATTAGTGATAATCCGTCCTTTTGCAAGAGTGTTAGTATACCTTCTATGGAGTTATGCTTATTTCGGGCCTTGTAGGCCTCAAACAGGAGAGACTCCATCTTGCTTTCTGCCCCGGCAGCTTGAGATGCTTCTAGGTCAAGTGTAATGTTTTAGTTTCGAAGTGTTGTTCGCTTGGAGAGAACCGGCTCAGGCTGGCCCTTATCGAAAGACTGTATTTTTCTCCACTCCGAAGACACAACATCAGGCCGGCCGGCTGGGAACGTGTCCTTGGTACGGGGAGGTACAAGAATTTGGTGGGCGGCCGGTTACTGGCCGTAACTTTCCATGAAAGGACAAGCTTCCATATTACCGAAAGCGTTAGGCTGTGAGTCAGTCAGTCTGTAGGCGGCAGCTAGCCGTTAGCATCAATGCCATTAATTATTTCCAGGCAGACAGTCGCCATTTTGAAGTCCGAGAAAGATCATGAAGCTGATACTCTCTGAGAAAGATTGAAGAGGAAAGAGAAGTAGTGCAGAACGACCAGAGACAGAGAGAGACAGCAGCTAATAAAAGAAAGGTTCCAGTGACTTGGAGGAAAGCAGGGAAGACAGAGCATAGCGGTGTAGACGTGTACTCGTGACTGCTGAGGTGTGATTCTAAGACGAGCTAAGGCACAGACGAGAATGGAACCTAGATGACTGCCGAACCCCGACTTCGTGTCCATAAGGTGACGTCCGCCCATACCCCATAGTGTGCACATTCTAACCTTTTACTTTTCTTTGCAGGATATATGTTATAGTATAGTATTGTGTTTTTATGATCATTGTAATAAAATACCCCAGTTCTTAGTGAACCAACATGTGCCTCGTATTCTTGTTCACTCAGGGTAACCTGGTCTTCTAGTCAGGCATTGTTTTCATGAACGGATGTAATTCCCGGTCAGGTAAGAGGTGACTGAACAATGAGGGAGAGAGGGACCATTTGATGTGAAGAATAGAGGGTACATGCTTTAATTTGGCAAGTTGTGGTAATTCCTATTATTGTAGTATCATATCCCGAGTAGCCAATGGGAGATTCCTTCCAAAGGTATTTATAGGAGAGTGATCATCGTTGGTAAGCAGCGTTAATGAGAACACCAGGTGGGACACTGGTGCATAGATCCGCCGGATTGCGGATCGGGCTGTGAGCGAGAGAACACTGGGGGGGACACCAGTGCTTAGGTCCGCCAGATTGTGGACCGGATTGTGAGGAAGAGAGCACTAGGGTTGCAGCCTAGTGTGTAGGCACGCAGGATTGCGACTTGCCGAGTGAGCACTGATTGTGGTCAGTGTGTAATGGTAACTAATCAGAACTGCCCTAGGGTAGATTAGTCTGGGCATAAGTTGCCGTGAGACTAACTGGTATGAGTGGGATATTGTAGAAAACCTATGCATGTACATTGCTATTTCCCCATCCTTAGGTACAAGATATATATATATATGTACATACCTATTGTAAATACGTTCCAAGGAGGGAGGTGATTACGTTCCGACTGAGTTGGAGGTGCTCTGAGGAGCTGATCCCATCTGGTCCAAGAATCCGGTCGTTACAGACTGAAGGCTTGTATGACCTCTGCTAAAGGGTGAAAATAAATATTAAATATAGTCAGACTCAACAAAGAGTCGTGAGGCAATCCCCATTTCAAGGCACATATCTCCGAATAGTATGGTTTATCAAATACTTGAAAGCTCCTGCCCTCACAAAATTATGGAAGCCAGTTTAAAGAAAAATCACTTACAGTCCACATTTTCAAATCTCGGTATAAGGACTGAGTGGGCTGCATTCTTGGTACTATGTCCCAGTCTGAAACTCATTTGTGTGGCGTGAAGGATAAATATTGATTGATCTGTTTCTACAACATCTACACAACCCCCAACAGTAAAGAAACTGGTCTGTAGTTTTCAGGTAACAGTGTATCCAAAGTGGAAATACTCCAACCCTTAAAGAAGGTTAAGTGGCTCTAGTAACACTGGAAAGATTACTTCCAGCCCCTGCTTCAAAATGTGTAGTGGAGCAGGGTCTAGTGTTCAGCATGTAGATCTTCTGCACTGATATGCAATGATAGATAGAAAGGATAAAAGGAGTTCCCTTGGATGCCTAGGTTGCTAAGGAGAAGTAAACAATGTGGATGCTTAACCTTATCAGAAAGCATAGGTATAGATCTGTGATTTTATCTTCATAAAAGGGCACCTAATTCATTGTTTCCATCTATATTTTTCAATTTTTTACAGCTTCATCTCTAAGGCAATAAACAAGAATGCTTAAAATGTAAGCTACTTCACATTTCTGAAATCTAAATGTATTTGTCAGCCTGCAGTTGTGGATTCTAAAGAAATGGGCACATTTAAGGGCAGATAGGTCAAAATAGCATCCTTGTATTTATTAAGAACATCGTTGTAAATGACTTCAACGAGAGAGAAAAGGAGTTCCCTTGGATGCCTAGGTTGCTAAGGAGAAGTAAACAATGTGGATGCTTAACCTTATCAGAAAGCATAGGTATAGATCTGTGATTTTATCTTCATAAAAGGGCACCTAATTCATTGTTTCCATCTATATTTTTCAAATTTTTACAGCTTCATCTCTAAGGCAATAAACAAGAATGCTTAAAATGTAAGCGACTTCACATTTCTGAAATCTAAATGTATTTGTCAGCCTGCAGTTGTGGATTCTAAAGAAATGGGCACATTTAAGGGCAGATAGGTCAAAATAGCATCCTTGTATTTATTAAGAACATCGTTGTAAATGACTTCAACAAGAGAGAAAAGGAAGTGAGGCAGAATGTGGACAAAGAATGTGGAGGTTAGGAGTAGAGCAAAAGAGCAGTAGTGAGAAATAGAAGAGGCAGCAACAAGGGATGGGTCAGAATGGATGAAACGTTAAGGGAGAGCACAAGACTGAGAGAAGGAGGGGGAGAAAAGTGTACAGAGAATGATAGAAGGAAGACGAGAGAAATCAGGAAGGAAGAACTTTCAGGAGGATTGAGTTTGGAGATGAAGGACAGAGGGGAAGAGGTAGAGGTGGAAGGGAAGTGTGCCAAATATAAATGAAGTTGAAAGTGGTCAGGTGTAGAGGGTAGCTGGAAAAAGTAGGGTGCATGGGGAAGGAAGAAAGCGAAGGATGGAGTATGGACGGACGGGAGATAAGGGAGGGAAATAGAATGGTCGTAAGGATGGCTGGGAGATGAGGGAGAGAAATGGAATAGTAAAAGGGGGATAGATTAGGGAGGGGATGGGAAGTAAGTAAGGCGGTTTCTGGGGGTGGAGAAGGGAGTGAAAATGAGAGGATGACAGGTAGAAATGGAAGATGTATGAAAGTATGAAAGCAAGAGGTGGTGGGACACGCGTGGGGAATCTGAAGAGGTTGCAATTTAGTGGTAGAAATGGGGAAAGAGCATAAACATAGGTTACCACTTAAAGGAAGAATTAACCCTACTGGGGCATAGTGACATCAGCAACTCTGTTACAGTTGAGTGAATGGGTCAGGCCAGTCTGCGCAGATGAGTCTTTAGAAGATGACCGTTGGACTGAAGGGTAGGTTTGGTCTTAATTTCTGCAGAGAAAGGTGGAACCAGAAAGGAAATGATGCAAAACATTAGAGGTTCTTAAGTTAGGGATTCGCATAAGAAGGTTTTTTTATCCTGAGATATTTCATGCAACCAGATAGCTTAAGTAGATTAGTAGGAAAGAAGGGAATCTAGAATGAACTGATTTATGTACTACAGTTTAAGTGTGGTTCAAGCCTCAATGTGAAGTCTGTGTAACCCAAATAGTATTGGAATCATGTGGTCATATTTCATTGATGAAGACAGACGTCTGGCTATCGCATTCAAAATGAATTCAAGAGTCATAATGGCAGAATGGGAGGCACCCACCAGATTTGCTTTTCAGAAGGCCAGACATAATAGAATTAGGGCGTGAGTGACAGCTTTTTATAGAGCAGAAGGTAAAAGGGGTTCTATCTTTTTTAGACACTGGAAGTGAAATTTGGCCAATTGAGAAATATTGTCTAACTAGGTTATCATAGATAAGGGAGTGTCCAGAATGTTTCTAAGATTTTACGAGAGAGAGTGACGGAAACGGAGATGATTCTGCAATGTTTTATTGCTGCAGCAGATACAGATTGAAAGACTGTTTTTGTTTAGTGACGAACAGAATGAATTTAATGTTTCTTGGATTGAGAGTGAGAAGATTCTCCTTCATCTAGGTTTGAATGTTCTGAAAGATTATGTAAAGAGTGAAAATGTCCTGGTGTGTCATTGTTTTCAAACAGATTTGTGTATCATCAAGGATTGGTGGGAGAAATCAGGTTACTGCTTGAGGGGGTGAAACCCTAGTCAAGCAGCAACCACAATCCTTCTCAAGTTGAGATAAGCAAACCCAAAATTAACCTTTGCTCAACCATCTGGTAGATTGGCACAGAACAGTCATGCCTAATTTAGAGACAATGTGTAAAGTATTTATGCAGCACTTCAAACAGTAATAAAGTGAGTACACAACACAAGACACATCTCACATAAATTTAGAAAAACAGCAAAATGTACTAAATACATCAAGACCAAAATGAATAAACTCCAATCAGTAGAAACATAGATATGCCATTTTAAAGATTTAGGTGAAAATATTGCAAAAAAGCCCACAGTTCCACTTGTGGTCATGCGAGACAGGGAGAAAGTCACAATTTGAAGCCAACCATGATGATGCATGGGATGGAAGCATAGACTAGGTTAGACCTGCTGAAAAATGTCCTCAGTCCAGCACAAAGAGTTACGTTGCCAGTAGACGGGCTGCGAGGAGCAGGATGACCATCACAGACCGTCATCAACGTAGCTTGAAGAGCAGACCTGGTGTCATGGAAAGTCGTGACTGTATTACAAAGATCCTATTGTTGTTACAAATGGTTGTGCTTCTTGGTGGTGCTTCCCATGAGTTGTCAAATCTGTAGCATGGAGAACTTTTCATTGGCAGCCATGGCGAGTGACAAGGTTTTGGCCCCAATGGGCCTTCTTACAATTGGAAAGAGCACACAAACCTCTATTTTGCTCTGCTAAGGCCACACCAAATGTTTAGGACCTGAGGGAAACCACTTAGGGGTGAGAGGCCTGCTCTAGTTGGATCTGGGTGCTGGTTAAGGTGGTTTGGAGCCTGTTATCTACCTGTGGGTCTGAACAGGACACCAGCAGACTGGCCCTTGGAGTCAGTCTGGGAGTCATGATTTCAGGTGCAGTTCTAATCACTCGGACTCAGGTGAGAGGACAGAAGGGCAGCAGGGCAGCAGGGCAGCAGGGCAGCAGGGCAGCAGGGCAGCAGGGCAGCAACCCACAAAGGCAGCGGTCCAGCAAGGCAGTAGTCAAGGAGGGCAGCAGCCCAGCAGAGTGGCAGTCCTTCTTCCTGGCAGAGTCTTCATCTGTCCAGTTGTGTACAGAAGAGTTGGAGTCTGAGGTCCAATATTTATGACAGGTGCCTCCCTTCAAGAGGGAGAAGCTTCTGATATGTCCCTTTGAAGAGCACAGGTTTCCTGGTTCCTCCGCCCTTGCTCCAGACTAACTGCAGGAAGTATGCAGCCCTTAGTGTGGACGAAGGACACATCCTATTCAAGAGTAGGTAGGTCTGTGCTCAGCTCCGCCCTCTTATCCTCCCACTAATAGCCCATTCAGGCACACCTAAGCTCTCTATTGTGTGTGGCTGTCGAGGAGGAATACAAAAAGCCCAACTGTCAGCTAGAACCAGTAATGTGCCCCAGAGAAAGACTGTAGACACTAAATGGCAACTTTCTAAAAGTGCCATTTTCAAAATTGTAATTTAAAATCCAACTTTATGGTAGGAGATTTTTCATTACAATTCCAAACACACCAAAAATGAACTTTTTACCTGTTCCCATTTGTGAGTTACAGCTTACTAAATGTAATAAGGTACCTCAATGTTTTTCCTATGGAAGAGGTAGGCCTTGCAGTATTGAACAATAAATATAGGAACTTTTCACTAATAGAAATTGTAAATATTAAAAATACATGTCCAACTTTTTAAATACACTGCACACTGCCATCTAGGCTGTCCAAGGCCGACCCTATGGGCGACCTATGTGTATTAAAAATGAGGTTTTGGGTCTAGCAAAAGGTTTATTTTTCCAGGTCGAATGGCAGGTAAAAACTGCACACACAGGCTGTAATGGTGGGCCTGAGACATGTTTAATGGGCTACTCAAGTTGGTGGCACAATCAGTGCTGCAGGTCTACCAGTAGCACTAAATTTGCAGACCCTGGGTGCACATGGTATCAGTTTATTAGGGATTTACAAGTAAATTATGTATGTCATTTGTTTATAAGTCAATTCTACCAGGTTTTAAAGAAATCAAATGTAAACTTGGGAATGTGCAGAATTGGTTTTGCACTCGCCAAAATAATTACTCCTGAATTGATATTTGTGAGACAAAATCTACGCACATGAGCAAAGGTTTTATGTAAGTACATTTACTCACATGGTGGGTTAGTGGGCAGGAATGGGCTATGTTAATCAGCCCCCCCCCCCCCCCCCCCGGCGTTACTATCATCAGTTCCTCTGACCATTAAGGCCTATGCCTCTCTGTTTTCCCTTCTAGCATTGCACCTGGTATAGCTACATAGAAGCATAAGAAGCATTCTAAATTTGGTTTTGAAGTTATATCAAAAAGTGGCCTCCTGGGCAATATGCCAAATATTTCAAGAGGGCAAAACGGTGGTAGAAGATAATTTTTTTGCTAAAGTCTTCCAGTCTAGTATCCTTAAATTTGTGTACAACAGACTAGTCACTCAGGCCTCATAGCCTCTTAGATTCGTTGTAACTACTTAGCCCTTGCAGACATAAGTTAGTGATTACAAATACTTAGGTTCCATTCGGGTCGATTTGATATGTTTCAGTCACAGAAGAAAGGAGTCCTGCATAGCATTTCGCTGGCATAATGTTTATTATCCAACGGCTTGCATGTAACACGGTGCATGGCGCAGTGCACAAGTATCTAGAAACGAAAGTCAGTTTTGAGCTCCTACATTGCATTTCATACATTATATGAAATAGAAAACCCTGGCTGCTCTTCAGTTGTATGAACCTTGAATATGTATTTGTATTGTGACCCCTTTTGCAGTGTTCTAATTTTCAAGTTTATGTCTGTTGCTGTTGCAATGGTAGTTAGACTTTCATCAGAATCTATCTAATACTTGGCGAGGACGAACAAGTTCTCTCTCGGTATCCCGCATTTAGAAAAGAATTGGAGTGATATTATTTTATGAGATATCATAATACTTATGTGAGGCACATTCTGTCATTAGTTGAGCCTCGTGAGTTTTTGGTTGCAGGTCTATTTTCTCCATCGGACTGTGTGCAGTGCTTATGCATTGCTTACCATTAAAAGGCAGATTTGTTTATGTGCTTTGTATGAATGATTTCAGGTGGAGCATTGTGTTTTGATTTGTCTGCCTTTTATGTGCGTTTGTTTCTCTTGCCATATGGAATCAACATGGTGACTTTTGTCCCAAAAAAATTATATTGCCGGAGCAAGGTTAAAAGGAGAGGGTCTCATATTGACATTAGGAAAATATGAATATTTCTTAGCAAAGAAGTCTGTAGTCAGCCTTTTTCAGTTTTGCAAAAGCTAAATCTAGGAACAGATTTGCAAACAATTACGCACACATACGATTCCGTGAAGTAAGCAACATTGATCTGGCTGTCATGTTTATGAAAGAAAGAAGATGGCTATTCGCAGAGGAATATTCAGAAATTGATTATGTGGGATATTCAAACTACACGTCAAACGGAGAACATCAGTTTAAGAATGTGTTACATTGATAATACACAGAAGGCCTTCTGGAATTGATAATGTAATTATGAAAGCTGATGGCTCCAATAGGAAACATGACATGCTCAGCAGGGCCGGTTGATAGTGTTTGCTAACCCTTCATTGTACAAAGGTCAAAATACAGCAGCAGATGATTTCTTACAAATATTAAAATTATTAAAGACATATTGCTATGGAGAAACATCGTTTGATGTCGTCATGCCGAAGATAACATTAATTAGGTCTTTCAAATTTTAACAAGGTAGAGAATCGCAAAGTACTAAAGCCAACAGGTTTCCTTAAGCGAATCGCTGACTCAAGCTAAACCTTTCAAAAGCTCTTGAATTTTAATACATATCTTTTGGAAATTTACTTTCCGGTAAAGATTCTGGAAGAATACCCAAATTGATAGTGCACCGAAATAAAATGTATTACTTTTCTTTCTCAAGCCTATATAAGCTCGTGTCTATCACGTGCGTAAATGAATAGATGTTGTGGTGCAAGATATTAACAAACTATTCTTTTCACTCTCACAAAATAATTGCACTTGTCCGAATATCACCTCACACACTTGTAGCATCCCACAGGAGGAAATTCCAAATTATGGGGCCGATTAGGACTGCGGTGAATTCGCATCCTCCGGGCCGGCGGAAGCTACTGCCGGCCCGGAGGATGCGGATTCACTGCTGCGGTGCCTTCAAAGACACCCCGCCAGATTAGGATGGCTGGGGGGGTCATCGGCGGACGGGAAGACCGTCCGCCGCTTTTTCACCGCGGTGGCCTTCCGACCGTGGCAGAAAAGCTCTAATATGGTGGCGGTGTATATCAGACACCGCCAGCCATATTAGGATGTGGCAGAAAACATGCTTTTCTGCGGCTGCTTTTCTGCTGTGGAAAAGCATGTGGTCTTTTGTGTTTGGGGGCCCGTTGCGGGCCCCCTGGGGAGTTGGGGGTGGGGGGTGCACATGGGAGGTACCTATGGTACTTACCTGCCTTTGCATGCACAAAGCGGCAGGCACCGCGCGGTGCCTGCCGCTTTGTGCATGCAAAGGGAAAACATGCATATTTAACATTGCGGAGGGTGCTGCTTCAAGCAGCACCCGCCGCAATGTTAACAATACGGTCACATCCTAATTCCGAGGGAGGGAACGCAGCTGCCCCTGCGGATGGTCCCTCCACCTTGGGATGAAGGACGTCCGTCATCCTAATAGGCCTTAAGGTTTGGGGAGTGGGTGTTTAAAGGTGTGATATCCCTTGAATCTTAAAGTTCACAATGTTCCCATAGGCGTCTGTCTGCAGTGCTTAATTTGAGCCAATGGTTGCAGGGGGGCCCACTGGTGTTCATATTTTAGATGTGGCAGTTATTTTCTTAATCAAACTTTGATTCAGACTAAGAGAGAGAAAAACATAAAAGGAGGAAAGGAGGACAAAGAGAAAGAAGGAAAACATTGAAAAAGTCGAAAAATGCAAGGCTGGAAAAGAACCTGCAATAGTGACATAAAGCCAGCTGCGGTCCGTGCAGGTAACAGCGGTGGGGCAGTGGTTAATTTGTATTTCTTTTAATTTTACTTTCTCCTTTCCCGTCATCTGTCCACTAACCCACCCCCACCGCCCCACACACTGCCCCATGGCTGTTACCTGTGCCGACCGCACTTGGTCTAACAACAGTGACTCACTGGAATTTTGGCATATTTTCCCCATGGTCGCCACAAGTTTATCAGCCTTCTAAAACTAACAATTCAACCAGAGCAGTGGGTTGAAAATTTTTCTGCAATCTATGCCCAACATGATATAGAGTTAGATGTTCCAGTGATTGGAAAGTTAACACTAGAAAAGGTTAACTTAACCACTCTAATTACTCTCCAAGAAACCCTTCAAGTGATTAAGGTTATGCCTCCAAGGTCTACTTGGAGGGAGGAGGTCGCAAGGGCCTGGAAACAATGGGAGCAGGGCTGGTTGGTTGGTAGTAGAGCCGTGGGGCGGGATGCAGAGGGAATAGGTCAGCCGGGCATCGTGCATCATGAGGTCCTTGCAGTCAGGAGCAGGCAACTTGTAGAGGTGATCTCAGGACATATGTGCCAATCAGGAAGTGGGGCTCAGGTGTCTCCACTTCCTTCAATGGGTGCTTATTTTCTGGTGTCTCAGGAGTCCGGTGTGGGCTCTTCCACTTGAATTTTACAGTGGTGGGTTCGGTACCCCGGGTATTGGTACCCTACAGCTTCGGTAGGCACTGGTGCCTCCAAACTTGGCGAGGAGGCAAATATGACCTCACATGATCGGTGCCTGAGGTGTGCAGGAGAGTGATACATTTCACTCCAAGTGAAATTCTTGACAATTTCCTGAAGGCTAGAGGTGCTCCAGGGTTCTTGGAGTCCTTTCAGGTTTCTGTACAACACAGCAGCAGTGATTGTAGATCACTACAAGCAGCCAGCAGGGTTTGGCGCCCTTTTAGTCTGCAGCAGGGCTTCAGTTCTCAAGCGGCAGGTATCTTTGTCCTGGTCTTCTCTTATCCTCTGAATCTGATGTTCAGTTCTTCGGGTGCCACCTAATTACTGAATTTAGGGGGGCTACAAGGAGAGACAAGTAGTAACCAATGGGATACTTACCTTCAGGGTGTCTACAGACTTTACTGAGCACATCCTTTGGGAATAGACACTACCCTAGCACTGTTTGGAGATTTCTCTACCATTCCAAGATGGGAGAATTTCAGGAGAGGGGTTCACATTGCCTGCTCCACCCTAGGGGAGGTGTAGGCTAAGTGGGTACCCTCCTCCTCATCTAACTAATTTCCCGGCCTTTCCTCCCACCAAAAGTGGAGCAAGAAAGGGGACTTGGCTTCCCTGACTATCATGGTTCATGGGTTGGATTTCAAAGGTGGCATTTCCTTTGAAGCTTCCAGCCCAGGAAGGCTATCATGTTCTGGAGGTGGTGTGAAGCACCTCCAGAGAGAGCAGGTGTTGTCTTGTCCTATGAGAACACTGGCTCTCATACTATCAGGTGAGAAAAATGTCTGGTTGCTGCAGGCTGACGAAAAAAAGTCATGGACCTCAACAGTGCTTTGTGGGTTTTCAGGAGAGCCTCTAAAAGGGTCTCCTGGGTGAATGTATTATTTAACCCATCGCTGGCATCAGTAAGGATGATGAGCCACGATTTTTGGTGCCAAACATCTTAGAAATCAGTGAAGCTTTCATGGAGCTAGGAAACTGATGTTGACATGTATCAAGTCCATGTACTCTTTATGGTTTTTCTGTGCACTTTGAACATCACCGAATGGCCTGGACAACAACGAGACATATCTGCTCATGCTGATATATGCCCACAAATAGGATATAATGCACCCTGCCTTAAGGCTAAAGGCCTGCAGTAGGAGTGACTTACCAATATCCCAGTGTATGGGAGAAATTGGCGCATAGGGCTGTCTGCCATTATGACTCTTTGGATTTCTCTGCACCAAGACACACAGCCTGCAACGGCAGAGTACATAGACTTGTTGAGGGATCCCTGGAGAGAAACAACCAGTGCTGTAGCCCCAGAGGACCCTTCTCAGTACCCATGCCCTGTGCACCAAGGGAATAATTTATTAGGAACTTACAGGGGTCACTGAAGTTGTGCCAGTTGTGGTACAGTTTTGGGAAAAGAGATCTGGCACTGGAGACGTGGTTAGCAGGGCCAGTGCACTTACAGTTCGAAATTACTCAGGCAAAATGTGGAGGCTCACCATGTTAAAGAGAGGCACTTTCCTACAATAATACATAAGTAATAGACAATTGTGAGAAAACAGAGTAAATAATGGAATCATATAAACTGGGCAATGCATTTCCAATAGATAATACTTGTGTAACGAATGCATTTGAACTAAAACCTAAATAAATATGTTTAAATAAAACTTTTGCATCAATAATAAAATGTTGCTAATTGAGCCATGAAATTGACACAAAAAAATAGAAACAACCCATCATATAAACAGTGATTATGGTGTATCATATTAAATATATAAAAACAATGCATATCCAGTTTTTTTAGAATAGATCTATACTGTAAAATCTTAAAATTAAAACAATTCATTATATTTATATAATTATGCATTTCATCTTTTAGTATAAGAAAATAAAGTCGGCACAAAGTCTCAGTACACTATCAACTACCTACATCATACCTTATTTCAAAAAGTGGATTGACGCTCCTCAAAAAGAAAGATCTGTAAAATCGCGGATAATAAAATGTTGGATAATGCCATTTTTTAACAAAATGCAGCATTTCACAAAATAATCAATCTATATTTAAAATGTAATATACACCACTGTCTGAGAAAGTCAGAGTAAGCTTGATAACATATTTCGAAAAAAACATTGCAAAAACACAGTTGATGGACAGAATGTAGAACAATGTCATACATTCACCCCAGTACAAGGATCTGGGCCTAAATCCATCGTTTTTCTGCACTCCACACCACCCTGGGTTAGACACTGGCCATATGCAAATCTACTCTGACCCTGTGCCTCATGGGAACAGTCCAGTCCGAACTACCAAGCCATGTCTTTCCCAGAACGGAATCAAGCATCCAAGGGCTGGTTTCTGGCTATCAGCCTTCTTCAGCCTGGATAGATTGACTCCAGTGGTGTGGAGAGCCTGGGACTCACGTCTGAGTATACCCAGCACACTCGGGGTGAAAATTGCAAAAAACACAGTTGATGGACAGAATGTACAACAATGTCATACATTCATGCCAGTACAAGGATCTGGGTCTAAATCCATTGTTTTTTTGCACTCCACACCACCCTGGGTTAGACACTGGCTATATGCAAATCAGCTCTGACCCTGTGCCTCATGGGAACAGTCCAGTCCGAACTACCAAGCCATGTCTTTCCCAGACCGGAATCAAGCATCCAAGGACCGGTTTCTGGCTATCAGCCTTCTTCAGCCTGGATAGCTTGACTCCAGTGGTGTGGAGAGCCTGGGACTCACGTCTGAGTATACCCAGCACACTCGGGGTGAAAATTGCAAAAAACACAGTTGATGGACAGAATGTAGAACAATGTCATATCTTAACCCCAGTACAAGGATCTGGGCCTAAATCCATCATTTTTTTGCACTCCACACCACCCTGGGTTAGACACTGGCTATATGTAAATCTGCTCTGCCCCTGTGCCTCATGGGAACAGTCCAGTCCGAACTACCAAGCCATGTCTTTCCCAGACCGGAATCAAGCATCCAAGAACCGGTTTCTGGCTATCAGCCTTCTTCAGCCTGGATAGCTTAACGCCAGTGGTGTGGAGTGCCTGGGACTCACGTCTGAGTATACCCAGCACACTCGGGGTGAAAATTGCAAAAAACACAGTTGATGGACAGAATGTAGAACAATGTCATACATTCCCCCCAGTACAAGGATCTGGGCCTAAATCCATCGTTTTTTTGCACTCCACACCACCCTGGGTTAGACACTGGCTATATGCAAATCAGCTCTGACCCTGTGCCTCATGGGAACAGTCCAGTGAACATTTAATTCAAGCCGAGGTGTCCAGTCAAAAACAACAAAACTTTGACAGTGGACATTCTTCTTCCAAATTTCACATTACTACCATGGTATAATTTGAAGAACAGGGATCTTCCAGTTTGAATCCTGAATTAATTCAATTACTGCTCATTGAAACATACATGCTTGTTTGCCAAGTGCAATTTAACCAACACCTTGTTGTCCTATTTGGTGAGCTATTGATATCTAGACCACTATTAGAGTTACAAATATTTTAAAGTCACAAAAGATGCTTTGTTCAGGGGCATTCCATTAATTTGAAAGGACAAGATCTATAATAACGGTGGACTGATGCAACTTAATACATAACTAATAATTCTAGATGTTAGTAACACTGGCTCTTGCCCGAGGTCAAGATACTCAAGGAGTGGTTGAGCACTTGTGAGAAGTCTAAGCAGCAATTTCACCAGGTTTTCTCCATGGGGTAGAGTGACAGGGATCCTTGGAATTTGATTGCACTAATTGCTACCTGTTCTATTCACACTCCAAGGTATGTAAAATGTAAAACCTTTACAAGAGGAATTTAGTGAATCATTATTCTTTTATCTAAATCATTAGTTACATGTTCATAGCAGTGCTTTTTTGCATTTGTTAATAGAGGGACATCTCCTTAAACAACAATCAGTGAGTCTCAAGAGCAAATGATTTAGGTCCATGGGTGTGTTAGATAAAGTAAATATATTTCCTGCAAAAAGGAGAGTGGTGATGTACTGCTACCAGGCTTAGATGAATGTGTAGGGCCAAATGGGAAAATGTATAGGGATGGCAGTTATGAGAATGCAGCTTGTCGAGAACCTTATCCTCTCTATTTCAAAACTGACCTTTACAAAATTGTCAGTATAGAATATTGTGAGGGCCTCAAACAGCCATAGTAGGGTACTAATTTCTTCTGGCAAGGCCCAGATTTTCACCCTGAGTATAGAGGCAGCAGGAGGAGCATCACCCCACTGCCCTCAGAGTTGTGAAAAATAAAATGATAATAACAGTGTTATTATCATTTTATTTTTCAAAACGGTTATGGGGCTGTTAGGGAGGGGTGAGTTGGGGCGGGAGTCCAAGGGAGGAGGAAACAGTCATGCACACTTAGAATTTCTCCACCTGGCTGTGTTTCACAGCTGGGTGGAGAACAGTCCCAAGGCTTTCAAACAGGCCGCTCAAACCAATCACAACACTGTTATCATGCTGGTGACAGCAGTGCAGTGATTGGCTTAGGGGAGCCTGTGTGCTGCCAGGAAAAAAAGAAGACGGAGGAGAAGCAGTGGCTGTAATCAGGTACGTTTTATTTTTCTTCATCCCTCTACCCCCGCTCGTTAGCAGCCTTCAGTGAGAGGCAGCTGTATCAGAGGCAAACAAATGCAATAAATAATGTAGCAATAGCTTAGGTTGATGATTGCTCTGCACTCTTCCACTTCGACTCAGGTTCTGAGGGAACCAGGGTCTGTATGCAAAGTGAAGACATATAATGGCTTGAAGCAGGGATGCTTACCTGTGCCCCTCTTTTTCTCCCTTTACATTTATGTCTTACCTCGCAGCCTTGAACAGCCTACAGTGGACCCACCTAATCTATGATTGTTGAGTGTTGGTTGTCCACTCAATGCTGATGATGTTGTTCTGGGGGAGTTAACTTTGATAGGGCTACATAGGCACCTTTCTGAGCTGGAAAACTATGCTGATGAACAACTTAAAAAAAAAAACAATCTCTAAATGCAAATGTATGGTTTTAGGTCCTGGGGGTGTAGAGTTCGGAAGGATTTGAACTGGTTCCTGGGGAATTCATAAGTTGGAAGTGGTGAAATTGTACCCATATCTTGGTAGAATTTTTTCTAGTAATTGCCTGAAAAAGGGTCATATTAGTCATTGTAGAAGTAAGGCATTATCTCATGCTTCAGCCATTCACAGACTATTTAAGTGTTGTGGGCAAATGCATTTAAAATAACATAACAGATGTATTTGTAAAGCGCACGTTCACCCAGAGGTATCTTGGCGCTGAACAAGAGATGTTTATTGTTACCCAACTCAATGGTACTCATTTTATTGACCTCAGATGGATGAAATGATGGATGAACCCGCCAGGATTTGAACCTGTGACCATGAGGTTCAACACAGGCCCCTGCAATGGATGCATTAGTCCACTGAGACCCCACATAATGCATTTTGCCCATTTTTTGTCCATTTATAAGATAAAATTCCCTCTTCACTGAGGTATGCTTGTGAAGTAATGGATGAACAATATTGGTCCTTTTTTGGAGATGGTTAAAGGAGTATTTGGCACCAAATCTGTAATCTGAATTTCTCAGCTGTACCTTCTGCCTACCGGATTAAATTTATGCTCCTCTCTATGAATGTGTTTGCAATGACAGCTCTTTTAAGGTGGGGGAATAACATTCTGGAAAGTGACTTGATTTTTATCAGGGCTGCACTGAAATATTTTTTTTTTATAGCTTGATAGGTAGAAGTACAATCATTTCAAATTATATGAAAGCTCTGGATATGCTTGATATTGGTCAGAGTGAGGTGGCACCTCTCCCAAAGTTTATCGTGAAAAATATGATTTAAAAATCAATTCATGAAGTGAGTCGGAAAAGGGACATTGTACTTTGTGCTCAGCATGCCCAGGATGAAAACGTGGTGGAGAGTAGCATTAGTAAAAAACAACTCTATGTTCTAAGGAACCTTCCCCATGGTGTGAGTAGGGCTATTTTGTTATTAAAGTTGAATTTGCTTCCATTAGGAATTATCACTGGATCCTAGAAAGGATTATCTAGAGAGGAGAGGTTTTGTGATATTTGGAACTGTGTGAAAAATGTAAATCATGTGATTTGTGTTTGTCCTCTTCTACACTAATTGCAATATCAATTGCTAAGACGACTGTTCATAAAGTACAATATAACTTTGATAGCAGAGGCTTGGAAATGTCTCTTTGCACCGCCATCAGAAATAGTTTGCTCAAAAAGTTTTACATTTTGCTAACATTTCTTAAATATCTTTTAGATATGCTTGTATGTGGTAATTCTATATTAACTGTATTTGGCTTTGCACTTGTGGAATAGGAATTTTTAGGCCTTTTAAATATTTTGTATTGTATAAATAGAAGTACTGTATTAGTATTGCTCTGTAAAGCTGAATGTATTACTTAAATAAACGTACTGTATTAGTGTGACATTATAAAACATTTTACACCACTTATTTGCTGAATTGTATTAAGCTTATGGAGTTTCCTTTATTCTCCAAGAATTGTACTATAATGCTTAGCTGATTTATTTGTGCATTGCTTTTTTTCTGTCCCCAGGGCTTTTATCCAAGTAGAGCATGGCTGTATGCAGAATGACTTCCTCTTGTGTTTTTTTAATTTGTATATTTTACACTGTATGAACTGCCTTTTACAAAACCTTCTTGGTAATAATGTGGACCTCTTTGAGTTACAAATTATAAAACAAATTTTGACTCTGACTTTGTGTAGCAATATGTAGGATGCCTTTGGGCACACTTGTAGGACGAAAACCATCAGATTAGAGATGAAGAAGTTGGAAGAATAAATAACAAGGAAACTGAAATTTTGGGACTGCCTAAATGGGCGTTTCTGAGCATATTGGCCACATTGGCCTGGCAGGGGGGAGATATGGAGAACTAAAGTTAGAAAGAGTAGAATAGGATTCTTCAAGAGAGAGAGGCATAAGGGGTGTGGGAACTCGCACAATACATTTCTGGGTGTCATTTGGAGTCTAGCCCTTACAATAAAGGTCTGTCGCTTACCGGACAAGATGTGATTACTGTTATGTGTTGTAAGAAAAGAATGCTGGAACTTTTTTTGGTCCCACTGTACACCATAGGCCTATGATGTAAGCTTTGGAGGGATGAGTTGACGGCATGCTCAGAATGTTGAGTTATGACTTACACACAGCAGAAAAGACGTGAAAAAGTACATTCTATGTATGGCATACTTATTGGTAAGTGCCTAGACTGGCAGGATGCTACAACCAACTGAGTCAACTGAGCTGCAGGCTGCAGAAGTACACTGTCAAGCTGATTTAGTCAAGGTCCAGAAGCACCCTGTTTTTGAGGGCCATGGCAATAGGCTGAGAATCAGGAGAATGGATACACCAGTGTCAAGTCAGGCTCATCCAGATGGAATATGGATAGGGCATCTTGAACTCTGCGAAAGTTTGTAGAGAGTTGGGAGATGACGTGTAGTAAAAGTAAGTTGAGTTTTGGAGGGAAAGTTCCACTATTAGAGGAAGAAAAGTCACCAATGACTGGCTAGTGTACAGAATGAGGATGTCTTCTCACCATCAACTCGTCAACACACTTCTGGACCAGGGAAGAACATCAAGAAGAAGGAGACCCTGCTTGGTTCTTTTAGAAAGAAGACAGACTTGCTGGCAATGAGAGACTGGAAACCCACTCAAATGGTCATCTGGTTTTACCCCTGCTGCTGATTCAGGGACAGAAAAGACAGAAACATGCATATCTCTCTTTTAAAATATGCAAGCATAATGTTTTTTTATATTCTTTGTTTTTAAAATGTTTTCTTAATTAATTGGAATGTTTGTATTGTCTTCTTGACATTAATGTTGTTCGGTACAGACGCGTTTCGGCACTTGGCCTTCGTCAGTGTGTGTGTTTGCACACCTTAAACCGGTACATTTATTTCTCATGACAAAGTACAAAGGTTACACCTCTCAGTCAACATCGACAGAGGACTAACACTCTCCCAAATTTCGCAAGCGCCATCTTGTAACGGTAAAACACACATTACGTTATTAAATGGTCAGAATAGATGTGCTCAGCGTAGTCATACCTCCAGATAGGTAAATATGCTCAAGTGGGAGATGTATAAACAATATTTGTGACATTCTTACACTGTTTGATATAGCCGTGGATCGGCAATGGTCCTCTAAAATAAGGAGAGGTGACCCTATTTACAACCTTTTGCACATAATTATATACACTAAGAAAATAGACGTGAACATATCATAGAAAGTGTAAAGAGTGAGAAGTACCAAAGAAAACGTGAAGGTGTGCCAGTGGTGCATTCAAATCTAGTTACTGTTCATGTAACATGTAACATTAGGAATCAAAGAGCCCTTTGAACCTATTAAAGTATCTCTTAATTAGACTAATATGTTGCATATATCTAGTTCTCTGCTTTTGTATATATACTGGAGAGGCAGTTTATAAATTCATCTTGGTTAACCTCCCCTGTAACTGTACAGAGAAATTTTATACATACAGTGATCCACAAAAACTCAGCATAAACAGAATACAGTTAGATGCAATAACAGCGATGTTACTATTTGCCGAAATGAAAGACCATTTCCTCCCCACTATTCATCCCTTTAGGCCATTTCGTGGAAAGATCTATAATGTAGCGCGACTCAAGTCTGCGTAGTCGTTGCAGGCGATCACCTCCTCTAGCATTGTTTTTGATGGTATCAAGACCAAAATATTGGAGCTGGCTACGGTCCCTGTTATGTTTTTCGGCAAAGTGCCGGGCAACTGGGTACGATTGATCGGCCTTATCAATAGCTCTAAGATGTTCTAAAATCCGTAGCTTCAGCATGTTGATAGTGCTCCCTATATAGCAGAGGCCACAGAGGCAAATCAAACAGTAGACTGCTAGGGGAGTGCTGCAAGTGATGAACTGTTTTATACGCAGTTTTTTGCCAGTATCTTGATTTTCAACTGAGAGAACCCTTTTGCTACTGGCACACGCTTTGCATTTTCCACAAGGTAAAAATCCACTAATAGATTTTAAGGTGTTACTTTTTGGGAGTGGTTTCTCTAGATGGCTTGTCACCAGATAGTCTCTTAAAGATCTGGTTTTGTTGAAAGTTATGAGTGGGTGAGCAGGTAGGTCGTCTTTAAGGGTACTATCCGTTTTGAGAATATGCCAGTTCTTATGCAGCATAGATCTGAGGTCGTTAGCTCCAGCAGAAAAAGGGGTTATTAACCTGAACTTTCCTTTACCATCATCGGCTGTCTTAATGGCGGGTTTGGAGCTGATTAGGGAATCTCTGGGGATAGCTCTTACTTTCCTCAGGGTGTTTTTCAAAAGAGACTCTCCATACCCCCTGGCCTTAAAACGGTTCACACACTCGTTAGCTGCCATATCAAAGTCTTCTAATCTTGAACAATTCCTACGGAGCCGAAGCAGCTCACCGTACAGAATGCTTCTGATAAGTTGGGGAGGATGGCTACTACTGGCAAAAAGGGTAGAATTGCCAGCAGATGTTTTTCTGTGTAGAGCTGTGTGAATCTGCTGGTCTTCCGAGAACACTTTCAGGTCCAGATACTCAGCTGATACCGGACTTACGGTCCCTGAAAAGTGTAAATTGTAGGCATTCTCATTCAAGTTATCAATGAAGGCTTGTGCTGTTACTGATGAACCCCGCCAGACAATAAACAGGTCGTCAATGTACCTGAACCAACCCTCCGTCTTTCCTTCCACTCCATCCACCATACAGCTCCTGGGTACCTGCTCCTCCCACCAGCCAACGAAAAGGCTCGCATAGCTGGGAGCGAAGCAGGTACCCATCGCTGTTCCAGACACCTGTCTGAACAATTGATCCTCGAATAAAAATATATTATTGTTCAGACAAAATTCGATGAACTCGAGGATCATGATATTGTGGGTGGTAAATCTCAGTTTTCTCAGGTTCAGAAAGTGCTGGATAGCCTCTAGGCCCTGTTGGTGGTCAATAACAGTGTACAAGCTTGTTATGTCAAGTACAATCAGTAGGCAGTCTTTGTCCCAATTCACATTCCTTATTTGGTTCAAGAAGTCCTTGGTGTCCCGTACATATGAAGGTAAAGTTAGTACCAAGGGAAATAGGAATTTGTCTATAAACCGGGACATATTTTCAGTAAGACTGCCAATCGATGACACGATCGGACGGCCGGGAGGGTGTAGACTGTCCTTATGTAGCTTTGGCAGATGGTAAAAGGTTGGTGTGAGGGGTTGGGTTGTCCGGAGAAAGAGAAATTTGTCTTTACTAAGCATATTACAATTATGCCATTTCCCTATCAGTCTGTCATAACTCCGGATGCTTTCCAAGTATACATCATTGGTGCATTTGACGTAGAACTTTGTGTCAGAAAGCTGGCGTAATGCTTCAAATCTGTAGTATTCTCTGGTGAGTAGTACAACATTACCCCCTTTATCCGAGGGTTTGATGATAATTTTTTCATCCCTCATAAGATCATGTAGGGCCATTTTTTGTTGCTCTGTAATATTGTACTTTATGGGATGGTTAGCATTTCTGTACTGCATGAGTTCTTGGTTCATGGCTTCAGAAAAGGCGTCGATTGCATCCCAGGGCATCTGTGGGATGAATATTGATGGGGGTTTATATCCACTCTCTTCACGATCTTGTTCGATACCCAAAGCTAGAGCTCTTTGTCCTCTATTAAGGAATCCAGGTGAATCCTGTGTCCGATCTTCTTCACGCAACTCTTCAAGGGTTTCAAGAGCTTCAATTTCCCTGCCCGTGAGGGCATCAGTTGCAGTTGCTCTTATACCTATCCCACCACTTTCTTTTAGGTGGGGCCGTAGTTTGAAGTATTTATGCAACTTGAGCTTGCGAGTTAATCTGAAGAGGTCTATTCTCGTTTGGGTGTATTCAAGTGGGGTGCTGGGACAGAAGGTTAGTCCGAGGCTGAGTAAATTTATTTATGTTTCAGTTAAAGTTCTTTCAGTCAGATTGACCACCGTTAGATTTTGACTGGTGGTTTCCATTGCCGGAGTCACTTTTTGTTGCCTCGTGTCCGGTTGCCCCAGTTGTTGGGCTTTGCTCTGCCTCTCCCCTTTCCACCGCCGCTTGTCGCCGCCCCCTCTCCTTGTCCTCCTTGTTTTTTTAATTTCTGTTGTTGTTCTGCCATGTCCGGTGGTTTTGTCTTGCCGCCTCTTAGCCAGGTCCCCTTGATAACATCGTATTCCTGGTGAAAAGGGGTCTTTTCACTGTCATTTGGCTCCATTGATTGTGGTTTTTGCCGTGTTTTGGCTGGTGCCCTTATGTTTTGTTGCTCAAACCCGGATTGGTTCTCCGTCACGTCGGATTCAGACGTGAGAATTTCGGGTGTGGAGGTCGTTCTAGATTGCAGTGCTTGGCGCGAGGCATCATATTTTCTTGCATATGTTAGAATGCGCCCCTGTTGGTAATCATCCTCGTCTCTTTCGTACTTCTCTTGTTTCCTGGTACGTATTTTTTGTTCGTATTTGGTGAGGCGTGATTTCATGTCAGTTTTAAGCTGGAGCACTAGCTCTTTATCAGGTTCCTCCTCCAGTTTTTCCTCTAAGTTTTTGATTTCATCCAGCGCCTTGTCACGGTCACTCCAAGCATACTTTATTAGTATCTTGAGGGTCCCTTCCGTGTACGCAGCTGTATGTGATTCCCAATCCGTGAGCAACTGAGGGTCAGGGTTCTCGTATGATAGTACAGTGTGAACCCTTAGCCCTCCCGGTACTCTCTTCACCTCAACATAGCTGGTGAGGCTTGTGGCTTCCCACCATTTACATGTCTCACGTTCGTGCAGCCTTTCCAGCTTTGCCATCATCTCTTTTATTTTCATATTTTGTGGATCTGCCACTGGCACATCTTCACTGGTCTTCTCGCGTCTTTCACGATGTTGAAACATGTCTTTTGCCGCCGTGCGGCGTTCCGTTTCTGAGAACATTTTCCCGGTTTCAATAGCGCTTCTTGCTTGATGTGGTGCATGCGCATTAGTTTATGGGCTTGGCTTGCGATGACTGGCTTGCGATGACTATGTGAAAAGGGTTGCCCCCCTGACGCTCTGCCTAAATGTCCGTTCCCTCGTTATGTAATTCTCACGAGTTAAGCAGGGGAAATTGAGTCAAACGACGGTCCGCTTACCCGTCTCAGTGTTCCGATAGACTCCCAAAGAGAACCCACGGCTCGCCGGCGTCCTCCGAGAATCGGCTCGTACTGTCCGAGGTGGGTGTGGAGCAATCCGTAATAGACCTTCCTGCTGGCGGTTAGGCGGTGCACAGGAAACAAATGGGTTCGCTGCTCCTTACTCTTCAAAAATCCTGCGCACTCACGGGCGGGTGCTGTCGGCGGCTCGAAGAACGCCACGAAACACTGCGCTCGTCACAACCATGCAAATCCCAAGGAAGAGATGACAGCACTCGGGGGGTACCTTTGATCACACAGTAGTTTATTCAACTACAAGCTCGCCGCAGACGCGTTTCGGCACTTGGCCTTCGTCAGTGTGTGTGTTTGCACACCTTAAACCGGTACATTTATTTCTCATGACAAAGTACAAAGGTTACACCTCTCAGTCGACATCGACAGAGGACTAACACTCTCCCAAATTTCGCAAGCGCCATCTTGTAACGGTAAAACACACATTACGTTATTAAATGGTCAGAATAGATGTGCTCAGCGTAGTCATACCTCCAGATAGGTAAATATGCTCAAGTGGGAGATGTATAAACAATATTTGTGACATTCTTATATATATATCCCAAACATCCATCCGACTCCGGAGAGTAAATGTATATATATATGTTCACTAAAAAAACATAGGTTTCAGGGACGATAGTAAGTTGGATATTTCACTCATACAAAACCATAGAACTTCTGCTGAATAGGTTGCCGTTGCACTCAAGACAGTGTGTATAGTGTTAAGTAACACAAAAACAACATGCATATAACAAAATGGCAGAATTATCCAAACAAAAGAACTCTCAATAAGTAGATCTTGGAGTCTTTAATGTGATGAACAGCCAGCCGACACGTGTTTCATCGCACTCGCGATTCCTCAGGGCTGAAATGAACAAAGGTTGACAATGGAGCAAGTCTTTCACAAAGATACATCATACCATAAGACCTGGTTACATGGTCTTGCATGCACAGTAGTTGCTACTACCAGTGTACAGCAATGCATCTCCTATTCCTGAGTGCCACCCCAACACATCCGTGTCGTAAGTGTAAGGTTTATCACTATTATCTCTAACCGTGCAGTGTAATAGTGATTTTGTGCAAACACACGTGGGTGTGACAGAAATATCTCGATATGGACACAGACTTTATGATCCAGAGGTGAGCTATTTGTGGGCGATACAGTCATACTGCATGCTATAGTGAATCTGTGTGAAGTATCAAA
The DNA here is from genome assembly GCF_964263255.1 of Lissotriton vulgaris. Taxonomy (NCBI): domain Eukaryota; kingdom Metazoa; phylum Chordata; class Amphibia; order Caudata; family Salamandridae; genus Lissotriton; species Lissotriton vulgaris. Next base: position 1,190,598,960 of record NC_141691.1, on the reverse strand, counting down.
ACTCTGAACCTCAGAATGTATCCGTCACATACCTAAATGGCTGTAATCCAGTCAGAAGGTCTATATAGCAGCACGGAAGGAAACATGACAACAGGAAAAATCTCATTACTACTTGTCACAATTCCTTGTACAGGCAAGAAGAACACCGTAATGCGAATGTGAGGTAAATAAGTATATAGACGCTCACCGCTCAGCTGGTGATATTTCCAACCCAGCTGGGTTAACAACATAGAACTTCTGCTGTTATAGTTGGTTGAGCTAACTATAACTCGCAAACCCGCATTGCACTGCTGATGACATCACATATTACATCATTCATGACATGGTCAGTGACATGTCCATGAAACCTATGGTTTTTTCAGTAAATTCCCAAGGTTTTTTAAATGCTAATTGGTAACTCTAACGACCCTGAAACCTATGATTTTTCAGTGAACTTCAATGTTTTTTTAAAATGCTAATTTCTAACTATGCCTACAAAGGCAGGACATGTGAAGAAAGAGGAAGAAAAGCACAGAAAGTAGCAAGACAAATGCTGAAAGAGTCAACAGAAGTCCAGAAAGAAGAACAAAAGTGCAGGTGGAAGCAAGAGATGTGCAAAAAGAACCACCAGAGGAGCAAAAAGTCCTGGTGGTAACTGACTCTGACTAAACAGGACCAGAGTTAGTGCTATGCTTAAATACACTTAAAATACAGTGAAAACACCTACATACACTAGTGAACACTATGTGTTGAGGTACCCCTGTGATTAGCATGACCTCCTCTGTATTTGCCATGAGTTAGTGCCTGAGTTATTGCATGAGTACATGGGTAGTGACTGGATGATTAGAATGCTGCAAGGACAGTGCATGGTGATTTTATAACTGCTTGGGTTTTGGTGGAGTGATTGGATAAGTACATGATGCTGGATGGCTGATTTGAGGAGTGCATGGGTAGTGACAGAGGGATTTCTGGAGTGCATGGGTACAACCTGGATAATTGGAGGAGTGAATCACTACTGTGTAAGTAGTTAGAGGTCTGCATGGGGAGTGCACAGGGGATTGTAGCAGTGCATGTGGTAGTGCCTTGGTCATTCCATGAGTACATGGGTACTGAGTGGAAGATTAGAGTACTGCATGGAGAGTGCATGGTGAATTTATAAGTGCTTGGGTTTTGGTGGAGTGATTGGATAAGTACATGATGCTGGCTGGGTTATTGAAAGAGTGCATGGTTACTGACAGGGCGATGGCTGGACTGCATGGGTAGTGCTCAGAGGATTCCAGCAGTGCATGTATTAGTGCCTGGTTCATTGCATAAGTACATGGGTACTGGTTGGATGATCAGAGTACTGCAACGACAGTACATGGTGAATTTATAAGTGCCTGGGTTTTGGCAGAGTGATTGGATAGGTACATAGTGCTCGCTGGGTGACTGGAGGAGTGCATGGGTAGTGAAGGGGCGATGGCTGGACTGCATGGGTATTGCTCAGGGAATAGTAGCAGTGCATCAGTTAGTGCACGAGTCATTGCATAAGTGCATGGGTATGTCCTGGATGATTAGAGTGCTGCAAGGAGAGTGCATGATGAATTTATAAGTGTTTGGGTTATGGCAAAGTGATTGCACACATGTGAAATCAGGCCCCACCCCCTCCCTTCACCATTATGCAAACTCACTCCTTGGCAGTTTTTTATTTGGGGGGATTAATTCCCTTTGAATCCTGAGGTTCCCTGGGGCCAACTAGCCCACCAGGTACCTCCAGTAAGCGCCACAGAGCAGCGTTGCAGAGAGGTGGTCTGAGGCCACCCCCCTTTTTACATCTCTCTGCAACAGAACTCTGTGGCATTTACTGGATGTACCTGGTGAGCTACTTGGTCCCCAGGGACCCTCAGGATTCAAGGGGACTTAATCCCTTATCTTAAAACGCACCACAGGGCGCATTGATATGCACACTTGTCATATTAGGCCACGCTCCCTCCCTGCACCATTGTGCAAATGCGCCCCGTGGAGCGTTGTAAATTCAAGGCTTAAATCCCTTTGAGTTCTGAGGGCCCCTGGGGGCCAACTAGCCCGCCAGCTACCTCCAGTAAGCACCACATGTAAAAAGGGGGCATGGCCTTGGACAACCTCTCTGCAATGCAGCTCCCTGGCGTTTACTGGAGGTACCTGGTGGTCTAGTTGGCCCCCAGGGACCCTCAGGATTCAGGGGACTTAATCCCCAATTTAAAATGCTCCACAAGGCGCGTTTGCACACTTGTCTCATCAGGCCACACCCCCTCCCTGCACCACTGTGCAAACGCTCCCCCTGGAGCATTGTATATAGGGGGATTACATCCCCTTGAGTTCTGAGGGTCCCGGCGGTCCCGGGGGGCCTACTAGCCCACCAGCTACCTCCAGTAAGCGCCACAGAACTGTGTTGCAGAGAGGTGTAAAGAGTGGCTTGGCCTCTCAACACCTCTCTGCAAGGCAGCTCCCTGGTGCATACTGGAGGTACCTGATGGGCTAGTTCGCCCCCAGGGACCCTCAGGATTGAAGGGTACTTAATCCCCCATTTTACAATGTGCCAGGGGATACATTTGCACAATTGCTATTACAAGTCCGACCCCTCCCTGAACCACTGTGCAAACGTGCCGAAATGAAAAAAATCTTTTTTTTGGCCCTAGGGTCCATCTGGGAACACCTTGAGCAGGCTTAGGGGGTCTTGATGTTTCTACCCTGCCCCTTCCCTTGTTTTATAACTTTGTTTCTCTGTTTTCTGGCGACTCGCTTCTACCGAGCCGCAAAATGGCTGCCAACACTTCCTGGTTTTAAGTGTTGACAGCCAATCACAATGAAGTTCGTGCACTGGACTTAGGCTTCCCCCAGATATCGAAATGTTTATTTTTCAAATTTCTCAGCAACTACTAAACAGATTTCCACCATTTAAAGAAAAGGTCGCTTTCTATTCCAAGCACCACATTTGTGCCAAATCTGGGGTAAATCTGTTCAGTAGTTTCACCTGTAGCTTTGCACAAAGGCAAATAGATTTTTTTACTCTTATGTTTTGAATTTTTCAAAAACTAATGAATGGATTTACACCATTTTAAAAAAAAGGTCACTTTCTGAACCAAGCTCTACCTTTCTTCCAAATTTGGGGTAATTCTGTTCTGCAGTTTGGGCTGTAGCTCGACACAACATTTTCTATGGAAATTACCAGTAGGTAATAGGTAGTTATAAAGGTAGTTATAGTTAGGACCTAGTTTCAATAGGAAAAGCATTTTTTGAATTGGCTATAACTTTAACGTCATTTGACCAACCTACATGAAATTTTGCCAAAAAAGTGCCACAGTGGGTACTATTGTTATGGAAAGTTTGCTGGTGATCTGTGCAGTGGAGACCAAGAATTTGGGGCATGAAATAAGGTTGAATTTGTAATGTTAATTCCCATAGGAAACTTCCACTACTTCTAAAGCCTGAACCCCTGAACGGACTTATACAAAATTTGGCAGGAAGGTAGATGTCAGTTCAAATTAATGCTTTTTTTCTTATTTAGTGTAAATCTGTTCAGTTGTTTTTCCGACATCGAAGTTTAAAATTACAGTGCTATCTATGGCCGTGGATATGTCACAGAGATTAGGAAATGAATCGCGGATGCACTCACCAATGGAATGCTCTGATTGGCTGGACGCAACCTGAATAGAAAGCTGAGCCTGCCATTTTATCTATCGGGAACAGTTGGTGCTGAAAATCTGTGTGAAAGCCCACATTAGGGGTCAGGGTAGAGATATTCTGACCCCATGGTTGAAAAATAGAGGTGTTAGTGACACAAGTTAGGTGTCCAAAATAGATTTTTTAAGCACACACAATATTTGTGACAAAACAGCGACTGCCAGTGCAGCCCCCTGAAGACATCGTGACTATCAGCCTCATCAAAAATATTGGTAAAAAAATATCAATGAATCATCAATATGCATTGAAATTGAGATATTGATACATGTATTTGTAGAGTTATTTATATAGTGAATTATATACTGTGAAAGTTAGAATAAATTATATGGATATATATTTTTTATGTGGAGGCTATTGAATTCCTGATTTTGCTTTCTGCTTTCACAATGAAAAAGCTGGGATTGCTCTGACCCACATCATTGCGTTCTCCGGCCTCACTGTGAAAATAGAAAATAGGTTTTAGAGATGGTTATTCTAGAAATATACAATAAAAACATGAGTTTGAAGTATACAGTAATAAAGATCTAGTGTATAAAATGCTGTAATGTGTGTGCATACATGTGTTTTCACTTTCTGAAAAATGTGTGATCGTCACTTTTAATTATGTCATTGCGGCTTCTTGAATTACTGCAAAACCAGACACTAGGTCTGCAGGATGGTTTTTAAAGAAACTTGAGTTTAAACATGCTTTGAAAGAAGTATGTATTTAGTATTATGTGTAGGGCAATGTTTAGAACGGATTTTACCTATTTTTGGATGGATGTGCTGGTTGACATTGAATGTCTTTTGTTTCCTGCTTTTGCGACATTCCCAGGTGGATCGCTATTACAAACGGCATTGTGAGCCCCTGCATCACTGCGAAATATAGAATAGGTTTTAGAGATGGCTTTTATAGAAACTCTCTAGAAAAACATGACTTTAGATATTAGTGTAAATAAAACCTAGTGTGTAAAATACTGTAATATGTGAGGGTATATGTGTTTTACACCTTATGAAAAAGGCATGAACATCGCGCTTAACGACGTCATGGCAACATCCCAAATAACCGTGAAAACTGGAAATAATTCTGAACGATGGTTTTCACAGAAACTTAGTAGAAAGATATGAGTTTAACATGCTTTAAAAGAAGTATGACTATACTAATATGTGTAGGGCAATGTTCAGAATGGATTTCATTACATATTTATTTTGGATGAATTGGTGGTCATTGATTGTCTGCTTTTGTTTTCCATTTTTACAATATGCCTACAGGTATCATGACATTGTCGCAAAAATAAAAAGAAGTGGGGAAAAAAACAACGATTATCAATGCACTGAAGAAAATACAAGCTTATAAAAAGACATCTTATAAAGTCATTTTAGATAGAAAATACAATTTAAAAACCTTAAAAATTAAATTTAAAAACATAGGTTACATGGACATTATAGTTGAGCAATAGAATTTGAAAAACCTTAGAAACTCACTGAAAAAACAAAGGTTACAGGGGAGTTATAGTTAGGATTTAGCGTTTAGAAAATCTTTGGAATTCACTGAAAAAAACAAAGGTTACAGGGGTGTTATAGTTAGGCTGATATTTCACCTAAGCAAAACCAGAAAAATTCAACAGTTGTGCTAACTATAACTCGCCCCCGCATTGCACTGCTTATGACTTCACATATTACATTACTCATGACATGGTCAGTGACATCACTGATGACATCACCTACAACATCTCAAATGACAACACTGATGGCATCATCCATTTCAAAAAGTTTATGAGTGTTACATATATATACACAAAAAGGTGTATTGATGAATCAGTGGGTGTATGATTGCCTGTATGGATGATTCAGTGTGTGCGTGACTAACTGTATAACTGAGTGATTCGGTGTCTCAGTGAATGTATGAGTGAGTGACTAGTTTGTGTGATTGTCTGTATCAGTCTATCAGTTGGTGTTTAAGTGGCTGTATGGGTTGGAGAGTGGGTACATGAGTGGCTGTATAGGTGACTGATTGGTTGTCTGAGTACCTTTATGGGTGTATGGAGATCTTTCTGGATGGGTGAAGGGGTGCACGACAACCTACATGGATGAGCGAGTAGGTGAGTTAGTGGCTGTATGGGTTACTGACAACATCCCTGAAGGGCCGTTTTGTTTGACTGAGTGCATGTATGGATGTGTCGGTGAGTCAATGGATGTGTAAGTTGTATATGCGTAAGTAAATGCATATGTGATATGGGGTCCTCTACAAATCAAAGGAAGTAGCAACTGATATGTGAGTAGTAAGCGAGCAGGGAGTTTTCCCCCTCGACTTGAACATCACATTAGAGGAGGTGAAAAGGGCCATTAAAGAGAGCGCAGCAGGGAAAGCACCAGGCCCAGACGGGGTTCCAGTGGATGTCTACAGATCAAATATAGACCTCTGGGCCCATTGGTAATGATGGTGCTATATAGTAGCACCAATTTTAAACTTATCCCTACCTGGTCAGACACGATAGTGGTACGTATCTTCAAGACGGAAAACAGAAATTAACCCAGTTGCTACCGGCCAATTTCCCTCTTGGATGCCCTAATGAAAATTGCGGGGACAATAATTTTAAACAGACTTCAAACCTGGGCCGTTGAGGCAGGTTTTTTAACAAGACTTCAATATGGTTTTCGTGCAGGCATGGGAACCATAGAGCAGGGATTGAATCCGGCTTTAATTATAGACAGATACACTAAGGTAAAGAGGGGGAAACTTTTTCTTACTTTCATAGATTTGAGTTCCGCGTTTGATTGTGTTGACCATGGCATGTTATGGAATATTTTAGAAGATCTTAAGGTGGACCCGGTTTTATTATCATTCATAAGGGAAATGTACAAGAATGCAGGGGCGAGGGTGCGCTATGGGAAGATGGGGGAGTGTTCTGCCAAATTCCCAATTGAAAAGGGTGTCAGACAGGGGTGCATATTGGCCCCTTTTCTTTTTACACTTCATATAAATAGTTTGGACCAACACCTCAGAAAAGATCAAAATGACTACCCTACTATAGGGGCTCCCCCGTCCCTTTTTTTCTATACGCTGACGATGCGGTGATTATGTCAAGGACCCAACGGGGCCTCCAAGGGGCAGTGAACAGTTTTGTCATTTACATGAAAGAGAGGGGCCTATGAGTGAACATAACTAAGACATTCACTATGGGTTGTGGCAAGAATAGAGGCACAGCATGTAATGTTTTTATTGATAACAGAAAGTTAGAAAACACTGATACTTTTTGTTATTTAGGTATACTCTTTGATACGAAAGGTACATGGAAATTGGCGATTAAGGCCAGAAAGTTTATTTTACCAGAGTGGTGGGGGCAGTACTAAATTTTGCTAAAAAGATAGGAGAAAGACCCGTAAAAGTGCTGTTGGAAGTCTACAAGTCTAAATGTATTTCCACTGGGCTATATGTGGCAGGTCTATGGGGCATTGAAGGATCGGATATAATACACATTTGTGGAAAAGTTTTTATCTGTTACCTCCTGGGCGTCCACACCTCTTCTGCTACTTACAGCTGCCATCAGGAATTGGGTATCCCTAACATAACAGACACCATCAAGATAGCTCAGTTGCTATTTGTGGCATAAGGTCTGGTTAACCGATAAGGTCTGGGTAACGGATGAAACAGGATCCACTAGGGATGTAATTCGGGATTGCCTTAAATTGGATGGGGTCAAATATATGGTGTAGTTCAATTATACAAAAAAGTCAACTAACGCCATTGGACATCCCGAATATTTTATGGACCCCAGTAGTTTGGAAGATATCTCTAGAAAAGACCTGAAAGCTCGTTGCCTGAAATACTTTGAGGTGCAAAGATGGTGCAAAGAGAGAGTAAAACATATGGTAATGGCAAACCAACTGATCATGAGTGGTGAGGGCACTCAACAATATCTATGGATGGTACAAAATAGCTGTAGCTGTTTGATTTTGGCCCGCTTCCGACTTGGCTTTCTTTTTAGGGCTTGCACCTAGCATACACTGCGCAGCAGTGTCGCGCAGCCCAGAGTCCTGTTCTCGGCGTTTTGAAAATGGACCTAGGAATTCCACGCAGTTCATGCGTGTTATTTCCTACGTCCATTTTCATTGGCCTTAGCGTGCATGTGTTTTTAAAACAGAACACGCAATAGGCCATGGGCGGTTGCGTTACGCGCACCAGAGGCCATATATCTTCAATTATCTCGGCCGTCACAGCCGAGATCATTGAAGACATATGTTTGCAGTGGCGGGCGCACGCGCACCACTTGCCGTTTTTTTTTTTACAAAAGCGATCGTGAAAGCGATCATTTTCAGTGCAGCTTCTTGTGTGTGGCCAGCAAGTCACAGATATATGTTTCGTGGGCGACTCAGCATTTCATCCTTCAGTTATAGATAAAGCGAGTATGCCTATTAATAATGCATTTTCAGTTCGTGCTGTGCGCTTCTTAAGGAGTTAATATAATTGTATCCATGCTGTATTCTGCACGTTGCTACACGTAGCACTTTGAAACATCCTTCGAGAATGTTTGCCGCACTGCATAGCTGGTGAGCACCTCGATACAGTGTTGCACGTTTGAACCGCGAGGACTGGGACTCGCAGCTCCTTCCTTACTGCAGTGAGTAAAGTGTGCCCACATTTCTGCCTGCGTTAACCTGTGAGCATCTTCTTCGTCTCTGTGTAGCGATACGAAGTCCATAGCAGGTTTGCGATTGGCGCTATAATGTAAGAAACAGCCACATAAACAAAGTTATTCAAATTGACCTACCTTGGAAGTCCAGAAGACGCAGAGGGAATCTGGCAGTGGTAGGTGTGAGTGTGCGCCCCTCTCTGCTTCCCCCATGCAGACTGCCGGGATATCGGTCACTGCAGGACGCAGTTCCTGCCCTCCGGTACCCCATGGCTTCAGGTGCGACCGTCTGTCAGTCCTGCCCTGGTGCTCGCATCGATGTCTACTATCCTCTGGTGTCTGCCCGATCGGAGCGTGCTTTTCCAGGACCCGGCTCCACTCACTCTGTGTAGGGTGAGCAGTGTTTGTGTGTGTAGAGTGAGCAGTCTGTGAGTGTGCAGGGTGAACCGGGTGAGAGTGTGTAGGGTGAGTAGTGTGTGAGTGTGCAGGGTGAACATTGTGTGAGTGTGTAGGGTGAGCAGTGTGTGAGTGTGCAGGGTGAGCAGTGTGAGAGTGTGTAGGGTGAGCAGTGTGTGTGTAGGGTGAACAGTGTGTGAGTGTGCAGGGTGAACAGTGTGTGAGTGTGCAGGGTGAACAGTGTGTAAGTGTGCAGGGTGAACGGTGTGTGTGTGTAGGGTGAGCAGTGTGTGAGTGTGAAGGGTGAGCAGTGTGAGAGAGTGCAGGGTGAGCAGTGTGAGAGTGTGTAGGGTGAGCAGTGTGTGAGTGTGCAGGGTGAACATTATGTGAGTGTGTACGGTGAGCAGTGTGAGAGTTTGCAGAGGTGAGCAATCTGTGAGTGTGCAGGGGGAGCAGTCTGTGAGTGTGCAGGGTGAACAGTGTGTGAGTGTGCAGGGTGAACAGTGTGTGAGTGTGCAGGGTGAACAGTGTGTGAGTGTGCAGGGTGAGCAGTGTGTTTGTATGTGCAGGGTGAACATTGTGTGAGTGTGTAGGGTGAGCAGTCTGTGAGTGTGTAGGGGCAGTGTGTGAAAACTCGAACTAAGTCCAACACACACACACACACATAAGACCACACACATAAGACCACACATATAAGACCACACACACACACCACACACCACACAAACACACACTCTCACCACCACACTCTCACCACCATACTCTCACCACCACACACTCACCACCGCACACTCACCACCACACACTCAAAACCACACACTCACCACCACACACACAACCACACACACAAACACACTCACCACCTGCTGTCAGTGCACGCTTTCACCGGCACAAACACCACCAGCCATCACTGCATGCTTTCACTGGACACAAATACCACCAGCCATCAGTGCATGCTTTCACCAAGCACAAACACCACCAGCCGTCAGTGCAGGCTTCCACCAGGGAACCACCACCAGACGTCAGTGCACGCTTTAACCAAACACACACACACCAACTGCCATCAGTGCACACTTTCACCAGGCACACACTCCACCAGCCATCTGTGCACGCTTTTACCAGGCACACACAACACCAGCCGTCAGTGCACGCTTCCACCAGGCGCACACACCTCCAGCCGGCAGTGCATGCTTCCACCAGGCGCACACACCACCAGCCATCAGTGCACAATTTCCACATGCACACACACCACCAGCCATCAGTGCACACATCACTTGTTAACGCATCCACAATTAACTATTGTAGCAATCGCAGTATGGTGCACTTTACTTTTAAACATTCATCTAAAGCGCAGCAAGCTACCATTGCTACAATTCCAATCCAACCCACATAATTCCCCTACACACCACATGCATACACTCCATAACACATGGCTAGAAGACAATGCCATTAACTCACGTAAATCCAAGACCTATTGCATTTCCAATGCTTGTTTAGAATGGTTTTATTCCCAGTGGCAAATGTTTGGTCAGCCGATACACTTGTATGCCCCTGTGATGATGTGCCATTACAATGAACCCTGCACTGCACTTTATGTTGTAAATTCTTCACTGTACCCAGCAAGAAATACCTTAGACCGATTCTTAAAGGCTGGAATGTCAGATATTGTGGGGTAGCGTTCCTAAGACTACAGCTTCTAGAAACACCAGCAACCATTCTGGCTGTAACAACGTATTTAAAGGTGATTATTAGGTCCAGGGCCACAATGTAATGTTGTATTTATAGGGTGATTTTGTCCCCACTTTATTACTGGCATTTGCCAATACTTCTGTTAGGATCTGTTTTATTATCACGCTATATTTTTTTATACATTTTAGATTATGTTTTTCAATAATTGACCCTGGCACACTATAAATGAATTTTGGCCTCTTATATGAAATGTTTTTGTCTAATCTTCGGAGAACTGCCCCTCTTCCTAGACATATAACTTGTATTTGTTCTTTTTAGATTTTTAAATGAATGTATATTCAATTGTGCCTATGTATTTATATATCTCTGCTCTTGTACTTTTATGATTTCTCATGTAACGAAATCGAATAAAGTTTAATTCATATTGATATGCAATATAGGTGAGTGCTGTCATATTTAAGTGACTGTATGTGAGAGCAAGTGATTGCGACTGTGGCTGTATGGGTGAGTGTGTTTGTGTCAGTGACTGCATAGGTGACTGAGTATCTGTATGAATAAGTGAGTTGGTGTGTGTATAACTGTATAGGTGCATAAGTGGCTGTGTGATTGACTCTATGGGTGAGTGAGTATGTGTGTGAGTAGTTATATGGGTGACTGACAGTGTGTGAGTGGCTGCATGGGTGTATGAGTGGATATATCATTGGCTGTATTAGTGAGTGAGTCAGTGTATGAGTGGCTGTATGGGTGACTGAGTGGATTTGTGTGTAGACCTATCAATTAGTAAGTGTGAGTGTACTTACTGGTATGGATGTGTCAATGGTTTTGAGAATTGTAGAGTGGAAGTTGGAGTAGGTGTTTGAAAGGTTATATGGGAGTATGAGTGGGTAGATCAGAGATTCTGTGGATGATGTCATCAGTGATGTCATTTGAGATGCCATCAGGGATATCATTGACCATGTCATGAGTGATGTAATATGTGATAAGCAGTACATTTAGAGGGCCTGAGTTATAGTTAGCTCAGCTTACTATAACTGCTGAATTTCTCTGGGTTTGTATGAGTGAAATGTCAGCCTAACTATAACATCCCTGTAACCTTTGGTTCTTTCGGTGAATATATATATATATATGTATATATATATATATATATATATATATATTTATGGCAAAGCAGAATTCAGGTAAAAGAATTCATACGAGACTGTAGTTCTTCGAAAAGGTCTTGGGGCGAAGCAGGTGCCCATGGAAGTCCCCTGTTGTTGTCTATAATGTGCTAAGCGGTACATTTAGAGGGCCTGAGTTATAGTTAGCTCAGCTAACTATAACTGCTGAATTTCTCTTGGTTTGTATGAGTGAAATGTCAGCCTAACTATAATATCCCTGTAACCTTTTGTTCTTTCAGTGAATATATATATATATATATATATATATATATATATATATATATATATATATATATATATATATATATATATATATATATATATATATATATATATGTATGTATATATATATATTTAGAGGAAAGCAGAATTCAGGTAAAAGAATTCATACGAGCCCGTAGTTCTTCGAAAAGGTCTTTATATGGCAATCAAGGAGTCGAGGGATAACGCGTTTCGAACAACAAGTTGTTCTTGGTCACATGACCCGCGTTCATCACATACCGCTATTTAAAGGTGTAGTTACACAAACCAATAGAAACAGAAAACATCCTTCCTTATATGTTCAATAATTCTTGATTCATATGGATTTCAGTATCAGTTACTGTCACTGACATTCAATAATATAAATAATACTAACAATAGTGATTTAGTGTGAAAATACATTGTTCCTTAGGTGCAAAGTGAAAAAAAACAGTTCATTGTTCTAATGCAAATCAAATGTAACAGAATTTGTTAGGTGGTCCAAAATTCAGGTTTAGTACCAATGCAGTATTGTGGAATAAACTCTCAAAGCCAAAAAGCCAAATATGGTATAGTACCATATGTCCAATTCGACCAACCCAATGTGTACATATGTGTAACTTACAAAGTAAGCCAATATTGGTGACATAACAGAAGAAAATACATAATTAAGAGGTACAAACAAGGGTTGATTTGGTTGTCTCCTATTTCGAACCTAGGAAAAAGAAAGAAAAAGGAAAAAATATATTGGTTTGCTATTGGCATTAGATTAGTCTAAAGAATCCATATTAACACTAAAAGGACCAAAAGAGTGCACTACCGTCTTTACATAGTATTTTTTATATTATTCAATCAAGCTGGTATAGAAATCAAGGTGTGAGGGTGTGCGGGAGGGGACGTTTAAAAATTACATTTATATGATGAGAATACAGCTCTCCTACTATCCATACCACTGTCTACTTCAATTGTACATTTGTAAAGATGGGAATGTAACTCTTCATCCATATTCAAACCGTCGGGGAAGCGGGTACCTGCCAATAGAATCAACCTTGACTCTAATTTGCGTAACGGCCCCAGTCTATCTCCACCTCTCATACCTGCTTTTAATCGTTGCAATCCCTATATAACTTGCTTTTGATGCATCATTTTGGTGGAATTGGCTAAAATGTCTACCAGTGCTGTATGAGAAGTCCTGATTGGTAATTGCACGCCAATGCTCTAGGATGCGTTTTTTTACAGATGCTGTGGTTGATCCAACATACCATAAGTTGCAGGGGCAACGGATTTGGTACACCACATACTCCGTAGTGCATGTAATAAGAGTGTTAATCTTCCATTTCATTTTAGTTTTAGGTAGGAGGATCTCATTGCAATTCTGACTGTACTAGCACGCCTTGCAGTTCCCACATTTCCTGAACCCTTTCGTAGTTTTTAACCAGTCAGTTTCTTTCGGGGATAAGTGGCTTTGTACTAGACAATCTTTTAAAGATTGGCCTTGTTGATATGAAATGCCCGGAGATTCCCCTGACGAAGGGCAGACTGCTTAGCCCGAAATGCATTGGGATGTATAATTGAACTTGCTTTCTTCGTGTTTGATTTTGTGAATATTGAACAAATTCAGAGAAGAACACTCAATAAATAACTATTGAGCAACCAATTGATGATGCCGATGCCTGTCATATTTTATTGAATGTCTAATAGATTGTTTACTGGAGTCTAATTATGTTAATGGTTTTGTAGAAACATTGTTTTCATTGCATGTTTAATTATGGTTAACACTCACGTGAGTAATTGACGCAGTGCATGAGGTTCCCGGGACATTTCCCGGACGCCCATTTTTGCTTTAAGCCCAAAGGTACAGCAGAACCTTTTAACCTCTTGCACGCCTGTACTAGAATAGTGTAGAAGTGAATCTACTAATCCAATTTGCTAAAACTGACCACTGAGTGCACACGCTGCTGCGCCATCTTTTCGGAGTGGTACCGACGACATTTCTCAAGATGGGATCTTGTCTCAGTATATCCCATCTGTTTTTTAATATTTGCCGTATTTGGTTAGACTGGCTGCAATATTTCGTTATAAATCTCACTTTAGGGGTTTCAGGACTGGTTGTCAGAATTTTAGTTTTAGGAGTTAGGGCCTCCTCTTTTGATATCTTATCAACTCTGGATTCTGCCTCCCTGAGTGATTTATTGGAGTACCCCCTAACTTTAAATCTCTCCTTCATCTCTTCCTTAGTTCTTTGAAAATGAGATTCAGTAGAACAATTGCATTTAGCTCTTAAGAACTCGCTGAAAGGGATTCCCCATCGAAATCTTGGAGGGTGAGCACTGGAGGAATGGAGCAACGAGTTCCCCGCTGTCTGTTTGCGAAAAAGTGAGGTGGTCAGTTGGTTGTTTACTTTCGTAACCCTGACGTCTAAGAAATCTACAGAGTGTCTGCTGTAGTGTCTTGTAAATTTTAAATTCACATTGTTGATATTAAGACAATCAATAAAACAATTCAAATTGTTCTCAGACCCTCGCCAGATAAAAAAGACGCCGTCTATGTATCTCATCCATTTGACCACATTCAATGCCCATTTCTCCGTGAGGTCGTTCCAGAGCACCTGTTACTCCCACCAGCCAACCATGAGGTTGGCATAGCTTGGGGGGAAGTCCCCTGCTGTTGTCTTTAATGTGCTAAGTAGTACATTTGGAGGGCCTGAGTTATAGTTAGCTCGCCTTGGTCACCCGTGACCAAGGCGAATGTTTCGCCGAAACGCTGTGGGGTTTTTTCCTTTGTCCGAAATCACGATGCTGCATTTAAAAGAATAAACTTAATTGAAAAGCGCAAAGAGTAACTGAAGTGATCGTTTTTCTATCGAAGGAGAGTGCATTTGCGTAGCGGTGACTACGCGCTGTGGACAAGAATATATGTATATATATATATATATATATATATATATAAGAATATCTCCGAATCCCTTTGCAGCGCCCAGCCGGAACACAGCCAAAGAAACGAAATACAGACTCCAATTCACGTGGATCTAGCAGGTCTTTATTTTAAGTTGTCAGACGCGTTTCGAATACCTCCGTATTCTTTCTCAATTGACAAACAGATAGTCCGCTTTTTATTTTTATACATTTTTGGCGTGATGCTTTCACCTATTCCCAGTGCAAAAAATAGAAGAAATACTACATACAAGTGCATGCTGGGTTTTGTAGTTTCAGCACCCCAGATTACCAATTCAAATATATGGTGTATTTTTGGAATTAAAACAATATAGCTGCATGAATGCCAGTTTGTTGATGAAAGAGTACAGTGCAATGCACAATTATGTTCATGTGTTAGCACAAAGCATATAATACTATACAATTTAGGTCACATTTATGTATACTTTCAGCGATTTTCATGAATGTACCCATAATATACAAACATATATATATCTCTCCTTATAAAAATATATATAAATAAATATGTATATTATATACAATATAAAAATAGAAATATGCTCTAAAATTATTGGTACTTCAACAATCGATTATACATATCTGTCGGAATGAATTCCAAAATTTTCTAAGGACCTAAGCTCATTAATCTTGAATTAATCCAATAAAATAGTGCAAAATTGGAGCTATGTGCAAAAATACAAGTTGGGTGCCGATGATGTATTTGTAGCAGCATGAAAGTATGTCTTCAAATAAAGTGCTTATAGTGATATTTCCCCTATACCATAATATTAGTGCTCTCTTATATAAGGAAGAAAACTTCATATTTAATTTGAGTTTTATATATTTTTCTAAAAATTATAAGATAAAAATAATTTATACTTATAATGTGAAAGACTAAAACCAAAATTGAGATAAATGGAAAAGACACTGGGGTCACAGTATAATTGTTGGATTTTAAACACAGGAAACAAAAGTTTGAAAATACTCTGTCAGGGACATCCTAATCCAGTAAAAGGCTTCTTAGAGGAAATGGTGAAGGTCCTCCGTATTGTTCAGACCGTTGGGCTGTCTACTATCTAATTCAATAATGAATTTTGATTCCAGCTGTCTAAGGCGCTTTTCTCTATTCCCACCACGCGGATTGTTATTCACTGCTCCGATGACAAAATACTTTAGGTCCGCTAGGTTGTTTTGGTGGACTGCCTTAAAGTGTCTTGCGACAGGATACGTGCTATCGTTGTTTACGATAGCACGTAGATGTTGCAGAATTCTGACGTGTACTTGCTGCTTGGTACTGCCCACATATCGGAGCCCACAAGTACACGTCAGAATGTAAACTGCATATTCAGTTTTGCAGTCATGGCATCCCTGAATTTTGAATTCCCTCGGGCTAAAAGGAGTGGTGTATTTTTTGGTGGTTATGCCAAATTTACATGCCCGACAGGATGAGCACTTGAAAAAACCTTGTTTTTCTGGTAGCCAATGGGTGCTCTTCTTTTTGGTATTGAGATCAGGGACGCTTTTGGCTATTTCATTTCTCATCGAAATGCCTCTTCGAAAGGTTATTGTAGGCTTTTGAGGCAATTCTGGTGTTATGACTGCATCTGTCTGCACTATCGCCCAATTTCGATTGATTATTGATCGAATTTGGCGATGCTGGTTGTTATAAGTAAGTATCAGCCTGGGTGTATTTGGGGTGTCCTCACTTTCCTGCAAGATTTTTTCCTCTGTTGTTGGTAGTAGTGATTCCCTGGATCTACTATTGGCTTTATCCAAAGCCCTTTGTAGAATTTTAGCCATGTAGCCTCTCCTACGGAATCTTTCCACTGCCTCTCGCATGCATATAGTTTGCTGTTTCTCATCACTACATATGCGTTTTATTCTGAGAAGCTCACCATAGGGAATGCTATCAATTAGGTGTTTAGGGTGGGCACTAGAGGCATGTAACGTTGAGTTACCGGCTGTTGTTTTTCTATGTAGTGTTGTTTTTAGTTCACCATTTTCTACATAGACCTTAGTGTCCAAAAATTCAACCTCATTAAAACTCTTATTTGAAGTGAATTTTAGATTCATTTTGTTCACATTAATGTCATGTAAAAAAGTATTTGCACTTTCATCATCCCCTTTCCACAACACGAAGACGTCGTCTATAAAACGTAACCAGATTATAATGTTGTTACCATATTTTGACGACAATTCTTTTCTTAGTGTCTGTTCCTCCCACCAGCCAACCACTAAACAGGCATAGCTGGGGGAGAAGCAAGACCCCATCGCTACGCCCCTGCATTGCCTGTATATCTTCTTAGAGAATGCAAAGTAGTTGTTATTTAGGCACCAATCAATACTTCTCATGATTACTTTGTTGTGTTCGTAATATTCGATTGGTCTTGTGGACAAAAAATGTTTGATAGCATTCAGTCCCACTTGATATATATATACGTGTGTGTATATATATATGTGTGTGTATAATATACATATATATACACACACACATATATATTAACAAATTTAAAAACTGTTTACCAATTTACAATTTCATAAACAATGTAATAATTAATTTTCAATACAAATATTAGTTATTTAATTATGACCTAATTAACTTGCCACACTATACTCATACAAACCTAGCAACCCACATGTAAAATATAATGAAAATAAAAAGTATAACACAATATACATATATATATATATATATATATATATATATATATATATATATATATATATATATATATATATATATATATATATATTCGGACTGAGGAGATTGCCGCTTCGGTCCGCAGCTGTGCACTGTCCTTGGGATGTGGAGCTGGAGGGGTCTTTCACATTGCCAGGGCAACAATCGCAGCATTGGTTGTCCCATGTGAGATTTTTAACAATTTTAAAGGCAGCGTCCACTTGGATATGTAAATATGGACTACCAGTCCCATCATGCAAGGCTCATAACTCACCTGATTTTGATCAACGTAATGCATCATGCAGATTAAAGAAGGGACCATGTTTGATCTGCTTGCCTTTCATTTTTTGTTTTACCTGCCCAGAGGAATGGAGCCATCTCGAAACGCGTTGGCAGCATCAGTATGGGGAGATTTTGCTAGTGTTTAGCTTTGCTCATGGCCTACTCCCAGCGAGTGTGTTCCACCGGAGCGGCAACCTCTTCAGTCTGAATATATATATATATATATATATATATATATATATATATATATATATATATATATATATATATATATATATATATATATATTCACTGAAAAAAACCATAGGTTATAGACCATATATAGTTAGGAATTTGCATTTACAAAACCTTGAAAATTCACTGAAAAAACCATAGGTTAGAGACCATATATAGTTAGCTGGACATTTTATTGACAAAAAACCAATGAAATTCCATATATAGTTAGTTGCACTAACTATATATCGCGCACCCGCAATGCACTGCTGATGATGTCACATATTACATCATTCATGACATGGTCAGTGACATCACTGATGACATCACTGATGACATCTCAAATGACATCACTGATGACATCACTGATGACATCTCAAATGACATCACTGATGACATCATCTAGTGTCTGTGTGTTTTTGTAAAGTTTAAATATGTTTTACATATTGAAGAATGAGTGGATGTATGGAAGACTGAGTGTGTGTGTGGCTGGCTGGGAGGTGTGTGACTCTGTGCATATCAATGTGTACTTGTATCAGTGATTGTATAAGAGAGTAAGTATGTGTTAGTATATGTGTGAAAAGTATGGTGTTCTGTGTTTAACTGTATAGATGAGGAAATCGAAGTGTGATTGATTCTTCACAGGACTGACTAGGTGTATGAGTGCATATGATAGTGTTGTAATAATGAGTGACTGTATGTATGAGTGATTGTATGGGTGAATGAGTGAATGTGTGTGTAGACGTAGGAATCAGTGAGTGCGTATGTAGTAACTGGTATTGGTGTGTCATGATGTCATCAGTGATGTCATTTGAGATGTCATCAGTGATGTCATCAGTGATGTCACTGAAGTATGGTGTTCTGTGTTTAACTGTATAGATGAGGAAATGGAAGTGTGATTGATTCTTTACAGGACTGACTAGGTGTGTGAGTAACTCCATGGATGAGTGGCAGTGTGTGAGTGTCTGCATAGGTGTATGAGTGCATATGATAGTGTAATAATGAGTGACTGTATGTATGAGTGATTGTATGGGTGAATGAGTGAATGTGTGTGTAGACGTAGGAATCAGTGAGTGCGTATGTAGTAACTGGTATTGGTGTGTCATGATGTCATCACTGATGTCATTTGAGATGTCATCAGTGATGTCATCAGTGATGTCATTTGAGATGTCATCACTGATGTCATCAGTGATGTCACTGACCATGTCATGAATGATGTAATATGTGACATCATCAGCAGTGGATTGCGGGTGCGCGATATATAGTTAGTGCAACTAACTATATATGGAATTTCATTGGTTTTTTGTCAATAAAATGTCCAGCTAACTATATATGGTCTCTAACCTATGGTTTTTTCAGTGAATTTTCAAGGTTTTGTAAATGCAAATTCCTAACTATATATGGTCTATAACCTATGGTTTTTTTCAGTGAATTTCATTGGTTTTTTAAAAGCTAATATCTATAGCTGTAAAATATATTCTTTATTACGTGACGTATCACGTAGCCACGTGAGACGCCTCATGACGCGTCCCATAACCGTGACGTATCGGTTCTGCAGCGCAAACAAAACCCGTAACGTAAGCGTGCCGGAGCACGCTTACAGATATATATATTTTTTTTAACCTTAATTAGACAAAATCCACACGTGCACATATCTTGAGGCCTTGCAAAGGCACATCAAACAAACAGTCCCTACAATTTTGCCAAGTTTGCTGGAAATCTATTCCCTTAATTTTTTTTTTACTGTTTCTCTTGGTTTTCCCCTTGTTACGCTTACCGGGACGCTACCCGGTACGCGAACCGGACGCTCCAAAAACACAAGATGGCGGACTCCCGTTACGCTGCCGGTTAGCTGCCCGGTTCGCGTACCGGGAAGCGCCTCTACCGCGAAAAATCGCGGGGGACTTTAATATCCCCCTCATAAATCCTAGGGGGTCAGGAGGGGTTTACCTTGCCCCCTTTCCTTCATTTCCGCCTTCTTTTTTCACCACATCTTGTCTCTCGAACCTACCGAGAGACAAGATGGCGGCCGCTCCGGACTGTTTACAATATTGACAGCTACGCTGCCGGTTAGCTGCCCGGTTAGCTGCCCGGTGAGCTGCCCGGTTCGCGTACCGGGACGCGCCTCTACGGCGTAAAATCGCAAAATTTTTTGCCCCGCGGGGCACTTTAATATCCCCCTCATCAATCCTAGGGGGTCAGGAGAGGTCTACCTTGCCCCCTTTCCTTCATTTCCCCCTTCGTTTTTCACCACATCTTGTCTCTCGATCGTACCGAGAGACAAGATGGCGGCCGCTCCGGTTTGTTTAGAATGTTGACAGACACCGGAGAGCCAATCAGATTCGCTTCGCGAAGTTCCGTTACGCGTCAGGTACGCGAACCGGGGCGCTAACCGGAGCGCTGTCACAGATATATATATTTTTTTAAACGTTAATTTCTCAAAATCCACTGGAGCACATATATTGAGACATAGCAAAGGCATGTCGGGCAAACCATATCTACAATTTTGCCAAGTTTCATGTAAATCTATTCAGCCGTTCGAGCTAAAAGTGAGTCCAACCGCCCTATGGAAAAATGAATGGGAAAAACGCGTTTTGGGACCCCCCTTTGTTCTCGGCCCCACCTTGACGAAACCCCACCAAATTTACAGGGGCTGCTCAGAACAAAAATGTGCCATTTTCCTGAAAATTTCAGCCAATTCCGTCCACAAACGCCAAAGTTATTAGACATAGAATTTTCAGAAATCCCATAGAGAAAAAATCCTAACTATATATACCCACTGGCTATCGCCAGTAGGTAATATACATATATAAACATATGTAATCTGCATATCTATATAAATATAAATGCATGCATACATATACATATATGCATACATATGCATGTTATTTACATGAAAGTTTTAAAAACACTAATAAAAGCAAAGCTAAAAAGCCACCTCATTACAAACAGAATGGCTTTAACTTAAACGAGGGCGAGATCTATTGCATTTTCAATGCTTGTTTACTTTGGTTCTATCAAGAAGGCATTCAGATGTGTCACACATTTGCCATAAATTCTGAATGTTAGCACTCTAGTTGCTCATTAGATCACTGTAGTAAAGCTAGTGCTCACCAGGGAAGTCTGCTGCTAATCATGGTTTGCAGCCATTTTCCCGCATTTTTTATCCCGCAGACTTTCAGTCCCCATACCATTATCCCGCAAGGTCATTGAGCTCGCATACCATTATCCCGCATTTTTTCAAAACGCATGTGCATTTATCGCGCATGCCTTTACAAAGAATTACGTTTTAAAGGCATGTATGGTAAATGCATTTGCGTTGTGAAAACCACGATGACGAGAGAGGTAAGTGGGTTTGTGTTAATTTTTTCGTGGGTTAGTGATTGTGTAGTGTAGTGTAGTGTTGTGTAGTGTACTGTTGTGTTAGTGTAGTGTAGAGTTGTGGTGGTTGTTTAGTGTAGGGTCATGCTGGGGGTAGTGTTTTAGGGTTTAGGGTTGTGTTGTAGTGTTTGCGTAGTGTAGGGTCATGCTGGGGGTAGTGTTTTAGGGTTCAGGGTAGTGTTGTAGTGTTTGCGTAGTGTAGGGTCATGCTGGGGGTAGTGTTTTAGGGTTTAGGGTTGTGTTGTAGTGTTTGCGTAGTGTAGGGTCATGCTGGGGCTAGTGTTTTAGGGTTTGCGTAGTGTAGGGTCATGCTGGGGGTAGTGTTTTAGGGTTCAGGGTAGTGTTGTAGTGTTTGCGTAGTGTAGGGTCATGCTGGGGGTAGTGTTTTAGGGTTTAGGGTTGTGTTGTAGTGTTTGCGTAGTGTAGGGTCATGCTGGGGCTAGTGTTTTAGGGTTCAGGGTAGTGTTGTAGTGTTTGCGTAGTGTAGGGTCATGCTGGGCGTAGTGTTTTAGGGTTTAGGATAGTGTTGTAGTGTTTGCGTAGTGTAGGGTCATGCTGGGGGTAGTGTTTTAGGGTTTTGGGTAGTGTTGTAGTGTTTGCGTAGTGTAGGGTCATGCTGGGGTGTAGTATTTTAGGGTTTAGGGTAGTGTTGTAGTGTTTGCGTAGTGTAGGGTCATGCTGGGTGTAGTGTTTTAGGGTTTTGGGTAGTGTTGTAGTGTTTGCGTAGTGTAGGGTCATGCTGGGGGTAGTGTTTTAGGGTTTTGGGTAGTGTTGTAGTGTTTGCGTAGTGTAGGGTCATGCTGGGGTGTAGTGTTTTAGGGTTTTGGGTAGTGTTGTAGTGTTTGCGTAGTGTAGGGTCATGCTGGGGGTAGTGTTTTAGGGTTTTGGGTAGTGTTGTAGTGTTTGCGTAGTGTAGGGTCATGCTGAGGGTAGTGTTTTAGGGTTTAGGGTAGTGTTGTAGTGTTTGCGTAGTGTAGGGTCATGCTGGGGGTAGTGTTTTAGGGTTTAGGGTAGTGTTGTAGTGTTTGCGTAGTGTAGGGTCATGCTGGGGGTAGTGTTTTAGGGTTTAGGGTAGTGTTGTAGTGTTTGCGTAGTGTAGGGTCATGCTGGGGGTAGTGTTTTAGGGTTTTGGGTAGTGTTGTAGTGTTTGCGTAGTGTAGGGTCATGCTGGGGTGTAGTATTTTAGGGTTTAGGGTAGTGTTGTAGTGTTTGCGTAGTGTAGGGTCATGCTGGGTGTAGTGTTTTAGGGTTTTGGGTAGTGTTGTAGTGTTTGCGTAGTGTAGGGTCATGCTGGGGGTAGTGTTTTAGGGTTTTGGGTAGTGTTGTAGTGTTGGCGTAGTGTAGGGTCATGCTGGGGTGTAGTGTTTTAGGGTTTTGGGTAGTGTTGTAGTGTTTGCGTAGTGTAGGGTCATGCTGGGGTGTAGTGTTTTAGGGTTTTGGGTAGTGTTGTAGTGTTTGCGTAGTGTAGGGTCATGCTGGGGGTAGTGTTTTAGGGTTTTGGGTAGTGTTGTAGTGTTTGCGTAGTGTAGGGTCATGCTGGGGGGTAGTGTTTTAGGGTTTTAGGTAGTGTTGTAGTGTTTGCGTAGTGTAGGGTCATGCTGGGGGTAGTGTTTTAGGGTTTTGGGTAGTGTTGTAGTGTTTGCGTAGTGTAGGGTCATGCTGAGGGTAGTGTTTTAGGGTTTAGGGTAGTGTTGTAGTGTTTGCGTAGTGTAGGGTCATGCTGGGGGTAGTGTTTTAGGGTTTAGGGTAGTGTTGTAGTGTTTGCGTAGTGTAGGGTCATGCTGGGGGTAGTGTTTTAGGGTTTAGGGTAGTGTTGTAGTGTTTGCGTAGTGTAGGGTCATGCTGGGGGTAGTGTTTTAGGGTTTAGGGTAGTGTTGTAGTGTTTGCGTAGTGTAGGGTCATGCTGGGGGTAGTGTTTTAGGGTTTAGGGTAGTGTTGTAGTGTTTGCGTAGTGTAGGGTCATGCTGGGGGTAGTGTTTTAGGGTTTAGGGTAGTGTTGTAGTGTTTGCGTAGTGTAGGGTCATGCTGGGGTGTAGTGTTTTAGGGTTTTGGGTAGTGTTGTAGTGTTTGCGTAGTGTAGGGTCATGCTGGGGGTAGTGTTTTAGGGTTTAGGGTAGTGTTGTAGTGTTTGCGTAGTGTAGGGTCATGCTGGGGTGTAGTGTTGTAGGGTTTTGGGTAGTGTTGTAGTGTTTGCGTAGTGTAGGGTCATGCTGGGGGTAGTGTTTTAGGATTTAGGTTAGTGTTGTAGTGTTTGCGTAGTGTAGGGTCATGCTGGGGGTAGTGTTTTAGGGTTTAGGGTTGTGTTGTAGTGTTTGCGTAGTGTAGGGTCATGCTGGGGGTAGTGTTTTAGGGTTTAGGGTTGTGTTGTAGTGTTTGCGTAGTGTAGGGTCATGCTGGGGGTAGTGTTTTAGGGTTTAGGGTAGTGTTGTAGTGTTTGCGTAGTGTAGGGTCATGCTGGGGTGTAGTGTTTTAGGGTTTTGGGTAGTGTTGTAGTGTTTGCGTAGTGTAGGGTCATGCTGGGGGTAGTGTTTTAGGGTTTAGGGTAGTGTTGTAGTGTTTGTGTAGTGTGGGGTCATGCTGGGGGTAGTGTTTTAGGGTTTAGGGTAGTGTTGTAGTGTTTGTGTAGTGTAGGGTCATGCTGGGGGTAGTGTTTTAGGGTTTAGGGTAGTGTTGTAGTGTTTGTGTAGTGTAGGGTCATGCTGGGGGTAGTGTTTTAGGGTTTAGGGTAGTGTTGTACTGTTTGTGTAGTGTAGGGTCATGCTGGGGGCAGTGTTTTAGGGTTTAGGGTAGTTTAGTTGTTTAGTGTATGCTAAAGGCATATTCGTTCTAAAAGTTTTCGTTATTTTAATTTGCGGCCTAATAGTACATGCGGGATTTTTTTTGCGGACTGATGGTATGCGGGATTTCGTCATATATTCGCTAATCATACTTTCTATGGCAAAATGAACCCCCTCATTTTGTTCCTTTTTAAATTAAATGTTTTAAGAGTTACCACTTTATTCCAATCAAGATGGCTTCAGGTGTGCCATACCTTTGTAATAAGTAGGACTGTTAGCACTCTAGTTGTTCTTTAGAACACTCTGGGACAATCTGTCATTGGGCTATAGTTGGGCTACATCTGGCTGATATTTGGGCTACATTTGTTTTTTTGTCTCTGGTGGCCATCTTTGGGCTACATTGGGCTACATTGGGCTACATTGGGCTACATTTGGGCTCCAACATATATATAGCCCAATGTAGCCCAATTTATATTTTTCAAAGTTAATTTTCGTAAAAACCACTGGAGCCTATATCTTGAGACATAGCAAAGGCACATCGGGCTACCAGTCCCTACAATTTTGCCAAGTTTGGTGTAAATCCATTCAGCCGTTCAGGCTAAAAGTGAGGCCAACCGCCCTATGGAAAATTGCATGGGAAAAACACGTTTTGGGACCCCCCTTTTTTCTCGGCCCCCCCTTGACGAAAACCCCCCAAATTTTCAGGGGCTGCTCAGAAACAAAATGTTCCATTTTCCTGAAAATTTCAGCCAATTCTGTCCTCATAAGCCAAAGTTATTCGACATAGAATTTTCAAAAATCCCATAGGAAAAAAATCCTAACTATATATACCTACTGGCTATCGCCAGTAGGTAATATATATATATTACCTACTGGCTATCGCCAGTAGGTATATATAGTTAGGATTTTTTCCCTATGGGACTTTTGAAAATTCTATGTCTAATAACTTTGGCGTTTGTGGACGGAATCGGCTGAAATTTTCAGGAAAATGGCACATTTTGTTTCTGAGCAGCCCCTGAAAATTTGGTGGGGTTTCGTCAAGGGGGGGCTGAGAAAAAAGGGGGGTCCCAAAACGCGTTTTTTGCATTGAGTTTTCCATAGGGCGGTTGGACTCACTTTTAGCTCGAACGGCTGAATGGATTTGCACGAAACTTGGCAAAATTGTAGGGACTGTTAGCCCGATGTGCCTTTGCTAGGTCTCAATATATGTGCTCCAGTAGTTTTTGAGAAATTAACGTTCAAACCAAGATATATATCTGTAACAGCGCTCTGGGCAGCGATCCGGTCCGCTTACTTTTCGCTTATCGGAACTTTGCGCGCAGAAAGCTGATTGGCTCTCCGGTGTCTGTCAACATTCTAAACAGTCCGGAGCGGACGCCATCTTGTCTCTCGGTAGGATCGAGAGAGAAGAAGAGGTGGAAAACGAAGGGGGAATTTAATGAAAGGGGGCAAGGTATCCCCCTCTTGACCCCCTAGGAATGTTGTTGGGGTTATTAAAGGGTCCCGTGGGGAAAATAAAAAAAAAATGATTTTTCACGGTAGAAGCGCGGCCGCGAACTGGTAGCGAAACGGGAATTCGCCATTTTGTGCTTCGTAAATTAAATTACTAGTTATAAGTGGGTGCGGGAGACGTATCCTAATCCCCTATGTTTCCTGAGGGTGGGTGAGGAGGCTGATATATGTTGATACATCTCTTCCAGCGGCTGTGCGTGAGCTTTTTTTTTTTTTTTGCTGCGTGACAGTCCGGAGCGGCCGCCATCTTGTCTCTCGGTAGGATCGAGAGAGAAGAAAAGGTGAAAAACTAAGGGGGAATTTAATGAAAGGGGGCAAGGTATCCCCCTCTTGACCCCCTAGGAATGTTGTTGGGGTTATTAAAGGGTCCCGTGGGGAAAATAAAAAAAAAATGATTTTTCACGGTAGAAGCGCTTCACGGGCCGCGAACTGGGCCGCAAACTGGTAGCGAAACGGGAATTCGCCATTTTGTGCTTCGTTAATTAAAGTACTAGGTATAAGGGGGTGCGGGAGACATATCCTAATCCCCTATGTTTCCTGAGGGTGGCTGAGGAGGCTGATATATGTTGATATATCTCTTCCAGCGGCTGCGCCATCTTGCCTTTTTTCGAATGCCACAATTTTGTCGGCAGCCATTTTAGATGCCAGGCTGGTCCCAGGCTATCACCTACCCCTGCGGATGTAGTTTATGGCCCCAGCTGTAGAGAATTCAGACATGCCAATCCTCCTGATTCAGGCGTGTGAGTACTGATTTCAGTGCTAGTCTCCCGCCTCCCGATTTCTGCAAGCAAAAACCCGGGGGCATATTACGAACAACTAGCGATAATTTTTGTCTATAACTTGTTTAGAGACAAAAATTATCGCCGCACATCGGCGATTTTTATCGCAGATAAACCTTGCTATTATCGCAGAAAAGTCAGCGATATTCATGTATTATCAACCTAATGCTCTTAGCCATGTTATCCACCTCCCATTGGATAACATGGCTAAGAACTGCTCAGGGCAGGTGTTAGATTTTGGAGATATTCGCGCTTAGCGCGAATATCTCCAAAAGTTGGTAATAGAAGGTAGCGATGTTAGGGACTGTTTCCAGTCGCTAACATCTTGGCACGCCACTTTGCATGTCATTAGTGATAAGTATCACTGACATGCAAAGCCGGGCCCAAGATGGTCGCTATCTCCTTTTAGGTGTCACTAACTGGTGTTAGCGACAGCTTGATAATAGTTGGTTTTTAAAGCCAAAAAAGCGGAGATAAACCCCCTTGATAATATGCCCCACGATTCCTTGGGGGTTTCAGCTGACAGGGCTTGGTATTGTGTTACATGGTAATTTTTCCATGAAACGTCAGAGGGTCGATGTAGGGGTTCTAGAAGAGGTGATAAACCATTTAAGCCTCATGAACAAGCGCATGGTCTTTTAAAGATTTGTGAAGTACTCGGGGCGGCGGTGTGTGTGTGCCCTCTTTCAGGAGCGGGCGGGGGGGCACTGCCAGCAACTTGCCAGGTCAGGTAGTGTTCAACACGTGCATCACCCTTTCTCTGCCTGCTATTGCGCTCCATGCTTCGGAAAGGTGAGAAAAAGAACGTGCATTTGAGTTTGAAATGTCCGATCCTGCAGCAGCACACTTCCAAAGCCCACACATGACAATAACCCGAATCAAGGCCCCATTCACCCGTTTTAAAAAAAATAGATAACACTCCAACAAAGTAAGGTTATAAAACTTTATTAACTACTAACTTTAACAAACGGAACAAAAACTAAAAACATTTAAACATTTCTCAACACAAAAAGCAACAATGGTTAGAAGCTGTCTTTTGTGCGAATAGTCCCAAGGCAGCACAACGTGCAGAGTTCTGGACGGCACCCAGGTGATGTCGCCTGGGTGCCGCACTGGTTTAGGGATCCTACAATGCTGCTCCGAAAATTGGCGTGGGGCGTCCCGGGTGGGGCGGGGGGAGGCCTCGTCAGTAGCGGTCTGTTGTGCGAATAGTCCCAAGGCAGCACAACGTGCAGAGTTCTGGACGGCACCCAGGTGATGTTGCCTGGGTGCCGCACTGGTTTAGGGATCCTACAATGCAGCACAGAAAAACAGCGTGGGGCGTCCCGGGTGGTGCGGGGGGAGGCCTCGTCAGTAGCGGTCTGTGTCCAGTGTCACATGGCTGACACAACATGTACGACAGGCACCCAGGTGATGTCCAGTAAACTGCCGCACTGGTTTTGGTATCCTACAATGCTGCTCCGAAAATTGGCGTGCGGCGGCCCGGGGGGGGGCGTGGGGGAGCCGGCGTGAACGGGCCTCCCCAGGTGGCGGCCATCTAGCTGAGTTGCGCTCGCTCTTGCGGCCACAGCGTCTCGCTCACCATGTTGTTGAGTTGCTCCCACTCTTGCAGTGCAGCGATAGGCGGCTGCCACATGGCCCTTAAAATGGCGGACGGCTCCTCGGTTTTGGGTCTGGTCCACTGAAATGGCCCTGGGACACTTTGGAACTCGGACGCTTGCCTGCTAGGGCTTGGGCTCCATTCTCGAAAAGCGTCCCCTCAGCCGTGAAGATTGTATAAAAGTCTTGGGGGCCCCCGACTCCCGCAGGCTTCCGGTGGGGAGCGGCTGCCATGATTGCTCGCGGAATGACCACGACGGAGCCACGAGATGGTGGTGCTCTCATGCTGACGCCAGCTTCAGTCTGAATGATCCAGAAACAAGGTGGGGCTTTCATCGTTTGGGAAAAAAAAATGTTCTAAACCAATGAAAAGTGTTATTTTTAGGTCATATGACCAAGCCTTCCATCTTTAGGAAACCAAAAGTAAAATGAACCAATGAAAAGTTTTATAAACAAGTCACATGACCTGTTATGCGACATAGGGCTACAAAAAGCGTAGAAAATCCGTTGGCACGTGAGGCGGCGTCAGTAGCGGACCGATGTGCGAATAGGCCGAAGGCAGCACAACGCGCCGAGATCCGGATGGCACCGAGGTGGTGTCCAGCACATTGCCGCACTGGTGTGGCCATCCTACAATGCTGCGCCGAAAGACGGCGTGTCCAGCTGAATTGCGGTCACTGTTGCGGTACAGTGACTCGAACGCGCCGAGATCCGGATGGCGCCGAGGTGGTGTCCAGCAAATTGCCGTACTGGTGTGGCCATCCTACAATGCTGCGCCGAAAGACGGCGTGTTCAGCTGAGTTCCGGTCACTCTTCCGGCACAGTGACTCGAACGCGCTGAGATCCGGATGGCACCGAGGTGGTGTCCAGCAAGTGGCTGCACTGGTGTGGCCATCCTACAATGCTGCGCCGAAAGACGGCGTGTCCAGCTGAGTTGCGGTCACTGTTGCGGTACAGTGACTCGAACGCGCCGAGATCCGGATGGCACCGAGGTGGTGTCCAGCAAATTGCCGCACTGGTGTGGCCATCCTACAATGCTGCGCCGAAAGACGGCGTGTCCAGCTGAATTGCGGTCACTGTTGCGGTACAGTGACTCGAACGCGCCGAGATCCGGATGGCACCGAGGTGGTGTCTAGCAAATTGCCGCACTGGTGTGGCCATCCTACAATGCTGCGCCGAAAGACGGCGTGTCCAGCTGAGTTGCGGTCACTGTTGCGGTACAGTGAGTCGAACGCGCCGAGATCTGGATGGCCAAGTTTCAAGTTTCATCTGGCAGTTTTTCTCCATCCCTCCTGGATCAAAGAAGGTGAATGCTATGCTGTCCTATGGCAACATGAGCATCAACCTGATGAATACGGCATTCGAAAATCATAAATGCCCTAATGCACCCAAGAAGTAATTTTTTTTTTGCTCCAGTTGAGCCGTTTTCAATGCCTGTTTTTTGTTGTTTCCCCTCCATCAAGAACAAAACAAAAATACAAGGCGCTAAGATCCGAATGGCAAGTCCTGGATGTTGAGTGCCTCAGTTGAGAGTTCTGAGCAGTGCTTGTAAGACTGTCTGAAGCTTATTATAAGAATCAGAGTAAGTTGAAGACTGTCTGAAGCTTATTTGCACCTGCTGCAGCTTCACTAGGTCCGGCTGAACTTTTTTCCTTTTCCTTTCTGCTTCTTTTCCTACAATGCGTTTCATCTGAAGACACGACCAGGTCCCTGAATGTGTGCAGGGGGACGCTATTGATTGAATGAAAATGGCGGCTTGACACAAAGCTGACTCAAGCGTTACTGTTGGTGCTATACAGACAAAAATTGGTTTTCAGTTTGTACATTCTTCAGGTTTTTTTTTCCATCCAAGTCTGATTGAGAGTTTGTAGAAAAATGGCTTCAGATTTTCCACATACTACTCTTCAACATTCTTCCTAAATGTAACAATGTGAAACTCACTAGGAGAACGGCTGTTTCTGTTTCCTTTCAAAATGCTGCCACCAATATTTTCTGAATGGAAGACACCATCTTGTAACATAAAGGGCCGAAAGGGGTTCTGGTCTGGCCGATGGTTGGTGGAGACATTTTGACTATATCTTGGACCTGCCCGGCCTCGCCCAAAATGGCGCCGGTATAAATGGGACTCGTAACTCTTTGCCCGCAAATGTATATCTAGAAAATGTTATTGTAAGTGGCCCTGTCGTATTTTAATTACAAAATGTACGTCCACCGATTCCGCAACTGTTAGACACCTTTGTTCTTGTCACCTAATGGCCCGCTCGTTACGTTCTTCTACAGTGTAAATGTCTCCTCATCATATACGATTTCAGTTTGCTCCGTGGCCGGCCCACGTGGTTATAGGCCCGTATTTGTATACTGACATTTTCACAATAAAGGTTTTTAAAACAAAACACGGTAGTAGTATTTTAATTTGTAAAGTTTTTACTTTTAGTGACTGTTTTCGAATCAGTAAAAGGCAAGTGAAATAAAGCAGTCCAATTACATGACGGATAAAAGGTATAATATGTAGGAACGCAGTAAAGATAAATGGTCAAGGGCAGTTGTGTTTTTCATGTCTGCAACATAAAGTGATCGATAAGAATCTGATAATCAGGCGTATCGGCGACTAAGACAGCAGGCCGAATCTCTTTTACTCAACGGCTCCGTCATGGAAGGGAGAAACGCCCTTTTTCTCGAAAAAGGAATATATTTTACTTGCAAGACAGTTGTAAATTTTCCGGGAAAGTACATTAGCCTGGAATATTATAACATATGTTTGAAAAAAAAATATTGTTCGAAAATAATAAAAAGCGTAATTTTTAGGTCATATGACCAAGCTTTTCATCATTAAATTAACAAAAGTAAAATGAACCAATGAAAAGTTTTGTTAACAAGTCACATGACCTGTTATGCTTACGTTACGCGCTGCGCGCCGCGCCTCGGATCACTTCCGGGTGCGCTAACGCGGCGTGTCATAAAACGCATTACGCGACAACGTAGGTCAAGAATATAGTCTAAATGTCTCCACCAACCAGCGTTCAGAACACAACCCCTTTCAGCAGTCCAAAAAGTTCTGTTAAATGACAACAGAGGGGACAGGCAACAAGAACCATCAGTCAAAGAGGGGAGGGCAAGTTCTTCTCTTCCGGGTCATGTTGGGGCGCTACCGGAACTGATCGAATTGGTAGTCTACAGTGTTTCTGGATGTTTCAGACTAAAGCTGGCGTCAGCATGAGACCACTACCATCTCGTAGCTCCGTCGTGGCCATTCCACGAGCAATCATGGCAGCCGCTCCCCACCAGAAGCCTGCGGGAGTCGGAGGCCCCCAAGACTTTTGTAGAATCTTCACGGCTGAGGGGACGCTTTTCGAGAATGGGACCCAAGCCCTAGCAGACAAGCGTCCGAGTTCCAAGGTGTCCCAGGGCCATTTTAGTGGACCAGGCCCAAAACCGAAGAGCCGGCCGCCATTTTGAGAGTCCTGTGGCAGCCGCCTATCGCTGCACCGCAAGAGCGGGCGCATCTCAACTACATGGTGAGCGAGACGCTGTAGTCGCAAGAGCGGGCGGAAAACAGCTGAATGGCGGAAGAGGCACAGTGTAGCAAAAGCGGGCGGAATGGCAACTAAAACGATAAAGGGGCGCCCCACTACAGCTTGTCTTCAGGTCGAACGGATTGTGGGACAAGGTCCAGAATTGAAGAGTCATCAAAAGGCAAAAAGTTCCGCCGGACCCCGGGAGCCGGCCGCCTATGTCGGGGGCGATCTCAGGCTACACCAGTGCTATAAGACTTGGGGAGGGTGTCGGAGCCAAGCGTCTTCTCCGAGTCCATGGCCATCACACCGCCCCTCAGGGGCCTCCGTCAAGCTGTTTAGGAAGGTAACATATCACATTGTTTTCTAATGCAGTCAGGTCCACAAACGACACTCACTTACTTTGAGAATAGTGAAGCTGCAGTAGGTGGAAATAAGCTTCAGACAGTGTTACAAGCGCTGCTCAGAACTCTTAACTATGGCACCCAACATCCAGAACTTATGCTATTTGAGAATGGTAGTGACATCGAAGCATCTCAGGGACCAAAACCATTAACGTACTTTCACGTATGAAAATCTTACTTGGGGAGGGGGCAGGAGCGAAGCGCCCCCTCCCAGTCAGCGCCACCACACCGTATGTTGAAAATCTGAAGCCATCGTTCTACAAAGTCAACCAAACTTGGATTGAAAAATCTAGAAAAATGTACAAACTGAAAACCAGTTTTGGTCTGCATAGCATCAGTAACAACGCTTGAGTCAGCTTTGTGTCAAGCCGCCATTTTGATTCAACAAAGCACAGGCATTGAAAAAGGCTGAAATTCAGAACTCTAAACTATGGCACCCAACATCCAGGAGCTTGCTATCCGGATCTTGGAGCCTTGTGCTGTTTTCGATCTATTCACACATCGGTCCACTACTGACATCATCTTATAAACCAACGTTATGTAAATAGTTTTTTAATAAAATGTTTTACCCTGTTTCTTTGCTGGTGTGTTGTCTATATTTTTAATATTTGCATAGGGTTTGTCATTATTTTGTGCGGGATGGGTGATGGAGCCGAGCTGTCTTGCAGCCCTCATGGTGTGGAGCTCAGTTCATCTCACTATTTTCGTATTTCTCAAGAAGGGTTGTTCCTAATATTTCTATTTTAGCGAGGTCAAAAAGAGATCCAATTAGTGGCCTACTGATTTTGCTCGATTACTTTTATTTTTTTACACGATTTTTCACTATCTGCAAAGACTAAACAGAGTATTGCGACTTTGTGCTTGTTTGTAAATAGAGAATGATCCAAAGAGAACCAATTCTAAAACAGTAAATGCTTGGACAACAATCAATCAAATGGAGAGACAAGGAGGTACGACGGATTACAACGGGGGTAAAGGCCTGCGTTAACTACCCTTCAGTATCCGCAAAGAGAGAGTACTACTAAGGCAAAAGAGGGGAGGGGGGGGGGGCAGCGTTCAAAGCACATCAGCGTGCATAAATACGAAAATGTTTTTATCTATCACGTACTTGACATTTTAAAGCTTTTCATATTTGCTATTAAAAAACCAATGAAATTCACAGAAAAAACCATAGGTTATAGTGGATATATAGTTAGGAATTTGCATTTACAAAACCTTGAAAATTCAATGAAAAAACCATAGGTTATAGGCCATATATAGTTAGGAATTAGCATTTACAAAACCTTATTTTACTCGCATAAAACCATTGAAATTCCATATATAGTTAGCTAACTATAAGCGCTAACTATATATCGCGCACCCGCAATCCACTGCTGATGATGTCACATATTACATCATTCATGACATGGTCAGTGACATCACTGATGACATCACTGATGACATCTCAAATGACATCACTGATGACAACTCAAATGATATCAATGATGACATCTCAAATGACATCACTGATGACATCACTGATGACAACTCAAATGACATCACTGATGACATCTCATTTGTCATCACTGATCACATCACTCATGTGATAATACAATGAACCTCTTCAGACTCTAATATAACCTTACATACACTCAGTATAAACAGACACTCACAGACTGTCACTCATCCATGGAGTTACTCACACACCTAGTCAGTCATGCAAAGAATCAATCACACCTCCATTTCCTCAACTATACAGTTATACACATCTTACTTATTCAAACATATAATAACACATATTTTCTCTCTTATATAATCCCTGATACAAGCTCACAGTGATCGATACAGCCACTCACACATTCACTGGCTCTTATGTTCAGTTATTTATATATCTCAACTCTCACATGTATTGTATTTTACATACGTACTTACTTGCACATGTAGCAATGAGAAATCCATTCACTCAACAACACACCCATGCACAGTCAACCGCCCATATAGCTGTTTCCACATGCACTCTTGAACTCATACTCCTAGTGAATCAACTGCTTACACATCTATGCACAGAGTCACGCACCTCCCAGCCACCCACACACACACTCAGCCTCCCATTCAAATATTTGGGCAACCAATCAATAACCCATATGGCCACTCTTATAGCTACTGATCAACACATGCAGCAGCTTACACAACAACAAACATACTGATGCACGAATTAAGACAGTTTAGTCACTAACCCATGTACTCAGTGAGACACATTTAATCACTCACTCATACAGTCAGTCATGCACCTACTAAATTCTTCATCCAGACACTTATACATCCACTCATTCTTCAATATGTGAAACATATTTAAACTTTACAGACACATACAATCACTGGTTGTTTTGATCAGTGATGTCATCAGTGATGTCACTGACCATGTCATGAATGATGTAATATGTGACATCATCAGCAGTGGATTGCGGGTGCGCGATATATAGTTAGCGCTTATAGTTAGCTAACTATATATGGAATTTCAATGGTTTTATGCGAGTAAAATAAGGTTTTGTAAATGCTAATTCCTAACTATATATGGCCTATAACCTATGGTTTTTTCATTGAATATATATATATATATATATATATATATGTATAGTTTTACCATGCCACGAACAGCACGCGTGCACTCCTTCCAAATTAGACACCATCTCAGAGATTGCTCAAATCAATTTATTTACAAGTGCATAAGCCAAAAAAAGCATGCCCTACGTGTTTTGGCGTTAACTGCCTTGCTCATACAAATACCACACAATACAAAATAAGTTGTAATGTTTACAAATGTTTATATTAAGAGTATTATATTTTTTATAAATATGGGTATTCAGATATGTAATGTGTTGGAAGTGATGATGTTTACCTACTGTTGCTTAGACTGTAGTGAGAATAGTAAATGTAACCCCTCTGTAATAACCCAAAGCTTTTACCCAACTGTTACACAGGCCGGTGTGGGAATAATACATTTTAGCCTTCTGAAGTCCAATGCTCTCCCCACTGTTGCACAGGCTGGAGTCGGAATAGTAAATTTAACCCATCCAAAATCCAAAGCTTTTTTTTATGTTGCACAGACTGGAGTGGGAAAATAAATCTTACCCCTTCGAAGTTCAACGCTCTCCCTACTGTCGCATAGACTTGAGTGGGAATAGTTAATCTTTCCCATTTAAATTCCTATGCTTTCCCTACTGTGGGAATTGTAAGTTAACCCCTCTGAAATCCAACAATTTCCCACTGTTGCTCAGAATGGAGTGGGAATAGTATATGCTATCACTACAAAATCTGGCACATTTCTACTATTGTGCTGTTCGCAGTAGGAATAGTAAATCAAACCCCTCCAAACTTAAACTCTTTCTCTACTATTGTGCAGTTTGGAGTGGTAATAGTAAACTGAACCCTTCCAAAGTCCAACACTTTCCCTACTGTTTTCCTGGTTGCAGTGGAAATAGTAGATCTAATCCCTCCTATACTCCTGAGGCGGAAAGCCGGGAGAATCACTGTCTTTTATTTTAAAATTGTGTTGTGTAATACTGTGTTTTTAGCTCACCATTCCCCCCTTGCACTCGATCTGGTGACAGGGCTCCTCCCAGGATTACCCGTGCAGCGGAGTTTAGCGCTGACGTGGGGCTCTATTCTTTTTGCCGCCATCCCCCCGGGCCACACACTAGCCACGCCCACTACTGCTAGGCCACGCCCCCTCTCCTATAATCATGTGCCTCGCAAGGACGCGCAGCAGACGTGCGGAGCGGGCGCGCCGTTTGCGCGCCGAAGGCCTGCCTAAATAAAGCCCGCCTGCGCCCGTCCGCGCCTGGCCGGGCCCAGGGACTAGGCAGAATGGAGAAATCAACAGCTACACCTCTCATGAACTCCTCTCCTTGCGACACTCTGGCACTCCCCATCTCGATCCCGTAACATTCACCTGTTTAAAAGCTAACAACATCTATCCTCGCCACCTAAGGCAGGAGAACCTTCATACCACATCTCATTGCTCTAACTCCATGAGCTCTCCCCCAAGCCCAAAGGCCTTGACCCTTCGCTGTCTATACCTTAACACCAGATCTTTGATAAAACACCAACTAGACAACTTTTTATTACTTACATCAGATAGACCAGATCTGCTACTTATCTCCGAAACCTGGCTCCACGGCGGACTCCTTACCGGATATTCTTACAGCTCTACCGGCAGACTCTTACATTCTGTCAACAAATAGAGAACCAGGAAAACCTGGGGGAGGCGTTGCTGCCATCATTCATAAAGACCATAACTTTTCCACTCTACCCTCCTTGGACCTCCCTGACACAGAAAATCTTGAAATTAAATCTGACACGGACAAAGGGACCATGGTGCTGGTATTGATTTATCGTCCACCCAAAACTATGCCTTCATTTCCAGTCTCTCTGACTGAGCAAATGGCCAGTCTAGCTGTCAATTATGACAAAGTCATGCTGATTGGTGATCTAAATTATTGGTACAATGACCCGGAAGTAGGACCCCAGGCCACAGAACTCTTTGAGCTTCTCTCCCACATGAACTTCTCTCAATCAGTTCTGACCCCCACCCACGAAAAGGGAAAAACTTTTTGGACCAGATTTGGTTTGCAATGTCCCACTATCTTCCCCAGCGACAATGCCTTGCATATGGTCGGATCATCACCTACTGCACTTCTCCATCACGTTTCACGGCCATTCTAAGACTCCTGCTTTTGCTGGGGGGCTAGTAAGGAAATGGAGCTCACTAAATAAACAAGATTTCCTGTCTACTTTGGCCAACTCTCTCCCAGCATCTTCCCCAGATAGCAACCTTATGGACAAAGATCTCACTGAATGGCTCCTGCCTGCCAGCAACGTGTACGTTCCTTTAACCAAGTTCTCACGTGCTCGCCGCATGGATGCCCATAGGTGGTTTAACGCAGACCTAAAAAATGTAAAATTAGAACTGCGTCAATTGGAGAGAAAATGGAGACATGGGTACTCTTTTGAAGACAGATTATCTTATACATCTGCCCGCAGGAAGTATAAGAACTCCATTCTATCAGCTAAGGCAGCCTTCTTCTCCGAAAAAATCTCAAACGCCCAAAACAAATCCAGAGAAATCTTCAGGGTTGTAAACGACCTATGCAATGATGTCAGAACCTCCCCTTCTCAAGTTCCCACTCAAATGATGTTCAATCAGCTAAATGACTTCTTTAAGGATAAGATTGCCATTATAAAAGACAGTATTCAGTCCAGCTCGATCACTGCGGAAATAATGGACATCTGCAGAAATCCCTACCAACTCGAGGCTATCCCTCTTATCGACCAATCAAGGCTTGCAGAGTTGATGAACCGCGTAAAGTCCGGGTCTCCCAATGACCCCTGTCCCCCGCACATACTAAAGGAAGTCTATTCAAAACTCCCCCAAGGAATACTTCCCCTCCTGAACGAGTCTTTATCACAGGGAATAGTCCCCAACTCGTTCAAAAACACCACGCTGGATCCACTAATCAAAAAACCGGGTGCTGACCCTTCCAACCTTTCGAACTACCGACCCATATCCCTTGTCCCTTTTGGGGTGAAGATTCTTAAAGCGCATGTGGCCAGCTGTATCTCTAGTTTTATAGAGACATCTGACTACCTGGAGCCCAACCAAGCCGGCTTTCGCCAGGCGCACTCTACCGAGACAGTGATTCTAGCGGTCCTGGACACTATGAGGTCTAATGCCGATAAGGGCTTACATCAGGCTTTGGTGCTTTTGGACTTGTCGGCAGCGTTCGACACGGTGAATCACACCATCTTATTACACCGTGTCGAACAGGCCGGCCAGCGAGGCGCGGCCCTCGGATGGGTCAAGTCCTTTCTGAACGACCGATCCCAAGCAGTTAAGCTTGAGAATTTCACGGCTCCCAAACTCTCCACCACCTGTGGCGTCCCACAGTGTTCATCATTGTCCCCCCTCCTGTTCAATCTTTACCTCAAACCGCTGCTGCACTCTCTGAAAAAACAGGAAGGTCACAATATACAACTATGCGGACGACCTGCAGCTCATATTCCCTCTAAACTCGACAGACTCCGTTGAGGAATTTCAGGCCACCATGCTGCACATTCAAGGGTGGATGGAGTTGAACCACCTAATACTCAACCCTGGGAAGACCGAGCTGATACTCCTGGGTAAAAGTGCAACCAGCTGGGGCCCTCATTTTTGGCCGCCATCAATGAGATCCCCCCGTCTCCCTCTCAATCTGTAAAAAGTCTCGGGATCACCCTCCACACCGATCTCTCACTGAAAAGTCAGGTGGGAACTGTGATCTCTTCATGCTTCTTCCAGCTTCGGAAGATTAAGAAAATTGCTCATCTGCTCTCGCATTTGGCCCTCATCCAGGTGGTAATCACTTTGGTCCTCTCCCGTTTGGATTTTTCCAATTCCATTTATCTAGGCCTTCCTTTGGCTCTTTCTAATCGCCTGCAGATTGTGCAAAATCAGGCGCCAGACTAATATTTAAACGCAACGGTAGGAGTTCGGCGAAACCACTGCTAGCCACTCTTCATTGACTACCTATTGCCCAACGGGTAACCTTCAAGGTAGGTTGTCTGGCCTTTAAGGCTCTTCATGAGAGAAGCCCCAAGTTTATTAACCATCTCATAAACAAATACGAACCAACTCGTAATCTTCGCTCTGCCCACCTGTCCCTCCTTACCTTGCCCCTCATCAAAAAGAAACGCCTTGGCTGATGTCGATTTGCCTATCTGGCTCCAAAGATCTGGAACTCGCTCCCCTTATCACTTCGGAGTTGCACTAATCTGATGGAGTTCAGGGGCACAGTGAAGACCTGGTTGTTCAAGCAAGCGCACGATTAGGACATGATTAGGACACTGTATACCATCTTTCTTTCCTCTAGCGCCATGAAACCTCTGGGTGTCCGTGCGCTTTACAAATCACGAATAACATAACATAACATAACAATTTCCCTACTGTTGCACTTTTTGGAGTGGGAATAATATATTTAACCCCTTTGAAGTCCAAGAATTTTTCTAATATTGCATAAACTGGAGTGGGAATACTATATCTGCTGTTCCAACACTCCAATACTTTTCATAATATTGGTCAAATATATTTATTGTTAATATCTGTTAATGATTTAAATTTAGAATTATGTGTTTATATTTGTTTTTGTTTTTAGGGAGGTTTATTCAGTTAGCATATTAATCGAATATATATAAACATATTTGAGATGGACTTCTTTAAACTATGTATATTATAAAATTCTATTTCTGCATGTTTTTTAACGATTTTAATGTGAAACAGTGTTTATTTTGAGCCAATGGTTTTTCGGTGCTTAGCACCACCAATTAATCATCAATACTATTGCTTTCCATCTGTGCCAGTTAAGCACCCATTTCATTTAGGAGTCCCTGTGTTGCCATCACCTGCACCTGG
This sequence comes from Lissotriton vulgaris, assembly GCF_964263255.1. Taxonomy (NCBI): domain Eukaryota; kingdom Metazoa; phylum Chordata; class Amphibia; order Caudata; family Salamandridae; genus Lissotriton; species Lissotriton vulgaris. Next base: position 1,190,559,683 of record NC_141691.1, on the reverse strand, counting down.
ACGCTCTCCCTGCTTGCCCCGCCCCCGACCGCCGAGTCAAAGGTGCCGCCTGCCCAGGACGCTTTGGGAAACGCCTATCCTGCTAACTGCTGACCAGGGAGCTCACCGTCTAATCCCTGCAACGTGCCTGCTGGAAAGCATATCTCTGTCCACGCTGCACCTCGCGGTACCCGCTGCGCGGGTCCCGCATCGCCCGTCTTGCTGGGTGTCCACCTGAGGAGAAGGGTCATCGCTGGAGACATCTGCTGCATCTGAGGGCGGGAGAGGAACACTCCTTCAGGGCTGCGAGCGCCAGGTGAGGGACAGGGACTCCATTTCCCAGGAGTCCCTGTGTTGCCATCACCTGCACCTGGACGCTCTCCATGCTTGCCCCGCCCCCGACCGCCGAGTCAAAGGTGCCGCCTGCCCAGGACGCTTTGGGAAACGCCTATCCTGCTAACTGCTGACCAGGGAGCTCACCGTCTAATCCCTGCAACGTGCCTGCTGGAAAGCCTATCTCTGTCCACGCTGCGCCTCGCGGTACCCGCTGCGCGGGTCCCGCATCGCCCGTCTTGCTGGGTGTCCGCCTGAGGAGAAGGGTCATCGCTGGAGACATCTGCTGCATCTGAGGGCGGGAGAGGAACACTCCTTCAGGGCTGCGAGCGCCAGGTGAGGGACAGGGACTCCATTTCCCAGGAGTCCCTGTGTTGCCATCACCTGCACCTGGACGCTCTCCCTGCTTGCCCCGCCCCCAACCACCTCTTCACCTTAATACAAGCAACTGACCCCCGCTAAGCGGGACGCGTGTGGGGCGCCCGGGGCTAAGCCCGGGCAAAGGGCGGGCCCTCTAAGGCCCTCGTAGGCCAGAGGAGGCCGGGCTGGGCCTATCCCTTAACATCTGTAGTTCAGTGGCCCGTGTCCTGCCACACGTTGGTTATGTCGACAGAGGAGGAAACCCCTGGTAAAAAAGGAAGATTACGCAATGGGTCTTTGGAGAACTACTTTCCCAAGAAGAGTGAGGGTGAAAAGGATTCTATCCTAGCAGAGCGTAGGGCAGAGCGGCGTCGCTCAGTTGAGAACATGAAACATAGACCCCTCACTGATAGTTCCCTGCTTGTTTTGACCCGGGAGGGAGGTTCAGTTGACTTGAGTGAGGATAACGCAAGTCAAGAAGGCGTTCCCCTATTGTTCCGTGATTTTGTATCCACACCCTGTTTGCCCTTGGATAACATTATAATTGATTCTCCGACCCCTAGTCCAAGTCGCACCATTGTCACATCCAAGTCTAGGAAACAGAAACCAAAGCTTTTACTTGCTGCCCAGATCCACCGCCCACCACCTAGCAAAAAAAGGAGGAAACAAAGGGTGGCACCAGGTAAAGCTAAAACCCCGCATATTGATTTTGGTAAAGGGGCAAAAACCCACATTCCAACCGTGATTACCCCTGCAGAGGAACAGGATCTTACACCAGTAGTAGTACCACCATTGGTTCATAGTTCATCTAAAACAGTTATACAGGCTGTGGTTCCTGACAGCAATGCTGGAGCTACAGCAGCTGTTATTTCATCTCCCCCACATTGATAGGGAACTTGGAGTTTTTGTTGAGATCTCTCCTTTTACCTATTAAGGAGTCCATTAAAAAGGTGGAAATTAGACTGACCATACTGGCAGCTGCCATAACTAGCATGGTCACTCTGACTAAACCCCAGGGGAATGGGGTAGCGTATTCCACACCTTTGGTAAGGCTCCCTTCTACCACTGTTCCAAAAAATCCATCTGCCCCAGCTCAGCCGGCCAAGCAAACTTCACAGCCCCAGGGTAGAGTTGACCTTCCCTCCCAAAACCCACCGCTTCCAAAACAAGTAAAGACACCAGTAATTGAATTAGGTGATGCCCCAAATAAACCAATCACAAAGGCCCCGTCAAGTGACAACCAGAACGACCAAGGGGAAGGTAGATATAATAAAATACCACATAAAAAGGTGCCACAAGTGGAGATTCCCCCAGAAGCAGTGCCCTTTGTGGTGGTCTTGACTGGGGTCCCCCAGTTAGCAGAAAATAAGAAGGTGGGATACGTAGACCTCAAAAATAAAACTATTTATTGGCTGAGGACGTATAGGCCGATAGCGCCCAATATAGATGGGGATATAGTGCATGTTAGACGGATCAACTGGCTGGGGAGTAGAACTAAAGATATAGAGGGGGATCTAGTGGTGGTCAACTTTAGAGATCCCCGGGCTGTTGACTATATTCTAAATTGGCCACCTGGAAATGGGGAAACTCGCATCATCCTCGGGCCCTAACATACTTCTATCCCAGGTCAGAGGCTATTCCCTTTAAATATCCAAATAAGTTTCAATCCTATAGGCCACCCCTTACCTTGCCCTATAACAACAATTATCCTCAGTATGGGCAACACTTTGCCTTGGCGTCCGACCAGTACTCTGCCTGGTCTACGGTCCCTTATAGACATACGATGAACCACGGCACCAGGATGAATCATCTGAGACCTTTTACCCCATTGGACACTTTCAATCGGTTTTCGCAGCTTTCCGGGCTGGAAGATTGCGATTGAAGTTCAGTGCCCGGGGGGGGGGGGGAATATGTGAACACCCTGGGAAGGAGGCCCCACGACGACTTTGTGGCAGTATAGACGCAGGGGAAGTTAGTCCTTTTCCAGCTCAAATTGTTATTACTAATAACATTACTGAGGCCTCCAAGTCAGCCGGGCCTATGGCTAGCATGGTTGGTTGTCTTGCAAACCCTATTCCTTTGTCTCAGGATGGGGGGAGCTGCATGACCATGGCGGATAATGAGGGAGTGATTAAGGGGGGACACGCTATAGTGCCCAAAGGAAGGCGGGTAATAAACCTCCTTTCTTGGAACATTGCGGGGTTAAAAAGGAAGTTAGAAATTCCAGAGTGGCACACGTTCATTGAGAGGTTTGATGTTTGCCTGTTTCAGGAAACCTGGAGCCTATTACCCTTACACAAATCGGGGTATACCACCCACTTTTTGCCAGCAGTAAGCAAGGGAAAGGGCAGACCAGCGGGTGGCCTCGTGGTCTGGATTAAAATGGAGCTGGATTGGGTGGTAACAAGCCACAACTTGGAGTGTAATGAAATACTCCATCTTTCCTCTAGAGGAAATGTGGAGGGTAGTAGGCTGGACCTTTTTAATGTTTACGCTAGAGGGACACCCGGGGACTCTGCCTCTTCAATTTTAACAGCTCTGGACTCCGCCTTAGCTAATTGCCCTTCATCAGCAAAAATCATCGTGGGGGGTGATTTTAACTGTACGTTTGAACCCCTCCTCGGAGATGACCCTTTGGGTATTGAAGAGGAAGACTCAAAATGGTCCATCCCTACCTTATCCCTGCCCCCCATTAGGAAATGGTCAGCTAGGACAATTCAAATCAATGCACTGACTAGGGACCATAAGTTAAGAGCCCTCAATGGCAGGACAATATACGATCAGGCAGGGGCAGTGACCTTCAACAGACTTACTGGGCCGTCCCGAATTGACTACATCCTAATGGATGTTAGTTTCTGGGCAGACCTTATTGACATGGAGGTCCTCCCAAGTCAGGATAGCGACCACAACCCCCTGTGTTGTAAGTTTAATTGGGGTACCCTTAAAGATAGGAGGGCGAATGTCACCTTAAAAACATCTAAAGAGATTATCCCATATAACAACAATCGCAGACTAAAATGGGATAGGGTTAACCTTAAGGAGGATGACCTAGGGGCCATTAAATCTCTGGTAGAGGGCTTGTCCTCTGATTTGGAAGTCTGGGTCGGTGAAAATCAGTTTAGCGGGTTTCCGCACTTCTCCCTTGACTCAGCTTATAAAACTACAATAGATCATGTTGGTCAATTTTTTACCTCGAAAGGGAAAAGCAATAGGGCTACTATTACACCTCCCATTTCTAATAAACCTTGGTATACAGATGAGTGTAAGGGCAAAAGGAAAAACTTGACAAAAGCCCTGCTTTTTGGGGATCCTTTGCTGGTTAGAGCGGCCAGGAAGGACTACCTAAAAGCATTATCACTGGCCAAACGTGAGTGGGAGGAACAGCATTGGCAGGATCTATCCAATGCTGTGAGTAGAAGGAACCCAAACCTTTTTTGGGATCTGATTAATAGAACCAGGCAGAGGAAATCGCAACCATTGGCTGCACACATAACTAGTCAGCAATGGTTTGATCATTTCTCATCCCTATATGGAGGTATTGATGAAACATCTAGCCCCGGGGCAGACAGTTTGGGTGTAGGGGAGCCCCTAGGGGTGGACGACCTTCCATTCACGACCACAGAAGTAGTGATGGCGATTAGACATCTAACCCCAAAGAAAGCAGCCGGGCAGGATGGGATCCCTGGGGACCTGCTGATCGCGGAGCCGCAGGCTTGGGCCAAATTAATCGCCACAATAATGAATTTGATTACCAGGGGTCACCAGGTGCCAGATTCTTGGAAGGGGGCAGAGGTAGTAACTGTGTTCAAGAAGGGGGCAAGAGATGACCCTGCGAACTACAGACCTATCAGTCTGATAGATATAATTCAGAGAGTGGTCGGCAGGGTCATCATTTCAAGAGTAGGAGATTGGATGGAGGAGGCCAGTATTCTTTCCCACCTCCAAGCGGGTTTCAGAAGGAATGTAGGCACGATGGACCAGGTCTTTCGCTTTTTTGTTATCTATTGGAAGGCAGTTACCATCAAGAAAGGCAGTTTATACATGGCCTTCATAGATCTCAAAACGACTTTCGACCTGGCCCCCCGGGCAAAACTATGGGAGATCCTAGGAGAGATGGGACTTCCCAGTGGTCTCCTGAATCTAATCGTAAAGCTCCACGAAGGAAATTATGCGAGGGTCAGATGGGGATCCCAGGGACAGTTAACAGACAGGGTCCCTGTGAGGAGAGGAGTACGCCAGGGCTGTGTCATGGCTCCGACCCTTTTCTCCCTATTCGTGAATGGAGTGGTGGACCATTTGAAGGGGGAAGAGACGGATGCCCCATCCCTGGCAGGGGAAAAAATCCCCACCTTACTCTTCGCTGACGACACCTTATTAATCTCCAAATCCCCAGTGGGTCTGCAAAAACTCTTGAACCGGTTTAGCTCCTTTTGTACCATCCGAGGCTTAACCATCAATACCTCGAAAACCAAACTGATGGCACTCTCCCCCTCTAAAAGATTTAAAAATAATTTCCTGCTTAATGGTGTTCCTCTGGAGTTGGTCGATTCATTTGACTATCTCGGTGTCCGGATAAATAGTCGAATGACTTGGAAGGACCACTTGGCCAAAATGTTACTCAGCCACCAAAGGGTATCCGGGGCGACTTTGAGGGAGCTCCGTGAGTCAAGTAGCAAACCTGTCTCCCCGGCCATGGCGATCTATGAGGGTCAGATCCTTCCGGCGGCATTATATGGCTCCGAACTCTGGGGGTTTGAAAATGTCCCAGAACTATCGACAGCGGAAAACAATTTTCTAAGGAAGGTGGTGGCGCTTCCTGCTTCCACCCCACTGATCCCCCTGAGACTAGATCTGGGCAGAAGAGCACTAAAGGACTTGGTAAGGCTACGCCCGTTGCTCTTCTGGACTCGCTTAAGAAGAACTGAGGAGCTTGCAAAATATGCTAATGGGTTGGACGATCTTCTTCAACTGGATACGGGTAAAAAAATAGGATGGCTGAATAAATTGAGAGACTTGGTTCTTAACTTGGGGCTAAGGGATGCTTGGGAGTCACAATCGCCGCCACCCAAGGAAGTGATTAAAAAGCTATACTGGGACTGGGTGCAGAGCAATGCACTGAGGGTTACGGATGGGGGCCCACTCACGGACCAATTTTTGTTATTTAAATGTGTGAGGAAATTGGAACCCTTCCTTGACCTGATAACCAAACCTCTTGATCGATCGCTATATCTAAAACTGCGATATGGGACGCTTCCGGTGCATGACTTCACGGCGAGGTGGTCGAACTCTGGTGCCCCCCGCGTTCATGCCCTGGCTGTGTAGCACCAAAGGAGTCTGTGGCCCATCTATTTTTTGCCTGCCCAGCTTATAAAGGGGCGCGGAAATTTTGGCTGAAACCTGTTTGCAGGGAATTGGGGTTGAGGTGCCATACCCAGGCACTTCGTGTACTTTCTACGGACTCTTCATCTTCCATTATGATATGCGGGGTGGCAAAATTCCTGGGCAGTGCGTGGATGACGCGCTCCCGTTTACTGAAATTGCATTCGGGGGGACCTACGGTCTGATGTTGTAGCTGCTGGTAGCAAATCAGTGACTGTGGTGTACCTCTTTTCTTTTATTTGCATTTTAATAATTTTTAACCGAAGAATTGGAAATGTATATTGTACATGCATTCTTTTATGGTGATCAATTTGCCGAATAAAGATATATATATATTTATGGGGAGATTAGGTGATTTGCTCAGAATCACAAGATGTTGAGCCGGCGCCGAGACTGGAACCTCGCACCCCTACTCCAAATCTGTCACCAGGCCACTTCCTCTCTCGACTTTCTTGGTTAGTAGTTGGCCTGTTTTAGGCACCGTTAATAGTAGACATGGGTTGGTGCAAGCTGCCTCCAGATGAGAGTCCTGACACTTATTTAATTTTTTTACAAATTAACCACTGGTAGAACAATACTTTTTCTGATATTTTTAAACTTACCATTATGGATAGGGATATAAAATTGTTGTAAACAATACTTTTGACAGTATATTTGTGTTACAGGGATATAATTGAGTTCAATATTGTGTCAGTAACCCATACCATAAGGTAGGTCTCATACCTAGAAGAGACTCAGCTAGCAGTGCTCATTGTTGGTGTTCAGTCTATTTTGCACAGTTACTCTAAAAAAAAAAGATGGAGTGCATTTGGAATGCTTCTCCAGACAACGGAGCACAGCTTTGTGTCTCAACACATTCAGTAGGCCCTAGTCTACATGCATGAGTTTCATGTGCACCAAGACAAAAAAAATCAACAAAAGGTGTATACACGTCATGGGGTGAACAGTCCCCTGAGCCATGCAAATGACATCGCTGTCTTAATCGTCATGCTGAATGTGACTGGTAGGTGCAAAGTAGAAAGCATTCCGATATCTATTGGAGGGGGTAGCTGGAATGGCTCACATATGTCTTCCATGGCAATGTAATGTTGTATTTGAACTCTTTATGCGCTTAATATGCTCGTACAGGTCAGGTGCAGGTATTGTCTTGAATGAGTATGAGATAAAAATAGTTTGAGTATAACTTGATTCCTTTTCTTCATTTGGGATCCCCTTGTTCCTCCTTTGTGATTCAAGCTATTGTACTTCTGGAATGGGAGGCAGGGAGGTTTTCAGACAGATCTTAAGGCCTGCTGCTGGACACTTTCCATCTCCATGTGGATTCTTCATGCTTGGAGCACTGGCTTTTGCTATAGACCTAAAGTTCCATTGAAGCGGCTTTCAAAAATAAAGGCATATAATTATAGAACAAGTATGGTTGTGGCCATGAATTAACAAGCTTAAACCAAGCAATAAAGAATCACATCTCCGCTAATACAGACTGCAGGAAAATAGTCTGCACCATGCAGTTAAATAAGTTTTGTAAGCCACAGAGCTTCACTGACCAGCTTTGAAGTAGTAGAATTTCCACGAATATTATACATGCAGCAGGCAACTGCATCTGTGGCCATCGGGCTATATGCACTAGAGTGATTGCCAATTAATTCCCCTGCAATGCCTCAGGGTCCTGTTGGTACTGATGGGCTAAGCTTGACCATTAGAGCCAGAATGTGAATGTTAAGTTTCATGGTACAATGGCTATTTTTTTAGTAAAAGATTTGAGTAAGGTGATTGCAGACATTAAGGTGCATCAGTCTTAGCTCCAAGGTCTGAATGATATACCCTGCTGCTGTGCTCAGCAATGGAGTGTTGAACTCTGATGAAACAACTTGACTGAAGAAAGCGATTCAAACTATTGTAAAGTTCTTTGTGGTTAGCCAGTCAGTCTTAACATAGCACTGAGCATGTTGTAGGCGTTAGTATGTGGCTCCCCACAACACCCAAACTACTTGAACCTGTCAAAAATCCCCAAAGCATTAAGAAAGGACCCCCTGATGACCGACATAACTTCATTTCCTCTGGGACATTTCACTCCTAAAGTGCAAGGTTCTATACGCTTCTTCACAGCAGAAGTCACATCTTCCATGTCAGCACTGCCAGCAGACTTCAGACTGCTTTGCCCCTGGAAGTCAAAGTCGGTATGTTGACTTTGACATTCAAAAGAGGCACATTTTAGGACACACGTATTTGATTCCTCTTCCTAAATCTCCGCAGAGTGGCTGTGAGGAGCAGAGCCCCTGGCCCTGGTGTTTGAGGGGAATAATACTATGTTATTGAAAAGAAGCTACTGCTGAATCAGTCAAAGCCATTTCTTAATTTACTGAATAAAGTTATGAATTCCCTGCAATGAAAGAGAGAGCGTCTGAATGAATGTCTTCTAACTGAACTAATTCCAAATATCCTCTCAAAATGCCCCCTAGACCATAGCTCCTTTCAGCTTGCAGAAAGAGAATCTCCCCACTTTACTAACAAAGCGGTTGACTCCCATTCTGTACAAACAACATCTTAAAGTATGGGTTGGGAATTCAGTATGACTAGAGTAGACCAGAAAATCATCACTACATGGTATGTGTGTATATTACTATTCATGTTGGTCTCTCTTACTGACAGATCACTAAGACTAAGGGGCCTATTGTGATGGCAGGCGGACTTGATTCCGCCCACCATCCACATGGTGTTGGGACCGGCCGCCAGATATGCAGCGGTCCCACACAGCGAATTAGGATGCAACTGCCACCCTGGCATTTGCATTCCACATTTTGACATTGCGGCGGGTTCTGCTGTAAGCAGCACCCTCTGCGATGTCAAAACTGCATTCCTGGCATGTCACTGCACCACATGGCAGGCACCACATGGTGCCTGCCACTTGGTGCAGCGTCATGTCGGAGGCAACCATAGGTACCCCCCAGGTGCACCCTGCCACTCCCCTGCGGACCCGCAATGGGCCCCCAAGGCCAATTTCTGCCAGCCTTTCCATGGCGGCATCACCGCCATGGAAAGGCCTTCAAAAAGCCACAACCTAATATGGCTGGTGGTGCCTTCTAGGCACCGCCACCATATTGGAGCCCATACTCCACCTGGCAGGCAATCACAATGATTGCCTGTCGGCGGAAAAACGGCAGACGGACTTTCCGTCCACCGCTATACCCACCGCCATTGTGATATGGCAGGGGGTGTTTCACAGGTGTTTCACGTTATGATGACACCATCGCAATGAGCCCCTAAATCTTCTTCGTGAAAGAGGACCAAATAATTCACTTGGAACATTAAAATTCCTTGAGTTTCTTCCTATTCACAGAAATGTAAATTCACTTCAGCTACCCTGAACTGGGCATATGAATATTTCATTCTCTCATATATCTATTAAACAGAAAGAAAAGTCAAAATAATCTTTCCTGATGTGGGCACCAATGTGCTACTATATATATACTTATTGGAGCAGTTTCTTCTCTACCAACACGATCATAGGACTGTTAATGCAGGAAAGGATGACATGTTATATTTTTTAGCAGGAATGGATGCAATTTGAACAACCAGTTCTATTATACAAATGTTTGAATATGTGGCATTTCCATGGAGTGGATACCTTTTCTACATTTGTTATGTTATTCTGTTATTAACTTACCATGAGTTAGATGTGAGAATTTCATAGTGATCATTGTTGAACACCCGGTGTATAAAGAGGTGGCAAGCCAATCACATGCCAAAGGATTGATGCCGAAATTCAGAAGGAACATGATTTACAAATAAAATACACACCTCTGAGGCTTGTTTTCTAGGACTGAGAAAAATCTGAGGTAAAGATAAAGCAACGCTCAAAACTCTGTCGGAAAACAGTGGCTATCTAGGAAAAACATGCAAAACAAATGTGTTATCTCACCACAAGTTCCCTTGGTAATTGGAAGGTAACTTAAGACACAAAGGACCAGATGCATCAAAGGATTCTGCCCATTCTGTGTCTATGGGAAAATGTGTACATGCATATGACCCACAGATTCCTCATAAAAGCTATCTAAGATGATGTTTTCAGGATAATGAATGATCAGCATGAAGTTTAATAATTTCCCCAGGTGATGGGCAACTCCATCGTTTCTCCAACTCTTAACAGATCTGAGAAGAACTAACTGTGTTGGCACCATGGGCCCTAGGTTGTAAGTGAGCAAAGTCTTGAAATGTTGGAGGGTTGTTGGTGTTGGAGAGTGCATCAGAGTAAATCCCAGCGCCAGAACCAGCTAATAACTCAATTATCTAACGCTCATCTACAGTATAAACAGAACCGTCAAATAGAAATTACAGCAACAGAGTGTTACACAATATCATGCATAATAACATATTGAAAACTGTTGGAAACTGAATTGAGAAACTGTGGGGTAAATAAGACCCTGTCAGGATGTGAGCTATGAATGAGCTCCAACACCAAGATAGCAGTCTAGCTCTTAGACGTAAACTCTCTTTTGTATGGAAAATCCAGAGTTACCCTTGGTAGCAGTCAGTATAAGGACAAGCAGCTGCAATGCAAATAGTTTCGCCATTGGGACTTTATATGTATTTAGCTATGCAGCACATTAGCCTGGGTGCTGAAAAATCTACTGTTCTTCAACATGGAGGAAAAGTAAGCACCAAACTGTATGACATGCCAGGCATGGGAACACGTGGAGAGAAATATGCCTTTCAGCGGGAAATGGTATAGTCCAAAGCTCTGTGTTTAATATAAAAATCAGGGCATTCGGTGGCCAAATCACTGAAAATAAAAGATTGGAAAAAATATTGTCTACGGGGGCTCGTGGAAGACAATTTCTATGGACTGGAATATAGAGTATGCTAAAGTGATTCTGGTATTTTACTGACCTCTGCTGGTCATTTTCTATCAAGAAAGTTAAATAGAGGCAGATGCCAGAAAAATAAAAAAAAGAAAGTCCCTCAGCAGAAAGCAATTCTGCTATTGTAATGACCTCTGCTGGTCGTTTTCTATCATTACAGTTATATAGAGGAAGTTGAACAGAAATAAAAGTCCCTAAGCGGAAGCAGAAAAGTCCTAGGGTTGATCTCCAGCGCCCCCAAAGTATGTATACATATAAGAATATACTAAAGTATATACAACATATAAGTATATACTAAAGTATATACAAGAGGTCTTGAATGCTCGACCTAAAAAAGGAGATATCTATACTCTGCCTCAGGTATATTATGAAATAGTGTTGACAAGTCACACCTCCTCCTCCTGAAACTCGAAACTTCCATCTAGCCCTGGACATGGGACTATGCTATGCTCGCGGAACGTGCGTAGTTTGTGGTGCTACGCACTACACAAATTGCACCTAGCACAGTGCAAAAATGCATAGAGGGCATTTTTCGCTTGCTCGCGGTCCTCGACGTCAAGTTGGTGACCGCAAGCGATAAAAATCAACATCTTGGTGAGACTTTTTCCACGCTCGCGATCAGCAACATCAAGTTGCCGATCGCAAGCGTGAAAAATGAACCTCCCGGCGATATTCTCAACGCGGGAAGGTCAGGTTTCTAATTGCGAGTGATCGCATATGCTTGCGACCGCTCGTGATGTGAAACTACCTGTCCGCGTTAGGAAAGCTGCTCGAGTACAAATCTACTCGAGCGGCAGAAAACGACTGCTTGCACTGTTCAAGATGCCGTTTGCAATGATTGCACAGTGCGGACAAGCATCCAGCACTGTGCAATCAGTGTGAACAGCATTTCTCTACCGCACTATGCAGTTTGCGTACCTACACAAAGCGTGCGTAGTGTGAAGTGCATTCGCATAGCTACGCGTGGCGCGAACTACACAAACTATGCCCATCACAAATTAGGGGCCTAATTTAGAAGAGGCCTGCACTACTTTTAATGATTCTCCAGTGGCGCAGGCCTCTGAATCATATCTATGAGGTGACAAAAGGCCACACGGTGTGGCCTTGCATTGCTTTACAGATATGGAGTAAGGCAAGGCAGCACAAAGTGCTGAGTTTCCTTACTCTCAATCAATCAGTGCTTGTAAAGCACAACACTGTAACCTCAAGGGGTATCTGGGTGCAATGTTTCAGTCGAAAAGCCAGGTTTTAAGTTGCTTTTTTTTTTAAGTCTGCCAGGAAGGTTGCTGTTCCAAAGATTTAGGGGTAGGTCATTTCAGGTCTTGGCAGTGAAGTAGGTGAAGGAGCGGCGTCCATTGTGGGGGCGATGGATGCAGAGGGGGTGCGCATGAGCTAGTGAAGAGGAGTACAGGTGTCATGCCGGTAGATGGTTGATGTAGGACAGTTCTTGATTGTGTAGAGCATTTTAAGGCATTTGTTGAGACCTTAAACTGGCATCTCTTCTAGATGGGGAGCCAGTGGAGGTTTTCTGAGGTGAGGATGAGGAGGGTCTGAGTGACAGTGTTTTCTGGTTTTGACCTGGATACATCTGAAGATTTTGTGAAGCATGCGTAGGGTGTGGCCGCAGGTGGCAAATACTGCATTAACTTGCTGTTTCATGGTCTGTTCCCTGACGAATATGATGCCTAGGGTGCTTGCATGGTCTGTCGGTGTAGGGGTTGGTATGAGTTCTGCAGGCCTCCATCTAACTGTTTTTTCCCAAAGATAAGTTCTTCTGCCTTGTCTGAGTTGAGTTTTAGGTAGTTGTCTCTCATCCAGTTGGCTACACTGGTCATGGCTTTGCTGAACTGGTTCTGGCAATGGAGTGGTCTTTAGTGTGTGAGAGGATAATTTGAGTGTCATCTACATCTATGGTTAGGTTGTGAGATCTGACGATGTCTGCAAGGGTGGTCATTTGTGGGTGTTGAATAGGGTGGGACTGAGGGATGATCCTTTGGGTACGCCACAAGTGATGTAATTGAGTTTGGAGGTGAAGGGAGGAAGCCGGATTCTCTGCGTGCATGCTGTCAGGAAGGAAGTAATCCACTTGAGGGCATTTTGCTGTATGCCAATGTTGTAGACTTTCTTGATGAAGGTGTGGTCTGAAACCATACTGAATGCAGTAGAGAGGTAGAAGAAGATAAGGGCCACTGTTTCCTTGCAATCGAAGAGGGTTCTGATGCCATCTGTGTCAGCCATTAGCATGGTCTCAGTGCTGTGGTTGGCTTGTAATCCTAATTTTGATGCGTCGAGTAGGAGGTTTTGTTTCAGGTTTTTGTTGAGCTGTTGGATGATGGCCTTTTGGAGCACCTTGGATGAGTAAGGGAGTAGAGATATTGGTTTATGGTTTTTGAGTCCGCTGGGGTTGGCAGAGGGCATCTTTAGGAGAGGTTTGACCTATGGGTGTTTCCAACTGTCCGGTAAGACTGCTGTGAAGATGGAGGTAGTGATAATGCTGGTGAGTTCCATGCTAATTGGGTTGGTTCCAATGTTGAAGAGACAGTATGAGCAAGGGTCAAAGGGTGCCCCATAGAGGAAAGATGACCTGATGGCTGTGGTTGCCTGTGTATTTAGTGGAGACCAGGTCGTGATCATTTGGATGGTGTGCACTGGTTGGTTAAGGCTGCTGAGAGAAATGGGTTAGGGGTTGAAGTTGGTGTAGATGGTGGTAATCTTGTTTTGAAGGTAGTCCGAGAGAGTGTCGCAGAGTTCTTGGGAGGGGTGGGTGGTTTTCTCTGTGGCAGCTGGGTTGGAGAATTACTTGACTACTTTAAAGAGTTTTTCATGTGATTGGCGGGTATATCAATGTGGGCTGTGAGAGCCACAGTCTTGGCTGTGGTAGTTGCTGATGGGTGCATTGTGAGGAGTCTGTTGGTGGCCTTTCTTATGGTGCACCATTATTTCTTGAGGCGGTAGTAGATGAACTTTGTGGTTCTGAGCTCTGGGGCATACCAGCTGGCTTGTTTTGAGGTTTTGTTGGCTTTTACTGGTTTCAACAGGGCAACTCTGTTGGTGTATTTGGCAATCCATGTGGAGAGGTTCTGGGTGGCTTGGTCGAGGTCTGATGGAGCTTCAGGTTTGATGATGGTGAGGGCCTGTGTCCACTGTGTCTCAGTTATCTTGCCCCAGATGCAATGGGTGGAGCTGTGGTGCTTGGTGATAGTGTGCTGAGTGTTGGTGATGGTGAAGTGAACAATTGAGTGATCTGTCCAGGTAAGTTCAGTGATGTGGCTGAATTTTATTCTGTTGTTGGAGGTGAAAATGGAGATGAGTTTGTGACCCGCTCTGTGCATGGGTTTGGTGACCAATTGGGTGAGGCCGATGTTGTTCAGGTTCTCCAGAGGGGAGGATGAGTTGGCATCATTAGGGTCATTGATGTGGATATAGAGGTTGACGAGTAGGATGAAGTGGTGGGAGTCAATTTCTAGAAGGGTGATGAAGTAGGGGGTGGTGTCTTGAAAAGCAGGTTGGGGTCCTGCGGGACTGCATATGAGAATCCACTTGGTCATGCTCTTTGTGGCTGTCTAAAGATGGAAGTTGCACTGTTCCAGTAGCCATGTGGGATTATTGGGATTATTGTTGGTTGCTATGCAATGGATGGTTTCCTTGAAGATGATGACGATGCCCGTGCTATATTTGTTGCTGAGGTCTTGGTGTATCATCTTGTATCTTTGGAGAATTGCAATGGCAATGCCAAGGTTCGAGGATGGGTTGAGCCATGTTTAGGAAATGAGGGCAACATCAGTGGAGAGGGTGGTGATGTTATGTTACGTTAACACAATTTGTAAAGTGCGTGGCTACTCAACATTGTGTCCCTGCGCTTAAGCTAAGGGCAACAGACCACAGTACCTAGGTTGACTGCATAAAATCCATTTCAGTTTCCTCTTAAATGCAATGAGTTTGTTGACCATGCAGAAGTTTGTTCCAAGTGAGTGGCCCTAGGTAAGAAAAGGATCTCCTGCCTACTCTAAGTCAGTTGATCCGGGGGACACTTGCAAGGCGCATGGGGGAGGAACGCAGGGTTTGCATTGGGATGTATGCGTGAATCCTCTCTCTGAGGTATTACACACCTGTATCATGCATGGCCTTATGCATTAAAACCATGGCCTTAAACAAAATCCTCTTTTTTATAGGGAGCCAGTGGAGTGCCCTCAGATGAAAGGACATGTGAAACCTTGGTGGGAGTTTGAATTGTGCACCACCTGGAGTCTTCTGAGAAGGAAAAGAAGGAGACCAAGGTAGAGGGCATCCCCATAATCCAGTCTCATCATGATCAGAGCCTACTGACTCAGACAGGAGAGGTTGAATTTTTTTAGCATGCAGAGTGTTAAAGTAAGACCTGGTTAGAGCTTGAATTTGTCGTTTGAAAGAGTGTAGTGTAGTTCCTATTTTTCCAATAGGCTCTGCGCATTGGAATAAGATAAACAGCAGTGTAGACACAGGACTAAGGTTATCTAGGTCTCTACTGACTATGTTAAACTTAATTTAGGTTTGCGCCAGCTAGCTCGGAGGTCACTGGGAACTTTCTTGAATGAACAGGGAGGGATGAACTTCCCTGGCTCAGACAAGAAGGGATTCAGTTTCCGACAACCGCATAAACATGACAACTTTGCTCCCTCAGAATAAGAGTGTATCTCTAGAGTCGTGTGAAAACAATAGACAGCTATTTCACTCAGTCAATTGTGCATACTTAGTTTCACCAGAGTGCAGAGAAATAGAGAGATGGGCGTTTTCAATAAAAGGTGTTATTTATTGAGCAGTCTTCTTTCTCATGCAAGAGAAATGAATTGCCACAATTGCAATACTTATCATAAAGTAAAGTGCGTACAGTAAAAGTAATATTAGGAAATAATACTGTAAAAGCAATGATATGGTTTCTTAGCCACATGATACTAAAAAATAAAATATATACATACATAAATACATTGACTAACGTACTCAACTGGTGCTTCTAACTAAGCCTACCCCGGTGTACCTGACCTAAGCCTAATACTTGGGAAGGGATGAGTAAGTAGCAGTTTAAGTTAAGTTGTTTAAGATTTTTTGCTAAGAATCTGCATCAAGAATTCTCTTATGGGTTTAGTCAGCTCCATAACTTGGTAATAGAATGTGGGAGGTCTGGTATCTCTTTCCTCAAGACTCGATCTCCCAGCAACCCGCAAGGGTAGGCTGGAAACTCCAGAGCTGGATTTTCTCGGCTGGAGAAAAAGACAGCATCTCTCTCAGTGCGTCAAACGGGAGGGGCGGCTTCCGTGGGCTCTCGCATCAGCTGGGCTCTCGGGCAAGTAGATGGCCGCTCAGCTCCAAACCACTGTGTGTTTGCTTAAGGCAACTGTTGGTATTTTATACCTGGAAGGTGCCTGCCGGGTTTGACGTAAGGTTGGACATAAAACGTCCATAAGAACTAACAGTTCTTTCTGGACTTCAGGAGTTCTTGTTCAAATCAAAACAAAAGCAGGGGGAATTTTCCTGGGCTGCTGGAGGCTTGGTTTGTTTAAAGAACACGCTGTGCTTTCTAGGAGTCGATGGGAGTAGCCGTGCTGTACTTTGGACTGCATGGGCTATTACTGAATATGGATCTGATTATTATGCCTTTATCAGGACATTATTGATTATAACCTCACAAGGGCATAAATCGGGAATATCGAATTAGGGTCCTAGATATAAACACGACAAGAGAGGGTTCTGTCAATTTTAGCACCTAGATACTTCACAAGGCTTTGGAGGGGGCCAGGCGGCAAGTTCTTACTAGATTGTGGGGGAAATCTCCGAAGACCACAATCTCGGTCTTATTCAGGCTGCACTTCAGCTGGTGCCAGTCCAACCACTGAAACACCCTGGTGAGACACTGAGAGATCAACTGCCCATCCAGTTCCCTTCCCTTTGCACAGAAGAGGAGCTGCATATCATCAGCATAAGAAATTACCTTGTCACCCAATGACTCTGCCAGATTAGCCACAGGTATGAGGTAAATGTCACACATGGCGAGGCTAAGGGCAGATCCCTGGGGTACACCCACAGTCAGGGTTCTGGATTGAGAGGCATATGGGGTAGCCATACTTCCTGAGTAAGATTGCTCAAAATGATGTTACCCAATTCAAGGCCATGTTTCTGATCCCTATTTCCTGAAGACGCTCAAGAAGTTTAGAGTGGGCACAGTATCAACAGCTGCAGTGAGGTTCAACAACTACCATAAGCACAGTCTAAGTGCTGAAATGGGGTAAACAATTGATTGGCTGGGGTGTAATATTTTATTGTCTTCCAAAAAGGGAGAATTGGTGGTTGACTTCCTTCTCCAAAAAAAGGCAGAGAGAAGGGAGATGGGCCTATAGTTAGCCAATTGCTCAGGATCAGATGCCAGATTTTTCAACAGAGGGATCGCTTTCCCCTTTATCAGCCTAATGGAAACACTACTGTTGCCAGCGAGGTGTTAAGTATGTTATTCACTATAGGATTGATAGATAGAGCAGCAATAGTTAGCACAGTAGTTGGGTAAGGGTCTAAAGGGAAGCCGGACTTCAGGACTTCCAACTCTGATAGTGACAGTTCTAGAGGAAGAGGGGTGAACTCCAGGAGAGGGAGAAAGGATCCTTAAGGGGCGATGCCTGTGTTTGGTCAGTTTGAATTTGTTAAAGAAATTGTTCTAGATGATCCCGGTTTTTCATGGAAAAAAGTGTCTAATTCACTGCACCACTCAACAGTAGGTGTACATACTCTAGATATGACTTTGGGATGCAGGGAGGAATTGAAAATTTGGAGGATTTCCTTAGCTCTGTTGTCTGCCTCTCAATCCATATTTAAAAATTCTTTTTAGCTAAATACCGCTTCCCATGGTACCTTGTTAGTGAGATCTAATACTTTGCTTTATCTTCTTTACCCTTTCAAGCTGTTTACAGAATTTTGTGCATGCTCTAAGCTCATCATTGAACCAGGGGGCAGATGGTTTCAACGTTGATTGTGTTTTCTTTATAATAGGGCTAACGCGTTATTGGTCCCCCAAATCCAGATGTCCAGGCATGTGGTGTCCTCTTCCACACAGCCGGACAGGGCTGGGGTGCTAATTGTTGGAGCATGACTCAGGTTGTCTTCCTGTGTTTTGTGGTAGGAGGTCTGAGTCTTTTCCTTAAGGGATGGCCTATTTCCAGTCTGTGTCCAAGCGAATGGAATAAGTTAGTGATTGATAATGGAAAAGGAGTGGGTTGAGACACTGCCAGGATCCTGTTGGAAAAGACCTGGTCTAGCATATACCCTGCTTGGTGAGTGGGACCAGAGACATGTTGTTTCTGAGGGAGAGAACTCATGGTTTCTAAGAGTGAAGAGGCCTCATGCCCCGAGGGGTTGTCCGAGTAGACATTAATATAACCCAGCACTACTAAATGGGCATACTTCATTGTCCATTCCATTGAGTTCAACCAGGAGTTGGAAGGGCCAGGGGGCGGTAGAGAAGAGCCCCAGCTAGAGACTGGTTGGGGGAAAGGGACTGACAGAAGCCAATTGCCTCCGCCATCTCCAGGCCCTCAAGAGAGAAGAATGAGCATTCATATTCCTTCTTGTACATGAGTGCCATCCCGCTCCCCCTATATATTTTGCAGTCCTTGCTCAAATCAAATCAAATCAAACTTTATTCGACTATTTGTAAAATAATCATAAAAGCACAGTAAAAACAAGTTAAAACAAAACATGTACAAGTACATTCGGTGAGAAAACTGGGTGAGCAAACACAAACTTTAGCTAATCGTTAAATTCTCAAAATTAAAATCACAGTTTACATAGACATAGTTTTTCTACAAGTGAAGACCGACCTTAGACATGCGGTTCCAGATAAAATTATAAGTTCTTCCCCAAGAGATTGCATTATCAAACATGCAGGTCGACGTTGATGCAAACCTAATGATCTGAGGACAGGGAGTATCCATATCTACCTTTTGAACTTGATAGTATTTACAGAAAAATACAACATGTATTCCTTCCTCAACATTGTTTAGTTGGGAGGAACAGCGGGGGCCAGTGTGGGGTTGGTTCTTTCTAAGAGACAGGTTTCTATGAGAAAAACGACAACCAATTTCTTATCATTTAATACTTTGAAGCCCTGAAGGTCATGTTTCTGGATAAATCTCACATTGATCAAGGCAGTCTAAAACTGTTTATGAGGTTTTCCTGCTTTATCTGGAATGTGGGGGACCCTGTTGGGTCGAAGCCTAGTGGTAGTCCGTCCGCAGATATGACATACACATTTCTCAGTTAGCTTACCCAGAAAGCAATGAAAAGAGCATTTCATTATGGGGCCAAGCGATAGTTTCCAAGAGTTCCACTTGGTGTTTGCACAAGGATCAGATATTGGGCAGGATGCATTGAAGCAGTTCCCGGTTGTTGGAGATCGTGGAGTGGTCCTGTGTGGCAGGAGAAGTGGAAATAATGGTAGGTGAATGGTCCTTTGCTTGATAGCGGGTCAAAGAAGTGTAGCAGCTGTTGTTTTGGTTTCTGGGGTCCAAGGCCAGGAGTTCCTCGGCGGTGTAGTGATGGATGCAAGGAGCGCATTGGGTCCTGGCATTGGGTGCAGTTTAAGCATGGATGAGCACAGGCGGGTTGCCTTTGGCCTGCCTTGGGTGCACCCGCTGGGCAAGTCCACTGTGTGTCGACACAGCGGCCTCCTTTAAGTAGGTCCTGGGAGTGGGCGGGCCTCTGGGTGGAGGGAAGAAGGAGGTGAGCTCGGGCAAAGGAATCTGCTGGAAGGTGGAAACTGTGAGGAAAGCACAGAAAAACAAAGAGAGGAAATGTAGAAAATGAACACAGATGCAAAGTTAGCTGAGTTACAAACTTAACACAGTTACACAGGTTGCAAGACAATGGACACACAAGATATGCTGGCTAATAGGAAGGGGGAGCAGAGTATCTGTCATGCAGACACTAGAAGGGCAGACTGGAGGTGGAGACCAATGGGAGGGAAGGTCATTCAGCATCAAGGAGGCATTCCATGGGCATTGCTGTGGGTTTTCCCACAGCAGCACCCATGGATTTTGACACATTCCTAGATTTACCACGATCTCTAAACCTGGGAAGGCGTAACGAGGAGAAATAACCTTATTCCTTTAGTTCTTTCCTCTTTCTATGTATACTGCATTCTGCAGCACACATAGAAAGAAGGAAACGCCTCCATTGATTGTTTTTGTGCAGGAAGGTGCCTCTACCTAGGTGCAACCACTAATATAAAAGTCAGGAAAACATGTTAAAACATTCTATTAGGTTTCTTCTTCCATGTACCAGTAAGATGTCAGAATTCTTTGGTAAGCAGGTTCAGATCCTCCGTTCTCAGGAAAACACATGCAGCTTGTACACTTTATCATAGGTTAGCCAAAGATAGTCTTGCCTAGTTGGATTCTGAAAACATTAGACATGGTTCCCATAAGCCTTTAAATACAGTTATATAAATCAACATTCTACATCTCAATTTGGTTCACTGCAAGAACAATGAACTACTAGGCAAAAGCACTGTTAAGTATTGCATTCTTTTTAGTATGATTCAAGCATTATTGTTTAAATTGCACAAATGATTCCATTCAAAAGTTGTATAAAAATGAGAAAATAAGAGGTTCGTGACATTTAATTAGGTAAATGGTGCTTATAAAGCAATACATTTGTTAAGCCAGAACATTCTGCAGTTATCACAACATTTCTATGCATGTCAATTTAAGGTTAAGCTTCATTTCAGCAATATTAGAGTTGCTTTTAGTTAAAGGAATATTGCTTCATAACCTTTCTGTAGCCTACACAAGTAACTAAAACCTCCTATTGTAAATCAGCCAATTTCAAATGTGTGTCTTTTCTGCATTATGTTTTATTTTTATTATTGCACATTCAACTACGTGAATTATTATCAAATGTTAAGTTAATAGCTTTCTCCCTAGTATATGGAGTTACCAGTGCACCATAGAAAGAGAAACAAGCTTAATTTCTAATTGGTCAGGCCTCTACTAAAGATAACTCAGAATGCTATCCCAAAGCACAATTCATTTGTTTTTGATTGTCTGTTCTCTATAGGATACTGATGAGAGCTCCTAGCAAACACAACACGTATGATCTCTAGACTCCCAAATAACAAGCAGAATTATATAATTCATTACGCATTTGATCTTGTTTTATTCAAATGTTTTGATTCTTTGTCATTCATAAATTGTCACTAAAGAAAATATTGAATATTAGATTCTAGCTTGAGTTTTTTAGGCAGTCAAACAATTCAGGAATAAAGAAGAGTTACTTTGCCCAATCACTGATAAGTGGTTTGAGTTGTGTTGAGTTTATTCCACACTCCTGGAAGAAAAACCGAACACTGCTGATAGTCCACAACCCAGCAAAGGATG
Source organism: Lissotriton vulgaris (assembly GCF_964263255.1). Classification (NCBI taxonomy): domain Eukaryota; kingdom Metazoa; phylum Chordata; class Amphibia; order Caudata; family Salamandridae; genus Lissotriton; species Lissotriton vulgaris. Next base: position 1,190,538,376 of record NC_141691.1, on the reverse strand, counting down.
TGTTGAGAGTTCATCACCAAATCAGAAGGCCTTCACTTGAACATTCCCAAAGAATCCGCACGGAAACCTAATTGAACCTTCAAACTGAAGTCCTTGAGAAGTATCCTAATGGATCAGTGTTTTCATATACTGCAGCAATTGATTGGGAGGGTCCGAGTTATACTTGCCGAAGTTTAAATATTTATCAATTATCCAATCAACTGCTCTGCAACGTTCCTGCACATGCACTTTTCCTTGGACCCTGACTCCTGCCATCACAACAGCACTTTACAGCCGCTCCCTGGAGGACGCTACAAGACCACAGAGCCGGTCCCACAGCGTGGGAGACCGCTCTACAACGTTCCTGCACATGGCACTTTTCCTTGGACCCTGACTCCTGCCAGCACAGCAGCACTTTACAGCCACTATCTTTAGGATGCTACAAGGTCACAGAGACTGGAGAAGGCTGGGCTGGGCCGGGTTAATTTATTTCCACGCATTGAGATTATGAAGCGACTGGTGATAATACTGTTTTACTTGTAAGTACTATTTACCCTGCTTGCCTCGCTGCTATTTATGACTGAGGGGCTACAACTGCAGTTTAAGCAGAACAGATTCATAACGTGGTGTCAAAACGGGGGGGGCACATATAATATACTAGTTTGATAGATCTAGACACTGTGTAGTAAAGGGTGTGTCTTTTTCCTGCATTATAATAATAGGATATAGCTAAAATGGGTAAGAGAAAAATGCAAAGCACTAATTCGGGGCAATTAGGTAGTAAATCGAAAGATGTAAATAAGACAATTTTTTATTATCTTAAAGGAGCGGTTGGAGCTCTGGATAAGCAAATATCCACGGTTGAGGATCCCTCGACCACTCGCAGTCCGGCTTCCGAGCCAACCACAGCACCGAGACCGCCCTCATCGCAGCCACTGATGACATCCGAGCCCTGCTCGACAACGGGGAAACAGCGGCCCTCATCCTCCTGGACCTCTCTGCAGTGTTCGACACGGTCTGCCACCGCACCCTAGTGCAGCGCCTCAGCAACATCGGAATCCAAGAGAAGGCACTAGAATGGATCATCTCGTTCCTCGCAGGAAGAACCCAGAGAGTCCGCCTCCCCCGTTCAGATCCGAGGCCACCGAAATCATTTGCGGCGTACCGCAAGGATCATCACTCATTCCAACTCTCTTCAACATCTACATGAGCCCCCTCGTGGCCATCGCACGCCAACACAACCTCAACATCATCTCCTACGCCGACGACACCCAGCTGATCCTCTCCCTCACCAATGACCCAGCCACCGCCAGAACCAACCTACACAAAGGGATGAAAGACGTAGCCGAGTGGATGATGAACAGTCCCCTGAAACTGAACTCAGACAAGACGGAAGTCCTCATCATTGGATCATCACCCTATGCATGGGACGACTCCCGGTGGCCCCCAGCCCTGGGCAACGCACCCAAACCAATGGACCACGCACGCAACCTGGGCTTCATCCTGGACTCCTCCCTCTCGATGACCAGACAAGTCAATGCCGTCTCATCATCATGCTTCAACATCCTACGCATGCTCCGAAAGATCTTCCGATGGATCCCCACCGAAACCAGGAAGACGGTCACCCAGGCACTCGTCACCAGCCGACTGGACTATGGAAACACCCTCTACACCAGAACCACAGCCAAACTACAGAAAAGACTCCAGCGCATCCAGAACGCCTCCGCACGACTCATCCTGGACATCCCCCGTCACAGCCACATCTCCGGACACCTTAGAGACCTGCACTGGCTCCCCGTCAACAAGAGAATCACGTTCCGACTCCTCACCCACACACACAAGGCTCTCCACGACCTGGGCCCCAGGTACCTCAACGACCGCCTGACATTCTATACTCCCACCCGCCAGCTACGATTGACCAGCCACACCCTCGCTGCCGTTCCACGCAACCAAAGAGCCACCATGGGAGGAAGATCCTTCTCCTACCTGGCAGCCAAGACGTGGAACTCCCTCCCCATCCACCTCCGTCAGACCCAAGACCACTTCTCCTTCAGGAAGCAACTCAAGACCTGGCTTTTCGAGCAGTAGCAGACCCCCTCCCCCAAGCACCTTGAGACCCTCCGGGTGAGTAGCGCGCTATAAAAATGTCTTGATTGATTGAGGCGTCCCTAAAAAGGACCCACAGGGCGCCTTAATAATTAATAGGGCCACTGTCTTACATCAAACAGAGATGGGGGAACAGGGATCTATAGTTAATTATAATGTGGAGTGCTTAAATGGCTGTATTCAGGTTATCAGCGATGAGATCACTACTAGCGATCTAAAAGATGCTGTAAGCCCAATCCCAAGGACAAGTCTGGAAGCTCGCTGCCTCCAATACATAATGCTGTGTCTGAGTCTGTTTTGTTGAAGCCTATAGTTAACAATAAACAGGGAAAAGGGATTTTGTCAAACAATAAGAAGAACCAAAATAAAAGGCAATGTCCCTCCCAATACTGAAACGTATAGTATATTAAGCCATTTGACTGATTTAACACAATTTATCAATAATCCTTTGGGGCCATGGAATCAAGACTAGTTAGGATAGAACTGGGCCTGGTAACAATAGTAGAGAATCAAAATAGGCGTATCACATTGGAAGGCAATATTAATCAAAATGAAGACCTTAGAGCTGGTGAAGCACTTAGATCTTATAACCAGATTACTCTAGGTAACGCTATGTCTTCCGGCAATCAGATGAATAGGGGTGGCAAATATCAATATAACTGAAGGTTCTAGGAAGCAAAATTATACTCCCCCTACCAGAGGCTTAGGTAATGGGACAGAACCTACAGAAAAGGGAAATGATAGGGCTGAAATACAACAGGGTTCTATGCAACAAAGAGAAGTGGGCCCTAATACTGGACTTTCAAATATTAAAACTTATAAACATCCACCAAAACATCATATTTTAAATCTACCTCCTACAGCGTTGTCATACGCAGTTGTGTTGGCAAATGTTCCCCCATCTTCTAAGGGGGGAAAGGAAAGGTGGTATACGTTAAGGAACAGGGCAATCCATTGCCTGGGGATCAGAACCAGTTTAACAACGGATATGTTCTCAGCCTTTAAGATGGGAAGATGTGTCCCCTGGGTGGGTACGACTAGAAAATCCTTTCAAGGGGACTGTGTTGTCCAATCTTTAGGAATTCCATCTCTGGTTTGTGAAATATTTCGACAAATAGACGATAATAATAACAATGTGGAAGCAGGTATAAAGGTTGTACCCCTGAGCTATTTTTATCAGCCAAGATCCTCTAATTGGAATAGGGATATGCATTCCTTTATGCAGCACATTAATAAGTCGATCTATAATGTAGAAGTGATGAACAGATTTAGGCCCCTTTAGTCTCTAGATGAGAATGATTGACTTCCTGATACTAGCGACCGTTCTAGCTGTGTAGATAATGCTGTACATCTAAATTCCCAGGTGAATTTGTTAATGAGTAATGCTGGGAGATACAACTTTGTTCAAAGAGAGATAATTGATATCAGGAACGAAATGGTAGAACCATTGAATGTAGAAATTAGTGATTTATGTTTAAACAATCTCGTAGAAAGGGGCAAGATGATCGGACAGGCTCAGAGTGATTGTGTTCCTGATATTCCAAAAGTATCTGCCTCAGAGAGAATTAAAGTTCTTTTTTGGAATACCGCTGGTCTACAATCAAAAGTAAATAACTCTATCTGGACAGATTTTATATATAGTTTTGATATTTTATGCTTCAAGGAGACTTGGATATTGAATGATATTAATATTAATATAAGACCTTTCATACGCCTGCTCTTCAGTCAGTGCATGGAAGACATAAAAGCGGGATATGTGTATACATTTCGAATTTGATAAAGGTTATAAAAATTGAAATGAGAAAATCAACAAGATACTATCACATTCTGGGTATTTATCTGAACTCAAATGTAGTAGTATGTGTAGTTAATTTTCAAAATAACATCGAAAAGGGACAAATGGGTGAACCTTTAAATTCACTTAGTGATGAACTAAGCAAAATAAGGGTCCCAAATGGTGCTGATATGATTACACTTTGGGGTGGTGATTTTAATGTTAGTATTTGCTTTCACGCTGAACGTGGGCTGTGTGGTGTATATAATGAAGAAAATGTACCTATGCCACATTTTATGCACACTGTGAGGGGGAGAAGTTTACTGATCTAATGGCCTCACATGATCTGGGTTTTGTAAACATGTTGTGTACCCCGTCTGTTCATTTTACTCATACGTTTATTGGCAGAGGATTTACATCATTAATAGACTTTATAATTGTCACTAATTGTTAGGCAACATGGTTTGATAATTTTAAAACGCATTCAAGTTTGAGTGACCACCTGCCCCTGAGTATTAACTTAGTCATCCTCAAATGAGCTGGTCAATCTAAGAATAACATTCTGGCATGGACACAAAATATTGCTCTAGTCTTCCAAAATCCTGCATGCTACTAACCCATTTCCCTTTTAGTTTCTTTAGTAAAGGTAGCGGGTAGGATTGTCTTGAATAGATTACAAACATGAGTAGAGGACAACAAAATTTTAAGTGCAGTACATTATGGTTTTAGACAAGGGCTGGGGACAAATGAGCAGGTTTTAAATTTTACTATGTTAATGGGAAAGTATACTCAAGCTAAAGAGAAGAATTTTATGTAGCATTTGTGGACCTTGCAGCCGCATTTGACTGCATCATCCATAACAGACTCTGGGATATTTTACTGGATTTAAAGGTTAACCCACTTTTAGACCAGTTTTTGAGACAATTGTATGCTGGGGCTTCTGCGAATGTGAGGTACGGATTGAGGGGCGAATGCACAGCACTGTTCCCTGTGGAAAAGGGAGTGAGGCAGGGCTTTGTCCTGGCCCCGTTCTTGTTTTCTTTATATACCAATGCTTTAGAGGAAGAATAGATGGCCAGAACAAGAGACCCACCACACTATAACAACAAGCCTATTGTGTCCCTGCTCTACGCAGTGCTAATGGCTAGATCCCAGTTGAGCCTAAAAAAGGGCCCTCAGAACATATATCAGTTTTATGGATTGTCGGGGCCTAAAACTTAACCTTAAGAAACATTTTGTAAAAACATGTGGGAAGGGGAGAAATAAATGTTAAAGCCTGCCTCTGATGAACGACAGGATAGATGCAACTAATACATTCTCCTACTTGGGCGTCCTGTTGGAACATACTGGCTCCTGGAACCCGGCGGTTAAGAGCAGGACTCTTCTTTTTAAGAGGTCAATTGGGGCTGTGGTAAAATTTGCTAAAAAAATTGGGTAAAAGGTATCCAGGGATTCTTCTAAAAATGTACCAAGCTAAATCTTTGAGTATAGTAATGTATGGGGCAGGAATGTGGGGTTACCAGGATGTATCCACATTACAAATAGTGAGAAAAAAAATGAAGGTTTATTTTAGCAGTCCCGCAGAGTTCTTCAGTTGTTAACTGCTACAATGAATTGGGGGTTCCCTATATTTCCGACATGATTAAAATGCAGCCTCTATTACTATGGCATAGAGTCTGGATGTCTATCAGTACTGGGTTAAATAGAGATATCATTAGAGATGCCATGAGTTTATGCCATGCAAATATGATTACCTGGTTGAACTACATTATAAGATTTTTAATAGATGTGGGCAGACCTGATTTTTATACTCACCCCGAAACAATGAGTTAAATTTCCAGGAAGGATTTTAAATTGGTATGTCTGTCGCACTTGGAGTCTTTAAGGGCTGCAATGGAAATTAAGAAATGCACTGTGATTCAGCATCAGTTAACCCTTGTAACTCCCAGTATACAACCATATCTGGACTGGTGCACTGGAGGGTATGACAGGTATGTTCTTACTAGATTTAGGTTTGATAGTTTCCATCGACTAGTTAGTTTTCACATGGTAAACGACTGGTCCAGAGATTTATGTCGATGTCCATGTGATGAGATGTCTATCCAATCAACAATACATGTGATTTTATTTTCTAAATGTTATTCATGTGAAAGAACTAGATGGATTTTGCCATTGTTGAAGAGAGGGGGGTGGAGGCAATGTCGTCCTGCCTTTTTATATTTGCAATTGTTGGAAAATGTTTACTGTGTGGGCGTTATGGCTGGATTTTTGAAAACCATATTGAAAAAAAGGAAAAGTATAATTTGTTAACTTAGTATGAAGCTGACTATTGCCTATAATTGCCTATAATTCTAGTTTCTTCTTTAGGTGGTTATAAAACCAACCAATGGGTGCTGCTAGAATAGAGATTTATGTATAGTTGGAATTGTTGTGTGTATTTTTAATTCTTAACTCTGAAAGTTTTTAACATGTTACTTTTATAATGTTTTAATGTCAAAAAACGAATAAAGTATATCTGATCTGATTGGGAGGGTCCAAGTTATACTTCCAGAAGTTTAAATATTTATCAATTCTCCAATCAACAACTTGAATGCACATACAGAATTAAACTCATGACTTATCTATTTGTTCCAGGTGCACTAAGCCAGTATTCCACACATCCACAAAAGCTTTCAAGACTGCATTTATCATGTCATTATTTCACCATGGCACATCCTGTCTATAAATGCAGTCACATTCAGTTATGGAATAATATAGAGCATCATTGCCTATTACAAACAAAATCACAGCATTTACAACATAACCTTACTTATATGTGACATTTTGCAATGGGTTGGCAGAACAGCAAGACAACAGTACCACAAAAATAAAAATAAAATATGGAACCAAAAAAGCTTCCAAACGAATTTAGTGAAGAGGAGCACAATTTAATGGTTAAAATACTCTAAAATGATAAAGCATTGCTAAGGGGATAAGGAGTTATGAATTCTTAAGAAAGTAAAAAGCTTCAGAAGAGAGCAAATAGAAACATATAACTTATTTACTCAACCTTGCTGCACAATTTGGCCCTCCCCTACTGCAAAATTCCAATGGCCTTGACTCTAAGTCAATGTTTTAAAAGGGGTGCGGTTGCCGGGTCATTGGCCCATTCTGACATTGACCTTTGATAGAGTAAGAGCAGATAGAGGCTGCTGATTAACACTTGTCAAGTTCTATTGGGGAACAGAATGTAGGTATCATTTCGGCCGACCTACAAGGGAAATAGCTTTGGGTAAGGGTTTGCATTTATACTGATCAGAAATTTTGCCTTTGGACTTTCATTTTTTTTAAAGTTAGAACTCTTCACAGTGACAAGTCTGGATGATGAAGCTGGACAATGCTCTATGAGGATAGATGAATAGCACTCATTACAATGCTTGTGTTTACAACGCAGGCCATTACAATGCAAGTCGCTACAACAACGCGTTGTTACATCGCATGACATTACAAAGCAAGTCATTACAATGACTTGCTGTAGGGGGGCACTGGAGTTTGGAATAGTATAATTTACTATTCCAACTCCAGTGTGTGCAACAGTAGGGAAGGTGTTGGATTGAAGATCCAACAAATCCAACACCTGCCACCTACAGCAAGTCATTGCAATGGCTTGCGATGTAACAATGCATCATTGTAATGACTTTCATTGTAATGGCATGTATTGTAAACGATGCGTTGTAAACGTGGTTTACTGGATGGATGTTTCTTTATGGCCCTGTGGTAACCTACAACTTGCCAAAATATAAATCAGGTCTACCCAATACTCCAATTATCCTCAATGTTTTGAGGAGTGTTTATTATGTATCAGGCCACTAATTTGAGTGGGAAAAGATTATTGCACCACTTTCATTAGGACAACAGCTAAAGGATCAGTTCCAACTGCTCATGTTTTTTTAATTCAAGACATCATAACTAGCTATTTCTAGTGATTCATCATCGTTATTCCCAGCTGTGGGAAAGTTAGTTCATAGTAGTAAGCACCACTGTATAAGTTCTGCATCCCTCTTATGGTTGTGGATCACAAAGAACCTACCTTTCTTAGTCTATGAAGTAGGTTTTAGACAAATGTGCAATTATAAACTGCTGGAACAGCTCTTTTTCAGGCTATCAAGAGTATTTCCAAGTGACTCTTCCTCTTCTACTCTCTGTGCTTCAGGTTGCTCCTTCAGTGATTTGAAAGGAATATAGTCTTAACTCACTAGTGATAGGAGAACGTGCCCACCCCTATCAAAATCAAATTCTATGTAATCACCGCTTGTCCTTCATCAGATTTTTCAGGGTGGATGTAGAAAGGTTTTACTAAAAGGCTCTTTCCCTGCTATCACACTTCATTATAGGAGTGTCCATGCCAACATTCTGAATCTCACTCCTGACCAATGTGAACAACATACCTCCTACCACCCACCTGTCATCCATCCTTCTTGTGGACTGAGGTGTCTGCATGTCTTTGAGATAAAAATTCTTGGGAAACATTCGCTGGAGTTGTTTCCTTTTCCTGCGTGGGTAGTATCCCAAAATGCAGAATAGATATTTTGTGTGTGTGACCTGTTATAAGTGCACTCTTCTTTTCCCACACTGCTATAAATATGTCAGGGCTGAACTCTGTTATGCTATTCAGATTTTTAGAGTGCTCTATCACCAGGAGGGTATCCTGACACTGGCCAGGTGTGAGTCTAGCCACATCCAGGGACTAGAGGGACTACTCGAAAATCCAGGTCTTCAGCTTCTTGCGGATTTCAAGAAGTGATAAGGGGGCTCTTATGAATAGAAGCAGGTCATTCCAAGCTTTAGGAGCAATGTATTAGGAGGCTTGACTGACAGATCTAGTTTCCCATATGCGTGGGATTTGTACAAGTAGGAGTCTGGACAATGGAGGTGTCTGGAAGGCTTGTGAAAGCAGATACAATTTCTGAGGTATGCTGGGTCAGTGTTATTTAGTGCCTAGAATGTGTGGTGAGGGGTTTGAATTGTGCTCATTTGTGAATGGGGAGCCAGTGGAGCTCCTCCAGATGTGGTGTGATGTGAATGCAGCGTGGAGGACTGAGAGTGATTCTTGGCCTGAATTCCAAATGGTCTGCAGCCTTCTGGTGACTTTAAGTTGATCTCGGCCTAGACAGTGTTCCTTTAGGTGAGTTTGCATCTATCCAGGGATTGTTTAATAGTGATGTGGGTGCTGATTGGAAGTCATTTGAAAAGCTTCCTCAGTATCTTCAGAGTATGTAAACATGAGGCTTTGAGAGCATTAACGTGAGCGCTCATGTTGAGTTTGCTGTAGATAATGACCCTAGGTTCTTAGTGTGGGGGTGAGTGTCGGTTCTAGCTCTTTTAGCTACCAGATCACAATGTTGGTCTTGTCAGTGTTCAGCTTTAAGAAAGTTGGTCTTCAGCTAGTTGGTGATTTCAGTCATGCAGACATTGAACTTACTCTGGTTACTGGGCGTTTTGTCCATGAGGGAGAGAATGAGTTACATGTCGTTGGTGTATAGAAAATGTTGATTTCATGAGAGAAGATGATGTTGGCTAGAAGGAACATGTATGAGTTCAAGAGTGTCGGGCTCAGGAAGCATCCTTGAGGATCTCCTCGGATGAGGTCATGGGCATACAAGGTGTACGGTTCCAGGCTGACAGACCAGATCCTTCAGGTCATGAGGGAGCAGATCCATTGGAGTGCATGTCTTTGGATTCCAATGTTGTGTAGGTGTTATATGAGATGGGGTAGGAGGCAGTGTAAAATGTTGTGCAAAGGACCACAAGGATGAGGGCAGCCATGTCACCTCTGTCCAGAGTCATGTGGATGTCATCCATGTGGGTTATGAGGGCAATGTACTTGCTGTGGTTGGGTCTGAAACCGGTCTGAGTGGAGTTGAGGAGTTGGTGGCCATTGAGGTATTCCTATTGTGTTTGATTTTCTTTAAGACCTTAGTCAGGAATGGTTGCAGGGAGATTGGGCTGCAGTTGGCTAGCTTTGAACAGTCTACTGGGGGTTTCTTCAGCAATAGGAAAACAAAGTGGGCTAGATTCACAAAGGTAAATTTAGACTTGAAGTCTAATTTCAGATGTCAAGTCTAACTTTAGACCTGAAGTATACATTTAGAGCTGAAGTCTAAGACAATGAGTCATTTGATGAAGCTAAACAATCCACCAGTGGAGGGAGGAGGGCAATCTGAGGAGAGAACTTGATCCTCATCCAAGCACCAATGTCAGCGTCCTGCACTGCTCAACAAGATAAGCATAAGGAAAAAAAAGATGAGCAGGTGCTGGTTGCGGATGAGGACCTTGATGACAAAAAGTGGATTGTTGGCTCACTGATCGAAAGACTGAAGCCTGCATCAGGTCTGGCCAGAATTGTACATCCTACTTTTCCTCTGAGGATTGCCCAGTTCCAGCATTCAGCCAAACAGCCACAGTGTTCACCTAACCCAACCCAACATCTCCTCCTAACAGTGTGCAAGTCCAAGGTTGATGTGTTGCTTCTCCTACACACTACTCCAATGACAGTGCATGCCAGGGCTTCTCTCAAGCATCTGAAGGTCCTAACACCCCAGGGGAGGAGCAGGCACCCACTAGGCATAAATCTCCACCCCACACCTTCCACATGCCACCCCCTCCCCATTCTGGTGGACCTGAAGGTCATATCAAAGGGTGTCCCATGCGGAGGCGGCTGGCAGATGGTCATGTTGGCCGGCGGGAGAAAGAGTTTTTCCAACAACTGTGTGATATGAGGCAGGACATGCATGCCCTATGGGCTACTCTGTCTGACATAGCAGATCACTTGGAGGATTGACAGGCAGACCCATGTCTTTTAAAGGATTAAGAAATCTTGCTAAGACATGTCATAGATGCACGATGACCTAATATCAATCTATTGTGAAAAGAGTGCAAGACACCACAACTTGGCCATGAAGATGATGGAGGGCACGTTGAAACTGTTTCAAATGATTCCTTCACGGGCAGCAAATGGAGGTAATCCAACACATCGACCTGCACCCTACCAAGCCACCTGTACTACAACCTGCACTTTCACCCACCCTATGTACACAGGCACCCCTCCCTGTGCACGTGATCCCCCTGCTTGTGCCCGCCCTGCACAGGCACTTCCCCCCGGCACAGGCATGTCCCCCACCTGGACACGCATGTCCTTTCCCTGTATAGGCACCCTCTGCCCCGGTACAGGCACAACCAAGAACTCTGTCAGCACCCTCTGCCCTTGTACAGGCACAGCCAACAACTTTACAGGCACCACCCTCCTCAGCTTTGTAAAGTAACGCACAGGCAGATGCACCACACCCACTCACACACTGGTACCAACACAGAAAATGCACTTACTCACAGAGATCCTCAACACAACAATTGCAAAATCGCAAAAGAGATTCCTCATGATCACTGTAAAATGTAAATGCTCCAAATAATTGTAAATAAAAATGATTTATCCATGAATGAGATCTTCAATGCTGATTTGATTATTAGTTGATGATGATCAAATGGTTACTTTGGTGTAGGCCATATATGTGATCACTGTGTGAGTAAGACATGTAGATTTGTAGGGCCATCTGTGGAACACAATATCATGTTTAAAATCATAGATACACAAATACTGATGCTGACTTCCATATTTTGAATCTAGAATATATAATGAAAAAAACAACACAAAAGAGATGCTGTAGGAGAAAAGTGTATATATAGTAGAAATGTTATAAAAAAATTCAATCAAATAAAATACTGTCCACTGGAAAGGGAGAACATAAACTAAATGAAATCCTCTGGCATAATAAGCGAGGGAACTTGGAGGAGGTTTTGCCAAATAAATAAAACATGTCAGAAACTGTCAGGGGAACCAGTCTATGTACAAGGGGTAAAATAAATGTCCATGGTCAAAACATTGTCCACTCACTGGACATACTCACCGGCCTCCTTCACAACAATGTTTGGATCCTCTGCACATCTGGAATCACTTTGGCTGGCTAATGCAGGACCACATGCCCATGAGAGTGTGAAACATGAGGGGTACAAGGAGTCGGAGTAAAAACAGAGAGGGAAGACGCAGCGGGAGACACAACAACGGTGGTCTGGGCAGGTCGAAGGAACAACACAGATAATATGGCTGTACCCAATGAAGTGATGATGAAAGCAAGATTGTCAAAATTTCTGAACTATGACTCTCGGAATATCCGGATCTCATACTTCAGCTCCCAAAATCCCAGAGAGAGCACAACCCTGACATCTGCAACTGGCACCATCACTTCCTGAGATGCTGACAGGAGCTACTACACATGGAGGGGTTTGGGTCAAACATTAGGAGTGTGGGGTTTCGGGGCAGATGTCTCCTTCAGGTCTACTGGGCAGGCACTTGGAGAAGGAGTAGCAGGGGGTGCAGCTGGAGGCTCCAATTGAATGGAGGCCTCAAGAGTTAGGCCATATATGTAATGATCACTGTATGTGAGTAAGACTGTAGATTTGCATGATTATCTGTGTAACTTTGTGGAGTTCTGATGGACTACTTTTGAAAAGAAAACACAAGAAGACATAGGGGTAGTGTTGTTGTCTGTGTGCACTTGTTCACATCTCACATACAAAATTCACGCTGTATGATGATTTGATATTAATTCCAGGTGACCCTAGAAGCAGTTGCACTGAAAAGTCTTTAATCGCATTTCAGACACATTTATGTTTACGAACAGATATGCTTGCAAAGCCACACCTGTTTGCAAACATTGTTTTTACCTAACAATATATATGCTAAAGTTACCCTCTTAGCCATGATGCTTTGTACTTAGCTTTTCATTTGAAGGCAAGTAGTCCTCTCCCCTGAATGCTCCTGACTATTCGACAATGCTTTACTATATAACAGACGTGATAAATTAACCAATAGGGTAAAGCAGGTAGAATGGGGGGAAGTTAGGGACAGACAATGGAAGGATCAACACTTCTTGCTTGCTCATTCTCCTCGGTTTCTGTATTGAATGTTGCTTCTCTGTGAGCGGCTCCCAATATGTGATAACACTCCCTTTGAAACAACATAGGAAAAGATTAAACTTTGACCATGTACATTCAACAACAAATGCTAAACATCACAATGCTAAGATACCACCAATGTCCCAATATAAGGCACTCCCCATGAATTATATATTCAAGCCTTCTAAAGTAACTCAATGGTTCAGGGCACCATCATGATTTGCGGAACATCCAAAAAATCCCTACTCGCTTTATAGAGTACTTGGGAATAGCATTTCCTAATTCTGACATAGGATAATAGTCTTTAGGACAATCTTTAAATGTTTGTGACTCTTTTTTATTGCTTTGTAAGCATTCCTGAACGTAGTAAGTACATATTAGAAAGCAAGGTTTAGTGCACTGACCATTTTAGGTTAGAGATGCCTTTTTGTCGCAGACTCCTGTATGTGACTTTCATACTTCTTTTCAAACCTTTGTTGTCACGTGCTTTGTCTTTGCTGCTGTGGCCGCTGGCAAGGAGCAGGAAAGAGTCGCCGCTGGCGATGAGCTGGAGAAACTGCATCTGCTGAGCGAGGCAGCAAGAAGCGCGTCGGGGTGCAGGAGATGAGCCAGTAGCTGCCTGGTAAGTTGGGAAACCAAGCAGAGCCTAGGGGACAAAACGTGGTCAATATAGGCCATACCCCAAAACGGCCACCAAATCCATTGGGACTCGTAGAGTTCACTAGATCTCGAGTCCCATATGCCATACCAGAGCAGGGATCGGAAGGAGGCCTACATGAAAGAGTAAGGGGTTTCGAACTATCATGGGGACCCAATGGGGTCTAATCTTGAGTATGTGAATACATAACTTAAGTCTGGAAATGGGTGTGAGATCTATCCTTCATTATTGTGCATCTTTGTATGTTAACATGTGATCAGGTTCAATGGGAAAGGCTGGATTGTGCCTCAGTGGTTATTTTTTTAAGGCATATTTTGTATTGGAAATGGTGACTGTATTAAGAACAATATGCAATGAGTGTCTCAGGGTCGCAAGGTATACATTATGTGGCCAATATCGGGGTACATATTGTGCACGAGGCGCAGGTCACATCTGCCACTGGTAAGGGTTCAGTTCTAGCTTGTTGTGAGGGGGCTGCCCCCACGGGGTCATGGTGTAACTCTGTAGTAATAATACGCTGTATGGGTGGTCCCAAGGGATTAATGGGCCCTCAAATTGTAGCCAACAATAAATACAGAGACATTCAGAAGACAAAGATGTCAAGACCATATGTCCTTGTAAATAGCACTAAGAAAGAGCATACATAAAACAATTGCTCAGTGTGGTAAACCAGACTGTGGCTGTGCCATGAAAGATCTCCCTTAATCACAGGAATAGTGTTTTGGTGCAAATTAGATGGTCAATTAAAGGGATTGCTTTTTCCAATAGGACCATATATACTAATATCTTACATTTGCCACTTTCATCAGAGAGGCAGTTGGCTCACATCTTGATTTTACCTTAGCCACAGAGTAGCAAATAAGAGGCTGTTGAGGGGATAAGGGTAGGGTCATGTCATCAGGGGTCGAAGGTTGTGAGATTTCACTTTCACTATCCCTGGAATGTGGATGAATGGGCCTTCCACCCCACATCCAAGAATGAATGTCCAGTAGAAATGCTTTGATGTTCTTGATAAAGAAATCTCCCTTAGGGCCACTCCTATACAACACACCCATCACCAGTAGCAGGCTGTCTACATACATTTTCAAAAAACGACCATGTATATGTAAGACTTAAATGACATTTGCATGTAGATGTTAAACACGAACAGGGAAAGATTATATTATTGGAGCTGTTAATTCTGGTTGAGACATTTCTTACCAAAGGTTGCCCCCTTGACATGATTGTTGGTTCCTGCAAGGCTGGCCTTTGTTGCGGCAGAATTTGTTCAGATGTGGCTATTTTAATGTTTGAATTTGTATAACTTTTACTGTTTTTTAGAGTTCATAGGGGAGTGACACGTGGCTTCCTCGTCGCCTGAGCAAACGTTCTCGGAAATATTTAACTGAGATTCCAAACAAGTTCCTAATTCTCTCTTCCTACCTTGTCAAGAAGATGAAGTTTAAAAAATAGATGCTTAATCGTATAATCTGTCATCACATTTTTTTTTTACTAATTTCAGTATTTTGCTGTTTCTTTAATGAGTTTAGATTCCAGTATCATCTCAGAGTGCTTAACTCAATGAAAATGCAATCGAACGGAGGCATTAAAATGCCAGAGCGAGATGAAGAAACCTCGGCAGAAATCTGTGGAGACTGCAAGCAATGTCAAGACGATAATGGAGCTGTGTCTAAGCGTGTCTACAGGGACGGAGTTTCAATGTCAAAATTGAGAACGAGGTACAGCAAAACCAGGTTAAGCAAAGGTAATCTTCTATTGTACTCTGGGCTTTTATGAGTTGGATTTAGCAACATTTAAAGCACTTTAAAAAAAAACGAATACTTCCCCAAGGATAGGAAAAGATAAAGCAGTTTAGCAAAGTTTGCTACCTGCACCAGGGCAGAACAAAACAGGAGCAAAACAAGAAATCAGCGGGACAGCGGTGTACCCTGGCTGTTCTTTTATTGTTTGGTAGCTAAAAGCTAAAATGACAGTAGGCTGTGGCTTTTCGTCTTCATTTTACCTTCAAATGAGTCTATTTGCCATCCTTGACTGTCAGTGTATCTGCTTTACCCTAGTTTTGCTTTGCCTGCAGTTACAGAGAACAGCTTGCTTCGCGATCTTCCTGTTTGATTGCTTTTCCTATGTGAGTGCCATCTTAGGAGATAACTAAAGCTCTATTTTTGGACCTCTGGCCCTAATGTAAGATCTTAAAGCAAGGGGGTATATTTACAAGCCTCTCGCGCACTGGAGCCTCTCACCGGTATGTCATTTCTTTGAAATTCCGTTGGCGCAAAGTGCAGGTCCATATCTACAGTGCCACGCAAAACCATCCTCTGCGTCTTTTCATGGTCTTGTAGATAAGGTGTAAGGCCATGCAGCGCAAATCGCTGAGTTGCTTTACATTGTGACAGGGAGGTGTGCCATGGGTGATGGGTGATGCTGTGAGTGTTCCCACGTGAAATCCATGAATTTTGACACTGTCCCAGATTTACAATACAACATAGCGTGAATCTGTGCCAGTGCCAAAAACGTACGCCTCCCCAGAGCAGGCATAACAAGGAGAAATATGTAAATTTTCTTCGTTTTTCCTCTTTCCACATGTGCTGCATTCTGCAGCACACATAGAACATGGAAAACTACGCACATGATTGTTTTTGTGCAAGAAAGTGCCCATTCCTGCACACAAAAAATCATGCCAACAACACAGACACCCTTGCATCGGGGAACATTCAAAATATCGATTTTTTTATATCAATATACCAAATATCGAGTTTTTAATATCGAGTGGAAATAATATCAACCATCAAAAAGATAGTGGAGCAGAATATCGACATGGAGGTAAGAAATATTGTTTTCAATAATACCGAAGTCAGTAATATAGATAGTCATAAAATTGTTGTTAGGAATATCGATTTTTTTTTTACTGTTTTAAGTGTTAGTATATGTGTTAAAAGTATGTATTATTTTTGTAATGTATGTTGGAATTTTTTTAAAGTAATGAATTTTTTTGTGTGGTCTAGGTGGAACGACTACAGGGGAGGGATTTGTGTAGCCCCAGTACACTCCTCAAAGAAAGAACCATTGTCCCCTTGATGCAACTCAAACGATAAATTATCATCAACAAAATAATGTACGTTGTCTAACTGAAATCAACATTGTGTCATTTTTTCATAACAAATGGGCTAATGCCGGCTGTTATTTTACTTTGATTATGCTTGACGTGCACTTAGCGGGCTGGGCGGCAGACCCCATCGCGATTCGTGGGAAGTATCCCTGGCGAGTATCTCCTTGGAACCCATTTTACTGGCCATTCGTGGATCTGATCCTGGATTCTTGAATAGAATTATATTGTTGAGTCATGATGTCTCTGCCCTTTACGTGGCGTCCTGTTCATCTCTTGGACGTAGTTCACTGGAAGGTTGACTGACCCAGACCCGCCTTGCTTTTTCAGCCTGCATTTTCTTTCAGATTGATTCTGCGGTGCAGCCATTACATTATTTGTCCTGCCGCCCTGGTTTGGAGAACGGTGATTTCCCGGTCCGCACATCTCTTACGAACTGATTTCTGATTGTGAGCAGTCCATTCTTAAAAACATTGGATATGCTCTTTCTGCCTTCATGTACTACTTGGGACCTGTTCTACACCATGCCGTTGCAGGATCTCCAGTGGGACCTGATCAATTTGTGCTTCTGATGACATGCGCCCTGATGAAGGAATTTCCCATATTGGCACTGTTCCGAAACGCGCGTCGGTGCTTTTCAATATTTGCCTGATTACTTGTGATTGTTGATTGAGTAGAGTATGAATGCTTATAGTCTGGGAATGAGTCAGTATTTGAGAGAATGAGTGAGTGATTTGTGTGCCAATTTTTAGTGTTTTTTGTGTCCCTTGGGCTGATGATATACCAATTCTTGATTCCCATTTATGAAACAATGTACGTTTATCTGAAGTAATCAACATGTGTTATATATTTTACAATGATAATCAACAAATTATTTAATAAACTGAGAATTTTGAGCAGTTCTGTGGGCGTCCCTCATTTATTGTTGGAACCCCTTGGGTCCTCCTAAAGATTGGGAACTCCCCTTTTCATGTTGTTCTTGATGTATTCTGCCCTGGTGGGTTGTTCCCTCCCCCTCTATCCTTTTTAGGCTTCAGGGTCCCTCTTCTGTTTTTTATATATGCTTAATAAAAAAGACATATTAAAAAAAAAGTAATGAATTTTATGTTAAATTATTTTTGAATATTTTAGTTCCATAGTGGGTTGTGGGTTTATAGGGGAATAGGGTGGGAATTAATTTAATTATAATATATGAATTACAAAATATTTCAAATTAATTAATTATATGTTAATTACTTTTTGCGTAATTTAATTCTGTAGCGGGTTGTGTGTTTATAGGGTAATAGGGTGGGAAGTAATTTAATTGAAATGAATTAATTATTTTATTAATTAATAAATTAGCAGTTAACAATCTATATTGTTAATTAAATTAACTATTTTTGTATAAATTAATTATACATTGGTTATAATAATTAATTGGTAATTTTGTTTATTGTGTAAAAAATCTATTAATTAGTTAATAATTTGATATTATTTATTAATACTTACTTTGTTAATATGTTAATTGTGTACCTTTTTTAGGAGTGGGCTGTGGGTTTATAGAGGACTAGGGTGGAAAGTAATTTAATTGTAATTAAGTAATTATTAAATTGTATTTATTGGTATTGATAATGATTTTACTGTTAATTACTAATTGGTAATTAATTTGTATTAATAGATAATTATATTAATTGTATTATTTAATTTTGGTGTGCGTTCTGCGTTTATTGGGGAATAGGTTGGGAAGTAATTTAATGTTATTAAAGTAATTGTACATTTATATTTATAGGTATTTCTATATAATTTATTGTTAATTTCTTATTAATGAATTATTTAATTACAAAAAATATTTAGTATATAAGTATGTTATTTTTAACCCCTACGCTATCCAACACTTTCCCTACTGTTGCATTCTTTGGAGTGGAAATAGAAATGTTTACCCCTACTCTATTCAACACTTTCTTTACTGTTGCACTCTCTGTAGTGAGAATGGTAATTTTTACCCTGCGCTATCCAACACTTTCCCTACTGTTACACTCGCTGGAATGGGATTAGTAATTTTTACTCACCCACTATCCAACATTTTCCCTACTGTTCAACTCGCTGGAGTGGGAATAGTAATTTTATGCTCTGCGCTATGCAATGTTTTCAGTATTATTATATTTAATGTAGTGTAAAATATTATTTTTTTAATAATATTTATTTGAATGTTTTAACTTATTATATATAATTTCTTTGTACATTTATATGATAGGTATATATATTACCTACTGGCTATCGCCAGTAGGTATATATAGTTAGGATTTTTTCCCTATGGGATTTCTGAAAATTCTATGTCTAATAACTTTGGCGTTTGTGGACGGAATCGGCTGAAATTTTCAGGAAAATGGCACATTTTGTTTCTGAGCAGCCCCTGAAAATTTGGTGGGGTTTCGTCAAGGGGGGGCTGAGAAAAAAGGGGGGTCCCAAAACGCGTTTTTTGCATTGAGTTTTCCATAGGGCGGTTGGACTCACTTTTAGCTCGAACGGCTGAATGGATTTGCACGAAACTTGGCAAAATTGTAGGGACTGTTAGCCCGATGTGCCTTTGCTAGGTCTCAATATATGTGCTTCAGTGGATTTTGAGAAATTAACGTTTAAATCAAGATATATATCTGTAACAGCGCTCCGGGCAGCGATCCGGTCCGCTTACTTTTCGCGTTTCGGAACTTTGCGTGCAGAAAGCTGATTGGCTCTCCGGTGTCTGTCAACATTCTAAACAGTCCGGAGCGGCCGCCATCTTGTCTCTCGGTAGGATCGAGAGAGAAGAAGAGGTGAAAAACGAAAGGGGAATTTAATGAAAGGGGGCAAGGTATCCCCCTCTTGACCCCCTAGGAATGTTGTTGGGGTTATTAAAGGGTCCCGTGGGGAAAAGAAAAAAAAAATGATTTTTCACGGTAGAAGCGCTTCACGGGCCGCGAACTGGGCCGCAAACTGGTAGCGAAACGGGAATTCGCCATTTTGTGCTTCGTTTTAAGAGATAAAAATTATCGCCGCACATCGGCCACAATGCATGAGTATCGTTGAAAAGTCAGCGATATTCATGCATTATCCAGCAAATGCTCTTAGCCGTGTTATCCACCTTCCATTGGATAACATGGTTAAAAACTGCTCTGTGCGTGAGCTTTTTTTTTTTTTTTTTTTTTTTTTTGCTGCGTGACGTTTGTTAACGTTCGATTCGATGGAAATCAGGAAGTGTTGACCACCATTTTGTCACTGCGAGTAAATATTTTGTTATAAATGAATCCTTATTGAAAAACATTGTCTGCGCCATCTTGCCTTTTTGTCCAATGCCACAATTTTGTCGTGCACGGCAGCCATTTTAGATGCCTTGACCAGGCCCACTCTCTGCACGCCGCCGATCCTCAGCATGGCTTCCCACCCTCGCAAGCATCTCCCCCACGCACTGGTCATCCCCGCTCTGTCTCTCATGCATGGGCCATATACTTCCCCCCATCTGCGCTGCTCTTCTCTGAGAATCACACCCTGTGCCCTCCCGACACCTCTCTTTCACCCTATTCACTACCGCACCCTCTGACACTCCTCTTCCTCTGTGTCCGATTGTCCAGGCCGGACCTAGGCTATCACCTACCCCTGCGGATGTAGTTTATGGCCCCAGCTGTAGAGAATTCAGACATGCCAACCCTCCCGATTCAGGCGTGTGACTACTGATTTCAGTGCTAGTCTCCCGCCTCCCGATTTCTGCAAGCAAAAACTCGGGGGCATATTACGAACAACTAGCGATAATTTTTGTCTCTTATTTGTTTAGAGACAAAAATTATCGCCGCACATCGGCGATTTTTATCGCAGATAAACCTTGCTATTATCGCAGAAAAGTCAGCGATATTCATGTATTATCGAGCAAATGCTCTTAGCCATGTTATCCACCTCCCATTGGATAACATGGCTAAGAACTGCTCAGGGCAGGTGTTAGATTTTGGAGATATTCGCGCTTAGCGCGAATATCTCCAAAAGTTGGTAATAGGAGATAGCGATGTTAGGGACTGTTTCCAGTCGCTAACATCTTGGCACGCCCGCTTTGCATGTCATTAGTGATAAGTATCACTGACATGCAAAGCGGGGCCCAAGATGGTCGCTATCTCCTTTTAGCTGTCACTAACTGGTGTTAGCGACAGCTTGGTAATAGGGAGATATTTTTATCTCCGCTTTCTTGGCTTTTAAAGCCAAAAAAGCGGAGATAAACCCCCTTGATAATATGCCCCACGATTCCTTGGGGGTTTCAGCTGACAGGGCTTGGTATTGTGTTACATGGTAATTTTTCCAGGAAACGTCAGAGGGTCGATGCAGGGGTTCTAGAAGAGGTGATAAACCATTTAAGCCTCATGAACAAGCGCATGGTCTTTTAAAGATTTGTGAAGTACTCGGGGCGGCGGTGTGTGTGTGCCCTCTTTCAGGAGCGGGCGGGGGGGCACTGCCAGCAACTTGCCAGGTCAGGTAGTGTTCAACACGTGCATCACCCTTTCTCTGCCTGCTATTGCGCTCCATGCTTCGGAAAGGTAAGAAAAAGAACGTGCATTTGAGTTTGAAATGTCCGATCCTGCAGCAGCACACTTCCAAAGCCCACACATGACAATAACCCGATTCAAGGCCCCATTCACCCGTTTTAAAAAAAATAGATAACACTCCAACAAAGTAAGATTATAAAACTTTATTAACTATTAACTATAACGAACGGAACAAAAACTAAAAACATTTAAACATTTTTCAACACAAAAAGCAACAATGGTTAGAAGCTGTCTTTTGTGCGAATAGTCCCAAGGCAGCACAACGTGCAGAGTTCTGGACGGCACCCAGGTGATGTCGCCTGGGTGCCGCACTGGTTTTGGGATCCTACAATGCAGCACAGAAAAACAGCGTGGGGCGTCCCGGGTGGTGCGGGGGGAGGCCTCGTCAGTAGCGGTCTGTTGTGCGAATAGTCCCAAGGCAGCAGAACGCGTTGAGATGTTGATGGGACTGTGTCCAGTGTCACATGGCTGACACAACATGTACGACAGGCACCCAGGTGATGTCCAGTAAACTGCCGCACTGGTTTTGGTATCCTACAATGCTGCTCCGAAAATTGGCGTGCGGCGGCCCGGGGGTGGGGGAGGCGGCGTGAACGGGCCTCCCCAGGTGGCGGCCATCTAGCTGAGTTGTGCTCGCTTTTGCCGCTACAGCGTCTCGCTCACCATGTTGTTGAGTTGCTTCCACTCTTGCAGTGCAGCGATAGGCGGCTGCCACATGGCTCTTCAAATGGCGGACGGCTCCTCGGTTTTGGGCCTGGTCCACTGAAATGGCCCTGGGACACCTTGGAACTCGGACGCTTGCCTGCTAGGGCTTGGGCTCCATTCTCGAAAAGCGTCCCCTCAGCCGTGAAGATTCTACAAAAGTTTTGGGGGCCCCCGACTCCCGCAGGCTTCCGGTGGGGAGCGGCTGCCATGATTGCTCGCGGAATGACCACGACGGAGCCACGAGATGGTGGTGCTCTCATGCTGACGCCAGCTTCAGTCTGAATGATCCAGAAACAAGGTGGGGCTTTCATCGTTTGGGAAAAAAAAATGTTCTAAACCAATGAAAAGTGTTATTTTTAGGTCATATGACCAAGCCTTCCATCTTTAGGAAACCAAAAGTAAAATGAACCAATGAAAAGTTTTATAAACAAGTCACATGACCTGTTATGCGGCATAGGGCTACAAAAAGCGTAGAAAATCCGTTGGCACGTGAGGCGGCGTCAGTAGCGGACCGATGTGCGAATAGGCCGAAGGCAGCACAACGCGCCGAGATCCGGATGGCACCGAGGTGGTGTCCAGCAAATTGCCGCACTGGTGTGGCCATCCTACAATGCTGCGCCGAAAGACGGCGTGTCCAGCTGAGTTGCGGTCACTGTTGCGGTACAGTGACTCGAACGCGCCGAGATCCGGATGGCACCGAGGTGGTGTCCAGCAAATTGCCGCACTGGTGTGGCCATCCTACAATGCTGCGCCGAAAGACGGCGTGTCCAGCTGAATTGCGGTCACTGTTGCGGTACAGTGACTCGAACGCGCCGAGATCCGGATGGCACCGAGGTGGTGTCCAGCAAATTGCCGCACTGGTGTGGCCATCCTACAATGCTGCGCCGAAAGACGGCGTGTCCAGCTGAGTTGCGGTCACTGTTGCGGTACAGTGAGTCGAACGCGCCGAGATCTGGATGGCCCCGATGTTGTGTCCAGCAAGTTGCCGCACTGGTGTGGCCATCCTACAATGCTGCGCCGAAAGTCGGCGTGGGGTGCCCCGTTGGCTTATGAGGTGATGTCAGTAGTGGACCGATGTGTGAATAGGTCGGAACCAGCACAAGGCGCCAAGATCCGAACGGCAAGTCCTGGATGTTGAGTGCCTCAGTTGAGAGTTCTGAGCAGTGCTTGTAAGACTATCTGAAGTTTATTATAAGAATCAGAGTAAGTTGAAGACTGTCTGAAGCTTATTTGCACCTTTTGCAGCTTCACTATTGCCCAAGGTGGTGTTCAGCGGAACTTTTTTCCTTTTCCTTTCTGCTTCTTTTCCTACAATCCGTTTCATCTGAAGACACGACAAGGTCCCTGAATGTGTGTAGGGGGACGCTATTGAGTGAATGAAAATGGCGGCTTGTCCAGCTGAATTGCGGTCACTGTTGCGGTACAGTGAGTCGAACGCGCCGAGATCCAGGACCGATGTGTGAATAGGTCGGAACCAGCACAAGGCGCCAAGATTCGAATGGCAAGTCCTGGATGTTGAGTGCCTCAGTTGAGATTTCTGAGCAGTGCTTGTAAGATTGTCTGAAGCTTATTTGCATCTGCTGCAGCTTCACTATTGCCCTTGTGTGGCCAAAGGTCGCACATGACATAGGCGGCCGGCTCCCGAGGTCCGGCGGAACTTTTTGCCTTTTCCTTTCTGCTTCTTTTCCTACAATCCGTTTCATCTGAAGACACGACCAGGTCCCTGAATGTGTGCAGGGGGACGCTATTGATTGAAAGAAAATGGCGGCTTGACACAAAGCTGACTCAAGCGTTACTGTTGATGCTATACAGACAAAAATTGGTTTTCAGTTTGTACATTCTTCATGTTTTTTTTTTCCATCCAAGTCTGATTAAGAGTTTGTAGAAAAATGGCTTCAGATTTTCCACATACTACTCTTCAACATTCTTCCTAAATGTAACAATGTGAAACTCACTAGGAGAACGGCTGTTTCTGTTTCCTTTCAAAATGCTGCCAACAATATTTTCTGAATGGAAGACACCATCTTGTAGCATAAAGGGCCGAAAGGGGTTCTGGTCTGGCCGATGGTTGGTGGAGACATTTTGACTATATCTTGGACCTGCCCGGCCTCGCCCAAAATGGCGCCGGTATAAATGGGACTCGTAACTCCTTGCCCGCAAATGTATATCTAGAAAATGTTATTGTAAGTGGCCCTGTCCTATTTTAATTACAAAATGTATGTCCACCGATTCCGCAACTGTTAGACACCTTAGTTCTTGCAACCTAATGGCCCGCTCGTTACGTTCCTCTACAGTGTAAATGTCTCCTCATCATATACGATTTCAGTTTGCTCCGTGGCCGGCCCACGTGGTTATAGGCCCGTATTTGTATACTGACATTTTCACAATAAAGGTTTTTAAAACAAAACACGGTAGTAGTATTTACATTGGTAAAGTTTTTACTTTTAGTCACTGTTTTCGAATCAGTAAAAGGCAAGTGAAATAAAGCAGTCCAATTACATGACGGATAAAAGGTATAATATGTAGGAACGCAGTAAAGATAAATGGTCAAGGGCAGTTGTGTTTTTCATGTCTGCAACATAAAGTGATCGATAAGAATCTGATAATCAGGCGTATCGGCGACTAAGACAGCAGGCCGAATCTCTTTTACTCAACGGTTCCGTCATGGAAGGAAGAAACGCCCTTTTTCTCGAAAAAGGAATATATTTTACTTGCAAGACAGTTGTAAATTTTCCGGGAAAGTACATTAGCCAGGAATATTATAACATATGTTTGAAAAAAAAATATTCGAAAACAATAAAAAGCGTAATTTTTAGGTCATATGACCAAGCTTTTCATCATTAAATTAACAAAAGTAAAATGAACCAATGAAAAGTTTTATTAACAAGTCACATGACCTGTTATGCTTACGTTACGCGCTGCGCGCTGCGCCTCGGATCACTTCCGGGTGCGCTAACGCGGCGTGTCATATAACGCATTACGCGACAACGTAGGACAAGAATATAGTCAAAATGTCTCCACCAACCAGCGTTCAGAACACAACCCCTTTCAGCAGTCCAAAAAGTTCTGTTAAATGACAACAGAGGGGACAGGCAACAAGAACCATCAGTCAAAGAGGGGAGGGCAAGTTCTTCTCTTCCGGGTCATGTTGGGGCGCTACCGGAACTGATCGAATTGGTAGTCTACAGTGTTTCTGGATGTTTCAGACTAAAGCTGGCGTCAGCATGAGACCACTACCATCTCGTAGCTCCGTCGTGGCCATTCCACGAGCAATCATGGCAGCCGCTCCCCACCAGAAGCCTGCGGGAGTCGGAGGCCCCCAAGACTTTTGTAGAATCTTCACGGCTGAGGGGACGCTTTTCGAGAATGGGACCCAAGCCCTATCAGGGAAGCGTCCGAGTTCCAATGTGTCCCAGGGCCATTTTAGTGGACCAGGCCCAAAACCGAAGAGCCGGCCGCCATTTTGAGAGCCATGTGGCAGCCGCCTATCGCTGCACCGCAAGAGCGGGAGCAACTCAACTACATGGTGAGCGAGACGCTGTAGTCGCAAGAGCGGGCGGTAAACAGCTGAATGGCGGAAGAGGCACAGTGTAGCAAAAGCGGGCGGAATGGCAACTAAAACGGTAAAGGGGCGCCCCACTACAGCTTGTCTTCAGGTGAAACGGATTGTGGGACAAGGTCCAGAATTGAAGAGTCATCAAAAGGCAAAAAGTTCCGCCGGACCCCGGGAGCCAGCCGCCTATGTCGGGGGCGATCTCAGGCTACACCAGTGCTATAAGACTTGGGGAGGGTGTCGGAGCCAAGCGTCTTATCCGAGTCCATGGCCATCACACCGCCCCTCAGGGGCCTCCGTCAAGCTGTTTAGGAAGGTAACATATCACATTGTTTTCTAATGCAGTCAGGTCCACAAACGACACTCACTTACTTTGAGAATAGTGAAGCTGCAGTAGGTGGAAATAAGCTTCAGACAGTGTTACAAGCACTGCTCAGAACTCTTAACTATGGCACCCAACATCCAGAACTTATGCTATTTGAGAATGGCAGTGACATCGAAGCAACTCAGGGACCAAAACCATTAACGTACTTTCACGTATGAAAATCTTACTTGGGGAGGGGGCAGGAGCGAAGCGCCCCCTCCCAGTCAGCGCCACCACACTGTATGTTGAAAATTTGAAGCCATCGTTCTACAAAGTCAACCAAACTTGGATTGAAAAATCTAGAAAAATGTACAAACTGAAAACCAGTTTTGGTCTGCTTAGCATCAGTAGCAACGCTTGAGTCAGCTTTGTGTCAAGCCGCCATTTTGATTCAACAAAGCACAGGCATTGAAAAAGGCTCAAACTCAGAACTCTGAACTATGGCACCCAACATCCAGGAGCTTGCCATCCGGATCTTGGAGCCTTGTGCTGCTTTCGATCTATTCATACATCGGTCCACTACTGACATCATCTTATAAACCAACGTTATGTAAATAGTTTTTTAATAAAATGTTTTACCCTGTTTCTTTGCTGGTGTGTTGTCTATATTTTTAATATTTGCATAGGGTTTGTCATTATTTTGTGCGGGATGGGTGATGGAGCCGAGCTGTCTTGCAGCCTTCATGGTGTGGAGCTCAGTTCATCTCACTATTTTCGTATTTCTCATGAAGGGTTGTTCCTAATATTCCTATTTTAGCGAGGTCAAAAAGAGATCCAATTAGTGGCCTACTGATTATGCTCGATTACTTTTATTTTTTTACACGATTTTTCACTATCTGCAAAGACTAAACAGAGTATTGCGACTTTGTGCTTGTTTGTAAATAGAGAATGATCCAAAGAGAACCAATTCTAAAACAGTAAATGCTTGGACAACAATCAATCAAATGGAGAGACAAGCAGGCACGACGGATTACAACGGGGGCAAAGGCTTGCGTTAACTACCGTTCACTATCTGCAAAGAGAGAGTACTACTAAGACAAAAGAGGGGAGGGGGGGGTGCAGCGTTCAAAGCACATCAGCGTGCATAAATACGAAAATGTTTTTATCTATCACGTACTTGACATTTTAAAGCTTTTCATATTTGCTATTAAAAAAACAATGAAATTCACAGAAAAAAACATAGGTTATAGTGGATATATAGTTAGGAATTTGCATTTACAAAACCTTGAAAATTCAATGAAAAAACCATTGGTTTTAGGCCATATATAGTTAGGGATTTGCATTTACAAAACCTTATTTTACTCGCATAAAACCATTGAAATTCCATATATAGTTATAAGCGCTAACTATATATCGCGCACCCGCAATCCACTGCTGATGATGTCACATATTACATCATTCATGACATGGTTAGTGACATCACTGATGACATCACTGATGACATCTCAAATGACATCACTGATGACATCACTGAAAACATCTCATTTGACATGACTGATAACATCACTGATGATATCATTCATGTGATAATACGATGAACCTCTTCAGACTCTAATATAACCTTAGATACAATCAGTGTAAACAGACACTCGCAGACTGTCACTCATCCATGGAGTTACTCACACACCTAGTCAGTCATGCAAAGAATCAATCACACCTCCATTTCCTCAACTATACAGTTATACAAACTTTACTTATTCAAACATATACTAACACATATTTACTCTATTATACAATCCCTGATACAAGTTCACAATGATCCATACAGCCACTCACACATTCACTGGCTCTTATGCACAGTTATTTATATATGTCAACTCTCACATGTACTGTGTTTTACATATGTACTTACTTTGACATGTAGCACTGAGATATCCATTCACTCACCAATGCACTCATGCACACAGTCAACCGCCCATACAGCTGTTTCCACATGCACTTTTGAAACCATACATCTAGTGAATCAACTGCTCACACATCTATGCACAGAGTCATACACCTCCCAGCCACCCACACACACACTCAGTATCCCATACAAATACTTGGGCAACCAATCAATAACCCATATAGTTACTCATATAGCTACTTATCAACACATGCAACAGTTTACAGAACAACAGACATAATGATGCACAAATTAAGACAGTTTAGTCACTAACCCATGCACTCAGTGAGACACATTTAATCACTCACTCATACAGTCAGTCATGCACCTACTAAATCCTTCATCCAGACACTTATATATCCACTCATTCTTCAATATGTAAGAGATATTTTAACTTTACAGAAACATACAGTCACTGGATGTTGTCATCAGTGATTTTATCAGTGATGTCATTTGAGATGTCATCAGTGATGTCATCAGTGATGTCACTAACCATGTCATGAATGATGTAATATGTGACATCATCAGCAGTGGATTGCGGGTGCGCGATATATAGTTAGCGCTTATAACTATATATGGAATTTCAATGGTTTTATGCGAGTAAAATAAGGTTTTGTAAATGCAAATCCCTAACTATATATGGCCTAAAACCAATGGTTTTTTCATTGAATTTTCAAGGTTTTGTAAATGCAAATTCCTAACTATATATCCACTATAACCTATGGTTTTTTCTGTGAATATATATATATATATATATATATATATATATATATATATATATATATATATATATATATATATATATATATATACGCTTCACAAATTGCCCTTGAAATCAGGAGCGCACGCAGCTGGCAACACACCCTCCGTTTTTTTACTTCAGGCATCTTAGACCTGACGCGTTTCGAGGTTTTCCCTCTTTATCAAAGGTCATATGCAAATTGGGCACACCGGAGGTTCGGCATGCACGTTTTATTCATATTGCTAAGTGCATTTTCATTATAGTGCATGCTGGGATTTATAGTACCATTAAGAACAGTCATTCATCTGTAAGTAAGTCCTGTGTGCATCCAATTGCACTGTAATTGTATTCACCCTGAGTGGGCCCCAGACCTCCGAAAGCAAGTACATCTCCTTGTTGCCAGCGCTGCATGACGCGCCCGAGAGCAGTCCCGAGCTCACAGCCTCCTCGCCCTCACAAGAAAGGTGCTGCTCCTCACGGCCGGGCCGCCGTGTCTTTAAGATGCTTCACAAATTGCCCTTGAACTCAGGAGCGCACACAGCTGGCAACACACCCTCCGGTTTTTTACTTCAGGCATCTCGCTTTCATCACTCCAAGTAAATGGTTAGACCTGACGCGTTTCGGGGTTTTCCCTCTTTATCAAAGGTCATATGCAAATTGAGCACATCGGAGGTTCTGCACGCACGTTTTATTCATATTGCTAAGTGCATTTTCATTATAGTGCATGCTGGGATTTATAGTACCATTAAGAACAGTCATTCATCTGTAAGTAAGTCCTGTGTGCATCCAATGATATGGGTGAACGGGGACTCCCTGTAATACTTTAAGGTCTAGAGGAGGGAGTGAAAGTCTACAACAAACTATGGGGGAAACCTCTATACTGACCTATATTTCTTTACGTCTGAGCATTCAAGTCTCTGCTAAGTTACAATTGAGGTGCTACATAAGACAAACAAAATTTTTAAGACATGAAATGTATATTTGATTTCTTTCATTTATTTTATATCTTTTGCATGACAGATTATTTTTTTCATTTTCTAGTGGTCATTTTATCAAAGTTACAAAACAGTGACATGCTAACATGTGTATATATAATTAAAACATGCATGGTTGGATCATATCTAAGCAAAACCCCCTAAACAGTACATATAAAAAGACTTTCACTCATACTATCATTCATACAAGTTCAAACTTTCATACTAGTGATTCTAACATTACTAACAATAACACACAACAGTGAAAAAAAAAGTGAAGAAAAATTTGTGAACATGTATCGTGTCTTCCAATAGACTCCTCAGAATATGGCTAGAACCCGTTATCTTGTTTCTTCCTTTTTGTTTTGAGGTTTAGCAGTTTTTAGTACTCTTTTCCTTTACTTCTCCAAATTCTGATTTTAAACTGAGGATGTCTGATGCGTACAGCCTACGTACGTTTTGGTGATGTATTAAATTTGCTTCACCTTCTTCAGGGCCAACATGTAAACAGACGAGTGCATACATACAGTTAAAACTAAGGGGTTTTCAATATCTGTGTCAGCATTGACACTATTAGGACCCTTTTGGAAAGATAGATTTAATGGGCAGTCGTATTGTCGTGTCTCTGTGGAGCTAAATTCCGAGGGTTAATGGATCTACTTGGTGTATCTGTGGTTTGGATTAAAAGCTGTGATATAAGTTCTCTGGATTCATTTTGCAGGTCATTATTTCTTTGGGACCTGTATGCAGGGAAGTCTTTCGTATCCACGGGTGCCTACGGCCGATGTCACTGCCACTGTGTGCATCCAATTGCACTGTAATTGTATTCACCCTGAGTGGGCCCCAGACCTCCGAAAGCAAGTACATCACCTTGTTGCCAGCGCTGCAATTAGATGCACACAGGACGTACTTACAGATGAATGACTGTTCTTAATGGCACCATGGTGAAAGGGTGTCTGAGTTGTAAGTAGGATTGTTTTTGGGCAGGAGGGAAAATTTCCTGCACAAAAACAATCCATAGAGGAAATTGTTTCTCTTTCTGTGTGTGCTGGAGAATGCTGCACACATTGAAAGAGGAAGAAAAGAGGAGAAATAAAATATGCATTCAGTTTTAACAAATTCCCTGGTTTACAGATCCTTGTAAATTTGGGAATGTGTCAAAACCTACTGGTGTTGCTTGGAAAAACCCACCACAACACATTTGGAACACCCTCTGACACAGTGTAAGGCAACGCAGTGACCTTCACTGTGTTACCTTACCCCATGTCTACAATGGCCATGAAAAGCCATGCAAAGTGGTTTTGCGTGGCCTTGTATACATGGGTCACCAGAGTGTCATAAAAAGTAATGCACTGACAGTGCAAGAGGCTTGGAAATAAGCCTCTGAGTGCATTCGCTAAGGTGTTTTTCAGGTCTCCACCACCATCACTGCTGAATGACTGAGTTGCCATTATCAGAACTCATTACTTTTGCTTCCTCCTCATACCACTTTCTTCCACTGCTCTACATCTCCTAGCACAATATTACTCTTTTGCAGGATATTCTTCTTCCGTGTTTCCTCCCTTTATCACAACTTTAATATTTTTCTCGTACTCCTCTTCTCTTTTGTCCCTCTTCAGCCTTTATCTGTCTTGCTGTGGGTCAAGATAAAAATGAGTTCTAGAATAAAAAAAAATGACCACTTGCAACCACCCGCACAAATTAAGCACTGGGTCCTGAGCCAGCATTTTCATCCACTGGCTGACACAAAATTTTATTTTTACACTACACAGTTGCAAATGTCGTTCTTAAACTGTTCTTGGGATCAAATGTAGATCAAATTTTACCTGGCTCTGGCACAAAACATACCGGAAACAGTGCAATTTACAAGATCTGACTCATGGTTTTCATTCTGAAGAAAGATTTCCTAGAACCCAGAAACAGGCATTCCTGTCTCCCCGTTGAGGTTAACCTGATGGTAAATAAGGTCTGTGGCTGGGAAGATGGACGAGATGGTAATGTAGGAAATCGTATAAGTGCAGAGCTTGTTTGTGATTCAAGGCTCAGCAATCTACTCTTTCTCCAGACTGTCAAGTGTACAGCATTGCACAACCCTGCTTTCCTCTCTGAAGTCCCTCGGTGTGCTGAAGAGTTATCTTTAAAAATGATTGCTTCCATGAAGTAGAATTTTTTTTCCAAAATTTGAAATAGTTTGGCTCGCATAAAAAATATTTATTTTGTTTGGATGTAGAAAATCATCTCTCTGCAGAGCAATAAAGCATGTTCTTACTGTAATATTTGGAGAGAGATTACTTTCTGAATGTTTGTCAGTAATATGAAAGTAATGGTACATTATTTTACTCATCTATCTGCCATTCCAACATAAACATAACAGAGAAAACAGAGCGTTATGATTTTTATTGCATAATTAATACACATTTTTTACGGAGACAATCACGAAGACTCCACAATTGAACTTTTCACTTTTCTTGAGAGTAAAACTCTGTGACTCACAATAATTCACACTTGCAAATAAAGAAGCAAATGAGTTTTTCTGAAAAATTCTGACTGAGTTGGCTCAGAAAAATTGTCAATTGTTGCTGCATTGGACTCTTTTTGCAGGTTGATGGTTGCCAATTGGAGAACTGACCTTGGGTTGTCTCATGATTAGAGGCTCGTAGTCCCATTGCCCGTACAGTTGCAGAATTGAGTGCTAATAGAGAATGCAAGTTGCAGTTGCTTTGGGCATAGCTCACGGATGGGGGATGGGCAGGGTGTGGGGGGGGGGGGGTGACAGAAGGTCCGCGCAGGAGGGAGCATATTTAAAAAAACGTACCATTAGGCATGGTCCTGCAACTTTGCCACTGCCCTTCTGTCTCCGACTCCAGGAACAGGAAGCAGAACGCCACGCTCTCTCCCCTAGGCCAATCACAATGCTGCAATGCAGTGTTGTGATTGGTCTGAGTGCCGTGAAAGTGTACCCAGCAAGGGGCTGGAAGGGTAGTCATTTTCTCCATGCACCTGTAATGCAGCCTGCATGGACAAGGGGAAAGTGCGAATGACTGGTTTGGGTGGCTGGAGAGGGCCGACCAAACAGTCATTGCATACTCATGAGGGTAATCAACCCTTATCCCGCATTTTTTATCCCGCATACCATTAGCCCGCATACTATAATCCTGCAATTGCTTTCAGCCCGCATACCATTATTCCGCATTTTTTTATAACGCATGTGCTTTTATCACGCATGCCTTTACAACGAATTACGTGGAAAATGTATTTGCGTTGTAAACTACGACGATGAGAGAGGTAAGTGGGTTTGGGTTAATTTTTAAGGGTGGGGGTCGTGCTGGGGTAGTGATTGTGTAGTGTAGTGTTGTGTTAGTGTAGTGTTGAGTTGTGGTGGTTGTTTAGTGTAGAGTCGTGCTGGGGAAAGTGTAATAGGGGTTGGGGTAGTGTTTTAGGGGGTAGGGTAGTGTTGTAGTGTTTGCGTAGTGTTGGGTCATGCTGGGGGTAGTGTTTTAGGGTTTAGGGTAGTGTTGTAGTGTTTGCGTAGTGTAAGGTCATGCTGGGTGTAGTGTTTTAGGGTTTAGGGTAGTGTTGTAGTGTTTGAGTAGTGTAGGGTCATGCTGGGGGTAGTGTTTTAGGGTTTAGGGTAGTGTTGTAGTGTTTGCGTAATGTAGGGTCATGCTGGGGGTAGTGTTTTAGGGTTTAGGGTAGTGTTGTAGTGTTTGCGTAGTGTAGGGTCACGCCGGGGAAAGTGTTTTAGGGTTTAGGGTAGTGTTGGAGTGTTTGCGTAGTGTAGGGTCATTCTGGGGGTAGTGTTTTAGGGTTTAGGGTAGTGTTGTAGTGTTTGCGTAATGTAGGGTCATGCTGGGGGTAGTGTTTTAGGGTTTAGGGTAGTGTCGTAGTGTTTGCGTAGTGTAGGGTCATGCTGGGGGTAGTGTTTTAAAGTTTAGGGTTGTGTTGTAGTGTTTGCGTAGTGTAGGGTCATGCTGGGGGTAGTGTTTTAGGGTTTAGGGTAGTGTTATAGTGTTTGTATAGTGTAGGGTCATGCTGGGGGTAGTGGTTTAGTGTAGTATTGTAGTGTTGTGTAGGGTCATGCTGGGGGTAGTGTATTAAGGTACTGTTGTAGTGTTTGTGTAGGGAAGTAAAGTGCTTAATGGTAGTGTTGGGGGTCGTGCTGGGTAGTGTAAATGTAGTAAAAGGACGGCAGTGTAGGGTAATGTTTGGTAGTGTATGGTAGGGTAGTGTACTTTCACTTACCTTTTCAACTTTTACAATGAGTATACCTTTAACATGCATGCTTTTATGTTGTAAAGGCATGCGTGCTAAAGGCATATTCGTTCTAAAAGTTTTAGTTCTTTTAGTTTGCGGACTTATGGTATATGCGGGATGAAAAATGCGGGATGATGGTATGCGGGATGATTGTATGCGGGATTTCGACATATATTCAGGGGAAACACCTGCTTGTGGCTCTATTCATAAGAGTAGTCTGGCAGCCTGGTTCTGAATCTGTTGCAGTATTTCAAAGTTGTTAATTTTGAACCACAGCAGGGGCTATTGGCATCATAGAGTTTGGACAAAACAAGCAAGATGGGACCTGGACCATGTATAGAAATCTCACATGCGAGAAGATTCATTGCAGAGTTTTTATAGTGACAAAGCTAGATCTTGCCAGTTTGTCGACTTGGACATTCATTGCTGGCTTGAAGTCCATGGTCATTCCGAGGCTTCCTACTTCCTTTGATACTTTAGGAGGTGTTCACAGATCATCAGGCCCGGAGGCTAGTGGGTCAAACTTTTTCCAGTAGCCACTCATTAGTATTTTTGTTTTGAAAGTAATTAATTTGAGATGGCTCCACATCACCCATTGATCCTTGACTCTGAGGCAGCTGAAAATTGCTGAGTTTCCAATGTCTTTGGAGTATTTCAGTTGAAGGAGTATTTGCATGTCATCTGCAAAGTTATAGCAAGTAAGGTGAAATTGATTGATCAGTGCCGGCAATGACTTAATGTAGATGTTGAAAGGGATGGGTGAAATGATAGAGCTTTGAGGGACCCCAGCATTTGTGATGTACGGTTTGGATGAGAATGCGAGGTATGGATGATATTAGTTTTTGTGTGAAGGTAGGATGACAGCCAGTCTAGAGCAGTCCCCTCTATGCCGGCTTCATAGAGTCTTAGTATCAGAATGTCACAGTCAGCCATGTCAAAGGCAGCTGAGCAGTACTAGAAAAGTAGTGCAGCAATGCCTCTACCAAAACAGAATCCCATTTGGATGTCTGAAAGTATGGCATTATCTTCAATGAATTGTGACATCTGACCGAATGCTGCAGTTGCCCAGGAAAGGTCCATTTGTAATGGGTCAACAATTGTCGGGTTTCAGCGTGTCCAGGTTTGTTTTCTCCAGTAATGGGCATATGTATGACTTTTTGAGCTCTTCATGAAATATTCGCATTGTTTAGGAATTATTGATGATTATCTCACCGGTGTAGCAGCAGAGGTTGTTAGAAGAATTTTGTTGCAGGTTTGTGGACCGTGCTTGCTTTGACCATCATGTGAAATTTATTGGATGGAACAGAGAGGCTTGATAATAGTATTCTTTTGTTGTTGTTTTGGAAAAAAGTCAGCGCTGGTGGTTTGTCTTTGTTTTAAATATGAGTCCAATGTGTCTGCTTTGGTCGTGTAATGATTTGTCAATGTGTCTGTGAAATCTTGAGTAAACAGGATGAGCTCCTATTAGGCAATTTGGGTAATAATATTCAGTGGGCATTTTATAGAATTCTTTATTAGCACATTTAGCATTTTGAATCCTATTTGAATAGCACCTTTTCTTGGCTTTTTTGATAGCTGACTTGAATAATCTATTAAGTTTCTGCAGGCGAACTTTGTCAGGACTGGAGTTTGTTTTGGGCCTTGCAGGTTGCAGCTTTCTAATTTGTTGTTTTATCTCTTTTATATCTGTATTTCTCCCAGGTTCCTGTTTTCTTTTGTTCTGTTGTGTCAATTTTTTAGTGGTGTCAGGATATCAAAAGCTTCCTGTAGCACTCATATAGTTTTTTAACATACTTTATTGTGTCTAGATCTGTACTGGGTGTTAGTTGTGTTTCGAAGTGTTCCAAATTGAGTTCTGTATTTGCAAAAATTACATCTAGGATATGTCCAGCTATGTGTGAGGGTATGGGGATGATCTGATGTAGGTTCAGTGAGTACTAGGCCAGTGGTGATTGTTTTCGGATAGGGCAAATTGGGTTTGTCAAAAGAAATGTTGAGGTCACCCAGAAGGCATAGTTTGGTGTGTTGTGCTATTAGGTTTGAAACTGTGTCTAGAAGCATGTCTGAGAATGTTGTATTGCTTGGTGGAGTAAAAGTAAAGTAACATTTTTATTTGCACAATTAATTAATTAAAATCATTGCAATATATACATTCAAGAATGACCGTTGAAGAAGAAATGATATTTAAGTCTGTTAAAAACGAAGAGTTTATAAATTAAAAAAAGGGCAAGGAAAAGTCACTAGGAGGGGATGAAACTCAGACTTGGACCAATGGGAGATTCAGGGAATTGATTTCCGTAATGAACTGAGTCTCCCCTCATACATGCATCTATGTCCTGATATTAAGAAGGAGCCAAATTGGTCGTAGAGAGAAATTTCTTTGAGCTCGAAGATTTTGGCAGATGCACAGAATTTGGATAAGGTTTTCCTCATCCAGGTTACAGAAGCGGCATTGGGAGGATGCTTCTTTCTTGTATCCTTGACCAAACTTGTATGCCTTCAGAGGAATTAAGCCGAAGCGGAGTCTCATTAATTGAAGTTTTGTGTGGACTTTCATAGAGGATGCCAGGTAGGACGGTAAGCTTTTCGGGGAATATAGTTTGGAGGCCCAGGAGCCGTGAAAGAGCTGAAGTACCCGTTGCTCATCGAGGTCGTTTGATAAGATTTTTGCTTGCTTGGTAAAGAGTTTTGTTTTCGCCTCGATGGGCAGCGGAGTTGACCATATGTCCTTTGCTTTAAGGGATTCGAGGCAAGATGTCAAATATTTATTCCACGATGTTTTGGGGTTGCTGAAGACTAGCCATATGCAGCTTTTTAAGGTGTGAGGGCTAGCTTGTTTGGTTTTCTAAGCAGTAGCTGATGTATCTTGCACTCATAATCCATTGCTCAGAGGATAGAGAAAATTTCCGAATTTGAGCATGGGCGGTCAAATTTGGCAATCGGAAGACCCTACGGTAACAAGACGATTGCGCTCTGTCCAGCCAATTGTTCATTTTATCTTTGAAGATTATTGCACCAAAAGAAATTGTCGGACTTAATTTTGCAGTGATCAATTTTATTAACGGTACTAGGTCCTGGGAGTGCAGAGCACTTTTAGTTTTTATAAAGGCCCCTTCCAGGCTGCGAGCAACAGCCTGCATTTCGGTTATGTGCACAGACGGTCTCCCTTTATGGTCAAAACACACGCCCAGGTACTTATATGCAGTGACAGTTTCCAATGGCTTCCCTTCAATAAACCACAATATCTTTTTGGTTTTTGCGGAAGATATTACCATTGCTTTAGTTTTGGTGACATTTATTTCAAGCATATTGATTTTGCAGTACTGAGCGAGGGAGTCAAACAGTCTTTGGAGGCCCACCTGGGTTTGATCTAACAGAATGGTATCGTCAGTGTATTGCAGGGTTTGTATTTTTCTTAGTTCGATTCCCAGAGGGAAGGCGCGGGTGCGTGACAACCATTCGGGGAGGTCTGCGAAATACAAATTAAAGATAAGTAGTGGTGCAAGGGTGCACCCTTGTTTTAGACCTCTACTAGTATACATTTTGCTAGAGGTAGACCATCTCAATGTAACTCTTACTTTGACCCAAGTGTCGGTGTGTAAAGCTATTAATGCATTCAGTAGCGACCGCGGAATGCCCCATCTTGCTAGTTTTTCCCACAGTTTAAGCCCGATCACGCTGTCGAAGGCTTTACGAAAGTCGATAAAACCCAGATGTAACGATTTACCTTTTGCGGCTAAGGTGGAATCCATCAGGTGGGCTATACAGATCAGATTGTCTTCGATGTGACACCCTCTTTGAAAGCCGGTTTGGGTAAAAGGGACTATGTTGTTATTTTCCGCCCCCTTGGAAAGTGCAGTTAAAAGGACGCTAGCGTATGCCTTCCCATCCACGCCAAGGAGGGCTATCATCTGATAGTTATCGGGATTAGATTGTGAACCCTTTTTATGGAAGGGGACGAGGAGTGATCCTTGCCAAGATGCCGGGATGGGGCCTCCCAGTATTTTGGCCTCAAAGACGGGTGGCAGTATCTGGGCCCATTTTTCGGCAGAGGCTTTAAATACTTGAGTGGGAATTCCTGTTATTTCATCTGTTGTTATGTTAACGGAAGGGGTTTCTCCATCGTTGTTTATTAACGGATCATGAGTGGGCACACTACTGATGTTCGTGCCAGGCGATGCTGTGTAGAGCGTTTTAACATAGATCTCACAGTCTGCCGGAGAGATATTAGTTGCGGTAGGGGGTTTAGTGGCTTTAGTGGTCTTGTTTACCCAGTTCCAAAATTTCCTTTGGTCTTTAGATTTTATAATCTCGAAAGCTATCGCCCAGTGGTGCTCTTCTTCCAGTTTCCTTAGGATAAACCGAGCCTTCCTATAGTCTTTTCTCCCGACCAGAGTGTCCCCCTTCAGAGATTTGTATTCACTTTTGTTGTTTGCGTTTGTTCGTTGCAATTTGTTTAGTTTACTTTTTGCAGTGATTGTGTACCATTTTTGCTCTGAAAAGATTGTTGTAGCCAGTATGTCCTTCGGAAAGCTGTTTGCTGATTTTGAGGCGAAGTGATCTCTGAAGTTGGTCAAATGGGGGCTGCCACATAGCTACTGCCGGCCGAGGCCCATCTGGTCATGAGATCTCCACCTCCGCTTCAATTGCTTCCTGGTTTCCTTCTGAACAACGTAATTTCCTTACACTCTGTAAGTTTGATACCATCCCAATCGGACTGGTGGTCGGGCGATGTAGTGGCCTAAGAGCAATACTGCATGTTAAAATGATATGATCGCTGTCTGTAGACGGTGTTACCAAGAATTGACATACCTGATGGAAGGCAGTGAGTGATTTCAATATGTAGTCTAGGGTGGCCATTCGGGATGGGGATACATGGGAGTATGCGGGCGGATGGTCCGAGTCAATCCTTCCATTAAGGATGCGCAGTCCAAGGTGATTTAATTTTGTGGCTAATTTTATTCCGTTCACATCCTTCCGTTGATACTGGGATTTTATCTCCGGTATTGCCCACATTACATTTATTGCTTGGTGGAGGGCTGTAAAGGAGCAGGAAGTTACTGGAGAAAGATGGTGTAGGATTGCATCTGGTGAAAAGGGCCACACAACCCTGTATGTCAATGTTATCAGCTTTAGTGATAGATAATGTTTGCTTAAACACAACAGCTGGGCCACCTCCTCTTTTGCGTAAATGGTTTTGTGTGATATTTTGGCAACCTAGAGGAATGGCTTCATGTGGGACAGGAGCCATATCCTCTCCTAACCATGATTCAATGATGGAGAGTATGTCAAGTTTTGTGTCAGTGAGAATGTCATAGATGTGATGCTTGTTTTTAGGGAGCCATCGAGCATTTATTAGTAGACAGTTTCTTAAATCTGCTTTGGTGATAATGTGACTTTGTTTTGTAGAAGAATGAGCAGTATTGTGTGGGCTTGTAACAGGTGTGTCTTTAGTGTTGGTATTAGCTGTTGGGGTAGACCAATTGTGTAGCTGATCTGTATGGTGTTCCTCATCCAGCAAGCTAAGAAGGCATGTTGATGGGTCTGTGTGTATAGGTGGTGGAGACAGGGTTTGAGAGTGAGTTGATGACCTGTGATGTTTTTATAGTGTAACCTTGTTGTGAAGTAGACATGGAGAAGTGAAGTTGTGAGGAGTGGCATGTTGCTTATTTTGTTTGCATCTGCTTATGGCCGGAAGGTGTATGAGCCAGGGTTGTGGTGCTGCATATGTGTCATGTAGTAAGGTTCTAAATTGTCCAATGAATGAGAGGGGTTTAAAAAAGAGTTTCTTTGTTGCTGTATATGTGTTAGGTCTAGAGGATTAAAAGAAAGCTTGGCTTTGCAGTTTGTTCATGATATGTATCATTAGTGTAGGCTGAAAGATGGGTGTGTGTTTACAGTTTGTGATATGTGATAGGAAGTGTTTTGAGGTGTTGTGTGTTAGAGATTTTCTTCTGATTTGTGTGTTATGTTTTGTTTTAGAGGAGCAGTGAAAGGAGATGCTGACATATTTGTTTTCTGAAAAGGATTTGTTTGTAGAGTATTGTGTAAGAGTAGAAGTTATAAGGTAAAGGGGGTGGGGATGTTTGTGTGAGTAGAGAGTATATGTATGTAAGATGGGATAAACTAGAGTTAAGAGCGTTTGGGTTAGATTTGATTGCTGAAAGGGGTAATATGCGTGGTGTAGCAGACCCCTAGTCCCAGCAGCCAGTCATGAAGAAAAACCTGAGCTCTATGTCCAATAGAAATACTAAGCCTATCCACCAATTAGATCACTCACCCTAAGCCCTACATCCAATAGATACATTAACCCAGGAACCAATCAGCTATTTTTGTTTATGCCTACAGCTGACATAGCTTGTTTTCCAGCAGCTACTTCATTGGTACAGTCTTGAAAAAGCACCATGGCAGTATCATGTGTGCTGTATGTTCTAGACAAAGAAGAGCTGTCTTCAAATTCAAAATTATCAAGAGCAGCAATTGTAAATCATTTTCTGGTAAAGTGACTTGAAGGTGGTGTGCTGTCAGATTCACAAGATGTTACAGCATGAACTGCTACCAAGTTCCTGCTCCGTACTATGTCATTATAACTTGGTGACACACCAATCCTGTTATTTGAAGTAATTAGCTCTCTAACTTTGCACTTGTCATAGATTTTTTGGGCCGTCATCATGCACAACTGAGTTTAATTTTTGCTGTGATGTAATTAATGAAATATGATTTGGAAAAGACTGTACTTTTTGCACAACATAAGCCTGTCAGTTCATACGATTGTCTTCACTTTTTTGCTTATATCTTCAAAGTTGGCTTCTGTTCAGAACTCTAGAAGTGTAGTTTGTTACAGTTTTGCTTTGATGATAATTATCAATGATGTCAAAAATGTTAAGACAACATCAGACATTCTTGTTGACTCCCATGGTTTGGTAATCTGTGGGGCATCACAAAATATGTCATTAGGTCAAAAATCTAAGTCTTTCAGGACTTTTCTGAAAATAGTTCCAGCTGATTTCACTGCATCCTGTAATCTTATTTTTGCAGCAAGAAGTTCAGGAGTCAAATCAGCTGAGAGCACCATAAGTGGCTTATTCTTTTTGTTAGACAGATATAAAACAAATTCTGCAATTTTACATTCTCACCGGAAAAATATTAATTGTATTATTATGGGTCAACACAGTTTCATCAATGTTGAATATTAATTCTCTGATCTCACAGAATATGAACCAGTAGCCAGCACTCAAGAGTGGCTTTAAAACTTAATTTGCTTTTACAAAGAGTGCAAACTTAACTGTAGGCTGGCAGTTACGTTGCTGCTGTGAGCTCATCGTACATTCATATTTTCAAATCTATGCATGCATGTAGTTCGGGTTGGCATATAAATCTCCTGCAAGTACATTCACCTCATTGTTCAGATCAGCCACTCAGAAACTAGCTATAGATAAAAAAATATGTTTGCCCTTTGAGACTCACACACTCTGTTCTTTGGGGCCAATTCACAGAGCTAATCTGAGACAAAATCCTAAACTTAAGACTTTTGGTATTCACAGAAGACATTTTGTAGTAGTAAAGTTAGGATTTTGTCTTAAATTAGGAATGTGTCTTAAATTTGGATTTTGTCTCAAATTAGGATTTTGTCTTAAGTTAAATTTAAGGTAAACTTAAGTTACAATTATGCTTGTCTTAAATTTTGGTCTTAAAACAAAATCCTAATTTAAGACACCATCCTAATTTAGGACAAAATCCTAGCTTTACTACTAATGAATGTCTTCTGTGAATACCAAAAGTAGTAAGTTTAGGATTTTGTCTCCGATTAGTTCTGTGAATCGGACCCTTTGTTCTTTCATCAATCCCTTTGGCCTTTTTTCTGGCTAAACTACAGATACCACATTGCAGATTCTCTGCTTTCGGATCAGTTGTTGGAGATGGGTGAGGGTAGCCATCGATCTTCTAAGTGGATGGGCATAGGGTTTGGTTGTTGTGGTTTTCTCATGAAATTCTGATTCTTGTTGTGATTTACTGTTTTCTGCTATTTTTTTACACTTTTTTTCAGGCATTTTTCCACTGCATACAACTTGTAGCACTTGCTGTTACAGTGATAAAATATTTGATCCTCTTCACCCATCAATTTCAAATATTCGTGATCTTCATCTTGCCCTATTTCTGCAAGATCTTGACATCTCTTATGTTCAGCCACAGTTGATGTTAGCTTTTCTTTTGGATTAGATTGGCGTATGACAAACCTTTGAAATAATAGAAATCCTAAACCAAAAACAATATTGAAATAAATGTGATGGCTAAAAACACCTTATTCTAGAGACACCATTTTCGACAATGCCAGAAAGCTTACTCCAGGGATTTATTTTCTATCTCAATAAGAACTACTTGACCCCCGAAACCTATTTATTGACATCAAAATCAAGTATACTGGCCTCATGGTTCCTGAAACATTACATCATTACTGCAAAAGATCCACCATTCTTGAAAATGTCATCCAGAAATATTTGGCCTTGATTAGGAATGCCTACCCAAGATAAATTACTACTGTAATGATATGAAAACACAAATCCTAAGTGAAAACCTATGGACAATAATTTTTTTACAGAGGTATATCAATGGGCTAATACTATGAATCCAAGTAGTCTGCTAGAAGGAAGGTTTGTTCAGAAAAATAATTTCTTTGGCAGTAAGGCTTCTTTGCTTTGAATTTACAAAACTGTTGTTCCCTAACAGTTTTTTCCATCAACATTATCTTTTGAATACTCATATCATTGGATAACCAAATTCTCAATAAATTCATGTTTATAAATCTGTTTACTAGTCATGATAAGATTTTTCTGAAGTTTTGGACTTTGTAAAAGATGTGACCTGCCTCTCCTGAAAAAAGAACATTTTCTGTAAATCGATTGATGACTATTAAGTGGCAGAATCTCACAATATACCCATTGTATCAGGTGTTTTATTGAGGTAATTGTTTTTGCGTCTGGGGTCTTATTAATTACATTGTCTGAATGACTTTACACTTTTGCAGGTTCTTGGAAAGATAAGGACAGACAACATATGCATCAAAGGCAGACATGCCAATGATTCTGCATAAAATAGGGAAAATGGAGTCTGCTCTGCACAAGATGGAGTATGGCCTTGTGTTCTTCAAGTCGTTAGTGTTGTTAGCTTCTACCCACAGGGAGAAGATAAAGACTACGACCAGGCCATATTGCAACCCATTTTACACAGGCATTTTGATAAATCCAACAGCATTCAGTGGAACGGATCTCCTGATCTTCCTATATGATTCAACACTACCAGAGTTCTCCTCCCTACATTCATTTGTTTGGCAGATTAAACAATGGTGATAGAAGTTGTCAGCCATCAGTCTAAACTGGGCTTTGAACCAATACTGCGTAAACAATCGCAAAATAGCATCTCTACCAATGTGTACATGGCCATGGGAATGTTTAACCATTGGGGATAACATACTGTCTGGGAATACAGGGATCCCATTGGCTGAAACCTTGCTCCTATCCTAATTCTTCCCGCAACCCACTTTAACCCAGACTTGTGTTTCAAATTCTTTTGCTTCTTCCTGCAATCTCATAACTCCTTCCCACAGATTCGCAACCATCAATATCAAATTGAAATTGGCCTCTTTTTCAGATTCCTTTGAATATTCCCTGTTAAATGCACAGGACCCATGAGCCCAATACTGAGCAACTACATAAGCAACCGTTTTCCAGGTGATATATAAATATTGCTACTCTTGAGTAGTATGCATTTAACCATAGCAATTCTTCAAAGCATCTACAATGCCTCCAGCAAATGCATAACATAATTGTCAGTACAGATAGGAGCACCAGAAGATCTCATAAGCCCTCTTTATGACCAAAAATATCCAAACTCATGAACGAATACTGACTGTTAGTAAAAATGTCACCCTTCAATTGGTATGAGACACTGCAAGATCTTGCAAGTCAAATAATGCAGGCACTTGGGCAAAAGTTACATCACTGAGCCAGAAGGCTTCCACTACACCCTCTAAGGTGCAAACAGCATATGGAGCTCTCACATTTTCCCCTCCATCTCTCAAGAAGGGGCAGTCCACAAATGGAACATTATCTGGCTCTGCAAGGGTTCATCTTTAGTATCAGGTCTTGGCTTGGTGCATAGTTCAGTGACATTGAGACAGTCATGCTTAACCTCTTCATCATCAGCTCTCATTCCAGGCAGTGGCAACAATGTGATGGGGTGGATGTAGGGCACAGCAATTTCTTAAATTGATATTACTAGCCACCATCATACCCTGCTCATATTTAGTCTGTGTGCTGCTGGTCAGATATCAGGTCTTAGTGCGAGTGAGAAGTATCTCGGCAGAGAGAAGAACCGTCACTGTAAGAGGATAGCCCATGACTATATACTCATTCATTAACTTTAAATTGCACTGCATCAGCATCTATCAGTTTGATCACAGTTCAGACGAATTATCTTGATTGTTTTTTTTTTAATGTACAGACCAGGATCAAGGAGCGAGCATAACTTGATTAGAGCAAGATTATTCTCCAAAACCGACAGATGCAATGGAAGCCAACTTAGGCCCTTGAGTAAAAAGTAATTTTACAGCTGCAAAGGTCAAATCAGAACATTTGCAACTGCAAAATTTCATTTTAAAATGTTCAAAATGCAAATTGTGATTCAGTTACATGTTATCGAATCGCATTTCGATTTGCAAGTAAATACCTAATTAGTAATTGGAGGGGGGGCATATAAAGGGTGACTTTTCCAAATACTGATTCCTTAAGTTATGTATTCATGTTTTGCAATTGAAAACAAGTTCCAAAACATTAATAATTTACAACCAAGCCAATGGAGTTGGCAACAATTTGTGAATAGAAAGAGATCACCCTTTCTGAATTCAGGCAAAACATTTTATCAGAAGCAGGTGGTGGTCCTTGGCCTTCAGAATTTTTATTTTTATTTTATTTTCTCTTTTTAGACACATCTCATTTTCCTTTTAGGAAGACAGGCTGCATTTAAAGATTTCTTTAAATGCAACCACAGACATGGTGGTCTTCTGACTCCAGTTAGCCACATTGGCCACCATCCGTGTGACTCTAGCCAATTGTGGTGGGTCACAATTTGCAACCTATCTCATGCAAATATATGAGGTTGATTGAATTGTGACTCACAATTTTCTGAAGCAACCTATTAATTTATAGGTTGGTTCACAAAACACCATCATATTTGGCAGAAGTCAGTTTGCTATTTGAAACTGCTTCCATT
Organism: Lissotriton vulgaris; assembly: GCF_964263255.1. NCBI lineage: Eukaryota > Metazoa > Chordata > Amphibia > Caudata > Salamandridae > Lissotriton > Lissotriton vulgaris. The sequence goes on along the minus strand of NC_141691.1, from coordinate 1,190,493,479 downwards.
TTAATACCTCCAAATAAGAATCACAAATTACAAATCTGAAGTTGTTGCAATTTGCATTTTCTTCTTTGGTATATACGAACGTTAGGCCTTACACTCTCAAACGTTCCAAGCTCTGAGATATCCCTTTCCCTTCTTATTTTTTACCCCTTGCCCACTCTATCAAGCTCCATGTCCCCTCCACTCCAATATTCCCAGTAATGTAGTGTCAAATTTATTATCAGTCTGTCTGCCTGCTCACAGCATGTGCAGGGAGCTTTTACATGTCTAGATCACCTCCCCCTACCCTTCGCAGTGCTGAATCTTCTATTGTCTGTCAGCCTTAATTCTGGTACCTGTGATGGTGTCCTGGCCTCTGTGGCTCCTCTCACCAGCCCCTGTTCTGAGCTCAAGGCTGAAACTGGTTGTGTTGGCCATGCACTGAAAGGGACCTTTGGAGTGAGTTTAGATGCTAATGCTAAAGAGAAATAAGTGGTTACCTCATTGTGAGCACAATACAAAAAAAACAACAGGTTATGTCTTGATCCCTTGTACACTAAAAGAAGAAACAGGCAATGGATGGCTGGGCCATCCCTCCAAACCGAGTGAAAGGCCTAATGCAGGGGTCTCCAAACCGGTCCTGGAGGGCCGGATCCATGCCAGATTTTTAAAATAACTACATGTATCTCAATGGGGATAGCCAAAAAATCTGGCATGGATCCGGCCCTCCAGGCCTGGTTTGGAGACCCCTGGTCTAAAGGGTGAGCGATTGGCAGTGGTTTGGCAATGCCTTCAACAGAGCCCTTGAAAAGAGGGGAACTGTACACACCTTATGTGGCCCTGAGAGATGGGTATTGACCCTACTCCCACCGTGTGGCCACCAAAGACATGACATGCCCCAGATGCATCTGCATGGCTAGAAGAAGCAGGTGAGGGCCTATGCATTACATAGTGATGATATGCAATGTTGCGTACCTCTTACAATGCCCTTCTGAGATGGTAGAGTCTCAACAAAAACCAGAAAAGAACCCCCCCAACAGAAAATACATAAGATGCAGGAAATTGATACAGGCCTTTCCAATGATCAGATGGAAAATAATCAGTAGCCATAACCAAGAGTCGTGATGGCTTTCTAGGGCCCCTGAAGTTCACACAAGGACTGTAAGGTGATACCGCCTAGTCGCAGGGCCCTAGGGGGGGCAGTAGCTCTTCTCTACTTACAGTGGTAAGTTGGGCTCTCCACTATCGTGTAGCCGTGTGCGGCCTTCTGAGGGCACCGGGTGGGGTGCGCAATAGTCTAGTTCCGGGGGCTGGTCCCACGTTCCATCCGTGTCCCTGGGGGTGCTGATTAAGACCTGTTCCGGTTGCTGAAGCAGAAAACCACCATCATTTTGGATACATGTCACCCATATAAGGTTTAGAGGTGAACTGTAGGCCTTAGTGCCCTAGTGCCCCCCAACTCCTCTACCAAGTAATGTTGATTCTAGGAAATGGTGCTTGAAGACTCCTCAGAGGCCTTGAAGAGCACCAGCGTGCACCCACCGGCAAGAGATCAGGAGGATGTTTACGATATTTCCTCTAAAGCCTACCTGAACCAAAATGCATGGCTACCAGTAAACAAACTTTTGTAATGCAAAAGGGCTCTAATTTACGTAAGACCTATTGCATTGCATCACGGACAACAGGAGGAGGGAGGCACGGACAACGGAAGTGCATTCGGGGGAGGGGAGAGAAGGCACGGACAACAGTAGTGCGGGGGGAGGAGGGGGAGAAGGGTGTGAGAATGTAAGGACAACAGGAGTGCGGCCGGGGGGAGGTGTGTTAAGGGGGCGAGAAGGCACGAACAACGGGAGAAGGGGCAGGGGAGGAGGGAGAAGGAGGCAAGAAGGCACAGACAACGGAAGTGCGGGCAGGGGAGGGTTGAGAAGGCACAAATAAAAACAGGGCTAACAGTCTGAATAACACGTACTGTACCCTGTAACACTCAAAGTAAAGGGGCCAGTAACCATGGGAGGTACAAATAACAACATGGCCGTAATAAAGAGGGACTAACAAGCCTCATAATCAATCAGAAGACAGCATTTACGAAGGACAAAGACACAAGCCAATGAAAAAAATGGATGGGGCAGTGGGGGGGCTTCCCTCACGTAGGGAACTACAGCAGATCTTCATCTGAGCAGCGCTTGTGTGCTGACTCCAGGCTTGACCTAATGACATGAAGTGAAATCAAGACTATACAGCTTGATATTCGCATGCACCTTCAATAGTTTCAACTGTGGTTTCTGTTGAGTCCTGGCTCTTATTATTTTACAAATTAAGCACTTGAAGAAGGGTACAATCACCGCCTTGTAAAACAAGGATAGTCCCATAATCTTCTGCTGTATTTCCCCCAAAAAGCATGAGAATCGTAAAAAAATATAATGAAAGAGATCAGGATCCTAAGATTTGACACTCCAAGATTATATATCTGTCACAAAATGATCAATCAAAATAAAAAAACACAGTGAACCCTAACTTGTCAACTCTGTTCATCCTCTTCGCCTGTTGTATGCGGAAATTCTGCCTCCATTCCCTACCCCAAATTAAACATAGGCAGCTCAATGCCAAACTATAGGTTGTAGCCGCAGGCCAAAGTTGGATTTGAGGGACCGAGGTTTTCATTACCACGTTTATCCTTGTGTGCCAGAGTAAAACACCTGGTGGACCTCAATTGGTTTTTGATGTACACTGGCTCTGGGCTACAACAAAGGTTCTAAACAGGTTCTAAACAGAGATTGAGTCACTGAAAAACTGAGGTTTTACTGTAGTCTCTATGTAAGGGTAATGCTTTGGTCAATGGTGATGATTTGAATCAATCAAGTCATATGTAGGCCAGTGCGAAATTTCTGTTGTGCTGCTGTAATGCATAATTTCACTACTTTCATGTTATGCGAAATTCCCAAAATTACTGCCATAATTACACCACTTTCACATCAAATGTTTATCATGTTTAGAAACAATGCAAATAGCTAGAACACAAGTGCAGTGGCGTAGCAAGGGGGAGAGCGGGGACAAGTTTTGGGTGCAGTGGCCTCTGCCTCCGGCTCTTACCTGCAGCTATGCGGGGGCAGCCGTCGCAGGAATCACCTTCACCCAACCCACCCTAGTCTCACATCCAGCTGCCAGGTGGCAAACTCAGGGACCGCCGCGGGTGGCAGAACTGCTAGCTACACCACTACACAAACGGCTGTTGTAGTGTTGTGTTTATTGTGCTATTATTTTAGCACGTTATATATCTTCACATCCCAAACGAAGGCAAGGAAGCATTTAATGCAAAATTATAGTTCTAAAGGCCAGTTTTGCATTCTGCATAATTTCGCTTCGTTTTTACATAATTTTTCAAAGTAATTTTGCAATGGACACAAGAATGCATTCATGCTAAAATGTAGTGCAGATTTAAAATAACTGATGTATCTCTGCATATTAGCAGGGATGCGTCAGTCAATTTGCGTCACAGAAAAAAACCCTTGCACCACCATGGATGTGTCACATTTACTATGCGGCGCACCATGGCGCAAGGATTGACAGATTTGAGTTTGAGTTTGAGTTTGAGTTTGAGTTTTCTTTTGAGTTTAAATCACTTCTAAAGCGCACGTACACCTGACGGTTTCATGGCGCTGTGGTTCACTATGCCTCAATTAGCAGGGGGGCCAGGAGACAGAAAAGCAACTCATTGGGGGAAGGCTTGTGAAAAAAGAAAGGTTTTTAATGTTTTCCGGAACAGAGGATATTGGGTGAGGGACCTGAGATGAAGCGGAAGTGAATTCCAGAAAATGGGGGCAATGGTGGAAAATTTGGAGCCTATCCATTTTTTTCGACGAAACCGGGGGACGACCAACAAGTGTTGGGAGGAAGATCGTAGTTCCCTTGCCGGGGTATAGAGTTTAATCTCAGAGGAAATAAAGGCAGGGGAGGATCCTGACTGAGCCTGAAAGGTGATGCAACCCATTTTGAACAATGATCGTTCATGAATAGGGAGCCAATGCAGGGATTTTAGAAGTGGGGTGACGTTGTGTGACATGGCCAACTTATAGACTAGGCGAGCGGCCTGGTTTTGCACCAGCTGCAGCCGTCGGATACTGTAAGCGGGCATACCACAATATAGAGCATTGCCATAGTCTAATTTAGAGACGACCATAGCCAGTGCAATAAGTTTTAGGGCAGGGAAAGAGAAAAAGCGGGAAACCTTACGGATAGTGCGGAGAGAAAGAAAAGAAGAGGACCCCACCCAACTCACCTGGGAGTGCAAGGTAAGTTGATCATTGATCTTGAATCTGAGCGCTTTGCCAGAAGGAGAGGGGGAAGGGGAGGGACCCAGGGAAGAGGGCCAAAAAAGAGAGGACCAGGGACTGGCACAACCACCTGTTAAAACCAGTTCGGTTTTATCCGGGTTTAGTTTCAGGTGGTTGTGACTCATCCAGTCCCGGATAAAGATCATAGTGGTTTGAAAGTTAGATATGGATTCAGGGGCTGAAGAAAGATTGAATATGAGCTGATGGTCACCCGCATAATTGAATACGGAGACTTCCATGTGTTGAAGGTTGAAGACAAGAGAGGCAATGTAAAGATTGAAAAGTAGTGGGGAAAGAGAGGAACCCTGGGGGACCCCGCATGGCACCTTACAGGTCTCAGCCGAGAATTCGCCCAGCCGCACTGCTTGGGTGCGGTACCTTAGGAAGGAGGACAGCCACACTAGGGCTACCCCGCCGACCCCGGCCGCCCCGACATGGGAGAGTAAGATGGAATGGTCCACCGTGTCGAAGGCGGCAGACAGGTCGAGGAGGACCAGGGCCTGGGGGAGGTTGGTGTCCATACCTTCTCTAAGGTTATCAAGGACGGATAGGGCCACAGACTCGGTGGAATGAGTAGGGCGGAATCTGGCCTGACGGGGGGGTAAAACCTGGTTGTCTTCCACAAAGGTGGTAAGGGCTCTGGTCACATGTCGTTCCAGTACTTTCCTTAAAAAGGGTAGTAAGGAAATAGGTCGAAAGTTGACAGGAGCAGAGGGGTCAGCACCAGGTTTTTTTAGGATGGGAAGAATAATGGCTGTTTTTAGGATTAGTGGGACAACGCCATGAGATAGGGAACAGTTAAGACAGGAGAGAGGGGGTAGCACACAAGTTGTGAAAATGAGCCTGAGGATGTGAGCAGGGCAAGGGTCTAGAGGGGAACCCGATTTGACCAAGGGAAGAAGGGAGAGGAAAGATTCTTCTGTTAAGAGGGGGAATGAGTCAAAGCAAGCCTTTGCAGAAGGGCTAAGGGGATTGTGGAAAGAAGAAGAAGGGGGAGGAATATTGGTTTTGATTTTTACGATTTTATCCAAGAAGTAAGTGTTCAAGGAGTCGCATAGGGACTGTGACGGCGGGGGTTTAAGGGTGGTTCTGTCGGCATAGGCAAGATCGTGAACTATAGAAAAAATTTCTTTAGGCTGGTTTATTGCAGCAAAGATTTTTGAAGAGAAATATTCCGTTTTAGTAGATAAGATGTTTTTTTATATTGAGACAGGAGGGAGATGTACTGGATTTTAAGATTGGGACAGTAGTGGCGTCTCCAGGCACGCTCAGCGTGGAGAACTGAAAGTTTCTGCACCTTGAGTTCCTCGCTGAACCAGCGGTTGGAGTTATTAGGCCGTTCGGACGAAACTCGCCGAAGGGGTGCGATCGAGTCGCAGCCTGACTGGAGCCAAGAGTTGATAGAGTCAGCTTGGATTGTAAGCGGTAATCCAAGTAAATCTGGGCAGAGGGAAAGGAGTGTGGAGACCACTAAGGATGTGTCAATCCGGCCTCAAGAGCGTGCCCAAATATTTTTAGGAAGAGGGGGCTTGGAAGTTAAAGCAATGGGTGAAGAAAAAGAAATCAAAAAGTGGTCAGACCAGGGACAGGGAGAGATAGAGAGGGACATTATAGGGCAATTGAGAGTCCAAATCTGGTCAAGGGTGTGTCCCTGAGTGTGAGTGAGGGAGTGAACATGGGACTTAAAATTGAGGGAACAAAGGGTATCAGAAAATTCTTTGGAGATAGCACATTCTGCTGGGTCAGAAGGCCAAAAGTTGAAATCGCCTAGCACCATGATGGAGGAGTTGTTAACCGCTAGGGTGGCCACCAACTCTTGGAACCCAGGAAGAAAGGCTTGGGAAGGTTGAGGGGGGTGATACATAAGTAGACAGGTGAGAGGGACTTTGAGGGAAAGAGAGCGGACTACTAGGAAATCAGAAGTGCCAATAGAGGGGCTGGAAGAGAAGTTCTTTCCGAGCGATCAAAGCAACACCTCCGCCTACTTTATCCGCGGGTCGATCAGCTCGGAGCGCATAATAAGTGGCGGGAAGAGCTGCTAATAAAGAAGGTAGAGAGCTGTCACGAAACCAGGTCTCAGTGAGGAATAAGAGATCAGGTTTGTGTAGATCTAAGAGAACAAAGAGCTCATGATAGTGCTTAACCGCAGAGCGCGTGTTAAGGTAGTAGAAGGAGAGAGAAGCCGCTGTGGGTGCAGCGGGGTGCTCAGGGCCGGGGACGGGAGGGAGCAAAGGGGGGGCACGGGGAAGAAGGAGAAGGTGAGAATATGGAAGCAGTGAGTCCCAGACTGTCAATGTTAGAGGTCGTAGAGTCATTGATCAGCCAGGGGCCTTGAAGCCCGTAAAGTTGTGCCGAGGTATAGTATCTCAATGGGGCAGGGGGGGTGGCCCTTGGTCCAGTCAGTCATGAACGGGCGCAGACGGGCTAACCTTAGGCGCGCCTTCGGCGCGCAATCGTCGCGCCAGCTGCGCTCATCCGCTGCGCTTCCGGTGGGGACACATGTTATATACCAGTGAAAAAGAGGGTTGGGAGGGGGCGTGGCCTGCGCAAGTGGGCATGGCTTGCTGCTTGCGGCGAATGGCGGCAATAAGGTTCAAACACCCCGCCTGCTGCAGCGATAGCTCCGCTGTGCGGGGGGTGTCAGTGCCAAAGGTGTAGTGATAGCCCAGGGGTAAGTAGAGTGATAAGTTTTAAAAGCACACATGTAAACAGATTTAAAAGATTACACAGGACGCTGCTCCTGGCTGTGCCTCAGGAGGAATAAGTGATTCTGAATTGGCGCTTGTATTCAGCGCTTAAATATGATCCTGGCGAAGGGGGCCTGGCCTGCGCAAGTGGGCGTGGCTTGCTGCTTGCGGCGAATGGCGGCAATAAGGTTCAAACACCTCGCCCGCTGCAGCGATAGCTCCGCTGTGCGGGGGGTGTCAGTGCCAAAGGTGTAGTGATAGCCCAGGGGTAAGTAGAGTGATACGTTTTAAAAGCACACAAGTAAACAGATTTAAAAGATTACACAGGACGCTGCTCCCGGCTGTGCCTCAGGAGGAATAAGTGATTCTGAATCGGCGCTTGTATTCAGCGCTTAAATATGAACCTATCGAAGGGGGCGTGGCCTGCGCAAGTGGGCGTGGCTTGCTGCTCGCAGCGTATGGCGGCAATAAGGTTCAAACACCTCGCCCGCTGCAGCGATAGCTCCGCTGTGCGGGGGGTGTCAGTGCCAAAGGTGTAGTGATAGCCCAGGGGTAAGTAGAGTGATAAGTTTTAAAAGCACACAAGTAAACAGATTTAAAAGATTACACAGGACGCTGCTCCTGGCTGTGCCTCAGGAGGAATAAGTGATTCTGAATCGGCGCTTGTATTCAGCGCTTAAATATGATCCTGGTGAAGGGGGCGTGGCCTGCGCAAGTGGGCGTGGCTTCCTGCTCGCGTCGAATGGCGGCAATAAGGTTCAAACACCTCGCGCGCTGCAGCGATAGCTCCGCTGTGCGGGGGGTGTCAGTGCCAAAGGTGTAGTGATAGCCCAGGGGTAAGTAGAGTGATAAGTTTTAAAAGCACACAAGTAAACAGATTTAAAAGATTACACAGGATGCTGCTCCCGGCTGTGCCTCAGGAGGAATAAGTGATGCATGACGCAACTATAGGCTTAAAGGCAACCCATTGCTGGAGTCGTTTTGCATGCACAACGCAACTCCAGAAATGCTTCGGAATGCCTACTTCTATTATGCTGCATCACTCCTCACGCCTGCTTCAAGCAGGCATAAGGTTTTATCGCAGTGGCGTCGTAAAAGTGACTTGGTAAAATCTTGTAGATTTCACTGCTTCACTTTTACGAGTCTTTCTTGCGTCGGAACGCCCACCCTGCAAACATTATACCTGACGCAGTTATAATGTGACGCAGGGCTTTTCAAAGTGATGTATCTCCATAGATGTGTCACATTGTAAACGTGTTGCAATGTGGCGCATTGTTTACGACTCATCTGCGTCACAAAAGTGACGCAACAGTGGTGTAAAAGTTTAATAAGCTGCTTGTAAATCTGTCCCTCGTTTTGGATAAGTTGGCCGATTTTTGCAGAATTTTTAAAAAACTTGCAAAATCAACTCGCGCAGAACTTACACACCCCTAGTAGTTTCCAGTTTGACAGTTAACAGTCGCGGGAATAATGGGGTTGAAAATAGAATAGGCAGATGCATCTAAAGGCAGTGAAAATTGTTACATTTCTGGATAACAGTTGTTTATCCGTGAGGGCCTCAGGTCCCTGTATTGATTTCATTTCGAAAAGCAGCAGTGAAAAACATTATGTAACCTGGTGATGATCCACTCCTGCCCTGTTACATGATGTGCACGCAGTGGAGATTGCGAATTAACTTGATTCAAGAAAATCATGTTCCTCACAGCTTTAGCCCAGCTAGCAACACCTTATTATTGGGAGGCAGCCGAAAACCATTAACAACACTGGGGTTCAGATGGTTAAAAAAACAGGCCTCAAAGTTTGTTCAGTATAGGTAGACAAAAATGGCGAATATAGCCTTTAATGAGCCCATGAGTGACTGTTCAAGGGTTTTGTTGACCAGCTAGATATAAGCAGCACAGTCAGCAATGCCTAGCCCTTTCCTGCCTACCACCACCTTCCCTGTCAGCTAAGTACGTTTGAATCTAAAAAAAAAGTACATTTCGCGTGAAAAATAGCTTAATATGAGCATTCTTAAATCATTATTTACCCACTCGTCCCTCCAAAAAAGTGTAGAAGATGAAATGGGAAATCGCTTGTGTATGTTCGTAAGACGTGAAAAGCTATTTAATGGTTGTGAAGTTCATCTGTCCACAGCCAGACCAGCAAAATAATTGCCTAGTTTTGTCAGAAAATAAAAAGAAAGCACTTTGAAGAAGTTTTTAGACGTTTCCGTGTATTAAGACTGGAAACAAATATTGACCTGTTGTGACGATTATTTTGGTTCATGGGTCTTCTGTGCATTAGCTTTTAACAGTGAATGGCACCATATCGCCATTTCGTTAATTTAATGTATTTTTGGTGTGCTTTTTCATTATGCCCACACATGATTTCACAGCCACTGTGCTGAACAGTATCTGCCTGCTGTTATTTTTCTCTAAGATATGATTTTAGTATATTTCACCACAGTACACTAATATTTTCCACCAGGTTTGCATTACTTTTGTTCCACAAACTTGGCTTAAAAATATTGTGATGGTGTTTACTTTCTCATGCAAATCAGAATTTGCGATGGAAAGTTGGCCAAAGTAACACAAAGTAGTGATAAGTCCTACTTTGCACTACTTCGCACCAAGGCAGGCATGACGGTGGTGGGACATTGACATTTCCATACAATCAATGATGCACCACGTTTTAAAACTCTCAGGGGTATATTCACAAGAATGTGCGCTAAACATCACCTAAAAATGCTAACGCACCTTTACACATCGCAGCCGATTGGGGGAAAATAACCCTGTGTTAACGTGGAATTCACAACAAGGCAGGAGCATGCGATAGTCTGCCGAAACCACGGCCAATGTCCGCGATACAACCACCTTGACGGTGATGAAAACACAAACCTCAACGTGAAAAAACATGCGATTTGCCAAAGCGTGATGAGGAAATCAGCAAGAAGCAGTGCCAGACCTGCAACACACACTCAAAACACCCAAACACAAACTGACCAGCACCGAAGCACCATGGAGGCAGCTGGAGCAGGCGCAGAGGACAAGCGCAACCCCACAAGCACCCCGGACGACCTGCCTGGGACCTCGGGGACAGGGAAGGGCAAGGACAAGAAGAACACGAAGTTCAGTCCGCAGGAAAACACGATCCTTATTACGGAGCACCATCAATAACTGTTTGTCACCTCCAACATTTTATTGGGAATCAAAAATGGGATATGGTGGACCATCGTGGACGAGGTGAATGCCATCGTGGAGCACGGGAGGTCAATGGACGAGGCCAAGAGTCGATATATTGACATTAAGAGAAAGACCAAGAAGAAACTTGCAGCAAACCAGAAGGCAGCAATGCAGACTGGAGGTGGTAGCCCAGTGCCATAGCTCGTGCTGGATGACATGGAGGAGCTGGTATCGACAGTCAAATGTGTGGAGACTGTGGCCGGAATTTGGGCCACACACTGCTCAACAGGACACAACACAACCACAACAAGGTGAATGACCACCAGATACTAGGTGGACAGGTGGAGAGGGCCACAATGGCACACATACACAATCAAGCAGTGCACACCCACAATGACTCTGGGTCATGCCCCTGAGCTACACACTGTCACAATGTACAATGCCATGTTGGCTGAATGTCAACATATACCATGCGGCTACATACATGTGGACACATTATAATACACGATCTCCACTTCACATTGCAGGGGCACCATCAACACCCCCTGCAGAGCAGTCCCATCCACTCTTCACTGATGACGAGGAGGACAACGCCAGCATCAACACCCAAGCCCTCCAACACATCATGGACATCATCCACAACTCACCCCAGCTGCATTGAAGAGGCCCCACCCACTACCCAAAGCACCCTGCAGGTGGCACCCACAGCCCCAGAACTCTCCCAAGTCCCCCATGAACAAACCATGGCATTCCAACGCTGGGAGCTGGAGGGCCAGAGGGAGACGGCTGAGCAGATGCGGGTGGGGTTTGGCATCATGGCTACCAAAATGGACACCATCCATGGGTGTCTAGGTCCCATCAGGGACCAGCTTCAGTCCCTAACAGACACCCACAGCCCGTTCCATGGTTTCCAAGGAGCCTGACTGACATTGCTGGAGTCATAATGCGGAGAGAAGAACACCTGTTCAGTCAGACTGGCTTCAGCGATTCCAGTTGTGAGATGGCACACATGCGGAGTCTTATGGAGGACATGGTGCAGATGTAGTCATAAAGGATGGCAGCCACCGCTGCACATCAGCAAAATGTACCCCAGATATTCCAAACCCTGCAGATCCTCATCATGGCTTTGCTACCACAAGGCGTGGAGCTCATGAATAGTACTGCCCCTAAACCGTCCACATCTCTGCCCCCTGGTGTGCCACTGCCACACAGTGCGGCCGACAATCCACCCAGTGCCACAGCCGGTACTGCAACCCCCACAGGTTGGGCAGAACACACATACGAGGACAAGGACATGGTTTGGATTGTTGTCAGAAGGAGGCAGTAGCAATCATTTCCGCCACCTTGGCTGTTTCTGCTTGGTGTCGCACATGGCCTCATGACCTCCCACTGACCCCCGATACACTCTGCTGCACTCACCTTGGACCATGACATGGACTGCCACATCCTGTTTGATGACCAATGACACTGCAACCAGACTGCAGACTGTACCCTTCCTCTTCTACAGTACCTGTCATCCCAGCATGGACTCTGGCTGGCTCTCCAAGGGCCCATTTGTGTGGTGTGCTTGGCATGGCCCTGTACCGCTCCAGCTGCAAAACTCCATTTGGATGTGCAATAAACATCCAGTAAAGCTTTGCTGTGTCATGCCTTTCATCATTCCTGCATGAATGTGTGGATGGAAGTGGGGACAGTGATTTCTCTTACATCAATGATGCTCATCTAGTGGGATGCCAGTCATCATGTGCTACATTGCCAATTGTGTCCCTGGTGCCGTGGACACTACAACAGGGACACACGCATTGGTCACTTCCTTGTCCAGACATGGACGGAACCACGCCCAGAGCCCCAGAGTGATTGTTGCAAGCCCTGCGCTTGTCCGGCGTACGCCAGGCCAGACCACTCCGCTGATGCTCTGACATAGCTACCTGTCACAGGCGTACTCGCTGGTGGTGTGCAGGTCACTTGTCTAGTTGTCAGCATGTCACAGCCACTCCATGAGGGCAGGTCTGCACCCACACCACAACGATACGGCACAGGCGTCCGAAGCCATGTGACCCCAAAAATATAAGTGCCCGACAACGTCACATTCCCCTCTGCCAGTAGTGACTGAATGACGGATGCTCCACGGTGCTCAATCATAAAGGGCCCATGATTTTCTGCGCACAGCATTGGTGGCACCCAAGGCTTTGTGGCGGACACAGGCATCCCACCACATTGTGCTGACTGGCGTAGCACAGGGTTAGTGGCACCCGAGGCCTTGTGGCCGACACGGGCCTACCACCACGTGGCGCTGACTGGCAAAGCACGGGTTAGTGGCACCCGAGGCCTTGCAGCCGTTACAGGCCTACCACCACGTGGCGCTGACTGGCGTTGCACAGGGTTGGTGGCACACGCACTTGCTGAGCAGGTTTGCAGCCAGCGATGATGATGTGTGCACTGATGTGGTCTCCGCCATTGATGACTCAGGACTCAGCATCATGTGTGAGACCTGCTGGGCCGCGGGGCAGGACTGCATTATGTGGACCATGCCATGGTGGCATGACTGGGGTCTGGAGCTCGCACATGCATGTGGTGTGCCTTCTGATGGACACACCGGTGGCAGCAGGTCAGCAGTGGGGCCTGTGTGCGCAGGGGCAGCAGTGTCTCTCTGTCTCCCTTCATTTCAAGGCAACATGTTAGACATAGCGTGCCATTGAGCATTGTGTGAGCCAAGTTGCATTTGAAACACAACTCCACCAATGCCCCACCCTAACGTCACAGTATGCAGCACACATTGCACAATCCTTGCGCCCAGGGGTGCAGCATAGAAAATGCAATCCAATTGTGGTGGCGCAGGGAGGTAAATGTGTGTCACATGTGTGATGGTGCATCCCTGCAGATTTGCAACAATGCACCAGGACTCATTAATCTGCAAAAAATAGCATTGGAGCAGTTTTACAGCCCCCTGCGCCACTACTACGTCACTTTTCCTGACGTACATGTGGCGCAGGGTGCTCCTACATATTTACAAGGAGAGGAAAAGCCACCCTGCGTGACTTGTCCTCTCCTTGTTAATACGGCCCCTTCACACGCAGCACTGTGTGTGGAAGGGGTGTTCCATGGGTGTTGCTGTGGGTGTGCCCAGGCAACACTCATGCAGCGAGACACATCTCCAGATTTACGAGAAATTGTAAAGCTGGAGATGCGTGTAAATGCTACGCCACCCTAGAGGTGGCGTAGCGAGGCGCAACGAGAAATGTTAACATTTCTCTTCGTTTGTTCCTCTTTCAATGCATGCTGCATTTTACAGCACGCATTGAAAGAGGAAAAAGTCTCTTGTGATTGTAGTTGTGCTGGAATGTGCCCCTTCCTGCACAAAAACAATCTCCCCATGGCGCAGGCATCCTTGCACCATGGTGCAAGGGTGCCTGCGCCGGTGCATGGCTGCAGTTTGTGCGCCAGCGCAGGGAGATGCACAAAGACGCAACATATTCTTGTAAATGTGTTGCATCTCTGTGCTTTCCAAAGTAACGCAGCACCGCGCAGCAAAATGACTTGCTGCGCCGTGCTGCGTTAGTTTGTTGTAAATCTGACCCATCTTTTGTATATTTTTAAACAGAGCAATACTTTACATATCTGTACATTAGTGACAATGACAACATGAGTAAGAATACACATGTACTCACCGGTTGGACCACCAACATCCAGGCCAAGATGGTCAAGCACGTCACCCTTGCCGCTGATGGTGTCCTGCCAGCGGTGCTTAATTTGGTGGGTCATCCACTCCACCTAAAATAACTGTGCAAGATGTTGCTGTATCAGCATCCACCTTCCTCTTCGTTCCACTCTGCCGTATCCCTGGCTGACACGGCCACCCATGCTAATCATTCTTGGGAGGTAGTGGAAAATGAGCCATAGGAGCCCACCAAACTCCCTGTCTGTCAGGTTCCTGGACCTGCCTGACATTGTCAGCAATGTTAATTTTTTTTTTAAAGGAAACTGATGTCAGCTAATAAAGGAAACTTATTACTAAAATAACTGTTATGAAAAAAAAACAATCCCTACAATAACACTAAAACTAACTACCCCTATAGACACACACGCCTAAATAGAAAATACAAATAGCACACACAAGACTAACAAAAGACAGACCAAAGAACTCCAAAAGACACAAAAAACTGATAAAAACCACTGCTAAACACAACTCTCAATCACAACAATGGCAAACACCTCTTCCACCAAGCACAAACCCAAAGAGAGTAACAGAAAATGAAAGAAACAATGTACTTCCTGGTTTGGAAGAATCTAGAATAATGACATCACTTCCTCCGGAGATGCGGCACGTTTTTACGATTTGCAACACGCTTTTTACGATGCGTTATTATTGCAAATATTAGCTTATCTAATACTGTACATGCGTGACGCTTTTTTATTTTAAGTGTCGCATCGTACGTTCACATGCATTTGCTATTATAAAGCGGTACATTTGTTATTGTGCAACGCTTTTTGTGTAGATGCGTCACGTTTTGTGGCTTTGCGACAATTTACGGGTAGATGCAACACTTTTCAGGGGGCTTGATATTAGTCACACTTGGTGATGCTACACATTTGTTTAATTGTGACGTTTTATGGAAAGATGCGAAACTTATCTGTAATTTGAGTGACTCTATTCAGATTTGTCTGTATAAATCAGTGCTTGTAGGGGAAGATCTACCAGGAACTTCTGCAGCATGACACGGTAGGCTCTGTGGATGCGTCACGCAAAAATGGAGAGGTCGATTATACACTACTAACTATTCGGTCTTTGCCAGGGGGCAACCATATGGATACGCCATGGAGTCCCCTTTGAAGAGGCTGACAGCGGATAGATGTTTTTTTTGTTTATATCTTTTTATCAAGGTTGTTTTGTTTCAAAGCTCCCGAGGGGGATGATACATCAAATATTCACCAATTATGTCACACATTAAAGGGTTACACAAAATTCACAATTAGAAGACATTTGCAGCATGTAGGTGTCCCCCCGTCTAGCATATTTGTACCCAGATGTCCTCAGGCTTGTGAGTTCGGAATCTGAATGTAACATGGTAGGAACCTTTTACATATCGTCCTGGGAGTTGCGTGCTGGCGGGGGGTAGGTGTGAATGTCGCCCCTGTGTATGTCTATATGAACCTTTATCTGAACAGCAGTTGCGAACAAGGCAAATGTGTGGCGGTGTCCAAACTACCGACCAGAACTAAACATGAAACTGCGGGGAAAACATTTCCTACATCCATGTGCGGTGGATGTGCGTGAGGCAGGCTCGCTGGGGCCAATGGTCATGATGAGTAGAGGCAATAGGCAAAAAGGGGCCCCCTGTAAGGACGGATATAGGGCAGACTAGCAGGATTTATACAGTCAAAAGCTAGCACAAAATAGTCTTGCCCTTCTACTTAATAACCAAGGCTCAATAAGAGTCCCATCATACCATTGGCAGTAAGTACACTCACCTCGACCCAGAACAACATGGATTAAATCAATAACAATTCATTAACAAAAATATATTTGTATTTTATTTCATTTTTTCAAAAAGAGGAATATCCATTGAGATTTAATACAAAACATAATACAGTCACCGGAAAGATCACAATAATACTTATATCAATGATAATTTCAGCAGTGTCCCAACCATCCAATCACTCATTCTACCAATTATACAACACACTCATTCTAGCAACAGCATTAACCTCAATACATTCGCACATACTCTCACATTCAATCTTCATTCTAAGTACATTAATCTAGAGATGCCAGATGTAATGCACATATCCAGCGTCCTGGGGGTCGCCGGATGTCAATAGGAGACTAGATAGCCAGGGGACAGGACAGTTCTTAAGCGCCAACACGAGTTTCGGTGCATGGCCAGGTCACAGGGCCGCACCTTCATCAGGGCATACAATAGAAGGGGGAGGAGGGGACAGTGGGGCAACAACACAACAGCTTTCAATCCCGGGGAGTTTTAAGTTCCCGTCCAGTTAAACAACAACAGCAGCAGTACGACCGGATGCCTCACCCGGGGTGAACACGCCGAGGCAAGGAGAAAAGTTTCCCCTTTTCGTCGCATGGGACAGCCAATGGAGTTGGGCAGCCAGGAAATATGATTCAAAGGATGGGGCTCCTAAGTCTCCCTCTGTGGTGGGCAAATACAGCATACAGAGTGCTACCCTATGTCGGCCAGCACCCCAAATTAGCGTTGTGAGCAGGGTATCTAGTTTCCAGAAGAATGACCAGGGCGGGATTACCGGGAGATTGACAAAGTGATAAAGTAGCCTGGGTACCATTATCATTTTCACTATGGCCACCGGGCCGATGGGTGCCAGGGGTAGAGTCTTTCAGAAGCTCACCGCTGATCGCAGGCCTGCTAGCACCTTGTGATGATTGCCCTAGTATAAGTCACACGGGGATTGGTAAAGTCGGACTCCTAAGTATCTAGGGGCAGCCCCATTCCAGTGCAAGGTCTGAGTGCCTAGTGTCACATCGTGCAGCGCCAGGTGGGGGCCAAGGGGGTAGATGGTCGATTTCTCCCAATTGACCTTGAGACCTGAAATGGCTCCAAAGGTCTGTAGGGTTTCCCATATTGAGGTAAGATCTCTTATCACATCGCGGACGTATATCAGCAGATCGTATGCGTATAATGATACGCAGTGTGTTGTCCCCGCGATTGGAATCCCCCAGGACTCGCCCTCCTGTTGCAGCCGCGCAGCCAAAGGTTCGACGGCTAGTGCGAATAGGAGGGGGGAGAGAGGGCACCCCTGCCTGGTACCCCTCTCAATCTGGAAGGGAGTAGAGATAGGGAGTAAGGAAGGTCACCATTGTGGATTCGCGGAATGACGCAGGTAGAATCCCCTTGGACAGGGACTCTTCGTATGTGATCGTTAGATGGGGCACTATCTGGGCTGCGAATGTGCTATAGTATTCCAATGGGAGCCCATCCATCCCTGGTGTTTTCTTTCGTGCAAGGGACCTGATGGCGCGTTTAATATTCGAGGATGTAATTTTGCTATCTAAATATTTCTTCTCCTCTGAGGATATGGTGGGGAGCCTATGTATACCCATGAAGTGTTGCAATGTGCATGGTGGCACCAGCGCTACGTTACGGTACACATTTGTGTAATGGGTGCGAAATATGTTCAGGATGTCGAGTTGTGAAGTGTGGAGTCGTCCAGTTTCATCCACTAGCTCTGTGATGGGCTGTGATGTCATGTCCTGTTTGGCCATCCATGCTAGGAGTGCTCCTGCTCTGTTGCCCTCCCTGTGTGCCCATGTGGCATACATGCAGATGTTATATTTCCACAGATCTTGTAGTGTTTTCGCGTGTGTGAGCTTCGCTGCCTCAATCTGTTCTAAGGTGGCCCTTCCCTGGTCCGAATCTTGGGACTGTCCCGCCAGCGATGTCTCCGACGCATGTAGTGCTTGTTCTAGTGTTCTCCGCACCCCCACCACCTGCTGAATACAATGTCCCATGTGGTAACCTTATACGCATCCCATTCTATAGCCCTGGAGTAGGCAGAGCCCGCAGTACGCTGAAAGTGTTCCTGAATGAAGTCCCCGTGTGTTTGGCGAAAGGCCTGATCAGTGAGGCATTCCTGACGGAGCCTCCATGTGGGGATCGGGGGGTGGGGCGGTCTCCAACGAAGGATCATTGTGTGTGCATCATGAGCTGATACTATGCATCCAAGGTAGTCAGTGTGTTGTATTTTCTGTAAGACGTCTGCGGAACACAGAAATCTGTCGAGTCGCACCGTAAGGTCGTGTGGAATGGAGTGAAAGGAATATAACCTGGTCGTCGGGTTCTGTGCTCTCCAAGCATCCGCCAGCGCCCAGTGGTCCACCCATTTGCAGAAATGTGCTGTTTGTTTGTGTGCCGGGGAGTGTGGGTGGGGAGGATGTGATCTGTCTAGGTGTAGGTCTAGTACACAATTGTAATCTCCTCCCAGGAGCCAATGTATCGATGTGTGACGGGCTAGTATAGCGGTTTACTTCTCCCAGTATTGTTCCTGCTCTGTATTCGGAGCATACATGCAACCGATAAGTATTGGTTGGCCTTCTAATAGGCCACTAACTATAGCGTATCTCCCATCGCTGTCAATCAGTCGGCCTGTTCATTGAATGGCCCCAGGTCTAATCCATATCAAAGCACCTCTGCCGAAGGCGGAGTATTTGGTGGCACATATAATACCCCGCCATTTTCTATGAAGGCGGCTTACCTCCTGTTCCGTCAGGTGAGTCTCCTGTAGGAGGGCCACCTGTGCCTGCTGTTGCCTAATGTAGGCATAGATCGAGTACCTCTTAGTGGCCGTGTGCATACCCCTGACATTTAGAGTTACAAATTTGAGGTCCGTGTTTGGTAAATTAGGTGTCATGGTTCAGTCGTGTAGATTACGGACCTTGTGCAACAACCATGACCCCCATCTGATCCCCCCCAGGCCCCCACCCCCCCACTGACCCGGGCCCACTGCAACGGCTCTGTCCCCCCAAGCCCGCCTGCTTCATAGTGTCCAGAAAAATTATATCGTAAATGGAAGATAAACCATAACTCTGGGGAACATCCCAACTTGGGGGACCTATTGCTCGGGGCAATACGTCCAAACAATATAGCATGTGAAGCCTTTAGTTCGTTGTTGCGGACGGTAGCCTGTCTCCTTCCCTGGTGCTGCAGGCACCACTATTAAGGCATACTGATTGCGGAAACTGTCCTTCTGGTGTCCCGTGCTGATTGGTCGTTCGGGACAACGTGGCGAAGTCCAATAAGCATTTCGGATCCACCTGCGGACCCATCTCTTTAGACGGTTGTCTAGGCCGCTAAAGGCCTGTCGAGCTGTCCAGTGCGAGCTGGGCCTTGTTATCAAGCGGTCTCCGTGTTCATATCACTGTTACATCAGCAGGTCCGCGGTCTGGGCGAGTCACTATCGGGGGTGTCCGTGAACCCTCACGGGAGACCGGAGCATTACTGGTTTCATCCTCAGAGCTGAATAGATGGGGCTCCCTGTCTATGTCTGATCCCCTCCCTGGTTGAGTGGACCGGGCACTGAGTTGTGTCAGGGTGACTTTGTGGCCCTGTCTCCGTGGTCGTCATCCAGACAAATCTTTTTGTGTGCCCGGTGACATCGGGCAGCAAGGGGCATGTTGTTCCACCCAGGTGTCCACTTCTTTCGGGTCTGTAAAGAAGTGCGCAGCGCCATCATTGATGATTTTGAGCTTGGCCGGGAACAGGAGGGCGTATTGGATATTTTTCTGTCGAAGTGCTTGCTTTACTGCCTGGAACGTGGCCCTCTGTTGTTGTACGGCCCAGGCGTAATCGGGGAACAGCATCACTTGTTTATCCTCTACTTGTAGTTTCCCATGTGTTCTGGCCGCCCGGAGAATTGCGTCTCTGTCTTGGAAGTGTAGGAGTTTCAACAGGAACAGTCACGGTGGCAGGCCTGCTTTAGGTTTGCGTGTCGGGACTCGGTGCGCTCGTTCAATTGAGAAGTAGGGGGTCAGATCTGTGGCCTGTGTGAAGGTCGCAATCCAGTCTGTGATGAATTGTATTGGGTCTGTCCCCTCCGCCCCCCTCCGGCAGATTCATGTCGCGGATGTTGCTCCTCCGGGAGCGCCCCTCTAAATCGTCCGTCTTGTATTCCAAGGCCTTGATCCGGGACTAGAGGCCTGCATTATCCCGGTGGTGTTATTGTACTTGCGGGTTTAGAGTCTGCATGGCCTGTTAATCTTGGGTAACTTTGTCCGATAGCATCCTGTGGTCGTCACGGAGAAGGTTGAGGTCCGTGGCTAGGGTGTCAAACTTGTTCTCCATCTTCACCCTGGAATGTTCTTTCGCTGCAAGTACTTGGTCTAGTTTTCTGGACGTGGGGTCTGCTTTTTCCTGCCCATCCCGCAATGTGGTCTGAGTCGGCAGTGGAGGTGGCATCTTCTGTTGGTCTGCACCATGTGAGGTTCCAGTTATTCGACGGCCCATTGTGGGGGTATGGATCTCTCGTGAGGGTCCATGTAGGCGACGACGGACTTCTGGGTCAGCGTTCCGGTCGGTTCAATATCTACGGGAGCTACCTCTTCTCGTGTCAGCCGACACTGCGTTCTGAAGAGGGGGTTCCAATGGTGCCGCCGCCTTTGGGGGGTGCAGCCACCAATGGCAACAACAAGTTATCTGGGTCCAATCGGTTCAACACGAGGGGGGGCGGGTGTCTCTGACGGTAGCCACCCGATCTTATGGCCGTATGGGCTTGTGTCGTCTTCTGTTGGCAAGTCTCCGTCAGTGCGCCCCTCTTTACGCGACCCCGGTCTGTGTATTAGCAGCTGGAGGTAGATGGAGGGCAATCCAACGCCCGGAAAGTGTAGTGTTCTCCGCCCGGTATGGTGGCCCAGGCCTCACTCGGTTGATGGCTTGATGGCGGGGCATCGGGGTGTCGGGCAGGCTGGGGATGGAGGCGCAGCAGAGTGGGGCCTCTCTGGCAGTGCTGCGTGGGTCGTCAGTCCCTCTCAGTGTTCCGGGCCTTCAGGGTCGCAGCGTGTGACATTGAATGCTCTCAAACACCAGCCCCTCCCATCATTGAACCTCGAGCCAGGGGCTGCGTCGCAGGTGGGGATTATTCCGGGCCCCCCAAGGCCCCGCAAGGAGGGGAGGCCATCGTTCACTCTGCCCCAAGGCCGTCACCAGTGTCTCTGCGTCTGCCGGTCTTGCGCGCGACTTCACAGCACTGTCTGGCGTGGGCGGGCCACAACACGGGTGGTTTAGCCCGGTGGGCCGTCCCTGGCGGGGCTGTGTGGGTTGTCAGTTCCTCTCGGTGTCCCGGGCCCTTAGGGTCACAGCGTGTCTTATGGGGTGTTTCCAGATGCCAGCCCCTCCCATCACTGATCCCTGTGGCTGGGGCTGTGTCACAGGTGGGGGTTGTTTAAAGCTCCGTCTGGACCCCACGAGGAGGGGGAGCAGTCGCGCTCTCCGCCCCAGGGTCGCCCACAGTGTCTCTGTGCTTGCAGCTGTCCACGCCTCTTCACGGTGCTGTCCGGCACTGGCGAGCCACAACGGCAGTGGTGTGGCCTGATGGGGGTTTGCTGCTCTCAGCAGCGTGGTCCGTACGGGCCGTGCAGGCGTCTCCGCTCTTGAGATCTCAGGCCGTGGGAAGGGCCGTGGGCAGGGCCTGGTCGCCGTCGCCCTAACTCCGCCTCCGCACCTCTGGATCCAGCGTGGGTGCTCCATCGGGGCATCCCGATTACACAGGCTCGCTGGCACTCAAACGCAGTCACTCCACCCATTGGCCGCCATCTTGCCAGGCCGAGCCCGGGGAGCGACAGCGGAGTGCCGCGGGTCCTCCAGGGACCTTGCCCGGGAACCTTGGGTGGATCAGGGCTGTCACGGGGCACTCCGACTGTCAATTCTGCCTCAGCAGCCCCTGTATCAAGTGGGGGGACACCGAAAGCTGCATCTGACATGGGCCGGCAGCCGGAGCTCTAGGGAGATCGATCCGCCATCTTAGGTGGCTTAGCCACGCCCCCAGCAGCAAATAGATGATAAGGGGTGTTATGTACTCTTGAAAGGCACATTATCAGATGGTGTACCTGTAGTCCTTAGTAGTATCTATGCACCGAATTTCCATCTAGGCAAATTTTCTGATCACCTGGGCAGAGTACTGGTGGGGTGGCACACCACTTCCTGTTTCCTGGGGGGCGGGGGGACTGTAATGCAGTCCTAGATGCAGATTTAGACAGATCCCACCCACCATTTCACAGGGCTAGGACACGCAAGCAGGCTGGATTACTAAATCTTGGATGCAAGGCTGGGATCCAGACAATGCATGGCAAAAGTTGCACCCTACATATAAGGAATATTCTTTCTATTCCCAAGTTCACCAGCTTCACACAAGGCTTGATAGATTCTTGTGTTCACACACGTTGGTCACACAAATATACCAGGCAACATACTTAGCAAAGACATCCTAAAATCATAATCCCCTGGAGGCTATCCTCACTTGGGGCAGAGTCCCGACCCCTTTACCGACCTGGAAGCTATGGCCCCAATTTTTAGAAGACACTCCCTTTCGGAGCACATTGTTAGATGTGGTCAATAATTATTTTGTAGACAACTGGAATACAGCATCTTCCAACATCATAGATTGGGATGCGTTTAAGGTGGTGGTCCGTGGCTCGACAATTGATGCTACCATAGGGGGCATCAGGAAGCGCTTCAGACACAGAGACAGTGTTGACAGAGTTCGAACAGGCTGCTAAGACTGATAAAGGAAAACTGGAATCTGTTCAAGAGGCCTGCATTAGACACACAGAGACCTTAGAAATTAGACTCATGGATTACAGAGCGTATAAGCAACTGAAGCACATGGATGCTGACAAATACGGTACGCTGCTAGTTTGGTTATTGAGAGATAATGTGGAGACGCCTCTGATCACCTGTATCCGTGCACCACAGAAGGGACTGATTCACACACAAAGTGAGATTGATGAAGCATTTTGCGAACTGTATGATGCACCACAGCCGGTGGACGATGGTCTCATGGAGGCCTACTTCGACGGCTTGCAGTTCCCCCAAATCACAAAAGCTATGCGCAAAAATCTTATAGGTCCATTAACCCAACTGGAAATGAGAGCAGCGATAAAGGGCCTTAACAGAAAAAATACTCCGGGACTCGACAACCTACCAGTAATATTTTTGCAACTTATTTGGATATCTTAACACCTAAACTAGCGGAATTATATAAGGTAGCCTGGGAGACCAGTAGATTGCCACAATCCACGATGCAAGCTATGGTGGTGTCACTCCCCAAATCAGGACGAGACGTCATAGAGATGTCTAATTACAGGCCACTGTTGCTGCTGGCTACCCAATATAAAATTCTTAGATACGGCCTTAGCAAACCAACTGGCTCCGGCTCTTTCCACTCTTATACACAGCGATCAGTGTGGGTTCCTCCCCGCGCGCAGCACTTCACTCAACACTAGGAGACTTCACCATGTACTGAGATCTATTCCTGGAGAATATGTTAGGGCGGGTTGTCTGGCATTAGACCTACAGCAGGCATTTGACTCCATAACGTGGCAGTACATGTTCATGGGTTAGCGTATTTGTCTCCCCCACTAATTTATGCGATGGGTACGCCTACTCTACACTAACCCCACTGCGAGGGCACACACCAGGAGATATATATCCCGGGAATATCCAGAACACAGGGGCACTAGACAGGGATGTCCACTCTCCCCTCTCCTGTTTGTGGTCATGGTGGAGCGACAATGGCCATAGCCCTGAGACGGTCCTCTGAGGAGTTTGGAATTCCAATATTAAATGATACACACCTTATCTTAATATATGCTGACTATGTACTCATATACCTAAGTGACTTAGAGGGCAGGGCGAACCCGCTCCCTAGTGTGTTTGCTGCCTTTGAGACTACATCATGGCTGGCAGTTAATGCCGGGAAATCCCTTGCCTTTAATTTTGAAGAGGGTCTTCGTCCAGATGTAATCCAATTTGTTACGTATCAGATACCGGTAGCACAGGATACTTTTAAATACTTGGGTATTCATGTATATCGAAATCCTGCAGACCAACTGGAGGGCAACTTGATGAAGGCCATCGCCTCGCTACGCCCTAGTATATCCTTCTGGACGTCCTTGCCACTGTCCGTGATGGAGACATTGTACACAACTATACAATATCCCTGCTCCACTGCATCCCCGCTCCACTGCATGCAGACATCCTTACACAATTCATGAGTTGACTCAGACTACCTACTATAGATTTTAATGACCAACAGGAATTATACAAGGCCATAGAGGCAACTGTAATCAAGCACGTGATGAAGGCGCTGCCCACCTGGGAGGCTCCCGGATAAGACACCCTCTCACTGTTTTTTTCTTGCATGTAAGCGGCCCATCTGGTACCTCAATTGGTAAATCTGTGTGAAGCAGCCCTAGATAATGGTGCCCTGCCACAGTCCATGATTGAGTCAGTTATTGTGTCTCTCCTCAAGCCAGACAGGAATCCCCAAGACCTAGGCTCATGAGGGACCATTGACCAATTGCCCATGGACTATTATATGTACGTGAAGATTTGTGCATATAGATATTCACGGTCCTTCCAAAAGATGATCCACCCTTCTCCAAATGTATTTGTGCCCGGCAGGAACACCACCTCTAATTTACACCAACTGTTCCATGTCCAGGATCAGTTGCAAGATTTGTTCATCTGAGTGGCATGCTTGTTCCTTGAACTGGAGAAAGCATTTGACACCCTCTCATGGCAGTATCTACTCCAGGTCCTGCAGTACATGGTAGTGGGACCTTGTTTCCAGGCATACAACAAGTTTATATACTCCACACCCACATTTAGAGCACTATTTGGTCCCCTGATATCAGCACCATTCCCTGGTACATCGAGGCAGTCTGCAGTGATGCCCACTCTCCCCCATGACAATATATCCTCCGGCAATCCACCTTTGTGCTACAGGCAAGAGTTGGTAAAACCCAATTGGTGACTCAGCTCATGTGCTTTTGATGTACGTGGATGACATGATCATCTATGTGTGCAATGTTGTGGTGTACCTTTCCCCCTATATTAAGCATTCTGCAGGATTTTGAGGACGTAGTGGGACGCAAAGTTGATAGGTCCAAAACAACTATACATCCCCTGGTACAAGCCATTAGCCAATGCCCACTGAGACTGGACAACATTCACATCTACTGGAGCCCCCAGGCGGTCCAACACCTGTGAGTCCAGCTACAGGGGCAGCCTTAGGCATGTGCAAGCTGTGCACCTGCACAGGGCCACCAAACCCCAGGGGCCACCACGCCAATATTTATCCTTAGTATAATAATCCTCTGAGGATAGATACATATTTGCATGGTGGCCCACGGCAGGGATTTTTGCGGCCTCTGGTTCTGTTCCACTTCCAAACACCCTAACCCCCCCCCTCTTCATTGGCCTCCGCGCTCTGCCCGCCCGGACCCCCTTTTCCGGGGCCCCATACCTACGCTCCCTGCCCTGGGCCGCCATGAGCCTAGAGCCACCCCTGCCAGCTAGTTCACACACCTCAGGACATTTCGTTTGGCAATTGACCCAGGGCAATGGCTGGCATTACATCCTCCGTGCACTTCGGGAAAGATCTCCCACTGGCTGTCATGCAGTAACTAGCAGTCACTAAAATGATCCTTGTTCTGCCCGTATTACTTCTGTTCACTTCCGGTGTACACCCCATTCCTTTTTTAGCAAGCTTGACACCCTCCTTGGAACACTCATATGGGGATCTTGAAGCAGGCGTATAACCTTTGCAAAGCTGCAGCTTCCCTCAATCAGGGTGGACTAGCTGCCCAATACTTTGAGTATTATTTTTTTAGCTGCACAAATGCAATGGGTGTTGCATTTCACTGCGTGGCATGCACAGGGAGAACTGGTAACAATAGGAGGGCAAATCCAGAACCCAGCCATCTACCTACTGCTACTGCCAGGGGAAATTATTACCTCAGAACAAGCCGTCACCCCCTACTCCCCTCTCTTGGCACTGGTGGTGTTCCCCAAGGGAAGTCAGCACTACAAGGAGCAGCTACTCTGCCCGTGGACTGAAGGCCCACTACATTTCAATGGCCAACTACAGACCTTCCATGAACTCATGGAAGACATCAACCTCCCCAGGGGGCCATTCTGTCTACATAGGCAGTTTTGTGAAGAGTGTTGCGAAATGTGGTGAACAATAGATAACGAACCTTCCATGCACCCGGTCATTCACGTTTGACTACGGATGTTCCCCGTGCACTATTTAGTGTCTTGTGTTTATAAACCATACCGGTCCTTGATGAATACACCCTTGCACCCCTCCAGGAGATGAGAAAAACTGACTTCCGCACACAAATTTGCCTATCATATGGCCTGTAAAGTTCTTGGACTTAAAGATGATGGTCCTACTTTAATTTTCAGTTTTCTATTTATTTAACATTCTTACATACTTAATTCTGATAAATCATGAAAAAAATTGTGTGACCATGTGTGTATGGCGTCTTATCCATGCTGCAGTGTGGCAGATGTTTTGACCTCCTGCTTCACCTCCATCACCATCATCCATTTGTTCAGGGTGTTGGTCCTCTTCATCCCAGGGCACATTTGTTTTTACACATATGTTGTGTAGTATTGCACATGTCATTATCATTTTGCACACAGTTTTGGGAGAATACAATAGCCTTCCAGCGGATAAATCAAGGCAACGGAACCGGGATTTGAGCATTCCAAAGCTTCTCTCAACAATGTTACGTGTCTTGCAATGGGCATGGTTGTATGCCTTTTGATGTTCAGTCTGTGCAATCCACCTATACATCCTGTCCCCCAGGCATTAATAAGGCTGGAGCAACGGGAACTCATACCCGAGTGTGGCGTGGCTCTCCGGGTGACTTTTGCCGGAGTGTGGTTGAGCAGGAGGGCTTGATTTCTCCCACAAGGATGTGTTAGGGGCCGTCTGGAAGCGGCCTGGTGCTTTCTGCTGCGCCGGAGTGTCCTGCTGTGGTGCGTTAGCTGGTGACCTCACAAGCGGCATACCCTAATGCGCAAGACCCAGGCTTGGTCCTCCGCTCCTTGTCCCGGTGGGGACACACAGGAGTCTGTGTGCTGTCGAGATTGGGGGCGTGACTCCTCCCTCCTTGCTGCTTCCCGACTCCGCACACGCAGGCAGCAGACTTGGGGACACGCAAGGCAGATGCTCTGGGTTCTGCTGGGGAGGGAGGAGGTGGTCCAATCCAGAGCCTTGTCTCGGATTCCTGCAGCATGGAGGCATGCACGTAGTGTGCGGAGGCAAACGGTGTCGAAGGCGACAGAGAGGTCTAGGTGGATGAGTTCTGCGGTCTTGTCGTTGCCCCGCAGGGTCCTGATGTTGTCGGTGGTGGCGATGAGGGCGGTCTCGGTGCTTTGGTTGCTATGGATCCCTGACTGGGAAGGTTCCAGGATTCTGTTCTCTTCAAGGTATCGAGTTAGTTGTCTGTTAACTATTTCCCCTATGACCTTGGCTGGGAAGGGGAGCATAGAGATGGGTCGGAAGTTCTTGAGGTCTCTTGGGTCTGCCTTGGGTTTTTGGAGTCAGGCGTTGATCTTGGCATGTTTCCAGCTCTCTGGGAAAGTCGTGGTGTCAAGGGAGAGTTTGATGACATTGTAAAGGTGGTGTGCGATGGAGCTGCTTGCTTTGATGAAGACGTGGTGCAGGAATGGGTCCGATGGAGAGCCGGAGTGGATTGGGCTCATGGTCTTGATGGTGTCATTGACGCTCACGCTTGTACAGGCTAGCAAGGGGACGTGGTCGATGGTGTGCGGAGGGTCTGTTGTGTTGCTGTCTGTTGGGGCTGTCTGGGTTTTGAAGCTGTTGTGGATGTCTGCTGCCTTGCGGTGGAAGAAGGTGGCGAGGGAGTCGCAACGGGCTTGCGACAACAGGATGTCGTTGGTGTTGGAGCTGGGGTTGGAGAATTCCTTCACGATGTTGAAGAGCTCCTTGCTGTTGTGTACGTTGTTGTCGAGGTGGTCTTTGAAGGAGGTCTTCTTGTCAGCCCTGATGAGGTGATGGTGTTTGGGGATGGCGTCTTTCTGGGTTGCGTGGCTGTCCAGAGTTTGTTCACTGTGCCATTTCTTCTCTAATTTCCGGCAGGCTTGTTTGGGATCTAGGAATTCTGGGGTGAACCAGCTGGCCCTCTTGCTGGTGTCTCTGTGGGGGGATTCTTCCTGGGGGCGAGTGTGTTGGCGCAGTCCTCGATCCAGCGTTTGAGGTTGTGGGCAGCGATGTCGGTGTTGGAGGGTTTGGTGGGTGGGCTGAGAGCGAAGTTTGCATGTAGTTGGTCTTTGGTGATTTGGCTCCAGCAGCAGCAGGGGATCTGTTGTGTCAGGTGGTGTGTGGTGGGTTTCTTGAATGTGAAGTGGATGCAGCAGTGGTTGGTTCAGAGGAGTACAGTGGTGTTTCTGACGGAGTCGTGCGGGCTTGAGGAGAAGATGGGGTCGAGCGTGTGGCCGGCGGAGTGTGCGGGGATTGTGATGAGTTGCCTCATTCCGAGGCTTGTGAGATTGTCGAGCAGGGTGGTGGAGTTTCTGTTGTTGTTGTTCTGAAGGTGAAAGTTCATGTCTCCGAGGGGGATGTAGTCGGTGGAGGTCCGGGCCTGCGTGCTGATGAAGTTGGCAATGGAGTTGCTGAACTGGAGCGGGGTCCAGGGGGTCGGTAGACGAGGGTGCCTCTGAGGGTGGATTTGGGTTCTGTGTGGATCTGGAAATGCATGTGTTTGGCGGTGCTGAGCACGTCGTTGGTGCTACTTGAGACCCTGATGCTGTTCTTGTGGACGATGGCGATTCATCCTCCTACTTCGTTGGTGCGGTCTCTGCGGGTGATCTTGTAGCCATCTGGGATGGCTATGGCGATGCTGAGTGCAGAGGAGTTGTCCATCTACTTGGACCACTCACACCCTTCTTTTTTTAGAACAGCAATGCTATACATCAGGCCGCTGAATTGACGAGGTGGGCACGGGGATGGAACCTTGTAGACATCTGGAGATCCCAACACAGACATATGCAGGAATATTCTTTCTACTCCCACCCACACAACCTACATACCCGGTTAGATCACTTCCATTGTACCACACATCTATCCCCTGCCATACACCACAGTACGTTCCTGGGGAAACTATCTCCACCCATTATCCAATATAACTGTCGCTGAAGTGGGGCCGGGTCCCAACACCTATTCCTACATGGCGTCTGCAGCCGGCAACTCTAGTGGATCAGGTGTTTTGGGCAAAATTCCCCAACACTGTTAATACTTACTTTAATGACAACGAGGGCACGGCTACTATCAGGTCCATTGAATGGAAAGCATTTAAAATCACGGTAAGGGGGCTTGTGATGGGGTGGGGTGGGGTGTGGATTAGGAGGGAAGTGATTAGGGACTAGACAGACTTACATGCATACACATTGCGTACGCACGTGGAGGCTGCTAGAGCAGGCACTCTGCTTGAACTGCAGATTGCTTCCCACAGTCTCCCACTCCTACCCTAGCGGTGTCCGATGCTCGCAGCATAATACTAACCACCCAGAGAAATATTAACAGGGCTTTTCACGACCACTACACTACTCTGTATAGCACATACCCTTCACATGGAACAGAGGAAATGGTGCAATTCCTGGCGGGTGTAGAGCTCCCCAAGATCACCAATGCCAATGCCGAGTCGTTGGCAGCACCGATAACCATAGCAGAGATCCAGGCTGCACTAAAAGCATTGGCCCGTAATAAGACCCTGGGGTCAGATCGTCTACAGGTGGATTTTTACTCCACCTTTGTCAACACATTGGCCCACAAGCTATTGCAACTGTGTGTCACCTCCCTCGAGGAGGGTACACTGCCCCCCACTACTAAAGAAGCAATCCTCACGTCACTGCTGAATCCCAGTAAGGCTCCTACTACTTGAACTCGTATCACCCTTTGTCAATACCCAATGCGGAATATAATATTCAGAGTAAGCTATTGGCATTCAGATTGCTAACCCTGCTGCCCAAACTTATAAAAAAGGATGAATTTGCCTTTATTCAGAAACGTAGCACTTCCCTCAATATCCGCCGATCGAACGCCCTGATGCATGCGGTGACTGAGACATGGCCGTTAGCTGTGTGCCTGTCCCCAGATATACAGCAAGCGTTTGACTCCCTAAGCTGGCCCTACATGCTGGTGGTATTGGAGTAGTTTGTAATACCCCCTGAGTATTGTAAGTGGATTTGGCTGCTTTACACGGACCCCACTGCCCGTGCCAAGTCGGCTCTGCTCATCTCACCTGCCTATCGTATTTATGTTGGAACGCGTCAGGGTTGCCCCCATCGCCCCTGTTTTTTTGTGTTAGGTTAGGAGCCAATGATGCAATGGTTACGCTGTGTCATGGTCCCATATGGCATACCATTCCAGACAATAACACATTCTGTGTAACTGTACGCCAATGATGATATGTTGCTCTATTTTAAGGACATCGGTGTGGACATGCGGTCGTTGCCAGTGTATTCTTGCACTTCGGTGACGTCTCTGGACTGTGCCTGCATGCAGCAAAAACGGCAGCGTAGTCCTTTTCTGCCACGTACAACAGGACCCACCTATTGTTTGGACTTGAACAGTTCAGAGTACAACCCGTCACATTAAATATCTGTGAAAATATTTTTATAGGTCATCCACTGACACTGTAGACGGGAATGTGGTGCAGACTATAAACGTGCTCTGTTTGCAAGTCGTCTTCTGGAATAGCCTGCCGTTGTCTCTGGCATGCGGGTTAGCATTGTCCAAAATGGTCATGCTACCTCAACTCCTATATCATTTTGTAAATATACCTGTGATCTTACTGGCCTGGTTTTTTAAATCGGTGGACACTTTGCTGGGGTCTTTGCTATTGGGACAAGGGAGGCAAAGGTTGGCATTATCCAACATGCAGCTGCCAAACACGGTGTGCGGCATGGGATAGCCTGATTTTACATCATACTGTATAGTGGGACAGCTGCTT
This sequence comes from Lissotriton vulgaris, assembly GCF_964263255.1. Taxonomy (NCBI): domain Eukaryota; kingdom Metazoa; phylum Chordata; class Amphibia; order Caudata; family Salamandridae; genus Lissotriton; species Lissotriton vulgaris. The sequence continues at coordinate 1,190,462,809 of NC_141691.1, read as the reverse complement.
TGGTTGGCCTATTGGGTGGCGAGACATAATCTGTTTGAAATTGGTTACACCCTGGCTCATTTACATTGCGGAAAGCTGCATGCGCTGCTATGTCCTGGAACTGACAGACTGTGTGACCCTCCCTTACTGTTGTCCACCGCAATCCACTACTGGAAGAAGGCACATATATTGTCTAAAATTGTACACACCTATGCTCCAAATGTCCCTCTTTGTGGTTTCCCTACCCGGCGCGGTGTGTTGTCCGCTGGCCAGGCCCGAGACTGGACACAAGCGGGCACAACCACAGTTGAAGTTTTTTTCCACAATGGTGCACTGATGACTCATGGCGAATGTGCCCATACTAGAGCAGTACCAGAGACTCTTTTTATCACACATGGATCGTTTGTGCAATATGTCCGGCAATATTGGTTGGCAACGCAGACGGAACCCCCTACATTTCAATTGTTGCGGTCGGTGCACATCATGGCCCATGGTCCCCACCTGGTGCGCTGGCTATACCATGTTTTGAGTGAACACCAGCAGGTACCACTGCTGATGCTCTGTCTTAAGTGTGAGTTGGCACTGACACAGGAACTGGAGGACAGGGAGTGGGATGCCGCTCTGGAGCATCCCTGTTGAGTGTCGCGTAATTTCCAGCTAAAGTCCATTCAAATACTGATACTACATAGGACCTATCTTACTAAGCAGGCTATACAAAGAATGTACCCCTTGGCTACTGCGCGCTGCCCCAGATGTCCACAGGATCCTTCAGATTGGGGGTTTTGTTCTGAAGTTGTCGGTGGATTGTCCACATTGACTGAGCGCAATGTTTAGGATGCCATGGAAGTGTGTTTATTGGGTCTTCTCCCCCTCCCGAAAAAGCAAAACTGCTGTGCCACTTTGCTGGCTGTGATGCTCGCAAACCGAATGATAACACAGCAAGTGAATTCATGCAGGGCACCACAAGAGGGCGTCTGGAGGGAGTAGGTCATTAGATGGGCGGTGACAGAGGAGGAGGCACTGGCCCGAGAGGAATATAGGGGTTTGCAGAAAACCCAATAGAGTTGTATTGGGCTCAGGTGTAGGAACAATTTAAAGCACTCTCAGGAGAAGGTGTAGATGCAGCCCTATTTTTACCGGTTGAGTTGGCCGCATCGGCATAGGTCTATGTTATGGACAGCAACTCAAACTAGATGGGGATATACATTTTTTCACCAGAGTTGATGGGGGTTTCCCTTACTAAAGCTCACCTGGACCTTCCCACCCCCTACTTCTCACCCCTGACTGTCTTGCCTCCTCACTGGTCCTTTCTCCTCTGCCCCCCGAAGCCTAGGGACACACTATGCACTAATATTTCAGTGACTCCTTGACTCATAAATAGGAATGTGGCAGCTGAGTTCATTGTTCTTAGTTTATAGGGAGTTATAGTTGTGGGTGGTATATCAAAGGACGCAGGGCCGGACGGAGAACCAAAACCGGCCCTGGCAAAGTGCTCTGCCGAACTCTTTGGCGGACCGGTTTTTGGCCGATTTTGTTACAGGGCCGCTTTAGCAGCTATGCTGCAAAAACTGCCCTGTAACAAAAAATGCCCCCCTGGGCCCAAAACCAGCCCCCACCCTTGCGGCGCACCGGGGGATTGATCGGTGCCCACAACGGCCAGTCCGGGCCTGAAAGGAGGGTATGCATGGATGGCACAGATGTGGGTTACTATTAGCAGACTGCAGTATATTGATTACTTTTGAATAGTTTTTGACCCCTAGATGGTCGAGGACCATACATGTTTCAATACAGATCTTGACATATTATGATGGATATATATATATATATATATATATATATATATATATATTCAATGAAAAAACCATAGGTTATAGTCCATATATAGTTAGGAATTAGCATTTACAAAACCTTATTTTACTCGCATAAAACCATTGAAATTCCATATATAGTTATAAGCGCTAACTATATATCGCGCACCCGCAATCCACTGCTGATGATGTCACATATTACATCATTCATGACATGGTTAGTGACATCACTGATGACATCACTGATGACATCTCAAATGACATCACTGATGACATCACTGATGACAACATGCAGTGACTGTATGTTTCTGTAAAGTTAAAATATCTCTTACATATTGAAGAATGAGTGGATATATAAGTGTCTGGATGAAGGATTTAGTAGGTGCATGACTGACTGTATGAGTGAGTGATTAAATGTGTCTCACTGAGTGCATGGGTTAGTGACTAAACTGTCTTAATTTGTGCATCATTATGTCTGTTGTTCTGTAAACTGTTGCATGTGTTGATAAGTAGCTATATGAGTAACTATATGGGTTATTGATTGGTTGCCCAAGTATTTGTATGGGATACTGAGTGTGTGTGTAGGTGGCTGGGAGGTGTATGACTCTGTGCATAGATGTGTGAGCAGTTGATTCACTAGATGTATGGTTTCAAAAGTGCATGTGGAAACAGCTGTATGGGCGGTTGACTGTGTGCATGAGTGCATTGGTGAGTAAATGGATATCTCAGTGCTACATGTCAAAGTAAGTACATATGTAAAACACAGTACATGTGAGAGTTGACATATATAAATAACTGTGCATAAGAGCCAGTGAATGTGTGAGTGGCTGTATGGATCATTGTGAACTTGTATCAGGGATTGTATAATAGAGTAAATATGTGTTAGTATATGTTTGAATAAGTAAAGTTTGTATAACTGTATAGTTGAGGAAATGGAGGTGTGATTGATTCTTTGCATGACTGACTAGGTGTGTGAGTAACTCCATGGATGAGTGACAGTCTGTGAGTGTCTGTTTACACTGATTGTATCTAAGGTTATATTAGAGTCTGAAGAGGTTCATCGTATTATCACATGAATGATATCATCAGTGATGTTATCAGTCATGTCAAATGAGATGTTTTCAGTGATGTCATCAGTGATGTCATTTGAGATGTCATCAGTGATGTCATCAGTGATGTCACTAACCATGTCATGAATGATGTAATATGTGACATCATCAGCAGTGGATTGCGGGTGCGCGATATATAGTTAGCGCTTATAACTATATATGGAATTTCAATGGTTTTATGCGAGTAAAATAAGGTTTTGTAAATGCTAATTCCTAACTATATATGGACTATAACCTATGGTTTTTTCATTGAATTTCAATGGTTTTTTGAAAGCTAATATTTCTATCTGTAAAATGTATTCTTCTTTAAGTCATAAAATATATTGTACATGTTTTTTATACATTTTAAAAAAAAAAAAAAATTGTTCCGCTCCTAGTCCGCGAACTGGTCAGCTTCCCGTTAGCTGAATTCAAAGCCGCGACTTGGTGCGCGAGCCGGTAATCGCTCCTTAAGCGTAACTGTTACGTTATCATGACGTTTTGCGTTGTCGCGTAATACGTTATCCGACGCGCCAGGTTAGCGGACTCGAAAGCGGATTGGATAGCGGCGCAATGCGCGAAACGTAAAGACAGCAGGTCATGTGACTCGATAATAACACTTTTCATTAGTTCATTTCACTTTTGGTTTCCTAATGATGTAATACTAGGTCATGTGATCTAAAATTAACACTTTTCATTGGTTTAGAACTTTCGCTTTTCCCAAATGATGAAAACCCCTCCTTCTTTCCTCACTCTGACTTTCATCTTGATGAGAGAAAGACCTTTGTACAATCCAGGGAAATGGCTTCTGTTGTTGCTTCTGGTAGTGTTCCCCCACCACCACCTCCACCTCCTCATGGAAAAAAAGGACCACCAACTCAACCAATCTTTCAAGAAGAGGAAGAGGAGGAAGAGCCTGAATATTTGCCTGAGGAGCCCAGGAGATATAACAGGAAGGAAAATTTCATTTGGCAATTTTTCAAATTTCCACCAGGGCAAAAGAAAGTGAACGCCAGGTATGTCTTTTGCCGAATCTGTGATGAACGTCTTTCTAGAGGCACGGATAAAAAATATAGTTATGGGAATTTCACTATGCACAGACACATGAGCAGGTGGCACCCAAATAACTACAGTGCAGCTCAGCTTCGAGACGAACAACAGAATTCACCAGCAATAGCCAGAAGATCGGTTGTGCCAGAAGTTACGGGACCTGAAGCAAGGGAGCTGATCCCAAATATTCAAATGGACATGGGGGAAGTCAAACAAGTTTGTATGAGGTGCAATCAAACATTATGCTACCGCGAAAGTAGCATAACTCTTATCATTAGAGCCATCAAAAATCATGTATGTCCAAAACGCCCCCAAAAATAAATTCTTCTTTTTTTTGTTGCTCTTGTTGAGCCCTCTTCGATGAATCATTTTTGTTTCCCCCCCTCCCCCCCAAAAATAAAAAAAATACAAAATGTTCAGAAAAAAACAAAAAAATATAAAAAATGTTCAGAAAACTAATAAAAAAAATTTAAAACAACAAAAACAAAAAAAAGTTCTTTTCAGAACTACCTCCCCATTATTTAAAAAAATTGGTAGAATTCTTTGAACTCTACCAAGCTCTATTTCTATTAGTTCGCTCCCAGTTCGCACTCCGGTACGCGAACTTTGAGCGCACCCAACATTTTTTTTTAAAAAAAGGAACAGTAAGTATAAGGAAAGAAAACAGACAGCTATGTTACAAAAAAGACAGCTATAGGGAGTAAAGAAAAGATACTGTGACCCGCAATTCACTTCTGATCATGTCATATATTACATTATTTTTTACATAGTCAGTGACATCATCAGCAGTGGATTGCGAGTAACAGTTTTTTTTGTTTACGTCCTATAGCTGTCTTTTTTGTAACATAACTGTCTGTTTCCTATCCTTAAACTTACTGTTCCTTTTTTTAACGAGATAACAGATATGTCCAATTATTACATCATTCATAACATAGTCATTGACATCATCAGCAGTGGAATGCAGGTTAAAAAAGTAGAAAACATTTACCTTATAATTCTTGTTAATTTTTAAAGAAAATTTTTCATACATTCAATCTGTAAAAGAGAGAACAAACATTTCCAAAAATATTAAAACATGTATTTAAAAATTAGAAAAAAGAAGGAAAAGGTTCAAGAAGAAACACTTTTTAAACAACTTTGACACTTATAGAAACCTCTACTTCTCTACGACCCCTACACAATCCTAAATATATTTATTTTCAACAAACAGTATCTTCATGCTGATGAAATGAGGCCTATTTTGAAATATGATGCTTCTTTTGCATTGCTTATGTCTCACAATAGTGATGCCATAACACCGCAAAAGAGATGTAAAACCATCATAAAATTGTGTCTAACATTTAAAATGATTATTTTAGGATGCAAATAAGATGTGTGCTTTCAAGAGCTTTCTTTGATGTGAGGCCTCTTTTCTTGTTTTTAAAAAAAACAGTACCCAGAAGTACAACACTGTAAGCATTAAAATTGACACTTACAGAAGACTCAGCTTACCCATATGTACCTCACATTTCTAAATGTATATCATAAGTACAAAAAGCATAACATTAATTATACATGTTAAATGGTTTATTTTTGCTGTTCTCAGAATGTTTCAAATTTCACTTAAATCAGTGACTTGAAGGTATTCATCATGTAACAGCGGGGAAAAAAAACACAATCAAAATGACTGTGTTTAAAAAACCCATACAACCTAAGAAATCTGATTTCAAAACTCCTTAAAATTGACTTACTTTCAATGACGTCGAAGGATCTCCTATAAACAGCATCCACTCTATTGTGCTATAAATATTTTCAGCCCGCCACTTTCTGAAAGAAAACCTCCATCGATACGTAAAATATGTTACATAGAAAAAAAAACTTCTCTCATTCTATCACATGTTTCCACTAGGCCAAATCATGTTGCCGCGATTCGCAAGTCTAATAATTCTTCCAATCAAATCCCGACATTTTCTATTTTCGCAACTTTCAAAAATAAAATATTTGAGATTATTTTCACAATCCTGGACTAGTAATATCTTACTCTTCTTTGTCACTCATGTTCTCCTTTTCCTATGACACTGATACTGCTTACTATGAAGCAGACTTACTTGCATCAGGTTTATATAGTTGGATTTTTAATCTAGACAGCATTGCAGACTTACATTCCCTCCACTTAAAATTTTGGTTTTAAAAACACCAGGTAAGAATTTTTAAGGTCAAACGGCAATTTTTTTTTGAAAGTTACAACGGAATCATTACAGAATGACCAGCCGTTTCCAGACTTTAAGTAAGCTGTATAATGTCCTGATGTTGTTGATGGACCATCGTGATAGATAATTGCTACAGTTACAAAAGTCCTCCCTGATATTGACAGCTGAGAAGCCACAAATTTTTTTATTAAAGTTGCCAATTTTGATCCATCAGGCCTACATCGTTGGATCATTAAAATGACATACTGGCTATATCTACGTATAAATAATGTTGACATCATATCACATTTACATTGGCTACACTCCATGTTGTGATCCGCTGCATTTACTAGCTTATTAAAGGACACTGATTTACTGTCTGGCAAAGTTAAATATATAAATCTTTCTGAGTCTACACTAGTAGTACTTGATACCATACAGTTCTCGCAGTCATGCTGCCATTGATAAGAAAGCCCAAACAGGTGATCTACATCTACACCCTCATCTTGCAATACATCAAGCATATACATTAAAAACTCCTGACAATCTTGCTGATTATTTTCAGAGAAGTCTGTTTGACCTGAACATTCATCTAACAGATAACGAACTTCAGACACACTTTCTACTTTTGTTCGATCAGTGCTACATTTCTCTAACACAGAATTCAACAAGCAGCATAAACTTTGTTCCGAATTGAACACAATCTGTTCTTTTAAACTCTCTAGTGAAAAGAGAACATTAACCACTACATTTGCATAGCAGTTGACACCAGAACTGTTTTCAAATTGAAAACCGACAACATCTTCAACAGAATCCACTTTCTTTCTGCTAACAACTTTCGGTTCATTGACTTTTAGTCTTTTTGCAACAACCTCCCTACTATTACTGATATTTCTACGTTTCTGGCCTACCACACGTTTCTCAAACAAAGGATATTGAGGCAAATGTGGCGCATACTCTTTTCTTAACCTATTGTATTCCTTAACACAATCTAGATCCGCACAAATGTTTGTGACATCACAGTCAATCAAGTACAATCCCGATAAAGTTCTAACTCGTGACAAAGCCACATATGCCATACCCTCCTTGAACACAGAACTGCCAATATTCACCAATGCACAGTCTACACTTAAACCTTGCGATTTATGGATTGTCACCGCATATGCCAAGCAAACAGGAAAGTGTTTACGGCGAACATATAAGTCTTTAACGAGCAAAAACCTAGCAGAACAACGACCAATTTGCTGTACTTCCTCAATGCCATCAAATTTAATTCTTAAAAATTCGATTCCATCTCTATTTTTGTATTTCTCCAAATCAACAACATTACCCATTGATCCATTTACTAGACCTCTTTCTACATGTAAATTCCTTCTCAAAATGATTCGGCAATTTAAACACACATTCAAAGTCTTTTCAAAACCCGCTGTTTTAGATATAGTCTTCTCTAATGAATCCAATTTTGATTTCAAATTGTCTGACAAAATAATTGTTGATCCCATGTGCTCTAATTTGTCGATAGCTTCAAGTTTCACTATCTCTTGCTTTTCTAAATTCAACATTTTATTGTTGAAGATGGCACATTCTGCAAGAGTTGGCATGAGACATATCCCGGACTTCTTCTCAGTAATTTTCTGAAAAATATTCTCAGGCACAATCTCTTGTTTGGGATATAAATTTGACAGTAATCGTGCATTTAAAGCTTCTCTCCCATGCTCGGTCACTTTTCCAATTCTAATATTGTGTAGAATATTCTTGTAATCTTCATCCTTTGCCTGACGCATATTTTCATGCAGTTCTGCATAATTGAAGTTTAACCATATATTGACGTTGCCAATGCTCCCTAGGCACTTCCTAGTATCTTCATGTGTGAGTATTTTGAACACAGGTTGACCTTTTACTGGTGTCAGCTGCAGAAGATCTCCGAAAACAATGATGTGTTTGCCACCAAATAACACATCATATTCAGTTTTAAGTACTTCTTGCATTCTCAAATGCACAAAGGCAAGCATGACATTGGAAACCATGCTTACTTCGTCAATGATAAGTAGTTTCATTTTCCTCAAGACTCTTGAAACTTCACAGCAAGCATCTCCAGATAACTTGTTGTATTGTAATTTGTTGTCATGCTCCACCGGCAGCATCAGTAGACGATGCAAAGTAATACCTTTAATGTTATGTGCTGCCAGTCCAGTAGGAGCGGTGACAACACAAGACAGCGATGACTTAGTCCTTTCCTACAAATAACAAGAAATTGCTTTAATGAGGAAACTCTTTCCAGTTCCCGCTTCTCCACTCACGTACAGTCGGACAGGCTTCAACGACGTACATGAGCACTCTTTCTTCTCATGACTTAATCCGTGCTCAATTTCCTTGGTAACTTCATCATATATTTTCCTCTGCTCAACGTTGAGTTGTTTTTCCAAGTCTTCTAAGTTAACTGAATCCTCCTGAGCATGTGCCATGGCTCTTTCCACTTCATTCATAGCAGTGGCAGCTTCATTTTCGATAATAGGTCCTCCAAGTGGATCTTGACTCAATGAAACAGAACTCTGACTGTCCTGAGAACTGTCTCTGGCAATCTCGGCTGCAATCGTTGCTTCCTGCTCAATTTCCAAAGTTAGCATTTCTTGATATTTAGGAAAAGCAGGACATTCTATGGACTCCTTGGCTGCATTAAAAGAGTCTTCGTAACAGAGGAAATCTCCAAGCAGTTCCTCTTCTGCACGCCAAGGCTTGAAAAGTTGCAAAAGTGCTAAATAGAAAAACTCCTTTCTTTCTGTAGATTCACCACTCAATTTTCGATGGTTTACTAATTGGCATTTTCTTTGCTTGACCAGGCATCCCTCACTTCCAATTACAGCATACACTCCTTTCTCAATATCTTCTTTGATGTTCCTCTTGAATATATAATTTTGGAGAACCTCATATAGACAAACATTCTCAAGGTGACTGCTTCGATTTGGATAATATGTATCCAACATGTTGCTCTTCAAAATGTCGGTACTGTTTGGCTCCTTTTCCGCCAAATACTCAATTTCCCGGACAGGTTTTAGAACTCGATTTCGCGTTGCAGCAAGACCAAGACTCGCCCAAACGATACTCCTAGATTTGGCATAGAGACTTGCTGAAGACAATCGATCTGAACATTCGTAAGCTCCGATTTCTCGATGCGACAACATCTTCAGACTGAAACTATACAACTTCTTGCTGAGGCTCTTTTCATGAGATATGTCCTCCCACATATCCTTCAGTTCTGTCTTTTCTTTTTTGGTGATGTAAGATGTCACATACCGAGCCACAGCCATGCAGTTGTCACCCACAAACTGTATATCCATGTTAGCATTCCACATGGACAAAATCACTGGGTTGTAGTCATTGATGTACTTGGACTCTTCGTTCCTTTTCAAATTGTATGTATTTTTGGGTGATTTCCTCGTCACATTATGTCGTAGTGAAGACATCAAACTGTTCACTTTTCCTTTTGAAATCACCGGCCGTGGAAAGTTGAAACGACATTTGGTGTAGAACTTATCCTTGTTTCTGAATTTACGACGACAGTACTTTCCACAACGATGGCTTTGGAAACGTAGAACTTGTTCTCTTAGGCTTTTCTTCTCCGTTGCATTTGGAACAGCACACGTAGAATACTGTTCTATGAAATTCATCACTAAGTCATCGGAATCTGTTCCAAATTTAGGAGCATCCTTGATCCACAACAACATATGTATATGAGGAGCACCTCTTGCTTGGTACTCCTTTCTCCAAAAGAAATCCAACACCTCTCCAAGAGGTGGATTCTTCTTATCTGTGATGAAAGACATCATAGCTTCAAATTTATGATTGAAGTACCTGCATACATTCACAGGATCCAAAGAACACAGTTCTCCAGGTGTCTTGAATTCAATGTTTTCAATATTTCCATTTGCTTCTCGTAGAAATTCAAGTAAGTCTTCCCAGCCATACTCGGCACAGCTCAGAGTGAGGAACCATGTCGGAGTTCCTAAGTTCCTCAGCATACATTTTAAATCACCATGACGACGATACCAATACTCATTAGTACCACGCTGACACGCCATGAGATTAATTAAGTGAGAATCCAAAATACTATCTTGGACATTAACTTTATGCATAAAGTCTCTTGCCGAGATATTTCGCATCTGTATACCACTTTTCAAGATGTGGTTCACTGCATATGACAATCCAGACAGATCGCTTTCAAACAGGAGATGAAACAAATAGGGAATGCATTGACGAAACCTAGGATCTTCTCCATACAATCGTAAAGTCCGGTATTCAGACGCAGGAATTTGATGAGATCGCTCATCATATCTTCCTCCTCGACCTGTGGGAAATAGCTGTGGGAAACACCGAGCTTCCAAACTTTCCTCCCAAACACTAATGGGACTCCCTTTGGCTTGTTTCATTTGAAACAACTCAATAGCATTCCCCATGACTTCCTTGGAATGCAATGGATGAACACTATAATGTTCATATATTTCTTCACTTTTAGAGGCCTCTACTTTCTCAATTTGCCCAGCACACAAATCGCTATCCTCTTCATCACTTACTTCCTCTTCTGCAACATACACATTCTTATAATACTTATTATTTTTCTTCAAATACACTGTTGCCTTTTTGACTTTCCTAACATCCACTAAATCTTGCCATATTTTCTTATTCTTTGTCGGAACCCCATTAACCAAGATAACCAGAGGTTCCTCTTCCACTTCTTCTACTCCAATTGTGTTAATGTTTTTATTCAAATCTAAAGGCAAATAAACAACTCTTCCCTTTAATCCTTTCTGTAAATCTGCTGGAGGCAACTTCCCTGTCTTTGGCTCCATTCTTACAATAGCCTGAAAGGGATGAATACTTTGAATCAAAATAGATTCATAAGTATTTAAATCCTTCAATTCAGAAGGAATCTCAACCAATTCAAGATTATTATGAACTGCCCTAGCAGGCATCTGATTTTGGTTTAATTTATTACAACAATAAGTACACACACGTTGATCCGATCCCAAATCAAAATAATTTTCTACCATCAAGTATGTGGCAAAATCCTTCCATTCACTATTATTTTCCCTTTCACTTTTTGCATATAAATCCACTACCTTAGTCTGATTCTTATAATAAGTACGTCGACAACAAACACAAGTGAAATTAGGTCTGTCACTTGATTTCATCTGAAACGTGGCAATTTCCTTCTGAAAATTATCTGTACTGTAAACCTGTACATTATCTTCCACATTACTCTCTACTTCAGGGTCAATTTGAACATTCTCATCTTTACTACTAAAGTAACAAAACTCAATTTCTTCACAAATATTCTTCACATCTATTTCAGAACCATGCAAAAGAGCAGCACATAATTGTTTAAGCATAATTGCTGGACTCTTTGCATAATACAACATTCTCACTAATTTTCTCACTTTATTATGATGCACTGCTAGCATCCTGAAATGATGAAAAACACTCTGGCATACTCTCCTGGAAAGACAAGCCAGTGAATGACCACGCAAACCTGTTATTTGTCTCACTCTGCAAGGATCTAAATCTTGCAACAACTTCATTTTCTGCTTCAAACTTTTCTTATTAAATGTCCGTATAAAATCACAAAGCAAATTGATGGAAACCTGTCGCACACTGCAAATAGAACTACACTTCCAAATGTACACAGGAGCCTTAGGACGTCTTCCTAAAACCTCATCACTTAGCGCCTCTTCTGTCTCTGTTGTCACAAGTTTTTCTTTTTCAACTGGACAACCATTCTTCACTTCATAAGCTCGACCACTGATGTCAACTGCATGCACCAAATCATTATCCTGAAAATAACTCTCCTCATTAAAAAATGCCTCAGAACTTGAACTATGCATCCATTCTCCGGAAAAAACTTCACAAAAGTTAGTACGATTTACTACTCTCTTCCATCTACTGTTTGTTTTGAAATCAGAAATTACCTTGCTTAGTTTCCTAATTCTATTGATTACCAAAATAAACAACTTTCGCTTAATTTCAAAAGCATGATCAATAATTTTCTCGACATTTTTCTTCTTCTTATAAAATGCCGCTTTCTGTTTGCATTTCTTAATATTTCTTAATAAATTAACTATTATCCGATTACGGAACATTCGTTGTCGAATGTCCCTAAACTGTTCTTTCCTTCTACTATCATGCACAGAGTTATCTCTTCCTCTACCAGTAACATTTTTCATTGGTCTTTTCTTTCCATTTAAATTACTCTTCTTTTTCTGAACTGAAACATTTGGGCGAGAAAAACTTTTTTTACTACAAATATTTTTTAAGAAAGACTTTGTGCTCTTACCCGGAGCTTTCTTGGTGTTTTGATAAGTATTTAGGGAAGAGGACTGCTGCAATAAAACATCACCGTGCTGTCTTTGATGTTTTCGAGCCTTTATAATTCTATTTTTGGTAGGCATTTTCCAAACTATGAAAGAATCTGCAGTTGAATCTGTTGAAAAATATAATAAAAAATGTTAATAACCACTATTACCAAACAGTAAATGAATAACAGTCATCAAAAACTTAATGCCCTTCTTATTATTTAACATAGCAAATCAAGGCATATGACTGTGTATGATGTTATTTTTCTTTTTTAAATGGAAAGCGTTCTTCATGGTGCAAGTTTCTTGTAAATACGCTCCCACCTGCGAAAAGGAACTTAGCAATGCAAAGCTGCTTGGGTCCCCGGTGTCTGTCAACATTCTAAACAGTCCGGAGCGGCCGCCATCTTATCTCTCGGTAGGATCGAGAGTGAAGAAGAGGTGAAAAACGAAGGGGAAATTTAATGAAAGGGGACAAAGTATACCCTGGTTGACCCCCTAGGAATGTTGTTGGGATTTTTAAAGGGTCCCCTGGGGAAAATAAAAAATATATATTTTTCACGATAGAACCGCTTCCCAAACACCGAACTGGGCCGCAAACTGCACGAGAATACGCCATTTTGTGCTTCGTTTTAATTAAATTACTAGGAATAAGGAGGTGCGGGAGACGTATCCCAATCCCTTATATTTTCTTCACATCTAGCATGTGCTTCGAATGGAAATCCATAGAGCATATTATCAAGCACATTATCGCCGCTTTATCGGTCGTTTTCGGCCGATAAAGCGGCGATAATTGAAGCGCACAGGCTTGATAAAATACCACATTGTTATAAATGAATCCTTATTGAGACACAATGTCTGCGCCAACTTGCCTTTTTTACAATGCCACAATTTTGTCGTGCACGGCAGCCATTTTACATGCCAGGCTGGTCTCAGCCTATCACCTAGCCCTGCGAATGTAGGGAAATATTATCAAACCTGTGCACTAAAATTATCGTCGCATTATTGGCCGAAAACGGCTGATAAAGCGGCGATAATGGGCTCCAGAATATGCTCTGTGGAAATCCAATCGAAGCCCATGGCTAAAAACTACTCAACACCATTGTTTGGACATTATTAACATGGCTATGTAACTCCCATAATCAAAATTTAAATTTGCCAAGCACACTTGTGTTACTGCATGCCAGAATGCTACACCGAATATGCAATTACAATTTCGCAAAGTAACAAAATCTATTTCTATATCACTACAGACAAAGCCACAATTTAAAAACACAGCATTCTTCATCATTTTCTCCTTAGCGATAAAAAGCGGTAGCAATGCATGAATATCACGCTGAAAAGTCAGCGATATTCATGCATTATCCTGCAAATGCTCTTAGCCATGTTATCCACCTCCCATTGGATAACATGGCTAAGAACTGCTCGCAAATGCGAAAAAAAACGGTCGCAATGCATGAATAACTCTGAAAAGTCAACGATATTCATGCATTATTCAGCAAATGCTCTTAGCCATGTTATCCACCACCCATTGAATAACATGACTAAATACTGCTCAGAGCCCCATGAGGAACGCTTTCCATTTAAAAGAGAAAACATATCATCATAGAAAATTATCGTTTTTAAACACAGCATATAAATCAATTGTATACCTGCATTCAAGAGGAAATGACTGAAAATATCCTTGAGACACATGAACGCGTTTTCTGGAATACCCTAGCACCATTTTTCCGACATTATTAACATGGCTATGTAACTCCCATAATCAAAATCTAAATTTGCCAAGCGCAGGTGAGAACGTATTTACAAGACACTTGCCCCATGAGGAATGCTTTCCATTTAAAAATGAAAAAATAACATCAAAGACACTCAAATGCCTTATAAATATGACCCAAAACAACCTATGAAACTCTAACAGTACATATCCAAAATTTAATTGTTTTCAAAATGGTTTTTAAAAACAACATATCTGTTTCAGCTTACATAAAAGACCATGGAATGCGCTTCATATACAACAATACCTTGAGTTACTACATGCCAGAATTCTACACCGAATATGCAAATACAATTTCTCAAAGTAACAAAATCTATTTCTATATCACTATAGACAAAGCCACAGTTTTAAAAACACAGCTTTCTTCATCATTTTCTCCTTAAATCATTATATTCTATATCTAAAATAAATAAAACTTTTCTCACCTTAGCAAATACTTTTTGAGTTTTGAAAACAGTCTCAGAAATACACCAAATTGTCTTCAGCAGAAGAAAAAGGATGCACTCCAGAGGCTGCAGCTATAGAAAGCACAGAAATACAGATATTCATTTCACTTATCTCTCATATTAGCCAATCGTAACTCTTCCCTCACTTTTTTCAAATCAAAACCCTTCCCCCCCTCTGCCCTCTCTGCCTTTTTTCCATAGCAACCACCTCCTGGAAGACCTCTCATGTTTGCAAGTTCACACAACAATGTTTCAATTGAACTCTGAACTCTCAGTGCACCTGCGTATCCAGTGCAATCTTTCAGTAAAAGTTTCTTCCTTGACCATTAAAATTACATCTTTCAAGAACACATCCATGCACCCTAACTTTCTGTTTTCAGAAATGGAAATGCGCCAATCACTGCTAATGAATCATTACCATTGGAAATCCACAGTTTTTTTTCTTTACAAACTCCTACTGTTTCAACTGCCCTTTCATTACCACACTTCATCTGACTGCAGCACAACCTTCTCCCACCATGTTTAACGTCTGGATTGTTGGACATAGTTACATCCACTGGGCTCAAAGGTATGCTGACAACAGAAATTTACACAACCTCAATTTACAAGATGTGGAAATTAAATGGTTGGGCCAAAGAGGATTAAAATGTCACCAATTGATACCATTGGTGAAAACCTTTATGCATTTGCCCAAACCTGACCTGTTAATTGTGCATTGTGGAGGTAATGATTTGGGCACTTTAACAGGAGTAGGTCTGGAAATGCTTTTAAAGGACACCTTTGAGCAATTAATGGCACTTTTTCCTCAAACTGCCTTGGTATATTCCAATATATGCCAAAGACAGAAATGGAGGTGGTCCAACCAATTTGGTCCACAAATTGAGAAAGCGAGGAAGCATGTAAACAAATCTGTTTCAGCTTTCATGAGAGACCATGGAATGGGCTCTCTGTACAACAATAACTTGCGTTACTACATGCAAGATATCTACAGAGGAGATGGAGTTCACTTCTCAGATGAGGGCAACAGAATTTTCATTCTGAATTTAAGACTGTGCATTGGTACCTACTTATAAGTACCTAAATGGAACATAAACCCAAAAGCTCTTCTCAGAGCTACCCTTCATCTGATCACGCACAATTAATACTTTTCTCTAACTTATTTCTGTAATTTTCAACAAACTACGCTCAAAGAGCGCTTCCCGGTACGCGAACTGGAAGCTAACCGCCCAAAATTATTTAAAAAATGTTTTTTCCGCACATATGGTCCTCCTCAGCCACCCTCAGAAAACCTGGGGGTCAAAATACTTGTACCGTGTCCCCTTCTACCCTTTCTGAACATTATTTAACCTCCATTTTATATGTTAATTCGACCGAAACACAAAATGGTGGACTCCCGTTACACTTCTAGTTCGCGGACTAAACTGCTTCCCGGGAAGCGGCCCAAAGAAAAGGTGGGAAAGTAATTCAAAGAAAAAGGACTGGAGACACTCTCACCAAATATACATTAACTCATACTACATAACAATCCCTTTCATTTTCACAAATTTGATTGAAATTCCATTTAGCCATTAAGCCTGTAGACCTCTCTAAATACCTTGAAGTAAATTACTTCACAAAACACATCTGAAGTGTTGGAATTGACAACCAATAAAAATCTTACTTTCATTTCCTACTTTTATTACCTGATATTTGATTGGTTATATACCTGAATATATATAAAGGAAGAGAAGAAAACACAGCCATTTTGACTGCTACTTCTTGTTGTACATCACATTTCAATACTTACCTAAGACTTCAACTTGTTTCTGAAGGTAAGTTGTTATTTTTAAAAATAAAGTATATTGTACACTATAACTTGATATGGTAGACTTTTTCTGATACATATACACTATCCCTCTGTAGTAGTTATGGATTTAGATAGACTTCTCTGTTATAGTTAGGAATGGAGTTAGGCTTGTCTTCGTTAAATTACATACACTTTTTTATAGTTCTATTTCCACTCTGATACTATACACTGTCAAAAGAAAAATTCACTGATAAAAACTACCTATCTAAAATTAATCCCAACAGTGCCCAATCTCCACTAATATATATTTTTTTATTCAAAATTTCAGGCAAAATGGAAGGCGAACAACAAGTTTCATTTTCAATTGAACTGAAGGAGAGCAGCCAAGACAAAATTGATGACTTTATGGATGACAGTAGAGACCACGAACTTCTACAATGTGTTGAAGCAGTGGACAACCTGCTTCAAAATGAAAAACAATTACACCCTATAAAAAATTATGACATTTCTGACAATGAAATGTTAGAAAATTTAATAAAGTATGAAACACAATCATAATAAAAAATAAATAAAGAAAGAAAACAAAAAAAAACCAACAAAAACAACAAATAATTAACATACAGTATTAAAAAAATCTATCATTCTTTTATCCTTATAGTACGCTGCCCAGAGCGCTACCCGGTTCGCGTACTAGGAGCTCACCACGCATAAATAATTTTTTTTTTTTTTTTTTTTTTCCCCCTGCAGAAACCTTTAACAACCTCCACATAAAACCTAGGGGGTCAGGGAGGATCTACTAGGCCCCCTTATCGAAATTTCCCCCTTTGTTTTGGCCTCCTCTTATCTCTCGATCCTACCGAGAGACAACATGGCGGCCGCACCGGACTGTTTAGAATGTTGACAGACACCGGAGAGCCAATCAGCTTCGCTTCGCATAGTTCCGATAAGCGAAAAGTAAGCGGACCGGATCGCTGCCCGGAGCGCTGTTACAGATATATATCTTGATTTAAACGTTAATTTCTCAAAATCCACTAAAGCACATATATTGAGACCTAGCAAAGGCACATCGGGCTAACAGTCCCTACAATTTTGCCAAGTTTCGTGCAAATCCATTCAGCCATTCGAGCTAAAAGTGAGGCCAACCGCCCTATGGAAAACTCAATGTTAAAAACGCGTTTTGGGACCCCCCTTTTTTCTCGCCCCCCCCTTGACGAACCCCCCCCAAATTTCCAGGAGCTACTCAGAAACAAAATGTGCCATTTTCCTGAAAATTTCAGCCGATTCCGTCCACAAACGCCAAAGTTATTCGACATAGAATTTTCAGAAATCCCATAGGGAAAAAATCCTAACTATATATACCTACTGGCGACCGCCAGTAGGTAATATATATATATATATATATATATATATATATATATATATATATATATATATATATATATATATATATATATATATATATATATACCTACTGGCGGTCGCCAGTAGGTATATATAGTTAGGATTTTTTCTCTATGGAACTTTTGAAAATTCTATGTCTAATAACTTTGGCGTTTGTGGACGGAATCGGCTGAAATTTTCAGGAAAATGGCACATTTTGTTTCTGGGCAGCCCCTGATAATTTGGGGGGTTCTCGTCAAGGGAGGCCGAGAAAAAAGGGGGGTCCCAAAACACGTTTTTCCCATTCATTTTTCCATAGGGCGTTTGGCCTCACTTTTAGCTCGAACGGCTGAATGGATTTACACGAAACTTGGCAAAATTGTAGGGACTGTTAGCCCGATGTGCCTTTGCTGGGTCTCAATATATGTGCTCCAGTGGATTTTGAGAAATTAACGTTTTAAAAAACAGATATATCTGTGACAGCTCCAGATCGCGTACTTTTCGCGTAACGGAGCTTTGCGAAGCGAAGCTGATTGGCTCTCCGGTGTCTGTCAACATTCTAAACAGTCCAGTGCGGCCGCCATCTTGTCTCTCGGTAGGATCGAGAGACAAGAGGAGGAGAAAAACAAAGGGGGAATTTAATGAAAGGGAGCAAGGTAGACCCCTCTTGACCCCCTAGGAATGATGTTGGGGTTATTAAAGGGACCCGTGGGGCAAATAAAAAAAATTTAATTTTTCGCGGTAGAAGCGCTTCCCGGTTCGCAAACCGGGTCGCAAACTGGTAGCGAAACGGGAATTCACCATTTTGTGTTTAGATTTAATTAAATTACGAGATGGAGGAAAAACAATGTGAGAAATGGGTATAAGGGGGTACGGGAGACGTATCCTGACCCCCTATGTTTTCTGAGGGTGGTTGAGGAGGTCCATATATGTTGATACTTGTCTTCCACCGGCTGCGCGTGACGTCTGTTGACGTTCGATTCGAAGGAAATCAGGAAGTTTTGACCGCCATTTTGACACTGCGAGTAAATATATTGTTAAAAATAATTGTTATAAATTAATCCGTATTGATAAACATTGTCTGCGCCATCTTGTTTTTTTTTCCAATGCCACACTTTTGTCGTGCACGGCAGCCATTTTAGATGCCTTGACCAGACCCACTCTCTGCACGCCGCCGATCCTCAGCATGGCTCCCCACCCTCGCAAGCATCTCCCCCATGCACTGGTCACCCACGCTCTCTCTCTCATGTATGGGTCATAAACCTCCTCCCATATGCGCTGCTCTTCCCTGAGAATCACACCCCGTGCTGAGGAAAATTCAGCCCAGATTACAACCGATGCCCAGGCTGCTGGCACAAGAGGCCACTTAGTTCCAATCTTGAACGGTTACCAAATAAAGAGACGGGCGCTGGAAGCAGGAACACAAGAACAGAGTTTTATTTCTCATGAGGAGAGCTTGTCATTTCACTCTACATATCATACAAGTACAAGTCAGCCCCCCGGCCCCCTAATCCTGAGGCAGAATTGCCACTGCAACAAAGGACTTAAACTCCTGCAAAGAACACCATGTAACATTTAATATCATTTACCACCAATGTTTTCATAAATCAGTGTTGCTGAACTCACTCAGTGAAATGTCGCTCATTTCATTAAATCACTTTTAAAGCATGCCTTATAACAATGCACCCAATCCTATGTGGAAGTGCTTATATTAAACATGACATTGCTTTAACCAGGATAGACAAAGAAATGACACAGTGATGTAAAAGTTTCTGAAAGAAATGCCAAGAACGTCCCATGTGAAAGTGAATTTTATCTGGCAATTTTTTTCTTTTCCTTCTCATGAAATGAAAGTTAATGCCATGTTCGTTACCAGCCTCATCTGCAAAAAAAAAACTCTCGAGAGGGACCGAAAAAAAATATAGCTACGGTAATCATACCATGCATCGGCACATGGAGAGGTGGCACCCTCTTAATTATTCTAAAGCACAACTTCGAGATTTGGTGGATAACCCCCGACCGGCAAAAACATCCACCAATGACTTAGCAATAAGTGAGTCAGAGGCAAGGGAAACAGTCCCAAATCTGCAAAAGAACTTTGGGCAGATGATATTGACTTGTGTAGCATGTGGAAAATTAATTTCATGCGGAGAGATGAGTATGACTTTAATAAATAGATCATATGAAAATCATCAATGTCCAAAACGTCCTAGAAAGTAATTTTTGTCATTTTTGAGGAAGAGAGATAACCTACAGTGGTACGGGGTCGTTTTTGTTCGTTTTAGGGGGGCCAGGTGGCATTCCTTCGGGGTGGCTTAGAGGCATTTAAAACAACTTCCCTGATACAGGTAGCATATAAAGTAGAGGCTAAATACCAGGATCTTTATCGATTGCTTTATGCTGTACAAAAATGAAAAACACATACAACAAACCTGGACCATTCATATTTTCAATGTTTCTGCGTACTATACTTTTTAACCCTTAACTAATTGAGCTGCTTCATTTCACCTGCTTTTTAAAAAAAAAAAAAAAAATCGGAAACAGTGGCCATTTATTCGAAACTTACCAATCTACGCGTTACAACTACGTTTGCTTTTTCAAAAACCTTTAATAAAAATGTTGGTGCCCAAATACGGGCCTACAACCCCGTGGGCCGGCCACGGAGCAGGCTGGAACTGTAAATGGGGGTGGGGTATTTATTTGTGGAAAACATAACAGAGTCAGTGGTCGTTGATTTCATAGTAAAAAGTGCGACAAGTGCAACAAAATCATATCGATAATTCATTGTGAGCAAGTACCAAAAGTGTCGACAATTCGAACCTTCAATAATAAATACAGTAATCAATGATGCATTAGAACTTAATATCAATTCATTGTTCGAACGTGTAATCAGTACCCGTCCCATGTCAATTCATTGTTCGAACGTATAATCAATACCCATCCCAGATCAATTCATTGTCCGAACATATAATCAGTCTTATCCCATATCAATTCATGTGCTAAAAACTGCATACATATCTCATGATATCAAGGCTGAGCAATCGGGGCACAACAAGGAGTTGAGAGTTTCATTTGTACCGGCGCCATTTTGGATGAGGTCAGGAAGGTCCAAGTATAGCCAAAATGTCTCCACCAACTCGTGGTTGGACCGGGACCTTTTTCGGCAGTCCAAAAGTTTTCGTTGAAGGGTAGCAGAGGGGACTGCCGACATGAACCATCAGTCAAAGTGGGGTGGAAGGCAACAATCTCTCCTACCGGGTCATACTGGTGTCCCACCGGAACTGATCAAGTTGGTAGTCTTGCAGGATTTTGGTCATTTCAAGACTGAGGCCGGCGCCGGCATGAGCGCGCCGATGTCCCGCGGCTACGTTGTGGTCGTTCCGTGGGTGATCATGGCAGTCATTCCCCATCGGCGGTGTCTGCGGGGGTCGGGGCCCCCGTGGCTCTTATAGAATCTTCAAAGTTGAGGAGAACGTTTCTGGACGCAGGACTCATTTTCTAGTTGAACTCAGAAGCGCCGTTGCACCGCAACAGTGGACGAGGCCCCGCTGGGTGAGTGGAGCGCCGCTGCATCGCAAGAGTGGAGGAACCCTTGTCGGGTGAGTGGAGCGTTGGGGGTGCAGCTGAGAACCCCACCTGGGGGGGTGGGAGAGACTCGTTCGCGCCGCCTCTCCCTCCCAGCGCACCCCACGCCGACACCTGGCATTGATATCCGTGATGTCCGGACCAGGCGATAAGAGGGGGTGGTCGGAGGCAGAGGCAAGACATCCCCCCCGTGGCCTGCAAGGCGGCAGAAGAAGGGAATCGGAAGACCAGTACATTTCGGGCCATCCACCCCACGGCTGATGGCGGTTAGCCGGGCCCTGCCCTGCACGTGTCGAGGCCTGATCTTCCGGATGGGCGTAACCGTGGCCCTGTTGCATTTCGGGAGTTTCCGGAATGGGGGTAGGTATCTGCTGATTTGTATCTATTTCATGTTACCGTTAATGGGCGTGGCGGGCGGTGGGACAGACAAAGCTATTGGTGACTTATACTTCTCCGGAAATGTGAAACTCACAAATGTTTTATTTGTGTAATCGTTTCAGGTCAAACGGATTGTGGAAAAATGTTCGGAATGGAAGAGTCACCAAAAGGCAAAAAGTACACTCATGTATGAAAATCTTACTATTAATGCTTGACGGAGGCCAAGGAGATCAGAGTGCATGAGTCTCATGCTCGATCGATTGAGCTAGCCGGATCGGGCAACAAAAAGTATAAAATAGTTATGTAAATAGTTATTTAATAAAATGTTTTACCCTGTTACTTTGCTGGTGTGTTGTATATATTTATAATATTTGCATAGGGTTTGTCGTTATTTTGGGTGGGGTGGGTGGCGGAGCCGAGCTGTCTTGCAGCCATCATGGTGTGGAGCTCAGTTCATCTCACTAGTTTCGTATTTCTCATGAGGGGTTGTTCTTAATGTTTCTATTTTAGCGAGGTCAAAAAGAGATCCCATTAGTGGCCTACTGATTTTGCTCGATTCCTTTTGTTTTTTAAAACGATTTTTCACTATCTGCAAAGACTAAACAGAGTATTGCGACTCTGTGCTTGTTTGTAAATAGAGAATGAACCAAAGAGAACCAATTCTAAAACAGTAAATGCTTGGATAACAATCAATCAAATAGAGAGAGAAGCAGCCACAACGGATTACAACGGGGGCAAAGGCCTGCGTTAACTACCCTTCACTATCTGCAAAGAGAGAGTACTCCTAAGAGAAAAGAGGGGGGGCAGCGTTCAAAGCACATCAGCGTGCATAAACACGAAAATGTTTTTACCTATCACGTACTTGACATTTGACAGCTTTTGATATTTGCTATTAAAAAACCATTGAGATTCACTGAAAAAACCATAGGTTATAGACCATATATAGTTAGGAATTAGCATTTACAAAACCTTGAAAATTCACTGAAAAAACCATTGGTTATAGACCATATATAGTTAGGAATTAGCATTTACAAAACCTTAATTTACTCGCACAAAACCATAGAAATTCGCATATATAGTTAGTTGCAATAACTATATATCGCGCAACCGCAATCCACTGCTGATGATGTCACATATTACATCATTCATGACATGGTCAGTGACATCACTGATGACATCACTGACATCTCAAATGTCATCAGTGATATCTCAAATGGCATCACAGACAACATCACTGATGACATCAATCATGTGATAATACGATCAACCTCTTCAGACTCTAATATAACCTTAGATACACTCATAGTAAACAGACATTCACAGATTGTCACTCATCCATGGAGTTACTCATACACCTAGTCAGTCATGCAAAGAATCAATCACACCTCCATTTCATCAACTATACAGTTATACACACCTTACTTATTCAAACATATTCTAACACATATTTACTCTCTTATACAATCACTGATACAAGTTTTCAATGATCCATGCAGCCACTGACACATTCACTAGCTCTTATACAGTTATATATATATGTCAACTCTCAGATGTACTGTGTTTTACATATGTACTTACTTTGACATGTAGCACTGAGATATCCATTCACTCACCAATACACTCATGCACACAGTCAACCACCCAGACAGCTGTTTCTACATGCAGTTTTGAACCCATACATCTAGTGAATCAACTGCTCACACATCTATGCACAGTCACACACCTCCCAGACACCTACACACACACACTCGTTCTCCCATACAAATACTTGGGCAACCAATCAATAACCCATATAGTTACTCATATAGGTACTGATTAACACATGCAGCATCTTACACAACAACAGACATACTGATGCACACATTCAGACAGTTTAGTCACTAACCAATGCACTCAGTGAGACACATATAATCACTCTCTCATACAGTCAGTCATGCACCTACTAAATCCTTCATCCAGACACTTATACATCCACTCATTCTTCAATATGTAAGACATATTTTAACTTTACAGAAACATACAGTCACTGGATGATGTCATCAGTGATGTCACTGACCATGTCATGAATGATGTAATATGTGACATCATCAGCAGTGGGTTGCGGGTGCGCGCTATATAGTTATTGCAACTAACTATATATGCGAATTTCTATGGTTTTGTGCGAGTAAATTAAGGTTTTGTAAATGCAAATTCCTAACTATATATGGTCTATAACCAATGGTTTTTTCAGTGAATATATATATATATATATATATATATATATATATATATATATATATTCACGAAATTCGTCACCTTTCAGACAGAAAACACCCCTGCCAGTTCCGTAGTGACGAAGAGTCGACCCAAAAGAGTGCTGGTGCAAGAAAGTTTATTCAAATGATGCCAGCGCTGCCGCCATGACGCGTTTCGCCTTCGAAGAGCTTGATCACATGACAAACTGCTCGTCATAGAGCAGGACATTTAAAGTGACAGTGCATCAAACTTATTCAGAGACAAGGAAAAAATACTACACAAATTACCAACGTGATTTCCGTACCCTTGGTTGACCACCAAGTAATGTCAATGAACTGTTTAAAAGATCATTTAAGACACATTTATATCCTAAAAATCCTTACATCCAATGAGAAATATATATATTTACACGTCCTGGTACAATGAAGTTGATACTGGAAAAACGTATACATGACAATTAATTATGTCTATGTTAAAAACGTATCAAAAGAGTGTATAAATACATTAAAATAACCATATTGTGTAAACAAACAGTTCTATATATATATATCGGCACAGGAATACAACGATGAAAAAGATGTTAAATTAAATCAAATACAAAGTGCTGATTCCTTATTGCCCTACTGAAAGCCAATATAAATTGGTCTAAATAGAGCCCAAGTGGGCCTGTCACAATGCCTGCTGAATCATAACTAGTGCAAAACAAGTGCTTGTGCGACATTAACAATATAAAGTGCAAGTGTGTAAACAGCTAATTCTTAGTAAAACAATTTATTTAAAGAAATTTTCTAAAATATTTGATCAGTTATATAAAAATGCAGAAAGAGACACCACTATCTCAAAAAGTTAAGATTCATCTAACAATCACAAAATTTTGGTAAAATTCTTAAACTATCCGGACAGGTCACAGGGGCATACCCGGGAGAATATCTAAATGCAGGTATAAAGATCTTCCCTGTCATTTAATCCGTTAGGATTCTTCGTGTTTAGCTCCAGTATATATCTAGTCTCAAGTAAACGGAGTTTGGCCTCACGGTCTCCTCCCCTTCTTGAAACATCCACAGAGTCAATTAAAAAATACTGGAGCTGGTCAGGTATGCCTTGATGTCTCTCCTGGAAATGCCTGGCAACCGGATAGTTTTGGTTGTGACCCAAAATTGCACGTATGTGTTGGAGTATCCGTTTGTGGGCGGGCAGTTTAGTACTGCCCACGTACTGTAATCCACACGGACACTCCAACACATAGATGACGTATTCAGTTTTGCAGGTAAGCCACTTGGTAATGGCAATGGGATGTTCACGAAAAGGGCTTTTAAAATGGGTCCTGTTGCTGCCGAAACGGTAGGCTTTGCATTGTGGACAGGTCTTGAAACCCTTTTTGAGTGCCATCCAAGTGGTGGAGGCTGTAGGTTCCAAGGTATTGCTTACTAATGACTTGGCCATGGAGGGAGATTTACGGAAAGTAAGTTCTGGTTTGTTATTAATTTCGAGTCCAATTACTGGATCCCTTTGAACCAGATTCCAGTTTTTGTACAATATTTTCCGAAGAGCCCCATGTTGACGATTAAATGTTAGAATGACTCGTGGGCAAGTTATTTTATCCTCTCCTCCCGAAGGGCTATCTGCAAAGATGTTTCTTACTTTTGTAACCAAGGCCTCCTGTCTGCTTACTGAATTTGATCGCTGAATTGCTTTAATAAGACTGGTATTGGAATAACCTCTGTCAAGAAAACGTAATCTGCAAGCCTCCTGTGCAGCCGCACATTCAGCGTCAGTGCTGCAGATTCTTTTGATCTGGAGCATTTCCCCAAAGGGAATGCTCTGGATCAAATGGGCAGGGTGCTGGCTGTTTGAATGCAGTATGGTATTGCCAGCACTAGGTTTCCTATATTGTCTTGTGCCTAAGGTGTTGTTTGTTACAAATACTTCAACATCCAAAAAACAAATAGAAACGGAACTCATGCTGGAAGTGAAATTAAGGTTAATGGTATTTACATTAATCAAATCCACAAAAGCCCTAGCACTATCAGCACTCCCCCTCCAAATCAGAAAAATATCATCAATGTAACGAAAGTATAACGCAATGTTATTCGAAATGATATTGTGGTGTTGGCCGACTAGGACCTGTTCCTCCCATAGCCCAACGTGTAAACACGCGTAGCTAGGTGAGAAACAGGCCCCCATCGCCACACCCCTGACCTGGTGGTAAATCACGCCATTGAAGATAAAAAAGGTTTTGCTCAAGGCACATTCTGGTCATATCTACAAGCATTTTGTTATGTGCCACAGAATGTGGAGGGCATTTGTTTAGATAGTGTTCCAGAGCTTTGAGTCCGCACAATGTTTTATCGAAGTGTAAAGGGAAGAAACATCCAAAGTCATTAAAATCATATCCTCCTCCCAAACAAAACGCTCAATTTTGCTGAGGAAATCAAATGAGTCTCTGACATATGTATTAAGAGTCTTGACATGACCTTGAAGGAAAAAAATCAAAGTATTTGGAAACATGTTCCAAGGAACTATCGATTGCTGAAATAATGGGTCGGCCAGGTGGTAGTTCAGAGTCCTTGTGAATTTTAGGGATTAAATAAAACGAGGGAATGACTGGATGGTCTTTTTTCAAATATCAGAACTCCTCATGTGTAAGGAGTCCAGCACTTCTCCAGGCTTGTAATTTGTGATGTTGATCCACCCACATGGTTTTTACAACCTGAATGTTGCTTCTTCGGTAACATGCAATGTCATTTAACTGGAGTTCTGCCTCCCTGAGCTACATATCCTTTGGCCAAAGGACCACATTGCCGCCTTTGTCGGCCTGTTTCACGACTATGTTGTGGTCCTTTTGTAATTTCGTGATTAGTTGTTTATAGCACCAGTTTTGTTTGGATATGTAAAACTTCTTTTTGTTGGTAGCGATATATCGTTTTTTAATGTCTTGACTACAATTTCCTGGAAGGTGTCAAGATTGTCATGAACCATAACAGGCTGGAAGGTGGATTTTGCTTTAAAGGGAGTAATTTCTTGCCTGTTTGAAATAAGTGATGTATCCAATGTATTTTCCGTCATTGCCTCGTTTTGTAATTCCCAAATGAGTGATGTCACTGACCATGTCATGAGTGATGTAATATGTGATGTCATCAGCAGTGCATTATACGCGCAAGTTATAGTGAGTCCAACTAACTATAACGTGGGAATTTCAATGGTTTTATGTCAGTAAAATTTCCAGGTAACTATAACTGGTGTGAAACCTATGTTTTTTTCAGTGAATTTGATCGGTTTTTTAAATGCTAATTCCTAACTATAACTGGTGTGAAACCTATGGTTTTTTAAGTGAATTTCATAGGTTTTTTAAATGCTAATTCCTTTCTATATCGAGTTTCTAACCTTTTTTTTTTTTCACAATTTGCTATTTTTTGTAAGTATTTATTTATTTTTTTTATATAATTTTTTTCTTTTGCGCTCTGGGTGCGCGCTCCGGTAAGCTTTCCGGTAAGCTAACCGGTGAGCTCACCTGAAAGCGCACCCAGAGCGCTACTTTCGTTCGTGAAAAAAAATATGAATGAAAAGTTAATAATAATGCAAAACATTTCGTACCATACAAATAAAATCAGTTTTTTTTTATAAGGAAAATGATTATGCATTTCCGTAAAAGTTTGATGACGTCACTTTGGCGCGCAACGTAAGTGCCCTCGGAAGCGCCTACGTTCGCACCGCGTAAACGCACCCGGAAGCGCTCCGGAGCGCGCAGCGTAAGCGCGTCGGGTCATGTGACCTTAAAATAACACTTTTCATTGGTTGCTAACAGTTTTTTTTACAAAGAATGAAATCCCCACCCATTTCCTTCACTTCTTTCACTTTTGTGACTGAAAGACCTGCCTTTTTGCTCTAGGATATTTCTTGGTTTTACAATGGCTGCCAGACAATCCAGCAGTGAGGATGACCCAGAATTCATTAATGAAGAGCCTCCTCAACGAAAAGTTAAGGAACATTTAATTTGGAAATTTTTTGAAATCCCACCTGGACAAAAAAAGGTAAATGCTCCAAAAGTGCAGTGCAGGATCTGCAAAGAAGAGCTGTCACGAGGTAACCCTTTGAAAAAGTACTCTTTTGGGAACTTCACAATGACCCGGCATGTGCAGAGGAAGTACCCCCAGAATTTTGCCCGGGAAAGTGTCAGGGCTCTGGCACAAGAGGTTCCCAGTGATGGGGCCTCTACATCCACCAGAGGAGCAACTTCTTCTGGGAGGGGGCAATCACAGGAGCAGGTGCCAAACATTCAACCTGCATTTAACCATGGTATCGTCAGATGCAGATACTGCAATCAACTCCTCACCTATGGGGAGCAAAGTGTCCAGCTCATGGTTCGAGCATTGGAGAACCATCACTGCCCTTCCCACCCCTAATTGTTTTTGTTTTTTTTGCTCCTGTTGAGCAGTTTCCATTCCCTGTTTTTGTTCCTGTTTTGAAAAAAGAAGAAAACCAAAAGTTCTTTTCAGAACTACCTCCAATTCTCATCAAAGAGCTATATTCTTAAAAAAATGAAAAAGAGTAAATGAAATAGAGTGCATTGATAATTGAAAGGAGAATGAGGAAGAAAGAACAGAAAGGTATGAGAGGTGAAAGGAAGTGAAGTAGGAGGACTGAAAGAAGGTGAGTGTTAGGAAAGAAAGTTATGAGAAGAAGAGTGAATATGGGGAATGATGATATTCAATGAAAATGTTGAAAAAGAACAGGAGTGTTGAAGGATAAGAAAAGATGCATTGCTGGAGTTGAAGGTAGAAGGCCTCATTTATGAAGCCATGAGTCACTTTAACGCCACCAAAGCATCACTTTTTGTGACACACCGGTCCAATAAAAAATGCACCTTATTTATTCATATTTACAAAGTGGCGTTTCTAGGTAAATACGTCACTTTGTAAACCTCTGTGCCACATTATTCCTACGTCAGGTGTAATGTATGCAAAAGGGACGTATTGACGCAAGAAAGGGTCGTAGAGGTGACACAGTGAATAAACTGGAAGCCTCATTTCTAAAAAGTGATGCATCGCTACGTGAAAACAGCAATGCGTCACTTTTCTGGGCACACTCTTTACGACAATCCAGATGTGTCATATTTAATGTATGACGAATCATGTCGCAAGGAGTTACAGATACGTCAGTATTTCTGACATATCTGGAAACATAAAAGTGACGCATTGCTGGAGTGCGTCACAAAAGTGACGCAATTCCAGTAATGCGTCCTTTCACATGGGGAAAGCACCATGTGAAAGGTCTTGCGTCACTCTTACACCTGCTGTGAGGCAGGTGCAAGATTTTGACGCAACAGCATCCTAAAAGTGACGCAGTGAAATCTCATAGATTTCACTGCGTCGCTATTACCAAGCTTTTTGCGGGGGAACGCCCCCTCTGCATACATTATACCTGACGCAGGTATAATGTGGCGCAGGGTTTTAAAAAGTGACCCATCTACCTAGATGCGTCACTTTTTAAATATAGCGCATTGAGGCGCATTTTTTTACACCGATGGTGCGATGCGTCACTTTTCTGTGCGCACTCCTTACGACATTCCAGATGTGTCATATTTAATGTATGACGAATCATGTCGCAAGGAGTCATATATTACCTACTGGCAGTCGCCAGTAGGTATATATAGTTAGGATTTTTTCTCTATGGAACTTTTGAAAATTCTATGTCTAATAACTTTGGCGATTGTGGACGGAATTGGCTGACATTTTCAGGAAAATGGCACATTTCGTTTCTGGGCAGCCCCTGAAAATTTGGGGGGTTTTCGTCAAGGGGGGGCCGAGAAAAAAGGGGGGTCCCAAAACGCGTTTTTCCCATTCATTTTTCCATAGGGCGTTTGGCCTCACTTTTAGCTCGAACGGCTGAATGGATTTACACAAAACTTGGCAAAATTGTAGGGACTGTTAGCCCGATGTGCCTTTGCTGGGTCTCAATATATGTGCTCCAGTGGATTTTGAGAAATTAACGTTTTAAAAAACAGATATATCTGTGACAGCGTCCCGGATAGCGCTCCAGATCGCGTACTTTTCGCGTAACGGAGCTTTGCGAAGCGAAGCTGATTGGCTCTCCGGTGTCTGTCAACATTCTAAACAGTCCGGTGCTGCTGCCATCTTGTCTCTCGGTAGGATCGAGAGACAAGAGGAGGAGAAAAACGAAGGGGAAATTTAATGAAAGGGGCATGGTAGACCCCTCTTGACCCCCTAGGAATGATGTTGGGGTTATTAAAGGGTCCCGTGGGGCAAATAAAAAAAAGTTAATTTTTCGCGGTAGAAGCGCTTCCCGGTTCGCGAACCGGGTCGCAAACTGGTAGCAAAACGGGAAATTGGCCATTTTGTGTTTCGATTTAATTAAATTACAAGATGGAGGAAAAACAATGTGAGAAATGGGTATAAGGGGGTACGGGAGACGTATCCTGACCCCCTATGTTTTCTGAGGGTGGTTGAGGAGGTTCATATATGTTGATACTTGTCTTCCACCGGCTGCGCGTGAGCGTTTTTTTTTTTGTTTGTTTTTGCTGCGTGAACGTCTGTTGACGTTCGATTCGAAGGAAATCAGGAAGTGTTGACCGCCATTTTGACACTGCGAGTAAATATATTGTTAAAAATAATTGTTATGAATTAATCTGTATTGATAAACATTGTCTGCGCCATCTTGCTTTTTTTCCAATGCCACACTTTTGTCGTGCACGGCAGCCATTTTAGATGCCTTGACCAGACCCACTCTCTGCACGCCGCCGATCCTCAGCTTGGCTCCCCACCCTCGCAAACATCTCCCCCATGCACTGGTCACCCACGCTCTCTCTCTCATGTATGGGTCATAAACCTCCTCCCATATGCGCTGCTCTTCCCTGAGAATCACACCCCTTGCTGAGGAAAATTCAGCCCAGATTACAACCGATGCCCAGGCTGCTGGCACAAGAGGCCACTTAGTTCCCATCTTGAACGGTTACCAAATAAAGAGACGGGCGCTGGAACAGGAACACAAGAACAGAGTTTTATTTCTCATGAGGAGAGCTTGTCATTTCACTCTACATATCATACAAGTACCACTCAGCCCCCCGGCCCCCTAATCCTGAGGCAGAATTGCCACTGCAACAAAGGACTTAAACTCCTGCAAAGAACACCATGTAACATTTAATATGATTTACCACCAATGTTTTCATATATCAGTGTTGCTGAACTCACTCAGTGAAATGTCGCTCATTTCATTAAATCACTTTTAAAGCATGCCTTATAACAATTCACCCAATCCTATGTGAAACTGCTTATATTAAACATGACATTGCTTTAACCAGGATAGACAAAGAAATGACACAGTGATGTAAAAGTTTCTGAAAGAAATGCTAAGAACGTCCCATGTGAAAGTGAATTTTATCTGGCAATTTTTTTCTTTTCCTTCTCATGAAATGAAAGTTAATGCCATGTTCGTTACCTGCCTCATCTGCAAAAAAAAACTCTCGAGAGGGACCGAAAAAAAATATAGCTATGGTAATCATACCATGCATCGGCACATGGAGAGGTGGCACCCTCTTAATTATTCTAAAGCACAACTTCGAGATTTGGTGGATAACCCCCGACCGGCAAAAACATCCACCAATGACTTAGCAATAAGTGAGTCAGAGGCAAGGGAAACGGTCCCAAATCTGCAAAAGAACTTTGGGCAGATGAGATTGACTTGTGTAGCATGTGGAAAATTAATTTCATGCGGAGAGATGAGTATTACTTTAATAAATAGATCGTATGAAAATCATCAATGTCCAAAACGTCCTAGAAAGTAATTTTTGTCATTTTTGAGGAAGAGAGATAACCTACAGTGGTACGGGGTCGTTTTCGTTCGTACTAGGGGGGCCAGGTGACATTCCTTCGGGGTGGCTTAGGGGCATTTAAAATAACTTCCCTGATACAGGTAGCATATAAAGTAGAGGCTAAATACCAGGATCTTTATTGATTGCTTTATGCTGTACAAAAATGAAAAACACATACAACAAACCTGGACCATTCATATTTTCATTGTTTCTGCGTACTATACATTTTAACCCTTAACTAATTGAGCTGCTTCATTTCACCTGCTTTTTATTTTTTTATTTTTTTTTAAAAATCGGAAACAGTGGCCATTTATTCGAAACTTACCAATCTACGCGTTACAACTACGTTTGCTTTTTCAAAAACCTTTAATAAAAATGCTGGTGCCCAAATATGGGCCTACAACCCCGTGGGCCGGCCACGGAGCAGGCTGGAACTGTAAATGGGGGGGGGGGGTATTTATTTGTAGAAAACATAACAGAGTCAGTGGTCATTGATTTCATAGTAAAAAGTGCGACAAGTGCAACAAAATCATATCGATAATTCATTGTGAGCAAGTACCAAAAGTGTCGACAATTCGAA
Source organism: Lissotriton vulgaris (assembly GCF_964263255.1). Classification (NCBI taxonomy): domain Eukaryota; kingdom Metazoa; phylum Chordata; class Amphibia; order Caudata; family Salamandridae; genus Lissotriton; species Lissotriton vulgaris. The sequence goes on along the minus strand of NC_141691.1, from coordinate 1,190,430,377 downwards.
TCTTCAATAATAAATACAGTAATCAATGATGCATTAGAACTTAATATCAATTCATTGTTCGAATGTGTAATCAGTACCCATCCCGGATCAATTCATTGTCCGAACATATAATCAGTCTTATCCCATATCAATTCATGTGCTAAAAACTGCATACATATCTCATGATATCAAGGCTGAGCAATCGGGGCACAACAAGGAGTTGAGAGTTTCATTTGTACCGGCGCCATTTTGGGTGAGGTCAGGAAGGTCCAAGTATAGCCAAAATGTCTCCACCAACTCGTGGTTGGACCGGGACCTTTTTCGGCAGTCCAAAAGTTTTCGTTGAAGGGTAGCAGAGGGGACTGCCGACATGAACCATCAGTCAAAGTGGGGTGGAAGGCAACAATCTCTCCTACCGGGTCATACTGGTGTCCCACCGGAACTGATCAAGTTGGTAGTCTTGCAGGATTTTGGTAATTTCAAGACTGAGGCCGGCGCCGGCATGAGCGCGCCGACGTCCCGCGGCTACGTCGTGGTCGTTCTGTGGGTGATCATGGCAGTCATTCCCCATCGGGGGTGTCTGCGGGGGTGTCTGCGGGGGTCGGGCGCCCCCGTGGCTCTTATAGAATCTTCAAAGTTGAGGAGAACGTTTCTGGACGCAGGACTCATTTTCTAGTTGAACTCAGAAGCGCTGTTGCACCGCAACAGTGGACGAGGCCCCGCTGGGTGAGTGGAGCGCCGCTGCATCGCAAGAGTGGAGGAACCCTTGTCGGGTGAGTGGAGTGTTGGGGGTGCAGCTGAGGGGCCCCCACCTGGGGGGGTGGGAGAGGCTCGTTCGCGCCGCCTCTCCCTCCCAGCGCACCCCACGCCGACACCTGGCGTTGATATCCGTAATGTCCGGACCAGGCGATAAGAGGGGGGGGGGGGTCGGAGGCAGAGGCAAGACATCCCCCCGTGGCCTGCAGGGCGCCGCTTCAGGACCGAACGGGGAGCTCATACCAAGCCGGGGCCAGACCAGGAGATACGAGGGGAGGGGGGTCGGTGGCATGTGCAAGACATCCCCCTCCAGTGTTGTCGCAGCCAAAGAAGATCCCGTCGGCCTCGGCTCCTCTCCTGGTGCACCTTACGCGACGACCCTTTTGTTGGGTGAGTGGAGCGTTGGGGGTGCAGCTGATGGGCCCCCACCTATGGGGGTGGGAGAGGCTCGTTCGCGCCGCCTCTCCCTCCCAGCGCACCCCACGCCGACACCTGGCTTTGATATCCGTGATGTCCGGACCAGGCGATAAGAGGGGGTGGGGTCGGAGGCAGAGGCAAGACATCCCCCCCCCATGGCCTGCAAGGCGGCAGAAGAAGGGAATTTGGAAGACCAGTACATTTCGGGCCATCCACCCCACGGCTGATGGCGGTTAGCCGGGCCCCGCCCTGCACGTGTCGAGGCCTCATCTACCGGATGGGCGTAACCGTGGCCCTGTTGCATTTCGGGAGTTTCCGGAATGGGGGTAGGTATCTGCTGATTTGTATCTATTTCATGTTACCGTTAATGGGCGTGGCGGGCGGTGGGACAGACATGCTTGGAGCAGTGGGGGGGGGGTGGCGGAGCCTAGCTACCTCGTGGCTGCCGTAACGTCAAGCTTGGCTTCTCTCACCACTTTCATGTTTCTTATTTTTTAGCGAAGTCAAAAACTCATCAGTGGCCTACTGATTTTGTTCGATTTCTTTCCCTTCCTTTTCAAGTGTGTTTCATGCTAAAGTTTCTGTTTAACAGGATACAGTGATTACTTCGTATTTTACATATGTCTTCTTTATTAGGGGTACTCTCTGGTTGAGCAAGATGATGTACCTCTAATAAATGGTCCGGGTGGAACTAGTTTCTCAATCAGTGGGGAGTAGATGGGCATGACAGATTACAACGGGGGACAAAGGTCCGCATTACCCACCCTTCACTACTTGCAAAGACTAGACAGAATATTTCTATTCCACGTTATTTGCAAACAGAGAATACCTCGAAAGAACTATTCCTTGAACAATAAATGTCCAGCCAATAAATCAATCAGTGGGGAGAAAAACATGCATGACGGATTACAACGGGGGACAAAAGTCTGCATTACCTATCCTTCACTATCTGCAAAGGGAGACAGAATATTCCTATTCTTCTCTGTTTGTAGACAGGGAATATCTCAAAGAGCAATAATCGCTAAAAAATTAGTAGGATTATAACACTTTAATAACTTATAAATATATACATCGCAACAAAAATGTTAAACACCTTAAAACATTTTTTATTAAAACAGAAGCAACAATGACAACTAACAGTAGTGATATCCTGGGCGGGTGATGGAACTGGGATTGTTAATGGAAAAAGATCTACAGAGAAAGCTATTGGTGAATTATACTTCTCCGGAAATTTGAAACTCACAAATGTTTTATTTGTGTAATCGTTTCAGGTCAAACGGATTGTGGAAAAATGTTCGGAATGGAAGAGTCACCAAAAGGCAAAAAGTACACTCATGTATGAAAATCTTACTATTAATGCTTGACTGAGGCCAAGGAGATCAGAGTGCATGAGTCTCATGCTCGATCGATTGAGCTAGCCGGATCGGGCAACAAAAAGTATAAAATAGTTATGTAAATAGTTATTTAATAAAATGTTTTACCCTGTTACTTTGCTGGTGTGTTGTATATATTTATAAAATTTGCATAGGGTTTGTCGTTATTTTGGGTGGGGTGGGTGGCGGAGCCGAGCTGTCTTGCAGCCATCATGGTGTGGAGCTCAGTTCATCTCACTAGTTTCGTATTTCTCATGAGGGGTTGTTCTTAATGTTTCTATTTTAGCGAGGTCAAAAAGAGATCCCATTAGTGGCCTACTGATTTTGCTCGATTCCTTTTGTTTTTTAAAACGATTTTTCACTATCTGCAAAGATTAAACAGAGTATTGCGACTCTGTGCTTGTTTGTAAATAGAGAATGAACCAAAGAGAACCAATTCTAAAACAGTAAATGCTTGGATAACAATCAATCAAATAGAGAGAGAAGCAGGCACGACGGATTGCAACGGGGGCAAAGGCCTGCGTTACCTACCCTTCACTATCTGCAAAGAGAGAGTACTCCTAAGAGAAAAGAGGGGGGGGGGTCGAGGGGGGGGGCAGCGTTCAAAGCACATCAGCGTGCATAAACACGAAAATGTTTTTACCTATCACGCACTTGACATTTGACAGCTTTTGATATTTGCTAATAAAAAACCATTGAAATTCACTGAAAAAACCATAGGTTATAGACCATATATAGTTAGGAATTAGCATTTACAAAACCTTGAAAATTCACTGAAAAAACCATTGGTTATAGACCATATATAGTTAGGAATTAGCATTTACAAAACCTTAATTTACTCGCACAAAACCATAGAAATTCGCATATATAGTTAGTTGCAATAACTATATATCGCGCACCCGCAATCCACTGCTGATGATGTCACATATTACATCATTCATGACATGGTCAGTGACATCACTGATGACATCACTGACATCTCAAATGTCATCAGTGATATCTCAAATGACATCACAGACAACATCACTGATGACATCAATCATGTGATAATACGATTAACCTCTTCAGACTCTAATATAACCTTAGATACACTCATAGTAAACAGACATTCACAGATTGTCACTCATCCATGGAGTTACTCATACACCTAGTCAGTCATGCAAAGAATCAATCACACCTCCATTTCATCAACTATACAGTTATACACACCTTACTTATTCAAACATATTCTAACACATATTTACTCTCTTATACAATCACTGATACAAGTTTTCAATGATCCATGCAGCCACTGACACATTCACTAGCTCTTATACAGTTATTTATATATGTCAACTCTCACATGTACTGTGTTTTACATATGTACTTACTTTGACATGTAGCACTGAGATATCCATTCACTCACCAATACACTCATGCACACAGTCAACCACCCAGACAGCTGTTTCCACATGCAGTTTTGAACCCATACATCTAGTGAATCAACTGCTCACACATCTATGCACAGTCACACACCTCCCAGACACCTACACACACACACTCGTTCTCCCATACAAATACTTGGGCAACCAATCAATAACCCATATAGTTACTCATATAGGTACTGATTAACACATGCAGCATCTTACACAACAACAGACATACTGATGCACACATTCAGACAGTTTAGTCACTAACCAATGCACTCAGTGAGACACATATAATCACTCTCTCATACAGTCAGTCATGCACCTACTAAATCCTTCATCCAGACACTTATACATCCACTCATTCTTCAATATGTAAGACATATTTTAACTTTACAGAAACATACAGTCACTGGATGATGTCATCAGTGATGTCACTGATCATGTCATGAATGATGTAATATGTGACATCATCAGCAGTGGATTGCGGGTGCCCGCTATATAGTTATTGCAACTAACTATATATGCGAATTTCTATGGTTTTGTGAGAGTAAATTAAGGTTTTGTAAATGCTAATTCCTAACTTTATATGGTCTATAACCAATGGTTTCTTCAGTGAATTTTCAAGGTTTTGTAAATGCTAATTCCTAACTATATATGGTCTATAACCTATGGTTTTTTCAGTGAATATATATATATATATGACTGAGGTCTCTATCTCAGAATATGTCCCAACATGCTGTATTGTATTACCTAGTTAAAAATGCTAATTAAACTGTTTGACAAAATAAATGTATTACATAGTGGTCATCTGAACTGCAATAATATGTACACCTGTGATCGGATCTGCTGTAGAAAGTACATGTATGGATGTAATCAAATTCCATAAACATTTGGTGGCATATTTACAAGCCCCATGCGCCTCTTTTGCGTCGCTGTTGCGTCACTTTTGTGACACAGCGGCGGCGCAAAAGATGCACCATGGTGCGGGGTATTATCAACGTGACGCATCTGGGAGATGCCTCACGTTGTAAATCCCTGCGCCATAAGGAGGAGTTCCTGCGCAGGGGGACGGTCCTGGCAGGAACGCCTCCTAAAAGTGGCTGAGTGAAATCTACAAGATTTCACTCAGTCACTTTTAGGCCCATTCTGCATCAAAACCCTGTGCCTGCTTGAAGCAGGCATAAGGCTTGAGGCAGCATTGAAAGAATAGGCCCCCCCAGAGCATTGCTGGAGCTGCGTCACGCAACTCCAGCAATGCGCCGCTTTTACGGCACAGATGCGTGACGTGCCGTTTTGGCTCCATGGTGTGCCGCATTGTAAATGCAGCGCATCATGGGTGGTGGAGCTGTGGCACACAATTACTGGCGCATCCCTGCTAATTTACAGGGATGCGCCAGTAATTGTAAATCTGGCCTATAAAGTGCAGTAATATGTATCCTGCAACCCAAAGAAAAATGTGTTATAAAAAGAAATAATACATGCATTTATTACAACGCACTGCACCTTTCAATAGTTAATTTGTGTTAGATGCCATGGGGCATATTACCATTAACTTGCTCATCCCTGCATACCAGTAGGGATGTGCCAGTTATTGTGCACCACACTTCCACCACCATGAATGTGCTGCATTTACAATGCGGCACACCATGAGGCAAAAACTGCACTGATGTCTGACGAATCTGTGCCATGAAGGTGGCGCTTTGCTGGAGTTTCATTGCAAGCGCAACGCAGCACAAGAAATGCTCTGGGGGGCACTATTTTTACAATGCTGCGTCAATCCTTACACCTGCTTCAAGCAGGCGCAGGATTTGACACAACATGGGCTGTAAAGTGACTGAATGAAATCCTGTGGAATTCACTCAGCCACTTTTAGGAGGCATCCCCGAGCAAGAACACCCCCCGTGCAGGAACACCTCCTTGTGGCACAGGGATTTACAACATGACGCATCTCCCACATACGTCATGTTGTAAATACCCCACAGCATGGCGTACCTTTTGCACCGTTGCTGCGTCACAAAAGAGACACAAAGGCGCTAGGGCATGTAAATTAGCCCCTACGTGAGTATATGTGGTCAGTGTGGCTCATTGATGTACGAAATTGAATGTGGGATATTTGCATGCATTTCTTTGTAGACTCCCTTGGGTGTTTAGGTTATGCTGCTATTTGTGTATCCAGCTTTGTACTGTATGTTATGTGGTTTTAGGATATATGTGGGTCTGCATTTTCACATTGACTTCTTACACCATGTTGACATGCAGACATGTGATGTGTGCGAACTATTATTGTATAGTATACTTGTATGTACAATTATCTGTGCTTACCTACCAGGAGCCCATTGCCATATTGTCTATTTTGGAAACGCTCATTGATAATGCTGTTTCGGAATATGTATGCATCTGACCTACTTTTACCCTAGAAATCTGATAACCCCTCCTAAAAATTCTAGGTTGCCATTTTATCATCAAGATGAGCATACTAGACCTGTAATCCGACGTGAGGTGGATTGCTGTAGGCCCCACTTCAATTATCGAGATGATCACATTAGTCCCCTATTTCGATACCAGGATGTCCGCCTCAGATCCCTACCCTCACACCAGACTGATTTCTATAGACCTCCATTCCATTTACAAAATGATCCCTTTAAGCCTCCAGGTAACCACTATCTCCCACTATGGAATAATTTTCCGAGGCAGGAACGCAATTTTAACCATCAACTGTCTACTAGACAATTCCTGATTCCCACCCGGAATCGATTTAACATTCTGTCAGGAATAGACGATATAGAATGACTGAGAACAATCCCAACTTCTTTAGATAATCTTAAATCGCGCCCCCTAGATAACCTGACTGCAGATAAAAACGTACCATTACTGGTGGATAATTGCGGCAGCTTCTCGTCCTCTAGTGACCTTCAAAATAAGGCCCTGGATAATAGTATTTTGACTGTAGGGCCTTGGAATCCTCCAGAAGACCCTTCACTGGTGCCGCAGGTCCAACTTGCAGAAACTCAAACCCATTAGAACCAGCCGCATCCTTCCCCCAAGGCTCTATTATCTATCTTCCAGACCCTTTCTATTATATTCTGGAATATAGCAGGCTTGCGCCCTAACGTTGATCAACTTAACTGGCTAGAAAAATTTAGAAACTATAATATAATATGCTGTCAGGAAACTTGGTCGGTAACCGCTATCCACCTTCAGGGGTACAGATTGTATAACTCAAGTGCACGTCCCTCCCCTTGTGGTAGACCCAAGGAAGGTTTGTCGGTTTATGTATCCATTATCCTCTCATTTAAGGAAATTGTAGAAATATCAACCAAAGAGAATTATCAGATACTTAAACTCACAGTGAATCAATGGCACACATATCTCTTGGTAAATTTTTATAACAACCTGTCACTACCTGACTTTCAGATAGTCTTAAAAAGGCTAATCCTTGTTTTGGATGAGCATCGAAATAAATGTCCCTCTTCGTCTTCAAAATTGATCTGGGGTGGCGATTTTAATATTACTTTATGTAAAGAGTATTATAATTCAAGTTGTGGTATTGTAGACAAGGGAGGGAGACCTTTGACACATTTTGCACACTCCAGTGCTGGGAACATTTTAAACAAAAAGTTTTTTTCCCTAGGACTGGGGTTTGCAAATAAATTAGTTGAAACGTCAATTGATTTCTCCCCCACCTTTCACGGTAGGGGCTGTAACACCATAATAGACTTTATTCTGACCTCTAATTTAATGAAGGACCAGTTGCTGTAATTTTTAACTGGAGATGACATTAGTAGCGACCACTTCCCCAATAGTGTTACTATTTCACTGCAAACTGCTCGCAATACAATTGGTAACCCTGGATTACTAACCCAAAAGGCCATAAGTATAGATAAAATTAATGGCTACTCGGTTAAATGGTCTAAAGTTGACCCGTATGCTATTACAACCGGGGTCATTACCGGAGCCTTTTCTATGTTAGAAACCTGCCTAAATCTGGACACCCAGGCAGAACAGATTCTGACTACTTTTATTAATATTACCAAGGTAATTAGCAAAGAGCTGCAACTAAAACAAAAACAGAATTTCCAACATGATAAGGGGTGGTTTAATTCTGACTGCCGTAAGGCTCTTTCAAATTTAAAAAAGGCCCTGCGTAAACCTGAGTGGGACCAACCTGAAGTTAGGAAGTTGAGAAAGTGTTATAACTTGGCCAAAAAAGAATGTAGGAAAGAAAGGAAAAAAGTTTTGTGGGAGAAGCTTCACGAGAGCTGTGCCAGAAAGGATAGTTTAATGTTTAAAGTGGTTAACTCACCCTTCCTGAACGATGGGAATACCGGACCCAGCATTGAGGTAGCAATCACAGCTGAGGGGTGGGTCTCTCACTTTTCAAATATATTTTCAGCAGAAGGTGTCCACCCAAATGAAAGTGGAGAGGAAGCTATCACATACACATCACCCTATCCCATAGAACTATCCTTCAGCCACGATGAAGTAATTAATGCTCTGACATCCTCAAAGTCTGGTAAAGCCCCCGGGACGGATGGTGTACCCCTGGATATATAGACTCATACTCAGGAACTCTGGTCGCCAGTTCTGACCCAAGTAATTGAAGCAGCTCTAAAAGGGGGACTTATAAAATCCTGGTCAAGCTCTATACTGTTGTCCATTTTCAAGAAAGGCGATCGCAACAACCCCGCATGCTACAGGCCCATCTCACTCCTGGACTCTCTCTGTAAAGTTGCCGGCTGTTTGATCCTAAACAGACTGCGGACCTGGTCTGAGGACAACAACATCATGACAGACCTGCAATACGGGTTCCGGGAGGGTCTGGGCACTGTGGAGCAGGCGCTGAATCTCTCGTTACTTATCAGGAAATACACCCAGGCTAAGAAAGGTAATCTCCATCTAGTCTATGTTGACTTGACCGCAGCCTTTGATTGTGTTTCTCACTCAAGGTTGTGGTCAATTTTAACTGACCTGGGCGTAGATCCTCCAATAATATCCTTTCTACGCGAGCTGTATACGGAAGCATCGGCCAGGGTGAGATTTGGGGTAAATGGTGAGCTTACCCCCCCTTTCGCAGTTACTAAGGGAGTTAGACAGGGGTGTGTCCTGGCTCCCTTCTTATTCAATCTCTATACCAACAGACTTGAGAAGGCCATGTTAGAGGGGACTGTGTCAAAAAAGAGAAATTCCCTTTGGGCACCTTAATAAGGACAGACCGACTTATACATATACACTATACATCAATTCATCAAACATGAAAACATATCAATCAGAGCAATGCAGTAAGTAACACAATTCTGTAGGGACAAATAAATTCAGTATGCACAGTTTTTAATTATAATTAAAAAGCAGATTAAAAAACACATTAAAAAAGCGTATAAAACAAGGGAAAACAGACAATATACATAGGAACAAATGATATACAGAAGTTCATCCAATTAATTCCTAAAGCTAATAAGGGAGGTACAGAAAAGGTATATTCAGCGCCAGTCAGAATACTCCTTGACCAATATGTATTGTACTTCTCCCCCAGTTTTCAACGCGTTTCAACGGACATTTATCATACAAACGTCTTCCTCAGGAAAATATTAGCTGTCTTCCCAAGTTAACTGAAATTTAAGTAAAATATGTCTTAGGTTCTATACCATGACAAATCAAATAAACAAACTGTACATAAGGCAGAAATCAGCCGAAAAAACAGAACTGGTATCATATGGCTATTGCTCCTCAAATTGAACATCACATTAAACATACTCATATCACATTAAGACGACTCTGTACATACACATAACACTTTTTTTCTTCTTATCTTTGATTCATAAGAATGGATCATGTCTATATAACTCATTATGATGATAAACGAGACCCTATTTCTTTATGCATGATGTATTGACATCAATATCTTAATAAATGTAGTTTGCGAGATATCTCTGTCAACATTTTAACTACATTAGGCACTTCACGTTTCATTGTCTCTCTTTTCATAGTCCCATATTAAGCAAATGGTCTTTCCGATTCCAAATGTGTTCATACTGGTTAGACCCCAGAGGATATAATCACCTCGGTGGTCCAATTCAATAATGCTAGGTACAATAAACCCTATTGCCATTAGTCCATTACTAACCTTTAAAGGAAAGCCTTCCTTCTAGGTAAGGGATAGACACCTCCCTCCTCTCAAGCGGGGTCGTATTTTCAACTGCTGAAGGTATTTGTATAGATCTCAGCTCAAATGCTGTAATACATAGTAAATAAAAGCAAGATAATAATTTTCATATTAAGGGAGAGTACGGCAAGGTTATCTTGGTCTGTGTCAAATTTTAGATCTAATAGGACTGGATTTTAATTCTCTACCGTAGTGATGCTACTGGCAGTAGCCCTGTTATATATAGTATAAATAATACGCATATAGGTGCATTCGCCTCTATGTCTAGAAGAGCGAGGTATGATACTTACATCCTGATTTTTTCTCGATGTTATATACAAGAGGAAAGAACACAAACTGTCCCTTCTGGGCAGATTGAAAGTATATATATATATATATAGGACCTGCAAGGTAGAGTTATCATTATCAGTCTCTGTCACCTAGATTGCCTACACGTTGTTCCCTTATTTCACTATAATAGTAAAATACTCACTTAAAACCTTGTTGTTTATAGTATTACTTGCATGCGGTAAAGAGTTGCGATTGCCGAGATTCAATGCTCGTGATACACTAATGGATTAAAAAGAGATATGAAACATATCAACGTTGTATATCCAATAGGGTCTTTAAACAGATGCACTATTAGTGCTTTCCGATAAGTACGCGTTCGTCATACTCACATTCAAATTCAATTTAGGCGTGCTAAGGGTCTGAGAGCTGCCTTCAGTCTCTTCAGTCTTTAAGTAATGCCGCCTCTGTAAAAAGAGTTGCCGTTTTATAGTGAGTACCCAGGCAATCTCAAGATTTCTTAGCTAACACCCCACGGCCAGCCAACGTACCTTATGAAAATCACTCCCGAATCTTCCGCGTGCAGTTCCCGAAGTATTCGATCGAAACGCGATCTGAATATACTGCGCGACTTATATACTCAGTGAAACGCGGTAAACCGCGCCGTCTCCTAGCCGTTAGATGACGTCGTATTCAGTGAGAGTCAATGACGGACACTGATATTAGACATAGAAAGGGGGCCTCGATTTAGTTAACCCAGAAGAAACTACACTATCCAGGGGCATACCTGATATTATTCCCATATGGTGGGACCCTTTCTTTACTTTAACATATTTGTTTAGGCGAAAAAGTTTTTTTCTCGAAAATGCCCAGATATCGTTGTGTATTATGGTGATGCGGCATTATACATAGATAATAAAATAATGAAATGTGAATTTCGAAGAATTTAAAATATCCAATAATGTCTATATATGATGTGTCTTGTATGATTATTAATGTGTGCTGAACAATAAATATATTCGAGATGAAACGCACACGACAATAGAGGGTGAAGAATGTGGGTGTGTCTTTCGATGTAGCAAACTCGGGCGCACTGTGGTGACTACCCAGGGGGAGGTCCCCCTTTGATGACAGCGTTGCCATCAGAGTCCATGTGCTCGTGGACCGCATAGAAGATGTGGAAGGGCGCTCTCGGCACAACAATGTCCGCGTGGTGGGCCTTACGGAGGGTGAGGAGGGCAGAAACGCGGAGCAGTACATTGAGCACTGTTTACTCAACCTCCTGCCCCGCAGGGTGCTATTGCCGCAGTTTATGGTAGAGAGGGTGCACAGAGTGCCAGTGCAGAAACCGAGAGCGGGAGCCCGACCTCATCCGTTTATCTTCAAACTCCTTAATTATTGGAACAGGGACATGGTGCTCCACGAAACCAGGAAACTGGACGACATGACTGTGGGAAACGGTTGGGTGATGTTCTTCCCTGACTATACAGCAGCGGTGCAGAGACTGAGGAGCACCTACAAGGCAGTGAAGCGTCAACAAAGGGAGCTGGAGTTGCCTTACTCCCTGCTCTTCCCGTTCCGCCTCAGAGTGGTCTCGAAGGAGGGTACCCACTTCTTTGATGCCCCATCGGAAGTTTGGGACTGGCTGGAGGAGACAGGGTAGTGGAAAGGAACAAGATCCCGAGGCCTGGAGGACGGCAGCTGGCAGGAGAGTAGATCGAGATGGCGCAGACGGCGGGGGGCCACCCGAGTCATGGGGCGAGGCCCAGTTGTGCCCAGTCCAGAGAAGATCAGAATGGAATGCCATGAAGCTCTTGAGGTGGTGACTACCCTTGGGACAGCGAACAACAATAGCCATGAGGTAATAGAAATTTTCTGGTAGCTAATGTGTACCCCCACTCGCACTCTATCCATGCACCCATGTTCCATGTATGTCGTGTAGCTTCTGTTCTATACATGCTAGAAAGACGCAAATACATTTGCGTCCATCCTTAACATGGTAGCTATTCAACCATACCAAGAAATCCCGTTAATTATGTTCCTAGGCATACGGTGCCACCGTCTTTATATGGTGCACTTCTGAAATTCGCACACGTTTTCTCCATGTTTCCTGGCCCAGTCGAGCTAGGCCCTTAAACGCGGCCTCTCTGCCTCATCTCTCCTGTCTCCGAAAGCTGTACGCATCCCTGACCCCTGCCTTACTTCCTGCCAGCGCAGCGGTGCCCGGCTCGGCCTGGACTGCCTGCCAAATTCATGTTTTGCCTACAGGTATCTGCTCAGCCTCCTCGAAAACACATTCCAGTCTAGTGAAATGGGTAAACATATTCCCGGCTGCAGAGCAAAGGGCCCGGCCTTCCTGTCCTCCTTGCAAGTGATTTACTGAACCCGTTACCATGGTAGGCCCACGGCTCCTCGCATTGCACCAAGACACGTGTGCATGCTCTAGCATTCAGTATTGAATGGCCCCTGCCCGAGAGACCTTTTACTCCAGACATTACATCCACCAAACATCAGATACCAGATATGCTATAGGTACAGGTTGCCCTGACACTCCAGACACCAGTCTCTTCCACTAGTGCTCAAAGCCCCAAGTCTAGTTGCGCGTGCATACAGGTGAAGGGTTTCTGCTGATTCTGCAACTTTTCTCTATGCTCCCACCCCCATGTGACGTATCTTGTGACGATTCTCTGACATGTACAGTGCACGCCCATGTGTACGCCTCTTTTCACGCCTCCTCTTACGCACATGTGTTCTTATCTCTCTCTTTTCACCTGTTACGCCTACTGTATTGGATTCAATTGTAAAGTTTTACTATATATAATGTGTAATGTTAATAAAACGTTGACTGTCCCTTCCTGAACCTTAGAGGTGACGGAACATGATGCTCCATCCTTGAGGATAATTCCATTAAAGCCCGTATGACTCAGATACCACGGACTCTGCCTCTCATTTGAATGAGCTGTCTTGTATTGATAATTATACGGAAAAATTGCATAGGTAAAATATATTTATCACATAATTGGTGCCCGGATAGGGACCCCGCACTTCCCCACTCGCCGGTGAAGTCACGCGGCCTTTGACCCCTTCTACAACCCCAACGGAAACCGTGCACGTTTGCGGGTTTTCCTGCTATCTTCCCTCGGGTCCACGAGGGAGACGGAGACTGCGGTCCGGCGTCCAGACGAGGCGGTGAGGAATGCGGAGGATCCCGACCAGAGCCCTAGTCGAGAGAGCAAGGTCCGAGGTGTCCGGAGGCCCACCTGTTCCGAAGCGCATGCGTAGGAGAATCGTCACCTGACGCAGTCCAGTCCAGTCCAGTTTCCGAGGCCTTCAGTTTCTTGCTTCCCGGTGAGTACCGTTGTTCGGAACGCATCTAGACTAAGCATGGGCGGAAAATCCGTTTCGCTCGCGGATTTTGCGGATTTTCGGTAAATTCGCAATCCGCGAGATCCGCGAATTTCCCGCAAAATCCGCAAATCCGCGAGCAGCGGATTTTGCTCGCACTGTTCGCGTGAGTTCGCGGCTTGCCAGTACAACTTCGCACCCCGCGAGTAAGTGCTAAATTGCAGAAATACGATTGTAGCAAAACTGAAACTACTTACCAGGTTCAAAAGTTCAGGCTCATCATTAGTAGCCATTTCCTGTAGTGCTTCCTGAGGGGCCCCTCCAGAGTTCAGTTGCCAGTTGCAACTATTATGTGACCCTGCTCTGAACCTCAGAATAGTTACACATATGCCACAAAGGTCCTGAATTACAGCTAAGGGAGACAAGCAGGAGCCAGGCTGGAAGTTAAAATCCATTAATCAACCCCTAATTCATTATTGTCAGTTGGGGCAGGGCAGGTGTTGTAACTAATTTTGCAACAATGAAAGCACTTAGCAAGTGCAAAACATCACTAATCAGGAAGCACTAAGGAAGCAGGTGCCAGCTAAAAAAATATTCTGTGACACATTAATCAGCCCCAAATTAATTCAGGTCACTTGAGGCAGGGAAGGTGTGCTTTGCTTTGCCGAAAATAATGTACACTGGACAACCAGAGGGTGTGGTGATGAAACAGAGGGTGGCATGGGTGGGCCAGAGGGTGGCATGAGTAGTCAGAGAGTGGCAGTGGTGACAGAGAGTGGCAGTGATGAAGAAGAGTGTCCCAAACAGGCTGGACACGTAGAAACAACAAGTTCGCAAAACTTGCGACCCGACAGGTAAGTTCGCAAATTGCGAAATTGTAAAAACCCTCGCGAACTGGCAGAAACACGCGCGAACACAAAAAAAAAAAATCCGCAAATTCGCGGGAATTCGCGGATTTTGCGGATTGCGAGTTCGCAAATCCGCAAAATTCGCGAACGCGAGATTCGCAAAATTCGCCCATGCTTAATCTAGACGGGTTCATTCATTTGTGCTCGGTAAAGACAGATTTGGGTACACAATCTGGTCCTGACGTGTTCACTTAGGTGGATACGGTCCGACGTGTCTCCTTATGAGACCGGTCTGTACTGTTTCAGCAGTGCATCTAGTTATTCAGTATTTTCTCGAGAATTTTCCAGAATATGTGTTTTCTGTGTTTCAGGTAATTTCAGTCCGACATGTTTTAATGTGTCTCGATGTCGTGGTATGAATGATTGTTTACTGTTTATTACTGTGTTTATTGTGTTCACATCCGAATCACTCTAGTCATGCCGCTGTTTTCAAAATTACGTCAGATAGGTACTAGGAAAGGGATACTTGAGGAAGCAGTTCCTGTCCCGCCTAGGGACACTCCAGGATATTTTATGTACCACAAACACGGCTTAGATGCTGTGCTTTATTTAGACTTATGGGTGGAGTACACCAAGAATCTGGAAGAGAAGTTTAGATGGCCGGCCTCAGGGACATGGGATGCAGATTGCATCATGAGAGTAGAAGAAGCGTTATGGAAAAAGAAAGCCAGACAATCTCAGAAAGATGCCATAGAATTGTGGCGTAAAGAATCACACAGACGAACAGAAAAAGAAATCAGGAAAGCCGAGAGAAGTAGAGAAGAATCCGAAAAAGCCAGAGAAAAAGAGTTATTAGAAGAAGGAGAACAGGTCAGATTAGAACAATTAGACCGCCAAAGAAATGCACTCATTACAGGCAAGTATCCAGCTCTGGCCGAGGGCCTGCCCATGGCAACCCCGGAAGTACCCCGTAACTTGCCACCACCATTGGTTCCGACTAAACTCCGTCACAAAAAGACCGCAGCAGACATTTTCCTTTCTTCCTATTTAGATGATGTAACTCCAGCATATACCAATGTACCCGTACCACCCGCTAATAATGCACCGCAGCATGTTCCGGCTGATCAAGCCACGACCCCTCCATGACGAGATTCACTTCCCGCACCTGCTGTCACTTCCCCTTCTACTGCTGGTGCCACTGGTCCCCCTACTATTGGTCCTCTCAATCCTTTTGCTACAGATGCGACCCAGAGTCAGTCCCCGATACATGTACCTTTCCCACACGCCATGACGTCAAGTCATGCTCATGGTTCTGCTTCAGGAGGTGCCGTAGGAGGCCAACTTCACACCCCGCCACAATTACATCGAGTGACAATGAGAGAATTAGCAACACAGCGTACTCCGAAAGCGATGCCTCATGAAAAACTTAAACAGTATCTTACAGATTGTAGATATGATCCAGTACCTGGCAAGAAAGGAGATATGATGTTGGCCTCGTTACGACTACGACGTGTTACGGATTATCTGATGTTATTACCAGAAATGCCAGAACATCTAGACAACATATATCATTTTATTAGAACGGGGGAGAGGCCAGAATGTATTCGTGAAGCCATGGCATATCAGAAAGTTGAGACACAAGGTTTACTATTACGATTCTTGATTAATTGTTTGATAAGGGAACAAGATCAGACAGGTGTTGTTCAAGAAGAGATGGATGTACTGACAAAATGGAGTCAAAATATTGCAGATTGTAAACATGATAAACAAACCTGTATAGATGCCATGTCCCGAAAGATTCGTAAAGAAATAATAGCAATACATACCAGACAGAAGGCTGAAGCCGAGTCAGACAAGAATGACTCCTCGGAGGAGGAGGAAGAAACAGAGACTCCAGTGGAAGATCCAGACAGGATAGCGTATGTAGGTAGAGTGAAAACTCCCTAAACAGTATTCTTCTGATAGACCTTTTGACAGACCCACTCGTCTAGAAAACAAAAAACGTTTCCTTTTCCCGATACCAGAGCAATGTTCTCTTGAACATGTTTTTCAAGTGACTGATAAAATACTGAAAGAAAGAATAGGTTATCATGAACTCAATACCTTACGTGATCAGGAACTAGCCCGGTCAGCAGTCCAATGAGCCGGGGATGACAGTATATATAAAGATGATTTAGTAGTGCAAACATTCTTAAGTCTTACTCCAGAAGAACAGCGACTAGCTGGTATATACATGACCCAACATCTCATTACTCTATATGAAAATCAGCAATCTGATCCAGGTCCATTGTATAATTTATTGCAAGACCTACTCCTGAGAAGATGGAGAGGCCTAGGTACTGATTTAATTGATATTATCCTAGAACAACGTCATAAATACAGAACTTTCCTGACTCCACGTCTTGTTTCCGTTCCACCCCCAGTAAGACAGCCATATCACCTAGATAGACAGAACCCCTTACGAGAAGTACATCCAATTCGGAAGCCAGATAATACACTTGAACGCGTATTCGTATACACTCCTTTGACTAAAATGGAATTATTGGAAATGAAGAAAATTGTACCTTGTCACGATAAAGATCCTGCAGGATTCCACCGTGAATTAAAGGACATGTTACTTATGGGAGATTACACATATTTCGACATTCTTAAAATGCTCAAAGTACTGTTGCCAGCAGGGATTTACGAAAAATTGAAAGAAAAGGAATGGGAGGTGGGAGATAAAAAGATTATTTGGACTGAATTAGAAGACGAGGAAAATAGACGTACCCCAGGTGTAGGTCTTGGGGAGAAAGTTAAAGCACTACGAGGATTATTAGTACAGGTTTTGCCTAGATTATTGACAGTTAAAAAGGAAGACTGGGATGCGATCTCAGCCTGCAAACAGAAACAAGACGAAGACACTAGTGATTTTTATTCGAGATTCGAGAAATGTTTCATTATTAATAGTGGCCTGAAAACAAGTAGCGAGTCATTCCCACATCTTTTTGTGACCAAACTAGTCGAGAATTCTTTACCCCAGGTTAAAAACAGAGTATTGAAAGCCGAAAGTACATGGCAAGCTAATACGCCTTCCCAAATGTTACAGATGTTACAGTAACACCAGAACAGAATTAGAGAGGAACACGATCATGAACAGAGACGCATGAAAGATACGAAAATGAAAGTACTAGTTGCCCAGTCTGTTCCAGCAGATGGTCAGAAGAGGGGTAACGCGCAGAACACACAGATTAGTCATTCTACAGGTCCTGTTAAAGGAAATTGCAATTATTGTAAGCAGCCAGGTCACTTTATAAGTGATTGTGCCGTCCTCAGACACAATATTGCTACAGGCAAAACGAAAGAAAGACCACGTCCACCTAGATTAGAACACGTTCAACAGCATATTCCACAGAATCCACAACCTCCACAGAATGTACAGCAACTGTACCCCAACCCCAACCCATTGCCGCAACTCAACATGTCACGTCACAAATGTACCAGTATGCACAGTCAGATTACCCCGATTATCAGCAGTACACATGAAACAGCCTAGAGAGGGAGGTTGGCTTGCCCCTTATCGAGGTTCCTGTGGATCAAGATGGTCCCTATGTACATAGTCAGGTATTAGAGAAAGACAGAAAATTTTTGATTGACACGGGGGCGAGCAGAACTAACATTAGTCATGACGAGGTTCCAGGGGCACCCCTCTCAGGCTCACAGAATGTTTCCCTTGGATTTTCAGGAAAACCTATTGTTAACGAAGTATCACAGCCAGTTCCCCTTGCAGTTGGTCCATTGTCCCGTACTACAGATTTATTGCTTACGAAATCATGTCCTGAAAACCTGCTTGGTATTAAAACACTGAAAGCTCTAGGAGCTGTTATATGTTGTTCTCCGGAAGGAGTGAGATTGTTCCTGCGTGACTTTAAGGGTCACTATGTGTTGAGAGATTTTGATGTCAGATTGAAAAATGTTCCACAGCATTTATGGGCGCAAGGTCCAACTGATGTAGGTTGTATGCACATTACTCCCTATCGTGTCACACTCAAGCAAGGTGTTGTACTGCCCCGTATCCGACAATACAAATTGCCCCCCGAGGCTGTAGCAGCCTTGTTGAAAATCATTGATGAACTCATTGCCCAAGGAGTTGTTGTAGAAACTGACTCCAATGTATGTAATTCTCCAATCATTCCAATTCTTAAACGAACTGACCCAAATGCACCTCCAGTCTATCGGCTGGTGATCGATCTTCGAGAACTCAACAAATGCATAGTACCACAGTACCCAGTGGTCCCAGATATTTCATCACTACTGACTGCCATTGATTCCGAAGCAGCGTTCTTTACTGTAATTGACCTCAAGAACGCCTTCTTTAGTGTCCCCATCCATCCGGAAAGCCAATATTTATTCGGATTCTCATTAAATGGCCGAAGTTTTAAATTTGCACGTGCACCTCAAGGGTTCACGGAAAGTCCTAGTATTTACAGCCAAGCCCTGAAACGACAACTAGACAGTATTCACATGCCTACTGACACTGCTCTACTACAGTATGTTGATGATCTACTGATCACAGCACGGACCGAACGTGATTGCGAATGTGCATCACTGACAGTCTTGTATTTTCTGGCCGAAAAGGGGCACAAGGTGTCCCCTTCGAAGCTCCAATTCTGTGCCCAGCAAGTGGTATACCTTGGGCACTTGCTGTCCAAGTGGGGTAGACAGTTGACACCAGATCGTATCCAGTTAATTGCACATCTGTCACAACCCAAGACTCAAAAGGAAGTACGGGCCTTTATTGGCCTCACTTCGTACTGCAGACAATGGATTCCCCAGTATGCATTTCTAGCTAAGCCACTTATACAGTTGACTACACAGGAGGCAGCGACTTCGACTGTCCTCCCTTGGACACAGGAACATACACAAGCTTTTAATGACTTGAAGAAAGCTTTATGTCAAGCACCAGTTTTAGCGACACCATGTTACAGCAAACCTTTTACACTTTTTGTCACAGAACGCGATGGCACAGCGTTGTCCGTTCTCACACAAGATCAAGCAGGACACCATAAGCCTTGTGCTTATTTTTCCAGTACATTGGATCCAGTAGCCCAGGCTCTGCCTGCGTGCTTAAAATCAGTTGCAGCAACAGCTCTAGCTATCAGACAAAGCAATTCAATAGTGTTAGGACATCCCTTGACAGTACAGGTTCCACATTCCGTGGAAGTACTTCTGAACCGAACCCAGACTCAGCACTTGACCATAGCACGACTGACAGGTTATGAACTGACATTGTCAGACATTGCATTGCATTGCCCGATCCAGACCTGACACTTTACGTGGATGGTTCATGTATGAGAACAAACACAGGGGAGTTAGTGGCCACCTATGCAGTGACCACTGAAACTGAGGTTTTAGATACACATCGCATCGACACACTGTCTGCTCAGGCAGCAGAGCTCATAGCTCTGACCCAAGCCTGAGCCTGTATATTAGCCAAGAACAAGAAAGTAAACAGATACACAGATTCACAATATGCATTCGGAGTCGTTCACGACTTCGGAGTCCTTTGGGAAGAGAGAGGTTTTTTAACTTCTCACGGTACCAAGATTCAACATGGTCCCCTTATCCAAGCCCTGTTAGAAGCCATACACTTGCCTACAGCCATAGCCATTATGAAATGCAAAGCACATACCAAAGTCACTGACAGAATCTCCCAGGGTAACGACCTGGCAGATCGTACAGCCAAACTCACAGCTCAGACAGATATTCTGACTGACATGACAAAGACTGATCCGACAACACTGACACATTGCCTGACAGTTAAGGATCCCATTCTAGATGTGCTCGACATACAGACACATGCTACACCAGACGAAATCAAGAAATGGACTGAACAAGGAGGGATCCATACAGATCAGGGATGGATGACGAAGGGAAGAGCCACATGGTTCCTCCCCGACTCTATGGTTCAAATAATCATTAACACAGCACATAGTCCAGCACACTTAGGAGAGAAAGCCATGTTAGACAGCTTACAGAATCTCTGGTACAACAAACATTTACGAGCAGCCGCAAAACAGAAAGTGCGTACTTGCATGATCTGTTGTCAGTTCAATCCCGGAAAAGGTGTCCCCGTGGAACAGGGTGGATTTCATCCTCCTGACCATCCTTTTGAAGTCCTCCAGATGGATTATATCCAGATGGACCGATGTCGAGGATTTAAGTATGTCCTCGTAGTTGTATGTGCTCTTTCCCGATGGACAGAAGCATATCCAGTCCCAGATTACACTGCCCCGACCACTGCCAAACAGCTGGTTCGTGAATTTTTCCCGCGGTACGGCTTGCCCCGTGTCGTGTACTCTGATAATGAACAGCCATTCTCGTCCGAGCTTATGAAGCAGGTGTCACTCCTGTTAGGTTACCAATGGAAGTTCCACTGTGTCCGACATCCTGAAGCCGCAGGTCTCGTAGAGAGACATAATCAGACCCTGAAAACCCGTCTTGCAAAAATATGTACCGAGAAAGGTGTAGATTGGATAGTTGCCTTGCCAGTTGCACTCTTTTACATGCGAATGGTAGCTCATTCTAGGACAGGGCTATCCCGTATGAGGTGGTCTTCGGTAGGCCTCCGAATATGTGGGGGACGCCTATGCCTCATAGAATCACTGATGTTGACAGTTGTATGCTGACAGATTACCTGGCCTCCTTGATGTCTGCACAACAATCTTGTCATTCACAGGTCGCGGCTGCCTTCCCGGACAACACCCAAGTAAAGCCACATGAAGTCCACCCAGGTGATTTGGTCCTCGTACGGAATTTTGACTGGAAGAGTCCGCTGGAACCCAGATGGAAGCAGCCCAAACTGGTTTTATTATCTACAAGAACTGCAGTAAAATTGGAGGGCAGGAAAGGCTGGGTGCACTCCAGCCATATAAAGAAAATTCACGGACTGTGTCCAGACTTGCCGATTAAGGACTGCCCACTTTCAGAGACTGATTCTAAACTCCCCCTGTTAGAGAAAACTCCCCAAGAGGAGTACCGTGCTAAATTAAGGTCTAGTAAGTCAGACAGCGTTTAATTGTTTAAGTCCCCCTCGGGTGAAGCGGTTAGACAGGTTTCTGACATGTATAGAATAGACCCAAGTAGTCAGAGAGATAGGCGCAACGAGAAAAGAAAAAAACATTGTAAAGTATTGCACAGCGGATGCATAATTGCCTTGATCTCGATGTTTCTTCTGAGTCTTACGATAATCTGTATAAGTTTAATGTTACACGTTTTTTTCCCTCTTGATTCACATGTACATGTTTCCCTTAATGACACTGTGGAGCACACTTTCAGTGACCTACCTCCCCACGAGTTATCCTATCGATTAGCAATGCGCAATAATACATTCATTCGTATGTTACATCACACTCACCAGACCAGCAATGCCACCAATTGCTGGGTATGTGGCCGACTTCCACCTTACCAGAAATACAAGGGAGCTCTGCCTCTCTTTCCTTACCCGTTCACACATAATGGTTCATGTGGTGCATGGTTTTCTTTAATGTCCTCCCTAGATAGTAAGTCCAAAGTTTCCCAAGGCAATTGGATATGGGGGAACCTGAATACAGTCATGAATAAAGCGTGTTTCCCAGATGCAGACGGTCTCCCACAAAGGACAGGGACCGATCTAGAAAATGAAGTGTATGCATTAGGTAACTTCTCCCTCAACCTCATGATCCTGAACGTCCAGTCCGAGACTAATTCGGACTTGCCGTTTATTACAGTTTTGCCAGTGAAAGGTGAATTATGCATCAGAAAGAATGGCTCAGTACATTTAGGACACAGTGATTGTAATACTGTGGTCGAATTCAGTGACAAAGGAAAGTCTACTTTCAAAGCCTCTCGCCATTCTTATTTTATTTGTGGACATACAGCTTATGTTCATCTACCCCCTGATTGGGATGGGACGTGCTATATTGCGTTCCTATTGCCACCTGTTTTCCTAGCCCCGCCTGACTATCACAGAAATCCACACCTCGTTCATGTAAGACATAGAAGGGAGATCAAGATCCCGATTGTCGATCAGACTGAAACTACATTAGAACAATATATAGATTTCAATAAAGGATTCTTTCCATTCATAGGCACTGTCTCAAATAGTAAACTAATTCGAAAATTGACCAGAACATTAGAAGCAGTAGTGAATGAGACTACTTATGCTTTAGGTAACCTGACCGAGGAACAGTCTGCTATGAGACTTGTTGTTCTTCAAAATCGCCTTGTTCTTGACGTCATCTTGGCAGATAGGGGCGGGGCTTGTAGAGTAATCGGATCCAGTTGTTGCGTGTTTATTCCAAATAACGCGCCATCCGTGTATAAGGCCATAACTCGGCTTCATGAAATAGCCCATCAGATGCATCAGAATCCAGGCTCCTGGACTTGGTCCGGTTGGTTCTGGAGTGTGATATCCGCCTGGGGATGGAAATTGTTATCGTTCCTAGGAATAATATTGGCCATAGTATTCAGTTGTTGTCTCTGTCTGCAATGTGGGCCAGCGATTTGCGGCTCGTGCGCCACAGCCTGTATTCCCCATCCAAGTACACGTTCCCGCTCTCGAATGAAGAAAGATGAACAAATGATGCTTTATGAACAGATAGATGGTCTCATGAATATAGATATATCCTGAAGGGTGTAGTAGGGTCCAAGGAGGGAATGAGGTAATAGAAATTTTCTGGTAGCTAATGTGTACCCCCACTCGCACCCTATCGATGCACCCATGTTCCATGTATGTCGTGTAGCTTCTGTTCTATACATGCTAGAAAGACGCAAATACATTTGCGTCCATAATTAACATGTTAGCTATTCAACCATACCAAGAAATCCCGTTAATTATGTTCCTAGGCATACGGTGCCACCGTCTTTATATGGTGCACTTCTGAAATTCGCACACGTTTTCTCCATGTTTCCTGGCCCAGTCGAGCTAGGCCCTTAAACGCGGCCTCTCTGCCTCATCTCTCCTGTCTCCGAAAGCTGTACGCATCCCTGACCCCTGCCTTACTTCCTGCCAGCGCAGCGGTGCCCGGCTCGGCCTGGACTGCCTGCCAAATTCATGTTTTGCCTACAGGTATCTGCTCATCCTCCTCGAAAACACATTCCAGTCTAGTGAAATGGGTAAACATATTCCCGGCTGCAGAGCAAAGGGCCCGGCCTTCCTGTCCTCCTTGCAAGTGATTTACTGAACCTGTTACCATGGTAGGCCCACGGCTCCGCGCATTGCACCAAGACACGTATGCATGCACTAGCATTCAGTATTGAATGGCCCCTGCCCGAGAGACCTTTTACTCCAGACATTACATTCACCAAACATCAGATACCAGATATGCTATAGGTACAGGTTGCCCTGACACTCCAGACACCAGTCTCTTCCACTAGTGCTAAAGTCAAAGCCCCCAGTCTAGTTGCGCGCGCATACAGGTGAAGGGTTTCTGCTGATTCTGCAACTTTTCTCTATGCACCCACCCCCATGTGACGTATCTTGTGACGATTCTCTGACATGTACAGTGCACGCCCATGTGTACGTCTCTTTTCACGCCTCCTCTTATGCACATGTGTTCTTATCTCTCTCTTTTCACCTGTTACGCCTACTGTATTGGATTCAATTGTAAAGTTTTACTATATATAATGTGTAATGTTAATAAAACGTTGACTGTCCCTTCCTGAACCTTAGAGGTGACGGAACATGATGCTCCATCCTTGAGGATAATTCCATTAAAGCCCGTATGACTCAGATACCACGGACTCTGCCTCTCATTTAAATGAGCTGTCTTGTATTCAATCAATCAATCAGTGACACTTATAAAGCGCGCTACATACCCGTGGGGTCTCAAGGCGCTGGGGGGGGGGGAGCCGCTACTGCTCGAACAGCCAGGTCTTCAGCTTCTTCCTGAAGGAGAGGTGGTCTTGGGTCAGGCGCAGGTCGGTCGGGAGGGAGTTCCAGGTCTTGGCGGCCAGGTGGGAGAAGGACCTTCCTCCTGTAGTCGCTCTTCGGATGCGGGGGACGGCGGCGAGGGCGTGGTTGGCTGATCGGAGGTGGCGTTTGGGAGCGTAGAAGTTGACTCGGCTGTTGAGGTAGCTCGGGCCTTGGTCGTGTAGGGCTTTGTGTGCGTGGGTGAGGAGGCGGAAGGTGATTCTTTTGTTGACGGGGAGCCAGTGAAGGTCTCGCAGATGTCCGGAGATGTGGCTGGTTCGTGGGATGTCGAGGATGAGTCTGGCTGAGGCGTTCTGGATCCGCTGGAGTCTCTTCTGGAGCTTGGCGGTGGTCCCGGCGTAGAGGGCGTTGCCGTAGTCCAGTCGGCTGGTGACGAGGGCCTGGGTGACGGTCTTCCTGGTCTCGGTGGGGATCCACCAGAAGATCTTCCGTAGCATGCGTAGGATGTTGAAGCATGCCGAGGAGACGTTGTTGACTTGCCTGGTCATGGAGAGGGAGGAGTCCAGGATGAAGCCCAGGTTGCGTGCATGGTCTGTCGGTTTGGGTGCGGTGCCCAGGGCGGGAGGCCACCAGGAGTCGTCCCAGGCGGAGGGAGAGGAGCCCAGGATGAGGACCTCCGTCTTGTCCGAGTTCAGTTTCAGGCGGCTGGTCGTCATCCACTCGGCTACCTCTTTCATCCCTTCGTGCAGGTTGGCTCTGGCGGCGGCGGGGTCGTTGGTCAGGGAGAGGATCAGCTGGGTGTCGTCGGCGTAGGAGATTATGCTGAGGTTGTGTTTGCGTACGATGGCCGCGAGGGGGCTCATGTAGACGTTGAAGAGGGTGGGGCTCAGAGATGATCCTTGGGGGACGCCGCAGATGACTTCGGTGGCCTCTGACTTGTACGGTGGTAGGCGGACTCTCTGTGTTCTCCCGTCGAGGAAGGAGGTGATCCACTCCAGCGCCTTGTCCTGGATTCCGACGTTGCTGAGGCGCCGTACTAGGGTGCGGTGGCAGACCGTGTCGAATGCCGCGGAGAGGTCTAGGAGGATGAGGGCCGCTGTTTCTCCATTGTCCATCAGGGCTCGGATGTCGTCGGTGGCGGCGATGAGGGCGGTCTCGGTGCTGTGGTTGGCTCGGAAGCCGGACTGTGAGGGGTCGAGGGATCCGTTAGTCTCGAGGAAAGCGGCCATCTGCTTGTTGACGGTCTTCTCGATGACTTTGGCTGGAAACGGGAGGAGCGAGATGGGGCGGTAATTCTTGAGGTCGGTGGGGTCCGCTGTTGGTTTCTTGAGTAGGGCGCTGAGTTCGGCGTGTTTCCAGCTCTCGGGGAAGATGGTGGTGTCGAGGGATGTGTTGATGATGTCTCGCAGGTGGGGTGCGATGACAGCGTCGGCTTTGTTGAAGACGTGGTGAGGGCAGGGGTCGGTCGGTGATCCGGAGTGGATGGAGTTCATCGTGCGGATGGTGTCTTCGGTGCTGATCGGGGTCCAGGCGTGGAGGGTGGTGGTGGGGGGTGGTTGTTCGGTCATGGTGTGCGTTGGTTGGTTGTTGAAGCTGTTGTGTATGTCCGCGATCTTGTTGTGGAAGTATGAAGCCAGGGAGTTGCAGAGGTCTTGCGATGGGGTGATGTCGTTGTTTCCTGCGCTGGGGTTGGAAAGCTCTTTGACGATGTTGAAGAGTTCCTTGCAGTTGTGTGCGTATTGATAATTATACGGAAAAATTGCATAGGTAAAATATATTTACCACATGGAGACTCACCTACGCAGTGACCCGGGAACCAGTGGATCGTCATCCCCATCCACTGTGTTCTCCGAAGATTTGAACCTGCCTGTGGTGACGCCTCAGAAGGCTGACCAGATTATGTGATTGAGTGATGCTGTGTTGCATCCCTCCACGACTTGCAAGCATATGCACACTGTACACTGTTTTCTCTTTCATATGTCCTCACACATGCTGTTGAAAAGTGCTGCACGCTAGAGGCGCCTTTGACACATGCGCACGACCGACCGAGGTGAATTGCTTGTCAGGGGGTGGGATACGCTGAGAAGATGTTATAGTTGCAGGCTCCTACCGCTGCGGCCCACACCGGACCTGCGGGACCAACCAGCTTATGGCTCATTGTATACCTCTTGCGAGCACAAGAGACTTGAGACAGGGGCATAGCGCAGACTAGTTGCTGACATCACACACACCCCACCAGCTACTACACTGGACTAGCTTTCCACCGTAAGTGTTTTACTTTGAGGTTTGGACCTATGCCTTTCCGGGGATTCGCCACACTAGTTGCATTGTTTGCGCTTGTTATTCTGTGTAAGTTGCAGCAATCTAACACGCTCCCCTTGAGTCATGACTCCGCCCCCCGACGCAACTCCTTTGGCTCGCGCTGCGATGACTTAACCAGGCACATGACTCACACTAACATTGTGACTTGGAACGTACGTGTTATGCACACACCGTTGAAACGCTACTATGTCTTTTCCTACCTGCAACAGCACTTTGTAGGGATTGCCCTCCTGCAGGAAACACACATGACCCAGAAAGAACTTGACAAACTCCGCAGGCATTGGAGGGGACAAATCAATGATACGGTCTTCTCTGCGCATGCACGCGGAACCCTGATCTGGGTACGGGCAAGCATTCCTTTTATATGTGAAAAAACAAAGGTAGACCGTGAGGGTAGGTATTCCCTAGTGC
This sequence comes from Lissotriton vulgaris, assembly GCF_964263255.1. Lineage (NCBI taxonomy): Eukaryota > Metazoa > Chordata > Amphibia > Caudata > Salamandridae > Lissotriton > Lissotriton vulgaris. The sequence goes on along the minus strand of NC_141691.1, from coordinate 1,190,403,198 downwards.
GAGGAAACCTGAATGGTCAGGAGGTATTAGTAGGATCACTATATGCCCTGAACATAGACCAGCCATCCTTCTCGACCTAGCGCATCTGACCCAGGTTCTCCACCCTTATGTTGGGCTCCCTTGGCGGGGATTTTAACATGGTACTAGATGTACACCTAGACAGGTCTCCTCCCCCCTTCGAGCTGCAGCGGTAGCGTCCAATGCGCCGGCGTTCAGGAACTGGCTTTCACACTGGGTGTTACAGGAACTGTGGAACGTACTACACCCAGATGACAGAATTTATTCTTACTATAGTGGGTTCCCAGTCCCTGCTCCCACTTATTGAACAATTGGAGTATTTGGAGAGGACACACTCCGATCATAATCCTCTGTGGTTTCAGATCAGCTGGGAAGTGGACCACCCGCCTGTCCCTACATGGAGGCTGCAGCCTGATGCACTGGAGGATTCAGAGTTTAGCTCGTCTCTGGGCACGGCCATCCTTGCATACTTTGATGCCAATGAAGGGATAACGAGCAATGCCATGGTAGAATGGGATGCTCACAAAGTGGCCGTCCGGGGCACTGCATGGGGGCCAAATGGAACATATGCAGGATGCTCTCCACCTCCCTGGTGCGCCTAGAGACTGAGCTCTTGTGCTATGAGGGGTAAGGTGAGGAAGGGGGCAGGCACACACACAGGCTGGGGGACCTTCGCACCCGGCATGCAGAGCTTTTGGAGAGGTTGAGATGCCATAACTACGCAGCGCACACAGCCAGAATGCATGGCAAGGTGGACAGAGCAGGCCATCTGCTGGCCTGGTTGATAAATCAAGAGGGGCGCGCTGGCCCGATAGGAGCTCTCCGTACAGCAGGTGTACACACAACCTGAAATACACCATGCCCTAACAGATCACTGCACACAGTTATACAGAGCCCAGGGCATTGGCCCCAGGCACATCTTGGAGGAGTTCTTGGACTCTGTCCAACTTCCCACGGCTTCCGAGGAGCAGAAGGAGACGCTCAATGTGCCCCTCTCATTGGAAGAGGTTGGGGAGGCGATCCAGTCCATGGCATCCGGGAAGACACCAGGGCCAGATGGCTTGCCTGCTGAATACTATAAAGCATATCGGGAAACCCTGACGCCATTACTCCATAATTTATACACTGTGGTGGTGGAGGAAGGATCACTGCCCCCCTCTATGCTGAAGGCATTCTTGGTTTCCCTGCCTAAACCGGACAAAGACCCCACGGCCCTGGGATCATATAGCCCCCTGGCGATGCTCAATGTGGACTATAAGGTCTTTGCAAAGGTGCTAGCGGAAAGGCTGGCACCGGTGGTCCCCCACCTAATCCACACTGATCAGAATGGGTTTGTCCCTGTGAGATCTACATCATTGAACCTCAGGAGATACTTCAGGGTGGCAGCTGAGGCGCAGGGCAGGGTGCCTAATACTAGATCTGGAGAAGGCGTTTGATTGCCTAGAATGGGGCTATCTATCGGCTGTGTTGCTGCGCTGCGGGTTGGACATGGGGTTCTTCCACATGGTCGACTTATTATACAGGAACCCTGTAGTCCGGGTGCGATTGGGCCCTTACATCTCAGAGGTGGTGGCGGTGGGTCGAGGCACTCGGCAGGGGTGCCCTCTGTCCCCGCTTCTGTTCGCGCTAGCAATTGAGCCCCTGGACATAGCTATACGAACGACTCTCTGCAATGGTGTTCAGAAGGGAGATGCATTCCATCAGGTATCGCTTTATGCTGACGACCTGCTGGTGTTTGTGAGGGATGTGGGACGCATACCCGAGCAGCTGGCCCAGCTGCTGCACACATTTGCTGCCATCTCAGGGCTCCGAGTGAATGCGGGTAAATCTTGCCTTTATGCTTTCAGTGAAGGGATCGGAGACCAGGGATACCACCTCGGGGGTACACAAGTCCAATGGAAAGAGGACACTTTCAGGTACCTGGGGATACAGATATATCTTCGCCCAGCTGACCTGTTTGATGGGAATCTTGGGAGGGCGGTTGCAACGCTTAGGTCGGAGATACGCTTCTGGAACATGCTCCCACTGACAACTACAGGCAGAGAGGAGCATGCTAAAATGGTCATGCTCCCCCACCTCCTGTACTACTTTATCAATTTACCGCTATTCATCCCGGCTTCCTTTTTTACTATGCTCAATAGGATGCTGCTGGACTTTATCTGGGGCAACTCTAGGCATAGGCTGGCCATGGCGGTACACTAGGAGCGAATGCTTGGTGCATTGCAGCAAATGGACAGGGAAGGGGGCATGAGCGGTGCAGAGGGGATGGGAAGCACATATGAGGGTGGGTGCATGCCACAGGCCATTCTCCTGCCTGGATAGTCTGATATGCTTTACTCCTGCTCCACTAGGACATAAAGACAACCACACCAGCTCAGTCACAGATGAGGAGCACGTGCACCAGTGGGGAGGGGGCGGAGTGTCGGGGCCCGGGCGAGGGGGTAGACAGGGAGTCGAATATACATGAGGTTTCTGCTACCACAGTTAATGTTTCTTGTTTCATATATATACCATCTGTTTGCAAGCCCAAGATGGAGGGTCAGCCCTGAACTACACGGACCATTGGGAGGTCAGCACTCCGGTTCTCATGGATAGCCTCGGAGTCTGCATTAGGACTGGCGAACAATAGTTTAGTCTACTCTGGGTGAGCATCTTTTGACTTGTTCATTACAAAGCTTGAATATTTGTAACATAATGTATTGCGATTTGCGACAAGGCGCTAATGCATTTATGAATGACATGCCTCTACCTATGAGCTTTTATAAGTGATGCTTGTAATGTAAAGTGTAACTTTAAAACAACAATAAAAACAGATTTGACCCAAAAGAATTACTATCGTTCCCCTCTATTTTGAGATGCTTTCTGGATAAGGTGGCACTTAGGTCAAGGTCTATATTTTTCCCAAAAACATCATCCAAATTAAATTGCTCAGAAAACTTAATTCTACACATATTTTTTCCAAATCCAACCGCAGATGGAGAATTATCTCTCCATTTTCTGGATGTTCACAGGGAACTTTAAGCCTATCTAAATAGGACATCCTCTTTCCCAAAAGTTGATTTTCTCTTTGTCATCTTCATTCTTTCAGGATGAGGTGTTTGTCTTTCTTATCCCACACGTTCTAGGTGGAGTGAGTTAGCTATCTCCATATCCCACGAATTAAATGATCAGACGTTTCCATCCACAAATTAAGGGAAATCTATGAGGGCAATTGTTACCTTCAGAGCAGCATTTAAAGGGGCATCTCCTAAAGACATCTGTAGTGTCACTACTCGGGGGCCGATTCCGATTCGGTTCGGAAGGGCTCCGAACCATGTTGGTAGCCCTTCCGACCGAATCGGTTTGTGTCTGGATGGATTCCTTTCCGACCAAGCTAGTCCGATGGGCTAGGTCGGAAAGGAATCCGATTTGGATTTCCGGATGGCCTAGGACGGTGTAGTGTAATGTACTCGTGCTAATAATGTAATGTACTCGTGCTTAGCTCGTGTATGCAGGTCGCATGCTTGCATGCGACCGGAATGTATGTATGTGTTCTTTTGAATGTGGGGAGCCTTCAGAAGCCAGGTGTCCGTTGTGGTACTTCAGTTGCTTCTTGGACTCCTGGCTGATGAGGCGCTCCTCCTATGTTGGAAACCTAACTTGGAATAAACCTTTCTTTGGATGTAAACGTTGTCCTGGACTCATTTGGATCACCACCAACTTTACATATTGGCGACGATCGGGATTGTTTCCTTCACCAACCCACGCTAAGATGATTTTTCTTATTTTTTTTTAATTCGGCATTTGAGAATCTTCGTAACAACTCTAGATTGTGGTCTGGGTGACTACGCTGCTGGATGTTCATACGGATATGTTCATTTTAACAAGATTTTCACCGACGTGAGGAGCGGATTTTTTTTTTGGTGAATCTTAATTTATTGCTTGTCTCTTTTAATTCATGAGAGACTCTTTGCAGTTGTCGGAGGTTGTTTGCTATTCACCCTTTGACTTTATCGCAACTGCCTTTGGTTTACAATTACTGATTGGTGGCTCGTTTCTATGACTTTGGGTCTTCACGTGAGAAGCGCTTGCACATTTCAAATTGTGCGCTTACCGGATTTTCCGTGGATGGATTCCTGAACGCGGAGTTCTTCTCTGCCATTCCACCGGAACCTTCATCGCTGGACATTCTCCTGGAATCTCGATCTCCTGGTGACGCATTGAAACTTCTTGGAACTCTGAGTTACGCAGCCCGCCGCAGCGCGTCTGTTCTTATCGCTTGGGATTCTGGGATCTGAGATTGACGTCTACGACCCTACGTATTACGCACGGCGGCCATTTTAGTGAAGTCAGAAGCTTCAACTATTGGCGCTTGCACTTTACCGGCGATTCACACGTCTTGCTTCATTATCTGCGTGTGACCTCGGCGATTCACACGCCTCACGGACAAGCTGTTAACAGCTGTTATTTGAAGCTGTAATTCAAGTCTTTAACGAAACCTTTTATTTCCAGCAATTCGTCACACAGGTTTTATATGTTACTTATGTAAAAACTTTTACACGTTTTTTTTTTACTAGTTCTATTGTATTTTACTTGTATGAAATAACCTTGCTAATTTTATTATTGTTCATATTCATAACATGGCTTCTGTTAGGGAGGTCACTCAACCTCCTCCTTTCTTGGAGAAACCTGGAAAGCCTACTTTGTTATGGTCTGAGTGGTTTGGCTTGTTTGAAAATCACATTTTAGCAATTGATGCATCTGACTATTCTCCTCCTAGGAAGTTTGCTCTTCTTTTTGGCAGTCTTGGGTTAGCTGCACAACGCATTTTTAAGAGTCTGGTACCCATTCCTCCTCCAGCTGCTGATTCAGGTGATAGCGAATGGAATGTTTATACAGAGGCTATTGCCAGATTAAAAAAACAATTTGAAGAATCTCCTAACATCATGCTGGAGAGGCACAATTTCTATAAAAGAAAACAAAAGGAGGATGAAAAAATTGATGAATATATTTCGGCATTAAGGGTGTTAGCTATTACCTGTGATTTTGGCCCTTTGCTAGATAATTATATTCGTGATCAATTTGTGTTCAATTGTTCATCTACCAAGGTGAAAGAAAGAATTCTTAGTTGTAAGAATCCATCGTTGTCTGAAGTTATTGACCTTAGCCTTAGTATTGAAAGATCAATAACTTCTACCAAAGCCATGTCAGTAGATACCGCCACTAAAGTTAATTTTATTTCAGACGAAGCGTCTGAGGAAGGTCTATATGCTATTTCTAGTAAAGAAACTAAGGATAAGTGGCAAAGCAAAACTAATGGCAATATGAATAAACAAAATTTTTGTTTTAGGTGTGGATCCAAATTCCACATTGGGAATTTTAAAGGATGTCCCGCCATGAACAAACGTTGTGTTTTGTGCAAAAAAGTGGGTCATTTCCAAAAGGTTTGCAGATTCCAAAAGAAATCTGTCAAGGTCAACTATGTGGACATGGATGAATGTAATAGCAATTTTGATAATCTGATGTTGATGGTGGAGTGTGAAGATTCCGAGCCTATTAAGGGACCTTTGTGTGAAGCCATAATTGACAATGTTAAGTTACAAGTAATGGCTGACTCTGGAGCTCCCATTACTATCCTCAGGGACTCTACATTTTTTGATAAATGGGGAAATGATATGAAATTAAATCAATCAGATGTTAATTCAAAAGCTTTCGGTGAGAAAGATATTGACATGTTAGGCTTTTTCCTAGCTAGTGTTGAGGTCCTAGGTAGATCCATTATTACAAAGGTCTACGTGGCGATTAAGGGAAAAGATATTGTAGGTTGGAAGGACCTCGCTAAAATGGGTCTATATCTTGTCCCGGGGGATGAAAATCCAATCAAAGTTCGAGACTTTCCTATCTGTTTTGTAGAGGATGCAAAAATTGATAGAGCTGAGCTTCTAAATGAGTTTAAAAATGTGTTTAGCAACAAAATTGGCCTCGTGAGTGGGGCGGAGCACAAGATTAGACTCATTCCGGGAGCATCTCCTGTTTTCCATAAGGTTCGCCCTGTTCCTCTTAGTGTCAGGGCTGAACTTAAAAAGATGCTGGAGGATTTGGTTAAAGACAGAATTATAGAGCCTTCAGAATCCTCTCAATGGGTTGCGCCCATCGTCGTAGCATGCAAGAAAAATAATGAGATCAGGCTATGTGCGGACCTCAGGGGTCTCAATAAAAACATTAAAATTGACTGTCATCCCCTCCCTAAAATTCAAGAGCTGTTAGCAAATCTAGGCGGAGCTAGGTGGTTTTCATTGTTGGACTTAAAGTCCGCTTACCATCAGATTCCCTTGTCTAAAGATTCTCAAGAGTTAACAACCTTTGTGACCCCATTCGGAGCTTTTAAGTTTCTGAGACTCCCATTCGGGTTAGCTTCAGCAGCTAGCGTTTTTCAAAGGTTAATGGACTCTTTGTTTGGGGATCTGGTGGGGGTACAAGCATATTTGGATGACATTTTGATTTTCGCAAAGACAATGGATGAACATAATGTGCTACTAAAAAAAGTTTTGTCCATTCTGGGGAGTAGGGGTATGACCGTCAGGGAAGACAAATGCAAGTTCGGGGTGTCTGAATTGGAGTACTTGGGTCATTCAATTTCGAAATCTGGCATCAGACCTAAATTTTCTGTGGTTAGGGCTCTGATGGAAGCTAAACCTCCAAATGATAAGGATGCTCTGCGTTCATTTCTGGGTCTGGCCGAGTACTATGCCACGTTCGTGGAAGGGTACGCTCAGGTGGTGGAACCACTGAGGTTACTCCTTAAGAAAGGCCAAAAGTTTGTTTGGACAAAAGATTTAGATGAGACTTTTGCTAAAGTCAAGGATTTGATTGTCTCTGCACGTTCCCTTCAGGCGTTTAGGGATGATTCCATGTGCATTATTGCAGTAGACGCAAGCATGAAAGGCCTTGGAGCTGTGCTATGTCAACAGGTGGAGGGCAAAGAACACACTGTAGCCTTTGCCTCTAGATCTTTGAAGGATTTTGAAAAACACTACAGCACAATTGAGAGGGAGGCGTTGGCCTGCGTGTGGGCGGCCCAAAAGTTTAAGATGTACATCTGGGGTCGCAAGTTCGTGATGCTATCTGATCATAAACCCCTTTCATTTATTTTTAGCAAAGTTTCTGGTACTAATAGTCTTTCTCCTAGACTGACTAGACTGGTTTCTAAACTTCAGGAATTCAATTTTGAGTTAAGACACATTACTGGGGGCAATAACTTCAGAGCAGATTGCTTGTCCAGGATGTTGATGGACAAGGATGATGAGGACGACTTGGTAGAGGAAGATGTGGAGTGTGTGTCAATGGTGGACGCTGTTGAGGAGTGGAATTCGGTCGTTTCTGAAAAAAGATTGGAAGGAAGCTAGCGAAATGGATGGTATTTTGTCCCAGGCTTTGGAGTTTTCAACTAAGGTCTGGCCAGAGGTTAGAAACCTGTCTGGGGACCTAAGGAATTTTGCTCAGGTGGCAGAGGAACTCTCGGTCAAGGATGGAGTTTTATTGAGAGGCGATAAGTTCGTTCCTCCCAGTGGGTTAAGAAACACTATTGTTAAGTTAGCCCATGAGGGTCACCTGGGAGTGACTAAAACTTGTATGAGAATCAAAGCTCATTATTGGTGGCCGGGTATTGATTCACAGGTAAGGGCTACTGTGGACAATTGCGAGGAATGTTTATTGTCTGATAAACATTGGAAGACTCATCAGACTCCATTACAACCTTCTCAATTGCCGGGAATGGCTTGGGAGAGGGTTGCTTTGGATTTCTCCGGTCCATATAAAGTTCTTCCTGAAGGGAAGAGATACCTTATTTTAGCAATTGATTATTTCTCGAAATGGATGTACTATAGATTTGTTGAGGCTCCGGATTCAGATAACACCATTTCTTTTCTAGATAGATTGTTTCTTTTAGAAGGAGCCCCTTGGGTCTTAGTGACTGACAATGGGACCCACTTCGTCTCTGACAAAATGTGTAAATTTTTGAAAGCTCACGATGTAAAGCAGCTGAAGGTGGCTCTTTATTCGCCCTCTTCCAATGGACTGGTAGAGCGCGGTAATAAGGTTTTGAAAGAAGGAATTCAAACGGCTATTGCCTCTGGTGTAGACGTGTTTAAGTTTCTGGAGAAGAAAATTTGGAATTATAATGTCTCTCCTCATTGTACGACTCAAGTGTCCCCTTTTCAATTGTTGAGGGGTAGGGAACTACATTCTCCATTGTTTCCCGCTTGGTTAAAGAAGGTGGAGAGCAAACAATTCCCTTCTTCAACTAGGGATAACATTGACGTTACAGTTAAACAGAAGCAGGCAGTAATGAAGGACAATTTTGACAGGGTGAAGGGTGTGAAAGACGTACAAATGTTTGTGGGGGATTGGGTTATGATCAAAAAACCCTATAAAGTTGCGAAAGGGTTGTCTATGTTTTCAAGTCCTGTTCAAATTGCTAAAGTCAGCAAGAATGCTGTTTTCCTGGGGGACAAAGGTTGGTGGAACGTGAGACAACTGGCAAAGTTGACTGTGGACCAAGCAGACTTAATTTCTAGGAGGAAAAATGTATCTACTCAGGAGGGGTGTGATTGGTCGCATTGGTTACAACCAAATGTGCTTCAATCAAATGTTGGTTTAGATACTTCTGGGCGTCAATCAAATGTTGGTTTAGATTCCTCCTCAATTGGTTCCTCCCCTGCGCAAGGTCCTACAGTTACCCCTGCAATTCCATCTTGTAGTCGCAGTGGCCGTATCAGAAAACCCCCTGCAAGGTTTAATGAATTCATTGCTTTTTAATTTGGTTTATCCTTTGTGCTTTGCATAAGGGGGAAGGTGATGTAGTGTAATGTACTCGTGCTAATAATGTAATGTACTCGTGCTTAGCTCGTGTATGCAGGTCGCATGCTTGCATGCGACCGGAATGTATGTATGTGTTCTTTTGAATGTGGGGAGCCTTCAGAAGCCAGGTGTCCGTTGTGGTACTTCAGTTGCTTCTTTGACTCCTGGCTGATGAGGCGCTCCTCCTGTGTTGGAAACCTAACTTGGAATAAACCTTTCTTTGGATGTAAACGTTGTCCTGGACTCATTTGGATCACCACCAACTTTACAGACGGGCTCATAGAGACCGTCTGCCATCTGGAAATCCTCCAGTACTCCCCCTGTTGCCTCTTTACGACCGAGGGAGTACGATGGCAGTTTTTCACTGCCTTTTCGTGCCTGTCGTTCCGGCATGAAAAGGCAGTCGGAAACTGTCTATGGGGCCTCCCAGCTGGGCCCCCATTGGTGTGAGGCTGCGGGCACCTATGGTGCCCCTCCGTTGATCCCTGCACCCGGTGGCAGGCACCTTGGGGTGCCGGCCACAGGGTGCAGGGATGAACTGCACCCCTGCATTTCACAATGCAAGTATGCTTTCTGGTCGAAATGCATGCTTGCATTGTGAACCATACGAATGCGACCGAACAGGGTTCAGTCACATCATACTAGCAGGGCCGTAACCGACCACAGCAGGTCATTCGGTTACGGCTCCTGACCGATGTCGGACGGACTCAGATCCGTCCGACATTGGAATAGGCCCCTTTGTCTCCACCGCACATTTTTATGGCCCATTACTGTCTGAATTTGAGTGGTTGTTAATCTACAGTGCCTGCTCCTCCTGAAGTTTTCTATCACTGAAAAGACTTTTTTTAAAAAGCAGCAAGGGTTCCAAAATGGAAAAGCTATTGCAGAAAGGTTTTTAGTGTCAGCAAAGCAATGGGCGCACAGTCAGTAATAGATGCACATCAAAAGCAACAAGTTAAGTGGTGCAACTGGGTGAGTGGAAAAATCTAATAGCCACTCATTGGTTAAACCAGCTAGCTGGTTAAACACACGGATTCATAGAAAAACACACCATATGCACACACATTTGAATATTATATATTAAATCAACGTAGGTAGTATTACATGCAACATGAGATATAGGTAAAGCTGCAGAAAGACAATCGTATCCACAAAGGAAGAGAAAAAGAGATATCTTCTGATCTTTAATTTTCATGTGCAAAACAGCAGCCAGCCGACACATGTTTCATCGCTTGCGCGAAACTTCAGGGCTCTGAATGACTGCGTCTTTGCCAAAGGTCGCTCTGCTGGTGATACTTCCGACCCGGTGGGGCCCTTGACCAATTCAAGTAAGGATACAAATTTTCAAGATAGACACTGTTGTATCTGTGTAAATCGACAGGAATCCCGGGAGCTTTTCTTAGTAACGCAAGGATTGGAGCGAGTGACTCCAAGCTTGTTCTCTTGGTAAGTAAGTTGTCTCGAGCGGAAGGGTAGAGAGAATGAAGTAACTCTCAATGCCTAATAGTATTGTGAAATCATCAACGCGAAGTATGCGCTGTACGTGTTGCTCCCGGGTCACCGTGTTCCTGGTTGTGGACTTTAAGGATATTAGACAGGTCGTTCTAAGACCCATACAATGAAGTACTTTGTGAACTGGCATATTTGTTCATTAGTCAATTCACAAAATACTACTTAATTCGCAAAAAAGCTTTGTACATATTTTACCACTTTTTGAGAACAGAATATTAGTACATCAAGCCCACATATTCCTCCCTATTTTCAATGGATATTATTTGCAGAGTAATGTAAACGCTTGCACTAATGTTTTCTTATCTCTATATTTTTAGTTAGAAAACATAGAAGAGAGGCTAAGTCCTATTTCTATGGCCACAGAAATGGCATTTAAAGTGGTATGAAATGGCCTATTCCAAATGTAATTTACACTTGCAAAACGATGAAAGGAACACTGAGGTGTAAAAAAAAACAGGTAGGTTTGCAATAAAAACAGCTCAAATTGACCAGCGTCTGTCTAATTAGCCAGCACATCTGTCTATTTTCCAAACTGTGAGATGGTGGGTTAGTAAAATACGATTTTCTCTAAGCCACAAAGTTATTTGGGAAGACGATTCTAGCAAAAAATATTTTCCACATGTTGGCTGGTAACTTTGTATATTTGTCATACTAAAAAAGAGTAACATCTGACAAGTATCGTCCATTGGTTGATCATTAGAGAAGTGCACTAGTTTCATCATTTATAAATTACGGGTAGGCCAAATCGTGAGTCATGGATATGCTGAAATATTTGATGGTTACTCCTAGTCTATCCAGGGGTGCTTTAAATCGCACGCTATACATTTTCAGCAGCTGTTTATGAAAGTTCACAGGGTAAATTGAGCACACACAAGCACCCTTTGAGACATAAACATTTTAAAATGTATTTCAACTTTTGCATCAAGTCAAGAACATTTTGCAAATTTTCCAGATTATGCATCCGGATTGTACCTACAAATTGTCAATTGATTTTGAGAAAAACACACCACGTACATATATATCCCCTATGTGAATTATGACTATATAAAAGCAAAATAAGTCAATAAAAGATTGTTATTTTTTCAGATCGTGTTTACTGTTAAGAAAAGAATAGTACCTCCCTCCTTAAAATAGTTTCCAAAAAACTACTATCCACCACTGGAAATTCTTACAAAAGGTATATCGATAGGGTTTTGTCTGTTTCTCCTTGAAATGGGACTCGCCTCCAGAGTCATTCTACAGGCATTGAAATATTATCAACTGCTTCACTTTGGACTGCAAGATCAATCAGAAGTGTTTTTACTTCCAACAATGCATCACATTCTAGTTAATGTTTTATGTCAGATGAGCCAAAATCAAATTGATAAATCCAAGAGTCATCAAGAAACTTGAATGTTACAGATTAATTATGCAACAGTTGATGTTAAACGGTCTCTGATGTTAAATAGTCTCTGCTGTCAAGGAAATGATGTACAGTGCAGCCAAACTTAGCATTGAATTAATGCAGTAAATCCTTTTCCATCGTAAATCTTGCATTCACTCTTCCACTGTGATGAGATACAGGTCCCACAAAGGATGGGCAATGAAGAAAAATGTTTACAGTTCAGTAATTATTCAATATGTTTAATGACTTTGGGAAATTTTTGTTAAAACCTGAAAGACGGGTACATGTTATAGGAAATCCTTGCCTTCTACGTTATATTATGATGCATACTTGAAATATTTTAGTGTCTACTTTTCTGCTAGCAAAAAAAGGGTTTTTTTCATTTGCAAATTGTTTGGCTGGTCGTTAGCAAACTTTTTGCCTTCCTCCTCCATTTTTGCTGATCTAATTTGTAACCTTAGGACTCTTCACAATTTACCATTGCTGACCAGTACTAAAGTGCATGCTCTCACTCCTTAGAATATGTTAACATAGGCTCATCCCCAATTGTCACATTTAATTTACTTGTAAGTACCGAGTAAAGTGGCACTACATGTACCAAGCCGTGTAAATTAAATGTTATTAGTAGGCCAGCAGCACTGATTTTCCCACCCCCTTAGGTAGCCCCCATGAGCATGTTCCCGGCCTGCCACTGACCCATGTGTGTGCACTTTTCACTGCTATTTGACCTAGCAAATCAATAACCCTTTGCCCACTACCAAGCCTTCCTTTTTAATACATAGTAATCACCCTTAAAGGAGGCCCTGGACAGCCCAGTGGGCAGGGTGCAGTGTATTTAAAAGGTTGAACATTTGCTATTAAGTTTTACGAGTCTTGGTAGTGAAGAACTCTTCAATTCCTAGGCATACCTCTTACATAGGATAACATTTGAGCTACCTTAACAAAGAGCTTAAATGTAAGCTAACCTTAACAAAGGGCTTAGATTTGATTCCAAAATATTGTTTCTGATTCTCAATATGGTAAATTAGCAAAGCTTCCCATAGTATACTCTCTACAGAGAATCCAGTTGTACTATCAAATCCACCCTTTAGTAAGTAGGAGAGATTTAATGAATGGATCTTTACGCTGAGTGCTTACCAAACCCTTGGAATGTTTCAAATAACCTAAGTAGCGACCACTCTTGGTCACTAACATGTATGAAAATATCATTCTTCTGTAATGAAACTCTGTTTTCTAAACTACTACTAGCGGTCACGCAACTTCAACCCTGGCTTTTGCCATACCCTACTTCAAAAGCTTGGGATTCCCTAATGTTCTCTTTCATTTTAGCTCTAAAGACGGCCTATACTTGCTTTACCCTCTTGCTAAACGTAGGACCTAAGTTCATCCTTACTAGAACCCTAACATAAAACTCATTTTTGCTGAGTCAAAAACTCTCTTATCATCCAAAGTAGAACTGGGCAGAGGCTTCTTATAACCTGCAAATCCTAATGACCCTGGAGATGATTAGTGAGGGCGGAGGGACAAACAGGGACTGTACACTAGGAATATTTACCCAGAGAAGACAGAGAACCTGGAAAAAATTTGGAGCCATATTTATCAAGATGTAATGGAGCACAGAGCAGCAAGTCACCTTTCTGCATTACAGGAAAAGTGCGGGAATGCACCATATTTATCAAAATAAAGTTGTTTCATATTGTCAGTCAACTGTATCTCTCATCAATATTATTCACATTAATGACACTAAATAAGCGCGTTAAAACATATCCTTATTCTTTAGAAAGAAAATTACAAAGGTCGAAATATTCCTCACCCACTTACCCAATGTTCACGTAAACCCTTTACTAGTGCAAGCAAACCTGGTTACCTGGTCATTTTTCTAACCAGTCACCCATTATGAGTGGCACACAGTCATTATAAAGCCTAGAGTTTCAAGCAAGTGATGCATTTTTTTTTAATGGCGTTTATCAATTACTACAGTCCAAGTTTTGCACTGACTCAGGTTGTTTCAATTGTCATTACCACACTTTGAAAGAATGTTCCACAGAAATTCCTCCTAAACATAAAAATTATTTTCAGTATCGCGAGCCTTAGCAAAATATGTAAGTTTGACTGATGTTCATTATGTATGGTTGTAAAAAAAACATTGCTTAACTTCATGAAATGTTTGGGATGGGCAAAACATTTCCTATTCTTATTTCTGAATTTACCTAAAAGTGTACATTTGATAGATTTTTGGTAAAAAATGTGATCTGAGAATCCACTGATAACAGTAGTCCACCATTCCCAAAAACATCCTGACTTCTTTCTGGGGTGCTAAAGGATTCCTTTGCAAAATTGTCTCTTGTCACCTTTCCAATGTGTTGACCAAGATATATACCTTCTCTCAAACAATACTGCAACTTATTTGCGGATACCTTATGTCCATTCTTAGCCAAGTGGGTTAGCAATGCAATAGTGTTAGTTTTCTTTGCTTCACACGCATTTGACTCAACTAGCAGGTTGTCAATTTACTGGACCAGGACAGAGTTATAGGACATAATCAAAGACTCCAAAGTCTTCTTATGGATCTGATTAATGATGGTGGAGCTCCCTGTACACCCTTATCGGAATCGGCACATGCCAAAACATGGTTCCAGAGCCTAAAGGTAAAGAGGAACTGGCTGTCCTCATGCAAGGGTATGAAGAAGAAGGCCTGGCATAGATCAATAATATCATAACACAAGTAGTCCCACTTTTAAATGTCAACACAATTGTATGGAAAAAGGAAAAGAAAGGTATCAATATATACTTTTACAAAGAATGAAAGTCAGCATCCACCATTCTTTTAAAATTGTTTATTAAGGTGTAGGGTGAACACATTGTATTCATGAAATAGAGTGTTTTAAACAACGCAAATGAAACACATAAGAGATCATCAGCATTTTCCTTTGGGAAACACTTGACAAGAATATTATTCATGAACCTTTACTTTATAATATAAAAATGAAAATAATCATGACATAATTAACAATCCGAATTAAGTTGATACAAGTCAAATCAATAACATTAAGTCACTCATCCTCAGATGGAGTTTGAAAAAATATTACAACAGGATTCCGTACCATGGGATAGCAGGTGATCACAATATTATTGGTCTTGCAAAGTTACTGCACTATGTAGTACTTACCGCCAGGCTTCTGCAGGCCCATAATGGGTGAGTTACTTGGAGCCCCCATGATTTTTTTTAGTAGACCTTGTTTAATCACTGGAGTTTTTTTAGCAATCTTTTCAGGAGTCAAACCATACTGTGGTGTACTGGGATATTCTACATTCAGTTGTATTTTTATACAGACAGGCTTAACTCCTTTAATGAGTCCAATGTAATTTCCTGAAAAATCCCAAACTTCTGATCTGACTGAATCTTTGAGATCTTAAGGCAAGTCTTCTGTCATCATCATCATCAGATACATTCCAATTTTACATTCTGATTTGTCGACTTAAAGGCAATGGGCCAGATTCACAAAGGTAAAGTCTAACTTTACAACTATCAGTATTCACAAAGGGTACTTACAAGTAGTAAAGTTATTCTTTTGTGTCAGTTTAAATTAAGTTTTGGTCTGAAAGTCTAACTGAGACCAAAACCTAAGTAAAATTCAGTTCAAATTCTAAGTTTACTATCCCTAAATGCCCTTTGTGAATACCAAAAGTTGTAAATTTAGACTTTCATCTCAGTTTACCTTTGTAAATTGGGCCCAAAGTCTTCATCATGTGTTTGTATTTCTATGACTTTTGGGGTACAGTATATAGTGCAATTCAACTTGTACAATAAATCACATCCTTACAAACTCACAGGACTTGAATCACAGACCACAAATTGATGTTTATCCTCAAAGCTACCTATCTTTACGGGGACATCCTCAGTAGTGTTTTTTTTTTGGTTTTGCTGATTTGTAACTTCAACAACTTGGATATATCTTCCTAAGAGTGTTAGGTTTGAAACTTCCATTCATTTTACAGTAAAATAGGTAGAACCAGTTTCAACCAAAAATTATGCGTCAAAATGTAGAAATACATCTTTTAGTGAAGACGATTTTTAGGTTCTATGCATGAAAATACCACTTTTAGAAAGTAGGTATGTGGTCTGCAACTGCAGAGAAGAAAAACATGCAGAAAAACAACTTTGACTGTTGCATTAAATGTCTTAACTGTAAGCTTAGTTCCCACAATCATGTTAACTTAACAATTCTCATTAACTGCATATTAGTTCTACAACCAACAAATAATCTAAAAAATTAAATCGCTAGCGAAGGAATCGACTACTTTGTACTGTATACTTATATGCGGCACAATATATCAATACGATGTTATTAGCCAAAAAATGACAAATGGTCCCATTTTATATGGAAAGCATTTAATACACATTTAATTCATTCTTATTAATCCCTGTCAAATGCACTGGAATAAATGCAGTTTAGCGCGCCACATAACATTCTTAACCTATAGAAAATTAATATATGCAACCTAAATGTCTCTGAAAAATAAAAACATTATGCATACACACATATACATCATAACACCCAACAGATTTACTTTCTATATCTTAGGTGCACCAGATCTCATTAGTATTATTACATCACATGAGTACATAAGGCCAAACGTAAATATATATATGTGGCCTAGTCAAACGTAAATGGATGGAGTCAAAATTATGCTACTTCACTAGTAGTAAAGATTCAGAAGTATTAAGACATTCCTTTCCTAATACATCACACATTGCTTTATAAATTAATGATGCAACATTAAAACAGATAGCTGGAGATTGCAAAGGTGCAAACAGCAGCTTGATGGTCCCTGATGTTATGTGCAATAAAAATAGGTTTCAAAAATTGCTTCCTTAAGCTTAAATGAATCTGACAGAAAAGAACGAAATGCAGAGTGCATTATTTAGAAATTCTATCATATGGTCACAGAATTGGCATTATATCCTGTTGTTTTTTATTTGGAAAACCAACAAGGTGGTGTATATTCTTAAGCCGTAGTGTGGTCAAATCGTTGTGTGGTCAAAAATAAATGGTGTTGTAAATTTGTCACCTAAATTAAATAGGGTTGAAAGCCTACAGGTACAGTTAGATATTTGTCAACACCCTTTGTTTCATCTCATCAGCGTAAGCTCTCTTGCTTACCCTTGCATCCAGCAAGGCAGCTTTCATTGCTGGGTTTTCCATTGTTAGGATCTTAGCCAAGTCTGGCAACCCAGGAAAATCAAACATCATCCTAAGAGTGTTGTTAATGAAAGACAGCCAATAGATTTTAAGAATGTGTTCTAAAGTTAAACTGTCCTGTATAATTGCCCGTGTGAGTTAAATCTCAGGTTTGCCCTTATAGAGTGCCACAAGGAAACAGTTTTGGATGATAAAATGCCTTCCACATATTCTTAAAAGTTTTCACACAGGACATTATACGTGTCATGGCCTTATTAATATTTAGTTTACTAGAGTTTCTAAAATCTGTGAAAGAATCCATTGATCTCTTCAGCCCAACCATGGTTCTTGACAAAAGGAGTGCATTATTGGCATAAAGGAGCACAGATACTAAGCAGCCAGCAGCAATCAACACATCAGTTTGCATGGACCGTAGAGTGTCCCCAACTATATTTATACATAAAGAAAAGAAAATGGGAGCCAATACACACCCGTGTTCTGTTGTACAGCCCGCCTAAATATAAAAGAAGGTATCAATTCGCCATTAGGGCCGAATCAAACTTTAGCTTAGAGCCTCTCATAAAGCTGCGCAAGAAGGCCCGAAAATATCCGTGGAGACTCTGTAAGTTAGAAGAGTATGCCAATGTATAGAATGGTCCGCTAAATCAAATGCTCTAGTGAAGTTTGCAAAGCAAAATAAGGCAATTGTGACTATGCTCTTGTACACATCCCAATTAGGAGATCAAAATTTAAATAATGCTCCACTGTCCCAAGTCCCTTCCTGAATCCATCCTGGGCCTCAGACATGATGGTATTAATGGTTGCCCAGTCCACTAGTCTCCTTAGGACAACCCGGCCCAGGAGTTTTAAAGAAGAATTCAGGAGGAAGATGATACAGTAGCATTTTGGATCTGCATTATCACCTTTCTTATATAGGCACTATGATAGACATAGCCCAGGAAGAGGGAAAAAAAAACCTTAGCTGCCTTGTTACAAATGCAAAATAATATTTGGCCCCCCAGCTCCCATACCTATAAACCCCATTGGTCCGGGGGCTTGCCCTTTAGTACACTTACACATCTCATCCGTGATATCATCTAGCGTAAATACCAAGGTAAGGATACTAGTAGAAATAGAACTCTCAACCAAATTATTTGATGCCAGTAATGAAAGTCTTGGCTCATTGGTGGGTGCTGAGTGAAAAATCCTCTAAAAGGGAAGGAACAAATGGTGTAAGGGCAGGGCCAAAATCGTTATTCAAGGAAGGGTTATTTACAGTCTTCCAAAACAGTGATATATCATTGGTTTGAGCAGCCTGCACCAGATGTTGCCATGCCTTTTCCCTCAACTACACCTTCATTGCCAGTAAGGCCTTATTATACTGTTTCCTTAGTCATTTAACAGATTTATCTCTTGGAACATAATGTAAAGCTGACCTTGTTTGTTTTAAAGCCTGAGTACATTAAGATTGAACCATGACTGTCAAGCAAGAAATTCCGCTCTTGCCAGGAGGACTAAAAGGCAGTTAAGGACCACAGTAATCTACTCAGAGGCTAAGACCAAGGTGTCAATATCCACCTCAGAAGCTAAATATGTGTTGAACTCGTTGAGGAGTAGAGACAAAAGATTCTGCAATATTCACACAGGATCAAATCCTGTCTACTCAATATGGACTCCATTTAGTCTGATGTGAACAATATGTGAGATCTTAGTGGGGACTATAGAGTTGTCAGCTTGTGATCGCTAACTATTGTTTGTCTGACTCTATTACTAGTGACCAGCTGTTCTAGAATAGAGCTAATCAAAATGTGGTCAATCATGGAACGAATACCCCATCTCACATAAATGTGTACCAGAAAAGTGCTTTCACTAATAATTTCTTCCAGCAGGTATGGATCATGCTTATAGAGCATGGCAGTCAGACAATAACCGTACTTGCTATGTTGGTAGTGTAGAAAAAAACCTCACCAGCCCAATTAGTGAGACCACACATCTGTCTAGCTGAGTAGCAGCATTTTTTAATGTTAAAGTCCCCAGCCCATGCAATTGGAGAGACATACTTAAATTGTACGAGACATACATCAAGGTTGGTTTCCAGAGTTCTAATGACCTCATCATGTGGAGAGTCAAATACATTGTCATAATAATTAATAATAATCCAATCTGACCCAACCATAAAATTCAACAGCACAAACTGATAATAGGGAGGGGACCTGACAGATTGTCTAATTATGACAGGTAGTATATTAGAGATTACGATCTTTGGACCGCCCTGGGCTTGGCTACCTGGAGAGAGAATCACTAGGATAAACAAGAATGAAAAGCCCTCAACGGGTGGCAGGGGGCACTTGAAATGTTTATTGGATAAAAATAACACCTTTCCGCACAAAAACAATCACAAGAGGTATTTTCCTCTATCTATGTACACTGCATAATGCAGCACTTATATAAAGAGACAAAAACAAGGAGAAATTAAATATTTCTCCTCATTGCGCCTCTCTATGCCTCCCCTGGGGAAGTGAAGCATTCAAATACATTCTCAGTGTTAACATTTCTCATAAATCTGGGAATGTGTCAGGTTCCATGTGTTACTTGGGAACACCCGTAGCAACTCCCATGAAACCCCGCTTTCACGCAAAGTGCTGTGCGAAAAGGGGCTGTATTTATAAGGAGATGAAAAGCCATGTAGGGTGGCTTTACATGTCCTTGTAAATATGGGCAGTGCACTGCGCCACCAGTGGATCACAAAAAGTGACCTATTGGTGAAGTAAGGTGCATTTAAATAAGCCCCAATATGTGTAGTAAGAGTTAATTCAAGCCAGTGGGTTTCGTTCATAAACTTTTTTGGGCTAGTTAAAACAGCCATAAAAGTGCATTAGCATAAAATACATACATTAAAAAGTATAACAATATAATAAAATCTATTATGTATAGCTGTTATATAAAATGTGTACAGAACACAGGTTTACTTAAAGGCCAACTAATACAAAAGGTTTTTCCTCATATGGATGGCTATCAAAATAAAAAGGGCAACATTGCAACACACTCAGTTCACTTAGTGCAATCAAATATTTCATAGCAGCTTTATATGATCTAATATTCTATAAAGCTGCTATGAAATATTTGATTTCTAGTATACTATTCTATGGGTTTAAGATAAAAACTCCTACAATTCTGATGAAATTTGCAAAACAATAAAAAAAATGCAATGTGCTTTACTTACTTCGGCCATCACATGGGCAAGGGGTCTGATCAGGAGGACAATACTCAATATTTGGAAATGGCACTATGTGATCCACAATACCACATCTCAGTCATACCAAAACAAAGTGATGCTGCATAATTGTTGCATCAGATAGATAAGTGTATCCATCCTCCTCCAGATTATATGACATGTATAAAACTCTGACCATTTTGTATTATTAACAGTCATTCGCTGGTCAGATATATACTGGAAAAAGGTATCTTTGGTCATCCTCTTAGTTAATGATAATACTTGTGCAGGGTCTCACCATATGGGCAAATTAAGCAGCATACTAATAGAGGAGTTAATATTGAATAACCATGGGATATTCGAAGTCTTGTCCATGGCTAGGCAACCTACAATAATTGATCTGTTTAAACTGATATCCTCTTTTGCCCGTAGGAATGACCATAGTAACAAAGGTCTTAAAAAGTTATGTCTTCTAAATGCTGCAGGATAACCTCCTATTGGACATTCATAGCTGAGAGAGAAGCAGGTAAGCAAAGTAGTCATTAAAAAAACTAATTTCCTTCACTTGCAAGGCAGTGTAGGTGACATAGCTCAAGAGACCGACCCCATATGTGGAAGTGGTCTCCCCACTAGCCTTGTAAATTTCAACCATTTCCTTAATTAGTCGGCTACCTAACTTAGATGAAAATTCTAAATTCCTTTGTGAAACCCTACTCATTTTGGCTTTAGTGTTTAAAATTGTTTTCGACCATGAACCATGGCCTGTAAATAAAACACCTAGATAGCAAAATGAATTTACTATAACAATTGGGGTAGTAGCGATATAAAACGTTCTTCATTGTTTATGCTTTGGCCCACAAACCATCGTAAATATTATGGATTTGTTAATCACCATTTTCTTGAAGGATATATAGTCCCCAAAAGCATGCATCAGTTCTTGTAGGCCAACAGGGATCATTGATACCAAAACAGCAGTGTCAGCATATAACAATACTGGAATAGGGCACCCGGCAGACCGAGGATCATCGGCTTGCAGAGCCTGTAAGTAGTTATCCACCCCATTAATAAAAAGAGAAACAGTAGGGGGACTAGCACACATCATTGTCAAATGCCTCACCCTACTTTGAACACAGGTGAGCATTCACCCTCTGGCCCAAAACAAACATTCCTAGATAAATTCTGATACAGGTGAGAAAGAAATCCTATAATTGGCCTAGGTGCATCAAGGCAGATCAGTGTTGACCGACCGAGGATATGGTCTACAAAATCAAAGGTGCTACTTAGATCTGCAAAACAAAGTTATAGTGCACCCAACGTGGCTCTAGAATATTTCCCAATTAGTAACTCCAAGTTAATTCATTGTACAGTAGTCCCCATCTGCTTTCTAAAGCCATGCCTCACTGGGGATAAAATAGATTGTTCTTATGGTCATTCCTCCAGCCTTAATAATAAAACTCTACTCATGAATTTCACTGATGAGATAAACAAGGAAGGAAAGCCCAACACATGCAGGGGGAGGGTCACCTGACATGTTTCCTGGATAAAAATAATATGTGTAGTGAGAGTTATTTCAAGCCTATCATGAGTGTTTAATGTATTCTATAGTCCTGCAATGTTCCATGATACTATATCACAACCCCATTATAAACCTGTGGAGATATGGATATAGTTGTGTCTGCCTGGCTAGGGATCCTATGGGGAAGCCCTTCTATGGCCTGAGGGTTGGATAGGGAAGGCTGAGTCCACAGCAGCTCCTAAGGGCTAATATGTCAGTATACACCATGCAAATCATTTAAGGGATTGTATCTATTTGCAAGTGTAAAATGGGTAACCTGCCTAACTACTGGACGAAAATCAAAAGGGTGAGAGGCGGGACCAAGAAGGGTCTGGGATAGGTGCCTACAAAAAAAGCCAAGAGGAAGAAGAAATATATTGCCCTCTAACAAGAAACTATAAGACGTATCATGCTAGATCTTTCCAGCTAGGAAGCCTAAAACTTTATGATAACACAGTCTCCAGCAAACAATTTTTTGGATAACACAATCCAACCCACCCTCCATGTCTACAAGATTTGATCTGCAGCTAAAATGGGAAATATTGATCTAGACTAGAGCCAGCGCAGGCCTTTGTTCCTTAGTTGAATGAATGACTCAACTGAGCCCTCTGGTAAAGGAAGGACATTTACCATGACTACTAAAAAGGCAACAAGCATTGTATAGGTCAATCCGATTGGGGGGCCTGACCCCATTTATTACGTTCCCTCCAGCCCTAAAAGTCCATGACAAATTCCCCATGGATGTAACTTCTTTCAAAAGCCTAACTGTGGGGTCAACTGTGTTGATAACCCTGAATGAGAGTGTATATTGCATAGCCTGCCTATAGTTGTGGGGCCTGCATATATCTTGGCTGCCCGACAAGTATTTGAGTCCCCCTCACTCCTCATCTCAGGTACTTCATCATGTGTACTTAAATGAGGTTGAGTATACTGCAGAACTCATGGAAAAATAGACAGCTGGTTGTACTGAGAGTAAGAATGTTAAGACTTTGAACCCTCTAAGCCGAGGTTAGGAGGAGATGACAAACAATGTGTGACAGTCGCCTCCACCCCTTGCAGACTCATAGTGAGTAGTGTAGTAAAGAAAGTAGCCCCTTTATTTTAAGAATATTTAAAAGTTCCTCAATTGAACCCAATCTGGACTGCAAAGGTGCAGGCAGATTAGATATTACATCAAGAACATTCTCCAGCAGTGATCTCTGAAACAGATCTAATTTCTCAGCATTAAACAATGTAGAGTCCATTACATGACTAGGCTGAGGAGTAGCTGCTGAAACTGGGTTTCTAAGCATCAGAACTTTTTCTGCTTTGAAGGGGGCATTATTACTAAGAACGGTAGTATCCTGTCCTCAAGTCAGACCTGGCTCAACAGCAGAAATATCAGTAGTAGAAAGTGGGTACATTATTAACTCAGTGCACCAATCCAAACAATACCTCACTCCGTAGGTCCCTGGCAGTCTCCAATGAGCGTGAAATGCAGTGTTCTACATGCTCAATTTCTTTTTTCAAAACCCCCTCATGAGTTGGACGAATCCATCTAGGGATAAAGATGAGAACAGGACTTAGTTGGACCAATTCTTTCAGGCTTTCCCGTGTCAGAACAACTAAATATTACCAAGTCTTCCCGGCCTGCGAATAATTCCAGTGGTCAATAAGAATTGTCATGAAGTGACATGGTACTAGATAATGACTAATTCCCCTCAAGGCAGAACACAGCTTTACATATAAATAGTGCAGACTTTCACAATGCCTGATAACAATGGTAAAATATTTATTTATTTATTTATTTATGAGCTTATAAAGCGCACTTATGCCCAAAGGAGTCCTGGCGCTGCATACTGACTCCGGACCTAGACGGGGGAACTATTCCATAAATAACCAGGTCTTAAGCCCCTTTTGAAATAAAAGTAGCTATGAGGCATTTCTGAGAGGCCCCGGCAGGTTATTCCAGGCTTTTGCAGCACAGAAGGAGAAGCTGTTTCCTCCCCGTCTGGCCTTTTTTACTCGTGGCACCGCAACCAATCTGCCTTCAGCTGATCGAAGCGCTCTGCCCGGCACATTCCATTTTATACCACTGGTCAAAAACTCTGGGCCTATGCCCTTCAGCGCTTTAAAGACTGTGCACAGAGCTTTAAAACTGAGCACGTCTTGACACTGGCAACCAGTGTAGTTGCCTAAGACCCTCATGTACTGAAGTCTGAAACATATCTGGGGATCCCTAGCAAAAGTCTTGCTGCCGTGTTTTGAACCAACTGTAATCTGTATTTATGCTTCTTTCGCAAATTCAGGTACAGGCTATCACAGTAGTCCAAGCGCGACAATGTGCAGGCAGTGACAGCCGTCCTGAATCCCTCAGCTGGAAGGAAGCATTTTATTTTCCTTAATATCCTGAGGATATGAAAGCAAGATGACACTACTCCGCTAATACAAATGTGAGGAAGATTTTTCCTGACGTAGAAGGTGATGGCCAAGCAGTATCGAGGCATGAGAGAAATAAAGAGCTGGGCCAGGGACCAAGGGGAGTGGCCCTGCCCTGCCTCTTCCTGGTGCTGAAGGCCGCAGAACAGACCTGTCCTTCGCCAGGGTGCTGCCTAGTGCGGCCCTCCCTGCAAGAGATACAAATGCAATATTAAGTCTCCGGTGCACAGAGTTCGATGGGCCCTCCTCCTGGCCCAAAGGATCTAGGAAAGTGCAGTCACTGTGGCGTCTTAAGCACCCTTATCGTCAAGTTTGGTGTTCTTCTACACAGAACTGCTTCACCTACTAAACTGCTTGAACACCAACAAGTCTTAATGAGTTATAGGTGGTCTCTACCAATAAAACTACAAGAAGGGCTACCAAATTTAAAACACATCTGCTTAACTGTGTAATAGGGAAATTGGGGATATCAATAAAGCTTAAGCAAGAAGGAATATTTAACAGCTCCATCTTTCCCTACAGTGTTTCCTGCCAAATAAAGACAGGTGATCTTAATTTGAGCCAGTGGTTTCTGGTGCTCGGCACTGGCAGTTAATTGTCAACACCAGTGCTTGTGACAGTCTGCTGCATGATGGAGCTGTCCATCTAATTTTGAGATGAGCACAACAACAGTCGTTTAGTAATTCTTTTTTCACTTTAGTTTTTGCTGCTTTTTAAAAAAAAAGATATTTATTATGTTTTTAATAACCAAAGCCAAGCACAAGGGTACAAGTAAAAAATGTATGAGGTAAAAGAAAGAGCAGTCGAGATAGACAGAAGTTGCCAAATCGAACCATACACATTATAGTAAAATTAACAGAACCACACAAAGACAACAAATGTAAGTCAATAATAAATACTTGGAAGGAGGAGAGCATTCTGGAAACCCTAAAACACTACAGACTGAGCAGACTGGTGCTGAAGAGCAGCCGCCTCCGACAAACACCACCGAACTGTATCCCAGATCTGGCCTAGCTATTTCTTCCGAAGATCGTTCCCGATTAGCACCATCTCCAGCCGACTTATATTAAAAAATTCCTGCCACCAGATCCCCAGACCACGATCCCTGCTAGAAAGCCAGAATCTTCCCAGTACCAATCTAGCTGTGATGTCGTGACATGTGACGTGCCACGACACGTTCTTAGCGTCCAGGTTACGTGAGCCGGTTATAATAAAAGTAAAGGGCATGCACCCGTACGTCAGTCAGGCAACGGAGACGTGTCCCGATAGTTGCACCACATATCTTGTCTCCTGTCGTTATTCAATGTGCGCTCCCCGTAGGCCTTATTCCATAGCCCCTTAGTGTTGCTGCTCTAGTCCCTGCGACACGACAATTGGCGACGAGGGTGTGTGGTACCCTCACATCCCTGCAGTGAGACGGCCGTGAGCTCCCTGACCGCTCGTGGTGCTCGTGCCCTGTCCAGTCGCGCTGTGTGACCTGGTGCCCGGTAGCTGCGGAGGATCTCCGATCTGCCATCAGAGGTTCGTCGTACGTCAGCGCGGCCCGGCGTGGCCTCGAGGTGAGCTCGCCCCTGCGCCCAGCCCACAGGCCTGTTAGCATGAGATAGTGAGCCCCAGCAAGTGGATGAGGATAAGGCCGTGCTCAGGCCCAATGGAAGACACATTGAGGCCCTCTTTCAAGCCCAATCTACCACGAGGCCCTGCACAGGCCCTGAGGGGGTGGAGCTACCCTGGAGCCAACGCCCACGTTTTAACTGGGCTAAAAGATAAGAAAGCAAGACAGCAGGACTGCGCACCAGCCGAGGGGGCAGACATCCTGAAGGGAGGACAGTAGTGCCACACCTCACAGCTGGGTGCCCTCATCACCACGCAGTGATAGCCAGGGGGTCACTGAAAGGCTGAGGGCATACCCATCTTATCATCACAGCGCTGCACCACCAGATTCAGGGCCTACTAGTAAAACGATATCACAAATACCGCCTATAGAGCCTTTCATTGTGGAAGGGTCGCCATCCTCATTGGCTCGCCAATGGAAGGATTGCGTTGATCGCTTACAGATATTCTTTGAGGCCACCATGGTCCATAAGGACCAGAAGAGAGCGATGCTGTTGCACCTAGGGGGCAAGGACATCCATAACATTGCTAAAACGCTTGTGGAAGCCACGCCCAAGAACCACCACACCTTAATAAATGCTCTCAACGGGTATTTCGAGCCGATGGCCTACCAGGACTATGAGAGGTTCATATTTAGGCAGGGACACCAATTCCTGGAGGAGTCCGTGGACACGTACCATGCTAGACTCAAGAACCTAGCATCAACATGCAGGTTCCAAGACAAGACAGAAGTGATAAGGGTGCAGGTGATTCAGGGATATGCCTCTGCCAAACTCTCGGAACGCATTCTTAAGAGTCTGGCAAATCCCTCGCCGACATCCTGCCCTTGGACGCACCAAAGAGCTGTCAAAAGCACGAGCAGCACACATGGTGGCAGCCCTCCAAGTCCCGGTGAAGCCAGAACCTGTCAACGCAGTCACAACCAAAACATCGGTGAGGCGGAACAAGAAAGGGTCCTGCATCGCGACTCGGGGACCAGCAGGAAAGTGTGGATACTGTGGCGGACCTCCATACCAGCCAGCAGAGTGTCCCGCCAAAGGGAAGAGATGCTCGGGATGCGGGCGATACAACCACTTTGAGAAAGTGTGCAGATCAAAGAAGTATCGCAAGCCACGACAGGTGGTTAACGCCATACCGGAAAGAGATAGGACACCCAGCGACATGGATGACGACGAAGATGAAGAGTGGTTAATCCATAAAGTACACATGATTGGCACTGCCACCCGCAAGGCACGATTGCTGCTGCAGTGCAACATCTGTGTGTGATCCCAGGACGTCATGGCTGTGGTGGATACCGGGGCTACCATCAACAGTGTGGCATCTGCCCTCTACCAGACACTGTGCCCAGCAACCAAGCTGTACCCATAAACAATCACTGTGTTTGCCTATGGCCAAGACACTCCCCTGAAAATACAAGGTTGCTTTAAAACATCCATCTCTCTGTTACCATCAACGTGTACGTCACAGTAGATGGCCAAGGTATGCTCCTAGGGTGCCGTGCGGCAGAAGATCTAGGAGTGGTTACGTTTGCTTTCAGCGTGCATTAACAATCGATCCAACAGTTGCTCGCAAAATTCTCAGAGGTATTCGAAGGCATAAGAAGATTTAAGGGCAAGGAAGTTAATCTACATGTTGACCCGACGGTACAGACGGTAGTGCTAAGGCATCGGCGGATAGCATTTCACCTGCAGCCACAGGTTGAGGAGGAACTCAAGAAGCTAGAAGCTGCAGGAATAATCGAGAATGTGTCAGGACCCACCCCTGGGTCTCTCCCATCTTTGTCACGCGGAAACCCAAGCAACCTGGCGTAGTGAGGATCTGTGTAGACATGTGCTTACCTAACGCCGCAATTAAACGCGCACGCCACATAACCCCAACTATAGACGATCTCAATGGTGAAGTGACCTGAGCCTGCTGGTTTTCCAAGCATCAACCCATGTGGGGCTCCGACGTTATACCCGGCAGAACTTTGGTGTATCTAGTGCTGCTGAGGTCTTTCAGAACGTCATACAAGAACTGATAATGCACATCCCAGGTGTCATCAAGGTCAGTGATGACATCATGATTCACGCACAATCCAATTCTGAACATAATTTGCACCTTACCCAAGTGCTTCGCTGCCTGCTTGATGCTGGACTCACCCTGCATCGGTAAAAGTGCGAGTTCCTGAAGAAAAAGTTGGAATTTTTCAGATACACTTTTTCCACAGAGGGAGTCAATCTAGATCCAAAGAAGGTCTGGGATATCAAAGACGCTGCAGGCCCCACCAGCGTGACAGAAGTCTGCAGCTTCCTGGGCATGATAAACTACTGCAGGAGGTTTATTTGTGATCTCACAACTCTGCATTTGCCACTGAGAGTACTCACCAAAGATGCAGTTCCTTGGAGATGCGGTCCAGACCAAGCTAAGGCCTTCAAGGAGATAAAGAACGCACTCTCAGAGGCTAGCACGCTTGATTTCTTTGACCCCAGGAAAATGACCCAAATAGCTGTGGATGCAGGACCCATGGGCCTAGGAGCCTTACTGTTGCAAAAACAACATCAGGAGGAGTACTGGGCCCCGTAGCTTTCGCAAGCCGATCACTCACTGAGACAGAACGAAGGTACTCTCAAGTAGAAAAGGAGGCCAATGCAATTTATTGGGGGTGTCGCCATTTCCACTTGTACGTCTATGGTAAGCCTTTTGTAGTCACCACGGCCACAAACCTCTTGTGGTTCTGTTCTCAGGAACCTCTACGAAGCCTCCGCCGCAGATTGAAAAATTTATGTTTCAGCTTCAAGACTACAACTGTAGGGTAGAATACCAACCAGAGTCCCGCGACCCTGCAGAATATTTGTCTCGACATCCCAGAGCGGCCACCGCCAAGGAAATGGAGGATGCTGCTGACACTGAAGCATATGTCAAGAGCGTGACGGCCAGGTCATGTCCTCTGCCCCTGTCCATGAGAGATCTCACTGAGGAGACGGCCAAAGACGACTGCTTACAAAGAGCCAAAGTGGCCCTACATATTCACAATTGGCACAAAGCCAAAGAAGATTAGAAAGTCCTGACGATCCCTGCCCGAAGGATCATGGAAAGCTTGTACCATGTCAAGGATGAGCTCACCGAAGATGCCACAGGATGCTTGTTGAGGGGACACCGGCTGGTGATTCCCACATCTCTGATGGATCGCTGCGTCCAATTGGCCCATATAAGACATCAAGGCATGGTGAAAACTAAATCCCGACTCCGGACCACAGTGTGGTTCCTCCTAATGGACAAACTGGTGGGGGCCACCGTCTGCTCCTGTTCTTCATGCCAAGTAACAGAGGAAAGGCCCCGTCCTGCTCCAGTCATTGTGGAACCTCGGCCGAGGTCTCCATGGTCCTGCGTCAGCATGGATTTTGGCAGTCTGCCTGATGGTCGATATACCTTGGTGGCGATTGATGAACATTCGAAATATCCCGAGGTTGAAATCATGACGTCTCCCAGTGCTGCTGAAGTGATACCAAAAATTGGTTTATACTCATGGCCTAATGCAAGAGCTGCACAGGGATAATAGACCTCCCTTTCGAGGGCAGGAATTTGCCACCTACCTCACCAATCTCGGCGTTTGACACCGTAGAGTCACTCCCAGATGGCCGCAGGCCAATGGGGAGGTGGAGAGATTCATGAGTACTCTAAATAAAGTCATCTGGATCGCACATGACAAAAGACAATCAATAGAGCTAGCAATATTCACATTTCTCAGAAGCTATCTCCGGACGCCACATACCATTACTGGAGTTGCTCCAGCTCATCTGTTGATAGGCTGGGTGGTCACAGATTCAATACCTCATCATCCCCAGTGGCAGCCACTGACCCCTGATGCTCGTCGCCGGGAAGCGTATGTTCAAGTCAGTCAGAAAAGGAATGCCACGACTCGCTGTTTTGAAAAAGAGGACTTGGTGATGATCAAGAATCGTTTTTCCACTGGCAAGTTCCACCTGCCATATGAAAAAAACTGTGGACTGTAGTCAACGTCAGGGGAACCCGGATCATTGCTATCAGAGGTCGAGAGAAGGTGGCTAGAAACGTGTCCCATTTCAAAATATATCATTCTGAGATCTCTGAGTCCTCCTCAGCCAGGTTGGAGGCCGAGGACAGTCCCGTGATGATGGGCCCGAACAGTCTCGACAGAGAGGCAGAGCTGAGTCTTGAAAAGGACAGTGGTAACCCGGAGAACTCTAGCATCTTGTACCCAGAGGATGATCACCGTGTGGAGGGAGAGATGTCTCCGACCTCCTTGGAGGGCGGTCGTTGTGAAGCCAGCCTGGAGGCTGAGGTGGCTGAGTCTCAAAGTCGGGCTCTGTCCCAGTATAGCCTACAGAGAAATCCTGCTCCCTTCGGTCCTCTGAAAGATTATCTCACGTAAGACTGTTCTTGATATATTTGCATTTCGCCTGCTCCTAATTTACTGGAAAGTGGTCGTTCTGGGCGGGGGCAGTCTTTACCTAGCTTTTATAGATCTAAAGACTGCCTTCGACCTGGTCCCTAGGGAGCGCCTCAGGGGAGTCTCTTGGGATTGGGGATTCCCCGCTACCTTCTCCTGCTATTAGTGAGGATGCACGAAGGCAACTTCACGCAAGTAAGGTGGGGCCAGCAGGGACAAAAGACTGACAGAATCCCGGTGAATAGGGGCGTCCGCCAGGGATGTGTTTTGGCTCCCACCCTATTCTCTTTATATGTGAACGGGGTGGTGCAGCATTTATTGCAAATTCCATCTGATGCACCATCCTTGGCGGGCGAAACAATCCCAACTCTCCTGTTCGCCGACGACACTCTGCTCATCTCTAAGTCCCCTGTTGGCCTGCAGACCCTCCTAGACAGCTTCCAAGCATTTTGCACTCTGCGAGGCTTAGTGATAAACACAGATAAAACTAAATATCTGGTAATAAATCCCCCCAAAAACCACATTAGAGCTCCTGTCTTGAACCACGCCCAGCTGGAGAGGGTCACTGTTTTCGATTATCTGGGCATTCACATCTCCGATAATATGCAGTGGACATCCCACCTATAGAAGATGCTACTGTGTCACAAAAGAGTAGGGGGCTATTCTTCGAGAACAGCATTCTACAACATCGAAACCTATAGCCCCTGTGATAGTTATTTACAAAGCTAAGGGAGTGACCTCTGCCCTGTATGGTGCAGAGCTATGGGGATTGGGTAATGTGGACTTGTTGACAAGGTCGGAAAACAAGTTCCCTAGGGACCTAATGGCGCTCCCCCAGAGCACGTCCATGCTACCACTGCTCATGGATCCGGGTTGCCATGCAATATCCGACCTCGCTAAACTTCGACCACTCTTACTATGGGCTCGCTTATGGCGGGCCCCAGAATTAACTAAGTATGCAGAGGGTTTGTCAGAAGTCATGTCTATGGTTGGTTGGCACAAAATTAGTTGTCTCAAGCAAGTTAAAACACTTTTATGTGACTTGGGCCTTAAGGACGCCTGGGCAACTAAATCTGCCCCCCCCTAAAGTAGTGTTAAAGAGAATCTTCTGGAACTGGGTAGCGTCCAAACAACGTACTGACCCTAACCTAGGCAGGCTTACTGAACACTTCATGGAGATTAAAGATGTAGCACTTTGTGAACCCTATCTGGATATCATCCTGAAACCCTTTGACCGGGCACTGTACTTTAAATTCAGGTTTGGTATTCTACCGATCTGTGAGTTCACAGCTTGTTGGGCGCCTCCTCGACAGACTACACCCAATTGCCCCTTCTGCACCACGAGGGTGGAATCAATGGCCCATGTTCTGTTTGCATGCCCATTGTATCAAATGCCAAGGAGGCGCTGGCATAAGACTCTCTGTAAAGAATTGGGAACAAGGCAACATTCTGTGGCACTACGTATTTTTAAATCTGATACCCGTACACTTTATGCTTGCGGCATCGCTAAGTTATAAAGTTGGGCTTGGTCCATCAGAACTCAAAGGCTTAAAGTTACTATTTAATCTAGTTTTTTAAAAATCTGTGTTAATAAATTGTATCCTTATGTCCCACCTAATTGGCGTTATGCAAAGTCTATAGTGCGACTTTCAAGTAATTTATAGCTACTGAAACTTTGCACTGGGTGATAAGGATGTTTTATCAAATGCTTTACCAAATGTTTTCAATTTTATGGAATAACATGTGTATTTATGCTTTTAAGATATTTTTTTATCGAAATAAAGCACTTTGAACTGAACTGAACTGATATATGGGGAGCTGAGTGAGAATGTACTGACTTTGATCTTCATACTGTTTGTGGCTCTGATGCAGGGGAGGGGCCTTCAGTTTCATGTTTGTTTTGATGTTTGTTGGGGAGGAATGAGATGTTGTGACTTGTGACGTGTCACAACCTGTTCTTAGCGTCCAGGTCATGTGAGACGGTTATTATAAAAGTAAAGGGCACATACCTGTACGTCAGTCAGGTGATGGCGATGTGTCCCGATAGTTGCACCACATATCTTGTCTCCTGTCATGATTCAAGTGCGCTCCCCGTAGACCTTATTCCATAACCCCCGAATGTTGCTGCTCTAGTCCCTGCGACACGACACTAGCCAGTGTGATAAAAAAGAAGCAAAAGCCAGAAAACAAACCATGATAGCTGGTGAATATCCCATAACAATCACCTTTGAATCTGCCAAAATCATCAACTTAAAGATATTCCCAAGTTCACCAAATATAAGGACGGCCCGGGACCAGGGTTCGATTCCCGGCGCGGCAGGTTTCTGGACCAGGGTCAGCGGACTCGATAATTCTCTCGCCTCGGTGCCCACTCTGATCAGCGATCACACTCGGCAACTCTGGGCATTAGCTTGCCTCATCTTCACTAACGGCCCCACCAGACCGCCGGGGATGCCTGGTCTCACCCTGGAGATACCCATTAAGGGACCATCTCTCAGGGAAGCCAGGAAGGGTTTCGCAGCGGTCGAAGCGCCTTGGGACCCTACGGGTAAGTAGTGCGCTATATAAATGCCAATACATACATCCGCGCGATGCTTTATAGTATAAAGACGATGAGGAGTGTAATATCAATCACTGACACAATTAAAGTGGTGTACCTGAATATGAGAGGCATTAAACCAGAATGAAAGAGCTTATTATTATACCTAACTTCCATGTTGAGCCGATTTCTCCACTTGTGAGCCCTCTCGATGAACAAGTTGTTACCCTGCTTATAAGAGGAGAGATAAATTACCTTATAAACAAGCCCAGTATTTCTCTTGGACGGGGCGTTCCTAATAAGGTCCAGACAGAGATCATCCACACAGTTCACATCCGCTTCTTTAACGCTAAAAAGAATATTATGCATTTGTAAGTCTAAAAAAAAACTGTTGACAGGAGGGGGCACTTTGCTGTAAATTGGTAAATGAGGAAAAGACAGCTGTTCCAAAAAGTTGGGTTAGGGTCAGAAAGTTAACCTTTGCCAAAGTCTCCCTGAAACGCTCCTGAAACAATCTGAAATATTGGGATTATAGCCCAAATATGTGAGTTGATTTAAGGGGGAATTGCCCCAAAAAATTCTCTTGGAGGAGACCCAAATAAGATGAAAAACTTTTAACGTCTTGGACCAGGTGATTTTCAAATATTCTATATCTACTATGCCCGTGCAGGGGTGATTGAGCTCCCCAGCTGGAGGAACCAACTAAACATATTGCCCAGTGGCCAATGCCCCCACCCTAGTACCATCCAAAGTTGTGGGAAGAAGGATGCCAGATAGTAAAACCTGATGACTCTAAGAAAGACCCCCTTCTTCCTTAGGCAGCTGTAAAAATCGGATCTTGCCTGGTGGCTTCCAGTATGACCATATGAACTTCTGCCATAGTTACTCAACTTTCATAAAAAAAACCAGCCATTAGAAAAAAGAGGGCTACGGCAGAAAATTAAAGATTTTGAGGAAGTATAATATTTTGTTATTAGTTTACAGCTGAGAATTAGCCCCAAATGCAGGAGGTTTCACTTTAAAAACAACTCCATGGAGGGCTGAAACAGCTTACCATAGTTGTTCTCCAGGATCTCAAGAGTTTTAGCAGCTAAGGCAACCACAAGGTATAGCAGAGACTGAACCCACCTCCAATCCTAATCAGGAGGAACAACATTGGATTAAATCATGAGTATTCTCCTGGCTTAACTTGTAACTGGAAATTTCTCCAAATGACTGGGCTGCCTCCACTACAGCCTGTAGACCCCTAATTGCATAGGGGGCTAAAACTCAAATATTATCTGCACAAGATAAACAGCTAGATTCATGAAAGGAAATTGCGCTCGCAAAGGGCCAGATTCTGAGAATCTGGCCCTTTGCAAGCGCAATTTTTGCATTTGGGATTCATCATCCCAAATGCAAAAATCGCTATTGGTGAAATCGCATATTAGCGAGGAATTGCATTTAAGGAATCTCTATTAGAGATTCCTTAAATGCAATTCATTCACCAATTTTAAATTGCGAATTCGCAATATTTGGCCGCTATTTACCACGATGTCTGACTTCGTGGTAAATAGCGAAAAAATAGAAAAATGAACTTAAGTGCATTTTTCTCTGTTGCATGTTACACACACACACATGTCCTTTGGACATGTGTGTGCGCAACACCTGTGTAAATTTGCATTTTAGGGGTGCTACAGGGTGTCCTTTGGACACCCCTGGCACCCTTGAAATCGCTATCTCATTTGCGATTAGCAAATTGCTAATCGGAAATAAGGAATACTCCCCATTCATTCCTATGGGCCTTTAGGCCCTTAGGAATGAAAGGGGAGTTATTCCTTATTTGCGATTAGCAATTTGCTAATCACAAATAAGGAATGTGTAGGAATCGCAATTTATTTAGCGATTCCTACATGAATCCCGTTTTGCAAGTCTTAATAGCGATTCCTTAATAATCGCTATTAAGGACTCGCAAAACGGCTCTTTGACGAATCTAGCTGTATGTCTTTACCTCAAAATGATGTAGTCTCAAGGGTTGTATCTCAAAAGTGTGTTTGAGGGACCGAATAAATGGTTCAATATAGAGTGAATAACTGAAGGTGAAAGAGGACATACCTGTCTGCCTTGTCCCATAGAATAAATAAATGGGATCTGATTGCTCCCTGCACTAAATATCCGAGCCTTGAGACCCGAATAGAGACTCCTGACACTTGAAATAAAACTGGGCCTAAACCGACGGTCCCCAGCAACCCCCAAAGGAAGGGCCAGGAGACCCTTTTAAAGGCTTTCTCCACATCCAGACATAGCATAGTGATTGACCCACCACCAACTAAGGGTACCTCCAGAACCGTAATAGCTGTATTGAAATGAGATGTTGTGTCTCATCCTAAGATAAAACCATGTTAGTTTTAATCCACCAGATCCACAATAATACTTGACAGCCGATAAGCAAGGACATGCATATAAATCTTTGAATTGGCATTGATTAATGAAATTGGGTGGTATGACCCACAAAGTGTAGGGTTTTTTCCCTTTTTAGGGAAAATAATAATGTATGCTTCACTCCATGACTCAAGAACCCTATCTAACAAATCAAAAGAATTAAACTGATCCCTCATCACTGGCACAAAGTACTGAAGAGAAAGTTGCTTAAAACTCTAATGGTATTCGATTGGGACCAGACACCATCCCACTGGCCAGAGAGCTAATAGCATCATTGACCTCCCGAGGCTAATGGGGAGCTCCAATTTAGATCACTGGGTGCAAGTTGCCATACACCCAAGATGCAATTGATTTAATCAAGATATATCCTTAGGGGTGGAAGAGCAGTCCTCATTATACAAATCCTGATTATATCTATGAAAGACATCACAAATAGTAGCAAAATTAGTGACCAAGGGCCAGCTGTAGGTAGGCCAATACCGGTCAGTAACGGCCAAAATTCGCTATTTTCGTCCGTTACCGACCGGTTTTGAGCCTTTGGGATGTAGGAGTACGAAAACCCTCCGAATTGGTAAATTTACCGAATCGGTAAAGTTAACGAATCGGTAAAATACCGAATCGGAAAAATTACCGAATCTGTAAAGTTACCGAATCGGTAAAATACCGATTCGGAAAATAAGAAGTGGTAAAAATGAATATTGAGATGTAGGTAAGCACTGAAATACCGAATTTGGCTCAAATTCGGTATTTAACCGCATCGCTGCTGCGGCGATTTTTGCGCTGAGCGGCTTTTTTCTCTTTTCCGCGTTACATGACGAGCTCAGCTCGTCATCAGCACACGCCACCCGTGGGTGATGACGAGCTGAGCTCGTCATCAGCATCAAAGGGGTTAAGAGTCGGTATTTACCATGGATTGGAATCAGGTGGTAACCAGCTGCAACCCATAAAAATAGACCCAAAATGCAATTCTACTTGCACAATGGCGGCATTTTATGTCATTGCAAGACGGCTACGGCTACAGCAGGAAGGAGAGAGGGAAGGCCAGAGAGAGGAGCAGGTCTACAGAGAGAGGATAACCCTGTTCATGCTCACAGAGGCAGAGATCCTCCAGAGGTACAGGTTGGACTCCGACACCATCTTGGACCTCATCAGGGACCTCCAACCACTGTTGGAGCACACCACCCCAAGGGCACACGCTATCCCACCATACGTGCAGGTGCTATGCAGCCTACACCTTCTTGCGTCTGGTAGCTACCAGAGTGTGGTTGCTGCGGTAGGTGGGGTGACCCAGAGCAGCCTGTCAAGGTTTTTCCACAAATTCCTTGACGCCATGTTACAGAGGATGGACCATTACATTTCTTTTCCTGCAACCCATGCGGAACTGGTCCAAACAAAATCAGACTTCTACCAGATGGCACGATTCCCCAATATCATTGGCTGCATTGATGGCACGCACATTCCCATTTGTCCCCCTGCTGCCACCGAATACATATACCGGAATAGGAAGTCAACGCACACCATCAATGTGCAGGTGATTTGCAATGCAAAGTGCGCCATTACTGACCTTGTGGCAATATTCCCTGGGAGTACCCACGACTCCTATATATTTCAAAACAGCGGCATCTATGCATGGCTGACTGCAGGGGAATTTGGTGAAGGATACCTCCTAGGTAAGACACAGTGTCTGACCCCCATAATACCTATTGCAGTAAGAAGTACATGTATGCATGTGAGTAATGTATTCCCTTTTCCTTTTAGGAGACAGTGCATATGCCCTCCGCTCATTTATACTCACCCCCTACCTCAACCCCTCAACACCCAGCCAAAGGAGGTATAACCGGGCCCACAAAAGCACACGGAATGTCGTCGAACAGACCTTTGGCATCTGGAAAAGCAGATTCAGATGCTTGCACAAGAGTGGAGGTGCAAGGCAGTATACCCCCATCACCTGCTGTAAGATTATTGCTGCCTGTGCCATGTTGCACAACCTTGCGGTGAAGAAGGGTACTGAGGTGGAGTTGTCAGACTACGAGGATCATGACAATGACATTGCTGTGCCTGAAACACAAGCTGCTGGAGTGACAAAACCAAGTGATGGCAGATACAGACGTGATGAGATTACACACAACTATTTCTGAGTGAGTAATGAGACACAGACAGGTTGTGAATGAGAAGAACGTAATTTAATGTTGCCACAACGTTCATGCACTGATGTGCAACAAAACAAACTTAATAAACATGGGGACTGTATGTCCCGGGTTTCCTCACCCACATCGGCAATGTCATTTGCGCCCACGCTTCCCTGAGCCACTGGGATGTTGGTCGCTGCTTTCCGCATGGCCTGCAGGCTCAGCTGAGCGCCTGGTACTCCTACGTGGCTCAACTACAGCACTTGCCAAGCTGCTGTGGCTACTGCTGTTGTCTGCCTCTGCCACATCCAGGGCAGGATTTAGTGCAGTGTGTGATATTATCATAGCCTCTAGGGCACTAGTGATCCTGGCCATGCCCCTGGTGACCTCTGCCGTGTTCTGTGTGAGGCTCTCCTGCATATTAATGCCTCTACGGCATAGTTGGGATGTGGCAGTGGCCAGACAATTCATGGCCCTATTGTGCACACGGGCATCCCTGCGCCTTGTGTGTTCCAGGCTGTCCAGTTTAGAGCAGAGCTGGGTGATGGAGTTGCTCATTTGCTGCATTCCTGCTGCAATGTCTGCATTTGTTTTTGCTACCTCCCTATTACTTTCTACAATATCTCTGATGCCCTTCCCCATGTCTCCTATTTGTTCATTTAGGACTCTAAATTGGCGGTGGCAGGCCTGTATGGATTTTCCCTGCATCCGCTGTATGCGTACCATGCTCCCCTCAAGGCCACGGAACACAGTGCCATCTCCAGGTGCACCTGTACTGCTGGGTCTGCGTTGGCGTCTGCGCGAGGTGATTGACTCATTGGTGGACTGCAGTGCAGCAGGAGTCGCATGTACAGTGGCTGGAGCCTCACCCTCTGCTCCTCCGTTACTGGCAGTGGGGCCACGAATCTCCTTCTGGCTGGTGAGGTTGCAGGTGCAGACAGGGACATTGATGGGGAGTTCTCTGGTGAGAAAACCAATGGAGGGGATTGTGAAAGGTGTGGGGAGTGCGGAAACTCGAGGGACTGTACTGTATCATCCTCATTGGAGATGGCAGTCGTGTCTTCTTCCTCCTGCGAGGCTTGTACATGGCTTGGCCCTGCCTCCACACTCCCCTCCCTCGCTGGTGCAGTCCCTTCCGATGCTGTGGCTCGACTGCCTGATGTTGCCCCTAGGTATAAAGAAGCGTATGTCAACTGAGTGCTACTGTGTCACAGTCACTACAATAAATGCTTTGCACATTTAACTTTCATTTATCTGATTTACTTTCAGTGCCTTGCTGATGTCTGTGCACTTGCACATGGTCCTACATTAGCTGACTACATTTCCCATAATGCATTGCTCCTGTATAGTGCTAGCAGTACTGGACTGGGGTTGGCCTGTACACAAAGGCTAAAGGAAAGCAGGTTGCTATAGGGTGCCATGCTGCACATGCGCCTTACCTTTTCTTGTAGCTCTGGCTGAGCTGTCCACATCTCCAAGTCCCACATTACTGTCTGGCTCGATGGTTGAGGCCACCAATTCCTCCAGGTCAGTCAGGGCGGGCGCTGGGTTCCTGCCTCCACCGGTGACACCAGCCTGCTTATGTATTATCTGCCATCTTCTTTTTTGTGAGGCTCCTGATATCATAAAAGCATTTCTTCAGGTCCTCAATGTTCCTGCTTGTGACTCCCACTGAATTGACCTTTTCTCCAATTGCAAGCCACATTTTCCTTTTAGCAGACTCAGGTACAGTGAGGGACTGCCTGCCAAATAGTTGCTTATGGACTTCCTCCACCAGTACCTGCAGCTCCATGCTGCTGAACTTTATTTTTCTTTTCCTCTCTGCCTTCTGGCTCTCAGTGCTGCTTGCCATTTTTCTTGTTGTAAACTCCCAGGCCAAACTACTCTCCCTGCTGCTCTGTGTCTCTGATCAGCTCTGACTGCCTCTCCAGAACCTTCTAATGAGTTGCAGCTGCCTGGGTAGCCACTTCCTGGTAGGGAGGGGGAGGGTGGTTGCACCTGATTGGCTGTTTTCATTAGTTTCACTTTTGCTTGCTTTCCGATTCGGAAATTACCGATTCGGTATTTACCGAATCGGTATTTACCGATTCGGTATTTCCAATGCATTCCTATGGGCCTTTTGGCCCATAGGGATGAATGGGAATTACCGAATCGTTAATTACCGATTCGGTAAATAACGATTCGGTAAATACCGAAAGTCCGATACCCATTTTTACCGATTTGGTAATAAATACCGATTTTTTCACTACATCTCATTTACCGATTCTTGAATTCCGAATCAGTAAAATTCGGTATTTAAGAATCGGTAAATGACTTTTACCTACATCTGGCCCCAAGTACCCGTTTTAATCCCTGATCGGCCATATGCTATATCAGCTGGATCTATCTCTTACCCAAAGTGATAAGATTCTGCCCATTTACTCGCTATTTTCAAAATAGGTTAACTGCTGAGTCCTTCTGATGGGATATAATTACAATGCATACATAGTATTGGCCTAATATAT
The DNA here is from genome assembly GCF_964263255.1 of Lissotriton vulgaris. Classification (NCBI taxonomy): domain Eukaryota; kingdom Metazoa; phylum Chordata; class Amphibia; order Caudata; family Salamandridae; genus Lissotriton; species Lissotriton vulgaris. The sequence goes on along the minus strand of NC_141691.1, from coordinate 1,190,363,458 downwards.
ACAATATAACCTTATAGCCACACGTTAGCACTGCATTATTCATATAGTATCATTAACGTTAGGAACAATTCACTTTAGTACTGTCTAAACCTATTGGTATGACCGGAGCCATCTTGTTTCGTTTCTCTGTCTCTAATGCCGTTTCCCTGAAATCACGTGATTAGGCTTTCAGCACGAAATCACTATGGCAGACCTAGCTGTCTGTTCCACTCATTAGTTTGTAGCTCAGGGAAACCCAAGGTCACACCTGCCCTTCTTGTGGGATGTGCACATTCTAGCAGATTCCGTTCCTATCCTCCCCGAACTACAGATAGAAAGGGAGGTACTTTACTGACCTGCCCCGGGATTGCTTAGGGCCAGCTACTAGCAATCAATTGTGCCTTATATGGGTTTTCCTGCTGGCTCACTGACAAGTTGTATCTTTCCTAGTAAGGTGACATCGTGCTATGTGTGAAACGTATATATGCTTTGCTCTGCTTGTATGTAATCAGTCTCCTCTGCGCAACTCCGAGGGTCATGTAGACTGAGGCTCCCCTGTCAGGGCCTGTATCTGCAGAATAAACGATTGAACCTTCTCCATTGCCGACTGACTTATTATTTATGAATAAGATATATTGGCTATTGGTGAGTATAGTCCATTAGTATAATATTTCGGTTCCTTCACTTCCACTTTTGACCGCTCTTACCCAAATGCGTTTTCCTGAGGGAGGCTCTAAGAATCGTAGCATGCTCCTACAGATGGTCAGCCCGTGGACCATCATTCCAACTCAGTTTCAAAAGCACTACGAGTTCTGAAAGTAAAAATGGGAAACAGTGTGCCCATTGTACCATACAGTTCATATGCCAATCACTCAAATCAGAATAGGCCTCTCAGAAGAGATGAAAAATGAAACCACAGGGATCATCCTCCTCAGCCTCCTCGAGGAACCCTAACACCTGCAAATTGCCCCTACAAGACAATCCTTGGGGACAGAGTGGTGATCCGGCTTTCTCACTGAGTAATCTACAAAGCTATTAGTTTCTACTTCCTTTTTGAGAGCTGAGTAGGAAGTTTCAACTACTCCAAGTTGTGCCTGGACGGTATCAATATTTCTAGAAAGCTTCCAAATACTCACTTGAGGCTTAAGATGTGTGGTCTTCAAAGCTAGCGTATCCTTCCGGTAATCCTCTCTATGATGTAAGAGGAGGCGATAAATAGCCCTCAGCATGGGGGAATCCTAAGGTGACCCAGCAGTTGGTCAACAGGCAATAGAAGTTCCCTCCCCGCATCCTGATCACAGAATGAGGGTGAAATATATGGGGGAGCTGCCTCTAGGGGAGAGCGATTAGTTGTTGTCAGCTCAGTCCTGTCAAGATCCCATAGCAATTCATCTGCCACCTCCAATGAGGTAGAGGGATCAATTACACCTTAATTGAATGCCGCCAGCACCAGGCCCTCCACTTGTTCTACTGGATCCACTGGCTGGCAAACACACCTGTCTCTCCAATGGAAAGTAGTAGCTAAAGAATAAAAATGCACAGATATTTTGCCATTGCTCAGATTGGGGGCCAGCACTGATTGAGCCACTTGATCCAAGCCCTCATCCTGGGCACAATCATAGAGGTCTGAGAAAGAAAAAAATGCCTTTTGACCATCACGTCCAGATGCAACCTGCTCCAGACTGCAGTGATACAGAAGCTGAAAAGCTTGAAGAAGTTGAGGTTCTGTTTGCAAGCTCAGAATTAGACAAGGCCTGGCTTCAGGATGATGAGAATGCCCACAGCCCACCAGCCCCTCAGGCAGATCATGTTGAGGTGATAATATAGAGATAGAAGGGGTTGACTTGCTACTAGAAGATATAGCTTCCTTCGAGGCAAGAGGAGAGGGGTTACTTGCAAGTGCATCAGACAGGCCTGAATACTTGCCCTAGTCCATGGTCACTGTTTCGACATTCAAAGGCAAACCAGTTGCTAAGACCACATTGATTGTATGCTGAGTACAAAATAACCCAGTGTCCTTTCCAAATCCTGCATTACCAATCTCATCTGAAGTGGTTACTGAAGTGGATGACCTTGATGAAACTGCCACTTTTTCCTGAGTGTTTAAGGTGGAAACAGAAGACTGTGGATGGAGTTATATCCCCTTTCAGTTCCCTACGGGTACTCACAGAACTATTGCCCCCCTTAACTGATATTAAAAAGCCATTTCTCTAGCTTGGGGGAGGCGTCTGTGCATATTTTCTTAGGCCCTTTTGCATGCATTCTGCCCAAAGTCCTTATAGAGACTCTCCCACTTCTTTTACTTAAAAGATGTTGGTCTGTGGCAAGACTGGTGTGGAGGTCCAGGGCTTCCAAGCCCACCAGTGGACTTCATGATGGTCTGTGAGCCCCTCTGTTATTCTACCCTTGGCTACTAGACTCACGTTATTATATTTTAAGACTTATCAGAGACTTTGGAGTAGAATTCCTTGGCCTCCTTCTGTTCCTGATTCCCAGCTAAGCCTCTACCTGGCCAAGCAGCTGACTGCTGTAAGGACAGGAGCTGGCAGCATTGGCGCTTTAAGTTGCTCCATAGTAGAACCGGAACATTATGGCATGCAACCGACTCTTGGTTGCAACTCCTGTCCGGCCTTGCATGTCGGCAGAGGTATGGAGATTAAAAATCTGCTCTGCAGTCTGGTGTGAGCTGTCATATTGGTGCCCTTCCCAAGTCATTGGAGGGAGGAACGCTTCCTCTCAGCCACATGGCAACATTCTTGCAATCCAAAATTTCCAGTTGTTTTTGTATCTCTACTGCAGAATAGCTCCCCCACCTGATTTATCATTCCTCATTGGGCGGCAAGCATTTAACTTGTGACTGGCAAGAATGGAGGTTGTTTTGAAGAAGCAGCCCCTGGTATTAAGGAAGGGAGGTAGTAGAGGCACTAACAGTTGTTTATTAATTCAACATAGATTGACAACGACTATTCCCTGCCACACAAGCCTTTCTCTTAGCGTTGGGGGTCTGGAATAGTCTGAATGGTTGCACTTGTAGGAGTGTAATGATTTGTAATTGTGTATAGCACTTTGAGTCCCAAATGGAAGAGATACAGAATTTAAGTTCCAGATCTGGTGGTCCCAGATTGTTTAAACAGGGCAAGTCATCATTGAAACTGTTAAACCAGGAAATTAACGACTAGTTCGAAATCAATACATAAAATTTTCAATAGGTCAACAGCAGGAAATTAATCACCTCAAATGAATAAGAAGCCGCTGTAAACTTAGCGAAAAGAGACACCAAATGGATTGGGTTGAGGAAAGCTGCAAGGGCTAAAGACTCAAGAAAATACTGCCACTTGACCGCAGAAAATTGTGACTCAAGGCAGAGGGCTTTACCTAATCCGCTTCCAGTAAAGGAGTTGGTGGATTATATCTCTTCATTATACAAAAAAAATAGTTCAGTTGCTCCAGTAACGATACGCATGGAGGAGTCTTTTCTCCTAGAATATGGTCGACCCTTCAGGGGATGAGAATGTAAGATTTATAAGGAACGCCAGAACCTTCGGAGCACAGGGGCGGGATGGAATTCCGATTGTGTTAATTAAAAAGGAGGCAGCTGCATGAGGGTCTCTTTTGGCGCCACTGTTAAAACATTGTTTTTTAATGAGTAATATTCTGCCCTCTTGGAAAGGGAGTATCATCGTCCCTCTGTATAAAAAGGGTCCAAAAATTATTCCAGCTAGTTTTAGACGGATTGCTCTGTTGGATGCTTTGGGCAAGCTGTTTGCAAAAATTATTCTATGCCATCCACAGCAAAGGGCCCATGAACAGAACATTTTACCTCCAGAGCAAGCTGGCTTTAGAAAGAACCTTGGTACTCTGGACAACATTGTGGTTGTCCAGACCATTGTAGGGAAATTTGTCTTCTTGCAAAGTATGCCAGTTTATGCAGCTTTTGATGACTTCTCTACAGCATTTGATAAAGTCAACAGCCAAACGCTGTGGAGAAACAATGATCAACTTGGCTTACCACAGCACCTCCTGACTCGAGTCCTAGAATTACACATAGATACTTGGTGTCAGGTCCTTATGAGAGGTGCGCTGGGGCAATCACGTAAGATTAAAATGTACAACGGGCTAAAGCAGGGTTGTTCGTTGGCCCCTTTATTGTTTTCTTTGTACATATCTGATCTGCCCGCTGCTTTAAACTTAGTGCGGGGTATGCCCCCAAGTTTGACAGAATGTCAGTTGGCTCTTTATTATATACGGCTGACGTTGCGGTCTTTGATTTAACACCTATTGGTCTGCAGCATTGTCTGGATGTTCTAACTAGATATGCAGAAGCTCATGTTTTGAAACTTAATATTGGTAAAAGCAAAACTCTGGTCTTCCCCAAGAAAGGTCATAGACTAAAGAGACACTTTAAGTGGTCACTGGGTTCCAAAGAACTGGAATTTGTAGATTCCTATTTATATTTGGGCAAGGTCTTTTCTAAAACTGGGCGAGATCTAGACCACAATAATCTGGATGCATGACGTTACAACGCATACTTTTACTCCGCATACCATTACAACGCGGTATTTACAACGCATACCATTACAACGCATAGCGCTTTGAGGTGCTGGATAGTGGTAAGTATAATTTACTATTCTAACTCCAGTCCCCGTGGACCCTAGGGAAGGTGTTGGATAGTAAATTATACTTATTCCCTATCCTAGAGCGCCCCCCAGCACAATGCGTTGTAATGGTATGCGTTGTAAAAGATGCGTTGTAGTGGTAGTGCGGAGTAAAAGATGCGTTGTAACAGGTGTATACCCATTAATCTCTGTGTTAGCAAGGTCTTCTCCAAAGCAGGAGCTTTAAATAGATTTTATAAAACTTGTGCGAAACAACATTTTGGTTATGTTTTGTCAGTCTTTAAGGTAAAAATTCCGCCCTCATTAGTATACGCTGTTGAGGTAGTGGATCCGTAACACTGGCCTTCCATTGACAAGGCTGAAGGTCAAATCCTTTGTCAATTTTGCAATCTAAATTCTCAGGCTGCCACACGTCTTATGCCTAGAATTTGGTTTAGTTTCCTTTAGTTTCCTCACATGTTTTATCCTGGGCTGCGGTTTTGAGATGGGGAAATTCTCTGTGTTTGGGGGAGGAGGGCACTTTCAGGGCTGCTTTGAGTTTGTAAATCTTTGATGAATTGAGAGAACATTCAACATTTTGTAGGTCCTATGTCCAAGCAAATGACTTGTTTGGGCTTATTTTGAACTTTGATTTCCCCGTGTCAAAAACTGCACTAAAGCTGTTTACTAAGTACGTTGCACCCTCTATCAGCTTGGCTAGAGACACCAACTTGATCCAGTCCAAGTCTCGTAATGAGGGGGTCTGTGGGAGTGCTTTGGGGAATAGACCACAGCCCTATTTAACATGGAACCTTCCTCATGGAATCAGAATTCTAATTATTTTATTAAGAATTATCGTGTTGCCCTTAAGAGATGTCACCGGTATTTGGGAGAAAATTCCTACTAAGGAGAGAATCTGAGAAATGTGTCAATCGCAAATTCAAGATTGTAATCATGTGTTATTTGTTTGTACCAAGCTACCAAAGGTCAGGCAAATGTTTTTAAGATCAGTTTATATCAAATATAATATTCATTCTGTCCAGGAGGCCCGTTCATTTGTTCTGTCCCCTCCAAATGAAATGGTTTGTTTTAAGATATATGAATTTTTTAAAACATGTCTGGATAGTTATTAGGACATTTTCAATGCTAGTTTTGTACACTGTAATATCTACAGGTTGAATATAGAAGAATTGTTGTATTGTAGATAAAGAATTCCTTTTTTAATCTATTTGTGCAATTTTGTGGACCTCCGTTGAAGTTCCATATCAAAATAAAAAAATAAAATTGAATTGAAATTGACTATTCCCTGCCACCCAAGCCTTTCTCTGAGCATTGAAGGCCTGGAATAGTCTGAATTATTGTACTTTTAGGAGTGGAATGGTTTGTAATTGTGTTGGTACTATCATTGGCAGAGCTGGCAGGGGCAGTGTCTGATGCAAGCTGCAGTGGCCTCCTCACAATGACCCTGACAATTACTTGTTTACAAATTAAGCTCTAAAAACAGATAGAAGGCAAACATTAACGTGATATTTAAATGATTTAATATATATTTCTTATTTCTATAGTAAAAATGCTTGGTGGGTGAATAAATCTCTATTTTAAGCCACAGTTATTGAGTTTATGTATTACTTGTTGTTCCAATGTATATAGGTTGGTCTTTAACGTTTCCAAAGAACTAAACGTTATTTACTCAAATAGTTTATTTTTTGATCATTTGAAAAAAGCTGTCATCTTACCTCTGTGCATTTATACTGCCGTCTTCCTCTTTGAAATCTATTTATTCTCTTAACGTTTCTTTGATTTGCACTTCCCTCGATTCTCTCTCTTTCTTCTGCACTGCATCCATACTGAGTGGCCCTTTTACTCTGTTTATGCTTTGAGAGATAAGCCTACCAGAACAAAGCAACACAGTTTTTCATATTTCGGACAAGCATTCCCTAGTGCAAAATTGCAGTTGGTCAAAATAAAAATAAATAAAGTAGTGATTTTCAAAAAGATACAGCTTCTTAACAAGGTTGAGGAATTTGTCATCTTACCAGTGGGAAACAAAGGAATAAAAGTTAGCTTAAACGTATATTTCAATCACTCAAGCAGGAAGAATATTAATATAATACTTTAATATTCATACAATTCAAATTAAATCCTAAATGTATTTTTCATTCCTGCCACGTCAGCGTGTACACCTCGTGTAATATAATGAATTAATAATCAACTGTAATGAAGCAAATATTGAAGACGTTCTGATCATCATGCCAAACATCAATAGTAAAAATAATAAAAAGTCGAAGCAGCACTAAAAAGGGGTATACTTTGTTTTGTGTATCAGGTATGAGTTGAGCACTAAGGGCCTCATTTATTAAAAGTGATGCATTGCTGCTTGAAAACAGTGATGCGTCACTTTTCATTGCGCCCTCCTTGCAAAATGCTGGATGCTTCATATTTATAATATGACACATCATGTCGCAAGGAGTTACAGATACGTCAGTATTTCTGACGTATCTGTAGGTGCAAAAATGATGCATCGCTGGAGTGTGTCACAAAAGTGATGCAACTTCAGCAATAGGTCATTTAACATGGGCAAGTCCCATTTCAATGTGCCTGTGTCAGTCTTACACCTGCTGTGAGGCAGACGTAAGATATTGACGCATTTGCGTCCTTGAAGTGATGCAGTGAAATCTCATAGATTTCACTGCATCACTTCTACGAGGCTTACTTGTTATGTTATGTTATGTTACAGGGTTATATTTAGCGCTCAGCTGCCCCAGTCAAGGGGCGTCCCGGCGCTCTCAATAGCAAAGAGAGCTAACTGCCACGTCAGGAAGCTCAGCAAATATCAACATAACACTTGTCTGAACTTATTTTAAAGGGAAGAGGTAGGTTTTGATGGCCTTTCTGAAAGTTAGCAGATCCTCTAAGCCACGCATTTGCAGCGGCAAAGAGTTCCACAGTTTAGCTGCAAGATAGCGGAACGAGCGGCCGCCCACCCGGGAGCGTTTCACCTGTGGAACTGTTTCCAGGTGCTGGCCCAGAGAACGTAGTGCTTGCAGAGGAACATACGGGGTCAGCAGGGTGCAGACCATCTGTGGGGTGGCGAGCTTCAGGATCTTAAAAGAGAGGCAAAGAGTTTTAAATTGGATCCACTCTGCCACAGGGAGCCAGTGAAGTTTGCGGATGGTGTCAGTGGTAGGATGGAAACGTGGGAGTCCTACCAGAGCTCTGGCTGCCGCATTTTGTATTAGCTGCATCCTCCTCATCTACGCTTGATTAGCCCCCAGAAGCAATGAGCTGGCATGATCCAGACAGGAGAGGATAGTCAATTGAACTATCAACTGGCGGGTTGGGGAATCGAAGATTTTCAGGATGGGTAAGAGACCAAAACATGTCCCTACCACTTTTTAGTGTGGGTACAAAAGCTAAGGGAGGAATCTATCCATACCCCTAGATTTTTAACTTCCGTCTTGGTATCCGGGATCTTTCCCAATGTATTCGGCCACCAGTGTTCACCCCAGAGATTGGCATTCTTGCCAACTAGTCGAACTTCTGTCTTGCTCACGTTTAACTATAAATAATTAGCAGACAGCCAATCCGCCACTTGCGCTAGAAAGCCCACCCTGCATACATTATACCTGGGCAGGTATTATGTGGCGCCGGGGTTTACTAAGTGACGCATCCACCTAGATGCGTCACTCTGTAAATATGACGCAACATGCTGCATTTTTTTCGCCACTGGTGCGTCACAAAAATTGACGCACTCGCTGCATAAAAGTGACGCAAGGGTGCATAAATAAGGCCCTAAATGTGCATTCTTTGGTTTTGTGTAGGTGTATGTAATTGTTTTTTGCAAGCTTTGTATATTTGTTACAACAAGTCTATGTGAGATGATCATTTGCTTAAAAAACTGTGGGTTTTGGGATGCTTTAACATCCCAAAAGTACCATTTTCAATATCTTGTTAGACCTTTTTCTCCGACAACTTCAGCGCACAGACTCGGGACACCACCCCCTCTCCACCACCGACAACCAGCTGACCATCACCGCCTGGAAACTCGCCACCACTAAAGACACAGCCACGACCATGAAAAACACCCACTCCGGAGCGCCCACTGACCCCTGCCCACTGCACATCTACCAAAGAGCTACCACTGCTTAGCACCCGAACTAGGCCGACTGACCTGAAAACCTACCGGCCCATCTCTCTCCTTCCGTTCACAGCCAAAGTCACTGAGAGTTTCATCAATGCCCAACTGACCTTCTATCGAAAAGAACGCCATCCTCGACTCCTCCCAGTCCGGATTCCGCAGCAAACACAGCACTGAGACTGCCCTCCTCACCACCACCAATGACATACCCATGCTACTTGACCAGGGCCACATTGCGGACCCTCTCCCACTGCATGGGACAGCTCCTGGTGGTCCACTGCACTCAGAATCCCACCCACCCGACTGACCATGCTCGGAACCTCTGCATTATCCTAGACTCCTCTCTCACCTTGACCAGCCAGATCAAAAAAGTCGCCTTCACTTGCTTCAACTCCCCCCGCATCCTCTGCAAGAACTTCAAGTGGATCCCCTGGAATGCATACAGACCGTCACCCACGCACTGATAACCAGCAGACTAGACTACGGCAATGCCCTCCACGCCAGAATGAACAAGACCCTGCTACACAGGCTCCAAACCATCCCGAACACCTCAGCCAGACTTGTCCTCGGAACCCCACGACACAAGCAAATGATGCAGCACCAACGAGATCTCCACTGGCTCCCCATTGACAAGAGAGTAACCTTCAAGTTACTCACCCATACCTGCAAATCCCTCCACAACATCGGACCCAAATACCTCACCAAAAGCCTCCTTCCACGTACCCAAAGGAACCTCCACTCTGCCGACTTCGCCCTGGCAGAGACCCCACTCATCTGCAGACCCAGAGCATGTGCAATAGCCTTCTCCTACGTCACAGCAAAGACCTGGAATGAGCTCCCAGTCAACATCAGAAACTCCCCCACTTTGCAGACCTTCAGGAAAAGATTCAAGACCTGGCTCTTCGACTGATCCGGAGCTGCACCCCCCCAAGGACCATGAGACCCTCACGGGTGAGTAGCGCACTTTTATAAACCCCTGATTGATTGATTGATTGATTGATTGACCTGTGCAGTCTGCAATTCATGCAATAATTTAGAGAAATTCTGAGTTTTATGTTTTAACTTTAGACACATCAAATGCAAATAAATAAGCACTTGGCTCCATGCGAAGTTGATCAAGATACAGCCCACGAAGCGGTACAAACTAAAGGAAGACCTATACCCTGTAAGTACAATAATATTGCCTTATAGCCCACTGTCAAGTGATATATGGTGCTTAAAACCGCCGAATTATAGTTATTCATAGTCCCAAGCCGCAGACAAGAGGGCCCTTTAACAAATTATGTAGCCAGAAGTAGACGGGCTATAAAGCTGTAAGAGCATGCCACTCACTGAGGGTACAATATTCTAAATTAAAAAGGAAGAATCAGTCATAAAACATTGGCATTTTTCAGCAGGATGCATATACCAGTCATAATAGCACGTAGCTGCTTAATTGTCTTCAATGACATTCCCAACATTCTGACACTCCCAACATTCCAATGTTAACTAGTGTTAAAGCTCTGAGGGATAAAACTCTGATTTCCCTTGTGTTAGTGGTATGAGCTATACATATATCTAAGATGTGTTAGCATGATGTGTCTATATATTATTTCATAAGTATATATAGTGCCTAATCCTAGGTCTGTTTTTGTTAGTTAATAAGGGTATATGCTGTTTGTGAGTGCTGTTTACATTGAGTAGGCCGAGAACCATACAGACGCTATCTTCCTCTCACTGGTAAGACACGAGCAGTAATCACGTGTTCCTTTTCCTAGTTGTCAGGCCCCAGTCCCTTTGAGTTACAGAGAGCAGCTGAATGCATGCTATTCATTCTTTGTCCTGGGACTCAAGGTCGCATCTTGCTTTAGGTGCGGTAAGCACATTCTTGAAAGTGCCTTGCCTGCACTCCCAGGTACCGGGACGAAAGGGAGTCACCCCTCCTGACCTTCCCACTATCAACTTAGCATAGCTTCTGAACTAATCATGAGTGCCATATATGGTCCTTACTTGAGGATCAAGAGCCAAGCAGGGTTTTTCCATTTATGGTGACTTCATGTACCATCTTGAAAGTATATATGTGCTGATTTGAGTGTAAGCAAGCAATCTTCTCCACGCACCTTGAGGGGTGAGGATGGGAGAGGCTCCTCTATAGTGTATATTTGCATTTTAAACAATTGAACTTTCTTCACTGCCAACTGACTGGTTATTTGGTAATTGGTATTGGGGCTATTGGTAAGTATAGCTCCTATATGTTATTTTTATGATACTTCAGCTCGACTACAGGAGACAGAAGAAAACATGAAACACAGGTGAAAAATAAGTGAAAGATTGCCAGTCCCATATTTTCCTCTCAGATGAGAAACAAACCTGCAATTACTCGGTGCATGCAATGTATGCATCTGAAACTTGTTTCCACTCGTATTTACACTGGGATGTCAACAATCTCCAACGTGTTAATGGACAAAACGTCCACCAAAAGGTAGTGCCCTTCAAGCAAAGGTGCAAGAAAAACATTTATAATAAATGGTAAAATTAAGCCAGTGCAGTGAGACTCTGTGGGGCAGATTTACAAGCCCCTTGCGCCTCATTTACGCCGCCGCTGCGTTACTTTTGTGATGCAGCGGCGGCACAAATCCTGCTCCATGGTGCGGGGGTACTTACAACGTGATGCATCTGGGAGATGCGTCACGTTGTAATGCCCTGCGCCACATGTAGGCGTTCCTGTGCAGGGGGGGGGGGGGCGTTCTGGCCCAGGAACACCTCCTAAAAGTGGCTGAGTGAAATCTACAAGATTTCACTCAGTCACTTTTAGGCCCATGCTGCATCAAAACCCTGTGCCTGCCTGAAGCAGGCGTAAGGATTGACGCAGCGTTAACTGGATAGGGCGTCCAGAGCATTGCTGGAGCTGTGTCACGCTTCCGACGCAACTCCAGCAATGCGTCACTTTTACGGTACAGATGCGTGACGCATCTGTGCCGTTTTTGCCCCATGGTGCGCCACATTCTAAATGCGACGCATACATGATGGCGGAGCTGTTGTGCACAATAACTGGCGCATTCCTGCTGATTTGCAGGGATGCGCCAGTTATTGTAAATATGCCCCTAAATATTTTTCAAAACAAGACAGCTATGCAATAAACAGTATCGTAAAATATTACTCCAAAACAATGGTGTTATAGAATAAAGTAAATATGTACTTGCTGTGGAAAAATAAAGATGAATGGACTGTGGAAAGCAGAAGAGACCTACTCTATAATTCCAGCACTTGCCACTGCAAGAATTTTAAGCAGAAAATGTAATGGTCTCTTTATTGTCAAAGTAGAACGTAAAGTTCATAGGGAATACGGACGGGGCCTCCTACAGTGTTGAAAACATGGGTATGGCTTTTGATTCCTTCATATCCCCCTTAATAAAATAGAGCAGGCAGGCGCCACGAAAGGCCTGCCATCAAAGTATTACTGTCTCCTAGGGCTTTAGTTAATAAGTATTCATACGAGTGCATTTGGCCAATGCTGTTCAAAGACCAGCCAGGTGCTGAATCAAGGGCCATTAGCACAGTAGACTATAGTTTTGAGGTGAAAGGAGGGCAAACATGCACCTCAGATTTCTGACCCCAAACAGCACCCAACCTTTCTTTACAATCGCCTCGCCGTTGGCAGAGAGCCCAGGCTGCCGGAGTTCCACCTTCTAGAATGCTCTCCCACTGAGATGTTTGCCTTTGAATTTCCCAAAATGCTGCAGTCAGTTTTATTTCTAAAGCATACATTCGTGTGATATATCCAGTACCTCTGCTCTAGATGTTAAAATGAGTAACTGAAAAATTGCTTACATCAGCATATCTGACATTCATGTATACATATATCATATTTATTATAGCCATTGCAATGTATACGTTTTCAATGCATTTTTAGAAAAGGGACTTCTAAGATAATTTTGATATTCCGCGGGTTTATTGTAAAACAAAAAAATTACGATTGTGAAGTGAATGGACAATGACGCGGGGGCCTAGGAAATGCGCAGGTGTTGTTGAAGGATGAAGGGAGGTCGTGGATCTATCAACTACTCGGAATTTTCCACTGAAATCTTAGTAAAAGGGAAAATCCGTAGAATAAACTTGACAGTAAAGAATATGTGCATCGTGTGTACACAAAAAACAGACTTTCAAAATGTCTATAACTGAGAACAGTCCGTCAAGAGTTGTACCTTATTATTTTGTGTTCAAGTAAATCACGAGCTGCCGGTCATGTTTCGCACTTAGCATCCTAAAGCATCTTGGCATCACATATACTTTGTATCATTCAATTTGGCCATAGCTTAGTATATGAAATTGCTAGTAGAAAGTTCGCACCACTAGTTACAGATTAGCTGTTTCTGCCCAAACCTCCTGCTTTTCGTGTGAAATAGGATTCCCACTAGGGTGGTATTTTTTAGAGTTTTATATAGAGTGAACTAGACCCGAAGACATCAGGTATCAGGGCGCTTCGTTACACAAGGACACATTCATTTTTTTTAGGTACGGGTGATTAAGTGATTTGCCCAGAATCACAGGATGTTTAGCGTCGTTGACGAGGCTCACGTGGACCGCTCTAGCTGTCAGGCTACATGTTCTCCCCAGGTGTTAACATGCCAAAACATACCTACTGGAAGTAAGTGGAATGTACGCCAAGAAAAGAGTAGAGTTACAAGGAAAAACAAGTGGGAAATTGTGTAGCATTGCGAGGTTCTGCATGCTAATTGTCCATCCTGGCCAAAACTAGTAAATGCCAGAAATGATGCTATAATATCACCTTGTAACGGTAAAACTGGGGGGCATATTATCAAGGGGGTTTATCTCCGCTTTTTTGGCTTTAAAAGCCAAGAAAGCAGAGATAAAATTATCTACCTCTTAGCTAGCTGTCGCTAACATTAGTTAGCGACAGCTAGTAGGAGATAGCGACCATCTTGGGCCCCGCTTTGCATGTCAGTGATATTTATCACTAATGACATGCAAAGTGGGCGTGCCAAGATGTTAGCGACTGGAAACAGTCGCTAACATCGCTATCTCCTATTACCAACTTTTGGAGATATTCGCGCTAAGCGCGAATATCTCCAAAAGCTAACACCTGCCCCTGAGCAGTTCTTAGCCATGTTATCCAATGGTAGGTGGATAACATGGCTATGAGCATTAGCTCGGTAATGCATGAATATCGCTGAGTTTTCAGCGATATTCATGCATTTCGGCCAATTTTTATTGCTTAGGAGATAAACCTTCATATTAGCAAGGTTCCTAAGCGATAAAAATCGCCGCAGCTCGGCGATAAAAATATCCCCGCTAAACCAACATAGCGATAATTATCGGTAGTTGTTGGTAATATGCCCCTTGGTGCATTACTAACACTCCACTTCGTCGTTACTGGGAACGCTTTGTTAGGGTCCTCTGTAAAACAATTATATCCTGCACAATAAATCTTCATTGGTAGCAAAGACCCCATCATTGACTTCCTTCTTCAGTCAGAGAATGCCAAGGAACTATTGTACTAATCCTTTCTGCAAACCTCTTAACAAACAAGCCATATTTAACACGCTATATTTAATAATTAGCGCTACATCATATCCATTTTCTATGCATTGCCTCTGAAGTGTGGAGTATTTGAATATATATCTCCTCACACCTTTGGTTAGAAAACCCAATGACTCTTTCACCAGAGAGCTTCCACTTTATGTGTCCCCACCTTGGTATGCTTTTTTTCGTTAATGACGATCAGCATGCATGATGTACTGACTTCATCACCAAGAAAGTGAAAGTACAAAGAAAATGTCAGTTATGTGCAGTGCTCAGTGGTAGAGGACAGTCTTGTGTGCACTATCAAAGTTAAGATGCTTCCTTTGCAAAATAACCTCTGCCTACAAGATCCCCGCTCAGGTTTGCATCAGGAGGATGATCTCCAAAGAGGTATTGTGGGGCATTGGGTGTAATATATGAAATGGCTGTGGGGCTTATCATGGAATACTATTGAAAGAACTATCTTGGGTGAAGTCAGGCTCAGTTGTATCGGCTTTGCTCAAACCTGGGTATCTGTGGCTTCAAGTCTCAATTCTTGACAAAGGAACATAGTGTAAAGCATTCGCCAGCACAAAGCACTGGAATAAGACAGTTACACAAAATGAAAGAGACACATCAACAATTTATAAAAATAGAGCATCTTTGTATGAATTTTTAGAGTCCTTGATCATCAAAATCCACGGGAGGGTTCCATAGATACAGATTTTTAAAGCATTAAATGTATTTTAATCCAACTGCAAACAATCATTGATCAAAAAAAAGTTTGTAAACGTTTTGAAAGTTTGAAAGAGTTTGTTCGGCAACTCCGGACCAACTTGGGTGACCATATCCAAACAGGGAGGTAATGAAGAAGGCCAGTAAGGTTACTTTGGATAGTTACCTGGCCACAAATGCCTTTTTTCAATCCAGTTCCAGCCTTTAGGAAACAACCACCATGGAACAGAATAGAGTGGTCCTGATGCTGGGGATGCAGCAGGAAAGGATGCGTCAAGATGCTCCTGGTGCTGGGCAGGCGATGGGGGCAGGTTGCGGTTGAGTCCTTGGTCCAAGGGTGAGGTGGGCGACTTTCGCCATAGAACTCAGGGATCCATAATGTCCTCTTTGTGACAATAAAAGGCCAGTTGCGGATGGGCTACTGATCTCACAACACAACGGTGACAGCAAAAACCTTTGTTGGGGACAGTGTCTCTCTTGGTTGATGAATTAGTTCTCTGATGGCATGCCAAAGGTCCAGCAGACTCAGGAACAACTTTGGTGCATTGTGGGTTGGTCAATTTGTCCATCGAGGATTGGTCACTTTAGGCGCATGGCAGCAAGTAGCATTAAAAGGTCAGTGGTGGCTACCAACTTTGTGATTTGAGCTTCTCCAGCTTTTTAGTCCCTTAATATGGTTCTAGGGGATCAGCCATCTGATCCTTGGAGTCACTGCTTTGATCTGCGGCTGGGAATCAACTTTTCCCCAGGCCAGGAGCCAGAGTCCAAACTTCACTATCCCAAAATGCAGCAGGTGCAGTCCTTCAGTTTTGCAGGTTCAAAGGCAGCAGGGCAGTCCTTCTTTGGTCCACTCTCTACATCCAGTATGTATTAAGGTCCAGGGTGCCAATGTGTGCTCCTTTTATCCCATTAAAATGCCTCAATGGGACAATGCGGTCACTATCCAATGGGCTGGTAGGCCTCTCCTCTTTAGTGACAAGAATTCGGTGATGTGTGGCTTATGGAAATCCCAGAGTGTAATATTTTGCCACTCTCAAGATCTCAGGACCTTCTCTTGACTGTGAGGAGCTTGGTAGCCCACCACAGAGGTGTGGCTACCTAAAGGCTACACACCCAGATGAAAACCAGTTCTGGGACAGGTTTTCCCTCTCTGTCTTTTTCTACAACTTGACTACATTAACAAAAGGAAGCCTGCTTTGGAGTGTTATCTCTAGCGAACCTTCAAAGATAGCTTCCCCTTTGAAGCTCACTTTTTGGGCTAACACCCAAGTGGTCTTTCTGGGAGAGGAGGTCACACCACATTCTTTGACAACTGCCTTTGTTGCTAAGGCAGGGAGCCATTCACATATCTTCCCAGGTGGGCAGAAAGCTGTTTGTTCTAGAGCCTGTGTGAGGCCACTGGACTAACTGGGGCACTTTCTAAATGTTACTTAACTTTATTAGAGACATTCATGTTTCCCTGGGCACCAAGTCAGATTTAATGCCACAATTAATTTGATACCTTACACTTCCCAGTTAGGTATTCCCATTCAGAAGTTAGCTTCTTTCTGCACCTCTTTTGCTTCTTTCTGCACTTTTCTTTTCTTTTTCTGTACCCTCTTGTCTCTTTCTGCAACTCTGCTGCTTCCTTCTGCAACTCTGTTGCTTCCTTCTGCACTCCTCTTGCTTCTTTCTGCATCTCTTGTGCCTTGTGTTTCTTTCTGCACCTCTCTTTCCTCTTTCGCTACCCTTTCTACCCCTTTCTGCATCTCTGTTGTTTTTTTCTGACCTTAACTTACCTCTTTCTGCACCTCTGTCCCTCCTTTCTGCAACCATTGTGCCTCTTGATGCACCTCTCTTCCTTCTTTATGCACTCCTCTTGCCTCTTTCTGTACCTTGTTACTTCTTTCTGCACTTCTTTTGCTTTTTTTCTGTACCTTTCTTGCTTCTTTCTGCACCCTTCTTGCTTCTTCCTCCTCCCCTCCTCCCCCTTTCTGCATCTTTGTTGCTTTTTCTGCACTTCTCTTGCCTCCTTGTGCACCTCTGTCCCTTCTTTCCATAACACTTCTGCCTCATTCTGCACTTCTCTTCCCTCTGTCTGCTCCCGTCTTGCCTCTTTTTGCACCTCTGTTGCTTCTTTCTACACGTCTGTTGCTTATTTCTGCAATTCTCTTGCCTCTTTCTGCATTTCTCCTTCCTGTTTCTCCACCCCTCTTGTTTCTTTCTGCACCCCTCTTCCTTCTTTGTGCAACTCTCTTGCTTCTTTCTACACCTCTCTTCCCTCTTTCTTCTCCCTTCATACCTCTTTCAGCACCTCTGTTGGTTCTTTCTGCACTGATCTTGCTTCTACCTGCTACTCTCTTGCAGATTTCTGTGCCACCCCTTTTGCCTATTTTGGTACCTCTCTTGCCTCTTACTGCACTTCTCATGCTTCTTTCCATACCTCTGTTGCTTCTTTCAGCAATTTTCTTGACTTTTTCTGCACTTCTGCTTGTTTCTACACCTCTCTTGTGTCTTTCTGCACCTCTGCTGCCTCTTTCGGTACCTCACTTCCTTCTTTCAGCACCCCTTGTGCCTCTTTATGCACACCTCTTTTCTCTTTCTGCACCTCTCTTGTCTCTTTCTTCAACCTGTTCCCTCTTTTTTCACCTTTCTTCCCTGTTTCTGTACCTCTCTTGCCTCTTTCTGTATATCTGTTGCTTTGTTCTGCACTTCTCTTCCTTCTTTCTGTACCCCTCCTGCCTCTTTCTGTACCGCTCTTGCCTCTTTCTGCACCACTCCCACCTTTTCTGTACCTTTTGTGCTACTTTTTGCACCTGTGCTGGTTCTTTCTTCATTGTTCTCGCTTCAATTTGTACCTCACTTGCCTCTTTCTGTACTTCTCTTGCTTCTTTCTACACCTCTGTTGCTTCTTTCAGCAATTCCCTTGCCTCTTTCTGCACTTCTCTTCCTTTTTTCTGCACCCACCTCTATCTGTTCCTCTGTTGCCTCTTTGTGTACCTCTCCTACCTCTTTTTGCACCACCATTGCCTCTTTTTCAACCTCTGTTCATTCATTCTGCACTGCTCTTGCTGCTTTCTGCACTGTACTTGTCCCTTTCTGCACTTCTCTTGCTTCTTTCTCCAACTATGTTGCTTTTTTTCTGAAATTCTATTGCCTCTTTCTGCACTTCTCTTGCTTGTTCTGCACCTCTCTTAGTTATTTCTGCACCTCTGTTGCTTCTTTCTACACCTCACTTGCTGTTTTCTCCACTCCTTTTGCCCCTTTATGCAGCCCTCTTCCCTCTTTCTGCACCTCTCTTGACTCTTTCTGCATCCCTGTTCCATCTTTTTTACCTTCTCTGCCTTTTTCTGCACCTCCCATGCCTCTTTCTGTATCTCTGTTGCTTCTTTCTGTACTTCTTTTCCTTCTTTCTGCACCCCTCCTGCCTCTTTCTGTACCTCTCATGCCTCTTTGTACACCTCTCCTATATTTTGCACCCCTCTTGTCTCTTTTTTCACCTCTGTTGGTACTTTCTGCACTGTTCCTGCTACTTTCTGCACCAACTGCACTTCTCTTGCTTTTTTCTACACATCTGTTGCTTCTTTCTGTAATTCTCTTGCCTTTTTCTGCACTTCTCTTCCTTCTGTTTGCACCTCTCATGCCTCTTTCTGTACCTCTCTTGCCTCTTTGTGTACTTTTTCTACCTCTTTCCGCACCCTCTTGCCTCTTTTTGCACCTCTGTTGGTTCATTCTGCATTGCTCTTGTCTTTTTCTGCACTTCTCTTTCATCTTGAACACCTCTGTTGTTTCTTTCAGCAATTCTCTTACCTTTTTCTGCACTTTTCTTGCTGGTTTCTTCACCTCTCTTGTGACTTTCCGCACCACTCTTGCTTCTTACTTCACCTCATTTGCTTTTTTCAGAACTCATTTTTTGAACACTTCCTGCCTCTTTCTGTACCTCTCTTGCCTCTTTGTGCACCTCTCTTACCTCTTTCGGCACCCCTTTTGCCCTTTTTTGCAACTCTGTTAGTTCTTTCTACACTGCTAATGCTTCTTTCTGTACCTCTTTTGTAAATTTCTGTCTCCTTCTTGCCTCTTTCTGCAGCCTCTTACCTATTTCTCTACCTCTCTTGCTTCTTTCTTCACTTCTCTTTCTTCTCTCTGCATTGTTCTTGCCTATTTCTGCACCTCTCTTGCCTCTTTCTACACCTCTGACTTAGAGGTAGTTTTAATCCACCTGCACTATTATGTACTAGGGCCTTATAGGGGAGGTCATGACAATCACAGGGGTACCCCAATCCATAGTGTACCCTATTGTATGTAGGTGTTTTCACTGTATTCTAAGTGTCTTTCAGCATAGCACTGGCTCCGGGCCTGGTTAGTCATAGTCAGTTGCCACCCGTACCAGTTCTAATTATAATGTTCATTAAAACTATTTTTTTGTGTTTTTAAATTATCATCCCATTCTGAACCTGGTGAAAACTGCAAATCTCACCAGTTTTCCATCTATAATTTCAGCCATATAATTATATGCAAAGTAAGCGTTCCTGTGGAAACTAAAAACAAAAACACCACTTCCCCATATTTTTAACGACCAGCTAAATCTGCAATGCCATCCAAAAACAGGCGATAGGCCGAGTTAACAGTAACAAATTAACATCAACCTTTAAATGGTGTAAGGACATCGACTATCTACTGTGTGAATTGGCCCCAACTCACAGCCACATCTAAAGACCAACACGTGATAGAGCTACTGATCATGCACCTCCGACACCGAACAAGGCCACAACACCTAGGGCAACCACCACCAGAACGTTCCCCTGGACCAACCCCTTACTACCACAGAGACTGCCCAAAACAGGACAACGGACCTTTCCATAGTGCCATGGCCCCTCAGCCGCACAATAGCTGAATGTTGGGAGATGTGGCAACCGAGTATGTGTGAAAGAGGCAAGTCGCCCATCAATATTAATGCACAAAAGGCCAAGTGTAACGCTGATGTGCTGCACAGACCTCACTATGCAAATCACAAACCTCTCCATGTGTATATATACTATTGATAATTGTAGTGTAGTGCACAGTGGACGCAACCATGTTACCTCATGCAATGGGGAAGATCTCGGTCATGTAGCTGTGTTGTCCCCCCCTGGAAACGGAAGCAGAGTGGGCTGGTCCAACGTATGCCACTCCAGCATAGGAGTGTGAATAAATAGGCCAGGCCCTGGGCATGGTTCACTTGTGGGAAGACCAACGAGTCTGCCAGAGCGGTGGCCCTAACCCTGGCATGTGGCTGCTGCCATGACTGCGAACCTCCTCCACACAAGCCCCCTGCGAACCCGGCAGCACAGCATCACAGACTTCTCACAATTCAGATGCAGTGGTAATTGCAGATGACTCAGTCCAGTTCACAAGACACGTTGCTCCCAGTACGACCCGCCCGGACCACGCATCATCCAATGCTGCACACACGCTGTGTGTTTCAGATGCTACTAACTCACTGAGCCACAAGTCATCACCACGTGGCCTTATTAAGGCAGAATTCATTAGACAAAAGACATTGCTCCCAGTGCGGCCCACCAGGACCATGTATCATCGCAGGGTATGCACATGCTGAGTCCTCCAGGTGCCGCTAACTGTGTAGCTCAACTCAACGCCATGTGCCTGTGCACCCATCCTGTCCGCTGCCTCCGTCCAACACTGGGGTTATCATGGTTCACAAATCAAGATTAGTAGCAACACAAATTGTTTAAGAGACTTTAATGGGTTAAGAAGACCAAATGCTCCCAATCTGTGCAGCTCAAGTCAACGTCACATGCGTTTGGGCCTTTGCTGACTGCTGCTTCTGGCCTACACTCTGGAAGACCGGTGACACATGGTGCCAACTAACCCTGTTCAACACAAGCCGATCCCAGTTCAAGTTCAAGTTCAAGTTCAAGTTCAGAAATTTGTATAGCGCACTACTCACCCAGAGGGACTCAAGGCCCTTGAGGGAGGGGGGGGGGAACTTTACTTATCGAATATCCAAGTTTTTAGTTGCTTTCTGAAGGAGAGGTGGTTCTGTGTAAGGCGGAGCTGGGTGAGGAGAGAATTCCAGGTTTTGGCCGCTAAGTAGGAGAAGGATCTTCCCCCATGGTGGATCTATGGATGCGCGGAATTGCAGCGAGGGCTTGATTGGACGATCGTAGTTGGCTGGTGGGGGTGTAGAAGGACAGTCGTGTGTTGAGGCATACGGGTCCTAGGTGGTAGAGGGCTTTGTGTGCGTGGGTGAGGAGACGGAACGTTATTCTCTTGTTGACGGGGAGCCAGTGGAGGTCTTTCAGGTGGCCGAAAATGTGTGCTTGACGGGGGATGTCCAGTATGAGTCTGGCTGAGGTGTTTTGGATGCATTGGAGTTTTTTCTGTAGTTTGACTGTAGTTCTAGCGTAAAGGGTGTTTCCGTAATCTAGTCAGCTAGTGACCAGTGCGTGGGTGACCGGCTTCCTTGTTTCGGTGGGGATCCAACGGAAGATTTTTTTGAACATGCGTAGGATGTTGAAGCATGATGATGAGACGGCGTTGACTTGTCTGGACATCGAGAGGGAGGAGTCCAGGATGAAGCCCAGGTTACGTGCGTGGTCCATAGGTATGGGTGCGGTTCTCAAGGCCAGTGGCCACCATGAGTCGTCCCAGGCAGAGGGGGATGAACCTAAGAGGAGGACTTCCGTTTTGTCCGAGTTCAGTTTTAAACGGCTGTTCTTCATCCACTCGGCTACTTCTTTCATTCCTTCGTGTAAGTTGGTTTTGGCGGTGTTAGGGTCTTTGGTGAGAGAGAAGATCAGCTGGGTGTCGTCTGCGTAGGAGATGATGTTGAGGTTGTGTTGGCATGCGATGGATGCGAGAGGACTCATGTATACTTTGAAGAGGGTGGGACTGAGTGATGATCCTTGTGGTATGCCGCAGATGACTTCGGTGGCCTCTGATCTAAAAGGGGGGAGGTGGACTCTCTGAGTACTTCCGCCGAGGAAAGAGATGATCCAGTCCAGTGCTTTTCCTTGTATTCCGACGTTGCTGAGGCATTGTATGAGAGTGCTATGACAGACTGTGTCGAAGGCTGCGGAGAGGTCAAGTAGGATGAGGGCAGCTGTTTCTCCGTTGTCCAATAGAGTTCAAATGTCGTCTGTTGTTGCGATGAGGGCGGTTTCGGTGCTGTGTTTGGCTCGGAAGCCGGATTGTGAGGGGTCGAGGGATTTGTTGGATTCAAGGAAGGCGGCAAGCTGACTGTTGACAGCTTTCTCAATGACTTTGGCAGGGAATGGGAGGAACGAGATGGGGCAGTAGTTCTTAAGTTCAGTGGGGTCTGCTGTGAGTTTCTTCAGAAGGGCGCTGAGTTCGGCATGTTTCCAGCTTTCCGGGAAGGTAGCGGAGTTGAAGGAACTGTTGATGACGTCTCGGAGATGGGGTGCGATGATGGAGTCTGCTTTGTTGAAAATGTGGTGGGTACCTGGGTCGGTTGGCGATCCTGAGTGGATGGAGTTCATCAGGCGAATGGTGTCTTCAGTGGTGATTGGGTTCCAGGTGCAAAGGTTGTTAGAGGGCGGTTTTGGTTCGGAGGTGGGTGGAGTGGAGTGGTCTTCGGACTGGTTTTCAAAGCTGTTGTGTATATCGGCGATTTTGTTGTGGAAATATGAGGCTAGGGAGTCGCAGAGGTCTTGGTGTCGGCGGTGGGGTTGGTAAATTCTTTGACGATGTTGAATAGTTCCTTGCTGTTTTGGGCGCTGTTGTCAAGACGATCCTTGAATGCTGATTTCTTGGTGGATCGGATCAGTTGGTGGTGTTTGCGGGTGGCGTTTTTGAAGGTGGAAAGGTTGTCAGTGGTTGGGTTTTTTCTCCAGGCTTTCTCAAGGGTACGACAGAGCTTCTTGGATTTCTTAAGGTCATCGTTGAACCAGGGGGCTTTTTTGCTACCTGGCTTGAATTGATGGTTTTTCAAGGGTGCTAGTTCGTCGGCGCTGTGGGTAATCCATTGTGTGAGGTTGGTGGCTGCTTGGTTTGGGTCCGATGATTTGGTGGGAGGGTTTTGGTGAAGCGATGTGAGGAGCAGGACAGTGGTAATTTTGTTCCAGTTTCTTCTGGGAATAGGTTGTGGGGGGTTGTGGGTCGTGGTCTTTTTGTAGTTGAAGTGAACGCAGCTGTGGTCTGTCCAATGGAGAGCTGTGGTGTGATTAAAGGAGATGTGCTTGCTGGAAGTGAAGATTGGCTCGAGCGTGTGTCCGGCATAGTGGGTGGGGGTATTGACAAGTTGTTTGAGTCCGAGGTTGGTGAGGTTGTCCAGAAGGGTGGTGGTGTTGCTGTCGTTTTTCTTTTCCAGGTGGAAGTTGAGGTCTCCCAGTAGAATGTAGTCCTCGGAGGGGAGGGCGTGTGGGCTGATGAAGTCAGTGATGTCTTCGCTGAATTGTGTACGGGGTCCTGGTGGTCTGCAGATGAGGGTGCCTCTGAGTGTGGTCTTAGGGTCTGTGTGGATCTGGAAGTGGAGGTGTTCGGCGGAAGCGAGGTTATCATCGGAACTGGTCGTGATGCGGATGATGTTCTTATGGACGATGGCGATGCCTCCTCATGTTTGGTTGGTGCGGTCCTTTCGGATGATCTTGTAGCCATCCGGGATGGCTATGGCGATGTCGGGTGCTGATGAGGCGTTCATCCAGGTTTCTGTAAGGAAGGCGACATCCGGTGATGTAGCGTCGAGTAGGTTCCAGAGTTCGATGGCATGTCTGTGGACCGAGCGGGTGTTGAGGAGGATGCACTTTAGGTGGTTAGTGTCGGAGCTGTGTTTGGAGTTTGTGGATTTGGTGTGGGTCCTGATGCAGTCGAACTTGCAGGAGTGGCAGGTGAAGGGTCTATGGGTGTGTCCTGGGGCGGCTTGGTAGCAGTTAGGTGGGCGGCCGGGGTTAAGGGATAAGAGGGTTGCTGCGTCGTATGTTAATCGGGTGGGGTGAGTTTTGCGGGGGCCAGGGGGTCTGGTGCTGGGTGCGGCCAGGCGTGGACGGGCGTAGACGGGCTTACCTTTGGCGCACCTTCGGCGCTCATGGGGCGCGACTGCTGCGCGTGAACGCTGCGCACAAATGCATCTGTCATAAGAGGATGGTGGAGGGGGCTGTAACTGTGTCCTGAGTCCTGAATGGCACCAACCCCAACCCCAACCTTGTGGCAGGGACCATAGCACCGGACTCCCTTCAGTGAGAGATATTTACATATGCAAGGGCGGTGACACGTTGTGACACTAAGCCGATCCCACATGTGTAACTGTGTCCTGAGTCCTGATTGCAGTCACCCCAAGTCCCTGGCAACAATCACAGCAACACGTAGTCCCACTAACCCTCTTTAACACAAGCCAATACCACATGTATAACTGTGTCCTGAGTTATGAATGGCAGTGACCCCAACTTCGTGACAGCAAACACAGCACCTGAATTCCTTTGATTAGTGAGGAGTATTTGCGTATGGAAGGCCAGCAACACGTGGTGCCACTGAACCTGCACTACGCAGGCTGGTGGGGTCACCCGATTCCACATGACGCAGTCCAGTAGGCAACACACATTACTCCCAGTGAGGCTGTCCACACCAAGCACTATCACAGGCTCATACAGTCTCAATGCTTCTGGTACCACTAACCCTATTTAATACAAGCCGATCCCACATGTGTAACTCTATCCTGAGTCCTGAATAGCAGTGACCCCAAGTCTGTGGCCCTGGCCACAGCACCACACTCCCTTCGATGAGTGAGGCATATTTCCATATGCAACAGTGGCGACATGTAGTACCACTAACTGTCCAACTCAATCCGACCCCGCATGTGTAACTGTGTCCTGAGTCCTGAATGGCAGTCACCTCAAGTCCGTGGCAGTGACCACAGCACCATATTACCTTAAATTTGTGAGGCATATTTTGATATGCAAGCCGGTGACACGTAGTCCCACGAACCCTCTTTAACACAAGCCAACCCCAAATGTGTAACTGAGTCCTAAGTCCTGAATGGCAGTGGCCCCACGTCCTTAGCACCGACCACAGCACCATACTCCCTTTGATGAGTGAGGCATATTTCCTTATGCAACGGTGGTGACAGGTGGTACCACTAACTCTGTTCAACTCACGTGATTCCACATGCTTAACTGTGTCCTGAGTCCTGAATGGCAGTCACCCCAAGTCTGTGGCAGCAATCACAGCACCATACTCCCTTCGATTTGTGATGCATATTTCGATATGCAAACCGGCAACACGTTCTCCCACTAGCCCTCTTTAACAAAAGCCGATCCCACATGTGTTACTGTGTCCTGAGTTCTGAATGGCAGTGACCCCAACTTCTTGACAGCCACCACAGCACCTGACTCCCTTCGATTAGTGAGGAGTATTTGCATATGGAAGGTCAGCAACGTGTAGTGCCACTGAACCTGCACTACACATGCCGGTGGGGCCACCAACGTATGCACATGGCTGTGGGCCTTTCCTCATCGCTACCTCTGGCCTGCACTACAGTCAGCAGAGCTCACAATTCAGACAGAGTCCCGATTCCACATGACGCAGTCCAGTAGGCAAGACACATTGCTCCCAGTGAGGCCGTCCACACCAAGCACCATCACAGGCTCGTACAGTCTCAATACTTCTGAGACGGCCGCGGCCGCGGGCATACTATGAGTAACCGTGCGCTAGGCAATACCTCACTTAATTTCCATACCCAACACTTTCAGACAAGTAGGGGTCAGTAGATCAGCCACTTTGCCCCGACTCCGTCAGCAGCTCAGCTTACACCCCCAGCACCATCAGACCCGTAGAGTGAGTAGTTTGCACTGTACAAATACCAAATTGATTTGATACACGCAAATTTACCTTTGCACTCCCTGTAGAACACCCCCTAAGCACCATACGCAAGTTACAATGTTCAAACTAAAATTTCCTCTGAGTAGGTATAATTACATGCTCACACTACTTGGACAGAAGTGGCACAGTGGCCAGAGCACATGTCTTCACAGCATATGACACACAATTTCGGCTCATGCTTTCATCCCCGAGTCTGGCAAGTCATGTAACCACGTTTTAGTGAAGAAGCAGATATTGGGTTTTTTATTATCCAATAAACTCCAAAGCTCGGTTGGATAGCAGTTCTAATCCTTGGGTGCAAGCAGGAAGTCCCTGAGTTCTTCAGTCTTCTTTCTTCCAGCTTTCAGGCAGACCCTTCTTCTTGCAAGATGTCATATTTGATGTCTCTGGGACAACAGCGCTCCTACAGCTACTTTGGACGCATCTGCTTCCACCACATATAGTCTTTCGGGGTCGGCATGAGCACAAACAGGTGCAGACACAAAAGCCTTTTTTAATTCCTCGAAACTGGTTTAAGCTTCCTCTGTCCAAAGAAACAGTGCCTTATTCCGCAACAATTTGGTTATTTGGCCTTCTAAATTCGAAAAGTGCACTATGAATCTACGGTAAAAATTCGCAAACCCTTAGAAGCACTGGATATCTCTAATTTTATGAGGCAAACTTCCACTGCCTTAATCTTTTATTCTGCCATCTCTTGACCCAACGGGGTGAACATTACTCTTGGAACTCCACCGTAGTGACTCTGAATTCGCATTTGCTGATTTTACAATATAAGTGATTCAACCAAAGAGCATGTAAATCTGAAAGTACATGTTGGCTGTGTATTCGTTCGTCTGATGAATAAATCAAGATGTTTTTGATATACACCGCTATGTATTTGTCCAATAATTTCCTCAAGACGTCATTTAGGAAGTATTGGAATGCTGCAGGAGCATAACATAAGCAGAAAGGCATCACTAAATACTCATAAAGACTGTATCGTGTTTTGAAGGCCATCTTCCACTCATCCTCTTGTCGCATATGGACGAGATGATAATTTCCTTTCAGATCCAGACAAGTGTACACCACAGCCTTTTTGACCTGTTCCAACAGGACAAGAATAATGGGTAACGGCTATCAGTTTTGAATCGTGATGGCGTCTACGGCTCAATTATCAATACAGGTGCACAATTCTCCTTTTGCCATAGTTATGAAGAACAAAGGAGAAGCATCGGGAGACATAGATACCTGTTAAAGCCCAATGCAAGGTATTTATCCAAATACTGACAGAGCTGTTCCTTTTCAGGTTCGGTTAATGCATACACCCACCCACTAGGGACAAGAGCTTCTGAAATTAGGTCTATTTGGCAGTCATATTGCTGATGTGGGGAAAGAACTTCAGCCTTCATCTCATTGAAGACATCTGAAAAATCGGTGTATTCTTCGGGTAAAGCTACCAGCTTTTCTGCAGCAGTAGCGATATGATTCTGAAGCGCCAATGCTTTGGAGGGATCTCCCATCCTCTTCATACAATATTCCTTCCAGTATTCGGACTCCATTTGTAATGTTTTGTTCATCCAATCAATATTTGGGTTGTGGAGTTGAAGCAATGGTAAACCCAAAATCATCCCATATTATGGTGACTGGATTATATTAAAGGTCAATAGTTCGAGGTGTTCAGAGCCATAGTACACTTCAAGTTCTTTAGTGCTATAATATATGGGACCTGAGTCGAGGCGTCTCCCGATTACTGTGAACACCGCTTCAGGTCTATCTTTTTCTTTTAGGTTAAAACTCAACTTCTGAGCGTGATCCTGGTCCATAAAGCACCCAGTAGCTCCTGAATACACCATGGCCTGACTTCTCTGCCACTCGTGAATTAAAAGATGGAGCTGGATAAAGAAGTGTTCTTTACGGGACATTTTTCATTTCTTTCTAGAGAAGGGATGAAAATGTTGATCAAAGGGGTCCCTTCTTCAGTCTTCAAGCATGTTCATTTCCCAACACATAATCAGCAATTACCAGCAGTATCTGCTTGATACCGGGCCGAAGGGATTTAGGCTTCAAGGTGTATTCTTTAATGAAATGTCCAATCCTACCACAGTACCTACAAATACCCTTCTTTCTTCTATAGTCCCTTTCTTCAGGGGCTAAAGAGGCTTGTATTGTCCCTATTTCCATAGTTTTGTGCTTTGGTGTAGCACTTTTATCAAATGCTCGGGATGATCTATGTAGGTCATCATTATTTCTTTCTTCCTGTTCTCTCCTCTTCTCTCACTCAAACGGAGATCCAAACGTAGCACAAGATTAATTGAAACCTCACAGGAGATAGGCTTTGGATCGATTTGGGCCATCACATCTTTAAGCTTTTCATTTAGCCCTTGGTAGAATATAGTGGCTTGTTTGGATTCAGGTCAATCCATTTCAATTACCAATAGGCGGAAGTCATTGAGGTATGCAATGAAGTCACGGTTCCCTTGTCGGTGTTCCAACAAATCTTTATCTGCGGTAAAGGCGGTGGCTCATCGATTACAAGACTTTTCAAATTCCGCTAGAAATGAATCGCAATTGTATAGTAGAGGGCCATCCATTTTCACCAATGGAACTGCCCACTAAGCTACATTTCCAGCTAAATATGAAATCAAAAAGGCAACTCTGGAATGGTCAGATGGGAAGGCCTTTGCCCTACATGGGAAATGTAGTACTATTTGTGTAAGGAAAGCTTAAACCTTGCTACTCTCACCATGAAACCTCTCAGGAGTGTCCAAGTGAACTGGGGTTGGAATTTCTACTACAATAGGCAGTTTCGGGTTTGTTACAGAAGGACCTGCATCAAATGGATTTTTATGCATCCTGTCAACCCTAGCCTGTAAGACTGCGTTCTCTGCTCTGGAGGCTGCTAGCTCATTTTGTACTATGTCTAGAGCCGCTATAACGTCATCTAAGGTAGCCATTTCTTTATTCAATACAACTAGGAGGATAATATTCATGGGCCGCTAATTCAGTCAGAATTTGTATCCTCAGGATCGTATTGAAACCAATATGGTCCACCTCCTGATATCCCCAATGTCCGGAAATAAGTAAACAGACTTTAAAGGTGATCAAGTGGGGAAGGTAAGGAAAGGCGTGGAGAGAGACCTGAAAACACACAGAAATGCAATCAATATTATTTGTAACAAAGCACATAAGTCTCAAATTCAATACTACATCTCTATACATATCTATCCACCTGATATACCTGATAAGAAATAAAAGTGTGCTGCTTTATGCTCCAAGAGCTGTCTGTATAAATATGTATCATAAACTGCAAGTGCATTCATCTGAACAAACACAGGAACAAAAAGTGCATAAAGATTATGAATGATGATACGGTTAGTTGAAAAGGTATTCCCATGTATATATATATATATATGTATATATATATATATAGCACCTACCCACTACAGCAGTATGATGACTTAACAGGGGCCGAGCGATATGGCCTCTTTGTTCTCTCAAATATTAACCCTTGCTGTAGGAAACAAAATACAGGACAACAGGAAAGTAACTGGTAATATCTGTTACATGCACAAGGGTAAGTATTTCCAGCCAAATGGCACAGTTGTATTTATTCATACATGAAGGGATCAAAGAACTTGTACCCTATCCCCTTCAAAGTCACACATGAGACCAATACAATGATTTTCACTATATAGTCAATAGTACAAAAAAAGAAATGAGGATAATCAACAGCGGACTGCTGTATTCACGAATGGTGCACAAGTATATTCCTGAACGGTTTCCTCGACCCTTCACTCTGCATGAGTTATATGCAAATTGTAGCTCTACAACACCAGTGAAATGGGGAGGAAAAATACGGATCAAATATTGCTTCCCCAATCTGCTTTTGGAGAGGCCAACTTGGTTCTCAAAGTACAAGACACGGCACCAGCATGTATTAGCTGGCAAGAATTCACAATCTCTCCACCGGGCGCTGGATATGTGAAAAATGTGCTACTTGCGCAAGACGGTGCCAACAAGAAAGTGCACGGTCCAAGAAACAGCGGATCACTGCTCAAATCACAAAACACAGTCGGTGCTACAAGCACCCTCACCGTAGGGTTGTAGGGCTTTATAAGATGGGTGCCAATCCCGCCTCCTCTCCATTCTTTGTTTTTCTCCTACCGGCTGTCTATGTAATTGGGTGCACAAGTGGGAGTGGGCTCGCCTACTTTCAGCATGTATTTATATACCTACCTTCAGGATACCTGCGCTTGGTTTCATTTCCGGTTCCTTGCCTTTGGGATTTCCGCTGTTGTCAGTTTCTCCTGTGCCTTGCTGCTGAACCCTTGAATTGCAGACTGTTCGTGGCCTCCAGGACTGGGGGTTGAGCTCCGTCGGATTTCCATTGAGGGAAACTTGTCCCCTTTTCTTTCATGTTCTTGGATTCACAGCGTGTTTCTATTGAACCTTTAAATAAAAGAATGGAACAAGGGGAGTAACGCGGGTGCCTTCCTGTCTTCCCTTTCAGGACTCCCTACAATTCTTTATCCTATCCTCCTTGTTATGTGACATTTGAATGGATTAATGGAGTGTTTGCAAGACAAACAAATTTTGGGCTCTCAGTTCCGTTGCTTTAGTATGTTTTTTTTTATTCACTAAGTTTTTATTTTTTCCCCCTTTCCCCCTCACGTGAAAAGAAGGTATTATTTTGGAGGATTTGCAATTATTGGACTTGCCACATACTATTTGCAAAGAAGGATTCACCCCCCTTCAGTTTGTATTGGAGTCAGGCTACGTTGTTTTCTCCAGCTCTCCAATGACTCCACCCACCAAAAGGTGTAAGAAATGGTATATATGTTACTCTGTGCACCTAATTACATGTGTTTGTTGAAGTGAGTTTTCCCACTCATTTTGTTTAGTAAATCTCCTTTTCTTTCTCACCTCTAAGGGCCAGTTGTGCTCTCCTGATGTTGTGTGGGTGGTGGACAAGACGAAGAAGGAGATCCTGTCTGACTACAGTGTTTTGTTATTTCCCTGTATTCTTCCAATTTCTCCCAGCGTTACCTGTCACCCGTATGCATTTTTATTGGATGCATGGTGACTGCGGTGGGGGTAGAGGATTGGGATATTCTTTGCTCCTGCTGTTCTGGGCATTTTTGCAGCAGAACAGAAAATCAAGCCCATGAATTGTGCACTGCCTGAGCGAAGATGGATGTTGAGGGGGGTAGAGCTGAAGTTTCCTCAATGTAGGATTTAATGGCCGCCATCACTGCTCTGCACGCCGAGGTACAGGATCGGGGACAGAAAAATCATGGGTACATATAGAACTTAATGTGTTTCGATCACAGGAAAATCCTAGGGGAAAGGGGTTGGGTCTGCCCTAAACAGAAAAGGAACCTCTTGTACAATCCCCTCCTTTCAGTTTGATTGCACTACTAGTCAAGAAGTTAGCGGAGGTATATCTATAGCTGTTACAGGTACTACTCCAGTCTCTGTTCCCTTAGCTGTTCTAGAAAGGTTTTCTGGGGATTGCAACACATACGGGGTATTTATGAATCAGTGCCATTTGCACATTATGTGCTGTATTACTGCCTTCCTTGGCGTTTCAGCAAAGGTGGTGTTTATTATAGCTTACTTAGCTGGTACAGCAACTATATGGGCTGTTCCTTTGGTGGAAGGTAACAATCCTGTTTTGTATGATTTTCCTGCATATAAAGAGCAGATGCGTAGTTTATTCGCTAAGCATGCATTTATGCAGGTGAGTAAAGCAGAACTGCTCAAACTAAGACAAGGGAAACAGGATTTGTTAACATATGTCTCTTCATTCAATCATCTGATATCGGAAACACACTGGCCCCTTGCAAAGAGAACCTCATTGCTTTATCAGGGGTTGTGTGAAGACTTAAAGGATGTTGTAGCTCAGGTGGTTAGTCCCCCAGAAGATTGCACCAAATGTATTGATTTGGTGGTTAAGTTGAACCATAGGCTGTCTAAAAGGAAGGCTGAGGTGGTACGCCTCGATTTTGGTCCATGGTTGACCAATCCATTGTTTAAACTGCAGGACGGGTTGTTATACCAGGAAGATAGGTTGTTTGTACCTCCTGAATTAAGAATGCAAGTGCGCACTTCATGCCATTCCGCCTCTCTTGCGGGGCATCCCAGGATAAATAAGACTAAGGAGTTTTGTTTTCGATGGTTTTGGTGGGACACAGTGGGCCAAGATATTCAGATGTTTGTGGCTTCCTGTCCCATTTGTGTAGTTAGTAAATCTTCACATGGTCCCCCTTATGGTTTACTGCATCCGTTGCCTGTTCCACCTACTCCTTGGCATACTAGTAGTCTGGATTTTGTGACCGTGCTGCCTTTGGAGGCAGGGTAGACCACCATTTTGGTTGGGGTGGATTTATTTATCACAACAGCACATTTCATCCCTTTATCTAAGGTACTGATGGCTAAAGAGCTGGCCAATGTATTTATAGTTGATAACAATTAGAGAGAGAGGGATAGAGACACTCTCAGTCCCCCGGATTAAATATATCAAACAAAAAGAGAGTGTCATGCGCAAAAAGGTCTGTGTATGAACACTGAGGCAGAGACTTAAAAAAATTCCCTTCTAAGAACACACTGGAAATCTTTTAGGGATTTTTTGGAAGCCCTCACTCGCCAACCTGGTTGGTGACATGCTTCATCATCGGGCACACCAGGAGAAGTCGAATGCCTACCTGGTGTGCTACAACGCCAGGTTACTGCGGAGCTGGTTTTTCGTGACAGTGATGTGAAAAAAGGAAATGTGATTTAAAAATGTCTAGAACTGTACCAAACAAAAAATGTATTCACTGGTCAGTCAGACATGGTTAAAAGATATGTGCGGGTCTTCAGACTTTAAGGATGAAGATCTGGATATTTTTGTTTACTGACTATCAGTCGTATGTCAGTCGTATGTCATTTCCACATAATTTGTAGTCTGATAGATCATTGGACTCTCAGGGGGTATGATTGTATTGCTGTAGTTTGTAACATATATATATATGGCCCTGCTGGTTCATCTGGTTTTTGAGGGTTTGATTTCTTTCTTTCTGTGTACAATAAGTAAATTGCTGTCAAAATGTCAAATTTGAGACTTTCCATCTGAAGACAATTAATGTTTGTGTCTAAATAATTTGAAAGGAAAGTGGAATACACTAAGGTACATTGTTTCATGAGACAGTTCCCATTCTAGAATCATCCTTTTTGGCCATCATCTTTATGCCCCAGAGCATCTCTAGTCCTTATTGTGAAAAACCTTGGTATGCATCTTCACTCAGTACTTACTCTTACTTTTCATGTTACCAGTTGAGCAAAATCTTGATTATTTTCCATTTGCTCTCCTTGAGCCAAACTGTTCATTTGTTTTCTTTTTCTCATAAAACCAAATTGAATTAATGCTTTTTCTTCACGTTTGCGCTTCTGCAATGTAAATGTGATTTTCTTCCTCATTATCTGATCCATAACTTGTAGTTGGTCCAGAACCTTTGCTGCTAGACTTACATGGGTCTTTCTTCAAGGAACCATATTACTTCAGCATTCTTGTTGATTCTCAATGACTGCCTGAGAAGAAACATATTAGATATAAATCTATGTCCTCGATCAATGGAGTACTGCATAAACCCAGGAAGGTGTGTTGCAGTCAAAGGCTCCAGACGTACCCACAATGCCGACTTTTGAGATCAAAGGATAAATGTTTTCTTGATGTGCCGAAAGTGTGTTTAAAAACTCACGGAGGTCAGAATTGGTGTTACATCATAAAACAGATTGCTTCTATTTCTTCAGCAGAAAACGAATTTACTGACATTTCATATAGTTTTAAAGACCTGATTTTTCACATTCATCTAACCTGGTCTTTTTATTTTCCAGTAATTTTGTACTCCTTCTGAGTAACTACAGTTAGTGGTTCATAAGTGCCTGAAACTCTGTGTGAGTGATGGTTGTATAACTAAAGTGATGAATAAATAAATAAATGACCAGATCTTAATTATCATTTGCAGTTCACAGTGCGCAAAATATGCTCAGAATATTGGACTTAGGTGTGAATGAAGGCTTAACACCTGAAGGGGCATATTATCAAGAATCAGTGTAAAAAATATTGCTGCTTTAGCGGCAGGAAACTGTAGCTAAAACGGCGATAATGGGCTTGATAATATATGCCATAGAGAATTCCAATAGAAGCCCATGTTAACACCCGAATATGGGCTTAATTGGAATGCTCAAGGGCATATTATCAAGCCCATTATCGCCGCTTTAGATGCAGTTTTCTGTCGCTAAAGCGGTGATAATTTTAGCACAGTTCCTTGATAATGTGTCCCTTGGTTTGCATTTTTAAAGAGAGAAAAAGAAAACCTAATCTCTCTTTTAAAACGCAAAGTAGAATGCTTTTCCCCACGGGGAGCTGCATATTAACAGGTCCATGTGTGCAAAAGTAATGGCGGCTTCCGAAGGATGCAGGGAGCTGACTGAGACCGTAGGGACATTAGGCCTTCACCCACAGTCCCCAACGTTGTATACCATGAGATGGGATCCCGAGGAAGAATAAATATTAATAGTAGGTGATATTTCTTTTTACC
Source organism: Lissotriton vulgaris (assembly GCF_964263255.1). Taxonomy (NCBI): domain Eukaryota; kingdom Metazoa; phylum Chordata; class Amphibia; order Caudata; family Salamandridae; genus Lissotriton; species Lissotriton vulgaris. The sequence goes on along the minus strand of NC_141691.1, from coordinate 1,190,329,136 downwards.
ATAAAACTAGGAGTCTGTAATGGACATATTTACAAGGACAGCGTTAAAATGTTCTGCTGTAAACTTGGGCTTCTATTGGAATTCTCAGGAATTTTCAAAAGCATATTATTAAGCCCATTATGGCCGCTTTAATGGCACTTACGAACGCTAAAGCAACGATAATTTTAACGCTGTCCTTGTAAATATGCCCACAATATCGCAAGAAGTACAGCGATAATTCATGTTCGCAGTTGAAAAGCTTGTTAATATAAGACTGTGGACTTAACATATCAATTCACCTCGCATATTAAAGATGCTTAAGTCTACTTTAGAACAGATGTTAGGATCCAACATAAACCGCAATTAGCAAGAGTTTTGCTATCGGTCCTCAAATCCAGGGCCGCCTTGTAAATACAACGCTGTTGTCATACCTCCCTCTTCCTTTTTATATTGTCATAGAGACACCTACCTTGCCACTAAGAACGCCTACATTGCAACTCATTGGAGATACTAGGCGAGCTCTTAGCAAACCGGCTGCTAACATGCATGAATGCATCTTAGCGTCACCTAGTAAATATGGCGATATAATTTTCACTGCATTTTTGGCTTTTTAAAAAAAATGATGACGAAATGGCACTTGTTAATATATGCCCTCAAGTTTGCTATGACACAGCGCGAACCTCGACTCCCGCCCTGCCATAGCAAACAGCAGTGTCCCGGGGGTAGACACCACGAGACACAGCAGGAGCCGCTCCTGGAAGGTGGTGTTCCCCAAGGATTTTGACTGCTCCAGAATGGAGACCACACGGCCCCTCTCCCAAAATATAGAAAACCCAGGAGGGGGGTAAACCCAGGGGCTAAGACAAACCTTTGAGCTCTCTCACCTATTTATTTTGTAGCACTAAGGAATGGCAGTCCCCGGGCCCCTCTGGACCCCCATCAAATGTAATATTTTAGACCCCGGGATTTGACCCTCCCAGGTAACTGATTTTTAAACAAGCACAGAGCCCCCGCTTTGTTTTTTTTTTTATTACGGCGGATCCAGGCAACCAGCGCACATTTCTCAACTTTTTCAACAACATTTTTTTTTGTGGGACCCCCTAAGCAGGTCTAGAGGGTCAAAATATTTCTTACCTGCCCCCTTTATACGTTTTGAACACTTGTTCCACTAATTTCCAGATCCTCGCTTCTACCGAGGCACAAAATGGCTGCCAACACTTCCTGGTTTCGAATGCTGCAAACCACTTGACAGCCAATCAGCAATCAGCGCGTGATCGGGACGGTGCGCTTATAATCCGCACAAGATGCCCGGATCCACCGAGGCCATAGATATATATATATGTACTTTTAATTGAAATTTTCTCAGGAACTACTGAACAGGTTTACACCATATAAGCAAAAGGCATGAGTCTGAACCAAAAACTACCACTTTGCCAAATTTGGTGTAATTCGGTTCAGCCATTCGGGCTATAGCCACGATGAACGGTACCTATGGAGAATTGCATGGGGAAAACACGTTTTGGGACCCACCTTTTCCCTCAGCCCCCGCTTCATGGATCACTCCAAACCTTCCAGGATAGGAGCAGACCGGTGCGCCCCACCAGTTTAAAAAATGTCGGGAAGATTCGTCAACCGGCGCCAAAGTTAATCCAAATAGAATGTTGTGGATTTCCCATGGAACATAGGTCTTAACTATAGCTACCTACTGGCGTCCGCCAGTAGGTAATATATATGTGTGTGTTTATATATATATGTGCACTTACCTGAAGCACTGCCCGCTGAGTCCCTCGTTGTTTCTTCATGGAGGCAACATTTTGGATATATTTTGCGAGGCCACAGTACAATGTAGGTGACCCGCCCTGACAATCCAAGCTCTCATGTGAAACACTTTGGAGGCAGATCGAGGTATCGATAGTGGGCTTGGGAAGCTGCATGCCAAAGGTGATCAGACATCCGACCAGAAAGGGACCGTGACTTCACGTTGAGGCCCGGAGTATTGCCACGGTGCCCAGCAGATTATGCACACATTGGAGGCTGCAGAAGGCGTTGGGTGGTGCAAGAAGGTAGTAACAGCCCCAGAGAATTTTTTCTGAACTACTGGCAGCATTTACCGGCATCCAACCAGAGGGATGCTGGGACATGTAGTTCAATGGTGTCCTCCAATGGGAAGGAAGCATTGGACTTTAAAAGCGGGACTGCATGTAGGTAGTAGGTAGTTATAGTTAGGACCTATTTTTCATAGGATATCCGCAACATTCTATTTGGAATAACTTTGGCGCCGGTCGATGAATCTTAGCAAAATTTTCAAAACTTATGGCCAGCTCTAGTCTACTCCTATCCTGAAAGTCTCGGGGTGATTCTTCAAGAGGGGGCTGAGATAAAGGGGGTTCCAAAACGTGTCTTCCCCATGCAATTTTCCATAGGAACCTATAATCGCAGGTACAGCCTGAACTGCTGAACGGAATTACGCCACATTTGGCAAAGAGGTAGTCCTTGGTTCATACTCGTGCCTTTTAGTTAAATGGTGTAAATCTGTTCATGATTTTTTTAGATATTAAAGGTAAAAAATACATATATATCTGGGGGGAGTCTAACAACACATCTCATCGTGAGATCTGATTGGCTGTCAGCACTTCATCCAAGAAGTGTTGGCAGCCATCTTGGGACCAATATACATGATAGCACCTCATTAAAAAGCATTGCAGTTAATAGAAGGTTTTTAAGACTTTGTTTCATTATACATCATGTGTTGATGGTACCATACTCATTTTAGGAATTGTGGTGTGTTCTAAGGTGATTTTACCATGTGAAAAAGCCTTCTGCTGGGATATCATTAATCATGTTTGAGAGAAAAAAAAATTCTCATTCTTTTCCCACAGATATTTGGAAGGTGATCTATAAGCTAAACTGAGAGCATATTGTCTGTACATTCACATTATCTTTCTCAGTCATGTGAGAATGAAGACTGACATTCTCAGTAAAACATGTACATTCAACAAGGGCAGAGACTGTCAGTTGATTCCTTTGTGTTCTACTGCAGCTTCCCAGAGTGTTCTAAAGAACAACTAGAGTGCTAAGAGCCTTACATATGACAAAAGTATTGCACACCTGAAGCCATCTTGATTGGAATAAAGTGGTAACTCTTAAAACATTTAATTTAAAAAGGAACAAAATGAGGGGGTTCATTTTGCCATAGAAAGTATGATTAGTGCTGCAGAAAGAAACATTAGGGCACAATTTGAGTGACTTCTCAAATCCTCTTCTATTACATAAAAAAAATTCTGACATGCAGAATGAAACATTTACTTTCAATACCAGCAGGAGACTTCTCTGGTGAGCAGTAACTTTACTACAGTGATCTAATGAGCAACTAGAGTGCTAACATTCATAATTTATGGCAAATGTGTGACACATCTGAATTCCTTCTTGATGGAACCAAAGTAAAACACTGAAAGTATTTCCTACTGAGGAGACTGTAGGAAATTAGGAAATTAGGAAATTTCATAACAAATAAGTCTCCCAAGATGGCCGCCAGAGACAAAAGAGCCCAAATGTAGCACAAATATCACCCAGATGTAGCCCAAGTAGAGCCCAATGACAGAATGTCCCAGAGTGTTCTAAAGAACAACTAGAGCGCTAACTGTCTTACTTATCATAAAAGTATGGAACACCTGAAGTCATCTTGATTGGAATAAAGTGGTCATACTTAAAACATTTATTTGCAAATTAACAAAATGAGAGGCTTCATTTTGCCATAGAAATTATGATTAGTGACGCAGAAAGAAAAATTAAGACACATTTTGACTTCTCAAATCCACTTCTATTTCATTAAAAAATTCTAACATGCAAACTGAAACATGCACTTTGAATACCAGCAGCAGACTTCCCTGGTGAGAAGTAGCTTTACTACAGTGATCTAATGAGAAACTAGAGTGCTAACATTCAGAATTTATGGCAAATGTTTGACACATCTGAATGTCCTCTTGATGGAACCAAAGTAAACAAGCACTAAAAATGCAATAGGTCTCACCCTCGTTTAAGTTAAATCAATTCTGTTTGTAATTAGGTGGCTTTTTAGCTTTGCTTTTATTAGTGTTTTTCAAACGTTCATGTACATAACATGCATATGTATGCATATATGTATATGTGTAAAAGCTACCTTGACAGACACCTACTTCGCGTACTCAAAGAACGGGTGCTTTCGGGGGCGGTGTCTCCCACAGTAAATTGAAGCTCTGACTTGCCTCGTATTTAGGAGAAAAGAAAAAGCACTCTCAGGAGCGGGTTCATGGTTTATTTCAAGACCCACAGCGACCAGACGCGTTTCGGCATTTTGCCTTCTTCGATGGTAAAAGTGCGTGTCTGAGGCAGCCATTTTTATTTATATCATCACATTGCAATGTACGACATAGAGAGAGGACTAAGCAACAAAGGCATGGGCGCCATCTTAACCTAGTCTTTTTCAGTATGCATAAGCATCTATCTCGACAATTTACAATTGCGTTCATTTTGCAAAAAATTGAAAATTATCAGTTCAATAATCATCGATAATAAAACATTATATTATATTAAATATATAATGTCACATACTAGTTAATAAGGCCCTGCATGGGCTTACAGCCTCTTTACATTCTCCTCATATGGCAGTCCTTCAATCTCGCCCCGAATGGGCAGTGTCAATACATAGTTAATTTTCTTTTTACATCAAGCAAATGCCTGCATATATACACAGACTTCACATTTCATTTTTATATATATTTCAAAATTGTTTGTATACTTTTTCATGTTTTAGCTGTTCATTGTTCTCTCCTATATTGATCATCCTGCAATCATCATTCATCAGTTTACACATCATTTGTCCATAATATCCTTATTTTCCCAGATGTACCGCTAATTCTTCGTGTGTGTTTAAGCCTTCAGGGTTTATAGTTTGTAAATCAATGATGTAGCGGAACTCTAGTCTTCGCAACATCATCAATCTATCACCACCCCTAGGGGGTACTGGGACATGGTCTAGTATGAAAAATCTGAGCAAATCCCTGTCACTCTTGTGTTTCTGTTGGAAGTGTCGGGCTACCGGATACGTCATGTCACAGTTTTTTATGGCCCTGGAGTGTTCAAGGACTCTCTTTTTTGTCTCATGAATAGTGCTCCCTATATATTGGAGTTCACAGGGGCAGACCAGACATTACACTGTGTAGGGTGTACTGCATGTTAGAAACTTTTTGATCTTTCTAGGTTTATCAATCCCTGGTACCTTGTATGAGGAAACTTTTTTGCTTCCTGAGTACACCTTGCATCTACCGCAGGGAAAGAATCCCTGCAAGCTATTAGTCGGCTGAATGGACGGCTTTCTACCCTGATAGCTGCTCGTGAGTGTATCTCTCAACGATCTCGCTTTTCTAAAGGTGAGTAATGGTTGGGGTGGAATATCCATTCCTAATACTGGATCTAACTTTAAGAGATTCCAATTTTTCTTAAAGATCTGTTTCAAGTCACCTGCCTCCTCAGAAAAAGTCGTAATCATTCTGAATTTGCCCCCCTCAGTTCTCTTGTTTTTTTCTTTGAATAACTACTCTCTGGGTGTGCTATTGACCCTTCTAAAGGCTTCTTGTAAAGTGCGATCTTCATAACCTCGTGCTCTGAATCTATCCATGCATTCACCTGCGTGTATCAGAAAATCCACTTCTCTGGTATCATTCCTCTTAATCCGCAGGAGTTATCCAAACGGAATACTCCTTATTAATCCGGGGGGATGACTACTATGAGCATGCAATATCGGATTGCCTGCTGTAGGCTTTCGAAACAGTTTGGTATGAATGTTACCATCTGTTATGCATACCTCCAAATCGAGGAAATGCACTGATGAGGCACTAATCTCTGCAGTGAATTGCAAGTTTACCAAATTGTGGTTCAGTCTATCAATATATTCCATGGCTTTCTCTATAGATCCCTCCAAATAACGAATAGATCGTCTATATAACGATGCCAGGTGACAATATTTTTGGTCCAGTTGTGATTGTTCTCCGCCCAGGCCACCTGCTCCTCCCACCAGCCAACGAATAAATTTGCGTAGTTGGGGGCGAAGCAGGTGCCCAGCAGGAGACCTGTCGATAGTATTGTCCTTGGTACAAAAAAGTTGTTATTGAGACATTTACTGAGCCCACATGGGCAGCATGAATTAGGTTAACTCGCAGTATGGCTTTATTTTATCTAGGCGCATTAGCGCACATGCCTACTAAACAACATTAGCATTAATAAAATGCTAATAGTAGACAGTAGTCTGGAGTAGTATTAATAAAGTTGTAATTAAAAAAGGAAAAAAAGAAAAAAATAAGTTGACAAAAAACAGAGCGAGAAAAAGTTTATGCACAATGTAAACGGGGAAATATGCACACAATGGTGGTTAAAATGTTTGTACAGCAATGCTTAAATTTATGCAGCTTGCTTTAATTGCATGTTCCTGATTTATTAATATGTCACAATGCGAGTTTTTGTTATGAACTACGAGTTTGTTATCCATGTTACTCTTCTTGTAGTTTTATTGTCACGTGATTGGTTGTTTGGTGCACAGCGTTTATAATGGCCGCCATGAGACATAAGACTTCGGTGGTCAAGCCTGCGGGTCAGGCGAAACGTGTCCAAAGGGCTGACTTGAATCCATTATTGGCCAGCACATGGTATCGTCTAAGCGTGGTGTTTGCTGCATGTTCGAGTGTCAATATTGAGGGCCTGACTACGGAGGTCCTCGCTTTGCGCGAATATCTCCAAAAGTTGGTAATAGGAGATAGCGATGTTAGCGACTGTTTCCAGTCGCTAACATCTTGGCACGCCCACTTTGCATGTCATTAGTGATAAATATCACTGACATGCAAAGTGGGGCCCAAGATGGTCGCTATCTCCTACTAGCTGTCGCTAACTGGTGTTAGCGACAGCTAGATAATAGGGAGATAATTTTATCTCTGCTTTCTTGGCTTTTTAAGCCAAAAAAGCGGAGATAAACCCCCTTGATAATATGCCCTGTAACCTTTTTTTAAAAATTGGAGGTAGTTCTAAAAATAACTGGGTTTTTTCTTCTTTTTGTTGTTTTATATTTTTTTAATGTTTTTTGAACATTTTGTACTTTTTTGGCTTTTATGAACTATTTTATATTTTTTTTGTTATTTTTATGGGGAGAAACAAAAAACAGGGAATTGAAAATGGCTCAACTGGAGCAAAAAAAAAATCAGGAAAAAATTAGGGTTTTTTGGGGCAATTGTGGTTGTCACCAGCAAGGAGGATGTGCTTTATGCTCTGTTCACCATAGGAGATGGTCTTACCACAAAAAATAAATGTAATTCTGAATTCCCCAAACCGTGGTTGTATGCAAGGGATCATCTCCCTTGTCTCTGGTCCCGATGAAGTGGGCTGCTTTCTTTTGGAGGTGGTGGTTGAAGATTGGGGAGGGTTACTGGCCAGTTCTCTCACCTCTGCGGCAGAATAGTTGTTCGGATGCTTGCGCTGCATGTGTCTAATCATGGCATTATTACCAAAACAATATTTTTTGTTAGGGTTCCCCCTTGAAAGTTCCATGCCACAGATTAGGCAAGTCACCTTGGGCACATTGACTTTCATCTTGCCCTCTGGGATAGAAAAAGACTCCCATACAATGTGCTGCCTTGGTTTGTATGGGGTATTGTCTTCTTGCAGCCACCTTCTCCCCTCCTCCTCCTCCTCCTCCTCCTGCTCCTCTTCTTGACCAGCAATGTAATGTTGTGGTGGTCCTCTTGGTGGTGGTGGTGGTGGTGGTGCAGATGCTCCAGTTGCTGCTGCTACTGTAGCCATTTGAAAGTACAAAATATTTCTGATAGATTTCCAAACAGGTCTTCCTCAGTCAAAGGACGAAGTCAGAATAAGGAAAAAAGGTGGGGTCTTTCATCATTTGGAAAAAAAAACTGTCCTGAACCAATGAAAAGTGTTATTTTCAGGTCACATGACCCGAGCTTTCATCATTTAGAAACCAAAACTGTTCTGCACCAATAAAAAGTGTTATTTTTAGGTCACATGACCCGACACGCTTACGCATCGCGCCCCGAGGCGCGCTCGGGGGCGCGCCACGGGGCGCGTCGCGTAAGCGCATCAGATGATTACGTTGCGCGATCGTATTTGCTCGAGTATTTCGGGGTGCACTTTCGCCGTGCATATCACGCGGACGCGGCTACGCGATATGTCATGAGGTTTTCGTTCGCGGCAATAGCGCTAACGGGACGCTTACCGGTGCGCGACCCGGGGCGCTCCGAAAAAATGCGTTTTCCAGTGCGCACACCGGGGCGCGCACCGGGAGCGCACCAGGGCAAAAGAATTATATAAATATACAATATAGGATTCATTATAAAAAATATTACATTTCATAGGTTTTAGGCCCTATATATAGTTAGGAATTAGCATTTAAAAAACCTTTGAAATTCACAGAAAAAACCATAGGTTTCACACCGGTTATAGTTAGCTGGAAATTTTACTGACATAAAACCATAGAAATTCCAGCGTTACAGTTAGTTGGACTCACTATAACAAGCGCGCCTGCAATGCACTGCTGATGATGTCACATATTACATCACTCATGACATCGTCAGTGACATCACTCATGACATCACTTATGACACCATCCTTGTGACAGAGTGACAGACCTCCTTTTAGTGTAATGTAACCCTTGAAATAGATATTCGAAAATAGAAACTAACATTTTCAAAAAAATGGAGATACCCATACCAGTTACAACAACCAATTCAGTAATTCCACCATCTATATACACATCCACTCATTTACAAACAGTTCTATATAGTCACTCATGCATATACTCACTCATCATATGTAGTGATACATCTATACATCCTGTTATACACCGACAGTCATCCAAAAGTTACTCACACACATACTCATACATGCAAATAAATTATTGAACATCCATTTATTAGCATATAAAAGTATACACACACTACCTCTTTACTTCTAAGGAAACTTACACATACTTACTCTCTTAAGCAATCACTTATATAAACATATACTTATTTAAACAGGAACTCTTACAATCTCTTACTCTCACATATACTCACTTATATACATCAAAACTCACATACACTAGATTAAAATATATGTCGTTACTAAAAAACACAATAGTGAGACAGTCATTCACTCACTAACACACACATATACACACTCATCCACCCATACAGTCCTGCACATATGCTGTCACTGACCATGTCATGAATGATGTAATATGTGACATTATCAGCATTGGATTGCGGATGCACGAAATATATAGTTAGTGCAACTAACTATATGTCGAATTTCATTGGTTTTATATCAATAAAATGTCCAGCTAACTATATAGGAGGAATTTCAATGGTTTTTTATATGTTAATTCCTAACTATATAAGGCCTAAAACCTATGTTTTTTTTAGTGAATTTCATTGTTTTTTTAAAGGCTAATTCCTAACTATATATAGTGTATAACCTATGGTTTTTTCAGTGAATTTCATTGGTTTTTTAAAAGCTAATATATATATATAAGGCCAGAAACCTATGGTTTTTTCAGTGAATTTGCAAGGTTTTGAAAATGCTAATTCTATTAGCGGATAACGTTTAAATATGTTAATATCCTTGTGGGACCACCTGAGCAGCCCTAGGGATCCGATTTTTGATGCATGAACGATGTTTGGATGCATGATGGATGAATGATTGTTGGGTGGATGCATGGATGGATGCATGCATGATAGATGGGTGAATGGGTGCATGAATGATGGATGGATGCAGTATGGATGGATGGGTGGGTGGATGAATAGGGTGCATGAATGGTGGGTGGGAGGGTGGTTGGGTGTTGGATGGATGCATGATTGTTGGCTGGAAGATGGATGGATGGCTGGTGGATGCATGATGGATGAATGATTGATGGGTGGATGCATGATGGGTGAATGCATGATGGGTGGGTGGATGAATGAATGCTGGGTGGATGCATGATGGTTGGATGCAGGGTGGATGGATGGATGCATGGGTGGATGCATGTTGGGTAGATAGCTGGATGGATGGGTGGATGCATGCATGCATGAATGAATGAATAATGGAGGGATGTATGATGGCTGGATGGGTGGCTGGATGGATGGTGGATGGATGGGTGGCTGGATGGTGGACTGTGTGAGTGGTGGGTGAGCAGTATCAGACTGCCTGCACAATGTCAGGGTGACTGTGCGTAGTAAATGGTGGGTGAGTGTGCAGGGTGAGCGGTGTTTGAGGATAGGTGAAAGGTATGCAAGTAATTTGTAGCAGAATACATTGAATAAAAATAGGTGGATCGATAGGTGAACGGTTGTGTGGATGGATGGTAGGGTGCGGATGGATGAAGGATGGGTCAATGGATGGATGAATGGATGGATGGGTTGACAGGGTAGTATGTTTGCCATTCTTCTTAATAATATTCCCCATCATTTCTTAAATTCATCATAATACAGCCACAGTTTTATGTCGGACCCTGGGACTGTATCGAAATCATGGCCATAGATTCATCTGCTATATAATTGCCCTTTCCGCCCCTTTCTAAAATGCCTGCAAACACCACATGTTGGACCGGATCACTAAAGAAATCTATTCCTTTTCCAAGCTGCTATTCCTGGACCTACTGAGTCAGTCTTGGTGCACTAAATAAATCCAAAAACATAAGGCAATGGATACAGTGTCTTTAAAACAGAACGTTGCATCAATTACCTAGGTATCCGAGTAAAAAGGAAGCTTACACGTACATCCTTTATGGTTCAAACAGTAACATCTCAGCTGTAGGGGTTTACTCAAAGATCCAAATATTTGAATGATAACCGTGTATTCTACCTATCTTAACATTGGTGGGTTGATTTAAATAGAACAATGTTAAAGCACCATTCTATGCAGCCAGACATCCAGGGCCACAGACTCAGCCACCCACCCCTCTGGATCTGCTGCTGCTCTCCTCTTACCTCACTTGCACCAAGCAGGGTCTATGGCAGGCAGGGGTGGTTCCAGGAGATGCAACTTCATAGTCACTGGTGCTGAACAATACTAGTGCATTCTTTGTGTGCTCTGGGGAGCCTGACAAATCCCTAATGGATTTAAAATTGTCAAGAAACTTCGTATAGAACTGGAAGCTCACTCAGAGCAGGGCTGGCAAAAATGTCCAAGCCCGCCCTGCTCCTTCCCTTCTTTTGCTCTCTATCTTTTCATCCATCCATTCTCTGTCTCTTCCCTCTCTCTTCTGCTTCTGATCGCTTATGCCTCTCTCTAGCCACACCATTCTCCATCCCTCGCACTTTGATCTGTTTTCTCTCTCCCTCTTTTCCTCTGTCTCCTAAAAGCCCCTGCTGCGTGAGCTGCCGTTAACATAGAGGAGCTGGAGACCTGCACGAAATGGTACTTAACAGAGCAGTATATAACTGTGCACATCTATTTAAAAAAAGAAACACACACACACACACCCTCGTAGATTTTACCCCATTATTCACCTCTCCATGTGTGGTGGTGTGTTTCATTTCCATTTTTCTGGTCATACAAAACGTGGCTCGAGCTTCTGTGAAAAATATAATCCTCAGAGCCATCATGACGTTTTGGTGGAAAAATCGGACACTTCAAGTGCGATTTATATATTTTATAGAATAGATAGCTTTCTTCCGCCACGCCTTGAAAAAATTCAAACACACCTTCTGATCTCCAGGGGGTAATGGCACAACAAACAATTCATTAAACGAGCCCTGCGCCGCGCTTTGATCTTGGAGGAGGTCGGAATGCAAACCAAACCCTGGAGAACAGATAATTTGGAACTGTTTATTACCAGCAAGTTACGCCCTGAGGCCCCTCTCTAACTCCGGACCAGGGCTGGGCACACACTTACTTGAAAAGAAATTGCATCTGCGGCCTGCTTTTCACGCGATGCCTTCCACCTAGCACCCCTCTCCCTGTTGTGTCCTGCCTCCCACATCAGGCTCATTCGGGCTGCCAAGATCACCTCAGATGCACAGTTCCTAGTGCTGGGGACGCGAGCGAACCACTCTGGCAGCCGCAGTCTGCCCAGGTGTTTAAGTGACCCTGCCGCCACCCAGGCCATTGTGGGACAGGCTGGGTCGAGCGCGCGTGATGCAGCGGGCCGCGGGATTCATTACCGCGCCTGCTGTTACCTCGCCAAGATCAGCCCCCCTGGAGCCATTCTGAGTTCAGCAGAGAGCTCCTTCCCATGGACATACGAAAGTGAAAGCAGGCCGGCGAATCAATGCAGTTTAGATTGTAAAATTGGCAACTCGGAGCCCAGCCCCCAAAGAAGTCTCCCGTGCAGCGCCGCCTCAAAAAGGGTGCCGCCTGGGGCGGACCGCCCCTCCCGCCCCCCCCCCTAGCTACGCCGGTGCCGCACCAGCCCCACACTAGCCGGCATCATTATCCGGTCTCCCCCTTGGCACGGGAGACTGGCAGGCACAGGCTTCCCCCAGGCAGGGGGAAGCGGAAACCACGTCCTCCCGGCCCTGCCCACAACCAGGCGGCGGCGGCGGCCATCTTAAGGCGGCTCAGGCCGCGGCGGTGATCTCGGCAGTAAAACGAGGGGTGAGCACCCTCGAAATTAAAATAAAACACAATAAAATATAAGACAGAAGCCCCCTAAGCCTCCCCCCCCCAAAAAAATTCCGAAAATTCGAGGGGGTGCGCGCACGCGTGCGCGCTTATAGATATATAATTGGTTTCTCTTTACTTTTCTCAGGAACCACTGGAGGGATTTACACTATTTTACCAAAAGTGTGATCTGCGTACCAGACACTACCATTTTGACAAGTTTGGTGTAATTCCCTTCAGCGGTTCAAGCTGTAGCCGAGTCTAAAGGTCCTATGGAAATTAACATGGGGAAAACACGTTTTGGGACCCCCCTTTTTTCTCAGCCCCCACTTGACGAATCCCCCCCAAACTTTCAGGGAAGGAGCGGAGCGGAGCGAGCCATCTTCTTTGAGAAATTTGCAAAGATTCATCAACCGGCGCCAAAGTTATTCCAAATAGAATGTTGGGAATTTCCTATGGAAACTAGGTCCTAACATATATACCTACTGGCTACCGCCAGTAGGTAATATATATATGTGCATATGTGTGCGTGTAGAGAGAGGTAGAGAGGCTAGAGGTGTAGAGGTAGAGGTGTAGAGGTAGATAGGTAGAGGTAGAGAGGTAGAGGTAGAGAGGTAGGGAGTAGTAGTCAGAGAGGTAGAGAGTGGTAGAGAGGTAGAGAGTAGAGAGTGAAGTAACAGAGAGTAGAGAGTGAGTAGTAGAGAGTAGTAGAGGGTAGTAGACAGTAGTAGAGAGAAGCAGAGAGTGAGTAGTCGAGAGTAAGTAGTAGAGAGTAGTAGAGAGTAGTAGAAAATGAGTAGTATAGTCAGTAGTAGAGAGTATTAGCGAGTGAGTAGTAGAGAGTATTAGAGAGTGTGTAGTAGAGAACGTAGCAGAGAGAGAGTAGTAGAGAGTGAGTAGTAGAGAAAGTAGAAGCGAGAGAGTAGTAGAGAGTAAGTAGTATAGAGTGAGTAGTAGAGAGTAGTAGAGAGAGTAGTAGAGCATGAGGTAGAGGTAGAGAGGTAGAGGTAGAGAGGTGGAGAGTAGTAGACAGAAAGATTGAGAGCTGTAGAGAGTTAGAGAGTAGAGAGTTAGTAACAGCGAGCAGAGAGTGAGTAGAAGAGAGTATTAGAGAGTAGTAGACAGTAGTAGACAGAATAGCAGGGAGTGAGTAGAAGAGAGTGAGTAGTAGAGAGTAGTCGAAAGTGATTAGTAGAGTGAGTAGTAGAGAGTAGAGGATAGTGAGTAGTAGAGAGTATTAGAGAGTGTGTAGTAGAGAGAGAGTAGCAGAGAGAGAGTAGTAGATAGTGATTAGTAAAGTGTGAGTAGTAGAGAGAGAGAGTAGTAGAGAGTGAGTAGTAGAGAGTTGTAGAGAGTAAGTAGTAGAGAGTAGTAGATAGTGAGTAGTGGAGAGTGAGTAGTAGAGAGAGAGAGTAGTAGAGAGTAGTAGAGTAGTAGAGAGTGAGTAGCAGAAAGTAGTGGAGTAATAGAGAGCAAGTAGTAAAGAGCAAGTAGTAGAGAGTGAGTAGTAGATAGTAGTGGAGTAATAGAGAGAAAATAGTAGAGAACGAGTAGTAGAGAGTGAGTAGTAGATAGTAGTAGAGAGTGAGTAGTAGAGGGAGTATTAGAGAGTGAGTAGTAGAGAGAGTAATAGAGTAGTAGAAAGTAAGTAGTAGAGTGAGTAGTAGAGAGTAGTAGAGAGCGAGTATCAGAGAGTGAGTAGTAGAGAGTAGTACAGAGCGAGTAGGAGAGAGTGAGTAGAAGAGAGTAGTAGAGTAGTAGAGAGTGAGCAGTAGAGAGTAGTAGAGATTGAGTAGTAGAGAGTGAGTAGTAGTGAGAGAGTAGTAGTAGATTAGTACGTAGTAGTCAGTCAGTGTCAGTCAGTCAGTGTCAGTCAGTCAATGTCAGTCAGTGTCAGTGTCAGTCAGTGTCAGTGTATCAGTGTCAGTCAGCGTCAGTCAATCAGTGTCAGTCAATCAGTGTCAGTCAATCAGTGTCAGTCAGTCAGTCAGTGTCAGTCAGTCAGTGTCAGTCAGTGTCAGTCAGTGTCAGTCAGTCAGTGTCAGTCAATCAATGTCAGTCAGCGTCAATCAGTCAGTGTCAGTCAGTCAGTGTCAGTCAGTCAGTGTCAGCTAGAGCAGCTCTGCTGACCTGGTTCACTGGCTCTAAAGCAGCTCTGTTGACCTGGTTCTCTGGCTCTAAAGCAGCTCTGCTGACCTGGTTCTCTCCCTCTAAAGCAGCTCTGCTGACCTGGTTTCTCTGGCTCTACAGCAGCTCTGCTGACCTGGTTCTCTGGCTCTAAAGCAGCTCTGTTGACCTGGTTCTCTGGCTCTAAAGCAGCTCTGCTGACCTGGTTCTCTCCATCTAAAGCAGCTCTGCTGACCTGGTTTCTCTGGCTCTACAACAGCTCTGCTGGCCTGGTTCTCTGGCTCTAAAGCAGCTCCGCTTACCCGGTTCTATGGCTATAAAGCAGTTCTGCTGACATGTTTCTCTGGCTCTAGAGCAGCTCTGCGGACCTGGGTCTCTCCCTCTAGAGCAGCTATGCTGACCTGGTTCCCTCCCTCTAAAGCAGCTCTACTGACCTGGTTTCTCTTTCTCTACAGCAGCTCTGCTGTCCAGTATTTAGGCTCTAGAGCGGCTCTGCTGACCTGGTTCTCTGGCTCTAAAACAGCTTTGCTGACCTGGTTCTCTGGCTCTAAAGCAGCTCTGCTGACCTGGTGCTCTGGCTCTAGATCAGCTCTGCTGACCTGGTTCTCTAAAGCAGCTCTTCCGGTGTGGTTTCTCTGGCTTTACAGCTGCTCTGCTGACCTGGTTCTATGGTCTAAAGCAGCTCTGCTGACCTGGTTCTTTCCCTCTAAAGCGGCTCTGCTGACCTGGTTCTCTGGCTGGTTCTCTGGCTCTAAAGCAGCTCTGCTGACCTGGTTCTCTGGCTCTAGAGCAGCTCTGCTGACCTTGTTCTCTCCCTCTAAAGCGGCTCTGCTGACCTGGTTCTCTGGCTGGTTCTCTGGCTCTAAAGTAGCTCTGCTGACCGGGTTCTCTGGCTCTAGAGCAGCTCTGCTGACCTGGTTCTCTCCCTCTAAAGAGCTCTGCTTACCTAGTTCTCTGGTTCTAAAGCAGTTCTGCCGACCTGGTTCTCTCCCTCTAGAGCAGCTCTTCTGACCTGGTTCTCTGGCTCTAAAGCAGCTCTGTTGACCTGGTTCTCTGGCTTTAAAGCAGCTCTGCTGATCTGGTTCTCTCCCTCTTAAGCAGTTCTGCTGACCTGGTTTCTCTGGCTCTACAGCAGGTGTGCTGACCTGGTTCTTTGGCTCTAGAGCAGGTTTGCTGACCTAGTTCTTAGGCTACCGAACAGCTCTGCTGATCTGGTTCTC
The DNA here is from genome assembly GCF_964263255.1 of Lissotriton vulgaris. Taxonomy (NCBI): domain Eukaryota; kingdom Metazoa; phylum Chordata; class Amphibia; order Caudata; family Salamandridae; genus Lissotriton; species Lissotriton vulgaris. The sequence continues at coordinate 1,190,313,213 of NC_141691.1, read as the reverse complement.
TGGCTAAACACTATCTCTGCTGGCCTGGTTCTCTGACTCTAAAGCAGCTCCGCTGACCCGGTTCTATGGCTATAAAGCAGTTCTGCTGACATGGTTCACTTCCTCTAGAGCAGCTCTGCTGACCTGCTTCTCTCCCTCAAAAGCAGCTCTACTGACCTGGTTTCTCTGGCTCTACAGCAGATCTGCAGACATGGTTCTCTGGCTCTAGAGCAGCTCTGCTGAACTGGTATTTAGGCTTTAGAGCAGCTATGCTGACCTGGTTCTCGCTCTGTTGACCTGGTTCTCTGCCTCTAAAGCACCTCTGCTGGCCTGGTTCTCTGGCTCTAAAGCAGCTTTGCTGACCTGGTTCTCTCCCTCTAAAGCAGCTCTGCTGACCTGGTTTCCCTGGCTCTACAGCAGCTCTGGTGACCTGATTCTTCGGCTCTAGAGCAGCTCTGCTAACCTGGTTCTCTGGCTCTAAAGCAGCTCTGCTGACCTGGTTCTATGGCTCTAAAGCAGCTCTGATGACTTGGTTCTCTGGCTCTTAAACAGCTAGCTAACCTGGTTCTTAGGCTCTAGAGCAGCTCTGCTGACCTGGTTCTCTGGCTCTAGAACAGCTCTGCTGACCTGGTTCTCTGGCTCTAAAGCAGCTCTGCTGACCTGGTTTCTCTGGCTTTACAGCAGCTCTGCTGACCTGGTTCTATGGCTCTAAAGCAGCTCTGTTGACTTGGTTCTCTGGCTCTAGAGCAGCTCTGCTGACCTGGTTCTCTCCCTCAAAAGCAGCTCGGCTGGCTGTGTTTCTCTTTCTCTAGAGCAGCTCTGCTGACCTGGTTCTCTGGCTCTAAAGCAGCTCTGCTGACCTGGTTCACTCCCTTAATACAGCTCTGCTGACCTGGTTCTCTGCCTCTAGAGCAGCTCTGCTGACCTTGTTCTCTGGCACTAAAGCAGCTCTGCTGACCTGGTTCTCTGGCTCTAAAGCAGTCCTGCCAACCTGGTTCTCTCCCTCTAAAGCAGCTCTGCTGACCTAGTTTCTCTGGTTCTACAGCAGCTCGGCTGGCTGTGTTTCTCTTTCTCTAGAGCAGCTCTGCTGACCTGGTTCTCTAGCTCTAAAGCAGCTCTGCTGACCTGGTTCACTCCCTCTAATACAGCTCTGCTGACCTGGTTCTCTGCCTCTAGAGCAGCTCTGCTGACCTTGTTCTCTGGCACTAAAGCAGCTCCGCTGACCTGGTTCTATGGCTCTAAAGCAGCTCTGCTGACCTGGTTCTCTGGCTCCAGAGCAGCTTCTCTGACCTAGTTCTCTGGCTCTAAAGCAGTTCTGCCAAACTGGTTCTCTCCCTCTAAAGCAGCTCTGCTGACCTAGTTTCTCTGGTTCTACAGCAGCTCTGCTGGCCTTGTTCTCGGCCTCTAGAGCAGCTCTGCTGACCTGCTTCTTAGGCTCTAGGGCTGCTCTGCTGACCTGGTTCTCTGGCTCTACAACGGCTCTGTTGACATGGTTCTCTGGCTCTAAAGCAGCTCTGCTGACCCAGTTTCTCTGGCTTTATAGCAGCTCTGCTGACCTGGTTCTATGGCTCTAATGCAGCTCTGCTGACCAGGTTTCTCTTGCTCTACAGCAGCTCTGCTGACCTGGTTCTCGGCTTCTACTGCAGCTCTGCTGACCTGCTTCTTAGGCTCTAGAGCTGCTCTGCTGACCTGGTTCTCTGGCTCTACAACAGCTCTGTTGACCTGGTTCTCTGGCTCTAGAGCAGCTCTGCTGACCTGGTTCTCTGGCTGTACAGCAGCTCTGTTGACCTTGGTCTCTGACTCTACAACGGCGCTGCTGACCTGGTTCTCTGGCTCTAAAGCAGCTCTGCTGACCGGGTTCTCTGGCTCTAGAGCAGCTCTGCTGACCTTGTTCTCTCCCTCTAAAGAGCTCTGCTTACCTAGTTCTCCGGTTCTAAAGCAGTTCTGCCGACCTGGTTCTCTCCCTCTAGAGCAGCTCTTCTGACCTGGTTCTCTGGCTCTAAAGCAGCTCTGTTGACCTGGTTCTCTGGCTTTAAAGCAGCTCTGCTGATCTGGTTCTCTCCCTCTTAAGCAGTTCTGCTGACCTGGTTTCTCTGGCTCTACAGCAGGTGTGCTGACCTGGTTCTTTGGCTCTAGAGCAGGTCTGCTGACCTAGTTCTTAGGCTACCGAACAGCTCTGCTGATCTGGTTCTCTGGCTAAACACTATCTCTGCTAGCCTGGTTCTCTGACTCTAAAGCAACTCTGCTGACCCGGTTCTATGGCTATAAAGCAGTTCTGCTGACATGGTTCACTTCCTCTAGAGCAGCTCTGCTGACCTGCTTCTCTCTCTCAAAAGCAGCTCTACTGACCTGGTTTCTCTGGCTCTACAGCAGATCTGCGGACATGGTTCTCTGGCTCTAGAGCAGCTCTGCTGAACTGGTATTTAGGCTTTAGAGCACCTCAGCTGACCTGGTTCTCGCTCTGTTGACCTGGTTCTCTGCCTCTAGAGCAGCTCTGCTGGCCTGGTTCTCTGGCTCTAAAGCAGCTTTGCTGACCTGGTTCTCTCCCTCTAAAGCAGCTCTGCTGACCTGGTTTCCCTGGCTCTACAGCAGCTCTGGTGACCTGATTCTTCGGCTCTAGAGCAGCTCTGCTAACCTGGTTCTCTGGCTCTAAAGCAGCTCTGCTGACCTGGTTCTATGGCTCTAAAGCAGCTCTGATGACTTGGTTCTCTGGCTCTTAAACAGCTTGCTAACCTGGTTCTTAGGCTCTAGAGCAGCTCTGCTGACCTGGTTCTCTGGCTCTAGAACAGCTCTGCTGACCTGGTTCTCTGGCTCTAAAGCAGCTCTGCTGACCTGGTTTCTCTGGCTTTACAGCAGCTCTGCTGACCTGGTTCTATGGCTCTAAAGCAGCTCTGTTGACTTGGTTCTCTGGCTCTAGAGCAGCTCTGCTGACCTGGTTCTCTCCCTCAAAAGCAGCTAGGCTGGCTGTGTTTCTCTTTCTCTAGAGCAGCTCTGCTGACCTAGTTCTCTGGCTCTAAAGCAGCTCTGCTGACCTGGTTCACTCCCTCTACTACAGCTCTGCTGACCTGGTTCTCTGCCTCTAGAGCAGCTCTGCTGACCTTGTTCTCTGGCACTAAAGCAGCTCCGCTGACCTGGTTCTATGGCTCTAAAGCAGCTCTGCTGACCTGGTTCTCTGGCTCCAGAGTAGCTTCTCTGACCTAGTTCTCTGGCTCTAAAGCAGTTCTGCCAACCTGGTTCTCTCCCTCTAAAGCAGCTCTGCTGACCTAGTTTCTCTGGTTCTACAGCAGCTCTGCTGGCCTGGTTCTCGGCCTCTAGGGCTGCTCTGCTGACCTGGTTCTCTGGCTCTACAACAGCTCTGTTGACATGGTTCTCTGGCTCTAAAGCAGCTCTGCTGACCCAGTTTCTCTGGCTTTATAGCAGCTCTGCCGACCTGATTCTATGGCTCTAATGCAGCTCTGCTGACCAGGTTTCTCTGGCTCTACAGCAGCTCTGCTGACATGGTTCTCGGCTACTACTGCAGCTCTGCTGACCTGCTTCTTAGGCTCTAGAGCTGCTCTGCTGACCTGGTTCTCTGGCTCTACAACAGCTCTGTTGACCTGGTTCTCTGGCTCTAGAGCAGCTCTGCTGACCTGGTTCTCTGGCTGTACAGCAGCTCTGTTGACCTTGGTCTCTGACTCTACAACGGCGCTGCTGACCTGGTTCTCTGGCTCTAAAGCAGCTCTGCTGACCTGTGTTTTTGGCTCTAAAGCATCTCTGTCCATTCCTATAATCATCCTGACAGAAGTATGTCCCTATCTAATCCCTCTGCTGAAACATAAGTCCTTATAAACGTATCCTGCTGTCAACTACTAGCACTCTAGGAACCTATTCACTGTCTATGGACTTGCTGAATGACTCGGGCATTAAGACAAGCAGTGTTACAGTCAAATGTGCACTATGTATGCAGTCCCTTAACCCCTTGCAGACTACTGAGTCAGTACTGCAAAGGTCTAGGTAATAGTCATGCTTGTCTGAAATCACACTGTGAGGTAACGTCCACTCCTACAGTCATCCTGACAGAAGCATGTCCTTATCTAATCACTCTGCGGAAACATAAGTGCTCATAAACCTATCCTGCTGTCAACTACTAGCACTCTATAAACTCAGTCACTATCTATGCACTTGCAGAATGACTCAGGCATTGAGGCAAGCAGTGGTACAGTCAAAGGTGCACAATGTATACAGTCCCTTAACCATTTGAAGACTACTGAGTCAGTCCTGCAAAAGTTCAGGTAACAGTCATACTTGTCTGGAATCACACTGTGAGTATGTGTCCACTTCTATAATCATCCTGACAGAAGCATGTGTAATCGCTCTTCTGAAACATGAGCGCTTATAAACGTATCCTGCTGTCAACTACTAGCTCTCTAGGAGCCCAGTCACTGTCTATGCACTTGCAGAATGACTCAGGCATTGAGACAAGCAGTGGTACAGTTAAATGTGCACAATGTATGCGGTGACCTAATCTCTGCAGACTACTGAGTAAGTCCTGCAAAAGTCAAGGCAATAGTCATGCTTGTCTGGAATCACACTGTGAGTCTGTGTCCACTCCTACAATCATACTGACAGAAGCATGTCTCCTTATCTAATCACTCTGCTGAAACATAAGCGCTTATACATTTATCCTGCTATCAACTTCTAGCACTTTAGGTACCCAGTCACTGTCTATGCACTTGCAGAATGACTCAAGCATTGACACAAGCAGTTGTACAGTCAAAGTTGCACAATGTTTTCGGTCCCTTCACCCCTTGCAGACTATGGAGACAGTCCTGCAAAAGTCCAGGTAATAGTCATGCTTGTCTGGAATCACACTGTGAGTCTGTGCCCACTCCTACAATCAACCCGCCAGAAGCATGTTCTTATCTAATCACTCTGCTGAAACATAAGCGCTTATAAACTTATCGTCCTGTCAACTACTAGCACTCAAGGAACCCAGGCACTGTCTATGCACTTGCAGAACGACTCAGGCATTGAGACAAGCAGTGGTACATTGAAATATGCACAATGTATGTGGTCCCTTAACCCCATGCAGACTACTGAGTCAGTCCTGCAAAAGTCCAGGTAATAGTCATTCTTGTCTGGAATCACACTGTAAGTCTGAGTCCACTCCTACAATCATCCTGACAGAAGCATGTCCTTATCTAATCTCTCTGCTGAAACATAAATGCTTATAAACCTATCTTGCTGTCAACTACTAGCACTCTAGGCACGCAGTTAATGTATATGCAGTTGCAGAATGACTAAGGCATTGAGACAAGCAGTGGTACAGACAAATGTGCACAATGTACGTCGTCCCTTATCCCCTTGCAGACTACTGAGTCAATCCTGCAAAAGTTCAGGTAATAGTCATGCTTGTCTGGAATCACACTGTGAGTCTGAGTCAACTCCTACAATCGTCCTGACAGAAACATGTCCTTATCTAATCACTCTGCTGAAACATAAGCACCTATAAACTTATCCTGCTGTCAACTACTAGCACTCTAGGAACTCAGTCACTGTCTATGCACTTGCGGAATACTCAGGCATTGAGACAAGCAGTGGTAAAGTCAAATGTGCACAATGTATGGGTCCCTTAACCCCTTGCAGACTACTATGTAATTCCTGCAAAAGTCCAGGCAATAGTCATGCTTGTCTGGAATCACACTGTGAGTCTGTGTCCACCCCTACATTCATCCTGATAGAAGCATGTCCTTATCTAATCACTCTGCTGAAACATAAGCACGTATCAATGTATCCTGCTGTCAACTATTAGCACTCTAGGAACATAGGGGCATATTATGAAGGACCAGCGTTATAATTTTCACCACTTTAGCGGCGGAAAACTGCAGCTAAAGCGGCTATAATGGGCTTGATAATATGCCCTTGTGAATTCCCATAGAAGCCCATGTTCTGGTGTGAACATGGGCTTCAATCCGAATTCTTTACGACATATTATCAAGCCCATTATCGCTGCTTTAGCTGCAGTTTTCTGCCACGAAAGACGCAATAATTTTAACGCCATGCTTGATAATATGCCCAGGGTCACTGTCTATGCACTTGCAGAATGACTCAGGCATTGAGACAGTGTTACAGTCAAATGTGCACAATATATGCGGTCCCTTAACTCCTTGCAGACTACTGAATCAGTACTGCAAAAGTCCAGGTAATAGTCATGCTTGTCTGGACTCACACTGTGAGTCTGTGTCCACTCCTATACTCATCTCGACAAAATAATGTCCTTATCTAATCACTCTGCTGAAACATAAGTGTTTATAAACGTATCCTGCTGTCAATTACTAGCACTCTATGAACCCAGTCACTGTCTATGCACTTGAAGAATGAGTCAGGCATTGAAACAAGCAGTGGTATAGTCAAATGTGCACAATATATGTGGTCCCTTAACCCCTTTTAGACTACTGAGTCAGTCCTGCAAAAGACCATGTAATAGTCATGTCTTGAATCACACTGTGAGTCTGTGTCCACTCCTACAATCATCCTGACAGAAGCATGTCCTTATCTAATCACTCTACTGAAACATAAGCACTTATAAACGTATCCTGCTGTTAACTACTAGCACTCTAGGAACCTATTCACTATCTATGCACTTGCAGAAGGACTAAGGCATTGAGACAAGCAGTGGTACAGTCAAATGTGCACAATGTATGCGGTGCCTTAACCCCTTGAAGAGAACTGAGTAAGTCCTGCAAAAGTCCGGGTAATAGTCATGCTTGTCTGGAATCACACTGTGAGTCTGTGTCCACTGCTACAATCATCCTGACAGAAGCATGTCCTTGTCTTATCACTCTGCTGAAACATAAGCACGTATAAACTTGTCCTGCTGTAAACTACTAGCACTCCAGGTACCCAGTCACTGTCTTTGCACTTGCAGAATGACTCAAACATTGATACAAGCAGTTGTACAGTAAAATGTGCTCAATGTAAGCGGTCCCTTAATCCCTAGCAGACTACTGAGTCAGTCCTGCAAAAGTCCAGGTAATAGTCAGGCTTGTCTGGAATCACACTGTGAGTCTGTGTCCACTCCTACAATAATCCATACAGAATCATTTTCCTATCTGATCACTCTGCTGAAACATATGCACTTATAAACTTATTGTGCTGTCATCTACTAGCGCTCTAGGAACCCAGTCACTGTCTATGAACTTGCAGAATGACACAGGCATTGAGACAAGCAGTGGTACAGTGAAATGTGAACAATGCATGCAGTCCCTTAAACCCTTGCAGACTACTGAGTCAGTCCTGCAAAAGTCCAGGTAATAGTCATGCTTGTCTGGAATCACACTGTGAGTCTGTGCCTACTCCTACAATCATCGTGACAGAAGCATGTCCTTATCTAATCTTTCTGCTGAAACATAAGTGCTTATAAACTTATCTGGCTGTCAACTACTAGCACTCTAGGCACGCAGTCACTGTCTATGCAGTTGCAGAATCACTAAGGCATTGAGACAAGCGGTGGTACAGTGAAATGTGCACAATGCACGTGGTCTCTTATCGCCTTGCAAACTACTGAGTCAGTCCTGCAAAGGTTCAGCTAATAGTCATGCTTGTCTGGAATCTCACTGTGAGTCTGAGTGCACTCCTACAATCATTCTGACAGAAGCATGTCCTTATCTAATCTCTTTGCTGAAACGTAAGTGCGTATAAACTTATCTTGCTGCCAAATACTAGCACTCTAGGCACGCAGTCACTGTCTATGCAGTTGCAGAATAACTAAGGCCTTGAGACAAGCAGTGGTACAGTCAAATGTGCACATTGTACGTGGTCCCTTATCCCCATGCAGACTACTGAGTCAGTCCTGCAAAAGTTCAGGTAATAGTCATGCTTGTCTGAAATCACACTGTGAGTCTGTGTCCACTCCTACAATCATGCTGACAGAAGTGTGTCCTTATCTAATCACTCTGCTGAAACATAAGTCCTTATAAACTTATCCTGCTGTCAACTACTAGCACTCTAGGAACCTATTCACTGTCTGTGCACTTGCAGCATGAATCAGGCATTGTCACAAGCAGTGTTACAGTCAAGTGTGCACAATGTATGCGGTCCCATAAACCCTTGCAGACTACTGAATCAGTCATGCAAAAGTCCAGGTAATAGTCATGGTTCTCTGGAATCACACTATGAGTCTGTGTCCACCCCTACACTCATCCTGACAGAAACATGTCCTTATCTAATCACTCTGCTGAAACATAAGCGCTGATAAACTTATCCTGCTGTCAACTACTAGCACTCTAGGAACTCAGTCACTGTCTATGCACTTTCAGAATAACTCAGGCATTGAGACAAGCAGTTGTAAGTCAAATGTGCACAATGTATACGGTCCCTTAACCCCTTGCAAACTACTGAGTCAGTCCTGCAAAATTCCAGGTAATAGTCATGCGTGTCTGGACTCACACTTTGAGTCTGTGTCCACTCCTACAATCTTCCTGACAGAAGCATGTCCTTATTTAATCACTCTGCTGAAACATAAGTGCTTATAAACGTATCCTGCTGTCAAGTACTAGCACTCTAGGAACCCAGCCACTGTCTATGCACTTGCAGAATGACTCAGGCATTGAGACAATACCTAAGCACTCATACATTAACTGAGCACTCTGTTTGCAGCACTGTCATCATTATAGTTACTAGTGATGTTCTTGACCTAGGCACCAATACAAGTACACATTCAATATTCTGTGGATAATCCCTACAAACCTCTAAGCGGATACATAATGTTGGTACAATCCACTAAATACTGAAGTAGTACTCATGCAGCCTAAGATAACTCCTATCAGTCTCATGCAGATTATCAATCAGCCATCCAGCACTATGTTCCTATTGTATCACTCTGCCAGTACCTAAGCACTTATGGGGCAGATTTACAAGCTCCCTGTGCCACCAGCACGTCACATTTTGTAACGTAGTGATGGCGCTGGGGACTCCTACATATTTACAAGGAGAGGGAAAGCCACCAAGTGGCTTTTCCTCTCCTTGAAAATATGACCCATTCAAATGCAGCACTTTGCATTCAAGGGGCGTGCCATTGGTGTTGCTGTTTCCGTTCCCACACAACACCCATGGAATAACACATCTCAAGACTTACGAGAAAATGTAAATCTGTAGGTACGTGTGGATGGTGAGCCACCCTAGAGGTGGTGTAGCAAAGCACAACAAGGAGAAATGTTTTCATTTCTCCTCGTTTTTTCCTCCTTCAATGCATGCTGGATTCCACAGCACACATTGAAGAAGGAAAATGCCTTCAGTGATTGTTTTTGTGCAGGAAGGGACTACTTTCTGCACAAAAACAATCTCCCCATGACACAGATATCCTTAACCATTGTGCAATGGTGCCTGCGTCACTGCATGGCTTTAGTTTGAGTGCAAGTGCAGAGGGAGCACAGAATTGTGACATATTCATGTAATGACATATTCATGTAAATATGTCACATCCCTGTGCTTCAGAAGTGCCGCTGCATGGTGCTGCTAAAGGGCTTGCAGTGTCACGCTGCAGCAATTCCTTATAGATCTGCCCTATAAATTCACCATACAGTACTAATGCATTCTTTCAGTCAATCATGCTCTACACATACATTCAACCAAACTTTCATACATTACCATGCAATTATAGTTATTTTTTTATGTAGTTATTTTTTTAAACCAGATATTTTTTCCTGGTTTTTTTCTATTTCTTTTTTGTAGTTTTTTAACAATTTTTTACTTTTTTTGGTGTTAGCTTTTGGATTTCAACATCATTCCAAAAATAAATAAAAATTGCATTTGTGGTTCCGTTGAGCTGCACAAATAGCCTCCACTGACTTTTCACCATAATAGACGATGGTTTTGCACTTAGTGCAGTGCTGCTACTGAAAAGCAAAGTCTGGGCAAATGTCTATTGGTGGTGCTGAAGTGGATGCTCCGGAGGTGCTAGCAATGCCTGGTGGTGGACTTTTTTGCTGCACGCCTCATTTCTTCGTGGGGCCGGATTCTTCGGTTGAATGGTCTGCAGATGTTCATGCATACTCGCTGTTCCACAGGTGTATTTCTTGTCACTCCCTCGTGACAGGACCCTGTCACACAGCAAGCATTTGACTTTTATTGCGTTGACCTTTTTTTCTCTGGCAGGAAAGGTGAACAATTTCCATACCACTGATTCAGGCCTCTGCTTGGGTGGATCTTCCTCCAAGATATCTTCATCTGAAGCATGATGAGGAGCTTGCAAACCAGATGCCATTTCTCCAATGCAATTTTTTAAAAACACCAAAAAAAATTCAAAACCAGCTCTGGAAGAAGAAGAGATGTCTCTCATCAAATGCTCCAAACAGAATATTTACAATGGGTGGGATCCTTCAATAGTTACAGTGGAAAATGTTATGAACCAATCAAATCTTTTTTTTAGGTCACATGGGATCCCCGCACCGTGTGCTCACCAAGTGCGCACCAGATGCGACTCCGCGAAAATATATTTAAAAATAATACACTTTTTAAAAATACTTTTATTTCAAAAAGAAATAGATTATTTTTATGGTTATCTTAGATAATCTTTTGCCCTAATATGTACATTAAAGACACGTACATATCATTTTAGAACATACAAAATTTCACGGGAGTCGCGCACCCAGCACGCCCCAGCACATTTATGACATTACCTGGGGCCTGACATGGTGCAAGCGTCGTGTACCGTAATACGCATGTGTCGCGAATGCAGGAGTCACCGGACCGTTCGCATACCGGTGGCGCACATCACCTAACATTGTACGTATATGACGTAACTGAAAAAAAACACACACTCGTCGCTCACCATACGCGGATCCTTCACGACTTTTCCAAAATGGCAGCTAGAATACGCGGACCCACTGTGGTAGGTACGCTTTGGGAGCGCAACTCCCCCCAATTTATTTTTTTTTAATTAAAAAAGAAAATTATATTAAAATACAAAAAAAAATCATTAAAAATATTTCCGTTTTAAATGTAATACATTTTTTTTGCAATTTTCCCAAAAATATTATGTTGTTTACTAAATAAAATATTTATAAATAAATAGTTAAAAAACTGTAAAAAATCAGTACAAAAAAAGGTATAATTACTATTGCACCTAAAAATTAGCATTTAAAAAACGTTTGACATTCACTGAAAAAAAACATAAGTTTCAGAGACGTTATGGTTAGACATTAGCATTTAAAAAACCTTTGAAATTCAATGAAAAAACCATAAGTTTCAGAGACTTTATAGTTAGGAATTAGCATTTAAAAAACCTTTGAAATTCACTGCAAAAAACCATAGGTTTCATGAGTGTTATAGTTAACTGTACATTTCACTGTACAAAACCATAGAAGTTCCTCCGTTATTGTTAGTTGTGCTAACTAAAACTTGCGCGCCCGCAAGGCACTGCTGATGATGTCACATATTACATCATTCATGACATGGTCAGTAACATCACTGATGACATCTCAAAGGACATCGCTGATGACATCACTGATGACATCATCCACGTGAGAATCTGATACACCTCATCACACACTGGTATAACCTTTCATCACTCACTGTAAAATACAGAATACCATATTTGAAAGCATTGACAGACACACGCCAGTTACTACATACTCACGCACTGATTCCTAAGTGTACACACACAAATGTCCATTCACTCACAGAATCACTTTTACATGCAGTCACTGATCAAAGGTAACACTATCAAATGTACCCATAAACCTATATAGACATTGACACATCAGCAATCATCCTAGTCGGTTTTGCAGTGATGCTGCTCACTCATGAAAAGAATCAATCACACTTACATTTACTCACCTACACAGTTATACACACAAGACCTGATTCATACACATAGTAAATCATAGTTACCATGTTAAAAAAATTACTATTACAATTATACACTCATTCATACAGTTACTCTCACAATCACTGACTCTTACGTATACTTATTTATATACACCAACTCTCAAATACAATGCCTTTTATTTTTCTACTTTATTGGAGATGTACCACTGACAGATATATTCACTTACCAACACGCAAATAAATACACTAACAGCCTTATTCATGAAGCCGAAATCGGCTCGCAAAGGGCCAGAATCTGAGAATCTGGCCCTTTGCGAGTGCGATTTTTGCATTTGGGATTCAGCATCCCAAATGCAAAAATCGCTAATTGCGATCTCGCAATTTTGCGAGGAATTACATTTAAGGAATCTCTATTTGAGATTCCTTAAATGCAATTCATCATCCAATTTTTTTTGCGAATTCGCAATTTCTGGCCGCAATTTACCGCGAGGTCAGACATCGTGGTAAATTGCGAAAACTCAGAAAAATCCATTTAAATGCATTTTTCTGAGTTGCATGTTACACACACACATGTCCTTTGGACATGTGTGTGTGCAACACCTGTGTAAAATTTCATTTGAGGGGTGCTACAGGGTGTCCTTTGGACACCCCTGGCACCCTTCAAATCGCTATCTTATTTGCGATTAGCAAATTGCCAATCGCAAATAAGGAATACTCCCCATTCATTCCTATGGGCCTTTTGGCCCATAGGAATGCATGGGGAGTAATTCCTTATTTGTGATTAGCAATTTGCTAATCACAAATAAGGAATATGTAGGAATCGTATTTCTTTATGCAATTTTTACATGAATCCCGTTTTGCGAGTCCTTAATAGCGATTCGCTATGAATCGCTATTAGGGGCTCGCAAAACGGGAGAATGATGAATCAGGCTGTTAGACACCCAAACAACTGTTTCCATAAACACTCCTAAACCCATATGCCTAGACAATCAACCACTCACACATCTATGCATAGAGTTACAACTCCCCCACCCAATCACAGATACACTCAGTCTCCCTTACAAATACTCAGCCAACTAATCAATAACTAATATAGATACTCATGTAGTTAGTAACCAATTGATGCAGCAGGTTATACAACAACAGAGACAGTGATACACACATTCACATAGTTTGGTTACTAACCCATGTATTTAGTGAGACACATTTACTTACTCACTTAAACAGTCAGACAGCTACTAAAGTCTCCATCCAGACAGTTATATATCCACTCAATCTTCAATACAGATGGTATAAATATAATAGATATTAATTTATTGCAAACAAAACCACATTCACTGGATGATGTCATCAGTGATCTAATTTGAGATGTCATCAGTGATGTCATCAGTGATATCACTGACCATGTCATGGATGATGTATTATGTGACATCATCAGCAGTGCATTGCGGGCGCGCGAGTTATAGTTAGCACAACTAACGATAATGGAGGAATGTCTATGGTTTTGTACGAGTGAAATGTCCAGCTAACTATAACACTCATGAAACCTATGTTTCTTTCAGTGAATATAAATATATATATATAAATATATATATATATATATATATATATATATATATATATATATATATATATATATATATGTGTGTGTGTGTGTACGAAATTCGTTCTCTTCCCAGAACATGTATTTATAGATACATTTCACTAATGATGTGCGAAAGGTAATAAACACGACGGTACCATAAAACTGTTCAATACAAGAATAGGAATATTGAATGTAGCTTTACTATTTTAAGATGCTGTTAAATTAATTAAAGAGACACTAACAGTATCACTGGAGCCTACTTAGCTTTAACCATTACATAATTGAGCCATTAGACTCCGAATAAATTACGTCTCTTGAGGGAATCATGCATTTATACTTTCTGTATCGACTCATTTGGTCTCTTCATGCTAAAGTACATACACAATTAAATAGAATTACTTCACAGTATGCAAAAGTTAAAAGGTCTATACGGAGATTAGAGACATAAACTTAGGTTGCAGATATTTTTCAATATTTCACTTTATATTTAAAACAAGCCTATCTATGCCTGCAGTTTCTCAACATTGTTACTATTTTGAAATGTATTCCTCATGAAACTTAGCTTGAAATGCTTACTACCGTTTAATTAGTTTGTAATGTTGTTGTATTTCATATATTTCGTAGAGCACTGAATGTCTCTCACTGCCACAGATTTCATGGTCACTTCAATTTTTACGCGATATATTTCTTTGCTAATATTTTCTCTCCTACACTCCATGGACTGTCGATATATATCAGAAATATTCTATGCTTATAATTGTAGATAGCCTGTTTGCTTTTTTAAGAGAGAGGTAGGACAAGTTTAGGTATTTTTATACATTAATTAACCAACTTTGGGGCACATGCATCAAAGGAAATTGCATTCACAAATGGTGCGAATCGCAAAATTCGGCCGTTTGCGAATACAATTCCCATTATTGGGATGCATCAACATTTTTATAATTTTTGCAATTTATGAAATCGCAAAACTGCGAATTCTTAAATTGTGATTGCATTTAAGGAATCTCAAATTGAGATTCCTTAAATGCAATGCATCAAACTCTAAAAATTTGCGAATTCGCAAATAAGGGGAGCAAATTACCATGAAGTTGACCTTCATGGTAATTTGCGAAAACTTTGAAAAATGCACTTTTTTCAAAGTTCCATTTTACACACACACATGCCCTTGGGGCATGTGAGTGTGCAAAATGTACTTCTAAGCAGATTTCAGGGTTTGCAACAGGGTGTCCTTTGGACATCCTGTTGCAAACCCATTGCATTCTTAATTTGCGAATTTCTAATGGTGAATTGCAAATTGAAGAATGTCTTTCCATTCATTCCTATGGGCCTCTAGGCCCATAGGAATGGATGGGGAGGTATTCCTTAATTGCGATTCTCAATTAGAGAATCGCAATTAAGGAATTTTAAGAAATCACTATTTTTATAGCGATTTCTTGATGCATTGCAGTTTGCAATTCCTTAATTGCGATTCCTTATTTTTCGCAACTAAGGAATCGCAAAATGCAATATTGATGCATGTGCCAGTTAACCCCAAACCAACTACTCTCTAGAAAAAAACGATCACGACAACCTTCAGTTCCACGCTGATAGAAAATCTTGCCCCGACTGACACGATTCAGTCACTTTGTCAGGTACTTTACAGAGCTATCTCACTGACTATGCATGAATGCTCACACTTCAGAGAGTGAAAAATAGACCACAACTGAACCCTAATTTCCAATGCACTCTAAAAGCACTGAAAACCAAGGGCCAGATTTATCAAGTTGTTGCGTCACCATTGCAACATGCAAGGGGCACAAGGGCAACGCAAAACCTAACCTACATGGCTTAATAAATATAGAGTAACGCAAGGATTCATGAAAAAGTATAATTATGGGTGAGTATGTACAAATACAAAGCCTTCAAGGTGCACCGTTAACGCAAGAGAGCTTACACCCTATCTCAATTTATTCCATCAATCTATCAAGCAAGACAATCAAGTAATCCAACAAAGGGCCAGATTTACTAACCTTTCATGCAACACAGTGAAGCAAGGCAACTGGCTACGGCAGGTGCAGGTAAGAGCATGTGGCGTGGGCTGTGGTGAGGTGGGCCTGGTTAGGTGAGCCAACAGACAACGACTAGGGAAAATAACATTGGAAATGGAAAAAACGTAACTTGCACCCGCCACATCGCCAACTGAGCGATGCGGCGAGTGCAAGGTAAGTCTTTTTCTTTTTTTCAAATTTTATTTTCCCTCGTCGTTATCTGTCAATTTCCCTTCACCCCACCCCACCACTTTTACCTGTACAGGCTGTCACTGGCTGCGCTGCATTAAAGGGAGAGAGCAGAAATGCACTGATCTACAAAGATATGAGAGAAGTGTGCCATATTTACTAAGGAATGGTCCACATCTTCTCTCTCATAGTGCTGGTGCGCTTTAGGTAGCATAGCGCCAACTCATGCTAAGGGGTGTCGGTGTTGCAAGGAGAATTGTTTTTGTGCAGGAAGAGCTACCTTCATGCACAAAACAATCCTTCAAGGCATTTTTCTCTTTCTATGTATGCAGCAGAATAAAGCACACATAGAAAGGAGAAATAACAAATAGAAAATATTTTTCTCCTTGTTAAGCCATCCTGTAGGAGGTGTGGTGCTTTTTATGCAATCCCTGCATTACAAGAATTGTAAATCTGGGCCTGTGTGAAATTCAGGGATAGATGCACTGGAATACCCATGCTCCACCTATGGAACGCCGGCCAGAAGGAAAATGTGATCAAAAGCAGTGCAAGCGGCTGCGTTACATTGATTTACAAAGTCAAGCAAAACGGCACAAATCACCCTTTCCGTGGCTTTGCAAATATTAACTAGCAAATTGTGTCATGGCTGTGCCACAAAGTGGCACAACCACAATGCAAAGTGTTAGCAAATCTGGCCCAAATCGTATAGTAGGCCTTAACAAGCAAATAAAACTCTCCAAGTTTGTCCAGAATTTAATTTCTTTTTCCAGCATTACAGTCATCATCATACAACATGAAGCTCTTTGCAATAGAATAAGCTCAAACTAAACCTGGCATAATACACTACCTCCTCCCCGTAATACACTACACCACTACCTTTCCAATTGCATTAATTGCCCTTTTTTAAAGAAGCAATTGGGCCTTGGAGGTGGAGTAGCCAAGGGGGCGGGCCGTGGGGTGGACCACCCCAGGCGGCACTGGTTTTGGAGGCGGCGGATGACCCCCCTCCCCCGCTCTTACCTGTGGCCGTCAAGGCAGCTTGAATCACGCAACACCCCCCTAGTCTTCGATCAGGCCGCCGCAGGCAGCAAACTCATGTGCCGCTGGGCCATGGAGAGTGAATAAGAGGGCACTACATGACAACAGCTGGAGTTAAAGCACCGGCATGCTGATTTCCCAGTTCTGAATGTTGGCTCACCAGGCTCACTGAGCAAAAACAGTGTTCGGCAATGATCTTTGGGAACTGTAGAATCTCTGGCATTGCTCCTTCAACATGCTGTGCCAAGAGCTTCATTCCCACCACGTTACTCAAGTTTGTTCATGTTTATTTTATTGCTTTTATCATCTAGTGCATTTCACAAGCAGAAAAGTAGTTTACAGTTGAAGTATGGAGAGGAGAGGAGGCAATATTGTGCAGTAAAAGAGACATTTGAATCCAGGATTTGTATACAATACTATGCACCTTTGACTGAGGGGAGGGCTGATGTTCAAACATGGATTGTTCCCCTACAGAAGTATTTTCATCAGCCGGTTGCAGTTACAGATCATTGACTTTTGAAAACGTCTTGAAAGTTACTAACTTATATCTAATTACGATGGGCCCGATTCACAGAACTAACTTAAGACAAAATCCTAAACTTACTACCATTTTGGTATTCACAGAAGGCACTTACTCATTTTGGTATTCACAGAAGGCACTTACTCATTTGGGTTTTCACAGAAGTTAGGAGTCCTAACTTCATGACTCCTAAATGCCTTCTGTGAATACCGAAAGTCTTAAAGTTAGGATTTTTCTCAGTTTAGGAGTAGGAAAGTTAGGACTCCTAACTTTAGGACACATAAATGCCTTCTGTGAATACAGAAAGTCTTAAAGTTAGAATTTTTCTCAGTTTAGGAGTAGTAAAGTTAGGACTCCTAACTTTAGGACTCCTAAATGCATTCTGTGAATACCGAAAGTCTTAAAGTTAGGATTTTTCTCAGTTTAGGAGTCCTAAAGTTCGGAGTCCTAACATTTTTAGGAGTCCTAAAGTTGGGACTCCTAACTTCTGTGAATACCCAAATGAGTAAGTTCCTTCTGTGAATACTGAAATGCGTAAGTGCCTTCTGTGAATACCAAAATGGTAGTAAGTTTAGGATTTTGTCTTAAATTTGTTCTGTGAATCAGGCCCAATTTGATCATTTGAGAAATTTCACTATGTTATGCAGATTCTGTTTGCAGGCACCAAGTCCTAGGACTACACAAGGTTATGTCCCACATTTAATTTTAGCAAAGCTAGGCACTTTTTACAAAGGAATCTAGGGCCAGATGTAGGTAGGCAAATACCGGTCGGTCAATGCCGAAAATACCGAATTTCGGCCGTTACCGACCGGTATTGGGCTTTTCAAATGTAGGAGCCCAAATAAGACCGATTCGGTAAATACGAGTCAGTAATTTACCGAATCGGAATTTACTGAATCAGAAAATACCGAATCAGAATTTACCAAATCGGAAATTACCAAATCGGAATTTACCAAATCGGTATTTACTGAATTCTTATTTACCGAATCGGTAAATAAGAAATGGTAAAAAATTAGTTTTGAGATGTAGGAAACTTCAAAAATACCGAATTTTATGAAATTCGGTATTTAAGAGTCGGTAATTACCATGGATTGAAAGCCTGGTGGTAACCAGGTGCAGGCAAAAAAAAAGGCCCGAAAATGCAACAGTGTGACGAGAATGGCGGCATTCTACGTGATAGCAAGGCGGCTACGGCTACAGGCAGCAGCAGAGAGGGTCTGGAGAAGGGAGGAGCAAGTCTACAGACAGAGGATAACGCTCTTTCAACTCACTGAGCCAGAGATATTGAAAAGGTACAGGCTACACCCCCAAATCATCCAGGACTTGATCAGAGACCTGTACCCTCTTTTGGAGCACCCAACCCCAAGGGCGCATGCCATCCCATCCTATGTGCAGGTGCTCTGTAGCCTACACCTGCTTGCACCTGGGAGTTACCAGGGGGTGATTGCTGCGGTAGGTGGGGTGTCCCAGAGCTGCCTGTCCCGTTTCTTCAGGAAATTCCTGGAGGCCATGATGCAGAGGATGCATTATTACATCTGCTTCCCTGACACACACATGGAACTGCTCAAGACCAAGACTGACTTTTATCAAATTGTACAGTTCCCACATGCTTTATTGGTGGCACCCACATCCCAAAATGCCCAACCGCTGCCACAGAGTGCATTTACAGAAACAGGAAGTCAACCCACTCTATCAATGTACAGGTAATCTTTGATGCCAACAGCATTATCACAGGCATAGTGGCCGAGTTCCCAGGAAGTACCCACGACTCCTACATCTTTCAGACAGTGGGATCTACACACACCTGACAGTGGGGGAATTTGGCAAAGGATACCTGCTAGGTAAAACACTGTGACACACCCTGATAGATATTGCAGATGTATGTGAATGTGTGTATGTGATTAATGGCTCTCTCATTTACAAATAGGGTATAGTGCATATGCCGTCCGCTCGTTCATCCTGACACCCTACCTCAACCCTTCAACCTCAAGCCAGAGACGATACAACATGGTACACAAATCCACTAGGAACATTGTGGAGGGCACCTTTGTGCTGTTAAAAAGCAGGTTCCGCTGCCTCCACAAAAGCGGACGAGAACGGCAGTACTCACCACTCATCTGCTTTAAGATATTTGCAACTTGCGAAATGTTGCACAACCTTTGCTACAAAGAAGGGCACAGAGGTGGAATTTAGTGACTATGAGGACCACGATGATGAACATGCAGTGCCTGAACCCAACACAGCAGGAGTTGCGCCAGCAACAGATGGCAGAAAGGTACGGGCAGAGATCACACAGAACTATTTTTGAGTAAGTAAAGAGACACAGACAGGTGGAGTATGTACCCAACAAAGTTTAATCATTGGCACTACGTAGGTACTCTAGAGCACAAATGTGCAACACAAATGTCATCCATCTAATAATGGTATTTCTGGCTCACTTCCCCATTAATGGTCATGGAGTGTGGGCAGTTTAAGTCATTTCCGGCCACGCCTACCGGTGCCAAATGAAAGTGGCTGGCTGTCCTTACTGGGTGTGTGGGCTGTTGGATCACCATGGCGCCTGCTGCTCCTCCGTGTCTCAACAACAGGGGGGCTTGTCATGCTGCTCCTACAGGTGCTTTCCTCGCTTTCCGGTATATCCAGAGCAGCGGTATGTGCTGACTGTGCATAAAGCAACACCTCTACAGGACTCGTCACCCTTGCAAAGCCCATGGAAACCTCATTGCTGCTGTGTGTTAGTACCTCTTGCATGTTGTCGCATCGTCGGCATAGAAGGGAAGTGGCTGTGGCCAGGCTGTTCATTGCCTTAGTGTGTTGCTGTACTTGCTGCCTGTTCTTGCGCCTTGTTGACCTGTCCTGGTCCAGTTTTGTACACAGAAGCTGCACCAATTGTGACATGTCCCGCATCCCTATGGCAATCTCCTGCATCCCTGCCACCATCTCCTCATACCTGATGCCATCTCTTTGTTCTCATCAACCAGTGCACTGATGCCCTTCCCTATGTTTTCCATGTTTGCATTCAGGTGCCTCATCTGGCATTGCACAGGCTGAATGGTCTTCCCCTGCATTCTTTGAATCTTTACCATGCTACCCTCCAGCCCACGGAAGACACTGGGACCCTCCACATGTTGTGCAGCACTGCTATCTCTGGGCCTGCGGCGTCTGGTACCTGTGAGGGCACCCTCTGCGCTGGACTGCTGTGTGGCAGTGCTTCCTTCCCTACCCAAGGTTGGAGTGTCATCCCCCTCCATGTCACCTGCTGATGTTTCCATTTCATCCAGTGGGGCAGCTGTATGCCTCCTGCTCTTTTGAGCTGCAAGTGTTGTTTGTGGCAGTGAAGCAGGCAGTTCAGGTGAGGACAGTAGCACAGGGGATCCTGAGCGCTCTGGGGAGGCCTGCAGCTGTGAAGACATTTTAAGGTCTTGGGATGGTGGCAGTGTTGTTGGTACATCAGTGTCCTCTGTCACATTCCCTGCACTTCTGCCTGCCTCCTGGCTGTCATCACTCTGTGGTGCAGTGCCTTCCTTCTCCCTGGTACGCCTGCGAGATGACTCGCCTGTGGACATAAAAGCGTACATTAGCTCTGTGCTCCTGCCTCACTGCTTATACAATTAACTTTTTCTCACTGCTGTATGACATGGTAGGTCTTTCAATGACTACATCTCCCATAATGCATTGCTCCTGTATACTGCTACCTCTACTGGAGTGGGGTTAACACTGCCACATAGGGAAAAAGGGAAGGTGATGGGGTGGGGGTGATTGATGTGCATGCTTCTTACCTTTTCTGGTGGCAGCTCTGGCAGAGCTGTCTGCAGCTGCCAGTCCACAGACGCTCTCTGGTTCTATGGTGGACTCCACCAGCTCCTCCAGCTCAGTCAGGGGAGGTGCACGGTTCTTCCCTCCTCCAGATCGCTCCTGAGGTCATACCACCTCTTTTCAGGTCATCTACGTCCCTTGGAGTCACACCTACTGCATTCACCTTGGACTGTATTTCCAGCCAAATCTTTCTTTTGGCAGATTTAGCCACAGTCAGGGACAGCTTTCCAAACAATTTCTGGTGTTCTTTCACCACCTCCTCCACGAGGACCTGTAGCTCCATGGTGCTGAATTTTATTTTTCTCTTCCTCTCTGGAAGTTCCTTTTCACTGCTGCTTGCCATTTTCCAAATTTAAATGCACAAAAGTTTTCTGTGGCTCAGGGACTCAGCTCTGCTCTCACAGCCTCTCAAGAACCTTCTAATTGCTTCCAGCTGCCTGGGTGTGGCCACTTCCTGGTTGGGAGGGGGGTGGTTGCACCTGATTGGCTGACTCCTGAGTTTCACTTTTCTTTCCTACTCGATTCGGTATTTACCAATTCGGTACTTCCAATTCATTCCTATGGGCCAAAAGGCCCATAGGATTGAATGGGAATTACAGATTCGGTAAATACCGATTCGGTAAATACTGAATCTGTAAATTCCGAATAGCTGATACCGAATTTTACCGAATCGGTAAAAATTACCAATTTTTTACCTACATCCCATTTACAGATTCTAAAATACCTAATCGGTAAAATGTGGTATTTTGGAGTCTGTAAAATGGGATTACCTACATCTGGCCCCTAGAGACATACTTTTTCCTAGTTTGGGCAATGTTGGTGATAACTAGGGGCCAGATGTACTAATATTTAATTCTCAAAAAGGAGGCCACATAACACAGCTCAATTCTTGCAAGCCAAAACCAAATTTCTTCAATTTGCTTTCCAAACAAAGCTTAAACCCACAAAATGACCCACTCCGGAACCCATTTTGAAGATACTTAATTCCAAACTTATCCCATGTTAGCATACGGCACAGAGGCATTTTCAGGGAGATTTGGTGCCCTTCGTAATGCACAGAGCATTATCTTTCGACTTTTGTTTAAGTTGGCACTCAACACATCACCAGTCCAGAACAGATGGCATTTAAATGAAATGATCAGCAACTTTTCTAGAAAGCTAGCCTCCTAAAGTATATGGACTCAGCACAAGTGTCCAAAGCAGGATCCCTAAAGAACTAAGGGGTTCATTAGGATGGTGGGCAGAGGAACATCCGCAGTGCTGGCGGTGGCAGAAAATGACCTTTTCCGCACTCCAGCAGCAGTCGCTGCGTCTGCCATATTACCATGGGCAGACATAGCCCATTTTCCATCCGCTGCGGAGTTACATGAACAACCAGATTTTTTCACCTGCCACCGCGGCTGAGGGAGCCAATTGAGACACACCGCGTGCCGAATGATGCCCCGTCCGCCGTACAAATCATGATGCTGCAAACAGCCCATCAGACCGCAGCAGAGAATCCGCCCACCTGGAGACGACGGAAGCACGACAGAGGAGCATGAAACCTGACACCCGGTCCCCTCCACCCGGCCCTGACCGCAATGGACGTAGTTCTTCAAGCCTTTCTACTGCTGTACCTCATCTACTACCAGCAAATAATGCTCCATTGCGGCCAACACCGCAGGAACACTAATACACAACTCCTCACACAACCACAACACACAACTCCTGTGCTGATAAACGGTTCCTGTCCACATCAGAAACTCTAGTGTCACAACAAAATATCCACCATTGTACATGTCCTACCTGTCAGAAAATCACCCCTCCATATTCGGGTCACCCATGAACCACAAAATCACTGCAATGTACCGGTAACATCACAGCAGCATTGATGATGCGGGAAAACCTGCGCATAATGTAGTAGGCATGGCCTGCCCCTGGCATTGGCAGTCTGCCAACATTTACAGGGCTCCACCTTCACGCTTCCCACACCATGCTTCCTACACCCATATGAGAACATGCTGTTTGCTCCTCCTGTGCCCCCTACACAATAAATTTGCCTAGTGTAGCCAGACCTTGAACCTCACACATCAACGGCCAAGAGAGATTGACTGGGAAGGTGGGTGTGAAGAGGAACACCTTGCACAGAAGCTCAGGAGCTGGACAACCTTCCTCCTCGTACCAACCTTCCACTCATGTGAAGCAAAGTGAGTATGATTACAAAATGGAGACTCACACTGTCTATGAACATCCACTGAACTGTTCACACTGCCTGTCAAGTCACTCACAAACACCCAACACTGGCACACAGCCACATACTCATACCATAGTCCAGCAGCAATGGAGGACAATGAATGGGCCAGCAAAAGTGAGGTGGGCAGTGCTGGAAAACCATGGTGCAAGCTACATAGCATCTGTACATCACATGCAAAAGAAGGAACATATGACACCATCCTTAGGCCATCAAATCAGACATGGGTGGCATAGTGAGTAAAATAAAAACAAATTGACCTCGGTGCAACAGCTCTGGGAGACATCAAGGCTCGCCATGCATTTGCACAGGAATGATAGGAAACGTCTGAAGTCATACAGTGACCAGCCACACATCTGTGTCAACTTACTTGACATGTGCATGGCATCATTACAACACACATGGCCCATTGTCACACTCCTTGACTATCAAACACAAGTAGGACCTTCACACATACCCCTCCTCTACCCACCTGACACCTGCAACACTCAACAGCAGTGAGAAACACACATAATGGTCAACATGATGTCCTATGAGTTCAATGACAACCAATCACACTCCTTATGGTACATCCACAAACTTCACAATCAGGGATGCATGAGCCAATGCTGCCACAAAAACAATAGCCAAACACAAACCTCACAAACAACATACACAGAAGTCTAACAAGCCCACACATGTGCAGCCAAACAGTAGAAAGGCAATATGACTATAGACAGAACAGGAGTACATAACATTGTCTCTCAGGGCCAATGCAGAGACACCATACCTCAACACAAACAAGAACTGTATCCTCACAAAATCAATCATGAACACTAACTGAGATCAATGGGACAATCAGCTAACACAGACAGAGACACCACACCACTCATAAAGTAACCAAGGTGCCATACTGTACCACAATCATGCACAATACTGACAAGTGACAGGTCTAAAATAGGAGGACAAACCACCAATGTTCACTCAAAACATGCCCAGTAACAAGACTCCACCTTGCCGGATGTGACAGACACACAAGTAATGCACACTACACCTGCAGCACACATCTGACTGTATCACAGAGAAACATCTACTCACACATAATGTCATGCAAATAGAACATCACACACACATAGCATCTGTCAGCAGAAAGTGCCAACACAGGTCAAACACCGCAAACATCAACAACAAAAACACAACAGTTGCCCATAACAATCCATCACATTGCAAACTCAGCAGGACATCAGGGTGGTGCACACCAAACAAGGACAAGACAACATACACTGACAACACTGCATGCACACCACTCAGTGTGTGCACACCAACCAAATAGGTAGCTCACACAATTGAGTGCCACAACATGAACTCCCACAACACAAATAAGCACTGGTATTTGCACTGCATGTAGTTCCCATGTGATCACTGATCCAAAAACATATGATCTGTTTTTTTCACTATCTGGCGCTCCCTCTTTGACTCTATTGAGTGAGTTTTTCCCAGAAGATAGTCTCTATGATCAAGAGACATATCATTGGTATGTGTGGATGACCAGATGATAAGATTGATCACATTGACAATTGATGGTAATCCAAAGTCTGCTCAAAGATGTCTATTTTTTCACAATACTCCTGTTTCTTTGCTTTTTCACTTCTGTTTTCTGTAGTCTTAGGGCCTTGTTGGCACTTGGTTCACGAGACCCCCAGTTCAGTTGGTTATTGATATTGTGTATATTGGGGATTAGAAATGTGGCAGGTCGTTAAAGTATCCCTTTGACCCTACCATTCTCTGTTGTTTGCTGATGGAGACAATTTAAACAAACAGGCACACATTCTACGGATCACACATGTGTGAAGTTGACATTGCAGGGACACACACATCAACACTACTCACAATGACAGCCCATTCACACGGTATGACTACTCAAGTTCACATATCCAAATGTACCCATGTGACTAGGAAGACAGGCCTACACAAGATGACCACACATAAACACTGTGGTACACGCATCAAGAAAGATCACACAGATATGAGGGACTCTGGCCACCACGCAAGTAATCCTGTGGATAGATGTCACCTCTGTTGTGGTATTGCATCATAACATGACATGTATACAATTTAGCAAACATGACCATAGGATGATTAGGATAACAGGAGATCATCACAAACAACCATCATTGTACCCTCAAGCTTTAGACTCAAGAAGAACTAAAGTGCCTTTCACATCTGGCAAACTCTAAAAAAGTAAACAAATCAATTGGCAATGTTAAAGTGGCATATAGAGCATTTATCACATCCAACTATACCCATTCAGAAACCATTTTATTTTGCAAGGACACTAACAAAGCAGATAACAGGAGTAACTGTCTTTATTACATATCATCCAGATAGGCATCAAAAGTAGAAAACATCAAGGCCATTAGCCAGTCCATAGTTCAAAGTATATACATGTGTGCATGAGAACCTGCACAGGAACTGGGCATTAAAAGTGACAAACAGCAAGGCCATTGGCTAGTCCATAGTTCAAACTAGTTACATGTGTGCATGAAAACCTGCACAGAAATTGGGCATCTAAAGTGACAAACACGAAGGCCATTGGCCAGTCCATAGTTCAAAGTAGTTAAATGTGTACATGAGAACCTGCACAGGGAATGGGCATCAAAAATGACAAACAGCAAGGCCATTGGCCAGTCCATAGTTCAAAGTAGGTACATGTGTGCATGAGAACCTGCACAGTGAAGGGGTAACACTGTACACTGCCATGGGAATCATGACAGCTCTGGGGATACAAATGAGCAGTCCAGGCACCACTGGGGGAGAGATGGATTTGGTAGGGGGACTTTGCTTCAGACTTTGCTGTCATTTTAAATGGGAGGTGGCTGATTGTCAGGGACCGTTGGAGGACTAGACCTGGGAGAGAGAGGACCATCTGAGGTGGAGTCATCAGTGTATTCGGGACCTGGAGGGATGCTTGGACAGGGTGGCATGGTGGCACTGGGAGGCGGAGACATGCTGCCGTGAGACACATTATGTGAGGGTGAATGTGGAGGGCTGCCTCTCCACTTCTCGGGGATTCAATAGGTAAGAATTATCTTTATAGGCATAGGAAGTGGGGCGGGCACCACAGACTCACTCTCCACCAAAGGTGCATCAGGTGCAGGTGGTGGCCCTCCGTGTGGGGATTGGTGGTACGCTTGACCTGCCCTTGCCTTTTCCCCTCCATCCCCTGTTGACCAAGTTAACCCCCCACATTGGTCTCCTGTCCCAGTTTCATACTGTGTGTGTGGGAGTTGAGGTTGTGGGTGAATCTGCCTTATAGAGCTGTTTCTTTGCAAGCACCAGCTTCGCAGCAGGCAGGGCAACTGTTTGTTTGCCTGTGGGAGCAGGTTTGGGGACGGGAGTGTCCTTGGACGTGGGTGATTTGGATGCTTGTGAGCCAGAGGCCTGCTTCTTTGCCTGATACCCCTGAGTCTTACCTGAAGGACTTTTGCCTTTGCGCTCCTGTTTTTTGTTTTGGGGATGGTGCCTGCGCTCTGGGCCACTTGGAGTGCTGTTGTTTGCTGCATGTGGAGTACTTGGGGCCTGAGGGCTGTGGTGTGTGGTCACTCTCGTCAGATGTTGCCACTGGCAGGGTGCTTGCTAAAGGGACTGGAGCTGTACTCTGAGCCTGTGACAGCTGAATGGCTGCCATCACTGTGGAGGACAAAGAGTGGACAGTTCTGTGTAGCCCACCCATGTCAGAATGAATCCCCTTCATGAAGGCAACTACCTGTGCCAACTTCTCGTCGTGATCCTGGAAGACATTCCGGAGAGTAGTCTGACCTACACACAGCTGGCGCAAAAGGTCCACCACCTCAACACTGGGGGCAGCAGAGGAGACAGTGGCAGAGGCGGCTGTGCCTGTGGGGAAGAACACTCTACCCTTCTTACTACTGTGGGCATGGGCAGCACTAGTGGTAGTAGCCAGGAGGGTGGACACTGGACAATGTGTGGTAGAAGAGGCAGATTTCCCTCTCCCTGTGCCCGCCAACATTGAGCAGTCACCGCTGGAGTCAGATGACGTTGAGGTTGGTGTTTCTGGGCATGATTCTTCAAGGGCACTCCTGTCCCCCTCCGAGCCGCTGGTCACATCAGTCTCAGTGAGGTCATGTCTTGCAGTCGTGCAAGATGTCTCACAACTGGTGTCCGTCCCCTGTCCTTCTGTGCCCCCCATAGATCCTGCAATAAACAGAGACATAAGTTCAGTATAATGCCATACTCACAAACATCATATGCGAGCAAAGCGCAAAACTAGATTATGATACCCTCATGTTGCACATCACCCTGTGCAGTCTGCATGTGCAACCTTAATGCAAAAGTAAGACGATGCATGGAAACATGCATACTTGGCATTAATGACCCATGTGATGTTCACACAGCCAAATAGCTTGCCCATGCCTCCGTGCCTCCATGTAACTTTACATTCAGCTTTATGTAAGCATACCTAAGTGCCTGTAGGTGAGATAGATGTACATCTCAACATGTTGTCACAGTCACATACAGAGTCACTTTAAGGGGAAAACACAGATACTGACTCCAGAATGTCCTTATACTATGGCCATGAGCTACTGATGTCCACCATGTTGTGCTTTGAAGCACTAAAACCATTGCACATTGGTGTCAGATGTGTAGTTGTCACAATTTTGAGGTCAGACACTGCACACAAAGTCTCTGAGATGGGGCACACATCTCAGACACAAAGTCTCTGAGATGAGGCACACTACTGTTCACTGCCCGGTGATGTCCATGAGACCCATAATGCTGATGATGCCATTAGGCCACATCTTATCTTGAAATGTCAAGGGCCATTATATTAAACAAATGAGAAAGTACATGTAGCGTAAATGCATGACAGCTGCACTCAACACCAAAGGCCACTTACAAGCCATTGCATCACACTAGAAACATCCCAGAACTCAGCACTGGCTCATAGTTGGGATTCATGTAGTCACTCACACCTAAAGTCACCCTTTGCAAAATACTCACCCCCAACTTGCTGCTGAGGGGCCTTCACATGTCCATCCAGCTCTGGCTGTGTCACTGCCAAGATGCAGGTCATTAGTGGCATCGTGCTCCTGCGCACCAACCTGCCTGTTTGAGGAAGCAACCCCAGCGTCATCTCTGGCAAATTTTTGCTCAGCCGGCAGATGTCATCCCTCCTCTTGTGACAGTGTGTGTGCCATCAGTTGTGGGCAATGGCCCTCCATAAGGCCTTACATTGGTGGACAGTAAGCTGCAGGCATGGGAGACAAGAAGAAGAAGATTCAATGACACTGGGTTATGTACCACTGTGTCTCAGTACAGGAGCATGCACAAACTTAGCACAGCTATACAGATATGTTTAGCAGAGGCCATACAGCATGATACGTAGTACATTATCATCAGATAATCGTCTATAAATGCATACAGGTATGAGGATGGATGCAGTCCCTGGCCATCTCAAACACATGCAGACTCACTGTGACCGAACGACCGAAAATATCAGAGGGTCTGAAACAACAAAGAAGTGAACTCCGGATATGAACCAACAGGGGACTATATCACCATGCCTCGTGTATAATCTAAAAAAGTCACCCCTACACCAAACACACACAGTGGTCAGATAAGGATGCCCATCAGTCACCACACGGAACCGCCATTCATCATTTGGGTTTCCTTTAAGACCACCATTAAG
Organism: Lissotriton vulgaris; assembly: GCF_964263255.1. NCBI lineage: Eukaryota > Metazoa > Chordata > Amphibia > Caudata > Salamandridae > Lissotriton > Lissotriton vulgaris. The sequence continues at coordinate 1,190,284,332 of NC_141691.1, read as the reverse complement.
GGTGCCAATTGTCTTTCACGGGGAGGGCCTAGATTGTTAGAAAACCCTCACCTGATCAGACAGATCTTCCTTGGTCTTACTTCTCAATTAAGAGGATGTTAGAATACCAAGGGGGGACTGATGTCGCAGTGCAAAAAGTAGCTTGTAAAAAAATATTAAGAAAAAGTGTATGCTAAAATTGGATGACGGGGTACTGAACGTGATTTTTATTCTGGTGCTACCCACTCTGCCAATATTAAAAAGTAGTCAGTGACAATCACAATATTCTTGGATTGTCTAGATGTACTATGAGGTCAACATGTTTCAGCAATTAACGACACATTATGTCATTGCTTTCATCAGGACCAAAAAAACTGATAGCTACTTCAACCAAGTGATAGTGAAACAAAAATAGTGCTCAAAACCATATCAAATAAAACTGATACAGAGATCACCTGAATCCACTAGGTGTCTGCATCGTTTTCTCCACCTTTCCAAGTCATCAGAAATTTCTAGGAATAGTGAAAACAAGGGAATTTAGAATAGATATCCTGCTAGTAAACACAGTGTTCACACACTTATGGTGGTATACCAGGTTCTGACTTGTCAATCCTAGTAATCAGTGTCAACAAACAAATACACCTATAGCAACATATTATTCTGTGCTAATATCTCAACAGTGGATTGAATTGTCATAATTACCAAAGGAGAGAACATCTTACCCAACTTGGAAGATGCACAGACCTCACCCCACCTGGCCACGGCTCAGGGAGAAAAGGGGAAGCACCACTCTACAGAAGGAGGCAAAGACATAGCAAGCTGAAAGTGCCACTCCTTCATCGCTTGTTTAGACATAAATAAATCAGCGCCATTCATTGTCAAGTACTGCTTCACTTAAAAAAGGTGACCAGTCACCCAAATGCTCGGAGTCGCTTTAATTCGTGTTAAGATGCCCACCACGCCAAAGGCGCAGAAGTGTATAAAAAGTGGGAAGCAAGCGCGGCCTCTGTCTTGATGCCTAGCGATTCCTTAATATCTCAAAGCATCCGCGCTTTCTTGGCAAACACCCTACCTGTCCGTCGGTACTTTGTATCGGCGTCCGAGCCAATCGGGGAGGTGCCCGGACAGGCATCGTCTGTAGTATATGACGCATCGCGTCATTCGCCGATTGCTGGTCACGTGACCCCCAGGCTCTTCAACCACAATGTCTGATTGGCTGGACAGGCGGCCAATCAAAACCCTTGAAAAACGTTACCAGCTGGATGATAAACACTGCTCGTGTGTGAGAGAGAGGGTTTTTTTTCTAAAAGCCAAATCGAATGCAAGAAACTTTAGCACAAGGTTTAAAAAAAGAACAAAGAACAAAACGTTTACTCTGTTAGTTGTTACTGGTGGTAGTCACATGTCATGAACCACACAACAACAACTGCACATGAGAGAAGGATGATCCTAATATCACGCAATTTGCCTAGAAGTAGTTCCTCATTCCTTCTACTACATAGTTAGGAGGGAAATGGGGACTGACATTAAGATATTAACCACACACATCGAGGGAGTAATGAATTTGTTAACATCTCATGCATAGAGGCTAAATCATATACCATGGCCATTACAAACCCTCACTATTATCATTGGCAATTGTTATACTGAAAGCGAGACTCCTCTATAACAGTAGCTAGGGAACCATACTAAACAAATGGAATTCATAGAGTAGCCCAGGGTATGTCATCATTAAGCCCCGCACGGTTCGTGCCCATTTTGAAAACTCACTTCTGTTCTTTTACTAGGAGATACTTGGTTACATCAGTAATATGTGCGGGGATATGAAGTTGTTCAATCACTGTCCATTGAAACGCCTAGGATGGATGGCGTGCCTCCAGAAAGTGATTAGTTAATTTAGTAGCTTGTCTCTTGCACCTAATGGTGCTCTTATGCTCAGATATTCTGACTCTGATCTTGCGGGTGGTCATCCCTATGTATTTAAACCCACAGGGACATGTGATGAGATAGACAAGGTTGTCGCTGTTACAATTTGTGAATTTGTTCTGAATCCACGGTCCCATGGTCCCTATGTCTATTTCGGTTGATTTTTTAGTCAGCGGACAAGAATGGCACGACCCACAGGGATGATGACCCCTGACTGGGGGAAGGTCCCAGAGGGAACCCAGAGCCCTGGGTTCTTTTGTGTGTGGTCTCGTATGGACCAAACGATCTCTAAGATTAGGTCCCCTTTTGAAGGAGAAGAGAGGGGTCTGTATTGCAGCTCGATCAGATTTCAGGATGGACCAATGTTGTTTTACCACTTTCTGTATTTTATTGGATAGTGTCCCAAACGTAGTGACAAAAGTCAACCTTTCCAGGGGGGGCTTAGGGGCAGATGGTTCCAAAAGAGCCAAACGGGTATTATTTCTGGCCCTTTTAAGGGAACGTTGTACCAGTCTAGTCAGATACTTGTGTGAAATCAGTTGTTCCTTAAGAGCCATGGAATGGTTTTTAAAGGCCCCAGCATTAGAACAATTTCTCTGAACTCTGAGAAATTTCCCAAATGGCAAGTTCTCCCGTAGGGATTTGGGATGGTGACTATCGAAGCATAAGAGGGAATTCTTTGCCAAAGGTTTCCTGTAGAGTTCAAATTGTAGACCCTCTGGAGTGGATGTAATAAGTAAATCCAGGAAAGCTAGTTTGTCTCTTCCTATTTCGATCGTGAAACAAAGGAAATCGTTCCTGCTATTCAATCACTTTAAAAACTCATGACAACTCTCACTCGTACCTCGCCAGATCACTAGGACATCATCGATGTACCTTCTCCACGTTCTAATACACTCAAGAAAGGGATTGGTGGGTGCCAACTCATGCTCCTGTTCAAAGGAATGAACGTACAAATTTGCCAGACTAGGAGCGTAAACGCTCCCCATACTGGTACCCGATACCTGAAGGTATATAGTGTCTTCAAATTTGAAGAAGTTGTGCTTCATAGTCAGGGTGGTGTGGTAAATTTAAATTACCTATACTTAATTTATGCGGTAAAGTTCAATAAGAATAACTCAGTCAAAAATAAGAGACAGAATCCGTGGTATTTGAGGTTTTAAAAGGGGTTTTATTCCTTAAAAAGGAATTGGTTCGAACCAGGCAATCATATTCCATCACCACGAAGGTTCAGGAAGGGATAGACAATACTTTATTGACAGGTTATCATATATATAGTCAATGCATTACAGTAAAAGCAGATGCAGAAGGCGTAACAGCTGAGAGAAACGAGATAAGGACATATGTACGTAACAGAAGGCGTGCATGAGGGCGTACACAGAGGTGTGTGCTAGACAACGTCACGTGAAACGTATCACAAGTGGGTGGATCCATAAGAGAATCCTGCAGTGTCAGCAGAAATATGTGGCAGAGATGCGCGCCCAGCAGCATGACGTGTGATTGACGTGGAACTGGAGGGTGAAGGGGACTTGACATTTAGCCCTACATGAGGAGACAAAAGTCTGGGGTGTCAGAACAACCTAATCCCAAATCATATCTAATATCTTGTGTTTGAGGAACTGTATTATCTAGAAGGAAAGGTCTCTCGGGCAGAGGCTATTCTATACTGACTGCTAGTGCGTGCATATGCGACTACGTGTCTACATGAGATGTGAGGGGCCATGGGCCTACCATGGTAACGGGAGCTATGAATTACTTGCATGGAGACAGTGAGGCCGGGCCCTTTGCTCTGCAGCTGGGAAGGATGTTTTCCTAAACTACTAGACAGGAATGTATTTTCGAGGAGCAGAGCAGATAACTTGAAGGTTGAATACAGTATTGGCAGGCAAGGCAGGCCGAGCCAGGCACCGCTCGCCGCGCAGGGAGTAAGTCAAGGGTCAGGAAGCAGCTGCAGCTTTCAGAGACAGAAGGCAGAAAAAGGCTTGATGGCAGGAATCAGGGCCTAACTCTCCAGAGCTAGAAAACATGAAAGTGCACCATATAAAGACGTTGGCAAGTCACACTTAGGAACGGAATATCTGACCCATTCATGGTGGAACTGAAAGAAGACATGTTAACGTTGGACGCAAATGTATTTGCGTTTTCATAGCTGGAAGTGGAGGGAACATACATGTACTTAAAGCACGTACATGGAGCCGGTGGGGTCTACGATAGGGGACACAACTGACCATACAATTCATATTACCTCATTCCCTCCTTGTCCCCTACGGACCCTTCATGATATATCAATCCTCATTAATCTATCAATCTGTTCATGTAACATCATTTGCTCTTCTTTCTTCTTACGGCGTTTTGAATGAGGACTTGAATGAGGAATACATGATGTGGCGCACAGGCCGCAAATCGCTGGCCCACACTGTAGACATAGGCAGCAACTGAATACTATGAGAAGGGCAATACCTAGGAAGGATAGGACCTTCCATCCCCAGGCTGACAACGTGGTCCAGAACTAACCGGACCAAGTCCAGGTGCCTGGATTCTGGTGTATCAGACTTGCAATCTTGTGAAGACGAGTGATGGCTCTATATACCGATGGCGCGTTTTCTGGAATGAAAACACAGCAGCTCGACCCGATGACTCTACAAGCTCCGCCCCTATCGGCCAGGATGACGTCAAGGACGAGACGATTTTGAAGAACAACAATCCGCATAGCAGACTGCTCCTCTGTTAAGTTACCTAGGGCTGAAGTAGTTTCATTCACTACTGCTTCGAGGGTTCTGGTTAATCTACGTATCAGTTTACTATTAAAGACAGCACCTAAGTAGGGAAAGAAACCTTTATTGAAGTCTGTATATTGCTCCCATGCCGTTTCAGTGTAGTCGACAATCGGGAGATCTCTCTGTGGTCTATTGTGTACTAGACGGGTGTCCCTATGATAATCAGGAGGGGCTAGGAAAACAGGTGGCAGAAGGAATGCAATGTAACAGGTGCCATCCCAATCTAGAGGTAAGCGTATATATGCAGTATGACCACAAATGAAGTAGGAATGACGTGAAGCTTTAAATGCAGACTTGCCCTTATCACTGAATTCAATCACAGTAGTACATTTACTATGACCCAGGTGTACTGAACCATTCTTTCTGACACATAATTCACCTTTGACTGGTAGTACGGACATGGCAGGCAAGACTGGTTCGGATTCGGATTCAACATTCAGAATCATGAGGTTAAGTGTAAAGCTACCTAATCCATATACTTCATTTTCTAGATCAGTTCCTGTTCTTTTTGGTAGACCCTCCTTGTCAGGGAAACATACTTTATGCAGAACTGTGTTCAGATTTCCCCATACCCAGTTGCCCTGGTAAACTACGGAATTGGAATCTAGAGAGTTCATTAAACTAAACCATGCCCCACAGGAACCATTGTGTGTAAACGGGTACGGGAAGAGGGGCAGAACTCCCTTGTATTTTTGATAGGGAGGGAGTCGGCCACATATCCAACAATTGGTAGCATTGCTGGTCTGATGGGAATGATGTAACATACTAATGAATGTGTTGTTGCGCAGCGCAAGTCGGTAAGACAATTCATGCGGGGGCAGTTCACTGAAAGAGTGCTCGGCAGTGACATTGAAGGGAGAATGTGCACGCTTGAAAATAGGGTAGTAGATATGTAACAGTATACTTGCAGCAATAATCAGAAGACTTAGAAAAAACATAATCAATAGTGTCACGATGCAGTGGCTGCGAAGAGATTTACAATATTCACGTTTCTTGAGCTGTTTCTGTCTATCTCTCTCTATTGGGGTCTAGGGGATACATGTCAGAAACTCGTCTAACCGATTCACCTAGGGGAGGACTTAAACAATTAAACTGTCTGACTTGCTAGACCTCAATTTAAGTCTGTATTCCTGGGAAGAAGTTTTCTCGACCAGGGGGAGTTTTGAGTCAGTCTGTGGAGGAGGGCCGGGCTGAGATTTCAAATCTGGAGGCAGTCCATGAAACTTTTTGATACGACTCGAGTGGAGCCAGCCCTTTCGGCCCTCCACTTTCACGGCTGTCCTTGTTGTTAAAAGCACTAGTCTTGGTGCTTGCCAACGGGGCTCCAGCGGACTTCTTCGGTCGAAATTCCTTATGAAGACGTATTCTCCTGGAACCACTTCATGGGGCTTCACCTCGGTGTTGTCGGGAAAGGCTGCAGCTACCTGTGAACGACAAGATTGTAGTGCAGACATCAAGGAGGCAAGGTAATCGGTCAGCATAATACAGTCAACATCGGTAATCTTTCGAGGCAGAGGCGTCCCCCACATATTCGGTGGCCTACCAAAGACCACCTCATACGGGGATAGCCCTGTTCTGGAGTGTGCAACCATTCTTATGTAAAAGAGTGCGACTGGCAAAGCTACTATCCAGTCGACTCCTTTCTCTCTACAGATCTTGGCAAGGCGAATTTTCAGAGTCTGATTATGACGCTCCACGAGGCCTGCTGCCTCGGGGTGTCGGACACAGTGGAACTTCCATTGGTAGCCGAGCAGGAGAGATACCTGCTTCATTAGCTCGGACGAGAATGGCTGACCGTTATCGGAGTATACGATGCGGGGCAAACCATATCTGGGGAAAAATTCACGAACCAGCTGCTTGGCAGTGGTCGGAGCAGTGTAATCTGGGACTGGATATGCTTCTGTCCTACGGGAGAGTGCACATACAACTACGAGGACATATTTGAATCCTCGACAACGTTCCATCTGGATATAATCCATCTGGAGGACTTCAAAAGGGTGATCGGGAGGATGAAATCCACCTTGCTCTACGGGAATGCTTTTACCTGGGTTGAACTGACAACAAATCATGCAAGTACGCACTTTCTGTTTGGCTGCTGCTCGTAAATGTTTATTGAACCAAATGTTTTGAATACTGTCTAACATGGCTTTTTCTCCTAAATGTGCAGGACTGTGTACTGTGTTAATGATTACTTGGACCATAGAGTCAGGGAGAAACCATGTAGATTTTCCCTTCGTCATCCATCCTTGATCTGTCTGGATCCCTCCTAATTCAGTCCATTTCTTGATTTCGTCTGGTGTAGCATGTGTCTGTATGTCAATTACATCTAGGGCGGGATCCCTAACTGTCATGCAATGTGTCGGTGTCTGGACTATTGTCTTTGTCAAGTCAGTTGCGTGAGTCCGAGTCTGAGCTGTATGCTTGGCTGTTCGGTCTGCCAGGTCGTTACCCTGGGAAATGATATCTGTGACTTTGGTATGTGCCTTGCACTTCATGATGGATATCGCTGTAGGCAGATGTATTGCATCTAACAGAGTTTGAATGAGGGGACCGTGTTGAATTTTGGCACCGTGAGAAGCCAAATAACCTCTTTCTCGCCACAGGACACCGAAGTCGTGTACAACTCCGAATGCATAACGTGAATCTGTGTATATGTTAACTCTCTTGTTCTTGGCTTGAATACAGGCTTGAGTCAGAGCGATGAGCTCTGCTGCTTGAGCTGACAGGGTATCAATACAATTTGTTTCTATGACTTCAGTTTCTGTCGTGACTGCGTAAGCGGCCACTAATTCTCCTGTACTTGTTCTCATGCATGAACCATCCACATAAAGTGTCAGGTCTGGATCTGGTAATGGAGTGTCTGTCAAGTCTTGTCTAGGTTTTGTCGTAATAGTAATGACTTCAATACAATCATGTGCCAATGGATCTGTCTCACTTAATGGCAAAAGTGTAGCAGGGTTCAATGTGTTGCAACGTCTGATTTCTATGTGTGGCTGAAACAATGTCAATTCATAACCTGTCAGTCGTGCTATAGTCAAGTGCTGGGTCTGTGTTCGATTTAAAAGAACTTCCACGGAGTGTGGAACTTGTACTGTCAACTGGTGTCCTAACACTATGGAATCACTTTGTCTGATTGCTAGAGCTGTTGCTGCTACTGATTTCAAGCACGCAGGCAGGGCCTGGGCTACTGGATCTAATGTACTAGAAAAATAAGCACACGGTTTGTGTGATCCTGCTTGTTCTTGGGTCAGCACTGACAATGCAGTACCTTCGCGTTCTGTGACAAAAAGTGTAAAAGGCTTGCTGTAACATGGTGTCGCTAAAACTGGTGCTTGACATAAGGCTTTCTTTAAGTCGTCAAAAGCTTGTGTATGTTACTGGGTCCAAGGGAGGGCAGTCGAAGACGCTGCCTCCTGGGTTGTCAACTGTATAAGTGGCTTTGCTAGAAATGCGTACTGAGGAATCCATTGTCTGCAGTAAGAAGTGAGGCCTATAAATGCTTGTACCTCCTTTTGTGTCTTGGGCTGTGACATGTGTACAATTAACTGAATGCGGTCAGGTGTTAGCTGTCTCCCCCCTTTGGACAGCAAGTGCCCAAGGGAAACAACTTGCTGAACACAGAATTGCAGCTTCGACGGGGACACCTTGTGTCCCTTGTCAGCCAGGAAATGCAAAACCGTCAGTGACGCTTGCTCACATTCAGGTTCGCTGCGGGCGGTGATCAGCAGATCATCGACGTACTGTAACAGGGCAGTTTTATCAGGCATGTGTATACTGTCTAGTTGTCTTTTCAGTGCTTGGCTATAGATGCTGGGGCTTTCTGTGAATCCTTGAGGTGCGCGTGCACATTTGAAGCTTCGTCCATTTAAACAGAATCCGAAAAGGTATTGGCTTTCCGGGTCAATGGGGACACTAAAGAAGGCGTTCTTCAGGTCAATTACAGTAAAGAACGTTGCTTCGGAATCAATGGCAGTCAATAGAGACGAGATATCTGGGACCACGGGGTATTGTGGTACAACGCATTTATTTAATTTGCGCAAATCGATAACTAATCGATAAACAGGAGGTGCATTTGGATCAGTACGTTTAAGAATTGGAATGATGGGGGAATTACATACATTGGAGTCGGTTTCTACAACCACTCCTTGTGCAATGAGCTCGTCAATGATTTTCAGTAAAGCCGCTACAGCATCTGGAGGTAACTTGTATTGTCGGATTCGTGGTAAGACTACTCCTGGTCTGAGTGTGACTCGATATGGTGTAATGTGCATACAACCTACATCAGTGGGGCCTTGTGCCCATAAATGTGCAGGAACATTCTGTAATCTGGGATCAATATCTCTCAACACATAGTGACCTTTAAAGTCACGCAAAAACAGTCTTACTCCTTCCGGAGAACAGCAAATAACAGCTCCTAGAGCTTTCAATGTCTTTATACCTAACAAGTTTTCTGGACATGATTTCGTCGATGGACCAACTGCAAGGGGAAGTGGTTGCGATACTTCATTAATAATAGGCTTTCCTGAAATTCCAAGGGAAACATTCTGTGAGCCTGAGAGGGGTGCCCCTGGAACCTCGTTGTGACTTATAGTTGTCCTGCTTGCCCCTGTATCAATTAAAAGCTTTCTGTCTTTCCCTAATACTTGACTATGTACATAAGGACCTTCTTGATCTACAGGAACCTCAATAAGAGGCAAGCCAACTTCCCTCTCTAGGCTGTTTCATGTGTATCGCTGATAATCGGGATAGTCATTTTGTGCATACTGGTACATCTGTTGTGTCGTGTTGTGTGTTGCGGCAATGGGTTGTGGCTGTGGCACTGCTACGGTCTGTACTGTCTGTTGTGGGGCTTGCATAGGCTGGATATTCTGTGGTACTTGTTGTTGGACCTGGTCCTGTCTAGGAGGACGCGGTCTCTCTTTAGTTTTGCCTGTAGAGATATTGTGTTTCAAAACTGCGCAATCGTTTATATAGTGACCTGGCTGTTTACAATAGTTGCATATCCCTTTAACAGGAGCCGCTGAATTATTGGACTGGGTCATACCCTTTTTCTGACCGTCAGCTGGAACTGACTGAGCAACTAACATTTTCATTTTCGTGTCTTTCATACGTCTTTGTTCGTGCTCTTGTTCCTCTCTAATTCTATTCTGGTGGTACTGTAACATTTGTAACATTTGTGAAGGGGTATTAGCTTGCCATGTGCTCTCGACTTTCAGAACACGATTCTTAACTTGGGGCAGAGAATTCTCGACTAATTTTGTTACAAAAAGATGTGGATACGACTCGCTACTTGCTTTCAGGCCACTATTAATACCAAAACATTTCTCAAATCGGGAATAAAAATCACTAGTGTCTTCATCGGGTTTCTGTTTGCAGGCTGAGATTGCACCCCAGTCTTCCTTTTTCGTTGCTAATAATCGTGGCAATACTTGTACTAACAATCCTGGTAATGCTTTAGTTTTTTCCCCAAGTCCTAGGCCTGCAGTTCGAGTATTTTCTTCGTTCTCTAATTCAGCCCAAACAATCTTTTGCTCTCCCACCTCCCATTCTTTTTCTTTGAGTTTCTCGTAAATACCGGCAGGCAATAATACTTTTAATATTTTCATGATATCGGGATAGGTATAATCACCCATGAGTAACATGTCTTTTATTTCACGGTGAAAACCTGCTGGATCTTTGTCATGGCTGGGCACTAATTTCTTCATTTCCAATAGTTCTATTTTAGGTATGGGCGTGTACACAAACACGCGTCTAAGAGTATTATCATCATTCCTGACTGGGTGCACTTCTCGCAAGGGATTCTGTCTGTCTATGTAATACATTTTTCTGTCTACGGGTGGGGCTGGATCAAACTGTGGACACAAGAAGGCACTATATCTGTGCCGATGTTCTAGAACTAATTTAATTAAGTCGGTACCTAGACCTCTCCATCTATTCATGAGTAGTTCTATTAATATATCAGGTAGGGGACCAGGATCAGAGTGTTGGCTTTTATACAATATAAGGAGGTGTTGTATCATGTAGATACCAGCTAAACGCTGTTCATCTGGGGAAAGATTCAAAAACGTTTGTGCTAATGCGTCATCACTATATTTATCAGAACTGTCAGCCCATTGTACTGCTGACCTGGCTAATTCTTGTTCATCCATAGAATTGAGTACATGGTACCCCATTCGTTCTTGGAGTATTTTATCGGTAGCCTGAAATAGATGCTCAGGCGTCTTCGGGTTTGACATGGCAGCTTGAAAAAGTCTCTTACTTTCTGGACGTACCGGACGTGTTGAATTATTAAAGGGTCTTCCCTTACCTACATATGCTATCATTTCTCTAGCTGGTAATTGTATTGTTCCTATTGTCGTTTCTGGTTGTTCCTCCTCCTCCGAGGATTCATTCTTATCTGCATCTATTTCTCTTTCAGGCTGTTCTCTTTCATGTATTTGTTCTACTGCTTTTCGGATCCTTCGGTACATATTTTCTATACTACTCTGTTTATCATGTTTTCCGTCTGCTATATTCTGACCCCATTTGTTAAGTGCTTTCATTTCTTCCTGGTCTACACCAGGCCTATCTTGGTTTCTTATCAAGCAGTTTATGAAGAAACGTAATATCATTTTCTGAGTGTCAACTTTCTGGTATGCCATGGCCTCGCCAATACTTTCAGGGCCTTGCCCTGTTTGGACAAAGTGATATATTCTGTCTAGATGATCAATCATTCCTGGTAGTAACATTAAATAGTTTGCAACTCGTCGTAGACGTACTGATGATAGCATCATTCTGTCGTCTTTACCGGGTACTGGATCATATCTACAGTCTGTAAGAGGCTCATTAAGTATGTCGTAACTCGCTGTTTGAGGTGTACGTTGCTGTGCTAAATCCCTATAAGTCAATCGATGTGTTTGTGGCGGGGTCTGAAAACCTCCTGTCGCACCTCCTGAGGTGCCAGGTCCAAAAGGATTTGTTGGGTGAATGGCAGGGAGAATAGGCGCGGGAAGGAGTGGAGGAACAGGCGGAAGATGTGGAATGGGAGGAGGAGTATGTTGTTGCAGAGGTGGGGGTAGATTATCTCGGGGTGGAGTGCCGTTAGCAGGTGGTGTACGTGGCGGCGGAATATTAACATATTCGGGGGCTACATCGTCTAAATAGGAAGAAAGAAAAATGTCCTTTGCGGTCTTGTGGTGTAATTTAGTCGGAAGCAATGGAGGTGGCAGATCTTTTGGTACGTCCGGGGTGGCCTTAGGTAAACCCTCGGCCAGGAGAGGATACATACTATTTATAAGGGTGTTTCGTTGTCTGTCTACTTGTTCTGCTTTTACTCGTATACCTTCTTCAGCTAATACATTTTCTCGGGCTTTGTCTGAATCCTCTCTACTTTTCTCTGCTTTTCTGAGTGCTTTCTCTGTGCGTCTATGCAATTCTTTACGCCATAATTCAATGGCATCTTTCTGTGACGGTCTGGCTTTCTTTTTCCATAATGCTTCTTCTATTCTCATGATGCAATCGGCATCCCATGTCCCAGCAGCGGGCCATCTCTGATTCTCTGCTAAATCTTTGGTGTAATCCACCCACAAATCGAGATATAATACGGCATCTAGGCCATGTTTGTGGTACATAAAGTACCCTGGAGTGTCCCTGGGTGGAATAGGAACAGCTTCCTCTAGTATCCCTTTTCTAGTTTTTATCTGTCTTAGTTTAGAGAATAAAGGCATCTTGAACCTTACTACTTGATACTTACTTGGACTTGGACACAATTAATACAATAACACAATAATGTAGATCGAACAATCATTCATACCACGACATTAAAACACTTTAAAACATTTGAAAACGAACAATAATAATTAGAATAAAACTAACTACCTTCATACTCGATATACTGCTAAACAGTACAGATACACTGCTAAAACAGTGCAGACCGGATATACTGCTAAACAGTACAGATACACCGCTAAAACAGTGCAGACCCGGTCTGTGTACCCAAACCCGTCTTGACCAGCACAAATTAATGCGCTCGTCTAGATGCGTCCCCAGCAACGGTACTCACCAGGAAGCACGGAACAGAAGGCCTCGGAAACTCGACACTGGACTGGACCGGACTGGACTCGACTCGTGACGTAGATACTTCGGGACTTCGGAACCTGGTGGGCCTCTGAATACCTCGGACTTTGCTCTCTCAGCTAGGCTCTGGTCGGGATCCTCCGCACTCCTCACTGCCTCGTCTGGGTGTTGATCGCAGCCTCAGTCACCTCCGTTGGCCTGAGGGAGATACAGGAAATCCTGCGGGTACGCGTAGTTGTCCCTCCGGCTGTGGCAGGGGACCGGGCCTGCAACGCACCGCCGGCGCGTAAGGTGGGGGAGGGGTCCCTATTCGGGCGCCAATTATGTGGTAAATTTAAATTACCTATACTTAATTTATGCGGTAAAGTTCAATAAGAATAACTCAGTCAAAAATAAGAGACAGAATCCGTGGTATTTGAGGTTTTAAAAGGGGTTTTATTCCTTAAAAAGGAATTGGTTCGAACCAGGCAATCATATTCCATCACCACGAAGGTTCAGGAAGGGATAGACAATACTTTATTGACAGGTTATCATATATATAGTCAATGCATTACAGTAAAAGCAGATGCAGAAGGCGTAACAGCTGAGAGAAACGAGATAAGGACATATGTACGTAACAGAAGGCGTGCATGAGGGCGTACACAGAGGTGTGTGCTAGACAACGTCACGTGAAACGTATCACAAGTGGGTGGATCCATAAGAGAATCCTGCAGTGTCAGCAGAAATATGTGGCAGAGATGCGCGCGCAGCAGCATGACGTGTGATTGACGTGGAACTGGAGGGTGAAGGGGACTTGACATTTAGCCCTACATGAGGAGACAAAAGTCTGGGGTGTCAGAACAACCTAATCCCAAATCATATCTAATATCTTGTGTTTGAGGAACTGTATTATCTAGAAGGAAAGGTCTCTCGGGCAGAGGCTATTCTATACTGACTGCTAGTGCGTGCATATGCGACTACGTGTCTACATGAGATGTGAGGGGCCATGGGCCTACCATGGTAACGGGAGCTATGAATTACTTGCATGGAGACAGTGAGGCCGGGCCCTTTGCTCTGCAGCTGGGAAGGATGTTTTCCTAAACTACTAGACAGGAATGTATTTTCGAGGAGCGGAGCAGATAACTTGAAGGTTGAATACAGTATTGGCAGGCAAGGCAGGCCGAGCCAGGCACCGCTCGCCGCGCAGGGAGTAAGTCAAGGGTCAGGAAGCAGCTGCAGCTTTCAGAGACAGAAGGCAGAAAAAGGCTCAATGGCAGGAATCAGGGCCTAACTCGCCAGAGCTAGAAAACATGAAAGTGCACCATATAAAGACGTTGGCAAGTCACACTTAGGAACGGAATATCTGACCCATTCATGGTGGAACTGAAAGAAGACATGTTAACGTTGGACGCAAATGTATTTGCGTTTTCATAGCTGGAAGTGGAGGGAACATACATGTACTTAAAGCACGTACATGGAGCCGGTGGGGTCTACGATAGGGGACACAACTGACCATACAATTCATATTACCTCAGTGGCACAGGCCATGATGAAGTTAACCGGGGTGATGCTGTCCAGTGTTCTAGATTGTAGTAAGAGCTGAATGACTTCCAGGGTTTCACCTTGTTGTATTGATGTATATAGGGCCTCCACATCAAATGAAACGAGGAGATCCATGGTAGTGTTGAACTCTATTTCAGGTAAGAGGCGCAGTACATCAGTCGTATCTTTTAGATAAGTTGGCATCTCTTGTACCATAGGGCGCAAGCAAAAATCAACAAACGTTGATAACGGTTTGAGAACTGATCCAATGCCCGATATTATGGGGCGGCCAGGAGGTGGTCTTTGTTCCTTGTGCACCTTTGGCAGGGCATAAAAATGCGGGGTCACAGGATGTGGATTACACAAAAAAGCAGCTTCTTGTGATGTGATCCACCCTTCAGATAAAGCTCCCTCTGTCATGATGGAAATCGTTGTCTTGAGTTCCTCAGTTGGATCAACATCCAGGGGGCGATAAGATTTCACATAGCTCAATTGGCGGAGACATTCTGCACGGTAGGTGCTAGTGTCCAAAAGGACAATAGCCCCACCTTTGTCCGCTGGTTTGATGGTTAATTTTTGGTCTGCAGACAGTGTTCTCAAAGCCAATTGTTCATCTTTGGGAAAATTATGGAACACACCCTCTTGTTGTGTGAACAGGTCTTCAATGCTCTTCTCAACAGCTTGTTCGAAAGCAAGTATCTTCGGGGGCATGGAGTGGGAAGGGGGATTAAAGGTAAACTTCCTTTTCAGTCCTTTGTTAATTTCCCTAGTCTCTTCCATTTCAGATCCCTGTTTATTGGCAAAGAAGAAATGCAACCTAACTTTGCACAAAAATTTAGCTAGCTCATGACGGGTTTCAAAGTGATCATTTCTATGTGTGGGGACAAAACCTAATCCTCTGTTCAATGCTTTTTCTTCGGTTTGTGTCAACGCATGCTGGCTCAAGTTGATCACGAGCCCGGTTCCAAGTTGGTTGTCATCTGATCCTTGTTCTTCGTTGTTGTGCTCCTCAAACTCCTGGTTGAGGTCGTAGGACGGCTGTAGTGCACTTGTGGTTGTTGTTGACCTATGCCTAAAAAAGGCTGCCCGGAAAAGTTATTCGGGTATTGGGGTGGGAAAGGCCCCATGTGTGGTTGAAAGGGACCCATTTGTTGTGGTCCCATCTGAGGAGGAAAAGATGTCCCACCAAGTTGCCAAGAATTGGGAATCCACCAAATTGGCGTTTGATTTTGTTGATTGCCCCTCCAGCTGTTACGAAAATTTCTCCTTCCTCTACCTCTTGGTTGACCCTGGTTAGTGGACCCAGTGTCACTACCTGATGTATTGTCCTCAGAACTAAGCATGGGCGAATTTTGCGAATCTCGCGTTCGCAAATTTTGCGGATTTGCGAACTCGCAATCCGCAAAATCCGCGAATTCTCGCGAATTTTTTTTTTTTGTGTTCGTGCGGGTTTCTGCCAGTTCGCGAGGGTTTTGTACAATTTCGCAAACGCGAACTTACATGTCGGGTCGCAAGTTTCGCGAACTTGTTGTTTCTACGTGTCCAGCCTGTTTGGGACACTCTTCTTCATCACTGCCACTCTCTGTCCCCACTGCCACTCTCTGACTACTCATGCCACCCTCTGGCCCACCCATGCCACCCTCTGTTTCATCACAGCACCCTCTGGTTGTCCAGTCAGTGTACATTATTGTGGCAAAGCAAGCACACCTTACCTGCCTCAAGTGACCTGAATTAATTTGGGGCTGATTAATGTGTCACAGAATATTTTTTTAGCTGGCACCTGCTTCCTTAGTGCTTCCTGATTAGTGATCTTTTGCACTTGCTAAGTGCTTTCATTGTTGCAAAATTAGTTACAACACCTGCCCTGCCCCAACTGACAATAATGAATTAGGGGCTGATTAATGGATTTGAACTTCCAGCCTGGCTCCTGCTTGTCTCCCTTAGCTGTAATTCAGGACCTTTGTGGCATATGTGTAACTATTCTGAGGTTCAGAGCAGGGTCACATAATAGTTGCAACTGGCAACTGAACTCTGGAGGGGCCCCTCAGGAAGCACTACAGGAAATGGCTACTAATGATGAGCCTGAACTTTTGAACCTGGTAAGTAGTTTCAGTTTTGCTAAGATCGTATTTCTGCAATTTAGCGCTTATTCGCGGGGCGCGAAGTTGTACTGGGAAGCCGCGAACTCACGCGAACAGTGTAAGCAAGCCATAAAATCCGCTGCTCGCGGATTTGCGGATTTTGCGGGAGATTCGCGAATCTCGCGGATTGCGTATTTACCGAAAATCCGCAAAATCTGCGAGCGAAACGGATTTTCCGCCCATGCTTACTCAGAACTCGAAGTCCCATAACTGGACCCATTCTTTCGTCCATTGGCAGTGAAATCAGGAGGGACATATGTCTCACTTGTGTACGTATAAACTTTATCAAACTTGAATTTATCCAGATCCTTTCTGAATTTCTCATTTTTGACTGATAAAGTAAACTCCTTGAACTCTCTGTTATTTTTGATGGTTTCGTCTTGATTCTTCTGGAAAGCTTTACTGGAAAGAGTTGTTTTAATGTGGGATTCTAAAAGTTGAATCTCAACCAGTATAGTGCCTGCAATCCTCTTAGAGGTTTGGATAATGAGTATGAGCCAGTCCCTCGTACACCGCCAAGCGATGAGTGACCAGCTCTTAAGAAACTCTTTATCCTTCAAGAACAGTCTAGGACTATTGGTGACGATAAGTCCAGTGGGTGCACAAGTGTTGCATAAATATTGTGCCATCACTGTTCCATGTAAGGTGGTACGTATGTGTGATTTCTTTAAAGTCAGAATTTTACCCAATTCATCCCCATTGCTAGTAACAGCTGCAGGTAATGTTTCTAATAAATCAGGATGACTAGCCAAAGCGAGTTGCAAATTGTCCTCATCAAAGGAGAGGCCTTGATTTTCGGCCATGATTAAAGAAGCAGATGTACACAAGACAGCACTGAAAAACGACGAATAAACAAAAGAAAGAGCGTCCACCTCACAGTTTGTGATGGCGTAAACAGACAATTAGTGGGTCCGTTTCTCTATAAATGACTCGCAGTCACAGCGACTGCTCCAGAACAAACAACAACAATAATTTTATCAGGGTCAAAGGAGATTTTCACTGCACCTGGCCACGGCTCTGGTGGGGTTGAAGAGCCTGGGGATCACGTGACCGGCAATCGGCGAATGACGCAATGCATCATATACTACAGCCGATGCCTGTCCCGGCACCTCCCCGATCGGCTCGGACGCTGATACGAAGTACGGACGTACAGGTAGGGTGTTAGCCAAGAAAGCGCGGATGCTTGGAGATATTAAGAAATCGCAAGGCATCAAGACAGAGGCCATATTTGCTTTCCACTTTTTATACACTTCTGCGCCTTTGGCGTGGTGGACATCTTAACACGAATTAAAGCGACTTCGAGCATTTGGGTCTCTGGTCACCTTTTTTAGGTGAAGCAGTACTTGACAATGAATGGCGCTGATTTATTTCTGTCTAAACAAGAGATGAAGGAGTGGCATTTTCAGCTTGCTATGCCTTTGCCTCCTTCTTCTGTAGAGCGGTGCTTCCCCTTTTCTCCCTGAGCCGTGGCCAGGTGGGGTGAGGTCTGTGCATCTTCCAAGTCGGGTAAGATGTTCTCTCCTTTGGTAATTTTGACAATTCAATCCACTGTTGCGATATTAGCACAGAATAATATGTTGCTATAGGTGTATTTGTTTGTTGACACTGATTACTAGGACTGACAAGTCAGAACCTGGTATACCACCATAAGTTTGTGAACGCAGTGTTTACTAACAGGATATCTTTTCTGAATTCCCATGTTTTCACTATTCCTAGAAATTTCTGATGACTTGAAAAGGTGGAAAAAACGATGCGGACACCTAGTGGATTCAGGTGATCTCTGTATCAGTTTTATTTGATATGGTTTTGAGCACTAATTTTGTTTCACTATCACTTGGTTGCAGTAGCTATCAGTTTTTTTGGTCCTGATGAAAGCAATGACATAATGTGTTGTTAGTTGCTGAAACATGTTGACCTCATAGTACATCTAGACAATCCAAGAATATTGTGATTGTCACTGACTACTTTTTAATATTGGCAGAGTGGGTAGCACCAGAATAAAAATCACGTTTAGTACCCCCTCATCCAATTTTAGCATACACTTTTTCTTATTATTTTTTTACACGCTACTTTTTGCACTGCGACATCAGTCCCCCCTTGGTATTCTAACATCCTCTTAATTGAGAAGTAAGACCAAGGAAGATCTGTCTGATCAGGTGAGGGTTTTCTTACAATCTAGGCCCTCCCCGTGAAAGACAATTGGCACCCTTAATGGTGGTCTTAAAGGAAACCCAAATGATGACGGGTGGTTCCGTGTGGTGACTGATGGGCATCCTTACCTGACCACTGTGTGGGTTTGGTGTAGGGGTGACCTTTTTTAGATTATACACGAGGCATGGTGATATAGTCCCCTGTTGGTTCATATCCGGCGTTCACTTCTTTGTTGTTTCAGACCCTCTGATATTTTTGGTCGTTTGGTGTATGCATGGGGCATATCAGAGTTTGGTCTTTAAAATCCCCTTTGACCCTAATAAAATTATTGTTGTTGGTTGACTCCATGTGACCAACACTAGACACCCCTCAATGTCCTTGGCCTGTGAATGGCTCACTGTGTCATGGAGGTCACATTCAGGAACATAATCTTACATTCTCACGCCTTTCTATCAAGGTCGGTCTTGTGCTATCCAAAGGCCTAGGATAGCTCATTGATGAATAGGATGGCAGACAACAAATATGTCTCACTCTGTCCATTCTTTGATGGGTCCCTTTCAAATTGGGCAGTAACTTTCCTGGGCAGGGGGGCTCCCGCTGAGGTTAAATGTGGGCCATCTGAACAGTCACATGCATGTACAATATGAGAGAGTAAACAGTGTCTACACATGAGAGCCAGTACGCATAATTAAAAGAATGGAAGTAGGATGTTTCAGAAGTACAATAATCTGCTGTGTCATATATGAATTTCCACCAACATTTTCACCCTCAGGCATTTTAATCTTGTGCATAATGCTTACATATCCATGGTGGCAATATGAAAGTCAAACACACTTCTTTCAGTACCCTCTGGACAAAAAACCTTTGTAATGTCACAAGTGAGCATGTGAAAACCTCATGGACTCTGACATCCATTAGCACAGGCAATGTTTGTTCTGACTTCCACTTTCCAAACCAGCAGTGTCACTGCATGGCTGCTAAAACACTGCATGTCCCTCCCATCCTGAAATTCAGCCAGGGATCTGTGGCAATTAGGTTACAAACCCCATTTACCTGAAGTCAGCATGCTAGGCAGTGTATCACACAAACTTGCACTTACAAGCACATACTACAGCAGATCAACTTCATATGTGCACTCTTTGCATTCTCCTACTTTGAGTCTGAAACACCCTTCATGACATCAGGAGGACCATATAGCCTCCCATACTGTGACGGCACCTCGTCCACCAGGATCGCCAGCTCCTCTGTGGTGAAGGGAAGGAGCCTGATGTTCTCAGTTCTCGCCATTACTGGGTCCATGAGACAAGAACAGCAGCAGTTGATGGTGAAGAGTGTCAGTCAGCAGTATCTGAATGCAGTGGAAATGTGTGGCTCTCTCCCAGACATATATAGCCCCCTGGAGTTCTTTCAGTGGTACTCAGCTGCTGCACTTGGTGTTCCAGGTCAGCTTTTTTCAAATGTGACCAATCACTGGCCCTGCGGTAGCGGGGCACGCCGACCGCAATTTCCAAATATGCATTTCTCTACCACGATTGTGATTCCCATTGGCTGAAAGGGTATGGGCTTTGGTGGTGTCACGCCGCGGGCCCAGGTGGTCGATACCGCAAACGTGCAACTTTCAATTGTATCCAATGACCAGCCCGCAGTAGCGGTGCACGACACCTGCAATTTTCAAAAGTGCATTTCTCTGCTGCGATTGCAGTTCCCATTGGCTGAAAAAGCATGGGCATTGGCGGTGCCATACCGCAGGGGCCCGGCGGTCGCTACAATGATTTGGCATCTTTGAATTGGTGCCAATGACCAGCACCGCTGTGGCGGAGCATGCCTACCACAGGTTTAAAAAGTGTGTTTTACTACCGCAATTGCATTTCCCATTGGCTGAAAGGGCACGGGCATTGGCGGCGCCACACCACAGGGGCCAGGCAGTTGCTACCATATTTTGGCATCTTTGAATTGGTGCCAATGGCCGTGATTGTGGTGGGGGTGTACACTTACGGCACCTAGAGACACATCATGCTGTAGCTATGGCAATGGCCAATTCTCAGCATTGAACAGTAGACACTTACTATGAATCATGCCACCAGATAGTGTAATGAATTCCTAGTAGGACATTTAACTCACTGATGCCTACACATGCCATGTCAGTGCACAGGATTACATGCATTGTACTCCCTCACATGTGACTCATGATGTTGTTGTGCATGTACACAGATCTGTTATGTGAGTGACTGTCAAATATGTACACATGTCAATGTGTGAGATGGCTAAGCAACCCACGGTAATGATGGACTTACTCCATCATGTGCCAATGTCACTGTGTATTGGTCTGGACTCAGGTCCATACTTGATATTTATGCACGCACTGTGCTCATTGTAGTGGAAATGGGTGCCCTGTCCAAATCACGCAAGAAGGTGTTGCTTGTACAGCAGCTACATAGAAGCCAGCAGTCTTGCTGTTTCACACATGTACTGTGTCAACTATTCTCAGGGCTGGTGACACAGGATGTTGGAATGTACCATTTGGCATTCACATAGTCTGAATCTGTTTTTGGGGTACTCACTATGTACATACTGGACATGTGTACAACTACTTTGGATCAAGGTTTCTCTACATGTGACTTGTGCTGTAAGCTGTTGTTTCTGGCCGGTCGTTTTTGGGGCTGTGTCAGTCAAAACATAAGATGTTTAAGACATCTCATAGGGGGTTTGAATTGATATGTGTCCCCCTTCATCTTACCTAGGAGGTGACCAAATGTGCATTGTCCATTCACATTGCTTGCAGACTTGTAGAATGAGGGCATCATATGTAAATTCAGTTTGGACCGACCTACTCTTCAAGACCTATGTGCTCAGTTGGAGCCCATCTGAGAGCTAACAGAACATATCTGACTGCTTTGACACCAACATGTAAGGTGATTGCAGCCCTGCATTTCTTTGCGACTGTTTCATTCCAGTACACAGTGTACAGCACAGGTGGGATGTCACAACCAATGTTCAGCATGGTGCTACGTGATGTACTGTCTGCTATGATGACCTGCAAGGACAGCTACATCCATTTTCCCAGGAGCCATGAATTGGCAGCTGTGAAGGGTAAATTGTATGACCTTGCCCACATCCCCAATGTTGTTGGTGCCATAGACTGCACACATGTTGGCCTGATTCCACAACAGGCATGTGAGCACATCTACAGGAACAGGAAGCATTTCCATTCCATCAATATGCAAGTGTTATGCCAAGCAGATATGATAATCTACCAGATCTGTGGCAAATTTCCAGGATCGGCACATGACTCCTGCATACTGTGCAACAGCATCGTGTCACCGCTGATGGCAAATCTACCTCCGGAACGAGTGGGGATTGTGGGTGAGTTCGCAGAGTCAATTAGGGTGCTGAATGTGAGACATGCTGTCCTCAGCCACAGTTATATTATAAAACTAGCAGCTCGTCCCGACGTTGTCCGGGGCAGAAGAGGGTTGGGGGCAGCACCGCTGCAGGAGACGCTCAGCGGAGTGGCCAGCAGAGGGAGTAGCAGGAGCGTCAAGTCTGTGTCTGTTTTCCTTAGGGAACCCTTTGCGTCGCGTCGTGAAGGCTGTGACGTATGTAATAGCAATAGGCGGGCCATGAATGAAGCGTTCCTACGTAACACGTCTTGTTGATGGAAGCCGTGCTGTTGATGGAAGCCGCGCCCCTTATAAGGTGTAGTTACAGAACCGATGCGCGGAGTGTGTCTGCCTGAAGTGAATACACATCAACTTCTACATTCATGGCATATGTGAATGTTTTTTCCGTTTACTTACACATTGCGACGTCCCTCAAACCCCGCCCATGCTGTTTATGTCACCTCCCTCAGTAAGTTACACCCGCCCACGCCCATTGTCTTTATGTGCCCACCGTCACTACCGCTTACTTCTATAGATGCTCCAATGTTTCAGCGAGTTTCTGTCTTCATGCAGCGAGTTTCTGTGTTACTGAACTCGCAGTGTTTTGTGCGTGCCTGCTGCGCTCTGTGTGCCTGAAGCTCACAGCCCCTGGAAGCGAGTGACATTGTATTGGCCATGCCCCTCTGCCAATGTTTCTGCCCACAGGTTTAGTTTGACAAGCCCATGCTATTCCCTAACATCAGAAGAACGCCCACAAGGAACTACTTTACCCCGAATATTGCTTTTACTTTGTAATGTATATGTTGCCCAAATGTATAGCCTCCCCTTTCCAACGCTGTATTGGGTGTTGTGATTGGTGGTGTACTTTTCGAGTTTACCTGGCTCAAAGAACACAGTTCTCTCTTTATAATAGTAGTATAGATTGGTCTGTGTATCTCTCACCTAGGTGACGCTGCATATCTCAACCGGTCTTGGTTGCTGAGCCGACTGAGGAATCCCAGGACCCCGAGTGAAGTCCACTACAGTGAGGCCAATGGCAGTACATGTCTTGCGGTGGAGCATACCTTTGGTCTTCTGAAGTCTAGATTCGGGTGTCTGGACAAGAGCGGAGGTGCACTTCACTACTGTTAGGTGGAGGTGAGCAATGCAATGGCTGACTCATGGTTGGGGAGTGTGCTCCATCCTGCTGGGCTTTGGGACAAGGGGGCTGGTGGGAGTTGTAGTGCATTCTTCCCACCCACAAACATCCCTCCCTGTTAAGATGGCTACCTACCTGTTAGGTGGAGATGAGCAATGCAATGGCTGACACATGATTGGGGGAGTGCTCCATCCTGCTGGGCTTTGGAACAGGGGGCCTGGTGGGAGTTGTAGTGTAGTCTTCCCACCCACTGTTAGGTTGAGGTGAGCAATGCAATTGCTGACACATGGTTGTGGGTTTGTTGTAGAATTGTACCTCTTGCTCAGCTTTGGGACCGGGATGCCTGGCGGGAGTTATAGTACTGGATGCCTGTGTGCATTCCCCCATGGTAATATTGCTAGGTACCTTTTGGGTGTATCAGAGGGAGTGGATGTTGGGTCTCTGAGACATGTTTGAGGAGAGTGTAGTACACATGCATGCCTTTGAGACTAGGAGATGTCACTTTGTAGTTGTGCAAGACAGTACATAGCAGTATAATGGTAGACATTTGTTGGTACTTACCAGCCTCCACTCCTCCGGGTATTCCTGTGAGACTCTCTGGATGCAGTGTGGCAAGCACCTTCTCCTCCAATAGATTAAATGTTTGTGGTGGAATGGGAGGGCCACGGCAAGTCATCTGAGCCAGCTTAATGTTCTTGTTGTTCCTCTTTTTCACCTTGTTCTTGAGGTCATTCCCCCGCTTCCTGATCTCCTTCTTGGTGCAGGGGAGGGTCCCTACTGCATTGACTTTGTTGACTATCCTTTCCCACATTTGATTTTTTCTGGCATGTGGTGTCTGTTGGACCAGGATTCCAAACAAATGTGGTTCTACTCTGATTACCTCATCTACCATCACTGACAACTCATTGTCAGTGAATTTGGGCATTTTCCTCTGTGACATGGTGTGCAAATGTGTGAAAAGTACAGTTGTGAAGGTGGTGATGGTGGTGATGTGTGATGTGTGTGTGTGTGCTGTTGTGCTGGTGAGATGTGTGGTGATTTGCCTCTCCTTTCTCCTGTGAGGTTGGTGACTTCAGTAGTGGAGTTGTGCAAAGGATTCTGCTCAGGGAAGGGGCTGGTTTTATACTTTGCTATGTCGATCGGTCAAAAAAGAGTATTCCTGACAGGTGTGCTGTGTGGGTTGACCAGGGATTTGTATTTCTTACTTGCCATAGGGATGTGTCATTGGGGTGTGTTAGGTGTTTTTTGAGGCTGTGAAGGGGTAATGGCCACTTGAGGTTACCTT
The DNA here is from genome assembly GCF_964263255.1 of Lissotriton vulgaris. NCBI lineage: Eukaryota > Metazoa > Chordata > Amphibia > Caudata > Salamandridae > Lissotriton > Lissotriton vulgaris. Next base: position 1,190,259,979 of record NC_141691.1, on the reverse strand, counting down.
GTGGTGTGTTTTTTGTCGACCGTCATTGCTGTTTTGGAGCACCCGCAGCGGTGGGAATACAACAGCCCTTCTGCTGGCTCTTCGATTTATCACTGTGATCCCATTCATCACAGTGATCGCAGTGGTTGGAGACAGAGGATCATTCAGCTGTTGTCACAATGTAAATGTAAATGTATTTGAGCTTATATAGCGCACAGCTACCCACAAAGGGTTTCCCGGCGCTTGCTTAGGGAACCCGTCCTGGTATTCCCCTGTGAGATAACCCCGGCAGGGTATCCACAAGGTGAAAGCCAGGCATCCCGCCGCGAGGGGCCGTTGTGGAGATTAAGCAAGCTATTGCCCAGAGTCGCAGAGTGTGAACCCGTGAGTCGAGATGGCACCGGAGCGAGAATTATCGAGTCCTTGGAATTTTTGAGCCCAAGACCCGCCGAGGCAGGGAATTGAACCCTGGTCCAGGGCCGATCTCAGCTTCCGGGTCTGCCGCCTCTAACCCCTGAGCCACACTTCTCCACAATGGTATCCTAATTTGACGTGCAGTCATTCCACTGGACGTAGGGCAGTTTTGGTCTTCTCATAGCGAATCCGACCACTGCAGATGGATTTTCACATGCTCTGAACGCTGCTGGCAGCCTTTTTTGGAATCCGCCCGGCGCGGTCTGATTTTTCTGGCAGTTCATCCTAAATTGACCACCACTTTTCACCCTGTGCATGCAGGCAGGTAATTTCCCCTACCACATGGGTCAGAATGGTTTTCAGACCACCATCCTAATCGACTCCTAAATTTAGTCTCAAGTAATGCCCTCAAGTAGCTCACAGACCCATAACCCCTGGCCAAATGCCTTCACTGAAGCTGTGAACTGAGCTGAGTGAAATGTGCTGCCACTCTGTGGAGTCAACATTTCCCTCATCAGCAGTTAAAAACATGCCTAAATAAAGAGGTTGATAGAGCATCCTTCATGACAGATCAACATCATTTCAAAAGAAGAACGCATGCTTATCTTTGGCTATGCTCAAAGAAGAATTCAAAAGTATATGATTGAACCATTTTTGCCTATTGCAAATCCAGGTTTTGCCAGGTACGTATGGGATGTATTTCTTTATTAGATCTTATGCCACCTTCAATCACCTACCAAGTGTCATTAATGAAGTATTTTCCAGGAGACGCTTTCACACATTCTTTGCATCTGTTCTCACTTAATAAATAAACCAGTACCACGGAATCCACAGGAAACTGTTTTTATATAATGGGATGCTCATAAAAATATTTGTGATTGATGGCCTCCTCTTTTCTTCCAAGGAAAAACAGAGGTTTATGGAATTTATCAAGACACTTTGCCTAGAATAGAGGTTCCAAGCTAGACCTGTTTTCCAAGCCATTGTTCCAATATGACGTACTGCAGTTGGTTGGAGAAGTTATCAAGGAGGGCACTGTTTAGTCCAGCCACCACATGACAAACATGCAGACCAGTTGTCAAGTAACAGATTACCTTTTGCATCACTGTACATGGGTGCAAAATGTATTGAGGAATCCTGACAGGACTAATATTAAGTTTAAGTGCACTACTGCAGGCAATGCAGGCACAGCAAGTGGCAACATAAATGACAATTGAGAAGCTGATGAAAGACCATCTGGATGACCCAATAGAAGTATACTTGTATCAACACCCATTGACCTATAGGCATGAGAAGAAGGATCTGTGGCTCAGTCTCAGGTGGCTGATAATAAAGTATTTTGCATGTATGGTAGCTTTTGTGTCTTCTCAGTATGTGGTAAGTGGAGCTAAGACAGTTGCCATATTCAAAATGAGCAACCTCTCTCCTCGGATCATGGAAAGATTGTCGATGATTAAAATGAACAAACACTCCAGATGACCCCTGTGAGTTTGAGGAGGAACTCTAATTTCATGATTAAAAACATAACACAACAACATATAAGACTGTGGACTGAGGCATAGGCAGCGAGCTGAGATTGGAGGGTAGGCACACAGAGACAGCTATGTTGGCTTAGCGGCAATATTTTTATTGCCGAGCTGCGGCGATTTTTATCGCTTAGGAACCTTGCTATTATCAAGGTTTATCTCCTAAGTGATTAAAATCGGCCGAAATGCATGAATATCGCTGAAAAGTCAGCGATATTCATGCATTACCAAGCTAATGCTCTTAGCCATGTTATCCACCTACCATTGGATAACATGGATAAGAAGTGCTCAGGTGCAGGTGTTAGCTTTTGGAGATATTCGCGCTTAGCGCGAATATCTCCAAAAGTTGGTAATAGGAGATAGCGATGTTAGCGACTGTTTCCAGTCGCTAACATCTTGGCACGCCCACTTTGCATGTCATTAGTGATAAATATCACTGACATGCAAAGCGGGGCCCAAGATGGTCGCTATCTCCTACTAGCTGTCGCTATAAAGTCAAAAAAGCGGAGATAAACCCCCTTGGTAATATGCCCCATAGACTTTAGGGCAAATCATCATGCATACAAAAGTAGGCTGGAGGGGCAGGGGCATTACAATGGAGAATGGAGGGCAGAAGGGGTGTGCAGAGGCAGCAATCTGACTATTCAGAGCAGGCCGGCATGGGCAGGGAGACAAAGCGGACTACAGGGTGCAGGAGGGTGCCAGTAGAGGCTGTTGTGGAAGGCCATGCACAGTAGAGGTGTTAGCTGAATATGATCAAACAAAAGCAGCAATGAATTGAAAAAAAATAAAGTTTTAGAGGCTTTATATATTTAAGTGTGATAATATGATCGTCCTTTTCATTATAAAAACAGAAATTCACTGAAAAAATCAATATGACATTTATTATAAATGAGTATTGAAATTGGTTAAAAACTAACATTTTTAAACCAAAACAACACTGGTGTTCATCAAGTATAGTTCAGGCAATGGACAATAACTTGCACCCCAGCCCAGCACTGCTTATGACCTCACAAATGACATCACTTATGACATGTTAAATTATATCACTAGTGCCATTGCTGATGACAGCCCACATGGCGTTACGACACATATGAGGCTTTTGACTGTACACAAAGAGGGTTGACCACAGGGCCTGGCCAGAGGTCAGGCACTGTCCCCAAACTCTCTGCGGGCACCCAACCGCCTACCCTACATGGGTTTTGTGTGAGCACTCTTGGGGGTTGGCCACAGACCTATGATATCAAGAAATTAATGTAGTTTAAAAGTACATTGAAATTTATTTACAAAAAGGATAAAGGAGAGTTATACCTAAGGTAGTAACATTTCAACTTACATTAAAAAGTCCTTAGAAATTCAATGAAAAAACAAAGGTTAAAGTAGAATTATACGTTGGCCTTATTATAATAAAATAACCGCACACATTACATCGCTGACGGCATGCCAAATCGACAAGTAATGATGAGGAGCAGAGAGTTCTGTATTACAAATATACAGAAAATTATAAATGTTTATTATTCTTCAACATCATTTTTTAATACTGTTTTTTTGTAAAATATAAATGCAAATATTGTATTTTTAGCCAAAAACTAATAATAGAAAATGTTACAGTCCATGAACGCATCATATTAAATGTACAGTAAATAATTGATTGATTTAGTTATATTTATTTTATTATTGTTTAATGATCTATACATGCTGATTAAAAAAAATGAAAAAGTCCCCCCAGTATCATTTTTTATTTCATTTGTGATGAATTTTGTTAAACATTACATGCTCACTCACTAATGCTCTTATAAAAGTTCAAATACGTTGATCAGCATTCTCAATTTAAGAATAATACTGCAGGAACAAAAATGGTTGAGTCAGTGACAGGAATCTTAAAATGTTCTTAATGTAAGAAAATTTTCTTTTTTGTATGGTAACTATCCTTTTATGGTGACTGGTATTGCTCTTTTCACTCTGTGGCACTGATGTCCAGTTCTGGTGTATGCTCTTTGGTTCCAAATATGTGGACAAATTGGCTAATTCCTATTTTGCAATTTTTTTATTTAAAAAAAATATATATATATATATATATATATTTTTTTTTTATTGGATTTTTTCTTTCCATACAACATAAAAACATAAAACATGTAACATAAATTCAATCAGCGCTTTAACTGTACAGGGTAGCAGCCCAGGTGCACAGACATAATATTGAGTCCAAAATATCGATTGGACATAATATCGAGTTTTTAATATAGACTGGACAAAATATCGACAGGACAGAATATAGATAACAAAAATATCGTTTTTAAGGTAAGTGAAGTAATATCGACTGTTAAAAATATAGATAGTTAAAATATTGAAGTATATAATATAGATAGTTAAAAATATCGATTTTTTAATAATATTGAATTTTTTATAGTGTATTTTTATGTTATAATATGTGTGAAAAGTGTGTATTTATGTTATAAATAATTTTATTTAATGAATGTGGTTTTTATAATCATTGCGTAATTTAATTCTGTAGCGGGTTGTGGGTTTATAGGGGAATAGTGTGGGAAGTAATTTAATTATAATTAATTAAATATGTGAATGTATTTATTGATAGTAATTTGTAATTAATTGTTAATTCATTTATATGTGTTAATTAATTTAATTGTAATTGGAAAATAATTATTATTAATTAATTAATTGGTAAATATGTAAATTTTACTAATTTAATTCTGTAGCGTGTTGTGGGTTTATAGGGGAATAGGGTGGGAAGTAATTTAATTATAATTAATTAAATATGTAAATTTATTTATTGATAGTAATTATTAATTAATTGTTAATTAATTTATATTTGTTAATTAATTTAATAATAATTGCTAATTAATTTATATTAATTGATTAATTGGTAATTATGTAAATATTACTAATTTAATTTCTGTATTTTGGTTTTGGGTTTATAGGGGCATAGGGTGGGAAGTAATTTATTAATAATTAATTAAATAATAACATTAATTAAAATGTATTTATTTGGAAATAATAGTAAAATATTTTATAATTATTAAATAATTAATTTTTAATGTTTAATTAATTTGTATTAATAGGTGATTAATTGAAATAATTATTGTTAATTAGTAATTTCAAAATATTAATTATATTATATACCATTTTTATTTATTTTTAATTAATTATTAATAGATATCCATTTTTAGATTTTTGAATAATATATGAAATATTTACTTTCCCCAATGTTGTATTCTCTGGAGTGGGAATAGTAATTTTAACCCCTACGCTATTCAACACTTTCCCTACTGTTGCATCAACTGGAGTGGGAATAGTAATTTTTACCCCTACGCTATCCAACGCTTTCCCTACTGTTGCACTCTTTGGAGTGGGAATAGTAATTTTAACCGCTACGCTATCCAACACTTTCCCTACTGTTGCACCCACTGGAGTGGGAATAGTAATTTTAACCCCTACGCTATCCAACACTTTCCCTACAGTTGCACTCTTTGGAGTGGGAATAGTAATTTTTACCCCTACGCTATCCAACGCTTTCCCTACTGTTGCTCCCACTGGAGTGGGAATAGTAATTTTAACCCCTACGCTATCCAACACTTTCCCTACTGTTCCACCCACTGGAGTGGGAATAGTAATTTTAACCCCTACGCTATCCAACACTTTCCCTACAGTTGCATTCTTTGGAGTGGGAATAGTAATTTTAACCCCTACGCTATCCAACGCTTTCCCTACTGTTGCACCCACTGGAGTGGGAATAGTAATTTTAACCCCCACGCTATCCAACTCTTTCCCTACTGTTGCACTCTTTGGAGTTGGAATAGTAATTTTAACCCCTACGCTATCCAACGCTTTCACTATTGTTGCACCCACTGGAGTGGGAATAGTAATTTTCACCCCTACGCTATCCAATGCTTTCTCTACTGTTGCACTCTTTGGAGTAGGAATAGTAATTTTTACCCTTATGCTATCCAACGCTTTCCCTACTGTTTCACTCTATGGAGTGGGAATAGTAATTTAAACCCCTACGCTATCCAACGCTTTCCCTACTGTTGCACCCACAGGAGTGGGAATAGTAATTTTAACCCCTACGCTAGCCAACGCTTTCCCTACTGTTGCACTCACTGGAGTGGGAATAGTAATTTTAACCCCTACACTATCCAACGCTTTCCCTACTGTTGCACCCATTGGAGTGGGAATAGTAAATGTTACCTCTCCGCTACCCAACGTTTTTCCTATTGTTGCACTCACTGGAGTGGAAATAGTAATTTAAGCCCCCACGCTATCCAACCCTTTCCCTACTGTTGCACTCACTGGAGTGGGAATAATAATTTTTACCCCTACGCTATCCAACGCTTTCCCTACTGTTGCACCCACTGGAGTGGGAATAGTAATTTTAACCCCTACGCTATCCAACGCTTACCCTATGCTTGCACTCTTTGGAGTGGGAATAGTAATTTTTACACTTTTGTTATTGTACGTTAATAATATTGGCTATTATTTAATTATATTTTGTTACTATATATATGTTTTAAGAAATATGAATTAAACATTTTTTTTTACTTTCATTAATTATTTAAATATTATAAGTTAATTTAAGTATTTTTAAGTATATTTTAGTAATTAATTTTTAATATTAATTTAATTTAACATTGTTTTTAGTAAAGTCGATATTTTTTAAAACTATATTTTTGTAAATGATATTTTTAACTCGATATTTTTGTACTTACCTGTTTGTAGATAGAAACTCGATATGTTGTCAGTCTATATTTTGTCAACGATATTCTTGATGGTCGATATTCTGTCTCTCGATATTATTTCAGTGATCCAGTAGCCCAACCTGGTTACAATATTGGTAATGGTGGTTCGTATAATCTATGTTTGGGTGCCCCCGTTCTATAGTCCCAGAAGTAGGAGAAGGAGGGTGTGAGAGGAGGAGAAGTAGGAAATTAATATGGAGAGGAAAGAGGGTAGTATGCTCGCAATATTGTAGTATCTCGGTGGGGTCTTGGTCCAGTGGGGGGTGTGGCTGCGCTCCCCTTTCCCAGTAAGGCCACAGTATGTAGTGCAGGAAAATACACAAATGAAATGGAAAGTTAAATGTTACCTTGGTTGTTGCTGGATTGGTGTTGATAATTCAAGGAGGGGATTCATTCCTGGATGGACTCGGGCTGTGCCGGTTCTCACCCGCTGATCAAAACGTCCACGTACAATTTAACCATTGTTTTGACCTTGAAATCATTCCGATCCTAACTCTGCCGTCTTCGTCTCCTGACCCCCCGGGTCACCCAAGTAAGTTGGGCTGAATCCAATGTCCCACCACGATCCTGCAACGGCTAATCCAGGTTACTCACCCCCTCCTTCTCCACAGATCAGTCACCAAGGGGCATTCACGCACAAGTGTCAGGGCCAATAAAGTAGAATTTCCAGAACATCACTTACAGCCCTCCTTAAATAATCATGGCGGCAAGATCCTTGGGGCTTCAAAGGTAGCCCTCTTGAAGCTTATCCTCCACTTCAAAGACATGACTGGGTATAAATACTCAAGCTTAGACACCACCACATCAGCTCACCTCTGGACCCATGTATACTCTATCAGGTAGGGTTGCTGAGATTCTGAATGACTGCCACTCTGCAAGACTACTGCTCTGTTGAACCACTGCCTTGCTCTTATGCTGCTTTGCTCTGCTGCACTTTTTCCGAGGTGAGAAGGACTGGACCTGCAGCTCTTGAACCCAGAACTCCTGAGTGACTACAATTGCTAGTTTTCTGGCCTCCTTACTTGGCCCTCACGGACAGAAGGCTCCAACAAACTTGCTCCTCCACCTGGACTCTGCCATCAGTGGGTCTACCCCGTCAAGTGGTGCCACCCCAATCCTGGACCCTTGCATGTGACCTAGGGGGTGCTCTGCCAGTATCTGTTGACTCCGCTTAACCATTGCAACTCATCTTCTGTGCAGTACAAACTCCAGCACAACCGACTCATTGCAGCTGTTGTGTTTGTCGGAAATAACGCAAATACTCGCATCGCTCGCAGCCCGTCACCACACTGGAACAGCTACTGCAAAATGCAACTAGGCACAGGCCCTCACATCTTTTGTTGATGACAGCCTCAATGACTATGCTTTACTCCACACAGCAGCCTCGCAGCTCTTCGGAACCCACACATTAACTCGACTGTGCGAGGCATCATCAACTCAGTACTTCGCATTGCCAGTACTCGTCAACAGGATCTTCGATGTCAAAGCATCAGGACGTAGCAGCACAGCCTCACTTCATCCCGTAACGAATGCACTGCTTTAGCTGAACAGAGCATCTACGGCACAAATCTTGCAACACTTGCAAACCTGGATGGAAGGCACTTTTTTCAGCAGAACTGACACCAGAGTGTGCTGCATTGAGGTTGGCATGAACTTTTGAATTTGTTCCAGTCTGACACAACCAGATATCCCTTTGCCATTATTTTCACTAAAATCTTTAATTTGAATATCTTTGGTTCTATCAATTGTTTTTTTGCCATTTTGGTCTTGTTTTAATTACTAAAAAATGCTATATTTTTCCAATCTTGTTTTGGGCTCCTTGCATGGTTTATTTTAACTATGCAACTGCCTGAAGTGTTACACAAATACTTTATACATTGCCTCTGAGTTGAGTCTGACTGCTCTGTGCCAAGCTACCTGAGGGCTGAGCACAGGTTAATTTAGGGTTCGCTTGTGATTAGACCCTAAGAAGAATTTTGGTTACTGCTTGATAAGGGTTTCACCTCCTCAACCAGTAATCCAGTTTCTTACACAGGTGAACGCGGGTCAACATTTTCTAAAACCAAGCTTCTTTGAAAGAGGTAATATTCATTTTTTCTTTGTGCATTATAAAATTTACAGGTGAGAACTGCATGTAGTGTTGTTTGCTCCGAGCTATCATCACAGGGGCATAGTTGTTTCACCTTGTTCCAGTCATTCATGTTTGGGAAACTGATTACTCTGTGAAGTCTAAATCTTGTCAGGAGTGAACTATCAGAAGTTCCACAAACCACAATGATATAAGGTTGGATACTATGAGTGGTTAAAATCAGTCGGTTATGCAATACTGTGGGTGTAGAAATGTCCTCTGCTAGTCTAGCAATTCAAGTAGGGACATGCCTTTAGCTTTCAGCTCTTCTCTTTATATACTACTCATTGTGCTTTGTTCATTATAAAATTCTGGATAACCTAAGTTCTACAGAAAATCCTGAACACACTTTAACCATTTCATTCTTAAAACTTTATCCATGTTTAAAACATCAGTTAAAATATCCCGATTCAAATTAGTTTATGCAGATAACCATATCCTATACCAAAGCATGATTGGTTACATTTTGATTAAATCTGTGATAAATGGGACCCCCACTTCCGAATGGCAAGTGTGCGATGAGACGCTGTCAAAAGTGCCAAATTGTATCTTAAAAACTGATTTTCATTGATTTGTAAAAATTGTACAACATAGTGTCCCCAAACTCTTGCACCATCCTTGGCCGTTGAGATGCACTGCGTTCATGAAAGCGAGTTTTCTCGTTTGCACTGCTGGAGCCCAAGTAGCTTTGTGGTCAAATAAAACACCCAAATAGCTAAAACTGTTTATAAAATCTATTTTTTGTTCATCAGTAAACATATCCCTACAATTATTGCTACCGGGCCACACCTCATAACAACGTTTTTTGTTGTGCTCACCCTTATTCCTAGGTCATGCATAAAAGCTGCAAAGCAATCTAATAGTCTTCGTAGACCCACTTGGTTGTGGCACATCATGACAGCGTTATCCGCATACAATAATGCCGGTACGGCCCATCCTTTTATCATGGGAAAGTCTTGGCCGGAATTTGTTAGTGCTTGGCCTAGCCCACTTATATAAAGATTAAAAAGGGGGGCGTGGCTAACGCTCCGGAGAGCACGGACGGATTCCCCGTGAGCTCCGAGGTGCCAGGACCCGCAATGGTTTTTTCACAGATTTGGCAATTCACCTGAACGGGCTGCTTGTCACTGAGGCCGGTGGAAGGTACGAGGAACAAACCTTGCCTATCGGTGGATGATTAAATGCCGCAGAACGCTCCATTTTACCAGCGGTAATTTTCTGTCACAGGAGACGCGGATGGCCGCCATTTTGTGCCGCCGATCACACGTCTCCTAATGCTCCTGAGGTGAGCTTTACCGCTTTCGAGTTTCTTCACTATTTCTTCTAAGTTTGACAGCGCTGATGTCTTTTCCTCACTTGACACTGTCAATGCTGTTATTATTCATCACTTCATGCTGAGGTTCATTTTCAGCTGCTATCTCCTCATGTGTTTGACCTATTATGACTGACATTTTAGGTATGCTTTACCTGCATAGTCTCTCTGCCTTACCAGTGTCCTTGCCCTCATAATGCAGCCTCCTGTGGATGATATTTATCAGTTATGCGTATCAATGGTGTTGGCACATGAAGAGGTCTCTGTGGCAGGTTTTGTTCTTCATGCTGTGGCGCATTAACCAGTTCTTCATGCCGTGACGCATAAACCAGTTCTTCAGGCTGTGACGCTCAACCAGTTGTCTCACTATTCAAGTGCTTTGCCCACAGTTCTAGCGCTATCTATCTCTACTTACTGTGCTGGGTTCTCGTGCCCCTATGACTGTCTTTGTTTCTTGGAGTCTGTGAGGAGTACCCAGGAGGTATACTCTTGGGTGGCTTTTGTGCTGTGCCCACTTCAGAGCAGCTTACTTTTCTGCACTTTTCAGTGGTACAGTATTTGTACAGCACAATGGCGAATGTTTCACATACCACAAAATTATCCCAGACTGGCACTAAACGGAAGAGACACAAAAGTGATCCTCCTTCCCCATCCAGTCTTCCTCTAACCCTGTCCTGGACTCCATTTTGGAAGAGGTTCGTGGTCTACAACCATTCATATTTGCCACCAATGAAAAGCTTAGGCAGATAGAGGAGCGCTGGGTCGTTCTGGAGGGCAAAGTGTTGAATTTGGAACAGAGTGTAAGTAATATCCAGGATGTCTCTGCCAAAATCCCTCAACTGGAACAAGAGATCCACAAATTGAAACCACACACCAAGGACCTTGAAAATCGTAATCGTAGGAACAATCTACACGTTTATGGTGTTCCGGAGAACGTGGAGGGTCCAGATATGGTGTTTTTTATTCGTAAATTCTTACAGGAACTTTTGGATCTCCAACCATCTACTCATCCCCTAAACATACAAAGTCTTTTTAACAAAACAAGGGAACCCAATAAGTACCTAGGGACCTTGGGCAAACAACTATTAAGGAGAACAACGGTCCTTAGGATTAGAAGTTTTAACAATTTCAATGAAATATAGACTCCAATCAGTACTACATCAGGAAGTTTTTCAGTGCCCAGCCGGGCCTGAATTAATTATTCAAGTATAAACATAAATAAAAAGACCACCAGAGGGGTCTGATTCACAGATTGATAGGGTACAAGCCTGTACCTATCCAGAGCACACACGAACAAAGTTCGGTGGTGAGAAAGGTAAGAAAGGAAAGAAGGTAAAGAATATCAGGCAAAGAGAACATGGGAGCCAACTGTCCCTTGCATCAATAGCACATTTGCAAAGCAAGTTCAGACAGACAATTACTGTAACATTATTAACACAATAGAAAAATTTCAGAATTGTGAAAAGTGTTGACGGCGTTTCGATCCCTGGCTCCTAGTGAACTGGGATCATCATCAGGACTTTATAATATATTGCCTGTTTGTACTGTTTTGGAAAAAGCCTGTTCAAAATGGAAAAAACAAGATGGGAAGAAAAGAAAAAAGAGATTCTTGTTTAAATACAGCACTTGGTTCAGGTACTATACAGATGGATTTACATGTTATTCTTCCGTGCCATGCCTTGGTGCTCAACAATAGATTTTAGCCATTCATATTAACATCATATTTATGGTGTTCCAATCTCATGGTTTCCGGGAAAGTGCACGCAGAATTTAAGGGAAACCCGAATCGATTAATTAAACTGCGAAGTTATCGACAATATCGTGATTGTGGCTACAGTGTCGATTTCAAGCATGGAGCAGGAGTTGCTACGTTGTGTACATGCAGATTGTGAAAAACGGATCAAGCCGGCGAGACTATCTAAGTGCCTATTGTGGTTTCACTGTGTTATTGTGAGAAGGGGACAAACCTTCCAGAGCAAAGTCACTCTGTTCCAGTGGCTCGAAAGAAGATTGAAATCGGTGGGTGGAGGACTGGTGCCTAAAATGAAGAAGGTCAGTTACGTTCGAACAACGATACATGCAAGGCAGCCAGTTTGTGAACGGGACGTGTAGTTACCTCGAGTTTCTACTGGGTAGACATTTATCTTGTCAACCACTTGTAATGATCCTTCCCAATCGGAAATGTACATTAGAATTCATCCACACGAGGGTGGGCATTCGATTTATTCCAAAGTCTGGAAAAAACGGGATTTGAATTAATTACGAACAATTGCTGCCTGTGAAAAAGAAGGGGATACGGGGCGGGAGGGGTGGCGGTAAAAGAGAACCTTCCTGACCTTTAGTACACAGACGTTGCTGCCTAGCTCAGGATACGAGCAGAAGTTAGCCGGCGTGCTCAATGGCAGTGTGCCGATTCACCGAGAATCCGGATGTGAATAAGTTATTCACATCCGCAACGTCTGTGTACTAAAGGTAAGGGGCAGAAAGGTTCTCCTTTACCGCCACCCCTCCCGCCCCGTATCCCCTTCTTTTTCACAGGCAGCAATTGTTCGTAATTAATTCAAATCCCGTTTTTTCCAGACTTTGGAATAAATCGAATGCCCACCCTCGTGTGGATGAATTCTAATGTACATTTCCGATTGGGAAGGATCATTACAAGCGGTTGACAAGATAAATGTCTACCCAGTAGAAACTCGAGGTAACTACACGTCCCGTTCACAAACTGGCTGCCTTGCATGTATCGTTGTTCGAACGTAACTGACCTTCTTCATTTTAGGCACCAGTCCTCCACCCACCGATTTCAATCTTCTTTCGAGCCACTGGAACAGAGTGACTTTGCTCTGGAAGGTTTGTCCCCTTCTCACAATAACACCGTGAAACCACAATAGGCACTTAGATAGTCTCGCCGGCTTGATCCGTTTTTCACGATCTGCATGTACACAACGTAGCAACTCCTGCTCCATGCTTGAAATCGACACTGTAGCCACAATCACGATATTGTCGATAACTTCGCAGTTTAATTAATCGATTTGGTTTTCCCTTAAATTCTGCGTGCACTTTCCCGGAAAGCATGAGATTGGAACACCATAAATATGATGTTAATATGAATGGCTAAAATCTATTGTTGAGCACCAAGGCATGGCACGGAAGAATAACATGTAAATCCATCTGTATAGTACCTGAACCAAGTGCTGTATTTAAACAAGAATCTCTTTTTTCTTTTCTTCCCATCTTGTTTTTTTCCTTTTTGAACAGGCATTTTCCAAAACAGTACAAACAGGCAATATATTATAAAGTCCTGATGATGATCCCAGTTCACTAGGAGCCAGGGATCGAAACGCCGTCGACTTTTTTCACAATTCTGTAATTTTTCTATTGTGTTAATAATGTTACAGTAATTGTCTGTCTGAACTTGCTTTGCAAATGTGCTATTGATGCAAGGGACAGTTGGCTCCCATGTTCTCTTTGCCTGATATTCTTTACCTTCTTTCCTTTCTTACCTTTCTCACCACCGAACTTTGTTCGTGTGTGCTCTGGATAGGTACAGGCTTGTACCCTATCAATCTGTGAATCAGACCCCTCTGGTGGTCTTTTTATTTATGTTTATACTTGAATAATAAATTCAGGCCCGGCTGGGCACTGAAAAACTTCCTGATGTAGTACTGATTGGAGTCTATATTTCATTGAAATTGTTAAAACTTCTAATACTAAGGACCGTTGTTCTCCTTAATACTAAACATACAAAGAGCACACCGTTTAGGTAGTCTGAATTCCAACTCGTCCAAGCCTCGTGGCATTATTATGCTTTTCCTCAAGTTTACTGAACTAATGTCTGTTTTGAAGGCAGTGAGGCTTAAACATCGTCTCCAATGGTCTGGTCACAACATTTTTATTTCACAGGATCTCTCGTCTGCCACTTATGCTCGACCCAAGGAATTCTTGAATCTACGTCCTCTGATGAGACAATTGAACATTCAATATGGAATCCTGCAGCCATGCTTCTGCATAATAACGCACAATGGTGGTACCCGTTCCTTTGACGATCCACAAAAGCTGCATTCATTTCTTCAGAGTGTCTCTCCATCCACTATGGACACTGCTCATTAATGTTTTCTTCTTATAACTTTCTTTTAATGTTTCTTGCCTTCTTACTATCCTCTGTTGACTTTTTCCTTCTAGTTATTGCTATCTTCCCTAACGTTTAGCCTTTATATCTTTTTATGTCTTTCTTATATTTGTCCTTTCATTGGTAGATCGTGGGGCTCTGTCCCCTCTCTGGTGTATCTTCTCCCCTGTTGTCTTGGTTGCTTTTCTCTTTACGGGTCAGGCTCTTTTGCCTTGATCTGTGTACTCTTTTCTTTTTCTTCTTTTTCTGTACTCCCTTCTTTTCTTCTCTTTTCTGTTCTCTCTTCCTACGGCTTTTCTACCTAGTCGTCTGTATTTCTTGTTTCTGTGGTCCTGAACGGTCTCTCTTTCTTTTTTTCTTCTGGGTGTTGTTCTCCTTTCTGTTATTAATTGCATTGTACTTCAGTGTTGTGAGTGTGTTGGGAATCTTCTTCTCATGTTTAATGGCTGTTTGCTGTTTCCCTTGTTTAGTTACCTCCTTGCAGTGTGTCTACTCCATTTGTCACCCATCCTTCCCCTCTACCATCATGTGCAACTTTGTATTGTGGAACGTTCGAGGTCTTGGTCATCCTGTCAACCATCAAAAGGTATTGTCTCACATGTCTAAACTTAATTCACATGTTGTTTTTCTCCAGGAAACGCACTGCTCTGATGCTGAATCTCTTAAGTTGAAGCGGCAGTGGGTGGTGCAAGTAGTATTTTCTCCTGCTGTTAGTAAAAAAGGGGGGGTTGCTATTTTATTTCACAAAGCGTTAAATTTTCAAATTTTTCCTCCCAAAATGATGATGAAGGACGTTGGGCAATGGCGAAGGTTATAATCCAAAATAAAACATTGGTTTTACTAAACATTTATGGCCCGGTTAGGCAGGATCCCAAATTCTGGAAAGATATTAAAGTCCTTATATCGTCCATTGATTACCCAGACTTTGTACTTGCTGATGATTTTAACCAGTGGCTAGCTCCTTTCTCAGATAGATTGTCCTCTAGTAAGTTTCAACCTGACAAATTCCATAAGAGTTTTCAATCTGCCATTGCATCTCGTCATTTATTTGATTCATGGAAAATGAGTAATCCTGACGTACTAGAATACACTTTTTTTTCAAATGTGCACCATACCCGCTCCGAATTGATTTCATTATGGTCAGTAAATCTCTTCTTCCTTCTATTCAGAAATCTGTGATTGGTTCTATATTTATGTCTGACCACGCTCCTGTTTATACTTCCCTTGACCTTTCCCTCATTTGGTCTAAATTTAGTCGATGGAAATTTAACTCATTTCTTTTATCCGACACTGTCTTTATGAAAGAAATTGAAGGTTTTTTAGTGACTTTTTTGCAATAAATGATCCTGCTGACACCTCTATCCCTAATAATTGGGATGCTTTTAAAGCTGCACTTAGGGCCTTCACTATATCTTATGTCTCTAGGAAAAAGAAGCCTAACAGGAGGAAATATGAGGACCAACTTCTAAAAATTAAGGAGCTTGGAGATTCTTACTTCACTTCCAAATCCCAGTCTGCACTTCAGGAGCTAATTCATGCCAAATCTGACTTAAATAAAATTATCACTAATGAAGCCTGTAATACCCTTATTAAAATCAAATCCAAATTCCATGGTGGTCAAAACAAATCGGGGAAAATGTTGGCTAACTACTTGAAAATTAAGTCAGAACGTAAAAGTATTGGCCCTATCTATAATGATTCGATCAATAAATAGGTTTCGTCTGACGAAGATATTGCTGATGTGTTTCATCAATATTACCAATCTCTATATACCGATGATACACACCCTTCTGAGATAAATGTATCCTCCTTTTTTGACAATCTTCCCTCACCCCCTTCCCTTACTGATGAATTTTCGGTACTTGAGAGGAATATTACTCTCCATGAAATTACTCGGGCCATCTCTTCCCTTAAAAAATCAAAAGCGCCAGGTCCTGATGGACTGTCTGTTGAATTTTACTCTGCTTTTCATGCCTTTTTGCTCCAAAACTCCTGCAATTGTTTAATTCCTTTATTGCTGATGCTAAGGCTTCTGGGTCTTTTCTCGATGCCAAAACAATGTTATTTTCGTGCACACCTAATTTAAATGATAATTTGAACCAATTCTTGCTGGCGCTATCCTTGTTGCACTGTGTCTGCAGTGCCTTTTGATTGATTGATACAAAGTGTGGTTAGCAAACCACGAAGAATGAGCTCCTTTTATATGAAACAAAAGAGTTTCTCCACTCACTTATTCATATATTGTTTGTGGTAACTTTACGTAATCAGGGGTCTGTCAAACAATAATAAAAAACATTCAGAAAACATTCAGGACCTTAGCATTCAGTCAAGAACATATTATATGATTAGTTAACAGTTTGGGTGTAGGGTTGGTCTTCATTAACCCTAAATGCATTGGGCACAATATGAACAAGAAGAGTCCTAGTTCCATGGCTGTATAATCATAAACATGATTATAAAAAACATGTAAGTTCAATTCGTTCATTCATTCCGATTGGCTAAAGAGAGTGTAATTTTTTAATCCAGAAGAATTCAGCCTGTAGTCTTTGTTTACTGTATCCATATTGCAGCATTGTGAGAGTATCTCAAGTATGGTGAATCTTAGTTCAGAAATTTGATGGTTAGCTTCTAGCCAATGCATGGCTATAGTAGATTTGTTATTCATATTTTGTATATTGCTCTTGTGTTCAGTCATTCTGACTTAGACTTTGCATTCAGTTTGACCTACGTAGGTTTTGCCACACGGGCATTTGATCGCATAGATGACATTTTTGGAATCGCATGTCCCGGTATATTGTAAGTTGATCTTGTAGCCTTTAGTCGGATGCAGAAAGGTGTTTCCTGTTATCACATTATTGCAGTTGATGCAATTAAAACATTTTGCCATTCCTTTGTATTCTGGTCTTGTTGCTGTTTTAGCAGAAAGAATTTCTTTCATATTTTTAGATCTTTTGAAAGCAAAGGTCACTTGTTCGCTATAAAAATTCTGTAAATCAGGTTCATTTTTGATTAAAAACCAATGACGGTTAATAGCTTTTTTAATCTTCTGTGCTTCGGTGGAGAATTTAAGTACACACCCTGTTTTTTGCTCTGTGGTTTGTTTTGCAGGTTTTAGTAAACTTTCTCTTGGTAATTTGCTAACTTTTTTTTAGGGATTCTTCCAGAATTTCTTTAGGATATTCTCTTGCTAGATATTGTTCTCTTTGCTCAAAAAGTGATTTCTTCAAAATATTTTCATCTGACGTGATCCTTTTCAGACAAATGAATTGTGAAGTTAGTAGATGTTTTGTGAGAGTTTCAGGATGAAAGCTTTGAAAAAGAAGACTTGAATTACGATATGTAGCTTTTTTGTAAACTTTAGTTTGAATCTGCTGGTTTGCCAAGGTGATTTGTACATCCAGGAAAGACATGGTTTCTTCATGTAGGGTGAAGGCAAATTTGATTCGAGGATTAACAAGATTTAATGTAGCTAAATTGCAGATGAGTTGGTCTTTTTGACCTCTCCAAATAAAAAATATATCATCGATGAACCTTTTAAAGATGACCAGGTTTGAGGTCCAGTCATTGGTATTTGGGATGTGGTCACTCTCAAATTTGGACATGAATAGATTGGCGTATGAGGGGGCCCCCCCGAAACCATAGAAGTACCGTTACATTGGTTGTAGAGTTTGCTTTTCCATATAAAATAACTATGGAATAGTGAAAAGTGCATAAGCTCAATTAAAAATATTTTGTTTGCTTCACAACCAGGATCTTTTAGTAGGTTCCATTCAAGGGCTTCAAGACTTTCATTGTGGGGAATTGACGTGTAAAGTGATACAACGTCCACTGTACATAGCCAATATTTTGTGCTGTTTTCAAGTTGAATGTATCTGAGTAAATTAAGGAACGCTCTGGTGTCTTTCATGTAGGTTGAACTGTTTTGGACGATGGGCTGTAAATAACAATCAACATATTTACCAATACTTTCACATATTGACCCACAAGCTGACACAATGGGTCTGAAGGGTGGTTTCAATGGATCTTTATGTACCTTTGGTAACATGCACAGTTTAGGTCGCCTTGGGTATTTTGTCTCTAGAAATCTATAGGTTTTTTCATCTATCCATTTCATGGTTAAAGCATGTTCAAGAATTAATGTCAGAATTTTTTGGTATTCCTCTGTGGGATCTGAGTCTAGTGGCATATAGATGTTCAGATCTTTAACATGTTCATCAACACTATTTTCATAAAAAGTGGTATCCATTATTTTAGGGCTCCCCCTTTGTCAGCTCTTTGGAAGGTCAGGTCTCTATCGTTAGCTAAATTTTTCAAAGTGCTCCATTCTGTTTTAGTTAAATTAGTTTTGTTGGATTTTTTTGTATTGATTTTTTGAATGTCCGCAATGACTGATCTTTCAAATGCTTCAATTGTCTTGTGAGAATAAGGTGCACAAAATTTACGTTTGGGTTTAAATGATCTGGTAGTTGATGTAGTAATAGTCGGTGTGTCTTTGAAAAATATTTAAGTTTGAGTGTTCTGAAAAATTTAAATAAAGACATTTCTCTCTCTGCCACATTTGAATGAAATGTTGGGACAAAAGTGGTTCCTTTATTTAATACCGCTGTCTGGGCTCTTGTCATAGTTTTCGAAGAGATGTTAATCACTAATTCGTTTTCGTTGTTTTTTGACTCCTGGTTCTTTTTGCTATTTCTTCGTCCGTTTCTTCTGCCCCTCCTGTGGCCGTGATAGGTGGTGCATTGGCGGCCAGGCTTACATCTAAAAAAGCCTGTTTCTTTGATATGCTGGGTTGTTGTGGATTCTCTATTGGTTGTCTAGATTGAGCAATGTCTGATTCTGAGACTACACTTTCTTGTGATGAAGTTGCAGATGATTTAGGTTTGAGTTGTTGCCATTTCTTTTGATTATAGATCTCTGCCCAAGTGTATACTTCATCATACTTACAGTCTATTGTGTCTCTTTTATATTTCCTCACTTTGCGGTCATTAACTTCTTTGGGGTATTTGTCCAATTTAGCGCTCACATCCTGTAGTGTTGTTTGTAAATCAGGTAGTTTGTCTAACTCCTTTTTCATACCTTCCAAATCGGCTTCAATTTCTTTCAAAACTTTTGATAACTCTTGTATAATTAACAGAATTAAATCGAGAGAACATTTGTTAAGAATCTGATACCATTTTTCTACAAACTGTTGTTGTTCTTACACAGCATAGGTTTTAGGGCGATTCTTAATCCCCTGGGTATTCTCTTGTTTTTGTGGTAGTGAATTAGTGTTGTTGCATGCAGCCTTTGATTGATTTCTTTCCTGCTTAGAAATTCAAATTGCCTTAGTAGCTGTGATGTTGTTGAAACATTAGGACTGAATGCTCTGGTCTCCTGGATGAGATCATAGATTTCTTGGGCTGACTCTGGTGTAAATGCTAGGATTGTGGCTTGTTTTGTAGTGATCTGCGCGATGTCGTCGAATTGTATATTCATATTTGTTGGGTGCACCGGAAGATTGGTTAGACTGGAAGGTAGACAAATCAAAACAATGTTATCTTTGTGCACACCTAATTTAAATGATAATTTGAAACCAATTCTTGTTGGCGCTATCCTTGTCGCACTGTGTCTGCAGTGCCTTTTGATTGATTGATACAAAGTGTGGTTAGCAAACCACGAAGAATTCGCTCCATTTTATGAAACAAAAGAGTTTCTCCACTCACTTATTCATATATAGTTTGTGGTAACTTTACGTCTCATATAATCATGCAAGAACGATTAGTGAAACCGTTAGTTGCACATATTCTTTTAATTTTTTTATATAATTTTTATTTTATTAAAGAAAAAGAACTTACACACAAGGCAATAAAACATTACATTCCAACATGTGTTCAGGAAGGAAGGAAACCGCAGAACAATTTAATACAGACTTCATTGACATGGGGGGCAGTGAGGAAACAATAGCAGTGATCATAACGGTTACACAATACTTGGAATGTCGGATCAGGGGGAGAGAGGAACCTCTGGGGTCTCCGCGAATAGCGGCGTGCATATATTTCCACGGTAGGAGTTCCACTGGCTCCAAATTGTATTCCATTTCTTGAGTCGACCTCGTGCCACATACACCGTCTTCTCTCTAAACATACACCAATCCATGTTCTCCTTCCACGCCAAGACCGTGGGCGGACGCTGGGAGCCCCACAACTGCGCTATGTCTCTCTTAGCAATCATATTCCCAAGGGTCGCCCACTGAGTCTGTGCCACGTCATACTCATTCGGTTCCCAGACATTCAACAGGCAAGACTTTGCTTCGGGCAGCAATGCCACCCAGTGACTCTTTCCATCACAGCATGCACACGATTCCAGAACGCCATCACTCCCGGGCACTTCCAAATTATATGGAGGAAGGTACCAACCAATCCACAACCACGCTTACATAATCCATCTACTGAATAACCCATGTGTATCAAGCGCAGGCCGGTGACATATATCCGGTGTAGGATTTTAAGTTTAACGAGTTGGAGACGGGCCGGTATCGCGACCTCTTTCGGCGAGGATATCGCCGATTGCAAATCCTCACCATCCAATTCCAAACCATCGCTAGTCCAGACCTCTCGAAGACGCACCAACAGATCGGCTCGATTATTAATCAATTTCTTATATATCAAAGAAATGGTGCTGTTGGGCACGTGGCCGTCAAGCACCCGATCTTCTAGTGGGGAGGATTCGGGAATGTCCATGCCACATATTCTTTTATTAATTCATTTCTTCTTGTAGGAAGTTCAACATAATCACCAAAAATTCATTGCATTCATGAATATTCAAAAGTTCATATTGTGCCCAGTTCATATTGTACCCAATGCATTTCGGGTTAATGAAGACTAACCCTACACCCAAACTGTTAACTAATCATATAATATGTTCTTGACTGAATGCTAAGGTCCTGAATGTTTTCTGAATGTTTTTTATTATAGTTTGACAGGCCCCTGATAAAGGGTTAGTCTTCATTAACCCGAAATGCATTGGGCACAATATGAACTGGGCAGAATATTTATGAATGCAATGAATTTTTGGTGATTATGTTGAACTTCCTACAAGAAGAAATGAATTAATAAAAGAATATGTGCAACTAACGGATTCACTAATCGTTCTTGCATGATTACATGGGACGTAAAGTTACCACAAACAATATATGAATAAGTGAGTGGAAAAACTCTTTTGTTTCATATAAAAGGAGCGCATTCTTCGTGGTTTGCTAACCACACTTTGTATCAATCTTTTCTCGATTCCCTCATCATCATAATACCTAAACCTGATAAAGATCGTTCACAATGCAAAACATTTCGCCCTATTTCTTTAATTAATTATGATTGTAAAATCTTTGCTAAAATTCTAGCTACTCGCCTTGATTCCATTATTCCCTGTTTAATCAAAAAAGACCAGGTGGGGTTTGTGAAGGGTCGACTTGCTGCAGATAATGCCCGTATGTTCTCCAATGCCATTGCTCATAGTAAAAATCTCAAATCCCCAATGGCAGCTTTGTCCTTAGACGCGGAAAAAGCGTTTGACCACATTAATTGGCAATTCATGTTCCACACCCTCAAATGGTTTGGTTTTGGTCCCTCTTTCATTTCCCTGGTTAAGCTCCTATATTCATCTCCTCTGGCCTGCATTTTTGTTAATAATCAATTTTCTAAGTTCTTCTCTCTATCTAGGGGTACTCGGCAAGGTTGCCCTCTCTCCCCTTTATTATTTATTTTATGTCTGGTGCCCTTTTTAGAACGTATTTGTTCCAATCCCAATATTGTTGGCCTTAAACTACCGTCCATGGAGCTTAAATTGTCTGCGTAAGCAGATGATGTACTGTTGTATATGGCTGACCCTACGTCTTCCCTTCCACACTTTTTGAATGAAGTGTGTTTGTATTCCTCCATTTCGGGATATAAGCTCAATCTATCCAAAACAGAAGTCCTGCCTCTAAATGCAGCCTGCTATCAGTACATGTTTAGTGACACTCAATTTGCATGGTGTCCCTCAAAACTCAAGAACCTGGTATATGGTTCTCATCATCCTTAGTCGATACACTAAAATTTACCTTTGTCTCCCTGTTAAAGAAACTCCAGTCTCTCCTTCAAATTTGGTCCCCCTTATTCCTTTCCTGGTGGGGCAGGCTGGACACGATTAAAATGATGATTACTCCCCATGTTTTTTACACTGTTTCTATGCTCCCTTTCATAATCCTTAATTCTAATTTTTCCCGCATTAACTCGATCTGTACAAAATGTTTGTGGAATAACAAACTCCCTCGTATTGCTTTACAGAAACTTACCTGCCCTAATAACGAGGGTGGTGTTCATTTCCCCAATTTTAAATCGTATTACTCAGCCTTTTTGATTAAACAGTCCTTTTCATTAGCTTATGATTATGTGGATAATCCTGTGCCTAAATGGGTTCTCTTAGCGCGCTCCCTTTTTAAAGATTTTTCATTCCAGCAGATTGTATTTATGACGAATTGGTCTTTTCTAACTAAATTCCTTATTTTAAGATACTCACAAACACTGCTTTGTAATGTATTCTCTTCTAATCTTTCCCCTCTCCAATGCTTCTTATCCTCCGTTGTGTGGTGTAACAAATTTCTTAAATACAAAGGCAAATAATTTTACTTTAAATACTGGAAAGAGAAGCATATTTTGTTTGTTCATCAGTTTTTTGATGGTAATGTTATTATTCCTTTCCATGTACTGCAAAATGTGTATCACCTACCCTCTTCGTCTCTTAACGAATAAACTATTATAACTTCTGCCATTCAATCTCACTTAGCTTCCCTTTCATGTCCTGATACCTTTCCCATTTACACACCCACCACTCAACTGCACCCATTATTTTCAACTCAACAGCCTAAGGCTGCTCTGGTTTATTCCATTTTGTTATCAAATGTTAAGGATCGCCTTAAATCAAACGTTGAGACTGCTTGGGAACATGATCTTGCCATCTCCCTTCCTGTCTCGTTGTGGGATCATTTATGGTCCAAACTGTTTATAGTATCTATTTCTGCTCGTATTACCCAATCTTTGTTATTCATTTAGTATAGAGTTGTTATTACTCCTGTTAGTATTAATAAGTTTTACCCGACTTCCTCCCCATTATGTTGGTCATGCTCTAAAGATTTAGGTTCACTTAAACATCAGTTATATGATTGCCTCCCAGTTATGTCATTTTGGAATGATGTTTGGAATATTTGCATGCCAATGTTTCACTGTTCCTCCCCTTTATCGCTATTGAATGTTTTTCTAGGTTCCTTATCAGATGATGTTGATATTGTATCTTCTTCTGCTAAACTGTTGGACCTGTTTATTGCTCTTGCATTTAAAGTTATTTTATTGTGTTGGAAGGATAACTCCAAACTTTCTGTACATACATGGTGGAATTTCATTTGTGATGAACATAGGATCACTATTGCTTCCTCTTCTTCTATTCCCCTAAAAATTAAATCTGATCTTCTTTGGCTTCCCTTTACTTCAAATCTTTCTTCCAACTCTCCTATCTGATTGATCCACCTTAAATCCCACATATGTTTTATCCCTATGGCTTTTCATCTTTTCTTCCTTCTTTTCTCCTTTCCTCTGTCCTCTTCTCTTTTCTTTCCCCTTCTGTCTGTTCTCTCTCTTCTATCTCCTTTTCTATACTTCCCACTTTCTTATATATATATGTTTTAGACTCTATGTTCTTTTGTGATTCGTACCATTATTTATGACATATGTATAAGTTTCTCTTTAAAATATATCAATAAAAATTTCTTAAACAAAAAAAAAAGATTAAAAAGGAAGGGGGCCAACACAAATCTTTGCCTGACCCCTTTCTTATTTTTGAAATGGAGCTGGACATTCTTCATTTGGACCGTATAATACTCTGGTGTTGGCATTCTTATGCAGTTGTTTTAAAAAGTATATAATAGTGCGGTCAATACCTAAATCCTGAAGCACTTTCCAGAGCCTGTCATGCCTTATGCAGTCAAAGGCTGCGGTGAGGTCAACGAAAGCTAGGAACAGCCTGCCTTTTTTTAAAAGGGTATATTTACCTGTAAAAAAACTCAGATTTAAACTTTGTTTGATGGTTCCTAATCCTTTTTTGAATCAAAATTGCAAATCTGAGAGTATCTTGCTCTCCTCAGCCCAATCCTGTAGTCTATCTAGTACGATACAACTATCTTTGCCAGGGAGTCTAACAAAGATATCGTTTGGTAACAGGCGCAATCTTGTCTATTGCCTTTTTTATAAATGGCTACTAAAATAGATTCCAACCACATCTCTATAAGCTTGGAGGAGCAACTAGCTGTGATTAACTATATAAGGAGGGGGTCCCATAATGCTATATTATTTGTGAATAATTCGATGGAAATCCCTAGCATTCCCTCCCTTGCTGGCCATAATTGCCCTGTTTACTTCATTCAGGGTAACCTGTAGGTCGATTGACTTTGTTGGGCATGGCAATGTCATTTCATCGTCACCCCCCAAATAGGTTACTGATATGTTGGCACAGTCAATATTACTAAATGTTTTTGAGAAATGCTCTACCCATTGCACTTCTGTAATCCCAATTTCAATGGAATGAGCATTCCCAGTCTCCCAGAAGGGGGCCTTCAGTGCCTTCCAAAAGGCAGCACCATCCTTAGACGCAGAGGTTTTCTGAAGGGTTAGCCAGCGTTCATCTCTCAATTCCTGCTTACGTACTTTGATCGCATTTTTATAATCCCTCCTTGCCTGTTTTGCTGCTATCGGGTTTCTTGGTGTTTTATGGGTCAGAGTTTTCAAAGTTACATATGCCCACGTGCACTTTGTATCAAACCATCCTTTTGTCTTTCTAGATGATTTTGTCTTTTGTACCCATAAAGCCTCTTTTATGACCATTGTAATATGCTTGAAGGCAATTAGAACTGTTTTGTATGATACATTTTCATTTAAAATGGCCACCATCGCCGGGTTACTATTTGCTACAATTGTCTTTGTGGTTTCTAGTGGATCAACCATCAACCACTTCCAAGTATAGCCATTACCATTATTTATTACCAGTTCTTGTGGGGCTTAAATAGGTTTATGCTCATAGTTTATTTGTTGTGTTAGGTGTATAAGGGAAATGCTCTGTGGAAAGTGATCGCTCAAAATGATATCATGCATTTCGAATGACTTCACTCTAGTTGCATATCTATTTGAAATGAGGATTTAATCTATTATAGTAAAGCATCCTCTGCCATTGAATGTATTTTTGAAAGGGGCAGGCCTGATGCTTATTTCATATGCAAATCCCAGGTCATGACCACACAGTATTTCGTTTAAATCTTCCCCATAATGTAAATGTGGAAAATGGGTATTGCTGTTCCGCTCTTCGGACATAACACCACATACATCCTTACCATTATTTGAGCACAATATTGTATTAAAATTGCCCCCCAATAATAAACTCACCCCCTTCCCTTTTACTTTGAATTGCTTTCAAATCATTATCTAGTTGTTCCAAGATTCTCCTGATCTGATCCAGAGGGTTATTATTATACAAATTTACCAAAGCATCTCTATGCTTGTTATCAATATACAATAGCAAAACTTGGTAATATATTTCCACATATTTCAGTTCAATGTTTCTGACGTTTGTCATATTAGATATATAGATGGCTAGAACTCCCTTTGCCCTCCCATGGTTCCCTGCCACAACTGCTGTGTGGTAGGTTCGATACCCATGTATGTGAATGACCTCCTTTAGCCATGTCTCTTGAAAACACATAACGGAAAACTCTAAAATAAAATCACACCACAGGTGATTAGCCAGCTTTGATCGTAGCCCCGCTACGTTCCAGTAAACCAATTTTGTTACGTTTGTAGCTTTTCTACATGTCCTTTTCATCATGGTAACATCTTCACTTTTTACAATAGGGACAGTAGATGGTATCTGTCACTGACTTTTCCCTGGAGTGGGTACACTGACCTCATTTGAGTGGTTGTAGGCACCACCTCGAACATTTCGAACTGTATGCTATTATGCTATATGTAGTATTTAAAAGGGCTATTGGTGTTTAATTTAATACGTTTATAGTTGACTGCAGTTTTATTATTTCCATAAGGTTGTGCTTCCTCCATTTCCAGTCAATCTATTTCTTCTAAATTATTGAGCCTGTCAAATCAGTTTGTTACTTGAATGTTGTACCTAGGGTAGCTCTCACCTACATAATTCCTGTTCGTATTTGTATTTCCCAGTATTTTTTTTAAAGTTTTTAAGTGACCTATTGGAACACCATTAACATTTTGGGGACTAATAAAATCACTCCCTATTTTCTCTAAAATGGTTCTCTCCAAATATGGAGAACCACATGTCAAAACCACTCAGTCACCTGATAGGGCTTTTAGGGTTATACCTACCCAGGCCATTCTCCAAACCATTTGAAAAAGGAGCCCTAGTACTCAAACAGTGTAGGGATTTGTTTCTCAAAGCAAACCAGGATTTGTTTTCATTGTTAGTGAGCTGCAGGACATTTGCCAAAATTACAGTATAGAGAGTTGCTTCCGGAGTAAGGTCTTAGGCTCGAGCTGTAAATTCAGTATTAGCCTTTGGGATGTACATAGTATTAAATTTGGGTTGAATACTCTATGGGGGGGCTCATTTGATTCCCTCCCCAGATAATTTCCTTGTGTCCCTCTTCATCCACTCTGATTTTGATAGGGTCTTTCTGAATCAAACTGGGTTTTGCCCCCTATCTGGTTATCCCGGTTTACCTGATGTATTTGTTTAAGTTCTTCTTGATCCTTCGCCCTTATGGTTTGCATATGGACCTCTTCCAATGACATCGCATTTAATGCTCCAGACGTCCTTGATCTTATGGAGTCCCCATTTTCACTGTTGTCTTTGTTCCTATGAGGGATGTTTTTCCCAAGAAGTTTCTCCAAGGCTACCTCTATCGTTTTTAACCTCTCACCCATCTTAGTTAGGGTCTCTTAGAGGATACTCTCTTACTCTTCAATTTGCACAGATACTCTTCTTAAATCGTCCCTTGAACAAAAAGGCTTTTTAGGGGTTGGCGGTTTCGCACTCTATCTTACATGTGTTAAGGTTAATGTTTTTTTTCGCTGAGTCAAAGTTTTTTGCTGTTTTGTACTCTGTGTTTTTTGACATAGCAAATCCCCTTGTGAAACCCTATTTTCATCCCCCAGGTTTCTTGGGAATTTCAACAGGGGTTGAGATTCACTGTCATCATCACTAACCCACACCTGATCTGAAACATTTTGCACACACCCATTTATGTGACAAACACTTTCAGTTCCATTTGTAGTAAGAGTTCTCCCTGTTAAGGTTTTCTCATTGTTTAAGTTTCTCCTCTGGCTTCTGAACTTAGGGTCTCTTCAACAGTGCATATTTGTTGTTCAGTTGCCCCCATTGCTCCAGTCAAGTATTCAGTAAAGATGCACTTGACCTTGCGAACTTCATGGGCTCCGCCTTCCTAGGAGGACCTTTGTTGGCATCAGCCTTTCTTTTCCCCATTTTGATATTTGGTACAAGTACAAACCGCTACTCAATATAGATATTAGAAAAGCAGTTAAGTTTATAGATGTGCTAAAAAGGAGCAAGTGTCTAATATATATGGCAGCTGAGACCAGTCAATAACTTATCCATTCAAGGGTGACAAAAGAGTTGAGAGATACCCGCTGTAAATGAAGGCTACAGGTACTCACCAAGGCAGCAAATCTCTGCTCAATGAGAACCAAGAGGAATGGCCCAGCCCAGCCTCCTCAGGACTCTGATGGGCTAAGAAAGGCCGTGCCCGTGCATGCCACGTGTGCGTCCTGCACTGCGGGACGCATCCGGCTGCCATGTAGCATTCCCATGCTGGAACTCTTGCCTCCTGGCTGGCTCAAGGGCTCAAGGGCTCAAGGGTAAAGTGCACAGTGTTCGGTTGCTGAAGGAGGGTCCAGCGCTGTAGGACGCCTCTGGATTCCATGTAGCGCTCCCGTGCTTGATCTCCCGCCTCCTGGCTGGGTCAAGGGCTTGAGTGTAAAGCGCACAGTGCTCGGTTGCTGAATGAGGGTTCCGCGCTGGTGGAAGCCTCCGGCTGCCTTGTAGCACTCCTGTGCTAGATCTCCCACCTCCTGGCTCGGTCAAGGGCTAGAGGGTAAAGTGCACAGTGCTCAGTTGCTGAATTCCATGTAATAATTTCAGTCATGTTCCCATAAGAGCTAGTTTTATCGTATGTGGCTCTTGAGGTTTCTATGAGAATAAACCACAGTGGAATATACATGCTATTTGACTAATTTTGATTTGGCGGTAGATAGAGAATTAGTTAAACCACTTCTTTTTATAATATTTAATAAATATCCAATTCAAATGTGAAATGGATTTTGGATAAATATACAGGAAGAGTAACTTTTAGAAATGGAGAATTTGCTTGCTTGAAGCTCCAGTAGACTAATTTTTATTAGCTAGCTAGCAGGCAAACTCTGTCGGTTCCTTCCACTTGATGAGACATCAACACTGTTCCCAGAGCAGAAACAAAGATTTGGACCTTTTGGCACAAAGAGATATTTGTGCAGAATGTGAATCATGGTCTCCCATGAAGGGAATTTGGAAGGGCTCAGGCACTTCATTAACTTGAAAGCAACCAGGGTGAAGCCTGATTGTTCATAGTTAAGAGCAACATGAGACCTGGGGAAGAGAAGTCCTTTTATCAAACTTTAACTATAGCCAGCTTGGATCTATTCAAGTGGGAGAAGAGCCTGGGAAGGTTTGCTGGCAGGAACATTTTACTCATTGGACAGGGAGAGTCCACAAGTAACCCCCACCAACAGTACCTGATCGCCAGCTCATCAGAAGACATCTGGAGCTAGGAAAGTACAGCAGAGGACTGGACCAGCTGTCTATGACTTGTGTGGAGACCTGATGGGCTATATCTGCTCCCTTGTGTACCCAAAACCAAGAAGTGAGCTTCAATCATCATTTGGCTGATGTATTGTGCAGATACAGTAACACAACAACTTACAAAAGACAATTTCCTGGAGTTACAAGCTTGCCAGTTGCAATTGGACCTGGACTAGTCTCTGCTTGTGGCCTCTGATAGAGTGAGGCTTCCCCCTGAGTGCTGCCCCTGATGTTTTTGGAGCCTTGTAAAGAACCATTAGGATCTACTCCAAAAAGTTGGAAAAAGTAGGGACTTGTAAAATGTATCCACTTCTAAACCTCCAGGTTACCAGAACCAACCATCCAAGGCAATCCAACTAATATACAACATTCACAAGCATGAAAAGCAGGTTGGCTTCACTCAGACCTTTTTATTGCCTGAAAGAAAACTTCAGCAGACCCTTGCCGGTAGGGTATCCAGCTTTGGGGAGACATGTTCATGTACAGCTTAAAGGCTTGTCACACTGGAGGTTTCTGAGCTGTAAAATTCACGGGGTACTTACCTTACTACATTGTCTCATACAGGCCTGGCTATTGAACTTGTTTCTGCTGCCGCGGAGATGAATAACAGATTAGGTATTCATTAGTACTGCCCAGTAACTCAGTACAAACTACAGTAAACACTTTTAACAATAATTTAAAACAGTCGCATACACCTGCATGTTTAGAACTTCATATTTGTAAGTGTGGTATCAGAATTACATAGTCTTTTGTCTGACATCAACGGCAGGCCCTCAAACTAATTTAAGTTAACAATGGAAAATCTACACCCGGTGGAACAATAATTTTGTAAATGGAATTTAGGATGCAAGACGTATGTCAGAAGATATTTCCTACCATCATATTTTGAAATACAGATTCGCAGTAACTCTACTTAACCGTCCCAATTGTCTCCTTCTCTTCTCTCTCTTTGTTATTCTACAAAAATGCATGTCCTAGAAATATTATTTCTCCTCCTTGACTAACATACACATACATCATTGCACTCATGGTCCATCCATAAAGTTGCAAACCTAAACCTAGGAAACGTTTATTGAATACACCAGAGATCCCCAACTCACAGCAGTGGGGAAATACATCTGCCATCAGCCTTATTGTGCAAAGAGCAGCATATTACCCACACCTACAATATTCTGCCAACATTCCTCCAGCAGAATGGGCAATGGAAGTACAGAGATCATAACCAAGCCAGCTACACTCAGGGAGATGGAGAGCTGCAGCTGGTGATGGCTGATGAGCAGTGTTCTGTGGGTTCACAAACAAAAATTAAATAATTGTATTTTTTAATTTAAACTAAAAAATATGAAAAATGGCCTACTAGGTGGTGCATCAACCTTCAGGCCCATTCATTGGAGGAGATAACACACCCACTCAGCCACATATACCTAACTGTAATGGATATGGAACAGAGTGTACGAAAAAACCTTTTTGAAACACATGCAATGATGTACATGCCATGTAGAACATGTCTCTGTGACAGGCATAGCCTTTCACATTCTTGCCTCTTGTCAATAACATACAAGTGAGGTATTTGCAGGCAAAATGAATTAGTGCTTAAACCACCCTCTCAGAAAAGATGTTATACAGTTTGGGGTAGCAGTGGTCTGCTCTTTCACTTTGTTCATTTGCCACCTTGCTGATGAATAAAAAAGACAATCAAGAGTGAAACAGAATAAACCACATTAAAATGACAGAAATATTAGAGGGTAGGCAGCATTGGGCAGCATTGAAATTTTGGGGGGAAACTTGCTTAAGCAAAAAAAAAGACAATGGTGGATTTCTGATGAAGCAAACAGACAATTTCCGCTACGGTGCAGACAAGTCACATAAGCACCACACATGTGTGCATTATGTAGTGATAACATTCTCTGGTGTCTTGTGCATTTTTTAGGCAGGTGCGTGCATCTCACAAATGTTTTGGAGTCTGCTGAATATGTGCAATACACATATTTGTTTGGCAAATTGTGCATTTTTCAGGATTTAAAAACATTGGCAATTTACATGTTTTCTCAGTAGTCACTACTTCGTTTGGGTTGGTAGAGCTGTACAAATATAAACACATTCACATTAGAACACATTAGAACTATTGAGAATATATGAGAAGGATATGGTATATAACATTCTAAAAGATATAATTGTCTTCTCTCAGTTTCTGTGTCCTTTCTTGACAGAAAAGAGCGAACAGCTGTTTAATGTAATCTATTATTTTGGATAGAAGGCTTAGCTTAAGACGTCAGACACATTACTACTATGTGCATCACACCATGTTCTTGCCAGGCCAAGTTGCAACTATTAAATATAGCAAGTAACCTTTGAAGAGAAGTATAAGTCATGATGTGAACCTATTTTACCCACAGCTATGACTCAGAAAATAGTCTGATTTAATTTAAAGCATAGGTGGTAAAAAAGTTAAAGCATTTTCACTTGACATTGGGAAATCTTCTTTGGCTTAAAGGCGATAACAGATATCAAAGCTCCATGGAACCTGCAAAATTACTTTAGTGCTCCTTTTCTCTCTCTGTTCGCAAACCAGAGGTGTCCAAATTGCTAGTAGGTTTAACAATGGAGATGTCACTGTCAATGCAACTATCTACTAACAGGTCACATCTCAAAATTTCCATTTCGGGGTCACTAAATTATCTCCCTAATGAATATTAATTCGGCTTGTTGTTTTTTACGATCCTTGTAATTGGCTATAAACAAAGGGAGATATGCCTCGAAGGGAAAACAGCCTTTATCGCACACCCTTTACCATACAGGACCCATACCACGCATGGAAGTATCATGCAGATATTTAAACATTTACTTCACAACACTTTAAATTAGTAAAGAAGTATGTGAAGGCAGATAAGGATAATGTTAGTGATTTGAGGTGGGTAGAGTAAAAGAAAGGTAAAGGTAAAGGTTATGTTCGGGTTCAAGGGTGAATAGAGGTAAAGGGAGGTAAGGCTAATTTTGGGTCGTTGGGGAGGGAAGGGAAGTTGGTAGTAAAAATATATGCACTCACAAACCCTCACACGTAGTGCCTTGACACCTCTGGATAATTGTTTGTGCTCAATACATTTCTATTACATAACCTAACTTACTCACCACCCATTCAGAGACCCACAAATAAACTCACACACCCACTCCCAGTCCCAAACAGACACTGAGATACCCACACATAGACCCATGCATCTACTCACAAACCCACTCACAGACCCACACAAGCACGCACACATCCATGCAGATAGTGATGTAGACAATCTCAGAACCATTCAGATTCCCATAGAGTTGCTTTCCTTCCCACTCACTCACCCACAGAGGCACTCTTACACACACTCACAGACCCACACAGATACTCATACACCCACTCACAGACTCCCACTCCCACTCACAGACTCACACACTCACTCACACACACACTCAGAGGCCCACACGGAAACTCACAGACCCTCTCACAGGCCCACAGAGACACTCACAAACACTTAACCATGCCACTACTCACATACATCCACAGGTACTCACACAGCCACTGACACACTACAAGGAGTACTCACACCTACTCACATACCCACTCACAAACCCACACAGTTACTCACACACCTATTATCACACCCATACCAGCAGTCACACCACCACTCATATATTCATACACTAACTTACAAATGCATACAACCAATGAGACAGCCACTCACACCGATACACCCACTAGACACTCACTCACACACCTATACAACCACTCACACAGTGACTCATATACCCATAGTACCACTCACACAGCCATTGACACACCTAGGCACACACTGACACACCCACTCACAAACCAATCTAGTCTGACACACCTACTCATAGACCCATACATCCAGTCAAACACCTGCTCCTTCACCCAGTCACACATTCACAAACTCACTCAGCAACCCTTACTGCCATGCACACACCCTCTTATACACCCACTCACATAGCATTGACACCACAGACACACTTACTCAAAGACCTATACAGGCTCTCTGACACTCTCTTTGAAGACCATGTAGATGGTTACATGCCTACTGTATTAAATGTGTTTCACATAAATGATTTTGGTTGAGGAAAACTTGTTGCTATATGTGTTGAGTGTGTTCTTTTGGTCTGGAATATGCAATGCTTAAAACACTAAACAATTGCCCACAAACCACACTATGGCCATTTTAGAGGGAAGGAGGAGTAGCACAGAGGAGAAAGCTGCATTAGAATGAGGCAGTTTTAAAGATGAAAGGGGCTAAAATGGAGGACAGCAACTAGAATATAAAAGAACATATTTAAGTGGATGGTGGATATGTGCATGGAACTGAAATTAGGTAGTGATTTGGAGAAAAAAGTAATTACATTTGTGATTGGGTTTGAAAAAAAAAATTGTTGTTAGGGATATGCTTCACATTGCAACCAGTTAACCACACCTGCTACAGTTTAATTTGAAGATAGCATGCCACTTACAGAAAGTAATGTGTACTTTTGGTCTAGTGGTAGGTTGTGAGTGCTGTTAACATGGTCACCATGGTGGGACAGGGCCAACAAGATGGACAGATTGCAGCACTAAGTGAGAGCTCTGGCCTACATCTTGCTGCTGCCCCCTTGACCTCCCAAAACCCCAGAAAGTACCCCGAAGCAGAGTGACACCCGGGGGTGCAGGAAGCGAGATCATCCTGGGCCTGTTTGCAGCACTCTGGCCTTTGGCCAACAGAGAGGCCTAGCTGGAGTTATCTCCTTACCTGAGTGGCCTATTGTGACTGATCAGAAACACTGTGAAGCCACTGATGAGGGGATATCAGGATGGAAACAGTGCAGTACGGAACCCAGCACTCTGCCTGAGGTGAAGGCATATTGCAGACGATGCTTACGGCCTGGGACCGGTCCCTGACACTGCTCCTCCTCTGGTGACTGCCTTGCAGCAGGAGACCCCGGCAGCGCGGAACCCACGCAAAATTTCCTCCTCCCCTTCTGACACTGAGAGGCGAGTAGAGGCTAGGGACCTTGCTCCAGGATCTCGGGGTCAATGATCCAGAGTGGAGGGGTGGCATCGGACCGTGGGGAAGGTGGGGCCTGTTTGAAGCAAGGCACTTGTGACGAAGGGTGGAAGGCTAGCTCATTGGACCTGGCTCAACCTGCATTATGGAAGGAGCTTGTGCTGGGGAGTGAACCTGAGTGCAGCCTTCTGATTCGAGCTGGGCCTCCTGTCCCCCCATGCTTCATGATGCATGGAGTAGGGCTGGACTGTGAATCTTGAGCACTCGAGACCACCCCAATCACCCCCGGTGTTAAACAAGCACACAACTGGAGGCATACATAACAGCATACCATGCCCAACTGTGAGTAACTGCCACCATTTGTTTAACCCTACCTTTCCGGACCAAAACATTTGAGAATTTTGCTAGGGAGTTGGGTGAGTGGAAAAAGGAGGCTGTGTGAACTAACATTGGAGTGGTGAACTGGCCAGGACATAGACCTGCACTCCTGTGGGCTGAATCTTTTGGCTGGAGTGGGAGCAGCATGGATTGGCGTGTGACCTTGATTGAGGAGCCTGCCCCCCCCAGTGACATGAGGCAGCAAGGCCTTTAACTGTTGTCTGGACCTGCAATGTGAGCATTGCCCTTACTGCTGCATGACAGCCTGGCACAATATATGCATACTTGAGTGGACCCAGGTTGACAGCAATGACTCTGGCTTGTAGAGGATACCAGAGACTGGAACCTGTGTGTCCTCAGTGGCACTGTCCCTGGGGTACCTGAGTTGACTGCTGGTGGAGGACGTGACTGGCTTTACTGGTGTTGATCCATTTACGGAGCACAACAGGGTTGGAGGTGAAGGACGGACCTCAGATACAGCGAATCCTGTGGAAATTGGGGAAGACACCACCCTGTTTTGCACGGTGCTCGAAAGCTGCCACCCCCTAAGGTGCCATAGGTAAGGAAATTCCACCCGGGGCACCCAGCAGATGAAGATGCACTAGTTCATGCACAATGTGCGAGTAATGCAGCTAAACCCTCGGGGACCCAGATACTGGCGGTGATCAAGGACTCCAGCCTGGCAATTCACCCAAAATAGAACCTATGGCCATCGATGTGAACCTACTCTGAACCGATATATGCAAGATAGCGGAGGGATTTGTGGAAACGGAGTCACAGGTCACGAAATGCGGAATAAAGTCTCTACAATGAAGATAGCCCTTGAAGCTTATTCGAGCTGGTTGGAGGCACAGACGGAGGACGTGGAAGGCCATTTCCCTGAGGGTGCTGAAGGTACCACCCCAGAAATCTTCTTGGAAGAATGGATCAAGACAGTGTCCGGTGACATAGGCCCAAAATCCATTTATGGCTGTTGCGCCCTGAGGATACTAGAAGACCGGGAGTTCAATATAGATAAGGAGGAGGTATTGAATGGCTTCTTCACTCTGAACTGGAACTACTCGAACACACATGGTGTGGAATGGGAAGTACTTAAGCTGGCAGGCCCTGGAGAGATTCTCAACAAAGTATATGGTATAAGGAGAAAACCGGAGTGGAACTTGCAGGCAGAGGAGGAGTCCCTCCCGAGCCTGCACCAGCAGGTGAGGGGCCAGGAGACAGTGGAGGTGGCTCTGGTGGAGGCACAAATATGGGTCGCGGCAATATGGGACAGGCTAGACTGTCATGTCCAAAAAGATTTCCACCAGCGTCTTCACAGAGACGACGATAAATCAGGCTGCATGTTAGAATGGCTGCTGAAACAGCAGTGCCACCACCACTTATGCTAGCCCTTCACAACCAAAATGGCACAATGATTGATGGACAGGGTGCAATTAATATGGCACTTTGTGACCATTTGTGGATGGTGCATTCTGCCCCCGGTTCTTACTAATGTCGCTGGGTCGAGATGTTTCATAGACAGCATTGCCCTTCCCAGACTTACAGAAGCTCAATCGGAGGGTCTTGGGGAGAATGCTGTACTGGATGTCCTGCAGGAAGCGATCAGGGATATATGGATATGGCTAGAGGGAAATGTCTGTGTCCGTATGGGCTTTATTATTAATATTACAAAAAATATATATTCTGCTTCTTTGGTCCCATGCTCTTCTAGAAACGTAACTCAATGCTCACAAGACTGGTACACTGCCTTACCAGATGTGCAAAGATCTTATTATTATGCTCACTAAGCAGGGCAGGGTCCCTCTGACCCATGAGTATACAGACTCCTTTCCATTCTCAAAGTCAATGATGAGTTGCTGGCTGAAGTGCTGGCACTGCAATTGGGCCAAGTGATAACACATTTGGTCCTGGACAACCAATACAGTGTTATGCCAGCCAGGGGTACGAATATGAACTTAAGACATATTTCCCACATGTATGCAAACCCAACTGCAAGAGTGCATACAGGGGGCATGGTCTCTGTGGCGGTCCTCATTGAGAGAGATACCCATCAGGGTTGCCTGTTGTCACCACTTCTTTTTGCACTGCTATGGAGTCTCTTGCAGTTTACCTTGGAGTGGAGATGCATGATTGGCGTGTTTGTTTGGGGGATACAGTGCATTTTGTGTCTTTGATGAGTTAAGCTACATGGTGGATCTGGAACAATCAGTGACTCGCCTCCTTTGGCTGATGGGGAAAATTCTGAGACTTTTTGAGGATCCGTGTAAATCAACAAAAGACAGTGTTGTTTACCTTGGCGAGGTTGATGGCCATTAGTGCCACTGAACCCCAGTTGGATCGCGATGGGAGACGTTGAGATTTTGGTATCTGGAAATGCAGGTTACTCATGATTAACAACAGCAATATGATTTGAGTGTCAACAGAGCACAACTCTGGACTACTCTGCCGCTATTGGTTATAGGCAGAGTGGCGTTGTGCAAAATAAATGGCCTTATTGCCCGCTGTTTATACACACTGCAGAACTATTTTTGTGCATTGCCGCCCTTGCTGTTTCAGAGTAGCGATAGCCTACTAGTAAAGCTTGTATGGAAAGGTAAGAGAAGGAGAGTTTTCCTTGATATCCTTCATTTATACCCCAGCATTGGAGGTCCAGGCCTTTGGACCTTAAACTGTACAGTCTTGATGGCCTGTTTTAATATGCCACCTTGTGGTGTGAGGAAGGGTTCAACTGGGCACAGAAACTCCTCAAAAGCATAGTTGGGCGAGCTGATCTACCTAGCTTACACATGTGTGGTTGTGCGCTTCAGGCGAATACCCCATTTTTGGTTGAAAAAGTGGTGTTGACGTAGGAAAGTACGGAAAGGGCCATGCCCATAAGTTCTAGGCGTGGATTCTTCCTAAGAAGTTTCTCCTTCTCCTCCATCAATGGGTCACGTAGCATAAAGCCACCATCTCAGAGAAAGGGCTCGATTTGAGACGCTCTCTCTCTCAAGGCAAAGAAGAAGTGGGCACTTTCCCTAATTCCAACAAGCAGTTATCCACAGGTAGCATTCCCATAATGCACTTTCCTCGCAACAATTTGTCCTTGGTTCCCAGACCTTCGCCTGTGTTAATAGTGATGGCTTTCCTTTATCGACTCAAGTCATACTATTGTAACCTGTGCTCTCCTTGCCTAGCTACTAAAACAAAGACATTATTCTAACTAAAGGAATGTTTCTCCACCTGCCGTGCAAAATGTGAGAAAGACAGATTGTACAGTGCACATGAAATTTAACTATTAATTCTAAAATGAGAGTTTTCAGAGACTTGCATTTCAGGCCCACAACCTAAGCTAACATAGGAACTTGTCATTTTCAGCAATGCAATCCACATACATTTACCTACTACTAAGAAATATCACTTGTCAGACACATTTAATAGCTGAGTAGTGTTAGCTTAACAACATGTCTTACATATTAATGTTTTCCGCTAGTTATATTTATTTCCACGTCACATAATCACCTTAATGTGGTTCGCAATTCAAACACCTTATGTTATTATAATTTGCAAGATTATATGCGGATGCAATTTACTAATGAGTATGATGCACCTGTACAAATAAAATTACATTTCTGCTTCATCATTTCCACCCTTTGATAATGTTAAGTCATCATAAAACACTCCAAAACATCCCTGTAGAGTAGATCGATCCGAACTGATGTCGTAGCTACCCTTCTCTGTTTGAACTCCTCCATTTGCTTCAAATTTTCATAGTGAATGTCCTGCAGTCTTTCTATCCTTCTCTCTCTTTCCCTTAAGGAGTTCTCCACTTGTCTCACCGTGTGCTACTTATATACCTTTATCATCCCTATCAAGACAATGATACAGATTATAGCAATTATCGTCATCAAGATGTATCTAAATATTTCAGTTCCTAGGTTTGCAAACCAGTTTCACACTGCACCAAAGCCTTTTCCAATCTTATCCCAAACTCTCTTAGCTGCCAAATCCTATATTTCATTATGTACATTAGTGATGGTATTAATATATCCCCTCAGATCTTTACTTCTTTCAGTGACATAAGTACAACACTGTTGAACCTTCAGCATCCAACAGACTCTGCCTTCTTTTGCCAGCAATACATCTAATACAAGACGGTTCTGCATTACGATCTCCATTATCAAGACCATTTCTCCATCTATGAGTAGCAAAGAATGAGCTGTGTTATCTGATTACTTAATCACTGTGGTAGACAACCTTCTAATCTAGATTTCATTCAGTGCAACTCCTAGAGGTGGTATTATTGCTCCAAATATGTCTACCACAACCTCACCAGCACTCAATTAACTTTGTTCCCTACTGTACAACTTTCCTTCCAAACTCACCATATCATCCACATGTGATATATGTCTATAAACACTACTGCTAAGTAACAAGTACCATGCTATTTGCCTTGGAAGTCAAACATATGCATTCATTCCAAACACAAAGTACACTGCTGGTACCATTCAAACTGACCCTTGCAAAAACCTCTTCCGAAGATCATTGACTAGGAAGATATGATCACATACACTCTGCCCCACAAACACAGTATTATACCAACTTGCAACTTGACCGACACATAGCTTGCCTTGTTGTTCCCTATCTAAAAATATAGGACCAGAATTTCCTTTAGCCTTTTAAGCTAACTCCTCCTTGGTCTACTCAGAACTCTTGTCCTTGACAAATAGTCTCTACTTGATCTATGAATTTATTTTCTATGTCTTTTAATATGCAGGTTAAGTCATGTCTATGCACGTAAGCAGTATCTGGTGTCACTGTTGGTGAGAAATAATTTTCCAATCTTTTTATTTGCTTATATTAATCATATTTGTTCAGGTGTTTATAGATGGGTATTTCTGAAAGCACTATATCATAATTAAAAAAGCGGTGCTCGTAATGACCTTTTCCATAAAACATACTAAGGCATAAACTACAACTAATACCATAAGTCAAGGGAAGGTGGTGGTAACGGATTCCCTCCTCAACCAAAGCAGGCAAATGGATGCACACATTCCATTCTCATAAATCCAAAGTGTCAACACACTCATACAGCAACTTATCATAAGCATTCAATGAATAATCACACTGGGATAAGTCTATATGAAGGAAGCAACTAGATAGCTCTATTAAGCCTTTCTCTGATTCTTGTGTACCCTCTTTTAAGGCAGCAGTGCTAGGTGTGGATGTTCCCTGTACCCCCACTCCATGTTCCTCACTTTTGTGTTCACTTAAAAGTTACTCTGTAATTACTACAGCTATTAATATAATTATTCCTACAATTAGTGCACATATAATACATTTGTGCCTATGATTACATTTTCTAGACGCCATTTGAAAGTAGCTCAGATCACAGCTCGAAAGAGGATCAACACACAGAGTCTCTTTTCTACACCTCTTATTCTCCAATACCAATCTCCTTAAGCAACTTTCCTTTTTAAAATCTTGGAAAGTTCTTCCAATAGTCTCTGTTTACAGAATTTCCACAGCTTTGAAGATGCCCTTAGCCCTCTTTCTTCTTCTAGGTGAAAACTCCTAGGTTTATTCTTCTTCCACTCGGGCTAGGTTATGTTCTTCAAACAGTTCAAAGTTCATTTCACATCCTATCAGGTCAGAGCCAATCTCCTCTATAACATGTTAGAACAGTTCAGCTTTAAATGCAGCAATCTCTTGAGGAGTCTGTGGAGCTCTGAAGCTCAGGAATTTAATGTCTTTTAGAATCAGTGTCTGTAAGCCACTTAGCCTTGGTCGGAAAGGTACAGTCAAAGACAGAAGTGCATTAGCTTCAATTCCAGGAACTCTCAACAGGATCTCGACAACCAGTATTGAAATCTCAGACCTTGCTCTCCCGGCATTTGTAACCAGATAAGTCTACTCAGGAGAAGAATATCTCTCGCACGGCACA
Source organism: Lissotriton vulgaris (assembly GCF_964263255.1). Taxonomy (NCBI): domain Eukaryota; kingdom Metazoa; phylum Chordata; class Amphibia; order Caudata; family Salamandridae; genus Lissotriton; species Lissotriton vulgaris. Next base: position 1,190,219,538 of record NC_141691.1, on the reverse strand, counting down.
TAAGCACTCCTAGACCTTCTTGCTCCTTCTGTGTTTTGCTCAGTTTCACTCAGCTCAGACTCTGATGAGTCATCGATAGGTGCAAGTTCTCTTTCAGATGCAAGTCTCAGATTTCTTCTTTTCTCTTTCACAGGCCAGGTCTCACCTGCAGCATCTTTCTTCCTTAACTGCACAATTGTCACACCAGTCTCTTCTACTGAGTCAAACTCTCTGTCACTCGCTATATTACTGTCTCCCTCAGAGTCTATACCAGGGTCTTGTGTAGCTTGACCCCATCAGATCGACCTTATGTGTACCCAGCCTCCTCAGGTAACTCTGCTACTTGGCTTGTCCCCTCCTGTGACCCCCCAGCCAGGGCTTGAAATATTTCTGGGAGAGGAGCTGTTTCATCAGAGGGACCTGTGACTCATCAGGTGTGAGAAGCATGGATACAGTTTAGCACTCCCCCACACTTCACAGCAGTTTTTATCACCAGTATCATGTGATATGGGCCATGTCAATTAGAGTCAAGATGATTTTTCCTCACATGCTTTCTGATGAGAACACATTCCCCTGGGTTCCTGTCATGGTAGATATATTTTTAAGTCTGTGCCGTTGCTGCTTCAATTGGATGAGAGACATAACAAACCACGTCAGCCAATCCTTTACAGTAGTCAAGGATCAAATCATCTGTGATGTTCACTAATGTGGTAGAAGGCACAGCAAGCAAAGGCATTGCTCTTCTCATGAGTATCTCATGAGGTGACAACCCAGTTCTCCTGTCACAAATTCTGCATAGACTCATTAGCACTAGAGGCAATGCATGAGGCCATTTCAACGATGTCAAAGCACCCACTTTGGCCAACCGATGACACACAGCTTCCGCAATCACTCGAAACCTCAGATTGAACCAAGTCTGTCTAAACAATCTCACCATCAATTCACTTCCTATATGAGCTGCTCCTTGAATCTGCCTTGCCATTGGATGTAACAAACAATATGGCAATACCACCCTGCCATCAACTGACACCCAAATGTCATCCTTCCCTTTCTAACAACCCGCTCTCATCCAACCCGCTTGTTCCTTGTCTGTGGCTTCCTATTGCAACCATCTCACTTCATCCCACGTGTCAGCAACAGCTAGCATCATGCTGAGTTTGGTCTGTTCTGTACTCTGCCAGTATATTACCCATTAAAAAACACATGCATGGATAGAACAGTAACGTGCAACTTCATCTGCATATCTATTTTGGATGGTAACAAAATATTTTCCCATTCCATGGGCTGCGCATTTAACAACAGCCACTTCCCTAGGCAATTTTAAAGCTTCCAACAGTTGTCACACATACTTCTCATTCTGCATCGGGAACCTGATGACCCTTTCTGCGATCATAGCTGTCCAAATTTATGCACCATGCCAAAGCCGTACTGGCTATCCGTATATATGGTGACTCGGATTCGTTCCGAAACGAGGCATGCACGGGTCAAGGCAATTATTTCAGCTACCTATGCGGAATGAACTCCCTGTAAACAAGAAGCTTCCACCATTCCAGAGATGGTACAGGCAGTAATCACTGCTCTTAAATTTCCTTCATTGTCTCTTAAGCATGAACCATCAACAAAAAGGACTTGATCAGGCTCAGCCAATGGCTCATTGACAGTGTTAGGTCTCGACTTCGTGCAAAGCTCAGTGAAAATCAGACAGGCATGGTATTCACATTCTTCCCAATCAGCATTTGGAACAGGCAACAAGGTAGGAGTAGTTAAGACAGAGAACCGCTTCAGAGTGACATTTTCAGTGGTGAGCAGCACCTTTTCATACCTGGTCAGCATGTTATTTACTAAATGCTGTGTTTTGGTTCTCGTCATAAACAAATTAACTGATTGTGGTACATATACTTTAACAGGATGACCCACCAGAACGCTCTCACATCATTCAAAACTGACACCTGTTGCAGCAACGGATTTGAGACATCTGGGCAACGCTGAAGCTACAGGATCAAAAGTAATTAAGAAATAGGCCATTGGTCTACAGGCACCTCCATTTCTCTGGGTGAGTACAAATAGAGCACAACCCTCTCATTCATGGTAAAACAGTGAGAAAAATTTGTTTTGAACAGGCATTCCTAAAGCTGGAGCATGACACAGGCACTCTTTCAACCCCAGGAAGGCAGACAGGCAGACAGTCGTTATCCCAAGGCACCAGATCACACACACCCCTGTGGGTCAGCATCTGCAAAGGCTTCATAACAAGGAGAAATTAAGAATCCACCGTTGACAGGAGCCAACCATTACCAAAAACATTCTGACCTCTTTTTGGGTACTGGGTGGATTCATTTTCATCATCGCCTCCACTCTTTCAGGTGACACCTTCCTTTTGCCTTCATAGTTTCAATGACACAAATACTGTACTTCGTGCAGACAGTACTGAAGCTTACTCAGAGACACCTTATGCCCATTGTCAGCCAGATGGTTCAGTAAGGTGATAATATAGTCCCTACAAGCTGCTCGCATTTCGGATGCAATGAGAATGTGGTTGATATACTGAACCAGCACTGAGATCTGGGGCAAAATCAAGCTCTCAAGATTCTTCTTCAAGACCTGATTGAAAAGGGATGGACTTTCACTATATCCTTGAGGGATACAACAATATGTTAAGACATGATTTTCCAGACGGAAAGCAAATAAAAGTTGCCTTTCCTCATGAAATGGGATGAAGAAAAATGCTTGGCATATGTCAATCACTGTGAACCATTCAGCTTTACAAGCAAACTGAAATAGGATTACTGATGGATTTGGTACCACGGGACACCATGGAATCACTATGTTATTGACCTTTTTAAGGTCTTGGACAATGCAATATTTCCCACTTGGCTTCTGCAATCCCATGATAGGAGAATTAGCAGATTTCCCATGATTTCCTTCAGGATGCCCTGCACAACCATGGATTCAAGGCCAGGTATAATCCCTGCCACTGTTTCCGGAGTCAGATTGTACTGAGGTGTTCTTAGAAACTCTGCAATTGGTTTGACCTGTACGCGGACTGGCTAGACTCCTTGAATCAGTCCTATCTCCTCCCTTGAGAAGTCCTATACCACTGCAGAAATGGTGTCTCTGTGACTCAGCGGCATGTCTTCCCCTTTCAATATTTTGAAACATGGCAGTACAAAAATTCAGTTTAGCCAATTTGAAAGCAATGTCCTTATCATTAGTATGCAATTCAATTACTTTTGGTGTGCACTAGATGGCACAATTCAATCAGGTCTAACCCTAGCAAACAGACTGGACTTGAATCACAAGGATATTGATCCTGAAAGGTCTCAATTTTCACTGGCACCTCTTCCATCACAGGGTTTGTCATTCTTTTGTTTGAAACTCTTACTACTTGGATCAATTTTCCTGAGAGGGGCAGGTTTTTTGGCTACTGCAGATCTCACTGTAGAATGGGTTGTGCCAGTATCAATCAAGAATGTAATAGGATCACCATCTACGTTTGCTTCTACGCACAGCCCACTCTGGTCTATCTCTATGACTGCACCAAGGGGACAGGCATCCTCCCCCCTCAGGCAAAATCACAAGACATGTCCAGATTAAGAGCATCTGATGATAGGTTTGATGCCCTACCCCAAAATTCTCTGAGGCTGCGGAACTTGTACTAACTGGTTTTGATATTCTCCTGCATAAAGTGATCCTGGCCAAGCCACTGTCGGTAACTGATTTACTCCATCTGCCACTTGTACGACTTCTACTCCCTGCTCCTGATTATAAGGATAAAGGGAACACTTGTGGGTCCAATGCCCAAACTTATGCCAAAAATGACAGGTAGTGGTCTTCTTCAGAGGCACAATATGTATCACTATCTTTGGATCTCTAGGGACACCTCCTCCTCTTCTGTGTCCCATTGACCCTGCGACTGATGGTACCTAAACAACTCATGGGACATTCACTTTGCCACAAGCTACAGTTCCCATCATTGCCTGTACCTTCTCTCCCCTGTGGGTATTTTGAATTTGGACCAGCATCAATTTCTCTTTTATACTCCTATGCTTAGAGTCCACCTCATCACTGCTGCAGTAACTGTCATACCATAGGAACACGTCCACAGAAATAAGGTTCTATTGGATCATAAATCTAATCTGCAGCCTCAATCCAATCACAAATTTGGACACAAATTGTCGAATGTCTTTAAGATCAAACGTGACTAACCCACTCTACTGCTTTGAAGGCGGCTTTTAAGAGCCTCTTGAAATAAGCGTGTACCAACTCTTTAGGTTCCTGGGTTGTTCGATCTTTCTTAACCCAATTGATGTCTTGTGGGGCAATTTTGGACCACGACCATGTGATCACTAGATTGTACTTCTACATACTCATTGTTGAAAGTCCATGAGTTACAGAGTCCCTCTCTGCTTCAGCAGTAGGCCACTCAACAGCTATCTTACAAGCAGACCCTAGATCAATGGGAACCTTGATTTCGAATAAGGTCTTTAAATAAATCCACAACACTTTTGAGATCTTAACAAAGCAATCAACTTACTTAAACCTTTCAGCAGGTTTCTCCCTCAGCCTGGGGAAATCATTTGTGATTGCAGCAATGTCACCCGACTCCAGGGAACATGCACATATGCTCCAGTAGGCACCTCCCATAATGGATATGCTTCTACCCTCTGCATTCTCCCTCCTGGAGGTGGTGATTCTCCTGTAGCCTTTCCTACGCGCTTGTTCCTTGACCACCTCTCATCCTACTTATACAGCATACTCCTAGCCCTTCATCCTATTACGAGTTTGCTAATGTGCATCTTCAATCCTGTCACTCTCTTTTCCTCTAGCTCTTGGTCACTGTAAGTAAGCCTATGATTTACTGCAGTGTCTTTGTTTTGGGCAAGTCTATTCCATACCTCTAAGCCAACTTCGACAACTTCTCATGTGCCTGTCTTGCCTTTCGTGTAACATTCTTAGCTACAAACAGCAACTCGTCTGGCTCATAGGTCTTTATTCTGTTTAAAAGTTGACTCCCATTGATTACTTTCTCTAGTTCAGCCTTCAGTCTCACCACATCCACTCACTTAACCTTCATTTCAGCCCGGATAGTATCCTGACCTGACTCACTATTCTGACTCTCCATGCTGTTTTTATGGTCTCCCACCCATTACTCTAAGTCTGCAGTGCCCTAAAACATGGTGATTATTGAAGGCTCTCTGACTTGTACTGACTTCTAGAGTTGCACCACTTGGTCCTTTCACCAGAGTTTCCCACATTCCCAAATCTGAACTAGTGCTTACCATGGGTAGAAACTGTATAGTACTGGAGTCAATACACCCCCTGGAAGGGTCAGCAGTGGTCCCTAAAGGGGTACTAGATTCCATAGGCACTAAGGAAGGGCAACTCCCATTTGTGCTCTCTGGCTTTCCCAACCTTGTCCCTTTGACATGTATGGGATGTCTCTGACTAATGCTTCCCACTGAGCCTGGGTCATAGACAGGAACAGCAGGACCAATGGCAACTGTTACTGTTGGAGCTTCTGTCAACCGTGAAGCAGCATTAAAGCCATTATTTTCCATACTTCCTAAGGCAGACACTCCTGTCTCCCCTACTCTTGCTGATAGTCTTCCCACAGCCCCTGGATCAGGACCCACGTAAGCTGCGACACTATTCCCATTATCTGCATTTTTCATGTTTTGTCCATCTTCACCTGATTGTGGAATATAAAGTGAAAGACCCTTGGCTAAGAACCCCTCCAACAGGCTGTCTTTGTTGTCACTTCTATCACTCTCCTTTGTCCTTTAACTCCTATCCGGAGGTCCTCCATCTCCTAAAAGCACTGGATGCAACCTCTCACTCAATGATATCCACTCCCCACCTTTTGAGCTTTGCATCCCACTGTACAACCTGAGACGCTCTCACAGTCTTCCTCATTCTCCCTTGATAATTCTCCCTCTGCTTAGCATGAGCTGCATGCATCCATGCATCTAACGCATCAAACTGTGTTGGTCTAGGCAAATTTCAAAGTGCAAACATAGTTCCTTTAAGGTGATTCAATGCATCTAACAGGCATGAAACAAAGTATGGAAATGACAATTTGCACTCCTTTGCAGTGATTCAATGTCAATTTTGGAGGCAAATCATAGTGTGGGGTCGAACCTTTGTCACCATATACTATGCTGGAGTATCCTCGGGTGGCGGCTCTTCGCTCACTCGGGTAACAACCCCTTCATTTCGCTGAAGAGACCCCGTAACACCCTAAACCATAGCATGATTTCCGAAATGCAACTTGTTGTCCAATAGATTATGATGGAACAATCTTTTTCAATGAGTACCAACAAATCCCAGCGCAGCATTTCACCAGCTGACCTATCGCTATGACGTCACTCTCACTCCTTGCAGCGGTTCACCCTGCTTCAACATTTCTTTGTGTGCATTCACTCATACAATCGTCTCAAATCCATAATTGTCTGCCACTCTAAAAGATCAATAGAAGTCAACCACTCGAGAACATTCACACACGGTAACCGTCGACCTGCTGTGATCACCCAAATTAGTATAGTTAGCCTCTATAGACAAGGACCACTAGACAATTCCCATGCATCCCATTCACACAAAGTTCCCTGTCTTTGGTGAACGTGCGATGATGTCTCACTACAACTCCTCAATTCTTCAGTCAGACAATCACAATCTGAGTGTGTTTTACCTCTTTTAATATCCTGGGATCTTAGGCCACTTCAGGACCTGCAACTCAAATCTCAATCCTTGGAACTCATCTGGCCCAAAACTCTCTCTCCAACTCCACAAGACATCACACAATCAAATAATTCCCGCAATCTAACATACTACATGCATCCTATTAATACTCACTCCTCCTTCTGCTGCTGATCAGCCACACTATCCAACTCTGTCGATTATGGTGCATCCCTACCAATAAAATGACATTTCTGCTTCATCAGGACAGCCAAACAGGTAATACATCAGACTCCCTATGCCAGGCTCTTTCCAATCTGGTGGTTACACCCTTTTGTGCATATACAGGACTCAGTTGATTTCTCGAGGTGGTTGACCAAGGACTGTAGGAGAACAGGAGATCTCTTCTTGAGCAGAGTCTTGTTTTCCAGGGAAGATATGGGTAAGCATTTTGGTGTAGATGAGGGGCGATTTCTCCAGTATGCCATTACTTCGCACACTTCCTCGTACATCTGGATGATGTTACGGAGGAGGCAGGATAATCCCAAGTATTACAGGTGATACTGGACCCTAGGTCCACGAAGAGTATTATATCACGGTTGTGCGCAGACCTAAAATCTGATAAAAAGTTTAACTTAGTTCTTCAGTGCGCCCTTTGGGTGAGTACTTGGAGGTACTTCTCACAGACACTAAATGGGGATATATATATTAAAGTTAGAAACTAGCATTTAAAAAACCTTAGAAATTCGCAGAAAAAACCATAGGTTTCAGGGGTGTTATAGTTATCTGGACATTTCACCCGTACAAAACCATAGAAATTCCTCCATTATACTAAGTTCTGCTAACTATAACTCCCGCGTCCGCAATGCACTGCTGATGATGTCACATATTACATCATTCATGACATGGTCAGTGACATCACTGATGACATCACTGATGACATCATCCAGTGGATGTGGGTTAGTTTGAAATGTAAATATGTTATATATATACCGGTCCGGTCGGGAGGCACACTGCCGCTCATTAGGCGGTCCTGCTGCTGTTTTGCGGGACAGCGCTGTGGGCCAAATCGTCGAAAGGCTGAATGGAGGAAGGAAGTGGGGGCACACCTACGAGATGAATTTTGACATTTGCCTCAAAAATCGCCAGCAACCCACTTGGGTGTTATTTTGCGAAAGAACTTCCAGTCCCAGAATCCTTTGTGACATTTACTCACCTGAGTCCGATTGTGGATAATAATAAAACGGTGTACACTGGCAGTTCTGTGTGTTGGTAATCTTTGAGGAGCAGCATAAAACCTTGGAAGAAGGGCGGATGCCCGAAACGCGTCGGTTGCTGCATAACGCTGGTGTCACCTACAACCTTCCTTGACCTGACGGCGCCAAGGGGGAGTGCGCCTTGCTTGTGGGCAACTGGGAACTTTGTATATTTCCGGCCGGTCCGGTCGGGAGGCGCACCGCCGCTCATTAGGCGGTCCTGCTGCTGTTTTGCGTGACAGCGCTGGGGGCCAAATCGACGAAAGGCTGAATGGAGGAAGGAAGTGTGGGCACACCTACAAGATGAATTTTGACATTTGCCTCAAAAATCGCCAGCAACCCACTTGGGTGTCATTTTGCGAAAAGAACTTCCAGTCCCAGAATCCTTTGTGACATTTACTCACCTGAGTCTGATTGTGGATTATAATAAAAGGGCGTACACTGGCACTTCTGTGTGTTGGTAATCTTTGGGGAGCAGCATAAAACCTTGGAAGAAGGGCGGATGCCCGAAACGCGTCGGTTGACATGACGCTGGTGTCACCTACAACCTTCCTTGACCTGACGATGCCAAGGGGGAGGGCACCTTGCTTGTGGGCAACTGTGAACTTTATATATATATATATACGTATTTGCACGTGGTTTGTTTACAACAGATCAGGCAGCTAAGCATTTGCACTTTATTATGTACATACATTTATTATTTAAGTGTGTATACTACTGTATTTGTACAGTTATTATGTGGCGTATTTGCACAATGAACTATTCTTGCGTATTTGCACGTGTAAAATGTTTACATTAATGTACTCCTTGCATAAGTTGTAAAAAGCTATACCACAGCCATTGTAAATATGGGCTGATTCTCCGTTGTATATATTTTTGAATTTATGTGCACAACTACTTTTGAATTTGGTCCCGTTGCAACATGGCTGAACCATTGACCGTATTCAACGCATAAAAGGTTGTAGCTTTAGTCCTTCCTTTAGTTCAATGTAACTGATTGAGGCATTTTGGCGCGTTTTAAACAATCAACCAATGTATATAAACCTTGTATATACCGCTTACCCGCTGACAGTGAGCAAGGGCGTTCACGCCCGAAACGCGTCTGTTTGGCAGTGTGTTGCACCTCTGCACTTTGATGAAATAAAGGACGAAGAAAATACCTTTAAAAAGTCTGGCTGTGGATTTATCCATCTGTGTCTGCGCACTGGGTTTGTTGTGGAAGCGCCGCAACCTCCGGTTGGAATCTATATGTCACAGGACGTGGTCGGCTCCTGTTTGCGCAGACCCTTCCTTCTGAAGCAAGTAGGCTGGGAAAGACGGACCGTCGAGGAGATTGTTGCTGGGAAGCAAATATACCAGCCCCCTGCATCGAGGTAACTCTCACGGAATCGTATTCCAGTGTCCGGGTTTTTGGTGTGCCGAAGGAACCGTCGGAAGTCGGAACCGTCTGGCACGGGAGTCCGGGCGCGTGGGACGTCTACGGAAGTGAGAAACCGAAGCAGGTCGAGGAAGTATCCGAGCAGCCAGCGGTAAGGAGACGCACTTGGCAAGAGCAGTCTCTTTCATTTTCTATATATCGTATGTGCATATCCATTGAGGAACAACCATGTCAGAGGAGCGGGATCGGGAGGAGGCTTTCGAGCAACTGTTTTCTAATTTGCCCGCAGTCAAACAGAGCAGCAATGTGAACAAAAACGCCATGGGGGCCAAAGACAGCGATGTGAGGAAACTTTTGCGTGAGCTAGAGAAACGCATGAGAAGCGAACTCACAAAATGGTGGGAGATTCGCTCATTGGAGAAGTACCGAGAAGTGAACCGGGTGCCTAGGGGCCTTAGAATTATGCTGGTCCCCAGCTTCGAAAATCCAAACCCATTACTGCTCAAAGATTGGGCAGAGAGCAACCTGGAAGCATCTATGAGACTTTTGTGCTTGTTGGTAAAATATGCGAGAATCGATAGGGATAGCGACTTGTTGGAAATAACGAGGATCAATGAGGAGTTGGCCAAAGATATGTTTTCCAATGACAGTGCCCTTATCGAGCAAACGCGAAAGGAAATAAAGGAGCGTTTGAGCAAGCACGAAAACACAATCAAACAGAGAAAAGTGTACAAATTTGCAAGAGATGAGCAGGACTACAAATTGGGGCAAATTTATACGTTTGCAAAAAAATACGACCACCTGCGCAAACAGAGAGCTACGGGGAATAAACAGCTTAAAACTGTGCCAGCCCCCCCTCAAGCCCAATCCAATGAAGCAGGAGCAGGCTGCCTCATTGCCTCAAGCTCAGCAGAGAGCCTTGTACCAAGCAGTGAAGAGTCGGATGGAGGAGCCCAAGGTTCAGAAGAAGGGGATTTGGGGCAACTCACCCTGGAAGAAGAGATGGAGTTCGTGAGAACTCAAAGGAAAGGTACTTTGCGCTCAAGAAACGCGAAACCAAACATCGCAGAAACCAAAGACGCAGGGAACGTCGGAAATGCGCAAAAAAACAAAGGGAGGCCGCAAAAGAAGAAGAACGCTGCGAACAAGTAGCAGCGATCGAGAAATCCATTATCAATTTGACCGATGTACAACTTGATCAAGCAGAAAAGCAACTGTTGGCTTTAGGTCTGTCCTTTTGTCCTGAGAGCAATTTTGACTATGGAAATACGCGAGTGGATGTCTTCAAGTTCATTAGAAAACTTAAATTGCGAAAATACTATGCTATCAAGAGGGACTCAATTCAGAATAAAAAAACCGGCCCATCTGTATCCAATCCAGACAGAAGTGGGTTGCAGGCCAGGGACATTCCTCTCTTAAAATCGATGCAAGGGTTGCGCAATGAATTGACATCCACCCCCTGCACTCAGGATATGGCCAATGAAGAAGATCTTGACATTGGCCAAAGTGAACCCAGTGGCTTTAAACCTGCTTCCACATTTATTCCTTCCATGCCCAAGGATGCCATAGACACCTATGCAGATTTACTAACGGACGAATTGAAGAAATTACATACCCAAGTCTGTAAACAAAAAAGTGTCTCCAATGCCAAGACCAAACCATACAATGACTTGATGAAAAAACTGCAATCTGACAATACCATCATAATCAATCAGTCAGACAAAGGTGGGAATGTGGTTCTTTGGAGCAGGGCGGAATACATGGAAGAGGCATTTCGCCACATTAATGACACAGCCTGTTATGAACCTTGTGACTTTAAAACGGTCAAAAACATTCAAATATCATATTGGAAGCAATTGAATGGATGGAAACGGGATGGTCTTCTAACTAAGGAAGAAATGAAATATCTTTATAATGATCATCCTGTTATACCCAATTTATATTTCATTCCAAAGGTTCACAAGAGGGTGAGACCGGTACCTGGAAGACCAATAGTATCGGCTATTAACAGTCTGTTTGAGAATACATCCAAATACATCGATCATTATTTGCAAGGCTTTGTAACTACCTTACCAGCGTATATCAGAGACAGTACAGATTTTTTGAGGAATTTGGAACAATGTGAATGGTCCACTGACTGTTTATTGATCACCATGGACATTGCTAGCCTATATACCAGCATATCGCACCACGACGGCTTGAAGGCTTTGAATCATTTCCTCGCCAAAAGACCAGTGGAACTCCACAAGCACAACGCAATGTTACTAACCATGGTTGAGTTGTGCCTTAATAACAATGTATTTTTGTTTGATGACAAATTGTACAGACAACTAAGGGGGGTTGCCATGGGGGCATGTTTCTCCCCGACCTACGCGGGGCTCCACGTGGGTTGGTGGGAGGAGCATGTCCTCAGGACACAATTTTCAACCGTTTGGCAAGAAAATATCATTAAATACATGCGTTACATCGATGATATTTTCATCATTTGGCGAGGGAGTAAAGAAGAGGCTAGCAATTTTGTGAATGCCATTAACATTAATGATGCCAACCTCATCTTTAGTGCAGACATAAGTGAGACCAACATCAGCTTTTTGGATGTTGAAGTCAGCATAGTTAATGGGGGCATAACAACAGGCCTATTTAGGAAAAGTACAGCTGGCAATACCATCCTGCACGCGCAGAGTTTCCATCCAGGACACACTATTAGATCCATCCCCTATGGGGAGTTCCTCAGAATTCATAGAACTTGTAGTTCATTAGAGCTAAGGAACATCCACCAAATGGAAGCGATGAGAAGGATGGAAGCGAGGGGTTATAAACCATGCGCCCTTAGATCGGCAATGGATAAAGCAAATAAAGTGGATAGATCTAAACTTTTGCAGGCCCCCAGCAAGCCCACTTCTGCTAGTGACAATTCAGTTGGCGACAGCAATTCAATAAGATTGATTACAGGTTTCAGTCGACAGGCCAATCAAATTTCCAGAATGGTGAGGAAACAGTGGTCAGTCATCCTTAGAGACCCAGTTTTGAAACAGATCATGCCCAACAAGCCTGAAATCACCTTTAGGCGGGCTTACAGTATGAGGAATGCTTTGGTCTCTAGTTCCCCCGAGACTGCTAGCAAGGCAGATTGGCTGTCATCACGGAAGGGTTTCTTCCGTTGCATATCCTGTAGGGCGTGCAAATTTGGAGTAAATACCAAATCGTATATGACGCCTTTTGATGACAAACCTATCAATTTAAGAGCCTATTTCAATTGCAAAACAGAGCTAGCCATTTATGTTCTCACTTGTACGTGTAATTTGAGGTACGTCGGAAGCACTAAGTTACCCGTGCACCAACGTATCCTTCAGCACCTGAGAGCAATAGTAAACTGTGATAAAAGCTATCCAGTAGCCCGCCATTTTGATCAATTTCATAGTCGTAACCTTTCCCATCTGAGTTATTTTGTAATTGATGCAGTTAAGACCAGCAAGAAAGGGGGTGATTATGAAAAACGTCTAAGGCAGTTGGAGTCCCTTTACATAGTTCGCCTCAATACCAAGACCCCGGGAGGTTTGAACATGGGGGAAGATCTGAGTACTTTTCTGTAATATTCTATCTGTATGTCATTCTTTTTGCTCACATTCCGTGGTCCCCTCAGGCGTTCTGTATAACCACCACATAAATTGTCGCTTTGCTTGACTTGTGGACAAATGAGCATTTATATGCATTTGCATATTTTAAATTCACTGAAACAGTTTTGTTTGGAATTTTTTATTCCCTTCACATCTTGATGTCCACTCTGTGATTTATGTAAGACATCTCAGCACTCCCTCACCATTTAATTATGCTTTATTGTATCTTTTTTGAGCGGTAGAGTAATGCATTGGTTGTATTAGTGATATTATTATATGCGCCAATATTTAGATTAGTCAACATACTAGGGGCAACCAATTCTAGTGTGTCCATTTGACAAATTGTTGGTCTTTCAAATGTATCACCAAAAGGATTGCCCATAAATTGTGAACAGTGCTGTGGTAGGAGATATGCACATGCAAGGACTCGAGTTCTATCTCTTTGTTGTATATATATGAAATGCATAAATTAATCATTACGTATTTGCACGTTTTAATTATTTTACGTATTTGCACGTGGTTTGTTTACAACAGATCAGGCAGCTAAGCATTTGCACTTTATTATGTACATACATTTATTATTTAAGTGTGTATACTACTGTATTTGTACAGTTATTATGTGGCGTATTTGCACAATGAACTATTCTTGCGTATTTGCACGTGTAAAATGTTTACATTAATGTACTCCTTGCATAAGTTGTAAAAAGCTATACCACAGCCATTGTAAATATGGGCTGATTCTCCGTTGTATATATTTTTGAATTTATGTGCACAACTACTTTTGAATTTGGTCCCGTTGCAACATGGCTGAACCATTGACCGTATTCAACGCATAAAAGGTTGTAGCTTTAGTCCTTCCTTTAGTTCAATGTAACTGATTGAGGCATTTTGGCGCGTTTTAAACAATCAACCAATGTATATAAACCTTGTATATACCGCTTACCCGCTGACAGTGAGCAAGGGCGTTCACGCCCGAAACGCGTCTGTTTGGCAGTGTGTTGCACCTCTGCACTTTGATGAAATAAAGGACGAAGAAAATACCTTTAAAAAGTCTGGCTGTGGATTTATCCATCTGTGTCTGCGCACTGGGTTTGTTGTGGAAGCGCCGCAACCTCCGGTTGGAATCTATATATATATATATATATATATATATATATATATATATATATATATATTTATATATATACATATATATATATATATATATATTCAATCAAAACGTCTTTGCCACCAAAGAAGTTACTCGAGCCCAGGTCCTTTCAGCGTGCAATTTATTTAATACACAGAGTGTCAAACAACACCCGACGCGTTTCGGTGCAGCCGCACCTTGATCACGGCAACTGTGAACTTTATATATATATATATATATATATATATATAAGAGCACAAGTTCCCTCTCTTCAGATCTGCGTACGCGGTCAAAGCCTCCACGCCATCCACAGGAAGGAAAAACGAACCACCAATTCAGCAAGCAAATTTTGTTTTATTTCAGTTCACAAAGCCAATTTTCAGCGACGCGTTTCGAGCACGAGTGCCCTTGTTCACACTGCAGTGAAAGAATAAAGCAATCACAAGCCTTTTTTAAATGCAGTGCACCAATGTGTGTTACCTCCCCCTGGTGGTGACTTCCCGTGTCACGTGAGTGATAACAGTGAAAACAGACTATCGCTGCAAAGTCAATGTATCTGTGGCACACTTATGAAAGCTAATCACAGGTTAAATCCAGGATTATGCATAAGAGTTATTGAAATAAAGAGAATAAATAACTGGTTAAATATATATATACACTGAAAAAACCATAGGCTTCACACCAGTTATAGTTAGGAATTAGCATTTAAAAAACCTTTGAAATTCACTGAAAAAACCATAGGTTTCACACCAGTTATAGTTAGGAATTAGCATTTAAAAAACCTATTAAATTCACTGAAAAAACCATAGGTTTGACACCAGTTATAGTTATCTGGAAATTTTACTGACATAAAACCATTGAAATTCCCACGTTATAGTTAGTGGACTCACTATAACTTGCGCGCCTGCAATGCACTGCTGATGACGTCACATATTACATCACTCATGACATGTAACTATAACTGGTGTGAAACCTATGGTTTTTTCAGTGAATTTCAAAGGTTTTTTAAATGCTAATTCCTAACTATAACTGGTCTGAAACCTATGGTTTTTCAGTGAATTTCATAGGTTTTTTAAATGCTAATTCCTAACTATATATAGGGCCTCAAACCTATGTGTTTTTCAGTGAATTTCAAAGGTTTTTTAATAGCAAATTTCTATAGCTATGAAATGTAATGTTTTTTATAATGAATTCCATATTGTATATTTATGTATTACTATTTTTTGTATGTATATTGTTCATGGTTTTTTGGGGAGGTTTTTTGCCCTGGAGCGCTCCCGGTGCGCGAAACCGGTAAGCGCACCGGTAAGTGCAGTCTTGCGGCGCGCCCCGGTGCGCGAACCGGTGAGCGTCCAGTTAGCGCTATTGCCGCGAACGAAAACATCATCGTGAGGTATCGCGTAGCTGCGTCCGCGTGATACGCACGGCGTATTTGCACCCGGAAACACTCGAGCGCATACGATCGCGCTACGTAAGTGCCGGGGCGCGTAGCGCAAGCGCGTCGGGTCATGTGACCTGAAAATAACACTTTTCATTGGTTCAGGACAGTTTTGGTTTCCAACTGATAAAGCCAGTGTCATGTGACCTGAAAATAACACTTTTCATTGGTTCAGGACAGTTTTGTTTTCCAAAAGATGAAAGCCCCCACCTTTTTTCCTCATTCTCACTTTTTACTTTGACTGAGGAAGACCTGTTTGCAGACCTATTTGTACCTATTTGTACTGAGAAATGGCTACATTAGCAGCAGCAGCAGGAGCATCTCAACCACCACAAGGACCACCACAACACCACAGTGGTGGAGAAGAAGAAGAGGAGGAGGAGGAGGAGGAGAGGTGGTACCTGCCTGAAGATACTACCACCTATAAGATAAAGGAGCACATTGTTATGTTAAATGTTACGTTATGTTAAATAGGTCTTCTATAGCGCACGGCTACTCCGAGGAGTGTCCCGGCGCTTTGTACTATATGACCTAAGAAAGGACAAGCAAAACATAACAGTAGAAATAAGAAACAAAAGGACAGGAATCCGAACAGGGCAGGAAGTTCTCTAGCAGGTAAAGAGCCAAGTCTTTAAGCCTTTCTTGAACGCAAGTAAATTAGAAGTAGAGCGCAGGTTAAAGGTAGGGAGTTCCACAGCTGCGGAGCTAACAGCCTGAACGAACGTCCCCCAATGCGGGCTTTTTTTATTCGGGGCACAACCGCAAGGAAAAGGGACTCGATCTCAAAGATCGTGCCGGGTGGTAAAAAGCCAGCCTCTTTTGCAAGTATTGAGCTCCCGCGGCATGCAAAGCTTTGTGGGCCAACGTCATAGCCTTGAATACTCTCCGTTTCCGGAGAGGGAGCCAATGTAGAGCTTGCAATAGGCTGGAGGCACTGGCTCGCCTGTGGAGGCCAAAGATGGCTCGAGCTGCAGCATTCTGGGCCACCTGTAGGCGTTGTAATAGGTACTCCGGGAGACCAAGATATAAGATGTTCGAGTAATCCAATCTGGATCCATTGAGGGCCTGAACTGTTGTTCTCCTATGTTCCTCAGAAAGTAGCGGGAAGAACTTTCGCAGCATCCTAAGAATACTGAAACATGTTCCTGTAAGAGCCAGCACCTGGGATTTGAGTGTCAACCCATTATCGATTTTAATTCCCAGGTTCTTGGCTGACTGAGAAGAATGAGCTGGAAGGAACCTGTCGGCAGGCCACCACCCATGCCAATCCGGATCAGATGGACATCCGAAAAAAAGTATCTCAGATTTGTCTGAGTTGCACTTGAGGCTGTTTAGCTGGAACCAATTAAAAACAGCCCCAAGGCACTCACAGATACTTTCACCATCAAATTCTTCTCCCTTTCGGCAGGTGAAGAGAAGCTCGGTGTCATCGGCGTAGGATACAATCTGGGCCCGAAAGACTCCACTAGTGTCGCCAAAGGGGTCATAAAGATGTTAAATAGAGTCTGGCACAACACGGAGCCCTGAGGAACTCCGACTCCCAAAGGCGACATCTCGGCGGATCCAGGGGAGGCCCAGACCGTTTGTCGGCGGTTGGCTAGTAAAGAACGAAACCAACTGAACTCCTCAGACCGATATCATGAAGTCTTACGAGGAGATCCTCGTGGGGGACGGTGTCGAAGGCCGCCGACAAATCCAGCATGACCAGCATAACCCTGCCTCCAGCATCCAGCATCTCCTTAACGGCCTCCGAGACCTCCAATAGCACCGTCTCAGTGCTTAAATTGGGGGGAAGCCGGATTGAGAGGCATGTAGTAGCTCGTGGGACTCCAACAAATCGGAAAGCACACCATGTACATGTTTCTCAAGAATTTTAGTCAATGCCGGAAGAAGCGAGATGGGCCTGTAATTGGCAGGGACATCTGGGGCAAGGCTCGGTTTTTTGAGGAGAGGAATGACCATAGCCTGCTTCCATGTCTGCGGGATGGCCCCCTGACTAAGGGAAAGATTCAAAATTGGGTTGGCTAAAGGGTTGACAATAGCCATTTTAGCTAGGAATTTGGCCGAGCAGGGATCCTGAGGCGATCCAGATTTGAGATTCGTCATAAGTGTTAATGACGAAGAGATCGAGAGTGGTGGGAAAACCGCCAAGACTGGGCCGAGAAATAGGGTGGACTGGTCCCTCCGGAAGGTTCGAAGAACCAACCGTCGGCCTAATAGGAAAAGAATCCTGTATCAGCCTGATTTTGGTGGTGAAGAAATTGGCCAGGGTGGCGGCCCAAGTCTCAGAAGGAACTTCCTGAACTGAGTTGGAGCGCATAGTTGTAAATTCCCTGACAATCGAGAAAATCTCCTTACAGGAGTTTGCTGCTTCCTCGATTCTCCTAGCGAAGTAGCATTTTCTTTCCTGAAATACTTGTCGATGGTAAGATTTAATCATAGATCTATAGGTCAGCCTCGCCTCGGCATCGTATTGAGACCGCCACGTCCGTTCGGCAATTTTACACTGCCTACGGGAGTGCGCCAACACTTCGGTGAACCACAGTGCCGAAACCCGTTTCACAGTAGTTCGAGGTGGCATCACAGGGGCAAGCTCGTTCAACCTATCTACGAGCCACGTCTGCAAGGTTTCAAGATCATTATCCAAATCACCGGTATAGGAGACGATATAGTCCTGAAGGGCCTGGGCCAACATCTCCGGGGTCACCCGATGGATTGCCCTAAAGTCACTTCCCTGATGTCTCATGGCAGTAGCTGCTGGTTTCTTAGTGCCTAGTATAAAAAAGTGAGCTAGCCGATGGTCGGACCATAGGACCGGCAGCAGTGCTGTCACCTCAACCGGGAGGGTAGAGAAAACCTGATCTAATGTGTGCCCTTTATCATGGGTAGGTCTAGAAAGATAAGGAAACAGGCCCAGAGAGGCCGTGATCTCGATCATCTTGGTGGTATCCGGATCAGAGCTGTCTTCCATATGGAAATTAAAATCTCCGGCTAGTACACAGTGCTCTGCTCTTAAGGCTAATGTAGAAATTAAAGACTGAGGTTCCTCAAAAAAGGATCCTGCGGGACCTGGAGGCCTGTAAACTAGAAGCCCCTCGCGAGATTGTTGGGATGACAGGGATAAGGAGAAAGCGAGGAATTCGGCACCCTTGATGGCCTCCGTGTGGATGACAGAACACGTATAGGCTTTTTGTACCACGAGAGCCACGCCCCCTCCTCTGCCCTTCCCTCTGTCTTGCCTGTAGATGTTATAATCAGGGGGGATCGCGGAAACAATGTCAGGGAGTGATGACTCACTCAGCCATGTCTCAGTCAACTTCAGACAAACAGGTTTTTCAGTGGCCAGGAGATCAAAGATTTCCTGGGCGTGTCTGTGGACTGATCTGGTGTTAAGGAGTAAGCAGAGATGTTTAACGTTTCCCTCCTCCTTGCTGGAAATGGGAGGGGGGACACTGGCGAGATGCCAGCTGCAACCAGGACATTTACGCTTACCCTTGAAGCGGCCAGGGAATACCGCATGACAGGCTTCGGAAGGTTAGTAAAAAGAGCAAAGCTACTGGGGCGAGTAGGATAACATAGTAACGCAGAGGTAAAAATGTGTATGGAAGATAACAATCTGCCACGCCGTACGCCTCCGGGACGCGGACTGGCGCAGGCGGGCAGGACTCTGGCGCAACTCCGGCGCAGGTCCGGCGCATGCGCAGTACGCGTCCGCTACGCGGAGGAGAGTGCGTGCTTTTTATAGCGCTGCTAGAGCGCGTGGACGGCGAGGCCTACACCCAATATGGCCGCCAAAGTCAGATCCCAGCCCTCAGCGTCAATGCTCGGCCGAGGGCGGTCTGAATCTCAAGGAAGGGTGAGGGAGCAACGAAGCGCCTAGGAGTGATGGGAAGTCTCAAGCTCTGAACTCAGACGCTTATTATTCAAGCGCAAAGCGCAAAGCAAAAACGGCACAATATTAAAATGTCAAAACACACAAATCAAAGCACACAGGTTTAAAAGTGCAAGAAAAGAGAGGAGACCTCCCGGCTTCCGCCTCAGGAGGGAAAAGGTTGTAGCAGTTGGTAATCCCTAAGCAAAGACTCGATTTCCTTTTTATAGCGCTGCTAGAGCGCGTGGACGGCGAGGCCTACACCCAATATGGCCGCCAAAGTCAGATCCCAGCCCTCGGCGTCAATGCTCGGCTGAGGGCGGTCTGAATCTCAAGGAAGGGTGAGGGAGCAACGAAGCGCCTAGGAGCGCTGGGAAGTCTCAAGCTCTGAACTCAGACGCTTATTATTCAAGCGCGAAGTGCAAAGCAAAAACGGCACAATATTAAAATATCAAAACACACAAATCAAAGCACACAGGTTTAAAAGTGCAAGAAAAGAGAGTGAAGTATTTCGGGGTTCCCAAGGCCTACACGCTCCGGAGATAACCCACTCACACTCAAGAACTGTTGTCACGGAAACTGTAAAAGGCAAAGAACAAGTTTATTAAGACCCCATGGGGTGGTGGTACACTCAAACAGCACCCTTCGGTAATGCAAGAGGTATCACACCGAACATCGGTGCAACCTCATTTTATATACAGTTTTGGGGCAATAAAAGATAGGCGGCACAAGTTAAGACACATTTTCGAGACATATATGGTCATGTTCTGGAATACTGCCAGCTCATTGGAGGGGGCACAACTCCGCTGGTCAGTTTGGTGCACATTCCTGAAGATCTACGGGTCAGTTGGAGCTGCGCATGTGCGGCTTGACCAGTACTAAAAATAGCCTGTTGCTGGGCAGACAAGCATGGCCAGTGGAACGGACAACGGACTAAAGGGCACGTCGGCCACGAGGCCGCTCATGATCTAAGATGGCCGCCGTAACATTAAAAATTGCGTTTATCATATATAGCCAAGTTAAGGAGGACAACGTGTAGGTTCAGCTAGTCGCTAATGCGAACGGGCCAATTACGACAGACGACCCTTTTAGCGTTTAGCTGAATCTACCTCATAATGAACATAGTCAGGATGTTCGTCCTCAATGTCTATTAACATAATTTGTGTCACCTCTTTGTGTAGCATCATTTTGTCGTGGGCAAGAGCTCGCCTTGATGGTAAGCAAGCTGATAGACACATTGAACATAAGGCGGGGCCACATTGAATACATAAGCATATAAAGAACATTGCTCCCACAAGTATACAGAGAATTGTCAACAGTTTCCAGCCCCAAGTTGCAATTATGGACCAGAACCATCCTGAAAGTGTCCAAGTCCCATTGTCCGGGTGTATCTCAGCAGCTATTTTATGCAGCTTGGAAATAGCATCATACACAGATGGAGAATTGTCCGGGACGTATACGCAACAGCTGCTTCCGATAATTCTACATGCCCCCCCGCGATCAGCCAAAACAACATCCAAAACCATTCGATTTTGGAGGGTGACAATTCTGGAAATCTGTAGTTCCTCGGTAATATTCCCCAGGGCAACGGCAGTGTCATTCGCAACAGCCTCGACAACGCGTGTCAGTCGTCTGATTTTCCGGCTGTTCAATGCAGCCCCCACAAAGGAGAATAGTCCCAAATTAAAATCCACATACTGTTGTAATGCAGTGTCCGTTTGATCAATGTCCTCTAGGGCAACAGTTCGTTTAACCCTGTTCAAAACGAAATCGTGGTACAATGTGTAATCGTTGTGGTACATTGGAGGGGCAATGAATACAGGAGGTAGCACAAACGATACGTAGCACGTGCCCAACCACCCCACTGGAAGCTGATGGTACCCCTTCGTTCCACAGATGAAATATGTGTTTCGAGATGCAACAAATGAAATGCCATTCGGGCTATCAAACGTGAGAGTAATGTTACATTCACTTTTCCCCACTGCAATCGTGCCCTTGTTTCTAATACATAAATCGGCTTTTGTAGCAATGACATTTATGACATGAGCACTAGATACATTCACATTTCGCTGATTGCTATATACCCGTGGAGCAGATACATTGTCAGGCCTGTACTCTTCCCATTCGAAACGTGTGCCCTCAGCCCGGGGAAACCCATCCTTGTCATGGGAACATACTTTATTCAGACGGAAAAGCACCCCCCCTTTTGTTGGCCATCTCAGAGTAAAAAGGAGGGTGTACCAGGCGTTGCACGACCCATTGTGCGAAAACGGGAGTGGAATAAGTGGGGTGCCCCCTCTCTTCTGGTGCCCAGGCAACATTCCACACACCCAGCAATTAGAGGTATTGGTCATATTATGCGTGTGGTGAGGAATCTGAATGAAACTGTTATTTAAATACGTTTGGCGATGGCGCTCTTCATGGAAAGGCAATGTAAAATGAAAGTGTTCAGACGGTGCCGGGGTAGTCGGCAGCAAATGTTCACGTACAGGCACCACAAGTTCGACTACCCAGGCTATAACAGCTATCACCACAATGGTCAAAACAAAGAGAAAGGCAACCAATATTTTATCACGAGATGCCGTTGGTGCCATAGTTCAAGAAAGTTTGTGCAAAGTCTCAAGTGGCACAAATTATTCACAAATTGTTCACAAATTGTCCCAGATACACGTGCGTGTATACCTAAAAAAAAAGAAAAATGCTGTGCTGAACTCCGAGGTAGCCGTTGTTTTCTTCTCCGGGCCAAGACGGGTGTCGCTACTCTGGCAGAACTGATCCCCCCCCTTGGAATTCCCGGTTTCCGTTTCTCAAACCTGGAGCGGTAACCAACCAGTCATTAAAAAGGAACAAAAATCTTCTTATCGTGGACGTAGATCGTAGCGCTCTCTTCCGGTAGCAGATTGGTCTGGGAAGGCTCCCTCCACTTCGGCCGACGTCACAGCTGGGCCCTTTTCTTTCTCCAAGATCTCCTTATAATCAGTCAACACAGCAGGAGTCACCAGATCCGGAGTGACACGGCGACAATGTGTCGAATGCACCCACCGCTTCCTGTTTGTCACTCGTACGGCGGTGCGGGTCGCCAGGAGGACCTGCTCGGGGCCCTTCCACCTGGCCTCCAGACTGCTTGCTCTCTCAAACGAGCGGACCATTACATGGTCACCAGGACGAAGATCGTGGCCCTCTCCAGTAGAGTTATCAGGGAGCGCTTCTCGAACCTGTTGATGAATAGAGAGCAAATCATTTGTTAATCGTGCCAAATAATCATCCATCATAACACAAGGCACATCATGTATTAATCGCGGCTTGGGCACCCCCCAGATATTCATAGGGCGGCCAAACACCACCTCATAGGGCGTAAGGCCAGTTCGTGAGTGGGGTACTGATCTAAGAGATAGTAGTGCTAGCGGCAACGCATCTGGCCACTTCAACGATGTAGACGCCACAATTTTGGCCAGCTTAAGCTTCAACGTGGCATTGTACCGCTCGACCAAACCTGCTGACTGAGGGTGGAATACAGCGTGGAACTTTTGCTGAATCCCTAACCCCTTCAGTACATATTCCACAATCTTTCCAACAAAATGGGGCCCATTATCGCTCCACAAAAATTTGCAAACTCCAAAGCGAGGAAAGAATTCCTTAAGCAACACCTTAGCTGTTGTCAAAGCCGTATTGTCTTTCGTGGGGTAGGCCTCAACCCATTTGCTAAAAGCACACACCACCACTAGGACGTACTTCAGGTTATTGCAGCGCTCGAGTTGGATGTAATCCATTTGAAGTACTTCAAACGGTGCAGAAGGTGGAATGAACCCTCCTTTCGGAGTATGGGTCCCTTTTCCAGGATTGTGTTGCAAGCATACCAGGCAGGTCTGCACTACTCTCTTTGCAGTATTCGCAATCTCGGGATGTTCCCAAACTCGTGTTAAAAGCCGAGTGATTGTAAGAGCTCCGACATGGGCCAGTCCATGTGTCATCTGGACCATCGCCTGTAAGTAAGCCGCAGGCAATTTCCACTTCTCCATGTCTTTGCTTCTCCAACAACCCTCGTCATCTAGTACCCCATCTGCTGCCCAAGCCGCAAGTTCAGATTCTGTAGCTGATTTTTAAATATCCCGTATCTCTGCTCTAGCATCACTCCATCGCTCAGCCTGTGATTGTACCACGTACATGGGGGAGCTAGTTCGGGACATAGCCGTTTGCCTTGCTATGCTGTCTGCAAAGGCATTTCCTTGACCCACTTTATCCGTAATCTTCTTATGGGCACTGCACTTCACTATCGCTACTTTTTTAGGACTAAGCAACGCATTTAGGAGATCACGCACTAGCTCTCCGTGCATAATGTGCTCCCCGTGTGATGTCAGAAACCCGCGTTCCCTCCAAAGAAGCCCGAAGTCATGGGCCACTCCAAAGGCATACCGGCTGTCCGTGTATATGTTCACACATAATCCAGCACTCAATTCGCAGGCTCTTGTTAAAGCTATCAGCTCTGCTGCCTGAGCCGATTTTTGTGGTATTCTAGATGTTTCTACCACCGTCTTAAGAGTCGTGATCGCATATGCTGCGGAAGTCGTACCATCTGGCAGCCTTAAACACGATCCATCAACCCACAGTTCCCCATCCACATCAGGAAGTGGCACATCCTGTAAGTCAACACGACCCTTTGTCTGTTCCTCAGTCAGGAAAAAACAGTCGTGATGTTTTTCTTCCTGACCCTCCTCGGCCGGATAGGGCAATAAGGTGGCAGGGTTCAAAGTAGCACATCTTTTCAATGTTATGTGTGGCGCTAAGAGTGTCAGCTCGTATCCTGTAAGTCGTGCACTCGTGAGGTATTGGGTCTTTGTTTGATTTAACAGGGCATCTACTGCGTGAGGGACTAACACCAACAATTTGTGTGATAACACTATGCCCTCACTCTGTCGTATGGCTACTGCTGTTGCCGCTACCGCTCGAAAACACCCAGGCAACCCTCGTGCTACAGGATCCAAAATGGCAGAGAAGTATGCACATGGTCTCTGCTTATCCCCGTGTAACTGCACTAACACTGACAACGCGCACCCATCATTCTCATGCACGTACAATGTAAAAAGTTTCGTGTAGTCTGGTGTTCCTAACACGGGTGCGGAACAAAGGGCCTGTCTCAACTGTTCAAAAGCCTTCTGACATTCATCTGTCCACTCAAGGGGCATTGGTGTAGCTTTGGACAGTAATGCTAGCAAAGGTTTTATGATATGTGAAAAACCCATGATCCATTGCCTACAAAAGGACGTCAACCCTATGAAGGCACGCACATCTCTCTGCGTGCGGGGGACTGGTGTGTCTAAAATTGCTTGAATTCGATCAGATGTTAATGCCCGCCCCTCCTTAGACAACAGATGACCGAGGTAGGTCACCTGGGGTCTACAGTATTGAAGCTTTTTCTTGGAAACCTTGTGATTGTTTTGTGCCAAAAAGGAAAGCAATGCAAGCGTACTCTGTTCACATTGTGCATAGGAGTCGGCGGCAAGCAAAAGGTCATCCACATACTGGATGAGCGCAACGCCAGACTGCAATTTAAAGGAATCTAGTTGTCGTTTCAAAGCCTGGCTGTAGATGCTAGGACTTTCAGTATATCCTTGGGGAACACGACAAAATCTATACGATTTATTATTGAGCGTAAAACCAAACAGATATCTGCTATCTGGGTGCACAGGGATGGAAAAGAACGCATTCTTTAAGTCAATAACGCTAAAGGTGGTGGCCGTCGGTGGAACCAAAGTAAGCAAAGTCGTGATATCAGACACCACCGGGTATTGGGGAATGACAATTTTATTTATCTCACGCAAATCAATAATAAATCGGTAGATTTTGCCATCTGAGTCTCTCTTAAGAATCGGTAGAATAGGGCTGTTACAAACATTATAAGGGACCTCCTCCACCACCCCTGCAGAAATCAAGTCCTGAACAATATGTGTCAGTGCAATTTCACCTTCTTTCGAAATCTTATACTGTGGCACTCGTGGTAGAGGGGCCCCCTCCTTAACAGTAATGTGTATTGGTGGAATGCGCATCTCTCCCACATCCGTATCTGATGTCGCCCACAACGTGGGCGGCAGGGAAGCCAAAGCAGGGATGTCTAAAATGGCATAAAATCTGTCAGGGTCAGGGCAATCATCAGGGTCAGGGTAATTGTCGTTCAGAATAACCCGCACTCCCTCTGGAGCGCAGCGTATTGTTGCTCGAAAATATTTAAGCAAATCAATGCCCAGGATATTGTCTGGGGTATGGGGTGATAACAAAAATTGGCCAAAACTAAAGTATTTGTCAATGCATAGTGCAAGGGGCTTGGACAATGGGCTGGGGGAGGGTGTGCCATCAAACCCTACACACGTAATCATTTCGCCAGACAGGGGAGCCCTCGGAACCAAGTTTTTCGAGAGAGCGCTACGAGTAGCTCCTGTGTCGACTAGAAATTGATCAGTAGAACCCAAAATACCCGCTGTTACATATGGACCTTGCTGATCTACCGGCACTTCAACTGATTCCTTACCCCATCCTACGCAATCCTATGCATGCACATAATCCTGATGTTCCACATTCTCTCCTTCCGAAATCTGATATTGATTCCGTCTATCAAACGTATTTCGTTCATCCTGGCCACGGCCCCTCTCCTCAACCTGTCTACGATCACCTCCGCCACCTCTCGTTCCAGTATAACCTCCTCTTGACCTTCCACTGCCTCGACCACGCTGACTACGCTGTTCACGAAGTACCGGACAATCTTCGGCCCAATGCCCAAACTCCTTACAATAAGCACACTGATCCTCCCCAATGTCCGTACGACCATACGATGCGTTTCCTCCACCTCGTCTACCTCTATCATTCCCTCTACCCTGTGTTCCCCGAACCTGCGCCAACATCACCTTCGTTTTCAATTCCTTCGCCTTTTTCTCTACACTTTCTTTAGCCTCCACTTCCTGCCGCTCATAATACTGAGCCATAGTTAACAAGGACGCAGGGGTCGCCGTGGCCCAGGAACTCTCACTCGACTTCAATCGCTTTGCGATCTCCGGTAGGAGATTGGCGACATACTTATCTACAAACAAATGCCGACCCGTATCATCAGTTAAAGATTGACCACTGTAATCATGAAACGCCTCCTCGAAGCGTGTAAAGAAATCTGAGACCGTTTCATCGGGTTTCTGCTTGCACGACGTTAACATGGTCCAATCAATCTTTTTGGGTGGAACGAGCGTTTTTAATTTATTCAAGATAGCTGCCGGAAGGTCTAGAATCAACTGACAAGGCTTACATGCTGGTTCCCTGTCCAAATCTGCAGCATTTATGTCTTTCCACGTCCCCCCCAATATCGTTTCATCATTATTTTTACGAATTTGTCTCCACATATCAGGTGGTAAAATTAGTCCAAAAAACAAATCTATATCCACAAGAGTCATCACACAAGACGATATAGCCCCCTCCACCCCTTCATAAAATGCCGCCGGATTCTTCCGAAGATCAGGTAAAGAATTTTTCAATGCCATGACATCTGCTCTATTCCATGGCGTGTATACCCAATTATACACAAAATACCCTTTCGCATCCTTTGACAATTTATCATCATCCGTACCTTCCCCTTTTGGTGGAACATACAAAGGCGCGGCTTCACGCATAGGCATAACATGCAACGCAGAACTCTTATCTGAACCACGGAGAGAACACTCCTTAGCCTGCCCGTCATTTCCCGGCTCGGACTCCTTTTGTCTCCGTTTTCGTTCCTGTCGCAATTGGGTTGTCTCATCCCGCAGCTTGATCAATTGCTTGAACAGGTCGTCAACATCTGAAAGATCAAAATCACCTTTAGCTAAATTCTCACGATACACCGACAACACTTTAGGCTCGAGCGTATCAGAAAGTTCACGATATGCGTTTACAACTTCATCCGCCAGACTGGACAGAAAATACATTAATTCAAGATCCGACCAACCTTTCTTTTCTGTTAACAACTGATCCTGAGTAACACAATGCTTATTCACTTTGCGAGTCCAACTGCGTAAATGAGCGGACCTATCCGCAGGAAACCTGAGAGCCGATACCCCCTTCCTGCTCGACTGATCCTGTCCATCATCCTCGGAATCCGCAGCCGGAGCCGTCGGTGAAACGTACGGAGGCGGTGACCGATCTAACAAAGAAAAATCATCAATTTCATTATTAAGGACAGGATAAAGTGGTCGGCGAATAGGAAACTGACCAGTCGTTTGCAAATTACGTTCCCGTTCCTCCCTTTCTTTCTTCTCCTGAGCCTCCTTTTCCTCAAGCTGTAAAGCCTTATCCCGAGCAGCCTTGCGCTGCTCTTTGTCCGCCAAGGCAACCTCACGCTTCATTCGCTCACGCGCCGCTTTCTCCCACATTCGTACACAATCAAACATGTTTTGTCTAGACCTGCGTTGAAACATACATTGCTCTACAAATTGTATTTTACTCAAATCATACGACCCGTGTAGAGGCCATTGCAATTCAGGATCGGCCTTGGTGTATTTATGCCATAATTTACTGTACATAATAGGGGGAAGGCCAAGCTTTATGTACATGTCCCTATTTGGAGTTCCCTCTGGGGGAGCCGGCTGTGATTCCGCTAACCTAATTGAGGTACCTTCTCCTAGACAACACATTCCTCGGAGTGTGCTGAAAACAGGCATGTTCAAAAAGTATCACGAAAGCGTGACACCAGACAAAATGGCACTTACAGTTCTCCACACGATTGTGGCGCTCAAAGGGAAAAAAAACAAAGTTAGAGAAACATCTCTACATGCCTGCCTATGTGAAGTGCACTACACATATAAGTTCAAAGATCACAAATTCACAATGTTAGCTAACTCAAATCAAAGTTCATAGGACTCGGCAAGCGTCCGAAGACTACCTCACCGATCACAAAGCACAGATTTTCAGTAAGCGTCCGAAGACTACCTTACCGAACACAAATCGCAGAACTTCAGTAAGCGTCCGAAGACTACCTTACCGAACACAAAGCATACCAAATTCCCAACTGTCCAGATTCCAACTGCCAAGGTCTTGTAAGCCAAATCAGCCAAACGGCACTTTCTCAACGATGCAGACACTTCGAAGACTCAGTCGGAGACCGGCGCCACCTGGAAGGTCAGATCGGAAGGAAAGGAAAAAACACCGTGGCAGCCAAGACTCGGGTCACTCGTGGCAGCGCGCGCCCATGGCGGATTTCCAAGCCTTCGTCACGACCTCTCCTTCGGGCATCCGTGTCGCCGATGAGTCCCACCAGAGTCGCCAATTGAAGTATTTCGGGGTTCCCAAGGCCTACACGCTCCGGAGATAACCCACTCACACTCAAGAACTGTTGGCACGGAAACTGTAAAAGGCAAAGAACAAGTTTATTAAGACCCCATGGGGTGGTGGTACACTAAAACAGCACCCTTCGGTAATGCAAGAGGTATCACACCGAACATCGGTGCAACCTCATTTTATATACAGTTTTGGGGCAATAAAAGATAGGCGGCACAAGTTAAGACACATTTTCGAGACATATATGGTCATGTTCTGGAATACTGCCAGCTCATTGGAGGGGGCACAACTCCGCTGGTCAGTTTGGTGCACATTCCTGAAGATCTATGGGTCAGTTGGAGCTGCGCATGTGCGGCTTGACCAGTACTAAAAATAGCCTGTTGCTGGGCAGACAAGCATGGCCAGTGGAACGGACAACGGACTAAAGGGCACGCCGGCCACGAGGCCGCTCATGATCTAAGATGGCCGCCGTAACATTAAAAATGGCGTTTATCATATATAGCCAAGTTAAGGAGGACAACGTGTAGGTTCAGCTAATCGCTAATGCGAACGGGCCAATTACGACAAGAGGAGACCTCCCGGCTTCCGCATCAGGAGGGAAAAGGTCGTAGCAGTTGGTAATCCCTAAGCAAAGACTCGATTTCCTTTTTATAGCGCTGCTAGAGCGCGTGGACGGCGAGGCCTACACCCAATATGGCCGCCAAAGTCAGATCCCAGCCCTCGGCGTCAATGCTCGGCCGAGGGCGGTCTGAATCTCAAGGAAGGGTGAGGGAGCAATGAAGCGCCTAGAAGCGCTGGGAAGTCTCAAGCTCTGAACTCAGACGCTTATTATTCAAGCGCGAAGCGCAAAGCAAAAACGGCACAATATTAAAATGTCAAAACACACAAATCAAAGCACACAGGTTTAAAAGTGTAAGAAAAGAGTGGAGACCTCTCGGCTTCTGCCTCAGGAGGGAAAAGGTCGTAGCAGTTGGTAATCCCTAAGCAAAGACTCGATTTCCTTTTTATAGCGCTGCTAGAGCGCGTGGACGGCAAGGCCTACACCCAATATGGCCGCCAAAGTCAGATCGCAGCCCTCGGCGTCAATGCTCGGCCGAGGGCGGTCTGAATCTCAAGGAAGGGTGAGGGAGCAGCGAAGCGCCTAGGAGCGCTGGGAAGTCTCAAGCTCTGCACTCAGACGCTTATTATTCAAGCGCGAAGCGCAAAGCAAAAACGGCACAATATTAAAATGTCAAAACAGACAAATCAAAGCACACAGGTTTAAAAGTGCAAGAAAAGAGAGGAGACCTCCCGGCTTCCGCCTCCGGAGGGAAAAGGTCGTAGCAGTTGGTAATCCCTAAGCAAAGACTCGATTTCCTTTTTATAGCGCTGCTAGAGCGCGTGGACGGCAAGGCCTACACCCAATATGGCCGCCAAAGTCAGATCCCTGCTCTCGGCGACAATGCTCGGCCGAGGGCGGTCTGAATCTCAAGGAAGGGTGAGGGAGCAGCGAAGCGCCTAGGAGCGCTGGGAAGTCTCAAGCTCTGAACTCAGATGCTTATTATTCAAGCGCGAAGCGCAAAGCAAAAACGGCACAATATTAAAATGTCAAAACACACAAATCAAAGCACACAGGTTTAAAAGTGCAAGAAAAGAGAGGAGACCTCCCGGCTTCCGCCTCAGGAGGGAAAAGGTCGTAGTAGTTGGTAATCAGACATTGTCTGGGAGTTTTTTAAAATCCCAAGGGGCCTCAAGAAAGTTAATGCACCAAAGGTTATTTGTCTGATCTGTGGCACTGTACTTTCCAGGGGGAACCCTGCCAAAAAGTATTCTTTTGGCAACAACACCATGATTCGCCACATGCAACGCCGGCACCCAAACAACTATGCTGCGGCAGAGGCCAGAGAACTGAACAGAAACCCTCTCCAATCTTCACCCAGCACCTCCCAAAGTAAGCAACCCACTCCTTCGGGTCCAGAGGCAAGTGAGATGGTCCCAAACATCCAAACCCAGTTTGGAGATTTCAAAATTGTTTGCAAACTTTGTGGACGGACAATTTGCTATGGAGAGCAAAGTATTAAACTGATTAACCACGCCCCTTTTTACACCTCTCTGCAACGCAGCCCCCTTGCATGTTTGAAGAGGGGGAACTAATTACCCTTGCATATTGGGGGCCCCTGGGGGCCAACTAGCCCACCAGGAGCCTCCAGTATGCGCCAGGGAGCTGCATTGCAGAGAGGTGTAATGGGGCCACACCCTTTTTTACACCTCTCTGCAACGCAGCCCCCGTGCATGTTTGAAGAGGGGAAACTAATTCCCCTTGCATACTAGGGGTCCCTGGGGGCCAACTAGCCCACCTGGAACCTCCTGTATGCACCAGGGGGCTTCATTGCACAAAGGTGTAATGAGGCTATGCCCCTTTTTACACCTCTCTGCAACGCAGGCCACTGGGGCGTTTGCAAAGGGGGGACTAATTCCCCTTGCATACTGGGGGTCCCTGGGACATATCTGCCCAAACACCGACATTCCGAACGATTGAAAATGACTTTTCTTGAGAAACATTCGGATTTGGATTATCAAGTCCTATACTTTGGAATTTTTGAAAGACTGACTTTGAGGATGTTATAAATTACTCAAGTCTGCCCGAATTGTGTCGGTAAAAGTGATACCTAGTCACTTTGAATAAGAAAGTACTTACGTCTCGTCTAACATTTGGAAGAAATAGCTAGTTATATGACAACAGGATACCGACATAACTTGAAGGAAATAAGAACGCCCTGAAGAAGTTCTGTTGTACAGAACGAAACGTTTCAGGTGGCTGTGGTACATAAACTTAAGGAAAATAAAAGCATTTGAATATACATCAAGATTCAGCGCTTCAATAAGGACTCTGAGTGATATGATTTGATTGGACTTATTGTGCAAGTGGTGCTGTGCCAAACTTTGGAATATTCTCCACTACTCTCTACTACTTACTCTCTCCTTCTCCACTACTGTCAAATACTCACTCTGTACTACTCATTCTCTACTACTCTACTACTCTCTCCTACTCTCTCTCTACTACTCACTCCCTACTACTCACTATCTACTACTCTCTACTACTCACTCTCTACTAATCTCTCTCTACTACTCACTCTTTACTACTCACTCTCTACTACTCTCTACTACTCACTCTCTACTTCTCACTCTCTACTACTCTCTACTACTCACTCTCTACTACTCTCTCTCTACTGCTCACTCTCTACTACTCACTCTACTACTCACGCTCTACTACTCTCTACTACTCACTCTCTACTACTCTCTCTCTACTAGTCTCTACTACTCACTCTACTACTCACTCTCTACTATCTACTATTCTCTCTCTCTGCTACTCACTCTCTACTACTCACTCTCTACTACTCTCTACTACTCACTCTTTACTACTCTCTACTACTCACTCTCTTCTGCTCTCTACTACTCACTCTACTACTTACTCTCTACTACTCACTCTCTACTACTCACTCTCTACTACTCTCTACTACTCACTCTACTATTCACTCTACTACTCACTCTCTGCTACTCTCTCTACTGCTCTCTATTACTCTCTACTACTCACTCTCTACTCTCTATTACTCACTCTCTACTCTCTACCTCTCTACCTCTCTCTACTTCTCTCTCTACTAGTCTCTACCTCTCTACCTCTACACCTCTACCTCTCTACCTCTCTCTACACGCACACATATACATATATATATATATATGCATATATATGCATGTGCATTTATATATATGTATGTGTATGTATATATATGTATCCATACATATAAACATATATAATCTGTATATCTATATAAATACAAATATAAATGCATGCATACATATACATATATGCATACAGATGCATGTTATTTAGATGCATGTTATTGGAGAAGTGTGGCTCAGGGGTTAGAGGCGGCAGACCTGGAGCTTGAGTTCGGCCCGGGACCAGGGTTCAATTCCCCACCTCGGCGGGTCTTGGGCTCAAAATTCCACGGACTCGTTAATTCTCGCTCCGGTGCCTTCTCGACTCACGGGTTCACACTCTGCGACTCTGGGCAATAGCTTGCTTAATCTCCACAACGGCCCCTCGCGGCGGGATGCCTGGCTTTCACCCTGTGGATACCCTGCCGGGGCCTCTCACAGGGGAATACCAGGACGGGTTCCCTAAGCAAGCGCCAGGATGCCCATTGGGTGACAGGTTGCGCTATATAAGTACACCTACATTTACATTTACATTTACATTTACATGAAAGTTTAAAAAACACTAATAAAAGCAAAGCTAAAAAGCCACCTCATTACAAACAGAATGGCTTTAACTTAAAAGAGGGCGAGATCTATTTTCAATGCTTGTTTACTTTGGTTCCATCAAGAAGGCATTCAGATGTGTCACACATTTGCCATAAATTCTGAATGTTAGCACTCTAGTTGCTCATTAGATCACTGTAGTAAAGCTACTGCTCACCAGGGAAGTCTGCTGCTGGTATTCAAAGTGCATGTTTCAGTCTGCATGTCAGAATTTTTTAATGAAATTGAAGAGGATTTGAGAAGTCACTCAAAATGTGCCCTAATTTTTCTTTCTGCAGCACTAATCATACTTTCTATGGCAAAATATACCCCCTCATTGTGTTCCTTTTTAAATTAAATGTTTTAAGAGTTACCACTTTATTTCAATCAAGATGGCTTCAGGTGTGCCATACCTTTGTAATAAGTAGGACTGTTAGCGCTCTAGTTGTTCTTTAGAACACTCTGGGACATTCTGTCAGTGGGCTATACTTGGGCTACATCTGGGTGATATTTGGGCTACATTTGGGCTCTTTTGTTTCTGGTGGCCATCTTGGGAGACTGCATGTCAGAATTTTTTAATGAAATAGAAGAAGCTTTGAGAAGTCACTCAAAATGTGCCCTAATTTTTCTTTCTGCAGCACTAATAATACTTTCAATGGCATAATATACCCCCTCATTTTGTTCCTTTTTCAATTAAATGTTTTAAGAGTTACCACTTTATTCCAATCAAGATGGCTTGAGGTGTGCTATACCTTTGTAATAAGTAGGACTGTTAGCGCTCTAGTTGTTCTTTAGAACACTCTAGGAGGCTGCAGTAGAACACAAAGGAATCAACTGACAGTCTCTGTCCTTGTTGGATGTACATGTTTTACTGAGAATGTCAGAATTCATTCTGACATGACTGAGAAAGATAATGTGAAATATGCTTTCAGTTTAGCTTATAGGTCCCCTTCCAAACCACTGTGGGAAAATCATGAAATATTAGTTTTCCTTCAAGCATGATTCATGATATCACAGCAGAAGGATTTTTCACATGGTAAAATCACCTTAGAACACACCACAATTCTTAAAATGAGTATGGTACCATCAACAAATGATTTATAATGTAACTAAAGTCCTAAAACCCTCTATTAACTACAATGCTTTTTAATGAGGTGCAATCATTTATATTGGTCCCAAGATGGCTGCCAACACTTCTTTGATGAAGTGCTGACAGCCAATCAGATCAGATGTGTGGTTAGGCTCCACCCAGATATATATATTTTTTTTAACCTAAATTACTCAAAATCCACTGGAGCACATATCTTGAGACATAGCAAAGGCACATTGGGCTACCAGTCCCTACAATTTTGCCAAGTTTTGTGGAAATCCATTCAGCCGTTCGGGCTAAAAGTGAGTCCAACCGCCCTATGGAAATTAACATTGGGAACACACGTTTTGGGACCCCCCTTTTATCTCGGCCCCCGCTTGACGAATCCCCCCCAAACATTCAGAGAAGGAGCGGAGCACAGAGAGGCAAATTTATGGAAAATTACTGACAGATTCCTCAACCGGCGCCAAAGTTATTCCCAATAGAATGTTGCGGATTTCCTATAGAAAACAATCCTAACTATAAGTACCTACTGGCGACCACAGGTTTCACACCACTTATAGTTAGGAATTAGCATTTAAAAAACCTATTAAATTCACTAAAGAAAACAGAAATTTTACTGACATAAAACCATTGAAATTCCCACGTTATAGTTAGTTGGACTCACTATAACTTGCGCACCTGCAATGCACTGCTGATGACGTCACATATTACATCACTCATGACATGGTCAGTGACATCACTCATGACATCACTGATGACATCATCCAGTGAATGTGTGTCTTTCTGAAAAATAAATATGTTTTATATATGTATATGTAAAGGTCGATGGAAGAATAAATGTTTAAATAAGTTTATTAATGGATGTTTAAAAAAAAAATTATTGGTTAACTGGCTTACTAAGTGTATCTTAGTTAGCACATAGATGCATCAATGACTGACTCACTGTTTGTATGTGTTTTGAAGACAGCATATGTGCAGGACTGTATGGGTGGATGCGTGTGTATATGTGTGTGTTAGTGAGTGAATGACTGTCTCACTAGTGTTTTTATCAGTAACTACATATGTTTTAATCTAGTATATGTGAGTATTGATGTATATAAGTGAGTATATGTGAGAGTGAGAGATTGAAAGAGTTCTTGTTTAAATAAGTATGTGTTTCTATAAGTGATTGTTTAAGAGAGTAAGTATGTGTAAGTTTCCTTAGAAGTAAGGTGGTAGTGTGCGTATAGCTGTATATGCAAATAAATGGATGTTCAAAAGTTTATTTGCATGAGTGAGTATGTGTGTGAGTAACTTTTAGATGACTGTCGTGTGTAACAGGATGTATAGGTGTTTCACTACATATGATGAGTGAATATATGTATGAGTGACTATATAGAACTGTGAGTGAATGAGTGGATGTGTATATAGATGGTGGTATTACTGAATTGGTTGTTGTAACTGGTATAGGTATCTCCATTTTTTTGAAAACGTTATTTTCTATTTTTGAATATGTGTTTCGAGGGTTACATTACACTGAAAGGAGGTCTGTCACTCTGTCACAAGGATAGTGTCATCAGTGAT
Organism: Lissotriton vulgaris; assembly: GCF_964263255.1. Taxonomy (NCBI): domain Eukaryota; kingdom Metazoa; phylum Chordata; class Amphibia; order Caudata; family Salamandridae; genus Lissotriton; species Lissotriton vulgaris. The sequence continues at coordinate 1,190,183,973 of NC_141691.1, read as the reverse complement.
GTCATGAGTGATGTCACTGACCATGTCATGAGTGATGTAATATGTGACGTCATCAGCAGTGCATTGCAGGCGCGCAAGGTATAGTGAGTGCAACTAACTATAACGTGGGAATTTCAATGGTTTTATGTCAGTAAAATGTCCAGCTAACTATAACTGGTGTGAAACCTATGGTTTTTTCAGTGAATTTAATAGGTTTTTTAAATGCTAATTCCTAACTATAACCGATGTGAAACCTGTGTTTTTTTTCAGTGAATTTCAAAGGTTTTTTAAATGCTAATTCCTAACTATAACTGGTGTGAAACCTATGGTTTTTTCAGTGAATTTCATAGGTTTTTTAAATGCTAATTCCTAAGTATAACTGATATGAAACCTATGGTTTTTTCAGTGAATTTCATAGTTTTTTTTTAATAGCAAATTTCTATAACTATAAAATATATATATATATTTTTTTAATGAATCAAAAATTGTATATTTATGTAATACTATTTTTTATTTGTATATTCTTCATTGTTTTTTTTTTTCCCAGGAGCGCTCCCGGCGCGCGTCCCGGTGAGCGCACCGGTAAGCGCAGTCTTGCCCGTGCCCTAGGAAGCGTACTGGTGAGCGTCCCATTAGCGCTATTGCCGCGAACGAAAACATCATCGTGACGTATGGCGTAGCCACGTGATACGCAAGGCGAAGCGCACCCGGAAGCACCCACGCGCATACGAACGCGCTACGTAAGCGCCGCCGGGCGCGCCCCGGGGTGCGCCCCCAGGCTCGCACCGTGGCGCGGAGCGTAAGCGCGTCGGGTCATGTGACCTGAAAATAACACTTTTCATTGGTTCAGAACAGTTTTGGTTTCCAAATGATGAAAGCCCGGCTCATGTGACCTGAAAATATCACTTTTGATTGGTTCAGAACAGTTTTGTTTTCCATATGATGAAAGCCCCCACCTTTTTTCCTCATTCTCACTTTATTCTTTGAGTGAGGAAGACCTGCTTCTATTGATAGAGAAATGGGTACAGTAGCAGCAGCAGCTGGAGCATCTGCACCACCACCACCACCCCCACCACCACAAGGACCACCACAACATCACATTGGTGGTGAAGAAGAAAAGTAGGAGGAGGAGGAGGAGAGAAGGCAGTTCCTGCCTGAATACAATCCCCCATATAAACCTAAGGAGCACTTTATATGGGAGTTTTTTAAAATCCCAAGGGGTTTCAAAAAAGTTAATGCTGCAAAGGTGACCTGTCTCGTCTGTGGTGCAGAACTTTCCAGGGGGAACCCTGCAAAAAAATATTCATTTTGGAATCACACAATGCTACGCCACATGCAACGAAAGCACCCCAATAACTTTTCTGCAGCAGAGGTCAGAGAACTGACCAAAAACCCTCCCCAATCTTCTCCGAGCACCTCTAAACAACCCACTCCATCGGGTCCTGAAACTAGAGAGATGGTCACATGCATCCAACGCCAGTTTGGAGAATACAAGATTACTTGTATATTTTGTGGGACTACCATTTCTTATGGGGAGCAGAGCATCAAACTGATAAACCGTGCTGGAGACAACCACCGGTGCCGAAAGACGCCTTAATTTTTTCCTGGTTTTTTTTGCTCCAGTTGAGCTATTTACAACAATTCCCTGTTTTTTGTTTGTCCCCATAAAAAAATACTAAAAAATATAAAACTGTTCATAAAAGCCAAAAAAAGTATAAAATGTTCCAAAAAACAAAAAAAATATAAAACAACAAATAGAAGAAAGCAAACAGTTCTTTTTAGAACTACCTCCAATTTATAAAAAAAAGGCTACATTTTTTAAAAACTCTGTCATTCTTTTTTCCCCATGGTACACTCCCTGGTCCGCTCCCCGGTGCACGTACCGGGCGCTCCCCCCGCGCAAATCGGAAAAAAAAAATAATGATTCTGCTGGGCGGGGCCCTTTTATAGCCCCCACATCAAACCTAGGGGATCAGGGGGGGTCTACCCGGCCCCCTTATGGTCATTTCCCACTTTGTTTTTGCCACCTCTTGTGTCTCGATCCTACCGAGACACAAGATGGCGGCCGCTCCGGACTGTTTGGAATGTTTACAGGCACCCGAGAACCAATCAGGTTTCCGTGCACCAACTTGCGTAGCCCGCTGGTTCGCGCCCCGGTGCGCGTACCGGGGCACGCTTATAGATAAATATATTTTTTTGAACTTAAATTACTCAAAATCCACTTGAGCACATATCTTGAGACATAGCAAAGGCACATCGGGCTACCAGTCCCTACAATTTTGCCAAGTTTGGTGGAAATACATTCAGCCGTTAGGGCTAAAAGTGAGGTTGACCGCCCTATGGAAATTAACATGGGGAAAACATGTTTTGGGACCCCCCTTTTATCTCGGCCCCTGCTTGACGAATCCCCCCAAACTTTCAGGGAAAGACCGGAGCGCCACGAGGCAAATTTGAGGAAATTTTCAGGCAGATTCCTCAACCGGCACCAAAGTTATTCCTAATAGAATGTTGCGATTTCCCTATTGAAAATAATCCTAACTATAACTACCTACTGGCGACCGCCAGTAGGTAATATATATATATATATATATATATATATATATATATATATATATATATATATATATATATATATATATATATATATATATATATATATATATATATATATATATAAATGTGAAATATTGCGTTAACGCTTTTAATATGAAAAATGCACTTGCACTTTAAACATTGAAATTTCCCTTATGAGTGACAGTATTATGTTCTGCTCATTTTCATTTTGGGACCGTGACGTTTATTCACATGTAAATCTATTTTAAAACGGGGAAACAAATGTTTGTATTTATTTTACATCTTTCCTAAAGGCATTTTGATTGTGTTAAAATGGCCGCTGTATTCGCAAATAACTATATGTCTTGATGTGAGTCCTTCTACTATTTCCACTGTGTTTGCATGCACTAAAGGGAGGGCTCTGGACAACGCAAAAAACATCATGATCAAGGGAGCTTGACTCCCGAAACGCGTTGATGACATTGCTTTGATAAATAAAGAAGCCTATGGAATAATGCTCGTGAGTGCCTGGATGATTTCAGCCGGAGATTAATTGGAACTGAAACCCTATTCCTAATAGAGAGTGACGTGGTCGATTGTCGCAGAACCAGGCACCGCCGGCGCTTTGGAAGCACGCCAGATTGAATCGCCAACAACAGAAAACAAACGAAGACAGGCGCGCCCCCGTAACGACCCCGTGGACCGGTGAACTGTTCGCAAGTGGTGTAGCTGAGGAAGGCGGGTTTCTGCAGCCCGGGGATCGGAGGGTCCCAGCGGTTCGGTAAGTTAGCCCGACTCACAAACACACACACGCTTTTTCTTCCGGGTCCATTACTGGGTAAACGGGAGCCGGCTTTTGGTTTTCTTCCCCTTTAATTGTGTTTCGACGGAGAAACCAATTTCTTCATTGGGTAACCAACGTAAAGTGATTTATTTAAGGGGAATTACCGGACGAACATTACATAGGCAAGAAATATGAGCGATGAAGAGTATGCAGCGAGGGAGCTCGAGGCAGTGAAACTTTTCGAAGACTCTGTGCAATCAAGACCGGACAAAGGAGGGGCGGCTGCCCCTACCGGTAACCCGGATTTAACAAAAAATCTACAAACTCTTGAGAAATTGAAAAAGAGAGAAATATCCCGATGGTGGGAGGTGGCATCATTAAGACGTTATCTTGAAGTAAATCGAATTCCACGAGGACTCCAAATAATGATCTCCCCCTCCTCTGAAAACCCAGCCATTGGAATGCTTGAAGAGTGGGCCGAGAATAGTGCTGGGAGCTCGAAAAATATGATGCAAATACTTCTGAAGTACGCTGAGAAAGAACGACTGGAAGTAATTGATAAACTAAAAGACTTGAATGAAGTATTGGACAAACATGATGATAAAACAAGAATTGATAAATTTAAAACTAATCTTAAGCCCAAACTTGAAAAATATGAAAAACGTATTAAAGATAGAAAATCCACGAAGTTTATAAGAGATCGCATAGACTATGAAACTGGGCGAATCTATACATTCGCAAAGAAATTCGACATAGTAAGGTGCCAAAAGATCTTTAGTGGACAAAACATCCAGCAGACACCACTGCAGAGTGATGCAAGTTCTGAAACGGGCTCAGAACAGGAATCTGATGATGGCAGCCGGAAAGGACCGAGTGATGTACGGCTGCCAGTCATGGACGAATTCTGTTTTATGATCATGGAACAACAGTCAGACCATCGCACGGGGAAGAGAAGAGGATGGGGAAGGGGCCGCAGTAAAGAAGACAAAGACGAGGGGGCGAAGGGTACAGGAGGAGTACAAGGTTGGCAAACAAAAAGATCTCTACGCTCGAACAGCAAGAAGTAGTCATTGTTGCCAACAAAGACACCACAATTATCAATCTGAGCTCAGTTCAATTGACCAATGAAGATGAGACAATCCTAAAGTTGGTACTCTCCTACTGTGACACTAATGAATTTAATTACCCAAACAGCAGGATGGACCTTTACCGATATATCAGGAAACTTAAACTTACAAAGATGCATGCAACCAAAAATAGCAACTCTGGACTGAGCCCGATAATAGAATCAGATGCCATACAGCCATTCCTCACTGTCAACGAATTACCCGCTTTAACTGATATGATGGCATTACTGAATGACACCTCTGAGGAAGAAAATTATGACAATATCGATTGTGGGAATGATTTATTAGCTGGAGATCATACGCCATTCAGGGCTGCATCTAAATTTCTTCCACAAACATTAAAAGACAATGTAGACCTCTTTGGTGAGAATGTAACTAAAGACCTTAAGAATTTATATTTCCAAGAAAATCAAAAGAAATGTAAAATTAATCCCAAGAAAGCTATTTTCCACAAGACGGTAAAGAAACTACAAATGGAAGATGGCCTCCTAGTGAAACCTTCTGATAAAGGAGGGAATGTGGTTCTCTGGGGAAAAGAACAATACAAAAAAGAGGCGATGGGTCAACTATCTGACCACAGTTGTTACAAACGAATAAGCCCCAGAGAATATGAGAATGTAATTGGAGAATTTCATGGAAGACTGGATCACTGGAAGGAAACTGGTTTATTGAGCTTGGATGAACATAAATACATCAAACAAGATAATTCAGTGATCCCAGTACCTATATGCTACCAAAGATTCACAAAAACTCCACTAGTCCACCAGGGAGGCCCATCATTTCATCATGTGGCAGTCTATTTGAGAAAGCGTAAAGATATATAGACTATTTCTTGAATCCTATTGTCAGAACACTTCCATCCTACATAAAAGACTCTACCGATTTTTTTAAAGTGTATTTTTGATATTTGTTGGGACCCTACAACTATGGTCCTAATGACATTGGACATTTCTACTCTATACACGAGTATAAGACACATAGATGGTCTTAGAGCTTGCAAGCATTACTTGAATAGGAGACCGATGCGTCTTGCATCCCAGAACAGAATGATTCTTGAAATCATGGAATGGTGCCTAACAAAAAACATCTTTCTTTTTGGCAATGATCTGTATATTCAGGAGCGGGGGACCGCGATGGGCACCTGCTTTGCCCCAGTTATGCCAACCTACATCTCGGCTAATGGGAGGAGCAGGTGCTCAGAGGGGGCCCGCTTGTTCATTGGTCGGAACACATCCTTTTATGGGTACGTTATATTGATGATGTCTTCGTGCTGTGGCAGGGCACGGAGACATCAATCAACCTGTTTATCGAGGCGATAAATCAGAATTCGTTAAATTTGGAATTCGTAGGGAATTTTAGTAAAACCTCGATTGACTTCCTCAATATTAGGATCACCCCTATGAACAACAAATTAGAAACTACTGTGTTCCGAAAACAAACTGCTGGAAACTCAATCCTGCACACAGAAAGTGGCCACGCCACGGCATTAATAAGGAGTATTCGGTTTGGGGAATACTACAGGGCAAGGCGTACATGCAGTAGCGATGAGCAGTTCGACACCATTGAAACAGAAATGACCCAGAGGTTCCTAGAGAGGGGATATAGCAAGACGATCCTAAAAGGTGCTTCAAAAAAAGCGAGGAAGCTAACTAGACACTCTTTACTCTTTGAGCCCTCTAGAACTCGCAAATTGAATAGAGGTCAGCTAGATCAATGAAGCTCAAGATTCATCACTACGTACAATACTAAACACAAGGAAGTGAGATCTATACTTAGAAATTACTGGTACCTAATCAAAAATGATCCAGTATTAGGTTCTAAGGTGAAGAAGAACCCTGAAATCACCTATAGAAAATCTAAATCATTGAAAGATCTGATTGTACGTAGTGATTTTGTGGACAAGAGAAAGAGTAATGCTGACTGGCTGAAACCTAAACCCGGTTTTAAAAAGTGTTTTAAATGTAAAGCGTGCCAGCACGGAATGAACCGCACGGATTTTAAAACAACTCTTAATAAAACCGTGAAAGTGAGAAGCACCATCACATGCAAAAATTAGTACGTTGTCTATCTATTGCAGTGCCCATGCCCAAAGACTTATATCAGTAGTATGATTTTACCTGTACACCAACGGATTTTACAGCACAGAAGGGCAATAGTCAATCAGGATAGGTCCTACCCAATGGCCCAACACTTTGAACTCCATCACCAAAGTAACCCCGAAGGTCTGTGATACTCGTGTATTGCAGAGGTCCCAAAGAAGAAAAGAGGGGGAGATAGAAAGAGTGAGCTGAGAAGATTAGAGGCCTATTTTATATTCGAATTTAACTGTAATGAGCCACAGGGTTTGAATGTCGATGAAGACCTTTATACTTGTTTGAAATGATTGACTGTAAATATAATGAATTGTCTTTTCTAACCCTTGAGTACACCCAAACTGCATCCGAAAATCTTTTCGTTAATGATTTTAATTGATGAAAATTTTCGATTTTAAAAGTCTTATTCTGAGTTCCTTCCTTTTAAAATTTGCATGAATGGTGGTGGATTGTTTTGCAATGAAATTGGCTCAGGGGCAGCTATATTGCAATGAGTAATGCTGTTTTCTTGTGATATGCACGGACACTTTAGAAAAATATTTGCTGAGGTGCAATATGAGTGGAATGTTTACATCTATGAAGTACTGTGGTCGAAATTGAAGCATTAGCACTTTATTGAAACTGAAGACACTTTAGAAAAATGTTTGCTGAAGTGCAATATGAGTGGAATGTTTACATTTATGAAGTACTGTGGTTGGTATAGAAGCATTAGCACTTTATTGAAATTGAATGCACTGTTTAGCACTGGCACTTAATATTTCTATTGTGCAATATCTGGATAATATGTTTACAGTATAGAAATACTAGTTTAAGAAAGCACTTGCACTTTATGATTGAAAAATAGGGTTGTTTTGGTTAACCAGCATTTCCATTTGTATTAGTCCCATTAGGATCTATGAGTTAACATGATCAATAGAGCCAGAAGCGAATCCACATAAGACATAATTGTGCTAAGTTGAATACATTGCGGCAAAATACTTAAAAAGTATTAAGATGTAAATAATGAGTGATTTCGTTTATAAATAAGGTCCCACTTGCAGAAATAGGCACTTGCCCTAAAAAAAATGTGAAATATTGCGTTAACGCTTTTAATATGAAAAATGCACTTGCACTTTAAACATTGAAATTTCCCTTATGAGTGACACTATTATGTTCTGCTCATTTTCATTTTGGGACCGTGATGTTTATTCACATGTAAATCTATTTTTAAGTGGGGAAACAAATGTTTGTATTTATTTTACATCTTTCCTAAAGGCATTTTGATTGTGTTAAAATGGCCACTGTATTCGCAAATAACTATTTGTCTTGATGTGAGTCCTTCTACTTTTTCCACTGTGTTTGCATGCACTAAAGAGAGGGCTCTGGACAACGCAAAAAACATCATGATCAAGAGAGCTTGACTCCCGAAACGCGTTGATGACATTGCTTTGATAAATAAAGAAGCCTATGGAATAATGCTCGTGAGTGCCTGGATGATTTCAGCCAGAGATTAATTCGACTGAAACCCTATTCCTAATATATATATATATATATATATTCACTGAAAAAAACCATAGGTTATAGACCATATATAGTTAGGAATTCGCATTTACAAAACCTTATTTTACTCACACAAAACCATTGAAATTCCATATATAGTTAGTTGCACTAACTATATATCGCGCACCCGCAATCCACTGCTGATGATGTCACATATTACATCATTCATGACATGGTCAGTGACATCACTGATGACATCACTGATGACATCTCAAATGACATCACTGATGACATCTCAAATGACATCACTGATGACATCACTGATTACATCTCATTTGACATTACTGATCACATCACTGATGATATCATTCATGTGATAATACGATGAACCTCTTCAGACTCTAATATAACCTTAGATACAATCAGTGTAAACAGACACTCACAGACTGTCACTCATCCATGGAGTTACTCACACACCTAGTCAGTCATGCAAAGAATCAATCACACCTCCATTTCCTCAACTATACAGTTATACAAACTTTACTTATTCAAACATATACTAACACATATTTACTCTCTTATACAATCCCTGATACAAGTTCACAATGATCCATACAGCCACTCACACATTCACTGGCTCTTATGCACAGTTATTTATATATGTCAACTCTCACATGTACTGTGTTTTACATATGTACTTACTTTGACATGTAGCACTGAGATATCCATTCACTCACCAATACACTCATGCACACAGTCAACCGCCCATACAGCTGTTTCCACATGCACTTTTGAAACCATACATCTAGTGAATCAACTGCTCACACATCTATGCACAGAGTCATACACCTCCCAGCCACCCACACACACACTCAGTCTCCCATACAAATACTTGGGCAACCAATCGGTAACCCATATAGTTACTCATATAGCTACTTATCAACACATGCAACAGTTTACAGAACAACAGACATAATGATGCAAAAATTAAGACAGTTTAGTCACTAACCCATGCACTCAGTGAGACACATTTAATCACTCACTCATACAGTCAGTCATGCACCTACTAAATCCTTCATCCAGACACTTATACATCCACTCATTCTTCAATATGTAAGACATATTTTAACTTTACAGAAACATACAGTCACTGGATGTTGTCATCAGTGATGTCATCAGTGATGTCATTTGAGATGTCATCAGTGATGTCATCAGTGATGTCACTGACCATGTCATGAATGATGTAATATGTGACATCATCAGCAGTGGATTGCGGGTGCGCGATATATAGTTAGTGCAACTAACTATATATGGAATTTCAATGGTTTTGTGTGAGTAAAATAAGGTTTTGTAAATGCGAATTCCTAACTATATATGGTCTATAACCTATGGTTTTTTCAGTGAATTTTCAAGGTTTTGTAAATGCTAATTCCTAACTATATATGGTCTATAACCTATGGTTTTTTCAGTGAATTTTCAAGGTTTTGTAAATGCTAATTCCTAACTATATATGGTCTATAGCCTATGGTTTTTTCAGTGAATATATATATATACATACATATATAAACATATATCATCTGTATATCTATATAAATACAAACATAAATGCATGCATACATATACTTATATGCATACAGATGCGTGTTATTTACATGAAAGTTGAAAAAACACTAATAAAAGCAAAGCTAAAAAGCCACCTCATTACAAACAGAATGGCTTTAACTTAAACGAGGGGGAGATCTATTGCATTTTCAATGCTTGTTTACTTTGGTTCCATCAAGAAGGCATTCAGATGTGTCACACATTTGCCATAAATTCTGAATGTTAGCACTCTAGTTGCACATTAGATCACTGTAGTAAAGCTACTGCTCACCAGGGACGTCTGCTGCTGGTATTCAAAGTGCATGTTTCAGTCTGCATGTCAGATTTTTTTTAATGAAATAGAAGAGGATTTGAGAAGTCACTCAAAATGATCCCTAATTTTTCTTTCTGAAGCACTAATCATACTTTCTATGGCAAAATTAACCCCCTCATGTTGTTCCTTTTTAAATTAAGTGTTTTCAGACTTACCACTTCATTCCAATCAAGATGGCTTCTGGTGTGCCATACTTTTGTCACAAGTAAGACTGTTAGCGCTCTAGTTGTTCTTTAGAACACGCTGGGACATTCTGTCATTGGGCTATACTTGGGGTACATCTGGGTGATATTTGGTCTACATTTAGGCTCTTTTGTCTCTGGTGGCCATCTTGGGAGACTGTATGTCAGAATTTTTTAATGAAATTGAAGAGGGTTTGAGAAGTCACTCAAAATGTGCCCTAATTTTTCTTTCTGCAGCACTAATCATAATTCATATGGCAAAATATACCCCCTCATTTTGTTCCTTTTTAAATTAAATGTTTTAAGAGTTACCACTTTATTCCAATCAAGATGGCTTCAGGTGTGCCATACCTTTGTAATAAGTAGGACTGTTAGCGCTCTAGTTGTTCTTTAGAACACTCTGGGACATTCTGTCATTGGGCTATACTTGGGCTACATCTGGGTGATATTTGGGCTACATTTGGGCTCTTTTGTCTCTGGTGGCCATTTTGGGAGACTGCATGTCAGAATTTTTTTATGAAATAGAAGAGGATTTGAAAAGTCACTCAAAATGTGCCCTAATTTTTCTTTCTGCAGCACTAATAATACCTTCTATTGCATAATATACCCCCTCATTTTGTTCCTTTTTAAATTAAATGTCTTAAGAGTTACCACTTTATTCCCATCACGATGGCTCCAGGTGTGCTATACCTTTGTAATAAGTAGGACTGTTAGCGCTCTAGTTGTTCTTTAGAACACTCTGGGACATTCTGTCATCGGGCTATACTTGGGCTACATCTGGGTGATATTTGGGCTACATTTGGGCTCTTTTGTCTCTGGTGGCCATTTTGGGAGACTGCATGTCAGAATGTTTTAATGAAATAGAAAAGGATTTGAGAAGTCACTCAAAATGTGCCCTAATTTTTCATTCTGCAGCACTAATCATACTTTCTATGGGAAAATATACCCCCTCATGTTGTTTCTTTTTAAATTAAATGTTTTGAGAGTTACCACTTTATTCCAATCAAGATGGCTTCAGGTGTGCCATACCTTTGTAATAAGTAGGACTGTTAGCGCTCTAGTTGTTCTTTGGAACACTCTGGGACATTCTGTCATTGGGCTATACTTGGGCTACATCTGGGTGATATTTGGGCTACATTTGGGCTCTTTTGTCTCTGGTGGCCTTTTTGGGAGACTGCATGTCAGAATGTTTTAATGAAATAGAAAAGGATTTGAGAAGTCACTCAAAATGTGCCCTAATTTTTCATTCTGCAGCACTAATCATACTTTCTATGGCAAAATGTACCCCCTCATGTTGTTTCTTTTTAAATTAAATGTTTTAAGAGTTACCACTTTATTCCAATCAAGATGGCTTCAGGTGTGCCATACCTTTGTAATAAGTAGGACTGTTAGCGCTCTAGTTGTTCTTTAGAACACTCTAGGAGGCTGCAGTAGAACACAAACGAATCAACTGACAGTCTCTGTCCTTGTTGGATGTACATGTTTTACTGAGAATGTCAGACTTCATCTTCACATGACTGAGAAAGATAATGTGAATTTACAGAAAATATGCTTTCAGTTTAGCTTATAGATCCCCATCCAAACCACTGTGGGAAAATCATGAGATATTAGTTTTCTTTCAAACAATATTCATGATATCACAGCAGAAGGTTTTTTCACATGGTAAAATCACCTTAGAACCCACCACAATTCCTAAAACGAGTATGGTACCATCAACAAATGATTTATAATGTAACTAAAGTCCTAAAACCCTCTATTAACTACAATGCTTTTTAATGAGGTGCTATCATGTATATTGGTCCCAAGATGGCTGCCAACACTTCTTGGATGAAGTGCTGACAGCCAATCAGATCAGATGTGTGGTTAGGCTCCGCCCAGATATATATCTTTTTTTGAACCTAAATTACTCAAAATCCACTGGAGCACATATATTGAGACCTAGCAAAGGCACATCGGGCTAACAGTCCCTACAATTTTGCCAAGTTTCGTGCAAATCCATTCAGCCGTTCGAGCTAAAAGTGAGGCCAACCGCCCTATGGAAATTAACATGGGAAAAACGCGTTTTGGAACCCCCTTTTTTCTCGGCCCCCCCTTGATGAAACCCCAAATTGTCAGGGGCTGCTCAGAAACAAAACGTTCCATTTTCCTGAAAATTTCAGCCAATTCCGTCTACAAACGCCAAAGTTATTAGACATAGAATTTTCAAAAATACCATTGAGAAAAAATCCTAACTATATATACCTACTGGCCACCGCCAGTAGGTACTATGTATATATATATATATATATATATATATATATATATATATATATATATATATATATATATATATATATATATATATATATATATATATATATTCACACTGAAAAAACCATAGATTTCACACCAGTTATAGTTAGCTGGAAATTTTACTGACATAAAACCATTGAAATTCGACGTTATAGTAAGTTGGACTCAGTATAACTTGCGCTTGTAATGCACTGCTGATGACGTCACATATTACATCACTCATGACATGGTCAGTGACATCACTCATGACATCACTGATGACACCATCCTTATGACAGAGTGACAGACCTCCTTTCACTGTAAAGTAACCCTGAAACATATATTCAAAAAGAGAAACTAACATTTTCCAAAAAAGTGGTGATACCCATACCAGTTACAACAACCAATTCAGTAATACCACCATCTATATACACATCCACTCATTCACCAACAGTTCTACATAGTCACTCATACATATATTCACTCATCATATGTAGTGAAACACCTATACATCCTATTACACACCAACAGTCATCCAAAAGTTACTCACACGCATGCAAATAAACTATTGAGCTTCCATTAATTTGCATATACAGCTATACACACACTACCACCTTACTTCTAAGGAAACTTACACATACTCACTCTCTTAAACAATCACTTATAGAAACACATACTCATTTAAACAGGAACTCTTACAATCTCTCACTCTCACATATACTCACTTTTATACATCAATACTCACATATACTAGATTAAAACATATGTCGTTACTGATAAAGACAATAGTGAGACTGTCATTCACTCACTAACACACACATATACACACTCATCCACCCATTCAGTCCTGCACATATGCTGTCTTCAAAACACATACAAACAGTGAGTCAGTAACAAACCCATGCAGCCACTTATACACAAAGTGAAACACTGATACATACATTTCAATAATTAAACATTACTCGCTAATATATGTATTCACTAAGATACACTTAATAAGCCAGTTAACCAATCAATTTTTTTTTAAAAAAACATCCAATTAGACACTTATTTAAACATTTATTCTTCCATCGACCTTTACATATACATATATACAACATATTTATTCATCAGAAAGACACACATTCACTGGATGGTGTCATCAGTGATGTCATGAGTGATGTCACTGACCATGTCATGAGTGATGTAATATGTGACGTCATCAGCAGTGCATTACACGCGCAAGTTATACTGAGTCCAACTAACTATAACGTGGAATTTCAATGGTTTTATGTCAGTAACATTTCCAGCTAACTATAACTGGTGTGAAACCTATGGTTTTTTCAGTGAATTTAATAGGTTTTTTAAAATGCTAATTCCTAACTATAACTGGTGTGAAACCAATGGTTTTTTCAGTGAATTTCATAGGTTTTTTAACTGCTAATTCCTAACTATAACTGGTGTGAAACCTTTTAGTTTTTTCAGTGAATTTTCAAGGTTTTGTAAATGCAAATTTCTAACTATATATGGTCTCAAACCTATGGTTTTTTAGTGAATTTCAATGGTTTTTTAATAGCAAATATCTATAGCTGTAAAATATATTCTTCTTTATAATGAATACTATATTTTCAATGCATATTTCAATGGTTTTGTGTGAGTAAAATATCAACTTTAAAGGTTTTTTAAATGCTAATTCCTATCTATATATGGTCTAAAACCTATTGTTTTTTCATTGGATATATATATATATATATAGCAATCCGCATTGAAGAATAAGTGGATGTATAAGTGTCTGGATGGAGGATTTAGTAGCAGTGTGATTGACTGTTTACTTGACTAATTTGTAGTTTGTCACTAAATATATTGGATAGTAACTAAACTGTGTGAATACTATTTTTTCTATGTATTTAATTTTTTTTTGAATGTATGAAAGTTTTTTTTTTTTTTTTAATTTTTGCTTTGGTACGCTTCCGGTGCGTGCCCCGGGGTGCGACCCGTTAGCGTAACTTTGGATCGCGCCCCGGTTCGCGCCCCGGGAAACGTTCCGTTAGCGCAACTGACGCGATCGAAAACAACATCGTGACGTGTCGCGTAAGTGTGACCTATCGCGTAGCCACGTGATGCGTCTTATGATGCACTGCGTTAGCGCACCCGGAAGCGCTCCGGAGCGCTACAGAGCGTGACGCGCAGCGCTCCGGAAGCGCTCTGGGGCGCGGCGCGGGGCGCGTAACATAAGCGTAACAGGTCATGTGACCTGAAAATAACACTTTTCATTGGTTCAGAACATTTTTTTTTTCAAAATGATGAAAGCCCCCACCTTTTTACCTCATTCTTACTTTCTACTTCCAGAGAGCAAGACCTGTTTTTGACAATGGCTTCTGTAATAGCTGCAGCTGGTGCTTCTCAGCAACCACCACCACCACCAAAAGGACCACCTCCAACACTGGACTCTGGTAGAGAGGAAGATAATGAGGATGAAGAGGAGGAGGGGGAAGAGCAAGCAAGGCAGCAGTTCCTGCCAGAAACACCAAGGCAGAGCCATATTAAAGAGCACTACATATGGCAATTTTTTTAAATTCCACCTGGACAAAAGAAGGTCAATGCACCCCAGGTGTCTTGTTTAATATGTAAACATGTACTTTCTCGTGGCAACCCCAACAAGAAATACAGCTTTGGGAATCATACAATGATTCGCCACATGGAGCAGTGGCATCCTAATAATCTTTCCCAAGCACAAGTAAGGGATCTTGCTGCCAACCCCCCAAATGTCATCCCCAGCACCTCCAGTGGACAAACATCATTCGCCGGACCAGAAGGCCGAGAAATGGTCCACAATATTCAAAGTCCTTTAGAAAACTACAAAATAGTTTGTATATATTGTGGAGGAACTATTTCTTTTGGAGAAAAGAGTATTACTTTGATTAACCGAGCTGGAGAAAATCATAAATGCAACAAGAAGAGAAAACAATGAATCCTTTTTATTTTTTTTGCTCCTGTTGAGACATGTTCAAACCCTGCTTTTTTGTTATTTCCTCTAAAAAAACACAACAAAAACTCAAAATAATTTTCAAAAATCCCTAAAAATCAAAAAATTGTTCAGAAAATTAATAAAAAAAATAAAAAAGAAGAAAAAGAATTTAAAAAACAGTTCTTTTCAGAACTACCTTCCATTTATAACAAAATTGCTGAAATTTTTACACCCTGTCTTTCTTTTTTTCTCTTTGTTCTGCTTCCCGGAGCGCTGCCCGGTTCACGTACCGGGCGCGAAACCGGCGAAAATTATTATTATTTTTTTTTTTTGCCTTATATGGGCCTTTTCAGCCACCCACTTCAAATCTAGGGGGTCAGTGGGTGTCTACCCTGCCCCCTTTTATTCATTTCCCCTTTCGTTATTGCCACCTCTTGTCTCTCGATCTTACCGAGAGACAAGATGGCGGCCGCTCCGGACTGTTTTGAATGTTTACAGACACCCAAGAACCAATCAGCTTTCTGCGCGCAAGTCGCGTGGCACGCCCGGAGCGCGTACCGGGCGCTGCCATAGATATATAGATTTTTTTTAACCTAAATTACTCAAAATCCACTGAAGCACATATCTTGAGACAGAGCAAAGGCACATCGGGCTACCAGTCCCTTCAATTTTGCCAAGTTTGGTGAAAATCCATTCAGCCGTTCGGGCTAAAAGTGAGGTTGACCGCCCTATGGAAATTAACATGGGGAAAACACGTTTTGGGACCCCCTTTTATCTCGGCCCCAGCTTGACTCATCCCCCCAAACTTTCAGGGAAGGACCGGAGCTTGACGAGGCCATTTTGAGGAAATTTTCAGGCAGATTCGTCAACCGGCGCCAAAGTTATTCCAAATAGAATTTTGAGATTTAACATTGAAAAAAATCCTAACTATAACTACCTACTGGCGACCGCCAGTAGGTAATATATATATATATATTGAGTGAACAAGCCGCGCAAGCGGTGAAACGCGTCTCTGAAGGTTTTTGGGACAATAAATTAACTAAGCACTTGATTTGGGTCCGTGTCTTGTCTACGGCGGCGTTAGAAGGAGAAACGCTCGTCTGCGCAGCTTGAAGCGTGATATATATATATATATATATATATATATATATATATATATATATATATATATATATATATATATATATATATATACCAATCTGTATTGAAAATTGAGTGGATATATAACGGTCTGGATGGAGGATTTAGTAGCTGTCTGACTGTCTGTTTAAGCGATTAATTAAAAGTGTCTCACTTAATACATGGATTAGTAACTAAACTGTCTCTGTTGTTGTGCAGCATGCTGCATGAGTTGGTCACTAACTAAATGAGTGCGTATATTAGGTATTGATTAGTTGGGTGAGTATTTGTATGGGACACTGAGTTTGTGTGGTTGCATGGGGTGTGTGTAACTGTGCATAGATGTGTGAATGGTTGATTGACTAGGTGTATAGGTTTAAGAGTACATGTGAAAACAGTTGTTTGGGTGACTAAGTGTATTTATTTGTGTGTTGGTGAGCGAATATATGTTTTAGTTGTACATCTTCAACAAAGTAAAAAAATAAAAGGCATTGTATGTGAGAGTTGGTGTATATAAATAAGTATATGTAAGAGTCAGTGATTGTGAGAATAACTATTTGAATGAGTGTATAATTGTAATGGTGATTTTTTAACATATTAACTATGAATTACTATGTGTTTGAATAAATGAGGTGTGTGTATAATTGTGTAAGTAAGTAAATGTAAGTGTGATTAATTTTTTTCATGAGTGATTAGGGTGACTGCATAACTGACTAAGATGACTGCTGATGTGTCAATGTCTTTATATGTGCATACGTGCATTTGATAGTGTTCTATTAATTAGAGACTTCATATATAAGTGATTCTGTTGTTGAATGGGTAGTTGTGTGTGTAGACTTAGGAATCAGTGAGTGGGTATGTAGTCACTGGTATTGGTGTGTTTATGGTTTCAAATATGGTACTCTCTACAGTGAGTGATGAAAGGTTATATTAGTGTATGATGAGGTGTATCAGATTGTCACATGGATGATGTAATCAGTGATGTTATCAGTGATGTTATTTGAGATGTCATTAGTGATGTCACTGACCATGTCATGAATAATGTAATATGTGACATCATCAGCAGTGCATTGAGGGCGTGCGAGTTATAGTTAACAGAACTTCTATGGTTTAGTACGAGTGAAATGTCCAGCTAACTATAACACCCCTGAAACCTATGGTTTTTTCAGTAAATTTCAAAGCTTTATTAAATGCTCATTTCTAACTATAACGTCTCTGAAACCTATGTTTTTTTCAGTGAATTTCAAAGGTTTTTTAAATGCTAATTTTTAAGTGTAATAGTAGTTATACCTATTTTTTTGTAATGATTTTCTACAGTTTTTTAACTGTTTATTTATAAATATTTTATTCATTAAATAACATAATATATTTTTCTGAAAATTGCAAAAAAATGATTTGTTTTAAATCAATTTTTTTTCGGAGTCGCGCACCCAAAGCGTACACATTACGGTGGGTGCGTGGATTCTAGCCGCCATTTTAGAAATGTCGTGAAGGATCCGCATACGGTGTATGACGGCTGCATGTTTTTCAGTTACATCATTTACATTTAATATTAGGTGATGTGTGCGATTAGTAGGTGACCAGTTCATGACTCCTGCTCCTGCGCATTCGTCTGGATCGGGAGCGTAGTAGCTCGGTATGCAGAAGTCGGCGGCGCTGTGGCGGATGGTGGGGTTCTGGTGTCCGCCACAGCGCCGCCGACTTCTGCATACTGAGCTATTACGCTCCCGATCCAGACGACTCTCCACGCTGGACAAGGCAGTACCGATTACTCCTATGTTCATGGTATCTGCTGATCCGATGATTTGCCTGCTGTAATACGCAATTGCGTTAAAAGGCAGTGTAATATTTGAAGACAACAATGACTATATTTTTGTCCTGATGATGATGCCCCTCATTTAACTTAGGCATCGAAACGTCGTCGACCAAAAAAAACCCTTATGCAATATGACATTTAAAATATAGTATTATCAAAAAAGAGGGAGGAAGGAGAAGTGATCACTTGATCAACGGACACCGTTTACCACTCAGGAGAGTGGAAGGTCCAGTCACAGCGTGTGCCCGTATCAATGGTTACAACAAGGAGGGGTTGCTGGACTGTTCCTAAGCGTGACTAAGGGAAGAACTAACTGGCGTGACCAAAGGTGTAAGTGTAACACCCAAGGGCATCCATTTTGTTGGATGGACTTGCCTCACACACCCCGAAGGATGTCATGCTTCATCATCGGCGGTTGCTCCTTGTCGGGGAGGCGGTGCAATCCCCGACGGGCTCACCTCAAAGAGGGGCTCTTTGGCGGAGATCTTTTTTCCAACAGCCTTATGGTGAGATGTGGGTGTGTGGGCAGGGTGGTATGTGATAGTGAAAAGGGATATTTAAAATGTAGCTGAGGGTACCGGAATTAACTTTATTCTGGGGGTCCCTAGCTGCAATTAAAAACAGGGGGCTAGCTCACTAGGAGTCAACGAGTAAAGTCAGGTGAACCTAGATGGGGCTAGTGGTGAAGACGGTCGACATGTTTCTCGCAGTGGGCAATAGTTACCCGCGATTCATCAGGACCTATAAAAAGGTGATTTACAACATGCTGGTGTCATGTGTGAGTTTGTGTGTGTATTACCTCTGTGGGGGTTGTCCTATGCCTAAACATAGAAAAGAGATAAAACAACAATGATTAAAAACAATTTGCAAGATGCAAAGTAGGTCACGCCATGGGAAAGAACTGTGAATAGTGTGGCATGCTATAGGTGTACTTGTGATTCAAGTAATAGTCATTGCATGCCTAAGTGGTTATGTATGCCAAGTGTCTAAAGTGTGGCACACAGAACAATCACTGAGTAGGTGAGGTGGATTGTTGTGAAGTGTGAAGAGGTTTAAAAAGGTTAAAAAAGGTTAAAATATGCAGTAGCTGTCCAGGCTCAAGTGTGCACCTGGGTTCATACCATGTGTAGGCATCAGTCAGTGGAGAGGGAGACACCCATTGAAACATAAAGGTGATTAAGTGAACAATTGCACACACACCCTGACTTTAAAAGAGCCTCAGTTATAACAAACTCACATTGCCCACTCACCTATCTGTCAAGAACTACCTGCCACCAGAGGGGTCGGCGGGATGAGGCATCAAGGATGAGTCCATAGGTCAATACTGGGGTAAAAGATAAACAAACCGCCAGGCAACCGTTAATAGGTGAGCAGTATCTACTACCTCAAGGGACTCCTAGTCTAGAGCCCTGTTGTCCCGCTGCAACACTCACCTCTAATCTCTTGTGCCTTCGCTGCATGACCTACCCTTCTCCGCCGAGCTCGAGTAGATATGGGAGCTCGGCGGGGAGGGTTATTTACATCGGCAACAGCGAATCGAAACGAAACACGCGTCTCCGCCTATCGGCGTGTCACGTGGTTTCCGTCGATCGCGGAGCGGCCATCTTTGACTAGTGGATCTGTAGCGTCAGGGAGGCTATGATGTGTATTAGCGCACCATTTAACAGTGTTCAATGTGCAGGATACCGGTTAATCAGGGGATTAAGTCACGTAGGAGCCGTGTTTCCATTCGTTATGCCTCGCTCCAGTGGCGAAAATGTGATGGGGCGAACATCATTCTAAATAGTGATGTCGATCATTGTAGCGGCGGCCATATTGGAATGGTGTCACAATGCCTATACCCCTGAGTGAGTCCACAGACCAAGCGTGCTGTAGACGGATTCGTATTGAATTTTGGGGTGTACACGCATCAGAGGTAGACTGCTCATAGCTCATTGGTAGTATTAATTGAAAAATGCCGGGTCCTCTGTTCCGAGTGTGTCATGAATAGCCCCTGAGGTACTGTGGCATTATTTCTGGTCGTGGTGTCAACAGTGTGGGGAAAACCACGTATTTGAGTGTGTGTTAAGTTCACTATGGGGTATGAACCCAGTGGGGGGAGGTATAATTACAGATTGCAGCCCAATGCTGGTTGTAAGGCTGCATGCAATAGTTGGCAACAATGTTTTAAGTTGGAATTCGGATGGCTCACAGCGAGTGCCACGGGATGTCTTCATTGAGACCCAGTTTATCAGAGGATAGACGGTGGACCCATCTCTGTTCTTTCTGAAAGAGGGCATTCTTGGGGCAGTTAGGGCTGGACTCGAGTATTACCCACTTAACAGAATCCTCGTCATGGCCTTGGTCTACATAATGTTTGCACATCTTTGTGTGTGTCCTTTTGCAGCGGAAGTTGCTACGATGTTCAATAATACGGGTTTTGATGGGGCGGGTTGTCATTCCGACATAATGCAAACCACAAGGGCACGTGAGGAGGTATATACAGTGTGAGGTGTTACAATTGGTATGGTGCCTAAGCTCCCATGTGAAGGTCTCAGAGAGCTGTATAGTTTTAACTGTCATGGTGTATCGGCAGACTCCACACATGCCACAGGGATAGTGGCCCGTGACCGGGGGAAGATGCCACAGTGTCTGTTGGGTTTCCTTTCTGGCCTTCTTAGGTCGGGTACTGATTAAAATATCCTTTAGGTTCTGTGACCTCTTGAAGGCGAACCTGGGGTCTTCCAGGGTCATATCACCTGTGTTCAATATTCCCCAGTGGTGTTTGATTGTCTTCCTGATTTGGTTAGACAGGGGGGTGAACGTGGTCACACATGTGATGGGTTGGTTCTCAGTAGGGACCTTTTCCCGGCGCTCGAGCAGTGCCTCGCGATTGTTATTTCTAGCCCGTTTCTTAGCTCTCAGAACATCGCTTTTAGGATAACCCCTGTCAAGAAGGTTCCTAGACAAGATTGTGGATTCCTTTTTATAATCACGCACATCACTGCAATTGCGCCTTATACGCAAGAATTGCCCAAAGGGCAAATTGGTGCGCAAGGCCTTCGGATGGTAGCTTTTATAGTGTAGGAGACTGTTGCGGTCGGTGGGTTTCCGATACATGGTAGTGCTTATAGACCCCTCGTCTAGTCTTATTGTTAAGTCCAGGAAAGCAATCTCCTTGGGTGATGAGGTCATGGTAAAGTTCAAATGAGGGTTTAGCGCATTGACCCACTCTAGGAAAGCTTCCTGGGAGGTTGTAGGCCCTTTCCACAAGATCAGGATGTCGTCGATAAAGCGTTTCCACATTTTGATGTTATTGCGGAAAGGATTGGACTCATGGTCTATGTGTGTACTTTCAAACTGGGCCATATACAAACAGGCTATCGAGGGAGCAAATGTACTGCCCATAGAGGTGCCTTGGGTCTGGTGGTAAAATTTGCCCCTAAATTCAAAATAGTTTTCTGTAAGCGCTAGGGTGGCGCATTCCATGATAAACGACTGTGGAGTGTTCGAATTCCACCTTTCCAGGCCTAGTCTCTCCTCAATTACCTCTAGAGTGGCCCTCTGAGGGATGTTCGTGTAGAGGGCCTCCACATCTAGGGTAATCAATAGATCAATCTCCTCAGCGTTCTGAACACTGTCCAGGATGCGTAACACATCTGTGGTGTCCTGGATGTAGGAGGGTATGTTTTTGACGAGGGGTTGCAGAAAGTGGTCACAAAATTGTGAAAGGGGCTCCAGGACGGAGTCTATCCCTGAGACGATTGGTCTCCCTGGTACAGGTCTTGTTGCCTTGTGAATCTTGGGTAAGATGTAAAAATAGGGGACCCTCGGGTCCTTTTTGATCAGGAAGTCTGCCTCCTTTCTCGTGATCCATTGATCACACTCTGCGCTTGTGACCAGGCTCGGGATGGTAGTTAGCAAGCGCTGGGTTGGATCGTTAGTGATGGGAGTATAGTACTTTTGGTTACACAGTTGTCTGTTGCATTCTATCTCATAGTCTTTGGTATTCATTAGGACCGTGGCGCCTCCTTTGTCTGCTTGTTTTATAGTGATCAGAGGATCATCAGCCAGTGATCTCAGAACTTTCATCTCATCCCTAGAGATGTTGCAGTGTGGTGTGTGTCTGTTCAACTTAGAAATATCTGCAAAAGGACACACACAAAGATGTGCAAACATTATGTAGACCAAGGCCATGACGAGGATTCTGTTAAGTGGGTAGTACTCGAGTCCAGCCCTAACTGCCCCAAGAATGCCCTCTTTCAGAAAGAACAGAGATGGGTCCACCGTCTATCCTCTGATAAACTGGGTCTCAATGAAGACATCCTGTGGCACTCGCTGTGAGCCATCCGAATTCCAACTTAAAACATTGTTGCCAACTATTGCATGCAGCCTTACAACCAGCATTGGGCTGCAATCTGTAATTATACCTCCCCCCACTGGGTTCATACCCCATAGTGAACTTAACACACACTCAAATACGTGGTTTTCCCCACACTGTTGACACCACGACCAGAACTAATGCCACAGTACCTCAGGGGCTATTCATGACACACTCGGAACAGACGACCCGGCATTTTTCAATTAATACTACCAATGAGCTATGAGCAGCCTACCTCTGATGCATGTACACCCCAAAATTCAATACGAATCTGTCTACAGCACGCTTGGTCTGTGGACTCACTCAGGGGTATAGGCATTGTGACACCATTCCAATATGGCCGCCGCTACACTGATCGACATCACTATTTAGAATGATGTTCGCCCCATCACATTTTCGCCACTGGAGCGAGGCATAATGAATGGAAACACGGCTCCTACGTGACTTAATCCCCTGATTAACCGGTATCCTGCACATTGAACACTGTTAAATGGTGCGCTAATACACATCATAGCCTCCCTGACGCTACAGATCCACTAGTCAAAGATGGCCGCTCCGCGATCGACGGAAACCACGTGACACGCCGATAGGCGGAGACGCGTGTTTCGTTTCGATTCGCTGTTGCCGATGTAAATAACCCTCCCCGCCGAGCTCCCATATCTACTCGAGCTCGGCGGAGAAGGGTAGGTCATGCAGCGAAGGCACAAGAGATTAGAGGTGAGTGTTGCAGCGGGACAACAGGTAGTAGATACTGCTCACCTATTAACGGTTGCCTGGCGGTTTGTTTATCTTTTACCCCAGTATTAACCTATGGACTCATCCTTGATGCCTCATCCCGCCGACCCCTCTGGTGGCAGGTAGTTCTTGACAGATAGGTGAGTGGGCAATGTGAGTTTGTTATAACTGAGGCTCTTTTAAAGTCAGGGTATGTGTGCAATTGTTCACTTAATCACCTTTATGTTTCAATGGGTGTCTCCCTCTCCACTGACTGATGCCTACACATGGTATGAACCCAGGTGCACACTTGAGCCTGGACAGCTACTGCATATTTTAACCTTTTTTAACCTTTTTAAACCTCTTCACACTTCACAACAATCCACCTCACCTACTCAGTGATTGTTCTGTGTGCCACACTTTAGACACTTGGCATACATAACCACTTAGGCATGCAATGACTATTACTTGAATCACAAGTACACCTATAGCATGCCACACTATTCACAGTTCTTTCCCATGGCGTGACCTACTTTGCATCTTGCAAATTGTTTTTAATCATTGTTGTTTTATCTCTTTTCTATGTTTAGGCATAGGACAACCCCCACAGAGGTAATACACACACAAACTCACACATGACACCAGCATGTTGTAAATCACCTTTTTATAGGTCCTGATGAATCGCGGGTAACTATTGCCCACTGCGAGAAACATGTCGACCGTCTTCACAACTAGCCCCATCTAGGTTCACCTGACTTTACTCGTTGACTCCTAGTGAGCTATCCGCCTGTTTTTAATTGCAGCTAGGGACCCCCAGAATAAAGTTAATTCCGGTACCCTCAGCTACATTTTAAATATCCCTTTTCACTATCACATTCCACCCTGCCCACACACCCACATCTCACCATAAGGCTGTTGGAAAAAAGATCTCCGCCAAAGAGCCCCTCATTGAGGTGAGCCCATCGGGGATTGCACCGCCTCCCCGACGAGGAGCAACCGCCGATGATGAAGCATGACATCCTTCGGGGTGTGTGAGGCAAATCCATCCAACAAAATGGATGCCCTTGGGTGTTACACTTACACCTTTGGTCACGCCAGTTAGTTCTTCCCTTAGTCACGCTTAGGAACAGTCCAGCAACCCCTCCTTGTTGTAACCATTTAAAATATAGTGAAATGCAATGGTGTGGTTATAACAATCTCTGTCTGTAACACTGACTACAAGTACACAGACATATTTTTGCTTTGCTCCTTTTACCATTCTGTTCGTTGTTTTGTCTGAATGTTGTGGGTCACGGCTGTGCCCACTTGTTATTAATATGTTCATTCAGTTTTATTAAGAAAATTGTTAAATAAATTCCTTGTCCGGCTGGACAAAAGACATAACACTTATCAGGTGTGTGATTATTAGCTCAGTATACCATTGTGTCCATGAGTAGGGACCACTGTTTTTTGTAGCATGTCACTGGCCGAGGTCCCAATGGCCTACCTTTTGGGTTCCCTTGTCTTTCCTAAACACAACTAGTATTCAAAGGGCATGTTTCAGTCTGCATGTCAGATTTTTTTTAATGAAATAGAAGAGGTTTTGAGAAGTCACTTAACATGTGCCCTAATTTTTCTTTCTGCAGCACTAATCAAACTTTCTATGGCAAAACGAACCCCCTCATTTTGTTCCTTCTAAATTTAAGAGTTAACAATTTATTCCAATCAAGATGGCTTCAGGTGTGCTATACTGTTGTCATAAGTAAGGCTTTTAGTGCTCTAGTTGTACTTTGGAACACTCTGGGAAGCTGCAGTTGAACACAAAGGAATCAACTAACAGTCTCTGACCTTGTTGGATGTACATGTTTTACTGAGAATGTCAGGCTTCATTCTCACATGACTGAGAAAGATAATGTGAATTTACAGAAAATATGCTCTCAGTTTAGCTTATAGATCACATTCCAAACCTCTGTGGGAAAAGCATGAAAAATAGTTTTCTCTCAAACATGATTCATAATATCCAGGCAGAAGGCTTTTTCACATGGTAAAATTACATTAGAGCACACCACAATTCATAAAATGAGTATGGTACCATCAACAAATGATTTTTAATGCAACTAAAGTCTTAAAACCTTCTATTAACAACAATGCTTTTTTTTTTTTTACCCTCATTTGCGTGCATGGCTCAAATCTATCAAAATCAAAAGAGCGCCACAGAGCAATAAGGCGTATGGTCGTGTTCTGTGCTGTCTCAGCATATAGCTGGTGGGGGAATTCATTAGGGAGGGAGGAATACCAATTCCCATCAGCACCATTCACACAGGCCAGACATGATCTTGCTTAGGGCTGAACCTTAGTAGATAGTGCCCGAGTTATCGAAACCCCCATAGCAGCAAAACAAAGAAAAAAAAGAAGTGATGCTCGCCATTCATGCACTGTGGGTGGTTGAGCATCTTTCCAGTGTCTAGATATCTCCCTACGTGCCGCTAAAATGGCGTAGAATAGCAAATTGGTTGCGGCATTACGGGCTTTACTATTAAGACCAAAGATAACAAGAGAGAGGTCTATAACAATGCTTTTTAATGAGGTGCTATCATGTATATCGGTCCCAAGATGGCTGCCAACACTTCTTGGATGAAGTGCTGAAAGCAAATCAGATCTCACGATGAGATGTGTCGTTAGGCTCCACCCAGATACATATATATATATTTTTTCCTTTAAAATCTAAAAAACTACTGCACAGATTTACACCATTTAACAAAAAGGCATGAGTCTGAACCAAAGACCACCTCTTTGCCAAATTTGGTGTAATTCCGTTCAGCAGTCCGGTTTGTAGTTGCGACTAAAGGTTCCTATGGGAAATTACATGGGGAAAACACATTTTGGATCCCCTTTTTTCTCACCCCCGCTTTATAAATCACCGTCAAACTTTCAGGATAGGAGCGGACCAGAGCACCCCACGAGTTTTGAAAATTTCGGGAAGATTCGACAATCAGCGCCAACGTTTTTGCAAATAGAATGTTGCAGATTTCCTATGGAAAATTGGTCCTGACTATAACTACCTACTCGCCACCGCCAGTAGGTAATAAATAAATCTTCGCTAAATTTTCAAAACGAATGGCCAGCTCCGGTCCGCTCCTATCCTGAAAGTCTCAGGGTGATTCGTGAAGCAGTGGCTGAGAAAAAAGGGGGGTCCCAAAATGTGTTTTCCCCATGCACTTTTCCATAGGAATTAGTCATCGTGGCTACAGCATAAACTGCTGAACGGAATTACACCAAATTTGGCAACGAGGTAGTCCTTAGTTCAGACTCGTTCCTTTTGCTTAAATGGTGTAAACCCGTTCAGTAGTTCCTGAGAAAATGACAATTAAAAGTACATATATATCTATATATATATATCTATGGCAGCGGTGGATCCGCTCATCCTGAGTGCACCCTAAGCGCACTGTCTCGATCACGCGCTGAATGCTAATTGGCTGTTATTTGGTTGTCAACATTCAATACCAGAAAGTGTTGGCAGCCATTTTGTTCCTCGGTAGATGCAAGGCTGAAGAAGGCAGTGGAACAAGTGTGCAAAACGCATAAAGGGGGCTGGGTAGAAATACCCTGACCCTCTAGACCTGCTTAGGGGGTCCCAAAAGGACTCCCAGGGCCCCCCAATTTATTATTATTTTTTTTAAACGGCAAAGTGCATGCAGGGTGCCTTAAAACAAATAAAATAAAATAGAGCTTCTTTAATAATTAGTCCCCAAGGGTGCCAAATCCCAGGGGCAAATGTATGGGGGGCCTAGAGGGGCCCCCAAACCCTGGGGCAGCCATCCCCCGGGGCTACAAAATAAATGTTTGGGGCATCCAAGGACCCCCCCAGCAAAATATGTTGGTGGAGGGTTTAACTGCCCCCAAGCCCCGGGGACCTCCACCCCCCGGGGCTTTCAAAACAAATGGTTGGGGGCTCCAAGGTCCCCCCAGCAAAGTATGTGGGTGGGGGGATCAACGGCCCCCTCAACCCCCGGGGAACACCACCACTGGGCCTTTGTATATTGTGGGAGGGGGGCTGCGTGGCCCCCCTCCTGGAGCCGTTAAGGGCCCTGGGGACCGCCACCTTCCAGGGCCGGCTCCTGCAGTGTCCCGGGGTTCTCACTACTGGGACACTGCTGTTTGCTATGAGAGGGTGGAAGTCTCACGGCTACCGCCCTCCCATAGGAAACTTGGTTTGGATTTTAAAAGAGAGAGCATGGAAACCTGCTCTCTCTTTCAAAATCCAAACCAAATTGCTTTTCCACACAGGAGCTGCATGTTAGCAGCTCCCTATGTGGAAAAGCAAATGCCAGCTCCTGAAGGACACGGGGAGCCGGCTGGGACCCTGGGGCCTTTGCAGCTCTCCCCCCAGTACCCAATGTTTTATATAAGTCCCGGGGGATGGGGTGCCTTGGGACAATAGAAATTAGTGATGGGGCTATTTTTTTGGGAAGGTAAAAATAGGAGTTGCGTACCCAGTGGCGCTCAGTGTGGCCCCCTCGTGTGCAAGCGTTGGATGATCGGCTCCAAACATGTAGGGTGTGCAACTCCAATGTGTTTGGTGCAGGACTTCTACGCGTTGGGTGCAGGACTCTGACTAACTAACTAAGTACACAAATTGTGCTTCAGGCCTACATTTCCCCAGTCAGTATCCATACACTCCAGCAAACACCCTGTGACTGCTCTTGCAGTCCCATAGTGACTCTTTCAGTACCATGTACTAATCCATTCACTAAAGTAAAACTCAACCAATTATGAATACACCCAATGTCTCTCCTTATAGTACTGTAATCATTCAGTTAGTATGCATCTACAAATGTAGTGAGCCAGGCTTTAGGGTACAGAGTGCTTCAAACTCCTATGCACTATGCATGTAGTGGTCTAACCACCTTCATACTTGTGTTTCAGGCCTAAAATTCCCCAATCAGTATCCATACACTCCAGCAAACACCCTGTGACTGCTTTTGCAATCCCAACGGAGTGCTTCAAACTTCTATGTAGAAGGGGCGTTCCATTGGTGTGCGTGTTTGCACAGAACACTCAAAGGACAAGACACATCTTATTAGAAATCATAAATCAGGACATGTGTGTGAATGCTGCACCATCCTCCAATCGGGGTAAGAAGGCACAACAAGGAGAATTATTTTCATTTCTCTCCATTTTCTCTCTTTGAATGTATGCTAAAATGCACAGCATACATTGAAGGAGAAGAATGCCTTCAGAGATTGTTTTTGTGCAGGAAGTTGTGTCTTCCTGCACAAAAATTAATTCTGCATGACACAGATATCCTTGCGCCATGGTGCAAAAAAAGTCTAACAGCGGTGGTTTCATTGTGCTGTACAGACTAAGTAGCACATAATTGGTTGCACTTGATGCAGTGTATTTTTATGTATGCAAATTCGGAACGTATGTTCGGACGAGATAGCGAAGAGGAACTGGCAAAAGTAATTGGCACTGCAGTTTGAGGGTTGTCTCGAAGTCTCCTGCACTCCTCCCGAGACAAATTAACAGGGTGCAGACACTTAAGATGTTTTTACATACTTGCAGTGCCACACGAGCACTTTTTATCGGCACTGCCTCTTGAAAGAACGTTACCACAGATTTTAAAGGTGACTTTTGTGGCATTCTCCTTCAGGGTAGGTAAAAAACTTTCACACCACTGAAGAAGGTCTTTTTGGAGGTGGGGGTTCCACAACAGATTCTTCGTCCGTAAAATGGTCCGATTCTTGTGGTGGCTGTTGTCCTGAAGCCATTAGTCCTCAAATCGAAAAACATCAGAAAATAAATATTCCAAACGAAGTTCTTTTCAGCTAAGCCATCTGTCTCCAAAGAAGCTCTACGATGAATGATTGAAAAGGGTGAGGTCCTTCAATACAATTGGAAAAGTTATGAACAAATCAAATCTCTTTTTTTCAGGTCACATGAGGTCCGCTCACCTTGTGCACAGGCAGCAGGAACCCAACGCGACTTCGCAAAATTGCATTTAAAAGTAATATAAGTTTAATAAAAGGAAAAAATATATTATTTTTATGATTAGGTTACATAATGTCTAGCCCTAATATGTGTATAAAATACATATATATATATATATATCAATATATATCATTTTAGACATTTAAAACTTTTGAAGGAGTCGCACACCCACTGTGTAGAACATGTATATGATGTCACACGTAAGCACGCAAGTGTCACGTAAAGTAATACGCATGTGTTGCGTATGCACCTGGAGTCGCGTACCAGTCGCATAGTGATCGCACACGAAAATAGGCACCCGTCGCACAGCCTACGCGGATCCAACACAACAATTCTAAAATGGCGACTAGGTTCCGAGCATTGATAAAGTAAGGTGTGCTTTGGATGCCCGACTCCCCCCAAAAAATTGCAAAATAATCCAATAAAGATAATATTATAAATATATTTTTAAAAAGTACAAAAATTAAAAAAATAAAAAATACAATATTTTGAATTTAAAAAATATATATATATATTAAAAATGAGTAATGTAATTTAAAAAATAAGATATCTAAAAAGAAATACATTTAAAAAATGTAGTAAAAATATGAAAAAAATAAATATAACAATTAATACATTTAAAACTTATCATTGAAAAACACCTTTGAAATTCACTCAAAAAACCATAGGTTTCAGACGTGTTATAGTTAGAAATTAGCATTTAAAAAACCATTGAAATTCCTCCGTTATAGTTAGTTGTACTCACTATAACTCACGCACGCGTAATCCCCTGCTGATGTCACATAATACATCATTCATGACATTCTCAGTGACATCACTGATGACATCTCAAATGACAACCCTGGTGACATCACTGATGACCTCATCCACGTGAAACTGTGATACATCTTATCATACACTAGTATAACCTTTCCAAACTCATTATAAAATATGGACTACCATATTTGAAACAATTCCTAAACCAGTACAAGTTTCTAAAAACCCACTCAGTGATTCCTACACTTCTTATATATAATACATATTTAAATATCGAACCAAACCACATTTACTGGATGATGTCATCAGTTAAGTCATCAGTGATGTCATTTGAGATGTCATCACTGATGTCATGAGTGGTGTCACTGACGGTGTCATGAATGATGTAATATATGACATCATCAGCAGTGGATTGCGGGCGCATGAGTTATAGTGAGTACAGCTAACTATAATGGGGGAATTTCAATGGTTTTGTACGAGTGAAATGTCCAACTAACTATAACACCCCTAAAACCTATGGTTTTTTTCAGTGAATTTCTAAGGTTTTTTAAACGCTAATTCCTAACTATAACATGTCTGAAACCTATGTTTTTTTTCAGTGAATTTCAAGGGTTTTGTAAATGAGTTTTTTAATGTATTAATTCTTATATTAATTTTTTTATACTGATTTACTACTTTTTTAAACTATTTATTTTTAGATATTTTTATGTTTTAAATTACATTATAATTACAGTATACATTACATTACAAAATATACTTTCTCAGAATAAATTATTTTAGTTTAAATACTTTGCAAATAGGCAAAAGACTTTTAAGTAAAGTAGTTACAGTTGCTGTAATGCGCAACACAATTTCAGACACAATGCAACATTGAGCTCAATATGAATTTCTAGTTAAATGCAATTAGTTACTTTTTGGATTACTTTCCTAACCACAAGACTAGATCCTAGATTCATTCCTGGGATATCTCCTGTAAACAGTTGAGTAAAAACGTTTTGGTTACAGTAGTGATTTTTAAGTAATATTATTGTATTTCAAAAGTTGACACTTAAAAACTTTTTCACATAGAACCACCAATGTTATCCTATGAGAGGAAAATCACTTATCAGGTAAGTAGTGTTAACGTTACTTTTTCATACTCAGTGGTGGATCCTGGATCCAGCACGGGTGCATCTCCTGTAAACAGTCGAAATAATGCGTTTAAGTCATACAGGCAATTTTTGAGGAATATTTTTAGTTTGTAAAAATAGACACTTAGAAACTTTTCTGGTGAAAACCGCACAATGGATTTCTATCAAAGGAAATACAAGTTACTGGTAAGTACGCTTAGAATTACTTTTCAGAGTCAGTGCTGGGCTAAAGATGCAGCACTGGGTTCTCTCCTGATAACGTATGACTAAATCAGAATTCGTAGTTCGGATGATTTTAGAGGAATATTTTTAAGTTTCAAAAATCAACACTTAGAAACTTTTCTCCTGAAAACCACACAATAGATTCCTATGGAAGGAAATACAA
Source organism: Lissotriton vulgaris (assembly GCF_964263255.1). NCBI lineage: Eukaryota > Metazoa > Chordata > Amphibia > Caudata > Salamandridae > Lissotriton > Lissotriton vulgaris. The sequence continues at coordinate 1,190,152,393 of NC_141691.1, read as the reverse complement.
GTTACTGGTAAGTTTGCTTAGAATTACTTTTCAGGGTCAGTGCTGGCCTAAAAGATGCATCACTGGCTTCTCTCCTGATAACAGGTGAGTAAATCAGAATTTGTAGTTCTGCTGATTTTAGAGGAATATTTGTACAATGGTGAAGGAAGGGGGCGGGGCCTGTGGTGACATGTGTGCAAACACGCCCTGTGGCGCATTTTAGGTTGGGGAATTAATTACTCTTCAATGCTGCTGTCCCCTGGGGGCCAACTAGCCCAGCAGGTACCTCTAGTATGTGCCAGGGAGCTGCGTTGCAGAGAGGTATTCAGAGGCCACACCCCTCTTTACAACACTCTGTAACACAGCTCCATGGCACTTACTGGAGGTACCTTGTGGGACCCCCTGATCAGGCCTAGGGGGTCAGGGTGTGTCTTCCCTGCCCCCTTTTCACACGTACCACACATATGTCAATGACTTCCTCAGCCTCACTTCTATCAAGGCACAAAATGGCTGCCAACAGTTCCTGATTTTGAATGTTTACAACCGCATGACAGCCAATTAGAATTGAGCGTGTGAACGGGACGGTGCGCTTATCCTACAAGGCCAATTCTCGCACAATCCACGGATCCTCCGCGCCCATAGATATATAAATGACTTTAACTATAATTTTTAAAGAAACTACTGAACAGATTGAAACCAGATATGCCAAAGGCACAATTCGGAACTGAGGAATACCTATCTACCAAATTTGTTGTAATTCCGTGCAGCCGCTCGAGCTGTAGCCGTGGCTCAAGGTCCTATGGGGAATTGCATGGGGAAAACATGTTTTTGGACCCCCTTTTTTTCTCGGCCCCTGCTTCACCAATCACACCCAAACTATTAGGGAAGGAGCGGAACTGAGCTGGCCAAAAGTTTGGAAAATTTCAAGAAGATTCATCAATCGACACCAAAGTTATTGCCAATAGAATGTTGTGGATTGCCTATGGATAATAGGTCCTAACTATAACTATCTACTGGCGACCGCCAGTAGAAGATATATATATATATATTCAATGAAAAAACCATAGGTTATAGACCATATATAGTTAGGAATTTGCATTTACAAAACCTTATTTTACTCGCATAAAACCATTGAAATTCCATATATAGTTAGTTGCGCTAACTATATATCGCGCACCCGCAATCCACTGCTGATGATGTCACATATTACATCATTCATGACATGGTCAGTGACATCACTGATGACATCACTGATGACATCTCAAATGACATCACTGATGACATCTCAAATGACATCACTGATGACATCACTGATGAGAACTCAAATGACATCCCTGACAACATCACAGATGACATCATTCATGTGTTAATACGATGAACCTCTACAGACTCTGATATAACCTTAGATACACTCAGTGAAAACAGACACTCACAGATTGTCACTCATCCATGGAGTTACTCATACACCTAGACAGTCATGCAAAGAATCAATCACACCTCCAATTCCTCAACTATACAGTTATACACACCTTACTTATTCAAACATATACTAACACATATTTACTCTCTTATACAATCCCTGATACAAGTTCACAATGATCCATACAGCCACTCACACATTCACTGGCTCTTATGCACAGTTATTTATATATGTCAACTCTCACATGTACTGTGTTTTAAATATGTACTTACTTTGACATGTAGCACTGAGATATCCATTCACTCACCAATACACTCATGCACACAGTCAACCGCCCATACAGCTGTTTCCACATGCACTTTTGAACCCATACATCTAGTGTATCAACTGCTCACACATCTATGCACAGAGTCATACACCTCCCAGCCACCCACACACACACTCAGTCTCCCATACAAATACTTGGGCAACCAATCAATAATCCATATAGTTACTCATATAGCTACTGATCAACACATGCAGCAGTTTACAGAACAACAGACATAATGATGCACAAATTAAGACAGTTTAGTCACTAACCCATGCACTCAGTGAGACACATTTAATCACTCACTCATACAGTCAGTCATGCACCTACTAAATCCTTCATCCAGACACTTATACATCCACTCATTCTTCAATATGTAAGACATATTTTAACTTCACAGAAACATACAGTCACTGGATGTTGTCATCAGTGATGTCATTTGAGATGTCATCAGTGATGTCATCAGTGATGTCACTGACCATGTCATGAATGATGTAATATGTGACATCATCAGCAGTGGATTGCGGGTGCGCGATATATAGTTAGCGCAACTAACTATATATGGAATTTCAATGGTTTTATGCGAGTAAAATAAGGTTTTGTAAATGCAAATTCCTAACTATATATGGTCTATAACCTATGGTTTTTTCATTGAATATCAATGGTTTTTTAAATGCAAATTTCTAACTATATATGGTCTATAACCTATGGTTTTTTCAGTGAATTTCATTGGTTTTTTAAAAGCTAACATCTGTAGCTGTAAAATGTATTATTCTTTAAATCCCAAAATATATATAGATATTTATTGATAATTTTTTTAAAATATTTTTTTCTTCGCTTCTAGTTCGCGAACCGGGAAGCTTTCCGTTAGCTCATCTTGATGCCGCGATCTAGTACGCGAACCGGTCAACGTTACGTTAGCGGAACAGTGACGCGCCGCGGAAGCGCGATGTATCACGTTATCGCGTAATGCGTCTGATGACGCGTCGCGTTAGCGCTCCCGGAAGTGCTCCGGACAGCGAACCGGAAGCGATCTGGGACGCGGCGCGCGCCGCGTAACGTAAGCGGAACAGGTCATGTGACTTGTTTATCAAACTTCTCATTGGTTCATTTCACTTTTGGTTTCCAAATGATGTATGACTAGGTCATGTGACCTAAAAATAACACTTTTCATTGGCTCAGAACTTTTGTTTTCCCCAAATCAAGTAAACTCCTCCTTATTTCCTCACTCTGACTTTCATCTTGGTGAGAGAAAGACCATTATTCAGAAGTTCCACAATGGCTTCCATTCTTGCTGCAGCTGGTGCACCCCCACCACCACCTCCACCTCCCCATAAGAAGAGAGGACCACCCAGTCAAATTATGACTAACAGAGAGGAGGAAGATGAGGAAGAAGAAGAAGAGGAGAGAGAGGGACAACAATTTGTTGATGAGTTGCCCCGAGTTTCTAAACGAAAAACCAGTTTCATCTGGCAGTTTTTCACCATCCCTCCTGGAACCAAGAAAGTGAATGCAAAATATGCCACCTGCCTCATCTGTGACTACAGATTATCGAGAGGCACAGAAAAGAAGTACAGTATGGGGAACTATACAATGCATCGTCACATGAGCAGGTGGCATCCCTTGAACTACAGCCGGGCTGAGTTGAGGGATCTTGAAGACAATCCGACGGCAACTCCTGTGGCAAGATCTACATCCACATTGTCTTTGACGGGAAGAGAGGCACAAGAGACTGTGCCAAACATCCAACCTAACTTCCAGCACATGAAGTTGTCTTGTATTTACTGTGGTGCTATGCTGTCATATGGCAACATGAGTGTCAACCTCATGAACATTGCATATGAAAATCATAAGTGCCCTAATGCACCCAAAAAGTAATTTTCTTTTTTTTTGCTCCAGTTGAGCCGTTTTGAAAGCCTGTTTTTTGTTGTCTCCCCTCCATAAAAAACACAAAAAAAACATAAAACAGTTCTAAAAATACAAAAAAATCAAAAAATGTTCAAAAAATAAAAAAAAAATATAAAACAACAAAAACAAAAAAAAACAGTTCTTTTCAGAACTACCTCCCCTTTCAAACAAAATTGCTAGAATGTTTATCACTCTGGCAAGCTCTATTTCTTTTGGTTCGCTTCAAGTTCGCTGACCGGTTCGCGAACTTTAAGCGAACTAAAAAAATATTTTTTTAAAAAAAAGAAGAGTTAGTATAAGGGAAGTAAACAGAGAATAAAATGCCTTCTAAATATGACCCCAAACAACCTATGAAGCTCTAACAGTACATATCCTGAAATTTAATTCATTTCAAAATTCGTTTTTAAACACAGCATATAAATCAATTGTATACCTGCATTCATGAAGAAATGACTAAAAATGTCCTTGAGACACATGAAAGTGTTTTCTGGAATGCCCTAGCACCATTTTTGGGACACTATTAACATGGCTAGGTAACTCCCATAATCAAAATCTAAATTTGCCAAGCACAAGTGGGAGCGTATTTACAAGACACTTGTCCCATGAGGAACACTTTACATTTTAAAAGGCGAACACAACATCTTAGACACTCAAATACCTTATAAATATGGCCCAAAACAACCTATGAAGCTCTAGCAGTACATATCTAGAAATGTAATTGATTTCTTAAATCGTTTTTAAAAGCAACATATCTGTTTCAGCTTACATAACAGACCATGAAATGGCCTCCATGTATTACAATATCTTGTGTAACTGCATGCCAGAATGTTACACCAAATATGCAATTATAATTTCTCTTTGAAACTAATTCTATTAGTATATCACTAGAGACAGAACCACATTTTAAAAACACAGCTTTCTTCATCATTTTCTCCTTAAATCATACTATTCTCTATCTAAATTAAATAAATCTTTTCTCACCTTAGCAAATATTTTTTGAGTTTTGAAAACAGTCTCAGAAATACACCAAATTGTCTTCAGCAGAAGAAAAAGGATGCACTCCAAAGGCTGCAGCTATTGAAAGCACAGAAATACAGATATTCTTTTCACATATCTCTCATATTAGCCAATCATACCTCTTCCCTCACTTTTTTCAAATCAAAACCCTTCCCCCCTCTGCCCTGTCTGCCTTGTTTCCATAGCAACCACCTCCTGGAAGACCTCTCATGTTTGCAAATTCACACAACAATGTTTCAATTGAACTCTGAACTCTCAGTGCACCTGCGTATCCAGTGCAATCTTTCATTAAATGTTTCTTCCTTGACCATTCAAATTACATCTTTCAAAGAACACATCCATGCACCCTAACTTTCTGTTTTCAGAAATGGAAATGCACCAATCACTGCTAATGAATCATTAGCATTGTAAATCCACAGTTTTTTTTCTTTAGAAACTCCTACTGTTTCAACTGCCCTTTCATTACCACACTTCATCTGACTGCAGAACAACCTTCTTCCACCATGTTTAACGTCTGGATTGTTGGACATAGTTACATCCACTGGGCTCAAAGGTATGCTGAGAGCAGAAATTTACACAACCTCAATTTACAAGATGTGGAAATTAAGTGGTTGGGCCAAAGAGGATTAAAATGTCACCAATTGATACCATTGGTGAAAACCTTTATGCATTTGCCAAAACCTGACCTGTTAATAGTGCACTGTGGAGGTAATGATTTGGGCACTTTGACAGGGGTAGGTCTGGAAATGCTTTTAAAGGACACCTTGGAGCAATTAATGGCACTTTTTCCTCAAACTGCCTTGGTATATTCCAATATATGCCAAAGACAGAAATGGAGGTGGTCCAACCAATTTTGTCCACAAATTGAGAAAGCGAGGAAGCATGTAAACAAATCTGTTTCAGCTTACATGAGAGACCATGGAATGGGCTCTCTGTACAACAATAACTTGCGTTACTACATGCAAGATATCTACAGAGGAGATGGAGTTCACTTCTCAGATGAGGGCAACAGAATTTTCATTCTGAATTTAAGACTGTGCATTGGTACCTACTTATAAGTACCTAAATGTACCATAAACCCAAAAGCTCTTCTCAGAGCTACCCTACATCTGATCACTCACAATTATTATTTTTCTCTAACTTTTTTCACTAATTTTCCACAAATTTCGCTCCCCGGAGCGCTACCCGGTTCGCTAACCGAAAGCTAACCTCGCGGAATTTTTTTAAAAAAAAATTTTTTTCCGCACATATAAGCCTCCTCAGCCACGCTCACAAAACCTAGGGGGTCAAGATAAGTCTACCATAACCCCTTCTACCCATTCTAAACATTATTTGCCCTCCATCTTGTATCTTAATGCGAACGAAACACAAAATGGTGGACTCCCGTGACGCTTAAGGTTCGCTAACCGGGCAGCTTCCCGGAAAGCGGTCCTAAAAAAAGGCGGGAAAGTAATTTACAGAATAACGACTAGAGACACTCTCACCAAATATAGATTAGCTCATACTACATAACAATCCCTTCCATTCTCACAAATTTCATTGAAATTCCATTTAGCCATTTAGCCTGTAGACCTCTCCAAGTACCGTGAGGTAAATTACTTCACAAAACACATCTGAATTGTTGGAATTGACAACCAATGAAAATGTTACTTTCATTTTCTACTTTTATTACCTGACATTTAATTGGTTATATACCTGTATATATATAAAGGGAGAGAAGGAAACACAGCCATTTTGACTACTACTTCTTGTTGTACCTCCTATTTCAAAAGCTTCAAAAAACTTCAACTTCTTTGTGAAGGTAAGTTATAATTTAATATATTGTGCACTATGACTTAATATAGTAGACTTTTTCTGCTACATATACACTATCCCTCTGTAGTAGTAATGTATTTAGATAGACTTCTCTGTTATAGTTATCAATGGAGTAAGGCTTGTCTTGGTTAAATCACATACACTTTTTTTTAGTCCTATTTCCACTCTCATACTATACACTGCCAAAAGATAAATTCACTGATAAAAACTGCCTATCTAAAATTAATCCCAACAGTGCCCTATCTCTACTAATATATATTTTTTTAATCCAAATTTCAGGCAAAATGGAAGGCGAGCAGCAAGTTTCATTTTCGATTGAACTGAAGGAGAGCAGCCAAGACAAACTTGATGACTTTATGGATGACAGTAGAGACCACGAACTTCTACAATGTGTTGAAGCAGTAGACAACTTGCTTCAAAATGAAAAACAATTACACCCTATAATAAATTATGACATTTCTGACAATGAAATGTTAGAAAATTTAATAAAGTATGAAACACAATCATAATAAAAAAAATAAATAAATAAAGAAAACAAAAAAAAACAAGAAAAACAACAAACAATTAACATACAGTATTAGAAAAGTCTTTCATTCTTTTATCCATAAAGTTCGCTGCCCAGAAAGCTATCCGGTTCGCGAACTTGGCGCTTACCACGCAAAAAAAAATTTTTTTTTTGGACCCTCCTAGGCCCTTTTAAAACCTCCACATAAAACCTAGGGGGTCAACGAGGATCTACTATGCCCCCTTATGGTAATTTCCCCCTTTGTTTTGGCCTCCTCTTGTCTCTCGATCCTACCGAGAGACAAGATGGCGGCCGCTCCGGACTGTTTAGAATGTTGACAGACACCGGAGGGCCAATCAGCTTCTCATCGCAAAGTTCCGTTACGCGAAAGGTTCGCTAACCGGATAGCTGCCCGGAGCGCTGTTACAGATATATATCTTGATTTAAACGTTAATTTCTCAAAATCCACTGAAGCACATATATTGAGACCTAGCAAAGGCACATCAGGCTAACAGTCCCTACAATTTTGCCAAGTTTCGTGAAAATCCATTCAGCCGTTCGGGCTAAAAGTGAGTCCAACCGCCCTATGGAAATTAACATGGGAAAAAGGCGTTTTGGGACCCCCCTTTTTTCTCGGCCCCCCCTCCACAAAACCCCCCCAAATTTTCAAGGTCTGCTCAGAAACAAAATGTGCCATTTTCCTGAAAATTTCAGCCAATTCCGTTCACGAACGCAAAAGTTATTAGGCATAGAATTTTCAGAAATCCCATAGGGAAAAAATCCTAACTATATATACCTACTGGCGACCGCCAGTAGGTAATATATATATATATATATATATATATATATATATATATATATATATATATATATATATATATACATTACCTACTGGCGGTCGCCAGTAGGTATTTATAGTTAGGATTTTTTTGAATAGGGATTTCTGAAAATTCTATGTTGAATAACTTTGGCGTTGATGGACGGAATTGGCTGAAATTTTAGGGACTGGTAACCCGATGTGCCTTTGCTATGTCTCAAGATATATGCTCCAGTGGTTTTTACGAAAATTAACTTTGAAAAATATATATTGGGCTACATTGGGCTATATATATGTTAGAGCCCAAATGTAGCCCAATGTAGCCCAATGTAGGCCAATGTAGCCCAATGTAGCCCAAAGATGGCCACCAGAGAAAAAAAAAACAAATGTAGCCCAAATATCAGCCAGATGTAGCCCAACTATAGCCCAGTGACAGAATGTCCCAGAGTGTTCTAAAGAACAACTAGAGCGCTAACAGTCTTACGACAAAAGTATGGCACACCTGAAGTCATCTTGATTGGAATAAAGTGTTAACACTTAATACATTTAATTTGCAAAGGAACAAAATGAGGGGTTTCATTTTGCCATAGAAATGTTTTTATATATATATATATATATATATATATATATATATATTACCTACTGGCGGTCGCCAGTAGGTATATATAGTTAGGATTTTTTCCCTATGGGATTATTGAAAATTCTATGTCTAATAACTTTGGCGTTTGTGGACGAAATCGGCTGAAATTTTCTGGAAAATGGCACATTTTGTTTCTGGGCAGCTCCCGGAAATTTGGGGGGTGTTCGTCGAGGGGGGGCCGAGAAAAAAGGGGGGTCCCAAAACGCGTTTTTCCCATGTTAATTTCCATAGGGCGGTTGGCCTCACTTTTAGCTCGAACGGCTGAATGGATTTGCACGAAACTTGGCAAAATTGTAGGGACTGTTAGCCCGATGTGCCTTTGCTAGGTCTCAATATATGTGCTCCAGTGGATTTTGAGAAATTAACGTTCAAAGTAAGATATATATCTGTAACAGCGCTCCGGGCAGCGATCCGGTTCGCGTACTTTTCGCGTAACGGAACTTTGCGATGCGAAGCTGATTGGCTCTCTGGTGTCTGTCAACATTCTAAACAGTCCGGAGCGGCCGCCATCTTGTCTCTTGGTAGGATCGAGAGACAAGAGGAGGCCAAAACAAAGGGGGAAATTACCATAAGGGGGCATAGTAGATCCTCGTTGACCCCCTAGGTTTTATGTGGAGGTTTAAAAAGGGCCCAGCAGGGTCAAAAAAAAAAAAATTTTTTTATTTTTGCGTGGTGAGCGCCTAGTACGCGAACCGGAAAGCGTTCTGGACAGCGTACTATAAGGATAATAGAATGATAGACTTTTCAAATACTGTATGTTAATTGTTTGTTGTTTTTGTTGGTTTTTGTTGTTTTCTTTTTTTTAAAGTATTTTTTTTTATTTTGATTGTGTTTCATAATTCATTAAACTTTCTAACATTTCAGTGTCCGAAATTTCAAAATTGAATATAGGGTGTAACATGTTCTCATTTTGAAGCAGGTTATCCACTGCTTCAACACATTGTAGTAGTTCCTGGTCTCTACTTTGATCCATAAAATCATCAATTTTTTCTTGGCTGCTCTCCTCCAGTACAATTGTAAATTTAACTTGTTGCTCGCCTTCCATTTTGCCTGAAATTATGATTAAAAAATATATATTAGTAGAGATAGGGCACTGTTGGGATTAATTTTAGATAGGCAGTTTTTATCAGTGAATTTTTCTTTTGGCAGTGTATAGTATCAGAGTGGAAATAGGACTATAAAAAAGTGTATGTGATTTAACCAAGAGAAGCCTAACTCCATTCATAACTATAACAGAGAAGTCTATCTAAATCCATAACTACTACAGAGGGATAGTGTATATCTATCAGAAAAAGTCTACCATGTTAAGTTATAGTGCACAATATACTTCAGTTTTAAAAATAACAACTTACCTTCACAAACAAGTTGAAGTGTATGGTAGCTATTCAAATGTGATGTACAACAAGAAGTAGTAGTCAAAATGGCTGTGTTTTCTTCTCTTCCTTTATATATATTCAGGTATATAACCAATCAAATGTCAGGTAATATAAGTAGAAAATGAAAGTAACATTTTCATTGGTTGTCAATTCCAACACTTCAGATGTGTTTTGTGAAGTAATTTACCTCACGGTATTTAGAGAGGTCTACAGGCTTATTGGCTAAATGAAATTTCAATCAAATTTGTGAAATTGAAAGGGAATGTTATGTAGTATGAGCTAATCTATATTTGGTGAGAGTGTCTCTAGTCGTTTTTCTGTAAATTACTTTCCCACCTTTTTTTTTGGACCGCTTCCCGGGAAGCGGCCCGGTTCGCGAACCAGCAGCGTTACAGGAGTCCACCATTTTGTGTTTCGGTCGCATCAAGATACAAGATGGAGGGCAAATAATGTTCAGAATGGGTAGAAGGGGGCACGGAACAAGTATTTTGACCCCCTAGGTTTTCTGAGGGTGGCTGAGGAGGACCATATGTGCGAAGAAAAAACTTTTTTTAAAAATTTTGCGCGGTTAGCTTCCAGTTCGCGTACCGGGTAGCGCTCTTTGAGCGTAGTTTGTTGAAAATTACAGAAAAAAGTTAGAAAAAAATAATAATTGTGAGTGATCAGATGAAGGGTAGCTCTGAGAAGAGCTTTTGGGTTTATGGGACAATTAGGTACTTATAAGTAGGTACCAATGCACAGTCTTAAATTCAGAATGAAAATTCTGTTGCCCTCATCTGAGAAGTGAACTCCATCTCCTCTGTAGATATCTTGCATGTAGTAACGCAAGTTATTGTTGTACAAGGAGCCCATTCCATGGTCTCTCATGTAAGCCGAAACAGATTTGTTTACATGCTTCCTCGCTTTCTCAATTTGTGGACAAAATTGGTTGGACCACCTCCATTTCTGTCTTTGGCATATATTGGAATATACCAAGGCAGTTTGAGGGAAAAGTGCCATTAATTGCTCAAAGGTGTCCTTTAAAAGCATTTCCAGACCTACCCCAGTCAAAGTGCCCAAATCATTACCTCCACAGTGCACAATTAACAGGTCAGGTTTTGGCAAATGCATAAAGGTTTTCACCAATGGTATCAATTGGTGACATTTTAATCCTCTTTGGCCCAACCACTTAATTTCCACATCTTGTAAATTGAGGTTAGGTAAATTTCTGTTCTCAGCATACCTTTGAGCCCAGTGGATGTAACTATGTCCAACAATCCAGACCTTAAACATGGTGGGAGAAGGTTGTGCTGCAGTCAGATGAAGTGTTGTAATGAAAGGGCAGTTGAAACAGTAGGAGTTTGTAAAGAAAAAAAACTGTGGATTTCCAATGCTAATGATTCATTAGCAGTGATTGGTGCATTTCCATTTCTGAAAACAGAAAGTTAGGGTGCATGGATGTGTTCTTTGAAAGATGTAATTTGAATGGTCAACGAAGAAACATTTAATGAAAGATTGCACTGGATACGCAGGTGCACTGAGAGTTCAGAGTTCAATTGAAACATTGTTGTGTGAATTTGCAAACATGAGAGGTCTTCCAGGAGGTGGTTGCTATGGAAAAAAGGCAGAGAGAGCAGAGGGGGGAAGGGTTTTGATTTGAAAAAAGTGAGGGAAGAGTTATGATTGGCTAATATGAGAGATATGTGAAATGAATATCTGTATTTCTGTGCTTTCAATAGCTGCAGCCTCTGGAGTGCATCCTTTTTCTTCTGCTGAAGACAATTTGGTGTATTTCTGAGACTGTTTTCAAAACTCAAAAAGGATTTGCTAAGGTGCGAAAAGATTTATTTAATTTAGATAGAGAATAGTATGATTTAAGGAGAAAATGATGAAGAAAGCTGTGTTTTTAAAATGTGGCTTTGTCTCAAGTGATATACATATAGATTTTGTTTCTTTGAGAAATTGTAATTGCATATTCGGTGTAGCATTCTGGCATGCAGTAACACAAGTTATTGTTGTACATGGAGACCATTCCATGGTCTCTTATGTAAGCTGAAACTGATATGTTGTTTTTAAAAACGATTTTTGAAATGAATTCCATTTCTGGATATGTACTGCTAGAGCTTTATAGGTTGTTTTGGGTCATATTTATAAGGCATTTGAGTGTCTTTGATGATATTTTTTCCTTTTTAAATGGAAAGCATTCCTCATGGGGCAAGTGTCTTGTAAATACGCTCCCACCTGTGCTTGGCAAATTTAGATTTTGATTATGGGAGTTACATAGCCATGTTAATAATGTCCAAAAAATGGTGCTAGGGCATTCCAGAAAACGCTTTCATGTGTCTCAAGGACATTTTCAGTCATTTCCTCTTGAATGCAGGTATACAATTGATTTATATGCTGTGTTTAAAAACGATTTTTTGAAATCAATTACATTTCTGGATATGTACTGCTAGAGCTTCATAGGTTGTTTTGGGTCATATTTATAAGGCATATGAGTGTCTATGATGTTATTTTTCCTTTTTAAATGGAAAGCGTTCTTCATGGGGCAAGTTTCTTGTAAATACGCTCCCACTTGCGCTTGGCAAATTTAGATTTTGATTTTGGGAGTTACATAGCCATGTTAATAATGTCCAAACAATGGTGCTAGGGCATTCCAGAAAACGCTTTCATGTGTCTCAAGGACATTTTCAGTCATTTCCTCTTGAATGCAGGTATACAATTGATTTATATGCTGTGTTTAAACACAATTTTTTTAAATCAATTACATTTCTGGATATGTACTGCTAGAGCTTCATAGGTTGTTTTGGGTCATATTTATAAGACATATGAGTGTCTATGATGTTATTTTTCCTTTTTAAATGGAAAGCGTTCTTCATGGTGCAAGTTTCTTGTAAATACGCTCCCACTTGCGCTTGGCAAATTTAGATTTTGATTATGGGAGTTACATAGCCATGTAAATAATGTCTAAACAATGGTGCTAGGGCATTCCAGAAAACGCTTTCATGTGTCTCAAGGACATTTTCAGTCATTTCCTCTTGAATGCAGGTATACAATTGATTTATATGCTGTGTTTAAAAACGATTTTTTGAAATCAATTACATTTCTGGATATCTACTGCTAGAGCTTCATAGGTTGTTTTGGGTCATATTTATAAGGCATTTGAGTGTCTATTATGTTATTTTTCCCTTTTTAAATGGAAAGCGTTCTTCATGGGGCAAGTTTCTTGTAAATACGCTCCCACCTGTGCTTGGCAAATTTAGATTTTGATTATGGGAGTTACATAGCCATGTTAAAAATGACCCAAAAATGGTGCAAGGGCAATCAAAAAAACGCTTTCATGTGTATTAAGGACATTTTAAGTCAATGAGGAAACACAGGTGATGTAATTCTGAAATGAGGAAAAGAAACTCCACATTTTTCAATTACACCACTAGTGTTTCCTAAGTTTATGAATGACATTGTGCAGATGAAGTTTAGGACCACAGATTCAAAAGAGGTCTGCCCTTTGTTCAAGAGTGAAGTGGACATGACTTACTTCATTGGTAGGCCTTCACATGTATTATCTCCTTTGTTTTCTTCAACAAGCGAAAATCTCATCTGCAACCGTGTGTTGGCCTCACCTCAAACAAACAAAACAGGTGATGGACCAAATGTGGATCAATGACACACATTCACCCCAGTCCAAAGATCTGGGCCCAAACAAACCTCTAGATAGGCCCCACCTCATCGTCATCCTGAATCAATCATTTAAAATGTTAGGGAGAGATTTATGATAGGTGTATGCCTGTTTTGTACCACTGTGTGTCACTTTTGTGACGCAATGGTGGTGCAAAAGATTTGCTATGTTAAATAATAAGTAGGGTGTTAAGTTTTTGATGACTGTTATTCATTTACTGTTTGGTAATAGTGGTTAATAACATTTTTTATTATATTTTTCCGCAGATTCAACTGCAGATCATTTCAAAATTTGAAAAATGCCAACTAAGAATCGAATTAGAAAGGCTAAAAAACGTCAAAGACAGCAGGATCATCTATTATTGCAGCAGTCCTCTCCCCAAAAAACTTGTGAAATCACCAAGAAAGCTCCGGGTAAGAGCACGAAATCATTCATAAGAAATATTTGTAGTAAAAAAAGTATTTCAACAAAAAATGTTTCAGTCCAGAAAAAGAGAAGCAATTTAAATGGAAAGGAAAGACCAATCAAAAATGTTACTGCTAGAGCAAGAGATAACTCTGTGCATGATAGTAGAAGGGAACAACAGTTTAGGGACATTCGAAAACGAATGTTCCGCAACAGGATAATAGTTATTTATTGAAAAATATTAAGAAAGGCCAACAGAAAGTGGCATTTTATAAGAAGAAGAAAAATGTAGAGATAATTTTTGATCATGCTTTCGAAATTAAGCGAAAGTTATTTATTTTGGTAATCAATAGAATTAGGAAACTAAACAAGGTAATTTCTGATTTCAAATCAAATAGTAGATGGAAGAGAGTAGTAAATCGTAGTAACTTTTGTGAAGTTTTTTCCGGAGAATGGATGCATAGTTCAAGTTGTGAGGCATTTTTTAATGAGGAGAGTTATTTTCAGGATAATGATTTGGTGTTTGCAGTTGACACCAGTGGTCGAGCTTATGAAGTGAAGGATGGTTGTCCAGTTGAAAAAGAAAAACTTGTGACAACAGAGACAGACGAGGTGTTAGGTAATGAGGTTTTAGGAAGACGTCCTAAGGGTCCTGTGTACATTTGGAAGTGTAGTTCTATTTGCAGTGTGCGACAGGATTCCATCAATTTGCTTTGTGATTTTGTACGGACATTTAATAAGAAAAGTTTGAAGCAGAAAATGAAGTTGTTGCAAGAATTAGATCCTTGCAGAGTGAGACAAATGACAGGTTTGCGTGGTCATTCACTGGCTTGTCTTTCCAGGAGAGTATGCCAGAGTGTTTTTCATCATTTCAGGATGCTAGCAGTGCATCATAATGAAGTGAGGAAATTAGTGAGAATGTTGTATCATGCTAAGAGTCCAGCAATTCTGCTTAAACAATTATGTGCTGCTCTTTTGCATGGTTCTGAAATAGATGTCAAGAATATTTGTGAAGAAATTGAGTTTTGTTACTTTGGAAGTAAAGATGAGAATGTTCAAATTGACCCAGAAGTAGAGGGTAATGTTGAAGATAATGTACAGGTTTCTAGTACAGATAAATTTCAGAAGGAAATTGCCACGTTTCAAATGAAATCAAGTGAGAGGCCTAATTTCACTTGTGTGTGTTGTCGCGCACTTATTACAAGAATCAGATTAAGTTAGTGGATTTATATGCAAAAAGTGAAAGGGAAAATAATAGTGAATGGAAGGATTTTGCCACATACTTGATGGTAGAAAATTATTTTGATTTGGGATCGGATCAACGTGTGTGTACTTATTGTTGTAACAAATTGAATTAAAACCAGATGCCTGCTAGGGCGGTTCATAATAATCTGGAATTGGTTGAGATTCCTTCTGAATTGAAGGATTTAAATACTTATGAATCTATTTTGATTCAAAGTATCCATCCCTTTCAGGCTATTGTAAGAATGGAGCCAAAGACAGGGAAGTTGCCTCCATCAGATTTACAAAGAGGATTAAAGGGAAGAGTTGTTTATTTGCCTCTAGATTTGAACAAAAACATTAACACAATTGGAGTAGAAAAGTGGAAGAGGAACCTCTGGTTATCTTGGTTAATGGGGTTCCGAGAAAGAATAAGAAAATATGGCAAGATTTAGTGGATGTTAGGAAAGTCAAAAAGGCAACATTGTATTTGAAGAAAAATAATAAGTACTATAAGAATGTATATGTTGCAGAAGAGGAAGTAAGTGATGAAGAGGATAGCGATTTGTGTGCTGGCCAAATTGAGAAAGTAGAGGCCTCTAAAAGTGAAGAAATATATGAACATTATAGTGTTCATCCTTTGCATTCCAAGGAAGTCATGGGGAATGCTATTGAGTTGTTTCAAATTAAACAAGCCAAAGGGAGTCCCATTAGTGTTTGGGAGGAAAGTTTGGAAGCTCGGTGTTTCCCACAGCTATTTCCAACAGGTCAAGGAGGAAGATATGATGAGCGACCTCATCAAATTCCTGCGTCTGAATACCGGACTTTACGATTGTATGCAGAAGATCTTAGGTTTCGTCAATGCATTCCCTATTTGTTTCATCTCCTGTTTGAAAGCGATCTGTCTGGACTGTCATATGCAGTGAACCACATCTTAAAAAGTGGTATACAGATGCGAAATATCTCGGCAAGTGACTTTATGCATAAAGTCAATGTCCAAGACAGTATTTTGGATTCTCACCTAATTAATCTCATGGCGTGTCAGTGTGGTACTAATGAGTACTGGTACCGTCGTCATGGTGATTTAAAATGTATGCTGAGGAACTTAGGAACTCCAACATGGTTCCTCACTCTGAGCTGTGCCGAGTATGGCTGGGAAGACTTACTTGAATTTCTACGAGAGGCAAATGGAAATATTGAAAACATTGAATTCAAGACACCTGGAGAACTGTGTTCTTTGGATCCAGTGAATGTATGCAGGTACTTCAATCATAGATTTGAAGCTATGATGTCTTTCATCACAAATAAGAAGAATCCACCTCTTGGAGAGGTGTTGGATTTCTTCTGGAGAAAGGAGTACCAAGCAAGAGGTGCTCCTCATATACATATGTTGCTGTGGATCAAGGATGCACCTAAATTTGGAACAGATCCGGATGACTTAGTGATGAATTTCATAGAAAATTATTCTACGTGTGCTGTTCCAAACGCAACGGAGAAGAAAAGCCTAAGAGAACAAGTTCTACATTTCCAAAGCCATCGTTGTGGAAAGTACTGTCGTCGTAAATTCAGAAACAAGGACAAGTTCTACACCAAATGTCGTTTCAACTTTCCACGACCGGTGATTTCTAAAGGAAGAGTGAATAGTTTGATGTCTTCTCTGCGACATAATGTGACGAGGAAATCACCCAAAAATACATACAATTTGAAAAGGAACGAAGAGTCCAAGTACATCAACGACTACAACCCAGTGATTTTGTCCATGTCTAACATGGATATACAGTTTGTGGCTGACAACTGTATGGCTGTGGCTCGGTATGTGACATCTTACATCACCAAAAAAGAAAAGACAGAATTGAAGGATATGTGGGAGGACATTTCCCATGAAAAGAGCCTCAGCAAGAAGTTGTACGGTTTCAGTCTGAAGATGTTGTCGCATCGAGAAATCGGAGCTTACGAATGTTCTGACCGGTTGTCTTCAGCAAGTCTCTATGCCAAATCCAGGAGTATCGTTTGGGAGAGTCTTGGTCTTGCTGTAACGCGAAATCGAGTTCTAAAACCTGTCCGGGAAATTGAGTATTTGGCGGAAAAGAAACCAAACAGTACCGACATTTTGAAGACCAACATGTTGGATACATACTATCCAAATAGAAGAAGTCACCTTGAGAATGTTTGTCTATATGAGGTTCTACAAAATTATATATTCAAGAGGAACATCAAAGAAGATATTGAGAAAGGAGTGTATGCTGTAATTGGAAGTGAGGGATGTCTAGTCAAGCAAAGAAAATGCCAATTAGTAAACCATCGAAAATTGAGTGGCGAATCTCCAGAAAAAAAGGAGTTTTTCTATTTAGCACTTTTGCAACTTTTCAAGCCTTGGCGTGCAGAAGAGGAACTGCTTGGAGATTTCCTCTGTTACGAAGACTCTTTCACTGCTGCTAAGGAGACCATAGAATGTCCTGCTTTTCCCAAATATCAAGAAATGTTGACTTTGGAAATTGAGCAGGAAGCAACGATTGCAGCCGAGATTGCCAGAGACAGTTCTCAGGACAGTCAGAGTTCTGTTTCATTGAGTCAGGATCCACTAGGAGGACCTATTATCGAAAATGAAGCTGCCACTGCTATGAATGAAGTGGAAAGAGCCATGGCACATGCTCAGGAGGATGCGGTTAACTTAGAAGACTTGGAAAAACAACTCAACGTTGAGCAGAGGAAAATATATGATGAAGTGACCAAGCAAATTGATCATGGATTAAGTCATGAGAAGAAAGAGTGCTCATGTACGTCGTTGAAGCCTGTCCGACTGTACGTGAGTGGAGAAGCGGGAACTGGGAAAAGTTTCCTTATTAAAGCAATTTCTTGTTATTTGCAGGAAAGGACTGAGTCATCGCTGTCTTGTGTTGTTACCGCTCTTACTGGACTGGCAGCACATAACATTAAAGGTATTACTTTGCATCGTCTACTGATGCTGCCAGTGGAGCATGACAACAAATTACAATACCACAAGTTATCTGGGGATGCTTGTTGTGAAGTTTCAAGAGTCTTGAGGAAAATGAAACTTCTTATCATTGACGAAGTAAGCATGGTTTCCAATGTCATGCTTGCCTTTGTGCATTTGAGAATGCAAGAAGTTCTTAAAACTGAGTATGATGTGTTATTTGGTGGCAAACACATCATTGTTTTCGGAGATCTTCTGCAGCTGACACCAGTAAAAGGACAACCTGTGTTCAAAATACTCACGCATGAAGATACCAGGAAGTGCCTAGGGAGCATTGGCAACGTCAATATATGGTTAAACTTCAATTATGCTGAACTGCATGAAAATATGCATCAGGCAAAGGATGAAGATGACAAGAATATTCTACAAGATATTAGAATTGGAAAAGTGACCGAGCATGGGAAAGAAGCTTTAAATGCACGATTACTGTCAAATTTATATCCAGAACAAGACGTTGTGCCTGAGAATATTTTTCAGAAAATTACTGAGAAGAAATCCGGAATATGTTTGATGCCAACTCTTGCAGAATGTGCCAGCTTCAACAACAAAATGTTGAATTTAGAAAAGCAAGAGATTGTGAAACTTGAAGCTATTGACAGAATAGAGCATATGGGATCAACAATTATTTTGTCTGAGAATTTGAAATCAAAATTGGATTCATTAGAGAAGACTATATCTAAAACAGCGGGTTTTGAAAAGACTTTGAATGTGTGTTTAAATTGCCGAATCATTTTGAGAAGGAATTTACATGTTGAAAGAGGTCTGGTAAATGGATCAATGGGTAATGTTGTTGATTTTGAGAAATACAGAAGTAGAGATGGTATTGAATTTTTAAAAGTTAAATTTGATGGCATTGACGAAGTACAGCTAATTGGTCGTTGTTCTGCTAAGTTTTTGCTTGTTAAAGACTTATATGTTCGCCGTTAACAGTTTCCTGTTTGCTTGGCATATGTGGTGACAATCCATAAATCGCAAGGTTTAAGTGTAGATAGTGCATTGGTGAATATTGGCAGTTCTGTGTTCAAAGAGGGTATGGCATATGTGGAATTGTCACGAGTTAGAACTTTATCGGGATTGTACTTGATTGATTGTGATGTCACAAACATTTGTGCAGATCTAGATTGTGTTAAGGAATACAATAGGTTAAGAAGAGAGTATGCGCCACATTTGCCTCAATATCCTTTGTTTGAGAAACGTGTGGTAGGCCGTAAACGACGAAATATCACTAATAGTAGGGAGGTTGTAGCAAAAAGCCGAAAAGTCGATGAACCGAAAATTGTAAGCAGAAAGAAAACGGATTCTGTTGAAGATGTTGTCGGTTTTCAATTTGAAAACAGTTCTGGTGTCAACTGCTATGCAAATGTTGTGGGTAATGTTATCTTTTCACTAGAGACTTTAAAAGAACAGATTGTGTTCAATTCGGAACAAAGTTTATGCTGTTTGTTGAATTCTGTGTTAGAGAAATGTAGCACTGATTGAACAAAAGTAGAAAGTGTGTCTGAAGTTCGTTATCTGTTAGATGAATGTTCAGGTCAAACAGACTTCTCTGAAAATAATCAGCAGGATTGTCAGGAGTTTTTAATGTATATGCTTGATGTATTGCAAGATGAGGGTGTAGATGTAGATCACCTGTTTGGGCTTTCTTATCAATGGCTGTATGACTGCGAGAACTGTATGGTATCAAGTACTACTAGTGTAGACTTAGAAAAATTTATATATTTAACTTTGCCAGACAGTAAATCAGTCTCCTTTAATAAGCTAGTAAATGCAGCTGATCACAACATGGAGTGTAGCCAATGTAAATCTGAAATGATGTCAACATTATTTATACGAAGATATGGCCAGTATGTCATTTTAATGATCCAACGATGTAGGCCTGATGGATCAAAATTGTCAACTTTAATAAAAAATGTTGTTGCTTCTCAGCTGTCAATATCAGGAAGGACTTTGTAACTGTAGCAATTATCTATCACGTTGGTCCTTCAACAACATCAGGACATTACACAGCTTATTTAAAGTCTAGAAACGGCTGGTCATTCTGCAACGATTCTGTTGTAACTTTCAAAAAAAAATTGCCGTTTGTCCTTAAAAATTCTTACCTGGTGTTATTAAAACCAAAATTTTAAGGAAAGAATCTCGGGATTTCCTCTGAGGAATTGCAAAACGTTCATGAAGTAGAGGGAATGTAAGTCTGCAATGCTGTCTAGATTATTGGTCCAAAACTTTTAATTATAATGTCATTTTAAAAATCCTACTATATAAACCTGATGCAAGTAAGTCTGCTTCATAGTAAGCAGTATCAGTGTCATAGGAAAAGTAGAACATGAGTGAGCAAGAAGGGTAAGATATTAGTAGTCCAGGATTGTGAAAGTAATCTTAAATGTTTTCTTTTTGAAAGTTGCGAAAATAGAAAATGACGGGATTTGATTACAAGAATTACAAGAGTTGTAAATCGCTGCAACATGATTTGGCCAAGTGGAAACATGTGGTAGAATGTGAGAAGTCTTTTATTGTATGTAACATATTTTTCAAAACGATGGAGGTTTACTTTCAGAAAGTGGCGGGCTGAAAATATTAATAGCACAACAGAGTGTACGCTGTTCATAGGACATCCTTCGACGTTATGGAAAGTAAGTTAATTTTAAGGAGTTTTGAATTCAGATTTCTTATGTTGTATGGGTTTTTTAAGCACAATCATTTTGATTGTGTTTTTTTTTCCCCGCTGTTACATGATGAATACCTTCAAGTCACTGATTTAAGTGAAATTTGATACATTCTGAGAACAGCAAAAATAAACCATTTAACATGTATAATTAATGTTCTACTTTTTGTACTTATGATATACATTTAGAAATGTGAGGTAGATATGGAGAAACTGAGGCTTCTGTAAGTGTCAAAGTTAATGCTTACAGTGCTGCACTTCTGGGTACTGTTTTTTTTTAAAACTGAATAGGCCTCACCTCAAAGAAACCTCTTGAAAGGACACATCTTATTTGCATCCTGAAACAATCATTTAAAATGTTAGACACAATTTTATGATGGCTTTACATCTCTTTTGCGCTGCTATTGCATCACTATTGTGAGACATCAGCAGTGCAAAAGATGCACCATGTTCCAAAATAGGCCTCACTTCATCAGCATCAAGATACTGTTTGTTTAATATATATATCTTTAGGATTGTGTAGGGGACGTAGAGAAGCAGAGGCTTCTGTAAATGTCAAAGTTGTTGAAAAACTGTTTGTTCTTGAACCTTTTCCCTTGTCTTTTCTAATTTTTAAATACATGTTTTAATATTTTTGAAATGTTTGTTCTCTCTTTCGCAGATTGAAAGTATGAAAAAAGAATTGAAAAAGTTAACAAGAATTATAAGGTAAATGTTTTCTACTCTTTCTACCCGCAATCCACTTCTGATGATGTCACTGACCATGTCATGAATGATGTAATAAGTGGACATGACTTACTTCATTGGTAGGCCTTCACATGTATTATCTCCTCTGTATTCTTCAACAAGCGTAAAATTGATCTGCAACCCTGAGTAGGCCTCACCTTAAACAAACCTCTGGAGAGACCACACCTTATCGTCATCCTGAATTATTTATTTAAAATGTTAGGGACAGATTTATGATATGTGTATGCCTCTTTTGCGCCACTGTGCGTCAGTTTTGTGACGCAGTGGCGGTGCAAAAGATTTGCTATGAGGCGTCAAAATTACAAATTGATGCATCTAGGCAAATGTGTCATGCTGTTTTAAAACCGTGCCACATGAAACCGATGCAGCAGTGATGAAAAAGATGCACCATGTTGCAAGACAGGCCTCACTTGGGGCCATATGTATCAAGCTAATTAGAATGCTTTGGCGACATATTTCTGCTGATAAAAGCTGCAAAACTTTTATTGCCTATGTTGATGATATGGCTCTATGTTATTTACATTTCTTTGCTGTTTCAATTAATCTTTTTCTGTTATTTTTTCTTTTCTGTTTTCTATTTTTTCTCTCTGTTATTCCACATGTTTTAATCTTATTTTGAACATTCACTCACATTCTCCAAGAAACTCTTCTTTGTTATTGTTCTACTCTCTTTTTTTTCTTTCACTTCCTTATCCATTTTGTTTTTCGCAATTATACCCTCTTCCATCTTTTCTTCGGTAAATAGATCTATTAAACAGTATCTCTGGTTTACTCCCTATAGCTGTTTTTCTTTTAACATTACTCTCTGTTTACTTCCCTTATACTTTTTTTTTTTTTTTTTTTTTTTATAAATGTTTTGGTTCGCTCCTAGTTCGCGAACCGGGCAGCGAACCAAAAGAAATAGAGCTTGCCAGAGTGCTAAACATTCTAGCAATTTTATTTGAAAGGGGAGGTAGTTCCGAAAAGAACTTTTTTTTTAATGTTTTTGTTGTTTTTTGGGTTTTTTTTCTGAACATTTTTTGGGTTTTTTGTATTTTTGAACAGTTTTATGATTTTTTTTGTTTTTGATGGAGGGGAAACAACAAAAAAACAGGCATTGAAAAGGGCTCAACAGGAGCAAAAAAAAAATTACTGTCTGGGGCGGTTAGGGCAATTATGATTTTCATAAGCAACGTTCATTAACGATATGCTCATGTTACCACATGAAAGCAATGCACCGCAATACAAACAGGCTAATTTCATATGTAAAAAGTTCTGCTGAATGTTTGGCACGGTTTCCCATGCCTCTGCTCCTGTCAACGATATTTGCGAAGTTGACCTGGCCACAGGAGTTGTTGTTGGATTATCCTGCAGGTCACGCAACTCTGCACAGCTTTAGTTCAATGGATGCCACCTGCTCATATGCCGATGCATGGTATAGTTCCCAAAGCTATACTTTTTATCAGTGCCTCTTGATAACTTGTCTTTACAAATGAGGTAGGTGACATACTTAGCATTTACTTTCTTCTGCCCTCGAGGGAGTGAAAAAACTGCCAAATGAAACTGGTTTTCCGATGGGAAACACGGGGCACCTCTTGTAAGAACTGTGGTCCTTCTGTCTCTTCTTCCTCTAGTTCATCCTCTTCCTCCTCTGTGTTGGTGATGAACTGGGGTGGTGGTCCTCTCTTCCCATGAGGAGGTGAAGGTGGTGGTGGGGGTGCACCAGCTGAAGCAACTACTGAAGACATTGCTCAACTATGAAAAAGGGTCTTTCTCTCACCAAGATGAAAGTCAGAGTGAGGAAAGAAGGAGGTGTTTTCATCATTTGGGAAAAGCAAAAGTTCTAAACCAATGAAAAGTGTTATTTTAGGTCATATGACCTAGTCTTACATCATTTGGAAACCAAAAGTGAAATGAACCAATGAAAAGTTTCATAAACAAGTCACATGACCTGTTCCGCTCACGTTACGCGGTGCGCGCCGCGCCACGGATCGCTTCCGGTTCGCGGTCCGGAGCACTTCCGGGAGCGCTAACGCGGCGCGTCATAAGACGCATTACGCGACAACGTGATACGTCGCACTTCCGCGATGCGTCACAATGTTGATTTCTAACGTGGCAGTTGCGCAAACGGAACGTTTACCGGTTCGCGGACTAAGTCGCGGCATCAAGATGAGGTAACGGGAAGCTTCCCGGTTAGCGAACCGGGAGCGAAGATAAAAAAATATTTAAAAAAAATTTAATAAAAAACATATAAAATATATTTTTGGATTTAAAGAAGAATACATTTTACAGCTACAGATATTAGCTTTTAAAAAAACAATGAAATTCACTGAAAAAACCATAGGTTATAGACCATATATAGTTAGGAATTTGCATTTACAAAACCTTGAAAATTCACTGAAAAAACCATAGGTTATAGACCATATATAGTTAGGGATTAGCATTTACAAAACCTTATTTTATTCACACAAAACCATTGAAATTCCATATATAGTTAGTTGCACTAACTATATATTGCACATCCGCAATCCACTGCTGATGATGTCACATATTACATCATTCATGACATGGTCAGTGACATCACTGATGACATCACTGATGACATCTCAAATGACATCACTGATGACATCACTGATGACATCTCAAATGACATCACTGATGACATCACTGACATCTCATTTGACATTATTGATGACATCACTGATGATATCATTTATGTGATAATACAATGAACATCTTCAGACTGTAATATAACCTTAGATACACTCATTGTAAACAGACACTCACAGACTGTCACACATCCATGGAGTTACTCACACACCTAGTCAGTCATGCAAAGAATCAATCACACCTCCATTTCCTCAACTATACAGTTATACACACCTTACTTATTCAAACATATACTAACACATATTTACTCTCTTATACAATCCCTGATACAAGTTCACAATGATCCATACAGCCACTCTCACATTCACTGGCTCTTATGCACAGTTATTTATATATGTCAACTCTCACATGGACTGTGTTTTACATATGTACTTACTTTGATATGTAGCACTGAGATATCCATTCACTCACCAATACACTCATGCACACAGTCAACTGTCCATACAGCTGTTTCTACATGCACTTTTGAACCCATACACCTAGGGAATCAACTGCTCACACATCTATGCACAGAGTCATACACCTCCCAGCCACCCACACACATACTCAGTCTCCCATACAAATACTTGGGCAACCATTCAATAACCCATATAGTTACTGATATAGCTACTGATTTGAACATGCAGCAGTTTACAGAACAACAAATATAATGATTGCCAAATTAAGACACTTTAGTCACTAACCCATGCACTCAGTGAGACACATTTAATCATTCTCTCATACAGTCAGTCATGCACCTACTACATCCTTCATCCAGACACTTATACATCCACTCATTCTTCAATATGTAAGACATATTTTAACTTTACAGAAACATATAGTCACTGGGTGTTGTCATCAGTGATGTCATCAGTGATGTCATTTGAGATGTCATCAGTGATGTCATCAGTGATGTCACTGACCATGTCATGAATGATGTAATATGTGACATCATCAGCAGTGAATTGCGGGTGCGCGATATATAGTTAGTGCAACTAACTATATATGGAATTTCAATGGTTTTGTGCGAATAAAATAAGGTTTTGTAAATGCTGATCCCTAACTATATATGGTCTATAACCTATGGTTTTTTCAGTGAATATATATATATATATATATATATATATATATATATATATATATATATATTCACTGAAAAAACCATAGGTTATAGACCATATATAGTTAGGAATTCGCATTTACAAAACCTTATTTTACTCACACAAAACCATTGAAATTCCATATATAGTTAGTTGCACTAACTATATATCGCGCACCCGCAATCCACTGCTGATGATGTCACATATTACATCATTCATGACATGGTCAGTGACATCACTGATGACATCACTGATGACATCTCAAATGACATCACTGATGACATCTCAAATGACATCACTGATGACATCACTGATGACATCTCATTTGACATTACTGATCACATCACTGATGATATCATTCATGTGATAATAGGATGAACCTCTTCAGACTCTAATATAACCTTAGATACAATCAGTGTAAACAGACACTCACAGACTGTCACTCATCCATGGAGTTACTCACACACCTAGTCAGTCATGCAAAGAATCAATCACACCTCCATTTCCTCAACTATACAGTTATACAAACTTTACTTATTCAAACATATACTAACACATATTTACTCTCTTATACAATCCCTGATACAAGTTCACAATGATCCATACAGCCACTCACACATTCACTGGCTCTTATGCACAGTTATTTATATATGTCAACTCTCACATGTACTGTGTTTTACATATGTACTTACTTTGACATGTAGCACTGAGATATCCATTCACTCACCAATACACTCATGCACACAGTCAACCTCCCATACAGCTGTTTCCACATGCACTTTTGAAACCATACATCTAGTGAATCAACTGCTCACACATCTATGCACAGAGTCATACACCTCCCAGCCACCCACACACACACTCAGTCTCCCATACAAATACTTGGGCAACCAATCAATAACCCATATAGTTACTCATATAGCTACTTATCAACACATGCAACAGTTTACAGAACAACAGACATAATGATGCACAAATTAAGACAGTTTAGTCACTAACCCATGCACTCAGTGAGACACATTTAATCACTCACTCATACAGTCAGTCATGCACCTACTAAATCCTTCATCCAGACACTTATACATCCACTCATTCTTCAATATTTAAGACATATTTTAACTTTACAGAAACATACAGTCACTGGATGTTGTCATCAGTGATGTCATCAGTGATGTCATTTGAGATGTCATCAGTGATGTCATCAGTGATGTCACTGACCATGTCATGAATGATGTAATATGTGACATCATCAGCAGTGGATTGCGGGTGCGCGATATATAGTTAGTGCAACTAACTATATATGGAATTTCAATGGTTTTGTGTGAGTAAAATAAGGTTTTGTAAATGCGAATTCCTAACTATATATGGTCTATAACCTATGGTTTTTTCAGTGAATTTTCAAGGTTTTGTAAATGCTAATTCCTAACTATATATGGTCTATAACCTATGGTTTTTTCAGTGAATATATATATATACATACATATATAAACATATATCATCTGTATATCTATATAAATACAAACATAAATGCATGCATACATATACTTATATGCATTTTAGGGTTGTTAGGGCGTTTTCGTGTGTATTATGTTGCTTTTTTAGGGCTTTTGGGTCAATTAAGTAGGGTTCCCAGAGCCTAGGGCTGAGGGGCCGGTTCAGTTTCGTGCGTTTTGGTGTTGGCAAGGTTTTGAGGGATTTTGGCGGTTTTTGGTCGAGATTTGGCCGTTTTATGGCTTTTTTTTGTGTTTGCGAGGGGCGCGTATTCGGGTTGAAATTCGTCCCCGTTCCAGTGGATGGATTGGGCTGAATTTTGGTGAGATGTTAGGAAATTGCTGGAACTAGTGTCCAGCCAAGTTTGAAGCGGATCGGAGCAGTGGAAGTGCTTTAAAGAGCAATTTTTGTGCGGAGTAGCGAATTGCCATGTTATTCAATGGGAGTTTTTGGTGCGCATGGAGAAGGTGAATTTGGGGTGTTCCAGTTGCGCTAGAGGGACGGGGCTTGGGTGAGCTGTAGGGAGTGTGGATCGGCAGGTGTGCCGAATTTTTGGGATTTCTTGGCTGAAGGGAAGGGTGTGCTTGGGCAAAGTCGATTTGGTGAAAACGGTGCGTTATTTACATGAAAGTTGAAAAAACACTAATAAAAGCAAAGCTAAAAAGCCACCTCATTACAAACAGAATGGCTTTAACTTAAACGAGGGCGAGATCTATTGCATTTTCAATGCTTGTTTACTTTGGTTCCATCAAGAAGGCATTCAGATGTGTCACACATTTGCCATAAATTCTGAATGTTAGCACTCTAGTTGCACATTAGATCACTGTAGTAAAGCTACTGCTCACCAGGGACGTCTGCTGCTGGTATTCAAAGTGCATGTTTCAGTCTGCATGTCAGAATTTTTTTAATGAAATAGAAGAGGATTTGAGAAGTCACTCAAAATGATCCCTAATTTTTCTTTCTGAAGCACTAATCATACTTTCTATGGCAAAATTAACCCCCTCATGTTGTTCCTTTTCAAATTGAGTGTTTTCAGACTTTCCACTTCATTCCAATCAAGATGGCTTCTGGTGTGCCATACTTTTGTCATAAGTAAGACTGTTAGCGCTCTAGTTGTTCTTTAGAACACTCTGGGACATTCTGTCATTGGGCTATACTTGGGGTACATCTGGGTGATATTTGGGCTACATTTAGGCTCTTTTGTCTCTGGTGGCCATCTTGGGAGACTATGTCAGAATTTTTTAATGAAATTGAAGAGGGTTTGAGAAGTCACTCAAAATGTGCCCTAATTTTTCTTTCTGCAGCACTAATCATAATTCATATGGCAAAATATACCCCCTCATTTTGTTCCTTTTTAAATTAAATGTTTTAAGAGTTACCACTTTATTCCAATCAAGATGGCTTCAGGTGTGCCATACCTTTGTAATAAGTAGGACTGTTAGCGCTCTAGTTGTTCTTTAGAACACTCTGGGACATTCTATCATTGGGCTATACTTGGGCTACATCTGGGTGATATTTGGGCTACATTTGGGCTCTTTTGTCTCTGGTGGCCATTTTGGGAGACTGCATGTCAGAATTTTTTAATGAAATAGAAGAGGATTTGAAAAGTCACTCAAAATGTGCCCTAATTTTTCTTTCTGCAGCACTAATAATACCTTCTATTGCATAATATACCCCCTCATTTTGTTCCTTTTTAAATTAAATGTCTTAAGAGTTACCACTTTATTCCCATCACGATGGCTCCAGGTGTGCTATACCTTTGTAATAAGTAGGACTGTTAGCGCTCTAGTTGTTCTTTAGAACACTCTGGGACATTCTGTCATTGGGCTATACTTGGGCTACATCTGGGTGATATTTGGGCTACATTTGGGCTCTTTTGTCTCTGGTGGCCATTTTGGGAGACTGCATGTCAGAATGTTTTAATGAAATAGAAAAGGATTTGAGAAGTCACTCAAAATGTGCCCTAATTTTTCATTCTGCAGCACTAATCATACTTTCTATGGCAAAATATACCCCCTCATGTTGTTTCTTTTTAAATTAAATGTTTTAAGAGTTACCACTTTATTCCAATCAAGATGGCTTCAGGTGTGCCATACCTTTGTAATAAGTAGGACTGTTAGCGCTCTAGTTGTTCTTTAGAACACTCTGGGACATTCTGTCATTGGGCTATACTTGGGCTACATCTGGGTGATATTTGGGCTACATTTGGGCTCTTTTGTCTCTGGTGGCCATTTTGGGAGACTGCATGTCAGAATGTTTTAATGAAATAGAAAAGGATTTGAGAAGTCACTCAAAATGTGCCCTAATTTTTCATTCTGCAGCACTAATCATACTTTCTATGGCAAAATATACCCCCTCATGTTGTTTCTTTTTAAATTAAATGTTTTAAGAGTTACCACTTTATTCCAATCAAGATGGCTTCAGGTGTGCCATACCTTTGTAATAAGTAGGACTGTTAGCGCTCTAGTTGTTCTTTAGAACACTCTAGGAGGCTGCAGTAGAACACAAAGGAATCAACTGACAGTCTCTGTCCTTGTTGGATGTACATGTTTTACTGAGAATGTCAGACTTCATTTTCACATGACTGAGAAAGATAATGTGAATTTACAGAAAATATGCTTTCAGTTTAGCTTATAGATCCCCTTCCAAACCACTGTGGGAAAATCATGAGATATTAGTTTTCTTTCTAACAATATTCATGATATCACAGCAGAAGGTTTTTTCACATGGTAAAATCACCTTAGAACCCACCACAATTCCTAAAACGAGTATGGTACCATCAACAAATGATTTATAATGTAACTAAAGTCCTAAAACCCTCTATTAACTACAATGCTTTTTAATGAGGTGCTATCATGTATATTGGTCCCAAGATGGCTGCCAACACTTCTTGGATGAAGCGCTGACAGCCAATCAGATCAGATGTGTGGTTAGGCTCCGCCCAGATATATATCTTGTTTTGAACCTAAATTACTCAAAATCCACTGGAGCACATATATTGAGACCTAGCAAAGGCACATCGGGCTAACAGTCCCTACAATTTTGCCAAGTTTCGTGCAAATCCATTCAGCCGTTCGAGCTAAAAGTGAGGCCAACCGCCCTATGGAAATTAACATGGGAAAAACAAAATTAACATGGGAAAAACACGTTTTGGGACCCCCCTTTTTTCTCGGCCCCCCCTTGATGAAACCCCCCCAAATTGTCAGGGGCTGCTCAGAAACAAAATGTTCCATTTTCCTGACAATTTCAGACAATTCCGTCCACAAACGCCAAAGTTATTAGACATAGAATTTTCAAAAATCCCATAGAGAAAAAATCCTAACTATATATACCTACTGGCGACCGCCAGTAGGTAATATATATATATATATATATATATATATATGTATATATATATATATATATATATATATATATATATATATATATATATATATATATATATATATATATATATATATATATATTACCTACTGGCGGTCGCCAGTAGGTAGTTATAGTTAGGATTTTTTTCAATGTTAAATCTCAAAATTCTATTTGGAATAACTTTGGCACCGGTTGACGAATCTGCCTGAAAATTTCAGGAAAATGGCCTCGTCGAGCTCCGGTCCTTCCCTGAAAGTTTGGGGGGGATACAATAAGCGGGGGCCGAGATAAAAGAGGGGTCCCAAAACGCGTTTTCCCCATGTTAATTTCCATAGGGCGGTCGATTTCACTTTTAGCCCGAACGGCTGAATGGATTTACACCAAACTTGGCAAAATTGTAGGGACTGGTAGCCCGATGTGCCTTTGCTATGTCTCAAGATATGTGCTCCAGTGGATTTTGAGTAATTTAGGTCCAAAAAAATATATATATCTATAGCAGCGCACAGGTGCGCGCACCGGAGTGCGCTCCAGGCGCGACACGCGAGGTGCGCATGGAAAGCTGATTGGCTCTCGGGTTTCTGTAAACATTCCAAACAGTCCAGAGCGGTCGCCATCTTGTGTCTCGGTAAAATCGAGACATAAGAGGTGGCTAAAACAAAGTGGGAACTGACCATAAGGCGTCAGGGATAGACCCCTTTGACCCCCTAGGTTTGATGTGGGGGCTATAAAAGGGCCACGCGGGGCATTTAAAATATTTTTTTTTTTTTTCGTTTTGCGCGGGGGAAGCGCTCGGTGCGCGCACCAGGTAGCGCACCGGGGAGCGTAAAATGAGGGAAAAAGATGACAGAGTTTTAAAAAAATGAAGTTTTCATTTAGAAATTGGAGGTAGTTCTTAAAAGAACTTTTTTTTTTCTTCTTTTTGTTGTTTTATATTTTTTTTGTGTTTTTGGAACTTTTTAAACTTTTTTTGGCTTTTCAAAACAGTTTTATATTTTTTTTGTATTTTTTAGGGGGAGAAACAAAAAAAGGGAATTGAAACTGGCTCAACTGGAGCAAAAAAACAAAAAACCCAAAAAATTATTTCTTTTTGGGGCACTTGTGATTATCACCTGCAAGGACGATGAGCTTAATACTTTGTTCCCCATAGGAGATAAGCTTGCCACAAGCAGTGCAAGTAATTTTAAAATCAGCAAATCTCGGCTGAATGCAAGGCATCACCTCAGATGTTTCTGGTTGCGAGGAAGAGGGTTGGTTTCTTTGGGAGGGGGTCCTTGATGACTGGGGGAGGTTACTGGCCAGTTCCCGGAACTCTGCGCGAGAGTAGTTGTTTGGATGCTTTCTTGTCATGTGCCGAATCATGGTATAGTTACCAAAAGAATATTTCTTGTTTGGGTTGCCCCGTGAAAGTTCATCATTGCAGATGAGGCAAGTCACCTTGGGAGCATTCA
Source organism: Lissotriton vulgaris (assembly GCF_964263255.1). Taxonomy (NCBI): domain Eukaryota; kingdom Metazoa; phylum Chordata; class Amphibia; order Caudata; family Salamandridae; genus Lissotriton; species Lissotriton vulgaris. The sequence continues at coordinate 1,190,120,888 of NC_141691.1, read as the reverse complement.
CCTTTTTTTGCCCCTCTGGGATTGAAAAAAACTGCCAAACAATGTGTGGTTTGGGTTTGTAAGGTGTATTTTCTTCTGGCAGCCATCTTCTTCTCCCCTCCTCCTCTTCCTCTTCCTCCTCCTCCTGTTCTTGACCACCAATATAATTTGGAGCTGGTCCTCTTGGTGGTGGTGGTGGTGGTGGGGGGGCAGATGCACCAGCTGATGCTACTACTGAAGCCATTGGAGCAAAAAAGTAGAGAGAGCAACAAACAGGTCTTCCTCAGTCAAAGGACAAAGTCAGAATAAGGAAAAAAGGTGGGGTCTTTCATCATTTAGAAAAAAAAACTGTCCTGAACCAATGAGAAGTGTTATTTTCAGGTCACAAGACCAGGGGCTTCATCATTATGAAACTAAAACTGTTATGAACCAATGAAAAGTGTTATTTTCTGCTCACATGACCCGACGCGCTTACGCTACGCGCACGGGGGCGCGCAGCGTAAGCGCGTCGGAAGTTTACGTTTTGCGATCGTATTCGTTCGAGTACTTCCGGGTGCGCTTACGCCGTGCGTATCACGCGGTCGCGGCTACGTGATACGTCACGATCATGTTTTCGTTTGCGATATTGGCGCTCACGAGACGCTCCCCGGAGCGCGCCCGGGGGCGCTTTTCAGAAATACGCTTTTCGGGGCGCACTCCGGGGCGCGCTCTGGGAGCGCTCCCCCCAAAAATTAAAAAAAAAAAAAATGGGATAATTGTAGAGACAGGTAGCCCTATTCTGAAGTGGTTTGTAAAAAAATTAACTTTATAAAAATATGTATTGTGCTACATTGGGCTTAATATATGTTAGAGCCAAAATGTAGCCCAAATGTAGCCCAAAGTAGCCGAATGAAGCCCAAAGATGGCCACCAGAGATCAAAAATTGTAAATGTAGCCCAAAATTCAACTAGATGTAGCACAACTGTAGCCCAATGACAGAATGTACCAGAGTGTTAAAAAGAACAACTAGAGTGCTAACAGTCTTATTTATAAAGTGAAACTTATAGTAAGGAATTAGCATTTAAAAAACCTATGAAATTCACTGAAAAAAACCATAGGTTTCACACCAGTTATAGTTAGGAATTAGCATTTAAAAAACCTATTAAATTCACTGAAAAAACCATAGGTTTCACACCAGTTATAGTTAGCTGGAAATTTTACTGATATAAAACCATTGAAATTCCCACGTTATAGTTAGTCGGACTCACTATAACTTGCGCGTGCAATGCACTGCTGATGACATCACATATTACATCACTCATGACATGGTCAGTGACATCACTCATGACATCACTGATGACACCATCCTTGTGACACAGTGACAGACCTCCTTTCAGTGTAATGTAACCCATGAAACACATATTCAAAAATAGAAACTAATATTTTCAAAAAAGTGGATATACCCATACCAGTTACAACAACCAATTCAGTAATACCACCATCTAATACACATCCACTCATGTGTATGTATATGGGTTATTAGATATTTTTATTAGTATCAGTATGAGTGTCTATATGGTTTGGTGGGGGTATTACTTAGCACATAGATGCATGAGTGACTGACTCTTTGTTTGTATGTGTTTTGAAGACAACATATGTACAGGACTGTATGGGTGGATGAGTGTCTATATGTGTTTGTTAGTGAGTGAATGACTGTCTCACTAGTGTCTTTATCAGTAACTACATATGTTTTAATCTAGTATATATGAATATTGATGTATATAAGTGAGTATATGTGAGGGTAAGAGATTGTAAGAGTTCCTGTTTAAATAAGTATGTGTTTCTATAAGTGATTGTTTAAGAGAATAAATATGTGTAATTTTAAATAGAAGTAAGGTGGAAGTGTGTGTATAACTCTATATTCAAATAAATGGATGTCCAATAGTTTATTTGCACGTGTGAATATGTGTGTGAGTAACTTTTGGATGAATGTCGGTGTGTAACAGGATGTATAGGTGTATCACTTCATATGATGAGTGAGTATATGTATGAGTGACTATATAGAACTGTTGGTGAATGAGTGGATGTGTATATAGATAGTGGAATTACTGAATTGCTTGTTGTAACTGATATAGGTATCTCCATTTTTTTAAAAATTTCAGTTTCTATTTTTGAATATGTGTCTCAAGGGTTACATTATAGTGAAAGGAGGTCTGTCACTATGTCACAAGGATGGTGTCATGAGTGATGTCACTGACCATGTCATGAGTGATGTAATATGTGATGTCATCAGCAGTGCATTGCACGCGCAAGTTATAGTGAGTCCGACTAACTATAACGTGGGAATTTCAATGGTTTTATATCAGTAAAATTTCCAGCTAACTATAACTGGTGTGAAACCTATGGTTTTTTCAGTGAATATATATATATATATATATATATATTACCTACTGGAGGTCGCCAGTAGGTATATACAGTTAGGATTTTTTTGAATAGGGATTTCTGAAAATTCTATGTTGAATAACTTTGGCGTTGATGGACGGAATTGGCTGAAATTGTCAGGAAAATGGCACATTTTGTTTCAAAGCGTCCTCTGAAAGTTTGGGGGGTGTTTCGTCAAGCAGGGGCCGAGAAAAAAGGGGGGGGTCCCAAAACGTGTTTTTAACATTGAGTTTTCCATAGGGCGGTTGAAGTCACTTTTAGCTAGAACAGCTGAATGGATTTCTATGAAACTTGGCAACATTGTAGAGACTGTTTGCCCGATGTGCCTTTGCTAGGTATCAAGATATGTGCTCCAGTGGATTTTGAGAAATTAACTTTCAAAGAAATATATATATATCTGTGACAGCGTCCCGGTTAGCGCCCCGGTTCGCGTACCAGACGCGTAACGGAACTTCGCGAGGAGAAGCGGATTGGCTCTACGGTGACTCTCAACATTCTAAACAGTCCGGAGCGGCCGCCATCTTGTCTCTCAGTAGGATCGAGAGACAAGAGGTGGAAATAAACGAAGGGGGAAATGAATGAAAGGGGCAAGGTAGACCCCTACTGACCCCCTAGGATTGATGTGGGGGCTATTTAAGGACCCGCGGGGCAAAAAACATAAAATACATTTTTTGTCGATATTTCGTGGTGGAAGCGCTACCCGGTACGCGAACCGGGTAGCGAACCTGGTAGCTCACCGGTAGCGTAACGGAAGTCCGCCATCTTGTGTTTTGGACGAATTTAGTCACAAGATGGAGGATAAACAATGTTGGGAATGGGTATAAGGGGGCACGGGAGACATATCCTGACCCCCTAGGTTTTCTGAGGGTGGCTGAGGAGGCCCATATATGTAAAAAAAAAAACCTTTTTTTTTCAAATTTTCGCACGGTTAGCGCCCGGTCCGCGCACCGGGTAGCGTTCCGGAAAGCGTAACAAGGGGAAAACCAAGGGAAATAGTAAAATAATATTTTAGAGTGCTTTGAGGTAGGGTAGCTCTGAATAGAGCTGTTGTGTTGTGTGGGTGATGTAAGTACCAATATGTAGGTACCAATGAAGAGTCTAAAATTCAATGTACACCGTCTCCTCTGTAGATATTTTGTATGTTCTAATATGGGTTATTTAAATGTAAATGTGTGGAAAAGCACTTCATGCTTTAAAGCAATTGTATTTTTGAACTGATTGTTCTTTCCTCTTAGTCCTCATCTTTGTTTTTTTTCCCCACACTCTTCTTCAGCATGATAGTTGATAAATTTGTTCCCTCAAAAAATTTATATACATAAAAAAATTATATTAAATACATATAAAATATATTTTTCCCTTAAAAGAAGAATACATTTTACAGCTTTTGATATTTGCTATTAAAAAACCATTGAAATTCACTGAAAAAAACCATAGGTTATAGACCATATATAGTTAGGAATTAGCATTTACAAAACCTTGAAAATTCACTGAAAAAACCATAGGTTATAGACCATATATAGTTAGGAATTAGCATTTACAAAACCTTATTTTACTCACACAAAACCATTGAAATTCACATATATAGTTAGTTGCACTAACTATATATCGCGCACCTGCAATCCACTGCTGATCATGTCACATATTATTCATGACATGGTCAGTGACATCACTGATGACATCACTGATGACATCTCAAATGACATCACTGATGACAAAATCCAGTGACTGTATGTTTCTGTAAAGTTAAAATATGTCTTACATATTGAAGAATGAGTGGATGTATAAGTGTCTGGATGAAGGATTTAGTAGGTGCATGACTGACTATATGAGTAAGTGATTAAATGTGTCTCACTGAGTGCATGGGTTAGTGACTAAACTGTCTTAATTTGTGCATCATTATGTCTGTTGTTCTGTAAACTGCAGCATGTGTTGATCAGTAGCTATATGAGTAACTATATGGGTTATTGATTGGTTGCCCAAGTATTTGTATGGGAGATGTCATTTGAGATGTCATCAGTGATGTCATTTGAGATGTCATCACCATATATGGTCTATAACCTATGTTTTTTTCAGTGAATATATATATATATATATATATATATATATATATATATATATATCAAATCCAACCTGTTGCCGGCGGCAGCCGTCAGCCAGCACACACAAGTTCACAGACTACTGCAATAATCTCCGCAAACCAGGCTTCGGTTACAAAAGATATTTATTACCAAATGGCAAAGGTGGCGCCAGTCATCAGACGCGTTTCGGACTTACGTCCTTGCTCACTGATGATATATATATATATATATTACCTACTGGCGGTCGCCAGTAGGTAGTTATAGTTAGGATTTTTTTTAATGTTAAATCTCAAAATTCTATTTGGAATAACTTTGGCACCGGTTGACGAATCTGCCTGAAAATTTCCTGAAAATGGCCTCGTCGAGCTCGGGTCCTTCCTTGAAAGTTTGGGGGGGATACGTCAAGCGGGGGCCGAGATAAAAGGGGGGTCCCAAAACACGTTTTCCCCATGTAAATTTCCATAGGGCGGTCGATTTCACTTTTAGCCCGAACGGCTGAATGGATTTCCAGCAAACTTGGCAAAATTGAAGGGACTGGTAGCCCGATGTGCCTTTGCTATGTCTCAAGATATGTGCTGCAGTGGATTTTGAGTAATTTAGGTTCAAAAAAATATATATATCTATAGGCGCTCTCCGGTGCTCGCACGGGAGTGCGCTCCAGGCGCGACACGCGACTTGCGCGCAGGAAGCTGATTGGCTCTTGGGTGTCTGTAAACATTCTAAACAGTCTGGAGCGGCCGCCATCTTGTGTCTCGGTAAAATCGAGACACAAGGGGTTTGAAAAAAAAAGGGGCAAATGACCATAAGGGGGAAGAGTAGACCCCCTCTGACCCCCTAGGTTTGATGTAGGGGCTAAAATAGGGTCCTGCAGGGCAGTACATTTTTTTTTTTTTTTTTCGTTTTGCGCGGGGGAAGCGCATGGTACGCGCACCGGCGAAGCATGGGGAAAATCCAGGACCATATTTATGAAGGCCTTGCGCTGCTAGTTTTGCGCCTCCTGTGCGTCAATTTTTGTGACGCACCAGCGGTGTAAAAAAATGCGCATTGTTATGCAAAATTTAAAAAGTGACGCATCTATCTAGATGCGTCACTTTTTAAATATAGTGCAACGAGGCACATTTTTTAACACTGCTGTTGTGATGCGTCACTTTTCTGTGCGCACTCCTTATGACATTCCAGATGTGTCATATTTAATGTATGACGAATCATGTTGCAAGGAGTTACAGATACATCAGTATTTCTGACATATCTGTAAACATAAAAGTGATGCGAGGCAGGTGCAAGATTTTGACGCAACAGCATCCTAAAAGTGACGCAGAGAAATCTTATAGATTTCAGTACGTCGTTATTACCAAGCTTTTTGCGGGGGAATGCCCCCTTTGCATACATTATACCTGACGCAGATATAATGTGGCGCAGAGTTTTAAAAAGTGACCCATGTACCTAGATGCGTCACTTTTTAAAAATAGCGTCAGGTATAATGCATGCAGAGGGGGTGTTCTCCCGCAAAAAGCTTTGTAATAGCGACGCAGTGAAATCTTTGAGATTTCACTGCGTCACTTTTAGGATGCTGTTGCGTCAACATCTTGTGCCTGCTTTACAGCAGGTGTTAGACTGACGCAAGCCCTTTCACATGGTGCTTTTTCCATGTGAAAGGACACATTACTGGAGTTGCATCACTGTTGTGACGCACTCCAGCAATGCGTTACTTGGAATGTCATAAGGAGTGCGCACAGAAAAGTGACGCATCGCACCAGTGGTGTAAAAAAATGTGCCTCGTTGCGTTATATTTAAAAAGTGACGTATCTAGGTAGATGGGTCACTTTTTAAAATCAAGCGCCACATTATATCTGCGTGAGGTATAATGCATGCAGAGGGGGTGTTCCCCCGCAAAAAGCTTTGTAATAGCGACGCAGTGAAATGTTTGAGATTTCACTGCGTCACTTTTAGGATGCTGTTGCATCCTTTAAATATAGTGCGACGAGGCACATTTTATTACACTGCTGGTGTGATGCGTCACTTTTCTGTGCGCACTCCTTATGACATTCCAGATGTGTCATATTTAATGTATGACGAATCATGTTGCAAGGAGTTACAGATACGTCAGTATTTCTCACATATCTGTAAACATGAAAGTGACGTGAGGCAGGCGCAAGATTTTGACGCAACAGCATCCTAAAAGTGACGCAGAGAAATCTCATAGATTTCAGTACGTCGTTATTACCAAGCTTTTTGCGAGGGATTGCCCCCTCTGCATACATTATACCTGACGCAGATATAATGTGGCGCAGAGTTTTAAAAAGTGACCCATGTACCTAGATGCGTCACTTTTTAAAAATAGTGTCAGGTATAATGCATGCAGAGGGGGTGTTCCCCTGCAAAAAGCTTGGTAATAATGACGCAGTGCGTCTTTTTTAGGATGCTGTTGCGCCAAAATCTTGCGCCTGCTTCACAGCAAACCTTTCACATGGTGCTTTTTCCATGTGAAAGGACACATTACTGGAGTTGCGTCACTTTTGTGACGCACTCCAGCAATGCGTTACTTTTGTGTTTACAGATACGTCAGAAATACTGACATATCTGTAACTCTTTGCGAATTGATTAGTCATATATTAAATATGACATATCTGGAATGTCATAAGGAGTGCGTCCAGAAAAGTGACGCATCGCTGTTTTCACGTAGCGATGCGTCACTTTTCAGAAATGAGGCCTCCAGTTTATTCACTGTGTCATAACTTTCTTTTCTAACACTCACCTTCTTTCATTCCTCCTACTTCACTTCCTTTCACCTCTCATACCTTTCTGTTCTTTCTTACTCATTCTCCTTTCAATTATCAATGCACTATATTTCACTTACTCTTCATTTTTTTAAGAATATAGCTCTTTGATGAGAATTGGAGGTAGTTCTGAAAAGAACTTTTGGTTTTCTTCTTTTAACTGAACAGGAACAAAAACAGGGAATGGAAACTGCTCAACAGGAGCAAAAAGAAAAGAAAAAAATTAGGGGTGGGAAGGGCAGCGATGGTTCTCCAATGCTCGAACCATGAGCAGGACACTTTGCTCCCCATAGGTGAGGAGTTGATTGCAGTATCTGCATTTGACGACCCCATGGTTAAATGCAGGTTGTATGTTTGCCACCTGCTCCTGCGATTGTTCTCTCCCAGAAGAAGTTGCTCCTCCTGTTGATGTAGAGGCCCCATCTCTGGGAGCCTCTTGTGCCAGAGCCCTGACACTTTCCCGGGCAAAATTCTGGGGGTGCCTCCTCTCCACATGGCGAATCATGGTGAAGTTGCCAAAAGAGTATTTTTTTGGGGCGTTACCCCGTGACAGGACCTGTTTGCAGATCCTGCACTCTACTTTTGGTGCATTCACCTTCTTCTGGTCTGCTGGAAACTTAAAAAATTTCCAGATGAAATGTTCTTTGACCTTCGTCTGTGGAGGCTCTTCATCAATGAAATCATTGGAGTCATCTTCACTGCTGGATGGTCTGGCAGCCATGATTAATCAAGGAATATGGAACAGCAAAAAAGGCAGGTCTTTCAGTCACAAAAGTGAAGGAAGAAGTGAAGGAAATGGGTGGGGATTTCATTCATTGTAAAAAAAAACTGTTAGCAACCAATGAAAAGTGTTATTTTAGGGTCACATGACCCGACGCATTTACGCTGCGCGCTCCGGAGCACTTCCGGTGCGTTTACGCAGGGCGATCGTAGGCGCTTCCGGGGCGCAAACGTGGCGCGATCGTATGCGCTTTTGCGTGCGTTTATGCGCCGCGAACGTAGGCGCTTCCGAGGGCACTTACGTTGCGCGCCGAAGTGACGTCATCAAACTTTTACAGAAATGCATAATCATTTTCCTTATTAAAAAAAACTAATTTTATTTGTATGGTACGAAATGTTTTGCATTATTATTAACTTTTCATTCATATTTTTTTTCACGAACGACAGTTGTGCTCTGGGTGCGCTTTCAGATGAGCTCACGGAAAAGCTTACCGGAGAGCTTAGATGAAAGCTTCCCGGAGCGCGCACCCAGAGCGCAAAAGAAAAAAATGATATAAAAAAAACATGAATACTTTAAAAAAAACAGCAAATTGTAAAAAAAAAAAAAGGTTAGAAACTCGATATACAAAGGAATTAGCATTTAAAAAACCTATGAAATTCACTGAAAAAACCATAGGTTTCACACCAGTTATAGTTAGGAATTAGCATTTAAAAAACCTATTAAATTCACTGAAAAAACCATAGGTTTCACACCAGTTATAGTTAGCTGGAAATTTTACTGATATAAAACCATTGAAATTCCCACGTTATAGTTAGATGGACTCACTATAACTTGCGCGTGCAATGCACTGCTGATGATGTCTTATTATGCCAGTTAACCAATCAATTTTTAAAAACCATCCATTTAGACACTTATTTAAACATTTATTCTTCCATCAACTTTTACATATACATATATAAAATATATTTATTTTTCAGAAAGACACACATTCACTGGATGGTGTCATCAGTGATGTCATGAGTGATGTCACTGACCATGTCATGAGTGATGTAATATGTGATGTCATCAGCAGTGCATTGCACGCGCAAGTTATAGTGAGTCCATCTAACTATAACGTGGGAATTTCAATGGTTTTATATCAGTAAAATTTCCAGCTAACTATAACTGGTGTGAAACCTATGGTTTTTTCAGTGAATATATATATATATATATATATATATATATATATATATATATATATATATATATATATATATATATATATATATATATATATATATATATATATATATATATATATATATATATATATATATATATATATATATATATATATATATATTCACTGAAAAAACCATAGCTTTCACACCAGTTATACTTAGCTGGAAATTTTACTGACATAAAACCATTGAAATTCCCACGTTATAGTTAGTGGGACTCACTATAATTTGCGCGCCTGCAATGCACTGCTGATGACGTCACATATTACATCACTCATGACATGGTCAGTGACATCACTCATGACATCACTGATGACACCATCCAGTGATGTGTGTCTTTCTGAAAAATCAATATGTTTTATATATGTATTTGTAAAGGTCGATGGACGAATACATGTTTAAATACGGGTGTTAATGGATGTTTTTTTAAAAAAAAATTGATTGGTTAACTGGCTTATTGTTAGCGAGTATTGTTTAAATATTTAAATGTTTGTATCAGTGTTTCACTTTGTGTATAAGTGGCTGCATGGGTTGGTGAGTTGCTACATGCGTGTGTATATGGGTTATTAGATGTTTTTTTTAGTATCAGTATGAGTGTCTGTATGGTTTGGTGGGGGTGTTACTTAACACAGAGATGCATCAATGATTGACTCACTGTTTCTATATCTATTGAAGACAGCATATGTGCAGGACTGTATGGGTGGATGTGTGTGTATATGTGTGTGTTAGTGAGTGAATGACTTTCTCACTAGTGTCTTTATCGTAACTACATATGTTTTAATCTAGTATATGTGAGTATTAATGTATATAAGTGAGTATATGTGAGTGAGAGATTGAAAGAGTTCCTGTTTAAATAAGTATGTGTTTCTATAAGTGATTGTTTAAGAGAGTAAGTATGTGTAAGTTTCCTTAGAAGTAAGGTGGTAGTGTGTGTATAGCTGTATATTCAAATAAATGGAGGTTCAATAGTTTATTTGCATGTGTGAGTATGTGTGTGAGTAACTTTTGGATGACTGTTGGTGTGTAACAGGATGTATATGTGTATCACTACATATGATGAGTGAGTATATGTATGAGTGACTATATAAAACTGTTGCTGAATGAGAGGATGTGTATATAGATGGTGGAATTACTGAATTGGTTGTTGTAACTGGTATGGGTTTCTCCTTTTTTTTGAAAATGTTAGTTTCTATTTTTGATTATGTTTTTCAAGGGTTACATTACACTGAAAGGAGGTCTCTCACTCTGTCACAAAGATGGTGTCATCAGTGATGTCATGAGTGATGTCACTGACCATGTCATGAGTGATGTAATATGTGACGTCATCAGCAGTGCATTGCAGGCGCGCAAGTTATAGTGAGTCCAACTAAGTATAACGTGGGAATTTCAATGGTTTTATGTCAGTAAAATTTCCAGCTAACTATAAGTGGTGTGAAACCTATGGTTTTTTCCGTGAATTTAATAGGCTTTTTAAATGCTAATTCCTAAGTATAACTGGTGTGAAACCTATGGTTTTTTGAGTGAATTTCATAGGTTTTTTAAATGCTAATTCCTAACTATATATAAGGCCCCAAACCTATGTTTTTTTCTTTGAATATCAAAAAGTTGTTAATAGCAAATGTCTATAGCTATAAAATGTAATATTTTTGAAAATGAATGAATCCTATATTTTATTTGTATTTAAAACAATTTCTTTAATGTATATATATATATTTTTTTTTTTTTTACCCTGGAGCGCTCTCGGGGCGTGCCCCGGTGAGCGCCCTGGAAAGTGTAGTCTTTTGAAGTGCCCCAGGGCGCGCTCCGGAGAGCGTCCTGAGGTTCTTTGAAATCTGAACCTGTGTTTAAAATATCATTATTCTGCTATGATTTTGATATCAGAGAAACGAAAATGGCAAGTTTAATATGTGTGTGTATTTTCATCACAATACAATGATGCATGCAGGAGTTATTGGCAAATTCATTCTGAGCCCACAGGCCCCAGGTTGTGAACAAGCGTCCATTTTAGTTGTTGCCCTTTACATAGGCATATACATGAGCCAATGATTCTTAAAGGACACGTATTCCTTAGCTTGAGTTCTTCCTGACTCCCATTTGACCTGAACAGGCTGAATCTGCCTACGTGATGTTGGCCTCACCAAACCAGTCCATGCCCTCTAGTCAATCTATATTAAAGATCTGAGCAACTTGTTGTGTACATTGGCCTGAGCAAGATTAGAAGGCCGAATACAGTAGCCATGCCTGTTTATGACCCACAAGCATCCCTTATCCTACATTTCTATCTTCCACACCTGGCTCTGTTTCTCTGCTTCTGGGCTTTTACAATGGGGAGGTGACTGTTTATATGATGGGGAGGAAACCAGTTCTATTGTGAGCTTCTCCGGCCTGCACAGGAAAATATGTGAAGTTTGACATATGTTCATGATGGAAGATGGGTTGGTCAGTTTGGGCAAGTAGAATGGAATTCATAATTATAGCCTGCTTTGTTATGGTACCATGGGAGCGACCTACAATGATGTGTGACACAGCAAGAATGTGAGCCTAGGGGCAAACTTTTTGTATAAAAAGCCTGCCTGAGAAAGCTCAGGCAGGCTCCCTCTTTCAATTGTAAAACTACGGTTGGACGACGAAGCCTCATAATTAATTATAATAAAGATGTCTTTTAATTTTACAGAATGGCTGTCAATTCCTTTGCTGCTTTATTATGCAAACTGCTGGATAGATCCCTGGTGGGGAGAGTGAGTAATTTTCCACTTTTCTTCAGTTGGCTGCCCAACTCGGGGCCTTATCATGGAGTGGTTATCTGCAGGAGTATTTTGTCAAAGGATGGAAAAACTGCTGGGGAAGACAAGACAGAATTCTACCAAAAAGAGGTACTCTGGGCACAGGGTTTTCTGGGGGATTATCTGTCTCTGTGGCCCAGTATGTTTTTTGATTTTTCTGACTTAAGACTCTCCTAAAGATGTCACTCCTGACTAAGGAACCCATTCTTTTTTTTGCTGTAAGTATTTTTTTTAACAGACTGTTAGTGCAGTGGGGAATTGACAGTTATAATCTGGACAAATATTTGTGTATATGCAAATTGCAATTTGTATAGGCAGTTGAAGAGATAATTTCTCCATCTGTTTTAGTTGAAGAATAAAAATGGGTCGCTCCCAGTCCTTTGGTTCTGAGTCCTTAGTTATTTATTGGTCGCAGAAATGTGACGCAGTCCTTAGTTATTTATTGGTCGCAGAAATGTGACGCTTTGGTTTGGGTACCGGTACATTTGGTTCAGTTGGTAGGCCTTTGGTTGCTGTGGTTCAGATTATCGTTGGATAATCTTCCTCAGTATTGGTTCCTTAGTTTTATTTGAACACTGCAGTATTCAAAAACCGTGGGTCACGTACATTTGCGTGTATATCGTTGGAGATAGCCCCATGAAGTTTGAAACCCGACTAGTGAGCGCAGATGCCTGGTCGCGGTATTTTGTTTTGTATTAGTATTGACTAGGTTGCAACAAAGGATTCCCGGTTGGAGGATTCGCGTCTGATACCTTCGGTTGGAACTCCAATTTATGAGCTCTCTATTGAAGAATTTAAAAAAAAAAAAAAAAAAAATAGGAACTAAAACGTTTTTGTTGTAAATATGGTTTACAACTAGTTTTGGCAGGTTATTTTTGAACACAGTCTGTAGGCTGTTCCTTGTTCCTGTCCTAAGCGTTGACCTATGGGTTAAAATGTGTGTTTAAATGTCTATTTTGTTTTTGGGTTTTGTTGTAAATTGCGACGGCCCTATGTACAAGAAATGGTTAGAGCGCGCTGTTTTGTGTGTCCTGAGTGTTTGTTCCCCCTTTCTGTTTATGTCTGAAATGAGCTCAATGTGGGTGGTTCAAATTTAATGGATATAAATGAAGCCCTAGACAAAAACGAAATTACATGTTTCTGCAAAAATAAATTAATGTACAGCATTTTCACTTAAATGCACTGTGTTAGATGTTCACAGCCAAGTCTTTTCAGCTGCAGTATATCTAATAAGAATGTTCATTCAGCCAGCACCTCTCTAGTTAAACACGGGTGGCGGAATTTTGCAAACAGTCCTTTTTAAAAAAATTGTGGCGCAGTAATCTCACGCAGTCCCAGTTAGGCAGCTGCGCCTAGGCTTGTGTGTTAATATGTATCTAAATAATAGGCAAGGGATGTAGTGAGCATTTTATATGTAGAACAGTAACAAATAGCAATAATTAGGCTTCATTAGGAAAAAATAATTATTAATTATGAAATATAATTATTAAAAACAAGTGCTACAAAAATCGTTTTTTAATATTTGTGAAGCTTAACACTCATACTATGACCCCCTAGCATTAAAATGTTTGATTTAAGTTATGTTGTACCATGAAAATGACCAAACACCTCTGTGCGCAATTTCCCTTACCCTAGGCGCAAACAAGCTCATTTCTATAAGGTATAACTTAGTATTTTCAAAAGTATGGCTCATAAATTAGGTATTAGACATTCTAGTAATACCCATTAAGCAATAAAATTATAGAATATTTATTTCTTAGTATCCAGAATGCAAAAGTCGATTTTCAGACAAATAGACTGTTTTGAATGGTTTCAAGGCCCCCTTTTAAAGCGTCTCTTTAGTAAATGCATACATTTAGACCTTAATATATATGTTTGCAGGTTGTGCCTTCTTATGATTCAGCGAGTCAATGTGTCATAGAATTGCAAGAAAAAAGAGAGAAATTATTGTTTTAAATATAGTGAAATATTGCAGGTTATGTGGAAGTGGTTAAAAAACCTACTGGCCTTGTCAGCTTCAGTTACCACGAGCAGGGGACTGGCAGAACCTGTATAACGTGTTTCCAGCAGTCGCAGCTGAGATGTTATCTTGTAAGGCTGTCTTGTTGACATTTGTGACCTTTTAATTAGGGCCTCGCCTGTGGAATGCAGCATGCTTTGTATTTAAATCCCTGCCCCTGCCACGGTCCTGACCTGAGGTCACTTGAATAGCCTGACTTGCTCCATAAATTTAATTCCTGCTCATGTTCACAATTTAAAAGTATCTTCTTAGAGAGTTAAAAATATGACATTAGCTGGGATGAGGTTTTTGTTTTTGAACTAAAATGAGCAGAGGATGCAGGGCCATGTACAGTAATGATGATTGCATTTTAGCCAAAGAATAAATAATAGCTCCAGCATGTTCCCACAAAACGCTTGTTGTTCTGTAAATTATGTCATCAACACATTTATCTCAAATTAGAAATACGGCAGGGTTGACACAGCATTGCATCCCGCTAATAATAATAAAAGGAACACTATTTAATTTGTAAAACTACAGCCTCATTTGTCAATACACTGAAGGATTGTAGAGCCCACACGTGGTTTGCATAGCCCTCAATTGCTTTCAAAATGCTGCACACAAGTGCTTTATATGAGATGTAGTTGATTGTATATGATTTAAATCTGTAACCTTCATTCATTGCAGGCTGGCTTGTTCTCATTTGCCGCATTCACATTACATCTGCGTTAAAAGCGCACATCTGAGATAATAAACAAATAGGAAAGGTATTCCTCATGCAAAATTGTAGCACCTGCACTTCATGTCTTACAAATTAAGCACTGTGTAAAATGAAGGAACATGATTTAAAAAGGGCAAATGCAAAAGTTATTTCTTTGAGAAAACAAATATCAAACATTCTGCTAAATGATCTGTAGAACTGGTATATGTGTGTCTCCATGCTAGGAATTTTTTTTAGTTAAGTTTATTTGACAAAAAGAAAAACGAAGTGTTACATTAAGTTTTAGATAGGCAATAAGTAGAAACCCTTCCCCAAAATTCTGCAACTTAAAGGCCTTAGGCCTGAGTGAGAACGGGCGTTTTTGCAAAGTACATAAAAAAAAGTTACAGGTAAGTAATGAAAAGTTTTTGTATGTCACGTTGTGCCATGTTTTGTAGTCTGATAAAAAGGGTTATAATTGATGTTGTATTATGAGAAATGTGTGTGTTGTGTATCTTTTCTGCTTCTTCCTACAGATAATTCATGGATTAATTCACAAGACACGTGAGTTGGATGGTTGAAGAGAAATGTTTTTTTTGCGTAATTTCTTTAAGAAAAAATGAGTGTTTATGTTTCATTTATACATTTGGTCCACTGAAACGCGTTATTTGATTTATTTTTTTTAATGTTTTGTGTGTATGTTCTGTTCTATGGTGCTACCTTTGTGTACAAGTTCCCCTGTGTTGTGAAGGAACGCATATGACGATATGCATTGTTTCACAATAAATTGGATGAATTTGTATTAGGATAAATTTCACAGATATGGACCCCATACTGTGAGCGAGTAAGGCAGCTGTTTTTCCAGTGCATGCCTAATTTGGCTGTAATGATTTTTTTAAAAAAACTAAAATGATATACTGGATCAAAGATTGCCATCCGTTCTTAGTCACTTACTGCCTTTTTCATTAAGGACAGGCAGCTCTGCATTTATGTATCCTTGATTGGGCCTAAGGATGGAATTATAGATCCGTGACTAAAGGTGGCCTAATTTCGATATCGAATTTTTTTTATCGCACTTTTTGATTCCTGAATAAGCCTATGGATTCATTTTTTTCCCTGAAGAGACAACTGAACATTAGTTAGAATTACCGTGTAGGGTATAGATTGTCAGCGGTAGAGTTAAATTGGTGTAACATTGGTCTTTCATGTATCCCTGTGCTCTTGGTGCTGTGTCACATGCCTTAGGCCACCAAAGCAAACTCTTGTCCTTCCTATAGATTTTTCTTTTTGCTTTTTACCTGACCAATGTTGCATCATGTTTAGTTATTGAAGATTTTAGTTGTGTCCTACTTCCATTTTCCCTTCTCCATCTTCCTTTCACCAGTCAGCCCATTTATTATTATGGGTGTATTGTTCATGTTCACACTTTTAGACTGCAGTGATGTATTAGGAACCCCCCTTATGCTACATACCATTCCCTTTTGTGTGACCAGACTAGTTTTCGAGAATTTTCTTTAGGCCCACTTCAAATGTCTTTTTCAGACTGACTGTCAGGATAGTGATAGCCTGGTTAATTGACCCAATACAAGTTTTCCATCTCAATAGGAGATTTTCCATCTCAATAGGAGATATCTCAAGTTTACATTCTTTTTAGTACGGCATATTTTTATGTCTATTTTTAATTTTTCAGTTCCCTTCTGTTTCTGCTGTTTCAATTTTTTTAATAAGATGTGTTCTAATCATGCAGATACCAGGACTCCCTAGTTCTTGTCCACTTGTCTGCACAGTTGATCATTAGCCTTTGTATTACATAGCGCACTTGATGCACATTGTTTTAAAAAGGGACTTTTCTTCATGTCCTTGATAATGTGTATTATGCCATTGCTCTATTTGAGATGTTCTAGATAAGGAGTTTAGGAACACCTAGGCTTCATCATTAAGGAGAATATGTATTTACCCCATTAAATAATGTATCCCATTAGATAATGCCACTGTGTGAGGGCATCCATTTAGGTTCCCATGACGAATTGCCACTCCTTTGCAGATTGCAGGCCACTTGCTTGCAGCTCTCTTGTCAAAAGCCAACCCATGAACTGTTTTTATATCTGACTTGAAGGAAACTAACAATTGTGTTACACTTCCTATATCACTAGGTTCTGCGGGAATCTTCCAGAGTCAAAAAGGAAGAATGTTACCCTGCAGACCGGTGATCAAAAAAGCCTGGTCCCCATCAGTAAACATGGCAGACGACTACAGACTTCTTGGCCTTGCAATTCCTGACAGCAATCAGCAGCATGAACAGCAATCAGCAGCGTGACAGCAATCAGCAGCGTGAACAGCAATCAGCAGCGTGAACAGCAATCAGCAGCGTGGGCAGCGGTCATCAGCATGGACAGCGATCATCAGCGTGCCTCCAGTGGTACCTCCTAAGCAAGCCATTTGTTTCATCAGAAGGCGTTGTAAAAAGAAAAGAAAAAAGGAGCTGATTTTCTGTTTTGCCTCAGAAGTTCAGTGCAAAGATGCGAAGGATCCCTGCTTTTGATGGCAGGACTGTCATCCACTTTGTTCAACTTGTTCAAACTGTCATGTGCTTGAACCTCTGGCAGCGCGCGGTCCCCTGACCCCCTTGGCCTGAGTTTTTGGCCTTTCCCCACACACACCTCTTTTCCCTTTGCTCCAGCAGAAAGGCAGTGCACCTGAGAATCCAAGTTTGGAAAAGGCACTACATTCCGGTGCCCATGAGAAGAGCAGCTTGATCGTCCTCTGACACTAAATGATGAGTGTTGGAGTCGGAAAGGAGCTACTGATCTTGAGAGGGTGTTTTCTCAGTGGTGCTTGTTTCTGCACGAGATGTTTTGTGCCCTTGATCAATAAAGAGCACATTTCCTGAGGTGTCACAGAGAAGAGACACTGGTGCATTTGTTTTAAGACATTGAGACTTTGAATGAACTGTGGGTGTTCCAGGAGGGCACTCCTACTGAGCATGAAAAGGCCTGGATCGAGAGGCCCAACGTGAAGAAGATGATGGAAGCGGATTTGATGGACAATAGAAGCCTTCCAAGAGGCTTATAACGGATTTTGGACACAGCTGCTAATATAGACTGAGTAATTGCCTATGTAAGGGCAAAAGGGGCGTCTGAGGTTCTTTGAAATCTGAACCTGTGTTTAAAATATCATTATTCTGCTATGATTTTGATATCAGAGAAACGAAAATGGCAAGTTTAATATGTGTGTGTATTTTCATCACAATACAATGATGCATGCAGGAGTTATTGGCAAATTCATTCTGAGCCCACAGGCCCCAGGTTGTGAACAAGCGTCCATTTTAGTTGTTGCCCTTTACATAGGCATATACATGAGCCAATGATTCTTAAAGGACACGTATTCCTTAGCTTGAGTTCTTCCTGACTCCCATTTGACCTGAACAGGCTGAATCTGCCTACGTGATGTTGGCCTCACCAAACCAGTCCATGCCCTCTAGTCAATCTATATTAAAGATCTGAGCAACTTGTTGTGTACATTGGCCTGAGCAAGATTAGAAGGCCGAATACAGTAGCCATGCCTGTTTATGACCCACAAGCATCCCTTATCCTACATTTCTATCTTCCACACCTGGCTCTGTTTCTCTGCTTCTGGGCTTTTACAATGGGGAGGTGACTGTTTATATGATGGGGAGGAAACCAGTTCTATTGTGAGCTTCTCCGGCCTGCACAGAAAAATATGTGAAGTTTGACATATGTTCATGATGGAAGATGGGTTGGTCAGTTTGGGCAAGTAGAATGGAATTCATAATTATAGCCTGCTTTGTTATGGTACCATGGGAGCGACCTACAATGATGTGTGACACAGCAAGAATGTGAGCCTAGGGGCAAACTTTTTGTATAAAAAGCCTGCCTGAGAAAGCTCAGGCAGGCTCCCTCTTTCAATTGTAAAACTACGGTTGGACGACAAAGCCTCATAATTAATTATAATAAAGATGTCTTTTAATTTTACAGAATGGCTGTCAATTCCTTTGCTGCTTTATTATGCAAACTGCTGGATAGATCCCTGGTGGGGAGAGTGAGTCATTTTCCACTTTTCTTCAGTCCCGTTAGCGCTATTGCCGCGAACGAAAACATCATCGTGACGTATCGCGGAGCCGCGTCCACGTGATACGCACGGCGTAAGCGCACCCGGAAGCACTCGAGCGAATACGATTGCGCAATGTAAACATGTGACGCGCTTACGCGACACGTCCGGGTGCGCACCGCGTAAGCGCGCCGGTCAAGTGACCTAAAATTATCACTTTTTATTGGTGCAGAACAGTTTTGGTTTCATAATGATGAAATCCCTGGTCTTGTGACCTTAAAATAACACTTCTCATTGGTTCAGGCCTTTTTTTTCTCCAAATGATGAAAGACCCCACTTTTTTTTCCTATTATGACTTTGTCCTTTGACTTAGGAAGACTAGTTTTGCAATCTTTGAGGTATATTTTGTACTTTGAAATGGCTTCAATAGCAGCAGCAGCTGGAGCATCTGCACCAAAACCACCACCACCACAACCACCAAGAAGACCACCACAAGATTACATTGGTGGTCAACAAGAGGAGGAGGAGGAGGCGGAGGAGGAGGAGGGGAGGAGAAGATGGCTGCAAGAACACAATACCCCATACCAGCCAAAAACATTGTATGGGAGTGTTTTTCGATCCCAGAGGGCAAGAAAAAATCAATGCGGCCAAGGTCACTTGCCTAATCTGTGGCATGGAAATTTCCAGGGGGAACCCTAATAAAAAATACTCTTTTGGAAACAACACCATGATTCGCCACATGCAGCGCAGGCATCCAATGAACTATTCTGCTGCAGAGATGAGGGAACTAGCCAGTAACCCTCCCCAATCTTCAAGCACCACCTCCAAAAGAAAGCAACCCACGCCATCGGGACCAGAGGCAAGGGAGACGATCCCTTGAATTCAGCCACGGTTTGCGGATTTCCGTAGAACATGTATCCATTGTGGTAAGACCATCTCCTATAGTGAACTGAGCATAAAGCTCATCGTCCTTGCTGGGGACAACCACAAATGCCCCAAAAACCCTAATTTTTTCTTATTTTTTTTTTGCTCCAGTTGAGCCATTTTCAATTCCCTGTTTTTTCGTTTCTCCCCATAGAAATTACAAAAAAATATAAAATAGTTCATAAAAGCCAAAAAAAGTACAAAATGTTCCAAAAACACAAAAAAGATATAAAACAACAAAAAGAAGAAAAAAAACTGTTCTATTTAGAACTACCTCCAATTTATAAAAAAAGGCTACATTTTTTAAAAACTCTGTCATTCTTCTTTCACCATGGGCCGCTCCCTGGTCCGCTCCCCAGTGCGCGTACCGGGCGCTCCCCCCACGCAAATAAAAAAAACAAACAATTATTTTGCACCGCGGGGCCCTTTTATAGCCCCCACATCAAACCTAGGGGGTCAGGGGGGGTCTACCCTGCCCCCTTATGGTCATTTCCCCCTTTTTTTTCCACCTCTTGTGTCTCTATCCTACCGAGACACAAGATGGCGGCCGGTCCGGACTGTTTCGAATGTTTACAGACACCCGATAGCCAATCAGCTTTTCGTGCGCACCTCGCGTGTTGCGCCCGCTGCGCTCCCCGGTGCGCGTACCGGGGCGCGCTTATAGATATATATATATTTTTTAACCTAAATTACTCAAAATCCACTGGAGCACATATCTTGAGACATAGCAAAGGCACATCGGGCTACCAGTCCCTACAATTTTGCCAAGTTTGGTGGAAATCCATTCAGCCGTTCGGGCTAAAAGTGAGTTCGACCGCCCTACTTTTCAAATATTGTATGTTTATTAATTGTTCTTTTTGTTGTTTTTTTTATTTTTTATTAAAGTACCAAGATGTAGGTACCAACGCAGAGTCTAAAATGTAATATACACCGTCTCCTTTGTAGATATCTTGCATGTTGTTACAGAAGTTATTGTGGTATATGGAATTCGTAGCATAGTCTGTCAGGAAAGCAGAAACAATTAGGAGGCAGGAGATGATAAAGAGATGTTAAATACACATTGGAGATAATATAGTGGGAGAAAGTAAGTAACTATGAGCAAACTTACTATGTAACACAAAAAAGTTGCACAGAATATTTTAAGTCTGACTTTACATTATAATCAATTTGGTACTAGTTTAAGAAATACATATAAAAATGAATAATGTCTCAAACAATTTTTGAATTATTAAATATAAATTTATTTGTCAGATTCCTTTTCCAAATTTAACAGAACTTCTAATATTTGATTGTCAGAAATGTCCT
Organism: Lissotriton vulgaris; assembly: GCF_964263255.1. Classification (NCBI taxonomy): domain Eukaryota; kingdom Metazoa; phylum Chordata; class Amphibia; order Caudata; family Salamandridae; genus Lissotriton; species Lissotriton vulgaris. The sequence continues at coordinate 1,190,099,913 of NC_141691.1, read as the reverse complement.
CATTTTGAATCAGGAAATCTACTGATTGTACACATTGAAGTAGTTCATAGTCCCGTGATTCATCCATGAATTCTGAGTCATTGGGTTCAATAACTTTATTATTGTTGCTCTCCAGAACAATTTTGATGGAATTTTTTTGCTCTCCTTCCATTTTTGTGCTGTAATTTGCATTTAACAAAAATATATCAGTAGAGATAGGGCACTGTTGGGTTTAAGTTCAGACAGGTACTTTGGTTTTTTTAACAGTGATTTTATCTTTGGGCAGTGTATGGTATCAGACTGGAAGTAGAAATATAAAAAAGTGTATGTGATAAAGACTAAGTAAATTCATAATTATACAAGACAAGCCTAACTCCATCCATAACTATAACAGAGAAGTCTATCTTATTCTATAACTATTACAGAGGGATAGTATATAAATATCAGAAAATGTTTTCCAAATTAACTTATAGTGCACAACATACTTCAGTTTTTAAAATAACATCTTACCTTTCAAAAAGAAGTTTAAGTTGTCAGTGAAAATGCTCTTGAAATGTACTTCAGGAAGTAGTAGTCAAAATGGCTGTGTTTCTCTCTCTTTCTTTATATATATTCAGGTACATAACCAATCAAATGTCATGAAATAATAGTAGAAAATGAAAGTAACATTTTAATTGGTTGTCAATTCTAACACTTCATATGTGTTTTTGTCATGTAATTTACCTCAGGATATTTAGTCAGGCCTACAGCATAAATGTCTCAATGGAATTCCATCAAATTTGGGTAAATGATAGGGATTGCTATGTAGTTGGGCCTATTCTATATTTTATGAAAGTGTCTCCAGTGGTTTTTCTGTAAATTACTTTCCCACCTTTTTTTAGGGAGCGCTTACCGATGCGCGCCCCAGTAGGCACACCGGCAGCTCCATTTTGTGTTTCGGTAGAATCGAGACACAAAATGGAGGACAAACAACTTTGGGAATGGGTAGAAGGGGGCACGGTAGTCACTTCCTGACCCTCTAGGTTTTCTGAGGGGGGTTTAGGACGCTCAAATAGGCCAAAAATGATTTTTTGGGGGGAAAAATTTCACGGGGGGAGCGCTCGGTACGCGCACCGGTAAGCGTACCGGGGAGCGTATTTTGGTGAAAAATAGTCAAAAAAGTTAGAAAAAGATAAACGTTTTGAATGATTAGAGGTAGGGTAGCTCTGAAAAGAGCTTTTGGGTTCTGTGCCTGATTTATGTACCTACAAGTAGGTTCCGTAGCACAGTCTTAAATTCAGGAGGAATATTCTATTCCCCTCGTCTGAGAAGTGCACACCATCTCCTCTGTAGATGTCTTGCATGTTGTAACGCAAGTTGTTGTTGTATATTGAACCCATTCCAAAGTCTCTCATGTAAGCAGAAACAGATTTATTCACATGTTCCCGTGCTTTCTCAAATTGTGGACAAAATTGGTTGGACCAGTTCCATTTCTGTCTTTGGCATATATTGGAATATACCAAGGCAGTTTGTGGAAAAAGTGTCATCAATTGATCAAAGGTGTCCTTTAAACGCATTTCCAGACCAACCCCAGTCATAGTGCCCAAATCATTTCCACCACAGTGCACTATTAAGAGGTCAGGGTTTGGCAGATGCAAAAAGGTTTTCACCAATGGTATCAATTGATGACATCTCAATCCTCTCTGGCCAATCCACTTGATTTCCACATTTGATAAATCAAGGTTGTGATAATTTCTGCTTGTTGCATACCTTTGAGCCCAGTGGATGTAGCTATTTCCAATAATCCATACAGAATACATGATGTGAGAAGGTTCAGGTGCAGTCAGATGAAGTGTGGGAATGAAATGGCAGTTGGAACAGTAGGAGTTTACAAAAAAATAATTGTGGAGTTTCCCTGCTGTTGAATCACAAGCAATGATTGGTGGATTCAGTTAGTTGAAAACAGAAAGTTAGGGTGCATGGTTGTGTTGTGTATAAGAAGCAATTTGAATGGTTAAGAAAAAGTCACTAAAAGCAATAATGCCCTGGATAAGCTGGTGTATCGAGAGGTCAAACATCCTTGCTGACTTAATTTGCAACATTGTAGAATAAACTTTTGAACCTGAGAGTTCAGTTAGGAGGGAGTTGCTATGGTAACAGATAGAAAGATCTGAGAGGGGGAAGGGTGTTTGTTTGAAAATAGTGAGGGAAGACTTTTGATTGGTTGAAATAAGGCATATGTGTGTAAAGTTAGAAATTTTCTATGCCAGTCTTGGTTTCAGTGTATTGAGTGCACACCTTTTGCTCTGCTAAAGAAAAATTGGTGTGTGTGTCTGACATTGTTTTCAATCTCCCGAAGCATTTGTAAAGGTAAGTAATAATGTATTTAATTTAGATAGAGACTTGTTTGCTGTATGGAGAATATTTGGAAGCAGATAGTAACGTTTCAGTAGTGAAATTGAATGCTTGTACATAGGTCCTGTGTTGTGTTTCTAAAATGTTATTCAAAAAACGATGTTGGGGGCAAATCAATGGTATTTTCATTTGGCCCTTATTTATGATTGCCTTGTGCTGCTGGTACATCACTTTAAACATGGCAAAAAAGTGACCCTCTGGTGACACAAGGCCTTCATAAATAAGGTCCTGAGTTTTTTTGTTGTTTGGTTTGTGTCTTGCTTTTTGATAATGCTTTATATCAACATTTGCAAGATAGAGGATTTGTATTTTGTGAAATAGTGAGGGTTCAGTAGTGAAATTAAGTGCTTGTACATAGGATCTTTGCTGTGTTTCTAAAATGTTATTCAAAAAACGATTTTGGGTGCAAATCAATGGTATTTTCATTTGGCCCTTATTTATGATAGCCTTGTGCAGCCGGTGCATCACTTTAAACATGGGAAATATGTGACGCTCTTGTGGCGCAAGGCCTTCATAAATAAGGCCCTGAGTTTGTTTGCTGTTGTTTTTTTTTTTTGCTTTTTGATAATACTTGCTATGAACATTTGCAAGATAGAGGATTTGTATTTTGGGAAACAGTAAGGTTTCAAAAGTGATATTGAGTGGTTGTACATAGGTTCTGCGCAGTGTTTCTTAAATGTTATTCAAAAAACGATTTGGGAAAATCAATGGTATTTACATTTAGCCCTTATTTATGATTGCCTTGTGGCACCAGTGCGTCTCTTTTAACATGGGATGCACTCATGGCGCAAGGCCTTCATAAATAAGGTCCTGAGTTTTTTTGTTGTTGGTTTGTGTCTTGCTTTTTGATAATGCTTGATATCAACATTTGCAATATAGAGGATTTGTATTTTGCGAAATAGTGAGGGTTCAGTACTGAAATTGAGTGCTTGTACATAGGATCTTTGCTGTGTTTCTAAAATGTTAATCAAAAAACGATTTTGGGTGCAAATCAATGGTATTTTCATTTGGCCCATATTTATGATTGCCTTGTGCAGCCGGTGCATCACTTTAAACATGGGAAATAAGTGAAGCTCTTGTGGCGCAAGGCCTTCATAAATAAGGCCCTGAGTTTGTTTGCTGTTGGTTTTTTTATGCTTTTTGATAATACTTGCTATGAACATTTGCAAGATAGAGGATTTGTATTTTGGGAAACAGTGAGGTTTCAAAAGTGATATTGAGTAGTTGTACATAGGTTCTGCGCAGTGTTTCTTAAATGTTATTCAAAAAACGATTGTGGGGGAAATCAATGGTATTTTTCATTTGGCCCTTATTTATGATTGCCTTGCGCAGCCGGTGCATCACTTTAAACATGGGAAATAAGTGACGCTCTGGTGGCACAAGGCCTTCATAAATAAGGCCCTGAGTTTTTTTGTTGTTGGTTTGTGTCTTACTTTTTGATAATGCTTGATATCAACATTTGCAAGATAGAGGTTTCGTATTTTGTGAAATAGTGAGGGTTCAGTAGTGAAATTGAGTGCTTGTACATAGGATCTTTGCTGTGTTTCTAAAATGTTATTCAAAAAACGATTTTGGGTGCAAATCAATGGTATTTTCATTTGGCCCTTATTTATGATTGCCTTGTGCAGCCGGTGCATCACTTTAAACATGGGAAATAAGTGACGCTCTTGTGGCGCAAGGCCTTCATTAATAAGGCACTGAGTTTGTTTGTTGTTGGTTTGTTTTTTGCTTTTTGATAATGCTTGCTATGAATATTTGCAAGATAGAGGATTTGTATTTTGGGAAACAGTGCGGTTTCAAAAGTGATATAGAGTGGTTGTACATAGGTTCTGCGCAGTGTTTCTTAAATGTTATTCAAAAAACGATTTTGGGTGCAAATCAATCGTATTTTTATTTGGCCCTTATTTATTATTGCCTTGTGCTGCCGGTGCATCACTTTAAACATGGGAAATAAGTAACGCTCTGGTGGCGCAAGGCCTTCATAAATAAAGCCCTGAGTTTATTTGCTTTTGTTCTGTTTTTTGCTTTTTGATAATGCTTGCTATGAACATTTGCAAGATAGAGGCTTTGTATTTTGGGAAACAGTGAGGTTTCAAAAGTGATATTGAGTGGTTGTACATAGGTACTGCGGAGTGTTTCTTAATTGTTATTCAAAAAACTATTTTGGGGGCAAATCAATGGTATTTACATTTGGTCCTTATTTATGACTGCCTTGTGGCACTGGTGCGTCTCTTTTAACATGGGACGCACTGGTGGCGCAAGGCCTTCATTAATAAGGCCCTGAGTTTTTTTGTTGTTGGTTTGTGTCTTGCTTTTTGATAATGTTTGATATCAACATTTGCAAGATAGAGGATTTGTATTTTGGGAAACAGTGAGGGTTCAGTAGTGATATTGAGTGCTTGTAAATAGAATCTTCGCTGTGTTTCTAAAATGTTATTCTAAAAACGATTTTGGGGGCAAATCAATGGTATTTTCATTTGGCCCTTATTTATGATAGCCTTGTGCGGCCGGTGCATCACTTTAAACATGGGAATAAGTGACGCTCTGATGGTGCAAGGCCTTCATAAATAAGGCCCTGAGTTGCTGTGGTATAAACTTTAATATGTTGCAAATTAGTGTTTCTATTGTTTTCTTTTTGTCATTACTTTGTTGTTTGCTAATAGTGTTCTTTAATGTGTTATTTTTTTCAGAACCACAGATTGAAATCAACATTTTAAAAGCAAGCAAAAATGCCATCAAGGCAAAGGAATAGAAAAAATACCATACGTAAAAGAACAAAATCATTAAAGGAATTAAAAGAATACTCTACAACAAGTACTTCAAAAAACACCAGAAAAGCTCCTGGTAAGACAATTAAGTCTTTTCTTCACAATTTATGTAGATCAAAAAGTAATATTAATGGTAATGTGAATATCCAGAAGCAGAGAGCAAATCTAAAAAGGAAGGAGAGGCCCTCAAAAAATGTCTCTATTGGAGCAGGAGATAAGACTATGGATAGCAATAGAAGGTTACATCAATTTAGGGACATTCGTAGAGGAATGTTTCGCAATAGGGTAGTTTTAAATTTGCTAAAAAATGAAAAGAATGGTAAACAGAGAGCTGCTTTTTACAAGAAAAAGAAAAGTGTAGAGAAGATTGTTGATCAGGCTTTTGAAGTTAAGAAAAAAATATTTCTTTTAGTAATCAATAGAATTAGGATACTTAATAAGGCAATTGATGTTTTCAAATCGAACAGTAGATGGAAAAGAATTATTAATCGGACTAATTTTTGTGAAGTATTTTCTGGAGAATGGATGCATAGTTCAAGTTCTGAGCCATTTTTTAATGAGGAGAGTTACTTTCAGGAAAATGATTTGGTGCATGCAGTTGACACCAGTGGTCAAGCATATGAGGTGAAAGATGGTTGTGTAATGGAAAAAGAGAAACTTATGTTAAGAGATGCAGAAGAGGTGTTAAGTGATGAAGTATTATGGAGACGTACTAAGGGTCCAGTGTACACATGGAAGTGCAGTAGTATTTGTAGTGTGCGACAGGATTCAATCGATTTGCTTCGAAATTTCTTACGTACATATAGTAAAAAAAGTCTAAAACAAAAAATTAAGATCTTGCAAGAGTTAGATCCTTGCAGAGTAAGAGAAAACACAGGTTTGCATGGGCATTCACTGGCTTGTCTTTCTAGAAAAGTATGTCACAGTGTTTTTCATCATTTTAGGATGTTAGCAGTGCATCATAATAAGGTGAGGAAATTAGTGAGAAGGTTGTATTATGCAAAAAGTACAGCACTTAAGCTTAAACAGTTAAACAGTGCTCTTTTGCATGGATCTGAAGTAGATGTGAAGACTATTTGTGAAGAAATTGAGTTTTGTTATTTTGGGAACAAAGAGGACAGTGTAGAAATGGATATAGTAATGGATGTTAATGTGTAAGACAATGTACAGATTTCAAGTACAGAAAATGTTGACGAGGAAATTACCAAGTTTAAGGTGAAATCCAGTGAAAGGCCTAATTTAACTTGTGTGTGTTGTCGACGGACTCATTATAAGATTCAGACTAGGTTAGTTGATTTATATGCAAAATGTGAATTGGAAAATAATAGTGAATGGAAGGATTTTGTAAGTTATTTGTTGGTGGAGAATTCTTTTGATTTGAGTTTTGATCAGCGTTTTTGTAATTATTGTTTGAAAAAATTAAATGAAAATAGAATGCCTGCTAGAGCTGCTCATAATAATCTTCAGTTGATAGATATTCCTTCTGAATTGATGGATTTAAATACTTATGAATCAATTTTGATTCAATGTGTCCATCCTTTTCAAGCTATTGTTCGCATGGAGCCTAAGATAGGGAAATTACCTCCTACAGATTTACAAAGAGGATTAAAGGGAAGAGTTGTTTATTTGCCTCTAGATGGCAAGAAAAATATTGATACAATTGGTGTAGAAAGAGTAGACGAGGATCCTCTGGTTATTCTAGTTAATGGGGTTCCGACAAAGAGTAAGAAAATCTGGCAAGATTTAGTGGATGTTAGCAAAGTCAAAAAGGCAACGTTGTATTTGGTCAAAAACAATGAGTACTATAAAGATGTAAGTGTTGGAGCAGAGGAAACAGCTACAGAAGAAGACAGTGATTGTTCAGTTGGCCAAATTGAAAAAGTTGATGTGTCTAGAAGTGAAGAAATATATGAACATTATACTGTTCATCCTTTGCATTCCAAAGAAGTAATGGGAAATGCAATTGACTTGTTTCAAATGAAAGCAGCAAAAGGAAGTCCCATTGGTGTATGGGAAGAAAGTTTGGAAGCTCGTTGTTTTCCACAGTTATTTCCAACAGGTCGTGGTGGACGATATGACGATCGACCTGTTAAAATTCCTGCAGCTGAATACCGGACTTTAAGATTATATGCTGAAGATCCAAGGCTTCGGCAATGCATTCTGTATTTGTTTCATCTACTGTATGAAAGTGATTTGTCTGGGCTTTCTTATGCAGTTAATCATATATTGAAAGTGAAGCTCATCTGCAAAATGTTTCAGCAAGGGACTTTATGGAGAAAGTCAATCTGAAAGACAGTATTTTGGAATCTCAGCTAATCAATCTCATGGCATGTCAGCGTGGAACAAATGAGTTTTGGTTCCGTCGTCATGGGGAATTGAAATGTATGTTAAGAAACTTAGGAACTCCCACATTGTTCCTCACTCCTAGCTGTGCTGAGTATGCATGGGACGACTTACTTCAATTTCTACGAGAGGCAAATTGAAACATACAATATATAGAATTGAAAACACCTGGAGAACTGTGTTCTTTGGATCCAGTGAATGTTTGCAGATATTTTAATCATAGATTTGAAGCTATGATGTCTTTTATTACCAACAAAAAAAATCCTCCCCTTGGAGAGGTTTTGGATTTCTTTTGGAGGAAGGAATATCAAGCGAGAGGTGCTCCCCATATACATATGTTGTTATGGAATAAAGATGCACCCAAATTTGGATTAGATTCTGATGAAACAGTGATGAGTTTCATTGAAGAGTATTCAACATGTGCTGTTCCAAAAACTACTGAAGAAAACAGTTTAAGGCAACAAGTTTTACGTTTTCAATCTCATCGTTGTGGAAAGTACTGTCGTCGAAAATTTAAAAACAAGGAAAAGTACTACACAAAATGTCGTTTTGCGTTTCCACGATCAGTGATTTCTAAGGGAAGAGTAAATAATTTGATGTCATCTCTATGACATACTGTGACGAGGAAATCTCCCAAAAATACATATAATTTCAAAAGAAAGGAAGAGTCCAAGTACATCAACGACTACAACCCAGTGATTTTGTCCATGTGGAATGCTAACATGGATATTCAGTTCGTTGCTGACAACTCTATTGCTGTGGCTCAATATGTGACATCTTACATCACAAATAAAGAAAAGACAGAACTGAAGGAAATGTGGGAGGACATTTCACATGAAAAGAGTCTAAGCAAGAAATTATACAGTTTCAGTCTGAAGATGTTGTCGCATCGAAAAATTGGAGCATATGAATGTTCTGATCGGTTATTATCAGCAAGTCTCTATGCAAATCAAGAACAATCATTTGGGTGAGTCTAGGTCTTGCTGCAACACGAAACAGAGTTTGGAAATCTGTACAAGAAATTGAATATTTGGCGGAGAAAGAACCAAACAGTACAGATATTTTGAAGACAAACATGTTGGATACATACTATCCAAATAGAAGTACTCACCTTGAGAACACTTGTTTGTATGAAGTTCTGCAAAACTACAGTTATAAGAGGAACATCACAGAAGATATCAATAATGGAAAATATGCTGTCATTGGGTATGAGGGATGTCTAGTGAAGCAGAGAAAAGGCCATTTGATTAATCATCGAAAATTGAGTATGATGTGTTATTTGGAGGAAATGATGTCATGAGTGATGTTACTGACCATGTCATGAGTGATGTAATATGTGATGTCATCACCAGTGCATTACACGCGCAAGTTATAGTGAGTCCAAATAACTATAACGTGGGAATTTCATTGGTTTTATGTCAGTAAAATTTCCACCTAACTATAACTGGTGTGAATTCTATGGTTTTTTCAGTGAATTTAATAGGTTTTTTAAATGCTAATTCCTAACTATAACTGGTATGAAACCTATGGTTTTTTTCAGTGAATATATGTATATATACATACATACATACATACATGTAGGTAGTAGGTAGTAGGTAGTTATAGTTAGGACCTAGCTACAATAGGAAAAGGGCAACATTCTATTCCCAATAACTTTGGCACCAATTGATGAATCTTCGCAAAATTTTTAAAACAAATTCTTTGTTGAGATCAGCTCCTATGTTGAATGTTTGGGGGTGATTTGTAAAGGGGGCAGAGAGAAAAGGGGGGTCCCAAAACATGTTTTTTCAACCTTAATTTCCATAGGAAACTTTAGACAAGGCTACAGGTTGAACGGGTAAACGGATTTACTCAAAAATTGGCAGGGAGAAGGGTCTTGTTCTAGAAAGCATGCCTTTGTTTATTTAGTGTAAATCCGTTGAGTAGTTTTGGAGAAATATTGAAATGTACAGATATCTATATTTGGGAATTCTGCCATCTGATTGGCTGAGGCGTTACGAGCACGAGCTTGCTGCTTATTGGCTGAGAGCGGTTGCAACTAGGAAGTGTTGGCTTCCATTTTGTGGTTCTGTTGAAATGAGTTATGGGGAAAAAGGGCAGAAAATTAGGAAATAGGACGGTAGGAGCACTGTAAAGTCTGTGGGGTGTTTAGGGTGTGCTATAGAGGCGGTCAAAGCAAAGTATTCACCCCTACAAGTGTGAAAGTGTTGGGTTACGGAAATTAAGTGAGGTATTGCCTAGAGTCTGTTGCTGTAAGCTGAGGTGGTGCGGAACTCGGGGATTAAAGCGTGAGCGCAAACTGTGTGTCTTATGCTGTGAAGTCATGTGCCGTGGCCGCTGCGCTATACTTGTAGAAGTAGTGTCAGCACGTGTTTATACCTACTAGGAGGAACCACTGGCCGGTACTGGTGTGAAAGTCCTGGGTACGGAAAATATGTGAGGTATTAACTAGAGTGTCAAGGAAGAAGGAAGTGTTGGCCGCCATTTAGTGATTCTGTTGAAGCAAGTAAGGGGGAAAAACAGGTGAAAAGGTAGGAAATAGGAGGGTAGGAGCACTGTAACCTCTGTGGGGTGTTTAGGGTGTTCCATACAGGGGGTGCAAAGTGAACTTCTCATACCTACCGGTCTGAAAGTGGTAGGCTATGAAAATTAAGTGAGGTATTGCCTAGAGTGTGATGCTGCTAAGGTGAGCTGGTGCGGGACTCGGAGATTAAAGGGAAGCCCAAGTTGTGTGTCTTATGCTGTGAAGTCATGTGCTGTGGCCGCTGCACTACAGCTGTGGAAGTAGTGTCAGCATGTGTTTATAACTACTAGGACAAACTACTGATCCGTTCTGGTCTGAAAGTCCTGTTTACGGAAAATATGTGAGGTATTGTGTAGAGTCTCATGCTGCTAAAATTAGCTGCTGCCGGACTCTGGGATAAAAGCGTGAGCCTAAACTGTGTGTCATATGATGTGAAGTCATGTTCTCTGGCCGCTGTGCCACATCTGTCCAAGTAGTGTCAGCATTTAGTTATAGCTACTTGGAGGAACTTTTGTTTCGAACATTGTAACTTGTGTATGGTGATTAGGGGCTATTATATAGGAAGTGCAAAGGTAAATTTGTGTGTATGAAATTAATTTGGTATTTGGAAAGTGGAAAGCACTGAGTCCTACGGGTCTGATGGCACTGGAGACATAAGCTGAGGTACTGCTGGAGTTGGGGGATAAAGCTGATGAACTAATGACCTCTATTGAGAAATTTTTACCTGCCGTGAAATGTTCGATAAAATGTTGCAAAAGTATATTGTTAGGTTACAAAATAAATTGATGAATTTTCACCTACAGGTGTCGTAGAATGTTCCAGAAATTGTGGTGATAAAATAGGTTGAACTTGTGACTTGTATATGGCACCGAATATTAAGTAGCTTTTTGTATGGAAAATTCTAAATTAACCAATGGAGATACTTTTTGGAATGTCGTTGAAGAAATGAAGTATTCTGATTTGTTCTGTACATGTATTTATGTGTGGAGCGACAGAAATTGTGCCATTACTGATTCCATTGTTGATGAAAGTGGTGCTTTACATGTAGTGTGTGACGAATTAAGAATTCCATGCGTGTGTGATATTTGCAATCTGCATACCACTACAAAGGTGAGATAGAAATGAACAAGGTGTGTTATGTGTTCTGTAGTAGTGATTAAGTATTTGAGGTGATGTTTTTAATTTTGAAAGTATTTTTTATTTCAAAGTAATATAGTGTTAGTAAAGTGTGGTGTTTGATATTGGTTATAAAATATGCATAAAATGTGAGCTGTTGTTAAATAAGTACTTTATATAAGTTTAGGAATTTTTCACAGAGAAGAAGTGTAGTTTGTCATCTTTATAGTACTGTATGGTTTTGAAAATGAGGTACCGCATTAATTTGGGTTTGTAATGTATTCGGGGAGATAAACAAAATGTCACACGTTTGCAAATTATACTTTTTGTGGAAATAGTGGTGTGGGGGGGGTGGTGGTAGGAGATGTATGTGTTATTAAGTAAAATGTGATAAAACGAAATCCAGAAATGTTATGTGGGCAGGTTATGGTCTCATTGATGACACTGAGAGGTAGATTTGAATGTAAGTCAAGGTAGGTTGTTGTACTGTGAGGCCGTCTACAGTGTTTGGAGATTACATGGAGATGGAGATAGGAAAAGTGATACGTACCTTTTATATGTATGCATAGTTTGAATCATGTGATCATAGGTTGAGATATAATATGAACATGGTTTCTGGTTTGCATTTGGGTATAGTTAATAGTTTTTGTAGTTTCTTACTAGTGAATAATGAAAAGGTATATATACTAAAATATATGGTAGTAAATGTATTAATTATTGTCTGTTCTTATGGAATAGAAGTGAATGGGGAGTGCTTCTTTAGAAGAGATGTTTTTATAAATGTGTGAGAGATAAAACAAAAGAAAATGTGCTGTATATTTTCTGTATGACTTTGTTGACATTGGAGAACTACATGTGATTGTAAGTGATACTATTTTTTAGGCTATGTCGCTGTGGTGGATATATGTAGGTGCTGAAGTGGTCTGTGTTTTACTGATGCTGAGCTTCACTACCCCTTTTGAGACACTTGTCAATTTATTGATTCCATTTAATATCTTCAATATAGATACAGTAGAAGGACGGTGTATTCGGTAATTAGAGCTTTGTTTACTTTCTCAATGCCCTGCTATACACTTTACAGAGTGTTTAACACCTTGGCTGCTAGGTGTTTTTACCTCCTGTGCTGATCTTGGATGATTCCCATTGTTCATGACGAGCTCAGCTCGTCATCAGCACAGCTCAACCATGCCTCATGACGAGCTGAGCTCGTCATGAGCATGGAAGGGGTTAAACAACTTTTGTAACATATAGATGTCTAGCTAGTAAAGGTGGTGTAGTTCGACTGGGCCCATTTATAAACCGTGCTATGGGAGGGTTTATGTTTTACCCGCCAATTTGCATTTTCAAATAGTTTTTGCTGATAACTGTTCTGGCAGAAACCTGTTAAAATTAACCCTGTGTAGGCGTATAGTGGCGCTACTAGGAATGGTGGGGTTTCTGTTTGAATTCGTACGGTTAACCAAGGGTGGCGGTGGGTGTGGGGGAGGTAGTTATGTTGTTGTTTGAAACACAAAATTAACAAAAAGATAAACCTTTTTTTAAAACTGATATTTCAGCTACACTCAATTCTCTATCCGATAGATGAACCACTTCCAGTTCGTCACCTAGTTCACTACCCTGATCTAATTCCTGTTCTTGTTCTGACTTCTTGTGCCCATCCTTGTATTTCCGGTGTGTTTCCGCCCCCCTCTAATTCGGTGGGAATCTTTCTCCGACCCTTCTTTATTCTATCTATTCAATTCCTTGCAAGAACAAGAGTTTCTTGCTGGTGCTCCTCCAACTGCTCCTAGAGCAGATGCATCATCCAATGAGGATACACTAGAACTACTATAATTTACGGAACTGAGTTCCCCTTGAGGTGTCAGGTTTACCGGTTGTTTGGGTCTGGGTATATCGTCAAAACTCTTAGCGAAGGTAAAAACTCTACCCTGGTTATAGTCCTTTTCGTCCCAATGCAATTTACTCAATTTCTTGTCTTAGATCTGCAATTGGTGACGGTTAATAACTTCTTTCAAGACTACATAATTCTTTTCTGTCAAATCTGGTAAATTAAACTCTTTAATTTCTTTTTCCTGATCTGCAATTTGTTCTTTCAGTTTCTCCACCTTTCTATTGGCACTTTTAATCAATATATTCATCATTGTAAACGATGAAGCATATAAGTTCTCTTCCCATTCCTTTAAATGATCATCCTTCAGATCATCAAAGGTCGGGAAGATGAGTATTCTTAATCCAGTCAGTCAGTCAGTCAGTCATTATACTTTTATTCGACACATGTATCATAAAAAGTACAAACATACAATACACACATACATATAAAACATTATTTAACAACTTTAACCTAATGATCCAGGCACATGATAGAAACTTTGCAACCCCACAAATAGTAACCATACAAGAGGTGTTGGAGATGAGGATACGTAATGCTGATTTGTGATCCCTGACTCCAAGATTCTTTAATACAGGTTTTAGCCATTTGTTCCTAGGTAGGGTATATGCTTTACAGGCAAAAAAGAAGTGGCCTAATGATTCTTCAGGATTTGTACAGCCTGGGCACTTCGTATCCTCTTCCCTCCTTCTACTCCATCTAGACGTGAAATTTTTAAGGGGCAATGTTCCATATCTAAATTTCAGATAAAGTGTCCTATCCCGAGGAATCTGGATAAAATCCAAAAACAATTCTAGCTTTATATTACACTTATGGGTCAAAAAATTCTCAGTTAATTGTCCCCAATTTGGGTTCTGTAAAGCCTTGGCCTCAATCCAGTCCCAGTATAGTTTTTTTACCATTTGTTTTGGTGGAGGGGATTGGGAGGCCCATGCATCGCTTAAACCCACGCTAGCTACAAGTTGTTTTAAGATATTTAGCCACTTGATTTTACCTGAAATGTTTAGTTTTAACATTTCATCCAACACTAAAGCATAATTAGCTAATTCGGGAGTCCTCCTCAAACGTACCCAATATAGGAGGGGACGAAGCTGAACAATATCCAGAATGGACCTCCTACCCAGATCTGCAAATAATGGTTTTAATGGGGTAGAAGTTGGTAGTGAAACCAAGTCCCTCATGAACTTATTCTCAGTTAGGACATGATTATTGGTGTTCTCGGTGCCCCATATTTCTGAGCCATAAACCGCTGAGGCTATTGCTTTTCCCTCATAAACTGACAAGGCAGGGGCAATTGGCCTGCTCACTGAGAGACGCTGGTTTTTTAAAATAGTGCCGGAAACTCTTTTAAGGTTTAAAATCATTTTACTTATATGGGGTTCCCATTTCATATTATTATTAATTCTAACACCAAGGTAATCAAACTCTTCGACCACCTCAAGGAGAGATCCATTCAAAGTCAGGTGTATATTCCTGTGGTTTCTCTTGGCGGTCATGACCATTAGTTTGGTTTTTGCAGTGTTTATTGTAAGTCCCCGTTCCTGACAAAAAACACTAAACTGGTCAAGGAGAGTTTGGAGGCCCTTGGGGGTTTTTGATAACAGAAGGGTGTCGTCGGCAAAGAGGAGCGATGGTGTTTTCTCCCCGGCTATGATGGGGGCATCTGCCGGTATCTCTTGCAGATGTTTCACCACCCCATTTATGAAGAGGGAGAACAAAGTGGGGGCCATCACGCACCCCTGCCGCACCCCTCTATTAACAGGGATACTCTTTGTGAGTTGTCCCTGCGTCCCCCATCGAATTCTAGCATAGGTACCCTCGTGAAGTTTGATAATAAATTGTAGCAAATAGGATGGGAAACCCATGTCCAATAAAACGTCCCATAATTTGGCACGGGGTATTACATCAAATGCAGTTTTTAAATCTATAAAGGCCTCTTGGTATCCTTTTTTGATACAAATTATTCTTAAGTGTCATGCCGTCCCACCACTTCGATAATTCTGCCTTCCGCAGCTTCACTAATTTGAGAAATTTATCTCTGAAACTTATTTTAGTCGTGTCTGGTCTTACTGAAGAGCTGGCTGATTTCCCCAACTGGAATACTTCTGCGGCCAGTTTGACCCTATCATCTTCCATTACTACACTCCTGTGCTACAAAGACCCTAAAGATTCCAGAAAACCCACAACAACCGGACGGTGAGAGTCTATTACTCTGTGCACCAAAGGGCTTGTTCAAATAAATTCTTAAATGTATAATAAGTCTGACACTAAGCTCAACTCCCAAATGGTCCACCGTCACCAACCTAAATAATGCCACCTGTACAATCAATATAGAAGGAGCGTAATAATTTCTTTGAAAATGCTATATAACAATTTGTTGCTTTCTTATTATTCAGTCCCAAAACAAATTCTTCCAGTCAGATATTTTGTGCTTCTTGTTCTTTATTGCGAATATTCATCAATATCATCCAACTTTTCAAAATTACATGAACTCAACAGCTGACGCGTTTTGTCCCTTGCCGGGACATCATCAGGGCTGTGAAGCAAACACAATAATAAACAATCATAATCAACTTTTGAACATGTACAATTGCACATTCTTCAATCCCATGTATACTTAACATGTAACCATCAAAACATAGTTCTGCCTATTTAACAATCTTAAAAATACATTATCTAACTATTCGTGCAGAAACTGTAACACGTGCGTTTCCTTTGCTGAATATAGCCTGTGGTTATTCTTGATGGTACTCGCAACCTGATACCACCCCCAAGTCATACTATGCAGTCCCCTTTACATTATCAAATCTGCTGTAATTTATTTAACATCCTCAGAGGTGAGCCCATAACACTTATAAGAGTGGGACATTCCTGTATTGACTAGTACCTAGTCATACCTGCGCCATTACTCAATCACCTAGTAACATTTAACATAAGAGGTTCATCTCACCTCCTGCCAAATCTGATTCTAGGCACATGAGTCTGTCAAAGATTTCTTGTTTGTCTAATCCTGTCGAGGTGGATATGAATGTCCTCGAATCAAAGTACCCCTGTCAGAGTAAAATGCAAACAATAAATATATGAACCCTATGTCCATAAAATGTTGCTTCTAGCTAAGAGCTAATTCTCTAACTGAACTCGCCTGAATATATGCGTTTATTATTCTTCCATTCTTAGCTTAACCAACTTCTTCACCGAATCAATTCAACATCCCCAATCCATAGAAGGACCGTTCTCCCACCTGGCGAATAATCCACACATGGAAAACACAGAAAAATATATGAAATTCAAATTCCCCAATCCGTTGCCTAACCAGTATTTCATCCGACCTGAGTCAAGCGCCTTCCATCTAATATTGCTTACCTCTACCCCGATCACTATCTTATTTTCTTGAAAAACAACTCCTTTTTTGTAGCCAATCACATAAATCCTGTATACTGACTGAAGTTACACGATCATCCTTTATATTTCCAGTAAAATCTATAAAAAACATGACTGAACACAAAAACAGTTCTCCTGTCAAATGGGTCATTACACCGTGTTGCCTAAATCAATTGTCCTTACGTGTCTCTTTCACTCACCCCTTATGTATATTGCTCTAGTCCAATTCTCAAGGTTTCTCCTTCTCTAGATTCCAAATGCCTTTCCCCAATCGGCCGACAACTGTTAACGAGAAAATAAACCATATGTTGGCGTTTCAACGTATAATCCTCATAAAGTCGTCCAACCCCGATATCCATAAACCCAGCACATCTAGCTCATTTCCTTATCCTATTTCCACTTACCGCTTCCATGACAAATATATTCTTACGGTCCTTGCCCCGGCCTGATAAATCCGGAGTGCAGAGACGCATTCGCGCAAGTACCTTTTGAATCCTTGAACAGCCAATAACCGTCACCGTCTCTACCCTTCCTTCAACATGAACCAATCACCACCGCCTCCTCATTGAGCTATCAGCGTTCCCTTTCCAGTCCGCAAATACGTATCACAGTCATAGTCTTTTCTGTATGGAAATGTCATCATGGCAGTCTCCTATCTGGTACGCCCCACCTCATTTACCTAAAAATAACATATCCACTATCCCACTCATTTTACATCAAGCTAATACTCTTCTACCATCCACAATTAACCTCTGAATCAGCCTGCTTGTAGTAAAGTGACCCGCGATCCAAACCGAGAGCTAAAGTCTCTTCCGTACTTTAGGCTTACCAAACTTCCTCCCCATTGGTTGAATCCTATTCCCATTATTCAATCCTAATCTTCCCTGATTTCTTAGCATCATCTAGCAATCTTGTGGAGAACCAAGTTACTTTCTCCCAAGTATAGTGCTTCAGAACAGCTCGAAATACCCGGCTGATTAAAATTTCCCCGTGCGGTTGCCTCGTTCTGTATCTAGTCGGGTCTAGCCTTGTCTCACTTACCCAACAAATGTCGTAAATCGGCCACCTAATGATCCAATAGGTCA
The DNA here is from genome assembly GCF_964263255.1 of Lissotriton vulgaris. NCBI lineage: Eukaryota > Metazoa > Chordata > Amphibia > Caudata > Salamandridae > Lissotriton > Lissotriton vulgaris. Next base: position 1,190,082,435 of record NC_141691.1, on the reverse strand, counting down.
GAGTGATTTCTATACCCTCCTATCCGAAACTTCGAGTTTAATATCAACTCTTTCTCCCGTACCTTACGAATATCTGATACTATCACCCTGCAATGCCAAGTCTATGTCTCATTTTCTGCACACAAGTAATGCACCCCGTCGAATCATCTAATACTTGTTTTACCTGGATCCTGTCATCCCCCATAAATGGGCCAGAAAATCTCAATGCCTCCACATTTACAAACCTCCTTATTACCAAATTTAAGCACGGGCGGTTGTTGAAGTGGTGTAGTGGTACTGTGACTAGAAATAAACCGTCTTATGGTATGGTGTATGTTTGAGTTGCAAAATTGCAGGTCTTAATAGCTACTGCTGATGAGTGTTCCAGCAGAGACCTGTTGACATTAAGTCTATGAATGGCTACAGTGGTAGTAACGGGAGTCCTGTGGCTTGTTGTTTGATTTCGTAAAGTTAAGCAAGGACATCGGTGGGATAGGTGTGTATGTTGCTGATTATAAGACGGACATTTATAACGTGGGCAGGTGTAGTTACTAAAGATAATGCAGTTTCACTGGGCCCATTTATAAACTGTGCTATAGGATGGTTTGTGTTTTACCCGCCAATTTGCATGTTTGAATAGTTTTTGCTGAGAAGTGTTCCGGTAGACACCTGTTAAAATTAACCCTGTGTATGGGTATAGTGGCGCTACTAGGAATGGTGGGGGTTCCTGTTTGATATCGTACGGTTAACCCCTTAAGTGCTGCTGACGGCCAATGGTCGTCAGCAGCGCTACCTCCCCAGTGCTGCGCACGACCATTGGACGTCCATTCAGCACTGGTTCCAATGGACAGCGCAGCACTGAGGAGGAATGTTTACACGCAGCTAAGGTGTTAACTAAGGGAAGGGGTGAGTGTGGGGGAGGTAGTTATGTTGCAGTTTGAAATACAGAATATAGTAACGTGGAGTTGTGGAGCTACTAAAAGTGATGTAGTATCACTGGGAGCACATATAAAGCACGCCATGGCATGGTATATGTTTTACTCGCAAATTTGCATGTTTTAATACGTTTTGCTGAAGAACTTTTCGGAAGAAATCTGTTGAAATTAAGCCTCTGTATGGCTACATTGGTGTTTCTACGTTTGCTTGGGCACTTTCTTTTCTTGCGTGAAGTTAAGCAAGGACGGGTGTTGAGCTGGTGTAGTAGTACTGTGACTATTTATAAACCTTTTTATGGTATGGTGTATGTTTGAGTTGGAAAATTGCAGGTTTTATTAGCTTTTGTTGATGAGCGTTCCGGCAGACACCTGTTGACATTAAGTCTATGTATGGCTATAGTGGCGTAATGGGATTGCGGGGGCTCATTGTTTGATTTCCTAAGGTTAAGCATGGGTATGGGTGGGTGAGGTTTGTATGTTGCTGATTTTAAGACACACATTTGTAATGTAGGCATGTGTAGTTAGTAAAGGTAATGTAGTTTCACTGGGCCCATTTATTAACTGTGCTATGGGATTGTTTATGTTTTTCCAGCCACTTTGCATGTTTGAATACTTTTTGTTGATAAGTGTTCCGGCGCACACCTCTTAAAATTAAGCCTGTGTATGGGTATAGTGACGCTACTAGGAATGGTGGGGGTTTATGTTTGATTTCGTATGGTTAAGGAAGGGCTGTGGTGGGTGTGGGGGAGGTGGGTATGTTTCTGATTAAAACACAGAACATAGTAACATTCAGATGTGGAGCTACTAAAGGTGATGTAGTACCACTGGGAGCACTTATAAAGTGCTCTATGGCATGGTATATGTTTTACCCCCTAATTTTCATGTGTTAGTACGCTTTCTTCATGAGCGTTCCGGTAGACAGTTGTTGAAATTAAGTTCCAGTATTGCTATAGTGTGTCTACTAGGTTCGGTGTGGCTCTTTCTTTAATTTTGTAAAGCTAAGGAAGGAGGGGGAAGAGGGTGGTGCAGAGGCAGTGTGCCCATTTATGAATCGCTTTATGGTATGGTATATGTTTTTCTGGCCAATTCCCATGTTTTAATAACTTTTGGTGATGAGTGTTCCAGCAGACAGGTACACACATTACACAGCATTTCTGTGGATGAGAAATCTTTGTGCTGATAGACACTCTTGTACTGTGGTAGAAGGCTGATAGCGTTGATGGAAAATTATGAAACTTGGTACCATTGTAGATTTCAATGGAAGCTTACAATGTTTCTTTGTTACTATGGTGTAGTTAGTGTTGTAAGTGGGAGAAAAAAAGTGGGGGTGCTCTAAAAGGGGAGGCAAAGCTCTTAAAGGGGTGTGGGCTATGCAAGTTGGGCCGTGGTCTAAATCAAGATAAGTATCATTGTGTGCTTTAGAAAATCCTCTCCAAATATCTTACTTTTGGAAGAAAAACATTCTTTAAAGGATTTTCCTTCCTTATACAATATGGGTAACCTAGTGTGATGTCTCCAGGTCTCAGTAGTGAGCAAAATAAGCATGCATACATCGATGTGCATGCTCTCACTGCAGTGTACTAAAAAATACAAAAAATTGACTGTGTTTGCGAGGGCCAAAAATAAAGCCCAATAGACACCCGTTTGGAAGCTCCCTGAAAATAAGTGCCAGCCCTCAGACCTGGCCCAATTAAAGCTCAGCATCCATCTATCCTAAGCAGTGCGCCATCCAACCATCTTTTAATTGATGCATACACTCCTACTTAAATACATACATACTGAAGGACAGAAGTCCGAATTTCCCCCTTGCTGCGGGCCTTGGCACAAATAATTATAATTGTTAGCATGATGTAGCTATGTATTCAGTTTATTTAGATGAGAAATATATCGATTGATTAGTTTTGTATAAAAGCACACATATCTTCATGTATGTTTCATGTTAGAATAGTTAGCAGAGCCGAACTGATGCCTTTTTGTGGCGTTAGCCTCGACTCTCGGTTAGGAAAACGTAACTTTCTGTTTGACAAGCAAGATCCCTGCGTTTTAGTTATAGACAGGCAGCTGAGGAAGGGTTGCTTGCTTCTTCCCTTGTTAGGATCCTCAAGGGTGCAAGTGGGTGCAAGCCTGATGAGTACATTCCTGGAGACATCCTGCGAGCCCTCCCGGCCGTAGGCTGAAGGGAGTCAACTTCTTTGACCTTGCTACAATGAACAGAGCTATTCTGATGCTGCTTTGTGTGCCATATATGGTTTTTCCTATGAAACCACATGTATCAACTTGTATTTTTCCTTTCTTGGATAACGGTTTGAGAATGTTACAGTATATATGCAAGCTATTGAGTATGTGCCAGCAGTCTTCTCTGTGAGGTCGGGAGAGGCTCCTCTGTCAGAGTCTTTGTTAATAAATGATTGAACCTTCTTCACTGCCAACTAACTGATTATTGGTAACTGGTATTGGGAGCTATTGGTAGGTATAGCTCCATAGGTTATTTAGTTTATCGGTACATCAGTTGGCGACTCCGCCGGGTGTCCGCGTTGGGGTCGTCCTCCCGTAATCGGGAAAGAAAGTGACAATAAGAGGGAGATCTTTGGTCGAGGGGGTGGACTGACCGGAGTTCTGGAGTTGCTCCGCTCTCGCGATCAGAGAGCCTCAGCTGCTAGTGGCCCCACACCGGAGTCCTATGGGCGTAACCCAGGAGCTGACCGTATTGGTCATCAGGACTTGGCAGTGGAGAATTCGCAATCAAACCTGAGTGCACCAGGTGAGTGATTTGTTTTGTCTTGTGTCGGATACACCTCGAAAGGGGGTGTTCTTTTGGTGTTTTTGATTTTGGATCTTTGGATTTGGTGGTTGGTAAGCCATGGAGAACTTGTGTGGAGGTCTGACGGGGCAGTATTGAGACTGCACGGGTGGATGCTCCTCTCTGGATTTGTTTGGTTACAATAGAGATATAGACCAGATGCCTTGGTGTGACATGTGATAGTATACTCCCGGCCGGACTGCTCTCGGAAACGCCGGCAGTTGTACTTGGGTAACCCTCAGACAGATCTGGAGCAACGCTAAGATAGCGGGCTGAGCCAGAATAGTTCGGGAGGCCGAACCAGGAAGGCTGTCGGATGGTCCGTAGGTCGGTCTGTGGTTGAAAACCTGTGTGGCAATCTCTAGGTAGTTGATGGATGCGACTATCTGATCTTGGTTCTTGTCAGTAAGAATTGGAATTAATTAAGCTCTGCTCTTTGTTTGGAACGACATGTCAATTTGAATTGCTTATTATCATTATTTTTTTCGTTTTCTCGTTTATGTTTTATGTCATTTGTGAATGTGAAAAAATGAAGAATTTTGTATGAACATGGCCATGTATGAGAGAGAGTTGTTGTGAATGGTTCAAGAACTGTGAATAGGAATTAAGAACAATGCAGTGCATTAGTAAATTATGTTTTGGATGTGTTTGCCGAAAAGGCACACAATTGGATGACAGTCAGCCAGCTCCCACTGAGGGAAGCCCTAGTCATGATATGTATTGTAAGCACAGAATTACTCCGCTTCTGTTTAACACATTGTGGCACAAATACACGAAGGACAATGTGGAATTACAATGGCCACTGACGGGGTCTTTTGATGAGAAAAAGATCCAGTATTTACAAGATCGATTGTTCTCTAAACGAAGTAAACAGGCAATGTTTGATACACCAAATATGTGGCAGAAAGAAGCAAAACGTAGATGCATTAGATCAGAAAAATTACAGAAAATTAAAGCAGGACAAACTATTACTCAGAAAGCCATTGCTTATGATAAAACTCAGACTGAGCAAAATATTGACTGTATGAATCGACAATTTAGACTACAGACAGATACAAGTTATGTCACTCGGACTGAAGCAGAAGATAAAATAGAAGAATTAATCAAATTTCCGACCCCCTCCTCCCCGTATGCCCCTCAGCGTGTGTATCCTGCTGTTCCTTTAGATTTGGCTTCTGTCCCGCTGGCCCAAATTCCTGTGACAGCTGGTTCTCCTGTCCTTTTAGGGACTCCTAAAGTCCTTTCTACCTCAGTAAGGGAGACGGCTTCATTGATCCCTTATATACAGCCTCCAATAGGGGTTCCTCGTGTGATTCTTTCAGTCCCGAGTCCTGTATGGACTTCTCAATCTGCTGGCACAACACCTGTATCAGCGGAATTGACCCCTTCCAGGGATTACGGGGACTTAAGTAGTCGAAGGTTTATTACGAGGGCATCAGCAGGGCATGATGAGAAAGAACTAATAGCTAAACAGGCAGTTAAATGGATGCGGAACGATCTATATACAGTGGCTGATATCCGGAGTACTATGAGGGATTTTGAGCCGGTCATGCAGCAGCATGCCTTGTATCAAATGTCTCGTTATCTCATTAATGTATGGGAACAGTGTTTTCGGGATGGGCTAGCTCCTCAGATATGATATGATATTTCAGACAGAATTCAAAAATTGTATCTAAGCCCCGAAGAAGTATATAAGAATGTAGAAATTGTAGTAAAATACCGAGGTAGGGTATTTCTGAAATGTCCCAATTGGGACTCCCAGCATCCAATGAGAGAGGTACATCCCATTTATCATCCTGAGATACCAGAGATACGAAACAATCAGAATGTAGTAACTAGAGATAGAGTGGAGACTCGATTTCAGGAACGATGGGTTTACACTCCATGGAAAAAGAGTGAGGTCCTTTCACTAAAATCCCAACTTCCTGATCCCCGAAAGAATCCTACGGCTTACTATAAGGAGTCACCTGAAGCGGCTGCTACTGCAATGATGACCTTAGCTGACATTGAGTTGTTTTTCGGACTGTTAGTTCCAGTGGATGTGTGGCGACAAGTACATGATACAGATCATGTGGCGGAGCTAAGGGGAACATGGGATCAATTGAAAGACTGGGACAAGGATCGCAAACCAGGGGATAAGCCGAAGAATGAAATAACGACACTCCCAGCTAAAATTATTGCATATATGCATTCATTGATTCCACCTCGTGAGGTAGATCGGGATAAGTTGAGAGCATGTAAACAAAATAAGGATGAAAGTGTGTCGGATTTTTTTACTAGGTTTGAAGGCACATTTATAGATTTTAGTGGGCAGGGCCTTGCTACGGAAGGTGGGATTTGATTATTTGTGAATCGCTTTGTGACCAATTTATTACCAGAGGTCTCTGCTCGATTGCAAGCTGCCAAAAGTACATGGACTACTTCTACCCCTTCTGTGATTCTGAGCATGGCTCAGTATTATGAACATAGGGAAAACGAGAGTAAAGATAAAATGGAAAAGAAAGCAAAAGATCTTAAAACTCGAGTACTATTACAGCAAGTCGTCCGAGGACGAGGTGGAGGAAGAGGCGGTAGAGGGTCCACCCCAAGTGGGGTGAGGACTGGAAGAGGCGGAGGTCTGACCCATGATCTAGGAATAAATCAGTGCGCATATTGTAACCAGGAAGGACATTGGCAAGCTCAGTGTCCATTATTGATGGCGCAGAATGGGGCTGTGAGAGGAAGAGGACGTGGCTGTGGTGGTATCAATCGGAGTGATATGTGCAGGGAAGAGGTGGCACGTGGAAACACAGAAAGACATTATTTTCACAATTCTCAAGGTAGGCAGTTTTATAATGAGGATTGTGAGTTTAGGGAACCAGATGGGTATTCCTACGCATAGGACAGCCCTGGACGAGGAGGGGGCCATGTGTCTGTAACTGTCGATCAGCAAGGACCCTATAGGAAAGGGATATTGATGGGGACTTCTGAAGATTTTTTAATTGACGCAGGCGCAATGAATAGTTCTATTGCTCGCTCATTGGTCCCAGGGGCTGCTCTGTCTGGGCAAAATAACGTTTCAGTCGGATTTTCAGGAGTTCCGGTGGTAAGCCCCATATCCAAGCCGATTCCCTTTACTATAGGACCTGTTAAAATTGATTCCCCATTTCTATTGACCTCGCATTGTGGAGAAAACTTATTGGGCTTGGATATGTTGAAGAAATTAAATGCAAAAAACTACTGTTCCCCTGATGGTGTCTATTTAACTATATATTCTCCTAGTAAAAAATGTTAGGCAGTGCTTCGCTAAAAATGAACCTCTTCCGCCCAAGCTAGCATCTGTCCCTTCTTCACTATGGGCTACTGGAGACGCGGATGCCGGTTTGTTGGACATTCCTCCTGTCCATATAACTCTAAAACAAGGTGTGAAGTTGCCATGTATACCACAATATAAGATTTCGCCAGCAGGCGAACGTGCCCTACTGTCCATAATACAAGATTTGGTTGATGAGGGTATAGTGGAAGGAACTGCAGCCAATGTCTGTAATAGCCCTATTCTTCCGCTTTTGAAATTGATGGAGCATCAGAGGATATTGATAAATATTGTTTTGTAATTGGCTTACGGGAGGTCAATAAGATTGTAATACCTCAATATCCAGTGGTGTCAGATATCACTACTATTCTCACTATGATTCTCCCGAAGGATAAGTATTTCTCAGTTATTGATCTGAAGAATGCTTTCTTTAGCATTCCGATTCATCCTGATAGCCGACAGATTTTTGGATTCTCGTTATCTGGTCGCAGCTTCAGATTTTGTCGCGCCCCCCAAGGCTATACTGACAGCCAAGTATATATATACAAAAATAAGAAAGGTCCCTAGAACACTTGATAGGAAAAATGGACTGGCAGCTGATTCAAATGCCCACTAGTACCGTTTACTACAGATTTATCGTTATATTACACAATAATAATAAAAAAAATCAGATTTAGTGATTGTATTTAAAACATTTTCATGTATTAGTTTATAAAAAACCACCATGCGCACATTTCCCTGTTCTTTCGTTTTGAATGGCAGACAAATGTGTCAATATTATGCCTGTCTCCTTTTTACTGAATATCCTTATGAGACTTGTGTTGTATGCCTGAAAAATAAGTTTCTGTCTGTAGGCTGAGTGGTTCTACAGCGCCTCACTCTGCCCAATTGTACTGCCATATGTTCTATCTGTGTGCAGCATGCAAGTTATGGTACTCTCTATATTTTCTACCCGTCTCCTTTATAAACACCAATGTCTTACATTTAGAGTTAGGTAGTTTCAGCTATACAGTCAGATTTATAAGCAGGGTTTAGAGATACTCCTTATCTCTAACATTTTTCAACGTTACTGTGTAAAATTAAAAAATGGGAAATTTTTTTTTAGAAGAAAAGAAAGCCCAAAATTAAAGGAAAGGCACACAATCTAAATGAGGTATTGAACTGCCTGAAATTATGAAAAATTCCTGTCTAGATTTAGAATGGATTACGTAGAGTAAATAACCCTATGAGTATAGTCTTTGCTACTGGAACAGCTGAAATCTAAGAGACCCACTTGTCTGTCTTGTAGAGTGCCTATAACATGTTTTATATAAAAAAAATTGGGAATAAAGTTGATAATGCATGCCATGTGGAAAATCTAAAACAATGGATGATATAGATAAAAGCCTGTGTGATTGTAGTAAAAGACTCTGTTAATGTGAATAATAACTGCATGTTTTCTTTAATTAGAGAACTGTCCTGAAGAAGGTGTTATTGCAACATACCGAAACGCTGCGTCGACATTTTGTTTCTTTCAAGTGAATTTATGTTTTAAAACTCTCTCTGTGTCCTCACACAGCTTTTAATGTTTTATTGTAATGGCAAGCATATACATAAAATGTGTTTTTTTATAAACGAATCCTATCTTAGTCATCTACTGTCGAAATAGGGGAGGCGCTTAACCCCTGAGCGTGTTACTACCATTTCTAACACCTCTGTACCCTGTACTCAGCGTGATGTTCGTGCTTTTCTTGCCATTACTTCCTACTGTCACCAATGGATTCCTAATTTTTCTCTTCTTACTAAAACGTTGTTGTATTTAACCACTAAAGATGTGCATGAACCTGTTCCTTGGACTGATGAATGTCAACAATATTTTGATTCTTTAAAATCTGCACGTTGTTCTTTACCCGTCTTGGGTACTCCTGATTACTGAAAAGTTTTTGTGCTCTATGTACACGAGGTAGACAGTTGCTCGCTTTCAGTATTGACACAAGGATTTGGTGGTAAGCAGAGACCTTGTGCTTATTTTTATGCAGTATTGGATAATGTTGCCAGAGCGCTGCCCAGCTGTCCGAGAGCCACTGCTGCTGTTGCGGTAGCCATCCGACAGTCAGAAGGGCTAATTCTAAATTCTGACCTCACAGTAATGGTGCCGCGTGCTGTGGACGCATTATTAAATATGACAAAAACACAGTATCTCACAAGTGCGCGCCTTACTGGATATGAATTGACTTTGTTTGCCCCGCATATTACGAATAAACAATGTGCCACTCTGAACCCTGCCACGTTACTACCCCTCCCTTCGGACGAAGTTAAAAATGATGTACATGATTGTATATTTCCGACCGAAGAAGAGACAAGGGTCGGATTGACCTCACAGGCATTCCTTTATCTGACCCCCAAGGGGAATTGTATGTGGATGGCTCCTGTTTCAAGTTAGTATATGGTACAACAACAGCTGCTTATGCAATCACCACTTTAAAAACAGTAGTTGAAACATCTCGAGTACCCGATCAATCAGCACAAGCCGCTGAACTAGTGGCATTATTACAAGCCTGTGAATTAAGTGAAGGACTGAAGGTCAATATTTATACAGACAGCCAATACGCCTTAGGCGTGGCCCATAGTTTTGGGCGGCTGTGATAGGAAAGGGATTTCCTCACGTCAGATGGACAGAAAATCCAGCATGGCCCCTTAATTTTACGATTGTTAGTAGCTCTGACATTACCAGAAAAGGTGGCAATAATAAAGTGTAGTGCCCATAAGGCAGTGGTAGATGATGTGGGGGAAGGAAATGCTTTTGCTGATCAGGTCACTAAAGAAACCGCTCAGTCTAAAATTACTTCTATGTTTGTAACCACCTCTGCTAGATGGGTGGAAGAATATGAGTTGTTTAATAGTACCATTGAAAGTGTTCAAGAGATACAAAAAGAACCTACCCCTGTTGAATTGGCTAATTGGGAACAGGAAGTTGGAAGGTTAGATGAAAATAACTGTTGTGTTGATTTAACAGATAAGAAAAGATGGCTATTATCGAATGCCTTAGTTCAGGCTGTTGTAACCATGGCTCATGGCCCAGCCCACATTGGAGCGAAAAGTATTTGTGCACTTTTAGATCCTGTCTGGAACAATCCAAATATTCAGAAAACAGCTGTTTATTTAGTCCGATATTGTATGATCTGTTTGCAACCTGGGAGGAAGCGAAACTGTCCTTAGTGGTAATTTTGCACCTTCGACCCTGCTTTTGAAGTGATCCAAATGGATTATATCCATATGGAACGCGTCAATCACCTAAAATATGTCTTGGTAGTGGTATGCGCTTTCAGCAAATAGGTTGAGGCCTACCCGACCAAAGAAAACACTGCCCTAACCACAGCAAAGGCCCTCCTCAAGTAGTTCTTTCCCCGCTTTGGTTTGCCCCGATTGATCTGGACAGCACGGTGTTTAACGCAGATTTAGTCAGATATGTGTGTAACGGATTATAGGTTAAACAGAAGTTTCATGTAGCTCAGCACCCTCAGTCAGCAGGGCTGGTGGAAAAATATAATGGAATAATGAAACTTAAAATAGCTAAAATACAGGAAAGTACTAGACTCAAGTGGCCCGATACTCTCCAATTGGCCCTAATGTCATTAAGAGTTACTCAACATTCCCGCTCGGGATTGTCTCCATATGAGGTGGTGTTTGGGTGACCAGAAAATGTATGGGGAGTGCCAAGACATAGATCTTTTAGAGATATTGAATATCCTATGTTGATAGATTATCTATATGCCTTGACTAAAGATCTTCGTTCCATTCACCAGCAGGTAGCAGCAGTGTTGCGGCCCCTGCCAGAGGGTCTTGGACACCATTTGGAAACCAGCCAGTGGGTATTGGTCAAGAAGTATCAGCGAGACACCAGCCTGGCACCGAGGTGGTCTAAGCCACACCAAGTCCTTTTGGCTACCCGGACGGCGGTGAAAGTGGATGGGAAGCGACATTGGATACATGCCTCCCATGTTAAACGTCTGCCTCTCCCGCTTCCTTATGATCCGCAGCACCCGGATGGAATTTTGACACAGGAAGGTGAACGAGCCACCCATTTTGTCCCTTTTTCTGACGCTCTCGAAGTTGAGCAAGGGCTAGAAGGAGGTGTTACGGAATCATATGGGGTAACACCAGATGAATCTGTAATTGCCCCTAATTCTGTTGTTGCTACCAATCACCAAGGTAGTGGTAGTTCTGATGTCGTGGAACCAACTTCTCCTGTGTTGTTTGCTGATCAGAAAACGCCTGGCCATGTTCGATACAACCTGCGGCCGAGAAAACAGCACGGTACCCCAGATGGCGATGGTAAGAGATAAGGAAAGACTTGAGTATTAGGGTTTGCTAGAATCCTTTTCTGAGGATACTGAGCGAGACGCTGGACTGAACCCGTTGAGAGCTGGAACTCTGTTATTGCTCTATTCAGAAAGAAAGATTTACGAACAGAAGAGCCCAAGTTGTATGCTGCTTTTCAAGGATTTCAGTGTGAATACATTGATTGCTTTGAGATGAACAATAAGATTTTGCCTGTGTGGCTCTAAACAGACACAGGAAAGAAGAACCCTCTGGCAGGTCGGATTGCATTGCCTCAGTTTAGTTTTGGACTTTTAATTAGAAATGTATCCCTTTTGTCGTATTGTACCTAAAGAAGAACGCCCTTCTGCTCCTCGTCATTTGCCTTTTTATGTACCCCTGTTTTCAGCTTGTAATAATCATTGGTAATATTGATGAGTGTATTTGTATACTTAGAGTATCAACATCCGATGCATACAATGTTGAAAACTACGGCTGCACCCCCAGAACATTTATTTTTCACATTAGCACCTCATAAGGAACGACATCGCCAGACCTATGCTAAGAATGTATTTTTTAGAAATGCTTGATCAGACACATAGTACCACATATGTTACAGACTGTTGGGTTTGTGGTCTTTTGCCATCGGTCATGCATAAGCATGACTTGTTTTTTTCATTACCCCTATCATATTTAGGTAGTTGTGAAGCATGGTTTCAGATCTTATCATCAATGTACATGCACTATGTCAAAAACCCTAAGCAATACACGGAGCGAGATTACAATATGATTCTAGCCTATATTGAGACACATCAAGGATTCGATCCTGCGGGAAATAATGGTGAAGGTTCATTAGACCAGAGTGCTTGTATGAATTTATATACTACTCATGAGTGGCCCACTTGTGGGACACCCCCGCGCCGCACGGCCACCAGCTGCTGCGTGTGCCCCCAGTGCCTGCCTCTGCCTCAGCGCCGGCCTCGCTGCCGCCTTGAGCGCTCCCCTTTGGTTTTAGCCCATTTTTGACTGAAATTTGTGCTTGTTTTCTTTCTGTGCCCAAGATCGTTTGCTTACTGTTTTTCCCCCGTTTTGACCTGAACTGTTGCCTGTTTTTTTCTGTGCCGTTTTCTCTTCGGGTTTTGACCTCCATTGTGCATTGTGCCTGTGTCCTTCCTGTTTGCCCGCCTACCTCACCGCCCTCCGCTCTCCCTCCCCGCTCCCGCTTCCCGCCACTGCCATTAGCCCTGCCCCTTTTTTCTTCTGTTCCCTCCCCGCTCCCGCCTCCCAGCTGCTCCGCCCACCCGCGCACTTCGCCTTAAATGGCGACCGTGCGAACGCGCAGCGGTCACGCGCAGCGGGCGCGCCGATTGTGCGCCGAAGGCGCACCAAAGGTAAGCCCGTCTGCGCCCGTCCGCGACCGGATCGCGACCAGTGCCAGGACCCCTGGTCCCCGAAGAGCCCGACCGACCCGCCTGACGTACTCCGCCGCCACCCTCACCGCACTCAACACCGACCGACTCCCAGAATGCCATCAAGCCACCCCGCGAAGTACCCACGGACCTTTCAGCTGCCACGCCTGCAAGTTCTCCTGCATCCGGACCAGCCTCGCACCAGCACCCGCCAAGTCGAACACCAGCAGCACCCACCTCAAGTGCATCCTGCTCAACACCCGCTCCGTCCACAGACACGCCATCGAACTCTGGAACCTTCTAGACGCCACAGCCCCTGACGTTGCCTTCCTCACGGAGACCTGGATGAACGCCTCTTCAGCTCCCGACATCGCCATCGCTATCCCAGAGGGCTACAAGATCGTCCGGAGGGACCGAAACGCCAACCAGATGGGAGGAGGCATCGCCATCATCCACAGGAACACCATCCGTCTCACGACCAGCACCGACAACACCCTGACCAGCGCCGAACACCTGCATTTCCAGATCCACACCAACCCGAACACCACCCTCAGAGGCACCCTGATCTACCGACCCCCTGGACCACGCACACAATTCAGCGAGGACATCGCCGACTTCGTCAGCCCGCATTCCCTCCCCTCCGCTGACTACATCCTCTTGGGAGACCTCAACTTCCATCTGGAGAACAACAACGACCGCAACACCAGCACCCTGCTCGACAACCTCGCCAACCTGGGACTCAAGCAACTGGTGTCCACCCCCACCCACCTCGCCGGACACACACTCGACGCAGTCTTCTCTTCCAGCACAGACATCGACTTCAGCCACGCCACAGAGCTTCAATGGACGGACCACAGCTGCGTCCACTTCACCTTCAAGAGAACGACGACCCACCACCACCAACAACAGGCCGCCCGCAGAAGCTGGAACAAGGTCACAGCAGACCAGCTCGCCACCTCCCTGAGCCAGCACCCTCCTGCCAGCTCAGCGGACCCCAGCCAGGCCGCCGACAACCTCACGAAGTGGATCAGCAACTGCGCGGACGAACTCGCCCCACTGAGGACCCCGCCTAGCAGACCCGGCAGCAAGAAGGCTCCATGGTTCACCGACGAACTCAAGAGCTCCAAGAAGAACTGCCGAGCCCTCGAGAAAGTCTGGAGAAGGGAACCGACACCGGACAACAGGACCTCCTTCAAGCTTGCCACCCGGAAACACCACCAGCTGATCCGCGCCGCCAAGAAAACAGCATTCAAGGACAGGTTGGACAACAACGCACACAACTGCAAGGAACTCTTCAACATCGTGAAAGAGCTTTCCAACCCCAGCGCAGGAAACAACGACATCACCCCATCGCAAGACCTCTGCAACTCCCTCGCTTCATACTTCCACAACAAGATCGCGGACATACACAACAGCTTCAACAACCAACCAACACACACCATGACCGAACAACCACCCCCCACCACCACCCTCCACGCCTGGACCCCGATCAGCACCGAAGACACCATCCGCACGATGAACTCCATCCACTCCGGATCACTGACCGACCCCTGCCCTCACCACATCTTCAACAAGGCCGACGCTGTCATCGCACCCCACCTGCGAGACATCATCAACACATCCTTCGACACCACCATCTTCCCTGAGAGCTGGAAACACGCCGAACTCAGCGCTCTACTCAAGAAACCAACAGCGGACCCCACCGACCTCAAGAACTACCGCCCCATCTCGCTCCGCCCGTTTCCAGCCAAAGTCATCGAGAAGACCGTCAACAAGCAGATGGCCGCCTTCCTCGAGACGAACGGATCCCTCGACCCCTCACAGTCCGGCTTCCGAGCCAATCACAGCACCGAGACCGCCCTCATCGCCGCCACCGATGACATCCGAGCCCTGATGGACAATGGAGAAACAGCGGCCCTCATCCTCCTAGACCTCTCCGCGGCATTCGACACGGTCTGCCACCGCACCCTAGTACGGCGCCTCAGCAACATCGGAATCCAGGACAAGGCGCTGGAATGGATCATCTCCTTCCTCGACGGAAGAACACAGAGAGTCCGCCTACCACCGTACAAGTCAGAGGCCTCCGAAGTCATCTGCGGCGTCCCTCAAGGATCATCTCTGAGCCCCACCCTCTTCAACATCTACATGAGCCCCCTCGCGGCCATCGTACGCAAACACAACCTCAGCATAACCTCCTACGCCGACGACACCCAGCTGATCCTCTCCCTGACCAACGACCCCGCCGCCGCCAGAGCCAACCTGCACGAAGGGATGAAGGAGGTAGCCGAGTGGATGACGACCAGCCGCCTAAAACTGAACTCGGACAAGACGGAGGTCCTCATCCTGGGCCCCTCACCCTCCGCCTGGGACGACTCCTGGTGGCCTCCCGCCCTGGGCACCGCACCCAAACCGACAGACCATGCACGCAACCTGGGCTTCATCCTGGACTCCTCCCTCTCCATGACCAGGCAAGTCAACAACGTCTCCTCGGCGTGCTTCAACATCCTACGCATGCTACGGAAGATCTTCTGGTGGATCCCCACCGAGACCAGGAAGACCGTCACCCAGGCCCTCGTCACCAGCCGACTGGACTACGGCAACGCCCTCTACGCCGGTACCACCGCCAAGCTCCAGAAGAGACTCCAGCGGATCCAGAACGCCTCAGCCAGACTCATCCTCGACATCCCACGAACCAGTCACATCTCCGGACATCTGAGAGACCTTCACTGGCTCCCCGTCAGCAAAAGAATCACCTTCCGCCTCCTCACCCACGCACACAAAGCCCTACACGACCAAGGCCCGAGCTACCTCAACAGCCGAGTCAACTTCTACGCTCCCAAATGCCACCTCCGATCAGCCAACCACGCCCTCGCCGCCGTCCCCCGCATCCGAAGAGCGACTACAGGAGGAAGGTCCTTCTCCTACCTGGCTGCCAAGACCTGGAACTCCCTCCCGACCGACCTGCGCCTGACCCAAGACCACCTCTCCTTCAGGAAGAAGCTGAAGACCTGGCTGTTTGAGCAGTAGCAGCACCCCCCCCCCCCCCCAGCGCCTTGAGACCCTACGGGTATGTAGCGCGCTTTACAAATTTCATTGATTGATTGATTGACTCATCAAAATGTTACATTGTTAAAGAACGAACTTTTAGATTTTATAGAATTCAATCATACACACTATTTTCAGCAGTTTATTGCAAGAAATGTGACTAGTGACCGAAATGTACCAATACCTATTTTGAACAGTACATCTGCCTTTTGTGTCCAAGGGATGGGACATTTGCAGGTTGCAGAAAGTACTTACAATTATACTTACAGAATGAAGATTTTCCGTAGTCCTCTGTAGCTAACCCCTCTGAATGTATATTTTATATGTGGAGCAAATGTTTACAATTGGTTACCACATGGATCGGCAGGTCGATGTTATTTATCTTTCTTGTACCCTCCAGTCTATATAGCTCCTTCCAATTATCATAAAAATCACCAGTTATATGATTCTGATTTGCCTCGCATTTGAGAATGAAGACAGACTGAAATGTCTGAGGTGGATCAAACTGACACCTCATTACAACAGTTTTATGACATTGCTAAGGAATGTTTCCAATATGGGGTCCAATTTTCACAAGTAGGGAGGTACGACGATTATCTTGGGTGGTTGAGCAAGTTAATAATATCACTACAAATATTTTGACAAACTTAACAGTAGAGGTTCAGGCTACAAGACTTGTCTCGCTTCAAAATAGAATGGTTTTAGATGTCATCTTAGCCGATCGAGGAGGAGCATGCCGCGTGATCGGCAGCTCCTGTTGTGTATATATTCCAGACTCCGCCCCTTCCGTTCATTTAGCAATTCCGAGGTTACATCGATTGGCCTCTGAAATACATACCGAAAATGGGTCCTGGTCCTTTTCTAGTTGGTTTTGGGGATTACTCTCAACATGGGGTTGGAAATTATTAATGATGTTGGGTGGAGCAGCAGGTGTTTTATTCATCTGCTGTTTCTGCATGCATTGTGGCCCAGCATGTTGCTCCTACTGTGCTACTAGATTTTCTTTGGCATTAATCCCCTCTCCCACGGCTGTTAAAAATCAGATGATTCAGCATGAGATTCATGAGCTCATGGAAATTTATGAAGACATTTTTAAAGATTAGCTCTGGTTAGTTAGCTACATCATGCTAAAAGGGTGGTTTGAAGGACAGAAGTCCGAATTTCCCCCTTGCTGCGGGCCTTGGCACAAATTATAATTGTTAGCGTGATGTATCTATATATTCAGTTTATTTAGATGAGAAATATATCGATTGATTAGTTTTGTATAATAGCACACATATCTTCATGTATGTTTCATGTTAGAATAGTTAGCAGAGCTGAACTGATGCCATTTTGTGGCCTCAGCCTCGACTCTCGGTTAGGAAAACGTAACTTTCTGTTTGACGAGCAAGATCCCTGCGTTTGAGTTATAGACAGGCAGCTGAGGAAGGGTTGCTTCTTCCCTTGTTAGAATCGTCAAGGTTGCAAGTGGGTGCGATCCTGATAAGTACATTCCTGGCGGCGCCATGCGAGCCCTCCCGGACAGTAGGCTGAAAGGAGTCAACTTCTTTGACCTTGCTATAATGAACAGAGCTATTCTGATGCTGCTTTGTGTGCCATATATGGTCTTTCCTATGAAACCACCTGTACCAATTTGTATTGTTCCTTTCTTGGATAATAGTTTGAGAATGTAACAGTATATATGCAAGCTATTGAGTATGTGCCAGCAGTCTTCTCTGCGAGCCTCGAGGGGTGAGGTGGGGAGAGGCTCCTCTGTCAGAGACTTTGTTAATAAATGATTGAACCTTCTTCACTGCCAACTGACTGATTATTGGTAATTGGTATTGGGAGCTATTGGTAGGTATAGCTCCATAGGTTATTTTGTTTTTCGGTACATCAATACAGCATCTATGAGCCCACTCGCCTATTGTAAGCACTGTGCCATTCATGCAGCCAAACGCCTATATATCCATAGATACAACTGTCCCAGAACCAATCCTAAGCATCTATCAGCTCACCTGTCTATCGTAAGTACTGGTCCCTGTATTCATTTATCCTTCCATCCATACATTGATACATCCATCTATGTATCTATGCATTGAAGCATCTGACCATGCATCCACTCGCCCTTTATTCAGCTATACGTTCTTATTTCCGTGCATCGTCCTCCCCCGATCCTAAATACGACGTATTATACTCATCCATCCAGCCTCTTAAGGGGTCAAAAAGGCTTGTGAAAAGCATTGACAAGCAGATTTTTAAAATAAAGAATAACAAAGGTTTGAGTTGCTCTTTGTGGAGCATGCTTCACCACCCTTCTCTGGTGATGTTTCAAAGAAAGGTACATCTAGCGAAAGTAATGTAAAGGAGCTTTTAAGTGTAAGACGTTAATTTAGAAACATAACGTTTTGTCGATTTGTATATAGGTGTACTGTTTTAAAGTGGCTGTGACTGACAGATACTGAATACGTGTACTTCTTACATTTGAGAAAGTATACCAGAGAGCTAATTTGGGGTGGTGAGAAATTGAGTTCTATATTTCCATGTGAAGCACAGTATGTGGGTATAAAAGTAATTGGAAAGCTGTTATGTTCATTTTAATGAGGGGGTGTAAGAACTAAGTGAGGCAGGCAAAACGTGTCTTTTCGTAGCACTAAAACAAGAGAGTGTGTAAGGTCAGACCAGGTTTGTGCTAGAGTTGCCTGCTTGTGGTCATTTCCAGAAGCGCAACAAGAGCTACATTCCGGGGGAGCCTATTTCTTTCAGCAATAGGCGGAGTGGGGATATAGGGGCTGTAAAAAGGGGTGAAAAAGAACAGAGTCTTCTTTACCAAAAAATTATCTTTTGAAGACCTATGAAGTACTCGGGTGCGGCTGTGTGTGTGCGTCCGGGAAGCTGTTTGAGAGAGTCCGGGGCAACGGGCTGTTTTCTAATTACCCCACGATGATGTTGCTCCTGCATTGCAAAAAGAGAAGGGACATTTGGAGAGAAAATGTGTCTTTTTAAAGGATTCCCCCTTCTCCTACAGTGTCAGTCCCCTGCCATGATGCCTGCACTTCTAAGTAGTGAGTAATGTGCATGATTTCACAGTCGCACTGCAGTGCAATGAAGGAAAAAAACCTGATGAGGTTTGCGAGGCCCGAAAATAGACCCCCATAAAGACATATTTTGAGGCCCCCAAAAATAAAGTGCAGGTGCTCAGACCACCACAGACACACCCTCCCACTTAAAGCCCTGGGGGCAGTATTATGTTTGGGAAGTTGTAGATAAAATTGTAGTCTAATAATGGTATTTTTTGTTTGTGCTGTTTGATTGATAATATCATCTTAAGTACATAGATTAAAATTTGTAAAAATCTATAAAGGTGTCTGCGGTGGGTTGCAGAGAAAGTGGAGTGGGGTGGTGGGGTGCAGTGGAGAGGTGAAAGTACGAGGTAGTGCAGTTACATATAAATTGTAAATGTGTATGTATACAATTAAATAAATACTTGCTGTATTTTCTATGGCACTAGTTGTCATCCTAGTGCTGCTCTGTCGTGCTCAATTACGTTACAGCACTGGGTGTGGAAAATGTTAGTGGAAGTTTTGTAATTTAACAAGGAAGGGCCTTTTTGTTGTTTCTATGTGTGCTGCATTACGTAGCACACATGGAAACAGCAACAACTAGGAAAAATTAAACATTTCTCCTCATTGTGCCAGTCTTGTAAATATGGGGCAGCGTCAAAATCAATGAGTGTTGCAGTGGAACGTCCACCACAACACCCACTGCCAGTCCCTTTCAAGCTAAGTATAGCATGAAAGGGTGCTTTAATTACAAGGCAGAATTGAGCCACATTAAGTTTCCCTGGTGTCTCAGATTGCAGCACTCTTAGTTTTGTGTAATAATACATCTGTAATGCAAGAGGTTTCACTCATTTAGTACCTGAGTGCACTGCCATCTAGTGCTTGGGAATGCTGGGATCTGTAGTGCATTTGCACTCAGCCACCTTTTGTACATATTACTTCTGAGAGTGCTTGTCTGCAAACACTCTTTTTTTCTATTGCCCTTAGCACAAATATTCGTACTGCCTGAGAGTGTAGCTTTTTTTAGTTCTGGTAAGTGCTTCCAGCTCAGAGGTCTAGTGGCTCAACCATTTTTTCTGTCTGTGAACCTGCTTGAACCTTACCCTGCCTCTGGCTGAGGATTGAGGGGAGCAGATCTTCATGCCAACTTCCCCAGCAACAGTTCTCCTGTCCAGATTGCCTATAGTCCACTAACCTCTACTGCCCTATTCTGCCCTGTTTTGCCTTTTCTGCTCTTTTCCTTCTCTGTGTTTTGCATTTTTCTGCTAGTTTTCTCCCCTCTGTTTTGCTTTTTTTGCTAATTTTTCTGTCTTCTGTTTGGCCTTTTCTGCTTGTTTTTCTGCCCTCCGTTTTTGCCTTTTTGCTTGTTTTTCTACCTTCTGTTTTGCATTTCCTACTTGCTCATTTTTCTGCCCTTTTTTTTGCCTTCTTTGTTGCGTGTTTCTTTCTTCTTCCTGCCGTTTCCTCAAGACCTGGCTTTTTGATGGAGACCTTGCACCCAAGGACCCAGATACCCCAGGTGTGATAGAGCTATGCTCTACAAATGCTGATTGATTGATACAAATATAATCACTGTAACTTTTTATTACAATAATTAATTGTGATTTGGCTGTTTTCCTTTGCAATGTATGAAATTCTAAAGTGTAATACAATATTGCTTGGCATTCTGAGGGCATGAAAGAGCTAAAAATGATTAATACATTCAAAGTTGTTCCTCAAAATGTGCTTAGGCTGGGCCCCTAAATCCTTAAGATATTCCTGCTCATAGACACCAATATACACATCAGTCGAAGATAAACGTTTACTTGGATGAGGAACCTGTGATGGAGAATCCTTTCCTCTAACATCCACTTCCATACATCCCTCTCTAACAGGCATATTAACTTACTGATTATTCAATCAGCTGGTAAGTAGACAGAAAGACAAGAAAAGCTATATGTTCACCTATTGCCACTGTTTGTGGGAACTCTTGCATGGTGTTGCACCATTACGTGGATTGTCTGAATATGTGTTCTGGCAGGGTGGGAGAAATATTAGAGAAGGGTTGTGCTCATTTCACTTTATTTCTGAAGTCCAAGTCTTTTATCAAAATGGAAACTCATCCCCGTATTGTGGTACCAAAACTGTGAGATCTAAAGTAGATTCGATTGGCAGAGTAGAGGGTGGACTCTTTCATTTGACTGCAGAGGCATACCCTTTTCCCAAGCAAAGCTGATTATAATGGAAGGAAATTAACTTTGAGTTGGGTGTGTGTTCAATGCTTAAGTAGACATTTGATAATGGTATAAGGAAGGCACTGCTGCTAACAGAGCTTCTGGGTTTCACATACAGATTATTTAGGGTACAATCACGTGACCCAGGCCTGATGCTGTGCTAGATTCATTAGTGCCTCTCTCCTCAATTATATTGCCCTGGAGGGTTTTAGATTTAGAGACCTGTTGCTAACAACATATTTATAGTGGTCTTTGGGTCCAACCCTTTCAAACATTACCTTTCTTCTACCAGCCTCTTCCAACCATTGGCTTATGATTTTGTTGCTCACTTCTTGGATCAGTCCAGAGGAGCATTCAGATCTCATCTAATGCTATTGGTTGTTTGGGGTATTCTTCTACCTCCGCTTGAGAAATGTATTAAACTACATTAGGGACTACCTAAAAAATAAAGCCCTCTCTTTCTGCTCATGATGGCTCACTTCATGTGTTACCCTATAATGTACTAAGGACCGTGTTTACAAAAGAATACCGGAGCGTGGTTACCCCAAATTTCCCCATCAGACAAAGTGATGTTCTGGTGGCATTAGGGCTTGTAAAAATGCCCCCAAGTTGTTATGTGATAGTACATCAAACACAAACCTCTTGGCTTGGAAATTGCTTGCTTTCAGTGCATCTCCCTTATCCCTTCTGGTGGAGGTAGCATAAGGTTTGAGTTCTAGCACTGTCAGCACAGAATCTGCTATTTTGTTCATGTTTCATGCCATCTGGAATTCACACTTTGTGAAACCCAAGAGTGAGGGCAGGGCTGCTTATCCTGCTGTGTGACCAGCTAGGTCTGGGCTGGTTTGAGATTCTCTCCCTATGAAAGGACATTGAAAAGGAAGCAGCTTTAGGAAAACCATATTATTTTACTACTATGGTCACACACAGACTTTTTTTAGATAGGCCAGAAGCAACAAAACAATACCCTAAAAAGTAAAGGTGGAGGTATGCTTATACATGTACTCCTAGAAAGCCAATTGTAAATAGAAAATGGTGTGAAAATGATGTGCAAAATACATAGACACTGCGTGTAACTCCAAGTTCAGCTGGCCCTCACTGTTGACTCGAGGCAAAAGAATGCTCAAAGATCAGAACTTCAGTTTTGCAGGATCTAAGACAGAGAGAGTTGGCATTCAGAACTAAAAAAATCTTGTCAAGAGCATCATGAGAAACATTTGGCTAATAACTGCAAAACAATAAGGATTCTTACTCTGCTAGACAATAATAAAAGAATGATTATATTTTTTATGTACAGCATTGTTGGAACGGTAATCTTTATTGGGGCTCTCCCCACATTTTTTGCCTTCCATACTTCTGTTTTGCTGACATCATTTTTGCTGGCTTAAGGACCCTGCATACTTTACCACTGCTAACCAGTGATACATGGCTTGTCCTCTTTCTTTAAAACATGGTAAAATTGGCTTATCCCCAATTGGCATATTCAATTTACTTTTAACTCCCTAGTAAAAATGACTCTACCTATTCCAAGCGTCTGTAAGTTAAATGCTACTATTCCGCCTGCAGCCCTGTTTGTGCTATTCACCGAAGTAGCCCTTTATATATGTCTTTAAACTGCCATGTTGACCTGGTAAAATAAACCTTTTGCCAGGCTAAAATCTTCCTTTTTAATACATATAAATCACCCCTAAGGTAAGCCCTGGATATCCCAGAGGCCAAGATGCAGTGTATTTAGAAAGTAGGGTATGCACCATTAGGTTTTACATGTCCAGGTAGTGAAAAACCCTAAAAATTGTTTTTCTCTGCTGCAATGCATACCTCTCTGCACTGCAAACCCTTGTTGATGGGATTCTCGATGAGATGCAGGACTTGTATCACTGCTTCGCTGCTCCTCCGAACTGGTGCGCCGCCTCAGCTCTATGATGCATTCTTGACACAGGTCCTCCCAACTCTCTGCAACTAGGATTTAAGGTACTCTTGTTGTGAGGGCCAAACTGGGTCCCTATAGCTGGCCAGCACTATATTGCATTAGGCCTGATCTTGTGACGTTGTCCCGGTATAGCGGGGCAAGATATCCACAGCAGACGCTTTGTGCTTACTGCTACTATATTCAGTGACATCTGTAAAAGTACACATTTTCTACTGATTGGACTTTTGTTGTTTTGGTCTTAATTTGTTTGTTAAAATGTTCTCTGTTTTTCAAAACAGATGTGGGATTTTCCTTATGGTGTTTCAACTTTGTTACTGTTTGAAGTGTACATTTCACATTGCCTCTATGTTAAGCATGACTGCTCTGTGCCAAACTGTCAAAAGGGTTAAGCACAGTTTAATTTGGATTTTGCTTGTGACTCACCATGTCAAGCATTTTAGGTACTGATTGAGTAGGGTTTCACCCAACACACAACATACATAAACATACTTATTCAGAAAGGGGCTTGACGACGGACTTTATTGGCCATGGGCTATTGTGGTACTTTTGGCTTGAGGCACTGGCAAAAGTGCTGTCAATCAGCACTGGGATCAGAGTACTGCATTTTGAGGATGTCAACTTGCACAAAATAGTGCTTTTGCTTGCTTTGGCACAGATGAACTCACAGCCCCACCTTCGCTGCTGGTCCATTCCTCTCCTGTGAACCCCTGTTGCTCTTTACCCTTCTCTGGTTAATCCTCACCTGTCTCAGGTCTATTCTGTGAATGTTCTTTTTTGATTTAGAGTCTGGCATCTGCAAAATGTGTGCCACTTGCTTCTGTTTTCACACTCCCATTCTCTATTTTATATTTAGTTATTTTATATTTATCACATTAATGTTCCCTAATAGCCAAATGTTCATGTTCAAGCAGCAAAGTTAAAAAATCTGAAATGATCAACACTGCTTTATGGCATATGTGTCACAATGCATGTACATACATACATGCTCGGCCGCAGCGAGCACGTTGGAATGATTTTATTTACCATTCCAAGATGGATACTGACTGTGTGCATGCATTTGTGTGTCCATTGAGAGTCAACGCAAACAAGTCAATGCATCATCATTTGCCTTTCAAATTGGAGAGCTGTTGGCTTTGCCATTGCTTGTTTAGTTTGCATTGTTATCAGTGTATATTCCATTGGATGAAATGTGGCTACTTTTCCCGGCCTACCTTTCTTGTTTATTTCAATCAGAGCATTTTGACATTTGTCGCAGCCCTGAATCATCAAATAGCATTCCAAATGAATTTAGGCTTGTAATGCAGCCTTCCTTGTCATTTCAATTAAAAAAACACCCTAAATATAAGAAAAAAATGAAGGCATAGAAGACAAATGAGTACTCTTTGACATATTTTCCAGATGATGTCAGCAACTCTAATTTCATCAGGCGCCTTCCAAATGGCATGATCAATATAAACTCAAGATTTTCATTCATCATTTTTGTAAATGTCGGACTTGTATAATGCAGAATTACTACTGGACTGACACTTCTGCTAGTTAACCAATATCGGTAGTGTTAGGCAATAGGAGGCATTACTGAAATTTGCAAAGACTGGCAATGACAAAGTGTCTTAGAATATACAATATCCTGCAGTATTTCAGTCAGAATCCATGTTACTACTTAAGACATTGTAACATAGAAAAAGATATATAGAAAGTAGTCATAGACATTTCCTTAGAAGATTGCGTTGTTACCAAAGAACATTATTATTGAAAATGAGTTGAGCAATTTTGATATTTTGTTATTTCAACAAATATGTAAAAATGGAATTGTGATGTTCTATGATATTCCAATGATTTCACATATATAATTTAAAAGTGCTAAAAACTGTGAGCTGCACTTGTTTTATTTTCGACGGTCATGCAATTAATGATACTGGAACTTGATCAATGCAACTCATCTAGATGCAACCTAGACTAAGCCAGAAAATATGACAATTTATACCACTCACATAAACAGATTTTATCAGAAGTTGTACACTTTAATGTTGTCTTTCCTTGGGGGGATTCCCAGTTTAGAGCCCTAGTACGATCTCGCTAGGAAAGCCCTTCTTATGACTCAGATTCGGAGGGCTTTCCTAGCGAATTGTGCTCTGCGAGTCTGAGCGACCGGGTATGATGCACCAGTATGGTGATGGTCTGAGTTCATTCAGACTGCCATTGAACTCTATGGGAGCCTGTATACCAAACACATATACAGGCTCCCATAACAAAAAAGGGTAGTTGGGGAAAAACGTACACCCTGTGGCGGGCACCATGTGCATGCATGGGAAGGGGGGACCCACTGGACCAATTCGGAGTGCGCCGTGTGAAGGGGGGCCTGGTACAGCCCCCCCGAAGTCCGATTCCCACATCCATTTTGTCTCGCTGAACCCAAGTCGATACAGCTGACCGAATCGTGCATTGTACTTGCCCATTCGGAAGCCGGCTCCATTGCGTGTCACAATTCGACTGCAAACGAGTCGAACTGACAGGATCGTATTCGGAAACGAATCGGTTGACACGGACGAGATCTTCACCTCGTACTTGGTCATTTGAAATGGGGGACAAATCAGTCAGAGACTTAGGCTCCAAATCGGATTAGCTCGTTCCGGAACCTGTCTTTACACCTTCATAGTGAGATCATACTCAGGCCCTTAATGTGGAGAAGTGTGGCTCACTGGTCAGAGCAGGCAGACCCTGAAGCAGAGGTCAGACCCGGGACCAGGGTTCAATTCCCGACGCGGCAGGGTCTTGAGCTCAAATGTCCATGGACTCGATAATTCTCGCTTCGGTGCGTGACCTAATCATGGCTTCACACTCTGCAACTCTAGGCATTAAGCTTGCTTAATCTCCACAACGCCCCCCCCCGTGCGGGATGCCTGGCTTTCACCTTGGGGATGCCCTGTAGGGGCTATCTCACAGGGAAAAGCCAGGACGGGTACCCAAGTCAAGCGCGGAGATACCCCTTCGGGGGTCGATTCAGGCGCTATATAAGAAACATAATAATAATAATAATAATGTGGTTGTGGGAAGTTTACAGCTTTGATGGGATTGGAAAGACACTAGACTTGAGTAATTTCCAACAGCACTAGACCATATCTGGAAGTTCCCAGTGTGCTGAAATTGGATCATAGAGACCTGTTGCCTCATTTATAAAGAATTGGCGTAGGGCAGCGACGCGAGTCTCTTTGCTGCCTGCCCTACACCAATTTGAAAGGACAGGACTGCATAATATTTAAAAGATACAGTGCATTCCTGAACTTTTGCCTGCAATGGAGTATAATATGGTGCCTAGCGCCAATGCAGGAACCCTTGAACCCACCCTTACACCATGGTGCAAGGGTGTCTGAGTTGTTGGCAGGATTGATTTTGTGCAGGAAGGGACATCTTCCTGCACAGAACCAATCGATGGAATATTTTCCCTCTTTCTATGCATGCTGCAGGAGAGTAAAAAGAAAGAGGAATGTAGATATTTCTCCTCATTTTGTCTCTCCTTGGGAGTTGTACAGTTTTGACGCACTACCGGGTTGACAAATCCTTGTAAATCTGGGAATGTGTCAAAACCTAAGGGTGATGCATGGGAAACCCTACTGAAACACCTTTGGATTGTCCCCCTGATGCAAGGTAAGCCAATGCAGCAACCTGCGCTGGGTTGCCTTACACCATATCTATGAGACCATGAAAAGCCATGCAAAGTGGCTTTGTGTGGCCTTGAAGATAAGGGTCTGCACTTTGTGCCTCTGGAGTGTCATAAAAAGTGATACACCAGTGTTGCAAGTGGCTTCCAAATAAGCACCCTTGTTTCAAACCCACACTCCACACTTGACTGAATATCATATGATTCTGGGTCTGGCATTTCATTTCAAATGGCTTGATGTGAGTACATATATGTATTAAATAATGGGTTGAAAGTGCACTCTGACTTTTTGCAACCTGCATTTGATTTTGTGATGTGAATATTTTAATTTGCAAAATGCCTATCTTGACAGAGCTGCAGAAGAACCTGCCTAATAACATTAATTAGGCAGGTTGCTCATATGACCCCATGGAATTGCCAACAAATAAAGGTATGATGGCCTGCAAGACCACCTTTCTAGCATTCATATTCCAAATGGGAAACATTTAGAAACAAACAGACCTTACCCAATAAAGGCACTTGTCCTGGTTTTGGAAAAACAGTTTCCCCTTTCAGGAAGACAAAATGGATGGTTATCTGCTCCCATCAAGGCCATCAGACATGATATGGGGAACATTTTCCCCTGTGCGAATCAGATACTAACCCTATTTGAGAATCGATGTGTGATTATGTTTTGCAAATCACAATTAGGAGGAGATGCGTGCTTCATGCTTAATTCAGTTTGGAATGAATCACTGAACTCCTTTTGCAAGTTGGATAGTTGGCCTTGGACCTGTAAAACAGGATTTAGGACCAGATTTTTCTCCTCTGATGGGTTACTCCTTCACAACAGTGACGTATATCTTGTCCGCCAAATTATAAATTCTGTAGAACACTATGAGATTTCTATTTCATGGATGGGATATCTGTCACTGTTGTGACGGAGTAACCAGCCCGCCGAGACATAAATCAGGCCAAAATATGTTTGGCAGAATTTGCATAAAGTTGTGGGAATCATGAAAACAATCTTTGAGCTATTTGGTATGGACAGAATGAGTCTTGGAGAAAAATGTAATCTATGGGAACTGTACCTGGATGATTCTATGTCCACTCTCATTCTCAAAACCTTGTGGGAGTTGGCAATTTCATTTGCATTGATTAAAACATTTGAAAATAAAGTAATAAAGAGTCTTTATTTTGACAAGACAAAGATCAGGTTTAAAAAAAAAGTCAAATTAATATATCACAATACATTCTTACAATGAACCTATCCAACAAGAATATCTGAAAACCTAGCTTCGTCATATCGTAAACATAAAATACCCTTCTTACACATTGGTAAATTTCCCAACTGAAGACCACATTCGCCGGTGGAAACAAACTTAGTCCTCCTCAAAAAGTAAACTATGTGAAAATGAAGACAAAACATTAATACACAGTTTATGTATATGTTCCACTTTGTGGTCTGCTTGAAGGACATTGCTCAGATCTCACTCAATTACCTGTTAATAGAATAATGCAGACAAGTGGTAATCCAATGTTTGAGCGGTTCACATACTCAGTTTCACTGCAATACAGTAACATTTAAGGACCAGGCTGTACAGGTTTTAACTGATCAATAACAGATTCTTGCTGTTACATGACATTTTACAGTCTCTTTGCACATATCATAGTTGACCTCCATAGCCGTAGGTAACAATCATTTGCAGCTGAAAATATATAAAGATTTAGTTCCTCATTTGCATTTCAGCATTTGTGAGGCATTCACCACTTAACACTCCATGAAAGTTAATAAGGCCACTTCTTTAGGACAGGATTGCTGATAACTCGAAACAGTTGAAAACACCATAACCATCTTAAGCAATATTTTATTTACCCCCCTTGCCCCATTCATAATTTCTCCCAAATTTCCCTAAACCAGCTGCTTCACTGCTCATCATCTATTACCTCCATGAGCTCCTTCCATCCCCAGCTTCATTCTCCCTTCTTCTCCCCAAGCAACCTCCTAATGAAAAGTTACTTGTCCTATCCCAGGGCCTCTTTGACACCTTCATTGTTCTCCTGCAGACACCACCTCCCCACTCTGAGGGGTGGGTAGGCCTGCATCTGACTCCCCACCCCCACTCTCCTTCGACCCAGCAGAAACCCTGAAAAGGTGTTTTGTTGCCCCACTTGCAAATCAATCCACCCCAAAATGCAGACAGCTAATCATGTAACTCTATCAACTATTATGCATTGCCCATTTCAGACAGATGTACCCCATCTACTGAGTACAAGACCTCCTCGCTCTCCAGAATCCCCACGTGTGATGTGACAATATTGAGATCTTTTTCGCTTTGCAAAACAGCCTCATCGCCCGATTCAGTTTTGATCTGGCCCTGTCCATCACCACACGCTTTAAAGGCCCCCTCTATTTCCTTCTGGGCATAAATTCAGTCCATACAATACAAACCCCCATCAGTTTTTGCTGTAGGGTAGCCCAGAGAGCTGCACCAAGTCATTTTCCCCAAATGAAGCAGCTCCATGTCTGGGTTACCCTTCTTGGGCACGACTGTTACTAAAAACGTCAGCAGGCCACCCCATCTCATACCCCTCTTGCCCCATCGGAGCACCTCATGCCGGCAGCTGGGAAATACCAGGTTACATCTGTAGGTCTGGCGTGCAGCATATTACTCAACTGAGTGAATAAAGGAGTGTCCTACCAACCGTGTAAACATTTGATCTTGTCCGGGGACCGCTTATGCACCCCCGCAAAAAGGAATAATGTTAACAAGTACTTCCAACTGGCTCTTCTAACCACCACACTCCCCAACTATCTACTCCTTTGCGCTCATATCTCTTGCAGCACCTTGATCTCTACCTGCCTATCTGGCGAATCCAAGGCAAACTCCAACCCAATTGTGTGGCCGCCCGAATCTGGAAGGAATGAGTCCTTTAGAGCCCTGGATCCTTCCCCAACATCCCCAGAGCACCCAAAGCATGCTCCATAGCTTGTATGAGGTAAGCCTAGCTCCATTCTCATGACAAAAAATCTCCACCTGACTGAGTCCAGGCTGGGAAACCTAGCAGTAGCGGGGAATGGGAGGCAAGATGGCCACTGACAGGTCATAGGGAGCAGCCGCTCCTCTCCCTCTCAAACGGAATTTTTAAATACTGCTGGAATGCGCTGCTGCTTGACCCCGGAGTATGCTGTATCCATTAAATTTGGTTCAGCGCTTCTTGAGCTGGCTATTTAATAGCGAAATCAAGTTACCACAGCTTTGAATTGCTTGTTTGCTCAGTGGAGTAAAGAAATATAATCTACGTCCTGATCGGTGTAGCTCGATGCAAGACATGGCACCGAGAGGACCAAAGCTGCAGAAGGATCAGAAAGATAAAGATAAAGACAAGGACATGACAGTTCTCAGTGATCCCGGTGTGCCAGCCCTTAACACTAATCTGAGATAGATGGTACAAACCCGGGATACATTGGAAAAAACCCCGATGAGGCCAGAGAAGGTATTAACACTGAGAAACTAAAGGAGAAAAAGGATAAGGGCCCCATCGGAAAAAAAGGTATTAAGACGCGCCAGAATGGGGAAGACTCAGCTAAAAAAAAATACCCTGCGGCAGCCTACCTTGTACGAGTCGTTTCCTGCTACACCCCCGCTTAATCCAGCATTGTCTCTCTCTGGGAAAAACCGCGCCCAGCACAGGAATTCTGGTAGGCTAGGAGAGCCGATCAATTGCAGTGCAGATGACCAGACAGAGATCCAGGCCACGGACACAGATGCCGATGCACGGATGACAGATGAGGGAACCTCGCGGCTGGTGGTTTCCTCGGCGGAGCAGCCTATAGCACATAGTGACGGGTTGGCAGATCCCCTACCAGATCGGCAGATCCACCAGGCTCCGCAGGCGTCACAGGTACTGGGTGATGGCAATTCTTGGGCGGGCCCGGACTGGTAATCGAACCCCCCCGCCGAGACTAGCACGCGCGGTAAGGAGAACATCGGTGGAAGCGGGGGGGTCAGCGGCCAGGTTACCTCCCCAAGCAGTGCTGGCCAGGATATTATCTGTGATCCCAGAACTATGGCAAATCAGGATGCAAGTGGCAGGGGCTCCACAGGGCAGGATCTACATAGGACAACTTGGGTATTGGACAGTATCTCTGACACAGGTGTAGCCACACAGGCTAAGGAGTTGGTAAAAAATGGCGAGCCAAAAATAAGGATAATTCAGCCACAGGCAAAACCTTGAGGGTACCCATTAAATATACAGCTCCCGCGCAAAGAGCGGATCCTGCAGCTTCAATACCGGGGTCCCCTAGCGATGACTGTTTTTTTCAGTAAATGATGACGATGGTGAGGATGAGTAAGGCTCGCTGTCAACAGCAGAAGAGAGCTATACAGGAGACTCAGAGCTGGAATCTGATTCATCTGCTGTAGAAAGCACAGCAGTTCATAAAGCATACACTCACCGAAAATCCAAAAATGCTAAAAGTAGATCTTGCACTAAGTTAAAAGTGACAGTGAGCCCGTCACACCCAGAGGTGGCAAGAAAAACTGGAGTGGCACTATTCTGCTACCTCCTAGTTGTATTAGGAGGGGGGAGGAAGTAATTTTCATCTCTCCCACTCCACTAGCCCAACACAGACCACCAATATGGACTTGTTGTATACTACCTTAAAGCAAATGCAAGGGGAGGCCAGATCTGAAAGCCGGAGGGCCAAGCAAGAGAACCAAAAAATACAAGGATCACTAAGTAAAGTGAATAAACTTTATGCAGATATGGCAACCAGTGTCACGGAGATTGAAGAAAAGACAGGGAAACTGGAATATGAAGTTTCGAAGTGGTAGGAATTTAAACAAGATCAGGAAAATATATTGGCTGACGTTCAATGGAAACTCGAAGACTTTGAGAACCGTCAAAGACAGAACAACATTAGACTGCTTGGAGTCACAGAGGGGAAAGAAGGGCAGGACGTGCAGGCATATGTTATCGTTCTGCTTAGGGGGGCTTTTCTGGAGTTACCAGTATGGAATTGGGAGAATGAAATACAGCACGCCCACCGGTTTCCCCTTGTTCAGAAGAAAGGGTATACAACTGACAAGCCTAGGTCTATCTTGGTATATATGGGGAATTACTTACTGAGACAAGAGATCATGGGCAAAGCCAAACCTGAGGGCAGACACTCTTAAAATGGTACAACATTCTTTCCCCGTCCAGACTTTTGCCACACCACAGTTGAGAGAAGGTGGCGAATGAGGCAATTAATATCCCCTTTTCAGAACTTGGGATGCGAGGCCTTCCTGATGTTTTCATATCGTCTTAAAGTGGTGATAAATGGGCAGTTTAGGGATTTTCTCTCTAAAATTAAGGCCCAGGCATACTTATTTGAGTTAAAGGAAAAAAGGGGCCAAAACAACATGACGGTTGCTTTGAGGCAGACAAACCAAAAGGCTCACCAGTAGTTATAAGGATATATGAAGTAAAATAGGCAAGTATGATTGCTCTGTTAGTTGGTCAAGCACCAGTAGCAGCGCCAGCATAGCACTAGGATGTATCAGGGCGGGGGGGATGGGACTACCTGGGGCTATAGCTGCCACATATAGGTCAGGTTTGACCTATTTGCCTGTAAAGGGGGGGGTCCTGAGGGAGGGGTTCTGGGGGGGTTAGGGGAGGGGATGGGTACAGGGTACGGCACAATGGAACAACACTTGGGTATACAGGGAAGAGGTACAAATCGGAGGACACAAAGCACTTATAGTGCTGAACCGCACTCAATTGAAGTATTTAAGAAAGGAAAAATCCTCAATAAACTGTGCCTGGATAACTGGTATGGGCTGTCACCGGATGTTTTTTAAATGGGTACTCGAATAGTTACGCTGAATGTGTGTAGACTGAATGATCGCCTCAAAAGACAGCGGGTGGCAATCTTATTGAGAAGAACTATTGGTGTAGACTGTGTGTGTCTTCAGGAAACACACATTGAGGGGACAAAAGGGTATCTGCTAGAATAGCTAGGATTTCACTTGCTTGCATACTCAAAACAGGGGGCTAGGAACAGAGGAGTGGCTATATTATCAAAACGTAAGGATATTATAATAAGAAAGAAACTTGAAGATTAATGGGGCAGATGGGTGCTTGTAGAATGCATAATTGATGGTGAGTGGGTTACTCTAGGGTCAATCTATGGCTCAACGGAAGACGACTCGGAGATCTTTGATTTTCTGGATTTGGAATTGGCTACTTGGTCCCCATGTATTATTTTGGCTGGAGATTTTAACATCAATGGGGCGGGGGATTGGGTTTGGACTCCAGCAGGAGATATCAGGGCAGGAAAAAAAGAGTCTGTCAAGCAATCCTTAGTCTCACAAGGAATAATGCGCTGGTAGATGTCTGGGGAAGTTTAAAACCTAGGCATCAAGGGTTTACTTTCTACTCGGCTTCCCATAAGGTATATGTAAGGCTGGATTATTTTTTTGCATCAAATTCTCAATTGTCCAAATTAAAAATTGATAGGCTCCCCTGGATCATTTCTGACCATAACCCTCTGATTTAGTAACAAGAAGTAGGCTGGATCGGGTGTGGACCTTCGAGAGAGGGTTGTTGAAAGATGATAACTACATCCAGCATATGACACAATGGATTAAAATATTTTTGGAGATTAACAGGGGTAGTACTGCATCAGGAATTGTTTGGGATGCCTTTAATGCGGGTGTTCGGGGGAGACCGTAAGCTTTAGCACCTTTAAACAGAAGCAAGAGCAGGTAAAAATGGCAGAATTAACCAAGGCGGCATTAAAAGCTGAGGAGAAGTTGTCCTACTGTGTGATAGCAGGGGCACCGCCAGATCAGGTACTTATTAAAGTAGCTAAGACAAAGCGAAGGCAGAGGAAAACATAGCCATTAAAGCTGCTAAAATCTTTTCAGCAAATAGAGAGCGGTGCTATGAGTTTAACCAATCTGTGGGTCGTACGCTACCGGTCCGTGCTAGACAAAAGGTAGCTACAGGGGACGTGAGGGAAATTAAGGATACTGCTGGGAGACTCTTTTCAGATCCTGAAGGGATACGTGAAGTTTTTAGGCAGTTTTACATCACATTATATGATAAGCGCAATGAAAAGATCCCTTTGAAATACAGGCATACTTGCAGGATATCCCGGTGTCTATTCTATCTGAGGAGGATTAGACGTACCCCTTGAGCCAGAAGAGATTATGGCCGCCCTATTAAGTCTTCCCTCTGGTAAGGCTGCAGGGCCAGACCAGATCCCAATTGAGTTTTTTAAAACCTTCTGGGATATAATTAGTCAGGATTTAATTACTACAATGCAGCAGGCACTGTCAGGGGCCTCTATACCAGGCTCCTGGGGTGGGGCAGATATTGTGATCATTTTGAAGAAAGGTAAGCCATCCACAGAACCAGGGTCATACAGGCCAATCACGCTTATGAATGCGGATACGAAGATCTTTTCAAAGGCACTGGCACTTAGGTTTGCAAAGATTATAGATACACTGGTGAGCATTATTCAGCATGGCTTTATCCCAGGGAGAGGCACCACGCACCACACACGTAAGATCATCACCCTATTTGATGCTTCAGCAGTCTCAGGAGATCCGATGGCAGTGATGCTGCTAGACGCTGAGAAGGCTTTTGATCGGGTCTCTCGGGACTTTCTGTGGTCTATTTTAAGAAGAGCCGGCTTTGGGGAGGGTTTCGTCAAAGCAATGCAAGTATTGTATACAGACCCAAGAGCTTGTATATGAGTAAATGCAGGATATACATTGCCACTCCAGATCAAGCAAGGAACAAGGCAGGAATGTCTGTGCTCTCCACTTCTATTTGCCATGTATATTTACCCACTAATACGAAGAATGGAGCTGAATGATAATATTCCCCCATTAGATACCCATAGGGGGTATTGCAAAATTTTGGCATATGCTGATGCCGTGGTGATCAGCACCCCAGACTCCACAGAGGCTATAAGACAGGTGGAAATAGAAGCCCTGCATTTTGGTCAGGTGTCAGGTTATGCCTTGAACACTTCCAAGACACAAATCATTAAGAATCTGAACGTAAAATGCTCCGACCCCCGTGTGGCTCAATCAGGAGTATATCTAGGGGTAACGATCACCGCGGAGTTAGATAGCTTAGTGGAAGTAAATATAACACCAATAATCACCAAGGCCAAGAAAGGTCTGGACAGACTCCACAATCTTCACCTGTCCATAGTAGGGCATACCAATATTGTTAAGATGATCCTCCTCCCAAAGTTTCTTTACTTATTTAGGGCCATCCCGTTGACGCTCGAAGCAAAGTGGTTTAATACCTTAGAACACATGGTAAATAGATTTGTTTGGGCACATGGTAAGACTAGAAGAGCACTGAGGTTTATGGCACTTCCTAGGGAGAGAGGAGGGTGGGCCTTACCTGACTTAAAACTGTACTATGGGACAGCTGCCCTAAAATATATGACAGGCTTACTGGGGGGAGCAGAGGTGGAAGGACTGGATGAGTTAGATACAATAGCCATCTATGCTCTGGTTTTGGGTGCTAAGGAGGGGAAGCCTTTTTGAAATATACTGATCCTAGCTACTTCAAAAGGACTAAATTTAAAACGGTGATTGCAGCACATATTATTTGGAAGGCCTTCACGAAAAAATGTGGCCTCTGTAGGTATAATGCGTATACCAGTTTGATCAATAATCCTACACTTCCTCTGGATATATTTTCAGATGCTGTGTTTGCAGAATGGGGGAGACAGGGAATAATGAAGCTGGGAGACATGATGGGGGCACAGGGAATGATGCAATTCGCTGATATCCGGACAGTATATGGTTTAGACTCAAGGCACTTTTTAAAATTCTTACAAATTAGAAGTTTCATGGTGGAAAAAAGGAGGGCCGGCGGGGTTTGGACAGAACTCAATTTTGGAAATTATTCATGAGGGAGCAGGCTGTACAATAAAAAGATTCTATGCTGAAATGATTGAATATAAGCAAGATGACCTGGAGAAATATGAAGATAGATGGGCACATAAGTTAGATTTAGGGAAGGAAAGCTTCGGTCTGACACTAGATCTGGGGCAGTAAATTCTATGTTCAGCGGCCCTCCAGGCACAGCATTATAAAACATTATACTCATTATATTACACGCCTGCAAAGATTGCGCAATGGGGAGGGACAATTGGTATTAACTGCCCCAGATGTGACAGCCTTGAGGCTGATATAGTAGACACCTTCGCTACATGCACACATTTACAAACAACATGAGATGATATTGAGTCATTTCTTAAAAGGTCATTGAGAATAGGAATTACTCTAACACCATCAATAATCATGCTTTGAGTAAATGATTTTCATAGGCACGCACAATACGGCTATTTCATCTTTGTAACTATGGCAGTTCTGCGGCTATGCATCGCATCGGCATGGCTTGATCGACTTCCACCAACCTTTCACCTATGGCTAGCCAAACTATTATCGGCCTACAACCTTGAGAAAGCAAGCTATGCAAGGAGGGGTAAAAGGGAAAGGAAACTACGGCTACAAATATGGGAACCCATAAAAAGATGGAAGGAAGGTAATCCTAGGTATTGTTCTCATTTGAATGCAAAATGGAACAAATATGTGTGGTTAAGACTTTTAGGAAAGTGGTTCTTTTTCTCTTATGAATTGCCTTGGTTTATGTATGTCAAGGTACATGTACAGTTATGTATTCTGGTCCAAACACTGTCTTATTTTCTTTATTGTTTATATTTTGTTATCTGTATTAATTGTGTATTCTATCAATGAATTGCTGTGCCCCGTACAAAAAAAGGGGAAAATACCTTCATAAAAAAAAATGACTGAGTCCAGGCTAGACAACAAAATCATTCCACTTCCTGACCCAAAACATCTCTGGACAACCCCCATTTTTTCCAAACCCACTTGCACCTCTCCAACTGATCTGTCTTAGATTTTCAGAGACAAATGCCCAACCATCCCCCTCCAGATGCACTGCAGTACTCAAAACTTCCCCCTCTTGTTTCAATCCCAAGGGTTCAGACACCCAAAAGGTACTAAAAACAAAATCTATATCATACAAAGACGAAAGAGTGCAACTTCAAAACAGTCAACACAACAAGCAGGTAAATCTCACAGAAGACCACATTACAGCTCAAAAGTGACTGACTCTCTCAACTGCCTACTGCACCAAGACCTCTCCTGGCCCCAACCTTTCAGAACTTTTCCCAGAATGCCAGTCTGCGCAGGAACAAACCTCTAAAACAGCTTCACTTAGAAGGACAACCAGCCAGTTTGTCAGCCATAGTGGCAGGAGACAAGCCTCTGCCAGGAGTCAAAACAAAACCCACCACCCTCATTGCTGGCTCTATCCAGTCCTTGGATGACCCTTTCCTGTGATGGTCCTGAAACGACACAAATTCACTCCAGGCCAGATGATAAGTTCTTTTTGTGGATAAAGCTAAAGAATTCCTGGTCGGCCTAAATTCTTTCATGCCGCCACTCCCAAATATCCACCAGGACTGTTGTCTTGCATGTCTATGCTCTATGTGACAGACTGAGAAATGTTCCAACTGTGAACGAGACAAGGAATCAGCAATAACAATTTTGACCCCAGGAATGTGCTTTGCCTTGAAAACTATATTTAATTCCATACACAACATAATAAACCTGCACAGCAAAAGTCAACACCCTCAAGTCACTTCCCCTCTGCCCGTTAGCCAAAGCCACCACTGTCACATTGCCCATGTGGAACAACATCCTCCTGTTTGGTAGCTCCATGCCCAAAACAGACAAGACCACAAGGAGAGGGAAAACATTGCAAGAAGGCAATGCTACCCACCCTAAACAGACAAGGCCACAAGAAGAGGGAAAACCAGGTCCCTGGCTATTCCTCAGCACAACATCAGACATCCCAGGAGATACCAAAACATGAGCCCCCAATGCATCAGAGAAAATCTGAACATGCATGAGACCCCATTAAAATCCTGCAAAACAGATCTCCACACCTGCAAGTCCTCTGACACCCCTCCTTCAAAATGTGTATTCTGTAATGAAGCAGGACTGCCCCTGTAATGTCCATGCCCAATTTTTTGCTCAAGGTCTGTCCTCCCCATACCACTCTGCAGGCAAAGTTCAGGAAACCCAAATGTTTCTGCACTGCTCATAGCACCAATCTCTTCAAAGCCAACATCTCATCTAGAAAAGCCTGACTCTCTTGCACCTTTGCCTTAGGTAGTCATGCCACCATGTGCAGAGTGTCCAGCTCAGTTCCCAGGAATGTCCAAACTGTTAAAAGGCCCTCCGTCTGCTCAGGCACCATCGGGACTCTGAAAGATGCCACCATTACCTCAAAATGGCTCAGAGCCCTGAGGCACTCTCTTGACTCTGCCTTATCCATAAAAAGGAAGAGACTGAGATAGTGAGGCACCTGCAAGTTTCAAAGAGAGCACAGGAGATAGCACAAACCATTGGTAGTACTCTGTCAACGTATATGTCCCCTTTGATCTGCATTCCCAGCAAAGGAAATCCTCCAGGTGAAAGGGAAGAAGCCAGAAAGCCGACTTGATGTCGCACTTCACATACTCTGACCCACTGCCACAGAACTGAATAAGGTGGATAGCAGCATAAATTGACACGTTACACCCTTGAATCCTCAGCGGCAATAAAGTCATTCACAGAAGAACCCTCAGGCCATGACAAGTGATGGATGAAGCAAAATTCACCTGCTTGTTTTTTGGGAACTATTCCCAATAAGGAGATAGTGAGATTGGACAGTGGCCAGTCTGAAAAGGGGTTCACCAATCGTCCCTCATCAACATCTTTTCTTACCTTCTCAATGACGATGTTTGGTACACTGGTGGCCAACCACAAATTGTCTGGCCCTGGGTCCCAGATACCTCACCCTGAAACTTTCTCAAAACTCCCATTCCAGTTTCAATGCCACTTCCTTGTCAGGATAAACTGACAGCCAATGCTAGAGCACTCGCACCCAGCCTAATTGGTTTAGGAGCCCTTTGGTCCAGGAGGGCCCTGAGGTGCTTTGTTCTTGGATGCTCTCCACTGCTCTGAAGGGCTAGCCAAAGTAAAACATTGTGTAACAGGGTGTCTGTCCCAGGATTTTGAACATTCATGTTTGAATTTGCACGGGTATCAAGAACAGAAGCCTTTGTTGAAATTCCAAAAGGCCCCCATATTTACGCCTGTACTCTTGGGAGCTGTACCCACCCCCAACTGTGGAGGAGGAGGTTTAAAGGGCTTGTACGTAATGAGGAGACAACTTTGCAAATTGTGTCCATATATTTTAACAGTTAAATGGCCCTGTCAGCATGCTTCTTGCAATAAATGCTAGCAAAGACCAGGAAGGCTGGCATCCAATTATCTATTGTAATGGAGACCCTCACCCTCCTTGCCAATTCTTTATCCTCCTCTTTGGACCCTTCCTTCGCCTGTGTAACAATTTAAATGCATCTACATATTTGTGTCACAATGTGAATTTTTTTCTGAGACATGCAACCCCAAGTGCATTGCCAACCCCATATAGGGCAATCGTTTTTTCTCGGTTCCTGTCATGATTCCGCAGTCACAGCTCCAGCAACCCCCATTGAACGTAAAAGTCAGCTGCACGCATGTTAAAAAACTGAACTTATTCTATATTATAGAAACCCACCGCTGTCCCGTGCATCCAGCACTCCTTGTGGTCATCGACATGTAATATGCTTATTGTGGTGCTAAACGTGGTTTAGTGAGTTTACATGTATTTTTGCATAATGTTTCGTGTTTACACCTGTTATCTTTTGTGACTCTTGGCGGGGTGATTTATTATTGTGAAAGTGACTCTTGGCGGGGTCTAATATCGCTTGGAAACTTCGTCATGTTAAAATTACTCAAAGGCATGCTCCTATTTGGTGACTCTCAGACTTGTGCTCTCGCTTCTGGCAAAAGTCGGAAAAGACGCGTTTGTTTATCTTTCTCTCTTACGCGTTGAGAGAAAAGCAAGCGGCAGACTGCACGCAGGCGTCTTGACGTTCGGGTGTGGTTCAGGTATAAAAACCACACCCGAACTTCCAGAAAGCGCTTGGCCTTCCAGCTCTCTTCGGGAAGACATCGCGCATACCCTGAAGACTTCCAAGGTCTCTTCTGAGGTTACAGCTTCGGTGAAAATCGTTTGAAAAGAGAATTCAAGATGATGCAGCATCGGAATAAAGAAAGCTAAGTACACAATTTTTACTTGAAAGGAGCCCAACGCTAGCAACTCGATTTTGGGACAAAGAACAATTTTTGGAAGAAAGAGAGACATTTGGAATAGTTTGTTTATTTGTGTAACAGTTTGTAGTAGGCTTTGCTATATGTTTGTCTCCATTATTTTGAAGCAGTAATTCACAGAGGATTGAAAACGTGGAAGTGGTGGCATATAAGGCAGTTAGTAAATAAGTAAGTGCAAGTAGAGAGAAAGTCGAATTAAAATGTTTTTAATGACAGAATAGATTGTAATTGTGCAATTGTATCTTTGTAGAGAAAACAGAATAAACCTCTTGCTGAATTAACGACAAGGACGTCAACATATCATCATCTCTGCTAACCTGACAAAACTCCACACCACTTCCAGGACGCGAAGCCTCTCTTAGTAGATCGCAGGTAGGATACCAGAATCTAGTGTAATGCCTAAAAGTACCATAGAGTTAAGTTAGAGAGTGGTAAATCTTTTGTAGACAAAGATTCTAAAGGTGAGCTTGTTGCTTTGCAGGTCGTCTACAAGAACTCTCATTAGCGTCAGATCCGGCCACTCTCCCTAATAGCTATCTAGCGTCTTGGTGAAGTACTAAAAAACCACAAGAGGTAGGATAGGTTTCTGGGAGTTTGGCTCATAGCGTCTCTGCAAAACCCATCAAGCACCTTACAGGTAAGAGTACAAGGCCATACAGGTAAGAGTGACTTGATTCACCTGA
The DNA here is from genome assembly GCF_964263255.1 of Lissotriton vulgaris. Classification (NCBI taxonomy): domain Eukaryota; kingdom Metazoa; phylum Chordata; class Amphibia; order Caudata; family Salamandridae; genus Lissotriton; species Lissotriton vulgaris. The sequence continues at coordinate 1,190,041,922 of NC_141691.1, read as the reverse complement.
CAGAAGGCTAAGCCCACGGATACAGTTTTGCCCAGGCGCTATGGACCAAACGTCACAGGTGTCTCTACAAGACATAGCCGCAATGTTAGCTGAGTTAAAACATGAAAACGCAGAACTACGTAGGGATGTTTCAGACATGCAAAGAAAGATTCAAACTACTAGTACTTCTTGGACTTCTCCGATTAAACCGGCAACCTTTCAACCAGCAATGCAAACTTCTTTATATTGTAGTAACGGATCGCGTTCCCCTTCCACAAACACCCAAATTCAGGTGGTTACCCCTATTCCTGTACCCCTTGCGCCTCCAGAGAGGTTTTATGGCGACAGTAACAAGTTTGCCATATTCTTAAATCAATGCCATTTACATTTCGTGGCAAAACCCACAGCATTTCCAGATGACTCTTCAAAAGTAGCTTTTATTCTTTCATATTTGAGTGGTGAAGCAGCTCTTTGGTCTGTACCTTATGTAGAAAGAAATGATGCAATCCTCTATGATTTAAGGCGTTTTAAAAACACCATGAAAAAATTATTTGCTAAACATGTCTTTGTGCAGTCTGCAGATCATGAACTGCTAAACTTAAAACAAGGATCCTCAGATCTTCTACATTACATTTCTTCCTTCAATAGATTAGTTATTGAGGCAGAATGGCCAGAAGAAAAACGTGTATCCTTATTCTATAGAGAGTTAAGAGACGAATTGAAAGATATGGTAACACAAATTCTTGACCCTCCCACAGACTGTGAGGAATTTATCGATCTAGTAGTTAAACTCAATCATCGCATTATAGAAAGGAAGGGGGAAAAGGGAAAAACTGATTTCAAAATGTTTTTAACAAGAGACAAGACAAATCTTAAAAATGAATCCACAGCTAAACTAGACCCGGTAGAGCCAATGCAAATAGGGACAGTTAGAGGGCCTTTGTCTAAAGATGAAAGAGAGAAGAGAAGAAAATTGAATCAATGTATGTATTGTGGAAAAACAGGACACTTCGTTAAGGAGTGCCCAACTCGACCCTTAAGACCAAAATCAAAATCAGTTGATGTCAACACAATACTACAGTCAGAAAACTAACAAGCTCGGTAGATCAGGAGGTCAGTTTATCGGGTAAACAGCTTAGTTTGGCCTCTAATGCACCAACCACATCTCACCATGGTATCATACGCCGATGATACCCAGTTGGCGGTAGCACTCAACGGAGATTCCGACCAGCTGGCATCCAACTTTGTGGACGGTCTGAGGGCTGTTGCTAGCTGGCTAACGGCCAACTGCCTACAGCTCAACGCCCTCAAAACCGAGGTGATGGTATTGGGGAAACAACCTGATCTATGGGGCGCAGACTGGTGGCCTAAAGAGCTGGGACCTCCACCAATACCTGTGTCAGAACTTAAGAATTTGGGTGTCTGGCTGGATTCCAAACTCACTTTTTCGTGCCACACCAAAAAGATGGCATCTACGTGCTTTGGCATTTTACGCGGCTTGAGGCCCATCCTCAAATTTTTTGACGCCCCCACCCGCCAGATGGTGGTTCAAGCGAGCGTATTATCCAGACTTGACTATGCCAGTGCATTACTTTTAGGTGCTAATCAGGCGGAAGTCCTGCAATTCCAACGGGTCCAGAATGCGGCAGCTAGAGCCCTCGTGGGCCTCCCGCGTTTCTGCTCAGCCCGTAACACAATTTCCAAACTTCATTGGCTGCCAATCATCAGACGTATCGAATTCAAGGCGCTATGTTTTGCCTTCAAAATCTTGAAATCTGACACCCCTGCCATCCTTCAGCATCTTTTGACTCCCTACACTCCTTCGCGTAGCCTGCGTTCTGCTGGCCAAAACCTGGCACTGGTTCCCCGATTCCATAAATGCAGATTGGGTGGTCGATCGTTCATGGTGATGGCCTCCAAACTATGGAATGCACTTCCTGCTCACATCCGTTCCTTAGATAATCTTTTTGCCTTTAGGAAAGCTGTGAAAACGTATCTTTTCCCCCTGCCTTATTAGCTTCCTTCTGTGTTCTGCTTTGTTTGTTATGTTCTTTCCAGATATAGCGCCGGGACGCCCCTTCGCTGGGGCAGCTGTGCGCTCAAAAAGTCAATATAACATAACATAGTCATCTCAGTATTAGAATCCTACTTCAATCACAGTTGGACAAGAATCACTCATGGTCAGTAGATGCCTTGATAGATTCAGGAGCCACAGGCAATTTTATTGACACACAATTGTTTGTGAAATTAGGGTTAAAAAGAACTGAGAAAAACTCTTCAGAAATAGTCAGGGCTGTGGATGGAAAACAATTGACTTCTGGTCCAATACAATACAACACAGAGATTTTAACTATGACATGTGCAACAAAACACATTGAAGACATAACCTTTGATATAATCGATGCCCCTCAGTTTGGTATTCCGTGGTTAGTACTCCACAACCCCTACATTGACTGGACGAATAGAACTATTCTATTTAAATCTGATTACTGTCATGCAAAATGTTTCCGACAATATCCAGGTTCACAACTTATAGTTCAGGGCTACAATTTTCCTAAAAATACTCAGAGCATTTTAAGGATCACAGGAGTTCCAGAAGAATATCATGATCTTTTGGATGTATTTGACAAAAAAAAGGCCAACACCTTACCACCTCATAGAGACTATGATTGTCAAATTGATTTAATTCCTGGAGCTACTTTACCATGTAGTAGAATTTATGCCCTCACTGAGAAAGAAAATGAACATTTACGTACATATTTAGACGAATATCTGGCAAATGGTTTTATCAGACATTCTAAATCTCCGGTCTCTTCCCCTTTATTTTTCATACCGAAGAAAGGGGGAGAATTTTACCCATGCATCGACTATCGCGCAATTAACAACATGACTGTCAAGAATAGGTATACATTGCCCTTGATTCCAACTTTACTTGATGAAATCAAAGATACAGCAATTTACACAAAATTAGATTTGCGTGGAGCGTACCATCTAGTAAGAGTCCGAGAAGGCGATGAATGGAAAACAGCATTCCGTACAAAATTTGGACTTTATGAGTATCAAGTCATGCCCTTCGGACTCTGTAATGCTCCAGCAGCATTTCAATTCTTCATAAATGAGGTTTTAAGAGAATTTCTTGACGTCTGTTGTATTGTCTATATAGATGATATCCTCATTTATTCTAAAAATACATCTGAGCATATAAAGCAAGTACGAGCCATCTTAAAAACGCTTTTACAGAATTCTTCATTTGTCAAATTAGAGAAAAGTTTGTTTCATGTTACCACAGTGGATTTCTTGGGGTATATCCTCAGTCCTTCTGGCATAGAAATGGATCAAAAGAAAGTGCAAGCCATAATTGATTGGCCAATCCCAAGTAGTGTAAAACAAGTCCAAAGCTTTTTGGGATTTGCGAATTTCTATAGGCGTTTCATTAAGGATTTCTCAAACATCATCTCCCCAATTACAAAATTACTGAGAAAAAACACAAAATTTGAATGGGATTCAGAAGCTGAATCAGCATTTCAGAAGTTAAAATCTCAATTTACAACCGCTCCTATTCTGAGACATCCAGATCCTTCTCAGCCGTTCATTGTTGAAGCAGATGCCTCTCAATTTGCTATAGGAGGTATTCTTTCCCAAAGAAGTACAAGTACTGGTCAAATGCATCCCATTGCATATTACTCTAGGAAATTAAATCCCACAGAACAAAACTATGCCATAGCTGATAGAGAATTATTGGCTATAAAAGCTGTTTTCAAAGAATGGCGACACTACTTGCTAGGGGCCCGTCATCCTGTGACTAATTATACTGACCACAGGAACTTGCAATCACTTAAATCTATAAAGGCTTTATCAGCTCGACAATTAAGATGGACTTTATTCTTTAATGATTTTGACTTTGTCATCACCTTTCGCCCTGGAAAAGAAAATAATAAAGCGGACGCTTTATCAAGAATTGGAGTTAGTGATGACATGAATGTAAAACAAGAACCTGTAATTCCAAATATACCTGCTGAACGTTTTTTTGTAGGTCTCAAAAACTCTGATGTAGTTTCCGATCTTAAAGAAGCCTTTCAATCACAATCAAAAGAAGAATGGAACAAAATCTATCCATTACTTTTGTAGAAAGAAAATCTGTTATACATGAACGATCAAGTTTTTGTACCTACTGAATCTCTTCAAAAACGTGTTTTACAATTGTACCATGATACTTCTCTATCTATACATCCTGGAGTAACAAAAATGTATCAGTTGATTAAGAGAAAGTTTTGGTGGCCTTCAATGTTCAAAGACATACAACATTACGTGGATACTTGTACCGTTTGTAGTCAAAACAAGTCTGTACATCATGCTCCTAGTGGTTATCTTTTACCTTTAACCTTGCCACCTCAACCTTGGCACACTGTATCTTTAGATTTTATTGTTGAGTTGCCTCGCTCTAAGTCTGGTTACACTACAATTCTTACAGTGGTAGATCATTTCACCCGTTATGCTCATTTCATACCTCTTAAGAAGCTTCCTTCTGCTTCCGAATTAACCCAAGTGTTTATGAAAGAGATTGTGAAATTACATGGAATACCATCAGTTTTAATTTCTGATAGGGGTCCGAAGTTTATTTCCCATTTTTGGCGAAATTTGGGGAAGGCTTTGAACATGGAAATTCGTACCTCTACCAGCTATCATCCACAAACTGATGGTTTGACAAAACGCCCAAATCAAACTATCGAACAGCTATTACGATGCATGTTGGTTACTCATGATCAAGAATGGTCAGATATTCTATGGGCCGCAGAATTTGCATACAATAATTCTGACCATTCTTCAATTGGTATGTCCCCATTCTTTTGTACATTTGGTTATCATCCTAAGGAAATACTAGGATCAGATTTGGGTTGTACTCTAGTTCCGGCAGTTTTTGATTATGTAAAGGAGCTAGTTGGTATTCAACAAGAAGCACAACAACATTTGGCACAAGCGAAGGAAACCCAAAAATTATATGCTGATAAGCATCGTTCTAAGTCACCACTTTATTCAGTAGGAGACAAGGTTTGGTTAGCAACTAAAAATCTCAGATTGAAATGTCATAAAACTTTTCGCCCAAGATTCATAGGCCCCTTTCCTATAGAAAGAGTGGTCAACCCAGTTTGTGTAAAATTACAACTACCTGCCAAGTATCGCATTCATCCTGCATTTCATATCTCTTTGGTTAAACCTTGTAATCCAGGAACAAGAGATCTTAGTCATCCTCCAGCTATTGATATTGATGGTGTTCCAGAATTTGAAGTTAGGGCTGTCCTAGATTCTAAAAGGGTGTAATGAAAACTACATTATCTAGTTGATTGGAAGGGTTACGGTCCCGAAGAAAGAACTTGGGAACCGTTGGTAAATCTGCAAAATGCTCCTAAAGTTCTGAAAGTTTTCCATGCTAGATACCCTGACAAGCCTAAACCAGTTCCTACAGTTTTAGGGGGGATTCTACGAGGAGGGTACTGTCATGATTCCGCAGTCACAGCTCCAGCAACCCCCATTGAACATAAAAGTCAGCTGCACGCACGTTAAAAAACTGAACTTATTCTATATTATAGAAACCCACCCCTGTCCCGTGCATCCAGCACTCCTTGTGGTCATCGACATGTAATATGCTTATTGTGGTGCTAAACGTGGTTTAGTGAGTTTACATGTATTTTTGCATAAGGTTTCGTGTTTACACCTGTTATCTTTTGTGACTCTTGGCGGGGTGATTTATTATTGTGAAAGTGACTCTTGGCGGGGTCTAATATCGCTTGGAAACTTCGTCATGTTAAAATTACTCAAAGGCATGCTCCTGTTTGGTGACTCTCAGACTTGTGCTCTCGCTACTGGCAAAAGTCGGAAAAGAGGCGTTTGTTTATCTTTCTCTCTTACGCGTTGAGAGAAAAGCAAGCGGCAGACTGCACGCAGGCGTCTTGACGTTCGGGTGTGGTTCAGGTATAAAAACCACACCAGACCTTCCAGAAAGCGCTTAGCCTTCCAGCTCTCTTCGGGAAGACATCGCGCATCCCCTGAAGACTTCCAAGGTCTCTTCTGAGGTCACAGCTTCGGTGAAAATCGTTTGAAAAGAGAATTCAAGATGATGCAGCGTCAGAATAAAGAAAGCTAAGTACACAATTTTTACTTGAAAGGCGCCCAACGCTAGCAACTCGATTTTGGGACAAAGAACAATTTTTGGAACCTTTCTTCTGAATGTACAAGAAGAAAACTAAAAGAAAGAGAGACATTTGGAATAGTTTGTTTATTTGTGTAACAGTTTGTAGTAGGCTTTGCTATATGTTTGTCTTCATTATTTTGAAGCAGTAATTCACAGAAGATTGAAAACGTGGAAGTGGTGGCATATAAGGCAGTTAGTAAATAAGTAAGTGCAAGTAGAGAGAAAGTTGAATTAAAATGTTTTTAATGACAGAATGGATTGTAATTGTGCAATTGTATCTTTGTAGAGAAAACGGAATAAACCTCTTGCTGAATTAACAACAAGGACATCAACATATCATCATCTCTGCTAACCTGAAAAAGAATCCACACCACTTCCAGGACGCGAAGCCTCTCTTAGTAGATCTTAGTAGATCGCAGGTAGGATACCAGAATCTAGTGTAATGCCTAAAAGTACCATAGAGTTAAGTTAGAGAGTGGTAAATCTTTTGTAGACAAAGATTCTAAAGGTGAGCTTGTTGCTTTGCAGGCCGACTACAAGAACTCACATTAGCGTCAGATCCTGCCACTCTCCCTAATAGCTATCTAGCGTCTTGGTGAATTACTAAAAAACCAAAAGAGGTAGGATAGGTTTCTGGGAGTTTGGCTCATAGCGTCTCTGCAAAACCCATCAAGCACCTTACAGGTAAGAGTACAAGGCCATACAGGTAAGAGTGACTTGATTCACCTGACAGTTCCCTCCTCATTATACGCTTTCCCCCACCGCCTCCACATCGGCAGACTTGTGCACCTTTGACCCCGGAGTGCAATGGCATCTTTAGTGGTCACCTCACCCTTGTCAACAGTAGCCCCTCGGTAACTGGGCATCCATCTCATCAATTCTCCCCTCACCAACCCCCACAGATTTACATTCCTTTGTTGTGGAGCCCATCATCTGGGGCTCTCAGATTGCCCACCAGTCACCCTCACCACTGGGTAATCAAGCGGATCCTTTTCGTCCCATGACTCCCTTGTCCTGGACCTCTAATTGCCATCCAGCACAGGCCACTCCCTCCACACTGGACTTTTGTAAAATACCAGTTGGAGAGGTATTTGTCCCACTTCTTGCCCCAACCACAGGTGGTCTCCCCTCCTCATCATCACACAATTCACCTTCTTCCCATTCATTGCTACCCTCCTCATAATCCAGCTCCAACACATGCTCTAGCTCACACACCGCCTCCTAACCTCCCACCACAGGCTGGCTACACATCTACCCTGAACTCACCCTCTGTAGGAAGTGGGCAACATCCCAGCATGAGACGAATGCTCTTGCACTCTAGGAAGGGATGCAAACGACCCCCTTAGTGCTTCGGCTCAGTGTCCTGGGGCATCTTGAGCCCTGCTGGGGTCTCCAAATCCTGCCATCCTCTGGTGCTCAGTCCCCTGCAGAGCTGCTCTAACCTTGCAGTCCCCTAACTCCTGTTCGCCCTGACCCCGACTGGGTACCCAAACCCAGCTGCCAGCACCCCGGTGGGATTCCCCTCCATCGCCCCACCCGGGGGCACCCCAGACCCTCTTTTTATCCCCAAGGTGTTATATAGCACAAACTTAACCCAAGGAATCCGGTATCAGAGTGCTTTACATGAGCACCAGTTGCATACAGAGGAGAGGTGTGGCTCACTGGTTAGAGGCGGCAGACCTGTAAGCAGAGAACGGCCCGGGACCAGGGTTCAATTCCTGACGCGGCAGGGTCGTGGACCAGGGGTCAACGGACTCGATAATTCTCGCCTCAGTGCCTACTCTAACCAGGGAACACACTCGGTTACTCTGGGCATTAGGCTTGCCTCATCTCTACAACGGCCCCCGACAGATGGCTGGTTTCACCCTGGAGATAACCAGAAAGGGACCATCTCACAGGGAAAACCAGGACAGGTTCCCCAGCAGTCTACAGCGCCAGGACACTCGGGTAGAGTAACAGTGCGCTTTACAAGAATCCCACATTTACATTTGGACCTCGAAGTCTTTGCCTGGACCTCGCGATCCTCAGAGATTCCCCTTTCCCTACATAGCCTGTCCCACCTCTCCTCTTTTTATTGGACCAGCCTGCACTGTTCCCTGATCCTCTCCTCCAAATCTATATCTAGCCTTTTGCTGCCCGGAGCATTGACAATGTCCCCAAGAATCAAGAAATCATGTGTCACTGCATTCAAGGCAGTGGTATTGCAACTACTGTCCCCCATGGGCCGGTACCTGTCACCTACCCCGGCCACTGACTGTGTCTGCCTGTGAGGGCGATTTCCATAGGGACCCTCCGTGTGGCCTTCCCTTTATTACTTTTTTCTTTATGTGGCCCACCCTCACTTGGGGGCTGGACAAATCCAGGAGCCCATCCTGCACCCACCCCTCACCTCAATAAAATCAGGGGGTCCCCCCTTGAGGGCCCAACTGTACAAGTACCCATGCTTTCCCTGACTCATTTGGCAAGTATAACCCTCTGTCCAGCCTCACCTCGCCCTCTTTTGATGAAGGCTCAGTCTGGTCACATTCACCCGCGGGCCACAGGGCCTCAGCCAGTAAGCACCACAGGAAGCAGCCACCACGCCTACTTAAGCGGCCTGAGGCTGCTGGGACATACCCACCCAGGCCTCTGACAAATCTCTCTGCTGCAGCAGATCGTCTCTGCCAGCAGCCCCAAAGGTCTTCACCGCAGCCCGCACCATCTCTGTCTCCTTTGCCATGACAGAGCAATGGACACTGCATACCTTGGCCCAAAACTGCCCTCCAACGTGCAACAAATGGACAGCTGGTCCGCAAGGCTTATAAGCCAGAGAGAGGCTGACCCTCTCTCTGGGCTCCTATATGTAACCCTACCCTAACTTATCCCTGGCCCACTGCCTAACCAATCCTGTGCTGTCACGTTGTTCCTCACCACAAAAGCTCACAATGGAAGATTAGGCTGGGTCCAGCTTTCCATGGGACTCTCCAATGGAGGTTATGGACTGGGCTGCATGGGCTGTAACAGTCCAGGAATAGATTATTGCTGGTTTTATGACACTGTATTGCTTCTTTGCATATATCGGAGTTCACCTCGAAAATCCTATGTGCCAATCGCAAGTAACAGAGAATTTGCAGATATTGTTTCTCACCAAACCAGTTTCCTAAGGCAATATGTGTTATTTCTACTGCTCAGCATGTGAATGATACTACTTTTCAAGAACCTTACAAAACATGTGCAGTGTTAGACCTTTCAGCCTTAGGGTGGTCTTACCCAACTTTAATTGCCTCCTTGCTGCCAATTTTGCTGATTTCAATTTCACTGGCCTTGCCACTGCTAACCAGTGCTAAAGTGATTTTGCCCAGTTCCCTAAACATGGTTTGAGTGACTTATACATAATCGGTATGTTTAATTTACCTATAACCCCTAGTAAAGTGCACTACATGTGCCCAGGGTCCGTAAATGAAATGCTACTGGTGGGCCTGCTACACTGATTGTGCAACCCACTCAAGTAGCCATTTAAACATGTCTCCGGCCTGCCACTGCAGAACCTATATGTGCAGCTTACACTGCCATGTTGACTTGGCACTTCAAAACCTTGCAAAACGTTAAACTCCCCTTTTCTTACTGATGTCACCCCAAAGGGAGGCCCTAGGTAGTCTATAGGTCAGGGTACTATGTACTTGAAATGGTAGGACATGCACTTTTAAGTTTTACATGTCCTTGTAGTGAAACACTGTTGAAATATTGTTTTCACCACTGCAAGGCTTACTCCGCTTATAGGACAGCATTGAGGATTCCTTATTACATGTAATGAGCTGTGATTTCAGATTGAGTAGGAGTGGACCTGTTGTATTTAATACCTGTGGAATTATAATGATAAATCCTCTTCAATGGGAAAGTCAAAATTATCATAACAATATTGAAAATGCCACTCTTTAAAAAGTTTGCTTTGTCCTGCTCTTAGCTCTTGGTGCCTACAGCTGTCTCTGATCAGTCTGGGGTGGGTGACAGCTGTGCTGTGTGTATTCCCCCTTGGCAGCCACACACAATGAGAGCTTAGGTGTGACTTGATGGGTCTTGATGTCTCATACTGGCAGGATGAGAGGGAGGGGCTGTGCACAACCTCAGACTAACACCTGAATAGGCTATGTCCTGCCCCCACCAAAGGGCTGCATTCCCTCTGTAGTGAGTCTGGAGCCAGGGCAGGTAGGGAAGACCTCTATGCACATCTAAGCCCTTTTTGAAGTCTCCCCCACTTCAAAGGCACCACTGTGTATAAGAACTGGACTTCAGACCCTAACACCTTAGTACCCTTCTGGACCTGTGGATATCCTGCTAAGAACAAAGCGCACTGTGCTGCAGAAGGACTGCCACTCTGCTGGGCTGCTGCTCTGGAAGAAATGCTTTCTTACAATGCTGACCTGCTGCCTTCTACTCTCTCTGCCTAGGTGAGAAGGACTGGACCTGCCTCTCTAGTCCCCAGAACACAGAGTGACTCCAAGGGAGTGCTGTCTAGCCTCCTGATCTGATGTCTCAGGGATATAAAAAGACTTCCAACCTCCTTATTCTTTAACATGGACCATTGGAAGTGGGCTTAATGTGTTTGCTTCAAGACAGACCGACCCTCTACTTCGAGAGCAGAATCAATGCACCACCACCATTGTGAGAGCAGTACCAGCACATCAACCACAGAACCAGCGCATAGCCCTCGAAACCAAAACATTGCCGCTGCTGCGTGGAGAAAACCAATGCAATGCATTTCGGAACCAGCGCATTGCCCTTGCAAACAAAGCATCTCCTACTGTCAAATCAGACTTTGTCCTACTTATTGCTTCTAATTGCTATTTCACAGTTCAATTGTAAGAGTATTTTTGTTTTCATTGTGTTACTGTTTTAAGTGTTGCACAAATACTTTACACATTGACTCTTAAGGCAAGCTTGACTGGTCTGTGCCAAATTAACCAAGGATGAGCGCAGGTGAATTTAGGGTGTGTTTGTGACTTTTTCTGACTAGGACTGTGGTTCCTCCTTGGACAGAGTGCATACCTCTGCCAACCAAAACCCAACTTCTAACATGCAGTGATTTAAAAAAAAACATACTCAAGCTTTGGTTTTGAGTCTTTCTTATAACTTTAACCAGGTTCTAAAGCAGCCATAGGATGTAGTAACAAAGACAAATTAACCCGTGAGCTTTCAACAGTGTGTTCCAGCTCTATTAGTGTTTGAAACAATGCAACACACTCTTCAGGACAAATGCTTTTTTTCCCTGGGAAACTTAGGGTGGCCAATGGAAATTAATAGAGGGGTCTTGGGGGAGGGGAAATGGAAAAATAAACAGCTGCATCTGCATAGAAGGTGGGAGGGAGCAGAAAACTGCAGCCGCTGAAGATGTGATTGAATACATCAAATGTTGTGGAGTTCCTGACCACAACTCCTTCTTTTGTATTGCTCTACATGTTAGTCAGGATAGTGCAGTCCGTTTTTTTTTCTTCCTTCATTTCACAACACACCCAACAATGTCATGTGCCCCACTCTGGAACAGTTTTGAGTAAACACCATTTGGCCAGACTGAACGAGGCTCTCATTCAGAGTGGAGTCTGGACTTGCCACAGGAATTGGTTTTAATTTAACAGATTGTGTTGCAGCTATAGAGTTTTACTAGCCAGCATTGGCTATTATGTTCAATCAATCCATCAGTCAAGTTCTATAGCACAACTAATAACCTTAGTGAGTATCCAGGCACTTGCAGAGAGCATGAGACTCAGCCGATTACCTAGGTCTTGAGAACTTTTAGGAGTTCAGTTACACTTTCTTTCATAGTGATTTGCATCAAGTGCATTTCAAACAAAACCTAGGTGAGGCAGACGATGAGGCACTGGAGGAGGACATGGATTGGCTGGGCAGCAGCAAACAGAAATGGACCAAATGGCATGGGGAGGTTGGTGGAGTAGCCAGTCAGTGTCCCAGAAAGGGGAGAAACACATTTTTCAGATGTACACGTTTGCAAAAGTCCATGGACTGACATTAGCACTGATGGACCACCCTCTTACCCAATGCTGAAAACTGTAACAACGGGCTGAAAGAACATTTTCAAAGACCATTTCTGTATATGCATGACTGTGTTGTTATTTGCTGTTTTTTGGTGTGTTGTGTACTAGCAATAACACCAGCCAGAAGGCTAGATTTGTTTGTATTTGGGACCTAAAGGGGTTAGCACAGTTCATATTATAAATAAAAAGCTCATTTTTGACTTGCCATTGTGAAGCAGAGTAAACATTATTATGGTTTTGCAGTTTGTGGCTACACATTTCTCATGATGCCATGGCCAAAACATCTTTTATGTCTGGACACCAACTCTCTCTGTCTTAATTCCTCCAAGCGAGAAAGTTATGATCTTTAGATATTCCACTGCCTGGAGTACAGCTTGATGGCCAGCTGAACTTGGAGCTGAGCCAGTGCCTGTTTCTACCCATTTGGGCATCATTTGTGGTCCACAAATTACATTTTTAAGATCAGATTCCTAAGTGTACTGCCATTAAGTTCTTCTTCTGAAAGAACTCAGGAAAGAGTTCGCATTTCCTTCCTCACAATTTTCAGAAGACAGTAATTCAAGCCCTGATTTCGACAACACTTCAATACTTGCTTCTCAGACTTCCCATGTATCCTATGCATCATCTTCTACTTATCAATAATTTCGCTGCTTGACTCCTTTTGATGACCAAGCGGTCACCTATTTTCTTTTCTCTCTAAACGAGTCCACTGGTTATACATTTTGTAAAGCACTTGGTTTAAGTCACTTAGAGCCAGATATACGACCCTAAATTGCATGAGCGAACAGGTCAGTGACCCCTTTGAGCATGCAAAAACAAATAGGGCCATGTAGAATTCCCATTTAAGGAGTTACAATTTATTTGTGAACTACTAAATAGGAATTGCACTTTGCTATTAGGAAGGGGCTTTTCAAAGGCATCCCTTCCTAATAGCGACTCTCTACCCCATGTATGAATGTTTTGCAACCGCAATTGCAGTCACAAAACACTCGCAAATTACTGCCCTTCCTAAGAGAGTGGTAATGCACTCGCAAATGGGAAGGGGTGCCCAGGGGATCCCTTCCCCTTTGCAAATGCAGGGGAAAATATTTTTTGGCGGCAGGCAGTGGTCCCAGGGACCACTACCTGCCCTTAAAAAATTAAATGAAAACTTTTCATTTTCTGTTTTTTAAATGCATCCCGTTAAGAGAAACAGGCTGCATTAAAAAAAACTATTTTATTTAAAAGGAGTTCCAGACATGTAGGTCTGCTGAGACCAGCAGGACACCATCCCTGGAAGGGCTAGCCATTTCCAATGGGGAAGCAAATTGCCAGTGTCTCATGAATATTCATGAGGTATGCAATTGGCGACCCCTTTGGGAAATGCAAGCAGTGTCTCAGACACTGTTGTGCATGGTATTTTGTGACTCGCAAATAGCGACTCGCAATCAAGCACAATTTGCGAGTCGCAAATTGTCATGGATGTACATCTGGACCTTTGTCTGTCTCACTATGCCATCGATCAACTTGGTCTGTCAAGTTGCCTGATACAGCCTTTCACTGACATTACATTCAACTTCTGCTCATCTTTTGCTGTTACATAAACATTTGTTTAGCTAAGCAAGGTGGCAGATCTTTGGTTTATGTTACAGTTATGGGACCCAATTCCCAGTAGTAAACTTGGACATTTGGTCTGAACTTAGACCAAATGTCTACGTTTACACCTGTGAGAATTCACAAAAGGCATTTACGAGTATTATGTTTATGTCCGTGTTCAGGGCGGAGATCCGACATGAATGTGGACATAAAGATAGTACTCGTAAATGCCCATTGTGAATTCCCAAAGGTGCAAACTTAGACATTTGGTCTAAGTTTAGACCAAACGTCCACATTTACATCTATGAATCAGACCCATGGTGTGCATTGCATTGCCTCGGACCATCTGCTCCACCACATCAAGTTAGCAAATCAGGATATTGTTAAAATTGGATGTATTCTCCTTAACTTAAGGATTTCTCTGGTGTTGAGTCTAACTTCAGTACACTTGGTTGCTGAGTAACAGTGCAATTTCAAAACATCATGATCAGTCAATCAATGAGAGCTCTGATTGGGTCAAAAGTGTCTTTTTCAAATTATCTTCTCTTCTATTCAAATTCTTCAACAGATCAAACAATTCTAAGTCACTATTTTTAATAAAAAATGTTTATAACTTATTTTCTGCTGTTGAAAGCCTCTAATTTGTCAGAAAGATTTCTGGATACCAGGCGATAGTTTCACGTTGTACGAATACTTTTATTAACTCCAGTTCAGGTCCACAGCAAAAGTTGCAGTGTGAATTGATTTAGTTTTTTCTTCTCAAGAATCTTCTCTAGTCCTCAGACATTGAACAGAAGTTTCAAATAGTTAAAGAAATTTTCAAAAGCAATTTCTCTAATTGACTCTGCAGATGAACACTTACTTCTTTTAAACAGGGCTGCTGCTTTGAGCAGCATCGTTACAGAAGTTCTAATAGGGTAAGCATGATTTCTGACTGGTCCACACCCCCTGCTCCCTGTGTTCTTGGGAACAGTGAACATCTATCCTCATTTGCCAGTGACCAGTTTTTCAGTTCCTGAAATTCACACTTGGCAGATTTCTTATGGCCTCTAGGCAGCAAAGGTTTACTCATCAGTTGTGTGAACTTGAGAACATAAACAGATGCCTCATGTTTCCTCCCTTATGGCATATCAAAATAAGTGCACTTTTCAATCATTTATGTCCAAACCTCTGCAGGTTAGCTGGGAACTTCCCCTAGCCTCTTGACTCATTTTATTACACTCAAGCTAAGGCATACGTTTGTATACTAAAGGCTGGTATTATACACAAACACATTACCTATGAGATATGTTACTTATAATACAAATTATATAAATGGGAGTCACTAATATATAACAATAGACATACATATCTTAAAATAGTTTATAAAGACTCCAGTAATTTAAACAGCTTCTTTATAGTACACACAAATGATATCAGTACATTCACATAAACTATGAATTTTCACATTGCAATCACTTTACCATAATTGCTTTAAAAAACGTCTCTAATACAACGTGCTCCATTACAAGTTGGCACCTAACAAATAAGATTCAATGAGATGGCAAAAGGTAGAGGTGAAATTTGGAAAAACACAGGTCTTAAATATTTAACCTTGGGTTAAAATACAAGACAATTCCATAATAACAGTCTATAGTATTTCAGATTCCACCATCATAAAGACATACTCTATTTTTAGATGTTATCTGTATAAATCATTGTAGCTATGAAAGAGAATGTATCCTTACCATCTGTAAAAAAGTATCTGAGACATAAAGCAAGTATTGAAATCCCGTACCAGTGTTTAAGTAAATATTAGTTATGCACACAGATATTTTTGTGTAGTCTACTTTTACATTTATACTTAGTTCACATCATTCTTCACGAAGAACAACCTCATAAATTGCAAACTTTTCATATCCAGTTGCATTGAGTGATGTGACGTTTTTAGCTCTAGAATTTACAATGAAAATATCCTAACTCCTTTAGTTTTACGAACAACAAATGATTGCCATAGACGGATTATTGCTATACATTTTCCCTCGACTCTAGTGGCAATATTCATCTAGACAGGTGTGTGTTCTAATACTTGCCAAGTTGTGAACCTCATTTCTAGCTGCACTGCTTGCATGATAGTATTTAGTTGTAGACCCAACAAACACTGCAGCATTAGTCTTTCATATTGAGTTCAATTACTTTTAGTTTCTAAAGTTAACTTTTCGGACCAGCATAACACGATATATATATATTACCTACTGGCAGTCGCCAGTAGGTAGTTATAGTTAGGACCTAGTTACCATAGAAAAATGGCAACATTCTATTACCAATAACTTTGGCGCAAATTGAGGAATCTTCACCAAATTTTCAAAACTAATTCTTTGTTGAGATGAGCTCCTATGTTGATAGATTGGGGGTGATTCGTCAAGGGGGTGCCGAGAAAAAAGGGGGTCCCAAAACGTGTTTTCTCCATGTTAATTTCCATAGGAAAGCTTAGGCTAGGCTACAGGTCGAACAGGTGAACGGAATTACCCCAAATTTGTCAGGGAGAAGGTTCTTGGTCTACAAAGCACGCTTTTGTTTATTTGGTGTAAATTCGTTCAGTAGTTTTTGAGAAATATTGGAATTTACAGATATCGATATTTGGGACTGCTGCCATCTGATTGGCTAAGGCGTTACGAGCACAAGCTTGTTGCTGAGCTGCGAGCGATGTGAGCGTTTGCAACTAGGAAGTGTTGGCAGCAATTTTGTGATTCAGTTGAAGTGAGTAAGGTAAAAAAAAGGGGAAAAAGTGGGAAATAGAAGGGTAGGAGCACTGTAACCTCTGTGGGGTGTTTAGGGTGTGATATAGAGGGGGTGCGAAGCTAAGTATTTACCCCAAATGGTGTGTAAGTGGTGGGCTATGGAAATTAAGTGAGGTATTGCATAGAGTCTGATGCGGGTAAGGTGAGGTGGTGCGGGACTCGGGGATTAAAGCATGAGCCCAAATGGTGTGTCTTATGCTGTGAAGTCATGTGCCGTGGCCGCTGCACTACAGTTGTGCAAGTAGTGTTCGGATGTGTTCATAACTACTAGGACGAACTACTGACCCGCACTGGTATGAAAGTCCTGGGGTATGGAATATATGTCAGGTATTGTCTAGAGTCTCATGTTGCTAAACTGAGCTGCTGCCGGAGTCGGGGATTAAAGCGTGAGCCCAAACTGTGTGTCATATGCTGTGAAGTTATGTGCTCTGGCTGCTCTGCCACATCTGTGCAAGTAGTGTCAGCCTGTAGTTATAGCTACTTGGATGAACTTTTGTTTATAACTTTGTAGCTTGTGTATGGTGGTTAGGTGGTGTTATATAGGGAGTGTGAAGGTAAATCAATATGGTATTTGTAAAGAGCTAGGGATTAAAGTGAGAGGTCTGTGCTGAAAAGTGAGATGGTCTGGCCGCTGTGCCACTGCTGTGTGGAGAATACATTTTGGTGAGGGTGCGGGAGTTGGCGTTATATGGCCCTTAAATAGCGGGCCTAAGTTGTAAGTTATAGGGTGGCTCTAAAAAGAGCCCTTGTGTTCATTAGTTGGAGCTACATATAAGTGCGGATGCACAGCTTTAAGTTATTCAGGAAATCTCGGGTTACCCGATCTCCATCACTTCTGTATATATCCGCCATATCAAAATGTATGTTGTTTTTTGGTCTCTGAGGTATGTAGAGACAGCTTTAGCGACTTTTTTCCGACATTTTTCAATCTGAGGACAAAATTGTTTGGACCATTTTCACTTCTGTCTTTGGAATATATTAGAACATACAAAGACAGTTTGAGGCAAAAGTAACATCAAATTTCCAAAGATGTCCTTCATAAGCATTTCCAAATCTACCCCAGTCAATGTGGCTAGGTCGTTTCCACCACAGTGCACAATCATGAGGTCAGGGTTTTGGAGATGCAAAGAGGTTCTAACCAAAGGCAACACTTGGTGCCACTTCAATCCTCTCTGTCCAAAACACTTTGGTATCCACATTTTGTAAACCTAGGTTAAAGTTAATAGGTCTCTGTTCTGCATACCTCTTGCACCAGAAAACATAGCTATGTCCTACGATCCACACTAGCATTTTGAAGGTATGGCTGGTAGGTATGGAAAGATGTCTGTAGCTTATGCAGTTTCTTCGTAGAATAAGAGATATGTTTAAAGATGTGGAACTAGTTTCTTTTCACATACAAAACAGTACCTGATTGGGAGATGAAAAGCATTGTTTTCTAAAAGTAGGGTGCACATTTGTATTGTGGAAAAGTATATTTGTTAACAAAAAGCAGTTTGCACGTGGAGTACATATTATAGGATAACATTTGCTCAAATCAACCACACCTGTTACTTGCATTTGGAAGGCACTCTTCGAACTTAAAACAATCGTGAAATGTTCGAGATAATGTTGCAAAAAATATCGTTAGGTTAAAAAAATGGATGAACTTTTAACCTCTGCGTGTTGTAGAATGTTCTAGAAAGTGTGTTGATAGAATACGGTGCATTTCTGACTGCGATGTCTACTTGAATATTAAAAAAACTATTTATATGGAAAAGTAGAAAGACAGTAATAGAGATAATTTTTGAAAGCTAAAAGAATCAAGGAACTATTGTAATTTGTTCTTGATTACCTACTGGCAGTCGCCAGTAGGTAATTATCACTGTTAACGGTCTGAAAGTGCGGTGTTGCTCAGAGTGGCATGGTGGTGAAATGATTTGGTGCTACACTTGGGTATGAAACCAAGGGTCTAAACTGCCAGGTGATTGCTGTAAAGTGACGTGGTCCGGTGTTTGTAGCATAAATGTGCAAGTAGTGTTAGTAGGCGTTTATACCATACAGTGAGTGGGAAGCAAACTACTGACCTCTACTGTGTGTTGATAGTATACCGGAAGCGGGAAGAGAAGTAGTTATGCCTACCAGTGTGAAGACTTGGGGATGAAACTGAGCTGATTGCTGTAAAGTGATGGGCTCTGGGTGATGTAGGATAATAGCTGCTGTAGTAAAAGTGTGTAAGTAGTGTTAGTATGCATTTATAGTATATAGGGAGTGGGAAGCAAACTACTCATCCCTACTGGTGTGAAGACTCAGGGAATAAACCGTGAGCCTAAATTGTAAGCTCATTTCTGTAAAGTGATGTGCTCTGAGCACTGTAGCATACTTGTGGAAGAAGTGTTAGTTTACGTTTATACGATATACGGAGTGGAAAGCGAAAGTCTTACCCCTAACGGTCTTAAGTCTCATGGATGAAACCATGATCTCATTGCTGTAAAGTCATACGCTCTGTGTAGTATTCCATTGTAAGTCATAGTAGAATGTTAGTATGTAATTCTACTAGAATCTAAGGGGCATATTATCAAGGAACGGCGTTAAAATTATCGCCGCTTTAGCGGCAGGAAACTGCAGCTAAAATGGCGATATTAGGCTTGATATTATGCCGTAGAGAACTCCAATTGAAGGCCATGTTAACACCAGAATATGGCCTTCTATTGGAATTCTCTACTGCATATTATCAAGCCCATTATTGCTGTTTTAGCAGCAGTTTCCTTCCGCTAAAGCAGCGATAATTTTAACTCCAATCCTTGATAATATGGCCCTCAGTATGTAATGTTAGAATGTAGGGCTATCATGAGGGGAACCTTGCAGAGTTTGTACACAGTGCTGGATTAGATGGTTGCTTTGCTGTCTGCTCCTGTTGGTGGTTGTTTCAGGTGTCTTGTTTTCTTGTAATAAATCTACTTATTGGATCCACTGCTGTCTGCCTCTTCACTACATACATTTTGCAATGAGCAGGAGAAGGCAAAAAGAAGGCACCACTCACCAATATTTCAAAATTGCTTGTGTTGTGCTAAAGACCCATTTTGTTTATGTAGCTGTTTTTACTCATGCCAGGGTCGTTGGCTCATTGAATTAGGTCATCCAACTTCTGGTAGGATTTATATTTTTAGATTTTGTGCTTCCTCTGCTTCTTCACTACATTCTGGTCACTGTACTACACATGTGTAAGTAGTGTTAGCATGCATTTATACTAACAAATGCATTATGGTAATAGGGAGGGCAACCTCTTAGGCGCAGCTCATACAATGTCCCAGGGTGTACTTTCCCTGGACATTTGTGTTTGCTATTAGAGGGTTGTGCATGGCTTCCACCCTGTGATAGCAAATACTTGTTCGACCTCTTGAAGCAAGAGGAGGAAAACCTCATATCGCTGTCATAGAGGGGATGCGGATGTAAAAATGGAGAGAAAAGAACAAAAAAAAAAGCTGGGTCTTACCCGTTCGTTTAAATGAGGCCCCTGGTGAGTGGGTAATATTCCATGGCCAATCAAATTATTATATTGGGGGGTCTCTGTAGGACTGGAGATCTGAATGTCACCTGTAAATTAGGCGCAGAAGGCCAAAGAGATGTTCTGCAGTCTAGGGGAGCACCACCTTCCCGGGTATTGTTTACTAATTGTTCGGGGGGTTCGAGGCCAACTGAAGTCCGGGTATCACCACACTCAGGGTCTTAAATTAAATATGCAGGGTGAGCCTCGACAGTCCCTGAAGCCTCGATGGTCCTAGGCAGTGTCTTTTTTCTCTAATCACACGGGCAGTTCTTATGGTGTTATAAAGTGATACACACATAGAACTCTTGCAGTTGTACAATTACCCAGGCTTCATTTGTCTGATAGTCAGTTAGATTATGTTTGGTAGGTACACTCTAGAATTAAATATTATTTCCTTAAAATCTCCTAAAAAACAGATTATTTCACAACAAATAATAGACAAGTGTTGTCAGAAAAAGAAGACCTATACACTCAGTTATTTATTAGAAAAAAACTGACCTTTATTAAAACAGAAATAAATAGAAATGTAACTTTAATGTAACAGAATAATAATAAAAATGTGGGTTGGACTCCAGTGGAAGCAGGGTAGGAAACATGCAAGACAAAAATGAAACATAAGTATGTGTGCTATGTGGAAGAGGCAAAGAAAGGTAGTCCGAATGAAAGGACCATAGTGAGAATGGAAGGGAGGGGGAGTGGGTGGAAGGGAGAAGGGGAGGGTGAGTCAAAACAAGAGAGGGAGGAGACAGAGTGTCGGCCTACTGTACCCAGCCCTTAGTGTTTACCATCCGTTACCCGTTTGTCTAGGATGCTGGGGTCTGCTAGAAAGAGTGTGCTTCAGCAAGTCCTTAAAATTAAATACTTTAAGTCAGAGATTATGGGACATATTATGATGGAAGGGTGATAACATTATCGCCGCTTTAGCGGCAGGAAACTGCTGCTAAAGCAACGATAAGGGGTTGATAATATGCCCTTGTGAATTCCCTTAAAAGCCCAGGTTCTGGTGTGAACTTGGGCTTCTATGGGAATTCACAGGGGCATATTATCAACCCCTTATCGTCCCTTTAGTGGTAGTTTCCTGTTGCTAAAGTGGTGATGATGTTATCGCCGTTCTTTGATAATGTAGTCCTACATTATAAGCTACGGGAAAATCGCTTGCATGCACCTGTGCACCCAGCGTACTGCATCCCAATCCCTTCCCCCGCACTGTGCTCAATTGTAGGTCTTGCACACCGAGGCTTTTTTCTGCTCACCTGCCACCACTGGTGTGTCCTACGACATGTTGGTGCAAGCTCCTAGTCCGGGGTATATTTGTACGGTAGACCAGGTCTCCTGTCGGGGACGGTGTCTTGATATCACGATGTAAGGTGTCAGAATGCCAGGGCATCATTGCGGGGTCAGCACCCGCTCCACCCTTCTTGTGGCAATCAATGGAATGTCTGAAAAGGGAGAAATAATTTAATAGTGGAAATGTCTGGAGGTAAATGAAGGTTTATTTCAAGCTTGATAGAAAATAGGAGTTGAGTGCATCCCTCGTTTTTGAAGAACGATCTACCAACTGTTAGTGGTAATCGTGGTTCAAAGAGAAGTTGGACTAGACAAGAATAAACACTGTTAAATAAAAATATGTTATGCCAAAGTTCACATACAAATGCTAGAAGCCTAATGTGCACGTGTAATATAGTGGCGAGAGCCTGTGTGCATGTACACTTAGTAAGGAGCTCACAAAAGTATCCTAAAAGCCGACGCCACGTGTCTGTAGGGCAGCAGTGCCCGCTGGCTCGAGCCTACAGTACGGTCCAGCAGATCCTTGAAATTAGATCAGTATGACTGAATGAGGTCAGAAATCACATCATTACGCACAGCAACATCTTTTTTTCACATGTGCGCACTCAGGGTATGCAGCCCACCCCTCCTGCAGAACTGCCCTCAAAAGGTGTCTGTAGGGCAGCACTGCCCATAGGCTCAGGCCTACCTTATGGTACAGCAGAACTTTGAAAGGAGACACAGATGTGGCTGAATGAGGTCAAAGATCACATCATAACACATAGCAATACCGCTTATTCGCATGTCCGATTTCTGGCTGATGCATCCCACCCCTCAAGCAGCACTGAGCTGAAGAGGCGTCTGTAGGGCAGCGCTGCCAGCTGGCTCAGGCCTACAGAACGGTCCATCAGGTCTTTAAAATGAGACAGAGTTGTGACTGAATGAGGTCAAAGATCACATCATAACACATGGCAATATCATTTGTTCGCACTTGCGCAGCCAGGCTAAAGCACCGCACCCATCTCATTGCATCGCGCTCAATTGGAAGCCTTGTGCACCCAGGCCGCTCTGCTTACCTGCTGTCATTGTTGTGTGAGCAAACACTACAGGCAGCAGTGTTCACAATTCAGATGGAGTGTTGATTGCAGGAAAGTGTACACCTCATGGATCCCTTTCGTAGACGACGGGCAGTAGGGCTCACAATTTAGAGACCGTGTTGATTGCCAGGATGGTGTACACCTCATGGATCCATCTCTTTTTTTTATTGTGCATTGTGATATGCAAGGTGGATGCAGTTTATCATTTGAGGTAGTCTGGAAGAAAAGAGACCTGTGGCGTTGTGGTTATCCTAATTATACGTACGCAAAGTGGGCTGGGTTTGCGTACGCCAGGCCAGCATATGGGTGTGAATAATTATTTCGGGGACTTGGGCGTTGTGCAGTTCCTGCCTGGCCAGGAATTGTACTTATCTATGTTTCTTTGGTAGTTTTGACCTCATGTGTTGGGAGGGCGGAAACTATCATTAATGAGATGGCATGTGATCTAGGATGTGCAGTCTGCCCGTGGCTGATTATGCTCCTTAGAGCCACCAATACCCAGGCCGAAAGGCAGCGCAATAATGTGCAGACACACACACCAGGGGCATTTTGCAACACATATTTGTTTTTTGATGGAACGTTTGAGATGTATGGCAATCACACGTGGAAGCCTAATGTACAGAGCATGAATATTGATCAAGATGATTGTTGCATGTAGTATAAGATATGTATACACAGGAAAACACTTTACACAAAAGCTTTCTAAGGAGAAGAGCTGTCTCTCATCAAATGCTGTAGAGAGAATGAGTAAAATGGGTGGGGTTGTACAACTGCTACAATGGGAAATGTTATGAACCAATCAAATGCTTTTTTTAAGGTCACATGGCAATCGCAAACAGAGCACGCAAGGAGGCTGCACCTGACGCAATTTTGACAAAGTATATTTATCATAATGTAAGTTCATTACAGTTAGAAATATATAAATGTTTAAAATATTTTAGATTTTCGCTTGCTCTCATATACTGTTTAAAGATACACTTTTGAGACAAAAAAAGGGAATGGCGTACCCAGGGCGATACTATACATCTGTGACGTAACACAGGGCCTGACAGCTTGTACTCGTCGAATACGCAACGCGCAGCAGGCGCGACCCCATACATACATGACGTAACGCATGACTTGGTACTGCGTACCCGTCGATACTAAAGTAGTACCTGGGGTGACTTCTAAGTATGGGCGCAAAATCGGCTCCGCTCCCGAAATTTGTGAATTTTCGGCAATTTCGCGAATCTCACGAAATTGCCAAAAAATTCACAAATTGTCGGGCGGATTTTTTTTTGGGGCCCACAGGAAGCACAGTTAAGGCAGGTGCTCGAGTTGAAGCTAACTTTGTAAGCTTCCATTCTAAAATGGTTACAAAGTTAGCTTCATCTCGGGCACCTGCTTTAACTCTGTAAGTGCTTCCTGTGGGTCAAAATTTAAACCTGAACAGGAAGCACTTACAGATATAAATAAAGCATTTGCTTGAGTTGAAGCTCAAATTCAGTAACGTTTTAATCAGCCCAAAACATTAGTGAGCATGGTCGAGGCTGGGCAAGTGTGCTTTAACCCCATATCTGCCGTCGAAAATTAGCTGTAATACCCGAGGGAGGTCTTTGCATCCCTGAGTTTCTTGAGCGCAATCCCCGTTCCTGTGACCGGGAGGCTGCTTTCTCCTCACCTGCTGCCCTGCTCGCTCTCTGACACTTTATACACAAGAGGCATGTGAACACGCATAGAAGCCCCGCACCACACACTAGCGGTATCAAACATCTTCCGCCCTTTCCCAATCCCAACTATGATGGCCAGCTCACTCAAGGGACCTCGGCACATTTTGGCGCGGTGGCAAGTTACAGGCATACATGTACATATCCTGCAACCCATGTAGTTGGTTACATTCCATTGGAGAGACTAATACAGATTTGTACACAGTTTAGTCACTAACCCATGCATTCAGTAAGACAAGTTCAATCAATCGCTTATACAGTCATTCACGCACATATGAAATAATTCCTTTAGGCACTTGTAAATGCCTTCATTCTTCAATACACCTTGTTATATATATTTATATATATATATAAAACAAATTTACATTTTATAGAAACACACTTTCACTGGATGATGTCATGAGTGATGTCAACAGTGATGTCATTTGAGATGTCATCTGTGATGGCATCAGTGATGTCACTGACCACATCATGAGTGATGTAATATGTGACATCATCGGTAGTGAATTAAAGGTGAATTAAAGGTCTATCAGAGACTCATAAAAGAGGAAAAAAGTCTCTTCTACCAAAGTAGAATTGAACAGGCTACAAACCCCTCCAAAGAACTGTTTCGGATCTATAAAGAACTTACAGACGCATCGAGCCTGGACACGCAAGACACACACTCCGATGAGTTATGCGAAGAAATTGCGGATTTCTTTGTCAACAAGGTAGAAAAGATTCACGCCTCATTCCTCGTTCCCTCCACACCCGGCACGATATCTCCCTCTCTCCATAAAACCACTCTCACCCACTTCCTCACTCCTGACAAAGCAAAATTGTCCAGCATAATTAACAGTATTCATTCTGGCTCCCCTAATGATGTATGTCCATTAGACAAATGTAAAGACATCATGGACAACACTCTCCTGGATCAAATAAGCCATCTCATCTCTCTCTCCTTCAAAGAATGTTACGTCCCGGAGGCTTGGAAAAACGCCCAAGTCATCCCTCTGAAAAAAAAAACTAACATTCCAATCACTCAATTTCAAAACTTACGGCCAATTTCCCTACTGCCCCAATGCGCCAAAATAATAGAAAAAATTGTGAACATTCAACTCATGGCGTATTTAGAGGCAGAAAACATCCTCCATCCCACCCAATCTGGCTTTAGACCCAAATACTCCACAGAAACTGCTGTCTTGTACTCCACGGAATTTATCCGCAAGATGGTGGACGAGGGTGAAACCGCAGCGTTGGTCATGCTAGACTTAAGCGCCGCTTTCGATACGGTGCTACATGCCACGCTGTTGTCCCGGCTTTCTGACATTGGAGTAAAAGATGACGCGCTGGAGTGGATTAAATCCTTCCTTACCAACAGAACCTTCCAGCTCCATTGCCCGCCTTTCAAATCATCCTCTCGGATCGTGAGCTATGGGGTTCCACAGGGCTCTAGTCTGAGCCCTACTTTGTTCAACATCTATATGGAACCCCTAGCTCAAATCATAGAGAATTTTGGTGTGGGCATAGTTAGCTATGCCGATGATACGCAGCTCATGTTTAAGCTTACCCCGGATACTGATAAGAATGCTTCTAATTTCTCGGAGTGCATGACTGCTGTCGCCGGATGGATGGACAGTAACTGCCTCCGGCTGAATGGTGACAAAACTGAGGTGTTAGTAATAGGAAATAAAACCTCCCTTTGGTCCCAAGCATGGTGGCCCACATCGCTTGGTGAATGCCCTCAACCGTCGAGAAAGTCAAGAACCTCGGGATCATGATCGACTCTGACCTTTCAGGTAAATCCCAAGTCCATAAGATCATTGGCAAATGCACCGGAACACTAAGAATTCTTAGGAAAATCATCGACCTAATACCGATTACAGCCAGGAAAACCATCGTACATGCTCTTGTCACACCTCACCTGGACTACGGGAATGCCCTTCTGCTAGGCATTAACCAAAAACTCATACACCAGCTGCAATGTGTACAGAATGCAGCCGCCCGATTGGTACTAGGCCTTTCGAAAAGAACCTCGGCCAAGACAGCACTGTCCAAGCTGCACTGGCTTCCCGTAAGGGAAAGAATAAAATTCAAGAGTCTCTGCCATGTCCACAGGATAGCCCACAACAAAGGCCCCTCATATCTAAAAAGCCTCATGACCATTCATCGTCCTATTCGCCATTTGAGGTCTTCAGGAATGTCCCTCTTCAAACTGCCCCGCGTTCAAAAAGCAAAAATCGGTGGCCGATCCTTTTGTTATCTAGGAGCGAAACTCTGGAACGCTCTTCCGATTCATTTAAGAATGGAACCCTCTGAAACTCTTTTCAGAGCGAATTTAAAAACCCACCTTTTTCCTCAATAACTCCGGCCCCTGTTCCCTCCGACATAACCTTCGGATGAGAGTTTTCAGCATTTAGCGCGGGGATACACAGTTGTGCAGCCATGCGCTTAATAAATGTTTTATTATTATTATTATTATTATTAGTGCATTGCTGGCGGGCGAGTTATAGTTAGCTCAACCAACTATAACAGGCGAATTTCTCAGGTTTTATATGAATCAAATGTTCAATTAACTATGATGTCCCTGAAACCTATGGTTTTTTAGTGAATTTTTAAGGTTTTTTAATGCTAATTCCTAACTATAACGTCTGTAAAACCTATGTTTTTTTCTGTAAAAAAAAAATATATATAATATATATATATATATATATATTACCTACTGGAGGTCGCCAGTAGGCAGTTATAGGTAAAACCTAGTTTCCATAGGAAATCCGCAACATTCTATTTGGAATAACTGTGGCGTCGGTGGACAAATCTTTGCAAATTTCTCCAAGAAAATCGCCTGCTCTGCTCCGCTCCGTCCCTGAAAGTTTGGGGGTGATTCGTGAAGCGGGGGCCGAGAAAAAAGGGGGTCCCAAAACGTGTTTTCCCCATGCAATTTTCCTTAGGACCTTTAGCCGGGGCTACAGCCCGAACGGCTGAACGGAATTACACCAAACTTGGCAAAAAGGTAGAGTTCTGTTCACAGATGGGCCTTTTTGTTAAATGGTGTAAATCCGTTCAGCAGTTACCGAGAAAATCATAAGTATATATTGGAAGTGTTATGGTCAGCTTACTGTAAGCTTACTGTACTCTGTACCTTCCCGAGCATGAGCTGCATGCTGATTGGATGTCAACTGTCTGTCAACACTCCAAACCAGGAAGTGTTGGCAGCCATCTTGTGCCTCGGTAGAACCGAGGCACAAGAAAGCTGAAAACAAACGTACAAAGCACGCAGAGGAGGCAGGGTAGACACACCCTGACCCCCTAGGCCTGATCAGGGGGTCCCACAAGGACCCCCAAGGCCAACACATTTTATTTATTTTTTTAAATCGCGGGTTACGCGTACGTATGCGTACCCTTTGAAAAAAAAATAAAAACCCAGTGTTATTTTTTTTAAATTAGCACCGGGGGACCAAATCCCGGGGGCATATTTAAAAAAAGTGTGGGGGCGGGCCCAATCCCCCCACACTGCCCCGGGGACCGCCACTCCCGGGGGCAAAGTAATTATGATAGCGGGGGCACACGGACCCCCTGCAGCCCCGGGGGTCGCCACCCCTGGGGCAAAGACAGTAATGATTGGGGGCCTCTAAGGGGCTTTGTTCAAAAGTATGGGGGGCTCATGGCCCCCGCCACCCCAGGGCCTGCCACCCCCCAGGTCTTTATTTTTAATAAAAACACCTGTGTGGGGGGCTCAAGTCCCCCCACATGCCCCGGGGACCTCCACCTCCCGGGGCACTAATTTGCAAATAGGGGGGTCCGTGACGGACCCCCCAACCCCGGGGACCACCACCCCCCGGGGCTTTGTTGATGTTGGGAGGGGGGCCGCGTGGCCCCCTCCTGGAGCTCTTGATGGCCCTGGGGACCGCCACCCCCCAGGGACGGCTCCTGCAGTGTCTGGGTGCCTACCCCCGGGACACTGCTGTTTGCTGTGATAGGGCTGGAGCCTTGTGGCTCCCGCCCTACCACAGCAAACTGTTTTGATTTTTGAAGGAGAGCGCAGGAAACCTGCTCTCTTTCAGAAATCCAAGATGATTGTTTTTCTGTAGGGGGAGCAGCATGTTAGCTGCTCCCCATACAGAAAATCAATGCCAGCTCCTGCAGGATGCGGGGAGCCGGCAGGGACCGTGGGGGGCTTGGGAACCCCCTACAGCCCCCAATGAGGAGCGCCATGCCCTGGGGGTGTGGTCCCTGGGGCTGAAAGGGGGCATAGGAGGGGTGCTGCAGCCCCCTCCAGTATGAAAAAA
Source organism: Lissotriton vulgaris (assembly GCF_964263255.1). Lineage (NCBI taxonomy): Eukaryota > Metazoa > Chordata > Amphibia > Caudata > Salamandridae > Lissotriton > Lissotriton vulgaris. Next base: position 1,190,013,506 of record NC_141691.1, on the reverse strand, counting down.
ATATTAAAAATGAAGTTGGCCATGCCCCAGGGGAGGGGGTCCCTGGGGCTGGAATTGTCCACTGGAGGGGGGCAACGCCACCCCCTTCTCGTCAAAATTGAAAAAAAAAGATTTGGGGGCAGGCCCTGGGGGATGGGGTCCCCAGGGCCAAAACAAAAAAGAAAAAGAAGGGGGGCTACACAGCCCCCCTTCTTAAAATTAAAAAAAAAACGGATCGGGAGGAGGACACGCTGTTGTAAATCAGCAGCGATTAGGTTAAGCATTAGCAGAAGACATGCTTCGTTTGACTATTATCATGACAAATGTACCGACTCCAGTTTGTATTTACAGTGGCCATTTTGTATGCCATACATTGCCACGTGCTGGTCATGTGCTTTGTCCTACCTTCTTGTTCACCGCACCTGAAGTTTGGCCGGCAACAGGCTATTTTTAGTAATCCCCGCTTCCAGCATGTCCAGACATGCGCAGTAGGGTCAATGACCGTTACAAATTGTTTCCAGATAGGAATGTGTTTACCAGTTACTGAAGACTGTTAACTCCGCCCATCTATCGATTATGCCTTCCAAAATGTCCTTGTATGGTCATGAAACTGCTCTTGTCTTCTGTACCGCCTTCTTTTGAGCCCCCTCATTGTGTATAAAAGGGGCCATGTGCTTTAGTTTGGTGTGCTACTCGATACAATACTGAAGGTTATTGTGTGGATTGTAGTACCACCTTTAAAGGTTTAATAAACTTTGCTTTTGTATTTTCCAGTTTCATTGCCAACTTCTTCCTAAGGTCTGAGAACTCTGTGCAGAGAAGGGCGAACCCCTTGCACTAAGTAGGCCTAGCTGAGGTTTGCTTAAAACAAATTGGCGCCCAATGTGGGGCTCATCGGCGACTCGGATGCCCGAAGGAGTGGTCGTGACGAAGGATTAGAATCCCGCTGCGGACGCGTTCGCATGCCAGAGGAGACCCGAGTCTTGGCATCCAAGGGGTATTTCCTTTCTTTCCGATCTGACCATCCAGGTGGTGCCAGTCCTCTAATGAGATCTCTTCTGTTGGCTTGCCGTGCAGTGGCCGTTTGGTCGAATTTAGAACTAGGCAGTCGGAATCTGGGCGGCCTGTGATTGGTAAGAACCGTTGTACGGTACTTGCTGTGGGTTTGGAAGCCTGGGAGTGGAAAGGCAGTTTTAGGATACGCTTGCTGTGGCAATTTTGGTTTGGAATGACTAGTCGGTGATATGTATGTGTATGTGTAATATATGTGTTGCAACATATATAGGCAGGTAATGAGGAGATTTTTCTCCATAATGCGATTTTGATTTGAACGGGACAACGTATTACAGATACCTTAAGTGCTACTTTGATTATAATACTGCATATTCTGCACTATTTTTGGCATGCCTGTTTTTAGCGCACTTCGTAGGTTGTGCTGCTTTTGTAGAAATAACCGGTTAAGTCTTGAGGAATCGCAGCCGGCTCCCCCAGAGGGGACGCCTTATAGAGAGATGTATCTAAAATATGGTCTTTCTTCTATAATGTACAGCACGTTGTGGAGGAAATACACGCGAAAGGATTCTGAGTTATGTTGGCCGAAGTATGGGTCGTTTGATATGCGAAAAATTGAGTATGTGGAACAGTGTATGTTTAAACGAAAATCTAGACAAGATATGTTTGAGAGTGTGTGAATGTGGGTGAAAGAAGTACGTGAGCGTGAGAAACGTGAGCAAACGCTGTTTGAGAAAGAACAACAGAAGAATGTGTATGAAAAAGCTCAAGTATTAATAAAGAAGGAGGCGAAAGAGTTGGAAGAGAGTCAGGAGAAGGAGCGCAGATTACAGGTATCTGGCCAATATGCTGTTCGACAACCTCTTTATCCTGTCCTTAATAAACCGCACGATGATTTTTCTTTATTAGATCGTTCTCCTCCTCCGTATGTCGTTCCGTCTGCTCCATCTGGCGAAGATGAGGATTCCGGGGCAGATTCAATGAAACGTGATACCCGCTTCATGATACCGGTCGATCGTGTGGCTGAACTTAGAAAGTTTGCTCGACAGTCACTTAAGGATACTGTTGCTGTTTCTGACATTTTAGAGACTTTAAAATTATGGCAAGACAGAGAGCAGATATATTTTACTGAACATTTTGCAGACAAAGTTGTTGACATGTTTCGAAAAGTTTCTGATGTTCTTGAACCTGATGATGTAGCAAGCGATTGTAAGCAATTACATAAGGGTCTTTTTACTCTTTCACAGGTGACTGATACGATCAGGCAGCTGGTTAAACTTTGAAATGAGGCGCTTCGGCTATGGGAGGAGAAACGGAAAGCTAGAACAGACAAACGACCGGGATTGGTCGACGGGAAATAATCATCTATTTTTGAAACAGATAAGACCGCGATAGTGCATGCAAAGCCTATGCGAGAGGCCGCGCCTTTATATGTTCCTCCTAAAGGAGCCGGTACCAGTGACGATAAATATTCTGTAGATGCTAAAGGGTATTTTATTTATAATTGGGTATATACTCCCTGGAATAGAGCAGATGTTATGGCACTTAAAGCTGCATTGCCTGATCCACGTAAAAATCCTGCCGCTTTTTATGAGGAAGTTGAGGGAGCCTTAAATTCTTGTACAATGACATTAGCTGATATTGATTTATTTTTTGGGTTAATATTGCCGCCTGATATGTGGAGATCCGTGCGTAAAGTCGATGATCGCGCAGCATATGGGGCGTTATGGAAAGATATAGAGAGGGAAGATGAGGACAGGGAACCAGCGAAAAAGCCATGTCAGTTGATTTTAGATCTTCCGGGTTCAATATTAGCTAAGTTAAAAACTATTACCCCCCCTAAAAAGATTGATTGGATTATTCTAGCATCTTGTAAGCAAAAGACAGATAAATCAGTTTCAGATTTCTTCACACGTTTTGAGGAAGCTTTTCATGATTTCAGTGGCCAGTCACTAACGGATGATACGGGCCGACACTTGTTTGTAGATAAGTATGTTAGGAATCTATTACCAGGAGTGGCTAGCCATTTGTAAGCTAGCGAAAGCTCTTGGACCACCTCTTCTCGGGCATCCGTCCTGACGATGGCTCAATATTATGAGCGTCAGGAACTTGAAGCGAAGGGTAACAAGGATAAAAAGTCTAAAGAATTCAAAACAAAGGTTATGTTGTCTCAGGTTTATGGTCCACCTCTTCGAGGTAGCGATAGAGGCGGACGGGGATTTTCTAATTCCTCTTATACTCGTTCCTCTTTGGCCGTTGATCAATGTGCGTATTGTAGGAAATTTGGTCATTGGGCAGATGAGTGTCCATTTTTGCGCTCACAGCGCTATGTTCGTAGCCGAGGATCCATGAGGAACCGCTCGGGGTACTCAGGACCCAGAGGTGCCATGAATGATCGTGCTAGGTTTGATTCTAATGTGCGGGTACAAAATGGGTTCAATACTTTTGATAGGCGCAACCAATACCAGATGTCTGATTATGTGCAGCCTGAGTTGCATGATTCAGTTTATGCATAGGATTGCATAGGATGGGGTAAGGAATCAGTTGAAGTTCCAGTAGATCAGAGGGGTCCTTATGTTACAGCACATGTTTTGGGTTCTACTGATCAGTTTCTGGTTGATACAGGAGCTACTCATAGCGCTTTGTCTAAACAATTGGTTCCAAGGGCTCCCCCGTCTGGCTTAACGATGACATCGATAGGGTTTGATGGAACACCTTCCCTTAGCCCATTGTCACAACCACTTGCATTTCATGTTGATAAGTTTCCTGCTCCATGCCCATTTTTGCTTTCCCCAAATACACCAGATAATATCGTAGGTCTTGATATGCTCAAGTATTTCAGAGCCACGATAAGATGTTCCCCTGAAGGAGTGCGAGTGATTTTGAATGACAATTATCCAGTAACAGACACAGTTTGTATTATTCAAGAGGATGCTCCATTAGCATCACTACCTGAAACTCTGTGGGCTACTTCAGATACCGATGTGGGTCAGATGGTTACTCCACCAGTGCTCATTAGTGTAAAGGAGAGAGCTGTGTTGACACGCCTGCCTCAATATCGCATTTCACAGGAGGGTAAGGAAGCACTCATACAAATTGTGCAGTATCTCTTTGAAGTTGGAGTTGTTGAGGAAGTTCCATTTAATATTTGTAACAGTCCAATCCCCCCAATTTTGAAGAAAGACACTGATACCAGGATTTACAGATTTATTATGATTTACGAGAGGTAAATAAGATAGTGGTACCACAATACCCAGTGGTTTCTGATATCACCACACTTCTTACTTTAGTTCCACCTACTGCAACTACGTTCTCTGCTATAGACTTCAAGAACGCTTTCTTTTCGATCCCTACTCATCCTGATAGCCGATATTTGTTCGGTTTCACTTTGAATAAACGATCATATAGATTTAGTAGAGTTTCTCAAGGCTATACTGGGAGTCCTAGTATTTACAGCCAAGCATTGAAAAGACAACTTGATTCTTTTGTTCTACCTGAGGGTGTGGCGCTCATACAGTATGTTGATGATATTTTGTTAGCAGCCGATACCCCTGAGCAATGTGAGAAGTGTACTTTGTCTTTGCTTTCTTTCCTTGCCTCACATCACCATAAGATATCGAGAAAGAAACTGCAGTATTGTAAACCAAAGGTGACCTATTTAGGTCACCTTTTGTCTAAGGAGGGGCGTCCACTCACATCAGATCATATTCAAGCAATTCTAGACACACCAGTACCTTCTACACAGAAAGAGGTTCGAGCATTTTTAGGTCTTGCTTCTTTTTGTAGGCAATGGATATTAGGATTTTCACATATCGCTAAACCCTTGTTAGCACTTTTGACAAAAGATACCCCAATACCCCTACTTGGCGTTGCAGCTTCCTTGAATAAAACGAAATTCATACCTACCTGTTTGTGGCTCTTTTGAAAAGGGAAACCTTGTTTGCTGGATTTATCACGGCTGTCCCGGTCGTGTGAAGAGCCCTGCCAGAATTGAATGGACCAGTGCTGTAATCAGCGTTAACAGCACTAACAAGGCAGGAAGGTTGTTTCTTGGGAGTAACACAGTGCAAGGCGAGGTAACAGAGACTCTTTTCTGACACACTTTGGTTTTAATTTTTAACACTTTCACTGCGTTGCAAGCCACTCACTGAAGATTTACTCTGGAACTACTTTGACCAGCAGGCTTAGCGCGAGCCAACACCCACTGGGGCAGGTGATTGCATATTTAGTGACTGCCTGAGGCTGCACGCAGTGATCATTTTGTACTTCTGAAGAAATGCGAGAGCGCATGAAACGCATCAGGCACCTGAACTTTTGAAAGGAATCCCTTTACTTGGCGTTGCAGCTTCCTTGAATAAAACGAAATTCATACCTACCTGTTTGTGGCTCTTTTGAAAAGGGAAACCTTGTTTGCTGGATTTATCACGGCTGTCCCGGTCGTGTGAAGAGCCCTGCCAGAATTGAATGGACCAGTGCTGTAATCAACGTTAACAGCACTAACAAGGGCAGGAAGGTTGTTTCTTGGAAATAACACAGTGTAAGGCGAGGTAACAGAGACTCTTTTCTGACCCACTGTGGTTTTAATTTTTAACACTTTCACTGCGTTGCAAGCCACTCACTGAAGATTTACTCTGGAACTACTTTGACCAGCAGGCGAAGCGCGAGCCAACGCCCACTGGGGCAGGTGATTGCATATTTAGTGACTGCCTGAGGCTGCACGCAGTGATCATTTTGTCCCTCTGAAGAAATGCGAGAGCGCATGAAACGCGTCAGGCACCTGAACTTTTGAAAGGAATCCCTTTACTTAGCGTTGCAGCTTCCTTGAATAAAACGAAATTCATACCTACCTGTTTGTGGCTCTTTTGAAAAGGGAATCCTTGTTTGCTGGATATATATATACATATATTTATATTATGAACAAAGGAATCCTAAGTCCTTAGATGCGCACAACAGTGGGTGCCTAGCGAAGGGGCCGGATTCAAGCCCTAATTTCAATTTTCTGTACAAGGGATGCAGCACTCTGGAGCTTGGATTTCAACAGCTTTTAATCCAGCAACACACCACCAACGCGTTTCAGCCTCACTCTGCCTTGATCACTGTATCACGGTTACTGAGACCTTCCTCTAATGCACTATATATACACACTCCACCCTTAATGTGGCATTATGGGAACTGTAGTGCTGTCAATGAAACTTTATTTACAATTATTTAGAAAAAGAATTTGTCATTACTGTCGACATTCGGGCATTTTGTATATTTGCACAACATGTATCCTAATAGAGGTTATGGCAGAGATTACTGCGTTCAGTTCATTGGCATTGTGCTTAAAAATATTCTGCCATTACAAAACTAAGGTCACCCTAAAGTGGTCTTGGACCTGGGTACAAATTGATACAAAAACAATGGTCCTAAACCTTATTACGAAAAGAGATCAATCAGTCTTCTTCTTTGATACATTCAGTAAATCATTTCATCAGCATACTAAAGAAAGTCTGATCCCAGTACTTAATAAATTATTCAGTCATAAACAACAGAAAAGTGCAACAAACCAAAGTCTAGTTCCCCATACAATTTATGTCAATGGTGAGGCAAACAAGCTACTATCATTTCTCTACGTTGGTATTTACGTATTAGAGGTTACTCCAAGGGGAATATGCATGAAGTAAGGGTGCTCAAGTGTGAAGTGGTGAGGAGGAATAATCAAGGTGGTGACATAAGAAAAAAGGATCTGTAAAATTAAACAGGCGGACTTGTTATAAATCACCGTCCTTTTTGGCCTGGACACATTTCTTAGTAAACAACTTCAATTTAATAACAATTTTGCATTGAAATATGTTCTCATCTGGCAAGTTGGGTATGGAGTTGGGGTCCAGGCCTATTCAAAGTGGCGTCAATGTTTTGACCCGTCTTGTGGCCGTGAGGTTGATTTAGACCTTGGCCTTGTGGGTCTTCTTCAGGACAGGGTGGGGCAACTAAGGGAGGGGGTGATAGGCCTTCTCATGAACCCCCTACGAATCACAGGGTTGGATCAAGGTCAAGTTCGACAGGTGGCGGTCCACATGGTTAAGTGGCCACTGGGGTGAAACCTTTGCTGGTCACGCTTTGCACTGGTATGCAATCTTGGGTCGGATACAATATGTCAGTGTCCACAGTAGGTAGAAGATGGTCTCCATCATTAGGACGATCCTCGTTAAAACAGGAATCTGTTTCCAGGGCTTGAGCCGCTTGGGTTCGGTTCCACGCGGCTCAAGCCCTGGAATTAGATTCCTATTTTAAAGATGTGTTATCATATTTTCTTTAGGTAACCGTGCAAGTTCTTATTCCAGGTGCACAAAAAGTTCTTCATCATTGTTGTTTCCTTTCGGTATCTTAGTTCTGAGCTTAATAATGTACTGTGACTCCAATTGTCGTAGTTGTCTCATTCTATTGCCTCCACATTCATTGGGAGGTATTGTGTCAATGCCATAGTAACTCATGGATTTCCAGTCTCCATTTTGGCTCTGTGACAAATGTTTCGCTGTAGCATAAGAGTTCTCTTTGTTTTTTTACAGCTCTTATGTGCTCCAGAATACGTTTTTTTAGAGTGCAAATTGTGCTCCCGATGTATCTTAGTCTGCAGTTGCATTCGATGATTTAGATGACGTATTGAGTATTGCAGGTAATTCTATCATTGATTTTGATACTGTTGCCATTGTAGTCCGAAAAGTTAGACATTTTTTTCCCAATCTTGCAGGCTTGACATGAATTGCACATTTTAAAGCTGTTTTGTTGTTCATGCAGCCAATTTGTTTGCTTTGTTTCTTGATAATGGCTTGGTACCAGTAAACCAGTAGGTTTTTTTGTATGTCACTAATGGTTGAGGTCCCAGGAGTATTCCTACCTCAGTGTCGCTTGCAATTAGATGCCAGTATTTTCTGATTTTATTTTTTATTATTCCGCTTTCCTTACTGTAAGTTGTAATGAATCTGGGTTTTTCTGGCTGATCTGCTTTTTTGAATGTCTTTTTTGGGACTAGTGTTTCTTCTCTTGTTCTCATGTCAACTTTTGCTTTGCAGTTATGTAACACTGTATTCTGTATCATCTCTTTTTCAATCTTTTAGTTGTCTCCAAGATTTTATCTTCTGCATCTTCAGGTTTGGAACAATTACGTTTCATTCGAACAAACTCGCCATAGGGATTGCTGTTTATTAACAATTTGGGATGAAAACTTGTCCCATGTAAAATGATATTTGTTGCAGTCTTTTTCCTGAATAAAGTGGAATGTATCTGGTTATTCTCAATGTAGTTGAATGTGTCCAAAAAGGCAATTTCATCTTGTTGTACATGTAAATGACAGGCCTATGTTGTTGGTAATCAGTTTTTGGATTTAGTCTTCAAATTCATTTTTAGTGCCATTCCAAATAATAAAAAGGTTGTCAATGTAGCGGACCCATAAAATGATTTTGGCAGCTCAATTTGATGTTCTGTACTCCAGGCTATTGTCTTCTCCCACCAGCCCATGGTGATATTAGTGTTGTTGGGAGAAAAAAATAATTCCCATGGCAGTTCCGCATTTTTGTAGATACAGTTCCTTATTGAAGATAAAAACAATGTTCCCCAAACACATTTCAATCATTGATAGCAACATTCGGGTGTGTTGTAACTCAGATACCTTACGTTGTTTTAGAAACTAGTATCACGCCTCTAGTCCATTCGCCAAACCAAGCCAATTCAAAAATGTCTGATCCATGCTCTGCTCCCCTACCCCACCAATGTCCTCTGAAAAGCCATCAACCGCCAACTTGCAGAACACCTGGAAAACAACCCTCTTATGAACCCCTCCTTATCCAGGTTCCACTCGAACCACACCACAGAAACCACCCTCTCTGCTGCCACTGACAACATCAGAATCCTCCTCGACCGAGGAGAAACAGTGGCCCTGATCCTCCATGACCTATCAGAAGTATTTGATAATGTATCCTGCCACACCCTGATCAAAAGGCAACATCTCATCAGAATTCGAGAAGATACCCTCAAATGGATCGCCTCTTTCCTCACCAGAAGAAACCAGAGTGCTCACCTGCCACAGTTCACCTCAGAATCCAAGAATATCATCTGCAGAATTCCTCAAGGTTCATCTCTCTGCCCCACTAGCCTTGCATGACTTCATAGATCAAATTTTTAAGTTGTGATGCTTTTGTACCATGTGGAGAGGTGCAAGAGCAACACAAAGGGACTCATATTTATGCCCCTTAGTGGTAAGTGACTGATCTGCAGTACACATAATTATGTATATGTTCATGCAATTTTCTCAAAACTTTTGCATAATAATGCAAATGCAAATTATACAAATTTTGCACACCCTTAACTAAAAGTTAAAAAAAAAGCTGCAGCACATAAGGGTTTAAAGTAAAAAAAAAAAGGATTCTAGCTCTCACCTGTAGATCTATTCATACACCTAGTTTAACACTTCACTTTTTTGCTATTCACCATTTCTGGCTAGAGTTTTACACTAAGGTGGATTTTTATGCTGAAATGAGGTGGTGGAACCCCCCACAAAAGAACACAAGTACTAACTTTTTTACCTTTTGATCGAGATGTCCACTACAGTCATGGACATCTCTTTATGGGAAAGTATGAGGAAATGTAATAATGTTTATTATTTTTCAAAAACAAATATAATATAAAAATAGTTTAATGTGTAGCATGTGTTACATTATTTAGAGTATTTATTATTAACATGTAACTAATAAAATAAAATATTGTAGCAACTCATTAAATTAAATATTTAAAAAACAATTGTTTAAATATATCAATTGTATTTATTAATATTATTTCTAAATCATAATTATAAAACCTTACTCTCACTAACATCTTTTTTAAGTTTTTTTTTTAACTTGCCATTGCAAATGTCTCTTGTGCTCCTGTTGCACTTTGTATGATACAACCCATGGGTGTAATAATGCGATTTGGTTTAATGTAGTTACTATTACATTTTCACCACTGAAATATATTGTGCACACTTATGGTCATATGATGTATGGTGCCAACAAATGCAATCATTTTACCCAGCTGCGGTTTAATTTCCACTATTTGCCTTTCCACTTTGGACTTGTTAACACATTTTGCTGTATTGCCTTTAAGGCCTTTATAATTGTTTATCTAGCTTATCCTAGAAACAATTAGAAGATCACAGAGGATCCTGGGAGACTAGTGAAGATGTGGTTGATCTACTAGAACTGTCTAATTTTCTTTATAACTAAAGAGTCATTTTCACTAACCAGGCAGCTCCACCTACACATTTATGAAATTCTCTACCACTAGATTCTATTCGTATGGCACAGTGGCTTGAATTTTGTTAGGCTTTCAAGAGCTACATTTCTTTACCTACAGTTCTTGTGCTAAATTATCTCAGGATGATGGTTTTTCTATTTTTTCTTATTCTATATTTTAGGTTTCATTCAAGAAATGTTTTCATCTTTACATTTTTTGTCTTCATATTTATGGATGGAGTCCTGTTTGTTACATTTTGTGTTTTTTACAGCACCACATCACCCTTTAGCTAGGATGCACATAATTAATTACATAAATCAATAAAATGATCGTCTTAAGGACCTTCTAGGACTCAAAATGGTTCAGCTTGTTGAGTAACATAGGCTACTTCTTTCCAGGCTTCATTAGTGCTGCTGTTGTGTTGACAGGCTGTTGGTGCACCAATGTAATAGGAGTGTTAAGTCAGTCGAAGCAGTGGACTGGCCTGGCAGCAATCTTAAAATGTGACTAACATCAGGATGGCAGAGGTAATGTCTTCCACTACCCTGATTGACAGAGTACCATCTGTCAAACTCTACAACAATCCTCTAGTTCTGTAATTACTTGGTAATGGAAACAGTTCAGACACAGAAACAAAAGTCCTAAACAGAAATTCTTAGTAAAAAACTAAAGTATTATTGGTGGTAAAAATATTATTAGAAAGGGAACAAGGAAATGACTGGTGGGTGAGCTCAAAGCAAATGATTAAAAGCTTCCAAACACCCTACATCTTGATTAAAATTAAATTAATAAAAAAATTTTTCAGCACTCACAACAGTGTAAAAAAATGTTAGTGCCATAGGTAGGTTTATCTTTGTGCCCTGTTATTCTCACATAATGTTTTAAATATGTTGTAATACTGCAAGGATAAGGGATGGTGGTGTCTGTGGTGCCCCTAAGGTGTGAAACCTATTAACAACATTTGGTGCCAGATTTACTAATGGTTGGAGTTGTAGCTTCTGAGAATCCAAGTGATAAAAAACATTATGAAACTTTGCCTTATGTTACAAATGATCCAGCAGAAGCCTATTTTCTACATCACCCTCTGCACTGGGCCCACATACAATCTTTGGGCATTTTCTCTAAGCTCAGATTCTATATTGTACCCACAGAGGCATTGGTCCTCTGCTGGACATTTCTCTGTTGTAGTGAGAGTTGAAAAATCAGGGTATCCCAAACCTTAGGCTTCTCAACGAGGACCAATTAATTAGTAGATAACTCACCATTAGTGATGAGGTTCAAATTTACAAACCTCAGACCTATGCTATAGACAAAGAGTATTGCAGTGGGAAGACGGAACCTTCTAAAGACGTTTAGTCTGGCCAATATCATATAGACTAAAAGTTCTGCAGCTGTGACACAAAATTGAAGACGCAGAACTTGGTGTTCTGAAAATAATCTATGACTTACTCTATCACGCATTTAGAATCAATATCTAATAAGCACAGTTTTAAGGAGAGAACATGAAGACACAACAACATAATCAGGAAATTTTAGATAATTTTGTTATTGTATTAAAGATCTAAAATCAGTGCATATACGCAACATCTAAGTAGCTCATTTAGGAATCTTACAGCACCTGGTATATAAAAACACATTTAGTTCATTGGGTACAATTCTGATATTCCAGCAAGCTGGTCATGAGAAACAACTGTCCATTCCGTCCTTACAGGTTAGTTGATATAGTGCTACAAACTTTGTTGCCCTTTAGGAGTACAGTCCCAAGTTTAGATTCTGATCCATTTACTCCACACTGAACGCTAGAATAGTGTCCTATTCATAAAAGAATTGTTGCATAAACATAACAAATAAAGCAACATTTGAAGAATGCGTCAATAGTCCATTTGTACTAGGCTATGAAATAATGCAGGATTTAAGGAAAAACCATTCAAGTGTGTTTAAAGTTAGTGTTTTTTATTTAGTAAATCATAATGATTTAAATCAAGCATTTCATTTTTTTTTCAAATCTCTTTATTGGCTTTTTTGTATTTTAGACATAATTCCATGCATCACAACAGTTTCAGTGCATTAAATTATATGACTGCTCCTGTTACAACCTCACAGAATACAGCCTCTTCTTGGTGCAAGATGAAAATACGTTTGAATGAACATAAATCTAACATAAGGACACGGAATGCGAAATCTTCAATAGCGACGCACTTTGTGGAACAAAATCACAACATTTCCCAATTAAAATTTATGATCCTAGAGGTCATAGAAAGGAAGGAAGGACGAGACAATAACAAATTCTTGCTACGTAGAGAGAACTTTTGGATCAGCAAATTAAATTCCGCGAAACTCCATGGGTTGAATGATCGTATTGAATTCGCTTGTTACCTCTGACTATACTATATCAATGTATTAATGTACTTGGCCATTCGTTGTCACATATGTTCTGTTACCCTTTGCTCTATTGGTGTTATTATCATCTACACCACACATCATGCATCACACATTTGGTTTCAGCCTTTCAGGATTAACCAACTGCAGGGCTACACATTTTCCCCCTTACATTTTTTCCTCATTCATTTTTTCCTCCTTTTTGCACACCACGCTATTCCACATAACATTATTTTTCACCTTCCAGTTCACGTATTGTTATTTGTGTGCCATTGATGATCATCATTTTGATTTTTATTTGCTGCATTTCTCAGCATTTTTTACACGCATGGATCCTCTATGTCTTTCGTTTACTTGTTTAACCTCAGTAACCTTGGTTACCGCTCATCTGTCTTTTAACGCGTCACCACTAATGTCTGGCGCCCTTAAAATACCCGTCACACGTGACACACACGCAGCCTATCAACTCTCTGTCTACCAGGAAGCATTGACGCTCGGAGATTTCAGTCAACTACGGACCGAACGGCTCCGTCCCTGAACTGTAGTAAGTTGTCATTATGAGTTCATCTTAAAAACCGGAGTAGCCATTTGCCTAACGAATACGCAGCAATTGACTGCCACATCTTTGACTTAGCAGTCACTTTTCGTTCATTTTTAGGATCTTTTCTCACCGCGTGAAAGAGTCCACGTAAGCTTATATTACATTATGTTTACTGCAGTCCTTTTCACCGTTTGTCTGCTCAGTCTTTTTCACCTGTACTTGCACATTCACCTACATCCGCACCAATGCCTGAATCTATACCACACTTATTATGACACGGGGATAAAACACACTTGTGTTCCACATGGGTATTCGCTACTATCAGTTTTCCTGCAGATATGATGTTGTTGTAGATTAAAGCTATGTTATCATGTTTCACATTACAGACATGCTCCCAGACGAAGGGCACATGCCCGAAATGCATTGGAGCAGATGGAGCGCTTGATAAAATTAAATGTATATACTGACACAAAAGAAATGATGCTAATTTCTTCATACATCCACAACAAAGTATATGAATAAAATAACTTTTTGAAACCCCGTTCAAGTTTTATGTGAAATCCTTGCACCTGGGAATCATACAAGTGTGCCCTTTGGGATGTAACCAATTGTTAATTGTAAACACAGCTTACAGCAGTTTGACATTTAGAATACAACATCTCTATCTGTAATCGCATGTGAACTTTGGGGGAATAAACAACATTATAGGGGGAAGGGGGAGTGGGTTGGGAATCACATCTCATAAGCAAATGTACAGTGTGTTTATAGTATGGTCGCTTTTGATTGTGTTATCTGTCCTATCGGACCTAGTGCTATCTGTGTTGCTCTCAACACAGGCGCTAGATCAATGCTCAATGCCTCAGGTGTGTATCAGGGGCTGCCTCGTACTTGCCAGCTAAACTGCGTACATGGACATCTGCGATGTTCCAGAGCCAGTGAGAGGAGAAGGGGGGAAGCAACAATGCATTCTTTGCCAATCACAAAAGTTCTCCAAAAAGGTGCACAGATAATTTCTTTTTTTAACAAGTTAAAGTCTGACTGTTGGTCATTAATCCACATAAATGTTGCATTTTTTTTAACAACAATCTAAAAGGATGTACCTTGGAAGAATAATATTGTACACATCTACTATAGAACTCTGTTAAACCTAAAAAAGAGAACATCTGTTCTTTTGTAGTTGGTGCAGGTGCGTTAGAGATACTTTCTACATGATTGGATTTAGGTTTTATGCCCTCACTGGATATTTCATGTCCCAAATATTCAACCTTGTTCTGTATGAACTTGCATTTGGAGAATTTCAGGGTTAAACCTTTGCTTTGTACAGAATTTAACACATTTTCTAAATTTCTATCATGTTCTTCAAAGTCTTTCCCAAAAATGTAAATATCGTCTTGGAAGGAAATAGCTCTGGAACATCCCTCAAAGACTTCTTTCATAAGGCTTTGAAATACTGAAGCGGCACTAGCTAGGCCAAAAGGCATACATGAAAATTGGAAGATTCCCTCTGGCATAACAAATTCTGTCAAGCATTTAAAGTCTTCATGTAGAATGACCTGATGATAGGTGCTAGCTAAATCTACTTGTGAAAAAATGCAGGCCCCCAGAAAGCGTAGAAGTCAATTAATGTATGTTGGGTAAGGGATGTCTATCAATCCAAATATCTTTGTTTAAACTGCAAAGATCAACATATAGGGGAATGTCGCTGTTGCTTTTAAGTAAAAGAACAACCGGAGAAACCCATGGGGAGGATTCTATGGGCTCAATTATATTTTTAGCAACCAGATCTGTTAATATTTCTTTAAGTATCAGTATCTTTGAGAATGATTTTGTGTTAAAAGTTGGCATATTTCCGTAGAGAATCAATACATTTATTTTTGATACTTGCAACAAACTCCTCATTGTTGGAGGAAACAATGTAAACAGACGGAGAAGCATCACGTTCTAACGTAATGCCCATATTCTGTTGATGGGGCCAACCTAATATAGATACACCCTTAGTAGCTATGTGTACCTTGCCTCTGGTTCTCCTACCTTCAAAATCCAAATCTGCCCACATGAAGCCCTCTAAGTCAATTTTGTGACCTGAATAACGACCTGGTTTAATGTCTGATGGTAGTAGTTCTTTCACTACCCAGATATTATTAAATACACTTTTGCCAATGAAAGTGTACCAGGCACATGAGTCAACCATCAAAGATATCTTTTTGCCATCAACTATCACCACACAAGTAGGAAAACCTTTGCAATTGGTATTACCAATACATAATGTAGAATTAAGTTTTGCAGAGAGTTATTGTTCTTGTGTGATGTAGTTGACCTTCTGAGATGACCTGCAAGCTTTACCAAAATGGCCTATTCTCTTGCATTTGATGCAAATTTTATCTCACGCCGGACACCCTTTGTAGTTCCCAACATGATCAAAACTGCCACACCTGAAGCAGATTATTTGAGATCTTCCAACTAATCAATTGTCCTTTATACCGACATCTCTGTTAGGAGGAATAAATGGAAACCTTTTAGAAACTGACCATTTTATTACTAGAGAGACTTCTGACATAACACTGTGTGCTTTTACAGCTTGACTTGCAACATGGCTCCTAATTTCATTAACAAATTTCTCTGAATGTTAAATACCTGGCAATATTCACTACAGCACCTAAGGAAGATTATGTACCTAGCATAGTCTTTCCTGGATTTTCTTACTTTTCATTTTCATCATAATCTGTTCTCTCAGTAATTTGTCGTAACTGATAGTCTCAAACGTACAAGAACCAGCTAGAGTACGCAAAGTAGAAACATAGTCTTCAATAGACTTGTGTTCTTTTTGTGCATGTGAGTAAAATTTAAATCTTTCCATTACAATGTTAATTTTCTTCCAAACCTAGTACTCAATTGTTTAATTGCACTTCAAAAACATTGGTATCAGCTGTTCCTTCAATGGGTGGTAAGTTTGCGAATTCCTTCAATCCTGCACCACTTAAAACAATGCCTTAAAAGAGCAAGTTTCCTTTTAGGGTAACAGTCATCCTATTCTAATACTTCGACAAAGGCTAAGAACATGGGATACCATAAATTCCATTCCATTTTCGGTTCACCATCAGCTGGTAAAAAATGGGGTGGAGCTGCAATATTAGACATCACTATAAACAATATAGATAATATAACTAATAGAAACAAGGAAAAAAAACGCAATTGTGGAACAGATTTGTGTAAATAAAAATGAGTGAATCATCGCAAGTAAAGCTGACTCACTGCCGATAGTACAACAGGTGTATGAGTCACTGTGTATAAAAGCTTTCTTTGCTTACTTGCAAAACTCAGAAATAGTTGTGTGAATCAACGGTAATGATGTCGTAGTAGAGGATTTATAAGGAAACACAAGGAAAAGTACCTGTGGTAATTGTAGAAAAGTCGTTGCTTGAAGACGCCCAGAACGACAAAAAATGAGTCACCAAAGATGGCTGCCGTGCGAGAGATGTCATGACGGTCCCACAATGCTCAGCAGCTCCAAGTACTTCAGACAAGTAACAGATAATTAGCAAGAATATAGAGGAATGTTGGAATCTCCGTGTTCATAAAGGATCTAAATGATGAAAGCAGATAACGAGCTTGTCACATGAGTATTTGTGTTTGAATACTAGCGGTAACGGTAACTCAAGCCGGGCAACACAATATGCAATATTTTATCCCCCTAAAAAAATATCAGCTGAAAAGAAGCTTCAAGACAGTTCCAAAACAGATGCTGAACTCCCGCTGGTGCAGTCAATACACACTAATTATTTAACAGCTGCAGGTGCAATCAAAGCACACCAAAAAAATAGGAATTGTTTCTACATACAAATTCAGGCATTTAAGTACATACTTCAGTCCGCAGACTCTAGTGGGGGTGACATACCCTTATGGTACTCCTGGTTTAAAGATAAAATTCTGAAGTAAGGCAACAATAATAATGTTAACGCTATTCTTACTTCTGGAAAGCAGAAATAAATCAAATGTAAGTCAGAGCAAGAACTTTGGGATTCGGGCCCCAAATTCTTGCCACTTCTTTATCTGAAAACATTGCTAAATATTTTATGGAGTACATTATCATCTAATTATCAAAGGATTTTTATTTCTAGTATCCTAATATCATCAGATTTTTAAAGCTATCTGTATTTACAAGAAACACCAACAGTTACTAAAGGGCCATTGCAAATTATCTTCAGACGCAGATCAAATACATTTTTGGAGTTTCCGAATTGAAGATCAGAGGTTTTTTATTGCGCAGAAGGAGGCAAATACTTTTGGTTTGATTTATTTAAAAGAATAATTCCTTCATTTTTTACTTGAAGTTTGTTGACCCTCTGCTAACATAACTACTTAATTAAACCGAATCCTCTTCTATTAACAAAATACCGGCTTGTATAACTTCAAATTCATTTAGGCTTTGTACAAAATTAGCTCAGCTCTCACGTTCTAGAATGCCTATTGCTCTTGGCACTCGTTCCACAATAAGGATTGTAAAATTGATTCAATCAATATTGTACGTTACATAGGGATGAAAGCCCCATTTCTTGATAAAGGACAGACCCCCCTTATTTTAATAATGTTAAATTTTTTGTATTTATTATAACGCGTTCACCTAAGGCGCTTACAAAGTGATACATAAAAATGATACAATACATGATGAGAAGCAAGTCTCCTCGTCGGTACAACAAGCAGTGGCGTCTCCCCCACTATTCAACCATGTTAAAAAGGGGGAGCACAGGCACTTTAATACTGCTTAGCAGGGGAAACATGCATAGAGTTCTACAGTCAATACAAATAAGTAAGGCATATCTCTGGTGGTACACCACACAAAGGATTGTCATTTCATACACTCAAGAACTCTAAAGAAGCCTAAGGGTGGGATTATATTCTGCAAGCAAACAGTGTAATGTTTGCAGGTCAGTGTCTAGGTAGTTTGTAACCCTTCAAAGGGGTTGTTCTGGGCAATACAAACTGCAGCAGATTCTAAAGCTCACACCGCAGGAGAAAATCAGGTGGATCATAAAAATGTAGAATCTTTTTGAAGACATGATCATTAACTTCAGACAGAATATTTCCATTAGCGTAGAAGAGATGAAAGAGATAAGGTGTGTGTAAAGGTTTATCAGTCTCATTCTGTGTGCTATGGTTAATCGCATTCAGGCACAAATGCATTCTGGTCAGAAAGAAACCTCATTATTGGTCTGTACTAACATTTTTCACCAGGTCAGAAATCTGGCAAAAAGGGGTGATGTGTTGTCATTAGAGCTCTCCCTTAGAGACCTACAATCCCCAAGACATGGCAATATAACAACAGAAGAATGTACTGCCAGGAAATCCTCCATGTGCTTGTCAAGTATTCATGATTGCAAGAGGGAGTATTTGGAACAGCTGTTCTAAGCAAAAACAAGCATGAGCAACATTCACATGTCAAAGATTGGACACAGTAGGAAACAGCATTTAAAACAGGTTTCCCCAAAGCCACTATCGCTACAAACTTGAAAGTGACGGACAACAGTGAGAGGCACACGTTCACTGATTTTACCTTTCAAGGGTAGAGGTCTAAATATAATGACAGGCACAAACAGTGAGCCTATGGTTCTACTCTGTAATGTAAGAAAAGGGTATTGATATATTAAATGGTTTTGCCCATTCGTGACTATTGGGAAATGTTTTAATACTTAAGGGCCCTACGAGATTTTCTAGCCATTTCTAGAGCTCAAGTGCATCTCATATTGACAGTGACACCCTCGCGTCCTGCTGTTGCCCCTAAAAATATCTCAACATGAATCGAACAATTAATTGTGCACCATGTCATTTAGCTTGCCTTTTATTTTATTTGTATTATTTATAGGACTGCTGAAAGAATGAATTCAAAAGTAAAAGGTAACTTACTGACAGAAACTCTCAGACCTGCCATTAAAAGACTTTACTACTAATTACTGAGGGGGAATCTATAATTGTAAATGTCTTGGTGTTCGCTGCACACTTTCTCTCAGAGAAAGGATATATGTGACAAAGAACAGTCTAATAAAAGCTTCAAAATTAACAAAATGATCATGCAGATTCAGTTCCTTTCCGTTTGAATACTTTATTTAGGTCAGCGACCTTAAAAGCATCAAACAATAGAGAGCACATCGTGATATTAATCAAACAAATACAAGATAAACATTTTCCAGGTAAAAAACGAGCAGAATATAACATTTTAGGTTGAATATAATCTCCACGTAAGATCAATTTTAAAATTTAAAACACGATTTTAAAAGCAAAACTGTGTACAAATATAATTTTATTATAAAATGCAAAGCTTCTTGCCAAGTTATGTTTAATAGTCAGCTGGGCAAGGATGTAAAGATGGCAACCATCCTGATTGTACTCATCCAGATTCAATTGTATTGTATAGACTCAACTTTAGTACCAGTAATTAGACCATAATTAAGGAAATCTCTTCTTGAGATATTTATAAGCCTTTAATGTCAATTTGGAGAAACAACAAGTGGATACATTTGTACTAAAGACTTCAGTTTTATGAAGTGGTATTACAGTTGGTACATTACGTTTTCTTGTAAAATCAACATCATGAGCAAGAGTGTTAGTACTACTGATGATTTTGAATACGTTTAGAATATAAAACGTTGCATTACATGAAAGCAATAATATGACTGATCCTTGGGATCCAAGTACAAGAGTCCTGGGTAGAGACGAGATACTTAACAGACCCAGTAAATACTGAAACTGTAGTATTTACAAAGACTGACAAATACCTCCTATTCTGACTCAGAAATGTGATGAAACGTGTCAATGTCACTGCCTACTGCACCAAATTCCTCATGTCTTTAAAATTGCCAGGCATTTCATCAGTTTTAATTGCTAAAATTGACATTGGAAAAATTAAGATTGTTGATAATTAACCAATGAGGAAATGTCCACATGACTCAGAATCTAAAACCGTGCACAAACAGCAACTTGTACAGGGCCAGCACTAGGGTAGTGCGACCGGTGCCACCGCACTGGGAGCTTAGTTGTTGTGAAGGTGCCATATTTGCAAGTAGATCATCATTCTAAAAGCACCTGCTTCCGCGTTCCTTGCCTCCAGCAAATTTCAGGCATTAATAAAAATGTCAATATAACTCGGGGATTAATGTTCTTCCTTGAGAGAGACCGGAGTTTTGTCTATTGAAAGTTTTGACTCAGCAAGCTAGCACAAAGGGTTAATATGCTTGCTGCAAAGAACGTGTAACATGCAAATCACAAAGTGCATATGATGTAAATAGAACAGTGGTTACTGCATTTGTCAGAGAGATCCTTTTGTTACTTGCAGTGTATACGTTAAAATCCTAATATAGAACAGTAAGCTATTAACTGTCATCAAAGAGCTGCATGCAAACTGCAAGGTATTTATTAGTCTTATGTTTTTTTTGCCCAGTCTTTCATCATCCTAATCTTGCAAAAAGGGTTCATTTTGATAGGAATCGATTATCAATATTAAAGAGAACCCCTAACAACGGTGTTACATTTTAAATTATGATATTGTGCTTTTCCTGACCAAGGACTCTTAAAGTATTTTTTTTTACATTTATTTTAGCAAAATACATGAGACAGTCGGGTTGAGTCACTGTAGTAGAAAAGCATTCATAGTGGCTACATTCATATTAAACAGAAAACTACTGGAATAAAGTCAAAACTACGTTGGTAATACTGTGACATCCATAATACCAGAAAAAGAAACTGAAAAAAACAGAATGCAAGCAGTCATAAATCCTAGCATACATTGTGGAACGTTGAGAGTTAAACACTTGAATCATAAAAGATCAAATACCCCGCGTAGGGCAGGGGTTCATATTTCAGGCTCAAGATACTGCGAAACTGCACCCCATATCTGTTCACCTAGCTTCTTTTTTTGAGGGCCTTTGAGAGCATACAGACTATACTCCATGTTATATACTGAGAAAAAACGTGCCCTCCATACCTCGAAAGGCGGCGGCTCTTGTTGCAACCAAAAAGAGGCTATGCATAGTCTATAAACCGCTGTCACTAAGAATATTAAATTAGCCTGTTGCGTTGATATTCCTATCCCCGCCAGTCCCATTTCTACACCTAGGAGAATCTGTGTCGCAGATATCTGAATTGGATTGCCCATAATCTCTTATATACATTTTTCGATCTGCGTCAGTAAACGTGCTAAAGCTGGGCACCCAAAAAAGATATGAACATGATCTGCCAATGAAAATCCACAGCGGAAGCATTCCTCAATCAGATCCCCAGGCCATTTTGGAACCTTGTCTGGTGTATAGTATAAATTGAAGAGAGATTTAAAATGCTGCGCAGATAATTTTGCAGAAAGGAATACATTTTTAGCCATCCCCAAAGAAATTTATATTTATATATCCTGCCTACCCAATCTAATCCCACATTTGGCATTTTCTTGTTCGAAATCATTAACCATAATACTTAGCATACGACCATATAACATACCTATCCTTGTACCTTTCATATTATCTTCAATCAAGGGGTTTGACCGGAAGATGACTCCACTATTAACCAAATAGTTCCTAATCTGCAAACACTTAACAAAATTCTCCCCAGGAAGGTGATACTGCTCCCGTAATTGTTCAAAAGATTTAAGACCACCATCAAAATAGAGGTCTCCCACCACATTTATTCCCTTCGACCTCCAACTATACACCACACGGTCCCACAGCTCTACTTGCAAAAATATTGAGGATGCCAATGGTGTATAGCATGAAATTTTCTTGATGCCAAACATACCCCTTAATATTCTCCAAACTTTATATGTGGCTTCCAAAGTCTTAAACCTCGTGCGCTTGTAATAACTCCACTCTAGGTACAGGAACAGACAGTTTTTGGCTTTTACCCCCAATAGCGTCCGATATATGGATGGACATTCGGCAATATTCGTCGGACCTGCCCCTGTTAATAAGATGTTCATACCTTGAATCATACAGGCATAGTAATATAAGGAAAAGTCTGGCACTGACCAACCACCTAAATTTCTTGGTAATATCATGTATCGGCCTGCACGTCGGGCCTTACGACCAGACCACATGAAGCGCATACAAATTGCTTGGAGCTGTGCCAAACTCGCCTTAGGAACTTCCAGAGGGACACATCTGAAGAAATACAAAATTATTGGGAGTATCATCATTTTTAATAAACTGCATCGGCCTACCAGGGAGAGATGCAAATATTCCGCCCTATCTAACTGTTTCTTTACTCCCAACAGAAGAGACTCCCAATTTGATTTGACCAGGGCAGTTGTAGAGGCCCTAAGCTTAACCCCCAAGTATGTAACCTCTTGACAAACCCTTGCGTCAGTATACTTTGGTGTGCTGACGCATAGCAGCTGTGTTTTAACCGTATTCAATTTGTACCCAGAAGCCGCGCCAAACTCTGAAGCTAGATGTTCAATCGCCTGCATCGCTATAGCTGGCTTCGGAGGTAACGACAGCCACATTATCCACATAAGCGAGAACCTTAAACTGGTAAGTTTGTAAAATCAATGGAGAGATCGTGGTATTGGCTTCCAACATTCTTAAAAACGGTTCAATACATAATGAAAATAAAAGAGGAGAACAGGGGCAGCCTTGCCTGGTGCACCTCTCTATTCAAACTGCTGGCGACTCCAGTCCCATGGTGCTAATCCGGGCTACCGGTTGGCTATGCAATGTCTGCAGTGCTTTAATAAATTCAGGCCCAAAGCCCCGATGCTTCATGACATCCCATAAGAAGCACCATGAGACCAGGTCAAAAGCCTTCTTGGCATCTAATAAAATTAAACATAGTGGCTCCCTAGTTACATTAACATAATCAAAAAAAGTTACCATGGGTTGACATGGTTCGCCGTACCGCGCTGTGAAATGAACCCATGTTGTACAGTAGAAACAAGTCCAGAGATAACAGAGGACAGCCTGTTGGCCATGATCTTCGAATAAATCCTCCCATCCACATTTAAAAGAGAGATGGGACGATAAGAGTCGGGTAGATTCGCCGGTTTATCTTTTTTATGGAAGACAACTATGCATGCTTCATTCCAAGTTTTAGGGGGAGCGCCTTTCTGAGCCATTCTCATTGTTGCTAGCAGATCTATCTTTAAAACGGGGAAGAAGATTTTATACATTTCCAAAGGTAGCTTGTCTGGGCCTGCTGCCTTGCCCCTTGCCAGCCCATTGACAGGTAGTTCCAATTCCTCTAACGAAATAGGAGCTTCAAGCCCTTCGATCTCTTCTGCAGGGAGATCTGGTGTACAGTATTGGCTGATAAGAGTAGCCGCGCCAACCTCATCATACTCATTACTTTGGTATAATGCCTCATAAAATTGACGAAACACCTCCAAAATACCACTTTCATTTTCAACAGAATCCCCATTTGAGTTTAAATGTTATCTATCCGTTGGGCTGTCTCCTTCAATCTTAATTTTTGGGTGCGACATCTGCCACATGCCTTGCCATATTCGTAATGGATTTGTTGTTTGATGAAGACATTTCTTGCAGTTTCCTGGGACCAAATCAGATTTAACCTTGCTTTTAGCCGAGCCACCGCCGTAATCAGATCAGTTATATCAATGCCAACCTGGATGCCCTGCGTAAGTACTTCCTCTGCCTTTATCAACTCCTGGTATAACTCCTGGAATTTAGCTGTCTGTTTTTTTTTTGATTATATAAACCAAAGCTCAAAGCTTCCCCGCGGAAGGCAGCCTTGAAACTATCGCAGACACAACCCACACTACTACTCCCATGATTAATATCAAAAAAAGAAGTGATGCATTGTTTCATGTACTCAATAAATTGCTGCTCCAATAGTAATTTACGGTCGAAGAAAAATCCCCTTGGCTTTGTAACTGCTACTATGCCGGTTATAGAGATGACTACCGGCCCATGATCAGATGTAATTCTCGGTTACACCTGTATCACAGCCTGATTTAACAACTGTTGAGGAGTAAAAAAATAATCCAACCGGACTAGCTTCCTGTGGAGAAAAGAAAAGAAAGTATATCCTGGAGCCACCCCCCTTGAAAAAGCCCAAACATCCACCAACCCATGTGCGATCGTTAGTGCCTGCAATGCTTTAAAGACTCGCGGTTTCCTACCACTATATCTCATCTGTTCATTACTTAGGATATTAGGTACTAGATTTATGTTAAAATCTCCGCACAGGATCAGTGGTGTGGGCCACGTCGATAACTCCATATTTAAGAACTCAAGAGTGGTAGCTTCATCTAGGTTTGCCCCATAGACTGCACAAATCGTAAATATTGTAGGGACAACAACGCATTCTGCAATTGCCCACCTTCCTAATCCATCAGTTAGAATTCTGCCCGTGTTGCCTATGTGTTTTTTCCCGAGAATTGCTACTCCTCTAGCCGTACCGGAGTATTTAGTACATGCTATTAAATTAAATCCCAGCTCTTCAAGCAAATTTCGCTTGGACCATACTATATGGGTCTCCTGAAGACACATTATATCGCAGTTGAGGGCTCGTAACTCCTGTGCCACACGCCGCCTTTTATCCACTGAATTCAGTCCCCTCACGTTCAATGTACCTGTCCTGATACCCCTGCCCGCCATTTAACTATCACTGGATTCCTTCCCCTCGTCCACAAGTTGCCTGAAAAAAAAAAACACTGACTGCCCAAAATAGACTCCTTTCCGTCCTGTACTCATGCATTATTTTCTTTTTCACCCCCCTCCCTCTGCCCTCCCCCATCCCCCAACCCCACCCCTCCCCTCCAAACCCACACCACCCATTGTGAGGCTTAAGGACCATGTCCTCAGCGATGTTGAAGTGCTTTTCCTGTGCCCCCATGTTTGATTCCCCTGCCCCCCACTCTGTTTCTCTCTCCCTTGACAGCCTGACTTCAGGCTCTAAAAAAATAAAGTGGGACAGATTCCACTCCCCTCTCTTCATATCACTTAAAAAAAACAATAGTCCGTAAACTCCATTGGACATAAGTTCCATTTATCCCCATAGCTCAGTGATCTAAATTTACAAATTTCAATGCATCTTGAAGAACCAGCATTCCCCTGAGTTTTGGGAAAACAAGCTAAAAAAGAAAAGGACCAAAATCAGAGAAAAAATAAGTAGAAAGAGGAGAAGCTATGAGAGAAATTACCCCTATAGTCTAGGAACAAAGTCACAAAAACAATTGCGCTTTCCACCCCGTGCTAAACCCAAATATACATACAATTAACATACTCATTAGTTTAATCAAATGTCCTTTAGCTTTTCAGGCTCTTACTTCTCAGGCCTTTATCCATTTCCTTTAGATAGTCCTGTGCAACCGTCCCGGATGTAAAATATCTGGTTTGGCCTCTGAACATGATCTTCAACTTGGATGGATTTAGCAAAAAGACCTGGGCCCCTTTTGCTTGAAAAGGTGCAATTAGTTTCCGAAGTTGTCAGCGTTCATGCACCGTTGCAGGGCAAAAATCCGGGCGCACAAAAAACTCACACCCCATGCCTTTCCGTTTTTTCTCGGGCGCGCTAGATCATATAGCGCCTCTTGTAACAGATAGTCATTAAGGCATATTAGAATTGCCCTAGGACATGAGTTCTGATCTTTCCCACGCTGCCGTGCCACAAATGGGAATCTGTGCGCCCTAATCACTTCCGTTTCCCAGTTCCAAGTATTAAGTTCAGGGATGGCTTCCTTGAAAAGCTGGATGATGAATTTCCGTGGATGAGCACCTTCCTTCGCCTCGTCAATACCAAGCACACGCAGGTTGTTGCGTCGCGCACGGTTATCTAAATCAGTAAGTTTCCAATCATTGTCTGATTTAAGATTTTTGCAGAATCTCAATGGCTGCTTGCTGCTTTACTAAACAATTCTCTGCAGAGGAAACTCTCTCTCCTACCTCTACTACATGGGTGGTAACTACTGCATAGGTTTTAACTAGGCGTCTCACTGTATTTTGGAGCTTCCTTACTGCCCCTTGTGTGCGTAAGCCTTCCGCTTTGGTTTCGCTGCGGTGTGCCATTATACTCTTGTAAATTAAGCCAAGCGTAATAGAGTTCTCTTCAAAATCCTCGTCCAAATTAAACTGAGCTAGTGAATAGGTTGGAGGCAAGATGGCGGCTGCAACTGTGGCCGTGTGAGGTGCACTCTACTAGGCTCCGTTTGATTCCCTGTTACCCCGTTACAATTGTGCTCCTGCCCGGTAAATGCTGTGAAGCTCCTCTTTGACATCGGTGGAACAACCTGAGGGGAGGCACAAGCAGGGGGCTTACCGCTCTCGTAGGTTCCTGGTGCTTGAGGTAGCTGCCCTGCTCCGACTGCTCTGACTGATCTGACGGCTCCAACACTGCCGGACGCCGCCTCGACAGGCTACAGCTGCACCGGATTTCGATTAGGGAGGTGCCAACGCAATTCAAGCGGACCGCTGGGTTCAGCGAGGCAGGCTGTTAGCTGTTACCTCTGCCTCCCCCCAGCTCTCTCCATCGGCTCTGACCTGGACCTGGGCCCTCTGGCAGAAAATTGCAAACAGTGAAAGCTGTAGAGAAGTAAGTGAAGCAAAGTCTTTTTCTGCAAGGCTGTAAGCTAGTTCGACAGTGCTATCGCCTCTCTCTTGTGACTCTTGTGACCTGAATTGGATTGGATATTTGTGGACACCCGGCTTAGGAAATGGCACCGAAAGGCCGGGGTGGTGTAAGGAACCGTGGGGGAGCGACTGCGAGCATTCCCGCTGGAGGGGGGGACTGAACCTGCTGTTGTGAGTGTGCAGCATAGCGCTGTCAATAGAGCTAAAAACAGCGATAATACTATGGCAGGTATTCACACAGGCACTCGCTCTAATGTTAACAACAGCAGCAACGGTAATGGCAGTGCAGATAATATTGCCCCGGTGTCCGGAGACAGCAATATTCAACAGGTGAATTTGGCGGCCTCAAAGAGGCAGGGTACCCAACTGAGTCTGAGCCAGAGTAAGATAGCACAGCCAACTCAGGATACTCCAGTAAAGCAACGGACTGTACCGGCAATCTTCAATAAAAAACAAGGAATAATGGCAAAATTGACTGAGGCTGCGATTGGGGAAGCTCATACAGCTCGAGTAGGTTCTGGAGCCCAACGTGAAGCGATACAGGAAACTGTGAGTGTCTCTTCTGAAACATCGCCGGCTCTGGCTCTAGCTGATCGAGAAGGTGAACATAGGATTTTAATCGAAGCCTCAGCGGTGAATGGCAGTAATGAAGCCGCCACAACAGAAGATAGTAGTACAATGCCAGGACCATGCACTGATGTAGCAATTGAGAAAGGCAGTGAATCGGAGTATGCAGGTGGTGGAGGTGGGAGAAGCATCAGGGCATGAGGACTCTTAAAGTATACTGCCTTTCAATATGGATGACACGTGACTCCTACACTTTGTAGTCCCTTCCTAGGTAACATTTACTATACACTAATTTACACACATAAAATTGTCTCTGTGCAATGTGTGTGTGATGTACAGTACCCTGACACCTTACATTGGTATGAGTAGCACTATAAAAGTAAATGAATCTGAGGGACAGTGAATATGGAGACGTGAGGGGCACAGTTTAATGGCTGTGGTGAGGGAATCTGTGGCAGAGGTGGTCATGGGGGGGGCGCTGACACATTGTCGCCACCCTTATTTGCGGGCTTTCTTCAGGTTCCAACTCCGTTTTGGGTCTTGTTATTTAAAATAATCATGAACCAAACCATTTTGAAGACTGGAAAAAGAAAATTGAATAGTGGAATGAGTAAGAGGCGAGAATTGCTCTCTGCATGTGTACCAAGAATATTAAACAGAAAATGTAATAGCTTTTTTATGGCTAGTTGCGAATCTCTGCTTTAATATGTGATTATTGAATTATCTCATGAATACACGTGTGGTTGCGATGATGTATCTGAATATGAGATAACTGTGTATAAATATGTAAGTTGTAAATCTGATAATGTTCATGTAGACTTGATAAATATTCTTCAAATTTAATTGTTATAACTACATTTAAAAAAAAGAAAACCGACATCAGGAAAAAAGTAAAATATCTTTCCTCCGAAAGATCCATGCCTTTTGTCGACTGCCTGCAGAAGGTATGCAACATTCTTGCAAAAACCTCAGGATTTACCTCTTAATGTGACTTGATATGAGCACACGCCGTGTCACATCTATTTGCCTTTCTGCAATTTTTGCATTCAGACATAAAAAATAAAATATTATCTATCCTCTGCATTTCGTAAAACCAAGGGAAAACAGAGGTGCTCAAAGAAACAGTGAAACTTTTGCAAAGGAAAATGAAAATTGAAATATCCAGTTACACGCTGTAAAACTGCCTATGACAAATATGCTTTCATTTTTGAAAATCGCAAGGGATTTTAAGACATCTACAGGGGTTTCAAGTCGCCTCTGCGTTATCTGAAAGAACCATTTTTTATTTTTCAAAATAACCGTGGTATATATTTATTCCTGGGCTAAAAATGGGCAGAAAATATTTTATATAGTGTATGTGAAACATGACAAAGGAGATGAGAAAAATATGCAAAATGCAAAAATGGGTCTAAAGGCAAAATGCAAAAATGGGTCTAAAGGCCATGCTAATGTTTTAACCTTTAGCCCAACTAAATCACCCCAGTTCCATTTTTTCGAAGAGCAGCCAGCTGAATGTTTTTACAGTTCAGTTCGTGAAATCATCCATCTGAATGAAGCTCGCTTATATCCATTGCAAGTGTTAACTCAAAATTAGAGTTTGACCCATGGAACGTGTGTTGAAAGCATGCCCCTGGCACTTCTATCAGAGAAATGTATGTGAAGAGCCTTTATGTCACTAAACATAAAATCGCTCTGAATCTGGGCTCACCTATTTAAGGTATAGCTTCTTAAAGTCTTCTGTCATTGGCTCATAACTTTAGACCCTGAGGTGGGCTGTGGACATTAGTTTAAAGCATTTTAACAACCATGAGTGACCAGCCGCAGCCGCTGCAGGTAAGAGCGGTGGGGCTGGTTTAGGGGGGATTTGAATGACGACCATGAGGGAAAATGAAATAAATAAGGCTGCAGCTGCGAGTGACAACGGTCTGAGGACAGCATTACTTAATATTGTGCCACAGGGTGTGTGGACCAGGTGCAGGCGAAAAATATCGGAGTGGCAGACTCACCTGTGAGTCTTTCAGTGAGGACACGTGAGACTGAGCTGAGGGGCCAAGTTCAGGACAAGAGTGGCTACACACATCCTGGTAGCCATCCCTTAAGCCCCCACTGAAATTCAAAGGCAGGAAATCTCAGTGACTACTATGACAGTGGGACACGAGGGTCACTATGGCTATGGTAAATGACTGTGCAAGCTATCTACTGGTTGACATGTTTCATTCCATCTGCTAGAATATGTGCTTATTTATATTATAATGCAAATAGAAATTTTGCCAATGAACTTTGGAGTTCCTGTTTCAATGTCCCAGAATAGCATTTATGCCATTGTAAATCTTGCTACATGTGAGCCCCTTTGGTAAAGCCAAGACATAATGGAAATGATGAACACTGTGTAAATTTGACCAAAAGTGCCATTTGCCCATTTAGAGGCCTATTTATGAAATAGTCATGTAGTGCAGTTCAGCAAGTCACCTTGCTGTGCTGTGCTGCACTGCTTGGCAAGGAAAGGGCAAGAATGTGCCCTATATAAGTTAATATGGTGCATTCCTACCTTTTCCTCCTCGCTGGCGCCCTTTTGGCAGCCTTATTCCAGTGCAGGCACCCATGCACCATGGTTCAAGGGTGATTCCATTGCCTGAAGAATTGTTTTTGTGCAGGAAGGGGCGCCTTCCTGCGCAAAAACAACTCTGAGGAGCATATTCCTATTCAACGGGTGCTGCAGAATGCAGCACACATTGAAAGAGGAAGTACAAAGGAAATTAAAAATATATTTCTCATTGTTATGTCTCTCCTGGAAAGGAGTACATTTTTGTACATTCCCAGGTTTACCTGTTCTGGAAAAGCTGGAAAAGCATTGAAAACCATGGGAGTTGCATGGGAACTCCCACGCAATGCCCCTGGAACGCCTTTCCAGGGCAGAGTAAGGCAACGCATCGATTTGTGATGCGGTGCCTTACTCCAGATTTATGGAGCCACTTCAGCCATGGTAAGTGGTCTTTGTGAATTCTTACATCTGACTTAAGGTTTGTGTTACTCTTGCACCATGTAGCGTAGTGCAAAAGCTACACAAACCACTTCATAAATAGTTCCCTTTGTGTATAGATCACCTTCATGGAGAGGCAATGGAAGTCCAAAAATATGAAGCAGTTAGAGTCAGTGCTACATTACCTGTGTAGGCAACTACCTTCAGTTGCCACTGGAAGTAATGCAAAGGGAACACAATATTGCAAGAAAATGTAATAAAAATTGCTTTCTTGTTAAAGGAGAGCACAAGGTTGGCAACATATTATTTTGCCTGTGGCTTTGAATGTTGGTGCACCAATACTGTAAAAGGTTACCTGAAAACGACTTCAAAAAACGTAGGTGATACATTTTTAGAAAACACCCAAACACAAAGTTACTCTAAAGAACCCTCTGGGGAAAGCCTGCTGTACCCACACGAGACAAGGAGACCAGGCGGTGGGAGGACTTCAACTCCCAGACTCTCCGGTCCTCTGCAGTGCCATTTTCGTGCCCAGAGGTGCTTATTAGCATTACAGCGACCCCGTGGTGCAAACTTGCCCAGGCCAAGTGCGAGCCCATCCACGCCCATTGGAGTCCGATGGAAGCTGGGCTGGGTCCCCCCTCTAACATCTAACACTGCTGATGTGGGAGACAGCATGGACAAGAAGGAAGTGACACCTGCTCCTGTTGGAAGGTAACTATCACATCACTGGAGACCTTCTTGGCTAAGGCGACAACGATTTTGGAAAGGGACATTGCTCTCACCGAAAGAAGGCTCTCAGGAGCCGGGTCGGCAAAATCATGCTCCTCAATCATCCCAAGGGGGGGCCCAATGCCCTTCTAGGAACCAAGCTGCTAGAACAGTTAACAGACACTCTGCCTGTCTCCCAACCCACAGTGATATCACCTAGAGCTTCTTGTACCAATGGAGCCTCTCTCCTACTGACGCCATCTTGGCCTACTGGCAAAAGAAAAAGAGGTCCTGGTAAATTAATTTCCACATGCACTGCTAAAAAAATATAAATTCTGCTCCATCAATGTTTTTTTTTCAACCAACATCAAGATGCCATAACGCTAAGTCTAAGCTGGCATGAATTCCTAGGTAAATTTAATCAATTACTGCAGCTGATTCATAAGGGATTGGATGCCATTCATTGCACTATTAAAGGGTTAATACCCCTCAGGACACTACAACATTCTTTGGGGGGTATGAACTGTAATCTTGCTTATGCTACCCCTGCTCTTGTTGCTCCAGTTAATCCAGTTACACCTTGTAAATTACGTAATCTCAATATTCACCTCCACTGTGAGGGTTGTAAAAGCAAGATTTAGGATATAGCGTCACACCAGGGACCTCCAAGGGTTGTCACATCTTCTAACATTCCAAATACTACAAACTTACTGGCCCCAAATCCCCGTCATATAGAAACTACCCTAGGAAGCAGTCTTTCTCAATCACTGTGCAGAGATAATATGGTAAAGGAGCATAGATCTGGACCTCAATCTGCATCTAAGCCCCCTTCACTCTCATTATCAACAAGGAACACCCATCAACACATGAACCTATCCCCACTGCTTGCCCTTTTGTACTAATATTAGTTAATGTCCCAACAGAGTCACCAACAGAGTGAATGGGCGAAGCTCGGCATAGGCTGTCAAAGGCCTCAAACATAGGAAATCTTATCCAAAATCATTTGATCATGGCCCGTAAGACCCCTTGGATAGGGCCTGACATAAAAACAGTTGATAATGATTATGTTATTCTCAACTTTGACAACCAAAGGTTGGTCAGGGATCTTTTAGGGTGTCCTGACTCTCCTTCATTAGAGTCACAGATTTGCACAGTTCCCTTGGGCTTTTTTATAACCCCCCTGTGTTAACTAGCTCTAATACATATGGCCTTAGCCGCCCATTAAAAAACACATTTCCCATTCATCATCAGCAAGTCCATAGCTCTGTCCCCATTTCTAATGGATTTCCCCCCCCGGGGGGTTAGACCCTTGCAATTGACTCTTCTTATCTTCTTCTGATCTATTTCAATCCTTCATTGAGCTAGAACGCTTCAACTTAAGAGCCTCTCCTACTGCTATTTCTGTGGGGATGCCGTCCATAGCACAAGACTCACATGTTACAGACCTTATTCCAACTTCACATAGTACCTTATTCTCGACTCATATGGTAGATACCTCTCCTCAGGAGTCCAATGAGGGCGTCACTTTCCTCTCTTGGAACACAGCAGGATATGATAATAAAAAAGATATTGTGGTTTGGTACAAGGAGTTTAGGAGCTCGAATATTTTATTTTTCAACAAGCTTGGGCAACACAAGTTGTATATGTTAATGGTTACTTCTCTTTTTTCACTCCAGCAATTCCATCATCCTCAGGTACAGCTACAGGGGGTCTACCCCCACTTATAGTTAAAACTCTCCAATTTGCTAAAGTTTCCTTTTTGAATAGCTCCCTGTATTTCCACATGATAGTAGCAACTGGCCGAGGTAAGACTGACATACTGCTGATAAACATATATAGCAGTAATTTTTCTAATCACTTATCAGTGGTTGAAGAGCTGGGTACAGTCTTGGAGCACTTGCTCCATCAACATCCAATACCACTGTACATTATATGGGCAGGAGATTTTAACAAGCATATTTGAAGTAAAAAGTATCAATGCATCTGCAGGGTAACTAATCTGAGTGAGTCTATGATTGATTTCCTTCCGTCGACCAAGGAGGAAATGTATGTGCTGTTTTCGAACATGTTTAATTGCCTGTTTTAAACATCTCATATGGGACATATCTTGTTTATACATGTGAGGTTCAGAAGATGTGGAGCTTAAATTACAAATCTTCTTCATTTGAGCCTCAAAGAAGGATATAATGTTGGAATGAGTAATACCTTGCTTTTCTACATACACCGTCTTCACAATGGAGCCTACTTCAACAGTATTTTTTTGCGTCCAAAAGGACCGACCATTTCCTTTGTTAAAAGTGGCCAAGCCCTGACCGGCATTTCCCGAGTCCAGTGTGGGTAGATCAAAGGCCACTATCATACCCACTATGCAATGGTTGCTCCATATCGACGGACTAACAAAACAGTTGTTACAAGCCCCAAACATTTGGTAGGAGACAATCACATAATCTAAAAGGCTTTGAGTTGGATGGGAATGAAAGGTAAAATGGGCTGTTTTATCGGCGGGCACTCTCCCGTTTAAGATAACAAGATCCGAACTTTTAACGCTATCAAGCAAGAGGAACCCCATCTTGTCTGTTTTTACTTTATTTCGTAACAA
This sequence comes from Lissotriton vulgaris, assembly GCF_964263255.1. Taxonomy (NCBI): domain Eukaryota; kingdom Metazoa; phylum Chordata; class Amphibia; order Caudata; family Salamandridae; genus Lissotriton; species Lissotriton vulgaris. Next base: position 1,189,979,925 of record NC_141691.1, on the reverse strand, counting down.
AATCTCGGGAATGTGCCAAATTTCCTCTTTATCTGTATTGGCATAAATCTCAGAGGCAGAGTTTGAAATTTTAGCATTTAAGTCCCCCGCTAATATCACTAGGGGGCAATCTTCCCTAGTAGCTGTATCCTGAATAAAAGAAAAAAATACGGGCAATAGATGATCAAAATCTCTCCAACATGTATAAACAAGATATGTCCCACATGATATTTTTAAAACAGGCAATTAAACATCTTGTTCAAAAACAGTACATACATTTCCTCCTTGGTCGACAGTAGGAAATCAATCGCCTCAAGTGAGTGAGAAGACCTCTCATGCTCAGTGAAAAAAGAAGGGAGCTCGATGCGAAGTGGATAGGGCTGAAGGAAGCTGCAAGGGCCAAGGATTCGAGAAAATATTGGCACTTGAGAGCTGAATTTTTTGATTCAAGGCAGAGAGCTACACCGGTGCCGGCTCCTGAAAAGGAATGGGTGGATTACATCTCTCTTTTATATGGAAATACTAGTCCAGTTTCTACTGTGTTGCCTGATGGGTTAAACCCGCGTTTGCTGTTTTTGCTGAATTTGGCCCGCCGCTAGGAAAGGAACTGGTAAAGTACATAAAGATTGCTAGAACCTCCGGCGCACAAGGGCCGGATGGTATCCCAATTGCACTAATTAATAAAAAGAAGCCAGAAGTATGGAGTGATTTTCTAGAGCCACTTTTTAAATATTGTTTCTTTATGAATAAACCCCCCCCTGCTGGAAGGGGAGCATTATAGTCCCCCTGTATAAAAAAGGACCAAAAACAGTGACTAGTTTTAGACAGATTACCCTCCTGGATGCCTCAGGCAAAATATTTGCAAAAAGCATACTATGCCACTTGCAGCATTGGGTTTATGATCAGGATATTCTTCCACCGGAACAAGCCAGCTTCAGAAAGAACCATGGCACCCTAGATAATATAGCGGTTGTTCAGACAACTGTGGAGAAATACGTTTTCACCCAAGGGACGCCAGTTTATACAGCCTTTATTGATTTCTCCACGCCATTTGACAGGGTGGACCGCCAGGCCCTGTGGAGAAAACTTGTCTCCCTCGGCATTCCAAATCATCTCCTGGGTCTGATCATGAAATTGCATACTGACACCTGATGCCAGGGTCTGATGGGAGGTTCGCGGGGGTTAACATGTACAATTAGAACGCACAATGGGCTTAAGCAGGGTTGTCTATTAGCTCCACTTTTATTTTCTTCATATATCGCTGATCTTCCTGGCGCTCTGAACTTGGTGAGAGGGGATGCCCCCAAAATTGGTGAATGTCCATTGGGTCTTTATTGTACGCAGACAATGTTAAATATTTGATTTAACTCCTATTGGCTTGCAACGCCTTCTGGACGTTTTAAACAAATATGCAGAGGTTCACTTGTTAAAAATTAATATTGCAAAAAGCAAGATCTTGGTTTTTCGTAAGAAGGGGCTCAGAATAAAGAGCTGTTTAAGATGGATGCTTGGTTTTGAAAAACTGGAATTGGTTGACTCATATGTATATTTAGGGAAAGTTTTTTCCAAAACAGGTCGAGACTTTGAGCATACTAAACACTGTGTTAGTAAAGCTGTCTCCCAGGCAAGTGCATTAAAAAGATTTTCTAAAACTTGTGGGAGACGCCATTTTAGCCATGTCTTATCTGTTTTCAAGGTTAAAATCCCACCCTCCTTAATATACGCTGCCGAGGTGGTGGACATGAATCATTGGCTTTTGTTTGATAAGGCAGAAGGACGAATTATGCGCCAAATTTGCTATTTAAATTCTCTGGCTGCCCCACATGTTCTGCGCCTTGAATTTGGATTAGTCTCGTCCTTCATTTTAGCCAAGCAGCAGTTCTTCGGTGGGGTAACTCTCTCTTCTTGTGGGAAGAGGGTACTCTTAGGGCTGCTCTGAGAGCAGAAATCTTTTGCACTCTAAAGGAACAATCCGCGTTTTTTTGGTCTTTTTTATGTGCAATTGATAGTTTCGATCTTAGTGTAACTCCTGCTTCTCCAATGCCTAAATCTGGTTTGAAACAGTTCTTTTCAGATCCCCTATCAGTTTAGCGAGATATGCTGCTTTAAGTACATCCAGGTCCAGTAACGTGGCGGTGAGTGGGAGCGCTTTTGGGAATAAACCACAGCCTTATTTAACTTGGAATATCCCCCATGGGATTAGAAGGCTAATACTCCTACTGAGATTCAATCTGCTGCCTTTAAGAGACGTTACTGGCATCTGGGATAAAACACCTAGAGAGAACAAAATTTATGAATTGTGCCAGTTGCAAATCCAAGATCTAAATCATGTCCTATTTGTATGTTCAAAGCTGCCAAGTGCCAGGCGAGTGTTTTTAAAACCAGTATTTATCCGAATTATTATTCACTCTGCTCAGGACGCACGTTCTTTGGTCTTGTCCCCTCCGGATGAAATGGTTTGTTTTAAGATATACCAATTTTTTAGAACATTTTTGCCTATTTATTAGAATTTTGTCTAACAGTAGTACTCTGGTTTCGATGTAATACCAATTGGTTGGCTATTTAATTGTTTCATGTATTTATAGCATCATTTGCACATCTCTTAGTATGCTTGATGTAAGAATTTTTATCGGTCGGTCTTGATTGTTTTACATATTAGAGCATTATTTGCACATTTTTCAGTATGTTTGATATAATTTTATAGCAATGTATAAGGAAGGAATTTTTTATTGTATGCAATGTTTGTCTTTTTAAATTGTTGGTGTGTTTTTGTGGACCTCTGTAGGAGTTACAAATCAAAATAAATAAATACATTGGAAAATTGGAATGGAGTGAGTCTATGATCACCCATTTCAATCATCACAAATACGGTAATATTCTAAATAGTCTTTTGTTGACTTGGGACTTTGTTGTAATAAATCCATCAAATCTTTCCACAGGACAAATAATTTCAACTTTTTACTGGTCATGACTAACATCCACCATAGATTTTATAATTATCCCTGTAAAAATTTAAGAAATATGTGAAGAATATTCTGGTGCAACTGACAGAATTTAGTGACCATGCCATAATTCACTGTTCCCTTTCGTGGTCATAACTCAGTAAATCAAGTCCACACTAAACCACTTTTATCTGGGACAAACAGTTTTACTTTAAAATGGGAAAAAAACATTATGTTAATTTAGTAATGTCCTTGGTTGTAGGGGATTTGTTACAGGAGATCCAAATCTGTTTAGACCCACAAACAAGTAGCTTACAAGTGGTGAATGCTTTTAGAAAATGTTTAACTTGCATATGAATCCATCTTTTTCGACCTCATTCCTAAAAGTTCACAAAGCCTACTAAATGGTTTTAACCTAATTGCTCCAAGGCATCATGAGATTTGCGGGATGCCATTAAAGTACATCCTAGAAATCAAACATGGATAAGAGATCCTAGGGCAAAATATGAACTGGCAAGACAAGCAAGGAAGAGGAAACTGTGGAAGAAAGCATGGGAAAGTCAGAGACTAGCATCCCTGAGTAAAGATAGTAAGACCTTTTTGAAAGTGACCAATGCACCATTTCTGCAAGGGGGGATGGGCCATCTCTTAATCTCCATGTTGATGAAACAACCTGGTTAACACATTTCAAAAATCTATTCCAGGTCAAATCAGAACTTAATGGACTGGTTTCATTGGCCTCCTCTTTTTCTTCACAGGCACTGGAGTTCTGACACAAGGAAAGTGAACTCGCCCTTTCAAAATCACCCACCCTAAAGGGAGCTGGTCCAGAGGGTGTCCCACTGGATCTCTTCCTCACTAACAAACCTCTATGGTTTCCCATCCTTGTGGAAAAAAATTGCTGATTATTCCAATTTTTAAGAAAGTAGAGCCCTTGAATCCTGCCAACTATTGTCCAATGTCCTTACTGGATAGTACAGCCAAGTTAATGGGGAGGCTGCTGCTGAACAGGTTTCAGAACTGGGCAGTTAAGAATAATGTCATGGCTGGGATTCAATATGGATGTGGACAGGGAAAGGGGGCGGTAGACCAGTGTTTTAATCTAGCCCTAATAGCAGCTAAATAAGCTTCTGCAAAAAAAGGTCACATACTTGGCCTTTATGGATTAGCCCGAAGCCTTCGTCTGCATGATCCACTGAAGATTGTAGGATGTCCTGGAGTCGATGGGTGTGGATAGCTCAATAATTCTCTTTATCAGGGCACTTTGTAGAGTCCCAGGGGCTATAATTAGATATGGGATACAGGGAGAACATACTAATTCCTTTAGGATTGAAAAGAGCGTTCACCAGGTTGTGTTTTGGCCCATTCCTTTGCTTGCGTTAAACCAATAATTGAGCAAAGTACTTAATACTGAATGTAGTGATGCTCCAACTATTGATGGGGTATCCGTGCCTGCACTGTTTTACACTGATGACGTGGTCCTTTTGGTCAGAACTCATAGGGCTCTCCAGCAATCCATTAGTATTTATTTAGAATATATGACAGAATTCGGACTTTCGATAAACAAATATAAAGTTTTTAGATGGTAGTTGGTACCTGTAAGAAAAAACAAATGTCTCTACAAGTAGAGGCAAGAAAGCTGGATCGTGTGGAAGGCAATATGTACCTAAGTATTCTTTTAGATGCTAAATTAAATTGGTCTGCAATGTTTTTAAATAGAATGAACCTCATGAAAAAAAGTTTAGCAGCTCGGGGGAGATTTGCATCCAATTTAGGAAAGAAACCATGTAAGGGAAAGATGGACATCTATCAAGCAAAATCAGTATCTATAACTTTATATGGTGCTGCAATTTGGGGTAAAACTCAAGTTGGTGTTATCCAGGCTGTTCAGGATGAATTCCTAGAAAAAAAAGTTGTCACTCCCATCCTCCTGCTCGAACATCATCGTACATAAAGAGTTAGGCCTTCTATTTATATCTGACCTTATTAAATTGGCTCTGCTTTTACGATGGCTAACTGTTAGAAGATGGTTCTGACACTATGGGCCGCCCGGATTTTCTGCTTTTTGAGCAGCTAATTGTTGAGCTTTTACTGTAGGGGAGCCTCATAAGTTGGGACTCACCCACAGTGAACTCAGGATGTAAGATACTGCATGGGGATTTTAATGATGTCCCCCTGGCTTGTCCAGGCCACTGCACAGCAGCTGGAGTAGGAGACACCATCTGGTTACATGCAGACACATGTGTACATGCGTGTGAACACGTGTAGGGGCTGTGCAGGGGAGATACCTAGTGTGCGCAGTCCAGGAGCAGCTGCAGAGTGAATGATATAGCAGGACTTATGCAAAATTGGGTGGTGACATGGAACAGGCTTTATACATTGTGACGGAACATGCCAGGGAAAGTCAGTGTGTTTTCCTTTTTTCACTTCATTATTCCCCTATGGGGACGTGGAGCCAAAGTTCTAGAGTAACTTCCATAAGGCCTACAGATTCCAGACATGGACTAAAGTCCACTGTAGTGGATGTGAAAGGAAGTATTCTGCAGAGTCCAAAGTCATATTTGTACTGCTTTTGGGTCATCCAGAAATGTTATATTTCTCTGAGACACTGGATGGGGCCTGGCCTTGGCAGGTTAGATTAATGACCTTTCTTCCCAGAGTGAGGATTTTCCCTCCAAGGGGAGAAGATAGGTGGAGCTACAGGCTAATCCATCAGCAGCTGTCGCTGGGTGCCAGGCACCAAGCTAAACCAAGGTGTAGGCAGCACTGGGGGAAGGGAACCATGAGGCCAGAGATACTGGATGACGCCATTTTGAACAAACCCAGAGGCTGGACAAGTAGGAGGGAGCAGGGGCAGGTAAGTGATGTGTCACTTTGTGATAGGGCAAACAGAGACTTCCTGCCAGCCCCTCCCCATATTCTTAAAAGAACTTGCACAGGAAGAGAAGCTCTCTCTGGGGTGTGGTCTGCTGAGGCGGAAGGTGCTGGAGCCTGGCAATGGGCAGTTGGAAGGAGGTACCCCTTGACTGCCCCCCAGGGCCCTAACAGCGCCAGAAGAAGAGCCCAGGACTGCTGCACAGAAGCAGGGGCCTCTGTGCAGGGAGAAGGGAGGTCCAGGAGGAGAGCCAGGGGAAAGGCTGGTGCAGGGAGCCAGTGAAGACTGCTCCCTGCAGAATGCACCCTCTTGGAGACCCGGAGGGTGAAGGAGAGTGCTACCAGTGGCTGGTGACACTGCCAGGAGTAAGAAGTCATGCAAATGGGGCGGATAAGGCCCCCACGGGCTGAGATATGGACCCCGGAAGGTAGGTGACCTTTGACCCCTAGGAAGACCGATGATGAAGCACGTGGAGCTCCGCCGCTGGTCTCAGAGATGCCCCCGAGGTGGGTCAGGTCCAGTGCCATCACGCTCCCCATGAAGGTGCCCTGCAGGGGTGTGGTATTGGGTTCCAAAGGCCTACATGCTCCGCAGAAATACCCACTTACACCAAAAGAACTGTTGGCACGGAAACTGAAAAGTACAAAAGACAAGTTTATTAAGACCCCATGGGGTGGTGGTACATTCCTACAGCACCCTTCGGCAATGCAAGAAGTATCACACCGAACGTTGGTGTGAGTCCTTCTTTTATACAATTTACAGGTAATAAAAAGGTAGGCGGTACAGGGTTACAGAGTTTAGGTACATATATGATCATTTTTGGAGCACAGCCAACTCGTAGGAGGGGTTACAACTCCACTGGTCAGTTTTGGCGGAACATTCCTGAGGGGTGACTGGTCAGTTGGAACTGCGCATGTACAGGCTTGACCGTTACTAAAAATAGCCTGTTGCTTGGCAAACTTGAGTGGTCAGCGGCACAGACAAAGGACTAAAGGGCATGCTGACCACGAGGCCGCTCATTCCCTAAAATGGCCGCCGTAGCATACAAAATGGCGTTTTCGAAAAAGGCCAAGTTAAGGGAAATAACGTGTAGATAAAGCTAAGCGTTAACCCGGCCATTGTCAAATTACGACAGGGGGGCCAGGAGCCCACCCTGGAATCCCCCGAAGATGGGACGGGGAGCACCATCGCGCCCCCGCGAAGATGTAAGTCAGGGAGCGCTGTTGCACTCCCCGTGAAGGTGCTCCCGAGGGTTACAGGAGCCCACCCTGGCCCCCTTCGATGCTGAAGTTGCGGAGCACTATGCACTCCTCGTGAAGCAGGGGGAGGGACCCGGAACCCCATCTCCAGGCCCGGTGCGGCAAACAGGCAGCAGGGAATGCTGTTGCTCCCCCCAGGCAGAAGACACCGGGACCCGGGACCCATCTCCGGGCCCCGTGGTGATGGCTGCCTTGTGAGGGGGAGTGCCGTCACACTCCCCCGAAGCCTGTGAAGCCGGCAAAGACTGACCCGTCTGCCCACCGGAGCGGGCAGACCAAAAATGGGATGCTGGCTCCCGCGGCAGCACGCGGGGATGCTGGCTGGGAGGGGAGCTGGGTGGGGCAGCGGGGGTGGGCTCCCCCGGCTGCCCTCCAATGAACAACCATGCATGGTTCCCAGGTGGGATCAAGCCCTCAGAGGAAACCACAAGTGGTGCAAGGGGACCGGACCCCAGAAAAGAGGAGGAGTGGCTGGGGGTGGGCTCCCCGAGCCGCCTATGCTCACCTGGGGAAAGCATCATTTTGTTGCTTGGTGGCCCCCCAGAGGAGGGGGTCACCCTCAATTGAGAAAAGGTGCTGGGGTGAGCTGCTGGAGAAGTGCAATCTGCCCCCAAGCACAAAGACAAGTCCCACCCTAAGTCACATGGGGACTTAAAAAGAATAACCCCTCATGGGCTCAGCCAGCAAGTTAACTCCTCTTGGGCTGGAACTTTCGTTCTACAGCTGGAGGAGGACTGAGAAGTGCATCATGGAGTGAAGGCTGAGTTGGGGATGTCTAGAGAAGGGCATCCCCTGGAGGTGAAGAGGTGTAATTTCACCAGAAATGCTTCAGATCACATGTGTAATGTGAAGTACAGGTGTAAGGTGATGTCATTAGCAAAGTGGGGTTATGTGGCCAGACGTCCCTGCTAGGGTGTCTGGCTGTATATGTAATCTTGTGATTTTATCGGTGATGCCTTTAGGGGCTGTAATTGCAATGCATTCCAATGATCCACAAATGTGCTGAGTACTATCATTCCAAAGTGTGCTTAAACATGTGTTCTTGCTACTGCACTTAGATGAAGAACCCCGACTGCTAGCCCTTAAGATATAGAGGTGCATACTTTATGGTCAGTAGGGTATGCTCAGTCAGGGTCATGTGTCACCATGGCAGGTGTACCCATTTTTAATGCTTGTTGAGGTAATGGGGTGGGGCGCCACTGGGATAATGCTGATGTGTAGGGCCCACGCCCCAGGTTATGTTCAACTAATTGCATTAGGGGCAAGATGATGTGCATACATAGGAGTGGTGGTACTAGAACCCACCCCCACGGAAGGGGTGGAATGTTATGCAATGTAATTTCAACAGCTTATTTATATTTGTAAATTGATGCATAGCATTGAGTAGTGTATGTGTTTAATAAATGTACTCTTACTTTTATAAAGCAAACTATAGACTGGACTATCAATTATTGAGTGTTATTTTTGTGCACCTGCAAATGGCGATTACTAGCCACACCACCTTCTTTGAGTAAGCCTCAGACTGCTCTGCAATGCTACCCTCTGAGAGTCAGGTGCTACAATTGGGTGTTTGGTTCCCAGTGAAGGACAAATGTAGTCATGTTATTTGTGCAGGCCTCACAGATGCTGCCTCGTTTTCCAACACTAACTATTTGAAAAAGTGATTCAGTCAAACTAAATCAAAGGGTATTTATGGATTTACTTACTCTCGATCGAGTGGCCAGTATCCCTTGATTAGCCTATATAAAACAAACTTTTAAAAATCTCGGCCTACTACTCCTATTTGAATCTCTATCTCCTTGCTCGATGTTTCCCAAATCAAGATTAAATTATCTTTTTATTGTAAAATGCGATTATGATAGGTGGCAACAAAACAAACTCATGGTACAAACTGACTAGGTTCTACATGCATCCTATCTTTACTTCGTTACTAATAATCTGTATTGATTTTTTTATTGATTAGGATGAGAATTAATATTTTTCCCTTATTGGTTGGCTACCCTTCTCAGGACTACAAATTCAATCATACGCTGTTCTTGCGATGAGAGGTGCACTCAATCGATTTCTTACATTTTATTCTTCTGTTTCTTTTATAAGATAGAAAGGAAAAAATGTAGCATTCCTCTGTTGCGAAAATTGATGCTCCAGCGGTGCAATGTGCCACAGCCAATCAAAGCCACTTTGCATGGCTTTTCATGGCCTTCTAAATAAGTTCCTGTTTCACTCAGAACACTGCGTGAAAGGGGCTTGCTGTGGGTGTTGTTGTGGGTGTTCCCATACAATACCCTTGGAATCTGAAACATTTCCAGATTTACGAGGAATCGTAAATCTGGGAATGCATCAGATTCTAGCCCATTGTGCACCAGAGCAGAGTAAAAGGACAGGAATGCATTGTATCTCATAAATACAGTGCATTCCTGCCCTTTTCTTTTGATGCAGGGCAGCACAGCAAGATTCCTTGCGGCACTGCCCTGCTCCAGAACCTCATGAAGGAGGGCCAAAGTGGGGCTTTGAACAAAAACAAGTGTTTAAAACACAGCAGGTATTCTGGTCTCCTATCACTAATTATATTTCCTCCTCTGCATTGCATGCCAAGGACAGTACCTTTGTCTTTCAGCCACTGTGAGTGCTGTGCTTATTCTTTTCTTTTTCTTTTCCTATAATGTTCATACTCTGTGACTGTTTATTGCTAATTGTGTTTTTGGTATATTAGTCATTAGAAAGTTTTACTGTTTTATATTATTGGATTTCTGATAATTATCTCTTTTATCTCCTTTCCTCCTCTCCTTTTTCTCCCCTTTTTTCTAATCTTTCCTCCTTTCTTCCTTTTTTCTTTTCTCCTCCTCTCTTTCCTCTCCTATCTGTTCTTGAAACTCAAAAGCAAAAATGTGAATTTTATTATGGTACTCTTTTATTATGATACTCTATATTATCTCCCTTTTATTACTGCCTTTTAATTTCGTAATTCTATGATGTTTTAGGTTTTTCATAATTTAATTCTCACTTTTATTCTCGTTATTTTATGGATTTGTACTTTATGCTCTTTATCATATTGCTGTACCATGTTTTCTCTATCTATTTTAATACATCTTTCTGAACTTGAAAACAAAGCAGGTAATTAGGATAAACGAATGCAGTGGTAAAAGAAAAAAATTATTTGTAGGTAATACACTGGGAAATCTTAAGGGTCCCACTTTCCAACCGTGTAACATTTCCACACACTTATAATCTTTTCACTGGAAAATGATTATTTACATTTATTGTGTCTGTCAGAAAGCTTTGAACTATTGTTGTTTGCCAGAGTCAAATGCTCCACAGTGTTAGACATACCTTCTAGCTTAGTATGCAGAGACCTTCCCGATTTTTCAAGATTTTTCCTGGATGTGGGTTGCCATGTGCATAGCAGACCTGGACCTGGACAGTGAAAACGATAGCCCAATATGTCAGGGCCATATTTATTTACATTTTCAGAAACGTGCCCTACTTTGGAAGTTCTGTTTCTGAAAATATAAATAAAATTCGGGATTTGCTGAAAAAATATGTACCTACTCACATGACACTGCCTCACTTGCAGATGTACTGAATGCGCAGACATCCCTGCTATTCAGGCAATACCTCTAAGAATGCCTGGTCGCCCTCCTCCAGGGGTCGGTGGCAGGGCTTTCACCCACCTAGAGGGCTGGGGTGCTGTGTGTCATGTACTAAATGCACCTATAAATCAGCTTCTGCATTTTATTTCAAGGCTGGCATCATAAGGACTTTGTTTATTTATGAGATATATTTTTGGACGTGTTAATTTCTGGGCCCTATGAGTATTTTACGAAACAATGAAATGATTGTTGACAAGTTTAAATCATAGTTTAGAATGTGCGCACAATGTGCAAATCACTGCCCCCACTGATCATTTCCTCACCTCAGGAAGATGATTAAAAATTAGTTAAGATATCAAAATGTTATGTTAGCTCATTTTTCTAGACCGTAGAGGGCGCTTATTTTTGCCAGATTTCCAATTCTTTCAACTCTGGAGAACCTCTCAGACTCTGTGATCTGAAGCCATGTGCTCTCAGCAGACCCTTGTATTCATTTCCCTTGCCAGAATCTATGCTAAAGTTTCTGAGACTACACAGAGATGTCTGAACTTGTCTTGATGAGAAGTGCTAATAGAATTGATTAAATCTTTATGCTTTCACATCTGGATTTCAAATTCTTAATGTGTTCCAGAGAAATGTTTTTCTTACTATTTAGTGTAGGAGCTCTACTCATAAGGAATACAAATATACAATTTTTCAGTATTGTATCACTGATACATTGATTACTTATTGATGACTCATAAAGAACTATCGACTAAAAGAGATTAATATAACCCTTTAACCTCGTACCAAAATGTCATCATTGACTCGCAATAATTGACGTGAACTGTGATATGTTATTTAAAAATTGATTTGCAGCTTCTGATTAATTCTTGCCTATGTCAAAGATCCATAGCATTAGGGGCCTGTAAGAGCAGATACTATAACAGCCTGATTCATGAAAAACCGGATTTGCGATTCTCAAATAGCGAAAAATTGCGATTCGCTATTGAGAAATCGCAAATCTGAATTCATGAAGATAAGCGATTAAAAAATGCGATTCACACGCGGGCGCAAATTCCGTTAGCGATTAACGATAATCGCAGAAAAATCGCTATTTCCGGCTACCCGCGTCGGGATTGCGATATCGCAAATAGGATATCGCTATTTGCGATATCGCTAATTGCGAGATCGCAAAATCGCGAGATCGGGAAAACGGGAAGTCACATTTCGAGCACAGTGATGACATCACAACCAGGAAGCAGCCAGTTCCCACCCCCATTCTTCACAGTGAGGCAGACCTCGAGTGAGTAAGTGGGAGAGCTCCTGCTATTCTACTGTTCATTCCTACTCTGCAACAACATTGCTGCCCTGTCTGAGGAACCTGTTCCTGGCCCCAGCAACACCACAGGGCGGAAGAGGAAGCTGAAATTTTCAGAACAGGAGCTGGAGCATTTGATCAAAGGGGTGGTGGCCAACCACTCCAAACTGTTTGGCAAAGACTCCAGGAGGGTCCCGGAGCAGGAAAAAAGGAGGATCTGGCAGGGAATAGCCTCCACCGTCAACTCCGTGGGTGTGGCCGATAGGTCACTCGACGAACTTAAAAAAAGATGGTACGACCTCCGAGGTCGTGCCAAAGAGAAGGTGGCGGAGCGCCTTAGAGAGGCATCGGGCACTGGAGGGGGAGGACCTACAGTCCCTCCAAACACAGCCTTGGAGGACCAAGTGGAAGACACCCTTGAGAGGGAGGCGTGCATTGGATTCACACGTCTGGACTCATCCCGCCCCACCCAAGACACCCAAGGTAAGTGGCATGCGACTGTGACCCTGTCCCCTATGAATGTCCATGACCATATAGGCTCCCATAATGTTCCATAGTCATGCCAATGTTGCACATCAGGGAATGCCCTGAAGCATTGTGGGACATGTAGTGTGGCCACAATGTAGTAGTATCACAATGCAGCCAGACAGGTTCCAAAGTACGCAAAGCCACAGCCAGTCAGGGAATGTCACCCAGCATGCATGTAGCAACTGCACGTCTGACAGATACATGCAACTAATGATCGTCCACTAACCCTCACAGGTGGCGCTGAAAGCAGCGACAGCGAAAGGCTGCTAATAGATGAGGAGGCCCAGGAGGAGGAGGAGGTGCCACCACAAACACAGGCACCAGCCCCTGCCGCAGCAACAACACCAGCAGCCAGGTCCACCAGCAGTGTGCCCCCTGTGTCTGGCGCACCAACTACAGCCGCAGCCAGGCCCGCGACTAGTGTGCCCCCTGCATCTGGCGCACCAACTACATCCGCAGCTAGGCCCGCTACTAGTGTGCCCCCTGTGTCTGGCGCACCAACTACATCCGCAGCCAGGCCCGCGACTAGTGTGCCCCCTGCGTCTGGCGCACCAACTACATCCACAGCCAGGCCCACGACTAGTGTGCCTCCAGTCCCTGCCGCACCAGCAACGCCTGATGTGACACCACCAGCAGCTGGTGCTACTACATCTGGGCCCGCAACAGCGGCAACACAGCGGCCAGCCACTGTGTCAGGCCAGCAGAGCAGGCATGGCAGGTCTCGCCAGCACACAAATGCAGCAATCAGCAGGAGGGACAATGGACAGGGGCTGGCGCGAATGAGCGTCGAAAGACGCATGTTGCGTATCCATCAGCGCCAGGCACGGCAGCAAGGTGCCATACAGCTCCAGTTGTACAAGATTGGGCGCAATGTGGCCGGAGTGGGTGACCGCATGGACCGCATGACGGCGGCCATGGCAGGTGTGGGGGACCGCATGGACAACATGACTGCAGCCATGGCAGGTGTGGGGGAGGGAATGGCCCGCATGACTGCAGCCATGGAGGCCAACACTGCAGCGATGACAACTCAGCGCAACGCAGCACGCCGGCGCCACCATCAGCTTATGAGCCGGCTGGCCGCCTACAGCTGGTCCAATTATGTTGCAGCCAATGCAACATCACAGTTGTCGCGGCGTTCCCTTGCACAGCAGCACCAACTCATCCAGTGCTGTGAGGATATGACCAGGGTCCTGGAGCACCTGACCACGGCGGTGACAGCACTACACCCTCCTGCTATACCTGCCACTGTTGGGGGTGATGATGTCTGTGAGGGGACATCGAGCATGAGCAGCCACTCTGCCTCACAAGTCGCACCACTCAGGCGCAGCACAAGGCCCACGGCAGGTACAGGTGCCCCGGAAGAGGATGAGCCTCAGAGGCGCTTGGGTGGAACGCGCAGGAGGCGCAATTGACTACATGTGACTATTACAGGCACAGGCTGCGTATAAGCCTGCCCTGTCCTTTGACACAGCAGTATGCAGTAATACTGTTAGTAAAGAAGAAAGTTGAAGTGGTACCATTATTGTGATTGCAACAATTATATTTATTTTTGCAGCACACATTAGCGTTGTGTCATTATTACATTTTGCATGCATTTGTGATTTGTGGGGTGAGGGAAGAGGGTACACTAGAAACTGTTCAATGTGATGTGGTTGCAACGTCTGTGGCCTTCAGCTGGGTTCTCCCCGCGTGCATGGCGCGCATGTGCTGGTGGCCGGTTGTCCCCTTCAGATTCACTGCCAGAGTTGTCGACAGGTATCCGGCGCTTGGTTGCAATGTTATGTAGTATTGCGCAGACAGCCACAATGCGGCAGCACACTGCAGGACTGTAATACATGGCCCCACCTGTCTTGTGCAGTATGCGGAACCTGCTCTTGAGCAGCCCAAATGTCCTTTCTATGCAATTCCTTGTCCGTATGTGTGCAAGATTGTAGCGCCGTTGCTGGGGTGTAGCAGGGTTGAGGTATGGGGTGAGGAGGTATTCACGGAGGGCGTAGCCACTGTCACCTGAATGAGAGGAGCAGAGGGTGATTGCCTGTGCTGCGCTGCTACCTAATAGCAATGTGACATTGTCGACAAAGTGTACTTACCAAGTAGGTGTCCTTCCCCAAAGTCTCCCCTGGCCTGTCGTGTGTGGAGGCCACTGTGCCGGAATATGAAGGAGTCATGGCTACTCCCTGGGTACTGGGCCATAATGTCAGTGATGTATGTCTTAGCATTGCAGACCATCTGTATGTTTTTTATTTATTTATTTTATGTAGTTTGTAGAGCGCGCAGCTACCCCCGAAGGGGTGTCCCGGCGCAAAAATCCAGAGTTACCAAGGGAAAGGGGGAGTGAAGCAAGAGGAGCAGTGGAGAGACTAAAGTCCGGAGAAGAGCCAGGTTTTAAGTTTGGCTCGGAAGATGGATTCAGAGGGACAGAATCTCAGCTCAATTGGAAGGGAGTTCCACAATTTGGCAGCAATGACACTGAACCCTCTGCCACCAGTTCTAGATAATCTAAAACGGGGCGAGATCAGGAGGCGGAGGTCATTAGATCTCAGGGATCTGGTGGAGCGGGATATCGAAACCCGTTTTTTCAGATAAGTAGGTCCGCAGTCGTTGACGGCTCGATAGGTGAGGGTGAGGACCTTGAACTGAATGCGGCTAGCCACTGGAAGCCAGTGGAGTTCCCTCCGATAAGCAGAAACAGATTGACGGTACGGGATATTACCGATCAGTCTGGCTGCAGCATTCTGGACAATCTGCAGCCGGCCTATCAGGTACTGGGGGGCACCAGCATAGAGGCTATTGGCATAGTCCAAGTGGGACGTGATGAGGGCTTGGGTGACTGTACGGCGAGAATCCAGGGGGAGATAGGGAAGGATTTTTCTAATCATGCGCAGTTTCATGAAGCAGGCGGAGGTGACTTTATTAACCTGGGTTTTGCATGACAGGGAGTCGTCAAATTGGAAACCAAGATTCCGAGCCGAGTGAACGGGGGACGGGGCGGGATCAAGCGCCGTGGGCCACCACCAAGAGGAGGGGATGGAGGTTCTCTGATTAAAAAACAGAACCTCCGTTTTGTCTGCATTCAATCTGAGGTGATTCGCGGTCATACAGACACTGATGTTGTTAAGGCATTGGCGAAAATTGACGAATGCGGAGTCCGAGTGGTCCCTGAAGGAGAACACCAACTGTGTGTCGTCAGCGTAAGAGACCACCCTGACTCCGTAGGACTCCACAACGTCAGCCAATGGGGCAAGATAGACATTGAAGAACAGGGGGCTGAGGGCGGAGCCTTGCGGCACCCCACATGACAGAGGTTTTTTCTCAGACTTGAAGGGACGCAACAGTACCCTTTGACTTCTAGATGAGAGGAAGGACTCGATCCAGCTGAAGGCAGTGCCACCAATGCCTATCTGCTTAAGTCGGTCAAGGAGGATGGGGTGAGAGACCGTATCGAATGCTGCGGACAAGTCGAGGAGAACCAGCATGGCCTCCTCGCCCCTGTCCACGCATTCTCGAATTGTTTCGGATACTTCCAGCAGGGCCGTCTCAGTGCTGAATCCGGCTCTGAATCCGGATTGTGATCCATGCAGCAGAGAATGGTTTTCTAGGTATTCCGTGAGTTGCAGCTGCACAGCTTTTTCCAGGACTTTGGCGGGTTTAGGAAGAAGGGAAATGGGACGATAGTTAGCAAAAACAGTGGGATCAGCGTCTGCTTTTTTTAGAATAGGGATCACCAAGGCCTCCTTCCAGGTGGTAGGGAAGAAGCCATGGTGAAGGGAGGCATTCCAGATGGAGAGGAAGGGGCAGGCGAGTGAAGGCGCCAGTTCTCCCATGATTTTTGCGGGGACAGGATCAGAGGGGGCACCGGATTTGCAGTGAATAAGTAGTCTGATAGCCTCGTCCTGGTTAAGTTTGTTAAATGAGAGAAAGGACGGTGACTCTGGGGGACTAGTGGGAAAAGGCAAGGTGACAGGCCCTGTGGGGAAGGAGACACAGAGTTTGTTAATCTTTTCGAGAAAGTAGTCTGAGAGTCCCTCGCAGAGAGCCTGACTCGCGGTGTTCTGAGGAGCCCTGGCCGGAGGGTTAATAAAGTCTTTAACAATGCTAAAGAGCGTTTTAGATGAGTTTTTAGCTTTATTAATTTGAGAGGCAAAGTGGACTTTCATCGCGCTTTTTTTTTGTTTAAGGAAATTTTTTAGGGCAGTTCTATATAGAAGTTTGGCTTCGAGGTCGTAGTTTAATCTCCACTTGCGTTCGAGAGCCTTGCATCTGCTTTTTTCCTCCCGGAGGGAGGTGGAAAACCAGGGAGCAGAGGGTCGCGACCTGGTGGAGGTGATGATTTTCTGGGGGGCGATAGAATCAATCGCTTCAACGAGGGTAGTATTCAGCCTAGAGACATTTTCATCAATGTCCGAGGAGAGGTACTCCGACTGAAAATGGAATAACGGGTCCAAGGTGGCACATGTAACCTTGTGCCACTTTCTTCCCAACTCCTTCCTTGGGGCCATAGGGGCAGATTTTCGTCCCAGGGTAAGAGAGAAGGGAATGAGGTAATGATCAGTCCAAGTAAGAGGGAGGGGCGGGAGGACAGAGATAAGTGGAAAATTGGCGAATATGAGGTCCAGAGTGTGGCCAGCCACATGAGTGGGACCTACAACTAATTGCTTGAGATTGAGGCTATCCATAGTTTCCAACAGGTTGGTTGCCTTCACACAGAGCGGATTGTCTATGTGGAGGTTAAAATCGCCCAGGACAATGAAGTAATGGTGTTTAAGAGATAAGTCAGCCAGTTGGTGGACGAGAGCAGTGAGGGAGGGGGAGGTGGCGGGGGGGGGATTATAGACTAATGTGCCAGCCAGGATAACTGCCGCAGAGTCGGAAATGGAGAAGTACATGGCTTCAATTGTACCAATGTTGGTGAGTTTGGTAAAAGTCAGCTGGAAAAGGGATTTAAAAATGACGGCTAGACCGCCTCCAGACTTACCACCAGCCCGGTTCAAGCATTTTATATCATATCCTGGGGGAATAGCCAGATAGATATCCGGAGAGGAGGAGTCGGTGATCCAAGACTCGGTGAGAAAGAGAATATCCCATTCATCAGAAGAGATGGACATCCAGATGTCATTGGCATGCCGGGGAAGAGAACGGCAATTAATCAAACCTGCTTTCAGGGTGCGCTGATTAGAGGAGGATAGCTGTAGCGGGGGACATAGAGAGAGACAAGGTTGGCAGGGCGGAAGAGTGAAACTGCATTGCGAGCAGTGGTAATGAGCGGTCTCCAGGTGGTTTGGGATGCAGCGAGAGCTGGTCAAGCAAGGGCGCGTATTAAGTAGGTGAAGTTGGGTATGGGTCCAGCAGGTGCGGACGGGGCTAGTGGAGGAGGCAGGGGGACTGGCCCTGGGCCCGGTCCAGGCCCGGACGGGCCCAGACGGGCTTGCCTTTGGCGCGCCTTCGGCGCGCTGACGGCGCGCCCGCTGCGCCCGTCCGCTGCGCTTCCTAGCAAGACACATCTTTTTATGTCAGTGTGAGAGGAATCATGTGGGTGTGGCCAGCTGAGGTGGGCGTGTCCGCCGTGGCGCCTCGCCCTCAGTAATGGCGAAAGGTAGCGTTCGTTGCAGCGCTAGGAGCGCTGTTTCAGTGCACAGGGAAGTGGTATTAAAAGTACAAGGTATCACACAACAATATTTTTAAAAAGAACAGATTCACTCCCGGCTTCCGCCTCAGGAGACTCCCGGATTAAGGTGACGCGCTTTCCAGCTGCGCGCACTTTATAGTGTCAAGAGGGGGCGTGGCCAGCTGAGGTGGGCGTGTCCGCCGTGGCGCCTCGCCCTCAGTAATGGCGAAAGGTAGCGTTCGTTGCAGCGCTAGGAGCGCTGTTTCAGTGCACAGGGAAGTGGTATTAAAAGTACAAGGTATCACACAACAATATTTTTAAAAAGAACAGATTCACTCCCGGCTTCCGCCTCAGGAGACTCCCGGATTAAGGTGACGCGCTTTCCAGCTGCACGCACTTTATAGTGTCAAGAGGGGGCGTGGCCAGCTGAGGTGGGCATGTCCGCCGTGGCGCCTCGCCCTCAGTAATGGCGAAAGGTAGCGTTCGTTGCAGCGCTAGGAGCGCTGTTTCAGTGCACAGGGAAGTGGTATTAAAAGTACAAGGTATCACACAACAATATTTTTAAAAAGAACAGATTCACTCCCGGCTTCCGCCTCAGGAGACTCCCGGATTAAGGTGACGCGCTTTCCAGCTGCGCGCACTTTATAGTGTCAAGAGGGGGCGTGGCCAGCTGAGGTGGGCGTGTCCGCCGTGGCGCCTCGCCCTCAGTAATGGCGAAAGGTAGCGTTCGTTGCAGCGCTAGGAGCGCTGTTTCAGTGCACAGGGAAGTGGTATTAAAGGTACAAGGTATCACACAACAATATTTTTAAAAAGAACAGATTCACTCCCGGCTTCCGCCTCAGGAGACTCCCGGATTAAGGTGACGCGCTTTCAAGCTGCGCGCACTTTATAGTGTCAAGAGGGGGCGTGGCCAGCTGAGGTGGGCGTGTCCGCCGTGGCGCCTCGCCCTCAGTAATGGCGAAAGGTAGCGTTCGTTGCAGCGCTAGGAGCGCTGTTTCAGTGCACAGGGAAGTGGTATTAAAAGTACAAGGTATCACACAACAATATTTTTAAAAAGAACAGATTCACTCCCGGCTTCCGCCTCAGGAGACTCCCGGATTAAGGTGACGCGCTTTCCAGCTGCGCGCACTTTATAGTGTCAAGAGGGGGCGTGGCCAGCTGAGGTGGGCGTGTCCGCCGTGGCGCCTCGCCCTCAGTAATGGCGAAAGGTAGCGTTCGTTGCAGCGCTAGGAGCGCTGTTTCAGTGCACAGGGAAGTGGTATTAAAGGTACAAGGTATCACACAACAATATTTTTAAAAAGAACAGATTCACTCCCGGCTTCCGCCTCAGGAGACTCCCGGATTAAGGTGACGCGCTTTCCAGCTGCGCGCACTTTATAGTGTCAAGAGGGGGCGTGGCCAGCTGAGGTGGGCGTGTCCGCCGTGGCGCCTCGCCCTCAGTAATGGCGAAAGGTAGCGTTCGTTGCAGCGCTAGGAGCGCTGTTTCAGTGCACAGGGAAGTGGTATTAAAAGTACAAGGTATCACACAACAATATTTTTAAAAAGAACAGATTCACTCCCGGCTTCCGCCTCAGGAGACTCCCGGATTAAGGTGACGCGCTTTCCAGCTGCGCGCACTTTATAGTGTCAAGAGGGGGCGTGGCCAGCTGAGGTGGGCGTGTCCGCCGTGGCGCCTCGCCCTCAGTAATGGCGAAAGGTAGCGTTCGTTGCAGCGCTAGGAGCGCTGTTTCAGTGCACAGGGAAGTGGTATTAAAAGTACAAGGTATCACACAACAATATTTTTAAAAAGAACAGATTCACTCCCGGCTTCCGCCTCAGGAGACTCCCGGATTAAGGTGACGCGCTTTCCAGCTGCGCGCACTTTATAGTGTCAAGAGGGGGCGTGGCCAGCTGAGGTGGGCGTGTCCGCCGTGGCGCCTCGCCCTCAGTAATGGCGAAAGGTAGCGTTCGTTGCAGCGCTAGGAGCGCTGTTTCAGTGCACAGGGAAGTGGTATTAAAAGTACAAGGTATCACACAACAATATTTTTAAAAAGAACAGATTCACTCCCGGCTTCCGCCTCAGGAGACTCCCGGATTAAGGTGACGCGCTTTCCAGCTGCGCGCACTTTATAGTGTCAAGAGGGGGCGTGGCCAGCTGAGGTGGGCGTGTCCGCCGTGGCGCCTCGCCCTCAGTAATGGCGAAAGGTAGCGTTCGTTGCAGCGCTAGGAGCGCTGTTTCAGTGCACAGGGAAGTGGTATTAAAGGTACAAGGTATCACACAACAATATTTTTAAAAAGAACAGATTCACTCCCGGCTTCCGCCTCAGGAGACTCCCGGGAGTCCCGGGAGTGGTAGGACTTGCGATTGCGGAACATATACTCCGTGGCAGCTGGTGGGCAGATGGCGATGTGGGTACAGTCTATGCATCCGAATACATGTGGAAAATGGGCTACATTGTAGAATTGTAGCTTGGTCAAGTCCAAATCCTGTTGGCTGGTCGGAAATGTGATGTGACGGTGTAGCTGGGTGAGCATAGCGTCAACAAAAGTCTGGAGGCAGCATGACATGGTGGGCTGGGATATCCCCCCAGCAGCCGCTACTATCCCCTGGAAGCTCCCGGAGGCCAGGAGGTGCAGGCTACACAATACCTGCACATGTGTAGGCACCGCATTGGTACGCCTTGTTAGGTGCTGCATCAGGGGGTCAAGGTCCTGTATTAGCTGCATTATCATTTCCCCATTCAGCCTGTATTTTGCATATATCTGCTCTCTGGTTTTGTCCAGCAAGGTGACCCGCTGGCGGAAAATCCTGTCCTGGATCCTGCGTCTCCTCCATGCTGCTCGCTGTAGCCTTCGACGCTTGACCACCATGTACATTCCTGGCATTGTGGAACTCCTAATGCTGCTGCTGATTGTCCTTATGTGTGATTGGTCAGGCCTGAACCTGTTACTGATTGGCCAACGGTTTTTTAAAAGAAAATTTTTGATGGCTTTTATGGTTACCACCTGCTTTGAGTTGTCCTTAATTTGCGCCGCGCAAACTGCGATTTTTGGGTTTTTCGCTATTTGCGATTTACCATGAATGCCGATTGCGATAGTATTGCGAATTCGCTATTTATTTCGCAGAATCCGTGGTTTGTCTCTTTTTCCGATTCGCTAATGCTCTCCTACCGGGATTCTGCGATTTTAATTGCGAATTCGCAATTATGGGTTTGCGAATTCACTATTTTCATGTTGAATCCCGATTACGGATATTGCGCCCGCAATTGCATTTTCGCAGTGATTGCGGGCGCAATTTTGCTTCATGAATCAGGCGGTTTATTTCCAGGTATGCTGAGAAACAAGTTTTGAATCATAAAGCAAATATGTATTAACGTCACTTGCTCTACCAAAGCTAACGACGAAAGCCCCACCTAAACTCATGTTAGAATGTAGGCTGAAAAAAAGTGTTTTTATCTTATCTATACTAGTCCAGTTGAAATGTACACGATCACACAAGGTTCCTGCTCTGCCTTTGTGCTATAATGTTCGCATTTTCAAATTATAAGTGTATGAAGAAAGTAATCTACTTTACAAATAAAAACCTTCATGCTAGTAATTATTCTTTTTGCCTTAAGGTTCGTTCACAAACGTTCAAATAATAAAAGTAGCGGTAGTAATTTTACTTTGCTCTTTTTTACGTTCTGCTCACAAATGCGCCGATTTAGGCCAGTGAACGGAAGACAGCCATTTTCTAACATTTTTGGAGGTAGAAACCATGTTGATTGATCATAATTAGGGCTTCCATAAAACCGGGAGCCCTAATCATAATGTAAATTGCTGTTTACTTTTGCTTAACCGTACCTTCTCCTTCTTCTCTCGACGTGTACCTCGTTAACAAGCTAGCAAGACAGGGCTAGGAGCAGCCTCTCTTTCTATCAGACCTGTAATCAATACGTTTCTTTCTTAAGTGATCCCGTAGGAACCGGATCTCGAACTTCAATTTTAGCCTGTTTTTGAAATTGCTCAGTTTCTCTTCTCACGGATTGGAAGTTGGCTCTGTTTTTTAATAAAAGTCATTTAAACAAGAGCAAAACGTTATTTCGAAAGAGTGTCTAGAAAAGCGAGTCGTACAATGCAAATGTTTTTAGTGTAAACAGGAATTAAACTCTGGCCTATTGAGCCGGTTAATCGTTAGTCAAGCCGCGCCATTACAATAATGCAGATGGCGGAGGATGCAGGAAGAGAGGTCCAGACGTCCAGAGCACCATTAAAGTGGTTATTGATCGGAGGTTAATGCTGTGTATCTAAGAGATCACTCTGCCTCTTTCTGATAATCAAATGAGTGCCGAATTGAATGAGTGACTAAACTGCTTGGGTGGAGGTCTCTGCTAGATCCGTCGGGAGAGCGTCGGTATTGATTGCTGAACGCTAAATCTCCAGCACCTAAAAGCTTTCTCTCATTCAGCTTCCAGACTGCCCATTGACTGGAAATAGTGTTTGGTATGACAGGCTGAAATCATATTGCACTGTTATTGGGTGAAGACAGCATTTTCTAACTTTCAATATTGCTTCTCTGACGTGTCCTATGTCCTGGCCAATAGTCGGAGACGGAAGGCTGACAAGTGCAAGATGGGACACGGATTGGAAAGTTAATATTTTGAAAGGGTAGCCCTGTCAAAACATTTGAAAAATGTTCTCACCGAAGGCAGGTTATAGATATATTAAAGATTTGTCCTTCACCTTTTGTGCACATAAACCGTCGGCAAGACGTTTACTTTGCTCTGCAGCCTAAAAGAAGCAGTAATGCGTCTATAAGGCTCCTTCCCGCATTCTTTTAAATGCACAGTAACAAAGTACACGGTGAAAGGGTGCTGACATTACCAGGTCCTGAATCACTGCTTCCGGAAGGCAATTGCACCCATCCACCATGCCGTTATGAGGTTTTGGAGCTAGAACAGAGAATAACCAGACACACACTGGGTGCTTTTCCTCCTTTTTAATTTTCCTCATGTTAATACCTGCCCTGAGAAGGTGTTAAATGGGAAAGATGCAGCCAGGGCCGCTGCAGGTAAGAGTGGTGGGGCCTGCTGGGGGGAATTTGGAGAGACGACCATGAGGAAAAATGCATTATTTATTTAATTTACCCTTGTGGTCGTCTCTCGAACCCCCGTGACCCCCCCCCCCCCCTCAAGCCTGCCCCTCCGCCCACCGCTCTTACCTGCTGCGGCTGCGGCTGGAAAGATGGGAGAATGTGAGTCTGGGTATGGGACAGGGTTAGTGAAGTGGCAGGGAATGCTCTGGCCTGGCTGAAGGCAGTGTTCCAGGCTCCTCCTGTATGTTGGTATAGGACGGCTGCAGATTGGCTACATTTCAATCTTTAGTCCCTTTACTGGACCTCCAATTTATTTGACCAGGCGCGCTTCTGCCATATAGATTCGAACCAGCAATGCACATATGGGAATCCTGAATGTGTGAACCCTGGGTCACTTGTGTTTGAGCATGCCTGTAATTCCCCAGTGGGTGCCACAATGTCTGAAAGATAATCAGGTCCTAAAAGTCTGGGAGTACGTTACCAGAACCTAATATCTTTGCAAGTGAAAGTGTAGATCCTCTACTAATTAGAGCCTCTACTATTTAGGTCTCCATGTAATCCCCTTGATTATTCCTCTCTAAGAACAACTGTTTATTTACATTTTTGTTGGCATCATAATACAAATCAATCATGAAAAGATTTTGGTCTAATTAACTAATTTTACAGACATTTATAAACAGTGGAGAACTTTTGCACAAATTTCATTAGAATTTCAAAAGAAATACATTTAAAAAGCAGCAGTATCATCACTTTTCAAATACAATTTCAGATAAAATCTTAAATAATATTCTGTGCCAGCAGAAGGAGAGGCAGAGATAGCCTCTTAACAAAATCATTCTCAATCCTTTCCAACCCTGTTTGGTCACAATATCCCCAAACACCAGCCCAGTAGCTGTCATTTGTACAACATTTGGCTTTATATATGGTGACAAGCTCTTTAACACCTTGACTGCTAGGGGTTTTCCCCCTGTGTGCTGGGATTTCGAAAATCCAGAGTAACATGACGAGCTCAGCTCGTCATCAGCATACGTGCCCCGTAGATGATGACGAGCTGAGCTCGTTATCAGCATCCAAGCGGTTAATGGGCTTATTTCCTATTTAGGTGGCAACATTGAAAACCCCCTCTGTGGTTTTGGCAAGAGCAGCATCCCTCCTAATCTTCAGTAAACCAAAAGTAGGTTTCTCACCAAATGATATCCCAAGATAAGGGAACACCTTAACATAATTACTTTATTGTTGTTCACTCTGAAAACAATACTTTCCTTCTTGTTGGATCCAAAAACCATTACATGGGCTTTTGCCTGATTTACAGCAGGATCCAAGTTGCCATAAAGCTGCGAAAATGGTGAAACAATCAATGTAGCTGAGCTTCAGTCTGTTGTTATCATCTAGGTTAGCTATGGAGTGTGGAGCACTGTGTTTAGTGGATTTCATATTCCTAGAAGGTCTGAGGGTTCTACTCTGTGGCAGTTGCAGATGGACCAGCCAGAGGGACAGCCACAGATTTCTACCTTGTGTAACTTATAAAATAAATACTTCAATCCTCTGAAAGCAACCATACTCGAAGACGTCTTATTTGCTTACCACATTGTGGAGAGATGAAGGCATACCCTCAGTGCTGTTAACTGATAATGGTACTCAACTAACTTCTCTTGAAAAGAAGAACTTTTTGTCTACTTCTGGTATTAAGCACAGCAGCACTTCTCTATATAATCCACAAGGAAACGGAACTATGAAAAGGGCTATTTGAATGATCAAGGGAGTCATTCAGATGGCGATCTCTAGTGGTAAAGAAGTGGACTCAATGGTATCAGAGATGGTATGGGCATATCGCTCAAGTGTACATAGTATCACTAATAAAAACCCTTTTGAGATGATGCGTGGGAGACCACGAAAGACGAAATTGGATCCTACTTGGATTAAAGACATTGTTACAAGAGAAGTCATTCCTGCTAACTCTACCCAAATTATTCAACTTGGAAGTGTGAACTATAAAAAACGGTTCGAAAAGAGAATTTGTTCTAGAGATTGGGTAAAGATACGTTCAGGTAGACTAGGATCTTCTTTCAGAAAATATTTAGGTCCTTTCAAAGTCCAACTTACCTTACCATATTGTGTAGTTCTGGACAATGGTGAAAGATGGAACTATAAGAGAGTAGCTTTATACCAGAAAGGTGGTCTGAGTACAGATGTTGTGTTTAAGAGCAATTGTAGTGATAATTTTATAGACAATACGTTTTTATCTATGTCTGACAATGAACTCATTTACAATTCGTAGGAGAACTCTGTTCCTCAAAGAATTGTTCAGGGAGGAGGTGATGCTCCTCCTTTAGACTCTCATGTAAACCAATCCACTCGTGAGGTAAGACATCATAGAAATGGTTGTCCCCAGGATATCTGAAGGATTATATATGTAAATAATTCACATTGCCTTTTCCATTCAACAATTTATTTTTTATCAAATTTATGTATGTTGATAAGATATCAAGTATTCAATTGTATTCATCTTATTTTAATTTCCTTAACTTTACTATATCTGATATTTGTTTAGGAATTATTTAGTATTTTTTATCTTACATCTTTTGTTTATTTAAGGGAAGAAGATAGGTTGTAATCATCTAGGTTAGCTATGGAGTGTGGAGCACTATGTTTAGTACATTCCATATTCCTAGGAGGTCTGTGGGTTCTACTCTGTGGCAGTTGCAGACAGACCAGCCAGAGGGACAGCCACAGATTCCTACCTTGTGTGACTTATAAAATAAATACTTCAATCCTCTGAAAGCAACCATACTCGAAAAAGTCTTATTTGCTTACCACATTTTGGAGAGATGAAGGCATACCTTCAGTGCTGTTAACTGATAATGGTACTCCACTAACGTCTCCTCTTGAAATGAACAACTTTTTGTCTACTTGTGGCATTGAGCACAGCCGCACTTCTCTATATAATCCACAAGGAAACGGAATTGTGGAAAGGGCTAACCGAACGATCAAGGGAGTCATGCAGATGGCGATCTCTAGTGGTAAAGAAGTGGACTCAATGGTATCAGAGATGGTATGGGCATATCGCTCAAGTGTACATAGTATCACTAATAAAACACCTTTTGAGATGATGCGTGGCAGACAACCAAATATGAAATTGGTCCCTACTTGGATTAAAGACATTGTTACAAGAGAAGTAATTCCTGCTAACTCTACCCAAGTTATTCAATGTGGAAGTGTGAACTATAAAAAATGGTTCAAAAAGAGAATTTGTTCTGGAGATTCGGTAAAGATACGTTCAGGTAGACTAGGATCTTCTTTCAGAAAATATTTAGGTCCTTTCAAAGTCAAACTTACCTTACCATATTGTGTAGTTCTGGACAATGGTGAAAGATGGAACTGTAAGAGAGTAGCTTTATACCAGAAAGGTGGTGTGAGTACAGATGTTGTGTTTAAGAGCAATTGTAGTGATAATTTTATAGACAATACGTTTTTATCTATGTCTGATAAATGACCTCATTTACAATTCGCAGGAGAACTCTGTTCCTCAAAGAATTGTTCAGGGAGGAGGTGATGCTCCTTCTTTAGACTCTCAGGTACACCAATCCACTCGTGAGGTAAGACATCATAGAAATCGTTGTCCCCCAGAATATCTGAAGGATTATATATGTAAATGATTCACATTGCCTTTTCCATTCAACAATTTATTCTTTATCAAATTTATGTATGTTGATAAGATATCTAGTATTCCATTGTATTCATCTTAATTTAATTTCCTTAACTTTACTATATCTGATTTTTGTTTAGGAATTGTTTAGTATTTAGTTGGCTTTGTGTTTTTCCCCCCCCCCAGTCACTCCATGTGTCTCCGTACTGCCATCAACATGACGGCACCCGCCTGTTAACGCTCAGAAGCCTACAGACCCCCAATGCATATGCAGTTGACGCAAATCTAAGGTAATAACCTATAAATGAATACTTATTAAGCATGAGCGAATTTTGCGGATCTCGCGTTCGCGAATTTTGCGGATTTGCGGATTCGCAATCCGCAAAATCCGCGAATTCCCGCGAATTTGCGGATTTTTTTTTTTTTTGTGTTCGCCCGTGTTTCTGCCAGTTCGCGAGGGTTTTGTACACTTTCGCAAATTGCGAACTTACCTGTCGGGTCGCAAGTTTCGCAAACTTGTTGTTTCTACGTGTCCAGCCTGTTTGGGACACTCTTCTTCATCACTGCCACTCTCTGTCACCACTGCCACTCTCTGACTACTCATGCCACCCTCTGGCCCACCCATGCCACCCTCTGTTTCATCACCACACCCTCTGGTTGTCCAGTGTACATTATTTTCGGCAAAGCAAAGCACACCTTCCCTGCCTCAAGTGACCTGAATTAATTTGGGGCTGATTCATGTGTCACAGAATATTTTTTTAGCTGGCACCTGCTTCCTTAGTGCGCCCTGATTAGTGATCTTTTGCACTTGCTAAGTGCTTTCATTGTTGCAAAATTAGTTACAACACCTGCCCTGCCCCAACTGACAATAATGAATTAGGGGCTGATTAATGATTTTAACTTCCAGCCTGGCTCCTGCTTGTCTCCCTTAGCTGTAATTCAGGACCTTTGTGGCATATGTGTAACTATTCTGAGGTTCAGAGCAGGGTCACATAATAGTTTCAACTGGCAACTGAACTCTGGAGGGGCCCCTCAGGAAGCACTCCAGGAAATGGCTACTAATGATGAGCCTGAACTTTTGAACCTGGTAAGTAGTTACTTTCAGTTTTGCTAAGATCGTATTTCTGCAATTTTGCACTTATTCGCGGGGCGCGAACTCACGCGAACAGTGCGAGCAGTGCGAGCAAAATCCGCTGCTCGCGGATTTGCGGATTTTGCGGGAAATTCGCAAATCTCGCGGATTGCGGATTTCCCGAAAATCCGCAAAATCCGCGAGCGGAACGGATTTTCCGCCCACGCCTAATACTTATCTTTTAGCAGTAAAACTTAACATGCTAGAACAACCCCTTTAAATATCCAAATCTTTTCTATGCCCCTTTCAATACCTAGACTGCCTATGCGACCAGAACCGTCAACAGACCCCCATCTTGAGAACTACTAAATCTAGTAAACAGGTATCTATTTGGCTCTCAATACCATGGTTATTGGCTACCGCATCAGACTACCATATCTAACCATTTACCATGTATGTACTCTGATATACAGGTTATCTGCACATCATCTACTGGGCACCAGCAGTACGTAGCCTCTCACCAAATAGGAGTAACCTCACAGGTATTATCCCTACCGTGTGTCACCTATTAGTTCCCATGACACCAGTATGATTCATTTAATCTCTAAAGTTGTCACTTTCATTTCACAGCTTAATACCAGAAGCTCACTCTTAAATAACAAGATATGTGAGAATAGAAAACCAGAAACAGATTGATAAAACACATTAAAGGTACCTATTCATTTTGTAACCTGCCTGCGCACTCTCTGGACCTTTATCTCTTGGGCCACCCATAATTATGCAATTTTCTTTATATTTTGTCATTAATCAGTGCTCAAGTCCTCAAGACAGACCATCCATCTCAGACTACTCTGAAATTTCAATTGCACCCGTGTGAGAACCAATACCAATTACACGTTCAGGTACAATTATATGCTCGTCTATGCCCACCCACCACTGTGGTCTATATCCCAGCCTATACCCCATCCCTCTATCCTTTTTATATACTTCATCTTTCCATACGTCCCTGTTCACTTGTATTTCCCCTTCTACCTTCATCCCAACCTTTCTTGCATATCATCCCTCACACCCTCCTAACCTTTCACGGGCCCTTCCCCTCTTATCTCGAATTAGCACGAAATTAGTATCTTTTATCTTCATCCAACACTTATAATTCAGAGTGTTAATTAGGTTATTACTTCAGCTCCCATTCCACTGCCCTTACCCTCCAGCATGTTGCATAGCAATTGTTATATGTACAGTTAAGTTGTTTTGCAACTCATCAAATGTATCAATCTAAAATAGGTAGCAAATTGTACATAACTGTAAATATTAGGTCAGGTTCAAGTATTTTCCACGACACCACTGTCTTATGTTGTACCACTGTATAAATGTATCACTACAAAGTTTTCTCTGTTTTTTTAACATGTATATATCTAGGACACTTTAAGGACATTGACAAGCACTGCTACTGTTTATATCCCTCTATATGCATAGGTCCACTTGGATACCTACATGGCTCCCTGATGAAGGCCCTCAGCCGAAACGCGCGTAGAAGACATACTTAGCCATGTTTTAATGTACATATGTGCTAAAACAAGCCTCCGCACAGACCTCAATTTATAAATCATGAAATATGTATAGGATCTAACAATATATGTCTATATATGTAGATAAAAAGTCACATGTATAATGGAGGCATGCACGCAATAATCATGTATATTTAAATAACAATGTTTTTTACTATAATGAATATTTAATAAAATAATTTTGTACCATGCATTTTGTTTAATCACAGTTTGTGCTGTCATTAGTCCGTCTCTGTCCTTTGTCTAAATATTAGTTCCTAATTATTTCTTTTCAAATACTATATCCATCCCGAATTAGGAACTCTAGTCGGGGATACCCCTTCTTCTTTACATATATTTTCTCCACAGCCTGTCTGTGCGGGGGTTCAGTAAGTTTTAATTCACCTTTGTTCTTAGTCTCAATCTTGAACCTGTACCTCCTCACTCCTTTTCTCTGTATATCACCGACACTGCTTTCCCACTCTCCTCCCCCCCTACCCCTTACCTTGTGATTTCACACATCCATAACCCCCCCCTTATCACCCACCCATTATGGATAAACTACCCACATTTGGGTTCTCTGATGATGACTTTATATCCATGGTAGGTGAATTAGCCACCACAGACACACCAGTAAGCTCAAACTCACAAAACACTGAATATCAACAACTGCTAGCCCTTAAGAAAAAGACAAAAAGAATAGAACTGCATGGCCACTTCATGCTTCAATATCTAAAAGCTGGAGTTATCCCTCAAGGCCTACGAGTTAAAAACATCCCAGGACTTTTCGTCCAGATAAGAAGATTTCTAGAAAGATGGTCCCTTATAGCAAGCAGATGCTCAAGGGATCTCATGATGCTGATAGTAGAGACTGCCAAACACCTAGTAGAGACCCTCTTAACAGAAATAACAGAATTAGAGCTCAAACTTAAAAACAATACAGAAAAGGAAGACACAATCAAAAAACTAGAGGAAATTGAGAAAGACCTACAGTCATACAATGACTACCTCTTAAAGAGGAAAAAAAATAAACTCAAAAAAGACATCCAATACTTCAGCAATGAAAAAGTCTACCCTTATCTGGCAGACAATTATTACCAGCCAGAACCACTTGGCGATAACAGCTATGCCTCCAATCAACAACCCATACCTAAAAAAGTCACTACCTTCTCTAACACATCAGGGTCAGATGATGAGAGCAATACTAGTGACCCAGATCAGGGAGTACAACAAAGGGGAGGACAAAATAGAGGCAACAGGCCTTTTTTATCCAGGCGAGGGAATCCCCAGGGACGCTGGAAACCCAGATATCAGCAACGACACAGAGGCAACCCACAACAATACAACCAGCATTACCCGCCTCCTCTGAACCACCAATACCCAGGCCCTCTCATGCATGCCTATCCCCCTCCATCCTCAGAACTACCAGGAAGCTCCAGGAATATACTCCAACCCCAACCAAATTCTAGTGACTCGCCATGCACAATACTGGCGCGACTAGAAGAAATACCCATTTTCAACTTGAGCAGTAAGTCCCTTACCCCGGCAACAGAGAAGCTATTAACTAAAGGGCTCTCCTTTGTCCCTCATTGTAATATCAATAGATTTGAACTTTTCAAAGATCTCATGACCTTTTTTAGGAAGATCCGACTCCAAAACTTTTTTGAATCAAACATCACAGAAATGGAAACCACCACCAACCTATCAGGCCTTAAACCAGCGTCTACCTTTTTACCAACCCTAGAGCAAGTATCACCAGAGATTGCCACATTTGAACATGTAGTGTACAACAAACTCATAGCGGCGACCAAATACATACCGCCCCCCAGCTTCAACATATCCTACGAAGAACATCTAGCCCTTGCAGAACTAAAAACAGATAAAAACATCCCGATCAAATGTTGTGATAAAGGGGGAGGCATTGTGGTGATAGACACCAACCAATATATATTGAATATGGAAACACTTCTGCATGATACCAACCACTATATTCCAGTTCGAAAAGACCCCACCAAAAGAGTCCAATCAACGATTCTGTCCTTAACAACTAAGGCCCTTGACGACAATGTGATATGTGAGAAGGAATGGCAATTCCTCAATGTTCGCCAACCCAAAATGGCAGCGATATATGGGGTCCCAAAGATACATAAAAACAGTCATGACCCTCCGTACAGACCCATAGTCTCCACTATTGGATCCATCACGGAGCCTCTATCAAAGTACATTGACACCATCTTAAGGCCCCATATACCAAAAACTGCATCTCACGTAAAAGACACAAGGGATATTATCAACATCGTGGAATCCCTCACATTTGACCCTGAAAAACAGTGGTTAGCAACAATGGATATAGAGGCACTATATTCAAACATTCCGCAACCAGGAGCCATTAAAGCTGTCTCATGGTTTATTGACGCATACCACATTGACTGCCCAAAAAATTTCATCCTGGACTGTTTAAAAATAGTCCTATCAGAAAACACATTTGACTTTAACGGCTCGCTCTATCAACAAACCAAGGGCGTCAGCATGGGGGCTTCATGCGCGCCCACCGTAGCCAATATTTACATGGCTGAATTTGAGTCCAAATTCATATATAATGAAATTGCCCCTTTTAGCGAGTCCATTTCATCTTGGGCTCGCTATATTGATGACATTTTTTTCATCTGGACCTCAGAAACAGAACCACTATCCACCTTTGTATCATGGCTAAACTTATGTGACATAAACATGCATTTCACTGTCACATCCAGCCAGAAACATGTTGAGTTTCTAGACATCAACATTATCAGTAAGAACAACCACCTCAGTGTAGACCTGTATGTTAAACCAACCGCCCGTAACACATTACTAGACTACACCAGCTACCACTCTAAAACCCAGAAATCTAGCATCCCCTTCAGTCAATTCCTTCGGGTCCGAAGGAATTGCTCTTCTGTCACAGATTTTGACATAAGAGCAACCGACATGAAGCAGAAATTCATATCCCGTGGATACCCCAAACGCTTAGTACGTGACTCGTATAAAAGAGCACGATTCTTTGATAGACAGCACCTACTAACACCACAAGTTAAAGAACCGCAATCAAGAATGGTCTTTGTGACCAGGCATTCCACTATGAATGCGAAGCTCCAACATATCATTTTCTCAAATTGGCATATCCTTAATGCAACAAAACCTAAAGAAAGCCATTTGGCTAAGCCAATGTTTGCATACCGGAAAAATAAAAACCTAAAAGATCTGGTAGTAAGATCAAGAATGGAACCCAGCAAAAATGTCCCAACGCAAAGAATGCTCACTGACTTGACACCAGTGACAGGCAATTAAAGTGTCTTGACTGTACTGCCTGCCAATTTGCTATTGAAACCAAAGAACTGAACTTCAATAATAAGAATATTTGCTCCCAAACTCTAACCAACTGTAAAACCACCAATGTGGTGTATCTCCTACTTTGCCCATGCAACAAGGGTTACGTGGGTGAAACAGCCAGGATGATGTCCACTCGTCTATCAGAGCATAGATCGGCTATCCGCACAGGTAAACAACTAGCCCCCCTAGTCAAGCATTACCAGGAGGCCAAACATAACCCCAATGACATTCGTTGGTTCATTTTAGAAAAAATCCATAAAACATCTGGCACACTCAGCACCCAGGTACGTAAATGTCGCGAGGTATATTGGATTTTCACCTTGGACACATACACAAAGGGTATGAACAACGAGATACCATGGGACCAAGTACTGAAATACAACCACGGCTAAACTTAGTCCCCACACTTCATTAATGTGGACATTCCCCGGATTTTCAACCCTCCATGACAAATTGTGCCATTGTGTACCATTTTCTACTACCGCATCTCTTCCCTTCCTGCATCAATTTGGACAATTTTTAAAAAAAGACCTACATCAGTCAATGAGTAACGACGTGTCCATCTCTCCCTTCCAACATGTCTGCTCACTCTTTAGCTCTCATTGAGCATTCTCTCCCTTCCAACAAGTCTGCCAATTCTTATCTCCACATTGAGCAGCCTCACCACAAGCAGCAATGACTATTATGTATAATACAAACACGCCAACACATGGCCACTCACAGTGACCCTCTCGACTTAAACACCCCGGGCGCTACCTATCCGGGATCCATTGAGATGTTTATCAAACAAATTATCGAGCTAACTATAATATATTTCACCTTTCCAACATGTCCACGAGTATGCAGTACCCATTCAGGACGCTACTACGCACAGTCCGTCCTCCGTCTCTATGCCACATCAAACACATACACGTATTGGCTCCCCAAAATGACTCCTCCGGCTTAAATATATCCAGCGCCATTCAGTCGATTCCATCCTTGGCGCTACCCATACAGACGCCGACAGGACCCCCCAATCGGAAGGCGATCGAAAGAAAAACATCAGGTAAGCCCTTACGCGCACAGAACTACGATTCATTTATCAGCGTTCTCGCACGCTTCACAGGACACAGCCTAACAACCACCGTTGGCTTTGTGTTTCCCCCCCCCCCCCAGTCACTCCATGTGTCTCCGTACTGCCATCAACATGACGGCACCCGCCTGTTAACGCTCAGAAGCCTACAGACCCCCAATGCATATGCAGTTGACGCAAATCTAAGGTAATAACCTATAAATTAATACTTATCTTTTAGCAGTAAAACTTAACATGCTAGAACAACCCCTTTAAATATCCAAATCTTTTCTATGCCCCTTTCAATACCTAGACTGCCAATGCGACCAGAACCGTCAACAGACCCCCATCTTGAGAACTACTAAATCTAGTAAACAAGTATCTATTTGGCTCTCAATACCATGGTTATTGGCTACCGCATCAGACTACCATATCTAACCATTTACCATGTATGTACTCTGATATACAGGTTATCTGCACATCATATACTGGGCACCAGCAGTACGTAGCCTCTCACCAAATAGGAGTAACCTCACAGGTATTATCCCTACCGTGTGTCACCTATTAGTTCCCATGACACCAGTATGATTCATTTAATCTCTAAAGTTGTCACTTTCATTTCACAGCTTAATACCAGAAGCTCACTCTTAAATAACAAGATATGTGAGAATAGAAAACCAGAAACAGATTGATAAAACACATTAAAGGTACCTATTCATTTTGTAACCTGCCTGCGCACTCTCTGGACCTTTATCTCTTGGGCCACCCATAATTATGCAATTTTCTTTATATTTTGTCATTAATCAGCGCTCAAGACCTCAAGACAGACCATCCATCTCAGACTACTCTGAAATTTCAATTGCACCCGTGTGAGAACCAATACCAATTACACGTTCAGGTACAATTATATGCTCGTCTATGCCCACCCACCACTGTGGTCTATATCCCAGCCTATACCCCATCCCTCTATCCTTTTTATATACTTCATCTTTCCATACGTCCCTGTTCACTTGTATTTCCCCTTCTACCTTCATCCCAACCTTTCTTGCATATCATCCCCCACACCCTCCTAACCTTTCACAGGCCCTTCCGCTCTTATCTCGAATTAGCACGAAATTAGTATCTTTTATCTTCATCCAACACTTATAATTCAGAGTGTTAATTAGGTTATTACTTCAGCTCCCATTCCACTGCCCTTACCCTCCAGCATGTTGCATAGCAATTGTTATATGTACAGTTAAGTTGTTTTGCAACTCATCAAATGTATCAATCTAAAATAGGTAGCAAATTGTACATAACTGTAAATATTAGGTCAGGTTCAAGTATTTTCCACGACACCACTGTCTTATGTTGTACCACTGTATAAATGTATCACTACAAAGTTTTCTCTGTTTTTTTAACATGTATATATCTAGGACACTTTAAGGACATTGACAATCACTGCTACTGTTTATATCCCTCTATATGCATAGGTCCACTTGGATACCTACATGGCTCCCTGGTGAAGGCCCTCAGCCGAAACGCGCGTAGAAGACATACTTAGCCATGTTTTAATGTACATATGTGCTAAAACAAGCCTCCGCACAGACCTCAATTTATAAATCATGAAATATGTATAGGATCTAACAATATATGTCTATATATGTAGATAAAAAGTCACATGTATAATGGAGGCATGCACGCAATAATCATGTATATTTAAATAACAATGTTTTTTACTATAATGAATATTTAATAAAATAATTTTGTACCATGCATTTTGTTTAATCACAGTTTGTGCTGTCATTAGTCCGTCTCTGTCCTTTGTCTAAATATTAGTTCCTAATTATTTCTTTTCAAATACTATATCCATCCCGAATTAGGAACTCTAGTCGGGGATACCCCTTCTTCTTTACATATATTTAGTATTTTTATCTTACATCTTTTGTTTATTTAAGGGAAGAAGATATGTTGTAATCATCTAGGTTAGCTATGGAGTGTGGAGCACTGTGTTTAGTGCATTCCACATTCCTAGAAGGTCTGCGGGTTCTACTCTGTTGCAGTTGCAGACAGTCCAGCCAGAGGGACAGCCACAGATTTCTACCCGGTGTAACTTATAAAATAAATACTTCAATTCTCTGAAAGCAACCATACTCGAAGAAGTCTTATTTGCTTACCACAGAATCCTTGCTATTAAAACTGTATAATCAGCATAAATCAGCGTGGGGCACTACGGTTGCCTATTCACTGACAATCAGCATTGAGGTCCAGCAATTGTTCTTCGAAGTCATTTGCATATAAAGACAAGAGCAAGGGACTACGATGCAACCCTGGTGTACGTGCATGGCTAGTTTAAAAGGTTTAATTGCTTTCCCCACAGGCCATGTCGGATACTGGCCATCACATCTATATGATTTTCTTTCAGGAATGTAACAATATTCTGCTCCACCCCCAGATCTAACATATTTCTCCACAACATGGTTCTGTTTAACAGAAACAAAAGTTGAGCTGAGATCCTGAAGGCTAGGTACAGCTTGACCTTCTTGGCCAACTTATATTTACTTATCAAGAGGTATAAATTGACAAACTGCTCACCTATACCTATGCCAGTATGAAAACCAAATTGGAGGTCCGAAAGCACGCTGTACTCATTTGCCCAAGTTTGCAGTTGTTCCAGCCGGATTCTTCTCATTCTCTTGGTGATTGAGTTAATCAGTGATATGGGTCGGTAGCGATTTGGGTTACCCTCGGAGCCTTTTTTGAAGATTGAGATAATGGTTGACTGGGATCGAGCATTCAGGAGACCTATTACTGATATGATATTAAAAATATTTGTCAAAAGTTATGCCCACAGTGGAATATTTATCTTAAAAAGATTGGCTGGTATCCCTTCCGGTCCCTGATTATTGCTGCTATTACCTCACTCATTTCAAGCTCTAGCCCCAAAGATGGCATAGCTGAAGACTAAAGGAAGAAGATTAAACTGGGAGTGCTCGAGCTGGGATTATATCAGCATCTGCAAGGGGTTGAAACCTCCATAGAGGTAAGGTTTGAGTAGAGATGAGTAAAATTAAGTACCCAGATGTCAGGCAAAATCACGGTGTCAAGACTGGATTCCTGGGTTTTGTTAAAGTAGTTTTGGTTCTTCCTGAGGGGGAATTTTAACTCTGTTGAGAAGATGGAAACAACTGAATGGGTCCGTGTAGGAAGGTGGCTACCTGAGTATGGTTACCCCAGATGTTTTGCCTTGTGTTTAGCTGGTTTTCAACTTAGTCTGCCTGGTTCCCTGCTAATCAGGGCTCCAGGCTATCTGCTCTCTCTGTAAAATGGATTCCATGTACCCTAGGTGCATAACTAAATTGGCTTGGGCCACCTTATCAGCCCCTGTAAAGAGCACTACAGGTGCCCAGGGCATTGGTGCATCCAAGGCCTACCAGGGGCTGCAGCATATCATTTGCCACCCCTGGCTGGCTATCCAAAATTGACACAACTTGCTGATCACTCAGCTGGGGCAAGGTGGTGTAATCACCCCTTGCTTAGATATAGCATGCCTATATCTAAACCTATCTGGACACATATAAACCTATAAGCCACTCCTATGGCAGGCCTTAACAATCCTGGAGGCAGAGTGCGTGGTTTTATGTGAGATGGTGCTCTAGCATGAGCTGAGCCTGTCTGCAGCTGTCGGGATCAATTCCCTAAGCTGTTCCGAGATAATGCCATACCATATACTATTAAGTGCATTATAATCCTTGCGGTTATATGTTAACTTTGGTTTGGCTTTATCAACACATGTCGTGTAAGGTGTCATACGATTTGGAATACTACCCCCTCGTCAGTCCTGGCGACGGGGGTAGCCATCCACCCTTCTAGAGGGAGACGACATGTTACTTTGCTAAAACGCGGTTGATTTTAAAAAGAGCCTCAGATCCACAAAATGGATGCTTTTGCCACAGACGCAAGTCTGACCTCCTGCAGCTGACCGAAACTCAGCCAAGGAGGCCTGGACAAAGGATTTACTGTCACAGGGAGGTGTTACACCACCCCAGACAGGAGATAGTGGATTGTTGCAGGGAGGTTTGAAAGAAACCAGACAGTGCCTGGGGAGCACAAGGCTTCCCCTTGCATAATCCGGTCAAACCGGTTCTGGGGCACACCAGCCCCAGTCCGAGGGCGGCCTGGACAAAGGGAAAGGGAGCAGTGCCAACGAACTCAGATTATCCTGATGAAACATTTGAAATGAAACTCTGGACCCTTCGACAGCACCTCAACGTCTGCTTTGTTGCAGTTCCCGCCGGAACTCGAGCGACTGAGATCAACAAGATCAGGCTTGCCTGCCTTCTACCAACCCGATCCACAGTCCCTGCAGAGTCGAGACCCGCGGAGGCAACTGGAAGCGTGGGGCCCGCCATCTTGAAAAGACCACCAGACGCTGACCGTGCAGCCCACGAGTGACCCACGCAGCTGTACAACAGGGTTTAAAAAGCCCCAGCCCTGAGCCACTTTTGCACCGAAGCTCACCCCTCTAGTGCTGCGTGGGGCCCTTCTGCTTCTTTTGGCTCAACGCGTTGGGCCGGTCACTTGCCCGCTGGCTTGTGGCCCCTGTGCCAACGAAACTTGAAAACCGACTTGTGATTCTGATTGCTCCAGACTTGCACCCGCTCCTCTGAAAAGGAGCACCCGCTCTGACCCTCCTGGTCCAAATGAGAAGCAATCTTCCAGTCCTGCATGGATTGCTCTTGCCAAGTGTTATTTGCTCCAATCTTGAAGCCGACAGCGACGAGGGTGAGAGCTTTTGTGGGACAGCTCGTGACCCGCTCCTGGATGTCGCAGATGCCCCAGAGCCCACATGGCAGCGGAGAGAAGCTCCTCAACAACCACCTGATTGTGCCCAACATTGCCTGGTTCCATCCTGGTTCCACCCTGGTCACTGCTGAGTGACCCAGACTCTGTCCCCTCTGCTTTCAGGTACTTTACGACTCTGATCCACCCTTGGATCACACCGGACACTTCTCCTTCACATCGCCTGCAGCATCTTCAGCTTCAAGCACCAACAACCTGCGTGACGAAACCCAACGCCACTTCGACCCTATGCACCCTCTTCCTGTGGGTGAGGTAACTCAGCAACGCCGGTGTTCCCACACTGGTACACACCTCTAGGGGCTGTGTCTAAAGTTTTATCGTTCTAGGTTGAGCAGAAGTATTGTTAAACTTTAAGTGTGTAACGTTTACGCACCATTGACTTTGCATTGGTGCATGCATGTGCTTCAAGCGCTGCACCCGAATCCCGCGAGCTTTTCCCGACTTCAACATTGCTTGTCCCGACTGCTCCCAGCGATTCCCTAGGCCCTAGGCCTAACCACTGTTCGATTGGTATCTCTTATACCACTTTCTTAATATATGGTTTGAGTGGCGACCCGCCCTCATCCATAATTGTGCAACTTTCATATGTTATACTGGGCTTTTGTTTAAACGCTTGTGCCCCTTTGCTCATAAAGAGTACTGGGGATTATTTTAGCAATAAATACATATATTTTTATAATATATACTTGTGTGGTGTCCTTTCATTTGATATTACAGGATTGTGATTGGTAAAACAGCTCGCTTAACACGACCTCTTGAGTTTAGCCTTTCAGGCTGCTTAGTCCACGCCACCCCTAGGATAGCTTGTCTATAAGGTTGACTTACAACCAGACACCATAAGGGATTGTTTGGACTGATACAAGGTGGTTCCAGAATTGGAAACATCATATATCAGGCCAACTTCTCACAGTGCGAAAGGGAGTTCCTGCAGGGAGATGTCAAACAGTAGAAAGAGCCCTTCTGATGTATAAAAGCTTGAAGAATTAAGCAGAAGGCAAACTACTATTTTCTAATCATCTTCTAGAGGTAACTGCAACACATGGTATTTATAGAAAAAGTTGAAAACTGAATCTCAACAGTTGATGCTCTGTCCATGCACCCTTGACCCACAGGAATCAATCCATAACACAAGAGGAATATGAGATCTAAATGATAGAGGTGTGCATCTGGAGGAGTCACTAATTCAACAGGAATAGCTGAGCCTTGTGAAAAGGTTCAGGCTGTAGCAGGTCATCAGTTTAATGCCTCCTCACAAGTAGTGGCAAATGTACAAAAACAGTGATATAACTGATCTGCACGGCAAAGTCGGGCAGGGGGTTGACATTGTTTCTGCCATTTGTTCTCAAACGTCAATACTTTCTCCCATTCTTGGCCATTTGCTTCTATTTCTCAGTCACCAACTGTTAATCTTTGTCATTTCTGTCATTAACTCCAACCCCAAGGATTCTTGCTCTGCCACCCTACAGACCTGCCCCACACCTGTCTCTGGCCCATCTCTCACATTAGGCTTATTTCGTAGCGCTGCCTGTTCCCGAAGCAGGGTGCTGGTGAGCTTTACATGGCACACACATTGTGCAGAGAGAACAAAATATTCAATAGTGTGTATCTCTGTTTGGTAAATGTTGCTTGGGCAATGGAGCTACAGGGTATGGCAATAGCACATCATCCTTATTAGTAATCAATTGTATGTTGAGAGTGCCTATTCTTGGAAAACACAGCTCAGGATTTAGGATGGGATACCATGGCTGTGGTTGCCTATACTAGTGGAAATGTATCAATGCCCAGGTAAACCCTTCTGTCAACCAGAAGCGGCTGGTAGTGGGACTGCTGCGGTGTAGGGGTGGAGCAGGGTGGAGAGTAGGCAGTACACTATGGAATACGACACCATGGAGGTTAGTAAACAAATAAATAAATAAAACAAATTTCGTAATTGTGTGCTATATTGTCTGTGCAGATGTTAAGGATATCGATCTTAGCTTTAATGATCCTTATGTGTATAATATTTTTGTAGGTCAAACAATAACTCTTATTCGATCTATGCATTAATGTTACATGCATGTACTTTCACTCTAGCTCCTAGGCATACTTGCTATTTTGAATTTTCATTGCTTATTGAGTGACATATTGTTGGAAATGGCCCTTTTTGTAGGGTTATCCCCAAACTTTGAGCTTTTTCCTATTTTCCCCTGACCTGTTTGTGTTGGTTTTAGGAATTTGGGCTTTTTACCACTGCTAATCAGTGCTAAAGTGCATATGCTCCCTATGTAAACTGTGTTATGGATTAGTGTTGCCGTGATTGCCCTATTTTATTTATGTGTCAGTCCCTAGTAAAGTGCACTGCGAGTGGCAGGGCCTATAAATAAAATTCTGTTGGTGGGCTGCAGCACTGGATAGTGCCATCCACGCAAACAGCCCATAAAGTGCAACTCTGTCCTGCCATTGCAGAGCCTGTGTGCAGCCTGGTGCTGTCATGTCAACTTGGCAAGTGCACACACTTGCAAGTCCCTAAACCTTCCCTTTTCTACATGTGAGTCTCCCCTTAGGTAGGCCCAAGGTACCCCATGGGCCGGGTGCATTGTATGTGAAAGGTAGGGCATGTCCCGGTGTGTCTAGCATGTCCTGATAGTGAATTACAGCCTACTTTGATTTTCACTATGGCAAGGCTACCTGTTTCCCATAGGCCAGAGTGGGCACTTTGATTATAACATCCTATAATCCTAACTGACTCAGGGAACATGGTAGATATTCAAATTTAGTATGCCTCAACTCAGAATGATAAAATACATATTTTAGTGAAGGTGGTTTTAACATTCTGTGTTTGAAAATACCACTTTTAGAAAGTAGGTATTTTCTTACCTAACCATCCAGCCTGCCTCTGCTAGCTTGTGTATTGTCTGGTTTGCGAGTGACAGAGGCTGGGGGAGACTCCAGGAGACAGGGTGAGTCAGCACAGGGCTGAATAGACCTATCTGTACATAGATGAGCTGGAGGAGTCGCACCTGTTTCTGAATAGGGCTGTGCATGCCTTCCACAATGCTATCTCTACCTCCTGAGGTGAGTCTGATGACCCTGGCCTACACTGACAAAGGAAGAAGATGCACACTAGCAAAATGCACCCAGAACTGGTTTGAACTAGGTACAGGACCCTCTGCCTTCAGAAGACATAGGATTTTGGGGTATAAATATTGGGGCCCAGCTCCCAGAACTTTAGATTACTTCTGAACTGAGGAACCTGCCAGGAAGAAGGACCGGGAAAGATGGAGGAGGACTACTGCCCCTATGCTGCGTGTTGAGGGGTTGGCCTGCAGTGGTTTCTTCTGTCTGGTTAGGGAAAGGACTGGACTGTGCTTTCATCATCCTGCTGTTAGAGTTTTCTCCATGGGCTTGATGTCGAGCTTGCCTCCTCTTAGAAGTCTCAGGGAAAGAAAAGACTTCAAAGAACTCACTGGAATCAAGGAACCTGCCAAGAAGAAGAGCTGGAAGAGCTGCCAGGAGGAGTACTGCCCCTTTACTGTGTTGTTGCTTTGTTGGGTTGGCCTGCAGCTGCTGCTTCTGCCTTGGGCAGTGAAAGAAATGGACTGAACGTTCTCTACTTGTGCTGAGTATCTCCAAGGGCCTGAAACTGAGCTGGCTTCCTGTTAAGAAGTCTCGGGACTGCAAAGACTTCACCAACCTCTGGGTACCGCTCCTGGAACCGCTGTTTCAGTTGCCACAGAGAAGAGGGAACCGCGACCAACTCTGTCACCCACTCCATCGCTGCCCTTGGGTCCTGAAGGCACCGCGGGCTGCACCCTCTCGTCCTGCACTTGCAAGCCTTGGTCTCACCAACACCGTCTGCACGAACGTCACTGAGCCGCTGCCATCACCGCATTGAGAGGATACTACAGCCCACACCGCCTCGCTTCACTTCGCTGGCCTGGTCTCACTGACACGGACACCGCGACGGATGCCAATACCGACTCACACCTCTGTGTGCGCCCCCCCTAAGAAAGGCCCTGTTAACAAGTCTGTTCATGCTTTTGCTGGCCCATACCAATGCAGTCAGCTGGCACTGCGAGACTCTGTTGTTTTCAGTATCGTGATAGGCTCGGACCGAGCTTCCGACTCATACGAACTGTGTTATCAACGTATTTTTGCAATTTAAAGACATCTTGTGAACTAACTATTTTTAAAGTACTATATTGTGGATTCTTATCATATTTGGTCTTGTTTTAAGTATAAAAAAATATTGGCTATTTTTCTAAACTGGTGTGGTGTCCTTTTGTATTGATTACATTGTATTACTGTTGGTTATGTGCAAATGTTTTACACACTGCCTCTAAGATAAGCCTGACTGCTCGTGCCAAGTTACCAAGGGTGTGAGCAGGGGTTGTTTTAGGAGTGTAATTCCCTTATTATGACTAGGAAGAAGGGTCCCTACTTCGAAAAAGGTGCAAGCCCTTGCCAACTAGAGAGCCACATTTCTAACACCTATCTAATATGAGCTAAAAATATTAACCATGTCTTATATTCATATATGTTTAAAAATACACATGCATATTATATGTGTATCGTTGATTAATGTCTTAAGTTAGCATTATTCTTAAAGACCTGTTTTTCACTGTATACTTAACTATGTTCCTGTATTTTTCTGGCTTGCTATTTTTGAAAGTTTGCTCTTGTGTTGATACATTGAGTAGATTCATTTTTCATAACAGCAATACATACATGTCTGTTAAAGGAATTCAACAATGAGCACTTGAGAAACCTGTGGTGGAATAAAATACTTTTGCGCTCTAGTCTAAGTGTTTGACTAAGATAGTGTTCCCATGTCTGATGTGGAATTTTCCTCCACTGTTGCAACCTACAATGTCTACATACTATGGGCAATGTGCCTCTATATTAATGATGTAACTAAAGGGTTGTCACTCCACAAACGTGAGGACTATAACTTATAAATAAGCTGTTGAAACTGAGAATCTTTCAGACTTATTCTCATGGAGCTGCTGTCTCTTTAGACATTCTGGAAATCTGGCAGATGACATTGTACTTTCCTCTATGAAGCCCCTTTTGTGTATGTCCTGTGTAGAATCTTCCTTGCTCTCCTCCCCAGATCATGCCCCAAATCCCCTTTGCCTTTGTATGGACTCTTTAAAAACATTCCTCTATGTCTGTGGATTCCCTTAAGAGTGCTTTAGATTAACACTTATTTCTGACTTATTGAAAACTCCTGACTGAGGTTCTGCAATGCTACTACTGGTATTGCTAATACTCTTGTGCCTTAAACCTTACATTTTCTGTAGAGCTATTTGATTCCTGAACTCTGAGCATTTCTGTGCCTTGGTCTATGCTTTGGGAGAATTAGATGCTAATGCATTGAAAGGACAAAATAAGATTGTTTTCCGAGCATCACATTCTTATGTTATTGTTTTGTATCACAGCAACAAAACTTCTTGTTTGTGTAATTCCAATTTGCTTTAATTTCATTAGGAGGCTTGGCCTCCCTGTCAAGATTGTCTACTTATATATGGTCTTGAGAGCGATTTATTTGAATTTGATTTCTAATTTGTAATAAACACCCTTGAACGTGGCTACAGATTCCCAGTCCTCATTGTGTGGCCAAATTGGTTGCACTGTAATAAAATTGAACATTGATCGCACAAGTGATGCTAACTCTCTTTCCCCTTAGTGCAACATATAAAAGATCATTCGGAGGGCCAAGATAGCGAGTAAGTAGGTGATTTAGTGATCCAGTAATGAAGAGAATCAAAATCCCCCACCAACACCAAATGGACACAGAAATGCTGGTTAAATAGTGTAGGATTAGGTAAACATGAGATTAATGTTTTTTAGCCAATGCCTTGCAGTTTGCATGCTGCTCTTTGATTCCTGTTCATGGCTTAGTGTGTTATAATTAAAAGAGTGTGACTAAGGGGGATGCAAGTAACAGGATTTCTGTCTTTAGCATTGACAGTGATCCACTGAGCTGTTTACTTCAAATACATATCTGTTAGTGGCATGATACATGTGCTGCAAAGCAATGCAAATTGATCGCCTGTGCTGGGTTGGGACTGCAACTGGATGGAATGCTGATCTCTTCAGAAGGTGATTGTCCACCAAAATTGCTTCACCATGATCAGTCTTGGAGAGACAAAGGTCAGTGCAGAAGAGGCTGTACAGTGTTCCATGTTCAAACTGCTGGCACCAGCG
Organism: Lissotriton vulgaris; assembly: GCF_964263255.1. NCBI lineage: Eukaryota > Metazoa > Chordata > Amphibia > Caudata > Salamandridae > Lissotriton > Lissotriton vulgaris. The sequence goes on along the minus strand of NC_141691.1, from coordinate 1,189,935,078 downwards.
CTCAAAAGTAGAGCCTTGCATTAATTGTTATTGATGGGTGGCATTGTTGCAGTCTGGGATCCAATGGCTCTATGTGGAGTCGAAAACCTGAGTGATAGAACTGAAATCTGATGGGTGCCACACGCATGGGAGAGCAGTATACCCGAATGACTCACTCTACATAAAAAAGTACCTTTTTTAACAAGCCAAAGGGTGTTTCCTTAGTACATTAGAGTACATCCCTCCATTGATGGCATTTAATAAAAGTGTTAGCTTTTAAATATGAACAGGCTAGAATCATTATGCCTGTCCTTCCCCAACCCTTATAATAATGCCTTTAGTTGACTATAGTATTCAATAAAGTGATGGATTAAATTCTTGAATTAATCTCAGCCACTTGTAATCATTCTGGGCCACATCTCAGTTTATCATGCTTTTTCACAGCATGCCACCACATTTTGTACTCATACATATGCAATTCAGTATTGACCCTGCTTAAATGGAAGCAGTCCAGCCCAAACTGCCAGACCAGGTCCTCACTTAACTGGAAACAAGAAACCCAGGAGTGGATTTGTTCTAGCAAGGGCACATCAGTTAAATATTGGTTAGGTCCAGTGACACTGCATGAATGGAATCCACATCTGGATACAAGTAATCTCAGCTGCTGGGCCAAAGGTTTAGGTTTCTCCCACTATGTCTTGCTCTGCATCAGCAACTCCGATTCAGCTGGACCTTATAGAGAAGGTGTCCGGATTGTTTAGTCTTCTTCGGCTAGAGTCTGCAACATTGTTCTACTGGAAGAATCCGAGGTCCACAAGAAATGACTGTTGGCCCATACACAAAGGTAAACTTAGACATGAAGTCTAAGTTTATCTTTGTGAATTGGGCACTTAAACTTCAGGTCTGAACTTAGATTTAAGGTCTAAGCTTAGATTTAAGGTCTACATTTACCTCTATGAATTGGGCCCTACGTCTGACGGTAGAATTTTTCACTTGGTAAAGGCGTGAAAAGTGTCGACTGACGGGGATCTACTCTGGGCAGGAAATTCAAATTTCTCCCATTCGGAGTTTTTTCGCAACAGTCAATAGTTTTGCTGAGACCTTGTCCAGCAACTATCCAAAGCAAACACAAGGAGATGATGGATGAGTGGTGAAGCTTTTCAGACACTCACCCCGTACACAGATCTGGGTTTAATCCATCATCGTTCTTTAGCTCACTTTGCCACTCCAGTTCAGAACCAGCCATATGCAAATCTGTCTTTACCCTGGTCCTTATTGGACAGTCCAGCATGAAATGCCAAGCCGGGACTTCCCTGGAATGGAAACAGGCATCCTGGGAACAGTATAAGGATTTCACACCTGATCATCCAGGCTAGCTTCAATCCATTGGCAAAGTGAGAAAAGGACCCGTGTCTGGGCATACTCTGCCAACCGAGGGCGAAAAAAGCAAACACAAGGAGATGATGGATGGAGTGCTGAAACTTTTCAGACACTCACCACTAGTCAAAGATCCGGGTTGAATCCATGATTATTCTTTATCTCACTTTGCCACCCCAGTTCAGACCCAGTCATATGCAAATGAGTCTTGACCCTGTTCCTATCCAACAAGATGAAGCCCTCTTCAGCCACAGCTTGTCTCCTACAACATCTGAGGATGATTGTTTACATTGTTTTCTGAGGCTAATGGACTGGTTTAGACTGAGTTCTGTGGCCAGGTTACTCCATCGCAATGTGACACATATCCTTTCCACCAAATTACAAGTGCATTATGTCCTATGGCCCTTGTAATATGGCAGACAGGATATCCGTCACATTGTGATGGAGTAGTCTGTCAAACTCTAAATCCACACCCTATTTCTGAAGGTAAAACGTTTCACTGGAAGGAACCTGGTCTCTGTATCCAACCTCAGCACTATTGCAGTCTGCCCTAAACCTTACCCTCTATACGGTCAGTGCTCAACCAGCTGTCAAGAGCTTCTTGGCATTATTTTGAACCTTAAGATTTTTAAAATTCAATACTCCAATTCCACTTAACAGATTTTTGTCATTACAGTGTCATTTTATGTATTCAAAATTGCATTATTTTCATAAATTGGTTTCAGATTATTATTTTGTGTGTTGTGATTTCACTTTATTTCTGTTTAAGCTCTGTATAAATGCTTGACTCATTGCCTCTAAGTAATGCCGGATTGCTTTGTGCCAAGCTACTAGAGGTCTTTATTTACTGATTTTTGTGGTTCACCCAGACAAGAACTGTGATTATAATTTTAGGGGGTTCTCAACAACTAATACTCTAGATATTTACATATTAAATCTGATTATAGATTTGAAGAGACTCGAACGTCATTGTCAGTGAGAATGGTGTCAGAATCTCTTAAAAATTGCATAGCACAACCCGTGGTGGGCTCACAAAAAAAGTTAACTCTTTGCAACATGACAAATTATCACTTGTTAATTACAGAACATATACCATAGTTGTACAGGAAAAAGGTTGAATCTATTTCTTGACAAGTCAGAACAGGGAACTTCAAAGGGAGAACAATTGACCAAATGCTTGTGAATGACCCGGAATTGGATTCAGATCTTAATCTTGCTTTCCATCTAAACCATCTAAGCTAGGCAACCAATGCTACACCCAGATATGTCTCTTAATGAGATTAGCACCATGGTGACCTTTGTGTGCAGTGTCTAAAATCTTACAACTCAACCTGATGGGGGGAATTCAACAGTTCATCTCAAATTATCAATCCATATATTTCTGACAACTTTTTAACAACCTTCCTAATATTTGTTTTAAGGTCATAACTTTGGCATGCAAAATTTTAAGAGCTCTGAAGAGTTGAAGAGTTGTTTTATACTGTTGAACATCCATCCTAAAATCAAGATTTCCCTATAGAAAGCTACAATGTCTCAACTGATTAAAATGTGGAAGTTGCTGATGTCAGGACAAATGGCATACAATAACACTGAAAAGAACTGAAAGGTACCTTGAAGCCTTACTCAACATCACCTGGTGGTACAATAACATGAGATTGAGTTTTGTAAACCATTTAGTCAGACCTTCATGGCAATAAAGTCTCCTTTTCAGGGTAAAGGAACATTTTGAACTACATAGCCTTATTCAAACTTCTGAGGTTGACACATAATCGTAAATCACCTGACAACTTTGAACCAAGACAATGGGGGATAACAATAACATGGCATTGACTACTTCAATTATTCCTTGTGTTTTGGAATAGGAATGTTCCCTGCTAGGTGTATGGTCATACTTCCCTAGAGTGAGCACCTGACTACAAGCATCTGGCATCCTGGGTTTTGATTTTGGCCCCAGCTTAACGCTTCTGTAGGGTGCATGCAGAGGTCTTTTCATTGATATGACAAAGGTCGTTGACCTATTCTATAACTTGGACCGGTTCCATCAAGCATGATCTCATTTGTCTTATAGTGAACTACCATCCTCATCATGGGTTTAGCATTTAGGGCAGTGGTTAGACTTTGTTTTTTCAGATGGTTCACTACCGACTTTTTGCATTTTGGCCTCTGTTTTTGATCTATTTTTGTTGGTTTTAGGACTTTGGGTACTTGAGCACTGTTATTCAGTGCCAAAGTGCATATGCTCCCAAGGTAAGTTGTGTTTATGGATTGTTGTTTCCATGAGTGACATATCTGATTTACTGGTAAGGCCCTAGTAAAGTGCACTGAGTGTGCCAGAGCCTGTAAATCACATCCTACTAGTGGTCCTGCAGCACTGTATGTGCCACCCACATGATTAGCACTGTAGATGCATCTCAGACCTTCCACTGCAGTGTCTACATGTGCAGTTTTAACTGCCATGTCGCCAGGCCCTAAACCTCATGTTTCTTACACGTAAGGCACCCTTCAGGTAGGCCCAAGGTACCTTATGGGCAGGTTGCAGTATATGTGAAACGTAGGGCATGTACCAGTGTGTGTCACATGTCCTGATAGTGAAATGCTGCCAATTCCCATTTTCAATATTGAAAGGCTATTGGTCCCATAGGCTAACATGGGAGTTGCTTTGTAACATCTTACAGGTTTAACTTTCCATTCAGGCAAGATAGAGAAATGGAGTATAGGCTCTCTGAACTCAGGATTTTTTAACACATCTTTTTAAACAGATGTTTTTTAAATGTTGTGTTTGAAACTCCCACTTTTAGAAAGTAAGCAGTTTCTTGTTTAACCATTCTGTGTGCCTCTTCTGTTTTGTATATTGACTATCTGGTTTTAGAGTGACAGGGTGCAGGGTCAAGACTGATTTGCTTATGGTTGGGTTCAAACTGGAATTCCATGGTGGAAAAGAAAATGATGGATTTAGCCCCAGATCTCTCTACTGGGGTGAATGTATGACATTGTTCTGCATTCTGTCCATCAATTGTTCTTTTTGCATTTTTCAGCCTGAGTGGGACCGTATGCCCAGACGTGGGTCCCGTGCTCTCCATGCTACTGGAGTCAAGCTATCCTGGATGATGGGGGTAAAACCCCCAAACTGGTTCTAGGATGCTTGTTTCCAGTCCAGGGAAGACCTGGCCTGGCTTGGCAGTTTGGGCTGGATTGTTCCCATTGTACGCAGGGTCAAGACTGATATGCATATGGCTGGGTCCAAACTGAAATGGCATGGGGAGCAATAGATTGATAGATTTAGCCCCATATCTCTATACTGGGGTGAATGTATGACATTGTTCTGCATTCTGTCCATCAATTGTTCTTTTTGCGTTTGTCACACCGAGTGGGACGGGTATGCCCAGACATGGGTCCCATGCTCTCCATGCCACTGGAGTCAATCTATCCTGTCTTATTAGGAGTTAAATCCTGGAACTGGTCCTAGGATACTTGTTTACATCCAGGGAGGACCTGGCCTGGCAGTTCGGGCTGGACTGTTCCCATTGGGCGCAGGGTCAAGGCTGATTTGCATGTGGCTAGGTTCAAACTGGAATGTCATGGGGAGCAAGACAACAGTGGATTTACCCCCATATCTTTGTACTGGGGTGAATGTATGACATTGTTCTGCATTCTGTTCATCAATTTTTCTTTTTTCTTTTAGAAAGTAGGCATTTTCTTGTTTAACCATTCTTTGTGCCGCTGCTGTTTTGTATACCGACTGTCCAGTTTTAGAGGGACAGGAGCTGGGGATATGCATTCACTGTAGATAAACCCAAGGGGGTTTGGGGTGTGGCCTGCATTTCCTGAGTGACCCACAGTTGGGCTGAATAGGCCTGGTCACCATTTAGAGTGGTGGGATTAATTTTAACAAGCACCTGAATAGGCAGTGTCTCTTCCGCACAATGCTGTCTCTACCTCCTGTAGTGAAGCTGGGCCAGAGAGGGCAGAACTGGTTTGGACTGGTCTCAGAAACCCTTGCCACAAAGAGAACAACGAGAAAATGGGGTATAAGTATTGGAACTTACAACCCAGAGAATTAGAATTCTGCTGGAATAAGGAACCTGCCTGGAAGGAGAGATGCCAGGAGGAGTACTGACCTACTGACCCTTTGCTGTTGTTGCTTTGTTGAGTTGGCCGGCAATTGCTGCTTCTGTCTTGGGCAGGGAAAGGACTGGACTGTTCTTTATGCATAATTAGCATCTCCAGGGGCTTGATGCAGAGCCTGCATCCTGTTAAGTCCCAGGTAAATCAAAGACTTCACCATCTTCTGGGTACCAGCTTCTGGAACTGGTTGTTTCAGCTGCCACAGAGTGAAGAGGCAACCCGCAACCATCAACGATGCCTATGCCTGCTCTTTGATCTGAAGGCACTGCAGAGGGCACTGCTGCACTTTGCACCGCTACCCTGGTCACACCAACGCTGCCACCTGATGCCGTCACAGAGCTGCTGCGTGTACCGTGACCTGTGTGCATCGCACTCCACACCGCCTCACTTCACACGTCTGTCCTGGTATCCATGACAGCTCTGCATCACCATCATCGATGCCACTGCCTGCACCATGACATTTGAACACCGCTCATGGAGTAGGGAACAATGTCCTGCTTCGCAACGCAGCCCCGATCTTACCAATAACAATGCTCCAAGCTCACATTAATGCTGCTGCCTGCATCATGGTTTGAGAGCACTGCTCCTACATTACACAATGCACTGCCCCATGTCACACTGCAGCCTTGGCCCACCAATGCCAGGGCCTTCAAATCCAGTTCATCAACCGACACCGTGCCTGCACCACCACCTGTGGGCCCCGCATATTGTATTGCCCATCTCGCACTGTAGCCTTTGGCCTACTGAGGCCAGCACTTCAGCAATGACAATGCCGCTGCTTGCAACTTGACCTGTCAGCACCAGAGTGAGCATCGCTCTGCCATGGTGCCCTGGTCTCACCAACACTACTGGACAACAGTCACCAAGCCACTGCCGGCACCGCAACTAGAGGGCACAACACATCACACTGCTTCACTTCACACAACTATTAATAATAATGGGGTTTCCCAGCAAAGCACAGAACCTGGGGATTAATACAGTAAGCAAACAATGGTTCTGCTACTGGTTACTGTGCAGGGTTTGGTGTGACAGGCTATTGGCGCTCAAACAGGTAGCTATGAAGGGTGACTAAATACAGGAAGTGGTTAAAGGGTATGGTGCTGCCATGAAAGGGGTAAACCCAAAACCCCTAAAAGGACAGGCGCAGGGTCCTGCACTATACAATGAGACACAAAACCCGGGCACACATATAATTATTGACAGTCCATAAAGTAATAAATGAATGTGGTCAACACCGGATGTATATCTTGTAGCTTTTATGCGTGTAGAAAAAAATAGACAAACGCCAGCCGACACGTGTTTCGTCAAAGGACAATGCCAGTGACTCTTCAGGGCTTTACAAGCGTCATAATAGGTATCGGATGTCCGGTGATAATTCCAACCCGGATGCGGGTAAAAAGTAAGTGTTATCCTTACCGACGAGACGCTGACAGGAGAAGTGCTGCCTTTACAGATTTCTCTGTCGTCTCGGACGCACCCGCCCATTTGACGCATTCTATACCCAGTCATCATCTTACTTTTTACCCGCATCCGGGTTGGAATTATCACTGGACAACCGATACCTATTATGACTCTCGTAAAGCCCTGAGGAGTCACTGGCATTGTCCTTTGACTCATTAAAGCTACAAGATATACATCCGGTGTTGACCATATTCATTTATTACTTTATGGACTGTCAATAATTATATGTGTGCCCAGGTTTTGTGTCTCAATGGTTCTGCTACTCTCAATCATTCAAAAAGACAGTTAACTTTCAAATCTACGCCCTTATAGTGGCAATTTCTTTGAATGAAAAATATTAATCAATCACGGTGAATTAATCCCAAAACAAAAGAGTTCTCTCAAATCTTTCTGAAAAATTATTATTTATAATAGTGTATCCACACATATAATATATACACCATACAGTTGATAACATAAATAAATCACATTACATAACAAACATAGGTAAGTGTTAGACCTCAGTGCGGCCTTCAACACCATCTCTCATACCAGACTGCTTGTCAGGCTGGGGGAGTGTGGTGTCGAGGGCCGGGCGTTAGAATGGATCAAATCATACCTTTCCCTACGCACCTTCCAGGTCATCTCTGCTGAGGCCAGCTCCAATGTTGTCTGCTCTCCCCACGGCGTACCACAGGGGTCTATCCTGAGTCCTCTATTGTTTAATTTGTATCTCCGTCCCCTAGCTAACCTTGCTGAGAACTCTGGTCTCATTTTGATGAAGTATGCCGACGATTCCCAGATTGTGTTTTCTCTTTCTAAGTCGGATACGTCTGCTCCTTCTGCACTCAAAACAGGCCTCCATGAGATATTCTGCTGGATGTCGGCCAATCAACTTAAATTGAATGGGGACAAAACAGAGGTCCTCCTCCTCTGAAACAATAAGGACCTTTGGCGTGATCCCCATTGGCCGACAGCATTAGGCAAGCTACCGCCTCCGGCCACCCAGGTCAGAAATCTTGGGGTCATCATCGATGACAACCTCTTAATGTCACAGCAAGCTAATAAAGTAGCGGGCATATGTTTTACGATTCTTAGATGGCTCCGTAAAATTGTTTGGATGTTGCCACTCCCCACCCAGAAGACCGTAGTCAACGCCTTAGTAACTTCTCGGCTTGACTACGGTAACATCTTGTACCTGGGTGCAAACAAAACATTAGTAAGACGCTTACAACTGGTGCAAAATGCCGCAGCCAGAATGCTTTGCAGAATACCCAAACATGCCAGGATCACAAAACATCTTAGGGATCTACACTGGCTCAGAGTCGAAAACAGGATTCGTTTTAAAACGCTGAGCTACTTGTTCAAAATTAAAGCCGGGACCGCCCCCAAGTATCTCCTAGATCTTGCCAAACTTCATGTTCCCAATCGCAATCTTCGCTCAGCTACATCAGCAAAGTTTGCGGTTCCCAGGTATAAACGGGCCAAAATGGGTGGGAGATCATTCTCACATTTGGGTCCTACCCTGTGGAACACTCTGCCCATTCAAATCCGCAAAGAGGAAAACTACAGGATCTTCAGGAAAAATGTAAAGACCTGGTTGTTTGACCTATAAGTACCCTGGTTTCTCTCTCTGGTCTGCTGGTCTCGTGATCCTTCTTTTCGGCGCCGGGAAACCCTTTGTGGGTAGCTGCGCGCCTTATAAATACTATAAAATAAATAAAATAATTAAACATTACATAAATACGCACATCACAGCACATTACAATATATACATATATAAATTATAATATACAACATATAATTTATCAAAAAACACGTCCTATTCTCTAATGTGAATCATATGTCAAGACACCAGAATTGAATTATATAGTCACTCCTTAGACATTGATTGGGACGTTTTGTTAGACATGTCGACGTTTCAACCCCTCTTTGTGTAGCATAAACTTGATTAGTCAATCTGGGGTCTTTATCAGGACTACATAAAAATGTGTAGAACCTATACAAAAAAAGGGAACCATAGCACATCTATGTTAGAAAAAAAGGGGATTCCTATTAACCCAGGAGAGCACTCTTCTACATTACATTAAAAATCTAATGCTCACCAAATTAATGGGGTGTGGCGTCTTCAGGAATCAATACATCAAATGCTGGTTTCCATAAAGGGAATTCCAACTTCCTTCGCCACAGCCACAACACCTGCCAACACTCTTGACTACAAACTCACTGAGTTCGACCTGCAACACGTTTGACTTCAAGGGCCCAATGACTCCTGCACTGACTTCTGTAAATGTAAATGTGTTTGTATTTATATAGCGCCTTCTACCCAAAGGTCTCGTAGCGCTGTATTCATACCGCTGTGGAACCCTTCCTGGCTTTTTTGTGAGATGTCCACTCCTGGGCACCCCCAAGGTGAAGCCAGGCATCCAAGCGCTGCTGGGGCCATTGTGGAGATCAAGCAAGCTATTGCTTAGAGTTACAGAGTGGGACCCATGATTAGACTAGGCACGAGGCGAGAATAATCAGGTCCGGGGAGATTAAGTCCAAGAGCTGCCGAGGCGGGAATTGAACCCTGGTCCCGGGCCAGACCTCTGCATCAGGGTCTGCCACTCTAACCGTTGAGCCTGCTTCTCCACACCTGGAACTGGGGTCTGCAGATGCGGCCCCTCCAGAGCTCACCTCAGTGTCCGACACCCTGCATCTTCAAAGGTACTCTTTTACGGGTCTCCCCCACACCGTAGCTGACCTGTGATACCATGATCGGCCAGAACTGTTGGATTTGTTTGCTCACAACACTGATAGTCCTGGACGGAGCTATCAACTTCAAGGAACTGTATGTAAAGCATATTTTTGCAATATTTTGATAAACGTATATTAGATTTTTATCATTTTGGTCTTTGGTTTTACACAGTTAAATATTGGATATTTTCCTGAAACTGGTGTGGTATCTTTTTGCAGTATTTTTGCTGTCTACTGTATGTTATGTGCAACTGCTTTACACACTGCCTCTAGGAACAGCCTGACTGCACTTGCCAAGCTATCAAGGGGGTGAGCATGTGTTATTTTAGATGTGTCAACCCTTATCCTGACTCGAGTGGTGGATTCGGCCTAGCCAAACAGAAAACCCTTTTCTAACAGCGGTGGTGTTAGCATACAATTGTTTTGTGAAATGTAAGTCATGATCACATCTTTTTAACTGAGTCACTAGAACAGGCTTTCTGGCCCACTGATGTAAAATTTGCTTCTATGTGCTAAATAGCCCCAGGTGAAATCTCTGTTTTCCAGCATAATCTTACATAAATTCTGTAATTTTGTGCTGTGCTTGTTCAGATTAACATTTGCCACTCTGTGCAATTAACCACCATACTTGGCAAAGAGTTTGTTTTAGTTTATGGGAGCAGCATGAACAATCAGAACATGAGCGGCTGCTGCTTGTGACGACTTTACATTTTGTATAATAATGTAACATTTTGTGTACTTTATTTGGAAATTTTGCATAACTAAGAAAAATCTAATTACATACATTTCTTAAACACTTAGGGACTTCTTTACATACCTCTTTGTGGCATATTTGTGCCGGCAGAGCATCACTTTTGTGATGCTCTGGAGGTGCAGTGTGCAGATCCATATTTACAAGATCGCACAAAGTCACTTTGCTTAGCTTTCGCATAGGTTTTATCATAGCCTAGTAGATATCGAGTAAGGCTAAGTGGCGCAATTTGCTGCCTTGCCTTAATCATAGTTAAAAAGTCGTTCCATGGGTGTTACAGAGAGTGTTTCAATGCAACACATATTGATTTTGACACATTCACAGATTTACCACATAGCATGAATCTGGGAATGTGTCAAAACCGTGTGCCTCCCCAGAGCAGGTGTAACATGGAGACATTTTGTAATTTCTGTTTGTTTTTCCTCTTTCTATGTGTGCTGCATTCTGTAGCACCTATAGAAAGAGGAACACACCTCTTAGGATTGTGTTTGTGTAGGAATGTGCCCCTTTCTACACAAAAACAATCTCCCCAGAACCCGGACACCCTTGCACCATACACACAACTGCAAAATGTGTGCTAGCTAAAAGGACAGGAATGCACTGTATCTTTTAAATACGGTGCATTCCTGCCCTTTTAATATGAGTAAGGCAGCCCAACAAGAAGCCTTGTTGCACTGTCCGGCGTTACATTTTTGTCAAAAAGCCCCTTAGTGTTAACCCAGGTCCTATTGCTGACATCCCAAGTATATATTATACAAATGTGTGTGTGTTTGTGTATGTTGCCTGTGTGGTACATGAATGTTGCTTAAGTGTGTCAGAGAAATGGAGGCATTTGGAAGCCCCTGCCATGTTGCTGTGCACATGATGGGTGTGAGGTTGTTTCCTCAAGCAGTGAAAATGTACTGACTGGCATTGCTGTAGTTGGGGGGAGGGGACCAGGGCACTGAAGTGAGAAAATAGGATTCAGGGATTCTTTGGAAATGTGTTTAGGTTATTTTGCCGAGAGGGTCTGCTGAAAAATCTTCTTGAGCACGGTCATTTATAGATAGTGAATGTGAAAGGTGGGTCTGCCGTTTACAGTTTCTATTGTTTAGGGTGAGAAGAGTCTTCCAGGTGAGTATTGCTTTTTGGCTTTATCCTGCTCACTGTCGGTGTATCTAGTGATGAGCTAAGGGCTAACAGTTCATACATCTTTGTGCTTCTGAAATGGTTACTACAAACTGGAGACCACTCTGCCATGAGGAGAATCACTCTGCATAAAGACTGTATCTGGAAAATAGCCTGGAGAGGACAGATGAAAAGAGATCTAGCTCAAACTCGTTCTGTAAGTGCAGGCAAGAAAATCATATTCCCTTTCTGCTTCACCTGTATAACAGAAAGCAACAGATTCTGGTCTTGTCCCACAGCAGAGGCCCAGTAGCTGCTGCTAACACCTTGTTCAAGTGTGCATTCAATTTGGCATTCTACATAATTTCTCACACAGTACAGCACATTTTAGAGCTCATGTAATGAAGAACGTGTCTTTTATATGAATAATATAACTTTGGATTGTGCATAACATATAACAAAAATGTCAGAAAATGTACTGAATCATGTCTCAAGATTCAAGAACCATGTTCCCCTGTAAGAACCAGACAAGCAAGGATACGTCTACCAATGAATTAATGACTACATAATTCTTCTGAGTCAAGTGACTTCAGTGGGGAGTGAATAAAGTGTGGGAGTACTTGGTGTCAGACGTCATGTCTGCAATGAGTTCACTATGTAACAAATACAGAAGAGTCACAACAGTTTACAAGTTTCTGGGCAACACAGGACTCTCACAAGACTTGCAAGGATGATGTGGACATCTTGAGACCGAGGATAATAATTCCTAGTGTTTTAGAGTGTTCGCGTAGCTAGTAAATAAAGAAACTTAGTTGCTGCAGCTCAATTTGTGTTAACACAGTTAGAAAACAAAATTCTTTGCTTAGAGTTACCAAGACTTTAACATTCAGAGACGGATTGGGAGATAGTGTTATTTTTAAAAGTCATACTGTTGGAAAGAGGGTAATTGGTAGGGGCAAATGTAGGTCTGCCACTGGCAATAATGCCACAAACACATGGTAGGACTTAGCATAGAAATTATTCCTATGCTCAACCCTTGTTAACGTGGCTGAGAGCAGACAGGCTTAACTTCAAAGACAGGTATGTAAAGCATTTAAAAACACCAATTCAGTAAATAATTTGGACATAACACATAATAAGAATCAAACTCCAATTTATAAAAATAGGAATTATTTTAATTGTTACAACGACATCAAAAAGACAAAAATCCAATGTAGGGAACCGGAGATATACATTTTTAAAGATTTAATAAAATATAGCACTTAGAAGATTATAGCACCATCTTGTGATACTTGCTTGCGATAGACCGGACCAAAGTGAAAGTTTCAGGCAGGGCGCGATGGAGCCCTGAGCAGCTACAGCTAGCGGCAGGTCCCGGTCTCAGTTTCTACCTTCACACTTAAAATAATTTCTGGAGCTTTTCTCCTCGAGGCCCCTCGAAGTTCCCAGCCAGTCCAGATTCGGTGAGGGTTTGCCTCCTTGACTTGTGACAAGGTCTCAGTCAACTTCCCTGGAGTGAACTTTGAATATTTCTCAGGATCGCTTCAGGAATCCAGGCCGGCACACGATGGAAGGCAGGCGGCTTGGCTTTCGCGGTTACTCCTGGTCACCTTTTCTACGAGTGGACTTAGAAACTTTTCTGGAGCTTTTTCTCACGGGTTCTCATGTAGCTGGATCCGGTGAGGGTTCGCCGGCTTTAGATTTTATCTAGTCCGGGTCAATGTCTGGAAGTTGAAGCAATGGAGCTTTTAGTTCAACAAACCTGGTTGGCTTGGCCAGCTCGTGGTTGAAGGCCCCTATAGAGTTTTTTTCCAAAGTTGCTCCAAGTTCTCCAAGCTTCTAGAACTTCTTCCTGAAGATCCTCAAGGGGTCCCACAGTGTCTCAAACTCACTCCAAGGGTCTGGAAGCTCCAAGATGGTCCATGGAAGTTGAGGACGTCAATTCCCACACTCCACTGGTACGGAACCTTTACAAATCCCCTGATGGCTCTCCAAGGTGTAGATTTAGTTGGTGATGTTCCAGATGAGCTCTTTTAACCTGTAGCTTTCAGGGACTCCACTCTTTAGTTCTTTTCCAGCAAGATAGTCCACAGGGCTGTAGTTTCAGAAGGTGCAGTCTTCAGAGGTCTCGCCTTGGAAATCTTTGCACAGCAAAACTTTTCAACAGGGCACTTCTTGCTTCAGTAAGTCTAAAGCAGCATATCTGGAGGGATCTGACCCTCTCAGATACTTATTCCAAGTTCTCTGGGTCAAGCAGGAGGTCACTTCTGGCCAATGGGAGCAGGGTAACTCCTCCAATATATGACCACATCCTGTAGAGTGTGACATTATTTTGTCCGAGAGTGCATCAAATCTCCCAAATCCATAATGGCTGATTTTCTAGCAAAGAGGTAAGAGATGGCTAAACAAACTCCCTAGAATGGCTAAGTTGCTTAGACTTTCCGCCCTACATCTGCTCACACCTTCCTTAACCCTACCATCTGCTTAAGGTGGGGAGTTCAGAGCTGTAAATGACACTGGTCTCTGCTTTCTTCTTTGAAGAGCATAGTTTAAGACTCCTCCCCCTGGCCTGGCATGCCTATTGAACAGTACACTGCCCTGCTAGCAGAGCTGGTTAACCCCAGGGGATCTTTATCACCTCCACATGGCAGCCTGCCTAATCCACTTAACTCTGACCAATCACGGCAGAGCACTGAAAGGCTGACTTTGGACTTACTAACAAGAAAGTCTTATAGCTTCTTGTATGTACACTTTATGGGAAATTCAACAATATGATATTGTTGGATTTATTAATACCATTCTGGGAAGTCTTTGAATGGCATTTCTATCCCTCTTCTATCAAGAGTTATTAATCAATAACTTCCTATTGTCAGGAATGTGCGAGGCCGGTAGCACAGGAATAAAGAACTACAAAAATAGCCGCTGGTTTCTTCCGCGCATGTGCGGGGATAGGCCGGGTGAGTAAAAACCGGCCTTCCACAAGCAGCAGCGATTCGCGTTCTAGTATTTGAGAAGCTTGCCGTCTCACCTGTGATATTCCCGGTTGTCGTGCTCCTCGCGTCCTTCTCGACTTGTGTTGTTGCGTTTTCCTGGCAGGTTGTGGCATCTTCTCCCAGCGCTTCCTTGGGCATCGTTCTTGTTGTCATGTTTCTTCCCTGGGTGCCGTGGATTCCCCAGGACATCCAACCTGCAATTACAAAGGAAAGAAGACTTAAATCAACTTTGCATTTGTGGTTACACAGTAACAGCGCTCCAGTGCTGCCATATTATTTGCCAATATTGAATATTTTGTTTCACCTACCTGATTCTGGGTTCTTGCGCTGTGGGGACCCGCTCCTTCCTTCTTTTGGAGACTAAAGAAAAGAATTGAGATCATTACAGTACCTGAACTTAAGGAGTATTTATTTTGCCTCATTTTAGTTGTGTTTATATTTACAAGGGAATTTTCTTGATGCTACATTAAAGAATAGGTAGACACATACTCAGACTTTTATAATTGATTGCTCATTCCCAAAGGATCCTTGTATGTATCATAACTCATTATTTGTTCCTAGCACCAGACACAGCTCTAAACATTGTTACACATTACCATCCAATTTACTGAAGAAGGGAATCTTTAAGGTAGGGAATCAAGAAAAAGATAACCAGACATAAAGACAAGTAGATGTTTATATCTCTCCGCTAACATGTGCTCGCTCTCCTGTTTACAGCCTATCACCTTATCCCGACAGGTTCTGTGGTATTGAGCAATGACTGGAGACTTCCTCCCCTTTATTCCTTGTTTTGTTTCCCTTCTTCCCCGGATTACCATTGCTACCTTGTTATCCTGATAGTGTTGGGTGCAATTGGTGAATGGGAGAAGTTGTGGACTTTACTTTAAATCCATGACATTCCTGCGGAAACATAGGTGAGATCCTTACACCTACCATGTTAACCTATGTAACAGGGGATTTGCAATGGGAAACATGACCTGGGACATTTTTCCAGCATCAGAACTTACAAAAACATATTTTATAAGTACTTGTCTTATATCTACCCCTCTTCATGTGTAACTAGGGAAGACATTAGGGGTTCTGAATGTGAAGAAATATTGCAGGGTGTCCCTTCACAGTGCTCCTAGCATCAAAGCCAAATTTGAGCAGCACTTTACTACAATGTGGGGAGTGAAATGTGAAATTTCACTACCCAGGCATATAGAGACTCATTTTATATGATTGTACCTTATTAATACCTGGGATACCTAGGGGAGACCCTGGGGTTGCCTAATCTGTCAAAACATTGTAGGTTATCCATTTGTAAAAGCCCCAAATACCAAAGTCGAGTTTGGGCACAATGTACTGTTTAAAAGCAGTCCTGGCACACATGGCTGTTTTTAAACTGACCTCAGGCTTCAGCAGTGCACAAATGCAAGTGAAAAAAGAGCTGCTGGCCTCTAAACTGCCATGCCTTAGGGTACTAGGGACTTTTAGGTAGTTTCAATCTCCCTGCCCATTTATATACTAGGGGCCTATAGGGGAGGTCATGCCAATCACAGGGGTACCCCACCATACCAATGTGTACCCTAGTAGTATGAAGGTGTTTTAACTGTATTCTAATGTGTCTCTTTCAGCATAGCACTGGCCCTGGGCCTGGTTAGGCCGAGAGCAGAGTCAGTCAAAATCAGTTACCACCAGTTTCAGTTAGCAAACAGCTGGGGGGTGTCAAGGGCACAGGATGACTTTGCAACATAGCCCCCCCCCAAACTAAAGGTGATGGGTTACTAACCTACAACCTGGTAGTCCTCATCAGCTAAGTGGAAAAACCTGGAAAGTCCATCTGCATTTGCATGGGCCATTCCAGGTCTGTGTTCCACTGTAAAGTCCAATCCCTGTAGGGAAATGGACCACCTTAACAGCTTGGGATTCTCAACTCTCAACTGCATGAGCCATCTGAAAGGTCTGTGGTCAGTTTGAACACAAAAGTGAGTCCCCAAAAATATTGTCTCAACTGTTTCAGGTACCACACCACAGCAAAAGCCTCTATCTCACTGGCTTATCAAGGCCCCATTCATTTAGCTGTGACAATACTGCCCCAATCCCTTGCTCTGAAGCATCTGTCTGAACCACAAATTCCTTTTCCAGGCAGGGGACAGTAGCACTGGTGCTGAACACATAGCAGCTTTCAGAGTGTCAAAAGCCTTCTGACACTCTGAGGTCCAAATTACCTTGTTGGGCCTCTTTTTAGAAGTGAGTTATGTTAGGGGCCCCACAATGGTCCCATCATTTTGAAAAAACCTTCTATAGTACCTATCAGTCCAAGTAATGCCCTGACCTGAATCTGGATAACAGGAGCTGTCCAATCCAAAATAATTTGGATTTTCGCTTGGAGAGGCTGTACATGGCCCCCTACTACCAGGTGGCCAGCTCACCAGAGAACACTGCCCCATCTGGCACTTCCTTGCTTTAATAGTCAGACCTGCCTGCTGCATGGTCTGAAGCACTTCCCTTAGGTGGCTTAAGTGATACCCCCAGGTAGAACTGTATACAGCTATATCATCCAGGTAAGCTGCACTGATCTGTTCCAACCCAGACAAGACTCTGTTCCCCAACCTTTGGAAGGTGGCAGTTGCATTCTTTAATCCAAAGGGGATTACCTTGAAGTGATAATGTCCCTCTGGTGTGGAGAATGCTGACCTCTCCTTTGTTCCATCAGTGAGGGCAATGTGCCAGTATCCTGAAGCCAAATCAAAAGTACTCAGGTACCTAGCAGCCCTTAACCTATCAATGAGCTCATCAGCTCCAGGTATAGGGTGAGCGTCAGTCTTTGTGACTGCATTCAATCCTCTGTAGTCCACACAGAACCTTAACTTCTTGGGACCCCCTGAGGATTAGGTTTAGCCAGCATCTTAGCAGTCTCAGCATTATTGCAAGTTCTGACATGGTCAGACAACCTGTACAGTTTATTTTTGACAGGTAGGCTATCACCCGTGTCAATGTGGTGCACACACCACTCAGTGATGCCTGGGGTCAAAGACAACAGGCCATCAAACTGCTCCAGCACTTGCTTTAAGTCTCTGTGCTGCTGGTCTGTCAATTTGGGAGAGAGTACAACTCCCTCCACTGACCTATCGCGCACATTAGTGAGAGGAGGTTGGGCACATACTCAGTTTCCTCCTCCACACCCTTATCAGTTATCAGTAACATGGTCATATCTGCCCTGCCATGGTGAGCTTTGAATCTATTCACATAGAGAACCCGGTGAGGGTTCCCGGGGGGTGCCAAGGTCAACCAAATAGGTAAACTCCCCCTTCTTTTATAAGATTGGATAGGGGCCATTCCACTTGTCATGTAGGGCCCTGAGAGCTACAGGCTTCCACACCTGCACCAATTGTCCGGGAGTATACTCAGGCATAGTGGCCTTTTGATCATACCAGTGCTTCATGCTGGCCTCCAGTTTCCTGTTTGCCTTGTACATGTACTCTGTCATTCTAGATCTCAGGCCTAGCACATAGTCAAGCACATTGTCCACAGCCTCTTTAAGAAGCTTCTCTAAAGACTCTCTCAGCAGGCTCAATGACCCCCTCACAGGGTGTCCAAACACCAACTCCAAGGGACTAAAACCAACCCCTTTCTGTGGCACCTCCCTGTTGGCAAACAGTAAGCATGGGAAAAGAACATCCCATTTCCTCCTGAGTTTCCCTGACATCCCATGTATCATGCCCTTCAGGGTTTTGTTGAATCTCTCACAAGACCATTTGCTTGTGGGTGATAGGGAGCGGTGATCTTGTAATTAACACCACACTCATCCCACATAGCAGTCACATAGCTGGACAGGAAGTTTGTGCCCCTATCTGACACCACCTCTTTTGTAAACACACCAAGCAGTGCTATAGCCACCACAGGAGCATCAATGGTTCTAAGAGCTATGGCTTCAGGGTACATTAAGGCATGGTCAACTACCACTAAGATATACCTATTTCCTGATGCAGTAGGTGGGTCCAGAGGACCAACAATGTCTATCCCCACCCTTTCAAAAGGAACCCCAACCACTGGCAGTGGTATTATGGGAGCCTTTGTCATGCCACCTGCCTTGCTACTGACCTGACAGGTGACACTGGAGCTGCAAAACTCCTTGACCTTTGTAGATATATGGGGCCAGTAGAAATGGTTCACCAACCGGTTCCATGTCTTTGTCTGTCCCAAATGTCCTGCCAAGGGGATATCATGACCCAAAGTCAGGATGAACTCTCTGTACTTCTTGGGTACCACCAACCTCCTGGTTGTCCCCTCCTTGAGGTGTCTGGCCTCAGTATAAATCAGTCCATCTTCCCAGTAGAGCTTGTGAAACCAACTGTCAACCCCTTTCTCTTACTTAGAAGCAATCCGCCTCAAGCCCTCAAGGGTGGGACAGTCACACTGTCCCTGACTGAACTCCTCTATGGAGGGTTTACCTGCTCCTGTCAGTTCTACCAAATCTGACAGCTCTGGTAGGGATGGAGTTCCCCCTCAGAGACCTGAATCCTCCCCAAAAGGGTTAGATTATTTCTGTACCTCTGTAGTTTCCTGGGCTGGCTCACCAGGCCCAGTACCCTTGTACTTGGAGGCTTAGCCCTTTGTTCCAGGGTCTAGGTGTCCAGCCCTCCCTTCTGCCTAGTCTGTGACTGTGTTTGCAATTTGTGCACCTTTTTCCTGATCCCGATTCATAACAAGGGTTTATAGGGAATTTTTAATGAGCACTTTGAATTAATTTTGTCGCCAGCGATATCTTGAGCTCTGTGAGAACTACTTGTTATCTTTTAGTCTGAAGGTAGTTCCATCCTGTTACACATAATTCATGTTGTTAGCAAGCCCAATATAGGCTTAAATCTCCATAAACAGGTCGAGAAAGAGCCACACAGTCAAAGTGGTTTGCGATATTCCTCTAGACATTCCAGTATATATGTCTTGTACATTAATAAACTTTTTTTGCACAATTACAGCATGGGACAATACTACCTGCATTTATGTTAGTAACCTGCTTTATGTTTCATAACTGACTTATGGATAAATACATGTATGTCTCTTGTTGATTTTATGTTGCAGGCTCACTACGAGAGACCACACCGGTATAACTGTGAGTTGTACTACAAAAATTGTTCCTCAGGTTAGGGTGCGCCTTAGGGTGCGCATAACGCTGTGGAACATATAGTAGGTCCTGAAGAATGCTTAGCTAATTGCATTTACAAGCAGAAACATGTTGACCAATTTTACACACCTAAATCGGATGTTACTTGTTACATTATTGAACTAGTTGATATCCGTCTCACTTCTTTTATGGTCATTGGTCAGCCTTTAATAAATTAGTTGATAGGCCAGAACCAGTCCCCTTTTAATACTCACTTTTCTTCTCACCATCACGTACACACGTATCTCAACATCCTGCTCCGCTGTAACCCAGGTGTAGAAACACACCAGGGAGGCATTCGGCCTCTCTGGTGGAACCCTGTGATGAAGCATGTCATCGACCAGGTCGGTCAGTGAGGGTTCTTTTACAAACACTGGTGGGTGTCCTTTGCTGTTGTGTTCAACCAGGGTTTTCCTGGTTGCACTATAGTCACTCTTTCGTTGTTGTTTATTTAAAGTCTGTGACCTAGTCACAGCACATACCCACTCAGGGAGCTCCAATATTTTCATATGGAGTCTTCTCTCCACCTCTGACACACAGAGGTTTCAAGAGCATTGCCCAGTAAACACGGGAATGGGAGCACCTTGGACACAGCTACCTTCATAGGGCCTATCACACCTCCCCAATCCAAATCCACCACAGCCATGGGATGGAGTTTGGTAGTGCTGTCTGCATTCATCACCTGGTAAAACTCACCAGGTAACAACCTCTCTGAAGGCAACAGTTTATCCAGGACCATAGGTACAATAGCCCCAGTGTCTCTGATAGCCTCAACCTCAGTCCCATTCACTTTAGGCCTCTACCTGTACTTGTCCATGTTTGGAGGTAAGGCAGCAAGGGTGGCAATATTCACCCCACCCAGGGACACTATGGTTGCTTCCACCACCTGATTACCCCTCTCTGGGGTACCACTCTCCACCCCTACACTGACACTGGCAATCCATGTCGATGGCCCCTTAGTGGGGAGCTTCTTGGTGCAGACAGCATCTCCCTGCTTATGCCCTAGCTGGTTACAGTCAAAGCACTTACCCACCTTTGAGGGATCAAATAACCTACCAGGCTTTCCCTGAAACCCCCTGCCTTTTTTTTGTTGGCTCGGGCCCACCCTCCTTGTGCAGGTTTTTGTGGGTCTGGGGGAGTCCTTAGATTTTTGACCTTCATTTTCCTGGGATTTTGGGAAGGGACCTGTCCTCCTTTCTTCTGGTCACCCCCTGGTGCTGAATGGAAACCTGGTTCTTACCCACTCATCAGCTGCTTCCCCGAGCTCTCTGGGCCTGTCAGCTCAAAATGCACTAGATACTGGTGTAACTTCTCTTCTGCACAATGAGTCAAAATATGTTCTTTCAAAAACAAATTATACAATCCTTCATATGTGTCAGATTTATTACCAACAATCCAGCCTTCCAGTGCCTTTACTGGAATGTCCACAAAGTCTACCAAAGAAATTAAACTCAATTTTGGGATGCCTATAAACTTCACCCTGTACTGCTCTGGAGTCAGACCAAATCTCTTGACTAAGCATGCCATTATCTGTTAGTATGATTCTGCATCCTCTCCCTTCAGCGTCAGGAGCCTCTCCCTCCCAGCTACTGGAATCAACTCCCAAAGGATTGCACCCCAATACCTAGAGGGGACCCTACTCAATTTAAGAGCCGTCTCAAAAGCTGCTAGCCACCTGTTAATGTCATTCCCCTGTCCATACTTGGGCACTATACCCTTAGAAAGTTTAGGATCAAATGCACCACCCCTGGACATTTTAAAATTGCCTTCATTTTCACTGCTACCATTTCTTCTCAACTCCTCCCTCTCCCATATCCTCTTAGCCAATTCCAATTTCTCCTGCTGTAAAGCTATCAAAGCTAATTGAGCCTGAAGCTGTCTCTCTGCAAGGGACGGTAGTGGTTCCTGAGTAAGGGACCCTTCCCCACTCCCCCACCACTGTGATTCACCTGGCTAACACTAGTCACAATAAAAGAGGTCTCATCCTCACCCCCCTCTTGGGTGAGGTTGGGGGGGGACATCTTCCCACCCCCCTGGGTTCTCCTCAGCTGCCCCGGCCCAGGCCTGTAGGGACTCAAGCAAACCTGCCTTCCTCA
The DNA here is from genome assembly GCF_964263255.1 of Lissotriton vulgaris. Taxonomy (NCBI): domain Eukaryota; kingdom Metazoa; phylum Chordata; class Amphibia; order Caudata; family Salamandridae; genus Lissotriton; species Lissotriton vulgaris. The sequence goes on along the minus strand of NC_141691.1, from coordinate 1,189,913,322 downwards.
TCTTCTTGGCAGCAGGCAGCCCCCTAAGCCTGCACTGTTCGTTAATCTCAGAGACCTTGAACTGGGACAGTTTAGCCAGGTCCAGCTCCAAGGTCCATAGTTTTGGGTCACAGAAAACTAGGTACAACAGACTTAGAACAATTTGGAAAAATCAAAACAATGGATTAAAAAACAGTTTAGTCCAAATTCAAAAAAATCAACTAAAAGGTTTTGTTCTAAGGCAATTTAGAGGATTTTTATAATCCTAAATCATTCACTGAAAGGTGTGCTTTTTAAACACAAGTCCTCATCCACACTGCTGAGCACCAAATGTTGGAAAGTGGGTTATTGGTAGGGGCAAATGTAGGTCTGCCACCGGCAGTAAAGCCACTAACACATGGTAGGACTCAGCATAGGTCTTAGAAAATGATTCCTATGCTCTATCCTTGGTAACGTAGTTGCAAGCAGACAGGTATAACTTAAAAGACAGGTATGTAAAGCATTTAAAAACACCAATTCAATATATTATTAAGATACAACACATAATAAAAATCCAACACTAATTTTTAAAAATCGGATATATTTTTATATATTTTACCAAAACGCCCAACATCCAATGTTGGGAACCGGAGATATACATTTTCAAAGATTTAATAGGATATAGCACTTAGAAGATTACAGCACCATATTGTGATACCTGCTCGCGATAGAACGGACCAAAGTCCAAGTTTCAGGCAGGCGCGATGGAGCCCTGAGCGGCTGCAGCTTGCGACAAGTCCCGGTCTCAGTTTCTACCGTCACACTTAGAACTTTTCTGGAGCTTTTCTCCTCGAGGTCCCTCGAAGCTCCCAGCCAGTCCGGATTCAGTGAGGGTTCGCCGGCTTGACTTGTGACAAGGTCCCGGTCAACTACCTGAAGGGGATGAAGAAAATTTCTCAAGATAGCTTTAGCGGGGCAACCCAGGAATCCAGGCGGGCACGCGATGGAAGGCAGGTGGCTTGGCTCTCGCAGTTGCTCCCAGTCACCTTTTCTGCAAGCTGACTTAGACATTTTTTCAGAGCTTTTTCTTGGAGGGTCTCTCAATGCTCCTCATGTAGCCGTATCTGGCGAGGGTTCACCAGCTTCAGATTTTCTATAGTCCAGGTCAATCTCTGGAAGTTGGAGCAATGGAGCTTTTAGCGGGTTGAACCTGGTTGGCTTGGCAGCCTTGCATTTGAAGGCATGCGGTCTGGCTGACCAGGTTGAGTCGTTCCCTCTATTTAGATTTCTTTTCAAAGTTGCTCCAAAGTTCCCCAAACTTCTTGAACTATTTCCTGATGTTCCTCCAGGGGTCCCAAAGTGTCTCAAACTAACTCCAAGGGTCTGGAAGCTCCAAGATGGTCCTTGAAAGTTGAGGACATCAGTTCCCACAATCCACTGGTACAAAACCCTAACAAAGCCACTGATGGTTCTCCAAGGTATAGATTTAGTTGGTGATGGTACATATGAGCTCTTTTAACCTGTAGCTTTCAGGGAGTCCACTCTTTAGTTATTTTCCAGCAAGATAGTCCACAGGGTTGTAGTTTCAGATGGTGCAGTTTTCAGAGGTCTCACCTTAGAAATCTTTGCACAGCAAAACAACTCAATAGGGCACTTCTTAGTTCAGTAAGTTTCAAGCAGCAAATCTGGAGGGCTCTGCCTCTCTCAGATATTTATTCCAAGTTCTCTGGGTCAAGCAAGATGTCCCTTTTGACCAATGGGAGCAGGGTAACTCCTCTAATATATGACCACATCCTGTAGAGTGGGGCAATATTTTGTCCCAGAGTGCATCAATTCTTCCAAATCCATAATGGCTGATTTTCCAGCAAGGAGGTAAAAGCTGGCTAAACACACCCCTAGGATGGCTAATTTACCTAAACTCTCCCCTCTGCATCTGCTCATGGCTTCTTTAATCCTAGCATCTCCCTGAGGTGGGAAGTTCGGAGCTGTAAATGACACTGTTCTCAGCACTCCTTTTTGAAGTACATAGTTTAAGACTACTCCCCCTGGCCTGGCATTCCTATCGAACAGCAGGGAAGTCTTTGAATGGCATTTCTATCCCTCTCCTAACAAGAGTAATTAATCAATATCTTCCCACCATGTTAACCTATGTCCCCGGGGATTTGCAATGGGAAACATTACTTGGGCCATTTTTCCAGCACCAAGACTTACAAAAACATATTTTATAAGCACTTGTCTTATATCTAAAGGAACCCCACCCCATGTGCGAGTAGTGGAGACTTTAGGGGTTCAGAATCTGTAGACATATTTCAGATTCTCCCTTCACAGTGGTCCTAGCATCAAAGTCGAATTTGAGCAGTACTTTACTACAATGTGGGAAGTGAAATGTGAAATTTCACTGTACCCAGGCATATAGAAACTCATTTTATAAGGGTGTACATTATAAATACCTGAACCCCACCCATGGGATACCTAGGGGAGACCCTAGGGGTCCCTAATCTGCCAGAACATTGTAGGTTATCCATTGTAAGTGCCCCAAACACCAAAGTCGAGTTTGGGTACAATGTACTTTTTAAAAGCAGTCCTGGCACACATGGCTGTTTTTAAACTGACCTCAGGTTTCAGCAGTGTACACAAGCTACTGTAAAAAGACCTTTTGGCCTCTAAACTGCCATGCCCTAGGGTACTAGATACTTCTAGGTAGTTTTTAATCCCCCTGCCCTATCATATACTAGGGGCCTATAGGGGAGATCATGCCAATCACAGGGGTACCCCACCATACAATTCTGTAGCCTAGTGTATGTAGGTGTTTTACCTGTATTCTAATGTGTCTCTTTCAGCATTGCACTGGCCCTCGTTAGGCAAAGCCCAGGGTCAGTCAAAATCAGTTATCACCAGTATCAGCCAGCAAAAAGTTGGGGGGTGCCAAGGGCACTGGATGACTTTGCAACGCATCTATATATATATAAACAAAGGTATGTCTGTTTGTCCTTTATGGATTACTACACCATTCATCCGAACGCCATGAAACTGTGGGAAGTTGTTGAGTACACTCCTGTGAAGGTTTCTGACAAAAAAAAAGAGGAAAAATGTGTTAAATATCGCCCCCCCCGGCCCACCAGGGCACTCATAATCTTTCCAATAATGAACGTTTACAGTTTCTGGTGCGACTTGATTTTGCAATGATCATCAACAAAGCACAAGGACATTCACTGCAAGTTTGTGGGCTAGATTTGGAGAATCCGTGCTTCTCACATGGACAACTGTATGTGGCCAGCTCACGCGTTGGAAAACCTTCTGATTTATTCGTCTACACACCAGATGGAAAAACAGAAAATATTGTGTATCCACAAGCACTCGAATAAATAAACAGAAATAAAACAACACTTTAAAAATGTTTTCCATATTAAAATGAATAAGTTTCAATAAAAATGACACAATGTAAATTGAATGTTATCATAACAAGTTTCCTTAAATTTCCTTTCTTCTGAGATCGCAGCAACGCGCGATGGGTAAGCTAGAACGCTTATAGAATGTGAGCAAGAAAGGCCTGCTCATGTTTAAACATAGTATGGTATTAAGTTTTTGAGAAAGGGGCAGGAGTGTTTGCTTCTTCTTACAAGGGAAGGTTCAATACTAATGCACTTTCCGTATGTTAGAGCTGATGAACTTGTTACATGAAAACACAGTCATACCACATATTTACTTTACAAATCACTGAAGGTAATTAACAACATAGAAATACGTTTTGTAGTTCAAGTATTCGCTTGCATCTTTAATAGAGATTCCATTAATATTACAACTCTAGATGGTCTGTGAGCATCAACCTCCTACAGACTCATAACTACAGAAACTGTCATACAGTATATTGTATACCATTTTATGGTCAGGGAATTTAAACATAAAGGTAGAAATATTTAATGAGTTATTTCCCGCTTTAGACATCACTGCTTCTGCAGAGCAGGTTAAGCTTAACTTTACGTATAGGCAAAGTGAAGACCTCCTACGTCTATGTTAATTTCTTTTATTATACTCTACTTTCCCAGGCTCTACTGCTGATCAGCATAGTAATTCTGGCATGTTTATCAGAAGGCTTGATGAAGCAAAGGAACTGATGTCTGTCCTATTGGATCCAGACTGCCAGGTGAGTGCGAATCTGACACAACATATGCTCATCAACAAAAACATCCTGGCTCATTTCCCCAGGCATAAGCATCATTCTAAATCCAGCTTGATGTTACCAACCCAAAACATTGATACCTTCCTTAATGACATAAACATTTTCATTAATTCCACCATCCCTAAATGATATTCTGGCCCAAAAGTAACCTATGAATATTATCTTTCTCTCTTCAAAGGTTATTTTTATATAATTGGGGGGGGGGAATAACTTTGTGATGCCAGTCATCTTTACACAACAATCAGATAGTAGATCCATGTGTTTGTCATCATATCCCACCCTGATTCTAGGATCATCATATTTTGCCACCTGAATAACGCCTTCAACTTCAACAACCAAAATAAACGAATTAGTTCTATCACATACCAAATTCCATCACAACATCCTCCCTGGCCATGAATATTACTTCAGTTTTTCTCAGTTTTTACGCAGTCTACTGAAACATCCAACACAAGAGCACATTTCTTTTATGTTTGTCATAGTATAAGACGCTGCTGGTTCGCATGGCATATGATGAGCATAGAATCTTCCTGCCTCCCATCAGCATCTAGGGCAGAGGATGTCCTCCACTCTCCATGTCATCTGCCTCCTGACACTCATCGATGCTCTCACTCCTAGTTACCACCTGATTAAAGCAGGCGGTAAATGGGAGCAGAAAGGGACTCGGTGTTCCATATCGGGATCCACTTGTAGATTCGGCCCCCATAAAGCTTGATCCACATATTACCCATTCTGGGCAGAATAAATCGTAATTGTGAGATTTAGGAGTGGGGATGCAGGCTGTACATTTTTTAACTCTGGTAATTCGGAATCTCAGGAACGAACTTTGGCTAACTTGCAATTGGGCCCATAGAGTGCAAGTTATTAGTGGTTAGGTCGTGCCTTACATGTAAGAGACACATGAAACCTACCTTCAAAATTCACAACTGTTACAGTATGCAGGGGCCTACTGAGGCAAGAGGCATGTAAATCTAAAGATGCCGGTCCCACAATTAAACAAATACAAACTTTTGCTGGGACTTTGCGCAAATAATCCGTGATTCAAAGGTCAGGTGACAAAAGTATAAGGGAAGGTAATTTGAAGTAGAAGGCCCATGGCTCTAGAATTCACTCAATCAAGACATGGGTGCAGAACTAAACCACCTGCTCCACAGAGGACTCTAGAAAAATATATTCTCAAAGCAAATAGATGCAGCGGCTGACAAGAGATTAGTAGAAGACCTCGGTGGCATTATATTTAGGCTCATCCTGAATGACCTTCTGCATGTAGTGTACTTGCCTTTTGCTAAAAAGACTGCCCTCACCTCAATGGAACTGCACAAATGATGTTGTTATTTTCCATCACACAAGGGCATGCCCCCTCTTAGTGGAAACATCTACCCCACCTAGTGAAACTTTGATGACAAAATATTCCAAGGATTCAGCTCGCATCACACTAGAGAGTGGTGTAGAAGTGTATTTGATGTTATATAAAACAGTCGTTAATGCATGTATGAGTTAATACTTAAATATTAATGATAAATGATTCTCCTTTTTTTCTCAATTATTTTGGGTGGTGTTAAAACTCAATGGAATTATTGCATGTGTCACATGGTGTGTGAAAACATTAGTTTCTGGAACACGTGTTGATTCGAAGAATTCTGAGCGGAGCTAGAGTGCAGTTCCTTCCTCCGATAACACTACATTGGTTCTACAACAGACAGGCAGCTTGTCATGGAGAATCTCGCCTCTACAGGAAATTAAATGGAAGTTGGAAGGTGCAATAGAAGGTTTGGCCTTCTCTGGGATGTTAACCTCATTAGGAGATTTTCTCAGTCATTACTCTAACTCAGGAGTTGGGGCTGCTAAAACACTGGAAAAGCAAACATAATGCAGAACTGATGTTTTCTTCTCCACCGACCATTCTGGATAAAAAGTTTATTTTACCATGATGTTTGTGTGGATAGATGTAAATTGTGTTTAATGGTGGTTGCATAGTATTTTAACTGTAAATAAAATTGCAAAGTTGAATGAACAAAAAAATAGTGTATACAGTGTAGGTCAGAATACCATAGTCAAAAAAATCATCCCACAAAAAAACGACTCCACAATGATGACTAATAAGGCGGTAGTCAATAGTGTGCATTTGGCATTCTTGCAAGTTAACATTTCGAGAACAATATTGTGAAACTTCCTCCACCTTTTTTTTTTTTTTTACAAATAATACATTTTGAGCAGAAGATGACCTGCGTGGCATTTGATCAAGGTTTTATTGTCATCCTTTTTTTTTTACTGTAAGACAAATGTTTATGCTATTTGAGATCAATATGTTAAGGTGGCTGACCTGAGTCCGGGCTACATTAACTTCCGGATGGATGTACACAGAGACCCGCTCTTAATGCGTTCTGCACATAATGGTTAAAATGGAAGATGAGCATCAAAGGGGAGATTTATCAAAAAAGAGGCATGTGTGTCCGTGTGATGTCTTTTAGAATGATGAGTAGTTAAGGATACCCTAGAACTATAATAAGTCTTCCACTTAGTGCATGGAGATAAAATAAGTCTCCCTCAGCAGCACATCACATTTCATCTCGCCTGGCTAATGAGTCTCGGACATAATGTAGGGCTCCTGGAGGAGCCCGGTCTCAAAAGCCTAACTTCAGCATAAAGGAAATGGACATTAGCTTGATGCTTAAAACGTACTCCTGGGGCCCTTGCTGATATAAATTCAGCCATAAATTGAAAATCAACCTTGTGTGCCCTTAAGCTGTCTAAAGTCTATAAAACGATGTTTCGAATGACTTTGTAATGGATCGTCATTTGTTTAACTTCACTCGTGGGCCTAGACATCCCTTTACTGGTCCTGCCGTGGAAGATAAAGCCGAGCATTTCGCCACAGTCATTTCCTACATGCTGCACCTTCCGTGGCATCATGGCAAATCGTTCTTGAGTGAGTGATATAAACAGAAGCTTTAATGTGTAGGCCATAGCTTATTATGGTATGTACTCATTTCTATAATTCATTCCAGTGTTATGCAAATGTATGGCTGCATCGCAAACATTTATGTAACCCAAATATTTAAAATTAAGCCCTTAATTTATACAAGATCGCAGCTGCATCAGCAGGCGCTTTGAAACACGTCAAACACAATTAAAAGCCGCCTCCAAAAATCATCCACGTGTTCAAGATTTAATTTGGTAAGTTTTTTTAATTCCTCCTGATAAAAATGTGACTTTGTGCTCATTAGCCGATTATGTAGTAATTATTTGACATTAGGTGTCATTTTTGTGCTGTTAGTCATTATAGAGGTAATGTTAAAGGTTATGACGTATTAGAGCTTATTCCTCTTCCTTCTCTGCTTTAGGAATATATACCCACTTCTCACCCTTTAAAGTTCCTTCCTTCTTCCCTTCCCACCTCCCTCCCATGGTGCAACGAAACCTGAGGGTGCCTCCCTGCAAAGTGCAAGGAGGGCCCCCCTTCCGGGCTTACTCCGGAGCTCGCAGGCCAGTGTACTGTGCTGAGGGGGCTCCCTGGAGCTCGGGCCCTAACACATCGCGGGGGCTGCGGGGGGCCTATGTTATGCCTCCGTCCTTCCCTCCCTCGAGGGCTTTATAGAATTATCAATATCATTTTAATCGTTGTTTGGAATTTTAAATTTCGATAGTGTGAATGAAAACTACTGAATACGCTAAATAAAATTTGTTTTTTTCCATGTCAGTTCAGGTTCTACTTGAATAAAATGTAATTTGATATACAGCTATAGAAATAGTAGATCATATTCCCAAGAAAGGATAAAAGAATGCATACAACAAAGAGCAACACACAATCACAAGCAATTGAATCAACGTTCCTAATGTATTGGTAATTTTTTGCTAAGCCTCAAGGGTCCTATTCACAGAAAAGGGAAAAAGATAACGGGTATATTCAAAAGAACGTGTGATAACTACCACAAGAGTAGCGTAACACAACTTTCAACATCACAGCCTATTGCAGGAAAATAACCCAGTGGCAACATGGAATTCACAACACAGCGGTAGCATGCGATAGTCTGCCGAAACCACAAACAATGTCAGCGATACAACCACCTTGATGGAGTAAAAAGCCCAAACCACAACACCAAAAAATCCGACGATGGGCCAAAGCGCGATGAGGAAACCAGCGATAATCAGTGCTAAGCCTGCAACACACACCTGGCAGGCAGGAAAAATCCCCATAAAAGTAGAAAAACACCCAAACACAAACTGACCAACACCCAAGCATCATGGAGGCAGCTGGAGCAGGCGCAGAGGATGAGAGCAACCCCACAAGCACCCCTGACGTCCAGCTTGGGACCTCGGGGACAGGGAAGGGCAAGGACAAGAAGAAGAGGAAGACGAAGTTCAGTCTGCAGACAAACAGGATCATAGTCACAGAAGTAATGGAACACCATCAACAAATGTTTGTCACCTCAAAGGTGTCATTGGGCACCAAAAATGAAATATGGATGGACATCGTGGACAAGGTGAATGGAGTCGTGGAGCACAGTGTGCAGACTGTGGCCGGAGTCAGGGCATCGAACACTGCTAGACAGGACACAACACAACCGCAACAGGGTGAGTGACCACCAGGTACTGGGGGGATACGTGGAGATGGGCAAAATGGCACACATGTGCAATTAAACTGAGCACAGTGCACAACCACAATGACTCTGGGTCCTCCCCAGATCTACAAACAGTCACAATGTACAATGCCATGCTGTCTGAATGTCAACATGTAACATGCGGCTACTCCTTCACATCACAGGGGCACTGTCAACGCCCCCTGTAGAGCAGTCCCAGACACTCTACACTGTTGATGAGGAGGACAACACCCGCATTAACACTCAAGCCATCCAAGACATCATTGAACTCATCCGCCACTCACCTCCAGGATCAGAGCAGGTGTGGTTGGGCTTCGGCAACATGGCAACCAAACTTGACACCATCCTTGGGTGTGTAGCCCCGCTCCATAGTGTCCAACAAGCCCTGACTGAGATCGCTGTGAGCTGGCACTCATTCGGAGACTCATGGAGGACAGGGTACGGATGGAGGCGGAAAGGATGGCAGCCACCGCTGCACCTCAGCGAAATGCAGTTGGGATCTACCATGCCCTACAGAGCCTCATCATGGCATTGCTGTCACAAGGCGTGGCGATGTTGAATGCTGCTGCCCCCACACCATCTACATTACCACCCCCTGGTGTGTCTATGCCTCCCTATGCGGCAGGCCTAACCACTATGGCACCTGCTGTGTCAGTGGCACACAGTGCGGCCAACAATCCACCTCCGGCATCTAATGTGTCAGTGGCACACAGTGCAGCCGACAATCCACCTCCAGCACCTGATGTGTCAGTGGCACACTGTGCCACAGCCGGTACAGCAACACCCACAGGTGGGGCAGGGCACACTTCCGGGGACGAAGGCGTGGATGTGCATATGATCAGAAGGACTCTCTAGCATTCATTTCCACCACTTGGCCTGTTCCTGGTTTGGTCCTGCACATGGCCTCATGACCTTCCACTGAACCCTGATTCAATCAAATGCGCTCACCTTGGACAACCACATGGACCGCCACATCCTGTTTGATGACCAATGTCACGGCAACCAGACTGTGGACTGTACCCCTCCTCTTCCGCAGTACTTGTCTTCCACAGATGGACTCTGACTGGCCCTCAATGGCCCATATAGTGTAATGTATTCGGAAGTGCCCGGTACCGCTTCAGCTGCGGAACTGCACTGGATGTGCAATAAACATCCGGTGACGCACAGCTGTGTCATGTCTTTCATCATTCATATATGTATGTGTGGATGAATGTAGGGACAGTGATTTCCCTTGCATCAATGGTGCTCATCCTGTGGGATGCCGGTCAGAGGGTGCTAAATAGCAATGTGTGTCATGGGTCCCGTGGATACCACAACAGGGACACATGCATCAGCCACTTTTTTGTCCGGACATGGACGGAACCACTCACAGTGCCCAGAAGTCATTTTTGCAATCCCTGCACTGTTTGGCATACAGCAGGCTAGACCACTCCACTCACGCTCCGGGGTGGGCCTCATTGCTACCCATCGCACCTGTCCTCGCGGGTGGTGTGCAGGTCACTGGTCTAGTTGTCAGCATGTCACAGCCACTCCATGAAAGAAGGTTTGCAGGCACACCACACCCACCCAGCACAGGTGTCACAGGCCATGTAACCTCGCAAATATAAGGGGCCAATGACGTCACCTTACCCTCTGCTGCTGGTGACTGGATGACGGAGCCAAGGCCTTGAGTGTGACATGGGCTTACCACCACATGGTGCTGACTGGGGTTGGACAGGGTTTGTGGCCTGTGTTGCATTGCGGCCTGCACAGGCACCCTGCCACCGGACACTAACTGGGGTTGGACAGGGTTTGTGGCACACGCTGCATTGGGGCCTGCACTGGCACCCCGCCATGGGATGTTGACTAGGGTTGGACAGAGTTTGTGGCACATGCTGAATTGCGGCCTGCACAGGCACCCCACCACAGGACGGTGACTTTGGGTGCACTTAGTCATTGGTACCTTGAGCTGCTGAGCGGTCCGAACCGCTCAGGATTTGTGTGCCTTGCTGGACCACAGTGTAGGCTGCACCAGGGGGCTGTGCGGGCATACCCCCACGTGACCTCTCTTCCAGGATCACAGAGTAAGTGGCACCCATTGGGCTTAGCAGCTGTGCAGGCTGTGATGTTGCCGGGTGCCCTGGTTTGTCTTATGCCATGGTGCAATCAAGTCCCAGCACTAGACGTGAGACCTGGAGGCCAGCGCAGTGTGGATGCATGGTGTGGAGGGTGCCAAGTCTGTGGGCCCGAGCTTGTGGCTTGCAGTGGCAAATGGTGGGACCTGCAGTCTACACGCCGGTGGCAGAAGGTGAGCAGTGTTGCCTGAGTGTGCATGGGTGGGCATACTCTGAAGGGCAGCTGGAGGGGCTGGGAGGCCTCTGCTTGGGTGTGCATGGGTGGGTGAGCGATGTCTTGTGCAAGTGTGTGTACTGTGCCTGTCATGTCTCTGGACTCTTTCAGATGATGGCTCTGTCTCAGATGTGTGACCTGGTGTACTGCTACACGTACCGGCAAGTGGTTGCAGACACACAGGTGGCAGCAGGTGAGCAGTGTGGCCTGGTTGCGCAGGGTCGTCTCTCTCTCTCTCCACCTCTCCTCTTCTCTCTCTCTCTCTCCCCCTCTCTTCTTATCTCTCTCTCTCTTTCTCCCCTCTCTTCTTCTCTCTCTCTCTCTCTTTCTCTCTCTACCCCTCTCCTCTTCTCTCTCTCTCTTTCTACCCCTCTCTTCTCTCTCACTCTCCCCCTCTCTTCTTCTCGCTCTCTCTCTGTCCTTTTATGTGCGCAGGACACACCTTCTCATCATGTTTTTTGTCTTGCAGGCTGTGACCTATGGATTCTGTCGAGGGGATACGCAATATGTCTTCATTTCATTTCTGTGTTAATTTCAATAAAGTTTCATTATTTTCTTCGAAAGTGAATGTGTGTTGCTCATTTCTGTGACAACACATGCATGTCACCAGTTCTGATTATGCGACATCATGCAGAATATTTTGTACATGTTTCGGTGTAGCTGATGTGGAATGTCTTTGGTTGGGAGGTGCCAGGAAGTGGTGGTCCTGGGTGTGGGGTGGGAGGGTGTTTTGGCCCTCTTGGGTGTCCGTTCTACATGCCCAGTTGCTCCATGGCATCTGTTTGTCTTCAAGTGTGGCTGTGGGCTGTGCTCGCTTTTGTGATGCAGGCTGTGGTCCGACTTTACACCAGGTCAGAGCAGGTGTTATTTCCTGCTGCTAACGCGCCTTACTGTGTGTTTTGTGTTCTTATCGCTGATCTGGCTGGTCGTTGTGAATGTTGAGGTGTGGTGTTGTTGCAGCTTTTTGCACGGGAACGCCTACTCTCATCTCATTAACGATAGTTGCAGGGGTCATCTGTTGCGATGTTTTTTGCAACTGCTATCTCGAGGAAAACTGGTGCTCTGGGCTGTTAGCATCGGCTTGTGAATAGTGGGGTAAATTTATCACAAGTCCATCCACAATGAAATACTCGTCCTATAAGGTCAGAAAGCCAGGAAACAAACATATTGATCTGGAGTTTACACCCACGGCTGATGCAACTAAACACATGAATAGCGAATACATACGAAATCAAAAGAATGTGGATGGAAAGGTGATTAAAATGATACAATAAAAGAACAGATTAAAATGAGAGCAGGATAGCAACCAAGCATTGAGATTTAATAAGAAGAATGAAACATGTGCTGATGTTTAAGAAATCCTGAGGTCCAGGCGAGTGTGGGTACTGACGCTGTACAAGTAATAGGCACATGTTTTGTTTAGTGCCCATGCCAACAATGGTGGGTGCCGTAAGTAAAAAAAGTGTGAGGCACGAAGGCGCGCAATTCACCATAAATTGGCTTTCCACACGCAGGAAAGAAAAGGAAGAACTTACTTCCTGCTTGTGGAGCATATCTCCAACCAATCCTGGAGCAACTCATGCGTTGAAAGCAGCTCCAGGATTTGTTGGAGCAGGTTCACCCAGCGCTCATTTTGAGCTGAGAAAGCTAATTTTGGATAGAAAATCTCAAGTAAGCGAAATGAAAAACTCAAGAAACTTCTGAAAAATTATCAGCAGTTTGAATGAAACTAATATGCCAATATGCAAGTAGGAGCCCCAGGCCCAGACGGAATTTTAATTGCCTTATATAAAGATAATCCTACTGTTTGGGCAGAATAGCTGACAAATGTTTTTGACAAAGCTATCCATTCATTAACCTTGCCGTAGTGTTGGAAAGGCTCCGTGATATCACCCATTTACAATAGCGGCATTGAGCTCTAACTATTATCTAGTTACACTTCAAGATACAGAGGCCAAACTTTTTGCAGGAATGATCCTGACAAAGCAATCAAAATGGGCAACCAAGAAGCATATGATTCCGCCATATCAATCAGGCTTTTTGCAAGGGCAGGGAACGGTAACTAGTATTTTAGTGCTTTTAATTTTAATTAATAAATAGAAAGCTAGTAAGAAACCAGTATACCTATGTTTTGTGGTCTTAAATCTTCTTTGATTGTGTGAATCGGCAAACTCTTTGGGAGAAGCTGCAGAAACAAAGAATACCAGATAGCCTCCTAAAAGCATTTCAATCACTGTATTCCGACATTTTGATTAGAGTTCGAATAAGTGATGGTTCATAACTTTCAAGAAAAGCGTATTTCTTCAGGGATTAAAAAAAGGGTGCGCCCTCACGCCATACTTGGTCAATTTGTTTTTAACGGTTTTAACATACTGCCTCGATAATGAGAATGCTTACTCCCCCAACTTAGCAGGAAGATACATTTCAAATTTGCTATATGCTAATGACATTATTTTATTAAGCCAAACAAAGATAGGAGTACAACGGCTCATAAACAGAATTTCAAATTATTCTTCAGCAAATGGTATGGTTATAAACAGGGTCAAGACTAAGGTCATAGAAGTCAATATCAAGAAACAGAAAAATTATAAAGACAAATGGTATTTGCAAAACCATCATGTTGGAGCAAGTGAAGACCTACAGGTATCTCGGTGTACTTTTTGATAAAAAGGGCTCTTTCCAGCCGCATGAGATGGACATGGAAAGCAGAAGTAGCACCTTAATCATGGCATTTCAAACTCTACAGAGGTCGGTGAGAGGACCTAGCTACCTTCTGCTCCTAAAGGTAATAAATGAAAAATTATTGGCACGTATTACATGTGGTAGTGAGGCGCTATGTGGTAGGAATTGTTTAGCTTTGAATAATGCTATCACAAAAACATTTAAGCCTTTTTTTTCGGCCTACCTGTAACGCGTCACCAGCCCAAATCAGGTTAGAATTTGGGTTATCTAACCATCATTTTGCAAGAAAAGGTCATAATACAAAGGTATGATAAAGAATAAAAACAAACATATCAAATCAAATGTTTCAATCGCTTTTTCAAGAAATACAAGAACATCATAAATTACAGTATTGGAAGTATTTACAAACAGCCTTAGATGAGTACTCAACACATGCAATTTGAGACATGTCTATAATGCCAGAGTGTTTTAAAAAAATCATCAATAGAACAACTAAACAATTGTCAATGCTGAAGGACAAGGAATCCCTCTCAAATCAAGGGCACGCATGGACAATCTTGATTTACTATAAAACCTCTAAGTCACAAACCAACCTAGAAACATGCAAGGGGCTGCTATATCTAAGACAAGATGTAAGTTGTTAACAGTGCCATGTGACTAAGCCTTGGAACATATGAGTCACTTTGGAGCAATTGTAGGCACCTTAATCTTTCTAGTGACCGTAGAATTAGTGTACAAGACACCTAAAATTTTTAGTACACTGGGTCCCCCACAATTAAAGGCTGCCCAGAGTGGACAATCCAATCCACTCATCCCCTTGATACGTGCTGGGCAACTATGTCAAGAAACAATCCTCCTGGTCCGTGTTCCAAGTGCTTCTCACTACGGTCACTAGAAAGATTTAGGTACCTACAATTGCTCCAAAGTGACTAATTTGTTCCAACGCGTATGTCACTGCTGACAACGTACGTCTTGTCTTTGATACAGTGACCCCTTGCATTATTGGAATCCGTGAATGCCCTGAAGAAGTACATTTGGAATGGACGAAATGCATTGGCTAATCCACTCAACATGTTGTATGTCACACTAGAACCAATTTGTTTTTGTTTTTTTAGTTCTCATATCATCATGGCGACTCCAACTCTTGGACATTTTTAAAAACCCTCAGTCTTTCTTGTGGTGCATTGCAATTTCTCGCCATCATCCTCCGAGGCTCTGGTCTTATCACGGGGGGAGGGGGTAAAAACCCAACCACCGGGTCAATAACCTGGCGTATTCATAGAACAATATATAGATGTTTCCAGCTGCCCTGGGTATTATACTAAGTACTAACCTGTCCACTTAAGGAAATCCTCCCAAATTTCTCTTGACCATCGTGGGTACATTTGATGCCCATATTGCTTGTCCACTTAACTATACTTAACCACCCTGTGGGGTGAGGAGGAGCAGAATCTAGCAGGGCGTTTACAGATCTTCCACCTGGCAAAGAGCAACAAGTAAAATAATACATTCCTTTGTTTACTGTTTAAGGAATTTTGCGTAGCACTATCTACTCCCAAAAGTACCAGGTCCTCCATCAAGACTAGTTGTTCTTCTAAAATGTCCCTCATGGTGGCTTCCACAGTCTTCCAAAATTCTATAATCACTGGCCATGTAAAGAAAACATGTACATCATTAGCTCTTAGGTAATTACATCTCTTACATCTGGGGACCGGCTGTGATACAAACTTAGCCAATGTTTGAGGAGTTCATTACAGCCTGTTAATAACAAAAAAATGGTGACGTTTAAAGTGTGCAGATGTTACTCAGGCATATAATTTCAATGAATCTGTCCTTCCTGGAGTGTATCCGGTCAAATCCCATTGGGGGCCTTCAATTTCTTTTTCTCTGCCTCCAGGAATTGTCCATACCACTTTGCCACTTCTTTGTCTTTCGGGCTGACTTCCTGGAGTGAAGCCTCAAAATTCCATACCCCTCCTACTTCCTGTGAGGCAGTTGAAAACCATGAAGTAAGCTGCAAGTACTTAAATCTGGAGAGTCTATTGCCAGCTTTAGCACTCAATACCTCGCAGGTAGCATGCCTACTGTTGATTCAAATCTCCCCACTTAGATATCCCTGCTTGCTTTAAGGGAAAACTCAGAGCACCTTTCAAGCATTCCAGTATCCCTGCCGAATCCCAGATCGGAGCAAATTCAGAAAAATAGCCAATGTTTAGTAACTTCCTTACTCCAAGCCAAAGACTCAATGTGGTTTTTAACACCTTTAGCCGTACTTTTTAAAATCATTTTTGGGCTCAAAATTCATATAGGAAAGCTGGTGGACTGAACTCTTCAGTCATCCCCCCAATATTGAACACCAGGTGAAAAAATCAGGCTCCCCCATAAGCATACAGACGTTTTTAAATGGAAATGCCAGGCAATAGAGCCTAAGGTTCGGCAAAGCTAACCCAACCTTCTTGAGACTCTGTCTTAACTTTTTCCAGGAAAGCGGTATCCCACGTGATGCCCAAATAAAACTAGTTATTTTCCCCTGTATTTAAATTGAGTGGAATGCAATTGAAGAGATATGTTAGCTTCGGAAGAATAGACATTTTTACTAAGTTGACCCTCCCACAGATTGTCAGAGGTAAGTTCTGGATAATGACCTGTCAACTTCCTCGGCCACGCTCCCTTCAAATTACGGAATGGGATCTCATCAGTTTTTTCAACTATAACCATCCCCAGATATGTCATCTCTATTCAACTCTGCCTCCCCAATCCTCCATATTACAACACATTACCTCTGTCTTTGATAAATTCACTGAGTATTCGGAAAATGCCCCATATTCTTTTGTCAGTTGGTCCACCCTGGGTAGTGTACGGGCCAGGTCGGAGGAGTAAATTATCAAACATTTGGCATACAAAGCAATTTTACTGCATGATGGGAGTAGATAATAAAAGGAGAATTTTGAGAACACGACACGGGATACAGACCTTGTATATTATGGAATTTTTATATAGTGGTATATCAAATTCTCATTATGTTGAACATTGTATAGTCCAGTTGAGGACAACACCTTGACAGTGGAAGTTTATGATCGGGTGCACACGTACTTTCAGGAAATTTCCCTCTATTTACTGTTTTTGGGGGAAAGCAGGTTAGGTGCTAGCAGCTACAGGGCCTCACTGTCATTTGTTGTACTTTACTACCTAGAAACATCTTGGTCCATAAAACTAAATATTTTTAATAAAGCATGTCTTGCCCTTCTTCTAAGATCAGCTCACGCAATGCCATGGCTGCGCACTATAAAACCCCATGCCCCTGTAGATTATGCAAAAAAGAAGAAGAAAGCATCATTCATTTAGTCTGTATATGCCCATAACTGATTGAAGTAAGAAGAAGGCTGCTAAAGAATAATTTTAACGTCGGTGGTGCTCAATCCTGCAAGCAAGCTCTTATAAGACGTTTTAAATTAACAGATATAGTTCCGATTGCTGTTTTTGCTAAATTTATGCTACTGGCACAAAGACTCCTGTGAATAGACCGTAGTAAACCCAGAGGACTAAACCCACGGAATTACTCCCAAAGAGGGTTTAATTGTGTTATGCACAATATCGAATTTATACCAAATGAGTTATATTAGGAAAGAAATGTACTCTTTTACATATTAGTAGTGGTTATATGGAATTAGGTTCCTATTAGCTGTGTTATCAAAAAATGCATGTGGTGTTTACCTTGGTATTTCTACGAAGAATTTTAGCTTTGTAAAATGGAAATGTAATTTACTTCACCAAAATGTATTAATTGTAATGTTTAATTGTATTTCATATGAGGTGATTTTTACAAGTACATCGTGTATGATTTTAAACAATCCAAACATTAAATGTATTAATTCATTTTGAGGCTGGAGGCCTGTGCCAGCAATCTCCAGGCTGTTTCACAGCCTTTGGATTGCTGGGTACACAGTGCACATGTTGTGCTGGGCGTTGCAGGTGGCAGGACAATCTGACCCCATACACTGTAGATCAGTGCTGCCATCTTGCATTTGCAGGATTAAGTCCCACCCTCGCACTGTAGCCAGCGCAAGCCGGTGCATTGGCAAATATATAAAATGCCATTAATATTTTATCTATTTCTGTGTGCCTGCTGCACTCGCAACAGGCCTGGCGACGCTCCTCAGCTGCAGAGGAGGAGCTGTCCCTGCGTGCCAGATATAGAACTTCTTAGAATAGTCAACCTTGCCATACTTCATTTTAACCTGCCGAACTGCATTCAAAAAAGTCCTGGAGAGTTATAGAATCCTTTAAGGTTATACAATATTTTATATATATTTGTGAAGGGTAGGGTTAGCTTCATCAGTCAGTGCTGAGGACACTAAAACTGTTCACACTCTACTGTAGACCGGTAAAGTGCTTCATTTGTAGACATACTCTGTGTATCTCCAGTCAGCAGGCAGCAGGCCCAGCATTGGGGGTCACTCAAAGAGTGGGTCTCAGGGGTCTCGAGGTCCCTCATTGAGTGTCTGTGCCCTTTTTCATAGGAGTCCAGATTGGAGTCTTTATTCTCCGTCTTGGTGCAGGGGGCTCAGTACCCGGGGTATTGGCATGGCTCCAGTAGGTCTTGGTGTCCTCTGACTTGGTGGGGTACAGATCTTACCCTTGGGAATGGATGTACTTCCTGCTTGGGTGCTCAGTCAGAGGCACTCAGGAGCAGCAGAACAGTAAATTAGTTTTTGTGGTTTTGTGCCCGCAGACTGCGGGTGAGAAGCCCTCTACTCCAAGGGAGGTTCTCTGCAATTTGTCAAATGCTGGAGGTGCTCGAGGGTTCTTTGAGACCTCACAGTTGCGGGACAAGACAGCAGACCATGATGGTGGAGTTCTGGAAGCAGCCAGCAGGGTTTTGCACCAAATGTTCTGCAGCTAGTTGTGGGTCCTAAAGTCAACAGTTCATCTTTGTCCTTATCTTCTTTGTATCCATTGAATCTAAGTTACAAAAGTCCAGGTATGCCACCTAAACACTAACTTTAGTGGCATTATTGGGGGAGACACGCTGTAGCCAATGGGCTACCTACCTTTAGGGTGTCTACACTCACTACAGGACCACTTCCTATAGGAAGGGGTACTCCGATAACCCTGATAGGATCACTCTTGCCATCCCAAGATGGAGGAATTCCACATCACCTGTCCCTCCTTAGGGGTGGTGCTGGCTGAATGTCGGCACACCTCTCAATTTAACAAATGCTCCCATCTGTTGCTCCACCAAGACACGCAGCATGCAATGGAAATCAGCATGGTCTTGGAGAGGGGGTCTCTGGAGTGACACAATTTGATCTGCAGCCCCAAAGGACCCTCTTCAGTATCCATGCCCTAGGTACATAGGGTATTATTTACTAAGGACTTACAGGGGTGGCTGAAGGTACGCCAATCATGCTACAGTTCCAGGGAAGAGATCTGGCCCTGGGTACCCCATTAGCAGAGAACCACTGCACTTATATTTAGAAATTACATCATTCATTAGGGAACAAGTGGGGGCTAACTATATCAAAAACTTTCCTACATGAACCCCCAAATGAAAGAGGATGAGATTAAACTTTCCTTAGAGAGTCTTCATCATCTAAGTGGAGTACCACCTTAACAGTTTGGCGTTTTCACCTTTCACCTGCATATACCGTCCGAGAGGTCTGTGGTCAGTTTGGACAAGGAAGTGAGAATCAAATAAGTTTGGTCTCAGCTTCTTCAAGGACCAAACCACAGCAAAGTATTCCGTCTCAATATAACTCCAACTCTGGTCTCTGGGGAGATGCTTCCTGATAATGAAAGCAACAGGTTGGTCAAGCCCATCATCATTGGTCTGCGAGTGGACAGCTCCTATCACATGTACAGAGGCATCTGTCTGCAATATGAATTGTTTGGTATAATCTGAAGCTTTCAGAACGGGTGCTTAACACATTGCTTTCCTCCAGGTGTTGAAAGCCTTTTGGCAGCTCACTGTCCAGTTAATCTTTTTGGGTATCTTTTTGGGAGTCAGTTCTGTAAGGAGGGGCACAAAGGGCCCATATCCCTGCACAAACCCTCTGTATTGCCCAGTCAACCCAAGGTATGCCCTGGCTTGAGTCTGGGTGGTTGGAGCTTCCCATCCAGAATGGCCTGGATTTTGGGTTGTAGGGAGTTAAATGTGGCCTTCATCCATGAGGTGGCATATGTATACAACTACGCCCTGCCTTTTATAATACTTGCTTGCCTTAATATTAAGGCCTGCACTCTGCAGAGCCTTCAGAACCTCCCAAAGGGGTTCAGGTGATCCTGTCAGGTGGAGCTAAAGACAGCAACGTCATCAAGATATGCTGCACTAAAGGACTCCAGCCCAGCAAGAACTTTGTTCACCAGCCTTTTTAATTTAGCAGGGGAATTATTTAGTTTAAAGGGTACCATAGTGAACTGGAAGTGTCCATCTGGAATGGTGAATGCTGATTTCTCTTTGGCTCCAGGGGTCCGGCCTAACTGCCAGGACCTGGAGTGAGATTAAAAGCACTCAGATACTTTGCTGCCCCCAACCTGTCAATCAATTCATAAGCCTAGGAACTGGATGTGGATCAGTTTTTGTGACTGCACTGAGACCCCTATAGTCCACATAAAACCCAATGTATTCCACCCCCCTGGAAATGAGGCTTGGGGACTAAAACAACTGGACGGGGCCAGGGACTCCTGGGGGTGCAATGACACACAATTCCAGCATCTTGCTTACTTCAGTCTTTGTTCTCTCCTTGACGTGATCAGTCTTCCTGTAAATTTTATTTTATTTCTGACAGGAAGGCTGCCACCAGTGTCCACATCAGGTGTACACCAGTTAGTCGGAACAGTGGTCAAGGAGAAGAGCTCAGAAAGCTGATTTAGAACTGGCCTTCAATCAGTCTGCTGTTGGGCAGTGAGGGAATCTGACAAGACCACTGATCCATCTTTAGGGATGTTTGAGAGGAGGAGGTCAGGGAGAGGTTCACTCTCTGATTACTGATCCCCAAACTGTGACCTTGAGCATTGTCACTCAGCCTGCCATTATAGGGTTTCAGGTCGTTTACATGCATGCCCCTCTTGGGGTTCCTGGATGTTCCATTGTACACCAAGTAGGTGACCTCCCCTTTTATCTCAAGGATAGGGTAGAGAGCCCCATCCATTGGGTCCTGGAGGGTTCTAGGAACCACAGGCTCCATAACCTGTACCTTCTGCCCTTGTAGGAACTATGCCATGGCAGCTTTTTGGTCATGGAGCTCTTGGCGCGCTTCAAGGTTTTTGTTTGCTTTTTTTATATACTGAGCCTTCCTGGAGCGAAGGCAAGCACTTAATCCACAATAAGGTGCTTAGGTTCTCTGAGAGGCCTCTCCCATCCTTCCTTCACAAGAAACAATGGTCCCAATACAGTGTGTCCAATCAGACGTTCAAAGTAGGAAACCACTATTCCCTTTTGTGTCACCTCTCTGGAACTAAAAGCATGCAGAGTAGCAAAACGTCATACTCATAACATGTAAGCCTGGTCAAAAAGTGGATCAGGTAAGGTAAAATTTGTATATCCAGATAAAGTCATGTTGTTACTAGGTGTCTTTTTGATGGAGCTGCAAGGAAGAAATCCGTTTTTGGGACAAGAATCCTCACTCACCCGAGGGTGACATGCTTTATCATTGGGTTCCCTCCTCACACTCGGACTGCAAGATTCATGGTGTGGGCTACAACTCATGAGCGGGGAGGACCTCGGGTGTTTTTAAGGTGCATTGGGTCAGTTAGGGACATAGTGCAGAGATATAACAAGTAAAGGTGAATAAAGCTATCTCCACGGGGCTGAATGAGCTTTATTCAATGGTTCACTGGGATCGAGTAAAAGGGAGAGAGGACTAGGGGTTCTCTAAACAAATATACCCCTCATAGTGGTCAAAATGTTCTGGCCATATATAACCCCAATGGGTTTTCGGGCATTTGTCATGACCGTAAGCGATGTATGTATAGTCACTCTGTGCAAGGCTGTTATAATAAATGAAAGATACATTTACTGCCCACCACAAAATCAAAAGCAGCCAGGGCAGTGATGACCCGTGTATATTATGGGTCCACTGTCTTTCTGAAAATAATGGTGATAAATAAACAATAATAAAGACAAGTGTAATGGACATATCTCATCACAGTATGTAGTGTATAACAGTTATCCCCTTATCAAAGAAAAAGGACAGTCTAATCTTGCGGAAGGGTTTTTGACAATACCATGTGTGTTGTGAAGTCATCTCTTCAATGGATAGGTACAAAACCCAGTCCTTTGTTTAGGAAATTGGTTTCCATAGTTGTCAGAGGTCTATGTCTAAGATTTACAATGAGGTCGGTGTGTGGCTTGTGAGGCAGTTGGATCTATGGTCATGATCCTTGTCACTCGCAGTTCAATCGCTGAATCCTGTTGTACCTGGGTTCTCTGGGGGTTTGGTTGGTTCTCTACATCCCTGCAGTGGGTCTGGTGCTTCATCTTCTTCTGCCATGTCGGCCATGGCCCTGCCCAAACAAAATCCCATCTCCTTTCGAGCCTTTCATGTAGTCCACTAAGCATACCTTTTAGGATCTTGTTAAATCTGTCAACAAGCCCATTTGTCTGTGGATGGTAAGGGGTAGTGAGGCTTTAGGTAACTCAAAACTCAGTCCACATATGTTTTATGTATGCATACATAATGTTTGTACCTCTGTCTTATACTACCTCCTTTGCAAACCCAACCCTAGTATGTGTGTTAAGCTTTATTGTTCAATTACTTAAAATCGTTAAAATATACTATTTTTACAATAAACTACCGAAGAGAAGAAAAAAAAAAGTTAAAATCTCAGACAACTAGCTACGAACTGTAGAAAAGTTTAAAATATTAAAAACATTTATCCAAACTGGCAGTAAAGTGCAAGTGCATACAACTTTGTGGAGAGTATTTTCATAGTCTCTCTTGCTTGAAGCCCGGCTAGTTTTGTTTTAGTGACTCAGTTTTCTCTGACTAGGCTGCCCGGATTGATTCTGTAAATTTCCCTAACCGTGCGGCTATTTGGGCTGTATTAGCAGAGAAACACAGGTCTGCGACTTCTCTGCATCGTACCAGGGCATAAGACCTGCAGATGGGAAGAACCAGCTGGTGCCGCTCGCTAACCAGTTTAGGACAGCAGCACAGCAAGTGGAGCCAGGATTCTTGGTGATAGCTGCAAAGATGACATGCTGTTAAATTGTCCTTCCGGGCTCAGGCTTGGTTAAAATCCGCGATAGGCAGTGCGAGCAGTCTCATATAGGCGATTTTTTTCCGGGCCCGGACTGTCAGTGCTTGCTCAAACTTTTGCTGTGGTTAGCCCACTGTGTAGGAGGCGTCCAGTGCTGAGAGATTGGGATGATGGTGTAAACTTTCCAGATCGCTTTCATAAGATATTTTGTTTACCTGTGTGTTCACTGTTTTTTTCCATGGGGTTCCGGAATATTTAAATTGTGCACGTTTTGAGCGTCTATTTCTAGCGTTTCTATGGCTTCTGCCAGGTGAACCTGCCATGGAGATCGACCTTCTTCAAAGATGGTTTTGATTAGCCTTTTCAGAGAGTTTTCTGGAGCTCGCAGGGTGTTGATATAATATTTTAGAGTATCCCCTAAGCAATTGATGTCTGGACAGGTGAGGCCCAGCTCTAACCTTACTTTTGCTTTCCTGGCCTGTCGTGGGAATTCTAGAACCTTCTTATAGGCAGAAATCTGATGGTTTGTCAGAAACTTGGTGAGGGCTCCGGGGAAGGCTAGGTGGCCATAGTTCAGAGAGGGGATTAGTTTTTGCTTTTAAAACTTTCAGAATAAGTTTGGGAGTCGGACTCTGTAGACATCTGTTGAGATTTCTCAGGCTTTATATAGTGCTGGCCCCCTTGCTCCTTAGATGTTTCAGATGGGCTGTAGGTTTTGCCCCGTCGATAGCCTGAGACCAAGATAGTTATAAGTTCTGCATGTTCGAATTTGCAGGTCTCCTAAGCGCCATTGTGCTGTCTTCTTTCGATGATACTTCCCAAAGATAATTATCTTGGTCTTCTCTTGGTTCACCGATAGATTGTTTTTTTGGTTAAACCCATCCAGAGATTTTAGGGCTTTCTGTAGACCTGTCCTGGTGTGGTCCATTATGACGATGTTGTCTGCATATTGGAGAATTTGGAGTAGCTCTTTCCCCAGCCTTGGGGTCAATAGATTTGCCCCCTCCAGAGCTTTGCCTAGATCGGCTGTGTACAGATTAAAAAGTAGCGGGGCAAGGACGCATCCTTGTTTGAGCCCATTATTAGTTAGAACCTTAGATGTTACTGTCGTTTGACTGGTTATGACACAAACCCAGTTCCCCTCATGGATGGCGATTATAGCCATTAATAGTTTTTGGGAAACGCCCCAGGAGACCAGTTTTTCCCACAGCTTCCTGCGGTCAACTCGATCAAAGGCTGCTCTGTAATCGACAAAACAGCAAAATAAGGGTAATTGTGATGGCTGGGTCGCTCGGAGTGACAGGTGTCCCAGTGCTAAGATATTGTCTAGGGGAGGATGTTGTTATCCTTAACCCAGGTTTCTAGTTCTTTCAACAGAATTATGCCATATACCTTCGCTTCTATGTCCAATAGGGCAACAAGCCGGTAGTTTTCGGGTTTCGTACAATCCCCTTTTTTATAAATGGGAAAAAGTATTGAGCCTTTTCATGACAAAGGAACAATAGAAGTGGTAAGTGCGTAATTATAGAGTGATGTTAATTGTTCTGCCCAGAAACCTTGAGAGGCTTTGAACACTGCTGCAGGGACTCCGTTGGGGCCTTGGGCACCGTCTGTTCTCATTTTTTTAATTATGTTGATTGTCTCGACCTTAGTGGTGACTAAAGTCTTGTCACCTTTTTGTGTTTCTAGAGGAGTTGGTTGTATTTGGGTATAAGACCTTTTCTGGTGTGTTGTAAATAGTTGCTTTACATATTTGACCCACTCCGAGGCTGCCACCCCATTTTCCTTGATCTGTCCGCTATGGCTGTGTTGCTTAATGTGTCTCCAGAGTTGGATGTGACCCTTTTCTTTGAGAAACTTGAATGTTTTCAGCCACTCTGCCTCGATGTCTTCCTGTCACATTTCCCATAATTTCTTTCTGTGCTCCCTGCGAAGTACTGATATTATTGGTGTTTGGGAGTTTGGGACTCCTTTTCTTCTTGTCTTCAAGGACTTTGAGAGATTATGCTTGGTCTGAACTAAGACCCTTGATTTTATTTTTGCTGGTAGGCATTGGGAGGCCTGAATTTTAAAGGTTCCAGTTTGTCCCACAAGAACGGATTTTAATTCATCTAAGAGTGTTCTGCATCTCTCCAGTGGGGATTCAAGGCTTGTGCCTGAGGAGCTCTGTTCTTTTTGTTTAATCCAAACCTGAAGTTTTGTTCCTAAATTTGTAGACCATTTTATTCTTCCCAGAACTTCGTGTTGCTCTTCTCCGGTTGGGACCCCCAGTGTTTCTAGTTGTTTTGCAGGTTTTCCATTTAGCTGAATAGATACCCTCAGTGGTCTATGGTCGCTCTCATTCCTATTTCCCACTTCAAAGCTGTTATATAGTGGTACCAGGTTATCCACAATAAAGATGTAATCGATTGTGGACTTGTCCCTGAAGGTGGGGAGTGGGAACCAGAGGGGATCCGCAGCTTTTTTGATTGTATAAGCGGAAATCATATTGTGAGTAAGGAGGAGGCTCTGTAGGGGGGGCCGTTTAATCTGGGCAGGGGAGGCCGCTTTCCGGTGCCCCAACTCTTGGGTGTTCATGTCCCCAACTATAATTGGAAAATGTGCAATATATTTATTTATAAGATGGTCCATTTTAGTTGACAATATTTTTAATGCTTGCTTTTTTTGCTGGGAGGTGGGGTTGATGTAGCAGTTGATTAACAAGAGACAAATTGGGTTGTTGTTGCTTTTTAATCCGCGAAGTAATACCGCTTGCAGGTTAGCGGTGTTCGTTATTAGTGAGGTTGCCTCTATTCTGCGCGCTTGGCTAATAAAGATTGAGAGCCCGCCAGATGCTCTCCCAAAGATGTTACGTTTTATGGCTGCACAGTGGAGTTCGAAAAAGCCAGGGATGGTTAGAGGTTCGGAAGCCCATGTCTCTTGAAAGCACAGGATGTCATTTTCGCAGAGGTATTTTTTTACTGATCTGCACCCAAGCAGTCTTTTTAGTCCAGCAACGTTCCAGGATAAGATGGACAGCTGTGTGTTATTTCCCGGTGTTCCGGCTGAGGTCTGATGACGGACTGCCTTTGTGGTGTTAAAGGTGCCGTCGTGGCGGCTGTCCGTCTGGACTAGTACCGGTGCCATACGTGATGGAATACTTTGGGCGGCTTATGTGGACTATCCTTTGGTCAAGAGTGCTTGTTATCCTGTAGGTGTTGTAAGGTCTTGACTCTGCGACTGGGCTTATCCCTAATTCAATGACTGCTGTCCCCCTTAGCACAGAATAGACTTCCTTCCTTGCTGATGGTTCTGCTAGTACATGTGGGTATTTCTCAGGTATGGGGAAAGCGATGTCAATACCCCAATCAGCCATTTGTGCTATTTCCTCTGGTGTTAGCCCCACCTGAGAGTGACGGCATAGCCCGATTGAGGTTGAATCCCCATGTGAGTCACTGGAGAGGCACAGGAACTTAACCCAGGCTAAGTCGTTTGAGTGTGTTTCTGAGAGGGATGGGATATGCTTGAAAAGTTGGAGTATGTTGCCCCTATTTAGAATGTTGTGTTGGCCTTCGATAAAGTATCTCGGGCGAGGATTACCTCGTGCACAGTTTTGGTGTCTAGGATTGATTTGGACTGAGAACTGGGCCCCGTCTGTACAGTACTTAAGTTGGAGCTTGGGTCAGAATCCCATTGGTTTAGCACAGTGTCATGGGCCGGTTTTTGCAGTGACTGCGCGGTTTGATCACTAGGCCTTTGGGAATCCAAGATGATGGGGCCCTCCGCTGTCTTGTCCCTGGTGTCAGGACCTTGTTCATTGGTTATACGTGATAAACTTCCCTGCTCTAAATTCCTGATGTTTGGTGAGTGAGGTGGCTGAGTTGGAATAACCAGGCCAGCTGGTCTGTGCTGATCCCCCGTGCTGGGAGTTGGCTGTGATAGAGCAATAGGCTCTTGTTTGGTGGCCAAAGGTGTTGGTACGGTAGATGTTAAATTACTTGTGCCGTACTTTTGAGTGAATATTTGTCTTTATCAGTTTGTGGATTTTGAGGATGAGTTGACAAGAGGGCAGTTTTTTTATGACTTGGCCTTTTTCTCTTGTTTTTTAAAGTTTTTTCTTAGCTCTCCTGGAGAGGGGTTCTTCATTCTTTGTCTCCAAGGAGGCGTTGCCCTTATTGCTCTTCACTGGAGTTAAGCTTCGGGGGCTAGATATGGGACTAACTAAATTTATGGAATGTTTAGTGAGTACAAGGGGACCTTGGGTGTCTGACTTTGTTGGAGATTTAACCGGGTGAGACCTGAACTTCACATCCTTCCACCAGGACTACTCCAGGTTGTTACCTAGCAGACAATCTACAGGCATGGTAGCGCTCACAAACACCCTCAAGGGACCTGAGCCCCATCCATTCAAAGGGAACCTGTGCCCCCTTACACTGGTTCTCTGAGTTGTCCACTGCAACTACTTGGTAGAATGCCCCTGAGACTACTTGTGCCTCAGAGACCAGATGACACAGGACTGGCTGCAGTATCTCTGAGAGCCTCCACCCTTCTCCCATTGATGGTCACCATGATGGTCACCCAGGGGCTGTACTTCTTAGTGTTTGCTGGCACCTAGATTCCTGGGACCATCTCACGGTCCCCTAGTGAGACTAGGGTAATTTCTGAGGGATCCCCGTCCTACTCTGGGTACCCCTCCTCCCCAAGCACTTTACTAGCAAACACTTTGGACTGCCTACCAGTAGATGGCTGTGGCCTCTTGGAGCACTTGGGACCCCCCTTCAAGTGACCCACCTGATCACAGGCAAAGCACTTGCAGGGTTCCGTCTTTGCACATTTCCCTGAAGAGACCCATAGCTTCTTATCTCCTGGGTACTATTTTGGGTCCTTTATAGAGCTCCTTTCCTTTATCCTTGTTCCCCCCACTCTTTTGCTGTGGGCCCTACCCACCTTTGGCAGAGTCTCCCACATACACCTGCTTGTGGGCCCTGGTACTGGACCCAGCGGTCTGCCTCCATAGCAAACTTCCTGGGGTCAGTCAGCTTGTTGTCTGTCAAGTGTTGGTGCAGCTCTGCAAAACATAGACTAGACAAGCGCTCCCAAACAATCAAATTGTACAGCCCCTGAAAATCTATCATATGGCTGCCCTTCATCCAACCATCCAGTGTTCTGCAAAGAAATCTACACATTCTAACCGCATCTGGTAATCAGTTTTCTTATTAGTTCTAAACTGATCCCTGTACTTTTCAGGAGTGAGACCATACCTTGTGAGCAGGGCCTCCTTCATGTCAGTGTAGGTGAGCTTGTACCCCTTATCCAAAGCCAACAAGGTGTACCTCCCCTCTTCTGAGAAATGAGGCCACAATCCTGCTCCCCTGTTATTTTCAGAATCCCATTCATGTGAAAAGATACCTCATAGCCCTGAAACCACCTTTGATTGTCATCACCATTCTTGCACTCCTTTTCCTACATTCTTAGGGATGTGTACTACTGTATCTGAGTGCACCGAGGAATTGCTGGCACTATCTGTGCTGGATTTACTCTTTAACTCCAGGTCCTTGAGATCACACTCATGGTCTAAAACCATCTTCTGTGATTCCATATTGAGCCTTTATGCTCTATTTGATGCCTTCTATCTTCCCTACTGTCCTCCAGCTCGTCTGGGGACAGACCACTGCTGCCTGGCCTTGAGGGCCCCTCCCAGAAACACATTAACCCTAGAAATAGGCTCCTCTGACTACACACCGGTCTCCAGATTGCCCACTGGCAGGTCCGGCAGCTACCCAGGCCCTCAGCACATTTTGTGGCTCCTCTTTCCTGGTGAGCCCTCTGATTTGGACCTTTAGGTTTTTACAAATAGCCTTCTACTCCTTTACATTGTAGGTTTCCAACCTGTCCTCCTCAAAGGCCACTTCTAGGGATTTAACTGATGCTGCTGCTGAATCAAGCAGGATACAGTAGGAAGTTTAAGTTAAAAAAGATGGGAATACAAAAATAGACCAAAAAGAACACAATTTGTTATCCATAATGGTCCGTGACATAGTAGTAGAGTACACCAATCACTGTAGGTCAAGTGCAAATACAAGTCCTATCCTCAACGCTGACAACCAATGTCAGAAATAGGGGGTCTCTAGTTGGCAGGTTGTTGGCCTTTCCAATAGGGACCCTTCTTCCTAGTCAGGATAAGGTGGATACACTCCTAAAATAATGCCATCTCACCCTCTTGGTAGCTTGGCACAAGCAATCAAGCTTATCTCAGAAGCAGTGTGTAAAGCGTTTCCACATAGCCAACAGTAATACAGTGAACACACTACAAAAGGACACCACACCAGTTTTAGAAAAATATCAATATTTTAGATCTGTGCAAAACAAGGCAAACATTATATATATCCACTATACAGTTCTTAGAAATATCAATAGGCAAAATGAGATGCAAGATACAGTTCATTAAAGTTGAAAGCTATATTCAGGGCTATCAATTGTGAACAACAATTCCAAACAGTTCTGGCTGACCGCAAAACAGTACCTTTAAAAACATGTAGAGCATTGGGGACCTTGTGGTCAGCTGCAAAGAGCCAGCATCAGTAAGTAAGAATTCCAGGCATTAGTCCTGGAATTCGATGTAGAAATCGTCGGGCCCTTGAAGTCAGACACGTTGCAGATCGAACTCAGTACGATTGTAGACAGGAGCGCAGGCATCGACGGGCCTCGGGCTGCGGTGTGAAGTGCAGAAGTGTGGCATACTTTGCTATCATGTCGCGGTGCAGGCATATGCTCATTGACAGCATACAGCGGCATCAGTGTGACCCGGGCTGTGGTGTGAAGTGGAGTGTTGTCATTGCGTTGCTGGCAGTTAAAAGTGCAAGCAGCATCGTCGTCGTTGCTGAAGCAGCATCGTCAAATGATGAACTTGAGTCAATGGCATCGGTAGACCAACCCTGCTGTATGGGATAGACCAATGCAACATGTAACTTACGAGCGATGCCCTCGAACCACAGTGCAAGCAGTGGCATCCATGTCAGCATGGAGTGCTGTCATCAGGGATACCAGGGCGGCGGTGTGAAGTGAGGTGGTGCAAAGTATGATGTAAACAAATCGTGGGCAAGCAGAGGCTCAGTGGAGGCATAGGGTATTGTTTTCAGTGAGACCAGGGTTGAGGTGTGAAGTACAGCAGTACCCTCTGTGGTGCCTTCAGGCATCGTTGATAGCGTTGGGTTGCTTTTTCTTCTGTTGCACCACAAAACACATCGTTCCTAGTGCTGGTAGCAGATGAACTTGAAGTCTTTGCTGGTACTGGGACTACTTGAACAGGGGGAAAGCTCTACCACAAGCCTTTGGAGAAACAAAGTAATAGTAGAAAGCTCAATCGAGTCCTTTCACAGAAGCAGCAACTGCAGGCTTAAACAGTAAAGCATACAGCAAAGTAGTAGCTCCTTCTCAAAGCTTCTCCAGCTCTTCTTATTGACGAGTTCTTTGAACCACATTATTTCTAAAGCCCGGGATGAGGGCCCCAATGTTTTTATCACATTTTCTTATTGTTCTCTTTGTGGCAAAGGTCTCTGAGCCCGGACCAACCCAGTTCTATGCTCTCGGACCCAGCTTCACTACAGGAGGTGGAGACAGCATTGTGCAGAGGAGACATTGCCTATTCAGGTGCTAGTGAAAACTTCTCCCACCACTCTAAATGCAGACCAGGCCTATTCAGCCCAACTATGAGTCACCCAAGAAAGGCACCACACACCTCATCCACACATGTGATTATCTATAGTAAGTGTACATCCCCAGCCCCTGTCACTCCAAAGCCAGACAGTCAATACACAAATCGGTAGAGGCACACAGACACACAGATTAAGTAGGCAAGAAAATACTAACTTTCTAAAAGTGGTATTTTCAAACACATAATACAAAAATCATATATACTAAAAGATGTTTTTAAAACCTGAGTTCTGGCATACTTGACTCTATTTCTCTATCTTGTCCCAATAGAAAGTTAGGCATGCAAGATGTTACAAAGAAACCCCCATGTTAGCCTATGTGACAGATAGCCTGGCAATAGTGCAAAATGAGACTAGCAGTATTTCACTATCAAGATATGTTAGACACACCAGGACATGTACCACCTTTCACATACACTGCACTCTGCCCGTGGGGGTACCTTGGACCTACCTGAGGGTACTTTAAATGTAGGAAAGGGGAACGTTAGGGCCTGGCAAGTGGGGACACTTGCCAAGTCAAAATGGCATTAAAAACTGTGCACAGACACTGCAGCAGCAAGTCTTAGTCACCTCTGAAAGGCTGCTTGTGTTGGGGACACAATCAGTGCTGCAGGACCAACAGCAGCATTTGATTTCCGGACCCAGAGTGCACACAGTGCACTGTACTCGGGACTTAGTAATTAATCAAATAGAAATAAGCCAAACATGGAAACACCAATCCATAAAAACAATTTACAGTAGGAGCCTTTGCACCTGAACACTGAACAGTACTGAGAAAGTACGCAGAGGCACTAAACCAGCAAACCGAAGTCCAGCATACCATTGAAATCAGGAGGCCAGAAAGCAAAAAGACAGGGGAAATACACCAAAAGATGCCAGGTCTAACAAAGTTCCCACAAGAGAGAAACCCAATTCTTTTTGGCTACCTTCCTGGCTATGCAGGCTCTTTTAAAATCAGTATACCATTTTGTGATGTTACTACCATGTGAATGTTTAGGGACAATCCCTTTGGGGAGTTTGGAATTTAAAGGAACCTTCTCTCTTCATAGATACAAAGTTGCTATCACCAGAGATGGGTCCTAGGTCCATCCCTTTTCTTTGTCTTTTCATGTTCAGGAATGGAGCTTCTAAGTTCAACTTTCAGGCCAATCATTCTAGCATGAGGTCCTCCGCTCGGGGCTCATCCCTTACTTCTATCACCTGCTCAGGCATGTCATAAGTACACTGCTCCTCATAGTACAAAGCTAATATATCAGGATCCTATCTCTCAAATGCTGCCAAAGCCTCCTAAGCTTATTTATGGTTACACGAGAGACAGTTTTGAAACCAAATCGTTTACAGACAACCCTTAAACTTGCATAGGTCAAGTCCATATAAGGGGTTAGGCCACACTCCGGAGCCTGGTTCTCTCAATAACTCATTATTGTTACTAAAGTTGGGAGCCTTTTGGGGCAGAAAAACCTAAACAAAAATACTTTGTCCTAACTCTGGTGAAAAAGACTTTTACATTTCCAATCACTTAGTTTCAGTGACTTAGCTAAGACGCTTGCAGTTAATTTTAGAAATTTTGAATATTTAGACCAATTGAAAATAATAGAACTAGGCTAAGGACAATATGTAGATTTACTCTGGGGTCACTTATTGACAGAATGGTATCAGCAAATGCAAAGTCGTAGACCCCATCGCTGATCCACCAATGTAGGAAGCTGACTCTCTATATAGTGTACTAAAAGAAAGTACACTGTGCAGAGAGTCCATTGGATCTCTTATTGGTATACAGAGGTGAACGCAGATATTACTAATGCTCAATTTGTGGTAGTGAGGGCAAGCAGTTAGGCTTATCAGAGGGTAGTGCTAAGCATGTGTTGTACGCACAACTCAAGAATAAATCTGAGACCAATTTGTAAAAGTAATATTGATTTTTTGTTTAATTGTGCAGACCAAGAACTTCATTCTAAAGTAAGTACTCTTTGTGTTATGAATTTTTAAAGTTCACAAAAGAAATCACTGTTGTGTGCAATTATGCACATAAGAAGTCAATGAGAGAAAATAGGAAAAAGCATAGAAAATCACACAATGAATGTTCAAGGTTCGCCTTCTGGATTCGGGTAAGTAGCAAGGTCAGGTCCACTGTTCCAGCAACAGACGTTATGGAGCATCCTGGATTTGGCCGGGCTCAGGATGCTGAGGTCACTGGTAGTAGGGGCGCTACGAAGTAGAGGAAAACCTGAAAACACACAGCACAGCTGGACTTAAAGGTTGTCCAGGGTCCCACTCTTAGGAGAAGGTCAGAAGGGCCTCAGGACCATGGGAGCCCAGCCGGTTTGTCGGTACCTACGCCGGGGTGGTTGGGTGCAGAGCAGATGGAGCAGCCAAGGTTGCGTTCAGCTGTTCCTCATGGGCAGGGACAAGCAGGTTGCAGAGGTGATTCAAGGACAGATGGGCCACTCACAGAGCAGGCCTCAGGTGTCTCAAAGTAATTCAAAGAGTGTTTGTGTCTTGTGACATTGGAGTCCGGATTGGACTCTTTCCTCTTATTCTTCAGTGTAGGGGGTCTGGTTCCCTGAGTATTGGCATGGTACAACTCTGTTAGGTCCTGGTGTCCTCTCTCTTCGTTAGGCAATGGATCTAACCCTTTGGAGCTGATGTACCTCTTCTTGTTTGGGTGCTGCATCGGAGTCGATGAGGAGCAGGAGATCAGTAAACTGGACTTAGTGGTTTGTTGACTGCAGGATTCAGGAGAGTAGCTCCTGTACTCCAAGGGAGGGTCTCTGCCATTTGTGGAAGGCTGGAGGAGCTTCAGCGTTCTTTGAGGCCTCATAGTTGCAGAACAAGACAGCAGGCCATGATGGTTGAGCAAATTTTCTTCAGCAGGTCACTGGTTCTCAGATCATCAGCTATTCTTTGTCCTTATCTTCTGTGTATCAGTCGAACCTAAGTTGCAAGGTCCAGGGATGTCACCTAAATACTAAGTTTAGGGGCATTTAATGGAAAGAAGGGTAGTAGAAAATGTGCTACCTACCAATAGGTTGTCTGTACTCTCTAAGTGACCACTTCATGTGGGAAGAGGCATTACCCTAGCCCTGATAGGTTAATCCTGACTTCCCAAGATGGAGGAAATGGAAAAGGTATGTCCACATCACCTGTTTCACCTTAGGGGTGTTGCTGGCTGAATATGGGCACACCTCCTAATTTAACTAATTTTCCCAACTGTTCTCCTGCCAGATGTGGAGCAGGAAATGGGGGTTGGCATCTTCCATGATCTGGAGATCCATGGGTTGCATTTTCAAAGGCATCATCGTCTGTGAAGCTTTCCACTCTGGAAGGCCATCCTTGCACGGAGATGGTGTGAAATCCAGCCTATGTACTCTCTATGGCCTACCTGTGCACTTACAGTATCAAAGAATGGACTTAGATATTGTAGGGTCATATCTGCCATGCAGATATGTCCACACAAGGGATATTGTGCACCCTGCCTTAGGGCTGTAAGTCCTGCTTTTGGGGTGACTCACCTAAACCTCATGCAGAATATGTGGTCATGGCACACATGGATGTGTGCCGTGTTGGCTCTTCAGTTATCTCTGCACCAAGACGCCTAGCCTGAAATGGCAGTCTGTATGGTCTTGGTGATGGGTATCTGGGGTGACACAATTTGAGCAGCAGCCCCAGAGGTACCCATGCACTAGATACAGGGGTACTAATAAGTAGGGACTTACAGGGGTGACTGAGGTTGTGCCAATCCTGGTACAGTTTTACTAAAAAAATCTGACACCAGGGACCTAGTTACCAGAGACTGAGATGAATTATATTTTGAAATTACTTCAGGCAAAATGTGGAGGCTAACTATGTCAAAACAAGGACATTTCCTTCATTCACTTACCCACTCTCAGACCCACTCAGACACTCTTGCACCCTGCAGAGATCCACTCAGACAGTCAGATACTCACTCACTGACCTATTCCCATACTCATGCACCCACTCACAGACCAACTCAGACATTCATGGATCTACTTACAGACCTACTCAGATACTCATACTCTTACTCATAAATCAATTCAGAGACTCACATACCAACTAAAGAGCCCACTCAAGCACTCAGCCCCCATCAGTGACCCTCTCAGACACTCAAAGACCCACTCACAGACCCATTCAGAGACTCATGCACCTACTCATAGACCTACGCAGACAACCACTCACAGACCCACTCAGACTTTCATGCAGACAGTCACAGTCCCAATCAAATACTTACTCTTTCAATCACAGTTCCACTCAGAGACTCATGTACCTACTCACAGATTTACTCAGACACTCACACACCCATGCACTGACCCAAACAGACACTCATACACCCACTCGAAGATCCACTTAGACTCACACACCCACTCATATATACAATCCGATTCTCACACACCCACTCATAAACCCAATCAGAGACTAATGCACACACTCACAAATCCACTCAGACACTCATACCCCCCTCAGAGACCCACTCAGACACTTAAGCACTCACTCACAGACCCACTCAGAAGCTCACACACCCTTTCAGAAAACAAATCAGATTTTCACTCGGAAACTCCCACTCACACCCCCACTGAGAGACTCATACACCCACTCACAAACTCAATCAGACACTCATGCACCTACTCAAAGACCCACTGATACACTCATGCAGAGAGTCACGGACTGACTCAATCACTCACATGCCCAATCACAGACTCAATCAGGCACTCACACACCCACTCACACATCCAGTGAGACACTTATGCATCCACCTCCAGACTAATACAAACACCCACACACCAACTCGCCCATTGAAATACTTATGTATTCTCTCGCACACTCACTCTCAAAAGTTACAGGTTACAGTTATACAATTTAAAAAATCTTAGCAATTCACCTAAAAATAAAAGTTTACAGTAACGTTATACTAAGGAAACAACTTTAAAACAACCTTAGAAATTCACAGAAAAAACAAATGCTACAGGGACTGTATAGTTAGAAAATAGAATTTAAAAACGCTTAGAAGTTCTCTGAAAAAAAACAAAGGTTACAGGAACATTATAGTTAGGCTCTGATTTCCCTCATACAAGACTAATAAAATTCTGCAGTTATAGTTAGCTGAGCTAACTCTAATACCCCTGCAATACACTGCATATGACTTCACACAATACATCACTCATTACATGCTCAGTGATATCACTGATGACATAATCCACAGATGTACTCATACCCCTATACGACCTGTCATACACCCACTCACACATCCACACAATTACTCAAATACCCATTCACAGACCCATACAAGTACTCATGCAACCACTCAATCATCTATAGAGTCATGCACATACCTACCCACTCATTTATATAACCAGTCACACAACCACTCACTCGCCCATACAGATACTGATATAACTAGTCATTTATCTATATAGCAACTCATTCACCTATACATCGACTCAACTCACACACCTAATCACTCACTCCTACAGCCTCTAAACACAGTCACTCACTTGCATGGAAAATACTCACAGAACCACTTAAATATCCATTCACAAATCCATACTAGGGCTCACATAATCACTCACTCACTAATACATCCATTCAAACAGAAATTTGTGCTCTTCAATACAGCCACTCACACACCAATTCATTTAACAAATTACCAATTCTAACAGCCACTCGCTCACCAGTACAGTTACTCATAAAGTCACTTATCCACACAGCTACACATAAACCCACTTATACACCCATACTGCAACTCACACGCCCACTCACACACCCATAAAGCCACTCAGATGAGCACTCACACAAGGATACACACAGTCACACAGCCACTCACATAATATGTATTAGAAGTAGTATCACTCATTAGGACACCATGAACCCAGTGAATCCGATCTGAGCTCAGAACTAGAGTCCGACCCAGAAGCAAGTGGAAGCGGGAACCAAACACGCAAGGCTCCAACACCGGTTCAGGAGTTTTTACGCGTAGAACACCTGATGAGTCTACAACCAAGACCCCCACAACAGGAGCAGGTACAAAACAGGACTTAAAATCAAGGAGCAGAAGGAGGAAGAACCGACGAAAGAGCAGGCACAGTGCAAAGATGCGAAACCCACATACAGACGGAACAGAAGGAGATGAAATACACAACAGGGACAGAAAACACAGTTATAAACCTAACAACTATGGCTTTAACACATGAGGAAGAACAAACCCTTGCTCTGGGTTTATCATTTACTAAAGAAACAAACTTTGACTATACGCAAACTAGGATAGACATGTACCATTTCATACGAAAATTGAAATTACGTAAACACTTCTTTAACATGTAGGAAAAAACAAATGAAGGAGAATATGGAGGCACAATGCCCAAAACAACAAATACTCTAAGTGTAGCGGATATGACCTTTTTGAGAGACATGACGGAGTTAGACATTAATGATGAAACAGGAGTAATAAGCATTGGCCAAGCAGCAATAAGATCAGACCGGAATCGGAATGTGTATGCAACTATCTCTACACTGTTCAGACCCAAATCTGTCTTCAATCCACTAATGCCTAAAGAAAATATAGATATATTCGCAGATAAGGTAATCAAAGACCTTAATGAACTGGCAATAGACAGTAGCAGTGACTTTATCAAATCGAAGCACAGCCCAAGAACCGACTACTCCAGAGTCATGCAAAAAATAAAAGAACTCACTGATATAGTTATACAGTGGTCGGATAAAAGGGGAAACGTGGGGGGGGGCGTGGCTAGCAAGCCATCATGGCGGACGGAGTCTGTTAGAGCTCCGGTGCCACCGGGAGAAAAGACATCCTGCCAGCCACAACGGGGGGCCGTCCTGCGCCAACAACGGTTGGATTCTACTGCTGTGGTCGCCCGCCCGCCTCAACGGAAGTTTGGGGGTTCCAGGAGTCGTGGACACCCGGCGGATTGGAAGGAAGAGTCCGCGACCTAGCCCCACATTGCAAGCCGGGGCCTCAAGTGTGGACTGTACCCGGAGCATTAGACGCTGCCTGGCGCGGTGTCGGGGTAATGCCCTGACGCAATTACCTAAATCATTGCCCGACTGCCGGCGGAGCCGAAAGTGTATGAGTTGAAGCCACCCTACACTCCTGGAACAGGATTTCGGGGGCCTGGGGACAACCGCCGGGAGAGACATCTGGCGGGCAGAGGTGAGCTCCACCTGAGGGAGGCCCTGGGACCGCGCCGCGCCGGCATCCCTGACCGGAGACCCGTTAGAGCACCGACGGGTGGGGGAAGCACAGGGACATCGTGGGAGGAACAGGATTGGCCCCCTCTGCCTTCCCCCTCTTCCACCCCTCCCTCCTCCCCACTGACCTTGCTGGAGCTGAGAACCGGGACGGCGTGGTTGAGCAAGCGCAGACGGCCTGAGCTGGGGATGGGGCACAGAGAGAGCCACTGACACTGCCCTAAGCGAAGAGGTGGTACATACGGAAAGGAGCCGCCGGCCCTGAGTCGCGCTACGCCAGAGGTGTGAGGGTACAGACGGCCGGCGCCAAACCTAGCGAAAACGTGGGAGTGGGCCTAAGGGACAAATAAGGGCGTGAAGAAGGCCGACATTGCCGCTCTGAGCGGGGGGTACAAAATCGCCCACCCTAGGACTGAGGAGATGGTGAAGGCTGACTGCCCACCCTATGGACTGGTCCCTCCTGCCCTATTGAGGTGGAGTGAGATGGGTGCGGCCTGCGAACTCATTTGTAATGGTGGTCTAACTGGAACCCTGTCGAGCGGCTGATCACCTGCCGAAAACTTGAGAGAACTCAGGGCTGAGACGGGAATCCGAGTGGAAGGAACACAGGAGGCGGTAGGTGTCAGCCCTGCATCGTAGCCCCGGCCACTGTGTGGGCCTACAGACGACAACCATGGTACAAAAGGGTACGAAAGTTGCGGATGGCAAGGAAGGGATATCTATGGGGCCTACTCTGGATACAGGCCTGGGAGGATCTACTCCTCTGACACTGACCTCTACCCTCTCGGATGACCAACAAGGGGACAAACTGGATCTGATACTCAAAGAAATCAGAGACTCCAGGGCCGCGATGGAGATGCAGATGGGCACCCTTACCACTAATCTCTCACTGCTTAAAGCCGATCACGACAAACTGGTGGACAAAGTTAAAGATCAAGGGATGACGCTGACGGACCTCACCCCGACGGTGGCCGAACACACCGACTCCATCCAACAAATTCAACACCAAGTAAAATCTCCTATGGAACGGGTGGAGGATGCCGAAGGTCGCAACCGACGTAATAACGTCCGCGTCATTGGACTTCCGGAACGCAGTGATGGACCCCACGCGACGGAATTCATGGAGCAGTGGTTCCGAGATAACGTAGCTACAGAGGGCCTGTCACCGTTCTTCTGTGAGGAGAGAGCACACAGGATCCCCACCGGCCGACCGAGACCAGGACAACCACCACGGCCGCTGATTGTTAAGATTCTTA
Organism: Lissotriton vulgaris; assembly: GCF_964263255.1. Classification (NCBI taxonomy): domain Eukaryota; kingdom Metazoa; phylum Chordata; class Amphibia; order Caudata; family Salamandridae; genus Lissotriton; species Lissotriton vulgaris. The sequence continues at coordinate 1,189,874,204 of NC_141691.1, read as the reverse complement.
ATTACTGGGACAGAGACCTGCTGCTCAGACAGGCCCAAATGAAATCCATCATAGAGTATGAAAACAAACGTATCTCATTATACCCAGACTATACCAACGTGGTGCAGAAGCAGAGGTCCTCCTACTATGAGGTAAAAAAGAGACTCCAGAGAGCCAAACTCCGCTACGCCCTGTTATTTCCTGCACGCCTCAAGGTGATCCAAGACAACAAAACTCACTTCTTTGAAAGCCCCACGGACGTGGAGGAGTGGCTGGAAGTGACGGAAATCAAAGAGAACCTGGACCCGACCCAGGGATCATAGGCCAATGGATCCAAGGACGGATCAGATCACAGGGGAGACAGGTCCAGTGTACGGAGTACGGAACCAAAACGGCGTAAACCTACTGCCCACCAACAGAAACAAGGACAGGACGATGCTGTCGCAATGGTGGGCTCCTTCAGGGAGGAACGAGGGACAATCAATATGGACACTGAAGACAGCACTGTACACTCAGACTCGGAAAATAGTATGGTGTTGTTCCCGACTATAACACCCAGAGCGGCAGATGAACTTCTAGACAATGCCCAGGAATAACTCCTGACGTGGATGAGACCTGGGACTTCAGGTCATATTGGTATCCTTTTATTATAAACAGATTGCACAGCCAGGACATAGTGAGGGAGGGGGACCTACAAACGGGGTAGATGAATGTATTTGCCTATTGATATGATGGGACTCGAGGTAACCAAATTGTGGTTGCTATATACTGTCTCTGAAATAGGGACCTCACACACCCCACACTCCTGTGAAACAAGGAAGCATAATATTGTATAAGCAGGAAAGTTTCCCCCCTCCCAAAACGCGGCTACCAGTAATGGATGGTTATACGATAACTCTGCCGGCGGTGCCATTGAGCCGACAGCGCAGACAAGTATGGCTCTTTGGACACGGCCCATGGTTAGCCGACCCCCCAAAAGTGTATGCACTGTAGATTGTTTGGTTATGTTTTGCAGTTTAATGTTCGGCACAGCAAGGTTCTGAGGCTGCCCCTCCAGAGTTTGTGTTTGGGAAGGGGAGGGAACCATCTCCTGGCTAGTACTGATAACGTACATATTGCAATATGATATGATGCCCATTGTGACACCTGTATTTGGATATGGCTGACAAGAAAGGGAACTATAGGCTGGTTACTTGGAATGTACGAGGGCTAGGGGCAGTGCAGAAGCGACATAGACTACACGCCTTTTTGATTCGCCAGCAAGCGCACATAGTATTCCTACAGGAATCCCACCTAACGCAGTCCGAGGCACACACACTGCGGAAAAAATGGAGGGGAACCATATTCTCCACTACGTACACCGCCTTCTCCAGAGGACCATGATATGGGTGAAATATGGTACTCCTTTCATGGAGCTGGAGAGGAGGGTGGACAACCAAGGGCGCTATATACTGGGGAAGGGCACACTAGATGGTACAATTGTAGTCTTGGGTATCATTTATGCCCCGAACTTCAATCAGGACAGGTTCCTTGCAACCGTGGGTCGGGCTCTGGCAGACTGGATAGACGTCCCCTGGATCTTAGGGGGAGACTGGAACATGATACTGGATGTGGACCTGGACAGATCGCACCCTCTCCTCCAGGCGACAGGGGTACACAAACTGTCTGATTCATTTGGGACATGGCTTCAGGGATGGGGAATGACAGATATATGGTGTGCACTACATCCAACACACAAAGAGTATTCATATTACTCCCCACTGCATAACCTACATACCCACCTAGACAGATTTATCTATACCAACTCCTTAACGACCAAGTGTACATCCTCAGACTACCTCGCTAAACATTTTCGGATCATAGGCCGCTAACACTTGACCTACACTGGGGAAAGATACCCTCACCAGTACCCACCTGGAGGCTCAACCCCTCACTACTTGAAGATGGCCCGTTCCGCACACACCTTTCTGACACGTTAACCAATTACTTCAGGGAAAACTGGGACTCCACGTCCTCGAATTTGATAGTATGGGATGCTATGAAGGTTGTGATAAGGGGAGCTGCAATTGGCCGGTTAGTGGGAGCCAGACAAGAAATTCATGGAAAACTCTGTGAGGTGGAGAACCGTCTGAGGGAGCTTGAGACAAAGGCAGGAATAGACCCTGGGCACAAAGGTGACTTACAATTACGTAACATTGAGCACGCAGAACTCCTGGAAACCTTAAGGGTTATGGACTATGGGGACTATCTGAGATGCCAGCAGGCCGAAGCGAATAGATCAGGTGCCCTACTAGCTCGTTTGATCCGAGACACCCCTGAGATCCCAGTAATTACGAGCATCCGAGATGAAACAGGCAGGCAGGTAAATACACAACTGGAAATTAACACTGTGTTTAAGACCCATCTGGAGAGACTCTATGCCCCTCCCCCCGTAGATGCTAGGGATGACATGATAGACTTCCTAGGAGAACTGACAATTCCAACCCTGACCCAAGAGGTTCAGACGGCCCTAGCCAGACCCATAACGCAACAGGAAATAAAAGTAGCTATCCACACACTTAACTGGGGCAAGACTCCTGGTATGGACGGACTGCCTGGGGAGTTTTATCAAACTTACTCTGAAACACTAGCATCCGTCTTGGAGAAAATATACAAAACTGCTTATGAGGTCGACCACCTACTAGCTACGACTATGCAGGCCTTGGTAATATCCATTCCGAAACCCGGCAGGGACACCCTTGATGTGAGCAACTATAGACCCCTCTTCATGCTCTCCACGGAGTACAAAATCCTTAGCAAAGCTATCGCCCTGCGAATACAAGCCCATCTCCCTGGCCTGATTCATACTGACCAATGTGGCTTTCTCCCAGAGAGAAGCACTTCCCAGAATACGAGACGACTCCACGCCCTCATGGCGACCACTCCACAGGATCTTTGAACGATTTGAGAATATCTCTGGCCTGGCCATAAACCCGGGAAAATCCCATGGCTTCTATTTCCGGGAAGGGCAGCGGCCTTCCCCTTTACAGTTTGGTACCTATGAGATCCAAGTAGCACCGACCACATTTAAATACCTCGGCATTAACGTATATCGAAGCCAGGAAGACCAGATCGAGGGTAATCAATGGTCTTCGAGGTAGTGTAAACTTCTGGACGTCCCTGCTCCTGTCTGTAATGGGACGGGTGGCGATCTCAAAGATGGTCCTACTTCCCCGGATACTGTACTACTTTGTAAACTTGCCGGTGCTACTCCCACAGCAAATTTTTACCACATTGAACACATTATTAGTCACCCTCGTATGGGGAGAGGGAAGAAGGCGAATAAGCCTCAAGAAACTACAACTGAATACCAGACAGGGAGGCCTAGGTGCACCAGACCTACGAAGTTACTATTATGCAAGCCAACTCCAAAGGCTAACACGTTGGGTGGCAGGTAGAGACCTACACGAGAATGCTTTCACAACAGACAAACTGGAACGCGGAGACCTAAACTCCCTTCTACTGCCCACTGCCAAGATCCCCAGAGACTCCCACCCCTATCACACGTTGCTTTGAGGTGTTGGAGAAAGGCACTGGCGTACACTGCAGGGACCATTCCCTACGCAGACAACATCCCCCTCCTGGGACTCCCAACGCCAGAAGGGAACCTGACACAACGCAGGTTACAACCCTGGACAGACACCGGGGTGGACAGGGTGGGTGACCTGTTCGGGGACGATACTCTACTGGATCATGCCTCCTTTGCACAATCCACAGGTGCCCCGCCACAAATGTACCTTCTGCACGCCACGGTGACCTACTATATATGGCGTACAGGGGCTCCACAATGCACCAAGCCAGACCAACATGAATTGGTCCATCTCCTCCACTCTATGGGGACGGGTGGACACCTAGTAAGATGGCTCTATGTGGGCATTAGAGAACATGCAGCTTTGCCCCTCACCACACTCAGGGAAGCTTGGGCTATGGACATAGGGGAGGCCATAACGGACGGGGAATGGAAGATCATCCTAGGTCACCATAGGAGAGTGTCCGGAAATGTTAAATTCAAATTCATACAGGCCATGATTTTACACAGGGCATATCTCACCCCCAAAGGCTCCACAGGATGTTCCCTGCTACCCCCCACTATTGCCCTAGATGTCAGGAGGACGAAGCAAGCATCCTCCACATGTTATGGACATGCCCGAGAATACTCAATTACTGGGTGACGATCAGAAACACACTACTCACTATAACAGCCCTACAGATCCCTGAGGGGGCACTACCCTGTATGATAGGACACAGGAAGAGATCCAAGACCTGTAAGGCACAACTGAAATTCTTAGACTTAGCCCTCTTGTTGGCACTCAGGGTTCTCACTATGAGGTGGACATCGGCCAGACCCCCGAATGTAGAAATATGGCGATCTGATTTGTTGAAATGGGGCAAAGCGGAAACTGTGGCACTGCGTAGGGAAGAAGAGAAAGGGCTCCGTAAATATCCTATAGTGCAAGAATGGGAACAAATGTTGATAGAGATGGAGGATGTAGACCTGGAAATGTCGCAAGGACATACCATATGACCGTACACACGATATGTAGAATGCAGGCGCGTACAGATACGAATGTAAGATGCACCGGTTAACCAAGCCTAAAGACTGAAACGGGGGACGTTGAAATCACCTTACTTTGCTGCTGTTCACGGAGGAAGGAGGAGGACCGCTACAACTCGCGGAACACGCTTCGCGGGTCCCGCATCGCCGCTGCTGTCACCGGAATCACAGGTAGCTGCTGGGCGTGTGAGCGCGAGACAGGGCTGCGAGTGTAGGAACCGGGACTCGCTTTCCCAGGAGTCCCGGCAATCCTCAGGCCGAGTCACCTGGCCCGCTCTCCCTGACCGCCCCGCCCAGCTAAAGCACCTTAAGAGACCCTGCCTCCCATACCCTGTGGGGACGTTGAAATCACCTTAACTTGCTGCTGTTCACGGAGGAAGGAGGAGGACCGCTACAACTCGCGGAACCCGCTTCGCGGGTCCCGCATCGCCGCTGCTGTCACCGGAATCACAGGTAGCTGCTAGGCGTGTGAGCGCGAGACAGGGCTGCGAGTGTAGGAACCGGGACTCGCTTTCCCAGGAGTCCCGGCAATCCTCAGGCCGAGTCACCTGGCCCGCTCTCCCTGATCGCCCCGCCCAGCTGAAGCACCTTAAGAGACCCTGCCTCCCATAGCCTGTGGGGACGTTGAAATCACCTTACTTTGCTGCTGTTCACGGAGGAAGGAGGAGGACCGCTACAACTCGCGGAACCCGCTTCGCGGGTCCCGCATCGCCGCTGCTGTCACCGGAATCACAGGTAGCTGCTGGGCGTGTGAGCGCGAGACAGGGCTGCGAGTGTAGGAACCGGGACTCGCTTTCCCAGGAGTCCCGGCAATCCTCAGGCCGAGTCACCTGGCCTGCACTCCCTGACCGCCCCGCCCAGCTGAAGCACCATAAGAGACCCTGCCTCCCATAGCCTGTGGGGACGTTGAAATCACCTTACTTTGCTGCTGTTCACGGAGGAAGGAGGAGGACCGCTACAACTCGCGGAACCCGCTTCGCGGGTCCCGCATCGCCGCTGCTGTCACCGGAATCACAGGTAGTTGCTGGGCGTGTGAGCGCGAGACAGGGCTGCGAGTGTAGGAACCGGGACTCGCTTTCCCAGGAGTCCCGGCAATCCTCAGGCCGAGTCACCTGGCCCGCTCTCCCTGACCGCCCCGCCCTGCTGAAGCACCTTAAGAGACCCTGCCTCCCATAGCCTGTGGGGATGTTGAAATCACCTTACTTTGCTGCTGTTCACGGAGGAAGGAGGAGGACTGCTACAACTTGCGGAACCCGCTTCGCGGGTCCCGCATCGCCGCTGCTGTCACCGGAATCACAGGTAGCTGCTGGGCGTGTGAGCGCGAGACAGGGCTGCGAGTGTAGGAACCGGGACTCGCTTTCCCAGGAGTCCCGGCAATCCTCAGGCCGAGTCACCTGGCCCGCTCTCCCTGACCGCCCCGCCCAGCTGAAGCACCTTAAGAGACCCTGCCTCCCATAGCCTTTGGGGACGTTGAAATCACCTTACTTTGCTGCTGTTCACGGAGGAAGGAGGAGGACCGCTACAACTCGTGGAACCCGCTTCGCGGGTCCCGCATCGCCGCTGCTGTCACCGGAATCACAGGTAGCTGCTGGGCGTGTGAGTGCGAGACAGGGCTGCGAGTGTAGGAACCGGGACTCGCTTTCCCAGGAGTCCCGGCAATCCTCAGGCCGAGTCACCTGGCCGGCTCTCCCTGACCGCCCCGCCCACCCAAAACCCGTCCATCGCTCATAAAAAGCAGTGATCTACGCTGCGCGGGAGCGCGCGGGAGCGCCCGGGGCTAAGCCCGGGCAAAGGGCGGGCCCTCTGTGGCCCTCAGAGGCCCGAGGAGACTGGACTGGGCCAGAAATTCTGGTCGAGCACATATAGCACCCAACCCATCTCTCATTCATCTTGAATACACGGGTTATGTCCTGCCGTGAAACAAGAAGTATGGCCGCTGCAGGAGCTAAAAAACTCACAGGGACCCTGGACGACTTCATCACCCGCACACACGCACTCATCGACGAAGGGATAATTCTCATGGATAGGAGAGTTTCCCAAGACCTGGCTATGGCCAAGCGTTCTTCCCTTGGCCTCATTGCTGAGGCTCAGACACCGAAAACGGATTCCCGTCGAGAAGCACAGGTCTTAGTACATCATCCCGGACCAAATGAGGACTTGGATGCCCTAAATATTGCCCAGGACCTGGAGGCTTCACCTAACCTTAACATATTGACTGAAAGTGGAACGCAATGTAGTGAGACAAATATTAGTAACCCTATAGTCAACCTAATAGAAAGAGCCCGGGTAGAAGGGGCAATCCCTAAACAAAAACGTAAAACCAACACCTCAACGGTTGCGAAAGGGAAGAAGGCTATTACCTTACCTAACACTCGTAATATTGAAAAACCTTCAGTCAGTCTACCTATCCCCATAGAGGGCTTACCTCCCAACAACCCTGGTCTACTGCTGAGTCTCCCAGACGATACCATAATTGACCAAAGTCTGGAAGAAATTTTGCAACTTAGTGGTCCTACAGGTAACTCAATAATAACACCTCCACTGGAGGAGCCCAGTTCTAGTTCAAATAACACAGTAATCTTTAACATGTTAAAAGCTTTACTAGAACCCATAGAGGTAAGATTACGCTGTTTGGAAACGGTCCTAAAAAATATACATAAGGACATAAGTGCCCCTAGCTTCACTTTAAATAAAAAGCCCACTCAGGTTACTAATTTACCTAAACCCACAAAGACCATAACGGTTCCTAATAAAGCGTTGGAGACTAATAATACGACGGCTAAGAAACCCAGTAATACTTCAAATCAAGCAGGTTCTAAACCTAAACCCCCTGTTGTAGAGCAAATTAAGAAAACAGACACTACTCTGACCTCTTCTAAAAACAATACAACTTCCCAGCCCACACCCGGCGATGGTCTATCCCAGGCCCCCAATCTTGATACACAGGATAAGGGTAAGGTTAGGTCGCGTAGAAATATTCACCTCCCCCCGGATGCCGCACCCTATGTGTTATCCTTACTGGAGTTACAGAACTTCGTTCGCCAGAAGATGAATCATATCAGGCTCTCAAAAATAAAGTCTGTCACTGGCTAGCGAATAATTATCCCCTCCCACCAAACATACCCACCGACATCCTAATGATAGAGAGGGCTCCCTGGGTAGGAGGCAACAGGAAGAATTTGCAAGGGGACTGCGTGGTGGTTACTTTTGAAAATCCAGAGGTCGTAGATTTTATTTTTAACAGCAGGGCCCCAAGATACCAGGCGAGCAGGGTGACTGCCAGACCTCTCTCGTATTTCTATCTTCCCCACAATCAAGCGGATAATCGTTGGAGCTGGCTTAAAGGTTCACACGATCGCATTCCTAGACAAAGGCTTAACTTCCCCTGGGACATACAATCCCCAGTCAGGGAGGAGGGCTGGGATGGGGGGTGGAATTTGGTGGGGACTAGAGGAGGTAGACACGTCAAGGTGGCCCCTTGCATGGCTCCCAACTCATCCATCCCTAATATTATCAGCAGCCACTAAATGGCCCATGTAATCCCTTGCATTTCCCTATAGCAAATTGCTTTGATTGTCTGTCAACTACAGATTGGATGGACTGACATACCCAGGGCTCGCCAGGGGAATGTGGTGTTTGTGCAAATCTAACGCGTCTCCGCAAGGATGTTGGCATAGCGGACCCGATAATAGCTAATTTATCCCCCACACCCGGAACTAGCCCGATGATGATGAGAGAGAGCCGGGGCGCGGGCACATCGATTGCCCCTAACACAGACTTAGCTCTCTGTAAAGTCCTCACTTGGAACGTGGCAGGTCTAAACGCTAAGGCTTTAGACCCAACATGGCAAAGATTCATTAAACAACATCACATCCTAGGACTTCAAGAAACGTGGGATACAACACACAGTTTTTCCCTGGATGGTTTCTGCAGCTTTTCTACTCCGGCAGTTCCAGGTGTAAGAGGGAGAGCAAAGGGTGGTTTACTCACCTTGTGTTCCCTGGATCTAGTAGGGGTTTTCAAAAAACTAGATACCGCATTAACAAATGCCCTTGCGGTGGAGTGGACCCTCCCTAACTCAAAGGTTTTTTTGTTGATTAATTTTTATAATTCAAAGGAGTCCGCCATTGTAAATGAACATCTGATTTCTTTGTTAAATTTTTTGTCAGCCTATAGGCGTGATTGCACTACCCTCCCGGAACTGGTTATTCTGGGCGATTTTAACATTCACCCCTGTGAGGGAAGTTGTTTTAACAATAGATATGGGGGCATACCATCCGAAGCCATTCCTCATTTCGAGCATACAACCGAAGGCGAGTACCTAGAGTCCCTTCTAGCTAACCTAAACCTTTTCGAATTCGACCAAGGCATTAGCGAGCCTAGAGCCCCAACTTTTGTTGGGAGAGATGCCAACACAGTCATAGATTATATCTTTGTTTCAAATGGGGCCTTGGCAAAGGCACATGAGTACAGCGTGGTTGACCTTATTTCATCGGATCATTATCCTGTCCTCCTGACCTTGGACCTAGACTGCTTCCGTACTGGCAGCCCGCCAAGTATGGCAGCCCCAAAGGACCTGAAATCTAAAGAGCAGGGAAGGCGCCTGAAATGGGAGATGATTGCTCCAGATGAATTCTTTCATTCAATCGCCCAAGAGTCGGGGGCCAATATGGCAGTGTGTTTGGACCCAACTGCTGAGGGCCCCAAGGTCTTGACCGCTTATGAGGAGATCTGTTCCAGGATCAGTAAGAATTTGGAAAGAAGGTCAGCTGGGCAAGGGAATACAAAGACCCATAAATGGTTCAACAAGGAATGTTCGAGGATACATAGTGCTCTGCTGAAAGCCATTAAACAAAAACCCAGAGACACGTCATTAGTGGCCAAGCTAAGGAGGGAATACAAAACCACAATCCATAAGCGCAAAACCCAAATTAAGGAGGAAGCTTGGAATAGCCTTTTATCTGTGGATGTGCTGAGAGACAGTAAAAAGTTTTGGGCCATTGTAAATCAGCCCTTTTTTTCTGACAATGGGCCAACGGATTTAGACTGTGTCATAGAGGATAACAGATGGCTAGCCCATTTTGGCAAAATCTATGAGTCTACAGTCCCTGCCTCAACTGCCAAAACCCATGACCACTCCAACTTGGCTATGGATTTTAACACCATGGAAGTCGAAAGGGCGTTTAGAGATACCAGCAAACACAAGGCCCCAGGACCCGATGGGGTACCAGCAGATCTCTATATACAGTACCCACAATTCTGGTCAAAAATTTTAACCAACGTTTTTAATGCTATTCCGACAGCTGGCTTCCCACCTTCCTGGTCCACCTCTATAATTGTGCCTATATTCAAGAAAGGGAATAGGGCGGACCCGGCCTGCTATAGACCAATCTCCCTGTTGGACTCTGCCGTTAAGATCTTAGGCAGAGTCCTCCTGCACAGAATGGGGGATTGGCTGGAGGAGAGCGGGATCCTTTCAGATTTGCAGTACGGGTTCAGGGCACACAGAGGGACAATTGACCAATGTTTGAACCTTCATCTAATCATTAGCAAATACACTGTGGTGAAGGGGGGGGGGGCTTCTTTATTTGGGGTTTATGGACCTATCCTCCGCTTTTGATTTGGTTAATCGCTCAAAATTATGGACCATCTTACGAAATTTGGGTTTGGACACTACCTTGGTTAGCTTTTTGCATGACCTTCATTCTAATTTGTTTGCGTCTGTTAGGGCATCAAGGGATGGTAGGTGTACAGCAAAGTTTAGATCAGGGAGAGGGGTCAGACAAGGGTGCATCCTGGCCCCTCTTCTCTTTACACTGTACATCAACGCCTTGGGGAAATTTCTGAACCCAGCCACCCTGGACATTCCGCGTATGGGGGGCTACCTATCCCGGTCCTCCTATACGCGGATGACGCTGTTCTTATAGCGCGGACTGGCATAGGTCTCCAAAGACTTTTGGACCATTTCGGCCATTTCATGGAAGCCCTTGATCTAAAAATTAACACCGTCAAGTCCCATGTTATGGTCGTTGGCTCTCGAAAGAAAAATATGAAGATTAGATCTTTCAGCTCTAACAATTCACCAATTTCGAGGGTGCCCTCCTTTTGTTACCTGGGCGTCACTTTTGACGAGAGAGGAACTTGGAAGCCACAAATGAAACTCAAAGAAAACGGAGTCATTAGATCTACAACAGCACTCCTGAGCTTCTCCAAAAAATTGGGCTCGAAACCTATGGAAGCCATGACCAGGATCTACAGAGCCAAATGTATGGCAATCGCTTCCTACGGGGCAGACATTTGGGGCTATGTTCCAACTCCAGGCATACGAATTGCTGAAAACAACTTCATACGGGCCCTGCTGACTCTCCCGAAATCTTCTCCCACACATTCAACCCATAATGAACTAGGCATGGGTTATGTCTCTGATCTTCTAAAAATGTCCCCAGTACTTTGCTGGATTAAAACCTGGACAAATGAAGAAATCAGCTTGAATCACTGCATCCTTAAAGATTGTATATCTCTGGACAAAGCTCATACTATTCCGTGGCTGGCATATGTTAGAGCGGCATGTGCGAGGCTAGGGCGTCCGGAAATGTACTCTCTACCGCAACATCTCAAAAAAGAGGAAGCAAAGTGGGTGAAGCAGCACTTTCGGACTTTGTTGGAATGCGAAAGAGAATCGGCTGAACTTAGTAAACCTACGGTCAGATTACTTTTTCAACTTTCCACAACCACAGCTATGGAACCCTATTTAAAATATGTCACAAAGCCCTACCATCGCTTTCTGCTCATAAGGTTTAGATTTAATTTGATCCATCTTATTCTTGGCACGCACACAGAATGGGGTACACCAGAAAATTGCCCCCCTTGCACATGTGACTGTTTTTCAACACAGGACACTTTGCACTTGGTCATGTTCTGTGAGCACTATCTGGTGCCCCGAAAAAAATTCCTTGTTCCCATCTTGAAACCTCTGAATTTCGTTCAGGTACGGCCAGCATTACTATACCTTCAGATGCTGAACTCAGTGCCGGTTGCATATGGCGTAGCTTGTTTTTTAGTAGCAGCCGCCAGACAGAATAAACTAAGAGCTGCCACACCACTAAATCATCAATTTTGACTTCCTGTATAAACTCTGGCGAGAATGTCTTTTATATGCTGATATAGGTGTTCCCCATATCTACCAAATCCCTTTTTCTTAATGAATGTGCCCTTTTTTTGTTTTTAGAAGGAGTAGCAATCAATTCTTTTCATCTGTTTAATTGTTTTTTAAATCTGATTCTATGTATCATGTACTGCTTTTATGGTTTTAATTAACCGAATAAAGTTTTTTGACTGACTGACTGACTGAAACAATCTCTGGAAAGATTAAAGGTAATACATCCAAAATACAGAATATGTGCAAGGAAATGGCCGGGAAACAGGGAAGGGCAGGGAAGGGGTTGGGGGACAGTTCACATACAGGCGATATTGTAATTTGAATGCAAATGATAAACGTTGTAATGGAATGATATCCGGAGAAATGTAAGACATGATGAAAGTTATATATGAAAGATACTACGCCGCAGTTGAAGTTAAAGAAAAAGGAAAAGACTGATAGAATGTACAATGATTGAATGTAACATGTAATAATTGTCAAAGATACGAATAAAAAGTAAAAAAAAAAAAAAAGGGGAAACGTGGTTCTCTGGCACCTTGAAATGTACAACAGAGAAGCATTGACACAATTACAAGACAAGGGCTACTACACTTGCATTAGTACCACCAACATCCTCATTATATCGGGAAGATATGACAAGTGTTTATATGATTGGAGAGGGACCGGGCTGATCACAAGGCATGAGTTCGAATTCATGAAAAATTACTACCCTGTAACACAACAACTCTACCTGATCCCTAAAGTCCACAAGAATGCAGAGTACCCACCAGGCAGCCCAATTATATCTGCCGTTGGAGGTCTGTTTGAAAATACAGCAAATTTATTGACTTTTTTCTCCAACCATTTGTCCAAGCCTTACCCGCCTGTACAAAATACACTGTGAACTTTTTAATCAAAATCTTTGACTGTAATTGGCATGAAGAATATGTATTTGTAACATTGGATGTACAAAGCCTGTACATGGGTATTAGGCACTGGGATGGTAGAACCGAGGCACAAGAAAGCAGTAAAACAAACATGCAAAACATGCAAAGGGGGCAGGGTAGAAACACCCTTACCCCTAGGCCTGCTCAGGGGGTCCCACAAGGACCCCAAAGGCCAAAAAAGAATTTATTTTGTTTTTTTAAAATCACAGAGTACGAAGTAATGTACTCTGTACTGTACTCTGTACCTTCCCAAGCACGAGCTGCATGGTAATTGGCTGTCAACTGTTTGTCAACACTCCGAACCAGGAAGTGTTGGCAAACATCTTGTGCCTCGGTAGAACCGAGGCACAAGAAAGCAGTGAAACAAACGTGCAAAACATGCAAAGGGCGCAGAGTAGAAACACCCTGATCCCCTAGGCCTGCTCAGAGGCTCCCACAAGGACCCCCAAGTAAAAAAAAAAAGTTTTAAATCGCGGGGTACGAAGTACCGTATTCTGTACTGTACTCTGTACTGTACTCTGAACTGTACTCTGTACCTTCCCGAGTGCATACTGGAGGTTCCTTGTGGGCTAGGTGGACCCCAGTGACCTCCAGTATGCAAGGGGAATTAGTTCCCCCACTGCAAACGCGCCAGGGGCTGTGTTGCAGACAGGTGTAAAAAGGGGCGTGGCCTCATTACACCTCTCTGCAATGCAGCCCCCTGGTGCATACTGGAGGTTCCTGATGGGCTAGTTGGCCCCTAGGGACCCCCAATATGCAAGGGGAATTAGTTCTCCCTCTGCAAACATGCCAGGGCGCTATGTTGCAGAGAGGTGTAAAAAGGGGCATGGCCTCATTACACCTCTCTGCAATGCAGCCCCCTAGTGCATACTGGAGGGTCCTGGTGGGTTAGTTGGCCCCCAGGGACCCCAAGTATTCAAAGTATTCAAGGGGAATTAGTTCCCCCTCTGTAAATGCGCCAGGGGGCTGCGTTGCAGAGAGTTGTAAAAAGGGGCGTGGCCTTATTACACCTCTCTGCAAGGCAGCCCCTTGGTGCATACTGGAGGTTCCTGGTGGGCTAGTTGGCCCCCAGGGACCTCCAGTATGCAAGGGGAATTAGTTCCCCCTCTGCAAACACGCCAGGGGGCTGTGTTGCAAAGAGGTGTAATGAGGCCATGCCCCTTTTTACACCTCTCTGCAATGCAGCCCCCTGGCGCATACTGGAGGTTCCTGGTGGGCTAGTTGGTCACCAGGGACCCCCAGTATTCAAGGGGACTTAATCCCCCGCTTAGAACACGCTACAGGCAGTGTTTGCACATTGGTGAAGGTAGGGGCTTGAGGTTATGTGAAAGCACACATCCCCTGTGGCGCGTTTTAAGTTGGGGAATTAATTCCTCTTAAATCCAGAGGTCCCCTAGGAGGTAACTAGTCCAACAGGTATCTCCAGTAAGCGCCACGGAGCTGTGTTGCAGAGTGTTGTAAAAAGGGGGCTTGCCCTCTGAACACCTCTTTGCAACACAGCTGCCTGGCACATACTGGAGGTACCTGGTGGGCTAGTTGGCTCACAGGGGACCTCAGGATTGAAGAGGAATTAATTCCCCAATCTAAAACGCTCCACAGGGCGTGTTTGCACACATGTTACCTCAGGCCTCGCCCCCTTCCTTCACTATTGAGCAAAATATTCCTGTAAAATCAGCCGAACTATGAATTCCGATTTACTCACCTGTTATCACAAGAAACGTCAGTGCTGCATCTTTGAGCGCACTACTGATCCTGAAAAGTAATTCTAACCATGCTTACAGTAACTTGAATTTCCTTCCATAGGCTAACATTGACTGGTTTCACTTGGAAATGTTTCTATGTGTGGAGTTTTGGAACTTTAAAATATTCCTCAAAAATCAGTGGAACCACGAACTCCAATGTACTCACCTGTTATCAGGAGATACCTCAGTGCTGCATCTTTCAGCTCACTACTATTCCTGAAAAGTAAATCTAACTGTACTTACCAGTAACTTGAATTTCCTTCCATAGGATATCATTGCCTGCTATATAAAATATACATTTAAAAAATATGAAATAAAAAATTACAATTTCAAAATTTTTTAAAATATATTTTTTCAATTTATATTAAACATATGTAATGTAATTAAAAAAATAAAATATCTAAAAATAAATACTTAAAACAATGTAGTAAATTAGTATAAAAAATATAACAATTAATACATTTAAAAATTATCATTTACAAAACCTTTGAAAGTCACTGAAAAAACTATAGGTTTCAGTCACGCTATAGTTAGGAATTAGCATTCAAACAAAACCTTGCAGATTCACTAAAAAAAACATAGGCTTCACACATGGTATAGTTAGCTGGACATTTCACTCATACAAAACCTTTGAAATTCCCTCGTTATAGTTAGTTCAGCTAACTATAACTCGCGCGCCTGCAATGCACTGCTGATGATGTCACATATTACATCACTCATGACATCACTGATGACATCTCAAATGACATCACTGATGACATTACTGATGACATCATCCTTGTGAAAGAGTGGCACACCTCCTCTCACCCTAATATAACCTTTGATACACACATTCAAAAATAGAACCTAAAATTTTCAAAAAAATTGAGATACCAATACCAGTTAGAACAACCTATTCAGTAATTCCAAAATCTACATACACATCCACTTATTCACCAATAGTTCTATATAGTCACTCATACATGTACTCACTCATCATATGTACTCATACACCTATACATCCTGTTACACACCTACACTTATACATACAGTTATTCACACATATACTCACTCATGCAAATAAACTATCAAACATCCATTTACTTGCATAAACAGTTCTACACACACCACTATACTTATTTCTACAGAAACGTACACATACTTACTCTCTTAAACAATCAGTTATAGAAACACATACTTATTTATACAGGAACTCTTCCTATCTGTCACTGTCATATATTCTTACTTTTATACATCAATACTCACATATACTAGTTTAAAACATATGTACTTACTCATAAAGACACTATTGAGGCAGTCATTCACTCACTAACACACCCATACACACACTCATCCACCCATACAGTCCTGCACACATGTTGTCTTCAAAACACATACAAACATTGAGTCAGTCATTCATGCATCGGTGCGCTAAGTAATACCCCCCACCAAACCATACAGACACTCATTTTGATGCTCAAAAAACAACTAATAACCCATATAGACACTCATGTAGCTACTCACTAACCCATGCAGCCACTTATACACAAAGTGAGACATTGATACAGATATTTACGTATTTAAACATTACTCGCTAATACATGTATTCACTAAGATATACTTAATAAGTCAGTTAGACAATCAATTAAAAAAAAATAACATATAGATACTTATTTACCCATTTATTCTTCCATCAACCTTTAGATATACATATATAAAAAATATTTATTTTTCAGGAAGACACACATTCACTGGATGATGTCATCAGTGATGTCATCATTGATGGTATTTGAGATGTCATCAGTGATGTCATGAGTGATGTCACTGACCATGTCACAAGTGATGTAATATGTGACGTCATCAGCAGTGCATTGCGGGCGCACAAGTTATAGTTAGCTGAACTAACTATAACGCGGGAATTTCAATAGTTTTATATGAGTGAAATGTCCAGCTAACTGTACCATTTGTGAAACCTATGTTTTTTTCAGTGAGTATATATATATGTATTCACTGAAAAAACCATAGGTTATAGACCACATATAGTTAGGATTAGCATTTACAAAACCTTATTTTACTCACACAAAACCATTAAAATTCGCATATATAGTTAGTTGCACTAACTATATATCGCGCACCCGCAATCCACTGCTGATGATGTCACATATTACATCATTCATGACATGGTCAGTGACATCACTGATGACATCACTGATGACATCTCAAATGACATCACTGATGACATCACTGATGACAACATCCAGTGACTGTATGTTTCTGTAAAGTTAAAATATGTCTTACATATTGAAGAATGAGTGGATGTATAAGTGTCTGGATGAAGGATATAGTAGGTGCATGACTGACTGTATGAGTGAGTGATTAAATGTGTCTCACTGAGTGCATGGGTTAGTGACTAAACTGTCTTAATTTGTGCATCATTATGTCTGTTGTTCTGTAAACTGCTGCATGTGTTGATCAGTAGCTATATGAGTAACTATATGGATTATTGATTGGTTGCCCAAGTATTTGTATGGGAGACTGAGTGTGTGTGTGGGTGGCTTGGAGGTGTATGACTCTGTGCATAGATGTGTGAGCAGTTGATACACTAGATGTATGGGTTCCAAAGTGCATGTGGAAACAGCTGTATGGGCGGTTGACTGTGTGCATGAGTGTATTGGTGAGTGAATGGATATCTCAGTGCTACATGTCAAAGTAAGTACATATTTAAAACACAGTACATGTGAGAGTTGACATATATAAATAACTGTGCATAACAGCCAGTGAATGTGTGAGTGGCTGTATGGATCATTGTGAACTTGTATCAGGGATTGTATAAGAGAGTAAATATCTGTTAGAATACGTTTGAATAAGTAAGGTGTGTATAACTGTATAGTTGACGAAATGGAGGTGTGATTGATTCTTTGCATGACTGACTAGGTGTGTGAGTAACTCCATGGATGAGTGACAGTCTGTGAGTGTCTGTTTACACTGATTGTATCTAAGGTTATATTAGAGTCTGAAGAGGTTCATTGTATTATCACATAAATGATATCATCAGTGATTTGATCAGTAATGTCAAATGAGATGTCATCAGTGATGTCATCAGTGATGTCATTTTAGATGTCATCAGTGATGTCATCAGTGATGTCATTTGAGATGTCATCAGTGATGTCATCAGTGATGTCACTGACCATGTCATGAATGATGTAATATGTGACATCATCAGCAGTGGATTGCGGGTGCGCGATATATAGTTAGTGCAACTAACTATATATGCGGATTTCAATGGTTTTGTGTGAGTAAAATAAGGTTTTGTAAATGCTAATCCCTAACTATATATGGTCTAAAACCTATGGTTTTTTCAGTGAATTTTCAAGGTTTTGTAAATGCTAATTCCTAACTATATATGGTCTATAACCTATAGTTTTTTCAGTGAATTTCAATGGTTTTTTAATAGCAAATATCAAAAGCTGTAAAATGTATTCTTCTTTTAAATGAAAAATATATTTTATATG
The DNA here is from genome assembly GCF_964263255.1 of Lissotriton vulgaris. Classification (NCBI taxonomy): domain Eukaryota; kingdom Metazoa; phylum Chordata; class Amphibia; order Caudata; family Salamandridae; genus Lissotriton; species Lissotriton vulgaris. Next base: position 1,189,856,313 of record NC_141691.1, on the reverse strand, counting down.
TTTTTAATATAATTTTTCTATGCATCTGCCAAACCCTGACCTCTTAATAGTGCACTGTGGTGGAAATGATTTTGGGACTATGACTGGGGTTGGTCTGGAAATGCTTTTAAAGGACAACTTTCATCAATTGATGACACTTTTTCCCAAAACTGCCTTGGTATATTCCAATATATGCCAAAGACAGAAATGGAACTGTTCCAACCAATTTTGTCCACAATTTGAGAAAGCACGGAAACATGTGAATAAATCTGTTTCTGCTTACATGAGAGACTTTAGAATGGGTTCAATATACAACAATAACTTGCGTTACAACATGCAAGACATCTACAGAGGAGATGGTGTGCACTTCTCAGATGAGGGGAATAGAATATTCCTCCTGAATTTAAAACTGTGCATTGGAACCTACTTGTAGGTACCTAAATCAGCCACAGAACCCAATAGCTCTTTTCAGAGCTACCCTTCTTCTGATCATTCAAAACGTTTATCTTTTTGTAACTTTTTTCACTATTTTTCATCAAAGTACGCTCCCTGGTTCGCTTACCGGTGTGCACATTTTTTTTTTTTGCATATATGAGCGTCCTAAGCCCCCCTCAGAAAACCTAGAGGGTCAGAAAGTGTCTACCCTGCCCCCTTCTACCCATTCCGAACTTTGTTCCCCTCCATCTTGTGTCTCAATTCTACAGATACACAAAATGGAGGACTCCCGTAACGCTGCCGGTACGCGTACCAAGGCGCGCACCATGAGCGCTCGCTAAAAAAAGGTGGGAAAGTAATTTACAGAAAAACCACTGGAGACACTTTCATCAAATATAGAATAGGCCCTACTACATAGCAGTCCCTACCATTTACCCAAATTTGATGGAATTCCATTGAGAAAATTATGCTGTAGGCCTGACTAAATATCCTGAGGTAAATTGCATGACAGAAACACATATGAGGTGTTAGAATTGACAACCAATTAAAATGTTACTTTCATTTTCTACTATTATTTCAAGACATTTGATTGGTTATGTACCTGAATATATATAAAGAAAGAGAGAGAAACACAGCCATTTTGACTACTACTTCCTGAAGTACATTTCAAGAGCATTTTCACTGTCAACTTTAACTTCTTTTTCAAAGGTAAGATATAATTTAAAAAATTTGAAAGGAGAACTATGTTATGCACTTTAAATTAAATAAGGAAAACGTTTTCAGATAGTTACATACTGTCCCTCTATAAGAGTTAGTCATTGAGAAAGACTTAATTATTTAAATTATTGATTGAGTTAGGCTTCTTTGGTATAATTATGAATTTACTTAGGCTTCATCACAGGCACATTTTAATAGTTCTACTTCCTGCCTGAAACCATGCACTGCCCAAAGATTACTTCACTGTTAAAAACTCACAAGTACCTGTCTGAACTTAAACCCAACAGTGCCCTATCTCCACTTATATATTTTTTTAATGCAATTTACAGCAAGAAAATGGAAGCACAGCAAAAAGAAAATACAATTTCATTTGAAATTAAGATTGAAAGCAATCCAAACCAAGAAAAAGAAGAACTAGACTTTATGGATGAATCAGTAGACCAAGAATTATTAAAATGTGCTGAAGAATGTGATTCTTGGAATGAAAAGGAGGACATTCCTGATGATTTATTGTTACAAATTCTCTTAGATTTTGAAAAATCAGAACAATAAATTTAAATTTTAAAAGTTAAAATTGTTTGAGACATTATTCTTTTTAATATGAAAATTATGAAATAGTACCCAAAAAGATAAAATATAAACTGAGACTTAAAATATGCTGTGCAACTTTTTTTTGTTACATAGAAAGTTTGCTCATAGTTACTTCCTTTCTCCCACTATATTATCTCCAATGTGTATTTAACATCTCTTTATCATCTCCTGCCTCCATGTTCTTTCTGCTTTCCTCACAGACTATGCTATGAATTCCATATACCACAATACCTTCTGAAACAACATGCAAGATATCTACAAAGGAAACGGTGTATATTTATTTTTAGACTCTGCATTGGTACCTACATGTTGGTACTTAAATATATATTTTTTTTTAAAAATACAACAAAAAGAACAATCAATAAACATACTATATTTGAACATTCTTTCATTCTTTTTCCGTATATTACACTCCCCGGACCGCTTCCCGGTGCGCGTACCGGGCGCTCCCCCCGCAAAAAAACGATAATAAAATTATTATTTTTTTGCCCTGCAGGGCCCATTTAAAGCCCCCTCATCAAACCTAGGGGGTCAGGGAGGATGTACTCTGCCCCCTTATGCTCATTTCCCCCTTTGTTTTTGCCACCTCTTGTGTCTCGATCCTACCGAGACACAAGATGGCGGCCGCACCGGACTGTTTAGAATGTTGACAGTCACCGGGGAGCCAATCCGCTTCTCCTCGCGAAGTTCCGTTAGGCATCAGGTACGCGAACCGGGGCGCTAACCGGAGCGCTGTTACAGATATGTATATTTTTTAAAACGTTACTTTCTCAAAATCCACTGGAGCACATATCTTGAGAACTAGCAAAGGCACGTCGGGCAAACCATATCTACAATTTTGCCAAGTTTCGTGTAAATCCATTCAGCCGTTCGAGCTAAAAGTGAGTCCAACCGCCCTATGGAAAAATGAATGGGAAAAACGAGTTTTGGGACCCCCCTTTTTTCTCGGCCCCCCCTTGATGAACCCCCTCAAATTTTTAGGGGCTGCTCAGAAACAAAATGTGCAATTTTCCTGAAAATTTCAGCCAATTCCGTCCACAAACGCCAAAGTTATTCGACATAGAATTTTCAGAAATCCCATAGGAAAAAAATCCTAACTATATATACTTACTGGCGACCGCCAGTAGGTAATATATATATATATTCCTTTCCACTGTCCTTGTGTTGTGACTGGGACTCTTTTTGGCGTCGGTGCAAACCAGGGCACAAGGTCGCCCTGTATAAATCCGTTCCACCTCGTACTTTCCAGTACTAATGCACTCTCAGCAATAATCTCCACAAAACGATAGTATGGTTTTGGAAGATTTTATTCCATATCAAGCCAAACTGTCAAAAAACCCAACACCATTCGGCGACACACTCGCCTTGGACACGGGTAATTTGTTTGTATCTTCAGCCAACATTAAATAAAGAAAAAGTGCACCAAAATGTCGAATGCGAACATAAACATAGGACTATACACAAAAAAGCCTTTCGGCCATCTGAACACGGTAAACATCAACATTTCGTCTTTTTACATGTTTTTCAATACTATACAGAGCCATTCTTTAAACAATAAACCATATCCAATGCACAGTACTTACTTTTGCAACACGTAGCATATTCTTTCCAATTTATGGCAACAATCATAAGTCTGTCAATATTAAGTGTCATGTTAGCGTATTGATGACAGCGCACGGACCAACATACGATTGCTAAGAAAATTACGAAACAAGTTATAAAACCCAAGTGGGTTTTAGCAATCTATATCATGATTCAAAAGGTCCTAGTATATCAGTGCAATCCTAGAAAAGAAGATGAACTGGTTCCTAGGAGAGTAGCCATGCTGTAAGAGTGTATTTACTAAATGCATGTCTATGGTCAAAAAAATGTCACAAATGGTAGAATTGTCGATTTGAGGTTAAATTGGTTATATTATATATGTCTTTCTGTATCCTTCGTTTGACTTCCTAGATCATTTTTTTAATGAATTTTAATTCACTGATTTAAGAACGTGAACACCTACAACATAGAATGAGCCACCAATAGACGTTACGATTTTCTTTCAGGTGTACAAATTTGAAAATATGTTCCACAGCGGATCAAGCAACCAGCACCTCTATTTTCCAACGTCCCTCAAAGTGTTCAGTTTTTGTTGTGCTGACAACCTCCAGGACCTGCTGTGGTTTGGTCCCACTGGAAATCCAGATGAAGACTTTGGGAAAAGAGTGGAGGCAGCACCAAGTATGAAGCAAGACAGGACCACGTTGTATCAAAAATTATATTTTCCTTTATTTTTTCATTTTGGCTGTCCTAAAAATGAAAAAATAAAGGAAAATATAATTTTTGATACAACGTGGTCCTGTCTTGCTTCATACTTGGTGCTGCCTCCACTCTTTTCCCAAATTTGAAAATATGTCTGAAAATATGAGAAATATGAGAATCATGGCCAATTCCTAGAAGTCAGAATTGTTGCCTACAATGAACACTAATGACTATGACGAAAATGAATTGGAATTCACACATTTATCGATTAATTGTTTACCCACTGGGGAATAATATGAATTATTTACGGAAACTAAGATTTGTCTCTGTTCGAGGCAGGGCCGGACTGGGAACCAGAACCGGCCCTGGCAAAGTGCTCGGCCGGCCCCCTCCCCCCCTCCGGGAGGAGAGGGGAGGGGGAGAGGTGCGACCGCGCTGGATCACTGAAATAATATCGAGGGACAAAATATCGACTTGCCAAAATATCGTGGACAAAATATCGACAGTCAAAATATCGAGTTTGTATCTACAAACAGGTAAGTACAAAAATATTGAGTACAAAATATCGTTAACAATAATATAGATGTAAAAAATATCGACTTTATTAAAAACAGTGTTAAATTAAATTAATATTAAATTTTAATTACTAAAATATACTTAAAAATACTTAAATTAAATTATAATAATTAAATAATAAATGAAAATAATAAAAATAATTTTTTACAATCTTATTTGTTGACCCTGGTCCCTAAAATATACCCCTTTACCCAAAAACCCAAAACTGACCCTGAACCCTAAAAATACCCCTTTACCCAAAAACTAAAAACTGACCCTGAACCCTAAAAATGCCCCTTTACCCAAAAACTGAAAACTGACCCTGAACCCTAAAAATGCCCCTTTACCCAAAAACTGAAAACTGACCCTGAACCCTAAAAATGCCCCTTTACCCAAAAACTGAAAACTGACCTTGAACCCTAAAAATGCCCCTTTACCCAAAAACTGAAAACTGACCCTGAACCCTAAAAATGCCCCTTTACCCAAAAACTGAAAACTGACCTTGAACCCTAAAAATGCCCCTTTACCCAAAAACTGAAAACTGATCCTGAACCCTAAAAATGCCCCTTTACCCAAAAACTAAAAACTGACCCTGAACCCTAAAAATGCCCCTTTACCCAAAAACTGAAAACTGACCCTGAACCCTAAAAATGCCCCTTTACCCAAAAACTAAAAACTGACCCTGAACCCTAAAAATGCCCCTTTACCCAAAAACTGAAAACTGACCCTGAACCCTAAAAATGCCCCTTTACCCAAAAACTAAAAACTGACCCTGAACCCTAAAAATGCCCTTTACCCAAAAACTGAAAACTGACCCTGAACCCTAAAAATGCCCCTTTACCCAAAAACTGACCCTGAACCCTAAAAATGCCCCTTTACCCAAAAACTGAAAACTGACCCTGAACCCTAAAACTGCCCCTTTACCCAAAAACTGAAAACTGACCCTGAACCCTAAAAATACTCCTTTATCCAAAATGTATCAATATTATTTAATTACCAAATAATTATTAATTAACAATAATAATAAAGTAAATATATTAGCACATTAGCTGTAATTATTTTAATAATTAATATTATTTTTTCCCAATTAATTACTTAACAATAACACAAAATTATATATATTAAAATTTACTCTAATTAATGTAATTAACTAATTACAATTAATTAATTACCAATTAATTACTAATACAAAATATGTACAAAATTATATTAATTAATGAACTAATTATTAATAATTAATTATCAATTAATTATTAAATATAAATATTTACAAACATATATTAATTAATTAATTATTATTAAATTACTTCCCACCCTATTCCCCTATAAACCCACAACCCGCTACAGAATTACATTACGCAATTATTAAAAAAACAAAATTCATTTAATAAAATATTTTATAACATTAATACACACTTTTCACACATATTATTACATAAAAATACACTATAAAATATTATATATTATTAAAAATTCGATATTTTTGCTATCTATATTTTACACAGTCGATATTACTTCACTTACCTGAAAAACGATATTTTTGTAGTCGATATTATGTCCAGTCGATATTTTGTCCAGTCTATATTTAAAACTCGATATTATGTCCAGTCGATATTTTGGAGTCGATATTTTGTCTGTGCACCGACCGCGCTCTATGACAGGGCCGGTTTTCGGCCGTTTTTGTTACAGGGCCGTTTTTGCAGCATAACGGCCCTGTAACAAAAACGGCCCCAGGGGCCCAAAACCGGCCCCCAACCATGCGGCCCACCGGGGGATTGCCCGGTGCCCTCAACGGCCAGTCCGGGACTGGTTCGAGGTGATATAATTACCCACTTGGGATTGATCACTCCTTTTCTAGGATTGCACTGATATACTAGGACCTTTTGAATCATGATATAGTGTGTTTATGGAGTGTGATGAGAGTGTGTGTTGGGTAAATGATCGTTTTTGTAATTAGAGTGTCTAGGACAAGTAGCCATCTGTCATATGGTAGAGAGTGCAAAATAATTAAATCTGTGAATGGTAATCCAGGGGTCTCAAGGGGGAATGTAGCTGTGGTACATGATAAGGGGAAGGGGAAGGTGAAGGTGAAGGTGAAGGTGAGTAGGGTCCGACTGGTAGACAGACAACATAAGGAGGTTTAGTGGGGAATTAAATATTGTGTCAACTTGTAGTGTTACTTCTAAAGCATCGTTCTTGTGTATGTCTTTTGGTGTGGTGTGCTGTTTTAAGATGTGCTGTTCGCTTCTCTTTGATGACATTTGAAATGGAGTTGTGCAATATCGCTATAGGAGGTGCAGTGAAGCTTGGGATGAGATGTTGAGTAACCCGTGACTGGATAAAGTTGCTAAAGAACTAATCAGATGGGACATCTTGACAGCTATGAAAAATACTTATATGCACAAATCTCTCAGAAGGTTGGCTGTAAACAGAATTCATTTTGCAACAGCTTTAAGAAATTAGTTCAATGAGAGAGATTGTTCTTGTTCAAAATCTGGATATGGAAAATGGCTGACTCCTTCACCTCAGTCATTCCAGAAACTTTCTTAACGGTATACAACTGTGGAAACATCATCCAAATTCTATGAGAGTTTCACATGCTCAGAATATAGCAAACATTGAGAGGTTTGAATTTGGGAAGAGCCCGAATTCACATCATTTGCAGTAAGATGAGTTCCTACTAGATTTTACGTAGCCCCATTAAAATATATTTTTTAAACTACAGCAACTACAGCAATCACTTAGATGTATTTGTCGAGATTGAGGACATAGGCTACTGTAATTGTTCATTCCATAGTTTCATTATATACCTCATGCATTGAATACATTTAGCAATAACCATTAAAATGTAATAGATTTTCAGAGTTGTTGACTCCAGTAAAACAATACCCAAAAGCATGCCTAAATACACACAGGAGAATTGGTTTATGAATATTTAAAAAAATAATAAAAATGCCAAATGTAGTGAAATAATGAGTACCAAACCACAAAATATAACTGTCATTTTCATTTCTAATTATCCTTTACATTGGCAATGAACAACCACTGAAATACAAAGTTTGCATAATGCTTTCTTTATTTTTAACTTGTTTTTTTTACCAAAACAGTTTTTACAATGTATTTCCCCCTGAGTTGAGTTATAACATTACTTGTTTGGGTAATGATAGCATCAGGAACCATTCATCATTAATCTACCCAAACAAACCTGCATACATTAAATAAATAGGTACTTTTTCAGTCAAGCCGTAATGATTCCTTAGAAATGTGGCTGCAAAGGAAAAAGCAATGAATTTTTGGACTAAAATAGAACCTTCAACATCCCAGATCAGAAAAGACATGTGCCTTGAATTTATATAACCACTAGGATACCTGTGCCATTATCAGTTGCCACCACTCCTAATTGTTGCATTAGTGTTATATTTTAAAAAAGCATATTGCTGAATTGTGACATTATATACAGAAACTGTGGTGTAAATGCTGATTGGAAATACTTTCTGATGGCCCTAGGGAGCTAGCATGAACATCTTCTCATTTATTGCAGCAGGATGCAGAACTGGGCTTTGCATAAATTTGCAGAAATGCACAGACTCGAATTTTCATTGTAGAATATGGAACATATATTGCTTAGGTTGACTTTAAATCAATGTATTTCTGCTATCCTGAACAAAAAGGTATTCCTAAAAACTGTATTTTAAGTGGGCATTTGAGTCTACCAATGAACTAGCATGGACTTCTGAATATATTTTCCACTGGAGGATCAGTTGACTGAAATACAATATTAAAATAATATCTCCCTTCATAATGAGAAAAAAACAGAGTGGTTTTCTCAACTAACCCTGTATTGCTGTATCTGAGAACTTTGTTTATCCAATAGCAGCTCTCACGCCATATTATCTAGATTATTTGTTAGATTTGACTGCTTCACTGATTGTGTAAGAAATTCCAGACGGTAAAAATTCTTGAAGGATGTGTAGCACAGCTGGTAGAAGGGGTTTGGTCCTCAGTACCTTTCTGCAGTCAGACAGGAGTTGAACGGAGGGAGTGGGTGATAAGAGCGATCAAGTACTTACATTTTTTTGGGCAGGACTGTTCAAGGTGGTGGATTGTGGGAGCAGAGAGCAGCTACATTTGATATTGGATGTAGCTTATAGTTTCATACGGATGTGCCCCTGTTGAGAGAAGAGCACAAATTGGGCTGGGAGCATGATGACTGAAGTCATCAGGAACTGCTTCTAGACATGAGAAGTAATATTTTATACATCAAGCGTCCAATTCACATTAAAGCATGTTAAATTACATTTGGAGAAATCCTCTTCCCTTGAAAACACTGTTATGCTGTAATTGGGGTACGACTATGTAATTATTTCCTTTTTTTGTGTAAAACCCTGTCTCTTGCACCCTCTCGCAGCTTGGGGTATTGTGCACTCCTTTCCAAAACCGAAAAAGGGATTTACTAAAGCCATAGGCAAATCTCCATCTATATTAGGATGGCAAAGTTTGTTAACAACCAAAAAGTAATCTTTGTGAGCATTTCAAAACTGTTAATACATATCACAGTTTTAACGATCCTCTCTGCACCCCCTGCATGAGATTCTGAGACACGTAATATTGAATATTTTGGGGTGAAATTAGGGAGGAGCACATATGTTAGATTTGACCCTTTTTGCAGGGTCATCCCTGAACTTTTTGCTTCCCTCCTTTATTTTTTCTGACCTGTTGTTGGCTATTTTATGACTCTGGGCACTTTACCACTGCTGATCAGTGCTAAAGTGCATATGCGCTCCCTATTGTAAATTAATGTTTTAATTGGTGATTCCATGATTGACTATTTGGTTTACTTGTCAGACCCTAGTACAGTGCACTGAGTGTGCCCAGGGCGTGTAAAGCCAAATGCTGCTAGTGGGCTTGCAGCACTGGTTGTGCCACCCACAGAAGCGGCCTTGTAAAATGTGTCTAAGGTCTGCCATTGCTGAGCCTGCATGCAGTCTGGTACTGTCATGCTGATTGGGCAAGTGCACCTACTTGCCTGTCCCTAAACCTTCCCTTTTGTACATAGTAGTCACCCTAGGGTAGGCCTACGGGTAGGGTGCATTGTAAGTATAAGGTAGGGCAAGCCCTGATGTGTGTGGCATGTCTTAATAGTGAATTACAGCCATTTTCGTTTTTCACTATTGCAAGGCTACCTGTTTTCCCTAGGCCAAAATGGGCTGTTAGATTATTACATGTTTATAATCCTAACAGACTCAGTGAACATGGTAGAAATTCGAGTTTAGTATGCCTGGACTCAGAATAATAAAATACATCTTTTAGTGACGTTTATATTAATATTCTGTGTTTGCAAATAACACTTTTAGAAAGTAAGTATTTGTTTGCCTAACCATTTAAGCCTGCCGCTGCGAGGTTGAGTATTCCTTCGTCTGGTTTTGTGAGTGACAGGACTGGGGGTTTCCAAGAGACAGGCTGAGGTAGCCCGGTGGTGAATCGAGAGATCTGCATCTAATGGGATGGACAAGTTGCACCTTGGACCTGAATAGGAGTGTGCCCACCCCCCACAGTGCTGGCTCCACCCCCTGTGGTGCGTCTGATGTCTCTGCCCTGCACACTGAAAGAAGAGAAGGAAGACTGTCAACCAAGTGCTCCAGAGCTGTACTTGCCTACCACAATGCTGGCTCCACCTCCTGTGGGGCTTCTGATGTTCCTGCCCTGCACACTGGAAGAAGAGAAGGAAGACTGTCAACAAAGTGTTCCAGGGCTGTACTTGCCTACCACAATGTTGTCTCCACCTCCTGTGGGGTGTCTGATGTTCCTGCCCTGCACTGTGAAAGGAAAGGAGAAGTCTGGTAAACAGAGTGCTTCAGAACTGGTTTGGACTGGGCACAGGCCCCTCTCCCCCCAGAGAACAAAGGATTTCGGGGTATAAATATTGGGACCCTGATCCCAAGAAATTAGATCACTTTTGGACTACAAGAAGAAACCTTTGCTGAGGAGAGGAGCCTGAAGAAACTGAAGAGAGACTATTCCCAAGCTGAAGTGCTGCTTGGGGGATTGGCCTGCAGTGGTTGCCTGACTGCCAACGAGAGGAGAAAGGACTTTGTATACTTTACTTTCAACTTGTGCAAAGATCTTCAAGGGCTTAGAAGAGAGATTGCCCCCTGATCGAAGTCCCAGGACTAGTGGACTTCACCAGCCTTTGTAAATTGCAGCTGGAAACACTGTTTCAGTGGCTACAGAGGCAGGGAGCTGTGACCGACTCTCAAGACGGCCTGGTGTCCTGGTGTCCTGTAGGCACCGCATCAAGCAATGCCCGTCTCGAACAATACAAGCTCTGACCTCACCAACTCCGTCCTGACGCCGTCACCGACTAGTACTGGTCTGATCGACGCGGTCACTGTTGCTGACTTTGAGTCCTGTGAACGCACCAGAGTTGGGTACCGCCTCACACACATTGCGACGCACCGCCCGACTCACACAGCTGTCCAGACTGATCGACGCCAGCTCTCGAACTCCGGCTCTGTTGCTGCATCGCAAGCTGCATGTACCGCATCGAAGCAACGTCTCGCCCTGCAACACACGTCTTGGATCCACCGACTCTGTCAATGGGCCGCTGCCTGCACCGCATCAAGGGACAATGCGTCCCGCAACGCTTTCTTTTCTGCATCGTGATGAACACCGGAACTAGCTCGCACATTCGTGCCGGCTGCCTCAAGTAAAAGGTACTGTGACTGTGTCTGTTGACCTTTGAGTGGGCCCGGACCGATGCGATCTGCTGGATTTAGGAGACTCTGTGTTATTTCATCAACGCTGTAGCCAGACAGGGCTACTGACTGGCACAGAACCTTGATCTGAGCCTTTTTAACCAGAACTAATAGTACTGTGGATTATTTTCGTTGTTTATTGGTCTTGTGGTAATTCTATATAAAATATACTTATTTTTTATATAAAACCTTGTGTGGTGTCCATTTGTAGTGTTGTCACTGGGTTACTGTATGTGGTCACAAATGCTTAACTTACAACGCTTCTGAGATAAAGCCTTGCTGCTCATGCCAAGCTACCAAGGGGGTGACCAGGGGTTATTTTAGGAGTGTAATCCCTTATCTTGACTAAAGGAAAAGGTCCCTATTTGTCAAAAGTACCTACCTGTGCCAACTAGAGACCCCCAATTCTAACAACATTGATTTAAAAGTGTAAGGTATTACATGTGTTCCCTTAATACATTTGTTGCTCAATGTGCTTCGGCCCCAAGTGTTTAACATATGCTCCTGGTTTACTGAATCACAAGTGTATGAGCAAAATGTGCTTAATTTACTACTGTAATACACAAGTGAGCTCCATAGTAAACTAGTAATGCCTAACAATGCACTTCAAGAGTTTTAAATGATATAGTGGGTCAATAAAATGGGCTCATGTTTGAAGGGCATGAAGTATCAAGCCTAGGTTTCGAGGCAAATAACCAGAAGGCTACCAGTAGAAGAGATGTGAAAATGGACACTAGGAAAAAGGAGGAGGGTAGAATTTAGGAAGCAGGTGGAGGCACAGGAACAATGTTCAAAAGAGCCAATCAGAGATAGCTCTAAAGGAGTACAATGAAATACTTGATGACAAAAATATGTATCTACAACTCATGGAAATATTCATACGTGTATTCAATTATGTGATAAAAAATGGCAGCAGGAAAGCTAGAGCGTGAATAAAGATCAGGAGATAAAATGGTTAAACTGATGACTAAAAGAACCAGATTCACTATGGAGCTGTCCAGACCACATAAAACATCATATATTGAATCTCTCAGGATTCATTTAATATTAGAAGAACATATGGGATGTTTGAAGAAATAACAAATGTTTCCAGTATTACACATAAACTGCATGAGTTGAACGTTCCCAAGAGCACTCCTGAAAAACATTCGTGAATTTGTATTTATTCCACACTACACTCTTTGCAAATGTGATAATATATTGTATTACAACACGTGTGCTTTTTCCATGAAAAAAAAAATCCTCTACACATGAGGCAAGTGAATCCAGTCACATTACACAGGACTGTGAGTAGGAAAATAAAAAGCATTCCTTTACAACCTTCCCATTTCAGACTAGTAGTGAACTGTTAACCCCTTCGGTGCTCACGACGGCCCTCGGCCATCACGCGTCACGGTGCGCATGTGCGCATGATGGCCGGGGGCAGCCAAAATCCCGCCCACTTGTTAATTCTCCCGCACAGCGGGAGAATTAACAACGCATGCAAGGGATTAAAAGGATGATTCATACCGACAAATTAGTTAGTTTGTGGATGTTCACATACTTTACAATTTTATGGGAAGCAGGTTTAACTGCCAACTATACAACAAAAACTATTTGTTTTGTAACTTAAGCTACAAGTCCTCATTATGTATCCTTGTTAGTCCCACCTTGCCTTCTGAAACATAGTTACTAATAAAACAATATTTAATAGAAGTAATAGTTTCAAGTTTATTTTATTATGTTTTGGAACTCCTATGAGGTCCACATAAAAAGATACACAATATAAAGTACTCGTTCAAATGCAAAAGACATTTACAAATTTTACCAAAATACCAAAATACAAGATAATCAGCACAATATAGTTAATAAGACCATCTAATAAATATTTAAGAAACTTTAAAAAAAGTTAAAAATACTAAAACAGAAAATTTCATTGGGGGGATTATATAAAGCTTGTAAGAAAGAGTTGTCAGTAAGAATGTTTAATTTCAGGCATATTTGTCTCAGCCACTTACGCCGAAATGATCGAAGTTCAGGACATATAAAGAGAACGTGAATACAGTCCTAAGTAAACAAATTACAAAAATTACAAATTGCCGAACAACCATACCACCTAGCCATGAGATTATTTAAGGGTAGCAGATCCTGCCTCAGGAGAAGCCAGAACCGCCGTATGCCATGGGATCGGTTCCAGGAGACATAGGGTTGCATATACTTTAATACACAAGTATCAGTAAGAAGAGAGACTCCCTTCTTTGCAAGAATGGACTCCCTATCCAACCTAAAACTGAGATCCCACGAGGCTTGTTTCAGAAGTGATTTTAACTGGCCGCCAGACAGAGTAAAAAGCGTACTCTCCTCCGATTGTAGGAGGGCAACAGCCCTTCTAAAATTCTTTACAATTAAGGAGAACTCCCTTAGGGTGCCCAGCAATTCATTCTTCATCAAGTATCTGAGAGTCCCCACTTCCCCTCTAGCCAGACTGCCTACCCAACGCACTAACCCTGCCAAGCCCTGCACCCAACTACTATGGATGCCGAATTCAAGTCTCAGGGCTACCACTGTGCAGGCGGTGTTAGTAGAGGCTAAAAACAGTCGAATTTTACCTTCTGCGACGTGTAAAAAACCCCATTGCCCTAGAACGATTATTTCAATTCCATACAAGAGGGATGACGGGATTTTCGCCTGAAAGACCTCTAGCAAGTAAGAGAAATGTCTTCTCCCAGTGGCAGAGTATAATGCGCTCAAGCTTTTACCTTGAGACAGGGCCTTTCTGGTATTATTATCAATGTGGGCCTTGTCACTTAGGTTATCAGATATTATTTTCCCCAGGAAGACATAAGACTTTACCACCTCTAGATTATGACCTCCTACTGACCAACCAAAATTCTCATATTTTGATTTTTTCCTCCCTGAGATACACATAATTTTACTTTTAGCTGTGTTTATCTTCAAGTAGTGGGATTCTGCAAAAAGGTGCAGAGCGTGCAGACGATTATTTAACCCTTTGGGCGTTAAGTCCAATATAAGGATATCGTCCGCATATAGCAAACAAGAGATTGGGGTTCCCCCCAATATTGGGGCAATACCAACACAAGCAGATAAAGACTTAGGGAGATCTGAGATGTACAGGGAAAAAAGCAGAGGAGCCAAAAGACAGCCCTGCTTTAGTCCGTTGATGGTAGGAATGACTTGAGACAACCCCCTTCCCCTCCTTGAAGGACTTGGCACCATGTGTCTGAGTGAAGTGCCTGAACCAAATCTAACAGGAGAGGGGGCATGCCAAGGGCATATAACTTTCTCCACAGCAAGGGCCGATCCACTTTATCAAACGCTGTGGAGAAATCAATAAACGCTGCAAAGACTCTTCCCCCACGAACCCTTACATATTTGTCAGAGATTATCTGAAGAGCAGAAAGGTTGTCCAGGGTGCCATGTCCCTTACGAAAGCCTGTCTGTTCTAAGGGTAATATGTGACTCCTATCAACCCAATCATTAATCGAGTATAGGAGACATTTAGAGAAGACTTTACCAGTTGCGTTGAGCAGGGCGATTTGGCGATAATTCTTGGGTTCATTCCTATCGCCCTTCTTAAACAATGGCACTGTTAACCTCTGCTTCTTCAGGATCAGTATGTAGTTTACAAAGGCCCCCTCCAGATCTATCCAAACCCAGTGTGCTATTAAAGCCTTGGGCTAAAGACGGATCAGATGAGGGCTGCAGGAACAAACGGGAAGGAAAGGAAGGGGACAGCAGGGAGGGAGAGCTGCAAGACAAAGAACAATAATATTGGAAACTGTTCTTATTCAAGGATACACAATCCTGTTGTACCTCTACTACTTCCCTACCTGAATAACAGAAAGAGGCTGCGATACTCAGGAGATACTTCTCGTCTACTGAGAACAGGCCCTGTCTGAATAACTGGAACCTCCCCTCTGAAATACACAATTGAATCAAGGTATGAGATGTCATGCAATAGAGCTACCACATAATAGATGGGATACTTAAACTAGAAATCCACCTACCCTAAACTCCTTTCTTTCAGGGTTTAACATGGGGGGTCTATGAAATACGCCTTCACAGCAGCCTTAACAAAAATAGTAATGGACATGGGTTACGTCACCCGAATAAAGTAAGGTTAAGCGAGTACCTTTGATTTTTGGAGACAAGCATCTGCGGCCTCCAGAAGATGAAGGGGTGGAACACTTGGTTAAACTCCACCAAGACCTCTCCCTCAGTAGTAAATGATGAATTAATCCTCTGCAATAGCCGGTGAAAAAAGGCTCGCCAACGGAGGATTAAACAGACTAGGCACAAAACCCTTTCCGCATTAGCCGATGCAAGAAGGCTATCCAACGGAAAAGGGTTACGGTATTATGATGACACAACAACTCCGTTTCCGCATGAGCCGATGCAACAAGGCTCGCCAACGGAAACGGGGCAAACTCGTTGGGCACTGACCATGAAAGTTCTGTCCTCCGCATGAGCCGATGAGAAGGCTCGCCAACGGAGGTACAGGGAATGAAGCGCACAATGGAGACCCAAGACCGCCTTCCGCATGAGCCGATGAGAAGGCTCGCCAACGGAGGGCCAGGCAGAAGGCGCACCACAGAGATCAAGGCCACTGGCTCCAACAACGGTAAATCTCTCCAACTCCTCTGGGATCAGAAAAACAAACGAACGTATCCCAAAGCAAAGACACGATATCACGAGACAGAATCTGGTTACTAACCAGCCGGGTCAAGAGTCAGAATATCCAACACCGGAAACAGGAAGTTCCAGCCTTATATTCCCGCCTCCATGCCGCTAAGCATTCTGGACCATGTAGCTTTACTTCCATTGCGTCTTTTGGTGAGGCGCGAGTCGGCCCATGACAGTATATCCCCCCTCACCTAGAGCGCCAAACAGGACCTGGACTCAAAGGATGCAGTCGATGGAACTCGGCAACCAGACGGGGGGCATGAACACCAGACGCCGGCTCCCAGGAGTTCTCCTCTGGTCCATAACCCTTCCATGCCACCAGGTAACGCAACCCTCTCCCATGCCACTTCGAGTCCAAGATACCACTTACTTCGAACTCATTTCCATCCGAAACCACCAAAGGCGGAGGCAGACGTTGGACAATCCGCGCCGCAGGCTTCAGCAAGGAGACATGGAACACAGGGTGGATTCGGAGATGCTGAGGCAACCTTAGTTTCATGGCCACAGGATTGACACATTTAACGATAGGGAAAGGTCCGATGTAACGAGGGTTGAATACACTGTATTTTTTTAAGCGAAAGTTCTTAGTCGACATCCACACTCTGTCCCCCAACTGATACAGTGGGCCAGGACGACGTTTCTTATCTGCTGAGGTTTTATATGCCACCTTAGAGGCCTTCAGATTGTTCTGGACCCTCACCAATATGTCTTTGAGTTCACCAATCCTCCTAGCCGCCTCCGGTACCGAGGTGTCTAGAACAGGCTGTAAAAACGGCAAGAACCTAGGATGATGACTATACGTTCCATAGAAAGGGGACACCTTGGTGGCTGAATGTGTGGCATTATTGTACGCCACCTCAGCTAGCCACAAATACTCCACCCAATTGTCTTTCCCCTGAGACACAAAACACCGCAGGTATTGTTTCAACGACTGGTTGAGACGCTCTGTCTGTCCATCGGTTTGAGGGTGGAAGCTGGTTGACAGTGACGTTTCAATGTGTAGGGAGGAACACCAAGACTTCCAAAACATAGCAGTGAACTGGGAGCCACGGTCCGATACTATGACCGCAGGGAGACCATGTAAACGCACGATATGCACCATCAGCAACTGTGCCAACTGACCAGCTGTGGGAACCTGAGGGCAGGCGACAAAATGGCCCATCTTGGTCAAAAAGTCAATGACCACTAACACCGCAGTACATCCCTGGTCCCTGGGCAAACCCACCACAAAATCCAGGGAGATTCGTTCCCACGGGACTGAAGGAGTGGGCATGGGACAAAGAAGACCAGCAGGACGCCGATGATCCGACTTTGCTGCAGCACACACAGCACACACTGAGATCCACCTCTTAACATCAGACCTCACTGATGGCCACCACGATTTACGCGTGATCAGATCCACTGTTTTTTCCACCCCCATATGACCAGCACTTGGGGAAGTATGACACCACATGTACATTTGTTTGCGAAGGGGTTCTGTAGGGATCAACAAACGCCCCCGATTAACGGGGAAGCCATCCCTCATTTCCCATTCTGGATGTGATTGCAACCACTTCTTCCAATGCTCGGTAGTGACGCCTCTAAGTATACCCTGCAAAAAGGCATCAGGTTGGATGGCACCTATCACCTGCGTAGATTTCACAATGGAGGTATCAATTCCCGTTGAAGACGTCTTCGAAGAAGACTGGCGTGTGAGAGCATCCGCTTTTCGATTATCCACTCCTGGGCGGAAAGTTATAACGAAATCAAATTCCGAAAAGAACAGCATCCACCGAAGCTGTCTAGGGGTCAAATGGCGTGCTGCAGTCATAAATTGCAAGTTCCTATGATCTGAGTAGACAGTTACCTTATGCCTGGCACCCATCAGAAAGTGTCGCCATTCTGTGAAAGCGATCTTTATCGCCAAAAGCTCCTTCTCAGCGATACAGTAGTTTCTTTCAGCCCTATTGAGTTTCTGTGACATATATGCCACAGGGTGCAAGATCCGAGTCTGCTCATTACGTTGGGACAGAACTGCCCCTACTGCCACCTCGGAAGCATCTGCCTCAACAATAAATGGCAACTCAGGATTGGGGTGAATTAGCACTGGTGCTGACACAAACGCCTGTTTCAAGGTCACAAAGGCGGCCTGAGCTTCCGTATCCCACACAAATCGCTGATCCTTGTGCAACAATCTTGTAATGGGTGCCACTACCTTAGAGAACTGATCAATAAAGCGGCGATAAAAGTTAGCGAACCCCAAGAAGCACTGAATATCTTTAACATTCTTCGGGACTGGCCAGTCACGAACCGCCTGTATCTTACGCTCCGCCATTTCCTGACCCTGAGGGCTAAGCATAACCCCCAGAAATTCTACTGTAGACACGTGGAAGTCACATTTGGACAGCTTGCAGTACAAGCTATGCTGACGTAGGATTGACAAGACAGATTTCACGTGCACTACATGCATGGCCTCTGATTCGGAATAGATCAGGATGTCATCAATATACACTATGACATATTGATCCAAGATCTCCCTCAGTACATCATTAAGAAAGAATTGGAATGCTGCGGGAGCGTTGCATAGTCCAAACGGCATGACCAGGTATTCGAACAACCCATACCTGGTCTTAAATGCCGTTTTCCATTCGTCTACCGACCTCATCCTGACTAAATGGTAGGCCCCTTTTAAGTCCAATTTAGTGAATATCTTTGCATGCTTCACTTGTTCCAACAAGACGTTGATCAAAGGCAATGGGTATCGGTTCTTGACCGTTATCTCATTGAGAGCTCTAAAATCTACACACGCCCTCAATTCCCCATTCGCTTTAGGAATAAAAAAAAGGGGGGACGCAGCAGGAGACTTGGAAGGGCGGATGAACCCCAATTTCAACAGTTTGTCCAAATATTGTCTTAAATGGTTATTCTCAAATTCGGTTAAAGCATACAAGCGTCCCGAAGGCACCACGGCCCCGGGCACTAAATCAATCTGGCAGTCGTACTGCCTATGGGGAGGGAGTCCTTCTGCCAACACCTCATCAAAAACGTCTTGGAATTCGTTGTACACGTTTGGCAATACCACATTTTTTTCAGCAGCAGTAGCTACGTTATTCCCATTAGCGAGGGCCAAAGAGGGACTCTGAGTACAACTAAAACAGTGCTCCCTACAGTACTGTGAATTCATGGTTACGATGTTTGAACCCCAGTGTACCTCAGGGTTATGCCTCTGCAACCATGGTAATCCTATTATTATGCCATACTGGGGGGCGTGTATAACACTGAAAGTGACCCTTTCGCTGTGACTCCCGTACCTCATCTGAGTTTCAGCAGTCTGATAACAAACGGGACCTAAATCTAGTTTCCTCCCATCCACAGCATATACCTCATCACCATGATCCTTAGGTATCAGAGACATTCCCATCCTTTCCGCCTCAGCCCTATCTATGAACATACCCATGGCCCCTGAGTCCACCATAGCTCGTGTAGGGACCTGCACCATACTGATCACCAATACTATATTGATAAACAAATGTTGCGCCCCTAATACAGAATTTACCATCGAAGGGATACAAACACGACTCCACGGACCCCCTTCCTTCTCCCTAGAGTCTATTCGTTTTCCGCCGGTTTCTCAATCGCAGCGGATACCCCTCTGTTGGAACGAAACTTGGAGAATTTGGGCTTTACAGGACATTCCCTAACGAAGTGTCCTTTTTTCCCGCAATACAAGCAGAGGCCATTCTTACGTCTTTGTTCTTTTTCTGAAGGCGTAGGAGAGGCGCGTACTGCACCTATCTCCATAGGTTCAGAAGTGGACACGGGGGGCTATCAGAGGATTTAGTAGGGCCAGATACAGGTATGGTTCTAGATTTGACCTTGGAATCACCCTTTCTATTTTTGAGAGGGTGATCCAAGCGCAACACTAGACTGATTAAGTCTTCACAAGTTGTGGGCTGGGGATCAATTTGCGCGATGATGTCTTTCATGTCCTCTGTTAAACCCTGATGAAACAGAGACGACAGTTTTGCCTCCGGCCACTTGGTCTCAGTGACTAATCTCCTAAAGGAATTCAGATATGTCAAAATATCTTGATTTCCTTGTCGGAGCTCCAACAATTCCTTGTCGGCTGTATAAGAGTCAGCTCTTCTGTCGAAGACCTTGATAAACTCATCCCGGAATGCCTCCCAATCATGCATCAGTGGATCGTTCCTTTGGATTAGGGGAACCGCCCATTGAGCCGCATCCCCAGCTAAATAGGATATCACAAACGCTACCTTAGTTTGATTTGTGGGAAAGGAGCGTGGTTTACAAGTAAAGTGCATCAGTACTTGAGACAAAAACACTTGTACAGAACCGGCATCTCCTTTAAAACGTTCGGGGTTGGCAAGAGGGACGCTAGTAGGGATTTTGAGAACCACTGGACTGGGGGGATTAGAACCAGAAGCCCCTGCATTAAAGGGGTTTTTCTGTATGGTATCTAATCGATTACGTAACTCCGTGGTCTCTTGTCTGGAGGAAAGTAGTTCTGACTGAACTACGACTAAAGCAGCCAATACGTCATCTAGGGTGGCCATGTCTACACACTGATCGGGAGGAGGTGTAACCGTGGGTCGGATATTCTGTTAACCTCTGCTTCCTCAGGATCAGTATGTAGTTTACAAAGGCCCCCTCCAGATCTATCCAAACCCAGTGTGCTATTAAAGCCTTGGGCTAAAGACGGATCAGATGAGGGCTGCAGGAACAAACGGGAAGGAAAGGAAGGGGACAGCGGGGAGGGAGAGCTGCAAGACAAAGAACAATAATATTGGAAACTGTTCTTATTCAAGGATACACAATCCTGTTGTACCTCTACTACTTCCCTACCTGAATAACAGAAAGAGGCTGCGATACTCAGGAGATACTTCTCGTCTACTGAGAACAGGCCCTGTCTGAATAACTGGAACCTCCCCTCTGAAATACACAATTGAATCAAGGTATGAGATGTCATGCAATAGAGCTACCACATAATAGATGGGATACTTAAACTAGAAATCCACCTACCCTAAACTCCTTTCTTTCAGGGTTTAACATGGGGGGTGTATGAAATACGCCTTCACAGCAGCCTTCACAAAAATAGTAATGGACATGGGTTACGTCACCCGAATAAAGTAAGGTTAAGCGAGTACCTTTGATTTTTGGAGACAAGCATCTGCGGCCTCCAGAAGATGAAGGGGTGGAACACTTGGTTAAACTCCACCAAGACCTCTCCCTCAGTAGTAAATGATGAATTAATCCTCTGCAATAGCCGGTGAAAAAAGGCTCGCCAACAGAGGATTAAACAGACTAGGCACAAAACCCTTTCCGCATTAGCCGATGCAAGAAGGCTATCCAACGGAAAAGGGTTACTGTATTATGATGACACAACAACTCCGTTTCCGCATGAGCCGATGCAACAAGGCTCGCCAACGGAAACGGGGCAAACTCGTTGGGCACTGACCATGAAAGTTCTGTCCTCCGCATGAGCCGATGAGAAGGCTCGCCAACGGAGGTACAGGGAATGAAGCGCACAATGGAGACCCAAGACCGCCTTCCGCATGAGCCGATGAGAAGGCTCGCCAACGGAGGGCTAGGCAGAAGGCCTTTCGCTGTGACTCCCGTACCTCATCTGAGTTTCAGCAGTCTGATAACAAACGGGACCTAAATCTAGTTTCCTCCCATCCACAGCATATACCTCATCACCATGATCCTTAGGTATCAGAGACATTCCCATCCTTTCCGCCTCAGCCCTATCTATGAACATACCCATGGCCCCTGAGTCCACCATAGCTCGTGTAGGGACCTGCACCATACTGATCACCAATACTATATTGATAAACAAATGTTGCGCCCCTAATACAGAATTTACCATCGAAGGGATACAAACACGACTCCACGGACCCCCTTCCTTCTCCCTAGAGTCTATTCGTTTTCCGCCGGTTTCTCAATCGCAGCGGATACCCCTCTGTTGGAACGAAACTTGGAGAATTTGGGCTTTACAGGACATTCCCTAACGAAGTGTCCTTTTTTCCCGCAATACAAGCAGAGGCCATTCTTACGTCTTTGTTCTTTTTCTGAAGGCGTAGGAGAGGCGCGTACTGCACCTATCTCCATAGGTTCAGAAGTGGACACGGGGGGCTATCAGAGGATTTAGTAGGGCCAGATACAGGTATGGTTCTAGATTTGACCTTGGAATCACCCTTTCTATTTTTGAGAGGGTGATCCAAGCGCAACACTAGACTGATTAAGTCTTCACAAGTTGTGGGCTGGGGATCAATTTGCGCGATGATGTCTTTCATGTCCTCTGTTAAACCCTGATGAAACAGAGACGACAGTTTTGCCTCCGGCCACTTGGTCTCAGTGACTAATCTCCTAAAGGAATTCAGATATGTCAAAATATCTTGATTTCCTTGTCGGAGCTCCAACAATTCCTTGTCGGCTGTATAAGAGTCAGCTCTTCTGTCGAAGACCTTGATAAACTCATCCCGGAATGCCTCCCAATCATGCATCAGTGGATCGTTCCTTTGGATTAGGGGAACCGCCCATTGAGCCGCATCCCCAGCTAAATAGGATATCACAAACGCTACCTTAGTTTGATTTGTGGGAAAGGAGCGTGGTTTACAAGTAAAGTGCATCAGTACTTGAGACAAAAACACTTGTACAGAACCGGCATCTCCTTTAAAACGTTCGGGGTTGGCAAGAGGGACGCTAGTAGGGATTTTGAGAACCACTGGACTGGGGGGATTAGAACCAGAAGCCCCTGCATTAAAGGGGTTTTTCTGTATGGTATCTAATCGATTACGTAACTCCGTGGTCTCTTGTCTGGAGGAAAGTAGTTCTGACTGAACTACGACTAAAGCAGCCAATACGTCATCTAGGGTGGCCATGTCTACACACTGATCGGGAGGAGGTGTAACCGTGGGTCGGATATTCTGTTAACCTCTGCTTCCTCAGGATCAGTATGTAGTTTACAAAGGCCCCCTCCAGATCTATCCAAACCCAGTGTGCTATTAACCCCTTCCATGCTGGGCCGATTTTTCTCGTGTGCTGAGCTTTTAAAGAATCAATGGCTTCATGACGGCCCCCAGCCGTCATCAGCACACGAGCACTGTAATGCATGACGGATGGGGGCCGTCATCAGCATGGAAGGGGTTAAAGCCTTGGGCTAAAGACGGATCAGATGAGGGCTGCAGGAACAAACGGGAAGGAAAGGAAGGGGACAGCGGGGAGGGAGAGCTGCAAGACAAAGAACAATAATATTGGAAACTGTTCTTATTCAAGGATACACAATCCTGTTGTACCTCTACTACTTCCCTACCTGAATAACAGAAAGAGGCTGCGATACTCAGGAGATACTTCTCGTCTACTGAGAACAGGCCCTGTCTGAATAACTGGAACCTCCCCTCTGAAATACACAATTGAATCAAGGTATGAGATGTCATGCAATAGAGCTACCACATAATAGATGGGATACTTAAACTAGAAATCCACCTACCCTAAACTCCTTTCTTTCAGGGTTTAACATGGGGGGTGTATGAAATACGCCTTCACAGCAGCCTTCACAAAAATAGTAATGGACATGGGTTACGTCACCCGAATAAAGTAAGGTTAAGCGAGTACCTTTGATTTTTGGAGACAAGCATCTGCGGCCTCCAGAAGATGAAGGGGTGGAACACTTGGTTAAACTCCACCAAGACCTCTCCCTCAGTAGTAAATGATGAATTAATCCTCTGCAATAGCCGGTGAAAAAAGGCTCGCCAACAGAGGATTAAACAGACTAGGCACAAAACCCTTTCCGCATTAGCCGATGCAAGAAGGCTATCCAACGGAAAAGGGTTACTGTATTATGATGACACAACAACTCCGTTTCCGCATGAGCCGATGCAACAAGGCTCGCCAACGGAAACGGGGCAAACTCGTTGGGCACTGACCATGAAAGTTCTGTCCTCCGCATGAGCCGATGAGAAGGCTCGCCAACGGAGGTACAGGGAATGAAGCGCACAATGGAGACCCAAGACCGCCTTCCGCATGAGCCGATGAGAAGGCTCGCCAACGGAGGGCTAGGCAGAAGGCGCACCACAGAGATCAAGGCCACTGGCTCCAACAACGGTAAATCTCTCCAACTCCTCTGGGATCAGAAAAACAAACGAACGTATCCCAAAGCAAAGACACGATATCACGAGACAGAATCTGGTTACTAACCAGCCGGGTCAAGAGTCAGAATATCCGACACCGGAAACAGGAAGTTCCAGCCTTATATTCCCGCCTCCATGCCGCTAAGCATTCTGGACCATGTAGTTTTACTTCCATTGCGTCTTTTAGGTGAGGCGCGAGTCGGCCCATGACAGGCACCAATATGCTCCCTTTCCAGGACAAGGGAATAGTTTTACTCATAAAACAAAACCTAAATATAGGAAAAATAATTTTGCTCCAGGCAACTGAGTCCTGTTTCAATACGGATACAAGGGAGCTCATCAGGCCCCATTGCGCCAGAAGGGCGCAGTTCCTTTATGGCCAGTTTGATAGTTTTTTCAGAAGGGAAATCTATTGGAAAATTACTATCATTACAGAATCCCTCATACTCGGCCACCGGCCCATTACTGGCATATAAATTAACAATATAATTGACCCAAATTTGATCAGATATGGGGATTGGATGGGGACTGACTCTTGTTCCACAGCCCTCCCCGATTAGAGACCAGAATAATCTTGCATGACCATTGACTACGGCCTCTCACAAATTGATCCATAGAGAATCCTCTTTTTCTTTTTTTATTTTAATCTTGACCCTACGTCTCCTTCTTTTTAAGAGGACTATTTTGCGGTATCTTTCGGGGGATCTGGACAAATATTGTTCCCTCATCAGCTTATTTATTTCCTTATTTAGGAGGATGATCGATCTGGGGAGTATGGTCTTTTTTGTGGATAGGAGTAATACAATCACTGCTATAACTTCGGTAATAAACAATATCATAGTGCTCCCCTCACCAAATGGCCAAAATGTATGAAGAAAACACTAGTTAAAGTAGCAAAGTAGCACAAGAGAGGCTCTCAAGTGCACATTAAGCTGACAATCCATTGCTTTTGAGAAAGTTTATATAAAATATGTACATGAAAGGGAGTGTTTTTGTGTGTGTTGTGTGTGTATGTATGTGTATGTATATATATATATATATATATATATATATATATATATATATATATATATATATATATATATATATTCAATGAAAAAAGCATAGGTTTTAGGAGTGTTATAGTTAGCTGGACATTTCACTCATACAAAACAATTGAAATTCCTCTTTTATAGTTAGTTGTACTAAATGTAACTCTTGCGCCCGCAATCCACTGGTGATGATGTCATATTATATCATTCATGACATGGTCATTGACATCACTGATTACATCACTGATGACATCTAAAGTGACATCACTGATGACATCATCCAGTGAATGTGGTTTGATTCCAAATGTCAATTTGTGTTATATATATAGCAATCTGCATTGAAGAATGACTGGATGTATAAGTGTCAGGATGGAGCATTTAGTAGCAGTATGATTGACTGTTTACTTGACTAATGTATAGTGTCTCACTAAATATATTGAATAGTGACTAAACTGTGTGAAAATCTGTATTATTTTCTCAGTTGTTGTGTAAACTGCTGCACTATTTGGTTGCTAGCTATGTGAAAATGTATATTATATATGATTAGGTAACTGATTATTTGTAAGGGAGAGTGAATGTGTGTGGTTCGGTGGGGTGTGTGTGACTGCCCAAAGATGTGTCAATAGTTGATTCAGTAGGAATATGACGTGAAGAGTACATATTATAATAGTTGTTTGGGTGAATGAATATGTATATATCTCTCAATGGTACATGTCCAACAAACTAGAATAATAAAAGGCAGTGTATGTGACATTTGTTGTTTATAAATAAGTATACATAACACTCATTGAGTGCATGAGTGACTGTATGGATAACGTTATTCTTGTAATAGTGATTTTATAACACACTAAGTATGAGTTACTCTCTATATGAATAAATGAAGTGCTGTTTGTATAAGTGTGTAGCTGAGTAAATATAAGTATAATCCATTGTTTGCATAAGTGAGTTGGATGACTGCATAAGTAAATAGGATGTGTGCTGGTGTGTAATGTCAATATAGGTGTATATGTATATTGGATAGTGTTCTATTGATTATTGACAGCATCTATGAGTGAATATATAGGTAATTGATTATGATTAGATGTTTGTCTAGATCTTGGAATCACTGAATGGGTTTTTAGATACTTGTATTGCTGTGCCAATGGATTCAAATATGGTACTCTGTATTTTACAGTGAGTGATGAAGATTATAGTAGTGTATGATGAGGTGTATCTGATTGTCACATGGAAGATGTCATAAGTGATGTCATCAGTGATGTCATTCGAGATGTCATCAGTGATGTCATCAGTGATGTCACTGACCATGTCATGAATGATGTTATATGTGACATCATCACCAGTGGATTGCGGGTGCGATAATTACAATTAGTACAACTAACTATAACGGAGGAATTTCAATAGTTTTGTATGAGTGAAATGTCCAGCTAACTATAACACCCTTAAAACCTATGGTTTGTTCAGTGAATTTGCAAGGTTTTTTAAATGATAGTTCCTAAGTATAACCTGCCTGAAACCTATGTTTTTTTCAGTGAATTTCAAAGTTTAAAAAAAATAACAATTCCTACTTATAATGTTGACCACTTCCCCATATTTTCAACAACAAACTAAACCTGCAATGCCACCTAAAAAATCAGGCAATAGTTCCACTTACCACTAACAAATGAACATCAACATTTAAGTACTCTAAGACCATCGAATACGTACTGCGTGAATTACATTCAACCTACACCCATGTTTAAAGAGCAATATGTGATAAAGGTTCTAATTATACACTTCCGACACCCAACAAAATCACAATACCCAGCGCCACGATCACCACAACCTTCTCCACAGACCCCTCCCCCCTACTACCTCAGAGGCAGTGCAAAACAGTACTACAGACCTTTCCAAAATAATACATCTCTTCAACAGTACACTACCTTAATCTACAGAGATGTAGCAAACAAGTATGTATAAGGGAAAGAACTCGAACATCAACAATAATGTATACAATGCTAAGACTACCGATGAAATACTATACACAATTGACTATAGAAATCAAAAACTTTTCAGTGTGCGCATATACCATTGATTTGTGTAGTGTACTGAATAGTGGATGCAACCATATTATCTCAGACACTGGGGAATATTTCGCTCATGTAGCTTTGTTCCCCCCTCCCCCCTTTGAAACAGAAGCAGAATGGGCTACTCCAATGTACACAACGTCAACGTAAGACTATAAATAATTAGGCTAAGCCTTGGGCGTGGGTCACTTCTGCAAAGAGAAGAGACCCTGCCAAAGTGAAGGTCGGCACCCTGCCACGTTGTTGCCGCCATTACCGCGTGCTTCCTCGATACAGGCCGATTGCAAACTAAGCACCACAGCACCGCAGGGACAGCAGGGTTCACAACTTATATTCAGATTTGCATCTGTACTACGGACAGCGTTGAATTCAGCCTTTCTTTATTTACGGTAGAGACAAATGGATTCTATGTCCTCCGATTTTGTAAAAGAATGTGACAAAAAGCATTCATCTCTAACTGTTCTGACTACAGTCTTTAACCTACACTGTGGACAGCAGGGTTCACAACTTGAAGTCAGCTTTGCATCAACACTACAGACAGCATTGAATCCAGCCTTGTTTTATTTAAGGCAGAGACGATTGTACTATGTTATCAGATTCTGATAACTGTGACAAAATACCATTCATCGATCTTTGTGTCGACTACTGCCTTCAATCTACACTGAGTACAACAGGGTTCAAAACTTGAATTCAGCTTTGAATCAACACTACGGACAGCATTGAATCCAGCCTTACTTTATTTAAGGCAGAGAAAATTGTACTGTGTCCTCAGATTCTGTTAACTGTGACAAAATAGCATTAATCTATCTGTGTGTCGACTACTGCCTTAAATCTACACTGCGTACAACAGGGTTCACAACTTGAATTCAGCTTTCCATCTACACTATGGACAGCATTTAAGATATCCCTGATTTATGTAAGGCAGAGACAATTTTGCTAATGAATGCGACAAAAACATTCCTCAATGTCTGTACTATGTACTGCCTTCAAATGTACACTGCAGACAGCAGGATTCACAACTTGATACCAGAAGTGGTTAAGCACTACAGACAACATTGAATAAATTCTCGATTTATTTAAGGCAGAGACAATTCTACTGTGTCATCAGATTTTGTTAACGTATGTGACAAAAAAGCATTCATCGATGTTTCTGTGGACTACTGCCATAAATGTACTCTGCGGACAGCAGGGTTCACAACTTGAATTCAGCTTTCCATCTATACTACGGACAGCATTCAAGATATCCTTGATTTATGTAAGGGAAAGACTATTTTGTAAAAGGATGCCACAAAAAACAGTGAGCTCTGTTTTCAAACGTACACTGTGATCAAAAGAGTTTACGGCTTCATACCAGTGGCGCATAAGCACTACAAACAACATAAAACTCACTCAATTTATTTAAGGGAGAAAAATACCACTGTGTTGTCAGTTTTATGTCAGCAATGAGGCATACTATCACTTTTAAGTGTAATACATGCAGAATCTAATCCACAAAACACATTACTTAAATTACTTTCCCTCCCCCAGACCACGCATCATCGCAAAATATGTACACGCTAAGCACCAAAGATACTAGTAACTCAGTGCACCAAAAATTAATATCATGTGCCTTACTAAGGCACCATTCACAACACAAAAAATATTGCTAGCCATACACCCTGCTTGGACCACACATCATCGCAGGCTCCACAGAACCCTCTTGTTTTACATACCACTAAATCAGTGTAAACCAATGTAAGAATAACACCTAATAAACCCTACACAATATCCCTTTATTATGCTCCCTAGAAAACTTATTTTATATCACTTATAAATTTAGTTCAATAATAAAATGCACGCTGCGTACCTATTCTATCATAATTGCAGTGAATGCACTCCACCCTAAGATGTACACTGCGGACAGCAGGGTTTACAACTTGAATTCACCTTTGCATATACACTACAGACAGTAGGAATTTCAACCTTGATTTATTTAATGAAGAATCAATTATACTGTATGTATTCAGATTTTGTTTAAAAAAAGTAAAAAAAAACATTGTTCCATAACTGTACTGACTACTAGCTTCCATGTACACTGTGCACAGCAGGGTTCACAACTTGAATTGACATTTTCATCTACACTAAAGACAGCATTAAATTCAGCCTCGATTTATTTAAAGCAGAGAAATAAATAGTGCTGTTGCAATGCTAGTATGCGCAACCACCTTCAATTGTTGCATTTTGTGAACTATGATAACAAAGAATGTAGAAAATTATGCAAAAATGTACCTCCACCACTGGCAAAACCAAGTACCTCTGGGGTATCACCTTCAACATCGCCACCAGACATACGTCCACAATTTGAGAAAGTTAGAATGCACAGAGTGAAGTGCAATTGTTTAATTTGTTTTGGGGAGCAATCAGTAGACCTAATTTGAAGAGCAATTGATAATCATCAATGCTACTTTTTTTGTCCCCCTCAAAGTTCATATAGTCCAGTATACAACAATTAATGCTTTCAGTACAGCCTGCTCAGACCATGCATCATCGCAGGGTGAGCAAACGATAAATGCCAGATGTACCACTAACTCAGTACACCGTAAATAATTGCCACGTGCCCTTGTTAAGGCAAAATTCAGTAGTCAAAACATATTTGTACCAGTGCGATGTGCCTGGACCACGCATCATCGCAGGCTGCACACAAACCAGCCCTACCTCACAGAACTCATGAATCCTTTATGATAGAATGTTCTGTGTATTATTTCACATACAAGGCTCCTACATTATTACAACAGAAGTCATAAACTGATCATGATTAAATATCTGTGTATAATATCATGAATACTATTCTACTTGTTACCAACAACAACGTAATAAAATGGAGTTGAGCACACATGCCAGTACCCACTTCAACTATCTATCTGTGTCTGTGTATTTATGATGTTTCTAAAATGCTGCCCCAGGGTCCTACCATATTATATTGTACTATAAATAGTGTATGCAACCATCTTACCTGTGACAGTCAGAGTGTTCTATTCCTCCTTTTTTTAAGCATATTTATGTAGCGCAAAATCAACCCAAAAGTATATCAGCAATTACCTAAGTACCAGTTTTATAGTACATTTTCAGGCACGCGTAGATTACGTCATTTCTCTACAATAACAGGATGTGAATGCAACTCAGAGACTCAAACACTGATTTCCAGCATCAAGTTCTTCACTCTACCTGAATGACCACATATGAATATATATTAGCTGTCCTTCATGTGCCAAAAACAGCAACTTAAATATTTCACAGCCCTGTATTACTACAGCTACAAAACTTCACTGAATGTACAATATACATTCATAATCGCAGAAATACGTCAGCTCCACCATCTTTTATGTGTGCAATATGAACGAGTATAGAGTCAGTGATAACCCATACCTTCCTTATTGGCCAAGTTGTGGAACTTTACAGATACGCAGGCATATGCATCAAAGTAAATACAGGGAGGAAATGGGCAGATTCTTTGCTCCCGGTATTTTTGCATTTGGGATGCATCATCCCAAATGCAAAAATTGCAATTTAAGGAATCTCCTTAAATTGTGATTGCATTTAAGGAATCCCAAATTGAGATTCCTTAAATGCAATGCATGAAAGTAAAAAGAAATTGCGAATTCGCTGATAGGGGGAGCAAATTACCATGAAGTTGGACTTCATGGTAATTTGCTAAAACTTTGAAAAAAGCACTTTTGTGCAGTTTTCAAAGTTTCATGTTGTGCACACACATGCCCTTAGGGCATGTGTGTGTGCTACATATGTGCATAGATCAATTTCAGGGGTGCAACAGGGTGTCATTTTGACACCCTTGTACCCTTGAGCAATTTGCGAGTATCTACTGGTACTCGCAAATTGCTCATGCAATCTCCAATACATTCCTATGGGCCTGTTAGCCCATAAGGATGAATGGGACAGCATTCCTTAATTGCGACTAGCGAATTTGCGAGTAGCAATTAAGGAATGTTAAGGAATTGCTATTTTAATAGCGATTCCTACATGCATAGGCTTTTGCTATTCCTAAATAGCGATTCCTTAAAAATCGCTATTTAGGAATAGCAAAAGGCTATGTTGATGCATTTGCTAGATAATTATACATTTGCGTTTAAGACCCGGGTGACATCAGCACTACAAAACGGACACCCGAATCACATGATTTTTCATATAGCTCACGATGGGACCACACTCATAGCTCCGGAATCATGGTACAGAGCCTCGAGCATCACTGGCATACATCAGGCCAGCCCACTCCACTACACTACCAGGAACACGCAAAAATGCAACATTGCCCAGATTTCCATTGTAGTGATTTCTTAGTTCCAGGTCTAGTTGTCAAAACGGCACACACACACTCTCTCATGGCTGGTATAACCCCACACCACACCCATCCAGCACATGCATCACTACACATGTGACACTACCAATAAAAAAGACGGGGCACACATGCTCCACACCATTCTAGAGTTGCTGCCATCGCAAGCGCTGTGATGGCTCGTCCTGGTGGTTCGGACGCCTCATGTAGGCCCGAACCACCGAACAGTGGGCCCACTATTACGTGTGTGGCCTCTTTGGTCACTGAGTTAGTGGTACCAGAGGATTGAGCGGGTGAAGAACCTGCGATGATGATAATCGGAGCATGAGTATGTTGTTAGCCATACTGATATCAAGACTCAGCACCATATGTGAGACTTCTTAGTGGCAGATCAGGGCTACATGATGTAGAAGGTGTCCTGTCCACAAAAAGGTGAGCAGTGAGGCCTGGGTGCGCATCGGAGGAAGTCGATGGGGTGCAGCAGACTGGATACAAAAAAGTGGCGCAACGATTTAGACGAACACAGTCCTATATAGTGTATCAAATTACATGTATATATTTTTTTTCCAATAGCAGGAACGTTTTAAGAATCAGTCAAACGTCCGGAATATAAACCATACAAATAGTTCTTTTAAATGTGAGAGGGAACGTGTGTGAAAGACTGATGTTATTCAACTCCACATTAAGATAGTAACAATTACCAATCATAACATCTTTCTTTCACTATCTTTTAGATGTACAGCTCCATGGTGCATTATGTCCCGGCACATGGTGAAAAACACACCAGTGACAGAAAGGTGAGCTGCAAATATTCTTTGCAGTCACTTTCTCACTTCCTCTCTCCTTTGATAAAAAAATTACACACAATGTTAACTTCCTTTTTATCTTAAAGGTTGTGTTTCACAAATTGGCGTCCCCCCCAACACCTCTAAAACTCAACGTATGAGGATGCTGCGATGATGCGTGGCCATCGTAACAACTTTTGAGAAAGCTGCTTCAACACGTAGTGCACCCTCTTTGAATCAGGCCAATGGCACAAGGTGAGCAAAAACACTTGTTTCCGAAACAACGACAAGTCATCAGTAAAAAGAGAAAGTGGGTAGTGTGCAGCAGCTTCACTGCGTAGGAATGTACAATTACTTTCGGCCAGTGAGAAGTTACAACAGTTTGAAGGACAGATGTACGACCCCTTGCGCCACTTTCTTTTGTGTCACTTTTAACACGGGAAAAGTGGCACAAGGAGCTTCTAAATCTGCCTCTGGCTTCCCAAGAAAAACACTCACCTCCGTACTCTGCAAGTTAATGGGGTGCAACAGTGTAGATACCCAATTTTGAGAACTCACCGCTATGCAGTGGGAATGCATAGGTTAAAGTACTTTGGAAAAAAACACCATACAGACACCTCCTTACACTGGACATTGTTATAATATAGTATCCTGAGTGTACAAAAAAATAAACCAAAAATATACCAATGCATTTGTATGTACTATGCTATTACTAACTCTATATACTATCTTTTAGATCACTAAACTGGAGGGTGCACTATAAACCAGCACCTGCTTGGACTCACAACGGAGGCAAAAGGTGAGCTACGAGTATTTTCTCCAGTATTAACTGCTCCATCTATAACTTTTTCACGTGAACGTTTTAATGTCGTTTTTTCTCTTTTCCTCACTCTCTCTCACATAATTTCTCTTTCTCTTTTAAAGTTATGGACGCTGCTGTCCACTCTACCGTGTACAACCAAATCTGAGTTCAAGTTATGAATTCTGTTGGTCACTGTGAAATAAAAGACCTTATTTACAAGCCCCTTGCACCACTTTTGCTTCATTTTTAACATGGGAAAAGTAACACAAAAGTGGTGCAAGAGGCTTGTAAATAAGCCCTAAAGAATATTGTCCTGCATAATGACTTGATCTCTCACCTAATTCTGTCTCATCTCTTAATCATTTTAAAGACCTGTTGGTCCATACTGTAAATCTGACGCCGTAGGCACTTCCGTACAGACACCTCCTAAACGCAGGCCTATAAGAGAGGTGGAATGTACCAGGCACACTGCAGACGTGCAAATGAAAAATTAGTGCCAAGTATTACCTTAACTTACCTTAACCTTATGTTACGTTTCCAGGTATTTATTGTTGTTTTAATGAAAGTTAATAAAAGAAAAAGTATATTCTTTTTTATTTTTGGGGTGTATCGGTCCCCAATAGGATATATATTTATAATTTGAAGTATAATTCTGAGGCTAACCCTTTACCAGATCTTTACCAGAGTCTATAACTATGACTAACGGTTCCTAAAGAAAAGTTTTAAAACTCCAGCACAGTAACTTTTTCCATTAGCAACATAGTGTGGTGAACTTATAACCTCTGTGCCCAAATAAGTGTTCCTATGTAAGTGTTACTGTAAGTGTAAGTGTTACTGTAAGTGTAAGTGTTACTGTTACTATGGTAATGATGCAGCGGTAATTTCTTCTGGTAATTTCTCAATGCAAAACCCTCATGCTACCTTTAATTTACAGCTGAAAAGGTGTTGGGCCCTTGACACCATGTATTACCTTCAAGAGACTTTAAATGATCATGAACATTCAAAAAATGCAATTATTATTTAAGGCAATGAAGAGAGTTGTTGAGTATTTTAAAGGGTTTTATTTTCTAGTCAAAAGTTAAGTTTTTTTCTCTGACCCTTTATTTATTAGTAAAATATCAATCAGGTTACACAATTTGGAAAACAGGAAAAATAGCATTAATACAGAACATATTACAGTCTGCATATAAGCATCACATGTAGAAAAGAAAATGCCATGCAAAATATCAGTCAAAACTCTTAAAGAGTTTCTAAGAATGGCTAATCAATAATTAAATAGTTTGCAAAAATCTCTCATATTTTATTTATTTATTATTCAAAACATTTGTATAGCGCGGCTGTCACCTAGCAGGTATCCTGGCGCTGGAAATAAATCCTAAGGTGGAAGGCAGTGGGGGAACAACAGTAGGGTAACCAGGGTTTAACATTTGGGGAAAAGCCAGGTTTTGATCCTCTTCCTGAAAAGGAGAAGTTCAGTTGTTTGGCGAATATCAAGGGGCAGGCTATTCCAAGGTTTTCCGGCTGCAACTCTAAAAGATCTCCCCCCAGTCCTGGCCTTGTTGAATTTTGGTACTGTGACAAGACAGGCTGTGGAGGAGCGGAGGGCTCTGGTTGGGATGTACGAGGTGAAAATGGATTAAGAGAAATAAATGCATAAGACAAATAAATCTTTTCAGACCTAATAAATTAGTCAAAGCATAAACTTAGAATTTTAGAATCTAAATCTAAAAAGTCTTTCTATCTGTTTCTGCTCTCTGCATCTCTGCCACTCTGAGGGGAGCTGCTCCTTGAAAGCACTCCCTCCTTCACCAGGCCTAAAAGGAATGTGACCTGCCGTGCCAAATATGACTTGCCAGGACTTTCTGAAAAAATATGAGCAAGGGAAACCCCTCCCCTCTCCTCGGACGCAATCTCACCCAGGCTGCAGCAATTTCCTCCTGCGTCGTTTCTCTTACCTAACCCATAGAATGTCTGGTCTAATCTGTTCCTTCTCTCAAGAGCTCACACACCCCGCTAAAGCCTAATAAACCTAGAAGCCAACCACACCTCCAAGAAGGTCATTATTTATACTCTAATTCTTGGCAGACTACACAAAAAGGTTGCATCTTCAGGAGACATGTGCATGATTGGTCAGCCACGATGACATGAGGTCTCACTATCCTGACTCAGTGGAAATTCAAAACTATACCGGTTTTAACAAAAGAAGCATAAATGAGTAAATACATTTTATATGTTTGCAGCATTTGCTAGGAAAAATGTTTCTTTCTTTTTACCTCTCCCTGTCATGTCGTAGGCTGGACGGATTCTTTAACTAACTCTGGTACATTGGCACAATCATAAGAATGTACAATTCACAGTAGCCTTGACGCCTTCTTGTCACGAGGAAAGCTGGCACAATTCTGTGCATGCTCTCTTCTTTTAATGCAAGTCAAAGCCTTGCCAGATTCACAGGCAGCCATTTAGTTGTAGGCCCAAGAACAAAACAAACAAAAGAGAGTATTAATTTCATGTAAATCAGCCCATTATGTTTTCCCAACTCCATACTAATACCCTTGTATTATTTTTCCCTAGCAAAAGCTATTAATTTCAAGCAGCTTTTGTTATTGTTTACGTTCAACATGCAAAATGTGCAATGTATAACATAGCATTATTATGCATTAGTGTAAATTTTAAAAGCGCGCACAGTTAATGCAGCGCAAGTAGCAACATGCTTTAATGTTTCAACAGCTTTTCATGCAAAAAAGCATTTAGTCCCATGTTTAGTGTTTGGTGCATCTGGTAATTCACACACATTATAAAAAGAGGTGTTTTAAACTTAACATGTTTATTCAAATATGCAACAAGCCAAAGTCTCTTAAGACAGAAATAGTGAATTTAGATTACAAGGAATGAACTGGGAAGAGATAACACATTCTATTAATCTTCAAAGCTAAAAAGGCCACTTTTCTCTACACTGCAAAAAACACATGTTAATTCAGCACAAGCATTTCAGACTGACTAGGCCTCACTTTCATATTTTTCATGTGCCATGTTTTTAACTTGCACCAAAATGTGTGTGTTTATTTTAAATGCAGTCTGTCTGTAGCACAAAAATTAAGCAATGCCTGACTGCAGATGAAATCTGCTCCATCAGTAACAGGAAAAAAGCTGTTTGGGGGTAGGGTTGAAAGGTACTGTCTGCACAAAAAACGTTATATTAACCCTGGATCCTCTACAGGACAAAAAAGAAAGCAAAGTAAAACAAAACACTGTGTACCAGCTTTACAACCCCTTGCACCACTTGCATGTCCGAAACCCCCCTATAAAATTAGAAGTGTGTGGGCCTTATCGACGCCCCTCAAGCCCCGGGAACCACCACCCACGGGAATTTGTGTATTGTGGGAGACAGGCTGCGTGGCCCTCTGCCAGGTGCCCTCGAGGGCCCTGCAGACCGCCCCTCCCGAGGGCCCGCTCCCGCAGTGTTCCTGGAGGCCTACCCCCGGGACACTGCTATTTTCTTTGACAGGGAGGGACTCTCAGGGCTCCCGCCCTTCCATAGCAAACTTAGTTTGCATTTTGATCCCCTCACTGTCCCCAACATTTTTTATAATACCCGGAGGATACGATCCACGGGAACATTAGAAAGTACTGATAGGGGCTATTTTTTTTATGGAAAAAGTAAAAGTTGCGCACCCACCGCAGCGCTCAGTGCGGCACCCTGGTGTGCTCACGCTGGATGCACTACTCATAATCTGTGGGCTGCGTGACTCCAGCACCTTTGAAGCACAACCTCTACGCGTTTGGGAGCCGGCATTACTTTTCGACAGCAGGAGTCACTAACATGCAGCTCTCCATGTGAAAAAGCAATTAGATTTTGAAAGAGAAAACATATTTCCTTGCTATGAGAGGGTGGGATAGGCACCCCAGGATACTGCAAAAGCCCGCCCTCTCACAACACATAAAGCTCTGGGGAGTGGTGGTCCCCGAGGCAGGGGGGACCTTCTGGGCCCCACATAAAATTTAATAATTTTGCCTCTGATATTTTCACCCCGGAAACGAATTATGAAAAAAACTCTGTTTTATTATATTTATTTTATGGCACAGTCACGCACCCTACACACATCTACAGTTTTTTTTTAAACAGGTGAGCCCTGGTGGTCCTTCTGGGACCCCTTAGCAGGTATAAAAAATACAATTATTTCTACCCTGCCCCCTTTCTCCATTTTGAACACATATCCCACTAACTTCCTCAGCCTTGCTTCTACCGAGGCACAAAATCGCTGCCAACAGTTCCTGGTTTTGAATGTTTACGACCTCTCAACAGCCAATTAGCATTGAGGGCGTGATCAGGATGGTGCGCTTATAATACAATGGCAATCCTCGCACAATCCACAGATCCACCACGCCCATAGATATATAAATGAATTTAACCATAATTTTCTCAGGAACTACTGAACAGATTGACACCAGATAAGCAAAAGGCAGAAGTCGGAACTGAGCACTACCTCTCTGCCAAATTTGGTGTAATTCCGTTCAGCCGTTCGGGCTGTAGCTGTGGCTAAAGGTCCTCTGGGAAATTGCATGGGGAAAACATGTTTTGGGACCCTCCTTTTTTCTCGGCCCCCACTTTACCAATCACCCCCAAACTTTCAGGGCTAGATTGGAACTGAACTGGCCAAAAGTTTGGAAAATTACAGAAGATTCATCAATCGACGCTAAAGTTATTGGCAATAGAATATTGCAGATTTCCTATGGATAATAGGTTCACTGAAAATACCACAGGTTTCAGGGACATTATGGTTAGTTGGACATTTTGCTCAGAAAAAAACCCAGAGAAATTCAGCCGTTATAGTTAGTTGAGCTAACTATAACTTGCGCCCCCCACAATGCACTGCTGATGACATCACATATTACATCACTCATGACATAGTCAGTGACACCATTGATGCCATCAATGATAACATTTATAACGTCCCCTAAATTTGTGTTTTTTTGGGTGAATTTCTAAGGTTTTTTAAATGCTAATTTCTAAATGTATCGTCCCTGAAACCTATAGTTTTTTCAGTGAATTTCAAAGGTTTTTTAAATGCTAATTTCTAACAATATTGTCCCTGAAACATCCGATTTTTTCAGTGAATTTTTAAGGCTCTTTAAATGAAAATTTAGATCTAAAACGTCCCTGAAACCTGTGTTTTTTTTGTGAATTTCAAGTGTTTTTAAAATGCTAATCCCTACCTAACTATGACTACATAGGTAGGACATGTGCAGAAAGAGGAAAAAAGGCGCAGAAAGAAGCAAGAGAAGTGCAGAAGTGCAGAAAGAGGCAAGAGAGGTGCAGAAAGAGGAATAAATGTGCATAAAGAAACAAGAGAGGTGCATAAAGAAGCCTACTTTGAATTAACCTTACAACAGACTCAAACAAAGTAGCCTAATCACTAATCTATCTCCCAAGATGTCTTAAACCTCACTTTTCTCTTGAAGTTTCAATATTCATTGACTGCTCAGAATGTTAGGCCTCCCAAATATAAAACAGCAATCCTAAGCATATCACTGCTGTAAGCCACAGAGGTGCAGAAAGAGCCAAGAGAACTTCACAAAAAGGCAAAAGAGTTGCAGAAAAA
Source organism: Lissotriton vulgaris (assembly GCF_964263255.1). Classification (NCBI taxonomy): domain Eukaryota; kingdom Metazoa; phylum Chordata; class Amphibia; order Caudata; family Salamandridae; genus Lissotriton; species Lissotriton vulgaris. Next base: position 1,189,817,614 of record NC_141691.1, on the reverse strand, counting down.
AACAAAAGAGGTACAAAAAGAGAGAACAGGGGTGCAGAGGCAAGAGAATTCCAGAAAGAGGCAAGAGAAGTGCAGAAATAAGGAACAGAGGTGCACAAAGAGGCAAGAGGGTGCAAAAAGAGAGAAGAGAGGTGTGGAAAAAGGCAAAAGAGTTGACCAAAGAGGGAAAAAGGGTGCAAAAAGAGGCAAGAGGGATGCAGAAAGAATCAACAGAGGTGAATAAAGAAGCAAGAGAAGTGCAGAAAGAAGCAGCAGAGGTGCAAAAAGAGTAAAGAGGTATGCAGAAAGAGGCAAGAGAGGTGCAAAAACAGGCAGGAGAGGTGCAGAAAGAGGGAAGAAGGGTGCAGAAAGAGGCAAGAGGGGCACAGAAAGAAGCAAGTGAAGTGCAGAAAGAGGCAACAGAGGTTCAGAAAGAGGTAATAGAGGTGCAGAAAGTCAAAGAGATGAGAGGAAAGAAAGGTGCAGAAAGAAGTAACATAAATACAGAAAGAGATGCTCAGAAAGAAGCAAGAGTGGTTTGTACACCATTAGTACCAATTTAATACCCACTAACACACAATAAGTAACAGGTGACCATTCTAGGTTTGCAAAGTGACTTCCACAATGCTGTAACACTTGTCCTGCATTTCTGGTAAAGTTTGAGCTGTTTAAGCTACAAACATTTTTTGTTCAAAACTGCAGTTGATTAATTATGTGGCAAATGCAGAAAAGTTATAATTGTGCAAAACTCAGTGCAGCCAAACAGTTGCATAATTCCTGTGGACCTGCTCCTACCTCTGACTAGGTCCAGAAGAGCTCTTCAGTGGTTCCTTCTTTTTTTGTCTCATTAAGTTTATAGTTTAGCTTCTATGGAAATGAGGAAGACTAAACCTGAGGTTACCGATTCACAACACAGACTACCATACCACATAATTAGTCTTCATAGCACATAATCTCACTCTACATAATTCCTATACACTAAATACCACATACTTTCTATCCACATATTTTCACTTCACTACATCCCGGATAATTACACTACACGCAACTTACATCCACTCCAATCCCAAAAACATTAGTTTAAAAAGTTTACATTTACAATGCCAATAGCCGTATATTTTGCAAATGCGAGACCTATTGCATTCCAAATGATTTAACTAGTAGTTGCATTTGCAGAGTGGTAGAGAAAGGAAGCCGGGCCTCCGACCAGAGCTAAGGAATTCTGCTGCATAGGATTTACAGGACATACCAGGAAGGCTTCTTGTCCTCAAAGTCACACAGGAATAAAGTGAACTTCATCCCCAAACCAGTAGTGTGCCAGGAGGTGCATTTGCAGAGTGGTGGGGAAAGGGTGGCATGGCCTCTGAAGACTTCTTAGCAATCCCACTGTATGGGACTGACTGGAGGTAACAGGAGGGGTAGTTGGCCCCGAAGTACATTCTTGGGTGGCCAACTACTCCTTGTATTACCTCCAGTATGTCCCACACAGCACGATTGCTAAGTTCTCATAGCAGGCCACGCCCCCGTTAGCCACCACTCTGCAAACGCGCTCCCTGGCATGCTCTTGGTAAGGGGATGAAGTCCCCTTGCCTCCTGAGGGTCCCTGGGGGCCAAATAGCCCTCTTGTTATCTCTAGTAAGCCCCACACTACTGGATTGCTGAGAGGTGGTCCAAGGCCATGCCCCCTTTTTTACATAACTCTGCAAAAGCAGCTGCTGGTGCACTGCTGCTTGAGGGATGAAGTCCACTTTAGTCCTGAAGTCCTTAGGACACAAAGGGACTTCAGCGCCTGACCAGAATTGTGCAAAGAGCCGCGTTTGCAGAGTGGTGTAAAAAGGGGCATGATATGAACAATTAACCAGCACCAGTTGTACAGGGAACAGTCAAAGATATGAACATTTATATAAAATACATGTTTTTAATTGACATATTAAAAATCATATAGAAACTGAACACAAATCAGACTATATGATGAGAATACACATATGTCATACATAAACCTATACAAAAAATAAATAACTACATGAAAACATAAGAAATACACAATATAATTTAAAATACATTTAAAGATAAAATCAATGCCAGAAGTGCTGGAAAACACTAGAGAACTCGACGCACGTTTCGGCAAAAAACGCCTTCCTCAGGAGTCAACGACGATATTCTGGAAATATATTTACAGAAAAAGGAAACAGATGTCAAACATCCAAGTTCGTACATTATGAAGAAGCCAAATATCATACAAATTCATGAGAAAAGATACAATTTATAAGAAATACCTGAGACATACTCGACCCTTCCTTAAAACCCAATTAGTCTGGTCTACACATTTGTTCACTCTGTGTCAGGTAATCGACAAATCATTTTCAACAATTGTACAGTAGTTGCCTAGTAGTGTACAATACACTAACGTGTCCGTTCAGAGTACAATGACCACTGCATTAAGTATCAATTGGTTAAGACATGATGAAAAAAGCACCAAAAGATTCAAGGTACAACTAAATTAAGAATATAGATACTGGTGAAAACTTACAAATGGGACTGTATTTCATAACAGTACATCAGAGAAGGTGATATCTTCATGTGTTGGTCAACAAATTATCATTCAATCTGAGTTTAGTTCCTAATTGGTAAAAGGAAAAAACACACAGAAAAGTGATATAAGAAACTGTACTTATTATTTGTTCTTTAAACACAATGGGCCACACAGGTGCAATGGCATAATGGTCAGACCTCACAGAAAGAATGATTGTGTGCACTCAACTGAAAGGTGGATATATAAGGGGGCCCACTATTGTGGATAGACAAAGGGCATCAAGTAGCCTATCTGGTCCAGGCTAGATCATAGTCATGGTATATGGTAACTTATCGAAGATCGAACGAGATCCAAAGAAAATGGGGGGTGAAGTATACAGACTCCTATCTGATTTAAAATATATAGTCGGAGATACATCAAAAGATACGGTAGCTATGACCTAAATAGATAGTATCTAAAAAACGCCCATAGGACATATACATATGTAGGTTATATTTATAAGTAGCAAGGATAGTGGGTTTTGCTAAAAACGGAGAGATAACGTATCAAGTAGATATCTTGCTAAACTGATATAAACTAGCAACATGATATCAAAGCCAGTTATTCTATTTGTTTAAGATATCTACGTTATTCCTTTTTCAGTTTTTACATCATCTTTAGAATTGCATATTTACGTTGGCTGCGATGTACCCTCCATCAAGCTTCTTGGGCAATTAGACGGCCAGATTTAAGGTATTACCACCTCAAGTACTCTGTCTACCCCTTAACACCTTGGCTGCTAGGTGTTTTCCCCTCCTATGCTGACTTTTCGTCATTTCCATCATTTCATGACGAGCTCAGCTCGTCATCAGCACAGCTCAACTGTGCATCTTGACGAGCTGAGCTCGTCATGAGCATCGAAAGGGTTAATGATCTTTTGGAATGAGTCTTATCGATGCCAATTTTCTCATTCTTGATACGTTATCTCTCCTTTTTTAGCAAAACCCACTATCCTTGTTACTTAGGTTGACATCCCAACTTTAAGTATCTCCCTACTGCACATCTATCAAGTATATGGTACCATTGTCAGCTAAGACTTACTCCTTATCAGGTAAATATAACCTATATATCTATATGTCCTATGGGCGTTTTTTAGATACTATCTATTCAGGTCATAGCTACCATATCTTTTGATGTATCTCCGACTATATATTTTAAATCAGATAGGAGTCTATATACTTCACCCCCCATTTTCTTTGGATCTCGTTCGATCTTCGATAAGTTACCATATACCATGACTATGATCTAGCCTGGACCAGATAGGCTACTTGATGTCCTTTGTCTATCCACAATAGTGGGCCCCCTTATATATCCACCTTTCAGTTGAGTGCACACAATCATTCTTTCTGTGAGGTCTGACCATTATGCCATTGCATCTGTGTGGCCCATTGTGTTTAAAGAACAAATAATAAGTACAGTTTCTTATATCACTTTTCTGTGTGTTTTTTCCTTTTACCAATTAGGAACTAAACTCAGATTGAATGATAATTTGTTGACCATCACATGAAGATATCACCTTCTCTGATGTACTGTTATGAAATACAGTCCCATTTGTAAGTTTTCACCAGTATCTATATTCTTAATTTAGTTGTACCTTGCATCTTTTGGTGCTTTTTTCATCATGTCTTAACCAATTGATACTTAATGCAGTGGTCATTGTACTCTGAACGGACACGTTAGTGTATTGTACACTACTAGGCAACTACTGTACAATTGTTGAAAATGATTTGTCGATTACCTGACACAGAGTGAACAAATGTGTAGACCAGACCAGTTTGGTTTTAAGGGAGGGTCGAGTATGTCTCAGGTATTTCTTATTAATTGTATCTTTTCTCATGAATTTGTATGATATTTGGCTTGTTCATAATGTATGAACTTGGATGTTTGACATCTGTTTCCTTTTTCTGTAAATATATTTCCAGAATATCGTCGTTGACTCCTGAGGAAGGCGTTTTCTGCCGAAACGCGTGTCGAGTTCTCTAGTGTTTTCCAGCACTTCTGGCATTGATTTTATCTTTAAATGTATTTTAAATTATATTGTGTATTTCTTATGTTTTCATGTAGTTATTTATTTTTTGCATAGGTTTATGTATGATATATGTGTATTCTCATCATATAGTCTGATTTGTGTTCAGTTTCTATATGATTTTTAATATGTCAATTAAAAACATGTTTTTTTATATACATTTTCATATCTTTGACTGTTCCCTGTGCAACTGGTGCTGGTTAATTGTTCATTTCATTAGGATCTTTTATTCACATATGTTGTTACCCTGCCCTAGGAGTCTGTACCACTACCCAGGGGGTCCTTGTTTATTTCACATGTAAAAAGGGGCATGGCCTCGGCCCACCTCTCAGCAATCCCACTGTATGGGGCTTAATGGAGGTACCTGGTAGGCTAGTTTGTCCCTAAGGACCCTTAGTATTCAACGGGGCTTAATCCCTCAATCCAGAACACTCCAGGAGGACATTTACAAAGTGGTACAGGGAGGGGGCGGGGCCTCCTGCGAGATGCCAACTTATTTTAAATGTGCTTTTTGGAAGGGGGTCTGTGTGGCCCCCCTTCCCTTTATTATTTCTGGGCCTTGGGAACCACATCCCCCAGGGCCTGAACAATTTTTTTTCTCCAAAAAATAAAAAAAACAGGAAGGGGGCCGCAGGGCCTCCCTCCCATGGCTGATTTAGGCCCCTGGGACCCAATCCGTGGCAACATAATAATTTTTGTTATTAATATTATTTTTAAGGAGTGGGGCTGTGTGTCCCCCTTCCTTTTATTATTTCTGGGCCCAGGGAACCCCATCCTCCTGGCCCTGAGCATTTTTTGCTTTTTTCAAAAAATAAAATAAATTAGGAATGGGCGGCAGGGCCCACCTCCCATGGCCTATGCCCCGGGGACCCCATCCCTCAGGCCATTGCAACATAATCATTTTTTACAATAATTTTTAAGGAGGGGGCTGTGCGGCCAAACTCCTGAGGCCATTATTGGCCCTGGGGACCCTATCTGACCCTATCCTACCCTATTAGGGAGAAGGGCCATGTGGCCCCCCTTCCCTGGGCCACTTTCAGCTCCGGGGACCCCATCCACTGGAGCCTGGCAAAATGCGGGGGGCTGCGGGTGATGCCCCAATGGCCCAGCGGTCCAGGTGGCTCCCCGCCTCCTGTGGGAGCCGGCATTGCATTTAAACAAGGGGAGTTCCTAACATGCAGCTCCCCTTGTCCAAAAGAAATCTGTTTTGCTTCTTGGAAGCAAGAGCAGGTTTCCTGCTCTCACTTCCAAAAAGCTAAGCAGTGTTTGCTGTGGCAGGGCAGGGGCCTAGCTCCAGCCCTGCTATAGCAAATGGCAATGTCCCGGGAGTGGGCATCCCGGGACATTGCAGGAGCTGGCCCTAGGGGTGCTGGTCCCCGGGACACTGTGGGGGGGCAGGTAGCCACACACACTTATTTATTTAATTCTTGAAGCCCAGGGAGGTGGCAGTCCCTGAGGCTTGGAGGGCACCTTGTGGCCCCCACATATAATAGCAATGCCCACAGGAGGTGGTGGTCCCCGGGGCTGTAGTGGGCCATGTGCCTCCCACAGGTAATAGATATGGCCCAGGAGAGCTGGCGGTCCCCGAGACTGCAGGGGCTACCACAGGGCACCACACTATTTTTTTATTGCCCCTGGGACCTGGGGCTTTATGCATGGGATTAGCACAGTGCTTTCCAGGGGTTGCTTTTATTAATTTCACATTGGCTTGGATGGTATTTTACCAAATGAAGGCTGTAATAATATGTCTGAAAGGTAAATTTTACAGTTCCGCGTGGAAAGCACTGTGCTAATACTATGCTTAAAGACTGCTGTAGGAATGGCAAAAGACTTTGTCCCTTTCTATCTTGATGTGGATGGCACTGTGCTAATCCTATTCTTAAAGAATTTGATAGAAAACCAGACATTTTAGGTGAGCAAATTTAGAGTGTCGCTGGTGTTGAGAGTGCTCTATACTGGAGCTGCTTCCCACCTAAACTTGAGAACTACCCAGAGTTCTCTACCTCTTGTTTTTGCATCATTTAGGTGTCACCCTGTGCCTGAAAGGGTTTTGTTTTGACTTCAACTTGGTGCTTCCTTGTGTCTGTACAAAGCTATACCTCTATGAAGAGCTCTAATGAGAGTGAAACACGTGTCAGGGCTTGCTTTCATTAATTTCAGGTTGGCTTGGATGGTATTGTACCAATCCAAAGCTGTAATACTGTGCGTAGAGTGGCTAAAAGACTTTGGCCATTTTACAGCTTGGCATGGAAACCACTGTGCTAATTCTATGCTTAAAAACTTTGTTGTAAAAATGGCAAAAGATGTTTTCCCCCTTCTATCTTAGCGTGGATGTCACTGTGCAAATCCTATGCCTAAAGACTGATAGAAAAGCAGACATTTGAGGTGAGCAAATTTAAAGTGCTGCTCGTGTTGATAGTGCTCCATACAGGAGCTGCTTTCCACCTAAACTTGAAAACTACCCAGAGTTCTCTGCTTCTTTTTTGCATATCTATTTGTCTCTCTCTCTCTCTCTCTCTCTCTCTCTCTCTCTATATATATATATATATATATATGTATATATATATATATATATATATATATATATATATATATATATATATATATATATATATATATATATATATATATATATATATATATATATATATATTCACTGAAAAAACCATAGGTTTCACACCAGTTATAGTTAGCTGGAAATTTTACTGATATAAAACCATTGAAATTCCCACGTTATAGTTAGATGGACTCACTATAACTTGCGCGTGCAATGCACTGCTGATGACATCACATATTACATCACTCATGACATGGTGAGTGACATCACTCATGACATCACTGATGACACCATCCAGTGAATGTGTGTCTTTCTGAAAAATAAATATATTTTATATATGTATATGTAAAAGTTGATGGAAGAATAAATGTTTAAATAAGTGTCTAAATGGATGGTTTTTAAAAATTGATTGGTTAACTGGCTTAATAAGACATCATCAGCAGTGCATTGCACGCGCAAGTTATAGTGAGTCCATCTAACTATAACGTGGGAATTTCAATGGTTTTATATCAGTAAAATTTCCAGCTAACTATAACTGGTGTGAAACCTATGGTTTTTTCAGTGAATTTAATAGGTTTTTTAAATGCTAATTCCTAACTATAACTGGTGTGAAACCTATGGTTTTTTCAGTGAATTTCATAGGTTTTTTAAATGCTAATTCCTAACTATAACTGGTGTGAAACCTATGGTTTTTTCAGTGAATTTCATAGGTTTTTTAAATGCTAATTCCTTTGTATATTGAGTTTCTAACCTTTTTTTTTTTTTACAATTTGCTGTTTTTTTTTAAGTATTCATTTTTTTTATATAATTTTTTTCTTTTGCGCTCTGGGTGCGCGCTCCGGGAAGCTTTCAGCTAAGCTCTCCTGTAAGCTTCTCCGAGAGCTCATCTGAAAGCGCACTCAGAGCGCAACTGTCGTTCGTGAAAAAAAAATATGAATGAAAAGTTAATAATAATGCAAAACATTTCGTACCATACAAATAAAATTTGTTTTTTTTAATATGGAAAATGATTATGCATTTCTATAAAAGATTGATGACGTCACTTCGGCGCGCAACGTAAGTGCCCTCGGAAGCGCCTACGTGCGCGGCGCCTAAACGCACGCAAAAGCGCCTACGATCGCGCCATGTTTGCGCCCCGGAAGCGCCTACGATCGCGCTGCGTAAACGCACCGGAAGTGCTCCGGAGTGCGCAGCGTAAACGCGTCGGGTCATGTGACCCTAAAATAACACTTTTCATTGGTTGCTAACAGTTTTTTTTTACAATGAATGAAATCCCCACCCATTTCCTTCACTTCTTCTTTCACTTTTGTGACTGAAAGACCTGCCTTTTTTGCTGCTCCATATTCCTGGATTCATCATGGCTGCCAGACCATCCAGCAGTGAAGATGACTCCAATGATTTCATTGATGAAGAGCCTCCTCAGCCGAAGGTCAAAGAACATTTCATCTGGAAATTTTTTAAGTTTCCAGCAGACCAGAAGAAGGTGAATGCACCAAAAGTAGAGTGCAGGATCTGCAAACAGGTCCTGTCACGGGGTAACCCCCCAAAAAAATACTCTTTTGGCAACTTCACCATGATTCGCCATGTGGAGAGGAGGCACCCCCAGAATTTTGCCCGGGAAAGTGTCAGGGCTCTGGCACAAGAGGTTCCCAGAGATGGGGCCTCTACATCAACAGGAGGAGCAACTTCTTCTGGAAGAGAACAATCACAGGGGCAGGTAGCAAACATTCAACCTGCATTTAACCATGGGGTCGTCAGATGCAGATACTGCAATCAACTCCTCACCTATGGGGAGCAAAGTGTCCTGCTCATGGTTGGGGCATTGGAGAACCATCACTGCCCTTCCCACCCCTAATTTTTTTCTTTTCTTTTTGCTCCTGTTGAGCAGTTTCTATTCCCTGTTTTTGTTCCTGTTCAGTTAAAAGAAGAAAACCAAAAGTTCTTTTCAGAACTACCTCCAATTCTCATCAAAGAGCTATAATCTTAAAAAATGAAGAGTAAGTGAAATATAGTGCATTGATAATTGAAAGGAGAATGAGTAAGAAAGAACAGAAAGGTATGAGAGGTGAAAGGAAGTGAAGTAGGAGGAATGAAAGAAGGTGAGTGTTAGAAAAGAAAGTTATGACACAGTGAATAAACTGGAGGCCTCATTTCTGAAAAGTGACGCATCGCTACGTGAAAACAGCGATGCGTCACTTTTCTGGACGCACTCCTTATGACATTCCAGATATGTCATATTTAATATATGACTAATCAATTCGCAAGGAGTTACAGATATGTCAGTATTTCTGACATATCTGTAAACACAAAAGTAACGCATTGCAGGAGTGCGTCACAAAAGTGACGCAACTCCAGTAATGTGTCCTTTCACATGGAAAAAGCACCATGTGAAAGGTTTGCTGTGAAGCAGGCGCAAGATTTTGGCGCAACTGCATCCTAAAAGTGACGCACTGCGTCATTATTACCAAGCTTTTTGCAAGGAACACCCCCTCTGCATGCATTATACCTGACACTATTTTTTAAAAAGTGACGCATCTAGGTACATGGGTCACTTTTCAAAACTCTGCGCCATATTGTATCTGCATCAGGTATAATGTATGCAGAGGGGGCAATCCCTCGCAAAAAGCTTGGTAATAACGACGTACTGAAATCTATGAGATTTCTCTGCGTCACTTTTAGGATGCTGTTGCGTCAAAATCTTGCGCCGGCCTCGCATCACTTTTATGTTTACAGATATGTCAGAAATACTGACGTATCTGTAACTCCTTGCAACATGATTCGTCATACATTAAATATGACACATCTGGAATGTCATAAGGACTGTGGACAGAAAAGTGACGCATCACACCAGCAGTGTAATAAAATGTGCCTCGTTGCACTATATTTAAAGGATGCAACAGCATCCTAAAAGTGACGCAGTGAAATCTCAAACATTTCACTGCGTCGCTATTACAAAGCTTTTAGTGGGGGAACACCCCCTCTGCATGCATTATACCTCACGCAGATATAATGTGGCGCTTGATTTTAAAAAGTGACCCATCTACCTAGATACCTCACTTTTTAAATATAACGCAACGAGGCACATTTTTTTACACTACTGGTGCGATGCGTCACTTTTCTGTGCGCACTCCTTATGACATTCCAAGTAACGCATTGCTGGAGTGCGTCACAAAAGTGACGCAACTCCAGTAATGTGTCCTTTCAAATGTGGAAAGCAGCATGTGAAAGGTCTTGCCTCAGTCTAATACCTGCTGTAAAGCAGGCACAAGATTTTGACGCAACAGCATCCTAAAACTGACGCAGTGAAATCTCAAAGATTTCACTGCGTCGCTATTACAAAGCTTTTTGCAGGAGAACACCCCCTCTGCATGCATTATACCTGACGCTATTTTTTAAAAAGTGACGCATCTAGGTACATGGGTCACTTTTTAAAACTCTGCGCCACATTATATCTGCGTCAGGTATAATGTATGCAAAGGGGGCATTCCCCCGCAAAAAGCTTGGTAATAACGACGTACTGAAATCTATAAGATTTCTCTGCGTCACTTTTAGGATGCTGTTGCGTCAAAATCTTGCACCTGCCTCGCATCACTTTTATGTTTACAGATATGTCAGAAATACTGACGTATCTGTAACTCCTTGCAACATGATTCGTCATACAGTGCGCACAGAAAAGTGACGCATAACACCAGCAGTGTAATAAAATGTACCTCGTTGCACTATATTTAAAAAGTGACGCATCTAGATAGATGCGTCACTTTTTAAATATTGCATAACAATGCGCATTTTTTTACACCGCTGGTGCGTCACAAAAATTGACGCACAAGAAGCGCAAAACTAACAGCGCAAGGCCTTCATAAATATGGTCCTGGATTTTCCCCGTGCTTCGCCGGTGCGCGTACCATGCGCTTCCCCCGCGCAAAACGAAAACATTTTTTTAATGCCCTGCAGGACCCTATTTTAGTCCCTACATCAAACCTAGGGGGTCAGAGGGGGTCTACTCTTCCCCCTTATGGTCATTTGCCCCTTTTTTTTTTCAAACCCCTTGTGTCTCGATTTTACCGAGACACAAGATGGCGGCCGCTCCGGACTGTTTAGAATGTTTACAGACAACTGAGAGCCAATCAGCTTCCTGCGCGCAAGTCGCGTGTCGCGCCTGGAGCGCACTCCGGTGCGCGCACGGGAGAGCGCCTATAGATATATATATTTTTTTGAACCTAAATTACTCAAAATCCACTGGAGCACATATCTTGAGACACAGCAAAGGCACATCGGGCTACCAGTCCCTACAATTTTGCCAAGTTTCGTGGAAATCCATTCAGCCGTTCGGGCTAAAAGTGAAATCGACCGCCCTATGGAAATTAACATGGGGAAAACGCGTTTTGGGACCCCCCTTTTATCTCGGCCCCCGCTTAACGTATCCCCCCCAAACTTTCAGGGAAGGACCGGAACCCCGCGAGGCCATTTTCAGGAAATTTTCAGGCAGATTCGTCAACCGGCGCCAAAGTTATTCCAAATAGAATTTTGAGATTTAACATTGAAAAAAATCCTAACTATAACTACCTACTGGCGACCGCCAGTAGGTAATATATATATATATATATATATATATATATATATATATATATATATATATATATATATTCACTGAAAAAACATAGGTTTCACACATGTTATAGTTAGGAATTAGCATTTAAAAAACCTTGCAAATTCACTTAATAAATGATTGGTTTCAGACATGTTATAGTTAGGAATTAGCATTTAAAAAACCTTCCAAATTCATTGAAAAAACCATGGTTTTACACATGTTATAGTTAGCTGGACATTTCACTCATACAAAACCATTGAAATTCCCCCGTTATAATTAGTTAAGCTAACTATACCTCGTGTGCCCGCAATGCACTGCTGATGACGTCACATATTACATCACTCATGACATGATCAGTGACGTCACTCATGACATCACTGATGACATCTCAAATGACATCACTGATGACATCATCCTTGTGAAAGAGTGGCTTTCTGAAAAATTAAATATGTTTTATATATGTATATCTAAAGGTCGATGGAAGAATAAATGGGTAAATAAGTGTCTGAATGGATGTTTTTTGTTGTAAAATTGTTGTATAACTGACTTATTAAGTGTATCTTAGTGAATACATGTATTAGTGTGTAAGGTTTAAATATGTAAATATCTGTATCAGTGTCTCACTTTGTGTATAAGTGGCTGCATGGGTTGGTGAGTAGCTACATGAGTGTCTATATGGGTTATTAGTTGGTTTTTTGAGTATCAGAATGAGTGTCTGTATGTTTTGGTGGGGGGTATTACTTAGCGCATAGATGCATGAATGACTGACTCACTGTTTGTATGCATTTTGAAGACAGCATGTGTGCAGGACTGTATGGGTGGATGAGTGCGTGTATGGGTGTGTTAGTGAGTGAAAGACTGCCTCAATAGTATCTATATGAGTAACTACATATGTTTTAAACTAGTATATTTGAGTATTGATGTATATAACTGAGTATATGTGATAGTGAGAGATTGGAAGAGTTCCTGTATAAATAAGTATGTGTTTCTATAAGTGATTGTTTAAGAGAGTAAGTATGTGTACGTTTCTGTAGAAGTAAGTGTAGTGTTGTGTGTATAGCTGTATATGCAAGTAAATGGATGTTTGATAGTTTATTTGCATGTGTGAGTATGTGTGTGAGTAACTCCATGGATGAGTATCGGTGTGTAACAGAATGTATAGGTGTATGAGTACATATTATGAGTGAGTATATGTATGAATGACTATATGGAACTATTGGTGAATGAGTCGATGTGTATGTAGATGTTGGGATTACTTAATAGGTTGTTGTAACTGGTATTGGTATCTCCATTTTTTTGAAAATGTTAGTTTCTATTTTTGAATGTGTGTATCAAAGGTTATATTAGGGTGAGAGGAGGTCTGCCACTCTTTCACAAGGATGATGTCATCAGTGATGTCATTTGAGATGTCATCATTGAGGTCATGAGTGATGTCACTGACCATGTCATGAGTGATGTAATATGTGACGTCATCTGCAGTGCATTGTGGGCGCGCGAGTTATAGTTAGCTGAACTAACTATAACGGGGGAATTTCAATGCTTTTGTTTGAGTGAAATGTCCAGCTAACTATAACATGAGTGAAACCTATGGTTTTTTCAATGAATTTGCAAGGTTTTTTAAATGCTAATTCCTAACTATAACGTGTTTGAAACCTATGGTTTTTTCAGTGAATTTGCAAGGTTTTTTAAATGCTAATTCCTAACTATATCGTTTGTGAAACCTATGGTTTTTTCAGTGAATTTGCAAAGTTTTTTAAATGCTAATTCCTAACTATAACGTGTGTGAAACCTATGGTTTTTTCAGTGAATTTCAAAGGTTTTGTAAATGAAAATTTTTAAATGTATTGATTATTATATTTATTTCTTTTTATACTAATTTCAAACATTTCTAATATAAATATTTATATTTATTTTTAAAATTATATTTCATATCCTTATTGTAAAATAATAACAATATTAAATTGCAAAATATTTTGGGATTCATTTTTTTTCTGAAATTGAATTCTATATAATTCCTTTTTAATTGGTATTTTTTTAGTAATCGTACCGTACGGTAATGGAATAACACCAAATTTGGCGGAGAGGTAGAGTTTAGTTCGCAGATTGTGCTTTTGCTAAATGGTGTAAATCTGTTCAGTAGTTCCTGAGAAAACCCCTATAGACTATGCATGTAGTGTTCTATGCACCAGGAAACTTGTCTTTTATATCTTCAATTCCCCAATCTGTATCCTTACACTTCCAGTAAACACTATCACACTTCTGTTTCAGTATTGTGCTTATCTATGCACAGTTCTAACAGAATCCATTCACTACATTAAAACACTAATCAACAGATGTACAGTAAGTGGTACATTCCCAGAGATATGCCAGTTATTGTGTACTGTGATATCACATCCTTCTGGCACAGGGCTTTATAATGTGATGCACCTTCCAGATGTGTCACATTGTAAATACTACACACCATGGCACATATTTTGCACCACCAGTACATCACAAAAGTGACGCAACAGCTGTGTTAAAAGAGGCACAAGGGGGTAGTAAATCTACCCGTAACATATAGAAATTCATCCAGGCAGTTTCACCAGCAGTGCAAATTGAAGCATAGACTTGTAACATATGTAGGTGCTTATGTTACATTCAAGTGCTTCGGAGGTACTACAGTATACTATAGGTAAACTGCTTATGGATTTAAGCTGTAGCAGTTCCTTATAGTTCTGCACTTTCACATTCATCATACACTATTAATGTATTCATTCATTCTTTTATGAACTACACATTCATTCTGAGAAACTTTTATACATTAGCATAGAAATATAGTTATTTCTTTGACCAGTGAAGGTAGTTCTAAAAAGAACTGTTTTTTGTGTGTTTAGTTTTCTCTTCTTTTAAAGTCACATGGCTTTGTGTACACTTACGGTGGCCTTACGGTACTCTTACTATGCGAGTACATATGACTTTCCACCGTGATTTGTGTAATTGCTTTTAAAAGAAATATACGATTGTTAAAAGTATAAAAAATATATTTTCATAATTATCCCAGTTAATTTCTACCCTTAGTATGTACATTAAATACAAAAATATATGTTTTTGAACAATTAAAAACATTGGCGCCTTTCGCGTACAGGGCGCCGTACATGACGTCACATGAAAGCTTTGATGGGACGCTTAACGTCAAAGCGTATTCGTAGCGTATGCACAGGTACAAGCTGAGTATGATTAGCAGTACAAAGTATGGTGCGATCACCCTGTCATTGTCAAATCAGAGCACAGGGCGCGCTACGAGAATGATTACAAGTGGTCACTCATCGGAGAACCAATTCTGGGCCTGCCTCTGGTGACATGATAACCCCACCCTCGTCTCTCTCTGCACACACTCACACTTGCACATGCAGGGTGCACACCCGCCCACACTCCCCAGATGTCACCACCTAGCTTTCTTGCTATTACTAATCCTGGAAGCCAATACATTAGCCAATGGTAGGTCCCCCAGGGCAGTCATTCTTGTAGAGCGTGAAAACGCCACCAATGAAGGCTCTGTGCTTGGTTTGGTCAGCCCCCGCGGTTCCTATATAATGCAGGCACTGACGTGAGCATGCTCTCTTTTGGCTGCCTGTGCTGCGGTGACAGACAGACTGTCGTCATTGATTGTACTGCAAACTGTTTGCTAGAGCGGAGGAGGGCTTGTGACACTCGACGTGGTGTCACTGCTGCTGCCACCCAGCCAGGCAACCATAGGCACGGTGGCGGCAGCGCCCAGCCCAACCCAGGCCCAGCCTCAGCCCCAGCCTTTGAAGACAAGACAAGAGATGACAGAAGCAAAGGTAAGAGAAGCCGTCACAATATCAGCCTCCGCTGTAAATTGTACCTGTATGATAGTATTTTTTTTACTGTGTCACGTGGCCCTCCCAGCTCTGTTTTGCTTTATTTTTGTGCGCAATATGCTTTGTACTTCATAGTATTTGCTCCCTCCTAATCCTCCCATGACTTTTAATATGTATTGCTACCTCATGTGGCCTTCCCAGGCCTCTATTCTTATGTTGATCGTATATGGTTTATCGTAATATTTCCTTCTGCGTCACGCAGCCCTCCTAGGCATTTATTTAAATAAATTGTGCGTGCATGAATTTTTGTGTCGCATTTTTTAACTATGTCCCCTGCTTTAGCCTGTATTGTTATAAATTGTGCGTTCATAATAGTATTTTTTTTTTTTATCGTATATGGTTGATCGGAATATTTCCTTCTGCGTCAAGAAGCCCTGCTAGGCCTTTTTTAAATAAATTGTGCGTGCATGAATTTCTGTGTCCCATTAATGAAATGTGTCACGTGCTTTAGCCTTAATTGTTATAAATTGTGCGTGCATGAATTTCTGTGTCGTATTTTTCAACTGTGTCACGTGCTTTAGCCTGTATTGTTATAAATTGTGCATGCATGAATTTCTGTATCGTATTTTTCAACTGTGTCATAGGCTTTAGCCTGTACTGTTATAAATTGTGCGAACATAATAGTATTCTTTTTTTACTGCATCACATGGCCCTCCTAGCTCTGTTTTGTTTTATTTTTATGCGCCACATGCTTTGTGCTTCATCGTATTTGCTCCCTCCTATTCCTCCCGTGACTTTTAATATTTATTACTACCTCACGTGGCCTTCCCAGGCCTCTATTCTTATTGATCGTATATGGTTAATCGTAATATTTCCTTCTGCGTCACGGGGCCCTCCTAGGCCTTTTCCTAAATAAATTGTGCATGCATGAATTTCTGTGTCGAATTTTTGAACTGTGTGACGTTCTTTAGCCTGTATTGTTATAAATTGTGCGTTCATAATAGTATTAGTTTTTTTACTGCATCACGTGGCCCTCCCAGCTCTGTTTTGCTTTATTTTTTGTCGGGTACATGCTTTGTGGTTCATCGTATTTGCTCCCTCCTAATTCTCCCATGACTTTTAATATTTATTACTGCCTCATGTGGGCTTCCCAGGCCTCTATTCTTATTAATCGTACTTGGATAATCCAAATTTTTTTAATAAAATGTGCGTGCATGAATTTCTGTGTTGTATTTTTGAAGTATCAAGTGCTTTAGTCTGTATTTTTATAAATTGTGCGTTCTTAATAGTATTATTTTTTTACTGCGTCATGTATCCCTCCCAGCTCTGTTTCGTTTTATTTTTATGCACCACATGCTTTGTGCTTCATTGCATTTGCTCCCTCCTAATCCTCCCCGTGATGTTTAATATTTATCACTACCTCACGTGGCATTCCCAGGCCTCTAATATTATTGATTGTATATGGTCGATCTGAATATTTCCTTCTGCGTCACGGGGCCCCCCTAGGCCTTTTTTTAAATCAATTGTGGGTGCAGGAATTTCTGTGTGGTATTTTTGAAGTGTCACATGCTTTAGAGTGTATTGTTATAAAATGTGCGTTCATAATAGTATTATTTTTTTACTGTGTCAAGTGCCCCTCCTAGCTCTGTTTTACTTTATTTTTGTGCATCACGTGCATTGTGCTTCATTGTATATGCTCCCTCCTAATCCTCCCATGACTTTTACTATTTATTGCTACCTCACGTAGCCTTCCCAGGACTCTATTGTTATAGATTGTATATGGTTGATCGTAATATTTCCTTCTGCGTCACGGGGCCCTCCTAGAACTTTTTTTAATGAAATGTGCGTGCATGAATTTTTGTGTCATATTTATGTTACTCTTGATAGTAAAGTATACTATATATACAAGGGCTGCTCATGTAAATGCTACTAGTGGGCCTGCAACAGTAATTGTGCCACCCACATAAGTAACACTAAATATAAAAGTAAGGCTTGGCACTACATTGCCTGAGCGCCCTTTCTAAAACTGCCATGTTTTCAAACTGCATCCATTTGGCAGGCCTTACCCGTCCCTTTGTATGGACTTTACTCTGTATCCCTCACCTAAACTTTGTGGGCATATTGAGCTTTGAAGACGGGGTGACAGTTTTTTTACTAATTATATATTCACACATCTTTACAGTCATTTATGTCTTTATACTTGAATGTGAGTTTATAAAATTTGTTCTTTACATCTATAATGCTTTTCTTCTAACGTTTTTTACCATTTATCTTCATTTTCCATAGAAATTAATGCCACTAAGTACCAAGAGCTTCTGGATTATATAAGCCGGATTGTGTATCCTGAAGGTTTCAGTAAATTCCACAAGCATGGATTGCATAGACTATCTAAAAAATTCTCTGTTGACGGTAGTATAATTGTTTCAGTATTGGCACATAATTTGAATGTCTAGATTATTGATGTTCTATTGGCTGGTGTAATTCTCTCCTATATAGGTGAAAAGTTAATAGTTTGGAGAAAAGTACGTGATTATGTCTTTCTGCACACAACATATTTTACAAACTACATTAATGTAAGAAATGTATTTCTGATGAACTTTTTGTGTTTGAGAAACGTTTGTGGTAGGTTGTTAAACTAATTTCTTCTTTAAGAAATGTTACTTTTCCAACCATTCTTGGATATTTGATAAGGTTAGTTTCTGCTACATGTAAATTGTGTATACTATGGCTAATAACGTATGATGTACATATTTATTCTTCTTTACATGCTCATGTACTTTCATATATTTTTACAGGTAATCGATATCTTCCTCTCAAATATGTTTGTCAAGACCAAATGTATGTGTACTTCCATTCCTAATACAGTTACCTATCTTTAAGTAATTATTTCAAATCCATGTGTGTACTAAAATCCTTTAATTTTAACCTTACTATTTAGTAATATCAACAACAGTGTTGTGTTGTATCTTCCTCGGCAAATATCGCTCTTCTACTTTTAAGGTAAATATTCATATCTGTTATGTGACTTTTCAGTGTTACTGTTGCAAATACTGATTCTCATTGGATACTTTTGGGAAGTGGATTTATCAATCTATTTTGAAAGTTCTTGTTGGAAAATGACTGGTTGTAATAGTTCAAACTGTCAAAGAATTTCTTTTCAAATATTTTAAATGCTAATTTTTCTAAATGATTTTGTAATGTATCTAGAGCACTGAAACCTATGATTGCTTTTCAACCTCAAACCTTTTGTGATTAATTATTTTTATGTACATTAACATTCAGGCTGGACTTTTGCTCAACATATACATTGCTTAATTATGTTTTAAGTTTTAAGAATGCTACCTAACTCAGCAGCAAGTTGCCCAGATTTTTACTAATGTAATATTTCTAGGGAATTATCTACTAAAAATTGCAATGGACCTAATGGAGTCATCAGGTTTCACTTTAACATTTCAATGATAAATAAGGTGTCACACTGTAGTGTTGTCCTGAACATTGTATTATTCTGTATTGTATTTTCTTTTTTCATAGAAGGTCTTTTATAGATAAAGGCATAACATTAATTTTTAACATAGTATAGTAAGATATTGTCATTATAGTTGTGAATTTTCAATAATGTTCACAGTGAAGCCATTTGAATATGTTTGCAACAGTTGTGACTATTTCTCTTCCTGGATCTGAAAATACCTAGAACCATGCATGATAAATTGCAAAATAAGTTTTGAATTGTTAGCATTGTTGTTATAATGTGCTAATGTACATCTTTGTTTTACATTTAGAGTCTGTTGAAAAGTATTGTGGTGTCTGCAACCAAGATACTTCATCAATTTATATACAAAACTTAATGGTAAGTACCCTTAATGAGTGTAGATGCTGAAGATCAAAATTAAGTGATATAAGTCCTTTGGGTGTTTTGGAGGCATTAAGTCTCCAGTTCACATTCGTCTGATGCAGGGTATATCTTAATATGACTCAGATAACTGAGGCATTTGCAAGGGTCTTTTCAGAGTTACGTCCGCAATGTTGCTTAGCTGGCTATGCACCCTTCCTAGTTATGGACTCATTACCACTTTTCCACTGAGTGTTGAGAGGTCACTATGTTTTCTATGTAAATATATATAAAGTTTTCATTTCAAAAAGCTATTGACCTTTAAACAGTGCAATGTTATAACAAGTTACTTTTCACTATCTTCCCAACAGGCCCAATGTTTCAAATGCAGCAGATTGGTCCACCTTGAATGTATCAAACGAAATGTAACATCCTGGTTACCTTTTACTGGTTACAAATGTACAAAATGTATGTCTTAAAGTAAAGATGTGATCGTATGCAAGATGTCTAATTAGATGTTTTGCATACTCCTGCGATCTAGTGTTGTGTCCGGATTATCATAAGAAGTAATGTTGAGACACTCTTCCTTCAGCTGTCGCGATTTGTACAATCCTTTTAGAGTTGGGCCAGACTTCCTCTAACATTCCTACTTAATTTTCTTTTTCAAATCGAGCAACTATTTTGTTAAGGTGTTGAAATATAAATTTAAATCTGCATCCTCTTTGAAGGTCAACAAGCAATACCGCTCCTCCACACATTATTGTTCAATGGTAGTCTAAAAAGTAGTGGTAATTCCACTATCACTAGGTTAGACGTCTGACAATTGAATCTATAATATAGTTACACCACTATTCCATGGTCATAATCCAAAAAGTGTATTTAGAGGCAACAAAAAGAACAATTATGCACATTTTATGCTGGACAGTATTGCTTCTAAACACCCTTTCACTACTTTCTTCCATACCTTCTTTCAGGTCTATATCTCTAATGTAAAACAAGCGTACTGTTTTTCTTTTCTTTTGTCACTGACATATATAAACTCATCAGTCACTCCTATGGCAAGCTTTTACAATCCTAAATGCTGAGTGCTGGGTTTTGTGAGAAGGTGCCCATGCATAACCATGCTAAGTTTTCTTTGGCTGCATGGAAACATGTACTGTAACCTGTCAAACACTTTGAAATGCTACCCTCCCACTAGTCCTAGAGCGAAAGTAGAATTCAACTGTTCTACATAAAATAGAATTGGATGTCACTAAATACAAAGTATTTCTGTATTATGGGAGACCTAATCTATCCCTTGAAGATTCCAGCGAAGTCCAGACACATACTAACTGAAACACACCAACCATTAGTAAACTGTAAAATTTGTCAAACAACTCTTTCAAGGGGTGATCAATTATTGTTCAATTTCATATTCTGATTCAAAGCCATGGCCCTTTATCGAGCCTTTTTTGTTGTAGCTACTACCCCGGCCGAAAGCAGTGGGAAATTTGCACACTTGCTGCCTTTCTTGGCTGGGGTTATCAATTATTGTTCAATTTCATATTCTGATTCAAAGTCAAGGCCGTTTATCGAGCCTTTTTGTTGTAACTACTTCCCCACCTAAAGTCAGTGGGTTATTTGAACACTTGCAGCCTTTCTTTATTTGTTACATTATTTATCTTCCACTCAATCAACACATCATCTATAAATACACACACCTACTTGCTGCCTTTCTTGGCTATGGTAATCAACTATTCTATTTCATATTCGTATTCAAAGTGCAGGCCTTTATCGAGCCTTTTTGCTGTAACAACTACCCCAGCCGAAGGCAGTAAGAAATGTGCACACTTGCTGCCTTTCTTGGCTGGAGTTATCGATTATTCTTGAATTTTATATTCTGATTTAAAGTTTAGGCCCTTTATCAAACCTTTTTGGTGTAGCTACTACCCCAGCCGAAGGCAGTAGGACATTTGCACACTTGCTTCCTTTCTTGGCTGGGGTTATCAATTCTTCTTCTTGTAATACAAATTCAAAGTGCAGGCCCTTTATTGAGCCTTCTTGTAACTATTACTTGCGAAAGGCAGTGGGTAATTTGCACACTTACTGCCGTTCATGTACAATGAAAAGCTTAACAAAAGTCTACCAATATTAAAAAAGAGTCAGTATGGACTATGGTTATAAATTCTTCTCTTTGTTATTCTAATTCAAAGTTCAGGCCCTTTATTGAGCCTTCTTGTTAATTATTACCCATGAATGGCATTAGGTAATTTGCACACTTGCAGCCTTTCTTATTTTTTACATTATTCATCTTTCACTCAATCAACACCTCATCTACACGTACACACACCTACTTGCTACCTTCGTTGGCTATGTTTATCAACTATTCTTCTATTTCATATTCATATTCAAAGTGCAGGCCCTTTTTCAAGCCTTTTTATTGTAACAACTACCCCAGCCAAAGGCAGTAAGAAATGTGCATACTTGCTGCCTTTCTTGGCTGAGGTCATCAATTATTCTTAAATTTGATATTGTGATTCAAAGGCAAGGCCCTTTATGGAGCCTTTTTGTTGTAGCTACTACCCCAGCCGAAGGCAATGGGAAATTTGCACACTTGCTGCCTTTCTTGGCTGGGGTTATCAATTATTCTTCAAGTAATTCAAATTCAAAGTCCAGGCCCTTAATTGAACATTCTTGGTAACTACTACCCGTGAATGGCAGTGGGTAATTTGCACACTTGCGTCCTTTCTTGCGTCCTTTCTACCGCATAGTGTGTACTTTGTGCACTTGCTTAACTCCTTACATGTGATACCCGTTTCTCAGGCTCCCACAGCGGAATCTGACTCACAGTCTGTAATGGACTGGAAAACAAAACACCCATTTCATTTACAAGGCAGTGGGTTGTTTGCACATCTGCTACCTTTCTTAATTTTCACCTTATTCTGGATCCACTACCTGAAACACACCTACCTGCTGACTTTCTTGCTGCCTTTGCTAAGTATTATTCTAATTCAAAGTAGAGGGCCTGAAATGGGCACTGTGTTGTAATTTTTCAGCCCTACCGCCCACAATGGGAACTTAGTGCACTTACATTGCTTACTTCGATGTAGTAGCCATTTCTCAGGCTCCAACTGCAAAATCTGATGCACATTCTGTGTAATTAGCTAGGTATCCAAAATTCATTTCCCTTACAAGGCAGTGGGTACTTTGCGCATCTGCAGCATTTCTAATTTTTCACCTTTTTATCTTTCACTCAACCACCTCATCATCTACACATACACACACCAAATTGCTGCCTTTTTTGGCTGGGGTTATAAATTATTCTTGAATTTCATATTCTGATTCAAACTTGTGGCCCTTTTTTCAGCCTTTTTGTCGTATCAACTACCCCAGCAGAAGGCAGTTGGAAATTTGCACACTTACTGCCTTTCTTGGCTGGGGTTATCAATTATTTTTCAATTTCATATTCTGATTCAAAGTCAAGGCCCTTTATAGATGCCATTTCATTGTAGCTACTACCTCGGCCGAAGGCAGTAGGACATTTTCACACTTGCTGCTTTTCTTGGCTGGGGTTTTCAATTATTCTAAAAGTAGCTACAAGCTCAGGAACAATATTTTCATTTGGAAACAAATTGAAATGCAATCGTCTTTGTAAAACTTCTTTGCCATGTTCAGTCATTTTTCCAATTCTTATATCTTGTAGAATAGTTCCATAATCAGCATCATTTGCTTGTTGCATATTTGTAATAAGTTCCTTATATTCACAATATGACCAAATGTTAACATTTCCAATCCTACCCAAAGACTTTCTGGTATCTTCATGTGCAATTTTTTTAAATACTAGTTGTCCTTTTACAGGAGTAAGTTGTAGTAGATCTACAAATCTAGAACAATCATTTGGGTGAGTCTAGGTCTTGCTGCAACATGAAATTGAGTACTTAAATGTGTTAAAGAAATTGAATATTTAGCAGAAAAAGAGCCAGAAAATACAAATATTGTGAAAACAAATATGTTGGAAACGTATTATCGAAATAGAAGTCATCTTCTTGAGAACATTTCTCTATGAAATACTGCAAAACTATACTTTTAAACGGAATATTACAGAAAACATCAATAATTGTATATATGCAGTGATTGGTTCTGAAGGATGTTTTGTAAAACAAAGAAATGGACATTTGATTAATCATGAAAACTGAGTTGCGATACTCCTGACAAAAGGAAATTTTACTATTTATCTCGTTTGCAACTCTTCAAGTCATGGAGTTTAGAATAGGAATTACTTGGAGATTTCCAGAGCTACGAAGGTTTTTCAACACAACTGAAGATAATATAGAATGTCCTGTTTTTGGTAATTATGTCAAAATGTTGAACGACGATACTGAGCAAGAAGCTGCAAATGTAGCTGAGATTGCTAGAGACAGTTCTCAAGACAGTCAAACTTCTGCTGCATTGAGTAAAGATCCACTAGGAGAAACAATTGTTCAAAATGAAGCAGCAATTGCTATGGAAGAGGTAGAAACAGCAATGTATCAAGCTCAAGAAGATGTAACAAACTTAGGAAACTTGGAAGAACAACTAAATGTTGAGCAGAAACAAATATATGAGCAAGTGAAAGTAAAGATTGACCATGGATGTTGTTTGTAGTGCTGATGCACACCTGGTATCAAGCTGTAAAATTGTCTCTGCCTTACATAAATCATTTTGCAACTTGAATACTGTCTGTAGTGTAGATATAAAGCTGAATTCAAGTTTGAACCCTGTTGCCTGCAGAAGTGATTGAAGGCACTAGTCGATACAGACATAAGTCTGTATTTCAACATACAATGTCCTGTTGAGCCATTTTGCTGTCAGAACTGACAATAACTACCACAAGCCCTGGGCTCGAGACGAACAATTAGGAAGCTCAATACATGGAAGTCAACTGGAACTGGTGCCATCATCCTAATGTACATAACAGTGACTTTTAATTGGGATACCTGCCTAGTTTTATTTTAATATTACACAAGTGTGAATGTAAAATACTTGCACAGAGGAATCTATACTTACCTAACATGCTTACCTAAAGTGTTATCTTGAATAACTTAATACTTAATGTGGTTTTATACACATTGTTGTGTTTAACCCTTTCGATGCTGATGACGAGCTGGGCTCGTCATGGTGCACAGTGGTCGTGTGCTGATGACGAGCCCAGCTCGTCATAAAACAATGAAAATAGCAATTTCCAGCACAGGAGGGGAATTGCCTTAGCAGCGAAGGTGTTAAACAGATGTCAAGGGAGTGTGGCGGGGGATACAAAATCTTCATTACTACATTGCAAAGCTGTTTGTGCTTTATACAACATGAGTTAATAACAGCCATGTGTACAATAATTTTAATGAATCTGACAAATCCTTAACCTTTCCTTGCTTTTAAGGCGAACCTTCTATGCCAAGGAAGGAATGGAATGAGTATTTCTGTAATTATATGGATACTTTTAAGATGAAGATCTTACTCCAGAGAAGAAAAATAAAGTATTATTGTAATGTTTGGGTCCAGGAGGTCTTAAAACTTATAATCAAATTGAAAAAAAAAACATGTGAAGGAGATAATGTCTTCACTCAGGCCTTAGAGGATCTTGATGCACACTACTCATCAATAGTATGTGTGACTGTTGGCAGATTTAAGTTTTCCAGTGTAAAAACGGAAAAAGGAAAATGTAGATAAATATGTATACTCTTTAAGGGCATTGGCACTAACAAGCAGGCCGGTAATCTGCAAGAGGAATTCGTCGGAGATCAGATTATTATGCATACTAGCAATCCAAATATACAGGATAAGCTGTGGGTGAATGGCAAATCCCCTTTGAAAGAAATAGTTGCATTAGTAAAATAAAAAGCAGAATTTACAGGGAGCTGTGCCAATACAGTACTGGATAAGTCAAATGAAATCAAACTCATCTGAAAATCTAATTCAGGCAATTGCAAAAAAGGTGATAACAGAAACTTAAGTACGACTGAGGTATCTCACGGGAAGCATGTAGGTGAGAAGAAGAAGGACACTGGAAATTCTACTAGTGATTATCAAAATGCAAGAACATTTTATCATTGTGGCTCTACTGAGCATTTAGCTGACCACAAAAAGTGTCCTGCAAAATTTCAGAAGTGTGCCCTTTGTGGCATGGTGGGTCATTTTAAAAAAGTGTGTAGAAAGAAAAGTACTAGGTGTGGTAAAATTGTGCAGGATGTTATCAGGGGATACTGAAGTGTAATCAGAGGAATAAGAGGTCTCAGATCGCTCGAGTGTAAATTATGTGTTTTGGAACGATTATGACATTCTTGATGTACATTTTGAAAAAGTTGAAAAAACAATATGTGAAGTAAACCTGGGTGATGTGCTGCACAATGTTGTTGCTGATTCTGGGTCACTGTTTACTTTTGTTAGTAAAGATATCTGGAAACAGAACTTCATAAAGAAAATAGGAACCCAACTTCATAAATCCAATGTAATTGCAAAAGGTTATACTGGTGACACAATAGATCTGATAGGTTCCAGGAATCTTGAAATCAAATTTAAAAATAGGACAGCCATGTGTAAATTATTTGTGGCAAAGAAGTGGCCCTCTGTCCTTGTCTGGCGCGATCAAGGTGAACTAGTGGAGAAGTGTGGCTCAGGGGTTAGAGGCGGCAGACCTGGAGCTTGAGTTCGGCCCTGGACCAGGGTTCAATTCCCCGCCTTGGGCTCAAAATTCCACGGACTCGTTAATTCTCGCTCCGGTGCCGTCTCGACTCACGGGTTCACACTCTGCAACTCTGGGCAATAGCTTGCTTAATCTCCACAACGGCCCCTCACGGTGGGATGCCTGGCTTTAACCTTGTGGATACCCTGCCAGGGTTATCTCACAGGGGAATACCAGGACGGGTTCCCTAAGCAAGCGCGGAGATGCCCCAGGGTAAGTTGTGCGCTATATAAGTTTCATTCATTTAATTTCATTTCTAGGCATCATCCTTTATCTCAATGGCATTGAACCCGTGCTCTTAATCAATGAAGCAGACAAGGGCAACTTAGGGATGATTAAGGCATTTCCAGAGGTGTTTTCCGGTAAAGTTGGCCTGTTAGATGATTTTGGACTAAAAATTGAAATGAAAGACAATGCAAAACCTTGTTTCCACAAATTCAGGCATTTACCTATGTCAGTGGTTCCGAAACTGTGCGGCGTTGCCCTAATGGCAATTTCTCCGTATACGGAGGAATTGTTCATTAGAGAATACTTTTCAGAATCATGTAAAGGGTTTGCCTAAGCAACTTTTATCAAGGCATTATCCGCACAAAATGATTAAGCGCTCGCTTAAATGGGCCAAGAATAATCATCGGGAAGCCTTGCTTGAACCTCCTGTACTAAAACCTCCAGTGGACCGGTTGACTTTCGTGAGCACCTTTAGCACGAGAGTAAATAATATCCAGAAGATTGTTCACCGCCATTGGCGTATTTTGAATTGCTGCAGTGAAAAAATTGCCCCTCCGCTGTTTGCCTTCAAGAGATCAAGTAGCATATGTGATCACTTGGTACACACATGTCCTAAGGAAACACCTAAGAGATCTATAGGGACCTTATGGGATTTACCAGCAGTTATGGGACACCATCCCTGTGGAGGTTGTTCCATTTGTCCCCAGACAAAGCATTCCACAGCAATAGACAAAGGCACGGATCGACCATGGCTGCATGTTCAGTTTACAAACTGTAATAGTGCCCAACTGATCTATCTTCTGAATTGCCCTTGTCATATCAGATATGTTGGAATAACCACACGCAAAGTGAGAACGCAGATGCTTGAACACAAAAGCTCTTTTAGATGCAAAAAGACATTGACAAGACTTACTAAATTCTTTGTGGACAAAAATCACGGAGAAGAAGATTTTCAGTGGACAGTATTGGAAAAACCATTTATACCATCACATATTAGTGATATTTCAAAATATTTGTTCACGAATGAGCAGAAATGAATATTTAGGCTTCGCAGCGACATAATTGGCCTTAACAATGACATACCTTGAACCAGCTTGTAAAGTTTGAGGATGAGGGATGAGTCCACCCGTCCACCTCCTTCTAAGGTCCACATACAAGTGTAGGTAGAATTAATCTTAATGTACGGTCAATAGGGGGGAATTAAACTTACAATTAGATATATACTTGTAAATCAAGGCCTGATATATAGATAGACCGCATCTGGTATGGTCTAATTTCCCCTTGCTCTAACTAGTCATTTTCTAAGAGACTGAGAAATATCAGGTCAAAATAATTACAAGAGTGGTAAGGAATAGATTTTATATCGGGCTCGTTATGGATATGAGGGTCCGAGGAAGGACGACTTCAAGTATTTATGTTTTAATTGTAACAGAGAACCGATTAACTTCAGAGGTTCCGCTGACAAGAGATCAAAAACCACAATTGCCTACCTCATGATGTCACATATTAGTTCTGTGTAGGTTATCGTGATTAGATATTTGAGATCTGCAAGTGGACGACAATAATGAGTGGTTATTTTGACTATGACTTGCCTCTAGGATTAAAACTTTAAACTGTATGCAATCTAGGGCTGTCTGATATCACACGCTTACATAACTAATCTGCTTTGAGGACTACGAAATGTTTTTCTATACACTTTGTATATTCCAGAATGGAGTTTTTGAGTCTTTTGGCTGTCTTGATACAAGAGACCTAATAAAGTTTACCGGTCCCGTTGCAAGTAAACTACAAACGCCTTGTGTATGACATAATTTGGTAGTTCCTCGTGTTCTCGTGAGCACACACGCGAGAATTCGAGAGGAATATATGCATTCTAGAGCAGTCTGATATTACATGCTTACATAACTAATCCTCTTTGAGGACTACAAACTGTCTTTCTATTCACTTTGTATATTCCAATATGGAGTTTTCGAGTCTTTTGGTTGTTTCTCTATACAGTGGACTTCATATAGTTTAGCGGTCCCACTGCGAGAAAACTACAAACGCAATGTGTATGACGTCATCTGGTAGTTCTGCGAGTTCTCGCGAGCACACACGCGAGAATTCGAGTGGACTGTGTGAAAGAATGGTGCTTTTCTAACAAGGTATTCATTTTTTAAATTGTAGCTTTCATAATATCCTAAGCATTATATATCTTGACAAATCACTTCGAGCTTTTTCGTGAACACTATGCGAGAATGGGGGTACTCATTAGGCATTTTTCAAACTACACAGGAGGCCAATAAAAACACCTGACCTGAGCCGTTCGTAGCCTCTCCCTTGACTCAGAATCCGTCTGAGGCATCGACGGACAGGTAGACTGTAAGTGGTTTTGTTTTACCGAAATTAGTAATGGTACAGAGGTCTTCGGGGATCACCTTGGTGCACTTAGTACGGGCTTGTTCGCACTAGTGTTATCTTTCAAACTGGGAGCAATAATAGTATTTCTAAGGGCTCAAAGACATTGGTGTTTTAGCAGCAGCAACAAACTGTGCTACAAGCCCTTTTAAAGCTCAACTCCTTTTACTATACCAAGGTTGGGCAAGCACACACATTCATTGTTCTGAAACCAATGGAATATATATTCAACTCAGTTTGGAGTGTATATGTTTTTTCATAATACATATGAGTAAACAATGAGTTTTGTGGTCAGATGGCTATTTATCTGTATATCTGCTCTGAGAGCAAGGCTTTTCTTAATTTAATGGTGCGAGTACAATTGCTGTGAAGAGTGATTTGTGAGATGCCACGTGGCTATTTTGAATTGGCAATCAATGAGAAGGATTGACGAGAGGAGATTTTATAGAATGAGTATGATAAGGACTGATAGTGTTGAGACTTTTTTCTCTATTTTATGGTTTCCCTTTGTTTTACCTTACAGAGTGGGGCCTCTATCTCCTGAGCCAGGTCCAGGTGAGGTGAGGTACAGTCTCCGGTCAAGCTGGGTGAGCATATAAAATTATTTTGAATGAGCACTAATTTGAAGAATCAAGCAAATAAGAGAGCTATTTTGGAGTAATGCTTAATTTATTTTTTCCAGATGCCATCGGCATTCTTTGATGCGGAGGATCAGTACAAGTAGGTTGTATTCGTTCCAACCTCTTATTATGTCTGTATTTGCACTATGAACAGCCTTTTTTATACATAATTTGTTCACCTTATGTTAGCATGCACTTCGTTTTCAAGTAGCAAAGTTTGAGAGCAGCCCTGAAGAAAGCTGAGGGATTTTGTTCCCAAGTGGCTGAAACATGTTGGCCAGATTTTTGCAGTTATTTGTTGAAACTGCCCCTTGCACTGTTCTGTCTTTAAATTAGGGGGAGAGTCGATTTTCAAATAAAATGTCTTGCCTTTTCGCATCATTACCCTATTTTAATCACCATTTTTTGTGTTTTGCACTGCACTCAATTCCCTTGTGAACTGAAATCTAGAAACACATTATATGTTTCTTTGTCTAAGTGATTCTGGGTTTGATCCAATCAAGCTAATTTCCTTTGGAATGGTAGAAGGTCTCTATTATCAAGAGACACACCTTCCCGAGAGATGGATGACCAAATGATAAGACTGATCACTATGATATATTGATGAGAATCCAATAAGTTGCTTCTGGATCTCACTCTACTTTTGCTCTCTTATTCTTTTTAGTTCTTTTTCCTGGGCTTTTGTGTGACTTGTGTTCTGACTCACTCTTTGAGGAGTAAAAGCCAGTCGACTAAATTGTTGGATTTTAGACCCCCGGTTCTTTGTGTTAATTGTATTGTAGTATAAGGGGATGGGAACCTGGGCAGGTCTTTAAATATCCCTGTGACCCTATATCTCTCTGTGGTGTTTATTGATGATCTGTAAGTGACATGCCTAAAGCTGTAAACATAGTGCTTAATTGATGGCATGTGAAGGGAGATGTCCTCCATATTTCACTGGATCCCCATGTTCCACCACTCCCAAAGTATGCAGAAGATGCCATATTCATTTTGTTAGACTTGTTAATAGTTTTTTTTCAAAAAGCATTTTACACCAATGCAAGTTTTCAGGAAAGTACAGCTGTCCTCTCTATTAAACAGATTATGTATTATTAAGGATTGGCACTTGTAATGAAACCATAGGTACTACCAGTACACATTTCTTTCAGCACACACAATTTTCCAGACAGTTCTGCTTTCTCCTTGAGCCACAGGGAAGTAAAACACCATATATGGCATAATGTGAACAGTTGGAAGCAAGAAAGAGGGACGTTAAGAAATAAATGTATCAGATTAATTTATTTGGCTTGTACTGATCTGGAGGCAATATTAGGGAGGATGCAGCAAAAATAAAGCTGTTTATGGTTTAAAAAATCTTGAGGCATGCTGCTGAGACAAGTGTGTTGGCACATATGATGTGGGTATAAATGGAAGAGCATGCAAATATTCTTCACGCCCAAATAACACTTTGGCAACGGGGCCTATATGCATAGGGGTGCTATCTGGCACTCTAGGTGGGATAAACAAGTTTGAAAGTGTACTCTAAAAAAGGCCTGGGCAATGAAGTGAAACTAGGAATATTTTATTAGAGGCACCACTATAGTAATACAAAACACCCTGTCTATATTAGTATGATACTTTCATCAGCTTCTTCCCAATTATTTTCAGGGAGAAAAATGCAAGTACACCTGAGGCCAGGCTTACATCCCCCCACCCTGCAAAAAAAGTAACAGGGGGAAGCCACGGGCAATGGCAACGGGTCAAGGGACCTGCAGGTCGAAAATGTTTGGGAACCACTGACATATCCCTATCAGGGATGAAGTACATAGAGAAGTACAAAGATTAGTGTCTGATGGCTTTATAGGATTCCTTAATGGTAAGGTCAGATTATGTATTGACCATAGGGAGCTCAATAAACACATACTTGTGGATCAGTAGCCCCTACCTCGCATAAACAAAATGTTTAGTGTCACCAGAGGCATGTGTTGGTTCTCCACAATTGATTTAAAGTCAGCATACCACCAAGGGCTGTTACACCCTGATAGCAAAAAATACACAACTTTTATAACACCGTTTGGTTGCTACCATTTCACCAGAGAACAATTTAGATTAGCATCCTTGGCTGGTCTCTTCCAAAAAAAAATATCTCATATTTCCAAAGGGGTAGTTGGTGTGGAAATTTTCCACGATGACATCTTGGTTATGGGTAGCAATAAGATAGAGCATGATACATGGTTTAAGGACATGTTTGAGATTTTGAAAAATAAAGGTTTGACTATAGAACTCAAAAAGTGCACATTTTCTCAAAGTGAGGTTGTGTATTTGGGTAAGAACGATGTCAAACGCAAGCAAGGCCCAGTGGATGCTAGAGTCAAAGCACCCTGTACCACGTGCAAGGATGATATCAGGGCTTTTCCGGGATTAACAGAATATTATTCTAAATTCGTTCATAATTGCTCTGCAAAGACATTTTACATTTGTCAACTTCTCAAAAATAGGAGGCAAATTTGAAGGTCCATGATGTGCCAGCAATCTTTTTAGAATATTAAAAAAGAAATTAGCAATGCACCTTTTCGCAAAGATTTTGACCCTACAGCACAAATCATTGTGACTACAGATGCCAGCAACAAACGTTTAGGGGCAGTTCTGTCGCAATGGGACAAAGAGAACAACCAGTGGTGGGTTGCTTTCGCTTCACGTACTCTGACCACAACTGAAGAAAAATATTCAGTGATAGAGCACAACACATTAGCATGTACATGGACATTAAGCCATTTCTGCTAATACATATGGGGGCTCAGAGTATCCTACGATCAGATCATAAACCATTCACAAAGGCCCTGATACACAAAAGTATTCTGAGACAAAATCATAATTTTATGACTTTCGGCATTCATAAATGGCATTTAAAAGTAGTAAAGTTAGGATTTAGTCTTAAGTTTGTCTTAAGTTTTAGTCTTCAGGCAAAATTCTCACTTAAGTTAAACTTAAGTTAGGATTTTGTTTTAAGTTTGTCTTAAGACAAAATCCTAACTTTAGTTTTACTCAAGTTAGGATTTTGTCTTAAGACCAAAACTTTAGACAAAATCCTGACTTTAGAACTCCTAAATGCCTTTTGTGAATACCGAAAGTCGCAAAGTTAGGATTTTGTCTCAGATTACTTTTGTGAATCTGGCCCCTCAATTTTATCCACTCCTGGCTTGGAGTCAAGAATCGTGTTGCTGATCTTCTGAGCAGATTGCCATTACCTCTTTAGGAATGCAATGAACTGTTTCAAGATGAGGATGACAAAGTGGCTCTATTATTCAGTGATGGGTTAGAAAGCATTGCACTTTCTGAGTGAAAAAATTATTTGTGAAAGGATATTATCGTACAACAGATTTGTGAATTCATTAGCAACAAATGGCCAAACAAATGTAATCTCAAATTAAAGGAAAGTATTGTCTGGGAAGTCAGGAATTAATTGAATTTTGAGGATGTCTTATTTTTCAGATCTGGAAAAGTAATTCCACCCATTACTTCGAGGAAACATGTACTGAGACTTTGCATTGAGGGACATCTTTGGATTTCCAAAACAAAACAAAAGGTTGAGAGCAATTATTGGTGGCCTGGTCTGGACAAGCAAATTGAGTTATTAGTTAGAGAGTGTGTCATTTGCAATGATTCTGACAAAAGATTGAAAACGTTTAAGGTACCCTTGTGCCCCATTGAATGTCTCAGAATGTCTTGGGAGAGGGTTGGATTGGACATAGATGGGCCTGTTGCAGCCGCGGCCCATGGACGGAGTTCCGTGGGGCAGACAAGTGGGGTGGGGGTTGGTAAACACTGGAATATGGATGATTGCAGGTAAGTAAACAATTTAATTAAAAAATGCAGGTAAGTAAACAATTTAATTAAAAAAAGAATTTTGTTGTCTGCCCTGCATCGCAAAATGAAATGCAGGGCACGCTACGAAATTCGTTTTATTTATTTATATGTTTACTTACCTGCAATCATCCATATTCTGATGTTTAAAACCCCCCACCCCGCCGATCTGCCCCACAGAATACCCTCCACGGGCCGCGGCTGGCCTGTTGCAGGTCATGATAGCTCCTACAAATACATCTTGGATCTTGTGGACCATTTCTCTAAATGGCCTGCAATTAATATTGTGCAGAATGCAAATTGTGCTAGTGTAACCTCCTTCTTGTATAAATTATTCATGAGCAGAGGGTTACCCAAGAGTATTATAAGTGACAGTGGCACGCAGTTCAAGTCCTCCTCTTTCAATCAATTTCTAAGCAGGAATTGTAACACATACAACACCACATCGCTCTACCACCCTGTGGGAAACAGCCCCATCGAGCACTTTAATAGGGTGCTCAAAGGCTGTATCCAATTGTCAAGAAACAGCAACATCAACTGGGAAGACAAGATCCTTAAGCTTATCTGAGTATACAGAATCACAGATAGTTTAGATAGTTTAGATGCAGGCAAAAGTCCTTTCATTTTGATGCAGGGTAGACAGGCCCTGAGTATAAATCTTAGTTGGATGCCTGTGTCTAAACGAGTTGAGTGGTCACCGGATTCAGTGAGCAAAAAGGTAAAATTAGCTCAAGAATGTTACAAAGAATAGTATGACAAAAAAACATAGTGTGAAAGGCCATACACATGTGGAGATGAGGTCAAAGTGTATCTGGAAAAAAGAACAGAAAGAGTGAGAGTAGATTCTCTTCTCCTCTAAAGATTGGCCAGCTGTATCACAATTCAGCTAAACTAAGTAATGGGAAAATATGGCACGTGAGTAGGTACACAAATATGTATCTATTGTAAAAACACAGGTTGGTGATTTACATAGTAATGTTATTAACAATTTGTGGTTGCACTTTGACTATGCTGAAAATATGTCTCAAGAATCACAGTGTTACTCTGGCAATATTGATAGTATAAGTAGTACTGTTGTTGAAGAATTGACATCCTCAGCTGTAGTGTCTACCAATCGCATGACTGTTCACAGAGGTGAGCACATGACATCATCAGAAACTGAGTGCCTGTTGGGCAACAAAGGTGCCACAACCAAATTTGGGAGACCTATTAACAAAACTAAGAAATTAAATAAATAAATCACTTTTGACTAGTGTGCATTTTCCCCGTTCCCTTCTTTTAACTTGTGCTACCATTGAGCCTTGTATATCCTCATTGTTAAAAGTTTATTGGATAAGAGGAAGATGTTTTGTGATGACATACTATGGTCAGAGACTTTGTCCATTGTGATGTAACCCTCACCCTTCCTTTCCATTGGCACACTAAGTCTCCCCATTCCTGATATTCCAAACTGTCCATTGCTTATGTTAGGCTTGGCAGTTGGCAGCCAGCCAGCAACTGTATTGGACAAGTTTTTGTGATAAACGTACCTTTTACAAATCCTACGTGTCATTTCTACAGCACACCATTGGAGTTAATTACTACAAAAAATCTACAACCTATTGAAAGTTTTTTGTAAATAATATTTATGACACAGCAACTCTGACTACAGTATTCTGACATACAAACAGCACTTGTTGGACCTGACTTACAAAATCCCTGCATGGCTCTGCAAAGTTGACTGCGCCATGGGATTGACTCTTGGAAAAAACAGACCAAATGTGGTTTCACAATAATGAAGTAGAGACTGGGCTACTCTATCAGTAATATGATAGAAGTTACACATTAATAAATAATTCCATATTTTTTCTAACCACCTGCCTGCTTGCTCATTTTAAGTGTACAACAGCTTCTATCCTTTTAATATGGTATTGAGTTTGAGTGGGCCTGGCATTTTCATGGTGGTGATAAAATGAAAAGCAAAAATACAATTCCCTCTGGAAACAAGCACGAAGAAACAAACCATGGCCAATTTAGAAGTGTTTTTGCAAACATCAATGGCAGTCATCACTTAAGCGTGGTAAATAACAGGCTCAACTTTAAAGCATCTGAGAAATAAACCCTCCCACAGAGGGGACACCTTGAAATACCACCAAATTGTCATCAAATCTCCCTAAACCTATCTTACTATCAAGCAAATATGAAGTGGCCTGTATCCCCTCAGTGTTTAATTTGTATAGCAAAATAAAAAAGTGTAGGGTCCATCCAACTTTTTTGTAGGAGTCCGCCACTGGCACAGCCTAAGCTAGGACTGCAGAATACGATAGGAAAATTCAACCACCACTTCCAAAATTGCACAAACTGAGGTAAAAAAAAATGATTACAACTCTGCCTAGTTTTGGAAGCTTGGAAGAAGGCATTCGTAGCATATCAAGCCTTGTGTTCATGCCTTTTTTAGAAAAAATCTACTTGGTTTCTTGCACAGAAATCTTTTTACTATCTAAGAAACATTTGTAAATTTTGGCAATTTTTCCTGGTTCTCTATAAGGGGATCTGCAAGCTCAGGGTGTCTTTATAATCCTTAACATGTAGGAGAAAGAACCCAAATGTGGGCTCCATACTTTGGAGGACAAATAATTGCGAAGGCATAAGCGTGAAATAACCCTAAATCAAAATAATTTGCTCAGTTAAACTGAGCAAAACTGTAAACAGTCAAAGGGTTAAGGAGATGACATCTTTGACTCTGACCATGTTACAAGAGAACACTATAATGAATGCATTTCATCCATTCATACTGCTAAAAGTTGGTTCATTCCACACATTATGGGCCAGATGTATGACCCATTTGTGCATGGGCAAATGGGTTAGCAACCAGTTTGCGCATGCAAAAGCTACTAAGGCCATGTACAAATCCTATTTAGTGAGTCGTGTGTCTGACGTGTAACTGGAGGGTGAAGGGGACTTGACATTTGAACACCACAAGTGTAGACATAAGTCTGGGATGTCAGGTCAACCTAATCCCAATTCGTATCAGATATCGTATGTTTAAGGAACTGTAGTGTCTGGAAGGGAAAAGGTCTCTCGGGCGGAGGCTACCCTATACTGGTTGTGAGTGCGTGTATATGTGTCTACGTGTCGGCATGCGGGGTGAGGGGGCATGGGCTTACCATGGCAACGGAGTCTATGAATTACTTGCACAGAGACAGAAAGACCGGGCCCATTGCTCCTGCAGCTGGGAGGATGTTTACTTGAACTACGAGACAGGAATGTATTTTCGAGGAGTGGAGCAGATTATTCGAAGGTTGAATACAGTCTTGGCAGGCAGTGGCTGGGCCAAGCGCCGGAGCCGCGCAAGGAGTAAGGCAGGGGTCACTGGTACAGAGACAGCCTGGGTTGAGGCCCTCAGAGTCGGAAGGCAGGAAGAGGCTCGATGGCAGAATCAGGGCCTACTTCGCCTGAGCTGAAAAACGTGTAAAGTGTACCACAAAAAGACGGTGGCACGGCATATATAGGAACTGAATATTCAATCCGTTCATGGCGGATCTGAAAGAGGACATGTTAAAGATGGACGCAAATGTATTTGCGTCTTCATAGCTGACACAGGAGGGAAATCACATGCACTGCAAGCTAGTACATGGAGACGGTGGGGTACGCGCTGGGGAACACTACTCGATCAAAAATTATATTTCCTCATTCCCTCCTTGTTCCCCACGGACCCTTCATGATACATCGATTCTCATCAATTGATCAATCTGTTCACTTAACATCATTTGCTCTTCTTTCTTTTCGCGTTTTGAATGGGAACTTGGATGTGGAATGCATGAAGTGGCACACAGGCCGCAAATCGCCGGTCCACATTGGAGACACAGGCAACAACTGAGTACTATGAGAAGGCCAATACCTAGGAGGGATAGGATCTTCCACCCCCAGGCAGATAACGTTGTCCAGAACCAACCGGACCAAGTCCAGGTGCCTGGAGTCTGGTGTATTAAACTTGCAATTTTATGGAGACGTGTAATAGCTTTGTACACGGTTGGCGCGTTATTTGGAATGAAAACACAGCAACTTGACCCGATGACCTTACAAGCTCCACCCCTATCTGCCAAGATGACGTCAATAACGAGACGATTTTGAAGAACAACAACCCGCATGGCGGACTGCTCCTCCGTCAAGTTACCTAGAGCTGAAGTGGTCTCAAGCACCACTGCTTCGAGAGTTCTGGTTAATCTACGGATCAGTTTACTATTAGAAACAGTACCTAGGTAGGGGAAGAAACCTTTATTAAAATCGGTATATTGCTCCCATGTTGTTTCAGTATAATCGACAAGCGGGAGATCTCTTCGGAGTCTATGCTTAACCAGATTAGTGTTTCTATGGTAGTCAGGAGGGGCTAGGAAAACAGGCGGCAGAAGAAATGCAATGTAACAAGTACCATCCCAATCTAGAGGTAAACGGACATATGCAGTATGGCCGCAAACAAAATAGGAATGACGTAAAGCCCTAAATGTGGATCTACCATAATCACTGAAATCGACCACAGTAGTACATTTACTATGACCTAAGTGTACGGAACCATTCTTGCGAATACAGAGTTCACCAGTAACTGGCAATACTGCCATAGCAGGTAGAACAGGAGCAGCTTCAGATTCAACAGATAAAATCATGAATGTAACTGTGTAATTACCTAATCCATATACTTCATTTTCTAGATCAGTTCCAGTATCTACGGGGAGTCCCTCCTTGTCAGGGTAGCATACTTTAAGCAAAACTAAGTTCAGGTTTCCCCAAACCCAGTTACCTTCGTAAATAGCAGCATCAGAAACTAGGGAATTGAGTATTTTGAACCATGCACCACATGTGCCATTATGAGTGAACGGGTACGGAAAAAGGGGCAGAACTCCCTTGTTTTCTTGGTAGGGAGGGAGTCGACCACATATCCAACAGTTTGTAGCATTGGTAGTCTGATGGGAGTGATGTAACATACTAATGAAAGTGTTATTGCGCAGCGCAAGTCTGTAAGACAATTCGTGTGGGGGTAATTCACTAAAGGAATGTTCGTCAGTAACATTATGAGCAGATTGTGCACGCTTGAATATAGGATAATATATGTGCAATAAAACACTAGCAATAATAATCAGAAGACTTAAAAAAAACATAATAAGTAGTGTCACTATACAGCGACTGCGAAGTGATTTACAATATGCATTCTTTTTATGTTGTCTTTGTCTATCTCTCTCTCTATCTCGATCTAGGGGATACATGTCAGAAACTAATTTAACTGATTCACCTAGGGGAGGACTTAAACAATTAAACTGTCTGACTTGCTAGATCGTAATTTCGTTCTGTATTCCTCAGAAGCGGATTTCTCAACCAAAGGGAGTTTTGAGTCAGTTTGTGTAGGAGGGCAGGGCTTA
This sequence comes from Lissotriton vulgaris, assembly GCF_964263255.1. NCBI lineage: Eukaryota > Metazoa > Chordata > Amphibia > Caudata > Salamandridae > Lissotriton > Lissotriton vulgaris. The sequence goes on along the minus strand of NC_141691.1, from coordinate 1,189,779,067 downwards.
GAGACCAAGTCCGAAGGAAGTCCGTAAAACTTTTTAATGTGGCTGGAATGCAGCCATCCTTTCCTGCCCTCTATCTTCACGGCTGTCCTCGTTGTGAGCAGAACCAATTTCGGGGCTTGCCAGCGGGGCTCCAATGGACTTCTCCGATCAAAGTTGCGGGTGAACACTTAGTCACCCGGGACCACCTCGTGGGGCTTCACTTCGGTGTTGTCGGGAAACGCTGCAGCTACCTGTGAACGACAAGATTGTAGTGCAGACATCAAGGAGGCAAGGTAATCTGTCAGCATAAGACAATCAACATCAGTTATTTTTCGTGGAATAGGCGTCCCCCACATATTCGGTGGTCTACCAAAAACCACTTCGTACGGGGATAGCCCAGATCGGGAATGGACCACCATCCTCATATAGAAGAGGGCGACCGGCAAGGCAACTATCCAGTCCACACCCTTCTCTCTACAGATCTTGGAAAGTCGGATTTTTAAAGTCTGATTATGGCGTTCCACGAGACCTGCTGCCTCAGGATGCCGGACACAATGGAACTTCCACTGATAGCCTAACAAAAGTGTAATGTGTTTCACGAGCTCGGATGAGAATGGCTGGCCATTATCTGAGTACACGATACGGGGCAAACCATACCGTGGGAAGTATTCACGAACCAGCTGCTTGGCAGTGGTCGGAGCAGTGTAATCGGGAACTGGGTATGCTTCTATCCATCGGGAAAGAGCACATACGACTACGAGGACATACTTGAATCCTCGACAGCGTTCCATCTGGATATAATCCATCTGGAGTATTTCAAAAGGGTGTTCGGGAGGCTGAAATCCACCTCGTTCTACGGGGATGCTTTTACCTGGATTGAACTGACCACAAATCATGCAAGTACGCACTTTCTGCTTGGCTGCTGCCCGTAAGTTTTTATTGGACCATATGTGTTGAATACTGTCTAGCATTGCTTTCTCTCCTAGGTGTGCGGGACTATGTATCGTGTTAATGATGACTTGTACCATAGAGTCGGGGAGAAACCATGTAGATTTTCCCTTCGTCATCCAACCCTGGTCTGTTTGGATCCCTCCTAGTTTAGTCCATTCTTTAATTTCATCTGGTGTTGCATGTGTCTGTATGTCAATCACATCATGTGCGGGATCCCTGACTGTCATGCAGTGTGATGGTACAACTATTTGTGTCTGGTCAGTTACATGAGTTCGGTTCTGAGCAGTTTGCTTTGCTGTTCGGTCTGCCAGGTCGTTACCCTGGGAGATGATATCAGTAACCTTTGTATGTGCCTTACATTTCATGATAGAGATTGCAGTGGGTAGATGTATTGCATCTAACAGAGCTTGAATGAGGGGACCGTGTTGGATGTTGGCCCCGTGAGAAGTTAAGTAACCTCTCTCTCGCCAGAGGACTCCAAAATCGTGAACGACTCCGAATGCATAACGTGAATCAGTATATATGTTGACTTTCTTATTTCTGGCTTGAATACATGCTTGTGTCAGAGCAATAAGCTCTGCTGCTTGGGCTGACAAAATGTCAATACAATTGGTTTCAACGATTTCCGTGTCTGTCGTGACAGCATAGGCTGCTACTAATTCACCTGTCCTTGTTCTCATACAGGAACCATCCACATAAAGTGTCAGGTCTGGATCTGGTAACGGGACATCTGTCAAGTCTTGTCTGGGTTTTGTTGTGATAGTAATAACTTCAATACAATCATGTGCCAATGGATCTACTCCATTTAGTGGCAATAACGTGGCAGGATTTAATGTGCTGCAGCGTCTGATTTCGATGTGTGGTTGAAACAACGTCAGTTCGTAACCTGTCAATCTTGCTATGGTCAGGTGTTGGGTCTGAGTTCGATTTAAAAGGACTTCCACGGCATGTGGAACCTGTACTGTCAATGGATGTCCTAACACAATGGAGTCACTCTGTCTGATTGCTAAAGCTGTTGCTGCAACTGATTTCAAACACGCCGGGAGGGCCTGGGCTACTGGATCTAATGTGCTAGAAAAGTAAGCACAAGGCTTGTGTGAACCTGCTTGTTCCTGAGTGAGGACTGACAAGGCAGTACCCTCACGTTCTGTGACAAAAAGTGTAAAAGGCTTACTGTAACATGGTGTTGCTAAAACAGGTGCTTGACATAAGGCTTTCTTCAAGTCTTCAAAAGCTTGTGTATGTTCCTGAGTCCAAGGGAGGACAGTCGAAGTCGCTGCCTCCTGTGTCGTTAACTGAATGAGTGGTTTCGCTAGAAATGCATATTGGGGAATCCATTGTCTGCAGTATGAAGTTAGGCCTATGAAAGCCCGTACTTCCTTTTGTGTTCTGGGTGGTGCCATATTTATAATTAACTGAATGCGATCAGGTGTGAGCTGCCTCCCCACTTTGGACAGCAAGTGACCCAGGTACACAACTTGCTGAACACAGAATTGTAGCTTCGAAGGAGACACCTTGTGTCCCTTGTCGGCCAGGAAGTTCAAAACAATCAATGAAGCATTTTCACATTCGGGTTCGCTTCGAGCGGTGATCAGCAGATCATCGACATATTGAAGCAGGGCAGTGTGAACTGGCATATGGATACTGTCGAGTTGCTTTTTCAATGCTTGACTATAGATGCTGGGGCTTTCTGTGAATCCTTGAGGTGCGCGGGCAAATTTGAAAGATCGTCCATTTAAACTGAATCCGAACAAATATTGGCTTTCCGGATCAATAGGAACACTGAAGAAAGCGTTCTTGAGGTCAATTACAGTGAAGAACGTTGCTTCTGAATCAATAGCAGTTAGTAATGAAGAGATATCTGGGACCACGGGGTACTGTGGTACAATACATTTATTCAATTCGCGCAGATCAATAACCAATCGATAAACAGGTGGAACATTTGGGTCAGTACGTTTAAGAACAGGAATGATAGGAGAATTACACACATTGGAGTCAGTTTCCACAACCACTCCTTGTGCAATCAGCTCGTCAATGATTCTCAGTAAAGCCACTACAGCATCTGGGGGTAACTTGTATTGTCGAATTCGTGGTAATACCACTCCTGCCTTGAGTGTGACTCGATATGGGGTAATGTGCATGCAACCTACATCAGTGGGGCCCTGCGCTCACAAGTGTGCAGGGACGTTCTGTAGCCGGGGATCCATATCTCTCAATACATAATGGCCTTTGAAATCTCGCAAAAACAATCGTACTCCCTCCGGAGAACAGCATATAATAGCTCCTAGAGCTTTCAATGTTTTTATGCCTAACAGGTTTTCTGGACATGATTTCGTGAGCAATAAATCTGTAGTCCGTGTCAAGGGACCTACTGCAAGAGGGAGGGGTTGTGATACTTCATTAATAATGGGTTTTCCTGAAAATCCAAGGGACACGTTCTGTGAGCCTGAGAGGGGTGCCCCTGGTACTTCGTTGTGGCTTATCGTAGTTCTGCTTGCCCCTGTATCAATGAGAAACTTTCTGTCTTTTCCTAGTACTTGACTATGTACATAAGGACCATTTTGATCTACAGGAACCTCAATAAGAGGCAAGCGGAATTCCCTCTCCAGGCTATTTCATGTGTATCGCTGGTAATCAGGGTAATCGTTCTGTGCATACTGGTACATCTGCTGTGTTGTGTTTTGTGTTGCGGTAATAGGCTGTTGTTGTGGTATCGCTACGGTCTGTGTGGAGGCTGGCATGGGTGCAATATGTTGTATGTTCTGGGGCACTTGTTGTAAGGGCTGATCTTGTCTAGGAGGACGGGGTCTCTCTTTGGTCTTACCCGTGGCGATATTATGTTTCAGAACTGCACAATCATTTATATAATGACCTGGCTGTTTGCAATAATTACATACACCCTTTACAGGAACTGTCGAATTACAGTGTTGGGTCGCACCCTTTTTCTGACCGTCGGCGGGAACCGACTGAGCAACTAACATTTTCATTTTTGTATCTTTCATACGTCTCTGTTCATGTTCTTGTTCTTCTCTAAGTCTATTCTGGTGGTACTGTAACATTTGTAACATTTGTGAAGGAGTATTAGCTTGCCACGTGCTTTCCACTTTCAGTACTCTATTCTTAACCTGGGGCAAAGAATTCTCAACTAGTTTTGTTACAAAAAGATGTGGATATGACTCGCTACTTGCTTTCAGACCGCTGTTAATACCAAAACATTTCTCAAATCGTGTATAAAAATCACTAGTGTCTTCATCTGGTTTCTGTTTGCATGCTGAGATTGCACCCCAATCTTCCTTTTTCGTACTCAATAAACGTGGCAACACTTGTACTAATAAACCTGGTAACGCTTTAACTTTGTCTCCAAGCCCTAGGCCTGGCACTCGGGTATCTTCTTCATTTTGTAATCCAGCCCAATCAATCTTTGCCTCTCCCACCTCCCACTCTTTTTCCTTAAGTTTCTCGTATATGCCTGGAGGTAGTAATACTTTCAGTATTTTCATAAGATCGGGATAAGTGTAATCGCCCATTAATAACATATCTTTTATTTCGCGGTGAAACCCTGCGGGATCTTTATCGTGACTGGGTACTAGTTTCTTCATTTCCAATAATTCCATTTTAGTTACAGGTGTATACACGAACACACGTCTAAGCGTGTTGTCTGCGTTCTGTACGGGGTGCACTTCTCGCTACGGATTCTGTCTATCCATATAATACATGGTTTTTCGTTCCATAACGGGTGCTGAATTGATCTGCGGACATAAGAATGTACTATACTTGTGGCGATGTTCTAGAATTACTTTAATTAGATCGGTACCTAGACCTTTCCATCTGTTCGTGACCAGTTCTATTAATATGTCAGGCAGAGGGCCTGGATCGGAATGTTGGCTTTTATACAATAAGAGCAGATGTTGTATCATGTACATACCAGCTAAACGCTGTTCACTCGGTGTCAAGTTCAAGAACGTATGTGCTAACGCATCATCACCATATTTCTCAGAGCTGTCAGCCCATTGCACGGCTGACCTGGCTAATTCTTGTTCATCCATAGAATCGAGTACATGGTACCCCATTCGTTCTTGAAGTATTCTATCAGTGGCTTGGAATAAGTGTTCGGGGCTTCTCGTATTACACATGGCTTCCTGATATATCCTTTTACTTTCTGGGCGCACTGGGCGCATCGAATTATTAAATGGTCTTCCTTTACCTACATAAGCTATCATTTCCCTAGCCGTCAACTGTGTGTGTTCCGGTGTCTCGGCTTCCTCCTCTGCCTCCTCCTCCGTGGACTCATGTTTGTCTGAATCTACTTCCGGTGTGGGCTGTCTTTTCTCATGCATCTTATTTATTGCAGTTCTGATTCTTCGGTACATATTATCTACACAGGCCTCTTTGTCATGCTGTCCATCTGCTATATTCTGACCCCATCTGTGGAGTGCTTTTACGTCTTCCGGGTTCATACCCGGCCTATCCACTTCTCTAATTAAGCAGTTTATGAGAAACCGCAATATCTTGGCTTTAGTATCTACTTTCTGATAGGCCATGGCCTCCTTAATACTTTCAGGCCCTACTCCTGTCTGGACAAACCTATATATTCGATCTAGGTGATCTGTCATTCCAGGTAGTGTCATTAGGAAGTTCGTGACTCGCCGTAAACGTACCGATGCGAGTAACATTCTCTCGTCATTCTTTTTACCAGGTACTGGATCATATCTACAGTCTGCAAGGCGATCTCCATAAATTGTAATATCTGTTCTAGGTGTACGCTGTTGCGCTATTTCTCTAAAGGTCATACGGTGGGTGGGTGGCGGGGTCTGGAAACCTATCGCTCCTCCGGACGCGCCTCCTGAGGCGCCGGCTCCGAAGGGGTTTGTCGGGTTTGTATCGAGGGAAGTAGGGGGTGCAGGGATCGGGGGAGGAGTAGCTTGTCGGGGAGGAAGTGCATAATCGTCCTGACCGTTGGGCGCAGGCACTCGTGGCAATGCGGTATTAACATATGCGGGAGCTACATCGTCTAGATAGGAGGAAAGAAAAATGTCTTTTGCTGTCTTCTGGTGTTTTTTAGTCGGAAGCAATGGGGGTGGGAGGTCGTTCGGTACTTCCGGAGAGGCCTTAGGCAAGCCCTCAGACAAGATGGGGAACATGCCATTCACGAGTGTATTTCGCTGTCTGTCTACTTGTTCTAATTTTACTCTGATACCTTCCTCAACTAATGCGTTTTCTCGGGTCTTGTCAGATTCCTCCTTACTCTTTTCTTCTAGTCTGTGTGCTTTTTCTGTGCGCCTATGCGATTCTTTACGCCATAACTCGATGGCATCCTTCTGTGACTGTCTGGCTTTCTTTTTCCATAAAGCTTCTTCTACTCTCATGATGCAATCTGCATCCCATGTCCCAGCAGCGGGCCATCTCTGATTCTCTGACAGTTCTTTAGTGTAGTCCACCCATAAGTCGAGGAATAAAACGGCATCTAGGCCGTGCTTATGGTACATAAAGTACCCTGGAGTGTCCCTAGGTGGAATGGGAACAGCTTCTTCCAGAACCCCTTTACGGGTTTTTATTTGTCTTAGTTTGGAGAACAACGGCATTCTTTAATCTGGCTACTTGGTTCTTACTTAGATATGAACACACTGAACATGAATACGTTTAAGCACAATAGATGATCGAACATTCACTCATACCACGACATTGAATGACACATCAAAAACATTTCAAGAACGAAGCACATTAATTACAATGAAAACCAACCAACTACGGGAAACAGGATGTACCGCTACACAGTACAGATACACCTTACAGATGCAAACTAGATATACTGCTAAACAGTACAGATACACTGCTAAACAGTGCAGACCAGGCTCGTGTACCCGAACCCGTCTTGACCGGCACAAGTTAATGCGCACGTCAGGATGCGTCCCTAGCAACGGTACTCACCAGGAAGCACGGAAACAGAAGGCCTCGGAAACCCTGGACTGGACTGGGCTCGGACTGGATTCGGACTCGACTCGTGACGCAGATACTTCGGAACTTCGGAACCTGGTGGGCCTCCGTATACCTCGGATCTTGCTCTCTCAGCTAGGCTCAGGTCGGGATCCTCCGCACTCCTCACCGCCTCGTCTGGGTGTCGATCGCAGCCTCAGTCACCTCCGTTGGCCTGAGGGAGATACAGGAAATCCTGCGGGTACGCGTAGTTGTCCGTCCGGCTGTGGCAGGGGGCTAGGCCTGCAACGCACCTCCGGTGCGTGGGGTGGGGGAGGGGTCCCTGTTCGGGCGCCAGAACTGTGGTAAAATTAATTACCTATGCATAATTTATACGGTAAAATCAATAAGAATAACTCAGATAAATAAGAGGCAAAATCCGGGGTATTGAGGTTTACTCAAAAGGGTTTTATTCCTTAAAAAGGAATTGGGTTATTGGCTCGAGCCAAGGTGGCATACCATTCCGTCACCACATAGGTTCGGGAAGGGGCAGACAGACAACATATTATTTACAGAAGTTCATATATATAGTCAATGCATTACATTAAACGAATAGGCAGTAGGCGTAACAGCTGGAAAAAGGGAGAGATAACATATGAATACATCATAGAAAAGGCGTTGCAATAGGCGTGCATAAAGGCGTGTACTAGAGACGTCATTCATCATGAGGTCACAAATGGGTGGATTCATAGGAGAATCTTGCAATGTCAGCAGAAATTCATGGCAGAGATGCGCGCGCAGCAGCTTGACGTGTGTCTGACGTGTAACTGGAGGGTGAAGGGGACTTGACATTTGAACACCACAAGTGTAGACATAAGTCTGGGATGTCAGGTCAACCTAATCCCAATTCGTATCAGATATCGTATGTTTAAGGAACTGTAGTGTCTGGAAGGGAAAAGGTCTCTCGGGCGGAGGCTACCCTATACTGGTTGTGAGTGCGTGTATATGTGTCTACGTGTCGGCATGCGGGGTGAGGGGGCATGGGCTTACCATGGCAACGGAGTCTATGAATTACTTGCACAGAGACAGAAAGACCGGGCCCATTGCTCCTGCAGCTGGGAGGATGTTTACTTGAACTACGAGACAGGAATGTATTTTCGAGGAGTGGAGCAGATTATTCGAAGGTTGAATACAGTCTTGGCAGGCAGTGGCTGGGCCAAGCGCCGGAGCCGCGCAAGGAGTAAGGCAGGGGTCACTGGTACAGAGACAGCCTGGGTTGAGGCCCTCAGAGTCGGAAGGCAGGAAGAGGCTCGATGGCAGAATCAGGGCCTACTTCGCCTGAGCTGAAAAACGTGTAAAGTGTACCACAAAAAGACGGTGGCACGGCATATATAGGAACTGAATATTCAATCCGTTCATGGCGGATCTGAAAGAGGACATGTTAAAGATGGACGCAAATGTATTTGCGTCTTCATAGCTGACACAGGAGGGAAATCACATGCACTGCAAGCTAGTACATGGAGACGGTGGGGTACGCGCTGGGGAACACTACTCAATCAAAAATTATATTTCCTCAATTCTAAGGGCGTCCCTTCCTAATTTCGACTCGCTACCCTATGTAAGAATGTTTTGCAACCGTAATTCGTTCGCAAAACACTCACAATTTACTGCCATCTTCAAGAGGGTTAAAATGTATTCACAAATTGTAAGGGGTCCCCAGGGGACCCTTTTCCCCTTTTCATATGCAGAGGAAAATATTTTTAGGGGCAGGCAGTGGTCCCAGGGACCACTAACAGCCCTTAAAAAATTAAACAAAAATGTTTCATTTTTAAAAAATGCATCCTGTTTTCCGATAAGGAAAATGGGCTGTATTTTTTTTTAAAACCTGCTTTATTGAAAAGCCGTCCCAGACATGGAGGTCTGCTGAGTCCAGCAGGCCACCATCTCTGAGAGGGCCAGCCATTCCTAAAGGGGTTGCAAATTGGAAGTGCCTTATGAATATTGATGAGGCATGCAATCTGCGACTTCATTGGGAATCTCAAACAGTGTCTCTGACACTGTTGTACAGTGCACTTAGCGACTCGCAAATTGTGACTCGCAATTGAGCCTGATTTGCGAGTCGCTAAATGCCCCAGTCATACATCTGGCCCTATATTTATCTAACAACTCAGACAGATTATTATTTTTGCATAATTTTAAAAATACTAATGCTTCTTGTATCAGTCTTGTCACCTTATGATCTTGCACACCACATTCAACAACTTCTCAACCCAGGAAATACACTCAAGTAGGCCCTGTAAGTTGGACCATTATTTGCCCAAGTGACAGGCCATTCTGTACAATAAGTGCATATTATTCAGATAGATTATGAATTCAAGCATTTCTTCAAAATTGTATCATATTGTGAAACATTTATTTATTTGAAGTTTTATTTTAATCATGTCTCTTTTATTTTAGGTGCAGAATCTTTTGTGGCTTACTAGTTGGTAGTCAGTCTTACCATCACATTTCTGGTGAAAATCCCTCCTTGTCTTTCATTAGTAAATTTTTCTAACCATTTGTCTTGGAAATCTTGTCATTATTCAGCCGTGACCACCATGTTTAGCGAATGCATCCCTTAGTGCTTGGCATAATATCTATGTTTTTTACTTTGCAAAACATTTGCTTGGTTTGTTTGAATAACTATTTGTTCTGTACCGTCAGAGTCACAGCTTTGCAAGCTGCTTTTAAATTGAAATTACATGCAAATTTGACTTTGGATTTAAAGGTGCTTCCAAAGTATTAAACTACCCTATTACCACCCGCAAGTTTTACCCTAGGTGCCCCCATGGTAGGGTGGCATGTCAAAATAGGCAGGGACATTTCATTTTAAAAGATGTTATATATGCACTGGTAAAGGACAAAATACCATTTTTTCCCTCCCATTGTAGCAATTGATCTCTATGAGGTAACAGGGGAATACCGGAATACAGTGCAACTATTCACGGGAATGAGCTAAAATAATATTTCAAGAACTCACAAGATTGGTAATGATAAATCCAACTACTTACCACTGTTGAAATTATCATAACTCATACAGAAAATAAGTTATAGAACTTTCTTTTCTATGAGCAAAACTCCAGCCTTCTGGCAACCACCCCTGATTAACCAGCCCTTAATAGGACTGCTGCTTATGCACACTTGAAACTACAACCCTGAGGCCATTGCCTTGCTTTAAAAAGTATTAAGCAGTAGACCCCTCAAAAGCAACAGGTTAGTAGAGCACACCTGCACCATCTCCCCCAAGAAGGCCCAAGCCTGGGGTGCGTCTAGTGGACTTTTAAGGATTTGGCCTGGTGCATTGTGGGAATTGTAGTCCCAGGCTTCCAAAGTACATCTCTGAGATACTAGACCCTTTGTGTTTCAGACACTTTGAACCCTCAAGAGGAACTTCAGAAAGAAGTTCCTGATGTGTGTAGATGTATGGAGCAACTTTTGGAGAAAGCTCCATTAGGTGACTGACCCATCGATGAGAGTTAAGCCGCTGAGACCTAGCTTGGATTTCAGGTTTGCTCTGCTGAAAGCTCTGGAGCGCAAGACTTCCAGGATTTCACTGAGGCCTATTGCTGAGCCAAGCCACTGTCATCGACTTGATTCCTGACTTGAAGAGGAGCCTCACTCGGCAATGAGAGAAAATCCTCCAGAAAAGTTTCTAAGTGCGCAGGTAAAAGTTTGACTGGGGCCTCCCGCCAAGTGTATCTGACCAGGGCTCCATAGCGGTTGGCCTGAAACTTTGATTTTGTCTGAGTCAAGCATGATCAAATGCCCCAAGTTGATTTTTTTCAAGCACTAGAAATTGTTTATTCTTTAAATATTCATATCTCAGTTTAACTACGTTGGATTTTTGTCATTTGGGTGTTATTTTATTCATAACAAATATTCCTATTTTTATAAATTGTGTGTGGAGCTTTATTGTGTGTTGTGTCATACTTATTTATTGTATTGGTATTTTTAAAAACTTTACACATCTGTCTCCTAAGGTAAGTCTGCTCGCAGGCAGTTACCAAGGGTTAAGCTATAAGCTAATGGATTGAGACATTGACTGTACCTTATATTGCGTTAGTGTCCTTATTGCTAGTGGTAGGTGTATACTTAACCTTACCAATAATCCACCTTCCAACATACGTTATCTTCATTAGTCAGCAATTTGTTGCTGTGCTGAGCATGAGCCCCATTCTTCAAAAAATAGTAAATATACACCCATAGATGTACAACTACATGGGGGTGCTGTTTTACTAATACTGAAAGTTCTCAAATATTCCCAGAAGCATACCTGGAGCATTGTACCTGGTGCGGGTTTCCAGGTGTACTGCTATGAAGTAGATCCAGCCATTTCATAGGTAATATCACACACTACAGAATGGGAACAACTAACTGAGCAGAAATGTGACCGATTCGAACTATTCTACACTGAACTATATTGAAGTAATATCTTTTAACAAAAACAGCTCCAAGGGGACTCTTTGTGACAAATGCCCCATGCATTTTCCTGAATGACTCAACCTTTCGAAGGGAATGGGCAATGATAGCATGGCATTGCACTCGAGACTTGCTAGTGCTGATAATCAAAACAGCACTTTGTCTCTCCGAAGCACTAATGGTGGAAATACAACTAACCGAGATGCATTTTAAAACAACTTTGATAGGCTATAAAAAGAAGCTTGATGAAATTAATAGAAACATAACTGAATATAAATACTCCCTGATGCAATCTAAGGTGACTTAATTTCAGAAAGACCTTAAAAAATGTGAATTTGATAAAGTGTACCCTTATGCGGACCCCGCATATACACCACCAAGCAGGGACTTCAACAAATCGAACTACTCAGATAGTAACTCATCGAACAGCAGTGGATCTAGCGATAACATCCAGATAACGAAGACGAGGGGGCAGAGGCAGATTTACTCATACAATCAACAGCCAAGGTGGCCACCTTTTTCAACACCGGGTAATTGACCACCCCCTCAGTACTTTCAACAACCCCTGTCCCCCTAATGGGCTGGAATCCATATATGCAACCACCCACTTTCCACCAGAATCAATTCCAATCGCCTTTTTTAGAGAGAGGCCGGAGAGGAAGAGGAAGGAAGAGGATCAACAACCAAGTCACCTTAGAAATGGAGGACCCAGTGGGCAACCATACCCAAAGCAAGACACCAGTACCGGGCACAAGTGCCCAGGGAATTTGATTACTAATCTGTCCAATAAAGAATTGAGTCTGGTTGAAACCAAGGTCCTAGAGAAGGGCCTCAGCTTTGTCCCCACAGAGAGACCAGATAAATTCAAATTGCACTGCAAGCTCTCAGAATTTTTTAGGAAGCTCAAACTCAAATCCTTCTTTGAATCTAAGGAGAACTCTAATACTGAAACTCACAGAGGCGACACTAACCTCAGAGTTAAGTCCACTTTCGTACCTTCTCCTTACACAATACCGGCTGAGATAACAGCCTTCGAGCTGGCAGTTTTCAATGACATGGAAGCCCTACAAGTGCCCACCATTTATAAGAACTTCACCGCTCTAGCATACCAAGCTCTTCGAGATTTACAAAACAACAAAGATATTACTATCAAACCAGCTGACAAGGGGGGTGGAATTGTCGTCCAGAATTTGACTGATTATGACAAAGTTTGTCTGACCCTTCTGGACGACAGAACCAACTATACCCCCCCTGACACAAGATCCAACACCAGAACTTAAAGCACGCATCCAGGATGTAGTCAAGGAAGCAGAGGAAAATGAATACATCTCCAGACATGAGGCGGCATTTCTTACTGCAGGGGACAGTGTGATACCCTATTTCTACACACTACCGAAGACACACAAGAATAAAATCCCCCCCACCAGGCAGACCGATCGTGTCGGGGTTTGGTTCACTTCAGGAACCACTCTCAGTGTTCTGCGACCATTTCTTGAAACGCATTATACAAGCCACCACAACCTATCTTAAAGGTACCAAAAGTGTACCACAACTCCTAAAAATTTCACCTTTGAGGAAGGATCGATCATTCTTGTAACACTAGACATAGAAAGTCTCTACACAAGTATGCCTCAGGATGACACCCTGAGAGTTCTGGGATCAGCACTTGACTCCATAACTTGGGAATATCGAACACCTAAAGACTTCATCCTGCAATGTGCGACAATAGCTTTGAAAGAGAATTTCTTTGAATACAACAGAAAACTATACCTACAAAGCACTGGTACTTCAATGGGCAGCATATTCGCCCCCTGTGTAGTGGGATTGTACGTCCATGATTTTGAAGTGAAACATATTTTGCCCACAGATGGCCGTTTTTCCTCCTCCAGAGGATTATGGAGGAGGTATATAGATGATATACTCCTCATCTGGAAGGGCAGTGAAACCCTATTAGAACAATGTTTTGACTGGATAAACACCCTAGACCCTAATTTGAAATTCACCCATTGCAGCAGCAAACAAGAAGTTGTGTTCTTAGATGTTGTAATCACAGTTAGAGGTACAACTCTAACCACTAGAACACACTACAAGCCAACTGCTAAGAACAACCTGCTTGAATTCTCGAGCTTCCACCCGAGACCGCTCAGGGAAAACCTACCATACGGTCAGTACCTTAGGATCCGGCGAAACTGCAGCAACATCAATGACTACCGGGAACAAGGTACTAATTTAACTCAAAGACTCAGATCAAGAGGCTACCCTACAAACATTCTGGACAAAGGCTACAAGCGGGCTAGGAACCAACCTCACGAAGTGCTTCTCGAAGACAAGGTAAAAGAGCTCAGAGAAGTACCACTCACGTGCGTTACCACATGCAGCAGCCTGTCAGAGGCAATGATGAAATCAATTAACAAGAACTGGAGTATTATCACCAGCAACAACAAAATCTGGGAAAAACCTATTTTTCCTTTAAAAAAGGAAGAAGCCTAAAAGATTCCCTTGTTCATACACGCCCTAAAATCGACACCCTGAACATGCCAATTGAGAGATCCATTACAGACACCTGGGGTCTCCCACCAGTAACCGGTCACTACCCCTGCTCTAACTGCAGTGTGTGTCATCTGACCACACACACTAACCAACTGACTTTGGAACCAGGTAAACTCTGGACCCAACGAGTTCACACAAGTTGTAACTCCACTAATGTGGTTTATCTGATCACTTGCCCGTGCCAAAAGAGATACGTAGGCATGAGCACACGCAAATACAAACAGTGAATATGCGAACACCGCAGCAACATCAGGTGTCGCAAGGTCACAACAAAAATGAGTGAACACTTCCTCCTCTCAAATCACACAACAAACAATCTAAATTGGACAATTATCGAACAAGTATGCTCTGGGAAAAATTTCACCAACATACTATTCGAAAAAGAACAACGCTGGGTCTACCATCTGGGGACGCACCTAAATGGCCTGAATGATGGGATACCATGGTCTACAGTGCTTAAACGCTAGCATCACAGCTTCCAGTATTTGTAATTGTATTAGACCATATACCACCGATCAGGTCTATAACCTTGTGTCGGGACAACTGCCTGACTGTCCTTTTGTAATTTCTCGATCTCTTACCAATCATCACTAAACTTGTCCTTGTCCTTCTTGCACTGATTATTGAATCTGGAGTGCAGTAACGATAACAATTTCACCAATCTAGCACTCCGTCTAATCCAGGACATACACTATTAACAAACAAGAATGAGGAACAGGTCACGGTTACAGTACCGCAAACCCAACACTAACTAGTGGAATAATGACCTTTCACAAACTACAAATTTCGCTGAATCAAAGAACTGCTTGCATTTTGTGCAAGTTGCACCATATTCTTCCCATGATACTGTCAAGAAATCGGTGATGAATTCTTCACGTTTTCTATTAGTTTGTCCCTGTCACCCAGATACCACGACTCAATAAAGTTTTATTGAATCGATATCACAACAACCACTAAAGTCTAGTGATCCAGTGTCTCGAGTTAATTGCGGGGTTTTCCGCCTGATCCACTTTATACTTACAATCATGGCTAACCCTCCTGACTTTAATGAGTAGTGTCCAAAAATGTTGTGTCGATACCACGCTCGAAGCACTTTTTTTTGGACACCTCCTTCTGCCATGTAACACTAATCAAGGTTAGCGTTCTAGTCTTCCCTCAATGTCACACCCCAACGTCACCTCAGATTGCCATCAGGCTATAAGTTGGCTATAATAGAAGCCATTTTTAATTTGATAGGCTAGCAGCTCAGAATAAATGTCATAGTGGCCCGCAAGCTTCTCAATTTTAATGGTGAGAATTACACTTTTGGTTGATTCTTTCACGAGAGGTGTTTGTGTGGATGTGTGCACAAGTTGGAGTTATTATTTGTGTCTCCCTAAATAGTGAAATTATTTTTTTGATTTCACTCTTTTTTCTTTCCTTTCCTCTTTCCTTCACGAGTGAGAGGGAGTCACCGATGATGATAAGCGGGTAAAACTGGTAATCATTAGCCAGGAACCCCTTGTGGCGTTTCTTCCGTGAGGGGCTCTCTCTCTCTTCTCACATTTTTTCACTGTTTGGAATATGTGGTTTGAAGGTGGTAGCTGATGTGTGGTTCGTTTATGAATTTGACACAATGACTTATAGGAATAAATGAAATTCCTATAAATAAGGAAACAAGAAAAAAGTGGGTTTCCCCATTAGGTCACATCTATATTGAAATATGTGTCTGATAGGAGGAGGCCCTGGTTGTATGCATAGGCTTTGAGTGGGGGGCAGCCTCCTCCCTTTCTTCCCCCTGTGCTCCTAGTTGAGTGAAGCCTTTTTTGTGCAAACAATTTTTTTGCATTTTGCATGCATTGCCACTGGTCTTCCTCTTCAAGGCCAGTGTACCTACCACAGTAAAATACTATTACGGTCATTATTTGGAAGCCACCTATTCAGTGGTTAGTTACAAGCACATCTCACAGAGAATGGATTTATCTCAAACCAGCGTAACAGATCTAACTAATTACGTGTTTTGTCTTTTTATATGTCTGTGTGTCAATTGTTCTTTTTAAGACTACACAGGTTCCTCTGATTTTGAGGTAATTTCTCCCATAACTGGTTGGTTTGTTCTTTTCGCACGTTTTTACACCGATTTTTTACTTTCACGTCCTCTGGTCTGGGTGGGCCTTAGCGTGCCCATAGCGCAGAGGTACACTCCCCATGGTCCTGACGAATGCCCAGTAAATCACACATCAAGGGCAGAAACATGTTGACCCCACTTTTAGTGAAAATAGCCGAACAATTAACTTGGTAGTTTCCGAACACATCGCTTTTAATATGTCAGATTGGCCACTGAATAAAGTTTTTATGTGAGACACAATTTGGACATTTTTAACCTTTCATATGTACACAATCTTCACAAATAACCAGCTCCGCAGTAACCTGGCGTTGAAGCACACCGGGCGGCATTTGGCTTCTCCCGGTGGGCCTGATGATGCAGCATGTCACCAACCAGGGTGGTGAGTGAGGGCTTCCTAAACAAATCTAATAGATTTGCATATTTATTCTCTCTCCTTTTGGGCTTCTATACATTTGTTGAATTACACTCTTTAGTTGTTTAAAGTTGTACTGCTATGAAGATCATGTGACTATTTCACCCATGGGGATTCCTCTTAAGTGGAGAATTCAGCACAGGGTTAATGTAGCCGCCTAAACAAATGCACACTTTTTCTTTTTTTATCTCTATAGGGAGAAAAGAATATGTGAAGAAAGCCCTTCACCTAGCCCCTCCATTCTTCTTCCCACTCCCTCTCTTTTCTGGAGTTAATCTTGGACTACTTATCAATCAATCAATCAGGAGTTTGTTAAAGCGCAATTACTCACCCGTAAGGGTCTCAAGGCGCTAGGGGTGGGGGGGCTGCAGGTTCCATTCCATCAAGGAGGGGGTCTGTCGAAGAGCGAGGTTTTGAGGTTTCTTGCGAAGATGGGGAGCGATGTAGTCTGTCTGAGGTGGAGCGGAAGGGCGTTCCATGCTTTGGCCGCCAGGAAGGAGAAGGAGCGACCTCCCAATCTGGTCTTTCTGGTGCGGGGGACCTCGGTGTTGGAGAGCTGGGCTGATCGTAGGGTCCTTTGGGGTGCGTGGAATTTGAGCCGACTGTTCAGGCATGCTGGTCCGGTGCCGCGGAGGGCCTTGTGTGCATGGGTGAGCATCTTGGGGGTGATTCTCGCCTCAACAGGGAGCCAGTGGAGTGTGCGCAGGTGCTGGGAGATGTGGCAGTGTTTTGGCAGGTTGAGGACCAGTCTTGCGGAGGCGTTCTGGATGTTCTTTAGCTTGCGGATGAGGTTTTCGTTCATTCCGGTGTAGAGTGCGTTGCCATAGTCAAGTCTGCTGGTAACCAGGGCGTGAGTGACTGTCTTTAGGTGTTCGAGGGGGATCCATTTGAAGGTCTTACGAAGGAGGCAGTGGCGTGGAAGCAGGAAGATGAGACAGAGTTGATCTGGCGGTCCATTTTGAGCTCGGAGTCCAGGATGATTCCAAGGTTGCGTGCGTGGTCTGTGGGGGTTGGCGGGTTTCCGAGGGCGGTGGGCCACCAGGTGTCGCTCCAGACCTCGGGGTTTGTACCCATGATGAGCACTTCTGTTTTGTTGGTGTTTAGTTGTAGGCAGCTGTTTTTCATCCATTTGGCGACGGCTTCCATGCCTTCTCGAAAGTTGCGTCTGGCGGTGTTGGGCTCGTTGGATAGGGAGAGGATGAGCTGGGTGTCGTCTGCATATGACACGAGGTTGAGTTCGTAGGTTCTGATGATGGGGGCAAGTGGAGCCATGTAGACATTGAAGAGGGTCGGGCTGAGGGAAGAGCCCTGGGGGACTCCGCAGGTGGTAGGTGTGGGGTCTGAGAGGAAAGGGGGGAGTCTGACCCGTTGCGTCCTGCCGGAGAGGAAGGAGCAGATCCAGTCGAGGGCCTTGTCCTGGATTCCTGCGTCGTAGAGTCTGTGTATTAGGGTGCAGTGGGAGACTGTGTCGAAAGCCGCTGGTAGGTCTAGGAGGATGAGGGCTACTGTTTCTCCTTTGTCCAGTAGGGTGCGGATGTCGTCTGTTGCAGCGAGGAGGGCTGTTTCCGTCCTGTGGTTTTTTCTGAAGGCGGATTGGGAGGAGTCAAGGATGTTGTGTTCTTCAATGAATGTGGCGAGTTGGCTGTTGATGGCTTTCTCAATGACTTTCGCTGGGAAAGGGAGCAGGGAGATGGGTCTGTAGTTTTTGAGGTCGGTGGGGTCCGCTGATGGTTTCTTCAGGAGGGGGTTGACCTTGAGGTGTTTCCAGTCATCGGGGAATGAGGCGGTCGCCAGGGAGCGGTTGATGGTGTGGCAGAGCATGGGTGCGATGGTGTCAGGGGCTCTGTTGAAGATGTGGTGGGGGCAGGGGTCCGTGGGGGCCCCTGAGTGGATTTGCTTCATTGTCTTCAGTGTGTCTTTGGTGGTGAGGGCTGTCCAGTCATCAATCGTTGGTTTCCGGGTATCGGGGTGGTTGGTGAGGGTTCAGTGTGTTGGTTGTCTTTGTCGAAGTTGTCGTAGATGCTCTTGATTTTGTGGTGGAAAAAGGTGTTGAGTTTGTCGCAGAGGTCTTGTGAGGGAGGGATGTCGGTAGACTCGCTGGTGGGTTGGGCGAACTCCTTGATGGTGCTGAAGAGTTCTTTGCTGTTGTGTGCGTGGGTGGAGATTCTGTCTTCAATCGCTTTTTTCCTTGTTTCTCTGATGAGTTCATGGTGAGCGTTGGTGGCGGCTCTGAAGTTGTTGTGGGCTTCTGTGGATTTGGTGTTTCTCCAGGCCTTTTTGAGGCGGCGGCATGTGCGCCTAGACTCTTGAAGTTCGGTATTAAACCATCTGGCTTTCTTGGCACGGGTATTGTTGTTTTTCTTGAGGGGACTATGGTGTTGGTGCTGTCCGAGATCTATCTATGCAGGGTTCGGGCTGCGGTGTTGGGGTCGTCATTTTCTGCGATGGTTGGGGTGGAGTTGTTGAGTGAGGAGATGAGCTGGTCATCGGTGATTTTGGTCCAGTTTCTTTGTGGAAGCAGGTGCTGGTGTCTGTGGATGGTGGGTGTTCTGAAGGTGAAGTGGACGCAACGATGGTCGGTCCATGGGAGTTCGGTGGTGTGGCTGAAGGTGATGGAGTTTCCTGTAGTGAAGAGGGGGTCGAGTGTGTCCTGCTGAGTGCGTGGGCTCGGTCACGATCTGGCAGAGTCCAATGTTGTGGAGGTTGTCCAGGAGGCATTTGGTGTTGGGGTCCAGTTGATTGTCGAGGTGGAAGTTGAGGTCTCCCAGCAGGGTGTAGTTGGTGGATGCGATGGCCTGCGGGAAGATAATGTCCGTGATGGAGTTGGCAAAGGGTTCACGGGGTCCAGGGGGTCGGTAGATGAGGGTTCCATGGAGGGCGGCAGTGGGGCTGGCCAGTATCTTGAAGTGAAGGTGTTCCATCAGTTCTGTGGACTCGTCAGGGAGTGTGCTCAGGCGGAGGCTGGATTTGTGGATGATGGCGATTCCTCCTCCTGGGTGGGTGGGCCGGTCCTTCCTGTAGATCTTGTATCCTTGGGGGATGGCAATGGCGATGTCCGGTCCTGAGGTGGCGTTGGTCCAGGTTTCAGTGAAGAATGCTACGTCCAGGGTGGTGCTTTCGAGGAGGTCCCAGATTTCTGTGGCATGTTTGTGGAGGGATCGGACGTTGAGGAGGATGCATTGCAGGGTCTTCGGTTCGGTTGTGTTCTTATGGGCGGGTTGTGCTGGATCCGTGTTCTTAGCGGTGCTGCAGGTGTACCGGCAGCGGTGACAGCTGAAGGGTCCATGGGTGTCGGCTGGTGATGCTAGCTTGCAGTTGTTGTTGCAGCCTGGGTTGAGTGTGTGGAGTGCTGCTGGGTCGTAGCGTTGGCGGGGCGGAGGTCCAGGGTTCCTGCTGCTGGTCGCAGACGGGCGAAGACGTGCTTGCCTTTGACGCGCCTTCGGTACACCAGCAGCGCGCCTGCAGCAGCGCGCCCGCTGCCGCTGCGCGACCGCGCAGTGGCCGCCATTAAGTAGGGGTCGGGGAGGGCTGGACAGCTGGGAGGCGGGAGCGGGGAGAGAGCTGGATTGGGCCGGTCGTGCTGGGGGGGAAGGGCCGTGGGGGCAGCAGCGGCGGGGAAAGGTAAAGGGAGGAAAGAAGGGATAAAGAAAAAAGGGAAAATAAGCTGAATTAAGGCACAAAAGAGCAGAGATGCAGAAAAGGGCAGAAAGGTGAAAGATGGAAAGGGTAGAAAAACGAGTGAAAACGAGTGAAGGAACAGAGAGAGAGAAAGGGAAAATGGGCAGAAATAAGGCAAAAAAGAGCAGAGGTGCAGAAAGGTGAAAGATAGATAGGGTAGAAAAACGAGTGAAAACGAGTGAAGGAGCAGAGGGAGAGAAAGGGAAAATGGGCAGAAATAAGGCACAAAAGAGCAGAGGTGCAGAAGGGTGAAAGATAGAAAGGGTAGAAAAATGAGTGAAGGAGCAGAGTGAGAGAAAGGAGACAGAGGTCCACTGGTCCACCAGGGATGAGGTGCAAGGAAACCTGCGGTTGGAGGAGGGCCTCGATCACTAACACTCAAGAGTGCAGGGGCAGGGGCACCTCACTTAATGGTGAAGCTGCGAGGGTGGGAGAGCAATTTCACTGACAATGAGTCAGTGGTCTTGCTCGCCTGTCCCCGCAGTGGCCGCCATTAAGTAGGGGTCGGGGAGGGCTGGACAGCTGGGAGGCGGGAGCGGGGAGAGGAGCTGGGTTGGGCCGGTTGCGCTGGGGGGGGAGGGACCGCGGGGGAAGCAGCGGCGGGGAAAGGTAAAGGGAGGAAAGAAGGGATAAAGAAAAAAGGGAAAATAAGTAGAAATAAGGCACAAAAGAGCAGAGATGCAGAAAAGGGCAGAAAGGTGAAAGATGGAAAGGGTAGAAAAACGAGTGAAAACGAGTGAATGAGCAGAGGGAGAGATAGGGAAAATGGGCAGAAATAAGGCACAAAAGAGCAGAGATGCAGAAAGGTGAAGAAAGGTGAAAGATAGAAAGGGTAGAAAAACAAGTGAAGGAGCAGAGTGAGAGAAAGAAGACAGAGGTCCACTGGACCACCAGGGATGAGGCGCAGGGAAACCTGCGGGTGGAGGAGGGCCTCGATCACTAACACTCAAGAGGGCAGGGGCACCTCACTTAATGGTGGAGCTGCGAGGGTGGGAGAGCAATTTCACTGACAATGAGTCAGTGGTCTTGCTCGCCTGTCCCCGCAGTGGCCGCCATTAAGTAGGGGTCGGGGAGGGCTGGACAGCTGGGAGGCGGGAGCGGGGAGAGGACCTGGATTGGGCCGGTCGCGCTGGGGGGGGACTGGCCGCAGGGGCAGCAGCGGTGGGGAAAGGTAAAGGGAGGAAAGAAGGGATAAAGAAAAAGGAGAAAATAAGCAGAAATAAGGCACAAAAGAGTAGAGATGCAGAAAAGGGCAGAAAGGTGAAAGATGGAAAGGGTAGAAAAACGAGTGAAAACGAGTGAAGGAGCAGAGGGAGAGAAAGGGGAAATGGGCAGAAATAGGGCAAAAAAGAGCAGAGGTGCAGAAAGGTGAAAGATAGAAAGGGTAGAAAAACGAGTAAAAACGAGTGAAGGAGCAGAGGGAGAGAAAAGGAAAATGGGCAGAAATAAGGCACAAAAGAGCAGAGATGCAGAAAGGTGCAGAAGGGTGAAAGATAGAAAGGGTGAAAAACGAGTGAAGGAGCAGAGTGAGAGAAAGGAGACAGAGGTCCACTGGACCACCAGGGATGAGGCGCAGGGAAACCTGCGGGTGGAGGAGGGCCTCAACCACTAACACTCAAGAGTGCAGTGGCAGGGGCACCTCACTTAATGGTGGAGCTGCGAGGGTGGGAGAGCAATTTCACTGACAATGAGCAATGACTCAGTGGTCCTGCTTAACCCTTTCGCTGTGGCGGCTATTCCGCCGCACAGCTAACGGGGCGGGGCAGCCGCGCGGCGGCCGCATGCTGGTGACAGAACCTCTCCGTCACCAGCCGCGGTTGAGCTGTGCTTGTGACGGAGCGGATCCGTCATGGCCCCGCCCGCCTAATAGAACGCGCCGCGCAGTCGCGAAATCAGAGCCGCGCAGGCGCGGCGGCCGGGCCATGACGGAACCGCTCCGTCATCAGCACAGCCCAACCGTAGCTGATGACGGAGCGGTTCCGTCATCAGCAGGGGAGGGGTTAAAGTGAGTGAAGGGTAAGGAGGAGAGTTTGGGAATGCCTACAACATATAGTTTGTGGGGGTTGCTAAGCTTTCATTAAAATTATGCCTTCAAACACCTATTTCCTATCCCTTGATTCTGATTTAAAAATTTGAATTTATCTGCAGTCATGGCAGAGAAATTGACACTTGTAATGGACACACGCCTGTCAGAAATCTCTTTGTGAATTCCTCACATACTCAAAAAAGATACATTTGTTCATCAACATCCTGTAAAGGCCACACAGTTTTTCAGGTTGGGCCTTTTTATTTAAAGTCAAAATGTCTGTATTTGTAGTGCACTGTTTGATATCTTTGTACAGACATGTTTTTCTTTGTTTCTTAGAATCTATTACCACACATTAATCTGTTTATAGCTAAATGGATTTTGTGTTATCACACATCATTGTCACTTACTAGCTGTCTTCAGTAGTCTGCCACTTCTCATCGAAATGTATGTTGCATGTATCAGTTTTAAGTATATGCATCACAGGGGTTGTTTACTTTGCGTTCTATCCTTACCTAAATCTTTGCTGTTAGTGAGTCATCTTATTCTTCTTCATTTCAAATGGTCTTTTGAAATCTCCATTATTTATCCAGTGATGGCTTCTCCTGAATAGTATGTGTGGGGGGGGGGGGTAGAAAAAATTCACTTACCTCCAAGCCGCCGCCTCTCCTCCATCCCTCTACTACCCGCAACACATGGAAGCAGGAAGCACACAAGATCCCAGACTCCCCTAGCCGACCACAACACTCCTGTTACCGGTATGACAGAAGTGTCGTGATTAGTCTGAGCGGCTTGGTTCACCACTCAGAGAGAGAGTGGGAGCCTGGAACAGTCATCCACTCGGCTGTACAACACAGCGGATGGAGAAATTCTAAAGTGCGCATGACGGTTTGGTCGGTCCAAGGCATGCAGTCAAATTGTCATGCGCATTTATGGTGCATCAACCACTCCTCCCCATTACATAGCCCAGTCCCTACCCAGTACGAAAAACCAAACATGCGCAGTATGGAGAAAAATTATAAATAATAACATCGGTGCAACGCTCCTACTCCTTAGCGGAGGAGCCGCTGCTGTATTTATATGCTACGGAATTACTGTTAACAGTGGTCTTGTTAATACTGAGGACAGAGAAGCAATAGGGATTACATGTTTTTTTTAGAATAACATGGATGAACTGGTTCTTGCGTGCCAAATCCAGCAGGCTTGTCCCTGGAATTTCAAACCAACATTTTGTCTGAATTCAGCAGCTGAATAAACAAAATTCATAGTATCTATGAACCCAGAAACTAATATTAACAGGTCCATTACAATTTAGGTGTCACTTGCAATAAAGGTCACAGTAGTTTACATTGATCCAGCAAATCAACCAGGACAGTTCACGCTGGTTGCCATAAAACCAAGCCCAAGTACAGCATTTGGCCCGTAAAGTCAAATGTTTCTTATAAGTCTGTGTTATTTTGTTTCTCATATTTTTTGTATCTTTAATTAGTTTTCTATGGTTATTCACCAGCAGCTTCTCTTCTACAGAAATCAGATGGACAACAGAAGACACATCCTTCCTACCACCTAGCAATGATTGGATCCTCATTACTCTTATTCTTCCTTCCTCATCCCACTGCTTACAAGATGAAGGAAGGACCTGCCTCATTCAGTCATATAAAAACCTAGCTTTAAAAAAATAATTTTGAAAATGGTGTTTCACCACCATCTCTTAGTGTGCCCTGCCCCTTGTGGAGGATGTGGAAAGGGATTGGTGCCCATTGCAATTCCTGTTTTTCGGGTGTGCATCCATCCATGGCTGGGCACCCTGAGCACAGTGGGTGCAGAGCCTAACATTTGTTTTCACATGGGAAGTGTTGTGCCGTGTGCTTATGTGTTGAGTACACTAGTGGTCTTCGGTCTCTGATGGACACCTTGCAAGCAACACATAATCAATTAGGAGGTATCTGGGTGTGGTCAATAAAGTTCATGATGCAGTACATACAGTTAAGGGTTGCATGCATGAATAAAGTGGTGCAAACCAGAGCTCGGTGTGTGGTGTGGTCCTGTGCATGCTCCTGGGCTGGCGAAGACGCTACAGGAGGGAGGGTTTGGTGACGGTGTATGCTCACAGAAGTCCCGTCTCTCCCTTCTAGTTCAGAGGAGGAAACAGATAAGACGATAATATACAGTTATATATAACGTCCACGAAGTAGAAGAAGCTCGGGGAAAGATTACTTTTAAAATACCAATAGTGAAAGATTGCAAATCAGTGAATAGAGGTTGCGAGAAGGTTCTAGCGGTAGCATTGTTTTCAATGGAACCAGTCGTCTAAGGGTCGAGGGTATGCCTTCCATAACTTTATAGAGAAAACATTTTAAAATGACATATACAACTCCCTTGCAGCCAGGGAGAATAATATTGCTATATGTTTCCAGAAATAGTAAAATACTCTAAAAGCAGGCGAAAATGTATTCCTTGCATATACAAGTAACTGCATACGAACACCAAGCTGGAGCTTATTATAAAGGAGCTGCGCTCACAGAAGTACGTCAGTATAATCTACGTAGAGGGGCCAATTTTAAAATAATTCCGTCAACCATCAAAATAGATGTCAACTCAAAGATTCAAGGTAATACTCGAAGACCAACTAGCTCAAGCAACGTGAGTTAGTTATCAGCTTCGAAAAAGATTACTGCCACCTTTAATACGTTAGGGATTTTTCTTGTGTCATGTCTAGATGTGCCTGCTCTCATTTCCTTGGCATTTCCATATGACACTTGTGCCGTAGCAATTTATAACATGGCTGCCAGTCTTCACGTATGTTCTAATTAGGTCAGGGGCAGTACCTACTATACCGAAAAAAGACATTATTTCGTGTTGTCATTTTTTCCCGTCAACGCCCCCTCTCTCTCTCCTAAGCAGAGCGCCACATTTTTGCAGGAGGTGGAACCTGGCACGTAACTCATTTTTGGCAAGCGGTAGGTACGTTGTCCCTAAAAAGACAACGATAAGCAGAAAACAGTCAAAGGAGGAGGAAGCTAAATGTAGAAAGGCAGGGACGAAGAGAAAAAGCAGGGCTTGAAAAAAAGACAAGTGTGAGAGAAAAAGACACAGTAATTGTATTAAGGTGGACGAAAAGGGCATTAGGTGGAAATAAAACCTGGCAGTCTTGGAGCTAATTGAACTTTGGAATTCGACGACGTTCGTGGTGCGTTCGTCAGAAAATGTTCGGGCTCCCGGACTTGTATTTTGCCAAATGGCGCACTGATACAGCCACAGGCCGAAACACAGCATTGTAAGGCTTATATTATCCTGACGAGCAGAATTTCAGTTGCAATGTATATTCGCTGCTGCTTTGCGTCATCTGTCACTGGCCAGGCCGCTAATGTTAAAGGGGAACGGACTAACTGTGCCTGCAGAAAGAGAATTACCAGGCGAAATGAAATTATCGGCAGCAGTTCAGAACTCAATATTAGACATTAGGATGCAATCTTATCCTGCTCCCTGGTGTATTCAATATGAACCCTGAACTGTGGTAATAATCATTTTTCAGAGAGGAAGAGGAATTGATTTGACGATTTAAGGGAAAGAAATTGTGAAAAACGATGGCGAGGAAATCAGCACAGGCTGGAATTTCTTCCATGAATGAGTATCCTGTGATTTCCCCTGTCATTCCTATAATATATTAGTTATTCGCATAATGTGTGTGCATTTAATTTTATGCTTAGGTGTGTAACTGAAACTGTGTGCTATTGTTGTGATTGTTTTATTGGAACTGGTAACAATAATCAATAAGACTGATATGGTTTCTAGAAGCAAACAAATAGCGATTTTGGAAAATTAAGAAGAAATGCTATTTCGATTTAAAACAAATTACATCAAATATTGGTATAATTCTGCAGTGACAAAAAGTTATTTGCTAATGCAAGTTCCATGGTTCCCAATACTCATCAACACAGCCTGTGACCGCTACCCACTGTAGAGTGTTGAGCTCTGTAATATAATACTCTGGGGCATATTACCAACAACTAGCGATAATTATCGCTATGTTGGTTTAGCGGCGAAATTTTTATCGCCGTGCTGCGGCAATTTATATCGCTTAGGAACCTTGCTATTATCAAGGTTTATCTCCTAAGCGATAAAAATCGTCCGAAATGCATGAATATCGCTGAAAAGTCAGCAATATTCGTGCATTACCGAGCTAATGCTCTTAGCCATGTTATCCACCTCCCATTGGATAACATGGCTAAGAACTGCTCAGGGGCAGGTGTTAGCTTTTGGAGATATTCGAGCTTAGCGCGAATATCTCCAAAAGTTGGTAATAGGAGATAGCGATGTAAGCGACTTTTTCCAGTCACTAACATCTTGGCACGCCCACTTTGCATGTCATTAGTGATAAATATCACTGACATGCAAAGCGGGGCCCAAGATGGTCGCTATCTCCTACTAGCTGTCGCTAACTGGTGTTAGCGACAGCTAGGTAATAGGGAGATAATTTTATCTCCGCTTTCTTGGCTTTTAAAGCCAAAAAAGCGGAGATAAACCCCCTTGATAATATGCCCCTATGTGCCTGACTCACAAAGGACCTCCCCGCAGTGATGGAGGCTCCACAGTCGTGGGGGAGTCTCCACACTAGGGGTGGAATCTCAGCTATAAGAATTCTCATTGTGGATGTTCTGCCCCAAGTGGCAACTCCCCTATAACTGTGGGGCCTCTGCCAGGTGCACAGAGGGCATTTGTGAATCATGCCCCAAATGTTCTATCTGTAGAAGACTTAAGGCCTGATTTAGAGTTCGGGGGGAAGGCTAATCCATCCAAATGTGACAGATATCCTGTCTGCCTATTACAAGTGCCATTATTATTATTATTATTATTATTATGTTTCTTATATAGCGCCAGAATCGACCCCCGAAGGGGTATCTCAGCGCTTGCCTTGGGAACCCGTCCTGGCTTTTCCCTGTGAGATAGCCCCTACAGGGCATCCCCAAGGTGAAAGCCAGGCATCCCGCCGCGGGGGGGCCGTTGTGGAGATTAAGCAAGCTTAATGCCCAGAGTTGCAGAGTGTGAACCCATGATTAGGTCAGGCACCGAAGCGAGAATTATCGAGTCCATAGACATTTGAGCTCAAGACCCTGCCGCGTCGGGAATTGAACCCTGGTCCCGGGTCTGACCTCTGCTTCAGGGTCTGCCTGCTCTAACCAGTGAGCCACACTTCTCCACTAAATTGAATGTAATGCAATTCTAATAAGGTGGACAGTATAGCCGTCATGTTTGTGATGAAGTAAGCCATCCCGTAACCCAAATCAGGCACTAACCATGATGCCAAATGTATCAGCGAGCCGTGGTGCACCCAATCATGAAGCTTGGTAAGGTAATCTAACGATTTCGTGAAGGTAATATCGTTTATAAAATGAGAGTAGGTTCATTGCCCCCCACTGAATAAGTGAGAAGGTGGACATAACTGCTTACATTGGAAATTGTTTCACGTTTAAATTCAGAGATTTTCGTACTAGTAATAAAAGTCAAACTGAACATTCGAATCAGAGAAAGGACAGGAACTTAAATCACATTTTAGCAAATCACTTGCAATGATATCAATTATCAAAATTATTCAGATCATATTTTTCAACACAGCTATGGTACGGGTCTGCTTCTACCACTTCCTCTTCATAACAGCCAACACCCAAAATGTGAAAAGACAAGCATATTTTTACATGACAAACCAGTTTTACATTAATTTGTGCTATTTGCTTCAAGGTTTCTTATAAATAAAGTGCAGTAGCGAAAGGTAGTTTGCAAAATAGGACAAGTAGTATGTCGTTTTCAGTACCTTTCTTCTACTGTTAAACTCTTGTGACTACTCGTTTGACAAATTTTAGCAAGACTGTCAGGAGCAGAATGCAGTGGAAAGAGTGGAAGCTTGGAGATCATGCAATCAATTACACATACAAATAGGAAATATTCAGGAAGATTTCGATTGAGAGAACACGTTAAGCATGATTACGAGATGAGAATATATTCTGATCCCTGGTCAGGATTCCAGATAATGTAGTAATTAAACATTTCTCTAAATTTCTCTTGGCAAATGTTGACAGATGGAACCTGTTCAAATTAACCTTGGAAATTGTACAGCAAAGTCCACAATGTAGGTAATTTGGTGCAGAAACCATGCATTCTGCATGTAATTCCCATTCCACAAGTGAATTAGGAATATAAAATAGCTTGTGACACAATGTAATTACCCCATCAGAGGGCCTCAGTAGTTACTGAGTGTGGTAAATACCTCACCTTTATCCTTACATTGTCATCAGGACTTTGGAAATAATTATGTATGTAATGCGTGAAGCTCTACTCTTAACTATAAATCCCAATCAAATGAACTGTAATCCAACTGTGACAAAAAGCTACATTCATCATTCACTTTTGTGTGTAACAAATGACATGTTATAAGTCCTATATTAAACATACATTCTGAATTCGGAAATTAAACATACATTCTGAATTCAGAGATTGAGCATTATAGTGTTTATAGTTGACTGCCGCAGTCTGAGCCTAATACCGATCACCACCAAGTGATTCTGCACAGTAAATGATGGAGTTAAAATGAATGGCAGGGACAGTTTGAAGATCATCAATCTCAGAAAGGGAAGCACCAAAGCTGGCAGCAGTGTTCCAATGGCCCAGCTCCTACATGACATTGGCAACGACTATTTTAAGTTTTATAACTTGCAATAATTCATTTTGTTAAAAAGGGAGGTTTTGGGGGTGTGGCTTATGCCCAAGGAAGATGGTGGTATTTAAGTGACTCGTCTGAGGACGGCGGGAAGATGAAGGGATTTCTCCAAGTAGTTCGCTGCATGGACCTGCTATTTTGAGCAAACAGAAGTCAGAACCTCTTCTCTACAAGGCAACGCTAGTCTCATCATTTTTAAGGGGCGTCTTAGCCATTTGCTTTCCACTTCCTTCATGACCGGCATGACAGCCGCCATTTCAGGGCTGCTCGTGACCCGAGGGAAACCGCCTTCACTGTGCGGTCCGCTTTCAGAGACTGTTTCAAGTTTTCCTCCCTACTCCGCAAGGAATGGAGTGAGAATGAGGCAGCCCCCTTTCAAAACTGCTACATGTTAAGTACTCTATTTAATAATTCTTGCTCCACATCAGTATTGCACATTTCCGTGGCACAGTGCTACCTCCCTTCACCTCTTGTGTTCCTCAGCTGCATTCTGCTTTCAACCCAGGTTTCCAGTTATGTTAGTCAGACTTTATTCATAGCGCTGTATGGTACTTTATTGTTTCACTGGCACACTTAAGTCCAGAACTGAAGGGAAATACATCATACATCTATCATGATCCTGGTCTTTCCATGAAGTAAGCTGTGAGTTATTTCACACGCCATTCGCACAAAAGTGTTTCATTGTTCAACAGCTCTCCATCTGCGCTGCTGCAAACAGAGTTTACTATTTTCTTTTCATTAAAGCCTGTGACTATTAATTGCATATTTCACTCTTTGTTATTTCACTGCTGCGTGTCTCAGTTACTTGACGCGCCCCTCAATTCACTCACTTTCAACTAATGTGAATCATGCATTCTATTATCCGCGAGATTGCCCAATTAGGTGACACTTTAAAGGATTACATAGTTTCTTCAGTGCTGACCTTGATTTTTCTCTCTTTTATGGGCAAACTTAAGAAGTAAATCCACTGCAAGCAACTTTGAATTGTATGCTTACTGTGTGCTCAAAACGTTGTGCTCACCTTGCCTAAATGAAGGTACCCTTGATCTCATCACCTAAAATGGCTTCTTCATCTATCGCTAATGTTTCTTCAGCAGCTACCAAAACATCAACTAAATGGTTGAAAAGGGATTCTTCTCCACCGAAGCAAACCTCGTCAGTCTCCATGGATCTTCTTTTGGAAGAAATCCGTGCCCTACAACCATTTGTTGAAGAGACAAACTCCAAAATATAATTCCTAACAAATGGATGGGAAAAATTGGAGGGAAGAGTTTTTAAGGTCGAACATAATGTAGAAATGCTAAGCTCATCTTACATCAAATATGAGGCTCTTCAATCCCTAGATACATCTCTACAAAAACAGGCCGAAAACATGAAAAATACAAACAGAAGAAATAACCTCTATATATATGGCTTATTGGAGGGCACAGAAGGGCCTGACACCATTTCTTTCATTCAAAAGTTCCTGCCGACTGTGCTCAACTTGCCTGAGGGCACAATTCTCAAAATACAACGTGCTCATAGACTACGCCCGACGCATTTAGCATCTTCAAGCACAAAATGACAGAGAGGATTCATATTGTACTTAATAGAATACACAGATCTTCTAAAAGTATTATCAGCAGCTGAGCTCATGAACCGTATTTCATTCTCAGGAAACCAACTTTTCTTCTCACAGCATTATGCAAAGTACACAGCAGATGGACGTAGAGAGTTCCTTGCCATGCGACCAGCGCTACGCTCTATTGGAGCATGGTTTGGATTATTCCATCCTTGTTTGTTCAAGGTTACTTTCAATAATAACACGATGACTTACGAAGATCTAACCTAGCTAAGGAGTTTCCTCAACATACACTGCCCAGAATAGATGGACACTTCTAGTACACACTTTAAATACACCTTGTTGTGTTGTCTAATCGTATAACACCTTATATATTAATATATCGCTTTTCATGCAGGTGCATTGGTTAGACTCTAATGCACTTATCTGATTTGCTTGTTTTAATTTACCTTTCGCCTTCAAGTTGTAACTACACAACATTTGTCTTCAAAATGCGAAATGTCATAAAATAATTTGATAGTACTAATCATTTCTTCTTTCCGCAGGTTCCAACTTTGTGTGTACGACTTGTGGGTCTTGTATGTTATTTTCATCCCGAAGTCTCCTTGCCTCACCTTGTGGAGTCTGGACTTGTCATCTTTCCATGTGGCCTCATCCCCCCACCCCTTCATTGTTTTGAATTTTATGTAAGTACGGCCTTTTTTATTCTATTATTCTTCACAGTAATCATTTTCCCTTTCTTCCCTTTATACCTTCAGTCTTCTTTTTCTCACGTATTTCTCTATCATGTCTCTTTTTGCACCCTTACCTTCCCTATTTTTTCTATTTTCGTTAAATGGTTTTTATAAATCTTATCTATGTACGTAATATAAAGATTATTCAGATGGTTTTTATAGTGCTTACCATTGTGTTTATTACAAGTGTGATATTTCACAGTATGCAGAATATTATTGGTTCACTTCATAGGGGGACACAAAGCAGGGAAGCACCTGGCAGGTGTGGAAAACTGTTTTCTGAGACGCTTACTTGCTCTCCCGCAAGGTACGCCACTCCTCCCCTTAAGACTCGACTTGGGCCTTCCATCTGTTGCTGAAGACCTTTTGTCGAAACCCGTGAAGTTCTGGCATCGGGTATGGACCACCGTGGAACTGCACCATTACAGACAAGACCTTATGCATGTAATGAGGCTGAATGCCAACAGCAAAATTCCCTGGCTGGCTTTTATCAAGGCGGAACTGTTTAGCCTGAACTTGCCAGACTTATGGGATGACCCAGCCCAGGGATGTCAAAGGATCACGCGTAAATCTCT
Source organism: Lissotriton vulgaris (assembly GCF_964263255.1). NCBI lineage: Eukaryota > Metazoa > Chordata > Amphibia > Caudata > Salamandridae > Lissotriton > Lissotriton vulgaris. Next base: position 1,189,747,408 of record NC_141691.1, on the reverse strand, counting down.
TGCACAGCTGTATAAAAATAAAAACCTTGTTGATATGGACAATGCTCATAATAGCAGCACCCTGACGGGACGTTTTATGGTATCCAAAAATTCTTATGCTTTTGAACCCTTTATGGATTTTATTTTTCCTCTTCTGGCAAGGAAACTGTTCCTCCAATGGAGGTTTGGTACACTCCCCACCAAAGTATTTACCAGCAAATGGTCTTCAGGGGGTGACAAACTTTGCCCATGTTGTAAAGCCCAGGATGAAGACGACCTACATATAATGTTTGTTTGCCAGGCTTAACAGAGTCCCAGGAAGCGTTGGATAGCACCGTTGTGTCGGAACCTGGGCTTCAGGAAATACCTGCAGGCCTACAGGGTCATGAAAACGAACACTTTGGGCCACATTGTCTTTGCTGTCTCAAAATTCTTAATGGCAGCATGGATAATAAGGAAGAAAATGTCCCCCTGAACTGGTGTTACCTTGCATTTTTTAGTCCATGTGGGTTCAGCAGAAATTTTTATATGTAAATACTGTCTTTTATATATATGTATGTATTTTATATTATTGCATCTTTTATGGCCCATGTGGCCGAAATAAAGAATTTTTGGAATTGGAATTGGTTCACTTCATATTTCATTATCTTTATTTCGCATATGTTTTTGAAAATTGCCACATGGAATTTAAGAGTCTTAAAGTCTTAAATTCCTCTATTAACAGACAGAGAGCTTTGTCTCACCTTTTCAAGCTAGATGCTAATATTGCTTTATCACAAGAATCACATCTTACAGAGTGTGAATCATTAGAACATAAAACAAATTGGGTTGGTGAAATTTTCTTCACACCAGGAGAAGGTAAAATAAATGGTGTTATATCTCTATGTCATAAAGCACTGAACGCCAAACTCATTTCTCAAGAATGCGACACAGAAGGCAGATGGCTTTTTACTAACTTACTGATAGGAAAAACGTAATTTTCCTTGCTCAACATATATGCCCCTACAAATGGCGATGCTTCGCTTTGGTCCCGTATCTCTCAACTACTTCTAAAGTGTCCATCAGAGAATTTCCTCCTTGAAGGAGATTGCAACCAAATGATGGATCCTTTCATTGACAGAAATTCTAAGGCTCCCTTCATCCCAAACACAACACACAAAGCTTTTTGTTGCACTATAAAACAGAGGAATGTACTAGATGCCTGGTGACTCTGTAATCTGTCTCTGTGCGAATATTCTTTTTTCTCCCCTCCGCATCAAACACAATCCAGAATAGACCATATTTTCATTTCACGTAATGTCTCCCAATCTTTACGCTCAGCTGACATAGGCCCTATACTTATTTAGAATCACGCTCCTGTTTTGATTCAGTTGGATGTTTTACATCAATCAGCGAAGCCAAAAAGATGGTGTTTTAACAACTCTTTACTTCTAGACCCTAATTTTAATACTTCTCTTATCAGCCAGAACAAATCTGGCAAATTACTGGCTAATTATCTGAAGATTAAGCAACATGAACTTCACATTGACTCCATCATCGATGATAAGCAAACCCCAAAATTCAAGGACCCTGAAATACTCCAAGAATTTGTAAATTTTTGTAAGTCTCTGTACACACCAGAAAACATACCTTCAGATGTGTATATTTCCCAGTATTTTTGCACAATTCAGAAACAAACTAAATCCCAAATGAATTTCAACCTTTTGGAAACTGACATTACACAGGAAGAAATACTAAATGCTTTGAAGACTCTTAAACTCTTAAACTCTTAAAAAAGAAAAAGCCCCGTGCCCGATGGCTATACAGTTGAATTTTATTTACACTTTGCCCAATTACTTCTTCCACACTTACATACTCTTATTTCTTCTTTCATTACTTCCTGTAATTCCTCGGGCTCCTTTTCGGAGGCCTTGATATGTCTAATACCGAAAAATGATAAGGATTTACAATATTGTAAGAACTATAGACCTATTTCCCTTTTGAATGTGGATTACAAAATGTTCTCGAAAGCTCTAGCCCTATGATTAGAATCACACCTTCCCTTGCTGCTGGGCAAAGACCAATCAGGTCCTATTAAAGGTTGTAACATCACCGACAATACATGTTTATTTTTTGACATCATATCCAAGTCGACACACTATTCAGATCCACTAGCAGCAATGGCCCTTGATGTGGAAAAAACCTTCGAAAGGGGATATTTTCCATGCCCTTAAATGGTTTGGATTCGGACCAAAAATGGCCTCTTTAATTGCTTTACTCTTTTCTGAGCCTAAAGCTGCTATCTCTACTAATGGTCTCATATTCCCCTACTTTAATCTTAAACAAGGAGCATGCCAGGGATGTCCCATATCCCCTTTTCTTTTTAACTTAGCTTTGGAACCTTTTCTGTCCAGGGTTTATTTCTGGTTCTAAGCAAACTAAATTAGCAGCATACGCTGTTGATATCTTAGTATTTCTTTCTGAACCACAGTCCTCACTTACAGCATTTTTGAGAGAAGTGGAAACATACAGATTGGTTGTCTGGCTATAAACTAAACAAGTACACTTTTAAGGATGACTTTAAGATCTCTAATTTCACTTGGAACTCTAAACATATAACATATGAGTGCAAATTGGCACCCCTTCATCTTTCTTGGTGGGGTCGCTTGGACACAATTAAAATGATGCTTACGCCTATAATTCTGTACATTATAACCAATATCCATTCCAGCTAAACTCTTTCATAGGATCAATTCTATTTTGTTATCTTTTTTATGGAATGCTAAAAATTCATGAATGGCATTACTGAAATGGACAAGGCCAAAATCAGAAGGTGGTGTAAATTTTCCCCATATCTCTAACTATCATAGAGCTTTTCAGTTAAGATAAATATAGAATTGGGGTTCAGATCAATCAACAGATAAACCATTATGGGTTGATCTTGAGACATCATTTATAGCCCTTTTTTCATTTCAGAAATAGCTTTCATTCACTCATAAGCCACAAAACTTTCCACACCAGTAATCAAGCAGTCTTGTAAGATATTAGCCGCTACCCCTCATCTAGGTCCGTATGACTTGGATACCTTTCTCAAGTCCACAATTTAGCATAACAAACTTATCCTCCTTAATAATAAACCTGTATACTGGAAGGTGTGGAGAAATACGGGTTACTTTAGGTGCATCAGCTATTTGACCAAGGCACACCTTTCCAATTCACAGCCACAGTCCCTTTATCATTTTCCTCCTTGCTTTCAACATACATTATGAGGTTAATGAAACGCAATACTCGATGCATATGCTACATTTACAAATATACCTTCTTTGCCCTCCCAATATCAATTCACATGGCATAACTTCCTACGTATACCTCCTAAAGCTTCTAGCATCTATTCCTGTGTAATGAGTCCTCTCATGATTTGGGATAAAAACAAATTGGAACTTTCCTGGGAAACTGTTTTGGAAATACATTGGCCTATCTCCCTGTGGGAAAGAATTTGGATAAAGATCAGCAAATCATACAGAGCGGCTAGCACAACATAAACACTTTTTTTTATATATATATAACAGATTATTTCTTATTCCAGCACAACTGCACAATATACAAAATAAAAATCCCAATACCTGCTGGACGTGTTCTCAGGATAATGCTGACCTGAAACATATGCTGTTTATATGTCCACATGAATTTAAATGTTGGAAAGTGGCCTGGCTTCAAATTAACACTATTTTTAACACTGCAGCCCCACTTTCTTTTATACATTTTGTTTTAAGAAGTTTGGCCCCGTGCTGGGAGAGGGGACAATCACGATACTACTTATTGATTTGTTATTAGCAGTTGCCTTTAAGCAGATAACAAAAAAATGGAAGGACGCCTCTAAATTTTCTTATCTAGCTTGGTGGTATGCTGTTTGCCATAATCATTGTCTACATACAGCACTTGTACATCCCATATCGCTTGCTAAAAAACTATTACACCTTTGGTGTCATATCACACAATTCTTACATGATAACACAAATAAACCCTCTATAACTACCCCCTTACTAAGGGAAGTTACTAAGCCTTTTTGACTTCCTATATACTGACTATGACATTGCTAATAAGCTATTTCAGTAATATGTTTTCAACTGTATGGGCCTCATTTATGAAAGCCTTGCGCCACTGGTGCGTCACTTTTTCCCATGTTAAAAGTGACGCACCGGCGGCGCAAGGCCTTCATAAATAAGGCCCTATATTTTTAACAAGTGTTAGACCTGGCATCTTTGGTGTGGTTTCCCCAGTCTTTTTGGCCTCTACCTCCTGTGTTTTTGATGCTGTGCTGGATTTAGTTTTTGCTGGTTTATATGCTTTGGACACTCTGCCAAACTGATCAGTGACAGAGTGTAAGTGCTCCCTGTGTAAATTGTTATGATGATTGGATATACATAATTGGCATATTTGTATGACCAATAAGTCCCTAGTAAAGTGCACTGGGTGTGCCAGGGTGGGTGATGACAAATGCTATTAGTGGGCCTGCTGCACTGATTGTGCCACCCACAAGAGTAGCCCCAAAATGGTGTCTCAGGCCTGCCACTGCAGTGCCTGTGTGCAGTCTGTGAACTGCCATGTCCTCCTGGTCAGTGTCCCCATTGACCAGGCTTAACCCTTCCCTTTTTGTGCACATTGGTCACCCCTATGGAAGGCCCAAGTTACCCCCTGGGCAGGATGCAGTGTATGAAAAAGGTAGTGCATGTACTGTGCAGGTGACATGCTCTGGTAGTGAATTACAGCCATTTTCGTTTTTCACTATTGTAAGGCTATCTTGCTCCATAGGCTAATATGTGGGATGCTGGCTACAGTGGCTACCAGAATATCTTCCCATAGGAAGGAGATAGGACATAAGAGTCTCGTATCCCTGAACTCGGAATTTAATAACACATCTTATAGGAAAGGTTGTTTTTGAATCATGTGTTTGAGAACAGCACTTTTTAGAAAGTTGCTGTTCTCTTGTCTGACCTTCCTGTCAGCCTTGGCCTGTTTGTGTATTGACTATCTGGTATGAGAGTGACAGGGGCTGGTTATTCCCCAGGAGGCTGGCCGAGTCAGCCCTATGCTGAATGACTGTATTTGAAACTTGAGTGGGGGAGGAGATAGCATCTGGGCTTGAATAGGGCTGTGCCTGCCTTCCACAATGTTCAATGTTGGCTCCACCTCCTGCTGGGTGGCTGACGACCCTGCCCCTCAGTCTGAAAGGAAAGGAGAAGCCAGGGAAACAAAGTGCTCAAGAAACACCCAGAACTGGTTCAGACCGGGCTCAGGGCCCACTTGCACAAAGAGAACAAAGACTTTTAGGGGTATAAGTACAGGACCCCTGACAACAGAATATTAGATCATCCTGGAATCAAGAAGGAACCTCTGCCAAGGAGAAAGCTGAACCTGAAGAAGGATGATTGTCCAGCTGTTGCTTTACTGGATTGCCCTGCTGTTGCTTTGCTACCAAGGATAGGGGAAGGGCTTTGCTTTGTGCTGTGTCCCCTTGCTTGAAGGAATCTCCAAGGGCCTGAGAAGAGCTGGCACCCTGTTTTGAAGTCCCAGGAACAAAGGACTTCACCCCCAGCTTCCCCTGAGCTCTACTGAGAAAGTTCTGTCCTTCCTAGAGTGCGTGGCCCATGTGTGGTGCATCTGGAAGTTGTACCTGTGCTGGGAAGCTGGAAACCAAGATTTAAAGACTTTGCTACTGAAAAGTTATCACATCACTCGCTGCGGAGCGCATCCCCGACAGTGCAAGGATATTCCAGCCGCTAGGAAGGCCGAGATCGTCGGAGCGCCTGTTGCTGCTGCCAGAGCCGTCGCATCCTTTGTTTGCGGGACACACCAGACCGGTGCGGGAAGACTACCATCGCTGCGAGTGTCGTCGCTGGGTGAGATCGCTGCAACGCTTGCTTGCGGACCGCATCACGTCACTGCAATCATCGTCGCAGACCCATTGCATCACGGATCTGCGAGAGATAGATCGCCACTGGATCGCGCATTGTTGCCCTGGAGATTGTTGCAGCCCCTACGAGATCGTCGCACCGTGCCTTTGCGAGAACAAACTTCCTACGGAACCTACGCACCGGAATCCATACAAGTGACCTTGCTCCCCATACAGACCGGATTCGTCGCAACACGCCCTCTGCTGCAGCGGGGTTGTTGCATCGCCTCCGCAAGGTCTCAGTAGCAACGCATTGCTTGTTTTCCACCGCACCAGCTTCTGCTTTTGGAACTTTGTCGCAACTAAAGGTACTGTGAGCTAAACGTGACGCAACTGTGAACTTTTCACGCAACTGTGGATTATTTTATCACAACCTAAAGAACTTTATCGCAACCATATTCTTGAACTGTGTATGTTGGATTTTTGTCGTTGTGGTTTTGTGTAGTTTCGATTAAATACCTTTATTTTTCTAAACTGTTGTGGAGTCAGTTTGTGGTGTTTTCACTGTGTTACTGTGAGTGTTGGTACAAAAACTTTACACATTGCCTTCTGATTAGCCTTGACTGCTGGTGCCAAGCTACCTAGATGGTGAGCAGGGGTTATCTCACAGGGTTTCCTCCTTACCCTGACTAGAAGCAAGGGTCCTTTTTTGGACAGTGATACCTACCTCTGCCCACTAGAGACCCCCAATTCTAACATTGTTGGTCAGCAGTGGGGATTTGAACTTGTATTTGTAATAGACCCACAGTGATTGGTGTACATCACTTGTGAGTGCAGACCACTAGGCCACCGCATACTACTGTTTTAGATTTTGATTCTATTTTTGAGTAACTCTTCAAAGCATCATGTCTGAGAATGGGAAGGCACCCAGTAAGGAGGCAGAAGTAGAGTTGTAATTTGTCATTGGGGATTTGTATTCCTACAAAGTTGAGGAACTTAGGAAATTCTGCCACGAGTTTGAGTGCCCAATAAAAACCGCCTACAGGAAGGATGACCTGCAGAGAATCTTGAAGGCCCATTGGGAGGCACAAGAGGGAAATGATGTGAATACAGGGAATGTTTTTGAAATAACAGATCACTGTCAATGGGAGGGAGATAGAGGCTCTGAGAGACACAGGGGCCAGCGTGACATCCGTAAGGTGTCAGTGGGTGCCTGAAGAGCATGTATCCCTAATGTACTCCACCATGTAGTAGCAGCTGACAGTTCAGTGCACCTCTGCAAAGTGGCACGTGTTCACTTTGAGTGGGGGGAGTATCTGGTCTTTTGGAAGTTGTTGTCAGTGATGCCCTGCCTGTAGACTATCTGCTAGGTAATGACCTGGAAAGTTCTCCATGGAAGGATGTAAAACGCAGAACTCATTTGGAGATGTTGGGGTTGCCTGCGTGGATCTGTGTGACCAAGCGTGCTATGGCAACCAGTAGGGGTGATTCAGCAGAACTGGAGCCTGAAACAGTGGCCCGGAGACCTTTCAGGAGAGGTACAGGCAGAGGGCACAGGAAACCAGCCCCAGCCATTCCCACGGTCCAGGAAGAAGCAGACCCTGAGGGGGATGCCCTGGAACCTACAGGGGAACAGGTGACCGAACTGGGTGACCTACCTGAGCTGACCCATTGGCAGCAAGAAGGTGGGCCCTCCAGGGAGGAATTCTGCCAGGAGCAGAAAGAGTGCCTGTCTCTCGTGGGTATGCAGCAACAGGCTGAAGACCATGCAGCAGGTGGAGCGGTCAGGGATCCCTTCATCTACTGGGAAGATGACTTGTTATATAGCGAGCCTAAGGTTGCTGAGCCCGGTGCAGCCCGTGTGCTGATGGTACCCGCGTGCTTCAGTAACTTCCTAATGGGTCTGACCCATGACGTGCCTCTCGCAGGACATCTGGTGCAAGACAAGACCCTAAACAGGCTTGTCACCCACTTTCACTGGCCTAAGATGAGGAAGCACGTTGGTTCCTTTTGTAGGTCTTGCCAAACATGTCAGGCCAGTGGCAAGACTGGAATGAAGTGCAAGGCACCCCTCCAACCCTTTCCTGCTGGTGAGCACCCCTTTCGAGCGGGTGGGCATCGACATTGTGGGACCCCTGGACCCCAAGACAGCCTTAGGCAACAGGTTCATCCTGGTCTTGGTGAACCATGCCACCCAGTACCCGGAAGCAATACCTCTCAGGACAATCACCGCACCTGTGGCGGGCCGTGCATTGATGGGGATCTTTTCCCGTGTGGGGTTCCCCGGAGAGGTGGTCTCCGACCGGGGTACCAACTTCATCTCTAGGTACATGAAGTCTCTGTGGGAGGAGTGTGGGGTAACTTATAAGTTCACCACTCCTTACCACCCTCAAGGAAACGGGTTGGTTGAAAGGTTCAATCGCACCCTGAAGGTATGATTATGGGCCTAGAAGAGATCATGAGACAGAAGTGGGACGTCTTGTTACCATGCCTGTTGTTGCCTACAGGGAGGTGCCTCAGAATTCCTTAGGGTTCAGTCCCTTTGAACTTCTGTATGGCCACCCTGTTAGAGGACCTCTCGCACTGGTGAAGGAGAGGTGGGAGAAATCCCGTGGGAAACCCCCCAGGATGTGTTCAGCTGTGTGTTGGCCATCCGCAACCAGGCACAACGCTTCAGGAAGCTCGCACAGGAGAACCTGGAAGCTAGCCAGGAAGAAATGAAAAGATGGTACAACGAGAATTCCACTCTGGTCGAATTTCAAACTGGGCAGAAAGTGTGGGTGAAGGCGCCAGTGGAGCCTTGTGCGCTCCAAGGCAAGTGGACTAGGCCATATGAGGTGGTGATAAGGAAGAGTGAAGTAACCTACCTGGTTAACTTGAGGACCCCCAGGCAACCCCTGAGAGTCTTGCATGTGAACCGCCTCAAACCACACTTTGAGAGGTCTGAAGTGACAATGCTCATGGCTACAGATGCTGGAGGGGAAGAGGATAGTGATCCTCTCCCTGACCTCCTGGCAGCTTAGGAGCAAGACGGGTCAGTGGATGGTGTGGTCCTCTCGCCCACCCTGACCCCAGAACAGCAGCGGGACTGTCGTCAAGTGCTGGGTCAGTTTGCCCCCCTGTTCTCCCTGACCCCAGGTATCACCAATTGGTGAGTCCGAGATGTGGACACTGGAGATAGTTTACCTGTGAAACAGAAATTTTACAGGGTAGCTGACAAGGTCAGGGCCAGCATCAAGGAAGAGGTTTCTAAGATGTTGGCGCTAGGGGTGATTGAGCCCTCCAGCAACCCCTGGTCTAGCCCAGTGGTCTTAGTGCCAAAAGCTGCTGCGCCCGGTGCCACTCAGGAATTCAGGTTTTGCGTGGACTACCGTGGGCTCAATGCGGTCATGAAGACTGATGCACACCCCATCCCCAGAGCTGATGAGCTTGTGGATCAGTTGGGAGCTGCCCAGTACCTCAGTACCTTTGATTTGATTTCTGGGTACTGGCAGATTGCCTTAACTGATGAGGCCAAAGAGAGGTCTGCAATCTCAACGCCAGAGAGGCACTTCCAGTTCCGAGTCATGCCCTGTGGGTTGAAGAATGCCCCTGCCACCTGCCAGAGACTGGTTAACCAGGTACTGGCCGGGCTGGAGGAATTCAGGGCTGCATACCTTGATGACATTGCTGTGTTGAGCTCCACGTGGGAGGAACACTTGAAACACCTCTGTGAAGTGTTGAAGGCTCTGCAAAGGGCAGGCCTCACTATCAAGGCCAGCAAGTGCCAGGTAGGGCAGGGATCTGTAGTGTATTTGAGACACTAGGTGGGGAGCGGCCAGGTGGCACCCTTGCAGGCAAAGATTGATACCATTCTGGCTTGGGAGCCCCCCAAGACCCAGACAGAGGTGAGAGCCTTTTCAGGTCTCACCGGGTATTACAGACGGTTTTTCAAGGGATATTGCACCATTGTTGCCTCCTTGACAGAGCTGTCTTCTAAGAAGCCGCCCAAAAGAGTGAACTGGACCAAAGCCTGCCAGACTGCTTTTGATACCCTGAAGACTGCCATGTGCACAGCACCGGTGCTCAAGGCACCTGATTTCTCCAGTGAGTTCACAGTGCAGACAGATGCTTCAGAACATGGTGTGGGAACAGTACTCTCACAGATCACTCAGGAGGATGGGGACCAGCCTGTGGCTTTCATTAGTAGGAGTCTACTCCCCAGGGAACAGAGGTGGAATGTGACTGAATGGGAAGCTTTTTCTGTGGTCTGGACCCTGAAGAAGTTGAGGCCCTACCTGTTTGGGACTCACTTCTGTGTTCAGACCGACCACAGGACCCTCAGGTGGTTGATGCAGATGAGGGGGGAGAACCCAAAACTGTTGAGGTGGTCCATCTCCCTACAGGGAATGGACTTTATGGTGGGACCCCGCCCAGGTACAGAACACGCCAATTCTGATGGTCTGTCCAGATTTTTCCACATTAGTGAAGAGAACTCCAAGAGGGTGGGCAGCTCCCCCCACTTTCAGCTGGAGGGGACACGTGTTAGACCTGGCATTTTTGGCGTGGATTCCCCAGTCTTTTTGGCCTCTACCTCCTGTATTTTTGATGCTGTGCTGGATTTCATTTTTGCTGGTTTAGATGCTTTGGACACTCTGCCACTGCTGATCAGTGCCAGAGTGTAAGTGCTCCCTGTGTAAATTGTTATGATGAATGGATATACATGATTGGCATATTTGTATCACCAAGAAGTCCCTAGTAAAGTGCACTGGGTGTGCCAGGGTGGGTGATGACAAATGCTATTAGTGGGCCTGCTGCACTGATTGTGCCACCCACATGAGTAGCCCCAAAATGGTGTCTCAGGCCTGCCACTGCAGTGCCTGTGTGCAGTCTGTGAACTGCCATGTCCTCCTGGTCAGTGCCCTCTCTGACCAGGCCTAAAACCTCCCTTTATGTGCACATTGGTCACCCCTATGGAAGGCCCAAGGTACCCCCCTGGGCAGGGTGCAGTGTATGAGAAAGGTAGAGCATGTACAGTGCAGGTGACATGCTCTGGTAGTGAATTACAGCAATTTTCGTTTTTCACTATTGTAAGGCTATCTTGCTCCATAGGCTAACATGGGGGATGTTGGCTACAGTGGCTACAAGCATATCTTCCCATAGGAACAATATAGGACATAAGAGTCCAGTATCCCTGAACTCAGAATTTAATAACACATCTTTTAGGAAAGGTTGTTTCTGAATCCTGTGTTTGAGAACAGCACTTTGTAGAAAATTGCTGTTCTCTTGTCGGATCTTCCTGTGTGCCTTGGCCTGTTTGTGTATTGACTATCTGGTTTGAGAGTGACAGGGGCTGGTTATTCCCCAGGAGACTGGCTGAGTCAGCCCTAGGCTGAATGACTGCATTTGCAACTTGAGTGATGGGAGGAGATAGTACCTGGGCCTGAATAGGGCTGTGCCTGCCTTCCACAATGCTGGCTCCACCTCCTGCTGGGCGGCTGACGACCCTGGCCCTCACTCTGAAAGGAAAGGAGAAGCCAGGAAAACCAAAGCGCTCAAGAAACACCCAGAACTGGTTCAGACCGGGCTCAGGGCCCACTTGCACAAAGAGAACAAACACATTTAGGGGTATAAGTACAGGACCCCTGACAACAGAAAATTAGATCATCCTGGAATCAAGAAGGAACCTCTGCCAAGGAGAAAGCTGAAATTGAAGAAGGAAGATTGTCCAGCTGTTGCTCTGCTGGATTGCCCTGCTGTTGCTTTGCTGCCAAGGAGAGGGGAAGGACTTTGCTTTGTGCTGTGTCTCCTTGCTTGAAGGAATCTCCAAGGGTCTGAGAAGAGCTAGCTCCCTGTTTTGAAGTCCCAGGAACAAAAGAACTTCACCCCCAGCTTCCTCTGAGCTCTACTGAGAGAGTTCTGTCCTTCCTGGAGTGCGTGGCCCATGTGTGGTGCATCTGGAAGTCATACCTATGCTGGGAAGCTGGAAAGCAAGATTTAAAGACTTTGCTACAGTAAAGTTATCGCATCGCTCGCTGCGGAGTGCATCCCGAACAGTGCGAGGAAATTCACGCCACTACAAATGCCGAGATCGTCGCAGCGCCTGTTGCTGCTGCCAGAGCCGTCGCATCCTTCGTTTGCGGGACACACCAGACTGGTGCGGGAAGACTACCATCACTGCGAGTGTCGTCCCAGAGCCTGTCGTCACTGGATGAGATCGCCACACCGCTTGCTTGCGGACCGCTTCACGTCACTGCGAGCATCGTTGCAGAACCATCGCATCGAGGAACTGTGAGAGAGAGATCGCCGCAGGATCGCGCATCGCTGCTCGGAGATCATCGCAGCCCCTACGAGATCGTCACATCATGCCTTTGCGTTAACAAACTTCCTACGAAACCTACGCACCGGAATTCATACAAGTGGCTTTCCTCCCCATACAGACCGGATTCATCACAACACGCCCGCTGCCGCGGCGGGGTTGTCGCTTCGTCTCCCCAAGGTCTCAGGAGCAACGCATCGCTTGTTTTCCACCGCACCAGCTTCTGCTTTTGGAACTTTGTCGCAAGTATAGGTACTGTGAGCTAAACGTGACGCAACTGTGAACTTTTCACTCAACTGTGGAATATTTTATCGCAACTTAAAGAACTTTATCGCAACCATATTCTTGAACTGTGCATGTTAGATTTTTGTCGTTACAGGTCTTGTGTAGTTTAGATTAAATACCTTTATTTTTCTAAACTGTTGTGGAGTCAGTTTGTGGTGTTTTCACTGTGTTACTGTGAGTGTTGGTACAAATACTTTACACATTGCCTTCTGATTAGCCTTGACTGCTCATGCCCAGCTACCTAGAGGGTGAGCAGGGGTTATCTCAGAGGGTTTCCTCCTTACCCTGACTAGAAGCAAGGGTCACTATATTTGGACAGTGGTTCCTACCTCTGCCAACTAGAGACCCCCAGTTTTAACAACAAGTATTATTATATTAAGACTCTTATGAACTAAATGTCTGTACTTTGAATGTATTTGTACTTCTTATTATATTCTCTCTACCATTTCAAATGTAATTGTACACCATCATTATTCTTTATTTATTTTTCTTGTAGTTGGGCAATATCGAATGATTACTTGTACGAAGTATTGTTATTACTATCCTATTAATTCTTTCAACTTAACCCATTCTTGAACTTAAAAAAGGAGGTTTCATTTAAAATAGAGAGTTTGTAGGGCAAGCCAGAAAACACTTTGGTCTTGATTACGAGTTTGGTGGTAAATAACACCAAGATTGCACTAGGGTAAATGCAGACTAAATGAGTTTTGGTGAATAACATGCTTTAGAAAACGCTTACGGCCTCATTATGAGTTGCTCATAATATTTCAACTCGTACATAAACTCCTCTTTGCGCTCGGGTCAGAATTACAAGTTTGAAGGTTTTTAAGACATCTGATAATTATCGGATATGTTAAATAACCCAACATTAATTAAATATTGGCAGGTTAAACCTGCTGAAATTTAACAGGCGAAACATACGGTATTTACTCTATCACGAGTATTTTGGTGCATTAAACACCAAAATCTAAATGCTTTTCCCCATAAGCTTGTTATAGATCTTATTTATCACACCCAATAAATCATTTACCCTTTGGTATCTTTATTTATCAGGAGCAATAAATGACACTAATTCTCATAAAGAAGGCCCTCTTATGAAATGTTACTGTGCACCACAGGTTTGCTATTTAGCACTCGTATTAAATACCAAATGTGGGCTATTTTGCGCATGTGGTAAATGTTGAATGTGTTATTTACACATGTGTTAAATACCTCACCAGATGAATAGCACAACCACAAAACATCATGAATTGGCTACTTTCAAGCATTAGAAATTCATGTAATGTGGAACTTAAACCCTAGAGAACAGAAACAGCCAACTCAATACTCCAATCAACCTAAGGACACCCCTGAAATATACACCAATAACTCATTCCTGTATGGGAGTGTGCAGACATTCATTTTGTGTGGACCAAGCAACTTGAAGCAAGACAAACAGAACCACTGCCATCCTCTGATATCACTCAGTCATCAAAGTAGAAACCTGCCAATTTTTCCAACATGGACCCAGGCAGGGAAAAGAAATACACGTTTACGGATCCTGAGCAGAAGATCCTGGCCAAAAAGGTGGTAACACACCATGACTGTCTATTGCGCCATCTCATTTGGAAGATGCCACCAAAAAACAAAGAAAGGCCTGCTTGTTGAAGAATATAATCGCCAAAATCAATACTAAATCAACATAACATATCCATATTAGGCTGAGAACACTAAAAACATGTTCCAAACCATGAAATTCTAGCTAATTAAGCAAGTGGTGTAGCAGTAGCGCTAAATCATGGCAGCTGGTTATAGTTCTACACTTCAGCTCTACCTCAAGCTGTGCAAATAACCAATCATGACCATCCTTAACATGTTTGGTGTGAAAGACAAAAAACAAGGTCTCTTGGTACGAGGAATCAAACAGTCATGAGGGTCATTGTCACAGCATGAGTGGTTGTTAAGAAATTATTTAACTGAGAATCATCATCATTGTGAAGAGGGTCTGATGTAATTTTTTACATATATTCACATTGATCTATGTAAATGTCATAGGGGGTAACAACTCTCGATTGTCCCTCCTGACATGTATAAAGAATGCGCTCCAACAATCATAATGCACTGTAATCTTTGTGGTGAACAGTTGATTTGCCTAGCCAGTACCCTAAGGGTGATGTGTTACCAGAGTTTGACTAACGCTGCTTTGCCTCAGCATAATAGCATGGTGGTTTTGTACAGAGCACTTAGACGCCAGTTCAGTATACACAGACAAACATAACACAGTATTTGAATATTACTAGTGTATTTAAATTTACGGTTTCAGCACATGTATTACTGTCTACCTCAGGTTGCCACGCGTTGTACATGAGTGCAGCCAATCGACCCTAGGATACGAGGAAATTCTGCTGTAGCACAAAGGTTTGTATTGCTGGCATTAGCAGTGTTTGTGTCCAAGGGGAACTGTTTATGCAGCTTACTCTCTCTCTTTGCAAAGCATTCATCACTTAGCAGAGTATTTTGCTAAAGGTTGCCTGAAAAATGCCACACACCAAACCTACTTTCAGCTGTGTGGTTCCTGTTGCAAATAATTCTAGTGGTTCTAGAATGTCCAGGAGGGAGTGGCAGTGAGCTCCCAGGTATTCATAATGATGAAAATATGCATTGTATGGTGCCCATATTAGGCCTGTGTATCCTCTGGCGATCAAGCTGACTCATGTTTATGGTTTTCAGCTTTACTTGGTCAATTCAGGCAGTTATCCTGTGTTGCTGCACCATTTGAGGTAATTGATTGGTGGCCTGGTTACCATTCCCATGCTGCATGGCTTATTGTAGCTGACTATGGATCTGGCACATCATGATGTAGTGGCCTAACTATGCCTCATCAATTTCGGTGAAACGTAGAATGGAAGTGTGAGCTGCTGCAAACAGTCAGTAAGACCTTCACTTATCCCTGGCTGTTAATGTAGGCCTGGAATGTTGTCCAGGTGTGTGTGATATTTTATTATTTTCCGCTCAAACCGTGCCTGTACTGTGTTATTTTGCATCACTGTGTTGTTCTTTGAATTTTCTTTTGTTTGACAGCTTTTTTCCCATTCTTTGCACTTTCATGATAATTTGCCACCTTCTTTCAACTGGAGGTATTTTCAGATAGTATTTTCCACTGATCTTTGATAACTTCTCATATTTATAATTGAGTGCTATTTACCACATGCAGTATGTTTCATATGTGGTAAGTATCCTGTGATAAGTAGCACATGCAATAAATAGTGCATGCGGACTACAGACCTGCACTACTTAGCACAGATGCTAAAAAACACATGCAATTATTATCCTGAGCTAAAACATTATGCAATGGCACTAAACAATGTCAAGAACTCTGATGTTTTAGATAAAATGTTATGGCTTAAGTGTTTGAGGGATACACTTAATGAGATGGGTATGAGTCGATTATGGACAGATCCAGGGGCTGCTGTATTTCCATCTAAGGCAGGGTTTAAGGCAGCTTATTGGAATATGGTTGTATCAACGTGATATGTGTCTTCAATTGGGCTATCTCTGTCTACAGCATTTCTTGATCAAAAACATGAAGGCAAGCTTGAGGTCCATTGGGACTTAATTACTGTTCCCAACCATAGAAAATTATATCACAAATTTAGGGTGGGCTCTCTACCCACCAAGGCATTCACAAGGAAATGGAAAGGTACAAATAACAGTGCCTGTCCCTATTGTTTAGATCTGGTAGAAACAGTGGCTTACATTTTAATTGATTGCCCAGCCTATCATAGACCTAGGCAAAGATGGTTGAAACCTGTTTGTCAGAACATTGGAACCAGGGTGAGCAATGAAGCTGTTAGGATTCTAAACACTTCATTGGAAGAGCCGATAGTGATCGCTGTCGCTAAGTTCTTGGGACGGGTGTGGGTTATTCGCTCAAATTTAAATTTCAATACCTAACGACGGGTTACCATAATAACCAATCTAAAATTGGATTCCTCGCGAAAAGTAATGCCATGTAATCGTACTCTGAACAATGCACTTCAAAATTCTTGCCTGAGCTTTTGCACATAGTTTGATGGTAATTTTGCTTTGCTGAGCTGGAGAATGAAATTCTGTAAATGTTCCATTTATTAGGGTTCCTCTCGGTTCCTCTCTGTTTTATTAAGTTTTAATGAGTTTAGTGTATATTTTTGGCATGAATGTTCACAATAAGCGAATTGACGGTTATTTATTCATTTTATGGATTGTTTTACTGTATTTTCACCACTCTTTTGTCATGTATCAACTTTTGTGATTTTTTATCGAAATAAAGTTTATGAACTGAACTGAGCTATTTACCACATGCAGTATGTTTCATATGTGGTAAGTATCCTGTGATAAGAGCACATGCAATAAATAGTGCTTGAGGACTTTAGACCTGCACTACTTAGCACAGATGCTAAAAAACACATGCAATTATTAATTTGTGATCAGAGGATTTGTTAAAGTCATGTTCCATTTTCCTCAACATGGGGCAATTACCATTACTCCTTGATCATAATCAGGGCCTTAACCTCCAAGATAAAACATTCCTATATTTTTCAGGTAGTATCAGAGATATAAGAATCTTACAATCCTGGAGCGATAACAGTTTCCCTTTAATCCTACACTTACCATACTATGATATGGTCTCTCTGGCAGAGCATAACTAATGACCAAAGGAGTATCCAAAGTCTCTAACCAAAAATAAGCTAGGTTGGAATAAATCAACTAACAATATTCTTTAACTCAAAGAAACACACATTGTGTGATAAAAGTAACGTATGATAAGAAGCCAGGGTGAAATGTCCAAGCCAATCTCCTTCAATCTCTGAAAGACATGGAACAGCTGAACCTTGACTTTGACTTTTCTCTAACCTTTCCAGCATCAGGACCCTTCTTTCACCAGCCAACACCGCCCCTTCAGACTTGAAACCTACCCCTTTCTTTGTATAGGTGCAGGTAATAACAAGGCTATCCAAGAATGGTGCAGTTGAGGCAGTGTTAGCACTTATGTGATGTTCAGCATCTCATTATCCTCCTGTTGCTCCTCATCCATTTTTGATCAATAGACTTTACTTTCTAGCTAAAAAAGATGGAGA
This sequence comes from Lissotriton vulgaris, assembly GCF_964263255.1. NCBI lineage: Eukaryota > Metazoa > Chordata > Amphibia > Caudata > Salamandridae > Lissotriton > Lissotriton vulgaris. The sequence goes on along the minus strand of NC_141691.1, from coordinate 1,189,729,878 downwards.
AGACAGAGCAGGCAAGTGTAGAGCACCATATTCAGTTTTGTCAGGCTTGTGGCGCACTTATCTGGTGTGTTTGTTCAGTTGGAGCAACTTGGATAGAAAGTTTCTAGTTCACAGCTTCTTTGCTGAAATCATGCTGCTCCATAACCTACGGTAATTGGAATCATGTCAATCTGACAAGGTGAATGGAATGAGAAGAGCGGAACAACTCCAGCTGCGGGTTGATGAGAATACCAGTTGCTGGTCGACTACAGACTAGTCAGCCTTGCTTTATCTGTACAGATGTCTCTAGTCCCTGGGTTTTGATACGTTGGCTTCAGGGCATCAGTGGAACTGCTTGAAAAGAAGTCCATGCCTAACACTTATGGGGCTTTCTCCTACTGTTACTTCTTCCAACCACTTTACCCCTTTCTTCCCCTACTGCTAACCTTGACATTTATTATTTCCCACTGTAATATAACATTTTAGGAAGTTGTAATTTTGCTGTCTAAATCCAAAAGTCTCCCATGCCAGTGTCCTACTGTTAGCTGACCCCCGTCAGCTCCCCAATGATGAGATATATTTTGCTCTCAGACAGTAGATAAAGAGTTCTAGGTGTGGGGAGAGTGACTGGTCCTTTGACTGGATGCCTGTGGGCTGTGCCTGACCCCTTCCTGAGTGTCAATAAATGCCTACCTTGGAACTGGAATATGAAGCTTACACCTACGCATGTCTCCTTTTTGTCTCTTTGGTCAGACTGGCACTAAACCCAATTGAAGGGTAGAAAGTTACCAGAACAGGTTCAGGCAGTGGACAATGCTACACCTCCATTCACAGGCTGGCACTGGGCATAAATGTCTTTTTGTTTTAGGCACGAAAATGACAACTTTCTAAAAGCATAATTTTCAGAATAGTAATGTAAAATCTGACTTGTCCATAAAGTAGGATTTTAAATTACTATTCTTATTAGTCATTGAATCATTCTGCGAGTTATTCCAAAACGGATATTAGCATGTATTAAAGGTAATTGTGTAAAACAGAGTTAACCAAGGGGAACGCTAGCCTTACTATAGTGAAAAACAACTTTGGAGGTTTTTCACAAGTAGGACATGTAAAACATTATAAATAGCATTCCTACTTTTTAAACACCATGCACCCTCCCATATGGGCTTTTAAGACCTACTAATCTGACTTATAAGTATTAAAAAGGAAGGATTAATCCTGAAAAAAAGGTTTGTTTTGCCACCTAGAAATGGCACTTTAAAACTGCACACCGAGGCTGCAGTGGCTGACCTGGGACTTGTTTTAAAAGGCTACTTTAGTGGGTGGCACAGTGAGTTCCATATTCTATTAGTAACATTTATTTACAGTTCGTGGATGAAGTGTCATGTGAGTTAGCAATGACAGAGGTATTTATGTAGCAGAGTCATCCAATGAGTGGCAAAAGTGTCCAGAGGTACAGACTCAATGAATGTTATTATTTTTTCAACTGTATTCTTATAGTCAAAAAGCTCTACATGGGACACCAAGTGCCCAGGCTGTTGCCTTATTTCCTGCTATTTCAATTTGAGAGCCTCACTGCTTACTACGCTGTGTTTGTGTGGTGCCACGTCTCGCATGAGCTAAATCTCACATTATTCAATAAATCAATCAACAATATTTGTATAGCGCGCTACTCACCCGTAAGCGTCTCAAGGCGCTGAGGGGAGGTGGCTTTTGCTCGAACAGCCAGGTCTTGAGTTGTTTCCTGAAGGAGAGATGGTCCAGGGTCAGCCGTAGGTGAGTGGGGAAGGAGTTCCATGTCTTGGCTGCCAGGTAGGAGAAGGATCTTCCTCCGACGTTGGATTTGCGAATTCGTGGGACGGAGGTGAGGGCGAGGCTGGCGGATCGGAGCTGGCGGGTTGGTGTGTAGAATGTGAGGCAGCTGTTGAGGTACTTTGGGCCCTTGTCGTGGAGAGCTTTGTGTGCGTGGGTGAGGAGTCTGAACGTGATCCTCCTGTTGATGGGGAGCCAGTGCAGGTCTTTCAGGTGGGCAGAGATGTGGCTATGGCGAGGGATGTCCAGGATGAGTCGTGCTAAGGCGTTCTGAATGCACTGGAGTCTTTTCTGGAGTTTGGCGGTGGTTCCAGCGTAGAGGGTATTCCCGTAGTCCAGACGGCTGGTGTTGAAGCAGGATGACGAGACGGCATTGACTTGCTTGGTGATCATGAGGGAGGAGTCCAGGATGAAGCCCAGGTTGAGTGCGTTGTCCATTGGCTTGGGTGCGGTGCCCAGGGCAGGGGGCCACCAGGAGTCGTCCCAGGCGGAGGGAGATGGTCCGAGGATGAGGACTTCCGTCTTGTCTGAGTTCAGTTTCAGATGGCTGATCTTCATCCATTCTGCGACCTCTTTCATTCCTTCCTGGAGGTTGGCTTTGGCGGTGGCGGGGTCATTGGTGAGGGAGAGGATCAGCTGGGTGTCGTCGGTGTAGGAGATGATGTTGAGGTTGTGTTGGCATGCGATGGCTGCGAGAGGGCTCATGTAGATGTTGAAGAGGGTGGGGCAGAGTGAGGATCCTTGCAGATTGGAACACCGCAGATGACTTCGGTGGCCGCGGATCAGAAGGGGGGGAGGCGGACTCTCTGGGTTCTTCCGGTGAGGAACGAGATGATCCACTCCAGGGCCGCTCCTTGGATTCCGGTGTTGCTGAGACGCTGTATCAGGGATCGGTGGCATATGGTGTCGAAGGCTGCTGAGAGGTCCAGGAGGATGAGGGCAGCAGTTTCCCTGTTGTCGAGCAGGGACCTGATGTCGTTGGTGGCTGCGATGAGGGCAGTCTCGGTGCTGTGGTTTGCTCGGAAGCCGGACTGTGAGGGGTCGAGGGATCCGTTGGTCTTGAGGAAGGCGGAGAGTTGTCTGCTGACGGATTTCTCTATGACTTTGGCTGGGAAGGGGATGAGCGAGATGGGGTGGAAGTTCTTGAGTTCCGTGGGGTCCGCGGTGGGTTTCTTCAGGAGGGCGCTCAGCTCGGCATGTTTCCAGCTCTCCGGGAAGGTGGCGGATGCGAAGGAGCTGTTGATGATGTTCCGGAGTTGGGGTGCGATGATGGAGTCGGCTTTGTTGAAAATGTGGTGAGGGCAGGGGTCGGTTGGGTTTCCGGAGTGGATGGTGTTCATCAGGCGGGTGGTGTCTTTGGTGCTGACGGGGGTCCAGGTGCAAAGGGTGGTGGTGGGGGACGCTGGTTCGGTGGTTGGGTGCGAGGTCAGCATGCCAAAGCTGTTGTGTATGTCGGCAATCTTGCGGAGGAAGAATAAGGCGAGTGAGTCGCAGAGGTCTTGCGAGTGTGTGATGTCGTTGTTGCAGGCGCTGGGGTTGGAGAGCTCTTTAACGATGCTGAAGAGTTCCTTGCTGTTGTGGGTGTTGTTGTCCAGTCGTTCTTTGAATGTTGTCTTCTTGGCGGTCCGGATCAGCTGGTGGTGTTTGCGGGTGGCGTTCTTGAGGGCGGTCATGTGTTCTGCTGTCTGGTCGTGGCGCCAGG